>NC_141172.1:82941666-85873333 GCF_055505025.1 Bos grunniens | reverse complement strand
CAAGACCTTTTAGAACCAACACCCAAAAGGGATGTCCTTTTCATCATAGGGAACTGGAATACAAAAGTAGGACGTCAAGAGATACTTGGAGTAACAGGTAAGTTTGGCCTTGGAATACCAAATGAAGCAGGGAAAAGGCTAAGAGTTTTGCCAAGGGAAGGCACTGGTCACAACAAACACTCTCTTCCAAAAACACAAGAGAAGACTCTACACATGGACACCACCAGTGGTCAATTCTGAAATCAGATTGATTATATTCTTTGCATCCAAAGATGGAGAAACTCTATACAGTCAGCAAAATCAAGACCAGGAACTGACTGTGGCTCAGATCATGAACTCCTTATTACCAAATTCGGACTTAAATTGAATAAAGTAGGGAAAACCACTAGACCATCCAGGTATGACCTAAATCAAATCCCTTATGACTGACTATACAGTGGAAGTGACAAATAGATTCAAGGGATTATATCTGATAGACAGAATGCCTGAAGAACTATGGACAGAGGTTCATGACATTGTACAGGAGGCAGGGATCAAGACCATCCCCAAGAAAAAGAAATATAAAAAGGCAAAATGGTTGTCTGAGGAGGCCTTGCAAATAGCTGAGAAAAGAAGAGAAGCAAAAGGCAAAGGACAAAAGGAGAAAAGGCAAAGACAAAGGAGAAAGATATACCCCTTTGAATGCAGAATTCCAAAGAATAGCAAGGAGAGATAAGAAAGCCTTCCTCAGTGATCAGTGCAAAGAAATAGAGGAAAACAATAGAATGGGAAATACTAGAAATCTCTTCAAGAATATGAGAACTACCAAGAGAACATTTTATGCAAAGATGGGCTCAATAAAGGACAGAAATGGTATGGACCTAAGAGAAGAAGAAGATATTAAGAAGTGGCAAGAATACAAAGAAGAACTGTGCAAAAAAGATTTTCATTACCCAGATAACCACAATGGTGTGATCACTCACCTAGAGCCAGACATCCTGGAATGTGAAGTCAAGTGGGCCTTAGGAAGCATCACTACGAACAAAGCTAGTGGAGGTGAGCTATTTCAAATCCTAAAAGATGATGCTGTGAAAGTGCCACATTCAATATGCCAGCAAATTTGGAAAACTCAGCAGTGGCCACAGAACTGGAAAAGGTCAGTATTCATTCCAATCCCAAAGAAAGACAATGTCAAAGAGTGTTCAAACTATCACACAATGGCACTCATCTCATACGCTAGAAAAGTAAAGCTCAAAATCCTCCAAGTCAGGCTTCAACAGTACATGAACCGTGAACTTCCAGATGTTCAAGCTGGATTTGGGAAAGGCAGAGGAAGCAGAGATCAAATTGCCAACGTGCTTTGGATCATCGAAAAAGCAAGAGAGTCCAAAAAAAAAAAAATCTACTTCTGCTTTATTGACCATGCCAAAGCCTTTGATTGTGTGGATCACAACAGACTGGAAAATTCTTAAAGAGAAGAGAATACCAGACCACCTGACCTGCCGCCTGAGAAATCTGTATGCAGGTTCAAGATGCAACGTTAGAATTGGACATGGAAAAACAGACTGGTTCCAAATTGGAAAGGAGTATGTCACGGTTGTATAGTCATGCTGCTTATTTAACTTTTATGCAGAATACATCATGTGAAATGCCAGGCTGAATGAAGCACAAGCTGGAATCAAGATTGCTGAGAGAAATATCAATAAGCTCTGATATGCGGATGACACCACCCTTACGGCAGAAAGCAAGGAAGAACTAAAGAGACTCTTAATGAAAGTGAAAGAGGAGAGTGAAAAAGTTGGCTTAAAGCTCAACATTCAGAAAACTAAGATCATGGCCGATAGATTGGGAAACAATGGAAACAGTGAGAGACTTTATTTTGGGGGGCTCCAAAATCATTGCAGATGGTGACTGCAGCTGTGGAATTAAGACACTTGCTCCTTGGAAGAAAAGCTATGACCAACCTACACAGTTTATTAAAAAGCAGAGACATTATTTTGCCAACAAAGGTCCATCTAGTCAAAGCTATGATTTTTCCAGTAGTCATGTATGGCTGTGAGAGTTGGACTATAAAGAAAGCTGAGCACCAAAGAATTAATGCTTCTGAACTGTGATGTTGAAGACTCTTGAGTCTCTTGGACTACAAGAAGATCAAACCAGTCAATGCTAAAGGAAATCAGCCCTGAATATTCATTGAAAGGGCTAACGCTGAAGCTGAAGCTCCAATACTTTGGCCACCTGATGTGAAGTATTGACTCACTGGAAAAGACCCTGATGCTGGGAAAGATTGAAGACAGGAGGAGAAGGGGATGATAGAGGATGAGATGGTTGGATGGCATCACTGACTCACGGACATGAGTTTGAGCAAGCTCCAGGATTTGGTGATTGACAGAGAAACCTGGCATGCTACAGTCCATGAGTCACAAAGAGTCGGACACAACTGAGTGACTGAACTGAACTGACTTTCCTTTTATGAAGTGAAGAATAGGTTGTCACAAATCAATGTGAGGGAAAGAGAAAAAGAAAAAAAAAGCCTGAGCAACTCTCTGTTTCATGAGAGTTGACACTTTTTGCATATTTTGACTCAGTTCTCACGATATGTTTATCTTCTGGGATAAGCATATGAGTAAAACTATTTTTCAAATGAGGAAACCAGAGCTCAAAGAGATCGAGTAAACTGTTCAAGATGGTACAACTAATACTAGGTAGAGAGAGGATTAAAACGCAGGTCTGTCTGGCTTCCAAAGAAGCATATTGGTGTTAGTTCAGTTCAGTTTAGTCGCTCATTCGTGTCAGACTCTTTGCGACCCCATGAACCTCAGCACACCAAGCCTCCCTGTCTATCACCAACTCCCAGAGTTTACCCAAACTCACGTCCATTGAGTCAGTGATGCCATCTAACCATCTCATCCCATCATCCCCTTCTCCTCCTGCCTTCAATCTTTCCCAACATCAGGGTCTTTTCAAATGAGTCAGCTCTTTGCATCAGGTGGCCAAAATATTGGAGTTTCAGCTTCAACATCAGTCCTTCCAATGAACACCCAAGACTGATTTCCTTTAGGATGGACTGGTTGGATCTTCTTGCAGTCCAAGGGACTCTCAAGAGTCTTCTCCAACACCACAGTTCAAAAGCATCAATTCTTCTGCACTCAGCTTTTTTTATAGTCCAACACTCACATCCATACATGACTACTGGAAAAATCATAGCCTTGACTAGATGAACCTTTGTTGAGAGTTATTATTAATTCATCTAAGAAATATAAAGTCCCAACCTGGAGTCCCAAACTGTGACTAGCACTCTGAAACTAGAGAAAACATCTCATATACTCCCACATGGAGATAAGACCATGAAACACAAATGAATCAGCAAGAACTACAGGTTGGGATATAATTATGTGTTGAATTACATGACACAAGGTAAAGAACTTTAAGGGTTCAAGAGAGGAAAACATTAATGGAAACTAGTTATCCTAAGGTTTAAGATGATCAACAAAATTGTTAAGATTTTATCAACAAAAGTAAAAGGGAGGAGTTTCTGGTTCCAGACAAGACAGAGTAAGCACATTCCACCCTATTCCTCCTGCTAATTTAAACCAAAATCTCTGGGTAAAATACAAAAAACAACTGTAGGGAGACTGAAAGTAGAGGACATTGAGTAGGGACCTCAAGCCTCCTCCAAGGACAACCTGATGATGAGTTCCTAGGGAGTTTTTGACTTTATATACTGATCCAAGTTCTATACAGACATAGGTTGATTCTACAACCCAAAATCATGAATGGACACAGACCAAAAATTTTTTTAATCAAAAATAAATAAGCCCCAAGGAAAACCTACTGTCTCTAGCCATAGGAGACATGTCCTAAGAATAGGACATCCCTGCAGAAAAGAATCGCTTAGACTGTATTTCCTGTACTCAAGACAAATACCGTGAAGGAAATCCGAACCTTCCCCACCTGCTCTGAACCTGTGGAGACTCTGGGGCGGAGTGTTGTCAATCATCCCCACCCCTGCACTAACACAGGCAGTAATAGCACCCATCCCCTTCACCAGTAGGTATGGTAGAAACTGTGGAAGGGGGCCCTAGTGACTGTCCCTACCTGACTCCAAGTGAACACCAGCAAAGAGATGGTACATCTCCCATACACAGCTGGTACATTGGCCATAGAGACAGTGGAGAGGAGCCATGGTGACAATCTCCTCACTATACTAAAGGAACACAAGCAGAGGTGGTCACCCTCAGCCTCTTCCACCAGGCACAGTGGCCATGGAGACCGTTAAGTGGACTGCAGTCAAATAACTCTGTCTTGTTATGAACAAAAGTAAAGTTGTGGTAGAGTTAGTGGGTGAGGAGAAGTTAAGGAAAGCAATCTTTTAACTTGGGTATAAAGTCCTGGGCATACTCCTAAGTAGCCGATATGTGAAAGGCAATATTTAAGATAATCATATTATCAGAAGGAAATAGAAGTTTCTAGAGTCCATTGAAAGTGGTTAAATATTGATACTAGAAAACTATATTATATCAAGGTAGATTTTTAATCTCTGGAGTGTATACCTACACACAATAAATAAATATTAATTGACAAAAACTATTGCTCAATTATAATGAAATACTAAAATAATTCTGGGAGTTGGTGATGGACAGGGAGGCCTGGCATGCTGCAGTCCATGGGGTCGCAAAGAGTCAGACATGACTGAGCGACTGAACTGACTGAGTGGCTAAAATAATGTTCAGGCAATCCACAGAAAGTCAGAAAATGATGAACAGTGCAATGAAGAATAGACAGAAAAGTAAACAAATAATAAGATAGACACCCTAAATCCTAGCATAGCAGTAATTACATTAAATGTAAATTGTAAACATCCCAATTAGACGGTAGAGATTATCAGATTAGGTTTTTTAACTTGAGTTAACTATATGCTATCTGTAGCAAAAACATTTCAAATATAATTGTATAATATATTAAAGGTAAAAGGAAGAAAACACTAATAAAAAGAAACCAGGAGTGTCTGTATTAATGTCAGACCAAGTAGTTTTTGGAGCAAAGGAAACTACTGAGGATATAGAGGGGCATTACATAATGATTGATTTACCAACAAAATAGAACAAGCCTAAATATGTATGCACCAAACAATAGAGCTTCAGAACCCATAAAGTAAAAACTGACAAACCTGAAAATATAAATAGACAAATACACAATTATGACTGTGGTCTTCATCACCTGTCTTTCAAAAAGAGATGCGATACCTAGACAGAAAATCAGCAAGAACATACAAGAACTGAATAACACCATCAACCTATGGACTCTAAGTAACATTTTAAAACACTTCACCTAACATTAGCAGAACATACATTATTTTCAAGCATATATGGAACATTTATTTAAATAGACTATATTTCGGTCTATAAAATAAAATTTAACACATTTATGTACTTTGACCATAACAGAATTAAACTGGAAATAAATAGCAGAAAGATAATAAGAAAATTTCTGAACTTTGGAAATTAAATTATGCAGTTTTTATATAATTCATGGCTCAAAGAGAAGGTCTCAAAGGAAACTGGAATACATTGAGCTGAATGAAAATAAAATTGCAACATGAAAAATCTTTGGAATGCAACTAAAGTAGTATGTATGGGAAAATTTATAGCATTAAGGCCTCTAAATGTTATTGTTTCATAAAACTAGCTTTTGAGTGGATTTTATTCATTATCTTTCAGTTTACAATTTCATTGATTTCTTCTCATCTTTATTACTTACTTCTTTCTGCTTGCTTTGGGTTTATTTTATTCTTTTTATCGTTTCTTGAAGTGAAGCTCAAATTGTTAATCTGTGAATTTTCAGTATATACGGGAAAATTTATAGCACTAAAGACCTCTATTTACCCCCTTTCCATCATCAGTTTACTTTTTATTTTTGATTTCCTCTTTGCAATATCAATTGCCCATTTCCATCTCAATTTCCAATTCCCCATTATCAATTTAACCCCATCAATTTTCCTCTTTCAGACATCAGTTTCTCTTTTTCCAATATCGAATTCCTCTTCCCATCATCAATTTTCTCTCCCTGACATCAGTATCCATCCCCCTTTCCAATATCAACTTTTCCTTCTTCCTGCCTGACAGAGACTCAGTTCTGGGTAGGAGTACTTTTCTCTCCCACATTCATGCTCTTTAGGGAGCCTGGTACTGTCCTCAACTACAAACCATTTGTTCCTGGAATCAGGGTCCTGTTCCACTTTTGTATACAGGGTCACTTCACTCCTGTTTCAATTACCCTTCTCTTAAGGTTCCCAGTCAGACACTGTTTTAGTTATGTTAACTTCCACAGTCCAGTAGTATGGGCTTGAGAACATCCTAAGTGGACAGCTTCTGACGTATCTCTCCCAACTCATTCTCCTCTCTGAATTTTTGGTCCCAGGGCCCCCTTCTCTCCTCCATCTCTGTCTCTTTCCACAAGCCTCCACCCTGGAAGGACTGGTCTTACCTCTTTCCTGTGATAACCCTCTGAGGTTTAGCTGCTATTGGCTTGTTTGGTTACCTGTCTTCCTAGTGAATCTGGTATCATGGACAAGTCTGTGCATCAAAGCAGATATCCACACGCAGGTTTAAATTCTTGTCTTCCCACTTTATTTTGTACCTTGGGGACAACCTCTAATTTCTTTTCTCAATATAAAACTGGGTTCAATAATAATCATATTTCTTTGAGGAGTAAATGAATTACTAGACCGTGTAGACAGCTGTGAGTATTTCACTAATCTAGTTCCTTCACCTACTCCTTTGAATGCAAAACTTTTGAGATCAAAAGTTTCCCTATCCCAGGAGGGAAAGTAATGTCGGAGTGTCAGGAACTACTGCACACTTATAGATGAGTGCACAGTTTTTGGTTGTCTTCATGTCTTAACATTCACATATTCACTTGCTCAAACCCACTCTGAAGATTGTCTATCAGCAGGTAAACATAAGTTGTGAAATTCCAATGGGAAGCCTTTGAGAGTAGAAGGGAGCACTGTTAGTTATTACTCTAGGGTGTCAGGCTTGAACCAGGACTGTGTAGATGAACTGAATGTGGAATAAGCCCCAGCTTTTAGGAACCATTCTAACAAAGTCTGTCTGCCGACTTCAGCGTGCCTCTCATCTTGGGAAAAGCTGACTCGTGTTCCAGCCTTGGGAGACTAGGGCTATGTTCTCCACACAAAAGATACACACATGGGCACTGCTGCAGCCGTCAGCACCTGTGGAAAGAAGAGGAGTTTCCAATCCACCAAATCAGTAAACAAACAGCGCCCACTGGATATGAAAACAAAGTGAGACCACAGGGCCAACAGGTTGGATCACTCCTGACTCCACGAGCTGCCATCCTGGGCCACCTCCAGGTGGAGCGGCCTCCCTCCCTCCTTACATCACAGCAGAATGAGTATAATGAGCATTTGGGAATAATTAGCAGATGACACACTGCCCTTGAGGGATGATGGGTTAACAGCAGCACAACAAAGCTCAAGAGAATTTCGAAACGTCAGTGACTTTATAAGCCTCAAAAGGTAGGCAAGCTGTGCCAGAACCAATCTGAGAGGCTGATGCCCCAACCTGTGCCAGCTGCCAGTGCTGTGAGAGAACACAGCAGGGACTTAGCTCTTTTTTCAGTGAGAGCCTGGTGTTGCCTGATTTGGAGGAAAATTAATTAGTAATAGAAAGAAAAGCCTCTAGGTAATTAGGGAATCCTCCTTCTCTGTCTGTTTTGTCCTGACTCTCCGCTATTGACAGTGCCCACTGCACCCACTGGTCAGGCTCCATGCATCACTTCATTTCACCATCTTCCCCACCCCCAATTCCTCAGATAGACTGGTAGGAATGCAGGTGCCCATTTCCCAGAGGGTATCCAATGGCAGCAGCTCTCAACCACAGCACTGTCAACCCTGGTTGGAAATAGGATTATTAGAAACATGTAACTAGATTTTCACGCCTAAAATTAAGATAGCATTGACTCACAAGAGGCTAACACATTCCCTCCTTATGTTGATCATATATATTATGGTCCAGCTGCAAAAAACCTGAGAGAGGCATTTTGGAAAACACTGTCTAAAGCACACCAAGGTGGAGTGGGAATGGTTCCTCCTGCAGGGGATGTTCTGTCAAGAAAAGCAAGGTGCCCAGAGAAATATTTCCCAATGAAAATTTTCTGACCCTGCACCTCTGTTAACAGGCAAATCTCTCATGCCACCATTGCATCACTAACCCAGTATGAATTCATGCCCTAAAATTAGCAGGTTTATAAGGCGGGGGAGAGAAGGTAAGGAAGGGAGGTAAGTGAGTGAATAGGGACTGAAGGGAAATATCACCAATTTCTGTGATGTTGGTGGTCAGAGGGAGTGTGCAGACTGCCAGCCAAGCCTACCTGCATGCTGAAGTAAAGTGAAGCGAAGTGAATTGAAGTGAAGTGGAGTGAAGTGAAGTGAAAGTTGCCCACTCGTGTCCAACTCTTTGTGACCCCATGGGCTATACAGTCCATGGAATTCTCCAGGCCAGAATACTGAGGTGGGTAGCCATTCCCTTCTCCAGGGAATCTTCCCAACCTAGGGATCAAATAGCAGTCTCCCACATTGCAGTTAGATTCTTTACCAGCTGAGCCACCAGAGAAGCCCAAGAATACTAGAGTAGGTAGCCTATCCCTTCTCCAGCGAATCTTCCCAACCCGGGAATCAAACCAGGGTCTCCTGCATTGCAGGCAGATTCTCTACCAGCTAAGCTAACAGGGTTTTAAGTTCCACTATCCCCATGCTGCTGCTGCTGCGAAGTCGCTTCAGTCATGTCCGACTCTGTGCGACCCCATAGACAGCAGCCCATTAGGCTCCTCTGTCCCTGGGATTCTCCAGGCAAGAATACTGGAGTGGGTTGCCATTTCCTTCTCCAATGCATGAAAGTGAAAAGTGAAAGTGAAGTCGCTCAGTCGTGTCCAACTCTTAGTGACCCCATGGACTGCAGCCTACCAGGCTCCTCCATCCATGGATTTTCCAGGCAAGAGTACTGGAGTGGGGTGCCATTGCCTTCTCTGATCTCCATGCTAGTGGAACTTAATCATTTCAGTTTAGCAGAGGTACACTAAGAAGTTTATTATCTTTTTCAGATGAATGTTTTTTTGTGGACAATCCAAATAATAAATAAGAAGTGCTCAGTGTAGCAGATAAGTCCCTTATGGGGTAACAGATGCCTTTATAATTTAATTCCTGGGCATTCAATGAATATTCATATGCGTCAGATGAGAATTGTTTGGCTCCAGTAAAACTATCCAATGTCTCTTTGTCAACAAACAGAAAGAGGTGTGCAATTCTGCCAAGTTTATGTACTCTGTTCACTCATGTTAACCAAGGCTCTGCCTCAACTACTTAGGTTAGAGCAAAACAGCCTTGTGAGACTTAGAAACAGCCAAGACACCTGTCCACTATAGTCTGCGGGTAGAAAATAAAACCTATGCACACAAGGAGGGTGCTACACAGGTAAATAATTCAATTTCATATGCCATCTTGTGGGATAAAATCTGCTTAATATTGACTCTATCCCAATACTTTGCAGTAAAGACGTCCAAAGAGCAAAACATAGACCACTTAAATGGGTCTGAGAAATGCGCACAGTGAAAACGCTCATACATCTGTTCAACACATTTGGACTTTTATACCATTTCCCTCAAAATTAGCTTTTGAATGCTCTAGACCCCAAAGCTGTTTTTCCGTCTGGGCCACAAAATTCAAATCTCCTGATTTCATGCCAATGTGTATGTTCTCTGAAAGGCTCAGAAAATCAATCACTCAACCCCAATTTGAACCATTGTCTTTGATGAGGCCCAGCCTCAGAAGTAACTCCATCTGTTAACGATTTATTTGGAAAACAGGAAAAAACCTCAACTAGAATTGTGTTTGTTAATTGCTGTATCAATCATTATTTTTGTGGAACAGTTTCTATACATTCTAACCAGCCCCAAGGGACAGTTTTCAGATTTTCTAACATGACAAACATTCAAAATTAGAAAAAGGCTTTAATGGTTTAATTGTGCAAACCACCAAATACCTTATTCTCAAATTTTAGACAAATATAATGATTACATATGACTTATGATCATATATATTGGCGTGTATTGAATATTATATTAATATATACTATATGTGACATAGTCTATATTAGTACATCTTGTTATATATATTATATATTACTGGCTTGGGCAATATTTATCTTAAGGGGATAAAAACTAAATATTTGGGGCTTGCAAGATGTAAGTTACATCGTCATTACTTATCTCTGCTATTGTAGCAAATGCAGCCATAAGCGATATGTAAAAAAATGAATGTGGCTATGTTCAAATAAAACTTTACAAAAACAGGTGGCTAGCCCTTAAGTTGTGTTTGCAGTCCTTGATATATTACATTATATATCACACTTTATTATATACTACATGTTATAAAATATGATTGTATATTAACTACTAGAAATAGTTTATATATGTGGATTGAATGATGGGGAAAATATATTCACCCCATGTACAGTAGGGACTTCCAGGAAGCACTTGGTGAAGATAATGATAATGATACAGGGATAAAATACATCCATGAAATGCCCCAACATCAACATTAAATTTAAGTCTATTTTAAAATGAATGTTGAAATGCTTATTAAGCTGTGTCACTGTTATGTTGGAAGCTAGGAGGTATTTTATCCTGGGTCTTGGGTAAGCCACATTCTTTTCCTGGGATCCTTTGTGGCAAGAGCTGCTGTCCCCCATTACAAGTAACAAATTCAAGCAGAATTTGTCATATCATATATTGCCTCCTTGATTAGATTTCTCAGCAATGTAAATGATAAATGCTTTGCTAAATCTCACATCTAGCATCTTTGCCATTCAGGAGAAACTTTTTCCTCTACATCTTTTTTGTCATATTCATGATATATTGACTTGGAACAGCCTTCCTTGATTTTGAGTTGCATTTTCACATGATGGAGTCCCCAGTGCTTCCCTACTCTTGAGAGATTTGCCACAAGACTGGATCTTGGAGGTCTGTGAGCCTTGTTGGCTCTCCAGTGGGGCTCCATAATCTTCACCTAATAGCTGAATTTCTTTGTGAAACTTGACCAGGGCTAGTTATTCATGGTTCTCCTTCAGCATTGACTTCTAAACCCCCGATAAAGAAAATACGTGTATATGTGTATGTGTATGCATGTAAGAGGAGTTAAAATGTCACCATACATACTCTCATGATTATGTGAACAAGGGGAGGGGGAAATGAAAACTCATTTCAAAAAAATTAAAGAGAAGAAGAAAGAAAGGATTACGGTTAAATTTTAAAGTTAAATCCAGCTTAAGAAATGATTGAAAGCTTTGAAAAAAGTGAGCATTAAGGATGATAGGATTGGGGTCCAAGAATACCTTAAGCTGTAGGATGAAGAGTGTACATTACAAAGGAAAATGCAGTAGGAGTAAATGTTCAGTCCTGTACTTGAATCCAAGAAATTAATAGCACAATACAAACTGAATATGCGAAGGAAGACTGGGAGATGGGCTTAGTAGACAGTAAATATCAACATCAATATCAACACCTCTTCAATAAAACTAACGCGGTTATCAGATCAGATCAGATCAGATCAGTCGCTCAGTCGTGTCCGACTCTTTGCGACCCCATGAATCACAGCACGCCAGGCCTCCCTGTCCAACACCAACTCCCGGAGTTCACTGAAACTCATGTCCATCGAGTCAGTGATGCCATCCAGCCATCTCATCCTCTGTCGTCCCCTTCTCCTCCTGCCCCCAATCCCTCCCAGCATCAAAGTCTTTTCCAATGAGTCAACTCTTCTAATAGAGTATAATGAAGTTAGCATATCTGAAATAAAGATGTCCATAGTTTCTCCATGGGTGCATTCTCCAGTTATCACTCCCTGGGATAGTCCTGTCTGCCTTAAGGAGACGGTGGTGATGCTCAAACCCACTGACCAAGCAGAGGGAAAACAGATGGCCAAATATTAAGACAGAAAGTATAGGGTCCAGTGGACACTGAACCAAAAGTCAAAATTAGTGAAAGCAATGGAGGTTGAGCAAAGCTCAAGTAATAAGAGGAGGTGGAGATGATGTGACTGCCCCTACACACATGAGCTGGTATTGCTCATCATCTTCATTTTTCAGCTCGCTAGAGCCTGGGCTGAGGGGTTCCAAAGACCACACATGTTCTACTCTGAAGATTAAGTCCCTTCCAGAACACTGTGGCTGTTGGCAGGATGCAATCTACTAAGGAATTACTGAGGGGTGTCTCAAGCAAAGAAACTAGAAGATGAGGGGTCAAAAACCCTTGGCAAGTGTTGGAGCACGTAGAATTGAGGGTCGAATCCTGGAAAAGAGGAGTAGAAAGGAGAGCGAGCAGGGCATGTGGGAGCTGGCTTTAAATTTGCAAAGAGCTGTTCCTTGTTCCCAGTACAGGATTTAGCCCTGTTTTATGAGTTACCAACAGAAGTTATACAAAGATATATTGATATTTCAAAGAAAAATTTACAGTCAGTGGAAGAGAAGGGAGTGAAAACAATGTCAACATAAGGGGATTTCTGTTATAATTTCTATATGAAATGTAGGTGTTCCCCACCCTCCATCAGGAGGTTTGGAGGGGCTAGAAAGTTGAGCCTGTGTCCTAGCTCTTCTCTAAATAGCGGAAAGACCTTGAGCAAGTCACTTACACACCCCTGCTGTGACGTGTGTCCTGGTCATTCTGAACACTATATCTGAAAATGGTTAACAAAGTTCAAAACACAGTAATGTCAGGTATTGTAACGTGGTTACAGAATTAAGCATGGTTGCCCTGGATTAACGTCAAGATCTTTTTCAATCCCCAGATTCTATGGTTAATGAGACAGTACAAAGTTAGACTTAGTCCCACACAAGTAGAATTATCTGAAATTCTAAGATACAGACTCTAAATACTTCTATATCTCTTCCAACGTCCAAAAGCTTGCCACTCACAGACACTGAGTAATGTCAGTGCTCCCACTCCTAGTATGAAGAGGATTTACCACGTTCGGTAACCACCTTTCAGATTCAGTCACAAAAACATTGATGAGGAGAATTAAAGAGTTCTTCAACTACCTCACTTACTCTGTTCCCCCCATTCCTCAAAGAGTTTTGTGGTTCAGACAGCAAAGAATCCGCCTGCAATGCAGGAGACCCAGGTTCAATTCCTGGCTCAGTCCCCTGAAGGAGGGTGTGGCAACCCACTCCAGTATTCTTGCCTGGAGGATTCCAGGGACAGAGAAGCGTGGTGGGTTACAGTCCATGGGGTTGTGAAGAGTCGAAAACGACTGAGTGACTAACACTTTCAGAGTCTGAAGCACTCCACATCTGCTTCTGGCTTAGTGCATAGGCCACTGTCCTATCCTCTTACTGACACTCCTAGTCTTTATAAGCCCTGCTATGCACCTGCCCCACCCCAGCTCAAAGGCATAGGATTAGTATGTGCTAGAAAACCCTGGCCAAGCAGTACAACTGACTGATGGCTTGATCTCCTCCTCTCTAGGAGCAGGTGAATAGCTCTGCCCCACCTACTTCCTCAGATTGTTAAGAAAATCAAATGATCCAATGATCATGTATGATGATCGAATGATGTAAAACATTTTTTTTTATTTTGGCAGCCATTTATTAAGGACTTTCTAATCCCCATATGTCTGTGTCCCTGTATTAAAGCATTTCCCAAGCTTTGACTTCTAGTTTTCAAAAGTCTCTGTGATTGTTAATTTTATGTGTTAATCTGACTAGATCACAGAGGCTTGGATATTTGGTCAAACATTATTCTGAGTGTGTCTGTGAGGCTGTTTTTGGATGAGTTATAACATTTAAATCAGTAAACTGAGTAAAGTCGACTGCCCTTCCAGATGTGGGTGGGCCTCATCCAATCATTTGAAGGACTGAATAGAACAAAATAGAACCCTATCTAAGCCTTTCTGGTGGCTCAGATGGTAAAGAATCCACCTGCAATGTAGCAGACCTGGGCTTGATCCTTGGGTCAGGAAGATCCCCTGGAGCAGGAAATGGCAACCCACTCCAGTATTCTTGTCTGGAGAATCCCACAGACAGAAGAACCTGGTGGGCCACAGTCCATGAGGTTGTAGGAGTTGTATACAATTGAACCCGTAAGTAAAAGCTAACTCTCCTGCCTGTCTTTGAACCAAGACATTGGCTTTCTCCTGCTTCGTGGGTCTTAAGACTGGAAGCCTTAAGACTAGGACAAAACTATAAGTATCCAGGGTCTCCAGTGTGCTGACTCATTCTGCAGCTCATGGGACTTACCATCTTTCAAAATCAAATGAGCCAATTTCTTTTATTAAATCTCTTTCTATATATCTACCTATATGCATCCTACTGGTTCTGTTTCTCTAGAGAACTCTTCTATCATTGTCTCCTATTAAAATAATGTTTTACATATATATATATATATATATATATATTATCTCCTATTAGAACATTATTACTCCATTTAACACAGGAGGAAGCTCAGATCTATCACAGAACTTGTAAACAGCAGTTATTGTTTAGTTGCTAAGTTGTGTCCAGCTCTCTTGTGACCCCATAGACTGTAGCCTGCCAGGCTCCTCAGTCCATGGGATTTCCCAGGTAAGAATACTGGGGAGGGTTGCCATTTCTCTCTCCCGGGGATCTTCCCAAGCCAGGAATCAAACTGGCACCTTCTACATTGGCAGGTAGATTCTTTACTACTGAGCCATCAGGGAAGCCAAAAAATAGCAGTACCAGAATTTAAATGTGGCTCTAACTCCAAACACTGTGCCCTTCCCCTCTACTTCTTACACTACTACTTATTATGACTATTATTTTCACCTTCAGACAAAGCAGAGAAGAATTTTGGGGAAAGGAAGGTGAAAAGAATAAACCCTGTATCCCTCAGAAATGAGGTTTCTGTATCTTTGTTGGGGCACCAAAAATGCTGGGTATAGAGGGCTGAGTGTGAACATAGCACTTGAACTGCTGCAAAACACACACACACACACACACACACACACGCACCTTCAAGCTGAAACAGACTAGGTGTCAGAATGGTAAAACATCACCCCCTGACAGTTGTAAAATGCTGGAAGAATTTAATTACACTGATGTGTATCTGCTGGAAGACTTCCCAGAGATTCACGCACTCCATCAGCATTCTGCAGCCAAATTAATCAACAGATTGTTATCAAGACACAAATCTGCTTGCAAAGATATTTTTGTGGAGTCTAATTCCACAAAGAAAACACTGCTGCTTGTTAATGTAAAAGCAAGTTGTAAAATACTAAGTGAAAACTGCATGCTTGGACGTTCCCAGAACCATTTGAAAAGAAGATTAATAATTTGAACTCAGCAGAAAATCTGGAAGTTAGGGGCTATGATCTACTGAGTATAAGCCTAGGGAATAGAGTCTATCTCACCATGTTGTTTCGGGGACCAAACATTCCACATGTCACCAATTTGTATGGCGGGTTAGTGAAACCACAGAAACCAGGGGGAGGGTCTAGGCAGACCTTGCTGTCTTGGGGAAACTTTGGTGACTTCATAATCATACACTAAACTGTCCCCATCCAAGGAAGGGAGGATGAGTTACTCCTTTTTACCAGAACAGCTGAGAGAATGTACAGTCTGCCACTGATTTCCTTTGTCCAGCCAACAAAGGCCGTTTATCCACCAAGGGGATGATCTTGCCCCTGTCATTTCTTGGCCTTGATCTCTCTTAAGTCAGTGCAGATGGTCAATTACTTTGGAAATATCGGTGAAGATTCTACAGAGTTGTGTTCATGAAAACCACAAAGTAGAAAAGTCTATCTACACATATATCTACACTTATGAGTGGATTTATGAGTTGGTCTAATTCATGTTTTCTTCTCCTTAATTTTCAGTGTCATCTCTTTTCTCTCTTCATGATGATTCTTCCTTTTCAAATTATTTTTACCAGAAACCTTTAATCCCCACCTAAGATTGGTTTCATTATAAACCCTATAGTACTGCTTGACATTGTAAGCAACATATCTATAGCACTTTGATATAAATAACAACTACATTAAAAAAAAAAAAAGAATCCTTCCCAAATTCCTCATCCCATAGTTTTCTCTAGAAAGTTTTATCAATTTCTTGTGTATCCTTTTATAACTATTCTGTTAATATATAAATACATACATAATTGCCAATATTTGTGGTAGAAACTTAATTATTCCTCATTCTCTAAAATTCAAGTTTTGATTAAACTAAAAGTTTTCTACATTTTAAGTATTTTTCATACAAATCATTCTGAGTCACCACTTAAAAAATTTGCTCAATATCCTAGCATATGGATATACCACTTCTTATTTAACAAATTGACTATTGAACAAAAGACATTAAAGTGATTCTAACTTTGGACATCTGGAAGTTCACAGTTCACGTATTGCTGAAGCCTGGCTTGGAAAATTTTGAGCATTACTTTACTAGCGTGTGAGATGAGTGCAATTGTGCGGTAGTTTGAGCATTCTTTGGCATTGCCTTTCTTTGGGATTGGAATGAAAACTGACCTTTCCCAGTCCTGTGGCCCCTGCTGAGTTTTCCATTTGCTGGCATATTGAGTGCAGCACTTTCACAGCATCATCTTTCAGGATTTGAAATAGCTCAACTGGAATTCCATCACCTCCACTAGCTTTGTTCATAGTGATGCTCCCTAGGGCCCACTTGACTTCACATTCCAGGATGTCTGGCTCTAGGTCAGTGATCACACCATCGTGATTATCTGGGTCGTGAAGCTCTTTTTTTGTATAGTTCTCCTGTGTATTCTTGCCACCTCTTCTTAATATCTTCTGCTTCTGTTAGGTCCATACCATTTCTGTCCTTTATAGAGTCCATCTTTGCATGAAATGTTCCCTTGGTGTCTCTAATTTTCTTGAAGAGATCTCGTCTTTCCCATTCTGTTGTTTTCCTCTATTTCTTTGCACTGATCACTGAGGAAGGCTTTCTTATCTCTTCTTGCTATTCTTTGGAACTCTGCATTCAGATGCTTATATCTTTCCTTTTCTCCTTTGCTTTTCATTTCTCTTCTTTTCACAGCTATTTGTAAGGCCTCCTCAGACAACCATTTTACTGTTTTGCATTTCTTTTCCATGGGGATGGTCTTGATCTCTGTCTCCTGTACAATGTCATGAACCTCCGTCCATAGTTCATCAGGCACTCTATCAGATCTAGTCCCTTAAATCTATTTCTCACTTTCACTGTATAATCATAAGGGATTTGATTTAGGTCATACCTGAATGGTCTAGTGGTTTTCCCCACTTTCTTCAGTTTCAGTCTGAATTTGGCAATAAGGAGTTCATGATCTGAGCCACAGTCATCTTCTGGTCTTTTTTTTTTGCTGACTGTATACAGCTTCTCCATCTTTGGCTGCAAAGAATATAATAAATCTGATTTTGGTGTTGACTATCTGGTGATGTCCATGTGTAGAGTCTTCTCTTGTGTTGTTGGAAGAGGGTGTTTGCTATGACCAGTGAGTTCTCTTGGAAAAACTCTATTAACCTTTGCCCTGCTTCATTCTGTACTCCAAGGCCAAATTTGCCTGTTACTCCAGGTGTCTCTTGACTTCCTACTTTTGCATTCCAGTCCTCTATAATGAGAAGGACATCTTTTTTGGGTTAGGTGAACTTCCAGATGTTCAAGCTGGTTTTAGAAAAGGCAGAGGAACCAGAGATCAAATTGCCAATATCCACTGGATCATCAAAAAAGCAAGAGAGTTCCAGAAAAACATCTATTTCTGCTTTATTGACTATGCCAAAGCCTTTGACTGTGTGGATCATTCTGAAAGAGATGGGAGTACCAGACAACCTGACCTGCCTCTTGAGAAATCTGTATGCAGGTCATGAAGCAACAGTTAGAACTGGACATGGAACAACAAACTGGTTCCAAATAGGAAAAGGAGTACGTCAAGGCTGTATATTGTCACCCTGCTTATTTAACTTATATGCAGAGTACATCATGAGAAACACTGGGCTGGAAGAAGCACAAGCTGGAATCAAGATTGCAGGGAGAAATATCAATAACCTCAGATAAGCAGATGACACCACCCTTATGGCAGAAAGTGAAGAGGAACTAAAAAGCCTCTTGATGAAAGTGAAAGAGCAGAGTGAAAAAGTTGGCTTAAAACTCAACATTCAGAAAACGAATATCATGGCATATGGTCCCATCACTTCATGGAAAATAGATGGGGAAACAGTGGAAACTGTGTCAGACTTTATTTTTTGGGGGCTCCAAAATCACTGCAGATGGTGACTGCAGTCACGAAATTAAAAGAGGCTTACTTCTTGGAAGGAAAGTTATGACCAACCTAGATATCATATTAAAAAGCAGAGATATTACTTTGCCAACAAAGGTCTGTCTAGTCAAGGCTATGGCTTTTCCAGTGGTCATGTATGGATGTGAGAGTTGGACTGTGAAGAAAGCTGAGCATGGAAGAATTGATGCTTTTGAACTGTGGTGTTGGAGAAGACTCTTGAGAGTCCCTTGGACTGCAAGGAGATCCAACCAGTCCATTCTAGAGGAGATCAGTCTTGGGTGTTCTTTGGGAGGACTGATGCTAAAGCTGAAACTCCAATACTTTGGCCACCTCATGCGAAGAGTTGACTCATTGGAAAAGACTCTGATGCTGGGAGGGATTGGGGGCAGGAGGAAAAGGGGACGACAGAGGAAATGGCTGGATGGCATCACCGACTCGATGGACATGAGTCTGAGTGAACTCCTGGAGTTGGTGATGGACAGGGAGGCCTGGCATGCTGTGATTCATGGGGTCGCAAAGAGTCGGACACGACTGAGCGACTGAACTGAACTGAACTGAACTTTGGACAATTTCAAACAATGCTGCAAATAGCTTCCTCTTCATATGCATTAATACCACTGCCCAAATAATTCTATAACATAAATGTCAGACATTTAAAGTGCTGGATCCAAGAGTCATCATCATAAGTTTTTATAGCTGTTGCCAAGTTGTAACCCAATAATGACACTATCCAGGAACTTTCTGTGAGTGTCCATTTCCTCAATCTTCAGAACACAAAGTATAATGAATTGTTTCAAATCATTGCCCATAAGATCAATATTTTATGATATTTGATTAATATATTCATTTGTATTTAATTTATTATTAGTAAGGCTGAACTTCTTTACAAATATTGTCTGGCATTTTGCTTTTTTTCTTCTCTGTTCATTTCCTTGGTCTGTTTTTAGATTACATATTCTCTTTCTCATTAACAGGAGCATTTTATGTATTATTCATTGTTGTGTTCCAAATATATTCTCCAAATTTGTCATAGGTCTTGTTTTATTTATGGTATAGCTTACTGAGTAAAAATGCATTCTTTCTAAATATCAAGATATCCTTGACCCTTGTTATCCTTCAATATCTGTTATCCTTCATTGGGTTCTGAAGTCCACATCATGCTTAGAAAAAATATTTCCACTTAAATATTTCAAAAATTATGTCTGTTTTCTACCATTGATGAATAGGATTTTAGTTCTTGAAACTTTCTGGAATTTCTTTTTTTTTAAATTTTTTTAATATAAATTTATTTATTTTAATTTGAGGCTAATTACTTTACAATATTGTATTGGTTTTGCTATACATTGACATGAATCCGCCACAGGTGTACATGTGTTCCCCATCCTGATCCCCCCTCCCACTTCCCTCCCCATACCATCCCTCTGGGTAATCCCAGTGCACCAGCCCCGAGCATCCTGTATCATGCATTGAACCTGGACTGGCGACTCATTTCTTATATGATATTATACATGTTTAAATGCCATTCTCCCAAATCATCCCACCCTCGCCCTCTCCCACAGACTGTTCTATACATCTGTGTCTCTTTTGCTGTCTCTCATACAGGGTTATCATTACCATCTTTCTAAATTCCATATATATGCATTATTATACTGTATTGGTGTTTTTCTGCCGGGGTCCAGCCCCGGCTGATCCAGGGTATTTGAAGGGGAGATGGCTTCGGCGACTATTTAAATATTCATCAAAAATATAAAGAGTAATAGAATGAGGATAGCTCAGTAGGAAAATTCAGTGGAGAAAAGAGGCTGAGTAGCTTGGTTTACGCGGGAGACCAATAAAACTTCAAGACAAGAAGTTTGCACCACTTACATAGGCTGCAGGCATCCTTCCGTTCTCCCGAAGGAGAGGAGACACTGAGGCCTCCCCGGTTGGATCTTAGAAGCCCAGGCATAATTAGTAAGCATGGCGGGTTCAGCGCTCCAGATGGAGATTCAGCCAGAGTGAGAGAGAGAGCGACATGGGGAGACCAGTCTTTCGAGGAACTGATCCCAATTCTTTATTTTCCAGAGTCTGTTTTTATACACTGAGATGTTATACAAAAGTCACATGGGGACAGCAGTCCTGACTTTTATTAAAGTCAGGTGCTTCATACAAATATATACAGAGGTCTTAGGGGTGTTACATCATCTTCTGGCCAGGGGGGGCCTGCTGACAATTTATGACCCTCTCCTTGTGACAGTGGTCAGTCAACCAGAACACTTTTTTCTCCAAGGGTGATTATTCTTAAAACAGATGCCACCCAAATAAAGTTACATTCCTATAGGGTGAGGGTGTAGTGGGTTTTAGTTAAGGAAAGAATTTACTTAGCCTAAGGTCTAATGTGATATATATCAAAGGTTAATACTTATTTCTTCTATATATTCATTAATGTGTGTAAGGGCAGGGGATGTGGAGACTTAGCAGTAAACATTGGCTCAACAAATGAAAAACCCTTCACCAATACAATTTCTAATCAGCCCACTATACTTATACTAATAATTTTCTAACTTCTCTAAAGAACATATTTTTAGAAGGTTTAAAGCATCTCGTGCCTCTCACAGTTGGGAGGCTGTGAGCAATCACATGTGGCCGGACAAGCCTGTCAGGCAGGCTAGAGAACCTTCAGAGGAGTTTGTAGGTTAAAACACTCTTATCACGTCCAGGAATTATTATTAACTGGAGCTCTAAGTTAACTCCTTCTCTGAAAGAGGTGGTGGGGGACAGCCCCCCGTAAAGTCAGAGGTGTAAGTGAGAGCACAAAGTAGTAAAGTAGGCAGGCTCTGGTTACGGGGGTAGATGCTCAAGGATTTCCAGGGGGACTCCTGAGGCTCGATCCCGCCTTTGCGTATGTCGAGCCTCCTTCCTCACGACCTTTGTCATGGGCGGAGTGCCTCACGCCGGCCCCCAACATTTTTCTTTCTGGAATTTCTTAATAACTTGGCTTATAGATCTAACTTGTTTTGTTTTGGATTGTCAATTTTCTTATTTAGATAATCTACATTTTCCACACTGATTTGAAATGCCACTGTTACCATGCAACAAATTTCCATATTTATTTATATAAGTTTTTAGACTCTGTTCTGTTCCTTTGATCCTTTATCTTCTACAACACTGTTTTAATTAGTGTAACCTTATGTTTTGTTATTTTTAAATCTTTTAAAATATATAATTATAGATCATAAGAAGTAGCAAAGATAGTAGGAAGAAGGCACAGTACCCTTTCCACTTCTCCCAGTTGTTACATCTTACATAATTATAGCACAATATCAGGAAAAGGAAGTTGACCTTGTACAGTATGTGTATATATAGTTTGATGTCATTTTATCTGATGTGCAAATCTGTATAACTACAAACACAATTAAGATACAAAAGTATTTCATTATCACAAAAATCTTCCTTGTGCAACCCTTTATAGTCACACCCATCTCCCACTCCTACCCCATCATCACTAATCCTTGGCAACCACTAATCTGATTCCTACCTCTATAATTTTGTTATTTCAAGAATGCTATATAAATGGAATCATACCAGTATGTTACCTTCTAATAGTATTTTTTTGCTCAGCATAATGCCCTTGAGACTCACCCAAGCTGCCACGTGTATCAATAATCCACTGTATATATGATGGATCAGGTTTGCTTAATCATACATCTGTTAAGGGACACTGTGGTTCTTTCCACATTTTGTTATTGTTCTTCAGTTGCTCAGTCGTGTCCGACTCTTTGTGACCCCATGGACTTCACCATTCATTAGACAGACTGATGCTGAAGCTGAAGCTCCAATACTTTGGCCACCTAATGTGAAGAGTCAACTCATTGGAAAAGATCCTAATGCTGGGAAAGATAGAAGGCAGGAGGAGAAGGGGATGACAAGGATGAGATGTTTGGATGGCATCACTGACTCAATGGACATGAGTTTGAACAAGCTCCAGGAGATGATGAAGGACAGAGAAGCCTGGTATGCTGCAGTCTGTGGGGTCGCAAGGAGTTGGACAGGACTGAACAACACGAACAACAGCAGCAACCACTGTGGGCTTAAGTTTTCATCAATCTGAGATCAATGTTCAACAGTGCAACTGCTGGACTGTTTGGTGAGTATAGTCTAGTTTCTTAAGAAACTGCAAAACTATTTTTCAGGGTGGCTGTGCCATTTTACATTCCCACCAACAATGCATGAGAAATCCAGTTTCTCTGCTTCCTTACCAGAAGGTATAGGTATCACTATTTTTCTGTTTTAGCTGGTGTAATGGATGCATAGTGATATCTCATTGAGGTCTTCATTTGTATTTCTTTAAAGAAAACTTTTTCCAAGTGCTGAATATCTTTTCAAGTGCTTATTTGCCATCCACATATCCTCAAGTCTTTTGCTCATTTTCTAATCAGATTATTTTTTAAAGGTTGATTTCTGATGATTCTTTATTATTCTAGATGAATCCTTTGTCAGAGAATTGGTTTGCAAATATTTCATCCCATTATCTTTCCACAGTTTTAGCAGGGTCTTTTGCAAAACAAAAGTTTTAATTTTGATAAAGTCTAATTTATCCATTTTTTTTCTTTTATAGAACATGCTTTCGATGTCATAACAAACTTCACCAAATCCTAGGTCTCAAAGGGTTTTTTTCATGTATTTTTTTTTCTGAAGGTGTTATGTTTTACTTTTTAAATCTATGATCCATATTCAGTGAATTTTTGCATGAGATATGAGGGTTAGGCTCTTTTTTTAACTTTTTGTCTGTGGATATACAATTGTTCCATACTGTCTGTTGAAAAGACTATCCTGCCATCAAATTACTTTTGCAACTCTGTCAAAAATCAGTTGGCCATTTTTGTGGGACTATTTAAGAGTCCACTATTTTGTTCCACTGATTCATATGTTTATCCTTTGCCTTTCCGTATAGATTTTAGAATAATCTTGTCTCCACAAAAAATTCTTTTTGGGATTTGGTATTAAATCTGTGTATCAATCTGGGGAGAATTAACCTCCTTGCTATGTTGAGTCTTCTATTTGTTTATATATTCTATAAGCCCTTTGTCATTTTCAACATGTAATTCCTGTACATGTTTTCTTAGATTTATACTCAAATGTTTCATTGTTCTTTAAGTGACTACAAATGTATAGTTTCTACATGTTCATTGCTGGTATGTAGAAATAAATCTGATTTTTTATGTTGATTTTCTACCCTTCAACCTTTCTGAGATCTCTAGTCTTTTGCATTCTACTGTTTTCCTCTGTTTCTTTACATTTTTCACATAAGAAGGCTTTTTTATTTCTCCTTGCTATTCTCTGGAACTCTGCATTCAGTTGGGTGTATCTTTCCCTTTCTCCTTTGCCTCTTGCTTCTCTTTTTCCGCAGCTGTTTGTAAGCCCTCCTCACACAACCACTTTGCTTTCTTGCATTTCTTTTTCTTTGAAATGGCTTTGGTCACCGCCTCCTGTACAGTGCTATATATCTCCATCCATAGTTCTTCCAGGCACTCTATCTATCAGATCTAACCAGTTGAATCTATGTCACCTCCACTGTACAACCATAAGGGATTTGATTTAGGTCATACCTGAATGGCCTAGGGGTTTCCCTACTTTCTTCAATTTAAGCCTGAATTTTGCAATAAGGAGCTCATGATCTGAGTCACAGTCAGCTCTAGAACACCTGACTCATTGGAAAAGATACTGATACTGGGCATGGCAAAGGGCAGGAGAAGGGGCCAACAGAGAATAACGTGGTTAGATGGCGTTGTCAATACAATGGACATGAGTTTGAACAAACTCCAGGAGTTAGTGAAAGACAGGCAAGACTGGTGTGCTGTAGTCCATGGGATAGTGAACGGGTGGACACTACTCAGCCACTGAACAACACAACCTTCCTGAACTCAATTATTAGTTCTAAAACTTGGGGACTTTGTTTCTTTGTATTTTCTCTGAGACTTACTGCACAGATCATCACATTATCTGCAAATAGAAGTAGTTTTATATCTTTCTTTCTTATCTTTAAGAATTTTATTTCTTTTTCTTGCCTTATTTCATTGCCTAGAACTTTCAGTACTACATTGAACAGAAGCAGTGAGAGTGAATATCCTTGTCTTGTTCCTGGTCATAGAGGGAAACCATTCAGCTTTTCCCTGCTAGTTATGATTTTCAGCTAATTATACTGTTAGGTATAATTTTTAGAATTCTTATACATGTTCCTTGTCAAGTTGAGAAAGTTCCCCTCTATTCTTAATTTTCTGAGAGTTTTTTTTCCATGTATGAGTGTCAAATTATTCAAATTCTTTTTTCTTCATTAATTGATATGATCATGTAATTTTGTTTGCTTTAACCTGTAAATACAATAGATTATACTGATTGACTTTTGATTATTGAACTAGCCCTGCATACCTTGGACATGCCATGTAATTCTTTTTATACATTGGTGAATTCTATTTGCTAATATTTCATTAAAAATTTCAGCATCTTAATAAAACAAACTAGTGTATATAGCAAAAAGAAAAAGAGATTTATAGATATGGAGAACAAACTAGTGGTTATCAGTTTGGAGAGGGAAAGGGGGAAGGGCAAGACATGGGTGGGGATTAAGAGGTACAAATTACTATGCACAAAATAAATAAACTGTAAGGATACATTGTACAACACAGGGAAGATAGCCAATATTTTATAATAACTGTAAATGGAATATAATATTTAAAATTGTGAATCACTATGTGGTACATCAACTATACCTCAATAAAAAATAAATAAAAATAAAAGGTTAAATACATAAAAGAAAAAGAATTTCTGAATCTTCATGAACATATTGGTCTACAGTTTTATTTATTTCTTTTTGTGTGTGTGTACTATTCCTAATTTTGCCATTAGGATAATATTATTGGATGAGATGGATGTGTTTCCTTCTTTTCTGTCTTCTGGAAGATAACATACAGCATTGCTGATAGTACTTCTTGGTGAAATTTTCAGGGAAATCACCTAAGCCTGGATATTTCTTTCTCAGGAGCTTTCTAATTACAAATTCAGTCATCATTTGTTAACTGGCTATTCAATGATCTATAGCGTATTAGGTGAATTATGGCACTTCACTTTTAGAGGAATTGGTCCATTGTCAAATTTATGTGTGTGCACTTGTTCATGGGCTTCCCTGGTTGCTCAGACAGTAAAGGATCTGCCTGCAATGCAGGAGACCAGGGTTCAAACCCTGGAGTGGGACGATCCCCTGGAGAAGGGAATGGCTACCCACTCCAGTATTCCTGCCTGGAGAGTTTCATGGGTAGAGAAGCCTGGCAGGCAGTTGTTCATAGGATTTCCTCACTATCCATCTAACGTCTGTAGGGTTTGTCATGAAACCCTGTTTTATTCCTGATAGCAATAATTTGTGTCTTTGTCAGTTTTGCTAGAGAATTGTCAATTTAATTATCTTTTCAAGGAAATAGTCTTTTGTTTCATTGATTTTCTCTGTTGTTTTTTGTTCACAATTTTATTCCTTTCTGATCTTATCTGTATTGTTTCTTTCCTTTTGGGTTTATTTTGCTCTTTCTTTTTTAGTTTCTTAAGGTAGCAGCTTGCATTATTCATCTGAGGATTTTACTCATTTCTTACATAAACATTCAGTGTTATAAGTTTCCCTTTCAGCACCATTTCAGTTATGTCCAACAAAAGTTAAGCTGTAATTTCAAATTCCTTCAGTATATTTTTAAATTTCTCTGAGACTCCCTCTTTGATGCATGAATTATTTATAAGTGTATTATTTATGTTTCAAATGTCTCTCCACACACTTGGAGAAAAGTACTTCCAAAAGATAATTTCCAGTTATCTGTCCGTTGCTTATTCTACTTTAATCCTACAATGGTCAGAGAACATACTGTGCATGATTTCAATTCTTTTAAGTTTGTTGAGTTTACTTTTTAGCCCAGGATGGGATCTATCTTGGTATATATTCTGTGGGATCTTGAAAAGAATGTATGTGTATCCTGCTGCTGTTCAGTGGAAGATTCTATAAATGTTGATTAGATCATATTCATTGAAGTTCTATATCTTTGCTGTTTTTATATCTAATTTTTTAGCTGATGAGAGAGAAGTATTGAAGTCCTCAGCACTAAATATGAACTTGTGTTTCTCCTTTCAATTTTATCTGGTTTTGCTTTGTATGTTTTACAGCCGTTTTGTTTGGGTTATTCACACTTGAAATTGTTATGTTTCTATGTGGACTGGCTCTTTTATCATATGTAAAATTTCTTTCTAGGCTCAGTAATTTTCTTGTTCTAAAATTCATTTTTATCTGATGTTAATATAGCCACTTCTGCTTTCTTTGACTAATATTTTATTGTATGTTGTTTCTATCCTTTTACTTTCAACCTATGTATATCAATACTATGCATAGTATATAATTGGGACATCTTTTTTTAATCCATTTTGTCAATCTATGTCTTTTAATTGGTGTATTTAGAACATTTACATTTAATTTAATTATTGCCAGGTTAAGGCTTCAGTCTGCCATTTTGTTTTCCTACTTTTTTTTCTTTTTTGCATTCTCTGTTTTCCCATTTTTCTTGAGTTACTTGGTCATTTTTAGAATTTTATTTTTATTTATAATAATTTTATATAATTTATAGTAAATAATAGTAATTTAACTGTGTCTCTTTTGTTGTTTGCTGTTTTTTTCTTAAGTGTTTGTTCTTGGAATTATATTCCATTTTCATGACTAATCAAAGTCTATCATTGACATTTTGCCAGTTCAGACAAAGTGAAGAAAAATTATCTCCCTTTATACCCCTTTAACCCACAAGTTAGAATATAATTGCTTTAAATATTTTCTCAAGGGACTTCCCTAGAGGTCCAGTGGTTAAGAATCCACCTTGCAATGCAGGGGACATGGGTTCTATCCTTGATCAGGGGGGTAAGATCCTACATACTCCAGAGCATTAAGCCTGCTCAGCACGACTGAACCCATGTACTCTGGAGCTTGTGTGCCAGAATTAGAGAGCCTGCAACACAGCAAAAGATCACTCATGATGCAATGAAGATCCTGCATGCTGCAACTAAGATTTGACCCAGCCAAATAAATAAATAAATATTTTAAAAATTTCATCTCTATATATTGAGAACCACATACCTATTGCTTCAGCCATCAACATAATTTAGAAAACTTAGGAAGAGAAGGAAAGTCTATTGTTTCCCCCTCTCCTCCCTGATTTTCCAAGATTCTTTTCTTTATTATTTCTTTTTAAATAACTTCCTTTATTATTTTTCAGGTGACAGCAAATTCTCTCCATTTTCCTTCATCTAATAATATTTTTATTTCACCTTCATTCTTAAAGTATATTTTTGTTGGGTGTAGAATTCTTGGGTTGCAAAGATTTTTTCAGCACGTTAAAAATGTTATACCATTTCCTTCTGGCCTCTCTGGTTCCTGATGAGAAATCCACTGTCATTTAAATCATTTTCCCCACTATAGGTAATGTCATTTTTCCCTGGATACTTTTAAGACTTTTTCTTTGTTTTCAAGTGTTGGAAGTTTGACTGTGATGTGTGGTTAAGTGAATTTCTTTGAGTTTATATGACTAGAGTTTACTTAATTTCATTAACCTGTAGCTTAATGGGTTTATTTATTTTTATTTTTTATTTTTTGGTCAAATATGAGTAGCTTTTTAGTCATTTAAAAATTCATGTATTTATTTTTGGCTGCCCTGGGTCTTTGTTGCCCCTCGACTGCTGGTGGGTAGTGAAAGTATTGATTCTCCACTAGATCTCTTCCAACACGCCCCGGCAATATGAGGAGGTACACCTTGAGGGGGTGCAGGTCCAACCTTCCGTGTGATCTCCACGAACACCCAGAATATGGAAGAAAGGCTTGTTACCACCAACATGAATGAAGGTCCCAATCCCTCACTCTGCCTTCTCTGACACCACCGAAGTGAGAAGTTGGGGCACCTTGTTAGCCTGTCAGGAGTGGAAATCTAGGCTTCCCACTCAGCCAGCTGTGAGTGTGGAGGTGGGGCCACAGCTTTTTCTGTGGTGTTTGGATGAATCAGAGCAGTCATTATCTACAAGTTTCCTGTCTTGTGAGACTACTTCTTTCCTCAACCTGTGTCTGAAGGGAGCAGTCTTTGTGGGGAAGATTTTTTGTCCTGAGCACATTGGTATTTACAGATTACAGATTGCTGGCTTCTCAGTGGACTTCACTGGTAGCTCAGTGGTAAAGAATCCACCTGCCAATGCAGGAGATGTGAGTTCAACCCCTGGGTCAGGAAGACCCCCTGGAAAAGGAAATGGCAACCCAGGCCTGTATTCTTGCCTGGGAAATCCCATGGACAGAGAATCCTGGCAAGCTACCGTCCATGGGGTCGCAAAAGAGTCAGACATGACTTAGTAACCAAACAACAACGACAAGGGCTTCTTCAATATTCAGTTTGAGCAGATATGAGGCAAAAAGAAAACCCAGAAAACTCACTGTTGTGTCAGTCCTTGGGTCAAAGGATCCCTATACAGTCTGCTATCTTCCCTCCGCCAAGCACAATATTTTTACGTTTGTTTTACATATAATTTCTAGGGGTTTTAGTTGTACTAACAATGAGGAATAAGAAAATGTACATCTACTCCCTTTCACTAGGGGTCTCTCTATAGCATATTTTGCTTATGGTAAGGACAAGAAATCTCCATTTTTTCCTTATTTTTCAAAATTATATTGGCCATCATGCTTTGTTCTTTCAGAAAGTATTTGGGATAAACATTGAATTCCTTCTCAAAATTCCTATTGGGGTTACATTAAATGAAAGGTGATTCTATGACCCAATCATTTATAAAATTCAGTAACTAAAGTATAAATAATCCATGGTCTCATTAAAACTATCAAAAATCTTAGGTTAACATATCAGTCTTGGATATTTAATATTCCAAGATTAGAAGCCTTCTACTTTGTACCTAACAGGTTAATCATTCCTCCTCAATATCTTTCCTCATCATTGATTTTTTTTTTTTCTACCACAACACACTATGATATAAAATTCATTTTTCTCCCCCTCAATTTTCCACCATAGTGGTAGGGCTATGAACTTCTAAAAGTATGTACTATGCTGAGTAATTTGTTCTAGTCTTCCTCATCTTGCACGGGATGTCCCTGTTGGTAACAAATCTATAAACTCTGGCCATAGCTGGCTCTCCTTGAGAAAGCAGACCAAGATTTTAAAAACTAGAGCAAACTGGAGTTTCTTGATTGTAGGACATGTCTCGTGTTTGTTTTCCATTGATTACATAAATATAACAAATCACTTGACAGAGAATTCTACTGCATTTCCTGGGCTCCCAGGAGGAATGTTTTCTTTTCACTTGCCTTTTCTGCAGGAATGTGACAGCAGGAAGAAGGAGGTGGTGGTATTAAAACAAGTTGTATGACTGCAAGTTGCAGAAGAAACAGTTTTGGACAGATGTCAGAATGAAGAATTTCTGGTTTGGAGAGTAATTTTTATGTAAGAGAGTAAGATGTAAATCAGAGTAAAATTGGAAGGAGGAGAAGTATTTAAGGCAAAGTGGGACTTTTAGATTCAACTATAAGCACTGAAGGTTTTTAAAGTAAGGACATGTTTATCATCACAAATATGTCATGGTGTTAATGGGTCTCTCTTTTTCTTCTTTCACCATGCATTCCATCTCCAGGACATGGAGAATGCTGGGGATATGGGTACACGTGGAGCAAAGTCTAGCCAGAGAAACTCTTCATTTCATGTTGATATATAACATGGCCAGACTTTACATTGCTTAATTCCATTTCTTTTTGTTTAAAGGTAAAATGTAAACATGCCCAAAAAGGTTCTCTTTTTTCCTTACTGGAAAAGGATAAAAGAATTTGATGGGGAGGGTGAGGTGCTGGGGCAGGAGGAAGGAACCTTTTGTGATTCAGTTACACAGATTTGGTGACAATAGGCTTTCTTCTAGAGGAGTATACTTTGTACAGATGCACTTACTTTACTGGTAAATGGATTTAACTAAATTTGACTGGTTACACTCCCAAAGTCTCAAGAGAAAATTTGTTGGCCCCTTTGCTTAAAATTCTTTTGCAGTAATATCTTGAGGAAGGTGTTTTATTTAAGTGGGCATTATGAGCTGAGCTATGCTCGCCCCTCCACCAACCCAATTCATATGTTAAAAGTCCTTAGAGTGTGACTGACCAAAACTGCCAGACCTGGCCAGGTCACTTTCATGAATTATCTTAACAGGAGGTCCTGGTAAGGAACTCAGAACTAACAAGCTACCACCAACCATAATAATTTGGGAAAGATCAAAAGGAGAGAGATGCGAACCCATAGGTCCTACCAACCTTCCAGAATCCTTCTCTTGGCTGAGAGATGCACGCAACACCAGGAAGAACCCTAAGTCAGAACGATTGGCCAGAGACAACCCAGAAACTAAGCCCATCACCATAAAATCTGAAACTGCAGTCCTCCTGGGTTCCCGTACCCTTCTGCTGTCTACCTCCACTCTTCCTAATAAAGTCTCTTGCTTTGTCAGCACTGTGTCTCCTTGGACAATTAATTGCTTTTTTTTTTTAATCTAAGGATAATTGCTTTACAGAATTTTGTTGGTTTCTGCCAAACATTGACATAAATCAGCCATAGGTGTACATATATCTCCTCCCTCTTGAACCTCCCTCCCATCTCCCTCCCCATCCCACCCATCTAGGCTGTTACAGAGCCCCAGTGTGAGTTCTTTGAGTCACACAGAAAATTCTCACTGGCTATCTATTTTACATATGGTAAAGTAAGTTTCCATGTTACTCTCTCCAATCATCCCATCCTCTCCTTCCTCTCCCACCTCCTATGTCCATAAGTCTATTCTCTATGTCTGTGTCTCCACTGCTGCTCCACAAATAATTTCATCAGTACCATCTTTCTAGAGTCCATATATATGCACTAGTATATAATATTTGCTTTTCTCTTTCTGACTTACTTTACTCTGTACAACGGACTCTAGGTTCATCCACCTCATTAGAGCTCACTCAAATGTGTTCCTTTTTATGGCTGAGTAATATTCCATTGTATATATGTACCATAGTTTCTTTATCCATTCACCTGTTGATGGGCAACTAGGTTGTTTCCATGTTCAAAAATCTAGGAATAAAACCACCATATGACCCAGCAATCCCACTTCTAGGCATATACTCCAAGGAAGCCAAAACTGAAAAAGACACATGTACTCCAATGTTCAGTTCAGTTCAGTTCAGTTCAATCCAGTCGCTCAGTCGTGTCCAACTCTTTACAACCCCATGAACTTCAGCACGCCAGGCCTCCCTGTCCATCACCAACTTCCAGAGTCCACCCAAACCCATGTCCATTGAGTCTGTGATGCCATCCAACCATCTCATCCTCTGTCATCCCCTTCTCCTCCTGCCCTCAATCTTTCCTAGCATCAGAGTCTTTTCAAATGAGTCAGCTCTTCACATCAGGTGGCCAAAGTACTGGAGTTTCAGCTTCAACATAAGTCCTACTAGTGAACACCCAGACTGATCTCCTTTAGGATGGACTGGTTGGATCTCCTTGCAGTCCAAGGGACTCTCAAGAGTCTTCTCCAACACCACAGTTCAAAAGCATCAATTCTTTGGCGCTCAGCGTTCCTTATAGTGTCCTACTCTCACATCCATACATGACTACTGGAAAACCATAGCCTTGACTAGATGGACCTTTGTTATCGAAGTAATGTTTCTGCTTTTTAATATGCTGTCTAGGTTGGTCATAACTTTCCTTCCAAGGAGTAAGCATCTTTTAAATTCATGGCTGCAATCACCATCTGCAGTGATTTTGGAGCCCAGAAAAATAAAGTCGGCCATTGTTTCCACTGTTTCCCCATCTATTTGCCATGAAGTGATGGGACTGAATGCATGACCTTAGTTTTCTGAATGTTGAGCTTTAAGCCAACTTTTTCACTCTGCTCTTTCACTTTCATCAAAAGGCTCTTTAGTTCTTCTTTGCTTTCTGCCATAAGGGTGGTGTCATCTGCATATCTGAGGTTATTATTTCTCCCGGCAATCTTGATTCCAGCTTGTGCTTCTCCAGCCCAGCGTTTCTCATGATATACTCTGCATATAAGTTAAATAAGCAGGGTGACAATATACCGCCTTGATGTACTCCTTTCCCTATTTGGAACCAGTCTGTTGTTCCACATCCAGTTCTAACTGTTGCTTCCTGACCTGCATACAGATTTCTCAAGAGGCAGGTCAGATGGTCTAGTATTCCCATCTCTTTCAGAATTTTCCACAGTTTATTGTGGTCCACACAGTCAAAAGTTTTGGCATAGTCAGTAAAGCAGAAATAGATGTTTTTCTGGAACTCTCTTACTTTTTCAATGATCCAGCAGATGTTGGCAATTTGATCTCTGGTTCCTCTGCCTTTTCTAAAACCAGCTTGAACATCAGGAAGTTCACGGTTCACATATTGCTGAAGCCTGGCTTGGAGAATTTTGAGTATTACTTTACTAGCATGTGAGATGAGTGCAATTGTGCAGTAGTTTGAACATTCTTGGCATTGCCTTTCTTTGGGATTGGAATGAAAACAGACCTTTTCTAGTCCTGTGGCCACTGCTGACTTTTCCAAATTTGCTGGCATATTGAGTGAAGCACTTTCACAGCATCATCTTTCAGGATTTGAAATAGCTCAACTGGAATTCCATCACCTCCCCTAGCTTTGTTCATCGTGATGCTTCCTAAGGCCCATTTGACTTCACATTCCAGGATGTCTGGCTCTAGGTGAATGATCACACCATCATGATTATCTGGCTCATGAAGATCTTTTTTATACAGTTCTCCTGTGTATTCTTGCCACCTCTTCTTAATATCTTCTGCTTCTATTAGGTCCCTTTCATTTCTGTCCTTTTATTGAGCCCATCTTTGCATGAAATTTTCCCTTGGTATATCTAATTTTCTTGAAGACATCTCTAGTCTTTCCCATTCTCTTGTTTTCCTCTATTTCTCTGCATTGATCGCTGAGGAAGGCTTTCTTATCTCTCCTTGCTATTCTTTGAAACTCTGCATTCAAATGGGTATATCTTTCCTTTTCTCCTTTGCTTTTCGCGTCTCTTCTTTTCACAGCTATTTGTAAGGCCTCCCCAGGCAGCCATTTTGCTTTTTTGCATTTCTTTTTCTCCAGTATTCATTGCAGCACTATTGACAATTTATTTCTGAGTGTCAGACAAGAGCCCACTCTCAGGCCCTAGAATGGGCCCCCTTCCTGCAACAGAGACACGGTCTTTTCTGAAATAATTAAGTTAGAATGAGGTCCTATGGATGGGGCCCTAATCCAGGATGACAGGTGTCCCTGTAAGGAGAGGAAATTAGGACCCAAATAGGTACAGAGGGAAGACCATGAGAGACAGGAAGAAATCATCGTCTACAAGCCAAGGAGACACCAGCCCTGCCCTGACACCTGGCTCTCAGGTTCCCAGCCTCCAGGACTGTGAGAAATAAATGTCTGTTGAGTGAGCCCGCAGCCTGTGGCACTTCGTTATGGCAGCCTCAGCTGACCGACACATGGAGCTGTACCACCTTAGCGATGATGAGGCAAATATTTTTTCTATGAATTTAAGTTATAGTCAAAAAGCAAAATGTAAAGCAAGAGATAACATATACCTGAGACATGGCAAGTATATTCAATATATATACAAAATATACCTGGAGAATATATTCAGGAAAACCTCCTGGTTCCTCTTGGCGTAATTGTGACCAGGTCATTCCTGTGCTTAAGAAGCCTCAGGGACTCTTTCCACTGCTGAGGGTCATATCCAGCCGCTGGCTGGCTGTGGAGTCTCCTTACCCACTTCTCCAGACTTGCCTTCTTGGCTGCTGCATCCCAGCTGTATTCACCTTCTTTCCCCCTCACACTTTGCAGTCTGCCTGGGCTGAACCAAAGCAGCAGCAGACTCTCTCACTCTGTCTGGATAATTCCTCCTCTTTCTGAGAAGCCCAGTTGTAACTCTGGACAGTGTTTATTCAGTTGCTCAGTCATGTCTGACTCTTTGCAACCTTATAGACTGTAGCCCACCAGGCTCCTCTGTCCTTGGGATTCTCCAGGCAAGTATACTGGAGTGGGTTGCCATGCCCTCCTCCAGGGGATCTTCTCAACCCAGAGACTGAACCTGTACCTCCTGCATCTCTTGCATTTACAGGCAGACTTTTTGTTTTTTTTTTTTAACCATTGAGCCACCTGGGAAGCCCCAATTCTGGACTGCTGGTCTTTTTTTGTCCCTCAGACACCCAGAGTGCCTTCCATCATTAACTTTCCCCACCCTGTGCTTGCTGATGGACTGTCTCCTTGCACGGCTGCAAGCTCCAGAAAATATGGTCCCTGTTTGGTTGCTGCATTCTAAGTATCTAGCAGAGATATCTGGCTCATTGTTAAACATACACCTACAAAATATCTGATGAGTGATTTAAAAAAAATAGCCTGTACATCTCTGTATGCTTCCAGAAAATCAGTGGAATAAAGGGTTTTAAAGCTTTTCCAGGTGGCACTAGTGGTAAAGAATACAGGAGATGTAAGAGACGTGGGTTTGATTCCTGGGTTGGGAAGATCCCCTGGAGAAGGAAATGCAGAAGGTACTGGAGTAAGGAAATGCATTCCAGTATTCTTGCCTGGGAAACCCCATGGACAGGGAAACCCGGCGGGCTACAATTCATGGGGTCGCAAAAAGTCGGACACGACTGAGCACATATGCACACACACACAAAGGGTTTTAAATTTCAACTATATTCCCACTGCCCCGTTTGTGCATTTTAATAAGTCATTTCCTTTTACACCCCAAAAAGCAAATAGAAGGCAATGGCACCCCACTCCATTTTCTTGCCTGGAAAATCCCATGGACTGAGGAGCCTGGTGGGCTGCAGTCCACGGGGTCGCGAAGAGTCAGACACGACTGAGTGACTTCACTTTCACTTTTCACTTTCACGCATTGGAGAAGGAAATGGCAACCCACTCCAGTGTTCTTGCCTGGAGAATCCCAGGGATGGGGGAGCCTGGTAGGCTGCCATCTATGGGGTTGCACAGAGTTGGACATGACTGAAGCGACTTAGCAGCAGCAGCAGCAGCAAGCAAATAGGAAAGATCTCTTGAGGCAAAAGAATAGAAGGACATGAGGTCTCCTTACCGTTTGGGCTATCTTATTAAACTGTCTCAAATTTTAATCCATCAGTATGGACTGGGCACTTTCTAAATTTGAACTAAATGCTGGTAACACAGTCCTTACCTTTAATATTCTACATAGAGGTAGGTGTTGTCACCTGATCAAATATCATTGAAACAAAATCATCTGGATAGTTTCCATGAGAAAGTGTACTAAGCCACTGATTCTGGAAAAGAAGTGGTTAAAAATCCATCAGTGATCAAATCTAGGAGCTGAAAAAGTGTTCTGAAGAATTCATTCAGCCAAACAAGGGTTTAAAACTAATTCAACAACATCACTTAAACTCTTTAGTAACTAAAGTAACTACTTAGTTCACAGCCTCATATGAGACTGATTAAAAATCTGAGGGCAATATATCAGGCCCATATACTTGATGAAGAGCTCATGGTCAGAGGCCTCTCACTTCACACCTAACAAGTTAATTCTAAGGTTCTTCTTCCCCAATCCGAAGGACAACTTGTGGTTTTATTACAACTAAAATTAAAGTGTAATTCGATTCATACTGTTTGTCTCATCATTTTATTATGACCTCTGCTCGCTCTGGCAAGCATATGGATTTAATGAAAAAGAGATTCCATCTCCTGGTAAATTTCTAAATGTCCTAGAACTAATTGTAGTTATGTGATGCCAGAAGAGGGAGTGGCTGGCTTTAGCCTTCCCGGCAGCCCAAAAAACTTACTGAGTTGGACACATTAGGAAAGGCGGTCACTCTCTCTTGGTCTGTCTTTGGCTGTCTTTGGCTTTTCCTCCTACTAATTGCCCCTTGCTGGGAACCCTACAGAAACCAGAGTTCGGATCTATTTTGTCTAGATTGGTGTAAACTATAGAAACTTACATTTCAAATCCTACTGGCTTAAGTTGGATCCCAATTCATCTAATATTTCTAGGGTTAGTTCTTTAAAATGGCATAGAAATTATTTATGACTGCAGGAACCCCCATGACACCCTCTACCACCTAACTGCCTCACATCCATCTAACTGACCAGGTAGTCCCCCAAAGGCACCAGCATCCACCTCTGGGGTGTCCCACTACTGCTCCCCACCCATCTTCCTTCCACAGTAGGGGGAGATCTGACCACAGGGTGGACATCTGTGTCACAGAGGTCACAGGTCACATGGTTCCTTAGATTGTGCTGTCCAAAGTGAGCTTTGAGTTCATCTCTGTTGCTTTGTGGGCTTCCCTGGTGGCTCAGATGGTAAAGAATCTGCCTGCAATACAGAACACCTGGGTTTGATCCCTGGGTCAGGAAGATCCCCTGGAGGAGGACATGGTAACCCCCTCCAGTATTCTTGCCTGGAGAATCCCTATGGACAAAGGAGACTGGCGGGCAACAGTCCATGGGGTCACAAAGAGTTGTACACGACTGAGCGAATAAGCACAAGACAAGACTGTTGCTTTGTGGTTCACTCTTGTTGACCTTTGTATAAAGGAAACAAGCTATAACAACAAAAGTTCTCCCAAGAGGTCTCTGCCCCCTTCTCTTCTTCCTAAGCTTATGTAGAGGACAAGACTAGTCTAGGACTCTGGTCGGAGCAGCCTCTGGTGTTAATCTACCCCCAATCCTTCCCTTTCTTTAGAATATTTTTACTCTCTGCATCTGTTACCCCTTCTTTGTGAGAGTCATCATAAAAGTACCTCCCTCATAAGGATGTTATGAGATTAATGAGGCAAACTAAGTCATTTAAAGTCACAGAGTAATCACTCCGTAATGCAAAATCCCATCCCTGGTTACCTTCGTTCACCAGGAAAACCTCAGATTTGTAAAAAGTCTTTCAGTGTCTCCTATTTCTCTCCTAGTGGTTGGCACAAAGGTTTCTAAATTGCTATTAGAAATTAAGCATGTGTGAGCACTTCACTTTACACTAAATAATTCACAGATGAAGAATCGGCCATAATGAGACCACCCATCTGTATTAAGTGTGAGAAAATAAGCTCTCCAAAGAGCCCAGGATGCCAGGAGTAAATACAGACATTTCTAAGAAGCAAAAGAAAACCAGTTGATAAGAACTCAAGTGCCACCTACAGCCCACGGAGGGAGGTGCAGGGGTTTAGGGGAAGCAGGAAATGCAAAGGGACCTCAGGTCTCCCTAAGTTCCATAAACTGAAATTCCTGTAGAGGGAAGTGATTAGTATAGATAAAAGAAAACTTCAGTCGTTTTACTAAAAATTTACATAGATGATAAATAGATAGGGTGTGTGTGTATTTATTATTGTTCATTCGCTCAATCATGTCAGACTCTGTGACCCCATGGACTGCGGCGTGCCAGGCTTCCCTGTCCATTACCATTTCCTGGAGCTTGCTCAAACTCATGTCCATTGAGTTGGTGATGCCATCCACCCATCTCATCTTCTGTCATCCCCTTCTCCTCCTGCCTTCAATCTTTCCCAGCATCAGAGTCATTTCCAACAAGTTGGTTTTTCCATCAGATGGCCAAAGTATTAGAGCTTTAGCTTCAGCATCAGTCTTTCTAGTGAATATTCAGGATTGATTTCCTTTAGGATTGACTTTGTGTGTATGCATTTTAAAATATGTTTCCAGTAGAGAAAACCTGCCCCCAGCACTGCCTTTCAGTCTTCCTCTGATCTTGGGCCATCACTAAATTCTCAGAACCTCAGCTTTCCCACTTGTAAAACACAAATGATATGACTTGCTTAACAAGGCTATTTTAATGATTCAGGGAGATGACATAGATAAAATACTTACCACAGAGCCCAAGACAGAGGTGAGGTAACAGTAAGAAGAATACGATGACAAACATTTATTCATTTGTTATTCATTTATTCAACAAATAAGTATTGAGCCTGTCATATGACAGACCCTCACTGGAAGCTGGGGACACAGCAATAATCTGGAAAGACCCAGCCCCTCCCTTCTCCAGCTGTTGGCTTGGCTCAAGTGCTCTGACTTTGAGAGCATGTAGAAAGCAGGCAGGAAAAGTAGAAATGCTATATATTTTAGAACCACTCCTAAGCTGAGAGAGTGTTACTATAAACATTCTCATACCTCTTATCTGGAGAAATACAAACTCAATGGAATTGGTTGGAATATTCCAACCAACTTATGCATCAGCCAGAGAAGCGACTTTCAGAGAGAATCTGTAAGTTGGTGCATTACTTTCTTACATTACAAAACATACTGTATGGCGGTTGAAGACAACACACATTTATCTCTCACAGTTTTTTCTGGGTCAAGAGTCCAGGCACTCTGAGTCGAGTCTTTGCCTAGAGTCACAGGCTATAGTCAGGATAGTGACCAGGGATGAATTCTCATCAGATGCTTGCTTGGGGAAGCTTCCTTGCAGTTGTAGGACTCACAGCAGATCACTTCTTCAAAGCCAGCAATGGCGAGAGAGATTAGAGCAAGTCTGCAAGCAACAGGGTCTTGAACAATGTACCTCATTACAGAGCAGCATCTCACCACTTTGGCCAGACTGGATCAGTTGAAGCAAGCCTGAGGTCCTGCCAGGTGGAGAGTACTATACAGAGGTGTATACACCGGTAAATGGGATCATGGTCAGCCGGGGGTGGGCGGGGCGGGGGAGAACTTAGATCTGTCTGTCACCATGGTCATCATATCTCATTTCCAAGCTTAAAAAAAGGAAAAACGGTAATTATTTCTTCAGTTCAGTTCAGTCGCTCAGTCGTGTCTGACTCTTTGTGACCCCATGAATTGCAGCACGCCATTAAATACACCTTATTTCAGAAAATACAGCTAGAACTAATTCAAGATGTCTCATCTACCTGATCACAGTGATTCCCCCATGTCAGTTCTGAAGACTGGGTACACTGCGCAACAATTAAGAAGTTTGCAATGCTGCATTTCGTAACTAAGTTAAGAAATGCTGGGGAGTTCTGAAAGGATAAAAGATAAATGAATGACAGTATCCATGACACAATTCCTTAAGATTGCATTACCCTGCCTTATGTAGTAAGAAAAATAGACTCATTTTGTAGATAAAAGTAAGCTTCTTGGGAATTAAATATTTGCTGATGGATTGCCTAGGAGTGTGACCCCCTGAGGGTCTGAATTCCTTCCGAGATCTCTATCAGGAGTGACGGAAAAGTCCACTGGTCATGTGGCCTTACAAGCAACTCAGAGGTATTAACACAACAGAAAGATGGAATTCCTCTGTTTTATGCATTACAGGGAAGACAGTACTCTAGAAACTTCTTCAGATGTTGTCCACACATATACATGTTACCCATACATATGTGTGTTACAGAAGTGGCACTTCATTAGTAGAGAATTTATGAGTCTGGACGTTAAAATATGGATCTGAGCTTAGTAATGCCATCAAGAACTTGTGTCTTTGGAGCTTTCAGCTCTGTTTTCATACTGCTGATTCAACCTAAAATGGTTTCTATCATGATCTCAAAATTCTTGCCAACAGTTCCTGGGGCTCCACATATTTTTGATCACATTCATTGGGGAGGGTGAGAGCAGAGTCTTTGTCCCAGATTTTCTGGCAAGCTGGTTGGTGTAGTGTAGAATATTTGTCCATTCCCGAACTAATCCCACTGTAACTGCTTAACCCAGGTCACTCGCTCCACTTCTAAATCCAACGGTGGAGCCAACTTCTCTAGAACCACATGGATTTCCCTCCTAGAACCACTGAAGCTCTGGGATAGTGGGAAGGAGTGGTGGGTAATGGATGCTAGGGAGACTGTCAACAATTTTTCCCTATAATGTGGAAGCAGAGTGATAGGAAGCTGGCAGGTTGTGCTTGTATATCTGACATCTTCCTCCTAATTGCCTGTACAGTGGATATAAAAGAACAAAGAGTTAGTAGAATTTGAAGCCACAGGCTGGAGCAGCGTCTCCACAAGGAAATACAAAGTGGTATGGTTGCTAAAGAACCAAGAGCAGAGGCGTCTTGCCTTGCCTTGAGAACTAGAGCAGAGACCAAGCATTCACCAGTCCTTGATTGATCAGCCAGCAGGGACCCACAAACCACTGTGGGAGAGGTCACTTCTTAGAAGCTGCCTAGTTTCAAAGGATCTCTGTGGGGTGCCCATCCAGCTGGGCAGGGAGTCTCTTGGAGACCCACATTGGTCCTGTCTCTGTTGTGGGGACAGAGTTACTCTTTCCCCCGGGAAGATAGCAGAGCTCAGTGGTTTGTCCCTGTGCGTGACAGTTGGTTGACTGCCACTCAGAGACCAGAAACTTGTTTGCCTTTCACCTCACACAGGTTTGCTGTTGCTTAAGAGTTTCTTGCAGCTTTTCCTGATGGCCAATGAGCTGGAGTCATGAGGCATAGAAGAGAGAAGAAGGAAGATATTCACTGCCAAGGTCTCAGTCACCAGAGAGAAGAAACCAAGGCAGCAAACACACCAAACTGATGCCTCCCACTTGGGCAGACAGAACTGGAAAAGTCGGGTGAGAATGTTATCCACACACCAGTAAGAACTCTCAAGGAGCTTCGCCAAAAGCATAAAATGAATGTGTAAAGACATGATTTTCAAAATTCAATACATGAGTGTTCACATATTTGTTCAGATCTTCCATAAAAGACCAAATGGAATGACTGTCTCAGAACATAAAGCAAAAATACAAAGAGGGAAATCATGAGGAGAAATAGGAGACTTGGAGGATGGGACCAAGGAGATGGAACGTGTGACAAGAAAGTAATTTGACAAGAAAAAGGAAATGTGGAGAAGAGCTATTCCAGCAAACAGGAAAAAAAATCCTCTCATCTGAATAAAGAATCAGACCAGCAACTGGCAGGACGGATTTGTCTTAAGTGATATTAATACTCTGCCATGTGCCCTACTTTTTAAAAGGCACATGCTCAGTGTTCTGGGCTAAATTGGGTCCCCTCCAAGTTTGTATGTTAAAGTCCTATCTCCAAGGACCTCAGAATGTGACTTTATTTGGAAATAGGTTTGCGGCATTTGTAATTATTTAAGACGAGGTCATAGGGAGTAGGGTGGTCCAGCATGACTGTGTCCTCATGAAACAGGAATCTTTGGACACAGATACAGACATGAATAGAGGGAAGATGGTGTGAACACACAGGGAGAAGGTGGCCACCTACAAGCCATGGAGACAGGCTTGGAACACACCCTTCCCTCACATCCCTCAGAATGAACCAACCCTGTCACCATCACCATCTCAGACTTCCAGCCTCCAGAACTGTGAGGAAATGAATTCTTGGTGAAAACCAGCCCAGACTGTGGTTCTTTGTGTTGGCAGCTATAGCAAACCAATACATGTGGCTTTAGCCCGAGGAAATTGGTCAATTAGAAGAAAAATATCTTAGAAGCATACAGAAAGGAAAAATACATTATTAAAAGAAAAAAGAAAATCAGAGTAGCATACAGCTTGTTTCCATCAACAGTCCTTTTTAAAGGATTAATTAATCACACCCTGGCCCTTTACTCCTTCCAGTTTGTTCTGCCTCTCCACCCACGCATCCCTGGAGATCTCCTCTGGCAGCAGCCTCATGTTCTGCACTCAGTGAGAGATCTGGTGCATGCGTGCTTGTGCGTGCTCACTCGCTCAGGCGTATTCGCCTCTTTGACCCTGTGGACTGTAGCCTGCCAGGCTCCTCTGTCCATGGGGATTCTCCAGGCAAGAATACTGGAACGGGTTGCCATCCCTCCTCCAGAGGATCTTCCCAACCCAGGGATCTAACCCGAGTCTCCTGTGTCTCCTGCATTGCAGGCAGATTCTTTACCCACTGAACCACGTGGGAAACTGGGGAGATTGGGTGGGCTTCAGTAAAAGATCTTGCTTCTAATCCTTTCTCCCACTTTCATAACACTCCTCCTCCTCTCTGGGACCCTTAACCAACACATCAGCCTCTTGTATTTTTAATCTACACTCACTCCTTTGATGACATCTCCAGTGTCATAGCTTGGGGTGCATCTATGTGTTACTGGCTCCCAAATATATATTTCTAAGCTAGACTCCTATTCTGAATTCCTTCCATGTTGTGGAAATACCAATAAACAGTGAAACGGTGGTGCCAACTGACAAGGCAGGTATGGGCATTCCACCCACAGGACACATCAGTGATGTGTGGATGGTGGGATTCCAGGCCTCAGTGAGTCTGATTTTCTCACCAGGGAAGAAATGAAGGAAGTCAGTTCTTAATGTCTGTGATATCAGAAGAAGATGGCCATCTTCAGTTTTCTGAGATGGTGATCAGACTATCAGAGAATAGAGTCTGTCAGTCTCTACTTTGGGAGCTGTATTCAGGTTGACTTTGTTGTGAAGTACTTTGACTGATCATTGGAATGTGCCCTAAGATTACACACTGCATAAGGAACAAATTTTCAAGTCTGTTAGCTCAAGTTGGGATTGTGTTCCTAAGGTGCCTTGTGTTTGCTTATGTTTTTGACTTACTCTTTTAGGTTCTAAAAGATACATTTACTTTTCCCACAATGGCTATTTATTCCTGGTATTTATTGCTCTGAGTATTTATCCGCCATGCTTGGTGTGTAAACATCTGTGGCTTTCCTGACTTTTTCACGAATCTTACGGTAAAGATTCCCCACATCTTCTCTCTGAGTTCTTTTGCCTTAAATCCCACAGTGGCTCAGCAGTAAAGAATCTGTCCACAATATGGTAGATGCAGGAGAGGCAGGTTCAGTTCTTGGGTTGGGAAGATCTTCTGGAGGAAGGCAATGGCAACCCAATCCAGCATTCTTGCCTGGAGAAGCCCGGCAAGCTTCTTCATGGGGTTGCAAAGAGTCGGACGCAACTGAAGTGACTGAGCACATTTTGCATTCACAGTGACCTCCATCTTTTTTTATTTTTAATCAATTTTTTTGACCTTAGACAAATCACTTCACCTTCTTGTGGGGAGGACTGAGTGGGCTGAGGATCCCTGCCTGAGGAGCAGAGTAGACACTCCTGGCTGTGTTTGGATGATCATCTGCCTTTTAGAAACATAAGTCACTCAGGAGTTAACCTCTGAAGGAACACCAGTAATCAATAAGCACCCCATGTCTAGTGTCAATATAGACTTTAGACTATATATATATATCTACTTTTTAACGGGAATGAAAACTAATACAGAGATTCTCCCTTGATGTGGGGAGGCCACCTTGAAAATTTCTATACTTTAATTCCATGGCATTTATCCTAGGCTTTGTTCAATTTATGTGCTTTTGAATTCATAGAGACCTTGACCAAGACCCCTGGCCACAGAACCTTGTGAGTGACAGCTTTATTACTTGGCAGCACTGCAAGTCAAGAGGAGAGGGGCTTTTGGTGAAACTCTGTTCCCCCTGGGTTCCATCCACAGGCATAGATATTGTGAGAAGATAATCACTATGGGGTAGAGGAAAGCGGAAGGATATCAGAATAGACCAGATTGGAGAGGCAAACGAAAGTGGACCCTGAGAAAAGCGGGAGAGCAGACAGATATTGTAGCTCAGCAGGAGCCCTGTCAGGGACGGCGAAGCAGCCAATCACATAGGAGCGGTGGCCGGTCACAGTTTAATGCATCAGAGTGTTTACTGAAACATTACACTTGCATCTGGGCTTCCCTGTAGCTCAGTTGGTAAAGAATCTGCCTGCAAAGCAGGAGACAAAGGTTTGATTCCTGGGTTGGGGAGATACCCTGGAGAAGGGAATGGGAACCCACTCCAGTCTTCTTGCCTGGAGAATCCCATGGATAGAGGAGCCTGGCAGGCTACTGTCCATGGGGTCACAGGAGTCAGACACGATAGGCACTAAACCACCACTATACTTCCATTTAGAAAGAACTTAGTACTAGAAAAGTCTAGAGGTGGACAATCTCACTAGAAATTTGCCAGGAGGACTTTAAGAAAGAAAATCAGTTACAAAACAAAGAACTGCATTCCCAGAAGTGAATAGAGATGCATGTGTGTGAATGTGTGTGCACACCCATGTGTGGTATCAAGCCATCTTCGAGACTCAAAGCTAATGGGAAGGGGAAAGTAGGGAGGGAGGGATGCAAAGAGACAGCATCCTCTTTGAATTATGAAACTCGGGAAAGGAATTTTAGGAGGCCTTCTTACTACCTTCCTGGATCCCACATCATCTTTTCTCTTGATTTCCTCCTCCTGTTTGCTGGAACACATCCTTAAGTGACTTCTAAGTAAAGGTTAGAAATGAGATTAACACTCTGGATGCTCACTCCAGTCTGTCCTGACACGATGGGAATAGAAGTCCTTCATCACCTTACCTTCATGCCCAAGGACCATGCTGGGCATTGCAGGGGAAATGTCATCTTCACCCCACTGTCTATAGTGATTCCATTCTAGCACCAGATTTGATGATCCTGCCTAGCAAAGCCTAAAAGTCACCTAGTCCCCACCCCACTGTTGGGGACACAACATTGAATAAAACAGAAGAAAACCCCTGCTGTGGGTCTTTACCTCTTGTGATCCTACCTTTGCACGTTTGGAATGAGGGCAACCGGGGCATAATTTTCTCCATTGATTTATGTTTATCTTTATATCCCTCCTTTTTAAAATTGGGCTTCCCTGGTGGCTCAGACAGTAAAGAATCTGCCTGCGACGCAGGAGGCCAGGGTTCAATCCCTGAGTTCGGAAGATACCCTGGAGAAGGGAATGGCAACCCACTCCAGTATTCTTGCCTGGAGAATTCTGTGGACAGAGGAGCCTGGGTGGACTACAGTCCATGGGGTCACAAAGAATCAGACACGACTGAGCGGTCTGTTTAAATTGGTGCATCAAACAGCAGTCCTGGCCTTTTTCTCTGTGAATTAAAATTAGAAAAAGAGAGACCTATATAAAGATCTCAATGGATTAACTAATTAGAATTCATTTTCTAGTGGCCTCTAGTGGCATTTGTTAGAGTTGCAGCACTTCTGTTTGGGGGGCTGAGGTCTGAGAGAGGCTGGGTGTTCCCGCAGACTGGAACCTGCTCCCAGCTCAGCTGCTTTGGCCGGCAGCAGTGGTGGGGGTGAGGGTGTTATAGCTCTGCTTCAAGGTCATAAGGTTCCTGCACTAATCACGTTCCTAGCTAATCGTGTGGGGACTATGGCCTTCTTGCCCCCATAAAAATCAAAAGACTCACCACCAGTTTCTTTCTCCCACTCTCTATGATCCTGAGATCCTAACCCTGTGAACTGGAAATTCACACTGTTTATAGGGATGCAATTTTTAATAGTGAGACAGGATTTCTCCAAGTTCTGTTATTTTCTCTTGCATAAGGGGACTGTATGTGGCTCTGCTGGCATGGTTTTGTTTCTATTTAGTGAAAAAGCCATCACTGGCTACAACAAAAGGAACTCTGAAGACAAACATTTTTAGATGATTCTTGGTCACAGTATTTTTTTTAGAGGCACGATTGATGAGTAAAGACCAGATCACTTAACTGCCCACTCCTGCAGAGGAACCTTCACCCTGCTGTGTTTTCATCAGAGATCTGAGCATCGCAGACATTAGAGAATGTACTTTGTTGCCGGGTTTGTATACCGGGTTCTCTGCAGCAGGCACACCGCAGGCTTCCACCAGCATTTGTCAATAAATTAATCTAACGATCTTGCCTTGGATCAGTTTGGAGAGTAAATATCTCCTTGTGATTTCTGTGGCTCAATCAGTAACTTTGCATGCTTGCATTTGGAACAGAGCGTTTTGCCCACAATTAAATCCATAACTGCTATTCTAAATAATTGTGTTAATTGCAGTGTAGCAAAGGCAGAGCTTCTCTAATAAGCACTCTAGTTTTCTTGCACATATCAGGTTTTTATGCTAGGTTATTTCAGCAAAAAATGCCCCAAGGTATAATCAAGTTAATAAAATACACTAAGAAAACACAACCTGTGCAATGAATGTGCATATTTATAGGACCTACATAACCAATCCAGCTCTTATAAGATCACTGTATCTCAGATAAAGTGAATATGGTAGATTGTATTTTGTGGGGAACGCCAAGTATAAATTGGTACTTGCCATCTACCTTGACAAGGGTTAAATCATGAGCCACTGCAGCTGCTAAACTTTATCACTCCCTAAAAGGAATTCAGAGTGGAGATCAGGAATGAAGCAGTCTGTGCTCTGGGGAAAAAATGCAAGAACAGGTCTTTCAATAGATGTTTTCAGGAGACTTTATGAGCAGTTTTATGGTGCAGTTCTTGCATCGCCTTGTATCTAGAAAAGCACTAAAATCATTAATGGTGACATCTGCCCCTCCTGACAAGCAGCAAGCCTCTGCCAAACTCTGTGCTCACTGCATGTATCCCCCTTTACTAAAATCATATGTAACACTGACCTCCCCCCTACCAATTTGGAGCAGTTTCTCAGGGCTATCTGAGATGCTGCCTCCCAGGCTATAATCCTCATTTTTCCCCAAATAATAGTTAACTTCTAACTCTCATATGTTCTGCTCCTTTTTTCAGTTGATGGAAAGAAATGTGACATTTATTTATGCTAAGAAAATCCATACGGAAAAAACTGTTTTAAGGAACTAGAATTTTACCCTTATGGGATAATAATTAAATATTTTTCGGAAAGAAAAAGGGAAAAGATAGGTTTTTCTCCCTGGTGAGACCCTAGCCTGGCAGATGGAGCCTGCAGGAGCCCGAGTCCCCTCTGTCCCCTCCAGGGAAGTGTGGGCCCAGAGAGAACAGCTACTATGTGGCAGGAGCCTGTGAGCACCTGTAGACTTGAAAAAGCAATAATATTGGTGTTTACTCTGGAAAAAAAAAAGTAAAACCAGTTTGTGCTCCTATTGGGTTAGTGAGACATTGTTCCTGCTTCTCTGCATTGCTGTCTTCTCAATGTGTAGCTTTGAAACAGATTGAGAAAGTAGGTTGGTGGCACAGCATCCGTCCACCTGCCACTCCATCTCATCTGGACCAAAGCAGACAGAGAGGCCCGGCTGCAGGTGGGAAAGATGGGTGTTGGTGAGTGAGTGTGGGTGCCAGGGCCCAGTCTCCTGGCAGCATCCCTCCCCCACCCGACCCCCGTGACTCCAGGGAAGAAGTGCATCCCAGGAGGAGTGGGGCACTGGTCCATGTGGTGGGTGGTCTCAGAAGAGAAGCCACAAAAATGGGCTCCTTTCTGCACCACGGAAGGGACCTTTGCACTCCCTTCTTCAAATGCAGGGTTTTAACACAGAAAATAAGGCAATCAAATTACAAAGAAAACATCTACATTGAAATTATCAAAATATTTTTTAAAAAACAGAATTGTAATATATGGGCTTCTCTATTAACTCAGTAGCAAGGTTTTGCAACAGGGTCCCATAATGGGTGTCTCCTTGGATTAGTGATGCGGCATTTGCAATGTGATGTGAAAGGAATCAGTTTTTACTGATGAGCAGCCATGAGTACACCAAATATATCTTTGGGTTTTTTTCCCTACATTTACAATAAGAGGAAATGCTACATTTCAGTTAGAGATTAGTGAAAATGAACGTGTACTTTCTCCCATCCACATTCACACGCAGGACCAGGGAGTCTTGAGCACCAGGGTACAGTCCTGCCAACCTGTTTTGGGATCCAGGAAATGCAGAGTCTCCAAAGAAACACTCCAGTCACCTGTAGTCACAAGCTCTAGAAGACCGTGGGCAGCACCCCTGCCAGCGTGCCCATAACGGAGGGATTTCTGTCCACTGTCAGTTGCAAACCCTGGGACCCAATCTAATGAGGCTTGTTTGATGCTCATCAGTTGACACAGTTGGGCTGTGACCAAGGAGTGTGCCTGCTAAGTCACTTCAGTTGTGTCTGACTCTTTGTGACCCTATGGACTGAAACCCGCCATGCTCCTCTGTCCATGGGATTCTCTAGGCAAGAATAAGGGAGTGGGTTGCCATGCCCTCCTTCATCATTGCACAACAAATACTGCTACCCAAGGAATACTTTGCCTGTTATTACAGTTTTTCTTGTTTAATAAACTTTCTCCTGAAAAAGTGGGGATAGTGTTTCCTATCTTATTCAGTGCTGAATTCAGCTGACAGTACATGTTCAAGAAATACTTGTTGAATGACTATAAGAACAATGAAGTGAAGGGCATTTGTTGAGATTTGATGAACAACTCACAGAACTTGTCTGCAAGCTTGATCTTTTCGTGTAAGTAATGCTTTCTTCTGATAGTCTTAAAAGTGGATGGCTCTAATGAAAGCAAATCAATGATAACAAATGTTGGAGAGTATGTAGAGAAACTGGAGTCCTCACTCATTGCAGGAGGGAGTGTAAACCAGTTTGGAAATTTTTTTAAAACATCAATGACTTTTCCATATGACTCAGCAATTCCACTGCTAGGAGTCTACCCAAGAGAAATGAAAAAGCAACATATGTCCACATATAAACACACAATGTTCATAGCAGCATTATTCATAACAGCCCCAAACTAAAAAAATCCAAATATCCATCAGTGGATGAGTGGATAAACAAAACATACCATGGAATACTATTCAGCAATAAAATGAGCTTTGATGCATATGTAACTTGGTTGAAACTTGAAAACATTCTGCTAAGTGAAAGAAGCCAGAAACAAAATGCTACATATTGTTTAATTCCACTTATAAGAAATGTCCAGAAAAGGCAAATCCATTCAGACAGAAAACAGACCAGATTGCCTGGGGCTGAGGAAGTGATGAAAATGTGGTAAGATTAAATAGGGGTGAAGGCTGCAATATTTACACATTTACTACAAATCACTGAATTGTATACTTTGGATGAGTGAATTTCATGAAAGTAAATTTCAAGATCTCTATCTTCCCAGGTTAGGAGCATGAGGGTGTAGCATATAAGAGTCTGAAACAAGATAATGGCCAGATGTGGAAGCATCTGTAGCTGGCCCTTCAGGTGGTTCATCTACAGGTTGGAAATTCCAGCTATTCCCATCCCCCATCCTGTAAGTCATTCAAACACCGGCTAATGTCTACCTTTGTGCCATGGCTGAAGTACACCTTTGCATTATTTGTGGGAAAAGCTGTGTAGCAAATTGAGACTGGAAGTCATCTAGCAGGAGGATGCTTCTTGAACATGAAAACCACCTTGCAGGCAATCTGCCTGTTAGTCTCTTCAGTCTTTTCCTTGGGCTCCTGTAGCCTAATTTGGATTATTCTGTGTATTTCAAGGGTTTCCCAGGTGGCTCTAGTGGTAAAGAATCTGCCTGCCAATGCAGGAAATGCAAGAGACTCGGGTTCGATCCCTGGGTTGGGAAGATCCCCCTGGAGGCAACCCACTCCAGTATTCTTGCCTGGAAAATTCCATGGACAGAGTAGCCTAGCAGGCTACACTTCATGGGTCCACATATTTCAAAGTAATGGTGAATTTCCTTAACAAAATTCCACAATTTCACATTCTTATTAGTTTAGTTTTCCCTCAAAGAGATGGCTTTAGTGTAGTTTTTCGGTAAGACCCCATGGTGAGGAGACAAGCAAAATATAAAATTCAGCAAAAAAAAAACCAATCTGATAAGATGATTCTTTGAAACTGTTAAACATGAATGGGGGCGGCAAGAGCACAGGGAGGGTGTGGCTGCCTCTCACCTGAATTCTCCTTTACCTGTTTGGACACTGTCTCCCCACTTTCCATCTAGATCTGAGAAATACCATTAATATCACCTCAACTTAGCCATCTAGTGGATGCAGTCATGACCTGGGGGGGTGCGAGGGGTGTGCTGTCATCCTGGGGTGGGCAGTTTTCATTTTTATGGAAGGGAGTATTGTTGCCATCCTGAGCAGGGGTGTGTGTGTGGGGGGGGCAGTTGCCATCCTGGAACAGTAAGGTTGAGGGAGTGTTGTACTTCCCTTCTAGAGTTCCAAAAAAGTGGTCATTGGCCCCATCCCTCCCTTGGTACTGGCATACTTCCCTGAGGCCTTCCAAAGCACAAAAGATGGTTTTGAGTCTGTCTCTATATCTGGGCAACATTTTTCACTAAAACCTCAGCACTTCAGACTGGGAAAAAGAATAAACAGAACAAATTAGTGAAGAAACAATACTACTGAATTAAAAATGTTAACTTGTCCTGTCTGTTTAAAAAAACACACATTAGAGCTGAGCCAAGTGTGTCCGCCACAGTCCTTCTCCGTTCGCTCCACTCCAAAGCCTGTGTGTGTGTGTGTGTGTGTGCGCGCGCGCGGGGGTCGTGGGGGGGGCACTGCAGTGGCATCTGCCTCCTTACAACCCCTGCCCTTAGGGCCTCAGGGCAGGACAACTGCTAGGAACTCCTCCAGCAGACCAGCCACCATCCACTGACAAGCCAAGACCCCCAAGATGCAGTTATGTGAAAAAAGTAAACAGAAAACCATTTGTAGAGAAGGTACCTCTTATGTTTAAAAAATGGTATAAATATAAGAACACACTGTATACATTCTTATATATGCATTAAAAAGCTGACAGGATCCACAATGAAGCAATAGTAGTCATTACTTTGTAGGGGGGTAGCTGGGGATGGGAGAGGAAATTTCCACTGTGACTCTGAACTACAGGAACTAGCTGTAGTTACAATATTAGCTATTTGTTTTCTCTATTGAATAACTAAATGAATGAAATAAAACTGAAAAAGAAATAGATCTGACAGTCAGGCTCATGTTCTTCTCAGTGAGGGTGTCAGGTAGTCTAAATTCAGGCCTCCTCCACGTAAATAAAGCATTACTCTTATTTCAAAAGCTAATTTCTGAGCACCCATGAAGTCCCAGGCCAAGAAACACTTATAGTCTCTACTACTTTAGGGACTAAAGTCTCCACTCAAGTCTCTACTCCACTGAAGTCTCCACTCAAGTCTCTACTGCTAGAGACTCCAGCAGTAGTGTCTACTACGACTTTAGGGACTGATGAAGGAAAAACAGGAGGTGGGGGTGGAACAGTTCTGACCTGGAAAGGCCACACTGATTTCCAGCCGCTAGGTATCGAGCTAGTCGTCTGATGCAAGTTTACTTTGATACAGCCTTCTCCTGAAAAGTTCATCTCAGAAAAGATTTTCTAAGTTCCCATCAGAAAGTCATAAACTGACTGAAAACAGCTGTCAATACTGAACTGACAGGTGGAATTCTTCCAAAGCGAACACTTTTAAACAAATGTTTCCCTGTTGAGAGACCCAAGAGGTTTGTCTTGATTTAGTGGGAAGAGTTATATAACTGTAACATTGAGTGAAGCACCCTAAAGGTAGCACAGAAAAGTTAGCCATTGCTCTGACAGACTGTTTCAATAAGTACTGTATACAAAAAAAAAAAAATGCATGTACAAAGTAATTGTGGCTTTATATGGCTTGAGAGCTGAAGAATTGATGCTTTTGAACTGTGGTGTTGGAGAAGACTCTTGAGAGTCCCTTGGACTGCAAGGAGATCCAACCAGTCCATCCTAAAGGAGATCAATCCTGGGTGTTCATTGGAAGGACTGATGCTGAAGCTGAAACTCCAGTACTTTGGCCACCTCATGTGAAAAGTTGACTCATTTGAAAAGACCCTGATGCTGGGAGGGATTGGGGGCAGGAGAAGAAGGGGACAACAGAGGATGAGTAGGCTGGATGGCATCACTGACTCGATGGACATGAGTTTGAGTGAACTCTGGGAGCTGGTGATGGACAGGGAGGCCTGGCATGCTGCGATTCATGGGGTCGCAAAGAGTTGGACACGACTGAGCGACTGAACTGAACTGAACTGAACACTTATGTGACCTTACTCAGTTGGTGTGGAAATCTCCCTCTTGTGGGTGTAAACAGGCGTGGGGCTAGGTGGGACAGTACGAGTGACATATATCTGAATTATGCAGCTTAGCTCTAAAATCTGTTCTGGAACATCCCAATTAAGTCACTTTTGTTCAACTGCACCAACTATAAATGCTCAATAACCTTCCTAAAGATGCAGTAACAAACAAATTTTATTTCGAGCCAAAAAATCCCCCAGATCAAAACCTCCCCAACTCTGCCAAAAACCCCTCCAAGTGTCTTTCTGCAGAATCCTGGCTGCTCGCTCTGTGGTCCCGGCCATGGCCCCGAGCACCGCCTTTACGTCTGGGTGCTGAGTGACGGGAAACTGAAGCAGCCGCTTGCCTCTCTGGCTAGGTCTGCGGACAGGGCAGCCAAAGGGCTATTTCCCATTTTTCATTCTTAGGTCTCAACGGAACAGTTAAACCATCAGGTGTACCAAATTAGAGATAAACTGAAGTTCCTCTTTCAGATCAGTGGAAATGAGAAGTAGCCCCCTGTAGCCCTGGGTTCTTCTAATATGCAATCCAGACCACACTGGCCAGGAGAGAGGCTCCAGGGGGCTCCCAGACATTCACAGGATGTACACTCAGACATGTTATTTGTTTGTGTGCATGGCTATATCCCTCAGCATCATCATGCTAACAGAGGAGCAAGGGGTGTCCACGATGGCCTGAGGTGCCAGAGAGCCAGGGAGACCCAGGTGCTGTACTTAAGAGGCTTTCAGCATCAGGACACTTTGGACCCTTGTTAGAAATGCACTTTCTTGGCCCCAACCAGACTTGCCTAGGAGCAAGTAGGGCAGTGCTTGTTTTGTAACAAGCTCCATCGGATGTTCTGATGTATGATAAAGGCCCACTGCTCATGGATGTGAAGTGAATTCCTAGCTGAGCCTTGCTTAACCTAGGGTTGTGGACCCACTCCATTAAACATGGAAAACCACCCAGGCCACGCCAAGGTAAAGGGGACCTACCTAGGGGAGAGGGGCAGCAGGGGCCATTAGCTGGACAGCAGAAGCATCCCCAGGCCTCATCCAACCCCTCCCCTGACTGGAAGCCCTGGAGCCACTGACCCCACAGGGGTACCCTGGTCCAGGTATACCGAAACTCGGCTGGCTGCGCTGCTGACCAACGATGGAAGGCAGGCAGCTTCGGGCAGGTGGTGAAGGAGGCCTAGTCTCCTTCACTGTCTCTCCCTCCAGCCCTGCTCCAGGCCTGGGGAAGCGCCAGACTCCAGGTCTAAAAATAGCAGGGGCTTTGGGACCTCAGGAGGAGAGAGGTTTAAAACCCCAAACCATCTTCACCTCATCTGCAGTTAATCCCTGCTACAGACTTTACCAAGAAAAGCAATGCAACCTGTTCCCATCATTTATCTGCCAACGTATAATATATCCACGTTCAGATGAAGTTGCTGCTCCCGGACAAGCCCCAACTGCAGCCCAAATCATCACCATTCTGCGTCTCCATCATCCAGCAACCTCCACTGCCTCACATCCTCATGACCTGCAGAGCCGACTGAACCTTCTCTTTCGCTTTATTGGGTACACCAGGTGTGGGAGTTACAAGTGAACTCTATCCCGCGTGTCAGATGCAGTGTACTTGTGGGCCTTCTGTCACAGGAGCTCTGAAATGAACGGACCTCGCTTACATATGGTACAAACACAAGCAAACCAGAATACAATCCGGTGGTATCCCAACGTGGGTAACGTAAACAGTTAAATTACGAAGTCATCATTTTAAGCTCAAAATACTTCAATGAAAACGGCATACAAAAACCATATAAATTACATTTAAGGTCTGTACAGGATTCTAAAAAAAAATAACAATGTGCTCTGTACAATGTTGCCTCCTCTGTAACATTCCAAGGCCCCAAAACACTTTCCCTTGAATTCCAGAAAACTGGGCAAAATACACATGCAGGATAATTAAAAAATTATTTCACAAGAATACAAATTCATGTGGGTTTCTTTTAAGGCACATAACGTTTTAATACAGAACTCCCATTGCAGGAGCCCCTTCCTCATCAGGCCCTGACAGGTGGCCACTTCTTGTTCCCGTTCATCTTTGGTGGGTGAGGGGAGACTGTTACCGGCAGGTGAGGGCAGCAGAGAGCAAAGCAGCCTCCTCCACCCTCAGCCTGCAGCCCAGCTGCTGGGCATCACAAATCCCAAGGTCCCAACTTGTCGCAGGCCGCTTTTTCCCAATGTTTGGACATAATCCATAGGCAGTATGGAGAGAAGATGTCACCTAATTTCCTTCAAAGCACAAGCGCTGCTCACTGATGTCGACCTCCGGGGAAATGTAGGTGGCACTGGGAGTCACCATGTGTCCTGCGGGATTACTACCCTCGCCTGGTCAGGAGCCATTGGCCAAAAGACCCTCCAACCAAACAGGTGGGCACAGCGCGGCTCTGTGCGCAAGAGGACTGCAGAGGAGGACCTGGCACAGGGAGGCTGCCCTCCAGCTCAGCGGTTCCTGGGCTGCCCTCCACCCGAGGCCCGTGTCTGTCCGCTCAGTGCCCAACGGCCCCATGGCCCTCAGGCTTCCAGCTGGACCTCGGCCTCGCCCATCTGCAGAGTGTCGTTGTCTCCCAGCAGCTCGGTCTCAGGGACTGAGCCGTCCTCCTCCTCCTCAGCTTCCTGCACGGGGCTCTGGGCCACGTCTTCCGGGACATTCTGCGCATCCTCAGTGCCCTCCGAGAGCAGGGCTGCCCTGTCCGCCACCGATGTATTGGAAGGCGCTGTGGTGACGTACCCCGTGCTGGTGGAGCCGCTGCCGCTGTGATGGGAGCCGGGCTTGGGGACCATCTGGGCAGGCACCTGCTGCGGGGCCATCTGCATTGGGATCTGGACCGGGTAAAAGTTGGGCAGGTAGGCCCCATAGGCCGGCACCGGCTGGTACCCGTTGACCGGGATGTAGAGCTGGGGAGGGGGCACCATGGGTCTGATCTGGCCCTTCATGGGGATGAACTGGGGCTGCGGGAAGGGCTGGGCCTTCTGCTTGGGTCCCCCGTAGCGGGCGTTGCTGACGTTGCTGACCGGGCTGGTGCTCAGTGAGCTGGTCTGCGTGGCGTTGCTGGCGCCCGAGGTCTGGGCCGAACTGTTGTAGGTGGACAGGTTGCCCCAGGCGCGCAGCCGGCTGTGGATGTCCTTGAAGCGAGGCCGGCGGCTGGGGAACTCGTGCCAGCACTCGATCATCAGCGCATACACCCAGGCGGGGCAGTCGTCCGGGCAGGGCAGCACCTGCCGGCTCCGGACCATCTCCACCACGTCCTGGTTGGAGTGGCCGCAGTAGGGCTGCAGGCCATAGCTGAACACCTCCCACAGGACCACACCGTAGGACCAGATGTCCGAGTCCACTGAAAACTTGCCGTACATGATGGCCTCGGGGGACATCCAGCGGATGGGGAGCAGCGCGCTGCCCGTCAGCTTGTAGTAGTCTGCCGAGTACACTTCGCGGAAGAGCCCCAAGTCCGAGATCTTCACGGTCAGCTTGTCATACACCAGGACGTTGCGGGTGGCCAGGTCTTTGTGGACCACGTGGTGGCTGGACAGGTACTCCATGCCCGCGGCGATCTGCGCCACTACATGCACGAAGTCTGGGGGCTCCAGGGCGGACTTCACTGTGCGGTCGTCGTCTGTGCTGCCCACGTCCGAATGCGGTGAGCGCATGACCAGGAACTCGTGCAGGTCACCGTGTGGGCAATAGCTGAAGATCATGCTCAGGGGTTGGTCCTTGGTCACCACCCCCAGCAGGCAGACGATGTTGGGGTGCTGCAGCCGCGCCCGCAGCAGGGCCTCGTGCCGGAACTCCTCCCGGAGCGGACCCTCCGCTTTGTCCTTCAGTGTCTTGATGGCCACGGCCTGGGTCTGCTCACCCGGCGCCGGGCCAAACAGATGGCCTTTGTAGACCTTCCCGAACCGGCCCTCCCCAAGCTCCTCCATGAACCTCACGGTGGACAAGCTGATCTCCTTGAGTTTGGCCTGCCAAGAAGAAAAGCCCCAGTGAAACATTTCTGCCACCAAGACACCAGAAGGCAGAGCCAGACAGCTGGAGAAGGGGTCGGGCGGGGGCTCCTAGAGCCACTCCCTGGCCCACCAGGCTCAGTTTCAGCCTGCATCACACACTGCTCTCTGCTCTTAAATGTGCAGGGACTGCCTGAAACCTTCAAATGGTCCCAACCAGGCTGCAAACAATGCTGCCACCTCAAGAAAGCATCATAAAGTGTGTGGGTGAGGGTGGGTGTGTGCACGCTGAGCTCCAGCTGTCCCAGGACACTCTCTCAGCTGTGTCCCCCACTGAGGGCCTTGGCTGCTGCTCCCTGCTATGTGCCCACCAACAGGCCCAGCCGCTTCTACTCATCAGCAAGGCCCTGACGTCTATTTCTCTTGAACCCTGAGGTGTGCTTCCCACGATCTGAGTCATTTTTAGAGTTCAGGCCAGCTGCTCTCCAGATGCACCTCAAAGGGCCTGTCTTGCTGCTTCCTCTTGACTAGACTCTTCATTAGATGCCATGTGACAGAGGCACCACACTGGTGAAATTGATTCAAGTCTTGCATCTCTCAGCCTCTACAACTTCCTGCCCCTTCTGTGTGCCCAGCCCTGTCCTCAGAGGCTGTCTGAACCCAGGGGAATCTGTGTCCTCACCTGCTAAACCCCCTTCCACCCTGCCACCCCCTGCAAAAATTCAGTGATGCCTGGCTATAGAACTGAATAAGTCCAGCGTCCTCCACTTCAAAGCCCAGATTGAAATGATTTTTCCCCAAAACTTGCAAGTAATGTAAATGCCCCTTCACTGAGGCTGGGTGAGCTTGGGGAAACCTTCTCCTGTGCTACACATTTCAGTTCGTTCTCACCATCCTAGGAGCCAGGTTAGGGGTGACCTGTCCCTACTACCACCTCTATAGGACTGTTGCTCTGTTCTTCCCTGAAAAACAAAACAAAGTCAGCCCAACCCCAAACTGACCAGAAAACAGGCCCTCATTCCTTAAAAACGCCATATTCGACCCTCTAGTTGTGGGGGCAATCTGAGCCCCTCTTTTGTGTGTCCTCCTGAGGGGGCAGCTGAAGCACTGCAGAATGAGGAAAGCCCATTCCCAGCCTGTGATAATAGCGCAGGTCTCTGTCGAGGCAAAACAGTGAATTCCAAACTCACCTGCCATATATTTCCTAAGGAAGCAAATGTCCCAGGATATTTTATAGAAGAAAGGACAAAAAGAAGGCCAGTTTAAAAGAATCATGTGTTGTGAATCAAGCAAATTAAGAAAGTGAGTACTGGGGGTAACCAATCTCCAGGTAGAGGTTAAGCCTGGGGGAGCAGCCTCTTTAAACAAATACTGGCACAGAGACCTGCTTGTGCTGGTTGATAAGAGGCATTTCCACATCCTGGCTGGGCGAGGCCATCAGCTGCCGCCGCTGTGGTGTAGAGGCAGAAGCCTTCTGTTTATTCCGGCACATGCAGACCAAGAAGAAAAGGCACGCGATGACAAGGGGAATGGCGATGCTTGGAACCAAGATGTACAGAATTCCCATCCTGCTGCTGTCCTGGGGACCTGTGAACAGCAAGGCATCCATGGTTTTTCTGAAAGTACCCGCCCTTTTCAACTCAGAGTTCTCCACCAGCCCACTCCCACCTCCAACTAAAATATTTAAGCACTAGCAGATAGTTATGTAAGCTGCATGAAGGGACAAAATTACAAACCAAACCTCAAAAAACATTGTGTACCCCAAAATGCACACCATGTGAGGCATGACCTAGAACTCCCTGCCAGGGGAGCAACTCAGAACGCAGAGCACAAACAACGGACTCTAAAGGTCTTACAGTAGCAGTCACCACCAACACGGTGCTTCCTAACTTGAATCCTGTTGGACATGGATGCTCTGACCTTTTCATGTTGACTGAACTTGATGAGTTGACTAAACTTGATGAAACACAAGTGTCATGCTGATCCTCAGTGAAAGGAACTGGATATTGGGATTAGACATGATCCTTGACTTCATTCAACATTTTAGGGTTTTCCTCATGTTTGTACAATGAACATATATTCTTAAAAGGCAATCATTAAAAATGCACATGATTTAAAAGAGCACTGGCAGCCAACGGGTTTAACCCAACAATATGCAGCAGGGGTACACAAACTCTTGAAAAACAACAGGTAAGATGTACAAACACTGAGGCTTCAGGACGTTTTTCTTTCTTTTCTTTACTCTCTCTCTTTTTTCCCCCCCCCCTCTCTCTTTTTTCCCCTCTATGGTGAAGAGCAACGCACAGTCTACCCCTACAGGACTCACAGAAAGCACAGAGGGCATTGGGCCGCAAGGCTGAAGCACCTCGGTGCTGCCCTCTGAGGGAGAGTTAAGGCTTCTTCTCTGTGATGCGGAAGCATGTTTTCCAAAGCCCCGCCCCGAATGCCCCCAGCAGTTTTCATCTTAACCTTGTGAATAATTACCCAGGAACTTGGGCTTCCCTATAACCAGTGGTAATGAGCTTTCCATCAGAAAGCAAACAAGTGGTTTCTGGTCCACATGGTCCCTTAAAGAGCTAACTCAGTTCTAAAAATCACCACTATCACCAGCACTGTCCCAAACCCAGTCTTGTTCCCTTGTCTCCAAAAGAAGATAAAAATCAAATACAACCACCCACAAAACCCTCCTGGTCCCACTCTGGAGACAGATGTTCTCAAAGCCTCAGGAGCAGTGGAGATTCTGGGTCATTTTTCCTAATTAAGGTCTAGGAGGGAAATTTCATGATCCTCAAGCCAAGATGAGATGTGAGCACTATCCATAGTTTTGTATATCCATTTATTTTATCATTATCTTTAAAAAATCACTAACAGAATACACGCTTATTAATAATTATAGTATTAGAGAAAATTGAATATTCTTAATAGGTAATTTGGAAATGGCAATCCACTCTAATATTCTTGACTGGAAAATTCCATGGGCAGAGGAGCCTGGCACTACAGTCCACTGGGTCACGTCAGACACAACTGAGCATGCACACTTTTCACTTCATACCATCGCTAACAGGTTGGTATTCACTTATTTTTTGATGTATATATTTAAGTTGAACATGAAATAATATCCATGAATAAACCAATATTCAACTAATTTGAAATAGAAGAAGCAGCTCATACAGTTTTTAAGAATAGAATTTAAATAGAGCTCATTTAAAATAGAATCATATTATCCATATTTTCCTGCTCCTGGTTTTGTGGTTAGAATAATATACTAGACCAGAAGGGCTTCCCTGGTGGCTCAGTGGTAAAGAATCTGCCTGCCAGTGCAGGAGATGCAAGTTCGTTCCCTGGGTTGGGAAGATTGCCTGGAGGAGGAAATGGCAGCCCATTCCAGTATTTTTGCCTGGGAAATATCATGGACAGAGGAACCTGGCGGGCTACAGTCCTGGGGTCACAAAAGAGTTGAACGCAAATTAGCAACTAAGCAACAACAACACAATATACCAGACTATGTTTCTTGAAGAACACACAGTGCCAGCCATTCATCAAAAACTGCACACTGTCCCGTGGCACAGATGAACTGCTGCCTCATCCCCTGTTGGTGAACAACTGCCTGTTTATTTAGCTCTCAGAAGTGATTCTGCAACAAATACCCTTGCATTTCTGCCTGTTTCAGTGCAAATATTTCTGCAAAGTAAAATTCCTGTGGCATTGCCAGAGGAAAGAACATACATATTTCTTTATCTCTTGATTAAATTTTAATTACAAAAATAATAACTGCTCACTGTAAAAACATCTTGCAAGTATGCTAAGTCACTTCAGTCATGTCCAACTCTTTGAGACTGTGGCCCGCCAGGCTCCTCTGTCCATGGGATTCTCCAGGTAAGAATACTGGAGTGCGTTGCCATTTCCTTCTCCAGGGGGTCTTCCCAACCCAGAAACTGAACCCACATCCCCTGTGGCTCCTGAGTTGGCAGGCGGATTCTTTACCACTGAACCACCTGGCAAGCCCAGAGATAACGACGTCTGTAAAATTTGCAACCATGAACTACACACTTTTCTTCTAGTCATAATTTAAGAGAGAAACTTCGGGGAAAACAAGAGATTTAAGTTCTATTTTCTCCTCACTCTGCTAAGTCTACGTGAAACAGTTGAGCAGAGTGGGAGGTGAGGGAGGAGGAACAGGAGGCTGCGCCCCAAGCACGGATGCTGGTCTCAGAAGCTGGTTGTAATTGTAATGGGAAGCATTTTCACTAACAGTGGGAAATGCTTGACAGTGTTCATTGAGAAACAAGATGCCAAACTGAATATCCCAGGACCACACATGGAATGACGGAAGGGCCCCCAAATGTAAACAGCAGTCTCTGCTGAGTGGTGAAACTAGAGGTGATTTGCACATTCTTCTTTAGTTTTTTTTTTCTTCTATAATTTAAAAAGGCCTGTAATGACCAGGTATTACTTTTATAACCAGCCACAACTTTACATAAAACAAATAATCATGGTGGTGAAACACGGTGGGTGGGGGAATCCCAGAGCTACCAGCCTCCTGGTACCATGTCATCACAAAGTACACCCCCCAGTCAACATTTTAAAAAAAAGAGAGAATACATACTACAAGAGGGTACGTCACACAGTTCCATGCGTACGTTTTTATTCTGCGTGAAGCACCAGGGGCCTTCCATCTGCCCTCCGGGGTTCCGGCAGTAGGCATGCCCCCCTCCGAGCTCCGGGAAGTCGGTGCTTGTCAGGTGGTGGCTGTGGGGGTGCTGCAGGGCCCACGGCTGGCACTGGTGCCCCGACTTGGTGGTGCTCGCCGTCCCTCTGTAATCCGTGCCTGAGCCATTGTAGCACTGATGGTCTGAGAGAGAAGGTTTGTCAGGAGGCCTGAAAGTTAAGAGGAAGCAGCCCTCTTCTGTGGGTCCAGGGAGCACCTGTCTTCAACTATTCCAAAAAGTAATAACCAAACCACTTCGCCAAATCGGAATTTCCAAAAGACCAAGGGATTGGAGGTAACTTCCAAGAAAAGAAGTCCTCAAGCCCACAAATTAAATAGATGGATGCACCAGGGACATATGTGGGGAAGAACCTGGTCAGAAGTTTATGACCCTGAAATAGCAGGCACCCCCCCTCTACAATGACGATGTCAACCCTAACCTCACGTTCACTTGCATTAGAAACAAAACCAAACTATACAGGAGGGATGAGAAACTTCCAGACCTGGCCCCCAAACTCAGTGAGGACGGGGCTCAGCCTGCTGTGAGCAGAGCCCCAGCTTCCCTGGGAGCCCACTCCACTCCCAGAGGAGACCCAGGGTCACTTTGAGTCGCACCTGGCATGTGTGTTTGTTGAATACCAGTTACACTGTGCTTGTTGTGTGCAGGCACTGTGTTAAGCACTCTCTAAATATTAACTCATTTAATCTTCATTCCAGCTCCTGAGGTCAGTAGTTATTATCATGGTGTAATATGAGGAAACTGATATTTAAGCAACTTGCCAGGAGGTTCATGATGTCAGCTGAGGTGCCAGGCTTTGGATGGTGCAGTGGGTCTGGAGACCAGGCTCTGGCCACCTGGTGAGGAGCCCTGCTGCTCTAGGGAACTCCAGCCTCACCAAGGAAGTGAATATTTCCCAAGTCTGGGAGGAAGTCGACCTCTTTTCTGGGTCGGCTCCTCTCAAGGAGCACCATCATCCTCAGTCAGGGGCTGAGAGATGCTTGTGCACCACAGGGAAGGCTTGGAAGGGGGCTGTTTTCCCCTAAGCTCCTTTCTTGGCGGTAGGCCCAGAGTCCTCCTGTCGGAGAAGCTAAGTGTGCGGCTCACTGGGGTAGAGTGACTTATTGGGGATCCACAGACAGGCAGCGTCAGGAGGGCTGTGCGCCGGCAACTAGATGACAGGGAGTCTGCACCCCGGGGCTGCCCTACCGGAATGGAGCGGGTCTGTGGGACTTTCCTGGACGGCTGGAATGGGGTCCCCAGGTTCTAAGAGGCAGGACCCAGGTCCTGGAGGAGGACGCGTGGGGACTCACAGCGGCCCAGCCTCTCGGCTGGGATGCCAATGCGCATGCAGTTGGCGGCGTCGGGGCTCTCAGGCATGGGCAGTGCCTCGCACTTGGGCAGCTGCAGCCGCATGAGGATGAGCGGGTTGGAGCGCGCGATCGTGTACTCCTGGCGGCACAGGTCGCTCTCCAGCACCTCGCACTCGTCCCGGCACAGTTCGCGCGGCTTGGGCGCCCGGGAGCGCGCGTCGCACAGAGGGAACACAAAGTGGCAGAAGGACGGGATGGCGAACTGCGAGCACTGGTCTGACAGGTGTGTGGAGGTGCCGATCATGGTGAAGGCGGCTGCGGAGGAGGCGAGGTCAGAGTTAGGGTGGGGTGGGTCCTGCTTCGGGGCAAACACCCTGCACGGCCACCCCTGCCCAGCGCCCCGGGTCCCATCTTCGGTCCAGGCCCTCGACCCTGCCCGGCACCCTGGCCCCCATCTCTCATCTGTGCCCCACCCCCAGCCCTCCGGCTTGCCTTCTGCTGGCCCAGAGTGGCTCTCAGGAGAGCAGCACCCCAGGGAGCACATGGGCCGCCCAGATTTGCAACTGACATAGAAAGGCCCTGGTCCTAGGGCTTCCCTTTCGAACATCAAAAATGAAACAAGAAAGGAGGAAAACCGGGCCACAGATCTCATCCACCTAGATACTACTTCCAAGGCAGAAAGATTCTGGTACCAGACCCAAAACCACTTCCTAAGGTCCTGTTATGAACCGGCTCTGCCAGTTGGTGGTAGGCGAAGCCACGGGCTGAGTGGCTTCTAGAAGGAGAGGTTGGAGAAGAGGCATAAGGTCGGAGCTTTGGTCTTCCTGACATCTTGGAGCCTGCGTGCAGAACGGAGGCCTGGCCAAGGAGTGGACGACCCAGGGTATGAACACAGAGAGCCAGAAAGATGAACAACCAGCCCTGTGACCTGTGGCCCAAGAAGGAGTCCATGACAATGGGAGTGGATAGTGGGGATTCCTTCCGGTGGAGTCTGGGGAGAGCCCAGAAACAACCAGAGGAGGTTCAAAGCGGGGAGAGTGGCAGGGCTTTGTGAAGGAGAGCAGAGAAGCAAGCCATCACAGGAGTGTCTGGAGCTTGCTGGAGTGGCTGGCTTGCTTTTAGGGGCGAGACATCACAGGGTGGGGCTTGATGGGAAGAACTGACACCTGCATGGACAAAGGAAAGGGGTGGGGGCTGCAGAGACCAAGTCTGGGCAGGTGGATGGGAGCAGAGTTGCCAGTGGCAGGAGGGAAGGTGTGCACTCCAGGGCCCTCTCCTCCGGGTTGTGGCAGTCAGCACTCAAAGGAAAGCATCAGCTGCCCCATCTGTGCCCACCCCACTTTGACCTGTGTAGGACCTGATTATAAGGATCTGACCCTGGCCAGCTAGAGAAAGAGAGGTTCCTGTGCCTATACTCCCTGCTGAGAGAAGGCGAGAGAACCTAGAGAGGTTGGAATTTGGTCCTTGGGACACTTCAGCTCCACCCGTCACCTGTAGTGCCGTGCCTAGTGCGGCCAGCAGGTGGCACTGCTGGCACCCATTTCCCTCCAAAGACCCAGCAAGGTACCCATGGCTGGCACTGGGTTAGGTGAGCTGGCATGGGAGCCCCGTTCTGGCCCAGCCTTTTCATTTACCACAGGACTGGCAGTCACTCAGTCCTTTCTGTACCTGGGTCTCTATCTGTCAAGTGATTTGTTGAGGCCACACTTTGGGAAATGGAAACCCACGTGGAGCCTATAAAATAGCGCAGGAGGTAAACAGCCGCTTTGGTCCAGGGGGCTCTGGTAATAGGCTGTCTCCATGCACCGCACGCAGCACTGGGTGCTGGGAACTCTGTAGCATGTTCGTCATGTCATCCTTAGCCTTCCGTCCCTTCTGGCCAATATTAAAATTGCAGAACAGACAGGTAAGAGGTTGAGGTGCAGGGTCTCTTAGGGTTGGCTGGTGAACTGGGTTTGAACCCAGTTCAGTCTCCTCATGTGAGCTGACAACTGACTCCCAGAAGATCTGTCACCAGTTTTGACCTCTACCCCCAGGCAGCGAAAGGCCTAAGAAAGCCAGAGGTGGCATTGCTTCGGGGCTATCAACTAAGAGGATGTGAAGGCCGCCCCTTACAGGACTGCTCCTCTCCCCGTCCCAGAGCCCATCACGTGAGGACTTATTTCTGAAAGATGGTTCTAGGCATCACAGAGAGCCAACAACCCATGTGCTTGTTTTTGTTTACATCCAGCACATCACTTTGATGGTTCTGGGGCTCATTTCTGGGAAGCTTCCAGTGTCCCTGGAACTCGTTCTGACAAGCATTCTCTTCAAACAGACTGTCTCCACAACCAACATAGTTTCTAAACCATCAGTCAGTCTAGAGCAACTTCACATTTACATTTTCAAAAATACATAAATCTAGAGAACCCTCCTTCTAAACTTTTATCTTTAAAAAAAATGCTATAGCATGAGTCTGCTTAGATATCTGAGTTGTTATCCTTTAAACTTCCTGAAGAGACAACAGAGAGACAGCCCTGTGACTTGAATCAGTGTTTGCTAATTAGTGGGATACACAATTAATTCTGGAGTCTGTGGCTGGTATTTTAAACGATGATGAGAATGGAACAGAGGATGTCAGAGTGCATGGTTTATATTAAGGCTGGAACCAAGTTTTTTCATTAATGAAATAAAACTGAAGGGAAAAATTAGCTTGCACTGCCTTTGTTAAAGCAAATGTTGTTTCCTGTAACCCATTTCAGTTCTATGAAGCAGATATATATGGATACTAAGTCACGATGTAAAATATACTTTATACTATGGGTTGTGATCATAAAGTTCAAGAAGTTCTGCTTTAAATGGCATAGGGAGCTTTTCCAATGAGAGATACAAACAAGTTCAAAACATGTGCCCACTGGACCAATACAGCACCTTCCAGGATCTCGGAGTCCCATTACTGCCCTTCCATTTCTCACTGGACACCTGACCGTGTCCTCAGGGGTCTCTGTAGCCATGGGCCAGGCAGGTTAGACCTTAGACCCTCCAGACTGAGGGCGAAAGACAAAGCCAGGGTCAAATTGGACTTAGAAGAACATTCAGTGACACTTGCATGAGTTTCTACCTGGGGTCCTCCTTTGTACCCTTACAGGGCAGTGCTTTGCCAGCCCCTCTGCAAATCCCTCCAGAATCTCCAGGGAGCCCACATCAGGGATCAGCCTGGGTCAAGAATCACTGTGCAGAGAACCTAGTTCAACTGGGACACCTGCCATCTTCACCAGATTCTCCTTAGAGTCTAAGGAGAAAATGTGGGGGTTTGTGAGGAGAGCAGAGCCGTGGTGGGGAGGGCTTTTCAGAGTCTTGGTTTAATTCATTTTCTCACTTCTTAAGGAGTTTCCCCCAGGAAGTTCTTAACATCAACTTCTTATATGACGGAAAACGAGCATGTTCACTCCTAAAGGATCTGAACCACTTTTCATACGGGGGGGAGGGGGGCAGGTAACCAAAGACCTGACTGTGCCCAGAAACCAAGGGCCGATGGGGGTCTGAGTTCACTGCAATGTCCCTAGGGTACAGCTGATGGCCTGGAACCTCTGTCCCCAATACCTAAAATCTGGCCCAGGTACTTTGTACCCAAGCCAGGATCCTTGTAACTCTGAGAAGGCACAAGAGCTAGGAAAGGCAGAACCAAGACTGAACATCACAGGTGCTGGCCTGGCCGTGTGGCTAGTGGAGGGAAACAAGACGGCGCGGCTTGGGAACCGCTCGCCTGACTGCAGTCAGCGCGTTGGTCCACTCCAAGCAGACTGCGCTTGCTAATTTGCATACACAAATAGGAATATTTTAGGATAAACTGCAACCACTTCTGATAAAGGCCTCTGATTTTCTCTTGCAGGAGACATGGCACAAGGATTCACTGGCCATGGCTGTAAGGGACAAAATACACAAATGAGACTGAAAACACACCAGCGGGGCGACAGGCAGCTGCATGCATGCTCAGTGTCTCAGAACAAAGGACTGCACTCCTACCTGTGATTCGGTTTTCAATCTCCCCCTGCATCTGAAGAGAGTCCACATAAATGGTCCGGTTCCCAATGAAACGCGCACAGGCAATTCCCCGGTACGGCTGGCAGAATCCATCCTCATGGTAGTCGTCTCTGGGAAAAACACATGATCCATGAGCACACTGAAATTATCCCCAAGGATTTTTTTTTTCTTGTTAAATCCAGCATCTGGTGAGCTAGCCATCTTGTCCCTTGGCATCTACCTGAATGCACTGAAAACTTCTGTCCAAACAAAAATCTATGTGTGTGTGTTCAGTCATGTCTGACTCTTTTCAACTCCATGGACTGTAGCCTGCCAGGCTCCTCTGTCCATGGGATTTCCAAGGCAAGACTATTGGAGTGGGTTGCCATTTCCTATTCCAGGGGATCTTCCCAACCCAAGGATTGAACCCATATCTCTGTGTCTCCTGCATTGGCAGGTAGATTCTTTACTACTGCACCATCTGGGAAGCCCACAAAAACACACACACAGACATTTATAGCAGCTTAATCCATAACTGCCAAAACTTGGAAGCAACCAAAATGTCCATAGTGAATGAATAAACTATGGCACATCCAGGCAATAGAATATTACTCAGCCCTGAAAAGAAAAGAGCGATCAAGAAAAGATATGAAAAAAAAAAAAAAAAACATGGAGGCAACTTAAATGCATGTTACTAAGTGAATGAAGTCAGTCTGAAATGGCTGCATGCATACTGTATGATCCCAATTCTATGACACTCTAGAAGAAGCAAAATTATGGAGCAGTAAGAACATAGATGAATGCCAAAGGGTTGGTGGTGGGGGTTGGTGAATAGGAAAACAGGAGACTTTTAGGGCAGTGGATCTACTCTGAATGATACTTTAATGGTGGATACATGTTATTATACATTCGTGCAAACCAGAGAACATGCAACACCAAGAGTGAATGAAGCTTATCGTAAATCATGCTGCTACTGCTCAGCCACTTCAGTCATGTCCGACTCTTTGTAACCCCATGGACTATAGCCTGGCCAGGCTCCTCTGTCCATGGGATTCTCCAGGCAAGAATACTGGAGTGGGTTGCCATGCCCACCTCCAGGGGATCCTCCTGACTTCAGTTAATAATAATGTATCAATACTGACTGGTTTACAGCTGTGGTGTTGGAGAAGACTCTTGAGAGTCCCTTGGACTGCAAGGAGATTCAACCAGTCCATCCTAAAGGAAATCAGTCCTGAATATTCATTGGAAGGACTGATGTTGAAGCTGAAAGTCCAATACTTTGGCCACCTGATGCGAAAAGCTGACTCATTTGAAAAGACCCTGATGCTGGGAAAGATTGAAGGCAGGAGGAGAAGGGGATGACAGAGGATGAGATGGTTGGATGGCATCACTGACTCAATGGACATGAGTTTGAGTAAACTCTGGGAGTTGGTGATGGACAGGGAAGCCTGGCGTGCTGCAGTCCATGGGGTCGCAAAGAGCCGGACATGACTGAGCAACTGAACTGAACTGAACTGGCTTATAAACTGTAACAAATGCACCATACTAACACAAGACGTCACTGATAGCGAAAATTGTATGTGGAGATGGGGGGAACGAGTACCTGAGCTTTCTCTATACTTTCTGTTCAATTTTTCTGTGAATTTAAAATTGACCTAAACTATAGAGCTTATTCATTAAAAAAAAAAAAATCAGCATCTCTAAGGCAGGGTGAGAGGGTGGGGGAATGGAACTAGTTGAGTATGAAGGACTAGTTGAGTATGAAAGATGGATTGAAAAACATGAAGCATACACATAGGTGTGTACATGTTCATGCCTATGTTCAAATACACACAGAATATTAACAGTCGATGTGTTCCGTCTTGGTCTTAAACTACATTGGAAACATTACACCTCTATTAACTTCCATTGTTTGCAAGCAAGGCTTCTATGAAGATGATGACCATTTGGAAACTGTGTTCTACTATTAAGCGATAGGAGAGAATTCTTTCAAATGGAGAAAGGCAATGGAGAGGATGCCAAAGAGGCAGGCAGACCTCAAAGAGTTTGTGCAGTCAGAAGTGCTCATTACACGACAGAGGAGTGACCTCATCATTGCTCCACAGCACAGACCATGTGTACAAATATGGGGGACACAGAAGGAAACTCTCACAAGCACAGCCCTCCCTCTTGCCCCACAGTCCAACCTTCCCAGCCTGGAGGGAATAGCCTGTACACGTCCCTTTGGAGTCTGTGCTAAATTATTTTCAGTAAAACCTGTTAGTCCTGCCTTTGGCCGATGAGGTCAGTCATTCTAAGCAGATAGATGCTTTTTAAAGTGACCCTGAGGATGCTCCAAGGAGACAGTAAAAGTGGGCTAAAGCACATATATCAGGGCTGCCGTCCACTGTGGAGCACATGGGGTGTTGTGCTCCCACAACAAGCTTCAGCAGGAGCCTCAGGCCTGTGATCTGCTTGCTTTCCAGCAAATCTGCAACCTGCCATAAGCCCCCCACCTGTCATCCACCCTACATTGATTTAAACCATCCCCCAGTGAAATCTGGGTTGTGTCCAAATTCACCAAATGGACTTAAGAATCCCTATCTTAGCTTTCTCACAAATGGAAACTCCGGACGCTTGTGACAGTGGAGACAATGGGTCTGGCAGGACACAGTCTCTTCAGCTGCCTCTGGCTCTCTCCCTCGTTTGCTGTCTTCCTGGCCCCTGAAGAAAATCTCTTTTTCAAAGAAAAGAACTTGGAGCCATAAATAATCTAAAACAGGCGATTCTGGTGTCAGTGAGAGCCGGGTGCCCTTTCTTTCAAGCTCATGGGCCATTATTTCTTTGGGTCAAGAATTCCTTAAACATCGTTTAAATAGGCAAGCACATGTGCTAACAATACACACCCAACCCACCTCTCTCTCTCTCTTTGTGAGCTGGCGTTAACTGCTGATTAAACTAAAACTAATGCCTACACTTGCCAAATAAAGAAACACAAGTACAAGTCAACTTTGCCCTGGTGTTCGAGTTCCATGTCACCGTTTGCAGACTGGGTTTAGGGCGCTTGCCTGCTATGCCAGGAGAAGCATTAAGATGTGCATTTTCTTATTAAAGTCAGCTCTACAGAGGATCGGAGAAGGCAATGGCACCCCACTCCAGTACTCTTGCCTGGAAAATCCCATGGATGGAGGAGCCTGGTAGGCTGCAGCCCATGGGGTCGCTAAGAGTCGGACACGACTGAGCAACTTCACTTTCATCTTTCACTTTCTTGCCTTGGAGAAGGAAAATGGCAACCCATTCCAGCGTTCTTGCCTGGAGAATCCCAGGGACGGGGGAGCCTGGTGGGCTGCCATCTATGGGGTCGCACAGAGTCGGACACGACTGAAGTGACTTAGCAGCAGCAGCAGCAGCTACAGAGGATACGAGATTTTATTCAGTTGGTCCCTTGGGTGACCCCACAAGAACGAGTCTTTTCCTTTCTCTGCCTCAAGAGTCAGGGACTAGAAAGCCTGGTCTATCACTGTGGGCTTCTCTTTGGCCACTGGTCACGTGCCCACAAGATTGGTGAAGCAACAAGGGTACAGGCAAGACACACTGAGACGGGGCTTAAGGGCATCACACTGGGACCACAGCCCCCTTATTTTTTTTTTCTTTTTATTTTTTAACTTTACAATATTGTATTGGTTTTGCCATATATCAACATGAATCTGCCACAGGTATACACGTGTTCCCCATCCTGAACCCTCCTCCCTCCTCCCTCCCCGTACCATCCCTCTGGGTCGTCCCAGTGCACCAGCCCGGAGCATCCAGTATCGTGCATTGAACCTGGACTGGTGACTCGTTTCATATATGATATTATACAAGTTTCAATACCATTCTCTCAAATCATCCCACCCTCTCCCTCTCCCACAGAGTCCAAAAGACTGTTCTATACATCAGTGTCTCTTTTGCTGTCTCGTATACAGGGTTATTGTTACCATCTTTCTAAATTCCATATATATGCATTAGTATACTGGATTGGTGTATTTCTTTCTGGCTTACTTCACTCTGTATATTAGGCTCCAGTTTCATCCACCTCATTAGAACTGATTCAAATGTATTCTTTTTAATGGCTGAATAATACTCCATTATGTATATGTACCACAGCTTTCTTATCCATTCATCTGCTGATGGACATCTAGGTTGCTTCCATGTCCTGGCTATTATAAACAGTGCTGCAATGAACAGTGGGGTACACGTGTCTCTTTCAATTCTGGTTTCCTCAGTGTGTATGCCCAGCAGTGGGATTGCTGGGTCATAAGGCAGTTCTATTTCCAGGTTTTTAAGGAATCTCCACACTGTTTTCCATAGTGGCTGTACTAGTTTGCATTCCCACCAACAGTGTAAGAGGGTTCCCTTTTCTCCACGCCCTCTCCAGCATTTATTGCTTGTAGACTTTTGGATCGCAGCCATTCTGACTGGTCCCCTTATTTCCATGGGCTTCTAATCTGAATTTTAGAGAACATCCAGAAACACAAACAGAAACGTTTGGACAGTGACATCCCCCAGGCTTCTGAATTTTGGGAGAACAAGTGAGAATTACTTGTAGGTCTCAAACAGTTCTGTCTTATTTTTACCTGGCATTGTTTGGGTCCTCTGAAGAGTGACAGAGCTGCAGAAAGGCTGTAAAACCGGTCATTCAGAGACCAAAGAAAAGTGCTGACACAGAAGCTGTCTTCTGTAAAATCCCTTAAACCACACCAGTGAAACAAGCATGCTCACCAAATCTCAGAACATCAATATGATAGAAACTCAGTTTTGGAAATCTCCTTCTTTCCTGATGCCACCAGGCACTAATAGCACAGATGAAGAGGAAACCTTTATAGCAACAAGTTCATAGTAGAGGAGGAGAGACACAGAAATAACTACAATCTTAGGTTAAAAAAAAAAGCTACGGGAAGGTAGTTGGAGACTGGGAAGAAAAAGAAAAAGGAATCATTCTACTGTGATAGAAAAGACTTCTTTACAAAGGGATTAGGAGATGGTGGGCCACTTCAGCACCTTCCCTGTAATGGTACCTGCTAGAAACAAAAACTGGTTTGAAGAAAAGCTTACAAAAATTCCTTGTTATAAACAATGAATAATCTTTAAAGGAAAGTATGGCAACCCACTCCAGTACTCTTGCCTGGAAAATCCCATGGACGGAGGAGCCTGGTGGGCTACAGTCCATGGAGTCTCGAAGAGTCGGGCATGACTGAGCGACTTGACTTTCACTTTTCACTTTCATGCATTGGAGAAGGAAATGGCAACCCACTCCAGTATTCTTGCCTGGAGAATCCCAGGGGCAGAGGAGCCTGGTGGGCTGCTGTCTATGGGGTCACACAGGGTCGGACATGACTGAAGTGACTTAGCAGCAGCTGCATCAGACTCCTTTGAGGTTGAAAAGTAACCAAGACCAAAACTCAAAGGTAGTTACAAATTGTGTAGGAAGGTAACTTTTCCCCCCAATTTTTTTCGTTAAAACTGGTTAAATAATTTCATAATTGTTACTGTTATTATGAGAAGGTCTGTTTGTCTGTGATAAATAGGCTTCCTGCTTGAGGAAAGCAGAGGAAGCAACATCTTTAACAAAAATGGATCCTAAACTCCATAAGCTTCAGATGACCTGCTAGTAACCTAGTAAGTTGATGTAACAAAACACTTTTCAGAAGGAGATGACAAAATCTAGAGTATAAACCACAATGTCTGGTGTACAATAAAAAATCACCTGTGAACGCATGTGAGGAGACAAGAAAATATAACCTATGGTCAAGAGAAACAAACCCAGATGTTAGACTTAGAAGACCAGGACTTTAAGGAACCAAAAGTATGGTAAACAATGTACAAAAGAAAGTATAATGAAGATATTAGTAATCTCAGGAGAGATGGAAACTGTAAAAGAATCAACTAGAAGAACTAAAATATATGATCTCCAATAAAACATTTATGGTATGATACTAACAACAGATTGGATAAAATTAGAAAAAAAATTGGTCAACTTGACAGGTCAATGGAAAATTTCCAAACTGAAACAGAGACATAAAGATCTACAAAAAATTAAATAGAGCTTTAGTAAGTTATAGGAAAGTACAGGAGATCTAACACATACAATCAAATTCCAGGAGGAAAAGGGAGATACACAGAGTTGGGGGGAAAGGTTTGAAGAAATGATAGCCAAAATTTCCCCAAATTTGATTAAAATACAAGTAACACCAATTAAAGAATGTACGTGAAAATTGAGCAGAATAAATACAAAGGAAACCATGACTGCTGATATCACAGTCAACTTGCTAAAAACTTAGGATAAACAGAAAAGGGAGGAAATAAAAACTAATGGCTGATTGCTCATCAGAAACAATGCAAAACAGAAAATGGGAGAATGACAGCTTCAGTGTACTAGCAGAGAAAAATGAAATGTGAATCTGGAATTCTATACTCAGCAAAAATATCTTTCAAATAAAAGGGCCTATTAACCAAGAGACATAACATGAATGAACCTAATTATCAGAGTTTCAGAATTAACAGAACTAGAGGACAAAACAGAAAAATCCATAATTACAGTTGGAAATTTTAATACCTGTCTCTCAGCAATTAACTGAGGCAGGCAAAATTTAGTGAAGAAACAACAGAAACACTAACACCCCCTTGACCCTTGGATATCTGTAGAACAATATACCCAATAAGACAGCATACATGTGTCAGCGTACATGGCAGTTCACCCACACAGGCCATATGCTTTTCATAAAATAACTCACAATAAATTTTAAAAAGTGAAACCATAAATTTCTGATTACACAGAATTAAGTTAGAAACCAATAACAAAAATACATTTATAACTTCTCCAACTGTTTGGAAATTAAGTAGCACACTTCTAAATAACCTTTGTGCTCAAAAAAGAAAATGTAAGAAAAATTAAATAGTATTTTAAATGGAATGAGAAAACATAAAATATGAGAAATGAAAACAGGATACCCCAAATTGTGGAATGTAGCTAAAAGAGTAATTAAGAGAGAACTTCATAGCCTCGAATGCTTAAATTTGGAGAAGGCAATGGCACCCCACTCCAGATAAGATTTTACACCTTAAGAAGTTGGAAAAAGAATGTCAAGTTGAACCTGAAGTAATTAGAAGCAAATACTAATGGTGAGAGAGGAAATCAATAAAATAGAAAACAAACAATAAAAAAATCAATAAAGCCAAAAGTTGATTCTTCAAAAATTAATGAAATCGCTGCTGCTGCTGCTGCTAAGTCACTTCAGTCGTGTCCGACTCTGTGTGACCCCATAGACGGCAGCCCACCAGGCTCCCCGGTCCCTGGGATTCTCCAGGCAAGAACACTGGAGTGGGTTACCATTTCCTTCTCCAGTGCAAGAAAGTGAAAAGTGAAAGGGCTAACACTGAGAAAAAACTGATTAAAAGAAAGCATACATTACCAACACCAGGAATGCACAAGGGGACTCACCAAAGACTTTGAATGTTAATGATAATAAGAAATTTATGAACAAATAAATGAACATACCGGACAATTTAGAAAAAGATGATAAATGACAATATACCAAAATAAGTACAAATAGGAATAAAAACTCAGATTAGCCCCAAATCTCTTGGAGAACTTGCAGTTGTAATCAGAAACCTTCCCATGATTAAAACTCCAGTCCAAAATAAAAGAAACTGGTGAATTCTATCTAGTATTTAAAAAAGAAACTTCAGCAATTTTAAATAAACTCTTTCAGAAGATAAAGAGTAAGATGTACTTTCTAGTTCATCTCACAAGGCAAACGTACCTAGATACAAACAGTTGACAAGTATGCTCCAAGGACATTATAGGCCAGTAGACCTCCTGATCAAAAAGGCAACAGGGTCCACTAAACACTAGCTAACTAGACTGAGCAAAATAAAAGACAATATAGAAATGGGAGTGAGCCAAAGTGGGTTAACCCAGGAGCACAAAGTTACTTCATTTAAAAAACATTTAAAAAACAATTACTGGAAACACAGAGTCAAAGAGAGAAACCATGTATTAATTTCAGTTAATATAAAAAAGTCTTAGTTGCTCAGTCCTGTCCGACTCTTTGTGACCCCATGGACTGTAGCCCGCCAGGCTCCTCCATCCATGGGATTTTCCAAGCAAGAATACTGGAGTGGGTTGCCATTTCCTTCTCCAAGGGATCTTCCCAACACAGGGATCGAACTCAGGGATCAAACCCCAGTCTCCCGCATTGCAGGCAGACTCTTTACCATGTGAGCCACCAGAGAAGCCCTAATATAAAAAAGGCAGTTGACAAAACCAATACTCATTCATTTTCAAAACTTTCAACAAAGAAAATAACTTTGTCATTCTAATAAAAAGGCATCTATGAGAAAGTCACAATGAATTTCTTACTTGTTCGTCTAGTCAAGGCTATGGTTTTTCCTGTGGTCATGCATGGATGTGAGAGTTGGACTGTGAAGAAAGCTGAGTGCTGAAGAATTGATGCTTTTGAACTGTGGTGTTGGAGAAGACTCTTGAGAGTCCCTTGGACTGCAAGGAGAGCCAACCAGTCCATTCTGAAGGAGATCAGCCCTGGCATTTCTTTGGAAGGAATGATGCTAAAGCTGAAACTCCAGTACTTTGGCCACCTCATGAGAAGAGTTGACTCACTGGAAAAGACTCTGATGCTGGGAGGGATTGGGGGCAGGAGGAGAAGGGGACGACAGAAGATGAGATGGCTGGATGGCATTACTGACTCAACGGACGTGAGTCTGAGTGAACTCCGGGAGTTGGTGATGGACAGGGAGGCCTGGCATGCTGTGATTCATGGGGTCGCAAAGAATCGGACACGACTGAGCAACTGATCTGATCTCACCTGATCTGAAGGAATATTTTCCCCATAGATATAAGAAAAAGATATCTGCTCTTACATTTTCTACCCAACATCACCATGAAAGTCCTAATCATTACAAAAAGGAGATAGATAGAGGAGAGATGGTAGATAGATAGATAAATAGCTGACAGATTAGAAACGAAGAAATAAAACTGTCTTCAGTCATAGATGACAGAACAACATCATAGAAAATTCTAATGAATATATTTAAAAACTATAAAAATTAATATGGATTTCATAAAGTCACATAAGGTCAATATAATCAATTATATTTTTACATTTGAGCAACAATTAGCAAATGAAATTTTTTTCAAACATCATTTACAATAACATTAAAAATATATGGAGGAGTAGTCAAACTATAGAAAGAAAACAATGGTGATTGTCAAGGGCTGGGGAGGGTGGAAATGAGGGTGGTTATTGTTTAATGGATATAGAGTTTTAATTTGGAAAGATGAAAATGTTCAAGAGAGATGTGATGATGGTTGCATAACAATGCATGTGTGCTTAATGCCTCTGAATTATGCACCTAAAATGTTTAAAGTACTTAGAAATAAACCTAACAAAATACGTACAAAACTTCCACACATAAAACTTCAAAATATTGCAGAAAGAAAGGAAAGAAAATCTAAATAAATAGAAATACATACCATGTTCAAAGATTGGAACACTAGTAGTTTAAAAAAATCAAGTCTCACAAAGTACAGTATCACCCCATGAAAATGCTAGCAGGCTCCTCACAAACTTCCTTTTATTACAAAATAAAAAATAACTACATAATGAGAAAATGTATTTTAACCAAGCAAGAAAAATTAGTATCACCAATAAGGGGCAAACTGATTAACATCACCAATAAGGGGCAAATTGCGAGAAAAATTAACATCACCAATAAGGGGCAAACCTTTAGATATGATACCCTGAGAAGGAAACATCACTTATGTTATTTCAGTAAAAAATGTATAAATAGAATGTAATTGTGAGTAAACATCAGTCAAACTGAAATTTAGAGATATTCTACACAATAACAGCTTTTCACTTATCAAAAATCTTAGTGCCATGAAAGGTCTAGGAACTACTGCTGAGTAAAGAGGACTAAGGAAACATGGTGAGGAGCCTGTATCCAGGAGCAGGGGATCTAAAGAGCATTACTGGGACAATGAAAGATATTGGAGTATGACTGGCAATCCAGACACCCTTAAGATGAAGCTGTTGTTCTGTAAGGAAACATTGTTGGTTTTATGGAATATCCACCGAATTGTTAAAGGGCAAAGTGGTATAATGAATGCAACCTACTCTCAGATGTTTCAAACAACAATACTGGAAACAGCTACAGAGGGAATGATAAGCCTACGGCAAAATGACAAAAATTGGTCAACCTGGGTAAAGACATATGGGATTAGTTATTACTATTCCTGTAGTGTTTTTTTATAAATCTGAAGTTATTTCAAAATCAAAAGTTAAAAACATCCTAGTAGGCACTTTGGTAGAAATTGGCAAACTAAATCTAGAATTTAAATGGAAATGTGAAGGTACTAGAGCAGCCAGAACAATCATGAAAGAGAGTAAGAATGATGGAAGATTTCATACCTTAATTTTAAGACTTATATTTATCAAGACAATATAGTATTGGAATATAAGGATAGATCGATAGAACATAACAGAGAATTCCAAATGTATCTTCATATGTAGTCAAGTGATTTTTAATAAATATACTAAGGTATTCAAAAAAGACAGGATAGTCTTTTCAAAAATGATGTCAGAACAAGTGGATTTTTATATGGAGAAAAACAAACTCATTAACTCACACTATTAACTCACATTAATGGTGTGAGTTAATGGTGTGAGTTAACCCATTAATGGTGTGAGTTAATGGTGTGAGTTAACCCATTAACTCACACCATACACAAAAATTGCTTTGGAGATGATCACAGACTTAAACATAAAAGCTAAAATTAAAAGCTAGTAGAAGGATACACAGGAAAAGTATCTTTATAGTATTTAGATAGGCAAAAGCAAGGATTTCTTAGACATGGGGCTTAAATGAAAAAAATGATAAATTAGACTTACCAAAATTAAAATTTCCTGCTCGTCAAAAGAAAGCATTAAGAAAATAAAAAAGACAAACCACAAGCTGGGAGAAAACACATTATATATCTGACAAAAGAACTCCCATAACTCAATAGGCAGACATACAACACAGTGAAAACTGGACAAAAGAACTAACAGATACTCCACAAAAGTGTGTCCTTAGAAGATGGTCCCATTTTCAGTGATTGAGGAAATGTAACTGAACCATGATGAATCATCGCAACAAAAGGTACTAGAATGGCTACAATTAAATGACAATATCAAACGTTGGTAAGGATGTGGAGCAACTGGAACTCTCTTATACTGCTGATGGCAGTGTAAAATAGGACAATCACTCTGGGGAAGAGTTTGGTTATTTCTTATACAGTTTATATATACACATACCATCTGACTGAGCAATCTCATACCTTGGATTTATCCTAGAAAAATGAAAACATGTTCCCTAAAATTACACATCCATAGCAGTTTATTTATATAACTGCTCCAAACTGGAAGCCCAAATGTTCATTAACAGGTAATAAACACATTGTAATATCTTCATACAACAGACTCTTATGAATAAAAAAGAATAAACCACAGAAAGTATCTTTCTGATGCTATATTTTGTGAAAAAAGCCAGACATAAGAGTCTCCCAGGAAAATGTAAGCAGCAGAAGGCAGGATATTTTAGTTTTTGTCTGTTTTTTTTCATTCATTGGTGGGCCCCCAACAACTTAAACAGGGCCTGGCATATAGCTGATCCTCAATATAAAATTGTTTAAAAAATGAATAGACGAATTAATGATTTTCTTGAAAATTAGGCATCATAACTTATTCCTCTCTACTTCTGAGATGAAATATTTACAGCATCCAATTATACTGATATCATATTTGATGTGGCAAAAATGTGAACTGAGCACATTTATTCATAAAATCAACACCAACATTCATGTTATGAAATAAAAGTCAGCTGAACCTTTCAGAAACACTGGATTTTGCAATGTCTATCCTTAACACTGGGATCACAGGAGGCAGGGACACAGTGGCTCCGACACTAATAGTTCACTAGCAAGTAAACATTATTCTCTCCTACTATGTTCAGGCGGCTGGTCCCTCTCACATCAGCCTTGAAGACTGGTGACTTTGGGTGAATCTGGAGGTTAGCATGTAAAAAGTTCTCATCCATGCATAACAGGGCATATTAGCTTATGTGCTAAGTTGCTCAGTTGTGTCCAATTCTTTGTGACCACATGAACTGTATCCCACCAGGCTCCTATCAAGAATACTGGAGTGGGTTGCCATGTCCTCCTCCAGGGGATCTTCCTAACCCCAGGATCAAACCAGGTCTCCCACATTGCGGGTGGATTCTTTACCATCTAAGCCACCAGGAAAGCCCAAGAATACTGGAGTGGGTAGCCTATCCTTTCTCCAGGGGATCTTCCCAATCCAGAAATTAAACCAGGGTCTTCTACATTGCAGGCAGATTCTTTACCAGCTGAGCTACCAGGGAAGCTCATACATGGGTTCAAATTAAAACAAAGAGTTACTGGAAACATTCAATGTGCTGCCACCATCAACTGCTAATATTATCATTACTGCTAAAGCACAAACACTTTCATTTGTGTCACTATGAGATCTGAATTAAGGAGAGTGTGTGTGTATTCTCTTTACCTGTGATTGGGTTTCGCCACTTACCACTAATCTTAAAATGAATTAAGTTTCTAATTTTTATTTAAGTTCTGCACCATGGGATTTAGCCCGAAGAATTGACTATGGGATTTAGTCCGAAGAATTAGCCGACGAATTGATGCTTTTGAACTGTGGTGTTGGAGAAGACTCTTGAGAGTCCCTTGGACTGCAAGGAGATCCAACCAGTCCATTCTGAAGGAGATCAGCCCTGGGATTTCTTTGGAAGGAATGATACTAAAGCTGAAACTCCAGTACTTTGGCCACCTCATGTGAAGAGTTGACTCATTGGAAAAGACTCTGATGCTGGGAGGGATTGGGGGCAGGAGGAGAAGGGAATGACAGAAGATGAGATGGCTGGATGGCATCACTGACTCGATGGATGTGAGTCTCAGTGAACTCTGGGAGTTGGTGATGGACAGGGAGGCCTGGCGTGTTGCGATTCATGGGGTCGCAAAGAGTTGGACACGACTGAGCGACTGAACTGAACTGAACTGATATTTTCCAGAAAAAAAGAACGTATCACAAGAAGTCACAGAGAAAAAAATTAGGTTGCCTTCTCCCCTCCTTCCAACTCAATTTGATTGCATGCTAAGTCACTTCAGTCATGTCTGACTCATGGACTATAGTCAGCCAAGCTCCTCTGTCCATAGAAGTCTTTAGGCAAGAATACTAGAGTGGGTAGCCATTACCTTCTCCAGGGGATCTTGACCCAGGGATCGAACCCAGACCTCCTGCATTGCAGGCAAATTCTTTACCATCTGAGCCACCAGGGAAGACCTCAATTTGATTAGTTGGTGGTTTAATGAATTTAACATCAAATGCTAAATGTTAGCCTTTTGTCTGAGTTAGTTTACTTTTACCAACTTGTTAGTAAGGCAGCTTGGTTTCTCCTGAAGTCATTTTTAAATTACTGGCTAGTCGGTTTGGCAGTTTCAGGGTTTTTTAAATTACTGGCTAGTCAGTTGGCAGTTTCAGGGTTTTTTTTTTTTTTTTTTTTTTTAATAGTGCTATTTTCCTGTAATTAGGATAAAGTTTGAACTAGGCTTATGACAACTTCCCCAAAATAGCAATGGAAGGACTCTGAGGTACAAAATGGCTGAGTTCTGTTTAGACAGGCGAATTGTGAGATGCCTGTGAATCATCCCCCTGGAGATGCCCACGATGGGGCCAAATTGGGGGGCCTGAGATAAAGAGATAAATCAGATTTGGAACTGGAGACACCAGGATCATGAGCATATGGGTGGAGAATGGCTGAAGCCTTGGAATTATCTGCAGGTTATGAAGCAATAAGTGCTCGGGACATGGCCTCAGGGAGAATGATTTCCCAGCGGCCAGTAATTAACATAACTTTTAATTGTTCAAAAAAACAACACACTTTCCTTTAAGCAGATGTTTAGTGAAGCACATTATGCATGCACATACTTGTGGGCCATCATCGGGGTGGCCCAGGACAACCGAAGCTCAGGCTTCAGGGAGCACCCCCTGGATCACTGTCCTGCTACCCCATCAGCTGACTTCAGTATCACTAGGCTACCCCAGCACTGCATGTGTGCATCTATCATCATGAAAATAAAGCACTTTTTAAAAGAGCAGAGAGACCTGAAACCCACACATGAAATGTGAGACACATAGCCTCACATTAATCCCCTTGCATTACCAAAACTGCTACCTGAGTAAGCTATAATCACCCAGTCTTTGAACCTACATCTGTGGAGAAACAGCCTGTTCTTAAAGCCTTTGTTCTCTATATACACACCCGCCTCACCCTCCCTTCAACTGGATGGAAGGAAAACACTGTTTTGATGGTAATAAATCCCTTAACCTCTGAGGATTTCCACCTCACCCCTCACCTCCTTCAACACACACAGACTGATGTCCAGTCAACTGCTGGCGTCCGTGTGTGTGGATGCATGAGGGCAGCAGCCCAGGGAAGAGAGTGATGAGCCCGGAGGGGATCATCGTTGTTCACGGTTCAGAACCAGCATGCCCCAGTGCTGACATGCTGTACACAGGGATCAACCAGGGCTATCTGATTATTCACCGTCTCAGTTCTCCACTTGCAGGTACAGCATATGCCAGCCGACCAACAGCAAAAGAGCTCTAACTGCTGTGCATTTTCTCAGGAAAGGGCCCAGGAGAACAGTCACAGCATCAGAAAAGCTACAGATATTCCAGAGACAAAAACAGAGAACATGGATAATTCTGTTTTAAGCCTGCTGATGTTCCCTCTTTTTTGTCTTTGTTTCGGTCAAGTTGCCGAGATAATATAAAGGAGGTTAAACACAATCACAGTCAATGGGAAGAAAAGAATAGTGGCCACAAAAAGACAACTGCCTTCGACCATGAAGTATCCAAATAGAGGGTCATCTGCCAACACAAAGCGAGCAGATCAACTCAGTAGCATATTAAAAGAATATGTCATTCTGACCGAATGGATTTCACTCTAGAACTGTAGTTAATAATAGGAACTCTGTTACATAACATCATATTAATATGTTGAAAGCAGAACACTACACAATCACCTCTGTATCTAAAAAAGTAACTGCCAAAATCAAACCACCAAGCAATTCTGATAAAAATACAAACTGGTAAAATTCAGATGGAAGAATAAAATTAACAGTCAAGATAATTTAGAAGAATTGGTGTAGTAATAGTGAAAGTAACTCATCGTGTCTGACTCTTTGCGACCCCATGTCACATGTCCATGGAATTCTCCAGGCCAGAATACTGGAGTGGGTAGCCATTCCCTTCTCCAGGGGAATCTTCCCAACCCAGGGATCGAACCCAGGTCTCCGGCATTGCAGGTGGATTCTTTACCAGCTGAGCCGAGGTAGCTAGATTAGCCAGCTCAGGCTGCCATAACAAAATAGCACAGACTGGGACGCTTAAACAACACACACTGCTTTCTCACAGTTCTAGACACTGAGAAGTTCAACATCAAAGTGTCACCCTATTTAGTTCCCAGCTTTCAGACGGCTCCCTTCTAGCTGTGTCCCCACATGGCAGAGAAAAGAGACAGAGATCTCTAATGTTTCTTCCTCTTCCTATAAGGACACAAGTCCTACTAGGTCAGAGCCTCACCCTTATGATCTCATTTAACCTTAATAACATCCTTTAAGATGCTGTCTCCAATACAGTCACATGAAGGGGGATTAAGGCTTCAATATCTGAATTTGGTGGAGGGGAGCACAATTTAATCCACAGCAATAAGTGAGAATATTTCTCTACATATGGAATAAAGATATAATGTTAGAATATTGTGGTATTTATTCCAGGCACAAAAGCTACTAGAACAGAATCTAGAAGCAGATCTACACGTATTGAAATTTCACCAATGACAGAAGTGATATTAAATTTAATGATTACAGATGGGGCTATTCATTATATGGTGCCAAGGCAGTAGACCATTGAGATAGGAAAACATTACGGTAGAACCCTGGCTTACACCAGCTTAAAAATCAATTCTAGATGAAGTAGGAACTATGTAAAAATTATAACTTTAAACTCTTACAAAGCAATAAGGAAAAGCAAATATCCCAATGAAAATGGACAAAATACAGTTGATTCTGGTTGTCTATGATGGTTATTTTCTATATAGTCACCACAAACACTGAACTAGTAAATGCTGAGCCATTGTCCCTAAGGCAAATACAGAGATAGTTTTCCACAAGTCTCATCATAACATTTTCATCAACCAATCAATACATAACCTTGTTTTATGAGTGTTTCTGTTTAAAGACATCTTATTTAATGTGGTTAATGATTCATCAATAATGAGCTCTCAGCCAACAGCACTTAACTCATGCCTAAATGAAGCTTATCTAACATATTTCCTCCATAAGGCACATCACAGCCTTCTGGTGCTTAGGAACACAAGAAAGCACTTCATGCTGTATTGGGGCCACTCTAAACAGCAAAATCACCAATAAAAAGCACAAAATGTAAACAGACTCAAAAAAGGACGTGTGTGCACAGTAGGACAGTTGAAACAAGATGGCAGGCCTCAGCTGCGAATGCAAGCATGGGGCAACTCAAATTTTTCACTGCTCTGTACATATCCATGAGTGACCATGAAAACATCCTGATTATTACTTTAGGGGTTATGAAGAAATTTTACTGAGTAAGAAAATTTTCAAGTATTGAATCCATAAATAAGAATAGACTGTATTTACATTGGCAATCCAATGACTATTAAACCAATACAAATATGTTCAACTTCAATATTTACTGGTGAAATCTAATGTAAGACTACTATAAATTACCACTGACACCCAAGACATTGGCACAGTTTTGAGTTCTGATAATACCATGTGCTGGGAAACATGAGGAAATAAGAAAATAAGAGCTTATGCTTTGCCAGTGGGTCTATGAAATTCTTTATTACTTTTGAAGACAATCTTGCCATACATTGGAGAAGGAAATGGCAACCCACTTCAGTATGCTTGCCTGGAGAATCCTATGAAATTCTTTATTACTTTTGAAGACAATCTTGCCATACATTGGAGAAGGAAATGGCAACCCACTTCAGTATGCTTGCCTGGAGAATCCTATGGACCAAGGAGCCTGGCAGGCTACAGTTCATGGGATCGCAAGAGTCGGACACAACTTAGCGACTAGAGAACAATAGTTAAGTATAAAGAAAATCTTCACCAATTACCAACTGTAAAATACATCGCAAATTCACTGATAATCATACAACAAAAATCAGAAGACAACAAAAAACAAAAGCTTATATACCTGGAGGGGAAAAAGATATAGCCAAAATGATATTCAGAGGAAACTTCATTGTTCTAAATGCACTTGTTTGAAAATTTAAAATGACTAATAAAGAAATTACTTTTTCAAGAAGTCAGAATGACACAAAGATCACTGGAACCACTACATACACATAAAAATGGCTCAATTTATTATAGAAAGAACAACCAGATCAAATGCTGGCAAACATTGCAGCAACCAGAATTCTCCTACCTAGTGGTGGGAGTACAAAGTGGTACAACTACCTTAGGGAAAGGTCTGGTATTTGTTACAAAGCTCAGCATATACATATCTGATAAGTCAGCACTTTGAACTCTGGAAATTTATCTAAAAGAAATGAAAATATTCATCAACATGAAAAGATGCAATCTTCCCAAGTGTCCATCAACAGGAAAGTGGATAAATCAAATGAAATAGTCAAACAAGGGAATGCCATTCAGCAATAAAAAGCAGCTGTCTACCAAAACATGTACTGCATAGACGATTTTGAGAATATTATGTCAAGTGAAGGAAATCACTTGACATTTAACTCAGATGACCATTATATCTACTACTGGGGGCAGGAATCCCTTAGAAGAAACGGAGTAGCCATCATAGTCAACAAAAGAGTCCGAAATGAAGTACTTGGATGCAATCTCAAAAATGACAGAATGATCTCTGTTCATTTCCAAGGCAAACCATTCAATATCACAGTAATCCAAGTCTATGCCCCGACCAGTAACGCTGAAGAAGCTGAAGTTGAATGATTCTATGAAGACCTACAAGACCTTTTAGACTAACACCCAAAAAAGATGTCTTTTTCATTATAGGAGACTGGAATACAAAAGTAGGAAGTCAAGAAATACCTAGAATAACAGGCAAATTTGGCCTTGGAGTACAGAATGAAGCAGGGCAAAGGCTAATAGAGTTTTTCCAAGAGAACTCACTGGTCATAGTAAACACCCTCTTCCAACAACACAAGAGAAGACTCTACACATGGACATCATCAGATGGTCAACACCAAAATCAGATTGATTATATTCTTTGCAGCCAAAGATGGAGAAACTCTATACAGTCAGCAAAAACAAGACCGGAAGATGACTGTGGCTCAGACCATGAACTCCTTATTGCCAAATTCAGACTGAAACTGAAGAAAGTGGGGAAAACCACTGGACCATTCAGGTATGACCTAAATCAAATCCCTTATGATTATACAGTGGAAGTAAGAAATAGATTTAAGGAACTAGATCTGATAAACAGAGTGTCTGATGAACTATGGATGGAGGTTCATGACATTGTACAGGAGATAGGAAGCAAGACCATCCCCATGGAAAAGAAATGCAAAAAAGCAAAATGGCTGTCTGAGGAGGCCTTACAAATAGCTGTGAAAAGAAGAGAAGCAAAAAGCAAAGGAGAAAAGGAAAGATATAACCATTTCAATGCAGAGTTCCAAAGAATAGCAAGGGGAGATAAGAAAAGCCTTCCTCAGCTATCAATGCAAAGAAATAGAGGAAAACAACAGAATGGGAAAGACTAGAGATCTCTTCAAGAAAATTAGAGATACCAAGGGAACATTTCATGCCAAGATGGGCTCAATAAAGGACAGAAATGGTATGGACCTAACAGAAGCAGAAGATATTAAGAAGAGGTGGCAAGAATACACAGAAGAACTACACAAAAACGATCTTCATGACCCAGATAATCACAATAGTGTGGTCACACACCTAGAGCCAGACATCCTGGAATGTGAAGTCAAGTGGGCCCTAGGGAGCATCACTATGAACAAAGCTAGTGGAGGTGATGGAATTTCAGTTGAGCTATTTCAAATCCTGAAAGATGATGCTGTGAAAGTGCTGCACTGAATATGTCAGCAAATTTGGAAAACTCAGCAGTGGCCACAGGACTGGAAAAGATCAGTTTTCATTCCAATCCCAAAGAAAGGCAATGCCAAGAATGCTCAAACTACCGCACAATTGCACTCATCTCACACGCTAGTGAAGTAATGCTCTAAATTCTCCAAGCCAGGCTTCAGCAATACGTGAACCATGAACTTCCAGATGTTCAACCTGGTTTTAGAAAAGGCAGAGGAACCAGAGATCAAATTGCTAACATTCACTGGATTGTCAAAAAAGAAAGAGAGTTCCAGAAAAACATCTATTTCTGCTTTACTGACTATGTCAAAGCCTTTGACTGTGTGGATCCCAATAAACTGTGGAAAATTCTGAAAGAGATGGGCATACCAGACCACCTGACCTGCCTCCTGAGAAATCTGTATGCAGGTCAAGAAGCAACAGTTAGAACTGGACATGGAACAACAGATTGGTTCCAAATAGGAAAAGGAGTACATCAAGGCTGTATATCGTCACCCTGCTTATTTAACTTCTATGCAGAGTACATCATGAGAAACACTGGACTGGAAGAAGCACAAGCTGGAATCAAGATTGCTGGGAGAAATATCAATAACCTCAGATATACAGATGACACCACCTTTATGGCAGAAAGTGAAGAAGAACTAAAGAGCCTCTTGATAAAAGTGAAAGAGGAGAGTGAAAAAGTTGGCTTAAAGCTCAACATTCAGAAAAATAAGATCATGGCATCTGGTCCCCATCCCTTCATGGCAAATAGATGGGGAAACAGTGGATGACTTTATTTTTTGGGGCTCCAAAATCACTGCAGATGGTGATTTCAGCCATGAAATTAAAAGACACTTACTCCTTGGAAGGAAAGTTATGACTAACCTAGAGAGCATATTAAAAAGCAGAGATATTACTTTGCCAACAAAGGTCCATCTAGTCAAGGCTATGGTTTTTCCAGTAGTCATATATGGATGTGAGAGTTGGACTATAAAGAAAGCTGAGTGCTGAAGAATTGATGCTTTTGAACTGTGGTGTTGGAGGAGACTTTTGAGAGTCCCTTGGACTGCAAGGAGATCCTACCAGTCCATCCTAAAGGAGATCTGTCCTGGGTGTTCATTGGAAGGATTGATGTTGAAGCTGAAACTCCACTTTGGCCACCTGATGTGAAAAGCTGACTCATTTGAAAAGACCCTGATGTTGGGAAAGATTGAGGGCAGGAGGAGAAGCGGATGACAGAGGATGAGATGGCTGGATGGTATCACTGACTCGATGGACATGGGTTTGGGTGGACTCCAGGAGTTGGTGATGGACAGGGAGGCCTGGCATGCTGTGGTTCATGGGGTCACAAAGAGTTGGACACAACTGAGCAACTGCACTGAACTGAAGGAAACCAGGTTCAAGTGTCTACGTGCTACAGGATTTCATTTCTATGCAGTTCTAAAACATGTAAACTTAGCTCATGGTAGAAAAAAAGTCAGGACAATTATTGCCTGGGGTGGGGGAGTAGTGATTAAGAAGTTGGATCATGGAACTTTCTAGAATAATAGGAATGTTCTGTGCCTGGATAAGGGTTTATAGTGTAGAGGTTTTCACATTTTTGGAGCTTATTAATAGAATACATAAGATCTGTGCATTTCATTGTATGCAAGTTTAACTCAAAAAGAAGAGATGAGAATAGTAAGTACACAGATGTTGAACTCTTGTTAATGATTCCCATAATATTGCTAAGTGATATCATAATCCATAATGGTATGTAAAATATTTCAGGATAAGTGTACAAATATCTGCAACTTATTGAAATGAATAAAAAATTAGATGACTGATGAATAGAAATGTATGTAAAAATAGCCAACAGAGTAAAATGTAAATGGCAGCATCTCATTGGCAGGTATATGGATTGCATGTCCACCGTAAAATTCTTTCTACTTTTTCATGTGGTTGAATTTTTCATAATAAAATGTCATGGAAAAGAATATCTTAAAACACAAAGAAAGTGGTCCTTGATAGAACAATTTGATTTAGGTATTAATTTTCAACCAAATTTATCTAAAAATTCATTGCAATTCTAATCAAAATAACATCAGAATTCTTCAAGGAAATTAGTGTGTTCTTTAACAAGACAACATAAACACCCATACAATTACTGGCAATTATTAATAAATGACAGAAGAATATTAACTGCTACACAATCAAGAAATAAGACATTAATTTTTGTCATTGATTTCTATGATTTTTATTTTTTCAATGTTTTAATTACGTCTTTTTTATTGAAATATACTTAATTTACAATTTGTGTAATTTCAAGTGTACAACAAAGCCATTCACTTACACATATATATGTTTTTTCAGATTCTTTTCCCTTATAGGTTATTACAAAATATTGAATAGAGTTCCCTGTGCTATTCAGCAGGGCCTTGTTTACCTATTTTATATATAGTAGTGTATATCTGTTAATCTGAAACTCCTAATTTATCTCTCCCCTCTCTACCCCATTATCCACTTTGATAATCATAAGTCTATTATTTGTGTAAATAAGGTTTGTAAATAAGTTCATTTGTATCATCTTTTTAAGTTTCACGTATAAGTGATATCGTTTGGTATTTGTCTTTGTCAGAATTACTTCACTTAATATGATAATCTCTAGGTTCATCCATGTTGCTGCAAATGACATTGTTTCATTTATTTTTACAGCTGAGTAATCCCATTGTATATACACCACACATCTTCCTATCCACTCATCTGTCAGTGGGCATCTAGGCTTCTTCCATGTCTTGCTATTGCAAATAGTGCTGCTATGAACATAGGGGTGCAGGTGTCTTTTTCAAATTATGGTTTTCTCTGAATATACACCCAGGAGTGGGACTGCAGAATGATATAGTAACTGTTCTTAGTTGTTTAAGGAACCTCCATACTGTTCTCCATAGTGGCTGTACCAATTTACCTTCCCACCAGCAGTGTAGGAGGATTCCTCTTCCTCTACATCCTCTCCAGCAAGAAATAAGACACAATTATTAAAAATAATTAAGAAACAAACAATGTGAGGATCACGGGCAAAGACTATGAAGAACCAGCTGACAAAGAAGCACCATAAGCTAGGAAATGTCTATCACGGCCTCACTGGTGACAGAAAGGGAGAACAAAGCAGTCAGTATCAGTTTTCCTCCTTCCGAGCAGCAGAAATGAATGGATGTGAGAATCATCTTGGAAGATAAGAGAAATGGGTCCACACTGTGGCAGGGATGTGACCTCTGTGCCCTCCCCCACCCACCCGCCACTGGCAGGTTTTCTCTTATGAGAGGTGCATCCTGTGTCCCTGCCTGTCCTACTCCCCAGAATCTCCCCTAGAGAAACTGTCCACCAGCCTAACAAAGCGGCCACTGTGCAGGTGGGAAACAACAGGAATTCCCACAGACAGAGAGCAGGAGAAAGACCATCAGGGAAATGTAAAACACACTGACACTGTTAATTAAACATGTCAAGTTCAATATTAATTTATGTGAAAAAGTGAACAAAAGTGAGACGGTGCATTTCCCTACCTCAGCGCAACGGCCAGTGTTTATGAGGCTGCAGGGGGACACAGATAAGCAGACACTGCTTGGCTGATCAACACAGTGTCTGTGCCACTGCTCAGAACTTTGGGAGATGAAGCAATGGCCTGTCCAGGAAATGAGGAATCCACAGCCACTGCTAACCTCAAACACAGGGGCTGAAAAGAGTGATTCTCATGGACCTGTGATGTCCGGAGGAGAAAAGAGGCTGCATCAGCAAAAGAGAGGCCTGAGTTCACAGCCAGAACTTGCCCACAGCTAGGTGAAGACCAGTGAGCCAGGTTCTGAGCCTCAGTCTCCTCATCTCTGAAATGGGTCTGAGAACCCCCGACCCCCACCCCATGGTGGAGGCTCCATGAGCACACATTTCATAGACCGTAGCTGGTGGTGTGGTTATGGGTGGTGCTGAGATTTCAGGGTAACTACCTCCCTGTTTGGGCTTCCCAGGTGGCACTTGTGGTAAAGAACCCACTTGTCAATGCAGGAGATGTAAGAGACATGGGTTTGATCCCTGGGTTGGGAAGATCCCCTGGAGGAGGGCATGGAGGGCACTCCAGTATTCTTGCCTGGAGAATCCCATGGACAGAGGAGCCTGGCAGGCTATAGTCCATGGGGTTGCAAAGAGTTGGACATGACTGAAGTGACTTAGCATGCACGCATCCACTTCCCTGTTTCAAATGTTCTTGGGACATTAGGGTCTTGGCAGCCCCGGCAGAATGGTCTGTACACTTACTCTGCCTCCTGTTGTCCTGTAAGGTCATAATCTCTGAAAACAACTATCAGTGTTTTTATGGCTTTTTCCCTAACACTCAACATGGAAAATACAACTGTTTTCAGCCCAAAGCAAGCACATTGCCATCCCTGTGTGAAGTCTAGCCAACCTCTAGCAAATTCAGCAAAGACATATGTTTGCCCAATTTATAACCTGGATTCTTACATAACGGAAGCCCACAAAGAATGAGAAAATGGTTTGAGGAAAGCAGATACTTACTGAAAGTTATGATTTGGGCTGTGTGTTGGACCTAAAATTAAAAAAAAAAGACAAGTTATTAATACTTCATGATTTGGAATAAATTTTTTTTCCAATCTGGCCCGTGGTAAAGGCAACCGCAGCCCAGGGTGCTCATTTGTGGTGAGCCATCTTCAGCCTCCAGCTCTGCCCCTGCCCAAGATTATATGCCAGGGATGGCAAAACCCACTGAGGATGGAAGGGGTGCTCTCTGTTGATGCAGAAACATCGAGAGATATTTTGGGAATTTTTGCTGTCTTTTCTTTCTTCTCATCCAACCTTGATTCACAAGATCTGTCTTACTCACTGGTGACAAAATGGCTGGGGCATGGTAGGGACCTCCTCATAACTCGGATGAAAGGGATACATCTCTGTCTGCCAGTTGATTGCTTTGTGCCACCTGTGATAAGTACAAGAGTACAGAATCGTGCTCACCTTCTGTTCCCCACCCATCCTCTGCGCTGGGTCGGGTTTCCGTGGGTGGGTGGGTGCCTGTCTGGATCGCCTGGGCCTCCCCCGTGGGGGTGACCTCCTGACACACAACATGTCTGGCATTATTTTCTGCACTCCAGGTTTATAGACCCCTCCATCTGCGTCTATTTTCTTTTATTACTAGTAAATGGGTAACAGGTTAAGCTGGGGACCTCATGCACAATGGGAAAGGCCTCGGGGAAGGGTTTTATTGATTTCCTCTCTGTTGCTTGTGTGTGTTCAGTTTCAAACTGCAAATTAATCTGTGCTCAGTGGCTGGGGACCTTCCTATCTGCTAAGCAATGTGCCCGGGGCCGTGCCCACTCACCGAGTCGCACAAACAGGACGCCGGTGGCAGTGATGGTCTTCACCCCGTTGGTGGCCACGCACTGGTAGTAGCCGGTGTCCGTCGTGTCCAGGTCCTGGATCCGCAGCCGGGAACCGTATTCCGTCTTGCGGATGATGACGCGCCGCGGCTCCTGCACCACCGGGGCGTCGTTCTTCAGCCACCGCACACTGGGTGGCGGGTTTCCGGCCACCTTGCAGTGCAGAATCGCTGTCTGGCCTTGGACTATGGTGATATTGTTAACTGGCTCCAGAAAATTCAGAAAGTACCCTGCAAAGGAGAAGAATCAGAGAAGAGCAAATGTCGGTGAGAACAGGGAGAAAGGGCTCCCTGGGGCGCCTTCTACGAACTGCTTGGGGGAGGTTCTGACTGTCACATACAAACCTTCCACTCTCCTTATTGGCTTAATGCGGGTAATTATATTCTAGAATGTTGCCTCCACCACTGAAGGAGCAAATAGGGAATGGGCTGCTCCTGAAGAAAGACGGGTGAGGCTCCTGATTGCCTCGGCTCACAGCATTCTCACCAACTGATCAATAAAGAACCTTGTTTTAGTGTGCTTCAGTTTAAAGACACTTTATTTAATAAGTACTGTTGATTCATTAACACTGAGCTCACAACCAACAGCCCTATAACTTGGTCTGAAAGACGCTTATCTAACACACACGCGTTCACCCTAAGGCACACTTGTGTTTACGGCACCAGACGGGACTTCAGCACCATTACTGGGAGCATTTTAAATAGCCAATCACCAACAAAAAGCACAAAAATGCAAATACATGGCACTAAACAGACCATGGAAAGGACATTTGTTTACAGTATGAGCTGGGGCATTAGACAGAGTGTTGTTTTGTACAAGCTCATCAGGGAACATGTGAATCAGCAAATCAAAATTTTGACTGCTGTAGGCATGTCTATGAATGCTCTGAGAATTGATTTGGGGGTTACAAACACATTTTAGGTTATAAGTAAACTTGAAAATACAGAATCTGCAAACAATGAGGATCACATTCTCTCTGCAAACACTAAATCTAATCTAACCTCACTAATTCATTAAGCAAATTCATGCTCAGAAAGTCCAGCCTCTTTCCTACCACACCATCAAGCACAAGCCACAATAAGGAAATGAGAAGAAGACAGTGTGTGACAAAACAGAGACATCCTCACAAACAAGCTAATCGTTGGTCTGAACAGAACAAAAACAACAAGGCTGAGTGTTGCGGAAGGCTCTGTCCCACTGCACCAGGGCAGAACCAGGAAGAAACCATCCCAGATTCGAATTCAAGAGGGAAAACAGGGCCTAAAGGTACCCGAAATACAGAGCAAGTAGGGCTGGAAATGCTGCCCTGGAATGTGGGGCCCCATTCAATCACAGTCAGGAGCTCTCAGCTAGTGACACAAACCATGGGGAACAAGAGGAAGTGAAACAGACAGCAGTTGGGAGGGATTTGTGCGTGTGTCTGTGTGTGTGTGTGTGCATGTGTGTGTGTGTGCACGTGCTGCTGGTCAGGGGCTGGAGGGATACTCTCTGTTAAGATAAACATGCACACTAAAATTCCATAACACCAAAAAAACCCACTAAGGCTAGAGAGACAAGACAATCAATCATCAGGAGATGAGATCACTGCAGACAAACTAAGACAACAGAGCAATCTGAAAAAGACTATAAAGGATAGTACTGTTCTAAATCTTGTGTCTTGATTTCTGGTTGGTCTCTTTTTCGTTTTATTTAATGAAGTAGAAGATGGAAAGATGGCACATATCTGTATTACTGATTTAACTGGATGAAAAACTATAGGATTTCTAGTGGACCCCGGGGATAAGTTTCACAGGCTGGGTGAAGGAGATAGGAAGAAGCTGAAGAGGCAGGAGGCTGTGAATTTCAAGATGAAGATAGTTTCCCTTCACAAGGGAGAATGGGTAGATATCTGTGTAGAGAGGTGTCACTAACTAGGGCTGATTACTATTTGTGATTATTATTAACAACATTATTAGGTTCAACTTTATTTTCTGCTAGCCAACCCCCTTTTTAATGCAGTGAATTAAGTTGTACAAGAGAATTCTTATTGATGACACAAAGCCAGAAGGTAACTGAAATGTTAATGACAAAACTCTGGAAAGAGGCTAAATCAAGCAGGTAACATTCTGGATGTCATGGTTGTCCACTAACCACACAGCCTCAACCTGGGGAGACCTGCGTTCCTGCTGAGGCTCCTGCACTAGATCTTGCATTTTTGAAACCAAAATGAGATCTAATCTGACAGTCCGAAGCAGTTGCTATGGTATAATCTGGGCTGCCCAGATTATAGCAAACACGTCGTTTCACTGTATTCTGGCCAGAACCCAAGAAGTTACAAGTTGTTTAAGATTCAAATGCTTCATTAAGGTTTCATAACACTAAAAAGCACAGTAGGGCATGTAAAATAGTCATCAAATCATAACTTAAAATAGCAAATGACATATTAGATTAAAGTCACCATGATCTCTTCTGTCTGGTACAAGTTTAATTATACTTCTCATCTCTACACTGATGACAGTTTTTCCAAAGGCCTTTGACACTCCATGACTTCCTGGGAGACACAGACACAGGAGTGTAAGGATCTGTGTCTCCAAGCTGACTAGCAAAAATCTAAAAGGAGCAGGCCTAGGGTTCTGAGGGCTAAGACTGAGTCATCTATTTGGAGGACTGGCTTAAAAGCAGTTCTGCCACCACCTTCCTCTATTTTTAGGGTATTTGCATACATCAACTTGGGACATCTCCATTGATCATCTAAATATCTTGAAAGACATAGGAGGATCTTCTTCAACGTGGAAAAAAAAATATGAATCAAGAAAGAGAAGAAAGGGAGAGAACCTCTCAGAGGAGAAAGTTAAGGAGAGGGTTCCTTTTGTACAACTTATAGAAGGAAACCTGGGGAGAGCTCGAGACTGTCCAGTTACTCTATACACAGACTCTCATGGTCTACTTCTTTTCAAGAATATCTTGTTTTTTCACATTGAAGGAGTACAAAAACCTGAAATCCTTCTCCGCTCCAGTGAACAGCTTCTCCTACACCCCTGATTGATAACTGATGGTGGTTTTAGACCTAGTCTTTACTCCAGGAAGGCTCCTTTTCTGAGAAATGCAGAACAGGGAAGATGACCTCCTTTTGGTTTGCCTTTCATGTGGGCACAGAGCATGTGATGTTAACCCTCACCCACCCACCGGGTGGGGCACTGTGAAACCATCTACAGTAAGTCCCCTACATTGGAACCTCCAAGTTTCAAACTTTCAAAGATTTGAACGTGCATTCGCATGTCTAATCATGTAAGTTGGTTCACGTATCTGGCATACACTGTCACATGCGTGCACGCTGTACATGTGGTTACACTTTTGTGTACTTTAGTGTAGAACTGTACAGAGTACAGTAGCATGGTATCTTTATTTCAAGCCCAGGATGTCTGGAAGCAAGTGCAAAAACAGTGGTGATGTAGCTGGTACTACTGTACTTTTCCAGGTACTATACTGAAAGATTGAAAATGTCTTCTTAATTTTTTGTGCTTATTTGTTTTTATGTATTATTTATATAGAAAATATTATAAACCTATTACAGTACAGTATTATACAGTATTATATAGCCGATTGTATTGGTTGGGTACCTAGGCTAACTTTTTTGGACTCATGAATGAATTGGACTTATGGGCATGCTCTAGGAACAGAACTCATCTGTATGTAGGGGACTTACTGTACACGAGTCAGATGGCTTAACCAGGGATGGTGCCAGTATTTCCCTTTTTGATGCTTAATCAACTCTAGCTAACAAGGACTGGAGAAATCCATTTGTACTGGAATCAAGCACCTTACACAGTGGATTTAATCTTTAAAGCACTCTTGATTATTTCTGTTTACCAATTTATAATTGATAAATTATATCAATTTATCTTGATTATATCTGTTTATGAAATATCCATAATAGGTAAATCCAAAGACAGAAAACAGATTAGTAGTTGCCAGGGGCTGGGGAAGGGGAATTTAAGAAGTAACTCTAAATGAGTGTAGGGTCTCCCTTTGGGAGTGATGAAAATGTCTGGAACTAGAAAGTAATGATGGCTGCATAACATTAAAAATGTAATCCTTAGGTCAGGAAATGTCTCCTGAGGAGGGGTGGGCATGGGAGACCAGGTGAACAAACCAGGTAAAAGCAGGTAGAGGGGAGGTGGAGATGCCAGGCAAAGGGGAAGAGGGCCACACTCCTGGAAGCATTCTTTCAAAAGTACTAGCCATCACCCTCAGCTTTGCTCAGACCTAGGGTAAGACTTCCTCTGATTTTCTCCCACCCTGAGGTGCCCAATTTATATGCATTCTCTTCACTCTTGACCAGATGAACACTCACTCCTAAAGTCACAGCTTCCTCAATTTACAGAAAATGAAGGGGACGCTAGTGAAGTGATCTAATCCACATGTGGAGTTCTTGACAACTCTCCATTCTATACCATCTAAACCCATGGGGTTCAACAATGACTTCACATTGGGGTCACGTGGAAGCTGATAAAAATATCCACCTGCACATCATGCCACTAAGGGCCTGGGAATTTGTCTAAAGCTCTAAGTGTGCAGCCTAGACCCAGAATCCTGCTTTGAAGGGCTGAGGAAAGAGAAAAACAAAACCCATCCAAGAATGAACTTAAAGCTGATCAGAAACAACACTGAAAGCATTGCTGGAAGGGACACTGGGACTAGAAAGAAAGCTCCTAAGTGACCAGCACCTACATCTGGGGAGTTCCAAGTACAACAGCATTTAAAAGGCCTGTCCAGCTGGGAATGGACAAAAGGGAGGATCTCCACAGATATCATCCATGTCCCAACCCAGGCCTGAAATCAGCCTCCTTTATGCTCTATGAGAAACTCAGAGACCAAAAGCATGGGTGGATAACACGGCAACTTCATACATTCACAGCTCCCTCCCTAGGCAGGTGAATAATATTGAGCCCTCAGGAAGAAATCAGAAAGACAAATAATGAAGAAAATCTAATTTATACCCATTGTATCAAGGCTTCTGGTTCTTGATTCTGGTGCAAGGTTCTCTCCCTACCTATACTGTCCCTTACTTTGAAGGGGCGTGTCCCTTGCTTTTCCTAAAACACATCCATCCCACTGATCCCTCATTGTGCAGTCAGCCAAGAACCTCTTGTCCTCGGATCTTTTCTATTTCTCATGGGTCAATTCTGTGCCAGAAAGTTACCTCTGCTGCTGCTAAGCTGCTAAGTCACTTCAGTCGTGTCTGATTCTGTGCGACCCCATAGACGGCAGCCCACCAGGCTCCACCGTCCCCGGGATTCTCCAGGCAAGAACACTGGAGTGGGTTGCCATATCCTTCTCCAATGCATGAAAGTGAAAAGTGAAAGTTAACTCCAGTCCTCTTGCCTGGAAAATCCCCTGGGCAGAGGAGCCTGGTAGGCTGCAGTCCATGGGGTCGCTAAGAGTCAGACACGACTGAGCGACTTTACCTTCACTTCACTTTCAAGTTACCTCTACAAAGGGTATTCTCCCATCAAAATAGCTTCTATTCATTGCTAACCTTACCCCTAACACCACTGGTCTTGGCCTGCTACTATGGCAACATCTTTTTTTTTTACATTAAGATGATTGAAATACATTTTGACATCAGGAATAACAAATGTTACTTTGAGGGGCATATTTCTTAATTTCAAGGCTACTTCTCTTTCAGATTCAATTTAGAATCATCCTGATAACTTGCACTTAAAAATTGGGATGTTGATGGAGAGATAAGTGCATTTATTATGGGAAAACTATTAGATTTCTACATATTGTACAAATTTCCTACTTTTGCTGTAACACATTAGCACAAACTTAGTAGTGTAACACAACACAAATACACTGTCACACAGTTCTGCAGGTCAGAAGTCCAAAAATCAAGGTGTTGGCAGGATGGTATTTCTTCTGCAGGCTCTGGGAGAGTCTTTTCTTTGCCTTTCCCAGCTTTTGGAGGCCACCTGCATGCCCTGGCTCATGGTGCCTTCCTTATATCACTCTAACTTCTGTTTCCATGATCAACATATCTCCAACAAGTGGCTCTGACCTTCCTGTCTTTCTCTTATAAGGACCTCTGTGATTACATTGGGCCATACAGATCATCCAGGATCATTTCCACATCAAAATCCTGAACTTAGTCCCATCTGCACAGTCCCTGTCCTATGAAATAAGGTGACACATTTCCAGGTTCAGGGATTAGGACATGGACATCACTGATAGGTCATTATTCTGTCCCTCAAGTGTATTTTCGGAGAAGGCAATGGCACCCCACTCCAGTACTCTTTCCTGGAAAATCCCATGGATGGAGGAGCCTGGAAGGCTGCAGTTCATGGGGTCGCTGAGGGTCGGACACAACTGAGCGACTTCACTTTCACTTTTCACTTTCATGCATTGGAGAAGGCAATGGCAACCCACTCCAGTGTTCTTGCCTGGAGAATCCCAGGGATGGGGGAGCCTGGTGGGCTGCCGTCTATGGGGTCGCACAGGGTCAGACATGACTGAAGCGACTTAGCAGCAGCAGCAGCAAGTGTATTTTTCTTTTACCTTGCCACTTGACTGAACTACCTTAGTTATGATAGTTTCTGAGTTGATTGTCTTGGATTTTCTTTGAAGATATCATTTTCTTCAAAGAACAATAATACAGCCTTTTAGCTTCCAAAATTCATACTGCTCATATCTCCTCTTGCTTCCTATTCAATATTAATGATTTCTGAGCTAACAATTTTAACACTGAAATGTTGCAGAGAAAAATACATATATTAACACACTAGCATGCATGTACACAACATCAAGATTTTATGCAAACATTTTACCATATTTGACTTTGTTGTTGTTGTTGTTGTTCAGTCACTAAGTCATGCCTGACTCTTTGCAACCCATGAACTGCAGCACGCCAGGCTTCTCTGTTCATCCCTATCTCCCTGAATTTGCTCAAACTCATGTCCATTGAGTCAGTGATGCCATCCAATCACCTCATCCTCTGTTGCCCCCTTCTCCTCTTGCCCTCAATTTTTCCCAGCATCAGGGTCTTTTCCAATGAGTCAGTTCTTCACATCAGGTGGCCAAAGTATTGGAGCTTCAGCTTCAGCATCAGTCCTTCCAATGAATATTCAGGACTGATTTCCTTTAGAATGGACTGGTTGGATCTCCTTGCAGTCCAAGGGACTCTCAAGAGTCTTCTCCAACACCACAGTTCAAAAGCCATCAATTCTTTGGCGCTCAGCCTTCTTTATAGTCCAACTCCCACATCCATACATGACTACTGGAAAAATCATAGCTTTGACTATATGGACCTTTGTTAAAGTGATGTCTCTCCTTTTTGATACACTGTCTAGGCTTGTCACAGCCATTCTTCCAAGGAGCAAGTGTCTTTTAATTTCGTGGCTGCAGTCACCATCCACATTGATTTTGGAGCCCAAGAAAATGAAATCTGACACTGTTTCTGTATTTTCCCCATCTATTTGCCATGAAGTGATAGGACTGGATGCCATGATCTTAGTTTTTAAATGTTGACTCACAGTAATTAAAAACATAAGACATTCTGAATTGTAACTAAAGCACACCCTTCCCTTATTTCTCCAGAGAATGAGTATGTACTATTCCAATGCATATTTATATTTTATATTTATAGAATTTCCCCTGAAAGACCTTCTTTGCTATTTTTTTTTTACTCAAAGTCAGCTTGGGGTTTCTCTGTTGATGCAGTTCATTTGTTTAATTACTTCATAATATTCTACTGTAAAAGAATCCACAATTTCTTTATCCTTTTCCCAATTCAGGGGCAATAATTTGTTTCTACATTTTTGCCAGTGCAGACAGTGTATAATGATGACCTGTATATATCTCCTTCTGTGCATGTATGGGAGTAACCTTGCAAGCACCCAACCACATGCATTAGTGATAAGCCATAGGCCTTGAAGTCTTTCATTTATCTATGTCTTAAAAGTGCTTGAAACCATTTGTACTCCACTAAAAGTGAGTTAAAGTATTTCCCCTGTAACTTTGCCAGCATTTGGGTTTTTTTGCGGGGGGGTGTGGGTTAAAATATTTGCCAATATGATGGACATGAAATAGTACTACTGTTTTAGGTTGCACCTTAAGAATTCCTCATGAGCTCAAGAGTCCTTAGGAAGGTTTACTGGCCCTTGAGCCTCTCCTACTGTAATTATCTATTCAAATCTTTATATTTTTAACTTCTACAGTTGATAAATTTTCTATCTTTCTCTTTTCTAATATATGCATTAAGTGAGAAATTTCCCAAGGGTTAGCCATCAAATAAGTTAATTTATTTAATCTCCATATGGTCGGTCAGACTCCACTTCTCTTATAATTTATAAATTTTTGGCTATGAGTTACTAAAGGTATGCTTTAATGATACTGCTGTCACAAAACATAGTCGTGTGATGATAATTCTTTGATACCACTGTGATTTGCTTTACGGTCTAGTACAGTCAGTTCCTGAAATGCTCCACATTGATTGGCAAGAATGTATTTTCTCTAATTGTTCAGTGCAGGGGCTTATATGTGCCCAAAAGATTAAACTTGTCAGTTTGTTGCTCAAATTTTTAAAAATGCTTAGTTTCAATCAGTGTGTGATCATGCATTTGTGTGTGGTCTGTCATGTTTGACTCTTTGTGACCCTAAGGACTGTAGCCCAGCAGTCTCTGTCTATTGGACTTCCCAGGCAAGAATACGGGAGTGTGTTGTTATTTCCTTCTCCAGGGAATCTGCCTAATCCAGGGATCCAACTTGTGTCTCCTGCATTTCCTGCATTGCAGGCAGATTCTTTACTTGCTAGGTCATCAGGAAACCTTTAGTTTCAATGAGATACATGCTAACTGATACTGTATATGTCAAATAGACATTATTAATTCTGTGAGGTTGAGTTTGTATATTGGAACCTATGTTCCTGGGTGCAATAAACTTCAAATTTATTACATCATCTAGTCTTTATATCACTATTTAAGGCTTTTGTGTCTAAAAAACCATTTTGTCGGATGTTAATATAGTTACCTCAGAGTATTTTTGGTTAATGTAGTTCTACTCTGTATTTTTAACTTTTAATGATTTTTATGATTATACACTAGACATGAGGGCTTCCCAGATGGCTCAATGGGTAAAGAATCCACCTGCAATGCAGGAGATGCTGGTTGGATCCCTGAGTCGGGAAGATTCCGTGGAGGAAGGCATGCCAACCCACCCCAGTCTTCTTGCCTGGAGAATCCCATGGACAAAGGAGTCTGGCGGGCTACAGTCCACAGGATTGCAAAAAGTCAGACACTACGGAAGCAACTGGGCATGCGCTAGACATGAATTTTGTAAATAACATATAATTTAACATGCTAATTTAAAAGTCTATATGTGTTAACCTATGAGATTGTTAACTGAAAGATCTTATTTTAAAAGTGTTAATTTTGCTTTTTAATTCTTCCTTCCTATTTTCTTCTGTTTTTCTCCCTTTATTCTCCCTTTACTTATTCAAAAGTTACACTTAAGTAGTTAGCTTTATTACTTTTTATAGGCATACCTAATTTGGCAAAGTTTCCCAAATACAATGAAATACAAGCACCTTGAAATGCTGTGAGCTGCAAACACCACCCCAACCACCAGAGCTTTGAATTATTGCTTCCCAATGTTTAGTTACACTCCATTTGTAAGCTCCTAGTGGTCCTTATTGGAGAAGGCAATGGCACCCCACTCCAGTACTGTTGCCTGGGAAATCCCATGGATGGAGGAGCCTGGCAGGCTGCAGTCCATGGGGTCGCACAGAGTTGGACATGACTGAAGCGACTTCACTTTCACTTTCCACTTTCATGCATTGGAGAAGGAAATGGCAACCCACTCCAGTGTTCTTGCCTGGAGAATCCCATGGACAGAGAAGCCTGGTAGGCTGCAGTCCATGGGGTCGCACAGAGTCGGACATGACTGAAGCGACTTAGCAGCAGCAGTGGTCCTTATTACAGATGATTTTCAATAACAAAATTTATTTAGATTTGCCAACTTGGTTAACAAGTTCTTCCCTTGCCAACACTGCCTGCATCTCATTCCTTTCCCCCAGGTTCAACTGAGCTCTTCCTGATTCACATTTGCTCTTTGTGTAAAAAAAAGGTTGTAAACACTCTTGGTCATGGTCTAAAATTACCTGTTGCTTTCACACTTGAATGCCAGTATAGCTGGGTACAGAATTCTAGACTGACGATTACACCACTATCCTCTGTCTTTTGTGGTTTTGTTACAAGTCTTACCATGCCTTTGCGGATAATCCGACCTCTCCCCTCTTTGGCTGCTTTTCCTATTTCCCTTGTCTTTGCCATTCCAAAGTATCACTAGCTATGAACTTATTTTTATTTTAGCCTCAACAGGCCTCAGTGCTATACCCAACATCTGAAGATTCATGCCTTCCATGAATTATGTAAAATCCTCCATCAGTATGTCATGAAATACTGTTTCTCCCTTCCCCCTTTATTTCTCCTTTGAAATCTCCTTCTAGATATATGCTGAACTTCCTTATAAGAGCCTTCCCTGCTTTTCTACTTCTACATTCCCTATCTTTTTATAATCGTTAGCTCTGTGCCATCTACTACTATCCATCAAATTTCTTATTTTATCTACTACACTTTTCATTTCCAGAAGGTCTCTTTGGTTCCATTTCAAACCCACCACTGCTTTTTCTTCCTTTACCTTTAATCCTTTCAGCTTCATTGTTTACTAACTCATCACTCATCCTGGGCCTCTCTGAGTGTACTTTGTAATTTTTCACTGCAGGGCTGGTTTTTCTGTGGGAATCCCTTGAGGACTGGGTTCCTGAAATAGGCAGTGCCAAGTTTTTATGTTAATTCTTGGGCTCTTGATCCTTCCACAACACTCTGGTAATGTAAATTTAGTTTCCTGAGGTGCAGGTCCAAGTCTGATTTCTCATGGGAAAGCCTCCTGTTTGTCCCATCTGGAGTCAGGCTTGAGGCAAGCCCTCTCCTCACCTTCCTGGGCTAATAAATGAAAATCTCTTCCACTGTCCATGGAATTCTCCAGGCAAGAATACTGGAGTGGGTAGCCATTCCTTTCTCCAGGGGATCTTCCCAACCCAGGGATTGAACCTGGGTCTCCCACATTACAGCAGATTCTTTATCATCTGAGCCACCAAGGAAGCCCATATTAAGATACAAGGAATGTAAATTCCTTCATTTCCTAAAACCAAACTTGATTTTTGTCTCAACCCCTTACTTTTCCTGTTTGAAGGAAATGTAATCCATCCAATTCCAGTGAAATCAGTAACTTTAGCATATTTAGTTATTTCATGTAATCTCAAAATCAGGATTTTCTACTTCTGCATATTTGCTCTAGTGTAAGCTCTTTCAGCATCAAAGCATGAAAGGATTTGATGTGTCTGCAGTTGTCTTTTGCCCGTACCAGCTTTTGCTAAGGTGTCCTTGTCTTATTGGTACCCCTCTACTCCAGAGTCCATGGATGCATCCACATCTGCCCACGGCCACATGGTGACACTGCCTCTCACTGTTGGAGAGCTCACGTCATAAATAGCATGACATCTGCAGAATCCAACTCTTTATCTCACATAAACCTTTTCCCATGAAAACTGGGCCATTCCCTAAGGCTGCAAACAGAATGGAACACCTCAGCGGTTCCTTCCTCAGCAGCCCAGAACTGTCACAGTTCTGTTTCCTTCCTAATCCTGGCTCCTGGGCGTTTCTCCAACTCTCTTGCAAGTTCATCTAATCATTTACATCTTCGATGAATATTTTACTGAGCACTTGTATGTAATGTAAGTGGGAGGGTGGCCAAATAAATTTGGTCCACCGTTACAACCATCATTCATTCACTGGAGGCCAAAATGAAAACAGAATGAAAGTTCTCAGAAGACTAAGCACAATACTACTTTTTCTCTTGGTGGTTAACTCCCAGCCAGCCACTTCATCTCTCGGTTTCATTTCCTTTATGTGTGAAATATGGTATTTGTCCTGGCTATTGCTAAGCCCTCCTCTAGTTCACAAGGGCTTCCTCAAGAGCTGCTCCAAACCTCTCCAGCTGCCACTGAACAGGCTGGGAGGAGCTAGCACCTGTGACTGAGAATCCAGCTAAGTTGGATCTGGCCAGTCCTCCTCAGCATTAAAAGAGGAGAAGTCTTCCGTTTTGATTATCCAAAAGGGTTTCCCCTTCCTCACAGCAGGTCACTTCAACAACTGATGCTAATGAATTCCATCTCCCTGGTGCCCAGGTCAGCTCTCTGCTCACCCCTAAACTCTGCACAGTGAGCTCAATCCAAGCATGAAAACACACTAAAGGCAGAGGTAACAGGAGAACTCATTTCCAGAGGACACTACTCCTGACCTCACAGTCAGATCAGTGATGAATGATTTTTTTACCCCAACTGACCATCCACGTAGTCACCAATGTGGTTAAATGACTAAAGTGTCTGAGGATCTGCCTGTTTACCAGGTCACACTGGCTGGCCTGGGGAGGAGATAAGGAAAGCCATGTGTACCAGGGTTACAAGGTCACAGGGCTTTGACTGGTGGGAAATAAAACAACCTGCCTGGAAGGGCAGGTGACGAGGGGACCCTGAGAGCTGCATGGAGGATATAAAGCTGCTTTTCCCAGAAGGAAGTATTTATAGGCCAATAAATCAGTCAGGGGCAGTGGCAGGGGCCACTCCCACTTAGACGCTCCCATTGAGTTGTCTAGTGGTCTACATGGAACCAGTTGCAGAAAGGGTGGGAGGAGGAGCTTACCAGGGTCAGAGGAGGGTGTAAGACTAGAAAGAATGAGAATCAGAGACAATGAGAAAAATGGGGAAATGAAATTTAAAGGACCTGAGAAATGGAGAAAAGTATGTAAGAGTCTTTGGAGGAGAAGAGGGTATTGTGGGGTGAACTGTGTTCCTCCAGTGAGATAGTGGCAAACTGTGAATGTGACCTTACTTGGAAATCGAGTCATTGCAGAAATAATCAAATTAAGATGAGGACATAGGGATGGGCCTTAATCAAATGTCTAGTATTCTTTAGAGGGGGAGATTTGACTACAGACACAGAAAAGATCACATGAAAACAGGCAGATACTGGAATGATGTGGCCCCACGCCCAGGAACTGCATGGACTGCCAGCAAAACAGAAGCTCAGAGAGATGTGGATGGCTTCTCCCACAGAGCCTCCCAAAGGCACGAACCCTGCCAAAACCTTGACTTTGGACTTCTGGCCTCCACAACCACGAGGACAAATTTCTGTTGTTTATGGAACTCAGTTTGTGGTACTTTGTAATGACAGTCCTTGGAAACGACTATAGTGGGTTTGAAGAAGAAAAGTAAGAGAGAGAAGGAGGGAGGCCTTTGGACAAACAGGGTCACACTGGGTTGCTATAGTCCATGGGGTCGCAAAGAGTCAGACACACTGAGCGGCTGAACAACACACGTAGCACATCCTCTTAAAGGGACAGGGACACAGATGCGCACACACACACACACACACACACACACACCCCCACCCCCCCCACACACACACACAGATGGTCGGGCACAAGAAGACAGAGCTAGACCCAGAAAACCAGATGACACGGGTAGACTCAGAGAGAGAAGCACACACAAAAACACAGGCAACTGGGAGTACACACAAGCTGCTGACTTCTCAGTGGCGGGGTTCTGGGGGATTCATACAGACAGAAACGCACACACAGATGCACACACCTGGGACACACGTTAGACAAGCACACAAGAACAAGGCCAGTGCAGTTTGGTGTTCAAACCCAGTGGGCTGAGAAAGGGCGACTGCCTGTCTGTCACCTTCAGTAGGGACAACAATGGACAGTCCAGCCAGGCACTGGCCACTGGTTACCATGACTCCATCCCAGCTGAGGGGCAGGTCGCAGCAGTTATCCTGAAACAGTGAGAGGGTACACTGAGAAGGAGAAGGAGAAGCAGAGACGAAGGCTTGGAGGCCCACACTGGCCTCACCACTCTGAGAAGCAGGCTGCATCCCTGCCCTCCCACAGAGAGGGCTCTCATATGTGTATATGAGGTCCTATGCTACCCAATCCACTCTGCATAGGACTTGTTCACTTTGAAATCTCTCATCTGTACGTTTGGGCTTTCTCCCAACAATGTTCAGTTTGTTCAGATCCTGGGCAGCCCAATGGGCTCAGAAAATTCTGGCTGCAGGAGGATCAAGGGAGCTCAATGATCAGCCTTCACCTGGAGAGTGGCCAGGGCTCAGAGCCCAGAAACTCACATTAAATTTGTCCAAGGAAGTGGTGCAACATTGGACACTCTCTGCTTACCGTCTAGGGGAGCCCCAGATTTCCATGACCAGCCGGGGGCCACTCAGAGGGGAGGTGCAGGGGCCCAGCTCACAGCTTGAGCTTGGCCTGAAGTTCCCAGCCACAGACCTAAGCTACTGCAAATAGAGTGCGGTTTTCAAGTTTACCCATCAGCCTTGGAGACCCTCACTCTCCATAAACTCCAGGAAACAATCACACACATGCTCACACACACTCACACATGCACCAAGAGTCCCAGAATAAACCAGAAATGCACCCAACACATATGCTAATCAATCCCTGCATCCTAGGTGGATCAGGCACCCAAGAAACAGATATCAGGCATGGTCTCCATGCCAACAGGGTGAACTCTGCTGATGGCTTTGTTTTCTCTGTCCCAGGAAGTTTCAGTTCAGCACCACAACATAACATGTCACAAATAGCAGGGGGCAGCCTGGTGAGTAAGGCATCAACTCCTGCCCTGTGATTTAGAACGCCCTTGAGATCACCTCTAATTGCAACACAGCTTCAAGTGCAGAGAGTCAGGAATTCCCCTTCTGGTTTCAGCCAGGATGATGAGCACTCTTCTCCTAGGCAGGAGACACAAGCAAGCGGGTCTATTTTTGGAGGACGCAAGATGAACAAGAGGAGCACCACCAGCTCAGGCTCTCAGAAATGATCCTCTGCCCACACACATTCCAAAGTACTGATTTTACAAAACCAGTTACATATGCATTTAAAATACAGCCTTGGAACAAAAGAGCAAATGGTTTCTAGGCCAAATGAACACTTTTGTAAGTACAATAATAATAAATAGTGTATCTAATATGGTAAAGAATATAAAACTCCTGTTAAATACTATTACCAGAGTCCTAAGGCCAGCTTCAGTCCTAACGATGACAGTACTTTGGCATACAGAAATTTCAGGCAAACGTTTCAGCTGCAAATCACGCCTTTTGTATTGTTTTTCCTTCTATATCGGCTCTGGGATCTCCCTCTCTGAATACCAACCACCAATTATATGTTAAGTGCTCAATCCTGGCCCAGTACATCTGAACTCAAATGCTTTTTAAGCTTGTAACTAATTCTTAGATTCTGTTTCGCTCAGTGACAGACTGCCCGCTAGCCATTTTCACCTGCCTGCAGTTTTACAGATGCATGGGCATCATAAACGGTAACTGGATTAAAGAAATAGCTCATACAGTCCATTCAACTATATTACTTTTTATATATGATTTAAGCCAAATGTGGCCAAGGAGTAATGCTCCCTGAAGCTCTTTAAACAAAAAAAAAGTGTGTGGATTAATAAGTCTGGCATTGCCAAGCCAGTTCCTTCCATCATTGAGGGTGTGAGGAGGAGGCCAGGGGAGAATAAAGCAAGAGTGGGGCAAGTCCCTTTTTGGGCAAGAGCCGTGAGGGCAGGACCCCTGTGATGGATCTGAGTCTCTATAATACTAGATTGTGAGCTCAATCACACTTGTGAAAAATGACTTCAGAATCTAACCACCAAAAACTACCTTTCTTCCTAAGAAATCTATCCTAAGGCCCAGCATGGTACACAAATTTCCAGAGCCCAGATCTTGGTCGCCATGGAGATACATCCCTACCTAGCCAAAAAAGGCCCTCTCCTCCAAACATCCTGACTCTGTGCAAGGTCACAGTGACCACAGTAGGACTGCGAGGGGGTCAATGTGAGGAAACTAACCTATATATTTACTGCATAAGATACGAAAGGGGAAAATTATTATCAAGGAGCCTCCACACACAAGGCACCACCAACAGCAAGTTGATCCACACACCCTGTTTATTCATTTGCTTTATAATTTTTCTTGGACCGTAGTTGACTTACAATGTTATGTTAGTTTCTGCTTGACAGCAAAGTGAATCAGTTATACATCTATATGTATCCATTCTTTTTTAGATTCTTTCCTCACATAGGTCATTACAGAATATTGAGTGGAATTCCCCATGCTATACAGTGGGTCCTTATTAGTTATCTATTTTACATATAGTAGTGTGTATATATCAATCCCATTCTCCCAATTTATCCCTCCTGCCCCCTTCCTTTCTGGTAACCAAACATTTGCTTTCCACATCTATGACTCTATTTCTGTGAATTTAAACAACTATTCTGAGGCCAGAATGTGGAAGTTCCTTGTGTGATCCCAAGAGGTTCTTTCAGGACACAGAGGGACATCTATTCCACTCAGCTGAGACTGGTGGACTTGAGTCATTTCTACTCAGTCTCCAGGAGACCCAGCCTTGGGCGCGTGGAGGTGAACACATTCCTGAGGGGACACAGGGACCCTCAACATGCAGGGGGCTGAGAAATTTCTGGATGTCTGGGCTCTGAATAATGCTTACAAAAAGAAGCTAAACAGAAATAAAGTAGCTGTTTTAACAGTTAATTATTATACACTGAACTGCGTGCCCGCAAATTTTACATGTTGAAGCCTTAAGCACTTGTGTGGTAGTGGTGCCTCATTTGAAGGTGAGACCTTTGGGAAGTAATTAGGGTTAGATGAGGTCATGAGGGTGGGATCCCTATAATGGGATTCGAGTCTTTATAAGACAAGAAGAGACCAGAGCCCACTCTCTCTCTCCCTGTGAAGACACAGCAAAACCACACTGTCTACAAACCCAGCATGCCACTAGGACCCCAGCAATGCTAGCGCCTTGATTTCAGACTTCCAGTCTTCAGGGCCGTGAGGAGTAAACGTCTACCGATTAAGCCACCCAGCCTGTGGTGTTCTGTTGTGGCAGCCTGGGCTGACTGAGGCAATATGGTGACAGGGGATGAAGGGAGCAAAGCACCACATCATCAAGTGACTGGGCTGCATTACAAGAAATGGTGTCTACTGATTTTCAAATCTAAGATGCCTACAAAGTGTGCCAAGTGAGCAGTGATCTTGGCAGTGACCTCTGGGAAAGACTGGAGCAAGAAGACAAATAACCTGCTCTCTGGTGACCTGTGGAGGAGGGCCACTTGCCCACCTGAGGCACTCCCTAGTCTGGACAATTACATCTGGAGAATAGCCCGAGAAGACCTTGTCAGCAGGAGACCTCATGGCCAAGTCAGGAGTCCAGGTCCTAGGGCCCTTCAATCTCCTTCTTCCCTTCAATCTCCTTCTTCCCTTCAGTGGCCATCTGCCTACCCCTGCCCTCTCATCTCCCACCCACCCACCAGCTTCTGACAAGCTCCACCCAGCTTTCAAAACTGCTTCAGGAGGCATGCCACTGCACCTGATACCAAGCAGGACCCTGTGGAACTCCTGGGCACAAAAACCTTTCTGTATGCCCCCATTTCTTGATTACAGGAAACAGGTTTCATTTAGCCTTCATGATGGGGCTTCCCTTGTGGCTCAGCGGTAAAGAATCTGCCTGCCAATGCAGGAAACACAGGTTCGATCCCTGGGTTGGGAAGATCCCCTGGAGAAGGAAATAGCAACCCAATCCAGTATTCTTGCCTGGGAAATCTCATGTACAGAGGAGCATGGCGGCTACAGTCCATGGGGTCACAAAACAGGTGGACAGGACTTAGCGACTAAAAAACAAGAGTAGCCTTCATAACTTTGCCTGAGTTCCAATGGGCAGGTTCAAACAGTTGCTAATCAGGGAAGGGAGGAGATGCAGAGACAAAGGAGGAGCTGTCAAAAAAACAAAACAACACAACAATAGTGCAACTTTGGAGTAGGGTCATTGTTCCTCCTCAAGTGGTACACATAATAATATCTCTGAGCTGTTATGCAGATATTGAAATCCCTACCAGGTAGGAGAAGTTAACAGAATGCTGCTCACAATCTTACAGATCTTAGATCAGTTGGAACCAGAAGATTGACGGTGCTGACTCCTACTTACCTCACCACCAATCAATCAGAAGAATGCCCACAAGCTGATCACTCCCTTTTTGAACCATGAAGTTCTTTGAACCAGAAATTCCTATAGAACTTCTCACTTCCCACTCCAGGTTGGGACATGTAGTCTTGAGGACATTAGCCTGCTGTGGCCCCCTTTGCCTGGCAAAGCAATAAAGTTATTCTTATCTACTTCACCCCAAACCCTGTCTCTGAGATATGATTCAGTGTTGGAGTACAGAGGTGGAATTCAGCTTTACACCCACCCAGGGGGCAGCACTGGGCCATGGGAGACCCTGACCATCCATTTCAGCAGGCCAAGCCTTGAGCAGAGTGGCACAGTGAGTCACTCTGCATGGTACTCTGAAAACACATTCAAATGCTTGCATTCAAAGAACACTTCACGGTTTACCTTTCAGAGTTGGAACAGGGCTGTCATGTCCATCCAGTTGTCCCAAAGGGTCACTTGAGTCAGGAACTTCCTCTTGCCCTGGGCAAAAGAGCACAGCACACACATTAATGAGATTTCTCTTCAGGGCTTTATTCTGCTTTTCATGCAAAGACAATAGTGTTTTAGCAAAACTGCCCAATGTTTATAGTACACCTAGAGTGTTCTTGCCTGGAGAATCCCAGGGGCGGTGGAGCCTGGTGGGCTGCCGTCTATGGGGTTGCACAGAGTCAGACACGACTGAAGCAACTTAGCAGCAGCAGCAGAGGGATAAGGTGTTTCGGTAACATTCACAGGGCTTTTGTAGCATCAGATTTGGCCCCAAAGCAAAAGTGATTCCTGCAATTTTGCAATCATTCGGCAATCCCAGGCAAAATGCAAATGCTTTACAGCAGGTATGAAGGAAGCAAACATGTGGCCCAAGTTTCATTTTGGGAAAAAGAAAGATTAAAACACCAGCTGGCAAAATTAAACACTTCTAGAGCCAGAGTCAGCAGGTGGTCCTTCAGATATAGGCCTGTTATAATTCTGAATAAATTCAGATTTGGAGAGTTTCTTCAGCAGCTCATTCCCTCTTCCCACCCCAGCCCCCAGACTCATTAGCAGCCAACAGCCAAGAACTGATCTACCCAATAAGCATAAAGACAGAAGTTTCTCATCTTTATGGCAATAGTAGCCTCACTCCCTCAGAGACAGTGTCAGCAGAAGCAGTCACCCCAGAGTCATAAACACCAAGGGCAAGAGCAGAGCTGGTCTACTCAAGTGAGAGTACAGCACAAAGTCATGGGTCCCCTGTCCTGAGATGCCAGGAGGGATGGGTAGGTGTAACTGATGACCTAGAAACCGTTCTGGGCCTCATATAGTCCTTTCTTAATATCCCAGTGCAGTTTGCTTTGAAGACTTCCACCCCGTACCTTGGCCTTGACTGGGGTCCCACTGGTTGGAGGTGGGGGATGGGGGTAGAAATGGTGAAGCCATATGTTGTCAGGGTGACTCTGCCAACACATCTGGATGAATCTGGCTTGACAGTATCAAAGAGCGGGACACACATGTGATGGCAAATGATGCAGCTTAGAAGGAAGAAAACCCCGATACATTCTGCAACATGGGTGGGTTATTCTGAGTGAGATAGACACAGAAAAACAAATACTGTGAACTACTAGAGTAGTCAAATTCATAGACAGAACGTAGAATAGTGGGTGACAGGTTGCTGGAGGAGGCAGAATGGGCAGTTAAGTGTTTGATATGGACAGAGTTTCATTTTGGTAAGATGAGAAAGTTCTAAAGATGGATATTGGTGATGCTTGTACAACAAGGTGAATGTACTTGATGCCACTGAATTGTGCATTTAATAATGGTTAAGATGATAAATTTTGTGTATTTACCACAAAAATTAAAAAAAATTATTATAAAAAAGGTAGTTTATAATTCAATATTGGGCCACCCAACTTGTCTCCCTTAAATGAGAGCCAGCATTTATGCATGCCTCCCTTAAATGAGAGGGAGCATGCATAACAAAACACTGAGACACTTCAGGAACCCCCTCTGCCAACCCTTAAGATGAGGCCTTACTCAAAAAACTGGAGACCTAAAAGCGGAGTAGAAGTGATTTTCAGACAGAAGTCAGGTACACAAGATGCTTTAAATTATTTAGCTCAACAAACACTGGCCAGTTTACACTCACGGGTACCCATGTGTCTCAGTTGATCTTCTCTGCCCACTTGTTCCTAAATCCCAGGACTTGCGAGGTGACAACATCAGCTTGCAACGCCCTTAGAATTCAGGCCCAATTCCAAGCAACCAAGAGGGGAGATTATTTCTGAAACGGGCTCATGGCTTTTCATTCAGTTACGGAAGATTCCTTTTTTCTGTCACTGCTAGTCCAAACTTACCCATGTGTCAGAAGTCACACATTCACACCATCTTTCATAAAACATCCTTGATCAACCTTTCAGAAGTAACAACTTTATTCTCTAAAACTATCCCCTGAACCATACACCTCTCCTATGGCAATCACATCATCCCCTGAATCAATAGTTGCATATATTTTAATTCTCCTCAAGGGACTGTAAACAGCTAGAGGATATCAGCTGCTGCATCTCTAGTGAAGACTAAAACCCAGACAGAATTCGGGGCTGCAGGACAGAGACAAGCATAAGCCGTACAGGCCAATCAATGTGGTTCAGTTTGGGTTTGAAATTTTAAATTGGCATGTTACACATACCATCACTCAGCACTGTTTAAATGTAGAGAGACCACAGGAAATCAAACACACTTGTACTATATACACACATCTGAAAGAGGAATAAAAATTATTAACTGCTTAGAAATTGACAAATGGTGTGAAACAGTCAAATAAATACATACTCTGTAGAAAAATAAGCACATTAGCCCAATTCCACTGTGCAAAAGAGCCCCAGCTCTTCCAAGGCAGCTTTCAATTTGGAAGCATAAGTATTTTCGTGTTCCTCTGAGCTGGGGGTGTGGACATGCACACTCTTCATGGGAGAAGAGCCGGAGGTGATACAAACGCTTCTGTTGACTCATGAGCAGATGTCATCCCCCCCCCACCACCACCCACACACACACACAGAGACATGCAAAGTCCCTTTTGAAATTAGAAATGCTGAGATTCTCCCTGAATATGTTGCACTGATCAGTACCTTCCCTGGGAATTGATTTTTAGTTTCTTTCAGCCTTAAGATTTACTCTAGGTAAAATTTAGTTTAGATATTTAAGCAAAAGAGTATCATCTACATATTTGGAAAAACAGGTAAAATTCACTAATTTTCAAGGCTAATATCAGGGACCCCAGTCTTTGGGACTTAGATGTGAAAGTGTGCAGAGCCTGAGCTCTAGCACATTTCCTCTGCAAGTCAAATGTGTGAATAAATTCACAATATCCAGTCATTGCGGTCCTTGGAATTGAGGCCTTAAGTTCCAGGAAAACTAGGCCCTGTTGTTGCTTCCTAACTGAGACATAAGGGCACCATTTACAGTCCGAAGTAGACCTAGTTTTATATATATATATATATATAAAATCATCATTCTCCTACACTGTAGAATGGCTATCCTTATTCGAGATGCTGCACCTCCAACAAGTGAGAACAGGGTCTAGTGTCTCAGCAGATTCCAAGAGGAATTTTCCTGGCCCAAAAAGGGTCAAGAACAACCAAAGGAAAAAAAAAAATGAGACAAACACAAAAACAGAAACAATAAAAACTGTCACCCACTATTAGTCACATGAAATTATATAGTAATTTAAAAGTCCTCTTTTATTTTCTTTTTCAACATCTGTACAATGAACAAGCACCAAGTTTTTAATTGAAATAATTCATATATCACAAATTTTAGCATTTTAAAGTCTGCCAATTGAGTGGTTTTTAATATTGGGTTGTTCAACAATCTCCACTATGTAATTCTGCAATATTTTATTACCTCCAAAAGAAAGCTTATTTCCATTAGCAGTCTCCCCGACCAATCTCACCTCTCCCAGACCCTGTAACCACTAACTTGTTTTTTTGTCTTTATGGATTTATGTACTGGGGCCACTTCATATAAATGGAATGATATCATATGTGGCTCTTTGAACAAACATTAATTTCATTAGATTTTTTAAATGTCATGCCCAAAAAGAAAAGGAAAAAAAAATGCTGGAGAGAAGCACATTGCACTAGGTGATTAGCAAAGGCCTTTAAATGCTACATCAGCACATCAGACCACTGCCCAGACCCTGTGGGAAAGTTTTGGCTGCCTAAGTAGACAGGATGTGGAGGATGCATGGAGACACAGCAATGACTAATGGATAAAAGACAGAGAACTAATGAAAAGCCAGAGAACCAGGACTACTGGTCCACAGATGTGATGGTTTAGGAGCTGAGAGTCTCACTGAGAAGAAGCCAGCACACGTTCACATTCCTGCTGCAGAAAGACACAGCTCATGACAAGGACAAAGGAAGCATTTCTCCACCTCGCGTTTAGGGGCCACTGCTTCTCCCCAGCTAGCACGTTCTTCTCCAGGTCACCAAGACTGGACAAAGGACTTCTATTCTCCTTCTTCATCCCATGACCCACCTTGGCAATCACTGCCAGTCCAGTTCAGGCAGCGACTGGTCCAAGGTGGTGAGTCAAGTCATGCCTTCCACATGGCTGTCCTGAGAGCTTCTTTATACAAAGTCCCCCTTGGATTTACCGGGTGCTGGTATGCTTTCCCCCAACTGGCTAACTGAAGATGGGGAAGGCCTAAAGAGAGCAAAAGTTCTGGGAGGACTCAGCTGCCCTAACTCCTCAGGACTTAATTATTGTTTTCTGAAATGAGGTTACTCCTCAAGGCAAATTACAGGTCCTTCATTCTGGTAAATACTAAAAGCCACGCTACTAAGGCCACACATGTCCATTAAGAATGTGGATGCTCTAACTTTTTCCATTGGACATGAGTGAACTTCATCTAAAAAAAAAAAAAAAAACCAGCAAAACAATGTAAAGCTACTGGAAAACTCAAATCTTTGATCTCATCAATCAGGTAGTGGTGATTTATTAGCTTACTGGTTTTTTGATGTTTGAAGAAAGGAGAGTATTTAATATGAAAAAAAATTAACTGTGACTCATTGCCTTGCAATGATACATTAAGTGTATAGTTTGATCCAGGTCAAAATTATACTTTAGGGACTTCCTTGGTGGTCCAGTGGTTACGACTCTGTGCTCCCAATACAGGGAGCACGGATTCAGTCCCTGGTTGGAGAACTAAGATCCCACATGCCACAGAGCACAGCCTAAAAAAATACAAATTCATAAATAAATAAAATGTTTTTTTTAAACTACACTTTGAAGCTTAGAGCAAAGACTAACTACAATGTGGTAACCAGGGTGGGATCCTAGAATAGAAAAAGGATTCCAGGTAAAGTTCAAAGAAAGACGAATAGTATGGATTTTAGTAAAGAATAATGTATGGACAGAGGAGCCTGGCAGGCTAAGTCCGCGCTGTCACAAAACAGTCAGACACGACTTAGTGACTAAATGACAACAACAACGATGTGTTGATCTTGGCACATCTGCTGTGACAAATGTACCACACTAAGATTTAATATTAAGAGGGGACAGAGTGTGAGGAATATGTAAACTCTTGACCTACCTTCACACAGTAAAAAGTTTTTTGAGGAACAATTACACATCCCATCACATTGGTCAAGCTCTTAACCAAGGCTCACAAGTAAAGAAGAGCTGTAAGGGGGGCTCTACCCTGGTGGCTCAGTAGTAAAGGATCCACCTGCCAATGCAGGAGACACGAGTTCAATCCCTGATCCAGGAAGATCCCACATGCCGAGGAGCAACTAAGCCCGTGTGCCACAACTACCGAGCCTGTGCTCTAGAGCCCGGGAGCCACGACTACTGAAGCCTGCATGCCCTAGAGAACGTCCTATGGAACAAGAGAGGCCACCACAATGAGAAGCCCACATTCTGCAACTAGAGGGTAGCCCCACTCACTACAACTACAGAAAAGCCTGAGCAGCAATAAAGACACAGCAAAAATAAAACAAATTAAATAAATAAATAAAATCATTAAAAACATTTTTTTAAAAGAAGAGCTGTAAGAAAGATCTTATTTCCAAGTGGCCTTAATGGTGCAAGACAGGCATAAGCACTAACCATGTGAACAAAATACAACACAGATTCACAGGATCTGATACAGGTTGTTCAAAGATTCAGTAGCATGCCAGGGAATGTTCAGCAACTAAATCACTTTTGAGTATGTAGGGTTTTGAGCTAAACTGTATGTAAATTGTCATGGCATGGTGATATCAGCTCCTAACCCAGTACTTGGCGTGTGTTCTTAGCAGCACTTATTAATGTCCTATATATTCAGGGCTGAACCAACTGGCTTCCTCAGAAGGACCATATGAAAGGATGCATTGTTGATGTCGCTGGGCTTGTTAAGAAGTCAAGGTTTCCCACAGCCCTTCGACAGCTGGATATGCACACCCAGCCCCAAACATGTACAAATTCTGAGTAATCAGAAACTGTGCCCCAGACAAACAGGATCTTCTGCAGACCTCTCAACAGGGTCCACTGAAATGACATCTTGATTTAAGGCATCAGTAACATAAAAGAAATTCAGATCCACAAAGTACAAGTGGGTCTGTCCTGATTTCCAGGCTCCTTTCTGGTATTGCACCATGGCTACCTCATTAAGAGCAGAGACACGATTAAGAGAGAATTTACTAATGACATTCAACTCACACTCTTAGATTTGAGTCCATGTGCTACTCTGCTTTTGATTTGTGTTTCTCTTTAAAAAAATGTTTTGTTATTCAGATTATTCATTCATTAATCTCTAACCTGTTCATCTGAATCAGTACACTTCTTGTGATTTAATTAGATGCAGTCTCTGGCCTATTTGGACAACTTCAAAGCAGTCTCCTTTTAATTAGAGAGGGTATTTCATTCACCAAAGCTTGGCATTTTTGGATTTGGTCATCCTAAATGAAGGTATAATTTCCAGAATATGAGAATGAACAGCAAGCAGTCAAGGGCACATGGGCAAAGGACCACAGCCTGGAAGGGAGACGGTGTGGCATGCCGGGTGCCTCCGGAAGGGCAAGCATGCATTTTATGATGAGTTGTGCTGCGTGAGAAGTCAGTATATCCACTGGCAACTGGAAATGTTCATCGTGTGTTCCAGAACAATCACTTAGCTCAGCAACACGTCAAATCAAAAACATCCGTGACGCTGGAAATGCAACAGTTAAGGAAAAAGAACTAATAACTGGAAAGGAGCAGAGTATAAAATCCTAAAAGGTGAGTCCATTAGCCTGGGAACTGGGCCAGAGAAAGTATGTCCACAGTAAAGAGACTCGATAATGTTTCTGGGAATGTACTCAATAAAATGTTATACCGTGTGTCTCAACGGCCAGCTAGAAAACCACACAGCATTCAAGGTGAGCTGCCAGTACATAATCGGCAATCGTCTTAACAGTTTGCAATTTTTCATTTCATTATTTTGAACTGCAAATTGAGTAAATATTAGCCTCTGTGTCTACATTCCTTAAAGGGCAGACCTAACTCTGCTGTGGAAATACAAAGTTAAATCCAACAGCCTGAAAATGGAGTAAGCAGTGCCTCTCACCAATTTAACCTTTGCTGTGATTCTACTTCTACAGCAAAAATATCAACCCCTCCCAAATGATCCAGGCACAGACCCAATTCCCTCCAATATTGCTGTCATAATGCTTTTTCTACCTCTGTCACAGACAGCCCCCCAGAACCCTCAACAAAGGTCCCACTGTCAAGGCCCAAGTGAATAGCTGGTTAAAGTAGGGATGAAGCTGCTCAGGAGGCTGAATTGGGTCCTTTCATTGATCTTCTCTCTTTCCCAACACCTGCAACCCCTGGCCATGGTGGCATGGGGCTGGGAAGCCAGGAGCCTCCACCCACAACATATGTGATTGGGAGGGTGAGACCCCAACACCCTTCACTACGACACAAGCTCCTAATCCAGTGATATTCCTGCTTGTTACTGCAGCAAAACTTGCACAAAGGGAGCCAACAGAAATGCCGGGTAAGTACTCCAAGCTCATTGTTTCCATTTGGTTTTACAGAAGACTGTTTGGAGTATCAGTTATTCCCATGCACACAGGAATTTTTTTTTTTTTCATCTCGAACCTCTAGACGGTGTTTAATTAAAGGTAGGAGGGAAAAGATTAAAAAAAAAACATTTATAGAAAAAGAGACTGTGTATTAACCCATGATAATGCTGGAGGTTACTTTCTGTTTGCTTCAGGAGAGTTAAACTCCTGTGCTGCAGGTCTAGCAGCCTTGGAACCCACGGTTGTCTGGAGAAATCTCATGGTGCAGTGAATGAGACCCACAGGGAAACGGTTCCAAAGGTTTGTAGCACCCTCTTTCAGCCAGGAATTTGTGTCCAGGATGTGTCCAGAGGGGCTTCCCTGGTGGCTCAGATGGTAAAGAATCTGCCTGTAATGCAGGAGGCTTAGGTTTGATCCCAGGATCTTCCTGGGATCAGGAAGGCAACTCAGTCCTGTATTCTTGCCTGGAGGATTCCATGGACAGAGGAGGCTGGTGGGCTACAGCCCATGGGGTTGCAAATAGGTGGACACTAAGCACAAGCAAGCACAAGCAACTAACACTTCAATACCTTCAATACCTACGTGGCCAGAGGCTGTTCTCATCCCCAGAGCAAGTCAACCAGTTGGCATAATTGAAAGCAGAGGTTTTGTTGGCAGTGAACACTTTGAGTTCATAGAAACAAACAAGGATGCACATCTGTTATAATCAAAGATGGCAGCAGTGAATTTTTGTAAAGGTAGCCCATATATGAGTTTGTTAGGGCTGCTCCAACAAAGTGTCACAGCTTGGGTGGCTCAGACAACTGTTCTGGAGGCCAGAAGTCCAACAGCAAACTGTTGGCAGGGTTGTTTCTCCTACAGCCTCTCTCTCTGGCTTGTAGATGGCCAACTTCTCCCTGTGTCTTCACACGGTCTTCCCTCTGTGTGCATACCCCAGTCACAGTGGGTGCGGGCCCACTCTAGTGACCTCATTTGAAATTGAATACCTCCATAAAGAACTATTTCCAAATAAGGTCACATTTTGAAATACTGGGAGTTAGGATTTCATTATATCTATTTTGAGGGGGACACAATTCAATTCATAACGGGCAGTGCTATTTATCTTCAATAATTAATAATATCTTTATAATTAAAGATGACTTGAAAGTGATTTTTGCAATTGCATGGAGCAGAGAAAGCCTCAACAAGAAAGAATAAACAGGGGACCTGGACTAAGTACAGAGGGGCTGGGTGTGGGCTTACCCACATGCTGGAGGGACCTGCCAACAACCTGCTAATGACTAGCACCCCAACTCTTTCGTTTTGAAGGTGTCTCCCTGTGGCTGCCCTCAAACAGACGTCAGCTGAAGACACTGCTGTCCTCTGAGCTTCATCTCCCCAAAGTTTCCAGCAGCAGCTGTGGCATCTTACCAGATCCCTCCCTCTCAGGCTGGCATTCCTTCTTTCTCATAATATTTATACCACCATCACTCTTCCCAAAGAGCGGCATGGCAGGCCCAGAGGGAATGCCGTGGTAGGATGTAGAGCAGTCGTCTGACCATTTTTGGTAAGGACGCTGCTCAGCTTTTACACAGGGCTGCCCACTTTGCATGATGCACAGCATTCTCACAACTCCCTTCACTTGACCTTCCATGTTTGGATCCCCTCCTGCCTCAGTCCCTCTTGCAAGTGTCTCCTCGTCTCTGGCCCTGTAAATGCTGGAGTGCCCCTGAGCTGGGCCTGCGAAAGCTTCCCCCTCTTTCTGTACCTGTCCCGTTAGTGACCTGACTTCAAATGACAGCCAAATGCCCACAACTTCTCAGTGCACCTTTCCTGGCTGGACCTCTCCATGGAAAACCAGGCTCAGAAACGGGATGGCTTGCTTGCATCTCCACTTATACATCTAATAGACACATCATGCTTAGCTTGTCAAAATACAAATGCAGCTTTCATCCACAGACCAGTCACCAGAAGTCACCTGGTATGACTCCCCTGCAGTCACCAGCCTGCCTAAACTCTGGCTCCACCCTTTCATGGGCTAAGGCCACACATCCTGGTTATCTCTGACTCCTTTCCCTCTCTTACCCTACATGCAATCCATCAAGAAACACTATTTAGGCTCTGTCTTCAAAATGCATCAGAATGTGATGCTCTCACCCTCCCTGGTCACACACAGTCCCAGCAGCTCTGATCCTGCTGGATCACAGACTGCCCTCCCCCAGACCTCCGTGGGTCCATTCTCCCCTTCCACTGCTGTCTATGCAGCAGAAACACTTGACCTGTAAACAGAGCATCAAACACTATGGCCTGTGATAGCAAGGCAAAAGGGTGAGTAGAAGATACATATTCAAAATATCTTGCGTTGTGAGATCCCACTTATTCCACATTCATCAACGGGCAGAGAGGCATCTGTAATGATGGAGGGGAGAAGACTGGTTACATTGGGGTTGATGGTCAGGAAGAAAGGGCACCCTATTCAATATGCCAAACACTTCCCTTCACATTTATGCACACAATCCTGCTACTTACCCTGCTTCCCATTTTTCTTTCCCCCTTAGCATTTCCAAGAGATGATGATCAGTTCAATGGTTTGATTCCATTTCCTCATCCTGAGAGCAGGAGGTTCTGCCTGTCTGCTCACTGCTCTCTCCCCAGCCCCTGGAGCACACCCAGTGGTTGCTCATGTGATGAATGAATGAATGCATGCTTCCATGCTCAACAACTCCAGCACCTTCACATCCCCCAGAGGAGCAGCCAGAGCCCCTTCTCCAGTCACTCCACAAGGGCATGTGTGTGCATGCATACACACACACACACACACACACACACACACACACTCCTGACCTCACCTCAACTCCTTTCCCCTTCACTCTCTCAGCAACAGTCTCAGCCCCTTCTCCCTCTGAGGTTTGTATTTATTTTTCCCTCTGCCTGGAAAACTCTTCCCCGGGCCTCTCTCTAACTCCCTGATTACTTCCTCTGCTCCAGGGTTTGCTCATAAACAAGACCTCCCTTGGAAGCTCTTATTGAAAGCTGTCCATGTATGTCTCATATCAGAAGAGGGTGGCCTCCATGCTGGGAGCCTCTGGGAGACCGTCTGGTGTCCACGATTTGGAACTCTGGCCTGCACGAGGCTCTTTATGACCATGTGACAAGTAAAGTAACACTGCAGTGTCCTGGGACCATCATGCTCACGTGTCAGGAGAGTCCTGAGTTTTACCTCACATTTTGAAGAATGGAGCTCATAGCTGTTCCAGGTATGGGCAGTGCGCACTGCACCAGAGCCTCTTCCTACATCCTGTCAGCTCCTTTTCCCAGAGGCAGACAACGGTGCTGTAACTCTGCTCCCCCGGGACAGGCTGTAAGATCTGGTCCTCCAAATCGCTAATGAACACTGCCCTGTTCAGTGGACCCCAAACCTGAGATTGCTGGCAATGCCCCAAGGAGCACCACCAGGCCCATATTCCATAATCTCGCTGACGACACACTCTTTCGAATGTGCATATACATCTTTACAGAGAAGGCAATGGCAACCCACTCCAGTACTCTTGCCTGGAAAATCTCAAGGACGGAGGAGCCTGGTGGGCTGCAGTCCATGGCATCTCGAAGAGTCGGACACGACTAAACAACTTCACTTTCACTTTTCACTTTCATGCATTGGAGAAGGAAATGGCCCCTCCAGTCTTCTTGCCTGGAGAATCCCAGGGACGGGGGAGCCTGGTGGGCTGCCGTCTATGGGGTCGCACAGAGTCGGACATGACTGAAGCAACTTAGCAGCAGCAGCAGCATACATCTTTACACTCCAATGAATTGAAAAGAATCTTTTACAATTTTAAAACCATACCAGGTGCTACTCAACCATAGAAAGGATCAACTGCTGATACACACCTCACAATGGGTGCATCTCACATACATCCAGCTAAGTGAAGAGGCCAGACTCATGGGGGACACACTAGAGAATAAATTTTCAGAATGGTGGTGTGAGGATATTGATGAACTCACTTTCCCTCTCAAACAACAAAAATATAGGCAAAATGACTAAAACCAACCATTTAAGAACTCAAATAATGCACCAGAGTCACGGAACAAGCTGAAAAATCATCTATTCAAGAGAAATGGCAGACCCTTGCCAAGACAGCAGGGTTGTGCTGGTTTAATGTGGGATGTGACCATCTTCCTTCCCTCCCCAGCAGCCCTGCAGGTGGCCGGCAGAACTGAAGCTTTTGAAGCTCTGTTAAAAGTGCCATCCTAGAGGCACTAATTTGTCTAGACTTGCAGCACCCTGGGAAATCTCTAGGTTTGACTCAGAGCTGGGCTGGGCTGGGGACGTGGGGAGGGTGGCAGGTGGTGCTATCCCTGGGGCATTACCCAAACAACAACAAACTGCTGGCAACCCCTCAGCTGCCTAATGCTGTGACTACAACTGCAGTAAACTTTAGCCCAGCCCAGAATTTAAATGGAAATCCAGAAGTAGAGGACCTCAGGGAACTTTAAACGTGCCAATGTATTTCCAGGATTGAAAAGGTCACGCTCATATGGAAGGCTATGCACATGCCCAAGAAAGACCTGGGAATGGAGATGACACCAGTCTCTTGTCACTGATGCAATCAAGAAGTGACAGCTAAGGCTGATGTTAGATGGCATGCCTTCTCACAGGATCCCCTTGGCAAAAGGTGCAAGAAAATCTCATAATCAATGAGTGGTTGATCACACAAATATACTTACTTGGATGTCATCCCTAGGAATCAGGCCTTAAGGTGTAGGAGACCTTATGTTAAGTGTTCTTACCACACACACAAAATAACAATAATTATAACCACAACAATAATAACAACAATATATAAAGAGAGAGAGAGGAAGCCTGTGGAGAAGATAGACATGTTTATGGCACAGATTGTGGTTATGGTTTCAAGGGCATATACTTATCTTCAAATTTATCAAGTCATATACATTAAATATGCACAGCTTTTTGAATGCCAATCATACATACCTCAATAAAATGGTTTTAAAGGTAACTTAAAGATGATAGATAATTCAGTGTTTATACATCAAAGGAAATATAGAAACCTCAGAATTAGCAAAGGAAAACCACTAAATAAACGAATAGTATCAGAGAAGGCAATGGCACCCCACTCCAGTACTCTTGCCTGGAAAAACCCATGGACGGAGGAGCCTGGTGGGCTGCAGTCCATGGGGTCGCTAAGAGTCGGACATGACTGAGCGACTTCACTCTCACTTTTCACTGTCATGCATTGGAGAAGGAAATGGCAACCCACTCCAGTGTCCTTGCCTGGAGAATCCCAGGGATGGGGGAGACTGGTGGGCTGCTGTCTATGGGGTTGCACAGAGTCAGACATGACTGAAGCGACTTAGCAACAACAGCAAAAAAAAACACTAAAAACATCCAAAATGAAACCAAAACAAAATGACAGCAACAACAAAAAAACTTTGATAGATTTAAGGAATTTGCTAACAGAGCTGTTGAAATATTATCTAAAATGACAAATTTAAAACAAAGAACTAAAAAGACATGTGAGGAAATAGGGAAATATGCCACATACATAGGAAACAAAGAAAAACACCCAACAGAAAATGGGGTCCCTGAGGGGTTAATACAACTATAAATATATTCAAAGAAGTAAAGAAAAGAATAACTAAAGAAGTAACAGAAATTACAACAACTTTATCTCAGCAAACAGAGAATATCAATAAAATCATGGGAATTAAAAGACTCAAAAATTAACTCTACAGTTTAAAATACAATAACTGAAATTCACCAGGTGGGCTCAACAACAGATTTGAGTGGATAGAAGAAAAAAAATCAATGAACTGGAAGACAGTTTATTAGGAGAGAGACTAAACAGTCTGAGAAGAGGAAGATAAAGCAAATGAAGAAAAATCACAGTGGCTAAGAGACTTGTGGGACACTATCAAAAGTACCAACACATACATAATGGGAGTCCAGAAGGAGAAAAGAAAGAAAAAATACCAAGAAATAATAACCAAAAACCTATCAAATTTGATTAAAAGTACACTTAAAAAACTCAAGGAAATGTAGGTAGGTCTACAATATCCACAATTAGACATATGATAACCAAACTGTTGAAAAACAAAGAATATTGAAAACAGCAAGAGAAGTGTCTGATCATGTACATGGAATTCTCAAGAAGATTAACAGCTGATTTCTCATCAGAAATCCAGTGTGATGACATACTTAAAATGTCAGGGGAAAAAACACCATCAGCCAAGAATTCTATGTCTAGCTAAACTCTTCTTCAAAAATGAAGAATTTAGGTCACTTCCAAATAAATAACAACAAAAGAAAAAATCTGTTATGAGCAGATTGCTCTACAAGAAATAGTAAAGGGAGTCATGGAAATGAAATAAAACAACATTGGAAGGAATTCTAATTTATACAAGGAAATAAAACAGTACCAGAAAGGTAACTACACAGATACTGTGCAAGACAATACAAACATATTTTTTATTTATAACTCTTTTCTTCTATTTGTTTTAAAAGATTACTGCATAAAGCTATAATCATAAAACTATGTCAATGGACTTAAAACACATAAAGATGTAATTTGTATGAAATAATAGTTCAAAGAAGAGAGGCAAGAAGACTAATGCTGGAGCAAAGTATTTACTTTTGAATTTAGTTCAGTTTAGTTCAGTCGCTCAGTCATGTCCGGCTCTTTGCGACCCCATGAACCACAGCATGCCAGGCCTCCCTGTCCATCACCAACTCCCAGAGTCTACCCAAACCCACGTCCATCGAGTCGGTGTTGCCATCCAGCCATCTCATCCTCTGTCGTCCCCTTCTCCTCCTGCCCCCAATCCCTCCCAGCATCAGAGTCTTTTCCAATGAGTCAACTCTGCATGAGGTGGCCAAAGTACTGGAGTTTCAGCTTCAGCATCAGTACTTCCAATGAACACCCAGAACTGATCTCCTTTAGAATGGACTAGTTGGATCTCCTTATAGTCCAAGGGACTCTCAAAAGTCTTCTCCAACACCAGGGTTCAAAAGCATCAATTCTTCAGCGCTCAGCTTTCTTCACAGTCCAACTCTCACATCCATACATGACCACTGGAAAAACCATAGCCTTGACTAGATGGACCTTTGTTGGCAAAGTAATGTCTCTGCTTTTTAATATGCTGTCTAGGTTGGTCGTGGGTTGATGTGCCTGGCTCTCATTCCTTGTCCAGGAAAATGGTAGCATAATATGTCTCCAATCACATCTTCTAGTCCTATGTTCTACTTTCCTCAAGCATAACTCAGAGGAAATCCTATTTCTGCCTATAAAGTATCAAAGGTGGACTTTGGGATGCAGGAATGACAGATAACCACCCAAAGAAAATAAAATCCCCTCCCTGCTTATCCACAGGTACACATGGTCACAACTTTCCTTCCAAGGAGTAAGCATCTTTTAATTTCATGGCTGCGATCACCATCTGCAGTGATTTTGGAGCCCAGAAAAATAAAGTCAGCCATTGTTTCCACTGTTTCCCCATATATTTGCCATGAAGTGACGGGACCAGATGCCATGATCTTATTTTTCAGAATGTTGAGCTTTAAGCCAACTTTTTCAAGAGCAAAGCAAGATTAGGACTATACACAGCCACTCCTGATCACACACAACTTGGGCTATTTAGAACTGCTAAAGCTACATAAGAAACAGATCGCTTTTAGTGGGGGACAAAGTAAACCTGTGTCTCAATTGTTTTAGAACATTCAGCTTTTTCCTGTTCGAAAAAAATAAAACCTAAATTTTTGTGTGTGAATGCTCAGTCACTCAGTCGTGTCCAACTCTTTGCCACCCCATGGATTTGTAGCCCACCAGGCTCCTCTGTCCATGGGATTTTCCAGGCAAGGATATTGGAGTGGGTTACCATTTCCTCCTCCAGGGGATCTTCCTGACCCATGGATTGAACTCATGTCTCCTGCATTGGTAGGAGCGGTCTTTACCATTGAGCCACCTGGGGTTCCTTGATTTTTTTTTTTTTTTTTAAGAGTAAAACAAAATAATTCACCTTGGAAATTCTTTTTTTTTTTTTTTTTAAAGAATGTTAACAGTTCAACAATGTATATAACAAAATACCTACTGCACAGAAAGAGATGAAGCTGTGTTTAGAATGTCCCTGCATGCCCCTCTCCCATGCATTTGAAACAATTTTAAGATAAGAGTCTTTATATTCTATTTCCTGAATATCTTCCACTGCAGTAGATACAATTGTATGATGTCTGATGTCTTCAATGAAAAAGCAAGGATTCTGCAACATCAACATTTGTATTTCACAGTATTGTAGTATTAATATTGAACAGATGAAAGCAATATAAACCATTGTGAGCAGTTATAAAAAATGCACATAATTGCCAACTGTGATTCTTTTCAGTAAATTAAAGTCCTTGTCTTTTCTAAGCTTCTCTTCTAAAGAAAAAAATTTACTGAAAGAATTAAGTTACAATCATATCACCAGACACTACTTACTTCCCCTGCCCCTATAAAAAGGGACATTTTTCAATACTTTGTTTTACCTAATTGAGACTCTTAAACTCATAAATCATGGTTGTTTCAGGCTTTCCTTTGAGGCTTTTTTATTTTCACAGCCAGAAGCCCTAAACTAATCAATCATGGAATACTGTCATGGGTAATTACCGTGGGGGTGACTTGCCTTTTCTGTCTCTTGAGGCTGCAGGTGTGCCCTCAGTTTGCTATTTTAAAGCACTTTTGCTTTAACAACCAAACAACACCCGGGAACCTCTCTCTCTGTCAATTATCACAAAAACACATTTGAAAGCACACACATAGGACGCCAAGGAAACAGACACACACATGTGACTCTGGGGCTCAGGGGATCCCTGTGGCTCCATCCTCACCTCTTTTACACTCTCAGTAACCTTAAACCATTGGATTCGAAGGAAAATGTGACCTGATGAAGAGAACAATGTGGGCTGACACATCCCCGGGCACATGGACAGGGGTTGATGTGCCTGGCTCTCATTCCTTGTCCAGGAAAATGGTAGCACAATATGCCTCCAATCAAATCTTCTAGTCCTGTGTTCTACTTTCCTCAAGCATAACTCAGAGGAAATCCTATTTCTGCCTATAAAGTATCAAAGGTGGACTTTGGGATGCAGGAATGACAGATGACCACCCAAAGGAAATAAAATCCCCTCCCTGCTTATCCACAGGTACACATGAACAAAACACCTTTTTTGTGGGAAATCTGCTTATGAAGAAGTTTTCAAACACAATAATCAAGTTAAAAGGTTAATTCCACTCTCTCTCTTTCTCACATGCACACACACACACACATCCTTCCCATCCTTCCTCTCCTTTCCCTTCTCTCACATTAATTTTGTATTTTTCCTTTTTGTTTGGTTCTGATATGTGAAAGTTAATAGAAGTTATAATGAACCCCTTTTCTGTTTCTTATCCCAATTCCCTTTCCACCCTTCCAAAGGGTATCTTTCCTTTACTCTCTTTCTCCTCTGCTCAGTTGCTCAGTCATGTCCAACTGTTTGTGACCACATGGACTATAGCTGGCCAGGCTCCTTTGTCCATGGGATTCCCAGGCAAGAACACTGGAGTGGGTTGCTATTTCCTTTAGGGGATCTTCCCAACTCAGGGATCGAATCTGTATCTCTTGTACCTCAGGCACTGGTGGATTCTTTGCCACTAGTGCCACCTGGGAAGCCCTTTCCTTTACTTTAATGGTTCTCAATGGATAAAAAGAATTTCCCCCCCAGGGGACATCTGGCAACAAGGGGAGTCATTTTAGCCTGTCAGACTCCAGGTGGGGGGCACTCTTGGCATCTAGGGGATCAAGACCAGGGTTCTGTTGAACATCTTCAATGCATAAAGCGACCCTCAGGATAAAGAATTACTAAGCCCCAAATACCAACCGGGAGGAGAAGGGGATGACAGAGGACGAGATGGTTGGACAGCATCATCAACTCAATGGACATTAGTTTGAGCAAGCTCCAGGAGATGGTAAAGGACAGGGAAGCCTGGTGTGCTGCAGTCCATGGGGTCTCAAACACTCGGACAGGTCTGAGTGACTGAACAACAACAACAACAACAAACACCAACTGTGTGATGTTGAGAAACCCTGCTTGACTCCAGACTACCTACCTTTCCTGCAGGTTCTCAGTTTCAGGTCAGCAAGCCTGCGAGTTGAGATAAAATTTAGATAAAACCTCATTCAGCCATGTTCATCCTTGTCCCAATTCCAGTATAGAAACTGAGCCCTCAAAAGGTGGTGCTGATTCAGAAAAGCCTGACCTTACAGTCAGACGCCCATGCAAATCCTGCCTCTGCTACTTATGAACTTTGTACTGGGGGCAAGAGAAATGGCCCACGGGCATCTCCATCTCCCCAAATACAGGTTGGCAGTAAAGAAGCTTCACTTCATGGGGTGCCAATTTGACGAGATCCATGCCATTCTTCTCTTTGCACACCTTACACAGAGGTTAATAAATGTTTATGCTTTTTTCCAACTGTCCCCCCTTTTCTAATTCTTCCTCCTCTTCCAACTCAGTTGGGAGATGCTCCTGATGCCAGCAAGGCCTTTAGGCCATTGTGAATGCCTTCTAGGCCAAGGTCATAGCCCCTTCCTATGTGGAATGGCCCCATGACCACTAGGGCCCACACAGGCACCAGTACCTAGCACCAACACCCAGTGTCAGTACCCAGCACTATCACTCAGCATCAGTACTCAGCACCAACACCCAGCACCCAGTACTTAGCACCAGCACCCAACACCAGCATCCAGTACATAGCACCAGTACCCAGCCCCAGGTGTTCCTGACTTGGGATCCGTCAGGAGAAAGAGGTGGCAACTGAGAAGGGAAGGAATGGGCAGGACAAATCTTGGGCCTCACTCTCCTTCTCGGTGACACTAGCATGCTTCTATTTGCTTCTCATAACAGTTTGGCTTCTCAGAGTGACATCATTGCAGACACTGCCATCGTCAGTGTGTTGTTCAGCACCCACAGGCCATCCCCCTCTTGGCACCCCCGCTAGATTTACAAAGAAAGGTGGGGAGAGTGTTGCTGGCTGGAGGGAGACAGAATTGAGTTACTTAGATCTTTGAACTATTGGAGGAAACACATGCCCTTCCACAAGGGCAGGAGAAACTTCACAGTCTCACCTTCCTGTGTCTCCCCACTGTAATAAAAATGCAACATGAAACAGAAGGAAGATCAGTGAGAATGAAACAAAGGCTGGACCATGAAGGAGATGTGGAAGGAGGTCAAGGGCCAGGGGTCACAGTGTGGACACACCGACTCCAACATACACCCTCAAACCGGCAAACCTTTCCCAGCTGGTTTTACGTTTAGTTACTAGGCCACAGTAAAGTTCACAGCTATATTTCCAAAGAGACTCATTATTTATGCAAACAAGCCATTCTTCTATGTGCACTGGCTTGCCAACAGCAAGGAGCTCATAATGGGCCACAGCCCCATTTAAAATATGCACCAAAACAGATGCCAAATCTAACACCACGTAAAAGTCAATGGGAGTAAGGCCTGGAAACTCTCCCTCCTGGAGGGTAAAGACTGGCAAAAATGGAGATGTCAGGCCAAGGCATCCAATGAAGTGGCTCCTGGAACTCTGCACACCAGCAGCACAGGTGACTCTCACACAGAAAACTGCATAATTTAACCCCACCTGCCTCACCGCCCCTCCCACCATTGCTTTCATGCATAAAGAACATGAAGCATGGAAGACTTTAGATAAACTGGGCCCTGGAATCTATGACAAGTCTACTGAGCACAGACGCATCCCATAGAGGAGGTCAGGGAGTCTTGCGGTCCCCACACAGCCCTGCCCCCCAGTGTATGTTCCCTGAAGACACTGAGGATGATTTGAACACAGAAACCAACCCACAGGTAAGATTCGCAGGGCAGGGGGCTGGGTGTGGCCTGAAAAGCTTTCAGGTTATCTTCTTTCCAAGCTCCTTTTGGACCTGACTATCCCCAAAGCCTTGTGCTAAAAGGGGAAGTGAAATAGGAGAGACCCTGAGAAAGTCTAGAAGGCAGTTTTCATGAGGGAAAATGACAGCAACTCTCCTGGAGTGGATTCATTCTCCTTGTTGAGGACAGAAACAATGCTCTCCCAAGCCACACTGCTACCTCACACAGGGAGAAGAGGCCTTATCTGCTGGGGAAGGCATTGGAGGGGAAAATAGGCCAACCTGAAAACTGTCAGAGGAGAGGCCCCCTGTGAGATGCAGGAGGGTTAGAAAAAGATGAACTCGAAAAAGAAGGCTTAACTCCAAGCCTGCTGTGATTGGTCCAAAATCCCTGAAGCCTGCTGGATGCTTGGGGCTGGTGCACTGGGACGGCCCAGAGGGATGGTATGGGGAGGGAGGAGGGAGGAGGGTTCGGGATGGGGAACACATGTATACCTGTGGCGGATTCATTTTGAAATTTGGCAAAACTAATACAATTATGTAAAGTTTAAAAATAAAATAAAATTAGAAAAAAAAAAAAATCCCTGAAGCCATCTTACCTGTTGACAGGTGGACTGTGGCCAAGGCCTAAGGGGCAGGGCCTTGGGACTCCAGCACCAAGTCCTGAATGACAAGTACATGAGGAGAACAAAACTATGGCTGCTGACAGGCTGCTGAAGGGAGTTCTTTCAGGTGATATGAAGGTCAAGTGCAAAAACCCTTGCCATAGAAACCATCCCAGCTTATGACGGCCCACTTCTGTGTCACTGGCCTGTGAACAGCTCATGAAACAAAGGTCACCTGACATTTAAAAACTATAGTTGTTTTTCCCATCGTCTGGTGAAGACCGTGAGGCTGGATCACACGATGACCAGGCCTGGCTCTGGGATGGTGGAGATACGGCGGCAGGAGTGTAACTGTGCCAAATTCCACACGGGACCGTGAGCTGGATCCAACATCTACAAAGGCACACCCCTGGACCCAACCATCCCACCTCTATGAAATGTGTCCTACAAAATGAACTCACATATGCGTGAAATGATATGCGGACGTGGTTATTCACTGAAGCACTGGGTTTTCATTTTTTTACATTGTCATTGACTTTTGTTTTATCCTTTGGTGTACAGATCTATGCTTTTTAACACAGGAAATAGACTAATTTCACCACAATCATAACCAATTTCACCATAATTCTAATCAACATATAGAAGAGTTTCATCACTCAAAAAATTCTTTTCATGCTCTCCCTCTACAGTCACACCCACACCACACCATACACACACACACACACACAGGCAGATGCACCACTGCACACACCACATACTGACTTTTTTCTTCTTAACTGTAGCTTTATCTTTTTGAGATAAAATGGAATCACACAGTATGTCACTGGGGATTAGCACCTGTCACTCCCAAATGCACCACTCTGGCATAATTATTTTGAGCTGAAGATAACTGAGAAACAGCAGAGACAGGAATAGCTCTCTGCCCTCCTCCATCTGCCTAAAAGCAGCACATAAATTTTGCTTCTTGAAGGTGTCCCCATCTCTTAGACCAGGAAGGGAAGAACCCTTATCACCACATATACAGATAGCACCAAGATGAATCTGCATAACCAAAGCTTACTAAATAACCCTTACCTACCATTATTTTCCCACAATATATTTCCTAGTCACTTTCTCAAGGTCTACAATCCTTAAAAAGCCCCAACCTCTTTCCTTTGTCTAATCATGTATCCACAATTTATTGCTCTTTGTTTACACGGTACATAACCACCCAAGACAAATCACATCTGTCGATTTTCACTTTTCTTCTGTGATGCTGTCATGCATATAAAAACATCAACATCAATAAAGTCAGTATGACTTTTCTCCTGTTTCCTTTTGTCAGTTTGATTCCCAGGCCCCAGTCACAGAACCTAAGAGAGTATACATTTTTTTCCTTCCCTACATAACTTTTTGATACTGGCTCTTTCAGTCAACAGGATCCCTGTGAGAGTTATCTAATGTGATGCCTATAGAGTTAATTATTTCTTCTTTATTGCAAAATAGTATTACATGGTATGGAGCTTATCAGATGGTGCAGTGGTAAAGAATTCACCTGCCAATGCAGGAGACTGAAAAGACATGGGTTTGATTCCCGGGTCAGAAAGATCCCCCAGAGTAGGAAATGGCAACCCTCTCCAGTACTCTTGCCTGGAAAATTCCATGAACAGAGGAGCCTGGCGGGCTACAGTCCATGGGATCAGAGAGTCAGACACGACTGAGCACGTATTCCATGGCATAAATGGGCCACAGTTGGTTTATCCATTCATTCACTGAAGGGCATCTGCTACTACCAATTCTGAACTATTTCAAATAAAGCTGTGAAGAACATTTGTAGACAGGTTTTTGCTATCCATTCTCTGGGTAGCAGCCAGGAGCCCTGAGTGTCTACTCTGAGGTAATCCCTTTGGACCAGCCCTCTCACACTTTAACAAGCACACAAACCACCCAAAGAGCTTGTTAAGTGCAGATTCTGACTCTGTGGGGTGGGGCCCACGATTTTGCATTCCTAACAGCTTCCAGGCAAAGTGATACTGCTGGTGTGTGGGCCACTGTGAGCAATGAGGTCTTGGCTTCCAGGCAGACAGGCTGTGGCCCAGGGCACCCTTTTAGGTAAGCGAGGTTAAGACTAGCAGCTGTCACCAGGTCCTTTGATTGGTCAGTGATGCCCACCACAAATACACCTTCCCTTAATTTGGAAGGTTTTAGGTGGAGCACCCAATTGGCATTTACATTATACTGGAGCCCCACAGACATTTTGAGTTTGAGACCCCTGCCTAGCTCACTGGTGGGCAGAAGAAACTACTTTGAGAGGCACCACTGTTTTTAGCCCAAGGGTTAGCCCAAGGGTGTAAGGGCAGCACTTTCTGCAGTAGAGCTTCTTCAAAGGCCATTAAAATACAGTCAACTTCAACTACGGGGCTTGGCAAAGAAAGAGAAGGGAGAGGGGCCGTAGAGACGGACGGGCGCAGAACATTAAATAGCACCAGAAACACCTCTCCTTTCACCCATGGGAAATGGACTGAATCCAGCCCGAGTGGGCAATATGGGCCAGGAGAGCCCAGGTGGAAAGAATGCGAGGTTTTCTTGGTTTCCCTGACCACTGGGGAGGCGAAGGAACCACCAGGAGCAATGACTCCAGGAAGAACGCACAGGGCATTCCAGGGCCATGTAGCAATGCTGACTCATGAAGAATTAAAGGAACTTACCAGAAAATCACAAAGAACAAAAATAGGCATTTCTCCAAAGAAGATATACACATGGCCAACAAGCACATTCAAAGATCACTAATCATGACAGAAATGCAAGCAAAAACCATGAGAATACAGCAATATTACATTCTTAATAGAATACAGCAATTTTTGGTGAGGATGTGAGAAATCGGCATCCTTGTGCACTGTTGGTGGGAATGTAAAATGGTACTGCTGCTATGGAAAACAATACGGTAGTTCCTCAAAAAACTGCCATACAACATTAAGATTGCCATACAAACCAGCAATTCCACTGCTGAAAGCAGGGTCTTGAAGAGACATTTGTACACTTGTGTTCACAGGAGCATTATTCACAATAGCCAAAGGCGAACACAACCCAAGTGCCCACCAATGGATGAATGAATAAACAAAATGTAGTACATCCATACAACATGATATCATTCAGCCTTAAAAATGAAATTCTGACACATGCTACTACATGGATAAACCTGAGAACATACTGTTAAGTGAAATAAATCAGTCAGAAAAAGACAAATATATGATTCATGTGAAGTATCTAGAGCAATCATCAAATCCATAGAAACAGAAAGCAGAAATGTGGTTCCCAGGGGCCAGGGAAGGAAGAAATGGAGAGATGGTGTTTAAGTGGTATAGAGTTTCAGTTTTGCAAAATGAGAAATTTTGGAAGTTGGTGGCACAAAACTAATGTGAATATACTTAACATGACTGAATTGTACACTCAGAAATGGTTAAGATACTAAATTTTATGTTTTGTATTTTTTTTAAATCACAAGTAAAAAAGAAAAATCCACACAAGCCAGATGTGAATTCCAGAGAAGGACCCAGTGCACTTCAGGAAGGACATCCATGTAGTAGTGGAGAAGTGCCCTCCAGGCATGTCCTCCTAGGCCCACACACCACACCTGGGTGAATACGGATGTGCATCCACTCAGGACCGCCTGGAGCCCTGCACACCAGGCTAAGAGCTCTGTACTCTCCATGGAGCCTCAGTCGCTTTCAAGAATTATTCTGACTACAAAAGTTTTGCTTCACAATTGCCTTTAGAATCTTATTGAATCAGGAAGTGGGCTTCAAGGCCCAGGTCACTATCTAGGATCATCCCTTCTCTAAGTGAAAGCATTTTAGGTTTTCTTTTTAATTGACTGTGACCCCACGAAGGCTATTACCACCAGAAGCACACCCGTTTCTAACGTCTGACATCAGGAGAGCTCCTTGTGGCTAGTCTGCACATCTAGAAAGGGAAACAACAGCAACAGCACCCGCCTCTGACAGCATGAAGAGCAACACTGGACACCAAGCCTTGGCTGACTCAGTGGCCACGGTGGAAGGCGCTTAATACCACCTTCGTCCTCTGAAAGAATTTCAACCTAAAATGGAGCTGAAGGATATAAACTGGTAAATCTCACACTTGGGCACTCAGGAAAACAAAACTAAAGGACTGACTTCTTGGAAATCGCTGATTTATTTCTATATTTATATTTTGATATATAATTATTTACATATACGTTGATATATCCTGTTTTCTAAATGATAGGGAGTTGGTCAGAGATTGCCTCCTATCATTAACCTCGGGAAGTTTCCAGAGGCACCAACAAGCAAATGACCCAGGTCAGGTTGGTCTTGAAAAATCAGCTGAACTGAACCCTGTTTGTATGTTGGGACTGGTTTTATCTGCTCAAGGAACTTCCAAGTAGGTCTCGGTTTGTTTTTTATTTTAACTGACCTACCTGAACCCTCCCCTCTTTACACTCCCTGCACTTCAACACGGCCTACCCCAAACCCTTGTCCATAGCTTGCTGCAGTTTCCGTCCCGGACTGCAGTTCCTCTGCTGTTCCCAAATAAACTCATCTTTTGGACAATTTGGAGCTGGTCTCAGTTTGCCTCTGTTTAGGTCAACATTCCCTTTGCCCACTCTCTCCTCTGTCTTCCTACAGTCCCCTGAGTTGAAACACTGAGCCATCATACACATCATATGACCCAGGAGCTGTTTTAGCAGAGCCCTGCCCCTCCAGCTGCAGAATCGCCTAGCGGCCCTTGGAGGGGCCTGTTCTTAACCTGTGGCCCAACCGGGGGCCTCCCAGGGTCCAGGGTCCCCACCCTGGTGGCTGGTCTTCAGGAGGTAACAGGCACAGAATTCCAAGGCTCTGTCCCGGCCTAGCACAGGGAAAGGAAGGCCACCCACGACTTTCCAGCGCCTGTGCTCCTGGGCCTGCCTTTGAACTGTTGCTTTGCATTTCGGTTGGCTCTTGCCCAGGGCTGATTCCTGGAGACACCTCCCAAGTTCCCAGGCCATCTCAGGTCCTGGAATCCACCACCAAGAGCAAACGGGTGATGAGACCACAGCAGTGGGTTAAGAGTGGGGTCGCAGGCCTGAGCTCTGGAGATGAGACACATGAATGAAAACAGCTGTTAAATTCCTCAGCCCTTGACTTCTGAGTTGTTTTCCTCTGTTTTTAATGAACTGGATCACTTGAAAGCTTCATTTGTATTATCCAGCCCTCTCTATTAGTATTTTACCCACCTCGGGAAAATTCCTTTTTCTTTCTTTTATGATTTAAAAGCTTAAACCAAATGCTCTGCAGGAATAAGGTATGTGCCCTTAATCCTTCTCCTCACAAAAGAGCTCTTACTTATCCAGAGTACTTCACAGTAATACTCGAATAGTGTTTAATCACTGCAACCTACAACAGCTTCTGGTCTTCAAAAGCCACGTGACTGTTCTCCAGTGCCCTCAGAATCCTTCTCTCGGTATCCCTGGAGCACACGGTCACACACAGGCTTACTGCCACACACACAGTCGCACAACATCAACAGAGGACTCCCACACTCGACTGTGTAACATCCATGCTTGGCTGACAACCGTCATGGGATGACACGCTTTTGGTCCACCTACTTCCCAGGCACTGAGTTGGGGAAGGAGGGGGGAGCCAAGCTGAGAGGCCCCTCATCTAGCACTAGTCCTCAGACCTGGGACCTAAGTTCACAGGTGAGGATCCAAAGACAGCCCAAGGCACATCTGAGGTCAGAGGAGCCCCTGAGGTCCACCTTCTCCCATCTGCTCCTTCTCTTTCATCAGATTTAGCTCCCCTTCCTCTCTCTCTCTGCCCCTAGATAACACTCTCCATCCTCAGCTCTAGCCAGAAGCCTAGAGAAGCTGCAGCTCGTAACGTGAGAACTGGAAATTCAAAATGCAGACACTCAGAAGCAAAGGGGTCAGCAGAGAAAGAAACGCCCACGTGCTCTGGGTGTGTCTTCAGGGAAACCAGCACTCATGAGGACATGTGCACACACACACACACACTTCTCTTTCACCTCCAGAGCCAGCACCCTGTAAGCTGAATGAAGGAAAAAGGATGGGATGATGGAAATGCACTCAAACTTTCAACTGAATCCCAGCCTATCATCAATACTGCCCACCCTGAAAGGATAAGGACATATATTATTTTCAGCTAACATTCTTTCCAGGATATAACCAATGGGAAAGCACAACACATCAGCACTGCAGAGGAGGTCACATCACCGCACAAAACGTCTACTGAGGCAGCTGAGAATCTGGTGGAATTCAATATAAAGCTCAATTTTAACTTGAGGTTAGAAAGTAAAATTGTGTATGATGTGCATTTCCGTGGTAGAACCAGCTGCTCTGTGACTACGTGTCTGGGTGTGCGGCGTTGAGAAAGGGCCCAGTGGTGATTTATGAACAGAATTAGAGAGAAGACGCAATGGTGGTTTGGCGAGGGAGAAGGACGAATTCCATTTAGACCTGTTGGGGAGGTCAGTGAGATCACTGTACATTATGATAATATGACAGAAGTATGTCTGTTCCCAAACAAGCCCAGGCTGATCTGCCAGAGGATCCTTTCCATTTTTTTTCTGAAAAGGCGCCAAGAGATGGATGCCCGCATTCCGCCCCAGACTGCTGCCTGTGTCCCTGCTTGCACCAATCAAGCTCTGTGCCACGAAAGGTCAGCTGCTGTCCCAAACTGTTTCTTTTTTTTTTTTTCAAACTAAAGTACAGTTGATTTACAATGTTGTGTTAATTTCTGGTACACAGCAAAGTTATTCAGTTATATATATTATTTTCCATTATGGTTTATCACAGCATATTGAATATAGTTCCCTGTGCTATCAGTAGGGCCTTGTTGTTTATCCGTCCTATATGTAGCTAATCCCAAACTCCCAATCCATCCCCCACCCGCCCTGCCTCACTCTCTAGCATCCACAAGTATGTTCTTTATGTCGTGAACCCGTTTCTGTTTCACAGACCCATTTCTTTGTGCTGTATTCTAGATTCCACATGTAACTGATATCACGTAGTATTTGGTTTTCTCTTTCTGACTTACTTTGCCCAGTAGGATAATCTCTAAGTCTACCCAGGTTGCTGCAAATGGCATTATTTCCTTATTTTTATGGCTGAATAATATTTCATTTTGTATATATATATATATATTATACATATAATATGTATGCACCACATCTTCTTTATCCGTTTATCTGTCGATGAACATTCAGGTTGTTTCCATGTCTTGGCTATTGTAAATAGCACTGCTATGAACAAAGGGATGCATGTATCTTTTCAAATTATAGTTTTGTCTGGATATATGGCAGGAGTGGGATTGCTGGATCATATTGCAACTCCATTTTTAGTTTTTTTGAGGAATCTCCACACTGTTTTCCATAGTGGCTGCACCAATTTATATTCCCATCAAAAAAATGTAAGAGGGTCCCCTTTTCTCCACACCCTTTCCAGGATTTATTACTTGTAGTCTTTTTAGTAATGGCCATTCTGACCAGTGTGAGATGGTACCTGATTGCACTTTTGATTTGCATTTCTCTAATAATTAGCAATGATGAACAACTTTTCATGTGCCTCTTGACTATCTCTATGTCTCTTTGAACCAAACCTGTTTATGCCCACTGTAAGGTTATTATACTACGCTACTTAGTTAATTATTACCAAATGTGATGACACAAAAGTGCTAACAAGAAGAAAGTCATTGTTAGAAAAACTAAGCTGAATACTTCAGGGGAAAAAGTATTTGCTTAAAAAATAATCAGGTACTTGTACACATGAGAACTATAAAACTTTACTGCTGCTGCTGCTAAGTCACTTCAGTCGTGTCCGACTCTGTGCGACCCCATAGACGGCAGCCCACCAGGCTCCCCCGTCCCTGGGATTCTCCAGGCAAGAACACTGGAGTGGGTTGCCATTTCCTTCTCCAATGCATGAAAGTGAAAAGTGAAAGTGAAGTCGCTCAGTCGTGTCCCTTAGCTTAGCGACCCCATGGACTGCAGCCCACCAGACCCCTCTGTCCATGGGATTTTCCAGGCAAGAGTACTGGAGTGGGGTGCCATCGCCTTCTCCGATAAAACTTTGGCAGGGGGTAAAAATGTATTAGGATTCTACAAGTTCAAAATATCTAGGAGCTTTTAGTTCATTTTATAGAAATCAAAAGCTTGAAATCACTGAAATGCACTTTGGCTGTGGTTGATTTGAGAAGGATACGGCACTCATGAAGAGGTCCCCTCAATTAAAATATCAGTAAAGTAATGCACATTATGAGCTAACATTAAGTATGTGGAGTATAGATCTGAATGTTTCCTTATTTAATCTAATTTTTCAGCTGACAGCTCTCATCATATCATAACTAAAGAATCCTCCTCTAACTCCATCAGCAACCCCCACACTTCCCATTTGTTGACTACTTATCATGTGACAGAGAATGTATTAAGAATTTTATAATATTATCCTTTATTCTTTCAATGACCTTATGACGTAGTCATTATTATTATCCATGCTTCAGATAGGTAAACTGAGGCCAAAAGGAAGTAAGCAATTTAACCAAATCCAAGGGCTTCCCTTGTGGCTCAGCTGGTAAAGAATTCACCTGCAATGCGGGAGACCTGGGTTCAATCCCTGGGTTGGGAAGATCCCCTGGAGAAGGGAAAGGCTACGCACTCCTGTATTCTGGCCTGGAGAATTTCATGGACTGTATAGTCCATGGAGTCACAAAGAGTCAGACACAACTGAGCAACTTTCGCTTCACTTCACTTCACCTCACAGGAAGTCAAGCCAAGGTTTCACTGGGTCTTCCCATTGACAGCTGATGTGAGAACAGCTGTGCTAAGAGGTGGGACCTCTGATCTTAGGAGTGGGATTTATCTGCATACAAGACTCCACTGACTTCTACCTGAAACTGCTCAGATGACAACAAGACCACCAACAGAGAAAGTGTAAAGGAAAATACACAGTAAGCTTCAGTAACATTTTAAAAGTAATTATCTTTTTAAAAAACTGCAGATTCTGCTCACCCCAGCACATGAATTCAGACCACCAAATCTTCCAATCACTTGACAAACACTTCACCCCTGCAGCTAGCTCAGGGCCTGGCACAGAAAGCTGCAACTTACCAAAACCTAAATCATAAACACCAGTTTCCCAATGAGAGGGAAAGCAGAAGAACAGAATTTGGGGTAAGACCTGTGCCATTTGACATCCACATTGTTTAGGGGGCAGTGCAAAAACCAGACAAAACTCCACTCTAAAAATGAGGAGACAGGCTGTTGTCTGAGTGGCTAAGCAGGGGTGTTGACCATGTTGGGGGATCCAGGAGGAATTCTGTTCCAGCAGTCCCCAACATGGTACGTTTCACACACGTCACACACAAAAAGAGCTCCCTCAGGTCACGGAGCATGGGACAGTCTTGCTCCCAACTGCAGCCCAACCGCTCGTGTAACCAGCCCGGGAAACATCTCAGTGCGTTGAATGGATGGGTGAGGACACTTCCCAAGTTTCTGGAATATATGCTAACAAATGAGGCAGCTTCCCTGGAAAGACATGAGATGTGGTTTTGTATTTCAGAACTCCTAAATGCCAAACTGGTGAGTCAGTCATCTGAACATCCATCGTCTGTCCTTTGGCATGTCACATGAAAAAAGCAGAGCTCAAGAAATAGCCAGGAAGACCACAGCATGGAGCCAATTCGCATTCTGATCCAAACTTATTGAAGGACCCCTGATGGAGAAGTGCCCCCCACAACTGGGAACAGCTGGGTCTCAGCCCTCGGGACACAGCAGACGCACAGGAGGTTTTTATATCCCATGCTCTGACTGAAGCCCAGGCCCGCCAAGCTCCCCAGGGCGAGTATCAGAATCGCCTGGGCCCACCCCTGGGGTTTCCTGCTCAGCAGGTCTGGGACAGAGCCCAGCAATCTGCGTTTCGAACAATTTTCAGTCCATGCTGATGCTGCAGGTCCAGGAACCACAGCTCAACTACAGCTGCTTTGGACATTCTGCCCACAGTCATGTCATTGGAGCAATACCAGAGATAGGATCTGAGACTCAGATGTCAATTCAGGTCCACTTACAGAAATGACAGCTGTTTTTAAAGAATCCACAGGCTCAATCCTATTTCTTCACTTGAATCTCACGGCCCCTCTCTCTCATTTAGAAACTGCACATGCCCTAAAAGGAAGATAGGTTCCAGGGCTCCCAACCTGTCAAAACTTTCTTGCCACCTCGATGGCTGGCTTCCTTCAGGGTTTCTCAAATTGTCTACAAGGTCCTTCCTCCCTCCCTCCTCCTTCCCTCCTGGGGAAGTATTCTTCTATGCCAACATTCTCTGAAAGAGATGCAGATAATCTGCTCAGTTGGAATGTCAGTACAAAATCTATCATTTTGCTCATAAACCAGCATGGAGCTCATGGTCCTTTAAAGGCCAGAATCTGTGAGCTGTTCCCCGGCCCTCTGTGACTTATCAGCAATAACTGGGAGCCAGCTTTTCTTGACTTCCTATTATTTCTGTTTCTTTATAAATGACCACATGCATTTTCAGTCACTCTTCTGGCAAAAGCGACAATTTTGCTTCACCGTTCTCTGAATCCCTTTTGACCAGTGACTGCCACGCCAGACACCCCAGACAGAAGAGAAGGGAGGAGGGGAAAGGGACTGGGTAGAAGGGGGAAGACTGGGGAAGGGTGGAGGGCTACAAAAGGGAGGAGTCAGGCCCGCCTCAGCTGTCTGAAGCCTGTACTAATGGGGTGTTGTGCTGTGCTGAGCTTAGTCACTCAGTCATGTCTGACTCTCTGCGACCCTATGGACTGTAGCCCACCAGACTGCTTTGTCCATGGGATTCTCCAGGCAAGAATACTGGAGTGGGTTGCCATGCCCTCCTCCAGGGGATCTTCCCAACTCAGGGATCGAACCGGGGTCTCCTGCATTGCAGGCGGATTCTGTACCAGCTGAGCTAACAGGGAAGTCCACTGATGGGGGGTGGGTCCTGCACCAAATAAAATCCTGGTCCTCAGCCTGCCGGCGTGATTCACATCTAACAACTCGCTGACACGTGGCAACATCTCCTGTGGTTTCTAGGGACTGGTGGAGAGCAAGGGAGGGCAAAAGTTATGGGCATCTTCACTACTGCATTTGTCTGAAAGCACATGTGTCTGAGAGCTTCCTTGATCCCCACTGTGACATCCCGAGAGCTAAACACTAACCTTTAAAGGAAAGGAAGTGACATCACTAGGAACTGGTTTTAACACATTCCTGACCTCAAAACAGTGACTAAAGTAAGGAGAGCTGTAGCTGACAATGAGCCCCTCTCTCAGACATATAATGTGTGGCAATTTATGCTAAGATTGATAATAGGAACCAAGAAGGGAAAACACCAGCCAAGCTGTGCCATTAACTCTTAGCAACAGTCAGTCAAGGAAATAGCTGGATTCCCCCTTGACATGACTGAATGCAAGAGAGTGGCACGAGGTGACCCCCTCCTACCACACAAGGGGGCTGTGCCCTCCACTCTGGGCAGAGACAGTTTCCATCATCATTGCTGAGGCTGTCCCGATGACAGCCTCTGAAATAGGGCACAAAGATTTCCTGAAGTTCAAGAGTGTTTTGGCACCAGTTCCCATCTCTCTGGGAAGGTTTCACAGCCACCCCTATCTATTTCACAGTGAAAACCAAGCCCATCCCAAAGCATTCGTGTACAAGGGTATCTGTCACAAACATGAGAACATGAAAAAGCAAATACCTGCTTAGAAGCCACCGTCAAGACCTGAAGGGCCTGTTGGATTGACAGGTGTGGTTTTGCATTATGCTTAAGCAGATGTTTTCACAGGTATTACTTACCTGTGACACACAGTTGAACAGCTCCATAGGAGGAGCCAAGACACACAGCCGCACTGGGAGCCCCTCCCTGCTCTGAGCTCTGGCTGGTTCCAGGCGGAGGCTTGGCCTAGCCCCAGCCCACCGTGTTCTTAACAGAAGCTCTGGTGCAGCCACAGGCAGAGGAGGAAGCCCTGACATGTAACATCCTGCAGTCCACAGACGGCTAACACGTGGGTAAATTCAACCTCCAACAGGGCGTTAACATCGGGACCTCCCAGACACTCCCAACAGAAGTCTGTGTGCCCAAGAATGAGGCCTGCCACGAGGTTGGTGTGATGCCCTATGGCCTGTGTCACAGGGGATGGCCTGGAAAGCAGAGACCACTCTCTGTGCTCATAGCTCAGGCTTCAGAGGTGACAGAGGGCACAGCAGGGCCAGAGTGTCCAGGAAGGCTGGAATCGCCTGAGCAGTACTGCTTGCCATGCAGAGCAAGCCTCTATGAGAACTGGACTTGCAATGACCTCACTTTTCTTGGGAGGACACGGGGTGGGGTAGGGGGTGGATAGTAGGTTTGAGCTAAACAGAGCTGCGAAAGCCCCATGTGGCCTGGCCACTTTGCACAGGGAGGAGAGTGGCCTCACCTCAGCCAGAGCCCTCTCCGAAGAGCTAGTGAGTGACAGGGACAACAGGTGAGGCCAAAGGAGCCCAACCTGCACTTCCCACCCTGAACCAGTGTTTGGTCTTCACAAGGAAGCCTGAGCCTAACCCTCCTGCTCTCTCAGGTTGGCATCTGTTATGGGCTGAACTGGGTCCCCAAACCCAAGTGTTGAAGTCCTAACCCAAAGCACCTCAGAATGGAAGTACGTTTGGAGGCAGAGTCTTTAAAGGGGTGATTAAGGTAAAATGAGGTTGTTGGGGTGGGTCCTAATCCAACATGACTGGTGTCCCTATAAGACGAGATAGGACATTGACACACAGAGGGAAGACCACGTGAAGGCAGATGGAGAAGGCAGCCATCAACACGCTAACAAGAGAGGCCTCTCAGGAGGAACCAACCCTGCCCACACCTTGATCTGGGACTTCTAGCCTCCAGGATTGTGAGAAGATAAACGTCTGCATCTCCATCACTGCCCTGTTAATAGGGTCATCAGTACCATCCTTCTAGATTCCATATATGTGTGTGTGTGTGAATATATACTTGTTTTTCTCTTTCTGCCTTACTTAACTCTGTATAATAGGCTCTAGGTTCATCCACCTCACAAACACTGACTCAAATGTGTTCCTTTTTATGACAGAGTAATATTCCATTGTATATATGCAACACAGTTCCTTTATCCATTCATCTGATGATGGACATCTAGGGTGCTTCCATGTCCCAGCTATTGTAAATAGTGCTGCAGTGAACATAAGGGTACATGTGCCTTTTTCAATTATGGTTTCCTCAGGATATATGTTTAGAAGTGGGATTGCTGGATGATATGGTAGTTCTATTCCCAGTTGTTTTTTTGTTTTTTTTTTTGAGGAATCTCCATACTGTCTTCCATAGTGGCTGTATCAATTTACATTCCTACCAACAATGTTAGAGGGTTTTCTTTTCTCCACACCCTCTCCAGCACTTGTTGCTTGTGGATTTTTTGATGATGGCCATTCTGACCAGTGTGAGGCGATACCTCATTGTAGTTTTGATTTGCATTTTTCTAGTAATGAGTGCCTTTTCATGTGTTCATTAGCCATCTGTATGTCTTCTTTGGAGAAACGTCTATTTAGGTCTTTTGCCCACTTTTTGATTGGGTTGTGTGCTTTTCTGTTATTGAGTTGCGTAAGTTGCTTATATATTTTGGAAATTAATCCTTTGACAGTTGTTTCATTTGCTATTATCTTCTCCCGTTCTAAGGGTTGTCTTTTCACCTTGTTTATAGTTTCCTTTGCTAACACAGCATTTTTTGAAAAGAAGAGCAGTCAGTAAGTGCTAGCAGGGTGGAGGTGCAGGAAGGAGCCCACTGCAGCTGCCTGGGGGTGGCAACTGTCTCCCTCAGGAGAGCAAAGAGCAGGTCAGCCCTCTCCCACTGGGCAGCTCCTGCCCACTCTCACCTGGCTGTCACCCCTGTAACAATTTATAATCTGATTTTAGCCCTTACTCCACATGGAAAGAGGGCACTTGAAGTAGAGGAAGAATGCTAACTGGAGGTCCTCTTTCTTCTGGTACATGATGTCAGAGCCAGTCCTCCTCATATCTGCCAGGCAGAGGATTGACCACCTACATAGGTGAGGGAAACTCACAGGTACCTCTGAGGACACACTCCAAACTGTTACAAGATCCACCCTCGATAATGAGAACCTGGATTCCTTCGTTCCTTCAGCAAATTCCAAGTGTGACATGGTGCGGGCCTGCAGGGGCAGGATGTCCACAAAGGAGCCCCACCCTCCTGCAGCTCCCACCAGCACCAAGACCACAAGGACCAGGAAGGCACCTGGTCCTCTGCAGGGCAGTGGGGGAAGGGGGTGATAAGCCTGGGGACGCAGGTCAGGTGGGGCACGGGGGAACAGGAGGGCAGGCTGGCAGGGCTAAAGGTGAGGATGCCACAGGGCAGCAGGCTGAGCAGGCGGGAGGGGTCAGTCTGAAGTAGAAAAGATGGCGAGGATGCGGCAAGGCCTGGACCAGGTGGGGGAAAAGTCCACAGTGAAGACTGGAAGGTGGAGGGGGTGCTAGGGTTGAACAGCGAGCCCTGCCATGGCCTTAAAGGCCCTCAAGGCTGCTCACTCCATAGTTGTTTTCTTTTTTAAAGTCAACAAGAAGAAACCTGAGAGTGAATCCAAAGTCCTGCTACACAGAGAACCAACAGCCCCACCTTTCCACACCAGACCCATCAGCTTCTTCTTAGGATGAGGGTAAGGGTGACCCTGGGGACACTTCATGAACTCTGAGGCCCCACTAGGTGAGAAATTTCTGAGCTCCAATTAGAATTCTGAAATCAGAGCCTTTAATGACAACAGCATATAAACTATTTGCATAATGGAGTGTGGATGACGAGCACATTTCCTGTAGAATTGTGTATTCAGTTCTCCTAGCCTGTGAGACTTCAAGGTGAGACTCACAGGAAACAAACAATAAATCATGAGCAGGTCCCCCAAGCTGTCACCCTGTGTGCCAGATTCCAGCACATATAAATATGAGACTAAGGCACCTCAAGTTCAAAGAAAGAGAAAGTACCACATCCCCAAATGATGTGTTTGCCCAGAACAGTATTAGTGTAAAAGGTAGGGTGAGGCACCAAGATGTACAGACAAGCCATCACAATCTCCTAAGTACCTAGACCACCCCTCTGCCTTGTGTGTGTCAAGCTGGATGCATACAATTAGAGAGCATGCTGGCAATGTGTGGGTGGTTTTTTCTCACAGTGATGTTACTTGTTTTTCCTCCACATAAAATATCACATATTTGTATAGTAAATAAACTCTGATGCTCAGTATGGTTAAGACATGTCTGTGATCCAATTAAAACATCAAAAAAAAATCCAATAAATAAATCAAAAATCCATAAAATCCAAATAAAATGAATTTCTATTAATAGTACACACACACACACACACACACACACACATATACACACACACATACTTGGGTTTCCCCGATTGGCTCAGCAGGTAAAAAATCCACCTGCAATGCAGGAGATACAGGAGATGTGGGTTTGATCCCTGGGTCAGGAAGATGCCCTGGAGGAGGGCATGGCAACCGACTCCAGTATTCTTGCTGGGAAAATCCCATGGACAGGGGAGCCTGGCAGGCTACAATCCATGGGGTCACAAAGAGTTGGACATGACTGAAGCAACTGAGCAGCAGCACCATATAAATAGCTATATATTCAAAGATAGCAAAGATATGTGTGTGTGTGTGTATGCATATATACACAAACATATACATCTCAGCATCTCCTTGTACCACATTTTCATTCCAAACAATCTGGTAACCACTGTTTGGTAAACATCCTTCAAACATCCGCCAAAGGATGTTTGGTAAACATCCTTCTGTACAGTTCTCCAGAAGTATCAGATATTGACAGAGCTCTATGCCATTTTTTAGTAGCAACTGATGCTCCATGGTATAAACACAGGTTCATGGTATAAATGCACCGAATTCTTCCAGCTCGTCCCTTGGAGCCATGCATTTACTTGGTTTCCACATGGTTGTTTTGTAACTACGAGCGAGGCTACAGTAAACATCCTTGCACCCTCCTCCTTATGATCTGGTATTAATAATGTAACAGTTCACAGACTATGAATGAAGGGGCTGTCTCCTCATAGAGGAGAACATACACACAAATACTCAGGTAACAGAGCTTCCTGGGGAAGGTGAGGACCGCTGGTGTTACTTGTGTCTCTCGGCTCTTTTCCTGGCAGAAATACAACGTGCAGGTTCACATCAAGACCTAAGGATTCAGTGAAGTTCAGCCGAGTGCAGTGACAAGCAGGAGAGATGCATTCTCCTTCCCTTTTGCCTTCAGGGCAAAGGAGGGGTGGTTGGGAGGACTGGGGATGCTGGGGCAGTGGAAGTCGGTGTAGCATTCAGGGTGGAACAGGACACACTCGCCCACACTGATCCACTTCATCCCACACTGCCACCCAAGAGCCTACAGAACCCCCTGCCCAGTACCACACTGCCTCTAGCCCACTTCCAGTCACCTGTGGGGCAGCCACATGGACAACAGTAGAAATGCTGACCCCAGGGTGCTCTCTAGGGTGCCAAGCCCATGCCAGACCAGGTGTAGCTGTTGCGGCAGGGGGGAGTCTGAGTTCGGCCCCTGTGAAAATCTGTCCACTTCCCTCAGGTCCTCCCTCTAGCCCTGCTCTACACCTGGGGTCTTCCTGAGGAAGTTGTTGTTCAGCTGCTAAATCATGTCCAACCCTCACATCTGTACACGACTACTGGAAAAACCATAGCTTTGGCTAGATAGACCTTTATCAGCAAAGTTATGTCTCTGCTTTTTAAAACACTGTCTAAGTTTATCATAACTTTTCTTCCAAGGAGCAAAGGTCTTTTAATTTCATGGCTGCAGTCAACATCTGCAGTGATTTTGGAGCCCAAGAAAATAAAACATGTTCTGTTTCCACCTTTCACCCTTCTATTTGCCATGAAGTAACAGGACCAGATACCATGATCTTCGCTTTTTGAATGCTGACTTTTAAGCCAGCCTGAAGAAGGGGTTGTATTAATCACTCCTTAAAATTTTCTCTGTTTTTGACATCTGGCGCCATGATACCTGACCCTGAAGGAACTGCTCCCACTCCCATACTGTGATCTGGACAATGCGCAAACCAAGCAACGCTCTCACACCCTCAACATCTGCTCTACCACCCCAGGGCTGGATGAGGCACCTAGGGCAGCCCCTACACCTGCTTAGACTACTCACCCTGCCTTGCCCATTTCTTCCTGTAAAAACCACAGTGAAAGCTCCCACCCACATTCCCCTCTGCCTTCTGACTGGCCCTGGTGTTTCCCTGTGTGGCCCTGCCTATCCCATCTCCTGTTTCTAGGCTCCATGAAGACAAAAACTTCTCTCTTCACAGCAATTGTTACTATGTCCATGTATTTACCAGATGTAACTTAAACAAATCACAGGCACATTTTAAAACAGGGCCTTGCTGCCAGGGGAATTCCCCACACCTTTAAGCATCGCCTCCCTTGTACTCTAGACTATGGCCTGCCCTGGCATTCAGTCCACTCAATTCTCATTTCAACTAAAATCTAAACGATCCCTTTAGCTGTGTGTGTATGTGTATGTGCACACGCACACATGCACGCATGTATGCACACATGTAGAATTAATCGGTGGTTCATCTCCTGGAAGTGGAGACATGGAAGAATGGTAGCAGATTTAGCAAACAGCTAGCTGAGATCACCTAATCTGTACATCTTCCCAAGCAGGTGAATGCATGCATGTTAAGTCAATTCGGTCATCTCCGGCTCTTTGCGACCCCATAGACTGTAGTCCATCAGGCTCCTTTGTCCATGGGAGTCTCCAGGCAATAATACTGCAGTGGTTTGCCATGCCCTCCTCCAGGGGATCTTCCCAACCTAGGGATCAAACCTATGTCTCTTATGTCTCCTGTACTGGTAGGCAGGTTTTTTTTTTACCACTAGAGCCACCTGGGAAGCCCCCAAGCAGGTGATCATAATACAAGTATGTCCTCAAGGTGCCATGCTGGGCTGAGTATCTGGGGCATCAGTGGTGGCCTCAGAAGCTAATCTGTGAATTCACAGTGACTGTGAAAATCAGCACAAATGTTATTTCCAAACACAAGGCAGGATCAGCACCTCTGAGGGTCTGGCATGCACACGTGTGTGGCCAGTCACACACACATACACACACACAGGCACACACGTGTGTGTGTGTGTGCCTGTCTCCCACACTGGGACCCTCTCAAACACACCCTGGCTTGGAGCTGGGCATGCATGAACTGTGCTGACAGTGAGGAGAAAGCCCAGTAATCCCTTACACCCAAGTGACTCTCTGCCTCATCTGTTTCTCCTTGTTTAAAAAAAAAAAAAAAAACTACTTAATTTTATAGCTAAGTTATAGTTCCCGCTTTGGCCAAAAAATAAAAAGAGGGAGTCTTCCTGCTACCCATTCACCAAGTGAACCCTGGCCAATGCTGTGTTGACTTACAGAGACCAGTTTCCTGTGCTCTGAGAGCAGGGAAACGTTAGGCTGGGTACCTGGAGCCAACACTGCGGTCCCTTGTCACGTGTCCTTCTCCATGCCTTTGTGGTTTGCTTTAATTATTTTTTCAGGACCAGAAAAAGAGCAGCTAACCAACTGCAGCTCCCCATCCAAAGTTGGTCATGCCAGACCCAGCCCTGCCAGGACGCTCGTTAACACGAGCCACCTATAACGAATATTTAAGTTTACTTTTGGCTGAAAAATTTTTTTCTGGCAGGTGCTGCCCCCTCAAGATGAATTCACAGCAAAGGAAATATAACAAAGTTGGCCTCCTGGCACAATGACAAAATACACATAAACGAAACGTCGGCTTTCTTCAGTTTACATCACTCACGCCCCTCTCTCTACAAGGGCCTACAAATTACAGCTGTTGATGTTTTCGCATAACCTAAACTTTCACTCTACAGAACTCTTACTTGTCTCAATGTATTTATACTCTCGGTAATGGAGGTGCTCATTATTTACACCGGTTGTTTAAACAGTAACCAGATTGTTTAGGGCTGGCGCGTCTGGGTTGGGGTGGGTTGGCCGTCTGTGGAACACCACTCAGAACCCACACGCTTAAAAGGCCCAAATAAATGGGGCAGTGGGGAACTTATGACGCGAGAAAGGGTCTTTGTGAATTGTAAATAGGCCTGCATTGTGGGGCCTGTGAACCACACAGTAAAGGGATGTCAAAAAACATTCCCCCACAGAAACCCAACTCTGGAGCCCAGAGCAGCCTTCTGGAAGGTTCTGTCCTACCCCATGCACTGCAATTCGTTACTCAGTAAAAGTTCAGGGCACACTCTAGAAAGCTCTCTGAATAGCCTCTCTGGATTTCCCATCACACAGTTGTTCCATCATCGCCATGCAGTCCTCAGAAGAGAGCATCCATGACCCAGGAAGCAGGGAGGAGGTTTCCCCAAACCACAGTGAAGAGCAGGTGAGCACCAGAAACGAGCAGGATCTACTGGCAAAACTGAAAGATGGCAGAACAAGAGATCTGAGGACCCGCTGGACACTGTAGGCACTCGGTGACAATTCTGAATGGTACTGCAATTTCTCCCCTCAGAAGAAAAGAAATTGCCACATAAGATGTTCTGTCAAGAAGAAAAATGTTGAAGGGGGAAAAAACCACAGTGAAAGAAAACCTTGCAATATTTCTACTCTTGGAAGGCATCTTCCACCTCTGGAGAGAAACAGCCTAGCTCTGTCAGTCACCTAGAGAACAGAAGACCACTCCTGACACCTGCATACTCTGGCCTCTGGTGCCTGCTCCGGTGAGGAGAAGGGACACCAGGCCTGTAGATGCCATAGGGCCCGGGGGACCAGGTCACAGCCAAGGGGCCTTCTGAGGGCAACAGCATGATAGTCATCCTAGATTCCAGTCACTTTCATGGGTTCTCCCCAAGGGACTATGGCGCTGCCAAAAAGCTGACTATTGGATACTAAAACAAAAAACACACCTTGGATCACATTTTTTTCAGTTACTCTGTTCCCTCAAGATTTAGGGATTCCCTCTGTGCTCCTAACTCCTCTGTAAGATAAAAGCAACAGGGTTCCTTCCCGCCTTTCAAGGATCTCAACAGCAGTGGGAAAACAATTCAACTCCCAGAAAAGGGGAGTTTATTGATTAACACTCAACTATAGCAGGCAGTAAAGTAAGAACTTAGGCTTTGGAATTTGAAAGACAAAACAAAACAGTTCAAATATAGGGTCTGCTGGTTTCCACTCGCTAAATTCACTGGGCAGCTCTTTTCTCATCAGCCCACACGGCCAACATCTTCAGTGACAACCCTCTGCTTCCCTTGGTCAGGCACAGGCAGCCCTGAGACATGAGTTGTTCCTGAAAAGGACCTTGTCAAATGTTTGCCACCTAGCAGAGTTCCCCCCACATCACCTCCTCAAAAACCAGAATGCAGAGAAGTGACAACGGTTCTAAGTCAAGATCACTAAACAAAAGCAATTTAATTCTCCCAGTGAATCATGAAGGTCTACTTATGTAATGGATTTAAGAAAAAGTTCATGGTTACATAGATTATGTTTCAAGAAGGAAATCCAATAACATCAATGACGCTTTCCATACTAAATGATATGCATTACATTTTTTAAATGATCTATGGCTTCCAACATGCCATATTATAGATTCATGGCATATATAAAATGATTTTTCTCTGATGAGCAGTTATTTCAGAGCAGTATAAGCTCCCACTCAGTAGCAAAGAAACCACAGGCATTTTCATTCATAATAAAAGTTATCACATGGTTTGAAAAATAAACTTTAAGGCAATTAGAATACATGGGTCTGAAAAGGTGCTTAAAAGAGAACATTAAATATTTACAGGTAAAATGAGTGCATTTTGTTCAAGACCGAGGCATTAAATCAAGCTCCTCTTGCTTTGACAGGGTCATAGAGAATTACAGGATTTTCACTAATCCTCAAATAAACAGTGTAAATACTGTTCTTAGCTCAGAAATTGCCTGCTGGCTATCGAGGGGTATTCTTGACAGAAAACGTGACAGCACCTCAACTGTCAACCTTCGAGAAACTGATGGTCTTCCTGTAAATTCCCTGCAAACCAAAACTACTTGATATGATGCCAACGAAATTTTAAAAGACCACTTGGCAATGCAGAGTAGGTCTGGAGGCCCTTTTTCATTGATTAGGAGGAAACCATCAGCTCCCTAGGCAACACCCAGATGTCTGAATATAGGTAGGTTTCAAAAATCCACAACACAACTAGGCAAAAGCAAGTCAGCAGTGGGAGAGAGGCTGCCCCTAAATCCACTTGCCGTGGCCATTAATCTAAGTGTGCTCAGGGTCACCGGCAGTGGATAATGGACAACCTTGTAGAATTCCCAGTACCTGTGGCTTCCCTGGGCTTCTCTGATAGCTCAGTTGGTAAAGAATCCACCTGCAATGCAGGAGACCCCAGTTTGATTCCTGGGTCGGGAAGATCCGCTGGAGAAGGAATAGGCCACCCATACCAGTATTCTTGAGCTTCCCTTGTGGCTCAGATAGTAAAGAATCCACCTGCAAGGCAGGAGACCTGGGTTCAGTCCCTAGGTTGGGAAGATCCCCTGGAGAAGGGAAAGGCTACCCACTTAAGTATTCTGGCCTGGAGAATTCCACGGACTATATAGGCCATGGGGTCGCAAAGAGTCAGACACAACTGAGTGGCTTCTCTCTCTTAGAAAACCCTCCTCAATAAACAGTCAACAGCCTCACCTTGGATCCAGCAGCTCAAGGCAAATGCCAAGTTGCCATCTTGCTTCATCCTCCCCTAACCCCTGGTAGTCAGTTGGTCAGGGGTCAGTTTTATCCTTAGAACATGTCAGAAGTAAGTTCTTTCTGTCCTTCTCCTCTGCCCCCACCTCAACACCAGCCTCCACCATCCTTGTTCTGACCCTCCAACCTGGTCTCCACCCAGGTTCCCTACTTTCCCATTCAACCACAATGGCATGCCTATCTATTGGCATGCAGCCAGAAGAGTCCCTTCAAAAGATAAACTTTATCAAAATGTTACATCATTGCTTCAAATCCACTGTGCAGGCGCCCATCCCACTTCAACTAAAGCCCCATATTCTCACCATCCCCTGCAAAAGCCAATCCTCGCACTGCAGTGCCTTGGCTCCTCCTTCCAGAGAAGCCACTGACCTCCCTGATGGTTCTAGTCCACCCAAGCTCTTTCCTGCCCTAAGACACGGACATGTGTTTCATTGGCCTGGCTTCCATGCAGAAGTCCCTTCTCAGACAGGCCTTCCATGCCCACCTCCCCTGGGCTTCTCCCTGCTCCCCACACCCCATCACTCTACCTCATTCCCTCACATTACTGTCTTCATTGCCATTATTTCTATCTGCAATTCGTTTGCTTATTTTTTAGCTGTTAATTGTCTCTACTCCCCTCCAGCATTGGTGGGTTCTGTATGTTCCAAGGAAAATGACACGACAATCCACAGAGGATTTAAACATGAGATCAAAAAGCAAGAGTAGGGACTTCCCTGGTTGCTCAGTGGTAAAGAATCCACCTGCCAAAGCAACGGGTTCAGTCCTTGACCTGGGAGGATCTCATGTCAGAGCAATCCGCTCAGTGGTAAAGAATCTACCTGCCAAAGCAGGAGACATGAGTTCAGTCCCTGACCTGGGAGGATCTCATGTCAGAGCAACCTGCCTCAGAGCACCTAAGTCCATGTGTTCTAGAGCCTAGGAGCTGAAACTGAGTCCATGTGCCCTAGAGGCTGTGCTCTCAACAAGAAGAAGCCACTGCAATGAGAAGCCCGGGCACCACAATGAAGAGTAGGATCCAGTTCCTGCAACTAGAGAAAGCCTACACAGCAACGAAGACCCAGCACAGCCAAAAATAAACAAATCAAATTACATATTAATAAAAGAAGCAAGGGCACCGGGGAGGAGGACAAAGACAGTCATTTACCATTTGTTACTAGTTTTAAGCCCAGCTTCAAAAGGAAAAGATACTCATCAATGGGATTTGAGAAATACTGATCACCATTCACTAGCAAATTGTACTGTATTAGTGGACGTTACCTTAACTGTCCTGAAAATGTGACAAAGTGTATTTTAACTGACCACTGATGTTTCTGAACAACTTTGAGGCTGCCATGCATTTCTGAAGGAGAGATGAAGAATTCTCAGGAGAGAGGCCATGGCCTCTGGCACCCGCTGCCTTCTGAGAGATTCCCTTTATCAAGCAGTAGGGAGTGCTGACTCAACCTGCACTTCAAACATGACAAATAGCACATCCAAAAGCTTGGTGCTGGGGAGGATCTTGGCCTCAGTCGTGGCCAACTTGACATCTGAGGTGGAGGGGAGAGATGCTAAGACCCAGGGGGCAGACCAGGGTGGGTTCCTTTCTCCACCTCCCCATGTTCAGTACCCTAGGAGGTCTTCTGTGATTTCCAGAGATCATGGTGGTAGCCCAGACCCACATGGCCAGGCCAGTCCAGTGGTTAACTGATGAGATCACATGATCAACATAAATGTGCAAAGCCACATCAGGACAAGCAAGACTGTGGCCTTGGGGTGTGTGCACACATCTGAAAAGAGATGGTACCAGAAGGAGCCAGAGAAAAGGGTTCAAGCCCTGGCAGCCCTGTACCTTTCTGCACACCAGGCAGGTGCCAGCCCAAGAAGGGGCCTCCTTTGGTCTGGTCCCCAGGGTCCAAGTGCTGGCACCCAGGGCGACAGCGCCACGGCCCCTCTGGATCAGGCTGCCCCATGACCATCTTGCCAAGCCAAGGCTCCGTCTGGTATCCGTGGGAACAAAAGGAAAGTCAAGGCCGCGTTTAACTACCATGATGAAGATTTACTTAGGGAGTAAAAGCAGAAAGAAACCACAAGCCCAGCGGGTTGTTAATGGAGGGGGGAGAGAAAACAGGAGGGGGGAGGGGAAGGGGGCGGGCCGCCAAGGCTCTTTCAGTGTCTCCAGCTTTTGTTTATAGCTGTTCCAGACGATCTTAAAATTATCAGGTGGGGGAGAGGGAGCCTGGGCGTGCGGGTCCACGGTGCAATTTATGGAGCATTTCCTTTTCTCGGGGGCCAGAGCTGTGATCACATGAGTCTTTGCTTTTCTAAACTCCATGTTTGTTTTTGTAGTTTCTGCCAAACTAAATCAATTCAGCTTGTGGCAACCTTTAAAGAGTCATGACTCGCTCAAATAGTCTCAAAGCTTGACTTCTTTCCAAGAACGTCGACCAACATTTGTATAGGTTTCACATGCTTGGTGATCAAATCCTCTAATTACTCAAATCTGTGTCACATAACTATACATTAGTGACTTTTAAGATGACAGATTTCTATTCTTTGATATGCACAGCTAAATGTCTTTCACTCACATCAGGCAGAAACATTCGATTTTTCTTAACAGTACTGCTTGTGCACTAGCATCTCTTGAAATATCTTCAGTGGGAACAAAAGGCCACAAACCCCACAAGCCCCCTTCCTCCATGACAGCCACTCATCCCTCGTGTGGTGTTGCCAGCCCTCCCCCAACTGGGTCACCCCACTTGCCTGGACACCCACTGGCTGCACTGAAAGTCTGAATCCTTCCTAACAGAGCCCGCTGGGGTAGAAGGAGGAAGAATTTATTACAAAGGAAGCTCCTGTGACTCCCTGTGGAAGAATCTGAAACAACTGCCTGTGCTGGTTATAGATAAGCTTAACCCTTTTATATAGGAGAAAACAGAAAGAATGGGGCAGAACTTAGGGGCACTCAGCAACTCCTCCAGTGGACTTGCACTGTGGTCTGGATGTAAGTGTCCTATCAAAATTCATGTGCTGAAACCTAATCCCCATGTGGAGGTATTAGAAGGTGGGGCCTTTGGGAGGTGCTTTGGTCATAAGGGTGGGACCCCCCTGCAAGGCATTAATGCCTTTAGGAAAGAGACCCTGCAGAGCTGCGCCCTGGCCCCTTCCACCACTTGAGGACACAGCAAGAAGTTAGCAGTCTATAACCCAGCAGACAGCCCTCATCAGAACCTGACCCTGCCAATACCCTAGTCTTGGACTTCCAGCCCCCAGAAATGTGAGAAATAAATGACAGTTGTTTGCAAGTCACTCAGCCTGTGGTCGAATGTACCAAGACAGCTTAGAAACAAAAAATACCAACCAAAGTGGTGACCTGAAACACCCAGAACTGCAGAATGAACTCTGGTCTCTCTCAGTTCCAATGGCTCATGAACTCAATGTAGGTCAACTCCAGCCAGCTCTGACCTGTGGACCCTGGGTCATTTCCCTACTTTGACCAGTAGAGCATCCTGTTCTGGAAACAGGACCTCTCAGGTGTGCTGAATCTCCCATCTGCCTCTCTTTCTGCTCTTCTCTATGTGTTTATTCAAAGCTGTTCTTGAAGGATAGTACCTGTCTTTTGCTGCTCCATGAAGAAAACATATTCCCCACTGTTCTCACAGCTCAGCCCAAGCAGACACTGAAGAAGCCACCCCTCCTTCCCTGCTTCAGCTCCAGAGTGGAGGGGCCTGGTGGTCCAGCTCTGGTGAAATGCCCACCGCTGAGTAGTCAGCTAGGTGAGCCTGGAGGATGAGATGACCAGCTTCTACTGCAGCCCCCTGAGGAGTACAGTGAGTGGGGAGCAAGGCATAGAGGGATGGGGTGCTGGAGAGGTGAGGATGCACTGGCCCAGGGCTTAGTTCCCCCCATGAAGCACAGTTTATACCTTTACTGGGGCAAGAATTTAAAAAGCACAATGATAGTGATGGTGAAGTCGCTCAGTCATGTCCGACTCTTTGTGACCCCATGGACAGTAGCCAACCATTCTCCTCCGTCCATGGGATTTTCCAGGCAAGAATACTGGAGTGGGTTGCCATTTCCTTCTCCAGGGGATCTTCCCGACCCAAGGATCGAACCCGGGTCTCCTGCATTGTAGGCAGATGCTTTACTGTCTGAGCCGCCAGGGAAGGCCACAAAACAATTACAAAACTTGGCAACTCAACAACAATAACAGTCACTGCCCATCTTCTTCCATCTTATCATGAAGCTTCTGATTCCTTTACCCACAGGACACCTTGCAGAGTTATCAGTACAGAGAATGGCCATGCTTCTCAATCTCCTCCCAGAGACACCCCAGGCAGTGAGTGCTGGTCTGTTTGTGAGTGTGTGCGTGTGTGTATATGTCTGTGTAAGTACCTCTTTGTATCTGTGCGTGCCTATGTATGTGGATATATGCTTCTGTGTTAATATCTGTGTATATTTGTGTACCTGTCTATGTCTGTGTGTATGTATGTCTTTGTAGAGTGTCTATGTGTCTACATATATGTATATACATATGTATGTCTCTGTGCATGAGCATGTGTGTGTGTGTGTGTGTGTATCTGTGTGTGCTTGCATGTGTGACTGGAACAAGATGAATCAGGAGCCACATGGCAAACCAGTCCATCTTCCCAGAGAGTGGATTATCTTTTTAACTCAAAATTTGGGGGAAAATGTTAAATATCAAAACAAACATAGAAACAAAATAGAGGAGAATACAAAATTCATGTTAATTTGTATATAAAAAGAAGAGATCGCAAAGACAACACTCATCCTTAGGTCTGCGTGCCTCATCTGGGTTCCACTGTGAGAGGCACACCACCATCGCCCCACCTCTGGGAGGTTGGGAACCTCAATTCCTGCGCAGCTATTCCAAGCACCGAGGAGAGGTTGGCTCTGGACCGGCCTCTTGAGCTGCTTAAGTTCCAGTTTCTTCATGTAAAAGGCAGGGGAGTAGAGATCAGAAGAGGGCTGCCTGCATGTTGCAATCAGCTGGGAAATTTGAGCAAGATCAACACCAGGGCCCCACAGAGAGCAGTGAAATCAGAACCTCTGGGGCTGAGAACCCAGGAAATTCCAATACACGCAGCCAGGGTTGAAAAGATGGAACACTCGAAAGAGCTCCATGCAAATAGGATCACATTGGGCTATATAAACTATTACATGATTCCCTCCACTCAGGTTTCGTCTGCCAAGGTTTTTTTCCCTGGATAGGGCAGCCAGTGTTTCAGCCAGGCTGCCTCCACATGTTCACAACTGGGCCATCTGCAAGACCTAGGGGTACCAGGGCTGGGATGTTTACTGTTTTTCCCTTTGGGGGTTTTTACACAAATGCTCCAGGCTTCCAACTGGACCCTGGCTCTCCTGGCAACCCACTCCCAAACTTACATGCCCTTCCACACTACATCTTCCTTCCAGATAGAACCTGTGATGCCGAGGGTCTGTCCTCCTCTTCAAAAGGCCAAGCCTCTACAGTCCACAGGCTCAAGCTCCTGACACCGATCAGTGCCCTATAATCCCTCCTGAGCAGCAAAAGCAATTTTAGAGAAGTGGTCTGGAGACACCAAGAGGACCTGAAGGAGACTCTCACAGGGAAATGAAAACCTTCTGGTGACCAGGTCTTAACTATAGCTGAGCATTTGGGAACTCTTAACTTCCAAAAGATGCTGAGGGTGACTGTCCCGAGGACAGGAGCAGCTGGGCCCTGGGCCTTGCCCTGTAGAGGATGGACACAGAAAGAAAAGCCAGGAGGGAGACGTGGGGGTGGCGACAGCGAGAGGGGAAGGAGCATGTTTCCAAGCGGTCATGGTGGTCTAGTTGCTAAGTCACGTACGACTCTAACAACCCCAAGGACTGTAGCCCACCAGGCTCCTCTGTCCATGGAATTTCCCAGGCAAAAAATACCGGAGTGGATTGCCATTTCCTTTTCCAGGAGATATTGCCAACCTATGGATCGAAACCACACTCTCCTGCATCGCAGGTGGATTCCTAACCACTGAGCCACCAGGAAAACTTGGCATTTCCAAGCAGAGATACCTGTAAAAGCAACATGCAGCAGATCCGCCTACAGAGAAGTGGAAAAGAAACAACTGTTGTTGACAAGGGTATTGACCTCTAAATTTTAATTAAACTTTGTTACTTACTAGTAGCTATGCAAGAAAACCTATCAATTAGAGAATAAAAAATAATAGTTCAGAAATTCCAACCACAGAAGGTACCCAAGCAGCCACATGGACGTCTTCCTACTAATCCAAGAAAAGCAGAGTATCCACTTGCCCACTTGTTTGTGGCTATAGCAGGTGAAAACTGTTGGAAAAACCAAATTTGGATGTTTTCCCTGGGAATGAACTAACAAGCTACAGGTGAAGAGGAATGACCAGCCCTCACTACAGGGAAGGTTCCTGGGTGGTCCAGAAAAGGGCCTAATGGTCCTGTCCCCAACTCAGAGCAGAGAATGGGCACAGTGGCTTCAACAGGGTCCCAAGAGGGACAGTCACAGGAGCAGCTGCAATCCAGTCCTGGGGGGAGGGTCCGTCACCAAGCTCCTTTCCCCTCGCCCCTCACACCCATGAAAGCACAAAGTTATTATGCAGCCCAGTGCTTCACAATCTACGTATAACTGTGTTCCCCAAACTCATATGCTGAAGTCATCATCTCAGAGTATGACCTGCTTTGGAGAGAAGGCCTTTACAGAAGGCATCAAGTTAAGATGAGGTCATTAGAGTGGGCCCTACGTCAATCTGAACGGAGTCCTTATCGACAAGGGAATCTTGGCCACAGACACACACACAGGGAAGGTGATGTGAAGGTACAGCAGTAGGAGAGCCGCCTGCATGCCAAGGAGCGGGGCCTCGGAGGAAACAAACCCTGTGGACAACTTAACCTGGGACATCTGGCTGCCAGAACTGTGAGACCACAAGTGTCTGGCGTTCAGGCCACCCAGTCTGCGGTGCTTGGCGACAATGCCCCAAGACGACCTGCACAGCACGCAACAGGTCTTCACACTGCTTGTTATCATCACCCAACATCCCCGTCAGATAAGAAACGTTTCCTCTCCACCACGGACCGCTGCTCTGCTTTCAGCTCTGTCCCAACGGCCTTTCCTCCCCCGCTGCCTGGCTCCCAGCAGCCTACTCACTCAGCGACCCCTGCAGCTCCAGCTGCCATCCCCTATGCAGCCCCTCTGGTCACATCTCCCACCCTCCACGGTCCACTCACTTGATTCAGGCCAACTTGCCTGGATTCAAGCCCTTCAGCCTGTCAAGCACAAGCTTGTCTCAGCTATTCACTCTGGGACCCAAACGTCTCTGCTGAGCAGACCTTCACATCTTGATCTCTGGCAAGAATCCCTGTAGCTCCGGCCGCCTACAGACTGGCATGGCTGGCATTGTTACTCAGCATCTCCTTTGCCAGCTCTGTGCTGAGAACCACGCACATACACATGCACTTGACCCCGAGACAATATGGGGGGTGGCACCACAGGATACCCACCATCACCCAAGAAGCCCTTTCCCACTCCACCCCAGCCATGTGATACAGGCTCCCTTAGTCCTGTCCACAAAACAGAAGGCCCAAGAAATCAAAAAACAAAGTTCTATTTCTCAGACACTTGCAGTTCGGTCCCTGGGAATGATCAAGGCAGGTGAGGCTGGAGCAGGCCCCCCTGAGGTATCCTCAAGAGCAGGATGGCACAAGCAGCCTTGGCTACCTGTGAGATCCTTCTGTGTCCTGGAGTGACCCAGCAGAAAGGTGACAGGACTGAGACTCAGACCTCGGAAGCCACGCAGCCAACCCATTGCCTCCACGCTGGAGACGGCGACCACTTGTCCATGCAGCCCAGGACAAGGGGAGGCCCAGGCACGGCCACCTAAAGCCTGGCCTGGAGTTGTCCATGGGCACATTCTTGATCAGGTCGCCAGCAGCTGCACCTGCTCTCTGGGTGCTCCTAGGATGGCCAGCCCAACTGAGCACATTCAGGGACAGTAACCCACTGGGAGGGCTGGGACTCAGGATGGCTCAAGATGAGACCAGCTTCCACCAGGGAAACCAAGGGGTACCTGGAGCTCAGGAGAACAGACACAGAGGTTGAAAGAAGTCTGAGAGGCAAAAAGGGCTGAAAAAGGCCCATGGGGAGCGGCAGACACACCCCTGCAAGCAATATTACAAAATGCCTGCATAGGGGTCAGAGAGAAAGAGCAAGAAATCTGGTATAACACCACAGGCTGTTGAATCTGGGTGGAGCATTTATGTGTGCCTGTTGTACTATTTTTCAACTTGATACATACTTGAAAACTTTCAGCATCAAAGGTGAGAGAAAAGAAAGAGGCCCACAGCCATGGGGTGGTGGTGAGTCAACAGGATTCTGTTCACTTCAGTCAGGTTCTCAGAGAAACCCCAGACACACAGCACACTCAAAGTTCCCAATGCACAAGGCTTCTGGGTCTCCTGAATTCCTTGAAATTCCATACACCTGGATTCATGGCAGTTCTTTCAAGACCTTCACAGCTTGTGGTTGCTCCTTCTCCACTGCCCTCAGGTTCTCAAGTCCAAGGTCTTAGAAAGCAGGTCTCTCATAATGAGACAGTAGCTCAAAGCAGACTCTACTTCACACCCTCCCTGCAATCATCCTGAATCCCTGCAGGAGATACTGATGCTGGCATTTTGCACTTCAAGATCAGACCTCAGGAAGGGGACCAGATGGCAGAGTCACAAGGAAGTGGGCATTGAAAGCAGGTGGGTCTGATCCGAGCCTGTGAGGTCCCCATAACACCTTGCTCTGCGGTGACAAGGATCCTCCCCACCCTAAGCCAGGCCCCTGGGAACTCACATGCAGTGGGAGGGAGGTCCTCGTCAGTCCCTAAGGGAAACCAAACTTGGCTGAAGCACAGGAACATGTGTGAAGGGCAACTCTCTGCAGGATACAGTGTATTTAAGAAGTCTATTTATAACAGCAAATACGCTCATACCAAGACAAAGGAAACAGGGAAAGTCTTCAAAATCATTCGCCAAAAATGCGAGAGGAAATAGAGGATAACTGACATGCGACCAAATCCCAGTGTTCACCAACTTACACCAAAAATGTTCGAATCAGGCACATTTGGGAGGCCCCACCTCACCCAAGGCAGCTATCCGCTGTCTCTGGTATGTGGTGCCCCAGTTTCCTTGACGAGAAACAGGGCATGGGGTGAAATACACAAGGCTCTCACCAGGCAGGACCTGAAATGTGTCCCCGCTCTCTGGAACCAGCCCATGTGTTTGCAATTAGGCAGCAGCCTGCCCCGGCAGGAGGGGAGGGCCCCAAGGCCTCTTGCCAGCCACAATTTCTTCTCTGCCAAAACAAGGCCCCTTAACCCAGTGAAGACCACTGCCCACAAGGCAGCCCAGTCCTCCGACCTCCAGGAAACGAAGTGAAGAGGGAGCTGCGGGCTCAATCCTGTGCCCCAAGTCAGACAGGCCACATGGCTAAGCTGCTGAATGTTTCTTTGTGTCCTTATGGAAGCCAGTGACAAATAACATGTGTCTTTCAGACATGGGGACAATAAGAAAAACACACACATCTGTTTCCACAACTGGCAACAAGTCTGTAATACACAGAAGCCCTTCAAACAAGCCTGCCTCCCCGGATGTGAAAGAAAGCCTTCAGTAATCCTGGAAGACTGGGGACTGGCAATAAAGTAAAAACCAGTGTTCAGCCACTCACCCCCAAACAAGAGCGGATGCTGTGAGGTAGGAGACAGCAGCTAGGGACAGGCTGGGGATCCACTCCCACCCTGGGTATCTGGTGTAGAGGGGTCAGACCTTTCAAACTTACTCTGCAACCCGCTTACCATTAACTTACTTCTTAGGACTCTGGGGTGAAAACGTGAAACAGAAAGCAAAGTATCTGAGAAACCATCTCTTAGAAGACCTGGAGAGCTGCCATGGCCCAGATTATTTACAGAGATTTCAACAAGGATATCCGGCCAGAGTCCTGGGAGGGGAGAAGGGGGGCTCCGAGGAAACAGCCCAACCCCCATGTTTTGGGACCCACCTCCCAAGAAATGGGGCCACCCATCACATGGCATATTTTTCTATATCACAGGATTTTGGGACTGTGAAAGGAGAAGTATCAATTTAGCAAAGCCACAGAGAGAATCCTCAGATTTTCTCCATGGCCACAAACTGCTGACTTGGCCAAACACTCTGATTTTTAGCAGAAAAAAGAAAGAGAAGATCCCTTCTTTAGCAAACACACCAGTGAAAGGCATTATGGCTCATTCAGCCAGCCGTGACCCACAGGAGTGAGGGACGGAGACTCTCGGGGCCTCTCCCTGTGCCGTCTATGAAAATCTAACTGGGTGGGAAATCAGGGATGATTATTCTGGCCCCCAGCTGCTGGGAAATAACCGCTTTTCAGGAGGGAATGCTGACGTTACTGTTGTAGATTTTCTTATGATTTTGCTCCCTGGGTTCAAATTCCTGATTAGCCAGTGTGAGCTAGGCAACAGCTCCCAGGGAGCATGCAGGCCTCAGGCCAACCATAAAAAGGGGGAGACGCCTACCAAGGTGAGATGCAGGAGGACAGAGCACAGAATGGCAGTAAGCAGTCCTCCCACACTGACCTTAATATTTTGTTTTTATACAGATCTGTGTCCCCCATATTCTACAGGTCCCATTTCTAATTTCACGATATTTTTAACCCTGACATACCCACATCTTTGTGTTATAACCGAAGTGTTCCTAAACAAATAAACAAACAATCCAGAGAAAACCTCAGAATATATCATGGTTAAATTCCATAACCTTGCAACCGTACTTGTTGGGCAGTTCATGGGTTCAGTGAAAGATCTTTTGTAAATACAAATAAGCAACAATTACTGTGTCTGCAAATTACTGTGTGTGTAGCACTTTGAGAAAGGGAGTCCAGGGGCAGGGGTGCTTTTTTTAACTTTGTTCTGATTACTAAAATCTAAGTCAGCTTTTATTTTAAGAAATTGAAAAAGCATAAGAAAAGAACACAAAAATCATCTGTCAAACTTTGACCCAGACAAATCCAGTGCTAAAATCTGGGTGCCTTTCTTTCCAGCTTCCCAAACTAGATATACTATGGGTTAGAGTTCATTCCTAAACTGACCTTTTTGTTATTATATCATTAATAGTATATCATTATTTCCGTCCTTGGTCTCTACACCCTATAAGGAAGGGGATCCTTCTACATAATTGAGACAGATTCTGGGTGTTTAGGGCACTGCCTGGTGAATATCAAACATTGTATATGTCCCAGTTGAACACATGAATATTCCATTGTAAATTTTTTTCCCATATCATTATAAATAACACTGTATCATGAAGATTTTGCTATATCCTTATGCTTTGAAATGTGATTAAAAAAAATCTACAAAATACTTTGCCATGTAACTCGCCAAGTTTACGTAACTCTTCTCCAGCTAGTGAGCACTCAGACTGTTTCTCATTGTTAACTGGACCAAACAAACCTATTCTAAACATCCCCATCAGTAAATCTTTGTTTATTTCTCTTCCCTTGTTCTCAGGAACTATTCCTAGAAGTGAAAGTACTGGGTCAGAGACTGGTCCAATTTATATAGTTACCAGTAGTGAATAAAACTATAATGTTCTAAGACATTTTGCAATTTGATAGCCAAAAAGTAGTAGGCCATCATTAAGCTTATTATCTACTTCTGGATTCTCGAAGGATTCTGAAGATGTTGAAATTTCTGTTCATTGTTATTTTTTCTTGTGAGTTTACAAGTGTCCTTTGCCCACCCCTCCTACTAGAAGTTATCGTTTGGGGGCAGCATCATATTGTTTTAGTATTTGCAGCTTTACAAGATATTTTTAAACATAGTAAAGATTTTATCACTTTTTATATTCAAAATTTTCTTGGCCATTTAACCATTTCTTTATGCTCCCAGAGAATCCCTGGGGTCATTTTGTCCAATGTCCACCCCCACAAAGTCGCACTGGGATGTGGACTGAGATTAAACGTTTGCTACTCTCAGAAGAACTGACATCTTTTGAAAATGTAGTCTTCTAAAGCATGAATAAATTGTTATGCTTTCTAAAATTTCACTATTCTAACATGATTTCATATCCTTTGGTAAAGTTTTTAGATTATTTCAGTGGAACCTACACACTTTCTGATGGTATGATGGTAAACCAATATGGTTTATCTGGTTTTGCTTCTCTCAGTAGAATTTTACCCCCATACAGCTTCTGATTTTCCAATACATTTTTCCAACTATATATTCACTAATTCTAAAAAGTTTTTAGTCTATTTTAGTCTATTTACTAGGGCTTTTAAGATACACAGTCTTGTAAAAAACAATAACTATATCTGGTACAATCCATTAAATCTCTCCTTGTTTCTGTTTTATGTCTTAGTACATTGGCAAGACTTACAAAGTGATGTCACCTAAGGCTTTTTTAACTGGCCTTGATATTAATGGGAATATCTAGGTTACACCACTAATGTTTGTTTTTAGTTTGGCATAGATATTAATTAACATTGTAAAAAGTTATCCTTCTATCTCAGTTTCCTACGGTTTTGTAAAATGAGAAATGTGTGATTAATTTTCTTAAAAGCCTTTTGGGTATCTCATAATCTCCCTATTTATACTGTCTAAATGATTACAGACATCAGAAAGTAAACACAAGCTGAGAAAGAGGGAGAATTCCATTTTCAAATGACCTCAAGGTATATAGCTTTAATATACAGTAACTAACCATCGTCACACTGTCCCACCTCTAAATAAACTATACTGCACGTGCAGTCACTTTCCTGAAGTGCATTCAGAGGAAGACAAATGAATTACCACTCTGGGCCATCCTTGTAAACACAGGGCCACATTTACAGGCACATCTGTAATCAAACACAGGCATCTCCTAGCAGGCAGCAAACTCAGGCATAATCTGTGAGTATTTCCATGTACCAGGAACCATGTGGAAGAAAAACTTAAATAATTATAGCTGAGGGTGATGAAAGGAAGGCACACCCACATTCTGGAATACAGATCAGGTGACACTTTCTTATCAACACAATCAGGATTTGAAGATGATTGATCAACAGAAGCCAATGACATCTAGTGGGAAACCATAAAAGTGATGTATTCCTACAACAAATATTTTAATTGAACCTAAAACACAGAGATGAACCACCATTAATCAACCTGCTGACGCAGAGCCCAGGACCTTTCTGTTTATACTGATTTTTGTTTATATTAATTTCTTCATAAATATATCATCTATTTCCTGGTTTGGTTTTCTTAAAGTAATGTGCTTGCATACACCTATGAAACAATACAATACCCTAATCAATTTTCACTATGACTTCCATTTAAATCAACAGCGAGGTTTTAACAAGTTTTTCTCATTCTGTATTTTTAGAGCATTCATTTGGAGTTTTCATTTCTTTGCATTCTGTATCCCATAGGACTTATGGGTAATGTAATTAAGTTATGTATGTGTGATAACAAACACGGCTCCCATAGCAGGCTTCAGAAGACTCTTGGCTAACAATACACAGTCCCACTGTGGAAGCAAGTATGTGAAGACTTAGGGAAGAGGAACCCAGCAGCCTTCAGTGCTGCTGCGCCGTGGGCAACTGTCAGTTTATTTACAAAGGAAATGGAGCTTCTAGTTTATTTTGCAGCCACTAAAAAGAATAAGAAGGAATTATACAACCAATCTTTGAAGTAAATGATATCTATGTTTCAATATTAAGAAAAGAAAACGATATCCCCCACCAAAATTAATATGAACATTTTTTTAAACATACACAGTTTGTATATAGAGAAGAAAAGGTTGGGAAAACAGACACTGAACCGTTACCAGTAACTACATTTGGTCTTTGAGAAATGCAAAGGTAAGAATGAACATGATACATGTTTTATTATATGCTTTTTATACGAATTTTTAAGAATTTCATATTATTACTTTTGTAACATAAATTCATTTCTAAGAAAAAGAATGCAAGCAGGAAGTCTGATTGGAGGACAGATGAATCAAATGACTTTGTGAAAGAAGCCAGTAGAATTTCACTGGTGTCAAGGATTTTATGCTGGAGCTTCCCTGGTGGCTCAGACAGTAAAGAATCTGCCCGCAATGCCGGAGACCCAAGTTCGAGCCCTGGGTCAGGAAGATCCCCTGGGGAAAGAAATGGCTACCCACTCCAGTATTCTTGCCTAGAAAATCCCATGAACAGAGGAGCCTGGTGGACTATAGTCCATGGAGTCACAGAGTCAGACATGACTGAGTGACTAAGCACACACACACAAAAGGATTTTATGCTACTATTTCCTAGAGGCAACTGTCCCCATAGGATGGCTCCCTTTAAGAAGAGCAGACCAGGCTTGCACCAGCAGAGAGGACAGTCCCATCTTCCATCCATATAAAAGGATGCTCTGTGTGAGGCCAAGTTCAAACCCATCACGTCCCTGACTCAAGTCTTTCCCCAAACACAGGGCTCCCTCAGGGCTTCCATCCCATTTGGACTTTTGAGCTAACCACTTGGTGGTCTTGACCAGTCACTGCAAGGCTGACCTTGCAGAATTCAGGTGAAGAATGGAGAGAGCCCACGAGAGGCGCACACAGGGCCCAGGACACAGTGGGCTGCCAGTCCATGTCATTCCACGAAGGGGCATCTTTCTCTAGACTGTCATTGGTACCGCTTTCTACTTTAAAAGTTAAACATTGAGTTAGCTACAAAGAAAGCATTGGTAATTTTTTTCAAGAAAAAGCATCAGAGAGATGTTAAATGAAGCATTAAGATGGCAGAGAGAAGATGGTGTGATCCCCTCTCATCACCCCCTGCCCCTGCGATGGCCGAGTCCACATGCTGGCTATAGTCTGGCCAGTCCATCAGTGAGAAAGGTATGTGGGTCACCCTAGAAGAGCTGGGTGGGCCTGAATGATCAGCTGACCAGCCTCCAGGCAGGGCAGGGTGTCCCCCAAGGAATAAGGAGATGTTCAGTGCCGGGCCTTGGGGCCCGGCTGTTCACAGCTCTCCCATTAGGAGACCCCAACACTTCCAGACTTGAAAAGCACAGGCAGGGGCAAAGGTGCAGGTGGGATCTCCCCCAGACCCCACAATAGCCCACAAGTGGAAACATTGGGCCATATTCACAGGCACATCTGTAATTAAACACAGGCATCTCATAGCAGCCAGCAAGCTCAGGTGAAATCTGTAAGTATTTCCATGTACCAGGAACCATGTGGAAGAAAACCAAGCCCATATCACAGCCCGCTGGCTCAGCTACCACACCTTCTCCCCCGGTCCCCCCACCAACACCCACTTGTCTGCTCTGTGATAGCTCTTGGTGCCTCCCCTTCACCAGGAGAACAGCCCAAGTCCCAGTCCAGCCTGGGGACCCTATGTAACCTGACCACCACCCTCGGGGACTCCAGCCCTGCCAATCTCCCCCAGGGCCACTCTGCTGGGCCCCATGGCAGGAGAGAAGGCTCAAGTTCCCTCCTCCCCATGAGCTGAGAGTGAGCTCCTTGAGCCCTGCTGGGTAGGCTCGAATACCCTGATTAGAACTGCTTTTTCCCAGCCCAGCTTTTGGAAAATCCAAGGCAGCTGTGAACACAATTTTCCCCCGTGGTCTCACCCCCAGCCTCAGGCACTGCTTGCTGAGTTCAGGAACTGTCCAGGAGGCTGAGGAGAGGGGCTGGCTCGTCCTCCTGGACTGCAGGGCTGTAAATTTCATCCAAGTTCCATTGCAGCTGATGAATGGAAAGTAAAAAAAAAAAAAATCCATCTCAGGTTGCAAATTAATCTCCATGACAAAGACCAGTAAATCTTGTTACTCAGGGAGAAAGGCACAGCCCTAGCTCAGGGGACAGGACTAGGAGCAGTGGGTGTAGGAGCCCGAGCAGGCATGCCTCCCCTGGGACACCTATGTGTCACCTGTAAATCCCGCTTCACCAGCAGCTCTGCCCCCGCCAGGACCGTCATCCCCAACCTCCTCAATTAGGACCTACCGCTCACAGCTCACATGGCAGCTGCTAGCTCCTAAAGCCACCCTGTTTGAAGGGTCGTTGTGTTTTGTGCTACATTTTTTAATTCAAACACTGAGCAAATATGAATCCTGACTTAGTCTTGGTGCGTGCTCTGTCTGAAGTTTTGTTGCATCTAATTCTAGCAGAGGTGGAAGCCCTCTCGGCCAAGACTCACATGTGGAGTAATGGGGAGAAAATGTCCCCCAGCACACGTCAACAGGCTGCTCTTTAAAGCTGAGCAACATAAATGTCAGCGAGATTTATGTTCCAGCCCCCAAAACCCCACAACCCTGGGTAATGGACCCATCTATCCAAACACTTAAAATTCCAAACTGAAAACCCGAAGTGGAATTGAATTTTTAAAACCTTCTCAAACACTATGGGTCCCAAGTGAAAACCCCTATGATTTTAAGACCGAGAAAAACTTTCGTGAGTCCTGAAAGGAAGGAAGGTGTGGTCCATCAGATGCAGCCTGAAGGTTTACCTAAAAGTTCCGTTGGAGTAACGGCTCTGACTCCCACGGGGCTCAAGATAAACACAGCCCTAATAAAACCCGATAGCATGGGCTCTGCTCAAGGGAGGCCACTTTATAACTGGACCAAGCCCTCTGCCAGGAAATGATTGCTTTTTCAGTACAGCCCAAGAATGCGTTCTGCATTATGTCTGAGCACAAGCATCAGGCAAATGGGTGGGCTAGAGGCCCGCACAGGTCTGAACACACGGCGACAGAATTTAAGATGCCCAAGGCCCTCCAAAAACATGGCCCCTTCAGTCTTCACGTGGCCCTGCTGCTGGAAGCAGCCAACAAGTCTCACTCTGCCAACGCCTCCCACTTCTCCAACCATTTGTTACCAACCCAGCTAATTCAGCTGGTTCAGAGAGAGCTGCTTGCTAACGAAAGCAAAGATGTGGCTTGTTTATTTATGTGGAACAAACAGCCTGGTCCCATCTTGGTGAAATACTCCGATTTCAATGGCTTCTTTAAGACACCTGCAATTTCATTGGATTGTGGCATCAGTTTAAGGGTTCCACGAATACTTTGGCTACCTGATGCAAAGATCCAAATCATTGGAAAAGACCCTGATGCTGGGAAAGATTGAAGGCAGGAGGAGAAGGGGACAACAGAGGATGAGATGGTTGGATGGCATCACTGACTCAATGGACTTTAGTTTGAATAAACTCCGGGAGTTGGTGATAGACAGGGAGGCCTGGCGTGCTGCAGTCCATGGGGTCGCAGAGTTGGACACAACTGAGCGACTGAACTGAACTGAACTAAACTGAAGACTGTGGCCTGCCAGGCTTCTCTGTCAGAGAGGGGGACTCTCTGGGCAAGAATACTGGAGTGTATTGGCCAATACTGGTTGCCATACCCTTCTAGAGTACTATATTTCCTGCTGCCCTGGCCGCTAACTCCTCTGAGTACCTGGTGCTGCCAGAACCCCTGCAACCCAAGAAGCTGCACCACCTCCACACCTGACCCTCACAGGGCAAACCCAAGCCCTCCAGGGCAGCCTCAGCAGCAAACGCCAGTGGACGACCCACATGCCAAGGTGGAAATAAAACCACAATTGAAACCCAGGGGCAGGGTGGCTAATGAAGAAGACCTAAAACCTTCCCACCAGCTGTATAAGCTGCAGATTAAATCCACATGATCAACTAGGCAGACTCTGTGTCTATGGAATATATAAAAGGTCACTAAGAGCTCCCACAAAAGAAAACGCACTAGTCCTGATAGCTGTGGACTATCTTGCCTCCAGATAAGGCAAGAACACAGAGGAGTAGGATCAGATAAGAATCTGAGCTGCCTCCACAGCAGGTCCAGAGACCAGCACAGTGCTGGAGGGCGTCCTAGGGAGGTGAGGTGGACTGTGACTCCCAGGGAGGGAAAGGACTCTGACAGCAGTGACTCAAGAAAAACATTTATTATTCTTATGTTTTGACTTATTCTGTATATTCATTTGCATTTTTCTTTTTTTTTTTCCTTTTTTTCTCCCTCTGTTGTAGTTGTTTTTATTGGCACTATGAAATCTAATTAAGCTTTTAATTTTTCTCTGTTTTTTCTCAGTCACATTTTTTATTGTTGTTATAAACCTCCGCCTCTACATTGGGCTTTTACAGTTCTGTAGAGTTTTCCTTTTTTTTTTTCCTCTTTTTTAAATTTAATTTAATTTTTTAATTTAATTTAAACAGCCCAGATTATTGTACCCAGCAAGGATCTCATTCAAGTATGAAGGAGAAATCAAAAGCTTTTCAGACAAGCAAAAGCTGAGAGAATTCTGCACCACCAAACCAGCTCTCCAACCAATACTAAAGGATATTCTCTAGACAGGAAACACAAAAATGGTGTATAAACTCGAACCCAAAACAATAAAGTAAATGGCAACGGGATCATACTTATCAGTAATTACCTTAAACGTAAATGGGTTGAATGCCCCAACCAAAAGACAAAGACTGGCTGAATGGATACAAAAACAAGACCCCTACATATGTTGTCTACAAGAGACCCACCTCAAAACAGGGGACACATACAGACTGAAAGTGAAGGGCTGGAAAAAGATGTTCCATGCAAATAGGGACTAAAAGAAAGCAGGAGTCACAATACTCGTATCAGATAAATTAATTTTAATTTTTTTTAAACCTAGTATTATTTTTTCTACATTTATTCCTTTGTTTGCTTTTCCTACCATTCTTTTACCCTTGCAGTTAATCTTTAATGTATATAAATCTTCTTTAACTACCTCTATTTAACTTTGCATATCTATTCTTCTTTCTTTTCTTTCTTATCTTTCCTCTCAACATATTTGTTATTTTTATTTTTATTGCATTATTCCCCAATTGGAACCTTGCTTTAGTTTTTTTTCCAGTTTGTGCTTTAGTTAGTTTTGTTCTAGTAGACATGATTTTTGGTTTCCTTTGTTTGCCAGGTCAATCTATTGTACTATATTTTTGTTGGACTGTTTTAATTTTGCTTATGCGTGTATATGTATATGTGTATATTCAATCACACTTTTTATTGTTATAAACCTCTGCATCTATGTTGGGCTTCTGCAGTTCTGTGGAGTTTTCCTTTTTTTTTTTTTTTTCTGCCTTTTTTTTCCTTTTCTCTTTTCTATAATTTTAACTTTTAATTTTTTTAAACTTATTATACTTTATCTACACTTATTCCCTTGTTTGCCTTTCCTACTGTTCTTTTCCCCATGCAGTTAATCTTTAATGTATATGAATCTTCTTCATCTACCTCTATTTAACTTTGGATATCTATTCTTTCTTTTCTTTCTTTCCTTTCCTCTCAACATATTTGTTAGTTTTGTTTTCATTACTTTATTCCCCAGTTGGCACCTTGCTTTAGTTTTGTTTTCCACTTTGTGCTTTAGTTAGTTTTGTTCTTAACTGGTAAATATAATTTTTTATTTCCTTGTTCTCTGGGTCAATCTATTGTACTTTATTTTTGTTGGACTGTTTGACTTTGCTCTTGGGTATATACGTATATGTGTATATTCTGTTCATCTTTGGTTTCTTGTTTTTGGATATTTGTTTTAATCTCACTTAATGTCATAACAAACCACTTGTGGAATCTTCATTCCTGATCAGAGATCAAGCCCTGAGCCTTTGGAGTGGGAGCACTAACTCCAAGACCCTAGACTACCAGAGAACTAACCTTAGGGAGTATCAAATAGTGAGAACTCACACAAAGGAAACCACTTGAATACAAGACCTGGCATCACCCAACCACCAGTAGCACCTTGTGCAGAATGCCTCATCTAAACAACAAACAAAACAAAAATACAAACCAAATCATAAGCAGACAGGATTATCACCTCACTCAGCCTTGCCTATCAGAGGAAAAACAAACACACAAACAAAAACTCAGCACAAATCTCACCCTATATGAAGCTTACACAAACCACTGTACCAACCCTAGGAGGGCAGAAACCAAAAGGAAGAGAGAATTCAACCCTGAAGCCTGGGTAAAGGAAACCTCAAACACAATAAGTTTAAAAGAAAATAATGAAAAAGCAGAGAAACACTACACCAATGAAGGAACAAACTGGAAATACAGAAGTCTAAATAAATGAAGAGGAAATAGACAAACTACCTGAAAAAAAAAATCAGAATAATGATAGTAAAGATGATCAAAAACCTTGAAAACAAAATGGAGAAAATGTAAGAATCAATTAACGAAGACCTAGAAGAATTAAGGAATAAATATACAGAGACAAACAACACAATTACAGAAATTAAAAATACTCTAAAAGGAATCAATAGCAGAATATCTGAAGCAGAAGAATGAATCAGTGGCTGGAAGATAAAATGGTGGAAATAACTTCTGAAGAAAAGAATAAAGTAAAAAGAATGAAAAGAACTGAGGATAGTCTCAGAGATCTCTGGGATAATATCAAATGTACCAACATTTGAATTATAGGGGTTCCAGAAGAAGATGAGAAAAAGAAAGGCTATGAGAAAATTTTTGAAGAGATTATAGTTGACAGTTTCCCCAACATGGAAAAGGAAATAGTCAATCAAGTTCAAGAGCCACAAAGAGTCCCATACAGGATAAACCCAAGGAGAAACACACCAAGACATATACTAATGAAACTAACAAAGAATAAACACAAAGAAAGAATATGGAAAGCGTCATGGAAGAAGCAACAAGTAACATACAAGGGAAACCCCATATTCTTAACAGCTGATCTTTCAGCAGAAACTCTGCAGGCCAGAAGGTAATGGCAGGATATATTTAAAGTACTGAAAGAAAAAATCTACAACCAAGATTATTGTACCTGGCAAGGATCTCATTCCATATTGATGGAGAAATAAAAAGCTTTTCTGACAAGCAAAAGTTAGGAGAATTCAGTACCACCAAACCAGCTCTAAAACAAATGTTAAAGGGACTTATATAGTTAAGAAATAAAAGCAAAGAAAACATATCTACAAAAGCAACCCCAATAATTAAGAAAATGTCAATAAGAATAACATATACATATATATAGCAATCAGATCAGATCAGTCAATCAGTCGTATCCGACTCTTTGCAACCCCATGAATCACAGCACGCCAGGCCTCCCTGTCCATCACCAACTCCCGGAGTTCACTGAGACTCATGTCCATCAAGTCAGTGATGCCATCCAGCCATCTCATCCTCTGTCGTCCCCTTCTCCTCTTGCCCCCAATCCCTCCCAGCATCAGAGTCTTTTTCAATGAGTCAACTCTTCGCATGAGGTGGCCAAAGTACTGGAGTTTCAGCTTTAGCATCATTCCTTCCAAAGAACACCCAGGGCTGATCTCCTTCAGAATGGACTGGTTGGATCTCTTTGCAGTCCAAGGGACTCTCAAGAGTCTTCTCCAACACCACAGTTCAAAAGCATCAATTCTTTGGCGCTCAGCCTTCTTCACAGTCCAACTCTCACATCCATACATGACCACAGAAAAAACCATAGCCTTGACTAGACGAACCTTTGTTGGCAAAGTAATGTCTCTGCTTTTGAATATGCTATCTAGGTTGATCATAACTTTCCTTCCAAGGAGTAAGCGTCTTTTAATTTCATGGCTGCAATCACCATCTGCAGTGATTTTGGAGCCCCCAAAAATAAAGTCTGACACTGTTTCCACTGTTTCCCCATCTATTTCCCATGAAGTGATGGGACCAGATGCCATGATCTTCGTTTTCTGAATGTTGAGCTTTAAGCCAACTTTTTCACTCTCCACTTTCACTTTCATCAAGAGGCTTTTTAGTTCCTCTTCACTTTCTGCCATAAGGATGGTGTCATCTGCATATCTGAGGTGATTGATATTTCTCCCGGCAATCTTGATTCCAGCTTGTGTTTCTTCCAGTCCAGCGTTTCTCATGATGTACTCTGCATATAAGTTAAATAAACAGGGTGACAATATACAGCCTTGACGTACTCCTTTTCCTATTTGGAACCAGTCTGTTGTTCCATGTCCAGTTCTAATTGTTGCTTCATGACCTGCATACAAACTTCTCAAGAGGCAGATCAAGTGATCTGGTATTCCCATCAGTAGTTACTTTAAATGTAAATGGATTAAATATTCCAACCAAAAGACACAGACTGGCTGGATGGTTACAAAAACAAGACCCATATATATGCTGTCTACAAGAAACCCACTTCAGACCTAAAGACATATATAGACTGAAAGTGAGAGGATGAAAAAATATATTCCATGCAAATGGGACACAAAAGAAAGCTGGAGTAGCAATCCTTATATCAGACAAAATAGACCTTAAAATAAAGAAGATTGCAAGAAATAAGGAAGGACACTACATAATGATCAAGGGATCAATCCAAGTGGAAGACATAACAATTGTAAAGATCTATGCACCCAACATAGGAGCACCTCAATACACAAGACAAACATTAACAGACATAAAAGGAGAAACTGACAGTAACAGAATAATAATAGGAGACTTTAACACCCCTCACACCAATGAACGGATCATCAAAACAGAAAATTAATAAGGAAACACAAGTCTTAAATGATACATTAGATGAGATGGATCTCACTGATATCTTAGGACATTCCATCCAAATGCAGAAGAATACATCTTCATCTCAAGTACTCATGGAACCTTCTCCAAGATAGACCACATCTTGGATCACAAATCAAACCTCAGTAAATTTAAGAAAATTGAAATCGTATCAAGCATCTTCTCTGACCACAACGCTATGACACTAGATATCAATTACAGGAAAAAAAAAACTGTAAGAAACACAAATACATGGAGATTAAACAACATGTTTCTAAATAACCAACAGGTTACCAAAGAAATCAAAAGGGAAATAAAAAAAATTCTAGAAACAAATGACAATGAAAACATGACAACTCTAAACCTATGGGATGCAACAAAAGCAGTTCTAAGAAGGAAGTTTATAGCAATACAATCCTACTTCAAGAAAAAAGAAAAACATCGAATAGACAGTCTAAGTTTACATCTAAAACAATGTAAAAAGTAGAACAAAAAAACCCCCCAAAATTAGTAGAAGGAAAGAAATCATAAAGATCCGAGCAGAAATAAATGAAAAAAAAAATGAAAGAAACAATAGCAAACATTAATAAAACTAAAAGCTGGTTCTTTGAGAAGCTAAACAAAATTGACAAACCTCTAGCGAGACTCATCAAGAAAAAAACAAGAGAAGAATCAAATCAACAAAATTAGGAATGAAAAAGGAGAGGTTACAACAGACAATGCAGAAATACAAAGGATTATAAGAGACTATTATGAACAACTATATGGCAATAAAATGGATAACCTTGAAGAAATGGCAGTCTTAGAAAAGTTCAATCTCCCAAGACTGAACCAGGAAGAAATAGAAATTATGAACAACCCAATTCTAAGCACTGAAATTAAAGCTGTGATCAAAAATCTCCAAAAAACAAAAGCCCAGGACCAGATGGCTTCACAGGAGAATTCTATCAAACATTTAGAGAAGAACTAATGCCTATCCTTCTAAAACTCTTTCAAAAATTGCAGAGGAAGGAACACTTCCAAACTCATTCTACGAGGCCACCATCACCCTGATACCAAAACCAGACAAAGACAACACAAAGAAAGAAAACTACAGGCCAATATCACTGATGAACATAGATGCAAAAATCCTCAATGAAATTTTAGTAAACAGAATTCAGCAACACATCAAAAAGCTCATACACCATGATCAAGTTGGGTTTACTCCAAGAATACAAGGATTCTTCAATATATGCAAAATCAATCAATGTGATACATCATATTAACAAACTGAAAGATAAAAACCATATGATAATCTCAATAGATGCAGAGAAAGCCTCTGACAAATTCAGCACCCATTTACAATTAAAACTCTTAAAAAAACGGGCATAGAAGGAACCTACCTCAACATAGTAAAGGCCATATACGATATGCCTACAGCAAACATTATTCTCAATGATGAAAAACTGAAAGCATTCCCTCTAAGATCAGGAATAAGACAAGGGTGTCCACTTTCACCACTATTATTCAACATAGTTCTGGAAGTCCTAGCTATAGCAATCAGAGAAGAAAAAGAATTAAAACGAATCCAGATCAGAAAAGAAGAAGTAAAGCTCTCACTGTTTGCAGATGACATGATACTGCACATAGAAAACCCTAAAGATACTATCAAAAAATTACTAGAGCTAATCAGTGAATTTAGCAAAGTTGTAGGATACAAAATCAATACAGAGAAATCACCTGCATTTCTAAATACTAACAATGAAAAATCAGAAAGAGAAATTAAGGAATCAATCCCACTCACCACTGCAACAAAAACAATTAAATATCTAGGAATAAACTTAACTAAGGAGACAAAATATCTAGGGATAAACTTAACTAAGAAGACATTTTCTGTACACAGAAAATTATAAGATACTAATGAAAAAAATCAAAGATAACATAAACAGATGGAGAGATATTCCATGTTCCTGGGAAGAATCAATTATTGTGAAAATGACTATACTACCAAATTCAATCTACAGATTCAATGCAATCCCTATCAAATTACCAATGGCATTTTTCACAGAACTAGAACAAAAAAATTTCACAATTCATATGGAAACACAAAAGACCCCAAATAGCCAAAGCAGTCTTGAGAAAGAAGAATGGAGCTAGAGGAATCAACCTTCCTGACTTCAGATTATACTACAAAGCGACAGTCATCAAGACAGTATGGTATTGGCACAAAAACAGAAATATAGGCCAACGGAACAAGATAGAAAGCCCAGAAATAAACCCATGCACCTATGGGTACCTTATTTTTGACAAAAGAGGCAAGAATATACAATGGGGTGTATACAATAAATGGTTCTGGGAAAACTGGACAGCTACATGTAAAAGAATGAAATTAGAACACTTCTTAACACCATACACAAAGATAAACTCAGAATGGATTAAAGACCTAAATGTAAGACCAGAAACTATAACACTCTTAGAGGAAAACATAGGCAGAACACTCAATGATATAAATCAAAGCAAGATCCTCTATGACCCACCTTCTAGAGCAATGGAAATAAAAACAAAAGTAAAGAAGTGGAACCTGATTAAACTTAAAAGCTTTTGCACAGTAAAGGAAACTATAAGCAAGGTGAAAAGACAGTGGGAGAAAATAATAGCAAATGAAACAACTGACAAAGGATTAATTTCCAAAATATACAAGCAGCTCATACAGCTCAATGCCAGAAAAACAAACAACCCAGTCAAAATGTGGGGGAAAGACCTAAACAGACATTTTTCCAAAGAAGACATACAGATGGCTAACAAACACATGAAAAGATGCTCAATATGGCTCATTATTAGAGAAATGCAAATCAAAACCACAATGAGATTTCACCTCACATCAGCCAGAATGGCCATCATCAAAAAGTCTACAAACAATAAATGTTGGCGAGGGTGTGGAGAAAAGGGTACGTTCTTGCACTGTTGGTAAGAATGTAAATTGATAAAGCCACTATGGAAGACAGTATGGAGATTCCTTTAAAAAGTAGGAATAAAACCACCATATGACCCAACAATCCCACTCCTAGGCATATACCCTGAGGAAACCAAAATTGAAAAAGACACGTTTCCCATTGTTCATTGCAGCACTATGTACAAGCAACCTAGATGTCCATCAACAGATAAATGGATAAAGAAGTTGTGGTACATATACACAATGGAACATTACTCAGCCATAAAAAGGAGTGCATTTGAGTCAGTTCTGATGAGGTGGATGAACCTAGAATGTATTATACAGAGTGAAGTGAGTCATAAAGAGAAAGATAAATATTGTATTCTAACGCACATATACAGAATCTAGGAAAATGGTACTGAAGAATTTATTTATAGGGCAGCAATGGAGAAACAGACATAGAGAGTAGACTTATGGACATGGGGAGAGGGGAAGAGAGGGTGAGATGCATGGAAAGAGTAACATGGAAACTTACATCACCGTATGTAAAATAGATAGCCAATGGGAGTTTGCCGTATGGCTCAGGAAACAAACGTGCTCTATATCAACCTAGAGGGGCAGGATGGGGAGGAGATGGGAGGGAGGTTTAAAAGGGAGGGGATATATGTATACCTATGGCTGATTCATGTTGAGGTTTGACAGAAAACAACAAAATTCTGTAAAGCAATTATCCTTCAATAAAAAGATAAAAAGAAAAAAAAAGGAAAAAAATGGCTATATTGCAATAAACCCCTCCACCCTTGCATATTTTATGAACACTGTCCAAAGGTGAGACATCTTGAGGGGTTTGGGGAGGGGGCTGATCAATTAAAGGGTCGGCAGTTATTCTCAAAGGCGCCTTGTAAATTGTTCATTTCCCAGCTGTCTCATTTTCAAGATGTTTAAACTGTTTTAAAAAGAGAGGAAAGATTCCAATTGTGCACAAGAAATTTTCTTAAGGGTTCTTATGTTGATTTATACACATTTGGCAAGTAGAAAAAAAAAATTTTAAGCACTGTTGTAGGTTTAATTCCTTTTCCCCATACTCTGATTTTGAACTACAAAGCAGAAGAATAAGAGATATAAAGTGTCACTGGCTCACACATTCTAACTGGAACATGTAAAAAAAACATTTTTAATCTCAAATGATAGTTTTCATTGTCAAACTGCCACATTAAATACACATTTAGGAAAAATAGAAATGATCCATATACTCAGTGCCCTCACAAGACAGGTTTCAGGTACACATGTTGACCTGGAGCTTTTCCTGTCTTGTTCACGAGTTTATGTTGAGATTTATAGTTTATTAGGCAGTTAACATCTTTAGCATATTCTTTAACCTGGGCACACCTGGCGTGCATAATTCTCCCTTTGGACGCTGAAAGATATGTCCACTGCAACTCATAATTCAGAAAAAGAGTATCCCTTTGAAAAGCTCAGCTATGCCTGAGAGCTCATAAAGACAAACTCAACCAGGCAGTACGAGGCCATTTTGGGACAGAGCAAAAGCCACCCAAACCACAAGTCTCAGACTGGATTAGGCTGAAGGCCCAGAAAGGAGGTGTGAGGGCGAGTGCATTAGGAGCCCCCACCAGTTGGGAGGCCCAAGGTGTGCACAAGCGGGCTTCTAGGGCTTTCCTCTAACCCCCTGGAGTGGTCCCCCTGTTCCCAAGTGTGCCTCCTGGCCATGGGCTGGACTACAACCACTCCAGATTTCATGGCACCCAGAGAACACCTAGTCCCGCCTGTTCTGCAACCCTCGACCTTGTCTCCCTTCATCGTAAATCACCTTTATATAAAACAACACACAAAAATACTGACAGATCAAAACCCAGGGGGGGATTTCATTGTGACGTAAGACCTCTAATTAAAAAATTATCTGCAGCCCAGGGCCTGTTCCCCAACTGGGTGCACAGGGGGACGTCCACAGCATGGCTCCATTCTCTCCGGAAGGCGGGGGAGTTGGGGGCGGAATCCTCTGAGGACAGAGGACCCAAGCTGTCAGAAAACGTGATAGATCTTACCAAAGCCTTTTAAAAGAGCAAAACAGGCATTTGCGTGTTTACACACTTAACCATTACAGATGTTATGAATTTTCGTGAAACCCAGCATTCATAAAAGCAAATACTCCACTCCAGAGTTTTCAATAAAAAGAGCACAAGGAACAAGAAAATCGTTTTTCAACATACAGTGGAAGTCTGCTTCAGCAGAAACCAGAGAGAAGGTTTCTTTGTGAGCTCTGAAGGAAAAGTGGACACGTTTCACTTTGGTTGAGAGGAAAATCTCATAACTGATCCTGGGCAAAGAGTCAGAAGGACCTTAAAATAAAGATACTCGGAGCTCATACCACACAGGCCCAGGGCCCTCTGCGGGGCAGGGCACAGGCTGATGACAGGAGACTAGGGGGAGCCCAAGTGATTTGATAAGACAAGAGCCTCATGGGCAGCACAGGGGGTGTTGGACTTATTTTTTATCATTTTTAATTACAGGGTAATTGTTTTACAATGTTGTGTTCGTTTCTGCTGTACAACAATGTGCTCAGCCTTATGTATACATATCAGTTCAGTTCAGTTCAGTCGCTCAGTCATGTCCGACTCTTTTAAGACCCCATGGACTGCAGCACACCAGGCTTCCCTGTCCATATGCATATATATATCCTCTCCCTTTTGAGCCTCCCTCCCACCCCACCCCCCGTCCCTCCCATCTAGGTCATCACAGAGCATGGGTCTGAGTTTTCTGTGTTATACAGCCATTATGGAGAATAGTATGGAGATTCCTTAAAAAACTAGGAATAAAACTACCATGTGACCCAGCAATTCCACTACTGGGCATATACCCAGAGAAAACCATAATTCAAAAAGATACACGTACCCCAGTGTTCACTGCAACACTATTTACAATAGCCAGGACATTTGGGTTTACTTTGTCTTTACCAACACCTCCTCCAATAGCCTGTGTGCATTTGTGTCTGTGTCTCCGTGCCCATTGTGTCTGAGTGTGTCTGCCCACGTATCTGGGTATGTCTGTGTCAATATGTGTGTCTATGAGTGTTTTTAATATGTGTCTGCCTACATTACGTGCATTGCATGTGTGTGTGTGTCTATCTGTGACTATGTATATCTGTCTGTGTTCCTATATGTGTATATGTGTCCATCTGTGTGTCTCTCTCTGTGTATCTCTGTCTGTCTGTCTGTATGCATCTGTGTCTGGGGAAGGTGATGTATGCATGTGGCATCAGGGGCCTACAGCCATTTTTCTCACTTTTTCTACAATGTTTTGGTAGATGCCACACATGGGTTTAATAAAATTTCCCAGTCCCCACTACCTTTTATTTTAGGATGCAACATGAACCATACTCCTTTTTCTTCACAAGCACATTTCTTTCTATTGCTCACAAAAGGCTTCGGTGACATAAAGCAATCTTCTAAGCTACAAGTTTCTCTCCGTGGCATGAATGCTTCTGAAAGAAGTTCTTCCACTGCACAAACATTAATAAACAGTGTTGGCCCAACTTTGGAATCTGGTAACAAGCCCGAAGACAGCCCTATCAGGACTGGCTGAGGCCAGAAGCTCTTCATGAACATTACTTTAAAAAGACTGTGTCCATTGGTTTATTTAAAGTGATATGATTTTAATTCCAGCCAGTAGGTGACCACAAAAGAAAGTGGATGTGGGCCTGTAGGGACGTCTGCAAACATCCCTATTTATTTCCACACGAGAGCACTGGGTGGGGGCTCCTAAGTAGCCTCCCTCCTCCCTTCTGCCCCTAGGTCACCTCCTGAGTTCTTTCGATGGACCATGGCTCCCCCACTGTTCAGCTTCCAAAGCTGTCCCCACTGCTCTTGGAACTGACTTCATCCCTGGCCAGTGTTCAAGGCCCTCAGAGTTCCAGCCCCTCGGCAGCACTTCCCAGGCCCAGGAGAGGCCCTGATGCCACCCCTACTTGGCTACCTCTTCTTGATCTTCCTCCTCTTACATTAAGGGCACCGCAACTGCAAGAGGGCTTCCCCGGGGGGCACTAGTGGTAAAGAACCCACCTGCCAATGCAGGAGATGCAAGAGACGCAGGTTTGATCCCTGGGTCAGGAAGATCCTCTGGAGAAAGAAATGGCAACCCACTCCAGTATTCTTGTGTGGAAAATCCCATGGACAGAGGAGCTGGCAGGCTACAGTCCAAGGGGTCGCAAACAGTCAGACACTACTGACTAAGCACACACAACTAAGCACAATGTCAAGAAACTTGTGCACTTTCCTCCATCTTCTGTCCAGGACCTGGCTGGAGTCATCTGAGAGCATCTCTATCTGTGCTTCCCAAAGAGAAGACAAGGACACCTACCCCAAGGCCTGGGCCAGGTCCCTAGCCCTATGCTCTCCAATAGGCCACAAATCCACACTTCCAGTGCAGTTGGACTCTGCTTAGCCAGTGCTGAACTGGCTAAGAAGAGAGACAGTAGAAACTAAGGAAACAAAAGGCAAGGAAAAGCACAAAGAGGAAAAACTGTCAAAAACTAGATTTTTTTCCCCAAGATGCAAAGTCAGTGTTGGAAAGGATTTCTTAATCTTCTTCCTCCTCCAATTTCTCAAACATACTCCTGGTCCTCAGCCCTCTTGAATATTTGCTGTATTATTAATTATTCTTGCTGCTAAGTGTCTCAGAAATGACCAGTGCATAAGGCCTGTGTGCCAGACGCCGGCCCCATGTCATCTCATTTAATCCTCATGACCCCACTGTCACCCCACTGGTCCGCTGTGGACACTGAGGCTCCTCCCAACCCTGAACACGAGCGCCCCCTACAGGAAAAACCCACCCAGGACTGTGCTGTGCTAGCCAAGTCACACAGCCCCCATTTCCCACCAGAGGACAGCACAGCCAGTTCTAATTGCACACAGCTTCTTCAAATCCAAGACAACGAGGAGAAACAGCCCGTGGTGCTCAGACAGTCACTTCCGGACATTTCCACATTTTTTTTTCCCCATCACATGACCCAGACCCTGGGCTGCCCGGCCATGCGTCTACTCAGTCTGTAGGTCCCTGAGCCACCCACACAGGGCTGGTGGGGGGAAAGGTGTGGACAGGCTCCTGGCCCCTGATCCACAAGGCAGCATCCTCTCGTGGCCCGTTCCTTCCTGTCCCTTGGACCGAGGTGCCCACCTGCCCACCAGTGAAGCCCACCCTCCCTTCTGAAAAGGATTTCTGGATGGACTTTTCTGACTGACACTCAGGAGCATTTGCTGGGAGAATATGAATTTAAATGAGAACAACCTGCGAAAAGAATGGGACCATGGTGAGTGTGTTTAGGTGAACACAGGTGTGTCAGAACTGAAGGGAGCAGCATCAGTTACCTAGGGAATTGGGCAACACACAGAGGTGGCTGGAGCCTAGGAAGGAGCTAGGGGGCTGGTGGACTGTGACCACAGGCCCGTGGACACACGGGGCTCCCGTCCTAGGGGGGCACTGCACACTCCCCAGGGAGAGGCTGGGGTGCAGGATCGAGTCAAAGACCCACATAGCCCCACTGAGACATCCTTTTCATCCTAATCTTATTGATTGTTCTTAATGTCCCAAATAATACACCCTGACAGCCACAGCCCCTGTAAGAAATGCTGATCTAGACTGGGGTAGAGCGGGTGTTACCACAGCAGTTTCCTACTTTCTTGGGAGGAAATGGACTTCCCCTACCCGGCTCTGCCCCATTCCCATAGGCTTGCTCCCACTTAGCCATACTGTGTCCACAGACCCTGCCCCAAGGCTGGGTTCAATGTTTTACGTAATAGATGCACAGAAGAGATGGGAGCCTGGAACACCCATTGCCACCCTCCTGCCCCCCTTCCTGGAAATTCCAGCCTCCCCCAGACACCTGGCAGAGTCAACTTGTCCAGGGAGGGCATTCCTGCCCATGAACAGAGCTGTTCAAAAGAAAGTACCAGATCAGACTCACCCAGAACACAGTCTGCATGGACAAACGCCAAAACCAAGGGACTAGACCCCACCTGAGGGGAAGAGGGTGGAAAGCTCGCACTAGACCAAGGATGAGAAGGACGAGATGGGAGCCCAGCAGGTGTGGGCATAGGGCCCCGGGCCCCAGTCAGCCCCTGCACCCCCTCCGTGTGGCACTCGCCCACCTGCTGCTGTGAGGAGAAAAATCGGCTTCCAGCCCCAAATCCACATCTGCTTGATGGAAGAAATTCAAAAAACCTCATCACCTGTGGAGAGAAGCCACATGACACCATGACATCACCCCCAGAACTGGACATGGGGGTGGGGACACAGGGTGCAGAGCCACCCTTACCACGAAGCCTGAACTGGCACGTCCCGTGCGAGGCTAGTGCTGCCCCTGCTTCTCTTAAGGAAGGAGAACTTCCAACATCAAATTCAAGGGACACTGTCAAGTTAAAGAGGCAGAGCACAGCTTCCTAACACTCTCAATTCAGAAGAAAACGAAGTCAGCCTCAGCGCACACTTCCGAGCTGGCTGGCCACACATCTCGCCCCATCGCCACCTCCCTGCAGACCCAAGTCCTTTCAACAGCCACTCGCTGGCACTAAAGGCCTTCCGCAAACTCTCCTCCTGAAATGTTTTTCATCCCGGAGTGGGGGAAGGAGAGGGGAGGGGTTAGCATTACTCTGGATGTTTTAGCAAGCTGCCCAGAGCTAACAGCATAAATCAGAATGTGTTTTTAGCATTTCGGGGCAGAGGAAATGGTTCTCCAGCTAAGCTCCCTACCGTTTCTTAAAGTGATTATTTTGATTTAAACCGCTGCCTGGTGGCTAGACTCCTAGCTACCAGCTTCAGGCCGTTAGTCCCGGGAGCCCAGAGCACAAAGGAACACTGTTGGAGGGTCACAGGCCTGCTCCGGGAAGGCGCGTTGCGCTCTGGACTGCGCTCCTTCCACAGACAAGCACTTGTTTCTTGCCCAGGGCACTGCCACCACTTCCCTCTCTGCCAATCGCTATCACATACACTGTGGTTTTTACTCAAGATCCTCGGGCTGTCTGCAGCATTACAGCTTCTCTCGTGTCTGGACTACACCTCGTTGCCACCAGAACCTGCTGGGTTGGGAAGATTGAAAGGAATACCAGAACCCGGGGGGAAAGCCCTGGGTCCCCAGAGGCCACATTTAGGAATTCTTTTCCATAACCTCAGCCTTTGCCCCGGAGGGTCAGGGCTGGAGGAAGAAGGGGGAAGGAATAATTTCTGCATTTTCCACACATGTGTCCTGACTTAAAGCATCCATTTCACGGTTTGCAAAATATTGCTACACAAAGCAAGATGCATTTGTGACACATTTTGAAATTACGAATCCAATCAGAACTAGAGGACGTTCCCATGGTCTGCTGTAAAGGACAAGTCCTGATTCTTTGCCCTCTCAAGGCCAGGTAGCTGCCCTTCCCACTTCCAAGGTGCTCAAGGTCAGATCCCTTTCTCCTCCATCACCCTCTGTCCAGAAACATGAGGACACAGTGGGGGTTGGAGTGGGCCCTGGACCCTGTCCTCCCAGCACCCCTCACCTTTAATGTCCAACCTGGAAGCTCAGAGTCAGAGCTACTTTGGGGGAGCCAGGCCCTGACTCAACTGGGAACCCCTTCTGGGCAGCAACCCTAAAGAGCTGCAAGGCCCGGCCTCCCCTGAAATCAGAGACTCTATTGCCAACTCTGCTCAAAGCAGCGTTCAAGTCAGAGGACATTGGTGGACACATCCTCCTGGATAACCATCTTTCTTTTCCTCACCATTTAATTCTTACTCAAAACTTACCCACTTGACAAACATACGGGAATTCCTGACGCACGTACTTCACTTCCCGTGCAGCTCATCATCCTGATGGGGCAGATTCAAATGCACATGCAACCACGCTATTCACCCCAGAGAAGGATTCTTACATGTTAACAGAATAAAGCAAATGCTTTTTTAAAATATTTATTTTGGGCTGCATCAGTCTCAGTTGCAGCACACAGGCTCTTCGTTGCAATACATAGGCTTCTCTCTAGTTGAGGTGCTGGGGCTCAGTAGTCGCGGCGGGGCTCAGTAGCCCTGCAGCATGTGGGATCTTAGTTCCCTGACCAAGGATCGAATCCAGCGATCCTTGCACTGGAAGGCGGATTCTCAACCACTGGACCAAAGCAAATGCTTTTTATTCAAAGCACAAAGTATAAGAATTTCATACATCAGATTTTTTTACAGCACACAATTTCTTCTATTTTAGATGCCTCCAAATAATGTGATAGGGCATTGTATCTGTAGCTGGCTCTTGGGAGAGTACGAGGGAATAAAAATGCTTCGTTTCATTCTTATAACTCTTCTGAAGGTTTTACTCTCATTCAAAATTTTAAAAATTAGTTCACGTATGAATATCTTATCCTAAAATCAAACCCAAAACAATGTCACAAAGAAGGACTCTTAGTCACCTGTACTGGGTTATAGTTCACACACAAGAAAACTCACATTTCAGGAGCGCATCTTGGCCAGCAAGTACAAACACTGATGTAAGCAGCACCACAAGCAGCCTTAAGAAGCAGGTGGCAAAAGAAGTGACTGCAATGGGTTGGCATGGTCAGCCTCTTAAGAACTGCTCCAGGCTGGGCGATTATAGCAACAGTCTCCCTGGGTGGTAGGGGTGACAGGAGGTGGAGGTGGTAGGCCTGGGCCCCCTGGTCACACCTGGAATAGCTGGATCAAGTTGAGCCTCAGACTCTTCATCTCAAAACTAAGAGTGCTGTACAGTGGGTTTTGACTTTGCTATGAATGGGCTGTGTAACCCCTGTGTATGTTGAAGCCCTAGCCTCCAATGTGCCTGTATCTGGAGATGGGGCCTGTGAGGAGGTGATTAAGGTTAAATGAGGTCGTGGGGGGCCCTCATCCCACAGGATCCCTTATAAGAAGAGGAAGACACCCAAGAGCTTATCTCTCTGTCATGTGTGGACACAGTGAGAAGGGGGACATTTGCAAACCAGGAAGAGGGCAAACCAGAATACTGTGCCTGCACCTTGATCTTGGGCTTCCAGCCTTCAGAACTATGAGGAATAAATGTCAATCCTTTAAGCTGCCCAGTCTGTGGTACTTTATTAGAGCAGCCCAGGCTGACTGAGACAGACTTTCTCTCAGCAGTAAAACCCTCTCTTTACAGGAAATCTCAGGTCAACCCTCATTATTCAACATAAGACAGATCTGGAGTCCGCCTACACTATTAGTGGGACTGTAAGCTGGTGCAGTCACCAAGAAGAACAGTACAGGGTTCATTTAAAAACTGAAAATAGAGCTACCAGATGACCCAGCAATCCCACTCCTGAGCATATATCCAGAGAAAACTCTAATTCGAAAAGACGCCTGCACCCCAATATTCACAGCAACACTATTCACAGTAGCCTAGACATGGGAACAACCTAAACGCCCATCTATGCTGCTGCTAAGTCGCTTCAGTCGTGTCCGACTCGGTGCGACCCCATAGACGGCAGCCCACCAGGCTCCCCCAACACTGGGACTCTCCAGGCAAGAACACTGGAGTGGGTTGCCATTTCCTTTTCCAATGCATGAAAGTGAAAAGTGAAAGTGAAGTCACTCTGTCGTGTCTGACTCCTAGCAACCCCATGGACTGCAGCCTACCAGGCCCCTCCATCCATGCGATTTTCCAGGCAAGAGTACTGGAGGGGGGTGCCATTACCTTCTCCGAAACGTCCATCTAGAGATAAATAGATAAAAAAGATGTGGTACATGCATACAATGGAATATTACTCAGCCACACACACAAAAAAGAATGAAATAATCCCATTTGCAGCAACACGGATAGACAGAGATTATTATACTAATTAAAATAAGTCAGACTGAAAGACAAATATCATATGGTGTCATTTATATGTAGAATTAAAAAAGATAGAAACAAACTTATTTACAAAATGAAAGAGACTCACAGACAGAAAACAAACTTATGGTTACCAAAGGAGAAAGTGATGAGAGAGTAAATTAGAAGGATGGGATTCAAATAGTCACACTACTGTATATAAAATGGATGAACAGGGACCTCCTGTACTGCACGGGGAACTATACACAATGCTGTAGTAACCTTTGAGTAAAAGAATCTAAAAAGTATACATATTGAATCACTGTGCTGTGCCCTAAAACTAGCGTAACACTGTAATTGCTGAGCTACTTCAGTTGTGTCTGACTCTTTGTGACGCTATGGACTGTAGCCTGCCAGGTTCCCCTGTCCATAGGATTCTCCAGGCAAGAATACTGAAGACCTTGCCATTTCCTCCTCCAGGGTATCTTCCCAACCCAAGGATTGAACCCACATCTCTTGTCTCATGTTCTTTACCACTAGCGCCACCTGGAAAGCCCCTTAACACTGTAGGTCAACTATATTTCAATAAATTGTTTTAAAAAAGAACAATATGCTGGAGGTACTCTATGCATAAGGGTGTGGGGCTTCGGTTTTGAGTCTTGCTGTCCCCTCTGTGGCTGAACCTCCTCTGAAACCAGAGCTGCTGAGCACACTGTGGGAAGGCTGCGGGGCAGGGAGTGTCTTTGCATTGTTTTGCTCCCCTGCCTTCTAAGGAAGATGAGACACATTCCCCTGGAAACACCATGATCCATATATGACCTGGCTTGGGGACAGACCTAATGTGTCAGAAACTATAGGTCAAATTGCACAAGGATCTGCTAAAGAAAAAGTACCCAGCAAATGTGGCCAACCACAGCACATAGCGTGCAGATGCCTTGGGGCAGAGGCAAGCGCATTTCCCGGGGGGAGGAAAGGGCTGCACAGCTGAAGGGACAGCACCTGCAAAGGCACCAAGCCCCAAAACAGCCTGGGTGGGGGTGGGGAACAGACGGGGGAGGGGTGAGTCCAAGGAGAGAGCAGCACTCATGTAAAGGGTCTGGGCTTGAAGCGGGCATGACCCCCGTCCTTCTCAAAAGTATCCTGGGGCTACTGCAGCCCAGTGAGTCCCATGAGCCCAGTCCCCACAACAGAGGAATGAGATAAGACTCAAGTTGTCAGCATGAGCAAACAGCAGGGGTGGGCTGGGCCCTGGAAGGACCATTGTCCCACTCAGACAGGCTCCATGCCAAGGGCTGCAGTGGTGGGGGCACTGTACCTGACCCCTGGGGGAAGCCACTGTGCCTCCCTCCTGGGCCCTGGGCAGGGATTCTGTCTCTCTCAGCTCCAGGAGGTCCTTTCAGGGCCAAACCTATTGCTAAGTACTTGTGTATATGTATATACATATACACATATACATATATGTAGGTATATACTGTACATCATGTATGACTCTGTACAACCCCATGGACTGTGGCCCACCAAGTTCTTCTGTCCATGAGATTTTCCCAGCAAGAGCACTGGAATGGGTTGCCATTTCCTTCTGCAAGGAATCTTCTCAACCCAGGGATTGAACCTGCATCTCCAGCGTCTCCTGCATTGGCAGGCGGACTCTTTACCACTGAGCCACCTGGGAAACAAGTCAGCTAAGTACTTAGTATTTGCTAAGTACCTGTGCCGCTACTCCTCTGTACAATACACCCCAAAACAGAAGGCTGTGTTCCACACCACACAGAGGCCCAGATGTGCCCCTGGAAAGAGCTCCCAGACCTATCTCCCCACTCTCAGCCAGCTCAGGCTGCTATAACAAAATACTACAGACAGGTGGCTTGTACAGCAAACAGTTTACCTCTCACAGCTCTGGAGGCCTAGAGTCTAAGACCCAGTGCTGGCAGATTCAGTTCTGGCGAGAGAACACTCTTTCTGGCTTCCAGACAGCTGTCTTCTTATGATAGGGAGAGAGGGGGCTCTGTTGTCTCTTCCTCTTTTTAAAAGGGCACTAATACTATTGCTGGGACCGCATTCACATGGCCTCAACTAAACCTAATCACCTCCCAAAGGCCCCATCTCCAAATACCATCACACTGGGGGTGGGGCTTCAACATGTGGACTTGGGGCCGGCATTGCATCCACAGCTCCCTCTTGTAGGCAGGCTCCATGGATGCTGGAGGAGACAATGTGAGAGGCAGCACACAAAGTGACAATTCCAGTCTTTAAACACAAGTCTGAACAGACAAGACCCAGCTCTGCTAAATCACATCTCTCCTCCAGACCTGCATTTCTCATCTACTGATCGGGTGTGTGGAGGGTGGGGGAGGAAGATCAGGTGAGAACCTCCCCGCCCAGAGCAGACCCTGCTCCTTCCCTCCGAGGGGCTCTTGTTGAGCAGGAAGACATCCTTCACGTCTTTGCTGCCACCAAAACTATACTCCCCAGAGCTCAAGTTCCGCTCAGCTGGACGCGAGTCTGTCTTTGATCTTGCAAGAAGCACACAGACTCACTCTGCAACATGGGAAGCACACAGGCACTGGCTTCGGCAGAACTCCTAGGCCAGCATCCCCCACCCGGCAGTGTCGAAACGGCCTCGAAATGTAAAACAGATGAGGCTTTTAAAGAAAAAGTTATTTATATTGTGGAATCTTTCAGAGCAAGCAGAAACTTGAGGTTTATCACCTGGGGCACAAAACCAATGATACTCCAGTCTTCTCACAGAGAAGGGGCAGATGTGTTTTATGGAAAATAAAACAAGGAAATGTGTTGGTTTGATTCTATTTCTTGATTTCTTTTCCCAATAATGGATGCATGGTGGGCGCTTGCAATCAAGGGGAAACGCCATTCAAGGACCTGAGAGGAGGGTTCTTTCCTGAGAATCCCAGCGAAGGTCAAGGTTAAGAGGGAGGTGTCTTAGGTAATTAAACCAGGGGAGGGAGGTTGTATCTAAACTCTGCCTGCTTTTCAGAAAGGGGTGAACATCTGTGTGTCTGCCCACCCCCAGACTCCAGGGGATGTGGACTCAGATATTCCGCTGCTCAGGACCATCCACTCTCCTCACCAGTCTCCTTAAAGAGTTCTTATTTTCTCAATAACAGCAGGACATAAGGATGCAGTCCATAATATCATGCTGGACTCATGCTGGCCTACAGTTAGAAATATTTTCCTAATAATCTTCAAATAATACACGAAGGAAAGAAATGCATTATGTAATACTTCTGTGTTCCAAGACTTTTAAAGCAGTTACAACTCTAAGTATTCTTTTCCAGGGATACCAGTATTTTTAATACTCCAACCTTGAGGACTGAGAATTCAAGTCCACAGCCACCACTGTCTGCAAGCCCATCCATGTGTCCACATTCAAAGTGACATACGTGACGACAGGAAAGTTGCTCATCTGTGAGGAGATCACCTAGGTGAGCCTGACTGTGGATCACGGTAATTTTATGTGACTTCAGGAGCATTAGAGAAACTGTGCCCATGAACTCCACTTCACGTCTCAACCACAGTCACGCAGCACTCCCAGGCTTCTCTTGATATCAACACTGAGAATCACAGGGCAGGGAAAGGCAATAAGAGGTCAGTTGCAGGGGTCCAGAAGGTGCAGATAAAACTTCAGCATAAGAACTATTTCCTTCTGACTTATTCCACTCATATGACAGTTCCTAGGTCCATCCACATCTCTGCAAATTGTACAATTTGATTCTTTTTATGGCCGAGTAATATTCCATTGTATATAAGTACCACATCTTCTTTATCTGTTCTTCTGTTGATGGACATTTAGTTTGTTTCCATGCCCTGGCTATTGTAAATAGTGCCGCAATGAACACTGGGTTACATGTGTCTTTTTGAATTATGGTCTTCTCCTGTCATTCAGGGTGAAGTAAGTCAGAAATAGAAAAATAAATATCATATAATGTCGCATATATGTGAAATCTAGAAAAATGATACAGATGAACTTATTTGCAAAGCAGAAATAGAGACACAGATGTAGAGAATGAACATATGAATACCATGGAGGAAAGTGGGAGTGAGATGAACATGGTAATTGGGATTGACATATATACACTACTATGTTTAAAACGGATATTTAATGTGACCCTAATGTATAACACAGGGAACTCTACTGCTCTAAATGGGAAGGAAATCTGAAAAAAAAAAAAAAAAAGGGTAATGTATAACACAGGGAACTCTACTGCTCTAAATGGGAAGGAAACCTGAAAAAAAGGGGATGTATGTGTACATATAGCCGATCCACTTTGCAGTACAGCAGAAACTAATACAACATTGTAAAGCAACTGTACTCTAATAAAAATTAATAAAAAATAAAAATACAGCTTGTAGGGGAAAAAAAGAAAGGAATATCTTAACAGACAAGCCAGCTGTTCCAGGTGGTGAGAAAACACAATCTCTGAGGGAGACCAAGTACTTCCCGGCTCTGCCCTTCAACCCTGGGGTTAAGGCTAACACTTGCAAGGAAGGCCACTACAAGGAGCCCCAGCTCCAGCCCGAGACCCCACCCCAGCCACACAGCCAGCTTCATACAGAACCTGTAGCCCAAGAACCAAGTCCACTGTCTTAAAGTGTTCACACTTCTGGGTGATCACTGTAGAATATCTGACCTTTTGCTTCAAAGAAGTTGCCATTGCTTTTCAAAGTTTCTTTTACACCATGCAAGTAATATGTGAATACACTGCCGACCCCAAGTCACACTCGTAAATATAGCTGAAGTCCACTCACCCCATCTCCCCAACCACAATCAGCTTGTACTCTGTCCTTTATGCTTCCAAATTTTTCTCTAGCTATACAAATATTTACTGAGTCTTGTTTTTCCCCTAAATAGCAACACAGTACACATTGTTGTTGTTTACTTGCTAAGTTGTGTCTCACTCTTTGCAACCCCGTGGACTGTAGCCTGTCAGGCTCCTCTGTCCATGGGATTTCCCAGGCAAGAATACTGGAGTGGGTCGCCATTTCCTTCTCCAGGAGATCTTCCTGATCCAGGGGTCAAACCCGTGTCTCCTACATTGGCAGGCAGATTCTTTACCCCTGAGCCACGTGGGAAGCCCATCACTGTACACATGCTACTTTGCAAATGACTTTTATTCACTGAGTCATGATCTTTGAGGTTAGAGTCACCTCCAATTTTCCATTTCATTCCTGTATAATGAACACATAATATTCCTTAGGATGAATATACCATGTTTGTGAGTTTTTTTCTTGCTTTTTCACCATGTCCAAAACAATAAATAGTTAATGTTTCTTTTTCTCTCTCCCCAACATCACTGCTGGGCTTCCCTGGTGGCACGGTGGTAAAGAATCTGTCTGGCAATGCAAGAGATGCAGGTTCGATCCCTGGGTCAGAAAGATCCCCTAGAGAAATAAATGGCAACTCACTGCTGTATTCTTGCCTGGGGAATGGACAGAAGAGCCTGGAGGGCTATAGTCCAAGGGGTCGCAAAGAGTCAGACATGACTTAGTGACTAAACAACAACCTACTGTCATGAATATCTTGTACATACTCCTCTGTGCCCCACACTCAGTGAGTCTGCAAGGCAAGCCCAGGCCCCTGGGGACATACCATGTTAATTTTAAGAAATACGGCTAACTGTCCTTCAAAATGTGAGATGTGAGAGTTGGACCATAAAGAAAACTGAGCACCAAAAAACTGATGCTTCCAGGGTCCTGATAAGATTGAGACAGGAGGGTTAAAAAATAAAAAGTTATGTGATGATGAAGCAAAAGGGGAGAGAGACTGGAAGATGCTCTGCTGCTGACTTTGAAGATGGAAGCAGGGACCACAAGCCAAGGAATGTGGGCAGCCTCTAGAAGAAGAAAAGGCAAGGGAACAGAGTCTCCCCTGGAGCCTCCAGCAGGAACACAGCACACACCAATTCATTTTGATATCTGACTTCCAGAATTATTTGTTACAGCAGCAATGAGAAACTAATACAACTACTGAGGTGAGGATTTTTTCTAAATTTACTGGCTACTTTTTATATTCCTTTCTATAAATTCCTTTTAAAATATCCTTTACCCAACAGAGTTTCTATTACGATTTCTCAATCATTTCTGTTATTGTTTTCCCCGACTTATTCAAGAATAAATTCCCTAAGTCAAGGTCATAAATAAATACTTGTATATTTTTCTGGTGACTGGTATAAAGCAAATCTCTAATATGACTTTCTCCCAAAGGCTACTTTCAATTATTTCAACACTATTTTTGAAAACTTCATTACTGCTCCCACTCATTTGAAAAGGCATGTTTATCATTTAATAAGTTCCCAAATATTTCATGGGTCTATTAATTCATTATTCTATTCCTGTGACCTATTTTTCACACTATTTAATCACCGTAACACATTTTGATTTCAGATAGAGAAAGGATCCCATTAGATTTTCTTTTGCAAAACTACCCTGGATCTTCTTGCTAATTTTCAATTCTACATAGATTTTAGAAACAGCAAGCCAAATCCGGTAACATAACTTGATAGGCTACTAAATGGAACTGTATATATTAATATGTCAATTTAAAGAGAACTGATTATCTTTATAATATTGCTTTCCCTTTCAAGCAACGGTTATTTTAATCTTTTATATCCTTCAATGAAGTCACAGAGCTGCTGCACATTTCTTACTAAGGTGATTTCTGCTTATCTGATTGGTTTCGTTGCTATTGTGAACAGGATTATTTCCCAACCTGTGTTCTGCTCTCATAGTTTTCCACAAGTAAATAAAATGATACTGATGTTTCTAAGTTAATCCTAAATCCAGCTAACTTGCCACATCCCCTTATTAGTTCTAAGATGTTCAACCAAATTCCTTTGGACTTTCTATACATAGAAAACTGAACCAACTACAATTAATTTCAGCTTTATCACTTTAAAAAAAATACACTATTTATTGTTGGTTCATTTAACTTTGTCTCAAAGAAATTAGGCTCTTTAAAACCTTCTAGTGTTCTTGACACTTGCTTCACCTCTCACAATAGTGGATATGACTATCATATAACCATCCCACGTGCAGTGGGAAGTAAAGTAACAAATTCCATCCCACATGGTGGAGGGGGAGTACATTCAGGATATAATAAGGGATCATTTCCTTGAAGAGGTGTAGCAGACAGAATGTATCCCCAAATGCAGGAAATGTGATCTCATCTAAAAGGTGGTGAGAGGAATTCAGATGAAAGGGCAGGATTACAAATAAATGAAATCAATGCAAGACCACTGGAGAGTCTGTGAGAAGATGAGAGGGAATGGGGGCCATAAAGGAAGTAGAACTGTCCTTCAAAAAAGAAAAAAGAAATCTCTCCTGATAGGAAGAGCGAGGACAGGATGCTGAGAGGATGAAGATCAAGAATTTGAGGGATTTCCCATCTGAAACCTTCTTTAGTGTCTGTGAATTAAAAGGCAGAAATGTCTGAAGAGGTGAAGGGAAAGGAAGATTTCTACCATGCAAGAGAAGCTGGTCACAGTCACCCATCACAGGAGCCTGCTTGATCTGCAGCACATTCATTTCACACCACCTATTATTTGTCTACCTGCTTACTGCCTTTCTCACTCCCTCTTGAGTACAAGCTCCTTGAGGGCACTTGAGAAATGCTGGCTGAGGGAATGGATAAAAATAATCTATGGGGAACACATGAGGATGAGCCGCCAAGGGAGGAGTGAGTGTGCCAAGCAATGAGAACCCAGTTAGGAACAACAATCATCAGTGAACAGGACTGACCACTCTAAGCTGTGGGATGCCCTCCAGCTGTGTACTGCTACCCAGACCCAGACTCAGAGAGCATGCCAGCTGGATTTCTCCAGCGCTGGGTCTCACCAGATGACCCCAGAACTTAATGACCAGAGGGTACACATGTAAAGACCTGGAAAGAAGAGTACTGAAAGATGACCACACCATAAATAGGTAGGATAGTGGTCACTCGGTGAACAGGTAAACGGTACCATGCCATGAACAGGTAGGGTGGACCAGATGCTCCTGTAAGGTAGCAAAGAAGGAGGTTTTCCCCAAATAAAGAGCTTTCAAGAGTGGCAGCACCTGGTGCAGTTGAAGGACAAGGCCCCTGGAGATGAGGCAGTCCAGACCCCAGACATCCCAGTACCAGATAAGCCATCCCATGGATGAAATTTGCAGACAAGTGACATTGTGAGAAAACCAAGGATACTGCTGTCCAACTTCCTTCCCTCCTCTACCCTCTAATTATCAGGAGCAAGAGACTCAGGAGGGCATAGTATTGGAGGTGGCTGGGCCCCTTCAGGAGCTCTGCAGAGGCCCTCACCCACCTGATGAATGGGGTCTTGGCTGCTAATTCGAGACGACAGTATGCATTCCACTCAACATTCTGCTCTGTGAATTAATTTCACATGGGCTGATATTGTGAGTAAAACAGGACCAACCAAGTTCTGTCAAATTCCACATATTAATATGTGTTTAGGTATGATACTGGAGAAAGCAATGGCACCCCACTCCAGTACTCTTGCCTGGAAAATCCCATGGACGGAAGGGCCTGGTGGGCTGCAGTTCATGGGGTCGCTAGGAGTCGGACACGACTGAGCGACTTCACTTTATTTTTTCACTTTCATGCACTGGAGAAGGAAATGGCAACTCACTCCAGTGTTCTTGCATGGAAAATCCCGGGAACGGAGGAGCCTGATGGGCTGCCGTCTATGGGGTCGCACAGAGTCGGACACGACTGAAGCTACTTAGCAGCAGCAGTAGCAGCAGCAGGTATGATACTGCCATGGCACCCACATTGACAGTGTAAAACGACAGAGACAGAGAAGATAATAGAAAGGGTAAATGTGAGTAAAACAGGGATACTTGAGATGCGGATGGACAAGGTATCCCTGAGCCAAAATCTGCCAATTCTATCATAGGTTGAGTTCCTCAAGAAGTCAACTCAGAGACAAGAATTTGAGAGCAAACAGTGTATTTGGGAAGTTATCCCAGGTGGCCTTGTAAGGGTAAACCGTTTATTCACAATACTTCTGGCAGGCAATATGTGGGGGTATCTTCCCCTACCAGCCAATTCTCCAGCTTTCCAGACACCAAATGGTTGTCCCATATTTAGTTCAATTCTCACATCAGTTACACAGAGTTAGGGTCAGGATCCACAAGACATCCTTATTTCAGATACCAGTCTCAAGTATTAGGTCACCAGGGTACCCACACTTCTGTCCACCTTGGCTACAAATACAGGGGTTCAACAGCCCTCTTCTCAGACTTGATAATATGCTAGAACCACAGAAACTCAGGGAAATGTTCATTTATATTTACTAAGCTATTATAAAGGATATAGATGAACAGTCATATGAAAAGAGACACCTAGGTGAAGTCCAAAAGGGTCCCAAGCACAGAAGCTTCTGTCCCTGTGGAGTTGGGGGGTGCAACACTCAAAGAACATGGATTTGTTCATTAACCTGGATGCTCTCCAAACCCTGTAGTTCACAGATTTTTATGGAGGCTTCACCATACCAGTAGGATAAATCACTCACTCAATCTCCAGCCCCTGTCCTCTCCCCAGGGTGGGGCTAAGCCTGCAAGTTCCAAGCTTGTCATCACGGCTTGGTCTGCCTGGTGAACAGCCCTCATCCTGAAGCTAGGGTGTTCATGATAAGCCACTACATTGGAATAAAATATGCTCAGATCACCCAGGAAATCCCAAGGGACTTAGGAGCTTTGCGTCAGGAACTGGGGTCAAAGACCACACAGTGGCACAAAAGATGCTTCTCGAATCCATCACTCAAGAAATGACCCAGGTTTTAGGAGGCCTGTGTCAGGAACCAGGCACAAGAGACCAAATCTCTATTGGTTATGTCACACCCTGGAAGTGGAGTAGGAAAGCAGGGGCGGGGTGGAACCCCAACCAGGTGAAATGATGAGCAGGATGCACCCCTGGAAGGTCATGCAATCACACATCATGGAGCTGATCCACCCAATAGCCAAGGAAGCTGGTTTATTTCTTTACTAGGTCCTGGTCATTGCTCATGGAGGACTGATGGAGGCAGAGGGTATAGGCTAGCTCCCCACACTTCCAGTGTATCTTATCTATGGGTCAAGGATGACCTTGACCAGGAAAGACTTGGGGCAGAGTCCCAGAGGCTTAGAGTCAGCAGACTGCAAGACATGGCAGGGGTACCAACTGGCAACACTGGTCCACTACAGAATTACTGGCCTTGCACCTTCCTTGTCACATATATGTTCTATGGCTACTGACATTCTATATGAAGACATTACTCATTTGCAAAATCTTGACTGCAGAGTAATAAAGCAATGATTTTTTTTTTTACTCCAATTTCTCAGTGAAGATGATCTGACTCCATATAACTTCCAAATGATTTAAATCAAGAAATTAAGATCAAGCATTCTCTTTAAAAGAACACAAGTAACAAGAGAGGATTGCAAGATTCATAATCTAAAGTCATTTGATCCTCTGTGGTCTCTAAGAACGTAGCACAGTGGCAGATGCCTAGTAAACCGAGGGTCTCACTTTTAGATTAAGCTCCTTCTAACTTTGACTCCAGGGCTTCCCTGGTGCTCAGTGGCAAAGAATCTACCTGCCAATGCATGAGACTTGGGTTCAATTCCTGGGCCGGGAAGATCCTCTGGAGAAGGAAATGGCAACCCTACTCCAGAATTCTTCCCTGGAGAATCCCATGGACAGAGGACCCTGGGGGGCTACAGTCCATAGAGTTGCAAAAGAGTAGGACATGACTTAGTGACTAAATAACAACAACAACAACTTTGACTCCAGTTAGAAGTGAAGTCTGAATTGCAGAGTGTCATGAAAGCAACATTGTCACCAGCCATTTGGCTTGGATAAGACAACAGAGAACTAGCAAAGGCTTTATATTAAAAACTGTATTTAGTAGCGATACCTCAAATATTTTAGAAGAGGCAAATGAAAACCCCTATCAATAGGTTATAACCACAACTGATATTTCTAAAATGCTAAAGAGCAATATTTTCAGGAAATCAGAATTATCAAGTTAATGTTTCATATTTAAGAACATAAAATTTAACTCAATTGCTCTTAAAAATATTCTGACCATAAGTTAAATAAGTTATCACTTACTCTCTCTACTCTCAGAGGAGGCCTTATCTTTCCAGGTAGGATCAGGTAGGATGAGCTGGGCCCTCACCGATGCTCACCCCACTGAAGAACTGGTGCTTTCCAAGTGTGGTGCTGGAGAAGACTCTTGAGAGTCCCCTGGACAGCAAGGAGATCAAATCAGTCAGTCCTAAAGGAAATCAACCCTGAATACTCACTGCAAGGACTGATAGTGAAGCTGAAGCTCCAGTACTCTGGCTACCTCATGTAAAGAGCCCAAGTCACTGAAAAGACCCCAATGCTGGGAAGGACTGAGGGTAGGAGAAAAAAGGAGAAACAGAGGATGAGATGGTTGGATGGCATCACCAACTCAATGGACACAAGTTTGAGCAGACTCCAGGAGATGATGAAGGACAGGGAAGCCTGGCATGCTGCAGTCCATGGGGTCACAAAGAGTTGGACATGACATAGCAGCTTAACAGCAACTCAGTTCTGAAGTGCTGTCACATGTCCTCTGGGTCCAGGAAGCTCTTGCACGTGTGCTCAGTCACTTCAGTCGTGTCTGACACTCTGCGACCTCATGGACCGTGGCCCGCCAGGCTCCTCAGTCCATAGGACTCTCCAGACAAGAATACTGGAGCGGGTCGCCAGTTCCTTCCCCAGTGATAAAGTATGAAGTGAATGAAGTGAAGTCACTCAGTCGTGTCTGATTCTTTGTGACCCCAGGGACTGTAGCCTACCAGGCTCCTCTGTCCATGGGAGTTTCCAGGCAAGAGTACTGGAATGGGTTGCCATTTCCTTCTCCCCAGGAAGCTCTTAGATTACTAAAAACTTACCTTAAAGTCAACCCTATTCTCACATGTGACAAGAAAGCAATGTTTCCAGAAGGCTCAATAAAAACCATGGGCCTTTTTTTCCTCTGAGGCTTCTGGACCAGGACACGGAGGATGTCCTTGTAGATGGAGATGAGCTGTAGGACAAGGAGGGATGTCATGCAGATTCTGAAGCCCAAACTCCCAGGCAGGCATGAATTCCCTCTTTGAGAAAAGAAGGGGAGAAGTTTCGTCTCCCACAGCACTGGAATAGGCAGCGGCAGTAACTGTACCCCCCATGAGTTTCTGGACTTCCCTGGTGGCTCAGACGGTAAAGCGTCTGTCTACAATGCGGGAGACCCAGGTTCGATCCCTGGGTCGGGAAGATCCCCTGGAGAAGGAAATGGCAATCCACTCCAGTACTATTGCCTGGAAAATCCCATGGACACAGGAACCTGGTAGGCTACAGTCCATGGGGTCGCAAAGAGTCGGACACGACTGAGCGACTTCACTTCACTTCACTTCATGAGTTTCTGGCAACCAGACAGCAAAAGGGCAAGTCTGAGAAGTGGACAGGACTCAGGCTAAGAGGTGGACAGGACCTTAGAACTGCCAGCTGCATCAGGGCAGGGGTGCTGGGTGCCCAGGGCCAGCACATGCAGAGCGCAGTGAGCATCAGCTGAGTAAGTGACAAAGCCAACCTCCTTCCCTGCTTACTGCATCCCCTTCCCTGGAGGCTGATGCAGGCCTCCTCCCTGGTCCAGGAGGCAGTGTTTGTTTATAAATACACTCACAGAGCAACAACCAGGTGAGGATGCAGGGAGAAGGGACTTCAAGCCAAGGAGAGAAGCCTCAGAAGGAAGCAGCCCTGCCAATAATTTGATCTCCAGCCTCCAGAACTGAGACAACAAATGCCTGTTGCTTAAGCCGCCCAGTCTGTGGTCCCCGTTGTGGTAACCAGATCGAATGATAACAATGCCATGGTCTGAGGCCTCACAGCCCCAGAGAGACATCCCCTAACCATCGCGATCATTCCCAACCCTTGACAGGCGCCTGCTTTTCTGAGCACCCCACTCATCCAATCACCACAACACCTTCACATGGGATATCATTTTCTGTATCCACAGTGGAGAGAGGATCAAATCCAGCCACTCTGTGCTGAAGTCACTCACCAGGCTCAGCCTGCTGGCAAGCATCAGCACCAGGATAGGGACCCGGGCTGTTAGGCTCCAGAACCCATGCTCACACCCACCCCCCAAAAGGGTCCTTTGGTCAGAGGGGCCAGTGCACCCTGTGTGTGGTTGTGGCAGAATTGGGACTGGACCACAGCCCCCACCTCTGCTCCTGGTTTCATTGGCGACTGTTGCCCCTTCTCAAGCACCACCTCCCCTCTCCCTGTCTGGCTCTTCAGGTCTGGGACTCCGGGGCTCTAAACACCCCAAGCATCCATGTGGATCACAGAAGCCATCCCATCAGCATCAGCAAGTTCGTCTTCCCTGGTGCTGTGAGACCATCCCACCTGCCAGCATCAACCTCACTTAATTGAGTCTTTGGGGGACCCTTACCACCCTGGTCCTGGCAAGATGGAAGGCTCTGTGACCCCCCAGGTGGCACTGCAACCCTTGCAATGTCACCTCTATAAGTAAGCCTGACCAGCTCTGAGTCAGCTAGAAGCACGTTCCTCACAGACATCCGCATGGACACTGAAGGTGGCTGGCGGGCCCACAAGAAAGGGTCTTTATGAGCCGAGCTGGGCACCCGGGCAGCTCACTGTGCCTGAGTTAGCACCAAGGGTGCAGCGCCTCGAGGCAGGGCTGGGGCCAGCAGGTCAACAGGCCACTCTGCCCTTGGCCTTGGGTCATCCGGGCAGTGCCGGGTGGGCATATCCCCTTCAAGGCCAATTGGTCCCCCTGAAGGCTGGTTCTCCACTGGGCGCCGGGTGCACAGGGCAGCCCTTGTTTCCCTGCAGGTTCAACAATCTGGTTTTCATTGAGTGGAGCTTGGAGGGCTCTCCCACCACATTTTTCTTTAATTATGATAAAAGAGAGTAACTTAATCAAGCATAAATCCTGTTGAAATGAACATGAGAAAATAAAGGGGTGAATGTGCAGAATGAGAGTAGATGCTATGCCATGGATCCTCTGAATTTCGGAAGAAGCCAGTGTGCAGCCGCCAAACCCTGTAACACAAACGAATCTGGTTCCCACTCAGAATCCAGCCCTGATCCTGTGTGGGAAGAGAAAACAAAGACAACCCTGGCCCACTTGAAGGCGGCACCTTGGAACAAAGACTATGTCCTTCCAGTCTGTTCCTAAGGGGATGACCCCTGTTCCCTTAGTCCCCAACCTGGGCTCCTATACCCACCCTCAGGGCTGACCCAGGGAGGGTGGTGACCATCAGCAACTTGGCCGGGCACTGGAAAAGGACACACAGACATTCACGTGCAGACACATGTAAATGCATGTGCATACACATATGCTCATGCACACGCACATTCACACAATAGGCTTACAGATGCATACACACATATACATACATGTGCGCACACAGGCACATAGGCTCACACATGCATATACACCTACATGTACACATGTGTGTACACATACAAACTTGCTTATTCATGCACAATCATGTATCTGTGCACATACAGGGCTTCGCAGATGGTTCAGTAGTAAAGAATCCACCTGCCAATGTAGGAGACACAGGTTCAATGCCTTGGGTTGGGAAGATCTTCTGGAGGAGGAAATGGCAACCCACTCCAGTATTCTTGCCTGGAGAATCCCATGGACAGAGGAGCCTGAGGGCTACAGTCCATGAGGTGCAAAAGAGTGGGACACACTCACATACACACTCCACAGAGCACTGCCTCCCCAAAGTGCATGCCACCAGTGGCAGCCCCAGGAAATCCTTAGAAAGGCAGACTCTCAGCCCCCACCCCAGACCTACAGAATCCAGTACACTGAGGGTAGGAGAGGACAATCTGTATTTAACAAGCTACAGTCCACAGGGTCACAAAGAGTCAAACACAGCTGAAGTGACTGGGCATGCACCCAAGGCTAAAGGTTGAGAGCCACCACTTTGTAGAGCAGATCTTATTCACACAGAGGTGAAGTATTGGTTTAAAAAACAATAAACCATTCATAAAATTGATATTAACCAACACAAAAGAAATGAACACTCCAGCCATGACAACACAAGAAGGAAACTAAAACATATATTACTAAGGGAAAGAAGCCAATCTGCAAAGGCTACATATTGTATGATTGCAACTATATGACATTCTGGAAAAGGTAAAATTATAGAGAGAGTAAAACATTAGTGCTTAACAGGGGTTGTGAGGTTGGGGGTGAATAAGCAAGGCAGAGAGGATTTTTAGGGCAGTGAAACTACTCTGTATGATATCAAAATGATATGAAACCATTATGATACCATAATACATATATTGATACATTTATTCAAATCCATAGAATGCACACCACCAACAGTGAATCCTAATGTAAACTATGGATTTTGAGCAATGACATGTCAGTGTAGGTTCATCAACTATAAGGTGCCACCCTAGTGGGGATATTGATGGTGGAGGAGAGACTGTGGGGGTGGCCAGGAGGTATGTGGGAAATCTTTGAACCTTCACAAAAAGTACCTATAAACCCAAAACTGCTCTAAAAATAAAGTCCATTTACATTCAAAACAAATAGAGTGATTTTATGACTTCACTTGAAAACACTCTTTATGCTCAGAGGCAGCAACAGTAAGAGCACTTAGCGTTTCCACACAGCCTCCCCACACCACACTTGTCCTAAACACCGACATGGACCAATTCATCTTCACAATGACCCTCTAAGGCTAGTGCCAGCATCTCGGACTTACAAGTAAGGAAAATGTAGCACAGAAAGGTTGAGAAGCAACAAGAGAAACCACCGCGATAAGAAGCGCGTGCACCACAGCTAGAGAGTAGCCCCCACTCTCCGCAACTAGAGAAAGCCCGCCCAGCAACGAAGACCCAAAGAAGCCAAAGTAATTAATTAATTAATTTAAAAATAAAAAAACTCAACCTGAAAATCTTGACACTTGTGTCATATTATCAGTTGACTGTTCTGGGAAAGGGGTCCTCTTGTTTCTGACACACACCTCAGTGGTTTGGCCAGAATCAAGCAATGCAGAAAAATCTACATTTCATCCTGTCAAAGAACCACTCCGCGTCCCCTCTGCCTCCCCTCCCCTGGGAGCTAAGAACCAGGACTACAACAGGCATGCGGAGTAGTGGGCGTGTGGGAATAAGGAAGCACTGCCAATTGCGAAGGGGTCAGGGATACTCCTGTCGTACAGTCTTAAATATGACTTAGAGACATTGAGATTCTCGTGCCAAAGTTTGCAGGGAAATACGACTGGAGATCAAAGCATGTGGAAGGCGCCCCTCCGGGACTTGCGAAAGTCACATGAATCAAGAAGGTCTGCAGTAAATTGGCCCCCATGACGGCGCAGTCACCCTCACATGGCTGCTCCTTTCAAGCAGAAGTCCTAAACATCTGACTCCTGTGTCCATGAGGACATGCCAAAGGAGTCACTGAGACTGGGATGAATTCAGGATGTACTCATTTTACACAACTTACTTAAAAGATGAATCCTTTTCACCATAACTGAACAAAGAACTTGATAAACAGAACTTGATAAACAGAAATGTACTGTTCATCTTATTTCTGCTGATGATACACGGAGCCCATTTTATCTTCCTTCTGTCTGCTCTAAAGGGGAGGACAGTGGTTTCTAAAGATAAGTTCATTTACATTGCCTTAGCCGCAGCATTCCTGCCAAGGGAAAGTCAAATGGCCACAATATTTCCCTGAGCCAGGAATCTGTGTGCTTTGCGAAATACTCTCCCCAACAGCAAAGTCTTTGACTCAGTTCTCTGTGATCTACAACATTCCCAAAGTAAGAGCTAAGGCAAAAGCTTTCTTTCAGTATAGTTTTCAAATACAGTAATTCTAGATGGCAATAAAAAGCTTAAAAGATCTCCACCAGCTCTTTCATAGGACAACAAAGGGAAAAACCACATGAAGGCACTCACTGTTCTTAAGCCCATCACTCGCAGTAAATAGGCAGTTTGCACACTTCCAACCATCAGGCTCTTCCTGCAACTGACAGGGACACCTCTCTGTAAGTGACACCTCAGCTTAGGAGAACATTCCCCAGATGAGAGACTGGTGGAATCAAATGAATCAATTGTGAAACCTTTTTTTTTTTTAACTGAAAAATGTGACTTTAATCACATTAACTTTCTTCCTCTTTATCTCTTTCCAAATCAGAATACCAAAACCCTGACACTGCAAGCATAAAATTAGGGAAAGTTAAGAGTATTCATTTTTAAAAGCACACAAAGCAACCAAAAAGCAATTTATTAAATAAAAGCACTAAGCTAGAAAGAGATAGCTTTTTGGAGATAAGTCTTTTGTCATTCCTTAAAAATTTTAGGCAAAGGCATATTTCAAAATACAGGCCTAAAGTGTGAGTCTATATTAAATGCACAATTATGAGGTCACTGACTAAGTTCCACTTTGGCTTTCAGTTGGAAGCATGGGTAGGGATAGAGTGAAAACTGTTGGCTTGTCCCAAGGCCAGGTAACCGGCCTCAGGTGACTTTTAAAGGAAGGGAAACAGCTGAATCAGAGTTGTCAGAGCTGTTCAATAGAGCCCCACACCCTAAAATGTAATACAGGAGATGTTTTCTTTAAACGGCTCCACAGGATATGCCTCCAACACAGACACTATCCAAATTCAGCAACCTGTGTTGAAAAACGGGCACTTCCCGAATTACCTAAATCAAAACATTCCAGCTAGGTGTTTTGTTACAACAGTGGAATCACTGCAAAGAAGCTTTCATGTAAACTGGCAAAGCAAGAAACAGAGATGTCCCTTCCCTGGATGCAAACCCAGGCTCGCCAGCTGCATGTTTCAGAGTGGCAACTGTACAGCAAAGGAGCCACCATGCAGCTCCTTCAGTAGCCATAGGGGACTACTGAAATTTAAATTAACTGAAATTAAAGAAGATTTAAAATTCAGGTAGTCTCACCAGTCACATCCCAAGTGCTTGAGAGCCACATGACATGAATGGCCACCATACACAAGTGTGGAATATTCCCGTCATCCCCAAAAGTTCTATGAGATAGAACTGAGAGAATCTAACAGATACTGCCTGTAGACGTTTTTGGTTGGAATAGAAAAAGCGGATAAAATCTTGAAACGATCTGAAGTCTGTAAATCCTCCTCAAAATTAAGTTGGTGCTAGTGTGTTTTAAGGGAAAATAAAAACTAAAAACTGTAAATTGTTTATCATGATCAAAATACCTTAAGAGTGGTGGTTCTGGACAAGATGCTGTAAGTACACTGTGCCGTCTTTCCCACTAAATAAATGAAGGAAGCAGCTACTTGGCACCTCTGCAGTCTGCAGACCTGAAATTAACCCAGCCCGAGATTCACACATGGTTATCAACAGAATAAAGTGCCAGAAGAACTCCTCTGGCTCTTCTTGAGGAGTATAAAGATAAATACAGATCTTCCTCAACTTATGATGGGTTTATATCCCTACAGTGTAAAGTGAGTGTTAGTCGCTCAGTCATGTCTGACTCTCTGCGACCATATAGACAGTAGCCTGGCAGGCTCTTCTGTCCATGGAATTCTCCAGGCAAGAATACTGGAGTTAGTTGCCATTCCTTCCTCCAGGGGATCTTCCTGACCCAGGGATCAAACCGGCATCTCCTGTGTCTCCTGTACTGCAGGTGGATTCTTTACTGGCTGAACCATCAGGGAAACCCTGTATCCCTATAAACCTACCCTAAATCCACCCTAAGTTGAAAATACTATAGAAATTGAATGCATTTAACACACCTAACCAACTGAACATCCTAGCTTAGCCTAGCCTACCTTAAACATGCTCAGAACACTTACATTAGCCTGAAGTTGGGCAAAATCATCTAACACAAAGCCTGTTTTTATAATAAAGTTTTTAATATCTCATGTAGTTTATTGAATACTTTACTGAAAGTGAAAAACAGAATGGTCATACAGGTGCTGAATGGTCATAAATGTATCAGCTGTTTATCTTCCTGACTGCATGACTGATCAGGAGCTGTGGCTCATTGCTACTGCCCAGCATCATAAGAGAATATCATATTGCATATTGCTGGCCCAGGAAAAAAAATTAAAATTGAAAATTTGAAGTATGGTCATTACTAGTGAATGAGTATCATTTTTGAAACATCATAAAGTCAAAAACCATATAAGTCGAGCCATCAGAAGTTGGGCATCTGTATATCTTTCCTTACTAGAAGAGCACAGAGAGCACCCCCAGTTGTTTTTATCATTTTCTTACTCTTTTCACTCTTGCATCCCCAGCCCCATGGGGTGCTATGGAGGTGGTACTGGAGGTAGCAACAGGTGACTAAAGTAGCCTAAAATTCAGAAGGAAAAGGACCTACTTCCACAGTTAGAGAAGTTGGGGTCCCAGGCAGTGGCCAAATTCATTGCCTTTACTCTTTCTGTCTTCCAACTGCTTAGTCCTGGATACAGGCACAGTCAAGGTGGGTATGCAACTGAACATGTAACTAAAGCCCAAGGCTTTGTGCAAGGGGATTGAAAATGAGAGTTCCAAGGAACCAGAAAGTATAAGGGAGGCCATGGTAGGGGGAAATTAAGAAAAGTGATCCCTTAAAATTGTTTATAAACTCCTGAGACCACCCATGAGCTGTGCATGTGTGGATTTGACCCTAAACAGATGTTGAGAATAGAATCAAAAAATAGAACACCACTCAGGTCCCAGACTGGCCACAGCTTGGCACACGCAAAAGACAGATCTCATTGTCTCTACAAATAGCACTACACAGGCTTTGAAAGCAGATGACACTAGAACCACAAATACAGAAGGCTGTTGGGAGCTTGTAGACTGAACCAAATGGGTCGACTGCCTGCTAAAACAATATTAACATTCCCCTAAGAGTTAAACAACACTCAATCTTGTAGACAAAATATAATATGCTAAATCTCCATGATGCAATCCGAAAGTACTCAACATACAGAGTACCAGGAAAACAATCAACTGACGCTAAAACCAGAGGACATAGATATTGGAATTACCTGACAGAATCTTTAATACAACTACTATAAAAATTCTCCCACAAGTAATAAGCACTTGGGAAACCAAAAGAAAGGTGGAATGTCTCAGCAAAGAAATTGAAGCTATAAAAAAAAATGGAAATTTTAGAGTAAAAATCATACAATCAGTGGAATAAAACCTTGTGAGATGAGACGGACACTAATATGGAAATGATAGAGAGGTTTCAATAAAATTTATAGAATCTGGATAAAAAAGAAAAAGATTGAGAAATAAACGAACATATCTTCATAGAATTGTGGGACAAAATAGTCTAACATTTGTATCATCAGAGTCCCAGAAGGAGAGGGAAAAAACTGAAAAAATAATAACTAGAAGAAACCTAAATGTGGCAAAAATATAAACCCAATGAACTCAGTAAATCCCCAGAAAGTAAACTCAAAGACATCTACACCCAAATATATAACAATCAAACTGCTAAAAAAAAAAAAAAAAGAACCCTAAAGACATGGACAAAGAGAAACTTAAAAGCAACCACAGAAAAACAACAAATTATTTTAAAGGAAAAACTACCTTAATGACTGCAGATTTCTCATTAAAAATAATAGAGGTCAGAAAGATATTGAATAGATATTAGAATGTTTGAAGAAACAAACTATCAACCCAGAATTCTATACCCACTCAGCAAAAACATCTTTAAGGAATGAAGGCGATATTTTTAAACACAGGAAAACTAATGGAATCCATTGTCAGCAGACTGACTGAATCCATTGTTGCAGACAATAAAAGAACTGCAAAAGTACTTCATATTGCGCATCTCTGATGGTTCAGACGGTAAAGAATCTGCATGCAGTGCTGGAGATCCTAGTTCAGTCCCTGGGTCAGGAAGATCCCCTAGAGAAGGAAATGGCAACCCACTCCAGTATTCTTGCCTGGAGAATCCCATGGACAGAGGCACCTATGGGGCCACAGTCCATGGGGTTGCAAAGAGTCTGACACGACAGAGTGACTAACTGGTTAATACTTCACACAGAAGGAAATTAATATCAGAAGAAAACCTCAGATAATCAAGAATGAAAGAAGAAGAACAAAACTGGTCAACTGAAACCTTCCTACACTGACGGTGAAAACGCAAAGTGGTACAGCTGCTCTGGAGAACAGTTCAGCAGGCTTCATACAACCGAATATACACATCATATGACACAGCAATCCCACTCTTACAATTTACCATAAGAGAAACAAAAACTTATGTTCTCACATAAACCAGTATATGAATAGTAAAGCAACTCTATTTACAACCATGAAAACTAAAAATAATGCGAATGCCCTTTGACAGGTAAATGGCCAAGCAAATTGTGCTTCCCCCATACAACGGACTACTGCCCAGCAATAAAAAGCAATAAACTGCTGAGACTTGGAACAACATGGTGAATCACAAAGGCATTATGCTAACTCTGAGGGTTAAATATTTTATAATTCTACTACATGACATTCTTGAAAAGACAAAATATAAGACAGAGAACAAAAAAATCAATGGTTGCCAATGCTTTTGGGTGGTGGAGGGGCAACTATAAAGGGGTACCTCAAGGAAATTTGGGAAGTCGCTGGAACTGTTCTGTATCCTGATTTTGGTGGTGATTACACAACCATATCTTTCCTTGTGATGTTGAAAGCAACTCTGCATCAAAAGTGATTTTTTAATGTTGAATAAAATATTAAATGCTGAAACTGAAGACAGCATTTAGTATTTAAGTCCAAAAAAAAAAAAAGCCCTCATATTTCAGCCAATCTGGACTGCATTATTTCACGCAGCCTGTAAATGCCCGTAAGCCACATATTTGGAACTGATTTTTAAGGAGAGTCTGGCTAAGTATGTATAATATTTTTATATACCTAGGGAAAATATTTATTCTAATGACACTCACAGGAGTACAAAAACTAGAGGCATGATCATCCTTTAGTTTTCAGAATTCTATCAGCAGAGTTCATATTAAGTAAAAATACAATCATAAAGATTGCTAATACCTGCATTAAAAATAGTATTGTTCTACAGCTCAATCAAATTACTCTTTAAAGTGGCACCTTCCAGAGAAGGACTCTCCAGATCACATAAATTCCTGGTTGTTTCAACATGGCTCACAAGGTGAGAGTCCAGAGGAGAGAAAGTACAACTTGAGATGGTCTATCCTATGCTGTCCTTCCTACAGCTCTAGTATGCAGCTCTCCCCTCTGGAGAGCCTCATTTTCTCTGTTTATGCATTGGGTTCTCTCCATGTGTAGAGCAGCTGTCTGATTGATATATCACTGTTTGTCTTTCTCTATCCAAACAATTATTTGCGTCTTTTACTCTCTCTTTCTATCATTCTTTCATCTTGTCATTTACTGGCCATGATACACTGCACAGTATGCACTAGATAAATGTTTGTTGAATGAATGAAAGAATCAGCCTACAGACTGGAAAAATGTGTTCTGTAAGCTGTGTACTGTAATAATACAAATGTGTATATGGCTATTTTAAAAGAATTGTATATACAATGTTGATTTTAAAATCTTGTAAGAAGTTATATTTTTCCAAAGAAAACTGGAAAAATATCTCCCATTTTACATGCTCTTCTGCAAGGTGACCCTGACACTTCTCCACTGGTTCCCCATCCTCCAAAATCTGGGTGGGCCTTGGCATTGACTGCAAGGAGATCAAACCAGTCAATCCTAAAGGAAATCAGTCCTGAATATTCATTGGAGGGACTGATGCTGAAGCTGAAACTGAGGCTGAAACTCCAATACCTTGATCACCTGATGCAAAGAACTGACTCTTTGGAAAAGACCCTGATGCTGGGAAAGATTGAAGGTGGGAGGAGAAGGGGACGACAGAGGATGAGATGGTTGGATGGCATCACCAACTCAATAGACATGAGTTTGAGTAAGCTCCAGAAGTTGGTGATGGACAGGAAAGCCAGGCGTGGTGCAGTCCATGGGGTCACAAAGTGTCCGACATGACTGAGCAACTGAACTGAACTGAACTGAAGTCTCATCAGAAGGCTCGATTGGGCTGATCATCTGAGATGGTGCACTGACACGGCAGATGGTTGAGGCCAATTATTGACCTAGAGCTCAGGAGGGTCTCTTGGCCTGAGATCCCATATGTGACCTCTCCTTGTGGTTTGGCCTCATCATGTGCAGCTGGTGTCCAAGAATGAGTGTTCTAAAGGCAGAAAGTGGAATCTGGCCAGATTTGGGCTTCATTCAGACTGGCACATGGTCACTACCTCTGTATTGTATGGTCAAAGTGACTCTCAAGAGTCTTCTCCAATACCACAGTTCACATGCATCAATTCTTCGGTGCTCAGGTTTCTTTGTAGTCCAACTCTCATATCCATACATGACTACTGGAAAAACCATAGCTTTGACTAGGTGGACCTTTGTTGGCAAAGTAATGTCTCTGCTTTTTAATAGGCTGTCTAGGTTGGTCACAGCTTTTTTTCCAAGGAGCAAACATCATTTTAACTTAATGGCTGCAGTCACCATCTGCAGTGATTTTTGGAGTCCAAGAAAATAAAGTCTGTCATTGTTTCCATTATTTATCCATCTATTTGGCATGAAGTGATGGAACCAGATACCACGATCTTCATATCTTGAATGTTGAGTTTTAAGCCAGCTTTTTCACTCTCCTCTTTCACTTTCATTAAGAGGCTCCTCGGGTCGTCTTTGCTTTCTGCCATAAAGATGGTATTATACGCATATCTGAGGTTATTGATATTTCTCCCAGCAATCTTGATTCCAGCTTGTGCTTCATCCAGCCTGGCATTTTGCATGATGTACTCCGTATATAAGTTAAGTAGAGTGACAATATAGAGCCTTGACATACTCCTTTCCCAATGTGGAACCAGTCCATTGTTCCATATCCAGTTCTAACTGTTGCTTCTTGACCCACATACAGATTTCTCAGGAGGCAGGTAAGGTGGTGCGATATTCCCGTATCTTTACGAATGGAGTCTAAGTCTATGGAGGGTGGAAAGTTTTCTGATCTAGGTTCCGCATGTAAAAACAGTTGAAACTATAGTCTCATATGGGCACTATTCACCCTTTGATCCATCTGGTTCTTTTAATTATGAATAATTGCATCACTCAAGGAAATCTACTTTTCTTTCTCAACAGATGTTAGATTTCCAACAGGCCCAACAACTCTTCCTCCTTTTCCTGCTCAGCCTTGAGGTAGGATCAGGCAGCATTTACACATGACCAGAATCAACTCTATTTTTGTCAAGACAGACTTTTGTAAGGTTGATAGTAAGTTAACTCTTCTTTCATTTCAGTATTTCCAAGCTCTTCCTCTTCAGCTGCTGTGCAGCGTATTCTATGGACCCCCTCATATGGTGCTCAATAGGCAGCACTGTCGGCTATCAAAACACAGGGCCTGCATTTTAATATGTAACCCGGGAGGCTGGGCTAGAAATATAAAAATACACAGAATAAGAACTCCTTTAGCAGTCCCTCAGTATAAATTAGGGAGCCATGGCTCACAGCCAAAGTAACAACACATGCTGGGGGACAGAGAAGGACCTGGACACTGTGGTCCTGTTCACAGTGAGGAGAATTAAAGCACCATGAGTTACTTTGCCTAAAACTAAGGAACTACATCCAGGTAGGTCCACAGACCCAGTGTCCCCTTATCTCACATTTTTTTGCTTTGCAGGAGAACCTGAGTACTGTTCTTTGAAATCCTTTTTTTAACATAATTTTATTTATTAACCTATTTTTGGATCTTCATTGTTGCACAGGCTTTTTTTCTAGTTGCAAAGCAGGCTTTTTCTCTAGTTGCGGTGAGCATGGGTTACTCTTCAGCTGCACCGCGTGGGTTTCTCATTGTAGTGGCTTCCCTCGTTGAGGAGCTCAGCCTCTGGGGTTTGTAGGCTTCAGTAAGTTGAGGCTCCCGGGCTCTACAGGCTCAGTAGTTATGGCACATGGGCTTAGTTGCTCCTCAGCATGTGGGATCTTCCCGGATCAGGGACCAAACACATGTCTCCTGCATTGGCAGGTGGATTCATTACCACTGAGCCACCAGGGAAGCCCTGAAAATACTTAAAGTTGACAGAGACTTAACCATTTTCATGTTATCATCATCATCCTATTTCCCTCCAGCTCTTGTTAGCAATGGGATAAGGCTTGTCCCCGTGACTCCTGGCCCTGTGGGCCCTCTGGATGAAACAGCATAAAGGTTGGTTTTTACCCCCTCCTGGATCGCATCATTCTGCATCTAAGAAAACTGCACGTTGACTCACTTACTACTGCTTGTGTGCATCTGGCCCCAAGCCCCTTGTCAACCAGTGGAAGTGTTTGGCAAGAACACCAAAATGCCACCAAGGGAACTCAGGATGCAATAAGGCCTCTTTGTTACAGTCCCAGGGACATCTGAAGTGCATTTTAACCAGGGCAGATGCACACACCACCTCCACAGTAACATACTGTACCCAGCCCAGCAATAAATATTGCTGCATTGACAGCACTGTAATTTATCCAGAGCAGAGCAGCTGAATCCCAGAGCCCAACGTCTCATTCTACATCCAAATTCTTCCATAAAGAGATGCCTTCAGGGAAACTTTTTCTCCCCTGAAAATTCAGGTTGTAAATTACCTTTGACAAATTAACTTTCACTTCTCCTTGGAGACAGATTTTAAAAGGAGAGTGTCTAGGAGAAATACATCAAAGGCTTTGCTGTTTGGTGGTCTGTTGGATGGGCTGGGGCAGTTGGGCTTCTTTTGTTTCGACAAACACTTACAGCCCTAATTCAGTGTCTATCCCTAAAAATCAAGTCAGGACGTGAAGTAAAGGTAGTAGACACCTGGAAGGGGGCTGCCAAAGCCCCACTCCCAGAAAGACTCTCCAGAAACCATTACATTTGGGCTTACACTCAGAGAAAGAGAGAAGACTCAAGTTTGATCTGCTTCACAGCAGGACCATTCCAGCAAAATGCTCTTAACCAACTTCTTCCAAGCCAGCTCCTCTGGGAGTTACAGGAGGCTCTACGTGGCCCCTGGAAAACACACTGACACTTTGCTCCAGGAAGTGACATACACACTCGCCAGAACTCAGTCACATCTGTTTCCAAACCTGCTTATGCCAATGGAATGTCTTATGGTCATTAAAGTACATAATCCAGCATTATTTATATATAATATTTATGAGGAAATATGAAAGTAAAAAGAGTTCTTTCTAGGAAAGCTACGTTGGCTTCGAAAGGACTCAATACAATGAATAAAACCTATTTTAGAATGAGGTGTGAAAGATAAAACTATAAGTGATATTATATATAATATCATATATATAAGAAGATATTATAAACATCTGACTTTTGGATGTAGTTTACTCAAGAAAGACAACTGAGGACTCCTATCTGGAAACTTGATCCGCTTCACAGCAGGACCATACCAGGAAAATGCTGGAATGGCCAATTAAGAGGACAATTGAGGGTCATTTCGATGACTCTCACCAAAAGACCTTGGCTTTCATTAAAAGATTGGTGACTTCCTGGATATTTGTATGATTTAAGTTTCAGTTCAGTTCAGTTCAGTTCAGTCACTCAGTTGTGTCCGACTCTGTGACCCCATGAATCGCAGCACAACACGCCTCCCTGTCCATCACCAACTCCCAAAGTTCAATCAGACTCACATCCATCGAGTCAGTGATGCCATCCAGCAATCTCATCCTCTGTCATCCCCTTCTCCTCTTGCCCCCAATCCCTCCCAGCATCAGAGTCTTTTCCAATGAGTCAACTCTTCGCATGAGGTGGCCAAAGTACTGGAGTTTCAGCTTCAGCATCATTCCTTCCAAAGAAATCTCAGGGCTGATCTCCTTCAGAATGGACTGGTTGGATCTTCTTGCAGTCCAAGGGACTTTCAAGAGTCTTCTCCAACACAGTTCAAAAGCATCGATTCTTCGGCGCTCAGGTTTCTTCACAGTCCAACTCTCACATCCATACATGACTGCTAGAAAAACCATAGCCTTGACTAGATGGACCTTTGTTGGCAAAGTAATGTCTCTGTTTTTGAATATGCATAAGAAAAGTCATAACTTTTCTTCCAAGGATTTAAGTTTAATAAATGCTTAATATATTGCATTTACTAAAGCATAATATATTTTCTTATACTTTACTAACTTTAAAAGACTTTTCATGGTTAGCCCATCCAATTACAGGTCCTAGCACCAGAGAGTAAGCAGACCTCTCTATAGTTACAATGTGCAATGCTATCAGTGAAATGCTTAAAAGATATTCTCCAAGGAATTCATGGTTTTGTTGATACTGACTTTTCAAATGAATAAGATTTTGATTCAATCGTAAGCAACAAACATCTGGCAATAAGAAGTATATGTAGAAATCCCAATAGATCACTCAATCCACTTGAGAAAGGTGTAGAAATGTAAAGTCTTTTCAAGGAATCTCCAAGTGTCCCTAAGAAAATAACAGGTTAATTTTCTTATTTTTAAGAGCCAGAAGAAGGAGAAGCCTATTGCAATACTCCTTAAATTATATAACCAGAAGTGAAGAAATGCTGGATTGATCTCATGCTCTTCTCTGTTTTCCTTTCCAAAAGCACCACAAAGTAATAATATTAAATAAAACATGATATAAACCCATACCAAAAAGAGAAAAGGGAAAGATCACAGGAAATGGGAGCTCCATAAGTTTATAGAAGAAAGTCAACAGACTCATGGTACAATAAGCAGGAAGACCCACAACCTGTGGGATCCAGGAAGGGTGCAACTGAAAAATGAAATAGTATAAAGGGGGTCCAAGTGGCTAGAAAAGGCACAGAAAGAGTCAGAACTCAGAAATACTGACTGAGTTCATCTGAGAGCAAGGCAAAGGTGAAAAATGGTGAGACTGTAAATCTATAGATGGGCAAGTAGAAATCCAAGCCATCAACTCTCATCCCTACTGGGCCCAAAACCCTTTCCCATCTGAGGCTGGAGCAAGCCTGGCGCTCAGGCATCCATTTCTTATATTTCTCCTAACCCCTGCACAGACCAAAGAAAAAGAGTATGTCAGGCATACAAGATTAAAGTGAACTAGAGCCAGACATCCTGGAATGCGAAGTCAAGGGGGCCTTAGGAAACATAACTATGAACAAAGCTAGTGGAGGTGAAGGCATTCCTGTTGAGCTATTTCAAATCCTAAAAGCTGATGCTGTGAAAGTGCTGCACTCAATATGCCAGCAAATTTGGAAAACTCAGCAGTGGCCACAGGACTGGAAAAGGTCAGTTTTCATTCCAATCTCAAAGAAAGGCAATGCCAAAGAACGCTCAAACTACCACACAATTGCATTCATCTCACACGCTAGTGAAGTAATGCTCAAAATTCTCCAAGCTAGGCTTCAACAATACGTGAACCGTGAACTTCCAAATGTTCAAGCTGGTTTTAGAAAAGGCAGAGGAACCAGAGATCACACTGCCAACATTCATTGGATCATCAAAAAAGCAAGAGAGTTCCAGAAAACATCTATTTCTCCTTTATTGACTATGCCAAAGCCTTTGACTGTGTGGCTCACAAAAAACTGTGGAAAATTCTGAAGGAGATGAGACTACCAGACCACCTGACATGCCTCTTGAGAAATCTGTATGCAGGTCAGGAAGCAACAGTTAGAACTGAACATGGAACAACAGACTGGTTCCAAATAGGAAAAGGAGTATGTCAAGGCTGTATATTGTCACCCTGTTTATTTAACTTATATGCAGAGTACATCATGAGAAACGCTGGGCTGGAAGAAGCACAAGCTAGAATCAAGATTGCTGGGAGAAATATCAATAACCTCAGATATGCAGATGACACCACCCTTATGGCAGAAAGTGAAGAAGAAATAAAGAGCCTCTTGATGAAAGTGAAAGAGGAGAGTGAAAAAGTTGGCTTAAAGCTCAAAATTCAGAAAACTAAGATCATGGCATCTGGTCCTATCACTTCAAGGCAAATAGATGGGGAAATAATGGGAACAGTGGCAGACTTTATTTTGGGGGGCTCTAAAATCACTGTAGATGGGACTTCAGCCATGAAATTAAAAGATGCTTACTCCTTGGAAGGAAAGTTATGACCAACCTAGAGAGCATATTAAAAAGCAGAGACATTACTTTGTCAACAAAGGTCCATCTAGTCAAGGCTATGGTTTCTCCAGTAGTCATGTATGGATGTGAGAGTTGGACTGTGAAGAAAGCTAAGCACTGAAGAATCAATACTTTTGAACTGTGGTGTTGGAGAAATCCCTTGAGAGTCCCTTGGACTGCAAGGAGATCCAACCATGCCATCCTAAAGGAGAGTACTCCTGAGTGTTCATTGGAAGGACAGATGTTGAAGTTGAAACTCCAGTACTTTGGCCATCTGATGAGAAGAGCTGACTCATTTGAAAAGACCCTGAAGCTGGGAAAGATTGAAGGCAGGAGGAGAAGGGGACGACAGAGGATGAGATGGTTGGATGGCATCACTGACTCAATCAACATGAGTTTGAGTGAACTCTGGGAGTTGGTGATGGACAGGGAGGCCTGGTGTGCTGCAGTCCATGGAGCTGCAAAGAGTCAGACACGACTGAGTGACTGAACTGAATTGAACTGAACTGAGACTACTTAGGAACAGACTTATACATCTTGTAATGTACCGAGTCCCCAACACTGAATCTAAAGTGAATTCACCTGTCCACACAGGTAAATTGGTCTCATGGTCATATGCTATTGTCTCAATCAAGAATCAACCAAGAACTACCACACATCTGAAGCCCCCAATATAAAGAGAGGTACCAAGATAAGGACACAAGCAAATTATTCCAGAGAAGTCAAAAGAAAGAAAACTAAACCTTTGGAGACACAAGAGATGGTATCAAATTCTTTAAAAATTACCAGAATGTAATGAAATAGAAATAGAGAAGGAGGAGCTATTGGAAATTAAAATATGATGCCCACATTAAAAACAAAATTCAATAGAAGGGCAGAGTGATAAAGCTGGAATTCCACAGGAGGAAAAAAAGGAAGAGGAGAGTTTTAGAAAGATAACATAAAAAAAAAAAAAATGGAGGGGCTTAAAAAAGGATACAAAGAACATTCCCAAGCTGAAAGACTTGTTTTATTAAAGGAGCCAAGCCAGCACTCAGAACAACAAACCAAAAAACACATACACCTAATATACCATCATGAAATTTTACAACACTAAGGATAAATAGAAGATCGTCAAAACTCTGCAAGGAGAAATGAGTCACCAGAGAAGAAACGAGGCTACAAGGGGCAGTGGGCCTCTCAGAAGGCAGCACAGGGCGTCAGGCAACTGTGGGGTGATGTTCCCGGGAACATAACGTCCAAAGGAGAACGATACCCAGCCAAACTATCGCGTGTATGTGTGTGATTTACAAAGATTCAGAAAACTTACCATTTATTTATACAATGCTTCTTAGAAAGTACCTATCTTACTTCCCATGACTCCCTTCACTCTCCTTCCAACCTCACTCACCACACTCAAGGTTTCATCCACCCTTCCTGAAAGGAGAATATCAAGAAGTCCGATGGATGCCTGGTGTAGGGAGCATGCCCATCCCTAAGTCAGGTATCCAGCCTAGACTGATAAGAGGCAGGACAAAACAGAAAAGCTTCCCAGGGAATTGACTGACGGGTTTTGTGACCAGAAAGGACCAAGAAGGTCAAAGACTACAGTGTCAGAAAAAGAAGAGCAATACTGTAAGGGCAAAATTATCATTCAGACGTGCCAAAAAACCTGGATTTCCAGGAAACAGATCAAGGGTTGCCAGATTACTACTATATTCACTCAATTCTTGTTCAGTAGCTAATAATTCTGAAGAACCATAGCAAATGATGTTATCAAATCATTTCGCAGCTGGAGTTTTTATATGACAGTTATTTTTGTTATGTCCATTGACAGACTACCTTATATTTAGGCAAGTCTCTTCATCTCCCAGGGTCAGGGTCAGATTTAAGCTAAAAACAGGAGGAGAAAGGGACCAAAAGGGTGATAATACTTGCCTCCTACCACTGTAGGAGCTTTCAAGATTTATAATTAGATTGCATTTTCAAACTATTCCAGTGCTCCCCAGGGAGAAGGACTATAAAAGATAATCAATTATTTTCTCATCAAAAGGAGGCTGACAAAGAAAGACTTTAAGGATAGGGACCCTTTAATTTGTTTAAGCCTCTAGCTTTAACAAGATTTCCAGAGTGTTTAGAACTTCCTAGGGCCCAGTACCAACTCTGGCTTCCTCCAACAAATGGAATATTTATGGTATCTGAAAAATCCCTTTCTTGCTTGAAAAATATCACAGTAGCACTGTAACTGTGCCCATTCATTCAATTCACTTAGTCTACTGATACCAATGGAGGACAGGGCCAGGTGGGTGGCAGCAAGAATGAATAGATATTGCCTCAACAGACCATGATAGCTCCTTCCACTCCCAGGGTCCAAGGTCCTGTGTTCACACCTCCATAGCTCTTCTTATCCTCCACCTGTGAAGATGATCTGTCCCTCAAGGTCAGCTCCAGAGGCCATATCTTCTCCACAAAGCTTTTCTGGCCTCATCAGCAGAGGGTCATCAATTGGTATTTCATATAGACCTATCCATCTCACAGTATATATCAAGATGAACGATTATTCCCTTGTTCAGCTCCTCACATAAAACATAAGGACAGAGTTTGTGTTTATTCATTGTCAGGACTCTCTTGGGCTCAACACTTTTTTTTGGATAAATGTGACAAATTAGACTCTTTGCAACACTACTCAGAGGCTTAGCATCTTTGCAACATCACTCAGAGGCTTCAAGCAAACTGTGACCCATCATCTTCTTAGAAGCATGAATGTAAGAAGGGCCTTCATTCTCTAGAGGCCAAAATTAAAAGCCAACCGTATTTCTAGAATCCTTCTGCAAAGAACTCAGTACAAAAAATTCCAGTTTTTTTCAAAAGAAATCCAAAAGAAAGGCATCCCAAAAAGCCTTGCAAATGACCAAAAAGGAGCTCTTCTTTTAATTTTATTTATTTTTAATTGAAGGATAATTGCTTTACACTATTGTATTGATTTCTGCCGTACATCAACATGAATCAGCCATACTTTTACATATGTCTTCTCCCTCTCGGACCTCCCTCCCACCTGCCTCCCTATCAGATCCCCCCAGGCTGTCTCAGAGCACTGGTTTGAGCTCCCTCAGCCAGACAGCAAATCCCCACTGGCTATCTACTTTACATACGATAGTGTATATGTTTCCATGCTACTCTCTCCATTTGTCCTACACTCTCCTTCCCCCCGATCCCCACCCATGTCCACGAGTCTGTTCTCTATGTCTGTGTCTCCACTGCTGACCTACATATAGGTTCATTGGCACCATCTTTCTAGATTTCATATACATGTGTTAATACACAATATTTTTCTCTTTCTGACTTACTTCATTCTGCATAATAGGCCTAAGTTCATCCAACTCATTAGAACTGACTCAAATGCATTCCTTTTTATGGCTGAGTAATATTCCATTGTATATATGTACCAGAGCTTCTTTATCCATTCATCTGTCAATGGATGTCTAGGTTGCTTCCATGTCCTGGCTATTGTAAATAGTGATCAGTGGGGTACATATGTCTTTCTCAATTCTGGTTTCCTCAGGGTATATGCCCAGTAGTGGGACTGCTGGGTCATATGGTAGATTTATTCCTAGTTTTTCAGGAAATCTCCATACTGTTCTCCATAGTGACTATATCAATTGACATTCCCACCAGCAATGTGAGAGGGTCCCCTTTTCTCCACACCCTCTCCAGCATTTATTGTTTGTAGATTTTTTGATGATGACCATTCTGACCAGTGTGAGATGATAGTTCATTGTAGTTTTGATTTCCATGAAAAGGAACTCTCAATACATAGCATATATTCACTCACATCACCAGCAAATGGGACTTGGGCTCTATTCCAGGAAACGAGATAGGGAAGCCCAGAATTCTGTACCACTGGGGCAGCAAAGATAGTGGTGACATCCTTCTGAATTTAAGGATTTTTAATTTAAGGGGCTTCTCTGATGGTTCAGTGATTAAGACTCCACCTTGCAATGCAGGGGACATGGGTTTGATCCCTGGTCCAGGAAGATCCCATATGCTGTAGGGCAACTAAGCCCATGTACCACAATTACCCCAACCACTGAAGCCTGTGCGCCCTAGAGCCCAAACTCCACACTAAGAGAAGCCACTGCAATAAGAGGCCCATGCATTACAATCAGAGAGCAGTTCCCTCTGGCCACAAGTGAAGAAAGTCTACACAGCAAGGAAGACCCAGTGCAGTCAAAATAACAAACTAAAATTAAATTATTAAAATAAATAATAAACAAAGAACAAAGGACAAAGCCATGGAAAGATGCACTGACAATCTATTTTCAAGGATAATTTTATTTACTTATTTATTTTCTAAATAAGAGATATATGTACACACACACACACACAAGAATGGAACAAATTCTAAAGTTTTAAAGAAATGGAAAGTAAGTCTTCTACTCTTGTTCCCCAGCCACCCATCTCCCTACTCTGCAGAGGCAACAACTCCTGCATTCTTTAAATATCCACAAATCCTTAATCTTTTCTGATGTGCGGTCAGGCATATATGATGGTCAGAACATGCCTACCAAGAAACAAATCCTAGGAAAACTCTTGGTTCTGACAGAAGCCTGGCCCTAAAGACTAAGTGAAGACCTCAGCAAGTATCAAGAGAGAACTGGCTAACTCACACAAGGACTATGGAGGGTTCAGTTCCAACGCCTGCCCTGCCCGTGCCTCCTCTTAAACATAGAAACTTTGCCTCGGCTTGTGCTGGCATCGTATGAAAAGATTCTTAGCAAAGTTAAGGAGGACAAACTGAGTATTCCATCCCAGCAAATGTTGGCCAGGTAGAACGTCAAAGCAAAAAAGCCCAGTTAGTAGCTGCTTTGGGTTAAGTGCTGTCCACAAAATCTATACGCTGAACCCCTAACTCCCAGTACTTCTGAATGTGACTGTATCTGGAGAAAGAGCATTTAAAGACACGGTTAAAATAAAATAATGTCATTAGGGCAGGTCCTAATCCAATCCAGCTGGTGTCCTTATAAAAACAAAATTTTGGACACAGACAGACCTATAAAATAAAGGTTGAGCACAGAGTAACTGATGCTTTTGAATTGTGGGGCTGGAGAAAACTCTTGAGAGTCCCTTGGACTTCAAGGTGATCAAACCAATCAATCCTAAAGGAAAATCAACCCTGAATATTCATTGGAAGGACTGATACAGAAGCTGAAGCTCCAATACTTTGGCCACCTGATGCAAAGAGCTAACTTATTGGAAAAGACCCTGATGCTGAAAAAGATTGAAGGCAAAAGGAAAAGGGGGAGGCAGAGGATGAGACGGTTAGACAGCATCAATGACATGAGTTTGAGCAAACTCCGGGAGAGAGTGAAGGACAGGGGAGCCTGGTTAGTTACAGTCCACAGAGACACAAAGAATCTGGCACAACTTGGTGACCAAACAGCAACAACACCTGTAATAGAAGGTGGCTGTCTATAAGCCAAGGAGAGAAGCCTCAGAAAAATCACCCTGCCAACACTTTGATCTTAAACTTCCAGCCTCCAGATCTGTGAGGAAATAAATTTCCAGTGTCTAAGCCACCCTATGCGTGGTTCTTTGTAACAGTGGCCATGGCAAGATAACACAGTAACAAATATAATTAAAGTGTATTTGCAGACACATTTATAGTAGGTCAAGACCCAATAATTCACAAGCTCCTGTTCAGTTCAGTTCAGTCACTCAGTCGTGTCCGACTCTTTGCAACCCGATGAACTGCAGCACGCCAGGCTTCCCTGTCCATCACCAACTGCTGGAGCTTACTCAAACTCATGTCCATCGAGTCGGTGATGCCATCCAACCATCTCATCCTCTGTCTTCCCCTTCTCCTCCTGCCTTCAATCTTTCCCAGCATCAGGGTCTTTTCTAATTAGTCAGTGCTTGGAATCATGTGGCCAAAATATTGGAGCTTCAGCATCTGCATCAGTCCTTCAAAGAATATCCAGGACTGATTTTCTTTAGGATGGACTGGTTGGATCTCCTTGCAGTCCAAGGGACTCTCAAGAGTCTTCTCCAACACCACAGTTCAAAAGCATCAATTCTTCTGTGCTCAGCTTTCTTTATAGTCCAACTCTCACATCCATACATGACTACTGGAAAAACCATAGCTTTGACTAGATGGACTTTTGTTGGCAAAGTAATGTCTCTGCTTTTTAATATGCTGTCTAGGTTAATCATAACTTCTCTTTCAAGGAGCAAATGTCTTTCAATTTCATGGCAACAGTCACCATCTGCAGTGATTCTGGAGCCCAAAAATATAAAGTCTGTCACTGTTTCCATTATTTATTTGCCATGAAGTGATAGGACCAGATGCCATGATCTTAGTTTTCTGAATTTTGAGCTTTAAGCCAATTTTTTCACTCTCCTCTTTCACTTTCATCAAGAGGCTTTTTAGTTCCTCTTCACTGTCTGCTATAAGGGTGGTGTCATCTGCATATCTAACATATCTAAGTTATTGATATTTCTCCCAGCAATCTTGATTTCAGTTTGTGCTTCTTCCAGCCTGGCATTTCTCATGATGTACTCTGCATATAAATTAAATAAGCAGAGTGACAATGTACAGCCTTGACGTACTCCTTTTCCTATTTGGAACCAGCCTGTTGTTCCATGTCCAGTTCTAACTGTTGCTTCCTGACCTGCATACAGATTTCTCAGGAGGCAAGTAAGGTGGTTTGGTATTCCCATCTCTCTTAGAATTTTCCACAGTTTATTGTGATCCATACAGTCAAAGGCTTTGGAGTAGTCAATAATGCAGTAGATATTTTTCTGGAACTCTCGTGCTTTTTCGATGATCCAACAGATGTTGGCAATTTGATCTCTGGTTCCTCTGCCTTTTCTAAAACCAGCTTGAACATCTGGAATTTCATGGTTCACGCACTGATAAAGCCTGGCTTGGAGAATTTTGAGCATTACTTTACTAGTGTGTGAGATGAGTGCAACTGTGTGGCAGTTTAAACATTCTTTGCCTTTCTTTAGAATTGGAATGAAAACTGACCTTTTCCAGTCCTGTGGCCACTGCCGAGTTTTCCAAATTTGCTGGCATATTGTGTGCAACACTTTCACAGCATCAGCTTTTAGGATTTGAAATAGCTCAACAGGAATTCCATCACCTCCACTAGCTTTGTCTGTAGTGATGCTTTCTAAGGCCCACTTGACTTCACACTCCAGGATGTCTGGCTCTAGGTGAGTGATCACACCATTGTGGTTATCTGGGTCATGAAGATCTTTTTTGTATAGTTCTTCTGTGTATTCTTGCCACCTCTTCTTAATATCTTCTGCTTCTTTTAGGTCCATACCATTTCTGTCCTTAACTGTGCCCATCTTTGCATGAAATGTTCCCTTCAATTTTGATATATGGCAAAACCAATACAATATTGTAAAGTTAAAAAATAAAATTAAAAAAAAAGAGAGATTTCTAGTCTTCTCCATTCTATTGTTTTCCTCTATTTCTTTGCACTGATCACTGAGGAAGACTTGTACATAGAACCACCAAGCCACTCAACCCAAAGGAAGCTAGAGGAGTCTCCAGCCGAATCTCGGTCTGGGAAGTCAAGGTACTTGAGTTCTAATCCCTTTCTTCTTTCATCCTTCCTTTCACTGCTCTGTCTGTCAGTCCTGTTCAATTCAGTTCCATCATTCCTCATTCAACACCATCCAGTAAAGCTCACCTCACCTGTCCACATGTCAGTTTCTGCCCAACTAAATCCAAATAAACACAGGCAGTAGTAACACACACCAGTCAAGGCCCTTTGCACTAGGATTCCGGATTCCACTTTGCAGTCACGTGTGTATGACAGTCACCCCTCCAGGAATCATGGGGGAGAACTCAGGTGCAATTTACCTAATTGATCTACAAAGAGGATTACTCACTCTCCATTTATTCTTGATCACCTTAAAGGAAAAAAAAACAAAAACAAAAAACAGGCCTTCTAGGTGCACACAACTTCTACATTCTACATTCTCCATTTATCATGACTGTTTGCCTGACAGTTTTTAACACTGTCAGAATATTAATGCTGCAGAGCTCTATCTCAATCTTCTTGCTGATCTGATAATTATCTAACAAACTCGCTCCTCTACTGGAGCATCCCTCAGGCTGCCAAGCACGTCCAAGACTGTTCCATCCATACAGCGTGATTCCACTTCCAGTTTGGCAAAACTTTTGAGTCTTTTTTTTTTTAATTAAACGAATGTCAGGATATAATCTGGAGAGATATTAACATGCACTAAATCCAAAGAGTCTTTGGACCAACTTTTCTAAATCATATTTTCTAAGTGAAGTCATCGACTTCCTGTGCTGAGAAGGTGATTAATTGGTGAGGGATATGATGTAGAAAGCACTCTGTTGCCTTAACTCAGCATTTTCTGTTGCCCAGCAGAGCGCACTAAGCCTTCTACGGAGAATGCTAACAAGCCTTCGAGCTCAGCAGTCAGTGGAGACCTGGCAGTTCCCTGAACCCGGGGTGACTGAACAGGCAGCCCTCTCCACCGCAACTTTCCTCCAAACTGGTCAGTGAAAGGCGGGAGTCTCTGCACCCCAGCTCTCTCCCATTTGTTAGCCAGACCCAGGGAGACAGTCTGGCTTCCAAATGGTGGCATGGCCTGCAGCTGGCCGGAACACAGAGGGGCTGAGGGGAGGCAGCAGAGGGCCTTGGAGAGACTAAAAACAAAACAAAAAAAGACAGCCTCTGTAAAAGTTTTTTTTTTGGGGGGGGTGCGGTGGGGGTGGTTTGTCTATGGTTCTGGAGGCCCATTCCCAGACCTCCTCCACAGGAATGAACCAGCTTCCACAGACCCCTCTGTGTCATCGGGCCCAGCAACAGCTGTCATGTAAGGGGGATTGCTTGTCCTCCTTAAAGTGCTTCACGATCCCTTCGTCCCACCCTTGTGGTGGCAGGGGTGGGGCTTCACGCTGGCCAGAAGTGTGACCCCCACACCTGGATTGCTGCACCAGGTGAATATGACACAGAATGAACTGAAAGCACAGAGCTAGATGTCTCAGTGAAGCTTGGATCCTAAATGGGAGAGGTACCATAATGTGATTCCAACATGAAACCTCCAGCACCTCCCCCCCCCACCATAAGCTTGTGATCATCTCCAGTGGTGAGATTTAATTTAAATTAATGTGCTTAAGTCAATCAACCATTTGCAGTGTGTAAGACCTTATTTCAATCCTGGTTGAAGAATGAAAAATAAGATAATCATGAAACAGTGAAAGGTGGACACCAACTGCATATTTTATATTATGAAATAATTGTTCACTGTTTTAAATGTGATAATGGCAGAAAGTGGTTGCTTTGTCATAGAGACCTTATCTTTTGGGGACACATAATAAGATGTTTATGTACAAATGAAATGATGACTCAAAGGGTAGAAGGGGAGAGAATAGAGGTGTGAATAGACGATTATTGTTGGAGCCAGTGGGGAGGGTGGGGCCCACAGGGGGAGGGGGCTGATACTACCCCCTCTGCTTCCGTAGGAGTTGGAAATTTTCTCGTAATGAAAACTCTGATTACTCTTATCAATCCTTCCCCCTCCCCATTTTGAGGATTCGACACAAGTCCAAGCACACCTGGGCAGGAACGATGATTCCGTCTACACCTCAGACTGTCGACACTGAGGCATCTGAGCAGAGGAGCCAGGATTGGGGGCAGCTGCCCTCCTGCGCTGAGACAAAGGCCTGACGCTTCCCGCTCTGGGTCTGCGGGTCAGGAAGTGATCCCTGACCACCCCATGCTTCTCTGGAAACACAAACCAAATTCCGTTCCCCGGATGAGGTTTCTTTTCTTTTCTCCTTAAGAAAATCAGGTTTTCCAGTTCGGGCAGGGGGCGGGGGTGGGGGATGGGGGTGTCAAAGGGTGTAATTGCAGGGTTTTGGCTGGCAAGCACACAGACCCAGTGCTCTGGGGTGTTTGGCCGGCAGCAAGGAGATTAGCAGATGAAAGGAAAAGATAATATTACCTGCTGGGGTTATCTTTCTTCGCACCAAGGGTCATGAACCCATTACTCACCATTTAAAAGCCCTGCAGGAGAGGGTCCTAAGAATATATAAATACAGACCCAAGAGGGGCTCCCCTGACAGCAGGAGAGACAACCCGCCTTTCTTTTGTCCAGGATCCCAGGATCTTAAGAAACTGCAAACACTTCAAGCATCTGGAGCAAAACAGTTTTTAACGTATCTGGCTCCCCAGAAGGGACCCACAAAGGCAGGACAAGGCCAGGCAGGACGTGCTATGTGGGGGTTTTGCTTCAGGGGACAATCTTCTATCCTAGGCAACAGGGCACATTATGGGAAGGAAAAAGCCTTCCAGGGTTCCATTCCTAACCTTCAACTGTTCAAAGACTTCAAATTCATTTGTTTTTCAGGTTTGGAAATAGTTTATCTTTCAGACATATCCCGAAAAAGTGAATGAATAATAAAATAGCCAAAAATACAGACCTATTCCTTTCTCAGTCCCACTGCAAAGGCCCCCGCTATCCTATCCTGAATTTATATTAATTTAGTATTCCCATAAATAGCTTCAAGCTTCTGCCACATACATCTTCATCCCAAGGCAACATGTAAGATTGCTCTGTACAGATTTAACCTTTACGTAAACAGAATCAGGTCACGTGAATCCTCCTATAGCTAGCTTTTCCTGCTCAAGCTATGTTGTGAGAGCCATGCGTGTTAGAACCTGTGGCTCTACTCAGTAAGCAGGATCACAGTTCATCACCATCTGGGTTGTATCCTGTGGACATCTGGGTTGTCTGCAGTTTCTGTGAATAGCCCCACTGTGGTTCCCTTCCGACTTGTGTGATAGTTTCTCTGGTACCTTCCTCACTGGGGCAGGATCCAACTTCTCCAGCTGGGGCTTAGCTACTCAGTAATGCAGGTATATCAGTCTCAACTCTGGATATAAAATAGACAACAAGGACCTACTGTATAGCATAGAGAATTATACTCAATAGCTTGTAATAACCGATAGTGGAAAAGAATATAAAAAAAGTATATTTATGTGAAAGAAAGAGTATATATATGTATGTATAACTGAATCACTTTGCTGTACACCTGGAATTAACACAGCCATGTGTAAATCAACTATACATCAATAATTTTTTTAATACAAATAATAAAAATTAAAAAGCAGAGGGCTAAAATCAGGACAATTAAAACTAAAGGGAGATTGAGAATAAGATACACTAATCAAATATTCATTTAAAGAAGTGGGTAAAATAACCCAATTATAATCTGTAATTTATCCACATAATTATTCACATAATTCAATAACAACATAACACAGAAAATGGGAGGTTTTGATCTGAATAGAAAATACTTTGTATTTACAGATTGTTAGTAAGTTACCAATTCTGTTTATTTAGAAGCTTAAAAGCAAGAAGGCTTATCTTACACAAGGAATCAGTAAAAGAAAAGAATACAGACATAAACATTTTACCTACGCCAGATTAGGTCAAGGGTAACACTAAACCAATAGAGATCTTAACATTAGAATATGCTGCATACTATTTTAAATAAAAAATATCCTCTAGTCAATTATCTCCCTCTGCCAGTTTCTTCTCTCAGCATATTTTTGCCTACACTTGGAATTGTCAGACTTTAAAATTTTGGGGTCCCTGACAGAGGCAAAGTGGTCCCTCTGAGGTTTTAACTTGTATTTTCAGATTCATGAGTCTTTCAAAGGCTTCCTTATAGGTGAGTTGCCTATTTATATTTTTTAGTTCCATTTATTTAGCTAGAGGGCAATGTGGGTATTTACGAAGATTTAAAGGTACAAACAATGGACCACAAGCCACACTGACCCTTGGGGAGGAAGTGCATTATATCCAGGGAAATACCCGAGCAGTATCTACCTCCTTCTCCTCCCACCACCCACCTCCCTCCTCTGTCATGCTGACATCCCTTCAGGAGACGAGACATGATGAAACACCAGTTCACACTAGCTCTGCAGCCAGCTAACCACAGACACTCCTAAGGTTCCTTCTTTGTTTAACGTATCTGTCTCTGGAGTCACAAGGGTGGCAGTGTTGGGATGGAGTGCTGCTGCTGCTGCTAAGTCACTTCAGTCGTGTCCGACTCTGTGCGACCCCATAGACGGCAGTCCACCAGGCTCCCCCGTCCCTGGGCTTCTCCAGGCAGGAACACTGGAGTGGGTTGCCACTTCCTTCTCCAATGCATGTAAGTAAAAAGTGAAAGTGAAGTCCCTCAGTCATATCCGACTCTCAGCGATGCCATGGACTGCAGCCCACCAGGCTCCTCCATCCATGGGATTCTCCAGGCAAGAGTACTGGAGTGGGGTGCCAGATGGAGTGGAACAGAAGTAAATGTTTCTCCCTTCCTACCCAGATGTCCTAGACTGCTCTCTGATGTGGGTTAAGCCCGAGGCCACTGCTCAGAAGTAGCAAGACAACAGGAGTGTCTGGCCATGAAAATAAAGGCTAAATTAGCAAGGAGAAACCAGTGGCCACCAGGAGAGGAGTTGCTGCAGACCAAAGACAGAAAAGGGCCTCCTCGAGGCTAACAACTCTCTGGCTCCCAGCATTGATAGGGAAGAGACCCTCCCCACTATGTCCTGCCCACAGGCCATCACCAAGTGGCTTGCTGGGTTTCTTTTGCCACTTTTTAACATTTTACATTAACTGTTCATTTTTCTTTGCTCTTCACTGAGTCTGAACAACCCCTTGGAAAAACAACCCATCACAGGATAACTCCATTTGGAAAAGAGATCATGTAATAAAAGAGAGATTGGCACTTCACTCCTCCACATCTAGCTAATACTAAACCTTGAACCCTCTCCAGCAAGACTGGTGGAGTGACTCAACAGGCCTAAGGCCCTTCCTGAGCCTGTTAACACCTGAGGCTGAATACGCAGCCCCTGCCTGCAGAGTTGAGGCTGGCAACGGTGGGCCCAAGCCCAAGCCTTAGGAGGCCAGACAACTACAGGACCACCCAGCACATCAGGCATCGTGAAGGTCACATCATGCAAGTCACCCCATAGAGAGCTGAAGAAAATTCTAATATGCAGCTGATGTGCTTGCTGTGGCCAGGTCAGGAGACCTGAGCACTGGATCTGCTGCTCTGAGAATTTTGGACAGACATCCCGCCTCTCTGACCAGAAGACAGGCTTACTAAAAACATCAAGGCCAATGTCAGACTTGAAAACTGCATGAAACATACTAATTCCCTGAAACTGGGCCCAAGATTGTCTTCAGAAAGGCTGACTCAGAAATTTCTTGAAGTCTGAAAACTTAGCACTCAAATTTAAACTCTACTTTCATGCACCTCGCCTCTTTAAGGGGCCGTCAGAGTGAGAAATGGGTGTTTTATGGCTGACCCACACAGGAAACCCCCGTGTACCGGACACGTTCCAGAATCTTTCTGGCCTGAGCCCCTGAGAATACTGGATGGATGCTGGGGTGGGAGTCACTGTAACCGCGGCCAAGGCTCCAGGCCAGCCAGCCCCAGGCAGAGCAGACAGGACTGGCTGGCTCTGCTTCCTACAGGGCCGGCCAGGTCAGGTTACACCCCAGGGGGGCAGTGACTTCAGCTTCGAGAGCAGTAAAAGCCCAGGGTGAGTCCGTCGGTCTTTACTCAGATTGTTCTTTTCTTAGAGAATGGAAATAAACTCTTTTCCTCAGTATCCTGGAAGAAAAGCCAGAAGAGAAAAATCAGGGGCCAGAGAACAATTTAAAGGCCACTTCTGGGGATGAGGACAGGATGGGCAAGGACACATCTGTGAGCAGAGACCCTCTCTCCCTGGGAGCTGTGCTCGGGCTCAAGCAGGGAGTCTGTCCTTTGGGACAACAGAGCCACATCACTCCTAGGGGCAGTGTGCCCCCCACCCTTTCAGACTTCTCTCATGACAAGCCGTTAGAACCAGCACCGGTTTCTCCACACCTCCATCCAGAAAGCAAACCCAAGTGCTCCAGCCTCCCAGGGTTCCATCAGGGGTTCCCCGGAAGCCCTGCCTGTGTTCACCTTCAATGTAGACCTTCTGCACCGACTTTGTAACTACAACTCACAGAACACGGTTGAGCTTCACAAACCGAAAAAGACAGCTGATCACAAGTGAATGTTGGTCAGAAACGGATGCTCACACACATTGAGTCCATTAATATGATGCCACGGCTCTTCCAACAGAAACAGGATCCCCTTTTTCCAAAGAGCCATTTTTCTTGTATGTTTTGGGGTAAACACCACGATTCTATGCCTGACACACATGGTTTACAGCGAGGGCTTATGAAGAAACGCTGACGCTGGCTGTGCCATGAATGTGACCTGGCAGAATGTACTGGGATTTCAGTGGTTCTCAAACAAAGCACCTCACCCCTCACAGCACTGCGTGAGCCCTCCACCCTCCCAAACGGGGTCTCACCAGTCCCCTCCTCCTTAGCCTGGCTTCCTTCCCCTACAACAAGCACCCAATACAACAGACTTTAAAGTGCAAGATTTTCTCAGAAAAATAAAAGAAGAAATCACTCACTTAAAGATATCTACACTATGGAATGATAATGCTACACATAAAGAATGTAGGAATCTTCTCCCACACAGCTTTTTTTTTTCCCACAGAGAAGATGTTTCAGGGCAAGGTTACAAAGTTAACCTTTTATATGCCTTTCTTTAATCTTTTGGGTCAATACTCCATCTTAAATTCATTTTTGTGAATGGTGAGGGTAGAGCTATTCTCCCCAAATGAATACCCAACAGCCTAGCATCTTTATATTAAATTTAGTTCACACAGACATGGCTCATTTTGGATCTTCAGTTTTCGTACTAAGTTATTGTATTAGTACTCCAGGACTATTGTAACGAAGTCCCAGAGTCTGGTGGGCTTCAATAACAGGAACTCATTTTTTCACAGTTCTGGAAGCCAGAAGTCTGAGCTGAAGGTGTGAGCAGGGTTGATGTCTCCTGAGGCTTGTCTCCTTGGCTTACAGACAGTCTTCTCCCTAGGTCTTCACATGGGCTTCTCTTTGCCCATGTCCTGATTTCCTCTCCTTTTAAGGACATCAGTCGACCTGATTTAAGGCTCAACCCTAATGACCTCATTTTAACTGTATCACCTCTTTGAAGACCCTACCTCCAAATACAGTCACACTCAGGTCCTGCAGGTTAGAACTTCAGCATACAAACTTCAGAGGGAACATAATTCAGCTCCTAGCACTTGTCTATTCCTGTGTCAATATCACACAACTCCAATTATTAAGCCTTGGATGAGGTCTTGATATCTAGTAAGATAACTTCCCCACTTTTATTGTTAACTTTCAATAGTCATAATTGCTTTTAGGTTTTGCACGTCCACGAGAATTTTAGAATCAGCTTGTTGAGTTTGATGAAAAAGCCTTTGGGGGAGGTTGGTTAACAATGCACTGAATTGAGACAGTATTTGGGTGGGGCTGGGGCTGGGGGCAATTGGGGAGTAGGGGAGGGTGTGGGGGTGAGGATGCTGGGGCTGGGAACTGACATTTGAACAGAACTGAGATTTCCTAGATGATAACAGTTTCTCCTTTCATTTGGATCTTCTTTGGGGATCTGTTAAGAACGTTTATGGTTTTCCTTTCATGGATGTTGCACATTTTTTACTAGATGTATTTCTAGGTGTTTTACTGTTTTTGGTTTTGTTCTAATAGGGTCATTCATGATGTATCAGGAAGTGGATGAGTTTTCTATGTTAACTCATTCAGTCATCTTGTTTTCTTTAGTGGTTTTTTTTTTTTTTTTTGGTTTTCATAACAGAGTTATTATTTTTTAATATTTATTTATCTATTCGCTGCACAGGTCTTAATTGCAGCTTGCGAAAATTTCGATCTTTGCTGTGGCCGTCTATGGGGTCGCACAGAGCCGGACACGCCTGAAGAGACTTAGCAGCAGCAGCAGCAGCAGCAGATCTTTTAGTTGCAGTATGTGGGACCTACTTCCTTGACCAAGGATTGAACCCAGGCTCCCTGCATTGGGAGTGCAGAGTCCTAGCCACTGGACCACTTGGGAAGTCCCAAAATACTTTAATGCTTTAATTTTTTAATGTCCTCTTTTTTGGGCCATACCAAGTGGCGTGGACAATCTTAGTTCCTCAACCAGGCATCAAACCCCTTGACCCCCTGCATTGGAAGCAAGGAGTCTTAACCACTGGACTACCAAGGCAAGTCCCTTTCTTAGACTGTCTCCTTGGTATTAATACTTGTCAGTAGATTCTCTTGAATTTTCCAGATGAACATGTATATAACCTACTAATGACAGCTTTCTCCCATTTTTGTCTCAATCATGTTGGTTGGGATTTCCTGAACAGCACTGCAGCATCCATTTCTTGTGCCTGACTTTCAAATGTTGTGCTCAAAATATAATACTCATGTATGGTTTCTAAAAGATTTCCTTTTATTGAGTTATCTAGGCCTATTTTTTTCATTGTTTCATCAGCAAAGAATTCTGAAATTCAGCACAAGCATTTGTAGCATCGATTGAGACTACTTTCCCCCTCTACTCTGTAAAGGGCTCCCCTGATAGCTCAGTTGGTAAAGAATCCACCTGCAATGCAGGAGACCCTCGTTTGATCCCTGGGTCGGGAAGATCCGCTGGAGAAGGGACAGGCTATGCACTCCAGAATTCTTTGGCTTCCCTTGTGGCTTAGCTGGTAAAGAATCCGCCTGCAATGTGGAAGACCTGGGTTCGATCCCTGGGTTGGGAAGATTCCCCTGGAGAAGGGAAAGGCTACCCATCCCAGTATTATGGGCTGGATAATTCCATAGACTGTATAGTCCATGGAGTTGCAAAGAGTTGAACATGACTGAGTGACTTTCACTTAGCTTAACTTAGCCTCTCTGTAAATGTGGGTTTTTTAAGTGACAAATCATCCTAGAATTCCTAGGAAAAACTATTTTTATTATTGCTCATTTAACATAATGCCAGGTCTTATTTGCTAAATTCTACATAGGATTTTTGTATCTTTGTTTTCAAATGCTGAGAAGACATCTGGATTCAGGATATTTCTCCTGCTTGCACAACAAATTTTCCATAAATTTAGAGGCTTAAAACACCACTCTCTGATGAGCTTACAATTTGGTAGATGAGAGGTCCAAGCATGGTGTGGCAGGTTCTCAGGTCAGGGTCTTACAAAGCTGAAAACAAGGTGCTAGCAAGATCCGTGTTCCTTTCTAGTGACTCTGGGCTATTTGAGTTGTCCTCTGGCTTCATTCCTTGCATCTGTAGAACAGAAGCATCCATTCTCTTGCTGACTGTGGGCTGGGTCGCTCTCAGCTTCTAGAAGCTGTCCACATTCCTCGCCACGTGTTCCCCTCCATCTTCAAAGCCAGACACACACACCAAGTTCTCCTCACAGTTTGAGTCCTGATTTCCTCTCTGTCCTCTAGACTTAGCGGGTCTCTTGTGACATGGCCAGGTCAGAGAGATAACCTAATGACGAAAGAGAGCTCCATCACAGTCACAGGCTGGGAGCTGGAGCAGGAAGCTTGGGGATGCCTAAGCTCCCTGCCCACCACCTGCAGAGAGGCAGAACTGAGCTCCATCTCCTGTTCCTTCTCACTCTGACCCTGGGGAGGATGTTTTTTTTTTTTAAACATAAAACCAGATAACAACTTTCCTCTGCTCAAAGCTTCCCAGTGCACACAGAATAAAATGTAAATTCCCACTATGGCCTGCAAGGCCCTATGAACCCCAGGCCTACTCCTCTGACACCCACTTCCAGCCACACTACTTACTCCTCAAATGCGCCAAGCTTGTTCCAGCCGCAGGGCCTTTGTACCACCCCTCCCTCTACCACAAAAGTTCTTCCTTACACATTCCAGTGTTCTGTCCCTCATCTCCTATCTTCACTTCATTTGCACAATGTGCCTCAGGCTAATCTGATCTTCACTCACATCATAACATGTACGTTTACTAACTGGCTAACACCGATTTTAGATGAGATTGTCACTGAACAGAAAAGCACAAAACTTGAAAATTCTCATAGAGAATTTGTAGGTGCCCAAAATATGCTCAAGACCTTGGTTAGAAACACTGGATGTCCTGGGCATTTCCAATGTTATTCCTGGGGGGGTGAAAGGAAAGTCTGTCCTTTCCTTTCCCTTTAAGGATACTCAACCTTCACTGAAAATTCTTCCTGTTCAGAACACTGTGGCAGGGGGTATAGCTCAGGCGTACAGCGTTTGACTACAAAACACCAACAGCACCAAATGCTGCAATGATGTGGTAGAGTAGGAACAGTCATTCATTGTTGGTGGGAATGCAAAATGGTACACCACTTTGGAAGACTGTCTGACAGTTTTTTATTAAACATACTCTTACCATTTGATCCTGCAATCATGTCCCTTGCTATCTTACCAAATGGACTGAAAACTTATGTCCACACAAAAACCTGCGCAGAGTTTACAGCAGCTTTATAATTGCCCAAACTCAGAAGCCACCAAGATGTCCTCTAGTAGGTAAATGGGTAAATAAAGTGTGGTGCATCCAGAAATGGAACGTCACTCAGCATTACAAGGAAAGGAGCTATCAAGCCAAGAAAAGACATGGAGGAAACTTAAACACATATTACTAAGTGAAAATAGCCAATCTGAAAAGGCTACACACTGAATGATTTCAATACTAGACAATTCTGGAAGAACCAAACTATGGCGACAGTTAAAAGATCAGTAGTTGCCAGGTGTTAGGGATGGGGGAAGGATGAACAGATAGAGTACAGAGGGTTTTTAGGGCAGAACTATTCTATATGATACTATAATGATGGTTACATATTTATTCATCTTCCTAAACCACAGAATATGTGACACCAAGAGCAAACCCTAATATAAACAATGGACTTTGTGATGTGTCAGTGCGGGTTCATCAAATGTAACAAATACACCACTCTGATACGGCGAGAGGCTGTGTGTAAGTGGGGGCAGGAGGAATATGGGAAATCTCTGTATCTTCCCTTCAGTTTTGCTGTGAACCTTAAACTGCTCTAAAATATAAAATCACCTAAACAAAACAAACAAAACCACTCTTCCTGAACTCAATCATTTGAGTACATGGTGATGCAGAGAAGCCCTGTTCATCGACAACAGCACTGTGCCAGTACTTCTTATCAGGGAAGCGCTGAGACTGCTAGCATATCAGTCAAGCATTAACCCTTTTCAAATCATCTGGGCTTCCCTGGTAGCTCAGTTGTTAAAGAATCCACCTGCAATGCAGGAGACCCTGGTTTGATTCCTGGGTCGGGAAGATCCCCTGGAGAAGGGATAGGCTACCCACTCTAGTATTCTTGCCTGGAGAATCCTCATGGACAGAGGAACCTGGTGGGCTACAGTCCATGGGGTTGCAAAAAGTCAGACACAACTGAGTGACTAAGTACATGCAGCACAAGTCATTTAAGAATATTCAAGCAAGCCTCCATTTTTCATGAATGTCACAGTGTTGCAAACAACCATAAAAGTCAAAGGGTCCAAGTGAAATTAGGACTCATTATTAAAGAGGTTTCCCTAAATCTCTCTGCCTTCCTCCCTCCAGAAAGGCCCTTCAAGCAGTCTATATCCTATGCTGCTGCTGCTGCTAAGTCGCTTCAGTCATGTCCGACTATAGTCTATACAGAAAAGCAGCATCAGGCTACTCTGTTGGGCTCCGACAGTGCTGCTCCATTGGGCATATTCGTAGCCCTCGACTTTGTCTCTGACTGAACCTTGGACCCCCTGTTCCTCCACAATTCTGTCTCCATCAGGTTTACCTTCAAAAACAACACTGCTTTAAAACCAACAGGATTCAGTCTCCTTCAGTTCTCCTTTCTCCTTGCAAGGTGATCACACTCCAGGTTTCTCCCTTCGGCTTCTGGGACGATCTGACCCAAGTGCATTATGTGCAGCAGACAAAACTGCGAGCACCAGGCGACACCTCCTGCTCACACCCATCTGCTTCTCACCCGCCCTCTGCTTCCAGTTCCCATTATAGAAACGGCCTCCTCTGAAGAAAGAGGAACACAGCCAGGAACAGAGACTTGTCTGGCCCCTTCCCTCGAAAGTTTAAACCTGTAAGCTAGGTGGAAAACGTTCACGTGCATGCTGTAATCTCTTTTTAAATGACTTCTAAGGGTCCTTTTTCTTTTTCCTTTTGGACTTAGAACTGATTAAACAAAACAATGTTCTGTCCAAACTTGCATTTTTCTTATTACTTCCTAATCATTTTACCACTAACACAAAGGCTTGTTCTTTTCTAACACTGGGCTCTTTAATCACTCCTGACAGGCCTGCTTTCCGCTTGGCCAGCCCCCAGCAAACACCGCTGGGCTCCACCACCCTCCACTGCTCTCTTTAGACCCTCTCTTGGGGTAACACAGCTCATTTAAAGAGGAAGAAGGTAATCGAGATCTCCTGGCATGCCCTACTCTAAGGCACTGCAGAGGTCTTAGGGCTAATAAATGGTATAAATAGTCCCATGGCTGGACACCACCCCCCCTCCACTAAAAAGAAGTGCAAAATTCCAACACTTCAGGAAATTTTCAAGAGATAAATGCAGGAAGCCATGTGGAGCAGTACTCAGACCCATGAGCAGGATTTTGGACGAATTCCAGGTAGAGGGAACTACCTTGTCAAAGGTGCGGAGTCCCGGATGTGGGGTAAGCTTGAGGAGCCCACTGTGGGTAGACAACAGGCTTCCCCAGAGCCCAGAGATAGGAGCATCTGGGCTGGACAGTTGCTGGGTCCTGCCTGGGAGCAACTCTGGGAGGACCAGCTCACTGAGAACCTTATGACTCTTTCTAGATGAGAACACTCAAGGCCTAGGACTTCCACTCCAAGGCTCCAAGACAGGGGTCAGGAGGAAGCCCAGAGGTGGACCTAGCTGACACATGGAGAGTTCCCATCCTGAAGACGCCACGTGTCCTGGTCTGCATCACCGTATCCACACATGTGTTTGTGGTTACAGAGGGAGCAGCCCTGATGCCTGGAAGCCACAAACAGCAAGGAGGAGATGCTTGAAGATGGAGGGAAATGACAGACAGGCCACATGGACACCCTACCGCAGCTGGGCCCCCAGACCCTTGGATCCCTTAGGCCTCACCATCATGGTCACTACTTCTGGAAAGGATGTCCCAAATGGCTGTCTATGCGCATCTGGTGATGTATCCCGTGTCAGTCTCTTCTTTATAAATGGTCCATTTACAAACTGCCCTCAGAGGAAAAGTGATCATGGCCCACTCAAAGACCCCAGTGATGACAGCAGTCAACACCAAGGAGCTGGCAGTGTGCTGGGACTCGACCCAGTCATACCCCTGTCAGGGAAAAAGGGGTTTTCCTTTCACAGATGGACAGTGAGACCCAGGATATTAAACCTGAATGATTAAACATTATACAAAACATGAAGGAAGAGCTAGGATCCAAAGCCCGAAAGGTCCCACAGAGCCCACGCTTAAGTTCACTTCAACTTTCCTAAAGTGTAAATTACATGTGACAATGTGGACCCCTGGTTGGATGTGGCAAACCCACTCACCTGTGCAATAGAGCCCCCTTTCACCAGGGGGCCTGGGCCAGGGACCTACCAGCAAGAGGGCCGTTTACTCAGGTGCCCTTAACTCATGAATTCTTGCAGCAGTTTCCAAGGACACAGGCCTGTTTACTAAGCTGAATTTATCTCCCCTTTCAGGAAACAGCATCTACCTCCAGAGCCAACTGGCAGAGACCAGGTGCCAAGCCACACGGGGAGTGGCACCTACTCGCCCTGCCGTGGGACCCTGCCTCCACCTGAGGCCTCTGGAAAGGCTGGGGGAGACCTGGGACCCCTGCAGGCCATGTGCCCCAAGGTTCTTCTCCCTAGTCTTGCCCCTGGTCACTCTGTGCTGCTCAAGAAGCAACAGCAGGAGCAGCTTTCTGAACAAGGAGAGCAACTGAGAAGGCAGAGCTGCCCCTCACTCTCCAAGCCACACAGCCACCAGGAGCTACCCGCATCGTGAGGCCAAGTCCCTTACAGCTCCCTCAGGGATTTGTGGGCAGGATACTCACATCCACCCAAAACCAGCCCATGGGAGCACACTGCTGTGAGAGAGGACCCAAGCAATAAATCCCACCAGAAAGGCCTGGGTGCAGCAACAGCGGGGAAGGATCCACGAGAATTAATCAGGGAGATAAAGTGGGCACGTGTGCTGACAGCCTCTGCGAGGGGGCTGCAGGCACCGCAGGGCAGACGGATCTGGGTGCAGGGGGGAGAGCAGGGTCTTGGGATAAGGTGCTTACTGTACGTGTGACCGGAGGCTGGGACGCTTCCTCCTCCACATGCCCAGGTGCGACTTGTCAGGGGCACATGAGTGTAAACAGCGAACAGGTTATACCTGGGAAATGGGCCTGCTTAGAAGCAAAGAAGTCAGCAGGGCTCAGGGGGTGGGGCAGCTGGGAAGACCCTCCCCCGTTCAGGGATAGAAGGGCAGGGGGGCTGAGGTATCCATCTGAGACCAGGCCCCCCAAAGGCCCCCCCAAACTCTGCCTTTAACCACTGACACCTTGACCCCAACATACGTACATGCCAGGAAACTACACACACTCCCATGGACACACTCACACACAAACTCCAGGAAAACTACCCAAACACACACATACACACACACATTCTCCAGGAAACCATACACACAAACACATACACTCCAGGAAACTATACACACACATACACACACTCCAGGAAACTACAAACACACACACTCCAGGAAACTACACACATACACACATATGCCACACACACACCAGGAAATCACACACTCGTGTACACAGGCATGCAGTACACACACACACACACACACACACACACACCAGGAAGCCAACAGCAAGAGAATTAAGCTTATAGAAGTATAAAATCTATGGTGACCTGTGAATGCAGCCTTGATAACTTAGTGAAACATTAATCTCTAAGTACCTAGAGACCAGAAGCATCCAGCCCCTAAGCCAGTGGTTCTCCCACCAGGGAGATTAGTCAGCCTGAGCCACAGTTGGAGAGGAGGTAATCAGCCCCAGCACTTTATCGGCCAGGGCTCCAGATAAGCCAGAGACATGGAGTTGAGATGAGGACACGTGTGTGACAGGGGTACAGGGTCTGGAGTGCCCCGTACCACACAGAATAAGAAGGAAGTGTGTAAGGCGGCCGCAGCAACCAACGGGTCCCTGAGACACCTGTGTCCCCTAGAAGATGGTAAGGCGGAAGGACCGAGCGCCGCCATCCGGCCTGGCCACAGACCCCTGAAGAGAGCTCGTGTAGCCCTGCTGCACCCCACTTCCCTGCGGACTTCCAGCTCCACGCAGGCTGGGCACCCTGTGGCCAGAAGGCACAGCTGCTTTGAGATCAGGGGTCCATTTTGCCCTCAGAGCTTGAGGGGCTGGAGGCTGGGGAGGGGCGGGGATGGGGAGATCCCTCTCGTCACCCCTCACCTCTATCATAAAATCATGGTCCCCAAGGAGTCACTACAACTACACACACTTTGCACCTCAATCCTATAAAAAGAGAGGGACATTCTTGGAGGCCAAAAAAAAAAACCTTTTAAGTCAAGAATGCAGATGTATTTTTAAAGAAGGGAATCCGTTATTAATTAAAGAGCAACTAAGAAGCAAGACTCTTGAAATTAAAAAACACACCGTTTAATCAAGTACTGGATTGTAAATCCCTTTTCCAGGCAGATGAAAAAGAAAAGCTATGGGTCCTGTATAAGTTAGGAAACTGCACCACGCATAAGTCCTTTTGCTTTACTGATCACACACGGGCGAATCATAGGGGCACAAAGGCTCTCAAGGCATCACCTCTGATTTCTCTAATTTTTCTCTTATTCAGTTAAAGAAACAAAAATGTCACATCTAATTGTTTTTCTTGAGCCCCAACTAAACCCATCTGAAATTCAGACTATACTATAAATAAGGATGGTATAAACTACATGGTATATATAAATAGATAAATTACATAGTATATCCAGTATAAATTAAACTATACCCATTGGAAATGTAAACCTGCATGCTAACTGTTTGTGGGAGTGTTTCAGATACCTCCTGAAAGTCAAAAAAAAAACCTCACACAACTAAGGAGAGACAGTTTATGAGTTGCTTCAAATGTAACCAAACCTACAATGACCTCATTGGCTTAATTTCCCTCCAACTTAGAACTACATTCTAGGCTCTCCAACAGGCAGAAGAGCTCTGTGTGATTTCAAATGTTGAGTATATTATCTACTTCTGCAGAGAGTTAAAAATAAAAGTGCTCGGACATTTCTCAACCCGCGGCACAGGAAGAGCTCGATTCTTCCACCGCTCCTGTGTGAAAGAGGCCGTCTGTACCTGTGGCGGGGCCACCAGCTGAGTCTAGAGCATCAGGCCAGGAGTGCTAAAGACACTTGAAAAGAGACCTTCTGCACAGGGTCCCTCCCTCAACTCCTTCAACAAGTCCCAGCACTTTAACCCACATGATGGGGTTGTCATGCCCATTTTGCAGACACGGAACCTGAGGCTCAGGGAGATGAACTAACTCACAAGGGCTCCACCCAGCTCAAGGTGCCAGCTCCAGGGCCATCTGCACTTTCTCCTCCACAACAAATGATAATGCCAATGCCTGAACAGAACGGGATCTCCTCCAAACTGGCAAGGCTACCTCCAATGGTCATGGAAAAAAACAATCCCAAAATGGCTGATTGGCATTTTACGTACTCTGAAATAACTAAGAGACTGGGATGCACAAAAATACAGAGAATGGTGAAGAAGCAATCTTTCCAAAAGTTTTCCTAGTGTTTTCTTTATCTAATTCTTTCCTATATGGGAGAAGGCACTTCTAAGCCAAAGCAGAATGTTCAGTGTTCTATCCTTACTTATCCCTAAGGGAAGTAAACCTCTCATTCCCTCTCATTCCTGCTTTCCTTCTTTCCAGGATCAACCATCCAAGGGGCTCACCGGATTGACCCCAGCCACAAAGCCAGGCCTTACCAAGCCCCTAGCTTCTCCCTCAGCCTACGGCAGCCCCCCACTGAAAGCAGATCTCAAAAAGCAGTTCCTGATGGATGCCACATGTGGGAGGGCTTCCTAACTGCTTGTGGGTCAGGCCATGAGGCCCAGACCTCCCCACCACCAGACCCCAGGGGTGGGGTTGGCCCTAACTAACACACCAGCCCATTGGTAACAACAAAAGAACATGTTGGAACTCCTTTTAATATGAGTTTCTGGTTCTTCAGAGCAGAATTAATATATGAACATTTATCTGCACTGGCAAAACAAAATAACCATTGTAAAACTGCATTATCAGGAATGAAATTCTGACACAGGCTACAACATAGATGAGCCCAGAAAACATTATGCTTGAATGAAGTAAGCCAGTCACAAAGAGGAACAGACTGTTTGAGTCCATTCACCAGGGGACTCTGAAACAGGCAAATTCAAAGAGACAGAAAGTAGGATGATGGGGGCCAGGGACTGGGCAGTGGGAATAGGGAGTTGGTGTTTAATGGGTACAGTTTTTCAGTTTTGCAAGATGACAAGTGTTCTGGAGATGGATAGTGGTAATGACCATACAAAATGTGAATGTACTTAATGCCACCACACTGGACACTTAACATGATTTAAATGGTTAACTATGCAGTGTGTCATTTTACTATAACGTTTTTTAAAAGGCCATATGCTCAAAAATGAAAAAAAAAAAATTCTCCCCTAAACTGTGAATTCGAAGAATAGAAAAACTGCCACTTCAAAGAGCAATCAGATCTTTCTGTGCTCCTGCCTGGGAGGACCCATGAGCAGGCCTGACCCGCACTGGCTGGGAAGAGCCTGCATGGATGCCAGGCTGTGGATCCTACCCCAGGCCCGAAAGCCAAGGAAACCCCACCACTGTGTACCCTCTTACTTCTGCAACACAAGCCCCCAAATAAATGTACCCCACAGTGTCAATCCAAACTTATCAAGTCAGAAATGAAGCCCAGTTCCACACCTCCAAATTCTTCCCTGGCATTAGTCAGTTCAGTTCAGTCACTCAGTCATGTCCAACTCTTTGCTACCCCATGGACTGCAGCACACCAGGCTTGCCTGTCCATCACCAGCTCCTGGAGCTTACTCAAACTCACGTCCTTTGAGTCGGTGATGTCATCCAATCGTCTCTTCCTGTCGTCCCCTTCTCCTCCCACCTTCAATCTTTCCCAGCACCAGGGTCTTTTCCAATGAGTCAGTTCTTTGCATCAGGTGGCCAAAGTATTGGAGTTTCAGCTTCAGCATCAGTCCTTCCAATGAATATTCAGGACTGATTTCCTTTAGGATGTACTGGTTGGATCTCCTTGCAGTCCAAGGGACTCTCAAGAGTCTTCTCCAACACCACAGTTCAAAAGCATTAATTCTTCAGCGCTCAGCTTTCTTTATAGTCCAACTCTCACATCCATACATGACTACTGAAAAAACCATAGCTTTGACTAGACGGACATTTGTCGGCAAAGTAATGTCTCTGCTTTTTAATATGCTGTCTAGATTGGTCATAACTTTTCTTCCAAGGAGCAAGTGTCTTTCAATTTCATGGTTGCAGTCAACATCTGCAATGATTTTGGAGCTCATAACAATAAAGTCTGTCACGATTTCCATTGTTTCCCTATCTATTTCCCATGAAGTGGTGGTACCAGATGCCATGATCTTAGTTTTCTAAATGTTGAGATTTAAGCCAAATTTTCATTCTCTTTCATCAAAAGGCTCTTTAGTTCTTCTTCACTTTCTGCCATAAGGGTGGTATCATCTGCGTATCTGAGGTTATTGGTATTTATCCTGGCAATCTTGATTCCAGCTTGTGCTTCATCCATCCCTGGCATAGGTCAGAACAAACAACATCAACCTAAGTGTTCTCCGTAAGGATGACAGCTTTCTCCCTGCAGCAAGCAAACTGGCTCCTTCCCTGGAAGTGGGTTTTCCTCCTCACACTCTCGGTGTTCAGGAAGGCAGCATGCACCTACCTGGCACAGTCGCCCGGTCCCCTGGTCAGCCTGGTCCCCCTGGGCTCAGTGAGAATGCAAGAAGCCCTGCAGACAAAGGGGACTCACAACAGACTCTTCCAGAGCAGGCCGCCTCCAGAGAAGGCTCACCAGGAGCTCATAAAAATACCTGAGACTCAGGGTGACTAGGAATTATATGGCAATAAAAGCCCACACTTGTTTTATGCATTTAAAGGGATACTGCTACAATATCCCTTTGTTTTCTGGAACAAAATCCCAAAGAGGGGATGATGGGCAGGAAATGAGGGTTGGGGCAAATATGAGAGTGTCAAGAGGGTTAAGAATAGAGACAACTGGGCTGGTGAGTTGGTGGTGGCCCCCAGACCTGACTTCCCTCCATCTTGGGTCCCTTCTTCGGTCGACCATGTGGCTTGACGAGTGTCCCAAGAGGAAGGTGACCATCTATTCTCTTCTGAACATGGCCCAGTGTCTGTGAGCACTGCCTGGTGGGAGCAAGGTGAGGCCATCAGCGGGGCAGCTGGGCAGGGCAACGGGTGGGCAGGCAGTGTTGGCTGATCCTTGAAGGGCCTGGCACTAGGGTGAACGCATCATGAGGGCAAGAACTTGGCTTATTTTGTCCGCTGCTCTACCCCAGGTCTTAAGATAGAGTCTGGCACAATAAAAATTTATTTTATCGAATTTCTTTTTATTGAATTATAGTTGATTTGCAATGGTGTTCCTAGTTCCTGGTGTACAACAAGATGATTCAGATATAGATAGAGGTGTTCTTTTTCACATTCTTTTCCATTATAGTTTATTACAAGATACTGAATATAGTTCCCTCTGCTGTACAACCTCATTGTTTATCTATTTTCTTTGTTTTTTTAATAATTTTATTTATTTATTTTGGGCTCTGCTGGGTCTTAGTTGCTATGCCTGCCCTTCTCTAGCTGTGGAGAGCAGAGGTTACTCTCTGGTTGCAGTGCACAGGCTTCCCATTGTGATGTGATGGCCTCCTTTGTTGCCAAAGAGCCAGCTCATGGGAAAAGACCTTGATGCTGGGAAAGACTGAGGGCAGGAGGAGAAGGGGGTGACAGAGAACGAGATGGTTGGATGGCATCATCCATCATGTAGACATGAGTCTGAGCAAGCTCCAGGAGATGGTGAAGGACAGGAGAGCCTGGCATGCAGCAGTCCATGGGGTCTCAAAATGTCAGACAGGACTGAGCAACTAGACAATAACAAATGGTGTTAGGAGCCCCTGCTTCCAAGCTAACAAGGCAGAGCCCCCAAAAGTGAAAAATCGAACTGCTCACTGCTCAACGCCTTCAGTACGACCTGCTGCCTGGGACTGCACTGAGCTCACGACCACAGGATGCACGTCCGCATATGCAGATACACACATGCACGTGTGTGTGTGGACACACACTTGTCCAATATTTTTCTTTATTAAAAGACTACAAGTCCTTGTTCCACATGGTAGATGGACAGCAGAGATGGGGAGGGAGCAAAACAGCACATTTTTCAGAAGAGAATATGGAAACGAAAGTGAATATGAAGAAATGGGGGAAGACAGTCCCAGAACTAAGAAAGGGAGCCAATCAGTATATTCTTCTTTTTGTTAAAAGAAAAACAGAACAAATCCCTCCCCCCCCCAAAAAAAAAAACAACCCGAGAGTACAACCATTCCTGGGAAACTCTAGATCCCAGTAGAAGATTGCATATTAAAGAAAATGTAGAAAATTACAGGCTAGATTTATGTACAACACTGAATTGCTGGTTTTGAGAAACTATTATTAATGAAGAGGCAAAAACACTGCTCATTTGAAGGGAATTCTTAAAAAAAAAAAAAACAGTAATAACTGCTGAGCAGGCATAATGAAGCTAAACTCAGGGGAGGGTTTTTAAGCCACACCAACCCCTGAGAGACGTCGACTGTCCCTGAAGCTCCTGCTGTCCCAGCAGTGACCTCAGCCCTGGCTGCAGGAGGTGAGGGCAGGGCCCAGGGACCGAATGATTGGTGTTATGCACACAGATGGCTGCCTCCCTGTGGGCCCCTCCAGTCTGGCCTGCAGGGGCTGAGTTCAGGGGAGCTGTATGTCCCCTGGCTGAAAGTGGCTCTTAGAAGGGGGGCACAGACTGATATTTCAGGTACTGGAATGTCAGCCACAGCAAATTTGCAGTGTATAAGGTAAATTCTTCCTTGACCAACAGAACAAGGTCTGTGCATTGCAAACTTTAAGAGTCTGGGCATCTGGAGGAAAAGAACCTCTCAAGGATGGCTCAACATCTGCACACCCACCAAACTCTGAGCAGCCTTCCCACCGGCACATGGTGGCAAGATGCCAAGGAACTCATCAAGTCAAGATCACATGTACAGTCCCAGCTCTGGCCAAGGGACCCTCTCCCTCCCTTGGTGTTTGACCTCCCGAGAGTCAGTAGAGTGGAGCTCCTGACAATCACTCCCACTGTTCATGGGCCCTCCCTTCATGGAGTTTAAGAAAATCTCTTAGATTTTGTTTATTTTACTGTTTTTATTCTTTCAGTTAAGGTCATATGATCTTCGCATTATTAAATGGACTTCATCTAATTGTTTTATCTTTCCTTTTCTATTAATTCTTTTTGCTATACTTTAGAAAAGCACTGATTTGCCATGATTGGGAAAAAAAACCCTGACCAGTTCTTTCCCTGATAGTCTGAGAAGCATAGAGGAATGTTGACAAACTGTCCAGGCTTCAGTTGTACACATTTTCCATCCGGCCCAGGGCATTCAAGCCTCCAGACTTTTTTTTAAAGAAATTTTTTTTTAATTGTGGAAAACACATAGCATAAAATGTACCATCTTAACCATTTCTCAGTGCATAGTTCAGTGGCATTAAGTGCCTTAACATAAGTGTGCAGCCATTACAATCATCCATCTCCAGAGGTTTTGCATCTTGCAGAACCAAAACTGTCCCACTCACAACAACTCCCCATTGGATCTCATCCATTTTTAAAATCAAGGGAGATAAAACTGCAGGGGCTGAATCACAGCAGCAAATAAAACCTCATTAAAGGAGAAATCTGCATAATTATCTTAAAACCCCAGACAGGAAGCCACTTATTTACAAACTCCCTTACAAGGGGGTCAAGCCTACATTCCCAGGAGCCAGCACGCATTTTTTTCTCCCAGCTGAGGGGTATCACAGCGCCCAGGCTCCTGGTGCCAATGTCATGGGAGATGACACACACGGGAAGAAGGCCCATCCCAAACACAAACAGATGTAAAGAATTTCTCCAAAATCCACAAGGAAAGGAAGGGAAGAACAGACTCCTCCTGCACTCCTTGGGCACAAAGATTTAGGCAGCCACCCAGCCCAAGTTCTTTCAAGGCATCAACTTGTTAATCCCTAAGTGAGCTGAGATTCTGCAGATGGGAAAAAAAAATACAGGACTGGGAAAGGGGATGTGAAAACAGAAGAGATCAAAAATGAGTCAATTAAGAAATCTTTGAGAAAACCACACTCCGAGCAGCTATACTAAAAGCCTTCTCAGCCAGCACACCACGTGTTTCCACTCACTTTAATTTCTAAAGGGTCAGCTTCCATTCCTTAAATAGAAGTCATCTTCTCATGTTCTAAATGGACCTGCGTATGGAGTGAAATGAACTGTGAGCCTCCTACCTCCTACCAGCCTCTTCAGTACAGGATCAGGGGGCCACCCCGTCCCCAGGCTCAGGATGCATCTGGGAGCCCTACACGCCCCACATATGCTGCCTCCAGTGGGGGTGCAGCATAGGCTCAGAGTAAAGGGAAAGAGTCTGGTTTTCGGGAAACAACTGGGGTTTGTGACGCAATGAACTGTAATGGAAAATAACTTCCTTGGAGACTGCAAATGCCACAATGCAATAACTCCATAATGAAAAATTAAAAATAGGATTAGCCAACGATGAAGCAACTCCACTTCTGGGTGTTGAAAAGAATTTAGAGCAAAAGAACTGAAAGCAGAGTCTCAGAGAATCATTTTCACACCCTTGTCCACAGGCACATTATTTACAACAGTCAAAAGCTGGAAGCAACCCACGTGTCCAGGGACAGATGAATGATTAAACGAAATGAGGTTTATACATATAGTGGAACACCAAGCCTTAAGAAGGAAAGAAAGTCTGACATACACTACATCATGGATGATTTTTGAAGACATTATGCTGAGTGAAATAAACCCATCTTTAATGGACAAATACTACCTGATTTCATTCATATGAAATATAAACACAACACTGCAAATCAACTGTGTGTGTGTACTCAGTCTTTCAGTCATGTTGGACTCATTGCCCCTCATGGACTGTAGCCCGCCAAGCTCCTCAGTCCACAGGATTCTCCAGGCAAGAATATTGGAGTGGGTTGCCATGCCCTTCTCCAGAGGTTTTCCTGATAAAGGGATCAAACCCACGACTCCTGCATTGCAGGCAGATTCTCTACCGCTGAGCCACCAGAGAAGCCCAAATCAACCATAATTTTTTTAAATGAAATATAGAGAGTAGACAAATTCAAAGTAGAATGGTGGTTGTCAAGGGGCTGGGAAGAGGGGGGTTGGGGAATTGTTTAATGGGTGCAGTGTTTCAATTTGGGAAGATGAAAAAAGTTCTACGGGTGGATGAAAAAAGTTCTACGGGTGGATGGTGATAGTTGCGAAAGTACATGAGTGTACTCAATACCACTGAACTGTTTAACTGCTTGAACTAAATGGTGAAAATGGTCGATTTTATGTTACATATAATTTACCACGATTTAAAATTTTTTTAAAAACCCAAGAAGAGTTATTAAGTGTCTTCCATGCATATGGGCATTTGGGATACTCTGGGGAAGTAGATCCAAAGTCTACTTCCAGGTTAATAAACTGGGAATCAAGTTGTTCATTACCACAGACATGTGCCAGGTAATATACATGAAAAACACAGACTCTAGGTGTCAGAAAGATGCTTCTAAATTAGTACCAGGATTCATGGGTAGCCTTAGTTTTGTTCCCTTGAGAAGTTTCTGATTTCCACCCCTAAATTTGTTGTTTTCCCAGAAACTTGCCTCTTCTGATCAATGCCAGTCTCAGAGGGCTGCCTCCAAATGCATGCAGTGAAGACAAAGTGAAGAGGGGGTTCAGAATGAAGAGATCATCAAGCTGAAGAGAGCAGAAGCAAGCACGGAGAGTCATCCATCCCGAAACAAAGTCAGCCACCATTTGAAAAGCTCCTATGTACTGCTTCTGAGGCATTGAAGGTAGAAAGAGATGAGACCAGCTGCCAGGAGTACAGCCTGGAAGAGAGGGCATGATAAAGGAACCTGGTTACACTCACGGCTTCTAGAAGCCACTCCTGAATTCTGCAGCAGCTTGAGTGTCATTGAGGTCCTGTTGAAAGGCATCTCAAAGTGCCGGTGGAGGGGGCAGCATCTCTGCCCACATCTTTACAGCCATGTGAGGCACCCCTACGTCCCAGGCAGAGCTTGAAGGGTATCCTACAGCTTACAGCAAGAACATAATGAGATAAATCTGATGATCCTACACAGATTTTAGTGGGACCTACAGCAGAGCTGGCAGGCAGGGGACAGACTGGGTGAGAGAGAAAGAGAGGGGAATCTAAAATTAGTCTTTAGCTGAAACTGACACAGGAGGGCTGTATTATCCTCTGGGGAGGAAGAGGATTAATGTAAGGAGAGGGATGAGTCAGGAGCAATTCCTTGGCTTCTGTCTTGATCACAAGAGGAGGGGAGGGGACACTCTGTGCCTCAAAAGACAGGCTGGCAGACCCCAAAGGAGGCTGATGACAAGTTTGCTTTTGGACCTGTAGCCTCTGAGGCACCATCAGCACATCCAGTGCAAGATCTGTGGTAGCAATTGATTTATGGAAAATACCCACCACAACATCTCCCAACTATGGGAGATTTTTCCAATAGAATATTTAGCTAGGGAAAATGTAAGTTTTAAGGACTTTTTAACAAGGAACACAAACAGGCTCTACATAAGTTATCTTAGCAAACATCAGTCTCACACTCTCTACAAGCCAAGTATGGTCCCAAGGACTTTATAACTATTAAATCATTTAATCCCCAAAACAAGGACCCCGTGAGGTAGGTGGGCACTGGTATTTAAGCTATGGAAGGGATGGTTATATAGGAAGCCAGAGGACATCATAATAAACATTAGTCCCAATGAAAGATGATTAAAATAAATTCAACATCCCTCCACTGTTTCTTCAAAAGTGATTATTAATTGATATGAATAGCAAATAAAATTAATGTCATTAAGAGATTATCCAAAATGAGCCCCACCGAGATTTTAAAACACTCAATAGAGCCAAAAGAAACAGCACTGAGTGTTCAAGTGGAAGGTGCCAATTAAGAAAAATGACTCAAATTCCTAGAAATCAAACCCCTTACAATTTCATTATGGGAACCCATAAAGCTGACACCTTGGGCAGTTGGAGTCTGCGGACCAGGAGGGAAAATTTCCCTTCCATCCCTCCAAATTAGCACATCATGGTGGATCCGGCTGCTAGCGGCATCAAGCCAACAAGAGGAATTTAAGAAGAAACCACAATGACCCCAAACCTCTTTAATTTACAGAGCACCAGAGTCCATGGAGCCTAACGCAACACATCACTTTGCCAAAAACAACCTATAGAATTTCATTCAGATGAGAAAATTTAAATTGCTTTTAATTGCTTTTCCTGTCCAGCGATCTGTCTTCAAATCTCTGAGCCTGGGTGCACTTCACCCACCAGGGTAGAGTCAAGTTGTGCACCCTCAGCCCCAGGAGTGGGGTCCAGCCCCTCCACACAGCTGCTGCTTCCTTGACCAGGGCTCCCAGGGCAGTGACTCAGACAAGCGATGACAAGAGTATGCAAGAGGCTGTGCACACTGGTTCCCAGTTCAGAAACCAGGAAAGCTCCTCTTCTTTGGAGAATGAAGAGGTTTATCCCCACTGACTGGGAAACCAAGAATGAAGACCAAACCCTCGACAGGCACCCCCACCTACTTCTGTCTCTCAGACACACATGATTAACTGTACCTCAGATCTGGTTTTCCCCTCCTGTTCCATCTGTGGATTTTGATCCCTTGAAAAACTTTAATTCTTTCAAAAGAAAAGAAATACTGTGTCTTTACTTCAAATCATCTGCCTTTTTTATGCTTTTGAGTCTCCTTATTTTTGACCTGTAAATTTAGTGGAAAAGAAACTTAAGTGGTATTCCCACTGAAACTACAAACCCTAGGTGGCACACTGGTAACGAATCCTCCTGCCAGTGCCGGAGATGCAGGAGACTCAGGTTCAGTCCCTCGGTTGGGAAGATCCCTGCAGAAGGGAATGGCTACCCACTCCAGTGTTCTTGCCTGGAGAATTCCATGGACAGAGGAGCCTGATGGGCTGTCCCTGGGGTCATAGTGTTGGACACAATTGAGTGACTAACACACAAATATGTACATACACATGTATGTGTGTGTGTATAAATATTTGTCTTTATCCATTCACCCATCAGTGGATATTTAGGTTGTCTCCATATCTTGGCTATCATAAATAATACTGCAAGGATAATGGGGGTGCATATATCTTTTCAAATCAGTGTTTTCATCTTTGGATAAATACCCAGATGTGGAATTATGAACCATATGGTAGTTCTAGTTTAATTTTTTTGAGGAATCTCCATATTGTTTTCCATAGTGGCTATACCAATTTACATTCCCACCAGCAATGCAAATAGTTCCCTTTTCTCCATATCCTCGCCAATACTTGTTATTTGTTCTTTGATAACAGCTATTCTGAAATGTGTGAGGTGATATATCCCATTGTGATTTGCATTCTCCTCATGATTAATGATGTAAAGCATCTTCTCATGTGCCTGTTGGCCAGCTTATATCTTCTTTGGACAAAAGTCTACTCAGATCTTCTATTCATTTTTTGATAGAATTGTTTGGTTTTTTGTTATTGAGTTGTATGGGTTCTTTACATATTTTAGGCATTAGCCCCTTATCAGATATATGATTTTGAAATATTTTTTCTATTCAGTGGGTTTCCTTTTCATTTTGCTGACAGTCTCATGTAGCTTTATTGTTTATTTTGGTTTTGTTGCTTCTGCTTTTGATATCAGATTCAGAAACATCATGGCCAAGGTTTGTGACAAAGAGCTTACCACTTTTGTCTTCATCTAGGAGTTTTATGGTTTCAGGTTTTACATTCAAGTATTTATTCCATTTTCTGTTAATTTGGGAGTATGGTGTAAGTTAGAGGCCCAAATTTATTCTTTTGACTGAGGCTGTACAATTGTCCCAATACCATTTACTAATAAGACTGTCTTTTCCCCATTGTATATTCTTGGCTCCTTTGCTGTCGGTTAATTGATGATATATGCAATGGCAACCCACTCCAGTACTCTTGCCTGGAAAATTCCATGGACGGAGGAACCTGGTAGGCTTCAGTCCACGGGGTTGCAAAGAGTCAGACATGACTGAGCGACTTCACTTTTACTTTTCACTTTCATCTACTGGAGAAGGAAATGGCAACCCACTCCAGTGTTCTTGCCTGGAGAATCCCAGGGACGGGGGAGCCTGGTGGGCTGCCGTCTATGGGGTCGCACAGAGTTGGACACGACTGAAGTGACTTAGCAGCAGCATGAGTTTATTTCTAGCTCTCTATTGTGTTCCATTGATCTATGTCTGTGTCTTTATGCCAATACCACAGTTTTAATTACTATAGCTTTGTAATATGGTTTGAAATAAAGGCATGTATTCCTGCTTTATTCTTCCTTATCAAAATTTCTTTGACTATTCAAGGTCTTTTATGACTCCATACAAATTTTATAACTGTTTGTTCTATTTCTGTGAAAAATGACATTTAAATTTTGACAGTAATTGACTTGAATCTGTAGGTCACTTTTGGTAGTATGGACATTTTAACAATATTACTTCTTCCAATCCATGAACATGGGCTATCTATTTGTGTCTTCTTCTTCATTAACATTTTCAATAAATAGATCTTTCACCTCTTTGGTTAAAGTTTTTTCTAGGGATTTTATTCTTTTGATCCAATTGTAAATGGAATTATTTCCTTACTTTCTCTGAGAGTTTGTTAGTAGCGTATAGAAAGGTAACCAATTTTTATATGCTGATTTTGTATCCTGCAACTTTACCGAATTTATTAGTTCTAACAGTTTTTGGTAGAGTCTTCAGGGTTTTCTACATATAATATCATGTCATCTGCAAACAGTGAGTTTTACTTCTCCCTTTCCAATGTGGATTCTTTTTATTTCTCTTTCTCGCTTAACTGCTCTATATCTTCCAATATTATGCTGAATAAAAGTGGAGAGAGTGGGCATCCTTTTCTTGTTCCTGATCTTAAAGGAAAAGCTTTCAGTTTTTCACTGTCAAGCATGTATGCTACCTGTGGGCTTGTCATACATGGCCTTTATAATGTTGATAAAGTCCCTTTATATTCTGTTAAAAGTTCTTATCATAATCAAATATTGAATCTTTTCAAATGCTTTTACTGTATCCATTGAGATGATCGTATGATTTTTTTATCCTTCATTTTTGTTAATATTTACAACACTGTTATGCATTCACTATGGGGCTTCCCTGGTGGCTCAGTGAGGAAATAATCTGCCTGCAAAGCAGGAGACTGCCGCAATACAGGAGACCTGGTTTTGATCCCTGGTTCAGGAAGTCTCCCTAGAGAAGGAAATGGCAACCCACTTCAGTATTCTTGCCTGGGAAAATCCCATGGACAGAGGAGCTTGGCAGGCTACAGTCCATAGGGTCGCAAAGAATCGGACATGACTGAGCAACTAAACCACCAACCAGCACCATGCATTCACTACAGACGTTTCTTCAAATAAATATCTGGGACAAAGGAGGGAACAAGCCCTTGCTGGTCTCCTCACTATGACTCCAACCAACTCTGTCACCTGCCCCTTTTAAAAATAGATAAAACTCAGTGTTCTAAACACAGGTTCTCTTTGAAAGTACATATTCCAATTGTTAAATGTAGACAGGATGATGGAAGTACAAAGCCACTTGATCAAAAATCACAGAATTACTTTGGTTGGTAAGATCATTGGACAAACCATGACAAGAAACAGGATTTTATTGTACTCACGAAGTATCTCCCTGCAAGAGAAAGAGAGACTAAGGTACTAATCAAAAAGAAAAAAAATTGGAAACTGTCCAGTGAAGAGATCTGGCAGATATGACCTTAAGCAAGTGATCCCACTAACCTCTCCAGCAGAGGGACATGTGGACATAATGCACCTATGGATATATAATACCTCATCACTTCTGTTCTCTTCCTGCCAAAAATACATCACCTGAATCTAAGCATAAGAAAACAAACAAACCCAAATTGAAAGACATTGTACAAAAGTACTGACCAGTGCTCTTCAAGAGTGTTAAGGTCAACAAGAGCAAGGCAGTACTAAGGAACTGTCACAGATTTTAAAAGAAGAAGGAAATGTGTGACTCAAATGAAATGCAGAATCCTGGGTTGGATCCCAGATGAAAAGCAGACATTAATGAAAAAACTGGCAAGATTTATTAAGGCTTATGGCTCAATTACAGTTTTACGTCAAGTTAATTTCCTATTTGGGGCGTTTGGGGGGGGGTGCACTGAGTCTTTGTTGAGGCACGAGGGGTTTCTCTAGTTGCGGCTCATGGGTTTAGTTGTCCAGCAGCACATGGGATGTTAGTTCCCCACCCAGGAGTCAAACCCTCACACCCTGCATTGGAAGGCAATTCTTAACCACTAGGCCACCACAGAAGTTCCTTAATTTCCTAGTTTTGATAAATGTGCACCTCAACATATGATATTAATATTGGGGAAAGCTGGGTGAAAGGTTAAGGGAACTACCCTATTTTTGCAACTTTTCTATACATCTAAACGTATTTAAAAATTTAAGTGTTTGCGTGTGTATGCATGTGCACGCATGTCACATGTACATTCTTCTGCCGAGATGAATTTTTTTGAAGTCAAACAAAAATCAATATATTTGAAAGAACATAAAGAATAAATTTTTCAGAAAATTATTATTAAATCCATCAAACATGCAATAGGTTAAAATTTAGGATCTTTTTGATTTTTTTGTTTTGATTTATAACTCTATTCTTTAATCAATGTTTACATATATTAATATTCTATTTCTAATACTGCATTATCATTATAATTAGATCTTTAGTTAATATTTTCTTGAGATAGAAATAATTAAGCAAAAAGGCAGCAAAGAGTATAAAATGGTACATCTTTTTAAAGGGAAAAACTGATAATATTTATTAAAAGTTAAAGTGACCACAAAAATCCATCAGTTGACAATATATGATAGAAAGCCTTCAAATACATTGTTAACAGGATCCACACTTGATACGGGCCGATCAGACTTCTATCCTTTGGAATGAATCATACTGAAAGGATTAGTCCCTTTTCTCTCTACAAAAAGATCCCAGCCTTGGGAGTCAATGAAAAGGGCAAGGAATTCTCTGTTGCATCAGCTGAGAGAATTCACTAGAACTTTTCAGCTGCCTCCTAGAGACTCAATAGCCAAAGCTGACCAAGGGGAAGACAATTATCAACAGTCGCCCCAGGACCCACCATTAATTAGAAAGATGACATCAATTGAGAGGAAGCTAGTTACCTCCAGTTGGCAATGGCCAGGCAAGAAATAAAACACCCGAGGATGGTTCTGAATAACAGTGAGGGGCAGAGATTCAACTCAGAATGACTACATCAGGCAAACACAATGCCAACTTCCTGCTCTATAAAGAACTCCTTCAAGGGCATGAACTCTGCTTCCCAGGTAGCTAACTGCCATGGATTTCTTTTCTAAGCTATTTCCAAACCCTACTCTGTCCTGGCCAGTCAATGCTTTCACAAGCCTTGAGAGTTTAAGAAATCTGATTTTTGTAAAGCTTTCCTACATTAGATAACATAAACATTACAGGACAGAAGGTAGAATAACGGGTGCCAGGAGCTAGGTGGGGTGAGGGGAATGGGAAATTGGTGTTTAATTCATAAGGTTTCAGTTTACACACTGAAAATAGCTCTTGAGATGGATGATGGTGATGCTGGCACAACAATGTGACTGTCCTTAACACTACAGCTGCCACCACCCAGGTGCCTACCTGTGTGTTTACCACAGCCTGGCCTAGGAAAAAGGGAAGCTGCAGACATAAAGCTCTGTAAAATTAAGTCAACTTCAAGTTCCAAAGCTAAGAACTCAGGCACAAACTAGCCTCATTTTAACTCATTAGGTCTGCTTGTAGCTTGATAAATTTTATTTTTCCTAACAAATATAATACAACAATATCTCAAAGTATCTACAGAGAGTTTAAGGCTCCAATAAAGTTCAGTTTTGTTCAGCAAATCAGTCACTAGAATGAGTCTAAATTCCTGAGAGATATGCATACAGTACAACTCTATTCTTGTCCAGCAGTTAGGATGTTTGGGGCTCTAAATATGACAAAAAAAAAATCTTAACCATAAGGGTCTTTAGGAAGAGATCTGCCTAAGGGAGGGGTCCAGTGACATCATTGAAGCCTAAGGTTCTATCTGTTCATCCCATCATGTTTAGCAATGAGCTTTCTATCCTCCTGTTGGTCACTTCACAGTCACAGAAGTAGCTCTAGGGATCACATCACCTACCAGTAGTAAAGGAGAGACAGTGGCCAAAGGCCTTCTCTAATAGTTTCTCCTTATTCCTGTAAGAAGCCCCTCCTTCCCTCACATCTCATTGGCCAGAACCAGGAGATGGACTGGTCCCCAACCAATCACTGGTTCTGTCCCCAACCAAGCACAGACAAATGTGCTTGCCGTGACAGGTCCAGGTGGATGAAGCCAGAGGCCCACTCAGCTCAGGACACCTGAACATAGGCTGCAAGAAGGAGGCTAGGAGATGCAAAGGGCAGGCTGCTAGCCTGTGTCCCACTCAGGACACCCGAACATGGGCTGCAAGAAGGAGGATAAGGCAGGCATCAGAAAAGGTAGGAGAAGCCCTCCTACAGGACTTAATCCTCCTATTTCTATCGTTGGTTTCTGGATCAAAACATCACAAGTCTATTCAACGCCCCTACTTAAGAGCCAATCGGCCACCATATTTTATATCCATAGGTGCCTCCACCATCTGTGTCAGAACATCCCCATTCCCCTACAGTAGCATCTGACCTCAGGACTGCTTCTAGGATAAACAACTGGCCATTCAAACACAGGGGCCACCATCCTGGGAACAGTGGCAGTGGCTTTCCACACCTGGCATTTCCAGGCTCTGACATCTCAACGCCAGCTCAGCAGCCAGCCTGTGTCAGCCCCTTTGTGACAGAGAAGGACGAATCCAAGGTTTCCCCGCCTCCTCCTCACACAGGGTCATACAGTTGATACAAGACTCTGACCACCACTTATGGCCCCCAACTGACATCCTGTACATGTGGCCTGCCAAAAGTGGTTCCTTCTAACTGGAATCTGTTCTCTCTCTCTGGCACCCTTGGGAAGAAGGTCAATACAATTCTCTTTCCCTTTGGGGAAGTGAGGCAGGGGATGCAAAGGGCAGGCTGCTAGCCTAGAACTCAGTGTCTGGTAACTCTTCACATCTCTTCCTCAGTCATATCACAGCATCTGTTAACAGAGGCTCTAAGAGCTCAGTCTCACAATGGACTGTGCCCAGGGGGTCTGAAGTCATGTCTTGGCTACAAATGGCTCCACTCAGGACAGCAACGAGAAGGAGGGCAGGGAGCCTCTTCCCAGGAGCCACTGTTGATTTGATAAAATCATGGAAAGTTGTTTCCTCAGCCAGTAATCATCTCGGCACCTGGAACTCTTCCATGGTCTTGCCAGATGTCCATAACTCTGGAATGAAATTAGAAACTTGAAGTCATGAATAATCTCACATGATTTTTAAGTCCCATTATTTTTGCTCAGGGGACGCTTCCATGACTTTTCTGTCAGTGAATCCTGTCATCCAGCCAAGTATTTCCTATGTGCAATGCCCAGCCTGTGAATGCTCAGTCAGCAACCAGCCCATCTCACCGCTTCCCTGCTCCTTCCCCAAAGCCTCAGCTGGGCACCTCCCTCCTGCAGAGTAACCCTGAGGAACTCTGGCCTCCAGCCACTCCTGCCCCTCACCTCACAAGCCCTCCTTCACCCAACTGCCAACATCTTCTAGACTTCAAAACCAAAAACCCACCTTTAAATTCAGGCTTGTAACCATCAGCCATCCTATCCCATCTGTCTGCATTAAAATGCAGTCATGATTTTCCTTATGGTTCAGATACCTCAGTCAGTAAAGAATCCCCCTGCAACGCAAGAGACTGCCTGTGATGCAGGAGACTTGGGTTCTATTCCCGGGTCAGGAAGATCCCCTGGAGAAAGAAATGATGACCCATCCCAGTATTCTTGCCTGGGAAACACCTCAGTCAGAGGAGCCTGGTGGGCTACAGTCCATGGGGCTGCAAGAGTCAGACACGACTGAGCGACTAAACCACCACCACCATAATACTTCAGATCTCAAGCAAAGAGCCAAATAAATGATAATCACTGTGCTTGGGGGCCTTTCCCAAGCCCTGATAAGAGGTATTTCATAAAGTCTTTAATAAAAATTTTTAAGAGAAACTTAGCAACACTCTTTAGAATGCAAAACCTCATTACATAAGTGACAGAGAACTACTGCTTTCTCTGAAGAAACAAAGGAGAAAAAGAACCACAGGTGGCCACCAGCATGGTAGGAAGACACTCTCAAGTTCTTTAAAAAGAACAAGCTTCACTTGGTTCCAGGTTTTCCCATTCTCAGATGGAAAATAACTGCCGCCTCTGAGTCTCAGCAAACAAATAAAACCACAAGACACTGTGTCTTCCATAATTCTCTAGTTTTTTACTCCTTCCCAGTGGCTCCAAAATTAATTCCAGTGTTTATTCAACTGTTGCTTATCTGTTTCATCACCAACCATCCAGTGACGGTCATTAATTTCCTCCTGACCCCACTGCATGCCTCCCACTTTCTTGAACAGTTAAGAGCAACACTTCAGCTCAGCCATTTGGGGTCTGTTGTGGATTTCAAATTCCCTCTGCAAATGGGATCTGTGTGCTGCCCTTCATGCTGTTATGTGCCCCCCCTCCACTGGTCTGTGTAGGTTTCTAAACTCTTGACCCACTGTGATCTAAAAATCAACTCAGGAAAGAGGCTCCAAAACCCAGATACTTGAGGGTGGGGGAAAGACATCTGGGGAGAAGCTATCAAGAAAGATGAGCTGTGTTCCAGAATTGTGAGAACTAAATATGTGTTGTTTATGAGCAGCCTGACTTAACGGTATTCTTTTATAGAAGCTTGTACGGACTAAGACAGAGGTGGAATGCCAAATTTGGTTTCTGAGCCATAGTTTGCTGACCTCAAACTATTTCGACGGATTCACATTAATAAATACATTTTACTCCTGGCCCAGTATATATTTACATGTATGTATTTAAAACAAAGTCTAGCAAAGACAAAATTTTCCTGACTATGTGCAATGTACCCCAATATCTTCCATCTGCATCAATTTTATTTATTTAAATAAAACAAAACTTACTAAATTGATTATAAACAGTACCCCCTCAAAAGAGAAAGATGTGTTGTGAGGAAGTATGATTAATGCCAAGGCTCGGGACACTGCTCCTTATTGCCAGGTGGCAAAGCCCTGTGCCCTCACCGTTAGAGGTAGCACTGTGCCAACCTCCTGAACCTCTGATTAAAAGAGCCCTCTGTACTGAAAGAGACAGATGAGCTAGAAACACTAGAAAACTGCCCAAGAGGGCCTGGGTACCCAACACCTGCCCACTCGCCCCACCCCCAACCCCATCTTCCTCCTCGGCAGGCAGACCCCACTGAACTGCAAGACAGATGGGCCAGCTACCCTCTGCACCACAAAGGACTCATATGACACTCAGAAAATGCCCAGAGGTAGTTTCAAAAAGTTAGACTGGGTCTCTTAAACAACAAGAGAATCTATCCAAAAGATAGGAAATAACAAGTGCTGATGAGGATGTGGGGAAATTGGGCCCTCAGACACTGCTAGGAGGGGGATGTAAAATGCTGTGGACTCTACATAAAATCTGGAAGTTCCTCAAAATGTTCAACACAGAATAACTATATGACCCTGTAATTCCACCCCCAGGAAGATACCCAAAAGAATGGAAAATGTGTGTTCACACAAAAACGGGTACATAAATGTTCATAGTGGCATGAGTCCCGATAGCCAAAAAGTGGAAATACATCAAATGTCCATTCGCTGATAAATAAATAAAACATGGTATTTCCAAACAATGGAATACATCTGGCAGTAACAAGGAATGAGTAGTGACCCAGGTGGAACAGCATTAGTGATGAGTCATGATGATACCATGGTTCCTTCATAGGATGTGTGCACCTAACCTCTGTGGTCTCCCTCCCCAAACCCACAAGCCCAGACTAATTATAAGAAAAACACTGGACACACCCTAATTGAGGGACACTAACTGACCACTACTCAAAACTGTCATGGTCATCCAAAACAAATCTGAGAAACTGTCACGGTCAAGAGGAGCCTAAGGAGATCTGAGGCTAAAAGGAATGTGGGATATCCTGGAACAGAAAAAGGTCATTAAGTACAAACTAAGAAATATGAATACAGCATGATCTTCAGTCTGATTCACTAGTTGTGAGAAATGCACTGTCCTCACACAAGATGTTAATAATTAGGGAAATGGAGTGTGCAGTATTTGAAAACTCTCTGGACTATATTTGCATTTTTTCTATAAATTTAAAATTGCTCTTAAACAAAAAACTTCATTTTAATTTAGAAAAGGAACCAAGTACTGATACGATGTTTGACATGAGCAAACCTTGAAAACATAATGCCGGATGAAAGACGTCAGAAAAGGCCACCTATTCTACTATTCCATTTATATAAAATATCCCAAACAGGTAAATCCAAAGAGACAGGAAGCAGATGACTGGTTGCCAGGACCTGAGATGCAGGGTTTCTTTTTAGGGTAATGAAAATGTTCTAAAATTGGCTGTGGTGATGCATACACAATTCTGTGAATTTACTAAAAACCACTGAATTTTTTAAATTTTTATGATATGTGACTCAGATAAAGCCATTAGTATTATTGAAAAGAATCTAACAAAGGAAAGATGAATCATACAAAACTGCTCTTATTTAACCTTTTTATAAACGAATGGACCTTATTTTTTGGACTAGTTTAAGTTTGCAGAAAAAACGAGCAGCAAGTACCATATTTGCATGTAGTTCCCCTCCCACTGGACACCCTCAACTGATTTCTGTATTATCACCATCTTGTATGGCTATGGTACATTGGTTACAATTAATGAAACCATCCTGATACAATATTATTAACTAAAGTCCATAGTTACATTAGGGTTCATTCTTTGTGTTATTAATAGAAAGTTATAGGGGTTTTAACCAATGCCTAATTCCCAGGTGGCGCTAGTGGTAAAGAACACTCCTGCCAATGCAGGAAAAGTAGGTTCAATCCCTGGGTCCCAGGAAGATCCCTGGAAAAGGCAATGGAATCCACTTCAATACTTTTGCCTGGGAAATCCCATGGACAGAGGAGGCTGTCATGTACCTGCCATTATAGTATCAGTTCAGTCAGTTCAGTTCAGTTGCTCAGTTGTGTCTGACTCTCTGCGACCCCATGGACTGCAGCACACCAGGCTTCCCTGTCTATCACCAACTCCCGGAGCTTACTCAAACTAATGTCCATTGAGTCCGTGATGCCATCCAATCATCTCATCCTCTGTCATCCCCTTCTCCTCCTGCCTTCAATCTTGACCGGCATCAGAGTCTTTTCCAATGAGTCAGTTCTTTGCATCCGGTGTCCAAAGTATTGTAGTTTCAGCTTTAGCATCAGTCCTTCCAATGAATATTCAGGACTGATTTCCTTTGGGACTGACTGGTTTGATCTCCAGTCTCTGCAAGGAGATTATAGTATCATACAAAGTAATTTCACTGCCCTAAAAATTCATCCCTCCATTCCTCCCTAATCCCTAACAACCACTGATGTTTTTACTGTTTCCATATTTTTGCCTTTTCCAGAACATCATATGGTTGGGATGAGTGTGTAGCCTTTTCAGATTGGCTGCTTTCACGTAATGTTCAGCCATTTTCAATCCACAAAGGCAGCAACTCCATACAGTTCATTCTAACCTAATAGAATTATCTTCCTTTGGGTATTCACAAAATTACACACACACACACACAAATATCTGTGCACACACACTCACAACTGCTTACAAAGCAAGTCCCATCGTTTCTTCTGACACTGACTGAGAAGCTAGGGGGCCGGAGCCCACCACAGAGGGGGCTTGGGGTACAGCAACAAGCAAGCCGGGTCACAGTCCTGTCCTCAGGGAGCTTCTGATTCAGAAAGGGAGCCAGGGCCCAGAGAGAGATCACACTATCCTTGGCCTGGGAGACCCCAAACAAGGATACAGACACACTGAAACTGGCATCTTCTGGGAGCAGCACTGACCAGACAAATGTGGGGGACTTCTCAGATAGATGAGGCAGGCCCTGCAGGATGAGGATGTTGAGGGCACTCCCCATGTGGGGTGCTCAAGAGAGCATCTGGTCAGGTGAGAAGAAGCCAGAGAGGCCAGTGGGAAGCACCTCCCAATTGTGCCCCAGTCCAGGGACCCCTCATCTCAGCTCAAATTCACCCAGTGATAACTGGATACAGCACAGAGCTTGTTGGTCAGGCAGCTTTACATCTAGAAATCTCAGTACTGTATCAAACTGAAATCTGTTCCTCAATACTTCCTCGAAGCTATCTCACTGTTCACTTCCTACTGTTTCCCTCAGAGGCCAAAGCACACAGAGAAATGGCCAAGTTCTCACATGTGACAGATTTCAAGGGCCAAGAGTGGGCTGTCCGTAAATCTCCTTTAACTCTTCTCCATACATGGGGTTCCTGACCTTCAAACACTTTTCAGATGGTTTAAGATAAGATGCAGGAAAAAAATCCTCTACTAGCTTTCAAGAGAAGCTCTTTTAAAACATTATTTCGAAGCTAGAACATAGAACACTGCCATGTTTGCAGGATGAAAATGACCAGGGACAATCAATCTTACATGGTACAACCTCCTATCTTGTCAAAACAGGCACACGTGATGGGCTGCCCCTCAGTCCAATAGTTGTGATGGCTGGATGATATTGTGACTCCAAAAAAACAGTGACTTCCCATGCAGAAAGGGAATTGTATGGTATGTGTACTCTATCTCAGTAATTCTGTCATTAAAATAAAAGGGGCAGGAAATGCCAGAAAATGTCCTGAGCACATAATGTGGTCAAATCTAACAGGTTTATTTTAATATAGCAGAAGCTGCTTTCGTTACAGATGAACGAAGTTGAAAGAACAAACTGGGAAGAATTAGCAGTCAGCCTCTCTGGTCCCTGTCAGGCCCGTACACTGAGCTCAGTTGATTCCCAAGTCTTCCCCCAATCCCATCCCCAGATCTTCCCTGGATCCCCAACCCCAGATCTTCCCTGGATCCCATCCCCAGATCTTCCCTGGATCCCCAACCCCAGATCTTCCCTGGATCCCATCCCCAGATCTTCCCTGGATCCCATCCCCGTATCTTCCCTGGATCCCCAACCCCAGATCTTCCCTGGATCCCACCCCCATATCTTCCCTCGATCCCCATCCCCAGATCTTCCCTGGATCCCATCCCCAGATCTTCCCTAGATCCCATCCCAAGATTTTCCCTGGATCCCATCCCCAGATCTTCCCTGGATCCGCATTCCCAGTTCTCCCTGGATCCCATCCCAAGATCTTTCCTGGATCCATCCTGAGATCTTCCCTGAACCATCAACCCCAGATCTTCCCTGGATCTCCAACCCCAGATCTTCCCTGGATCCCATTCTCAGATCTTCCCTGGATCCCATCTCCAGAGCTTCCCTGTAATCCACAGCATCACTCTCTGGAGTCTACATCCCCTGTTGACCTGATTTTACAGGCCCTTCCTCTCAACATAACCACTGTTTTCAATTTTACATTATTTTAAAATGTATGTAGGCCAGCTTCCCAAACACACAGGAAAATCTCTAAGGACAAATCATGAATGAACTTCTTCATGTGGCCAGGACAGCACTTTGCTCTTAAATGGGCATTCAATAAGCGTTCCTTATAGCTACTGACATAATTAGAGTTTTTACACAAGATCCCTTACTTCTAAACCGCTGATTTCTCAGACAACCAGAATTCCTTGGCCCAATTGTACAACATGATGTGCTCTGGATTTGTACATGAGCCTATTTTCCTTGAGTCCATTCTTTCTTTAAATACCAAATTTATCCTGTATAAATTCATATTAAAGCAAAGGCCAACTTATAAAAATAACAGTTCAATAAACCCACAGATCCCTCTGTGTCTCTGAGAACACGACCATCTGAATAACTAACCCAAGATTTATAACCTTCCAAATATTATTCCTCCATCTCACTTCCAGTATTAACATTACTCAAAAATCTCAGAGGATCATTTCACATGTTTAACAGCCTCGTTTAATTTTTTTCTTCTTACCAAACATGAACCTGGGTTCCTACAATACTAATTTAGTTAAGTCTCCACATGAACTTATTTCCTTTGACAGTTGGCAGTGCAAATCCTATTCCAGCTGCTTCTTCCAGTGTGCTCAGGTCTCTAAGCCCGCCCGGTGGAGGTAGGGAGGTAGAAGAGGTGGATCCAGGCCCCCCGGCTCTTGGATTCTTCTTCTTCTGACCTCACTGGAAAGACTTCTCTGTACCCCTTAGTCTGTTGTGCATTCCTGGGTGGAATTGAGGGAGAGAACAGACTGTGGGTTCCAACATTACAGAACAAGCATTTCCTGAAACATTTTTGGCAAGCTGGTTGGGACTGCTCTGAGCAGGCCTGGCCTCCACCCTACATCTGCCCCACTGAGACCACCTACCCTGAATATCCAAAAGTGACCAAAGGCTCCCCCCACAGCTCCCATAAACCCAATTCAACTCCTAATATTAAAGAGGACACTTCTATGTTAGATGAAAGTTTTAAGAGATATTTCTCTTTTTTAGTAACTCCTGAAACACTGAAAAGAATCTAACCCTTAGTGAATTACACATGAGATTATATGGTGTTATTGTTAAGACCCAAATATTGATATAGAGCATACCATCTGATTCAAAAATTCTCGAACTATGATGTCCATTTTTTTTTCCTTTAACTTTAGGCCTTTGTTTGTGTTAAGGATAAGCGCTGTGCTTTATCCTCCCACATGAGAATGCAGAGAGGGGAGAAGGGGGCAGAGGCCAGTGGAGGAGGCTGGCATTGCACTCACTCAGCAGTGAACACCTGCTGCATTTCAGGTGCCCTTCCAGGAGCCCGGGGGATACAGCCACAAAGGGAAAGAGGATCTCTGCCCTCGGGCTGGGAAACAGACAAAAAACGAACACATCATTAATAGATCAAGTAGATGGTACATTCAAACGGGACAGAGTCATAGACAAAATGGATAATGGAACCCAGTAAGAGCACTGAGGAGACATGTGAAGTGAACATAATTCAATTACTGTGGCCGCAATCAGATAAGAGCCAAGGGATGTGCCTCATTGGTTGTATCAAAACCACAGTTTGAATCTAGTTGCAAAATAAATGTTACATGGGTATGAAAAGTACAGAATAGAGTAAAAAATGATGTAATATCTTTGTATGGCGACATATCACAAGTAGACTTTGATCATTTTGAAATGTATAGAAATACTGAATTACTAACCATGTTGTAGGTCAATTATATTTCAAAAACAAATCTACAGTAAACCAGGTCAGATTTGCGATTACCAGTGGCAGGGGTGGAGGGAGAGGGAAGTGGATGTAGGTGGTCAAAAAGTCTACACATCCAGTTATAAGATAAATAAGCAGTAGGGAAGTAACTTACCACATGATAAATATAATTAACAGTGCTGTATCTTATATGAAAAAGTTAAGAGAATAAATCTTAAGCATGCTCATAACAAGAAAAAAATATTTCTTTGTATGTCTTTAATTTTGTATCTATATGAGATGATGAATATCCGCTAAATGTATGACATGATTATCAAATCATTACCCTATATACCTTAAATTTATACAGTGTTGTATGTGAATTATAGCTCAATAAAACTGGAAGAAAAGAATGTTTTGAAAAATAGAATAAATAGGCTTTGACATTTGTTAAAGTATAATGGCTTAAACTGAAATGTGTAAGTTAAAATTAAAAGAAATTCTCAGGGAAATATAAGTTTGAGGTTTTCTATAAAGTACTTCCTCAGTTACTAAAATATAGAACAAGCTAAGACTGACGTTGGCCAGATGCTCCAGACGTTAGCCAGCATCAGATGGCTCTTGGACCTACACCACAATCCCACTCCTAGGTATACCCAAGAGAGATGAAAACTGTCTGTGTGACGGAAATGTGTCTGTGGGAATCCACACCGACTTCTCCAATCTTCTTCTTTGCAATCCTGTGAGAAACAGTTTCAATAGTAACTGTATGATGTCCACACTAAGTGTTTCATGTTAAGCACACCTAAACAAGGGCTTCCCTCATAGCTCAGTTGGTAAATCATCTGCCTGCAACGCAGGAGACCTGGTTCAAGTCCTGGGTCAGGAAGATCCCCTGGAGAAGGAAATGGCAACCCACTCCAGTATTCTTGCCTGGAGAATCCCATGGACAGAGGAGCCTGGCGGGCTCCATGGGTCCATGGGCTCACAGGAGTCCGACACAACTTAGCGACTAAACCACCACCACCACACTTAAATAATGCTTTAAGAACCACTGGATGGAAATTTTTTCCAAAGCCTGTTGACTCATCCGTGGTAGCATTTCCTCTCCCAGCAAGCTGGGCAAGTCAGCCCTGTGGCTGAGCAAGGCAGCCTGGTCCCAGCCCTCCTTCCCGGGTGCACAGCCCTCAGCTCCTCCAAGCACAGTCCCCCGCGTATGCACTCCTCCAGGGCTCTGTGGGACATGGCCTCCCTTAGCCCCACCAAGCACTCTTGCCCAAGACATCTCCACTTGCACATAAAGTCACTCCTTCACATCAGAGGCTTCTTCCCAATTGGAAAAAAAAAAAAAAAAAACACTAATAATAACATTAAAGGGGATGTTGTTACACAGAGATACCTGATGTATGTTGTTGAATAAACTGACAAATTAGCATCTCCCAGGCATACGGCAGGTGCTCAAAAACTGACTGGCTGGAATGATGGCAACAAGAGAACACAGTGCAGAGCAGCACTGCCCAGCAGAAATCTTCCTGGTGATAACAATGCTCTGTATTTGCATGCCAACAATGGTAGCCACCAGCCACCTGTAGCTGTCGAGCACTTATGCTTGGCTGACGAGCTCCATCTGTAATCTTATTTTTAATGGATTTAAACCAAGTAGCCGCATGCAATTAGTGGCTACCTAGGGCAGCTACAAAACAATGCACACCCCAGGCATCCTGAAATTATATTTCAGAAATGTCCAAGATAACAAAATTTGCAGCTAGTGAATTTAGGTCTTGAGGAGAGAAACGGTTATGGAGACCACAGCCTGGGGAAAAGATCTGAACACTTTCTAAAATTTATATTAAAAGCATTGAAGACAGCCCATGGGAGGATGACAAACATTATATTTTTCCTAAGTAGTCAATGTCTTATAATTAATTTCAGGCTGACAGCAGTGACTTTAATACTTTAATCCTGACCTAGTTTTATCAAAGCATGTATAAATTTGTGACTTAGTAACAATAACATACAGGGACTTCCCTGGTGGCCCAGTGGTTAATAATCCACCTTGCAATGCAGGGGTTATCAATTCAATCCCTTGTCTGGGAACTAAGATCCCATATGCAGAGGAGCAACTAAGCCTGGGCATTGCAACTACTGAGCCCCCACTCTCCGGAGCACACAAAGGTCCCACATGATGAACGAAGATCCTGCATGCCACAACTAAGATTCAATACAGCCAAATAAATAAATAAACATTTTTTAAAACAACAATAACGTACATACAAAAGAGCACATTTTCTGGACAGTAAGCCTCTTCAACAGGCATATCTTTGCAATTTGTGAGTCAGAGTCCAGAAATGGAGGGCCACCAGGATTCTGTAGGTGGCAAAAATGTCAGATGAACTGCCCTCTATGATGCCTACTGAGAGAACTGAAGATGGTCTCAGAGTATGTGAGTGCCTTTCTCTCCCCCAAATTGTCCAGGAGGCTCTGCTTTCACACATTTCCATCACACACCACACTTTGACCCATGGGCTGCTGACACCCTTAATTTTCCTCTGCAACTCATCTTGGCCACACCACTGACCACTAATCCTTCCCAGTTCTTCTCAGACCACTGTCCCGCCACCCATCTGCACTGTGGACAAATGGCCCAGCATTCCACACAGCTGGGGCTTTAGTCCTCTGCGGTAGCTGACCACAGCACCTCCCTTCCTTTCTTCTTCGTCCCATCCCCAACACCAGGACTCCTGCAGTTAGGCTAGAGATTGCCTGGTGGTCCCTGTGGTGGAGGAGAAGGAAGAAAGGGCAGAAGGAAAGTGACTTCGGTTTTAATCCCTTCGTGATGAGTGACACCCTCGAGGCTAGGGGCCTCTGCCAGGCTCTTTCTGGCCCCGGTGCACTACGAGAATCACAACCGCTGTTTCTCAAACTTCTGCATACCTCAGACTCTCCAGGAGGGCTTCTTAACACACAGAGTGTGGAACCCGCACCCAGAGTTTCTGATCACGGAGATTCTAGGGCGAGTCCAAGAACTCACATTCCTAACGTGCTCCCGGGTGCTGCTGGTGATGCCGGCCCAAGGACCACACTGAGACAATCCCTGCCTTTTCCTGGAAAAGGACACCCTGGCAGCATCTTGCATCTGTTCACCTTGCAGACATAACAGACACAGCCCTTGGGAGCACATTTCCCCAAGATACAGCCTTCCACTAATGAGACCAAAGCCCCCACCCCCAGGTGTGCTGCATCCTCACCCCGGTGGGCTCACGGAGCCAGGTCTTCAGAGATGCTCTTGGCTTCTGGTCTGTGTACACACACACTTGCTTGCTTTTGGTGCCCAGCATAAACACCCACTTCTGCTCAAACTTATGACTCTTTTCCACATGAGCATCAATTCCCAGTTCCCTCTCTGTGACTCTTCCCTGACCCCAAATGCGTACATAAACCTAAGTTTCTTGGATGGCATCAAATCTACAGACACATGCAGCCAGGCAGTACACAAGAACTCAAACATGGAATAATCACAGTCCTATATTAGGAGTGGTGGTCAGAGATGAAACCTGGCTCACTGAACCTACTCATTCCATGGAAAGCGGGGAGAAGACTCCAACGTGGACACTACTCTGGGTTCAACAGTGATGGAGGCCTGGGGAGAAAAGCCAGCAATAGGACCTTGAAGAAAGGCTTTTCCTCTTTGTGAGAAACAAGTAACTTGACTTCCAGGCACCCTGCCTAATTTCTCCTGCAACTAATTGCTATACCTAAGATACCCTGTATCTATCCTTCCAAGAAGAATTTAAAACATATCAACAGGGGGTGAATTTTCAAACTTAAAGTCTTCATCATGACCACTGGTCATCACTGCCGTGAGATATAGAAATCCAGAGTCTGCCTGCAATGCAGGAGACCCAGGTTTGATCCCTGGGACCCACTCCAGTATTCTTGCCTGGAGAATCCCATGGACAGAGGAGCCTGGCAGGCTACAGTCCATTGGGTTGCAGAGAGTCAACAAACCTGGTACCAAAGGACATGTACTGTATGACTCTACTTAGACGAGATACCCAGAAGGCAAATTCCTAGAGAAAGAAAGTAGCATGGTGGGTGCCTAGGGCAAGGGGAGAGGGCAGTCAGTGTTTAACTGGGGACAGAGTTTCAGCTGTGCAAGATGAAAATGTTCTGGAGATGGACGATGATGATGTTCACACAACAGTGCGAGTGTACTTAATGCCGCTGGCCCGTGCACTTGAAAATGGTGTCAAGTTGGTAAACTCTATGTTATGGGTATTTTACCACAATTTTAAAATGTGAAAAATAATCAGTTTTTCTTAAAAAGAGTAATATACCACAGAAGTTGGTGAAATGGCTCTATTTTCCCCCATCTCACAGGCCAGACTTAGCCTAACAGAGCAAAGTAGTCCTTTTCAGACCACACCTATTGCATCAACACTCACTGCGTGTGTGCTTAGTCACTCAGTCGTGTCTGACTCTTGCAACCCCATGACTGTAGCCCGCCAGGCTCCTCCATCCATGGGATTCTCCAGGCAAGAATACTGCAGTGGGTTGCCATGCCCTCCTCCAGGGGATCTTCCCGACCCAGGGATCAAACCCAGGTTCCCTGCTTTGCAGGCACATTCTTTACTATCTGAGCCACCAGAAAGGTAGGTGGTAAATTCTTCTTTCCATAAAATCCCACAGGTACAATCACTGACACACCCGTGACCCATCACTGGCTGCCCACTGACCCGTGGTGGGCAAAGGAAAAGAGATCAGTGGGTTTCCCTCAACATAGTCATCATGAAGAGCACCTCTCCAGAAAGCAGGATCCTGACCCTGCCACCCCACAGGCATGTCTCTGGACAAGTCATGCTGCCTCTCTCTGCCTCAGTTTTCTCATCTGTAAAAGGGACTAATAATAGCACCTGTCTTAGTGATTGTCCTAGTGAAGGTTATCATTACTTATGGGACAATTCTAAAGTGCACAGAGCTGCCCTTGACCCAAAACAAGCACTGAAGAAAGATTCTGACAGCAAGAGGAATCATACACTGCTTTGTACTGCGAGTAGACAGCCTTCCTGAGCAATCCCATCAGAGCATAAGGTTTAACTGGAAGCCTTACAAACAATCTGGATACCGTAGCCACGTTCCATCCAGTTTAACTAGAACCTTAAGCAGGGAGGAAGAAACCCAAATGCCATATGTTAAGGCTCCCCAGAAAAGCAGAGATTCTGATTAGAGTCACTGGAGACATTTGTACATGACGTAGATCCCACTATAGATAAATGAAGAGCTCCATCAGTGAGTCCATCTCACAGGCAAGGTTGAAAATCACACAGAGGGAGTCGAGGGGACAAAAGATGGGCCAGCAGACCACAGAAGCTGAGACACAACATACCACAAGTGGTGCCCCAGAGAATACAGAAAACAAACAGCAACAAAAAATGCACACATTCAAAAGTATGACAGATGAAAATGAACTGAAATAAAGGAAGAGTTAATTAGGCCCCAAGAAAAATGGCAGCAGATTATTGGGTACACTTTTGGGGTACAAGCTGATAAAGTTACTCAATTTCAAGAATTCATATTTTCCTAGTAAATCTTTGACCTGCTTTTTTACCTTCTAGTAACTTGGGATTAGATACGTTGTTACATAAAGGGCTTCCCAGGTGGCTTAGTGGTAAAGAATCTGCCTGTAGTGCAAGAGACACAGGTTCCCTGAGTCAGGAAGATCCCCTGGAGAAGGGCATGGCAACCCACTCCAGTATTCTGGCCTGGAGAACCCCATGGACAGAGGAGCCTGGCAGGCTACAGTCCACAGGGTCTCAAAGAGTCAGACACGACTGAAACAACTTTAGCATGCACACATGCACTCACATCAAAGCCAAAGAGAACAAACCAAACAAAAGGGAGAGCAAAAGGAAGCACTGAAAATAGAAAATGTAACCCCAAAAGACAACAGATTTAAGGCCGTATTTCAATAAACATAACAGAGGAAAACTTGTTATCTAGAAGAAAAGGACAATCGGGATCAAAACCCAAATAAAGCTATTCATTATAGTTAAAATAGCTATCTAAACCAAACAGCTAGGAAGCAGAAAAATCTTTAGAAACAAAGACTTACTAGACAACTAAGAACAAAAAAAAAATCACATACTATTAACATACATGATTTAGAAAGAAGCAAAAAACAAGGAAGACACTTTTAAATTATTAAGGGTACAATCCTCAGTGAGGAACTTTCATTAATATATGTAGCAAATACCACAGTGCCCAAAAGATTGAAATAAAATCAGAGGTACAGACAGAAATAATAGCATAGAATACCAAATCTACCTCTCTGCCTTAGGCAAATAAAGAACACAGAAAGTAAAAATAAATTACTAATCAATTAGGTTGCTCTAAACCAAGATTTGGGCTCCAAAATCACTGCAGATGGTGACTGTTGCCATGAAATTAAAAGACGCTTACTCCTTGGAAGGAAAGTTATGACCAACCTAGATAGCATATTCAAAAACAGAGACGTTACTTTGCCAACAAAGGTTCGTCTAGTCAAGGCTATAGTTTTTCCTGTGGTCATGTATGGATGTGAGAGTTGGACTGTGAAGAAGGCTGAGCATCGAAGAATTGATGCTTTTGAACTGTGGTGTTGGAAAAGACTCTTGAAAGTCCCTTGGACTGCAAGGAGATCCAACCAGTCCATTCTGAAGGAGATCAGCCCTGGGTGTTCTTTGGAAGGAATGATGTTAAAGCTGAAACTCCAGTACTTTGGCCACCTCATGCGAAGAGTTGACTCATTGGAAAAGACTCTGATGCTGGGAGGGATTGGGGGCAGGAGGAGAAGGGGACGACAGAGGATGAGATGGCTGGATGGCATCACGGACTTGATGGACGTGAGTCTGAGTGAACTCCGGGAGTTGGTGATGGACAGGGAGGCCTGGCGTGCTGCGATTCATGGGGTCGCAAAGAGTCAGACACAACTGAGCGACTGAACTGAACTGAACTGAAACCAAGATTATATCTAAGTTCCCACTCTACAGAAAAAATAACAACTGTACTTTTAAGCTATTGCTGCTGCTGCTGCTGCTGCTAAGTTGCTTCAGTCGTGTCCGACTCTGTGCGACCCCATAGATGGCAGCCCAGCAGGCTCCCCCGTCCCTGGGATTCTCCAGGCAAGAACACTGGAGTGGGTTGCCATTGCCTTCTCCAATGTATGGAAGTGAAAAAATAAAGTGAAGTCGCTCAGTTGTGTCCCACTCTCAGTGACCTCATGGACTGCAGCCCACCAGGCCCCTCCATCCATGGGATTTTCCAGTCAAGAGTACTGGAGTGGGGCGCCATTGCAAGAACATCCAATTCCCCAACACCAAAATACAGCAGACCACACTCTCTATGAACAAAATGCAATGAAACTAGAAAATAACTTCCTGGAGGTCTTAAATGTTCTTCTTTACTCTTGAATTGCAGAGAAAATAAAAATTGAGATTAAAGACTATCTGGAAAATAACAACTTGTAACAAAATCTAAAAGCAGTAGCCAAAGCTACATGCATAGGAAAATGTATAACCTTAAAAAGTTGCCTTACTTATAATAAAAGTGTTCTAAGGTTCGTGTAGAAAACTAAATGTATAAAGCTATGATAATTAATTAAAAACAGGAAGACACTGAATGATCTCAAAATAAGACCAAACAAACATGGAATACCAAAAAAAAAAGGCTGTTTGCCAACAACTGAAAAGGAACACGTTATTCAATAAAAGAGTTCAGGGCAACTCACTTCTCTGAGGAGAACAACTAAAGCTGGACCAAAATTCCATGTGAATGAAAGATTTAACCATAAAAAGTGTCGTAAAACTTCCTCAAAAAAGGTTAATTTTTTAAAATAATCTTGGAATGGAAAAGAGATTGCAATGTCTGACTCAAAACTCATACATAAAATAAAAGCTAGCTTAGCCTGACTCCATAAAACTTTCTGCGTGGAAACAATCATAAGCAATGTAAAAGGATAACCTGAGAAGGAAATATTTTCATACACTCTGGAATAGACCTAAAGAGTTTTAGAAGTCAGTGAAACAATTGAGAACAATGAGTTGAAAATTAGTAGAGAAAGCAAACATTTATTTCCCAGAAAAAAATAAATAAAAGACTTATGAAAACATTCAGCCCCATGGACAATTTTTTAAATGTCAATACAAAGAATTAACATGCCATTTCTCTGTTGCAGACTTAGTAGTATTAAAATGCCTGGCAATTTCCAGTGTTGGTCAGGACTTGGAAAAACCAGAGAGGCTCACACACCCTCGCTGCCACATAAATCACTGCCACCTTTGGGAAGTACAACCTTGGAGAATCTATAAAAAAATCTGTATCATTGCCTTGGACAAAGAGATTCACTTCTGGGAACTGACTCTACAGATACATAGTGTAGAGAAAATAAAAACGTATGTACAGATGTACCTGTAGCACTCTTTCCTGTAACAGTTAAAAATCAGAAGTATCCATCCATAGGAGACCAGTGAAATAAACGATGTGTATCCAAATGGCAGGTATTAACAAGGGATTTTTAAAAATGAGGTGCGCAGCATGCACTAAGATGGAAAGATCTGCAAGAACTACTGTTATAGCAAACCTCAGTTCAGTATGTAAGGTATAACCTCATTGTATACAAAAACAACTCAAGGATGCTACAACACGGATGAGCCTTGGAAACATTACGCTCAGTTAAAGAAGCCAAATACAAAGGCCATATAATGTATGATTCTTTTTATATGTCATTTCCAGTATAGGCAAATCCAGAGAGACTCTAAGTATCTTAGTGGTTGCAAGAGGCTGGGGATAGGAGTGAGAAGTCACTGCTAATGTAGGAGGTTTCCTTTGGGAGTGATGGCAATGTTCTAAAACCAACAGAGGTGATGGTTGCACAGCACAGTGAATGCACAAAATGCCACTGAATTGTACACTTAAGGTTAATTTTATGTTATGCACATTTTACCACAGTTCTTAAAAATAAACAAAAGAGATGCACAGACAAGCACGGGAACCCAGGAAATGTCTGGAAGTACAAAGACTGTGGGCCAAGCTCACCTGGGACCTTTGCAGGTCTTCCCTAGTGACTCAGAAGGTAAAGAATCTGTCTGCCAAGCAGGAGATCTGAATTTGATTCCCAGGTCAGGAAGACCTCCTGGAGAAGGGAATGGTTACCCACTCTAGTATTCTTGCCTGGAGAATTCCATGGACAGAGGAGCCTGGCAGTCTACAGTCCATGGGGTTGCAAAGAGTCGATCACGACTGAGTGACTAACACTTTTCTGCAGGGGAGGTGGAGGGTGGTTGAGAAGTGAGAAGGGCTTTTCATTTTATACCCTTCTCAGTTTTACTTTTTAAGTCATCACCATTTGTTACTGGGGGTTTTTTGTTGTTGTTTTTCTAGATCATTACTCAATTGAGGAATAAATGCATAACCCTGATTTAAAATGAAAACAGGAAATTCCCTGACCAGTGGTTTAGACTTTGTGCTTCCACTGAAGGCAACCTGGGTTCAATTCCTGGTCAAGGTACTAAGATACCCCAAGTTGTGCAACATGGCCAAAAAAAGAAAAAAATTAAAAGATAAAAAAATTATAAAGTAAAATGAAAACAATTCAGAAGAAACTACGTGAAGTTCCTCTAAATAACACCCCGATGCTAGGAGGGCCCTCTAGTAAATATTTGCCAACAGAAAAGACAGAAAGCATTGTTTTGAGGGAGTTTTCACATAGTGATTTTAAAAAATAAAATACTTGCAATCATAAGTATATAGTTGGGCCCAAGCCAAAGTTCCCTCAGTATCATGAGAACATCCCCTGCCCCCCACACACACACACCCAAAACTTAGGGCAGGACTCGTTCCACCTCTGGGGAAAAAACTAATTATAAAGAAGATTTTTAAAAACTTAATCCCAGGCAGATCAACTTATACCCATACTTGGCTTTCCTTCTTTCATTTTGTTTTGAATCAGTTTGGCTTTTAGACGCCATAGAAATCTATGGTTAGTCAACTACAAGGAACGTGATTATCTTGGGTTTTTTCCTTAATTATTATTTTTTTAAATAAGAAAACAAATGGGTCAAAGTTTAGAGTAGCAAAAAAAAAAAAAAAGGTGAACCTTATCTGAACTCTGAAAATGCTTTGCTAATTAAAGGTAATTGTGCCTGGGCACTGCCTTGTAAAACAAAGGATTTTCCTTCTTCCAAAATAAAATGAGAAAGACACATCGAATTTAGCAAATAGTGAAGAAAAACTGGGATGTATATAGCAGAAAAGCAGCTGAATTTCAGCAATGAAACATATGTGCTTGACCATTACTGAAACAGTCAGAAGGTTGTATCAGAATTATACCTCTTGTTGACATTTAAGAAAGCATCCTCTGGGCTCCTTCTTATAAAGCTGCCTTCCAGTCAGAAGCCCCAGCAGCCACTTGGTGGAGGCTGACACCCCTACACATGCTCATCCTTAAAACTCATCCTCTGCAGGACTCCATGCTTACCTCCCTCTCCAGCATCCATGGGTGCCTACATCGGGTGCCCCTCCGGGAAGGGGCTGGCCTCATCTCCCCGCATCTTTGCCCAGAGTCTCCAAAAAGCTACAGGGAAGCCCTCTGGGAGTCCTGCTTGGCAAACTCAGGGCCAGCCCAAAGTCGATGCCTTTTTCTGCCCACAGGACCTTCCTGTGGCCTCCAGAGCTACCCCTGCATTTTGGAACAGGACAAAGGTGAAGAAAGGAGCTGCTGACCCAAAGGACAAAGGAATGGACTTCCAAGAGCTCCCTCCCTCACCACCCCTCTCAACCCGCTTGCTCTTTCCTCTCCATTTGGCACTTCCAGGGCCTCCCTGCAGGGCCAGCCTTCAAGGACTCCAACAGCCTCCTGCTTCAAAGGCTCCCAGGCCCAGATAAATCACACAGGCTGACAGCCGCCCCGTCCCAGCGCCCAAGGATGTGTGCTTTTGTTGGATTTTGTTTTCGTTGTTACCCAGGCTCCCCCAAGGGAAACAAAGGCTGGGATGGGTGCCTGACATCTTGGGGCCTCAACAGCCCACCTCTCTCTCCTCTGAGCTCCAGGAAACTCCCATCAAAGCCTCTCTTAAGAGCCAGGCAAACAGCTGGAGGAAGGGAAAGGGGACAGATGGGTGACTGACCAAAGACATCCAGGCTTGGACACAGGGCTGGTCCCACAGAGGTGCTCGGAAGACCACACAGGGCCGGCCAAAGCATCAACCAGGGAAGCAGTCCCAAACAGCAAGCTTTCCAGGGAGTGGTCTTGCCCTCTGATGCCAAGGGACTGGCCTGAGTCAGGCCATAGGCACACAGAGAGAGTCTGACCATGCCCACGCTGGGCCTGGTGACTCTGACTCCTAACTGCATCACTAACCAATCATGGGGCCAATCCAGTTTGCTGCCACCCCAGGCATGACGGGTTCAGCCACAGAAGTGTCCATTAGCAGTGGAACATTTCTATCAGTTGAATTCCTATGCAGGTCCTCTGAAAAGAAAATCGATAGAAAGCAATACTTGATTAGCCTGCATGTAAGTGCAGAAGTGTCTGTATGAGTCAGCTTCAGCTGGCTTGACAAAGCACCACAGACTAGGGGGTTTCGACTACACACCTCCATCCTCCCACTGTTCTGGAGGCTGGAAGTCTGGGATAAAGGTGTGGGCAGAGCTGCTTCTTCTGAGGGCTCTCTCCTCAGCTTGCAGACAGCCACCTTCTCCCTGTGTCCGCACGTGGCCTTCCCTCTGTGCCCAAATTTCCCCTTTCTATAAGGACACCAGCTATACTGGATTAGGGCCCACCCCTGATGACCTCAGTTTAACTCAGGTACATCTGTAAACCCCTCTCTCCAAATAAGATCACATTCTAAAGTACTGAGGATTTAGTTCAATTCAGTTCAGTTCAGTTCAGTCGCTCAGTCGTGTCCAACTCTTTGCGACTCCATGAATCGAAGCATGCCAGGCTTCCCTGTCCATCACCAACTCCCGGAGTTCACTCAGACTCATGTCCATCGAGTCAGTGATGCCATCCAGCCATCTCATCCTCTGTCATCCCCTTCTCCTCCTGCCCCCAATCCCTCCCAGCATCAGAGTCTTTTCCAATGAGTCAACTCTTTGCATGAAGTGGCAAAGTACTGGAGTTTCAGCTTAGCATCATTCCTTCCAAAGAAATGCCAGGGCTGATCTCCTTCAGAATGGACTGGTTGGATCTCCTTGCAGTCCAAGGGACTTTCAAGAGTCTTTTCCAACACCACAGTTCAAAAGCATCAATTCTTCGATGCTCAGCCTTCTTCACAGTTTTAGGACTCCAATATACTATATCTTTGGAAGAAAACACTATTTAACCTGTAACAGTGTAATATTATCTTTATGACAAAAGGAATGAACTTCATCTTGCACGCACTTGTGCTCAGTCGCTCAGTTGTGTCCGACTCTTTGCAACCCCATGGACTGTAGCCATAAAACCTTGAAACGGTACATTTTGAAAGACAGTTCCAATCATATTTCCACCTCAATGTCCTTTTTGGTTTCGGTTCAGTTGGTCAGTTGTGTCCAACTCTTTGCCACCCCATGAATTGCAGCATGCCAGGCCTCCCTGCGGAGAAGGCAATGGCACCCCACTCCAGTACTCTCGCCTGGAAAATCCCATGGATGGAGGAGCCTTGTAGGCTGCAGTCCATGGGGTCGTTAAGAGTAGGGCACGACTGAGCAGCTTCACTTTCACTTTTTACTTTCTTGCATTGGGGAAGGAAATGGCAACCCACTCCAGTATTCTTCCCTGGAGAATCCCAGGGACGGAGGAGCCTAGTGGGCTGCACTCTATGGGGTCACACAGAGTCAGACACGACTGAGGCAACTTAGCAGCAGCAGCAGCAGCAGCAGGCCTCCCTGCCATCACCAACTCCCGGAGTTCACTCAGACTCACGTCCATCAAGTCCGTGATGCCATCCAGCCATCTCATCCTCTGTCATCCCCTTCTCCTCCTGCCCCCAATCCCTCCCAGCATCAGAATCTTTTCCAGTGAGTCAACTCTTCGCATCAGGTGGCCAAAGTATTGGAGTTTCAGCTTCAGCATCATTCCTTCCAAAGAACACCCAGGACTGATCTCCTTTAGAATGGACTGGTTGGATCTCCTTGCATTCCAAGGGACTCTCAAGAGTCTTCTCCAACACCACAATTCAAAAGCATCAATTCTTCGGCGCTCAGCTTTCTTCACAGTCCAACTCTCACATCCATACATGACTACTGGAAAAACCATAGCCTTGACTAGATGGACCTTTGTTGGCAAAGCAACTAGATTTCCTGTATTTTGCTTCAGTTTCAGAATATAAGATAATTTGGATTCTTTGTGGCCATTTTCACAAAGGAAAAGTATTGCAACAGTGCTCAGAACAAAATTGGGGTTCTAGGCTTATACAGAGATGGCTACACCAAAACAAGCTGACCCAAAGCTGTCTAAAGAGACACCACAGGGCCGGCATGAAGCAACCATGAGGGCATTCTGCATGATGCTCTAAAAACATTAAATATGTCAGAATCTAATGTGTTTTTTCTTAGTATTTATTTATTTGGCTGCCTTGGGTCTTGGTTGTGGCACACGAGATCTTTGCTGTGGCATGCAGGGTCTTTTGTTGGGGCACACCAACTCAGTTGCTCCGAGGCATGTGGGATCTTAGTTCCCTGACCAGGGATCAAACCTGTGTCCCCTGTACTGCAAGGTGAACTCACACTGGACCACCATGGAAGTCATCAAAATGGAATTTAGATTGAATATTTGCAAAGTCCAGAGAATTCAACAACCCAGAGAACTAGCTGAACTAGTTTTCTACATCCCCAAACTTCCATTTTTTTACCCATCCATGTGCTGTGCTGTGCTGTGCCTAGTCACTCAGTCGTGTCTGACTCTCTGCAACCCATGGCCTGTAGCCCGCCAGGCTCCTCTGTCCATGGGGATTCTCCAGGCAAGAATACTGGAGTGGGTTGCCATGTCCTCTTCCAGGGGATCTTACCAACCCAGGGATCGAACCCAGGTCTCCCACATTGCAGGAGGATTCTTTACTGACTGAGTCACCAGGAAAGCCCAAGTGGGTAGCCTATCCCTTCTCCAGGGAATCGTCCTGACCCAGGAATTGAACCAGGGTCTCCTGAAATGCAGGCAGATTCTTTACTAGCTAGGCTACCCCAGAAGCACTTACCACCCATGCTGCTACTGCTAAGTCACTTCAGTCGTGTCCGACTCTATGAGATCCCATAGACGGCACCCCATTAGGCTCCTCTGTCTCTGGGATTCTCCAGGCAAGAATACTGGAGTGGGTTGCCATTTCCTTCTCCAATGCATGAAAGTGAAAAGTGAAAGTAAAGTTGCTCAGTCATGCCAGACTCTTAGCAACTCTGGAGCCTACCAGGCTCCTCCATCCATGGGGTTTTCCAGGCAAGAGTACTGGAGTGGGGTGCCATTGCCTTCAACCCAAAGATCAAGATGCACCCCTGAAGAGCTTATGAATCGCTTAAAAACTTCCACATCTCCTCAACAAATTGACTTGCCACATTTTCCCTTCACCTTCCCCTCTGGCCAGAGCTGGACAAGAATTTGTTACAAAGCAAAGAGCAAGATGATGGGAGAGAGGAAGTAACTGTATAACAGTTCCTGCTAATTTATCTGAATGTGTAGACATAAATGTTGCCCCCGAGGCTTATAAACAGGATCCAGTAAAGTAATCCCTAGCACAGGAGGTATGGTGGAATCAAAGATTCTGAAGATTCCTATGACGCCTTCCCATCTCCCCCAGGGTAACCACTGTTGTCAATCTGACTTGTAGATTGGAGGCTTTATTCTAGAGACAGCTTTATCCACAGAGAGAGGAGAGGGGCGTGGGACATTTTTAGATCAATCCCACGAAGAAGGATATCTTCTGCAACTTGATTTTGTCCCTACCCAGAATTTCACTTTGAAATCTTCCTCTGTGGGCATCTACAGAGTTTCATCTTCATTTTAGCCACTGTATAGTAATCCATAGTAGAGACATGGTACCACTTCAATTATTCGGCTTCCATTAAAAGACATGCTGATATTTCCAACTTCTCACTATTAGAAATGGTGCAGCATGTTTTCCAGGTGTGCACATACTTTTGTGGATCAGGCCACAGAATATGTGTATTGTAAATGTCACATGGCCCTCAAAGCAGTAGCTTACACACCACCATGCCACCCTCTTCATATCACTACTGACATGCTCCTTATGACGCATTTCTGACCTGCTCAGTCAGAAATACCTTGGGATAACTGCCTCATAACTTGCATTTTCTTGAACCCTACTAACACCAAACTCTTTTTCTTAAGTTTTGGGTCTTTTGTATTTTTTTGCAAACTGCTTGCTGTGCATTGTGTCCCTTTTAATTGGAACATTTTTTTCACAAGTTCTTTATGTATTCTGGTTACAGATCTGCTCATCTGTCATATATTTGGTAAAACACAGTCTTCCCAGCAAACAGTCTGAATTTTCAAGTGGGATGTCAAACCATCCACCAGGAAGCACAAAACTGAGTCTTGCGATATGTTGTTGTTGAAAAGGGGAAGAGGGTACAATACACACGAGAAAGCTAAAATGCCTTCCTCGCTCCCTTTCTACACCTTAACAATCTTTGTGTTAATGAGTCCAGGGCTCTGAGAAGGGTGTGGGCTGGCCCACTCTGTGCAAGGCTCTGCAGGGGCATTTCTCCTGGAGACAGTCATAGGAGCACCCTCCAAAAGAGGATGAATGAAGGGCTGCACTGGACACAGCTCAGCGGGCCTTCCCTGTGCCCCCCACACACACCACGCACTTTGCTGCTCCAAGGCAGGGTATCCAGGCCTCTGCATCAGGACCCAGCTCTGTACAGGTCCCTACCACACTGAGGGCAGCCTTGGGAATGCAGAGAAGCAGTGCCTATACCTGCTGGAATTCGGAACCTCAGACCCAATGGGACTCCCTCTGGCTGAAGGCCGTTCTGATGGTGAAAACCAGGGTTTACGGGCGCACCTTGCCTGGGTCCCGCTGCAAACAAGCCAAATGTGAAAGGCCATTTTCCAGGAAGTTGGGGAAGCTGGGCAGGGCCTGGGTATCAAGTATCACTTGCTTGTGATAACAGTACAGAGATTATGTGGAAAACAGGTCTTACCATTCATGCTGAAGTATTTACAAGAGAAAAATTAAAGCTGTCCAGGACCCATTAAGTGGGCCAGAAGAAATGAAATGAACAGAACTTGTTAACTGTTGAAGCTGGGTGAAAAATATATAGGGGTTCCCTGTACTAGTCTAATTTTATGTATACTTGAAGTTTTCTATAGTAAAAGGCTAAGGTAAAAGATGTTAGAAGTTCTGGGGATCCAGAAACTGGACTAAGACTTGGTGATTTTCATTCTTTGATAAACACAGTGTAGGTAAAAGGCACGTGGAGCCTGCCCCACCCCATCCCTAGGTGAGGTGCGACACCATTTCCCATAAAATTATAACCACTTGAGTCTCTCTAAGCAAATCTGTTCAACCCCATTATAGATTTCACTGTCCACAGTCACACATTTGTATCAATTAACATAATTTTCATGCCTTATTTTGAGATAATTTCAAATTTACTCAAAAGTTGGAAGATTCATGCATGAAACTCCCCCATACTTGTTACCCAGATTCACTAATTTTTCATGTTTCACCCCACATACTTCATCATTCTCTCTCCATACTCACACTGCTTTTTATTCCGAACTAAGAATTGGTTGCAGACATTATGCTCTTTATCCATTAACACTGAGTACACACTTCCTAAGACCAAAAATATTCTCTCATAGAACCTCAGTACAATTAACAAATTCAGGAAACTGAACTCAGACCACACTTTAAATAATTGACCTCCATAGTCCAATTTCATCAAAGTTTCCAATGATGTGCAAGTCAGTTTTCACTCTAAACCAGTCCTCTTCAGAAACATGCCGCATTTACTTTCTCGTCCTGTAGTCTCCTTTAAGTTGGACCTATTTCTGGGCTGTTTTTGTGAACTATAAGATTTGTTAAGGTGTCTAAAAAGCAGAGACATGGCTTTGCCAACAAAGGTCCGTCTAGTCAAGGCTATGGTTTTTCCAGTAATCATGTATGGATGTGAGAGTTAGACTATAAAGAAAGCTGAGTGCAGAAGAATTGATTCTTCTTTTGAACTATGGTGTTGGAGAAGACTCTTGAGAGTCCCTTGGACTGCAAGGAGATCCAACCAGTACATCCTAAAGGAGATGAGTCCTGGGTGTTCATTGGAAGGACTGATGTTGAAGCTGAAACTCCAATACTTTGGCCACCTGATGCGAAGAGCTGACTCATTTGAAAAGACCTTGATGCTGGGAAAGATTGGGGGCAGGAGGAGAAGGGGATGACAGAGGATGAGATGGTTGGATGGTGTCACCAACTCGATGGACATGGGTTTGGGTGGACTCTGGGAGTTGGTGATGGACAGGGAGGCCTGGCGTGCTGCAGTCCATGGAGTCGCAAATAGTTGGACACGACTGAGCGACTGAACTGAACTGAACTGAACATCCAAAGCAATGCACAGATTCAGTGCAATCTTCATCAAAATCTCAGACACTATTGTCAAAAGAGAAAATCCACCCTAAAATTCATATGTAATTTCAAGGGATCCCAAATAGCCAAAACAATCTAGAAAAAGTTGAAGCACCCATACTTCCTGATCTCAAAACATACTACAAAGCTGCAATAATCAAAACACTGACAAAAGGATAGACACAGACCAATGGAATAAAATAGAGAATCCAGAATTGCCCCGCTCTACATGTGGAGCAAACGACAAGGATACCAAGACTATTCAATGAATAAAGAAAAGTCTTTTCAACAAAGGGTACTGGGAAAACTATATTTCCACATTAGAAATAATGAAGTCAAACCCATACCTTAACTGAAAATGGATCAAGGACCCAAACAAAAGCTAAAACTATGAAACTTTTAGAAAAAAACAATAGTGGAGAAGCTTCAGGACATTGGACTTAGCAACAATTTCTTGGATGTGACACCAAAAGCACAGGTTTAAAAAAATAGATAAATTGATTTTTTTAATTAAAAATTTTTGTGCATCAAAGGATATTATCAACAGTGTGGAAAAGCAACCCACAGAATGGGAGAAAATAAATGCAATCATATATCTGATAAAGAGTCAATATCTAGAATATATAGAGCTCCTACAACTCAACCAAGACAACCCAAACAATCTGATTTAAAAATGGGCAAAGGATTTGAATAGTACATGCTAAGTCACTTCAGTTGTGTCAACTCTGTAGCCCACCAGGCTTCTCTGTCCTTGGGATTCTCCAAGCAAGAATACTGGAGTGGGTTGCCATGCCCTCCTCCAGGGAACCTTCCTGACCCAGGGTAACAAAACCACGTCTCTTACATCTCCTGCACTGGCAAGCAGGTTCATTACCATCAGGGGCACCTGGGACATATTTCAAAAAAAGATATACTAATGGTGCATGAAATATATATAAATGACATGAAAAGATGCTCAACATCACGAATCATTAGAAAAATGCAAATCAAAGCCACAATGAGATCAAAGCCACTTCACACTCATTATGAAGGCTGTTATCAATAAAGCAGAAAATAACTGATGTTGACAGCATGGTGGTTACTCAATAAAGTAAACTTAGAATGACCATACGATCCAGCAATTCCACTTCCGGGTATATATCCAAAAGGACTGAAAGCAGGGACTCGAACAGATATCTGTACAACTATGTTCATAACAGCACTATTCACAACGGCCAAAGGTGGAAACAACCCAAATGTCTGCCAACAGACAGAAAAAGCGGTAAAGCAAAATGTGGTGTATGCACGGGGTGTAGGTACATGTGTGCATAATGGAGTATTACTCAGTCTTAAAAAGAAGTATTAATACATATTCTGAGATGGATGAACACTTGAAAAGACTGTGTTAAGTGAAAGAAGCCATTTACAAGAGGACAAATACCATACACTTCCATTTATTTGAGATATCTATGGTAGTCAGTTTCATAAGTAGAATGGGGACCGTCATCGCTGGCAGGAGGAATGGGCCACTGGGGTTTAACGGGGGCAAGTCTCCACCTGGGGGATAAAGACAAGTCTGGAGAGGGACAGTGGTGACGTGGCACAAGGTGAAGACACTTAACACTGGGGAAATGCACACTTATAATGGGTTCAAAGGTCTATTTTATACATATTTTACCGTTATTTTTGGCTTTCCTGGTGGCTTAGATAGTAAAGAATCTGCTGGCAATGCAGGAGACCCAGGTCCCATCCCTGGGTGGGGAAGATTCCCTGGAGAAGGGAATGTATCCTTGTCTGGGAAATCCCATGGACAGAGAAGCCTGGTGGACTATAGTTCATGGGGTTGCAAACAGTCGGACATGACTGAACAACTAACACTTGCCTTTATTGTAAAAAGATCTCAGGTAACTGATGTCACTTTCTAGGTTCTTCTGTGTTTCTTTTTGCAAAATAACCAGATGTACAATCCGTCCCTCCATGTCTTATTTTCTCGTAAGACAGAGCTCCCCCTCGTCACCATCTCCTCCGGTAGCCCTTAAGCTGCTCTAGAAACGTATTCAGTGTTATACAAAGACTATAGTGACCTGGTGGTTATTTCCCTGTCTGGAGAAAAATTCCTAATTTCTAAATGTTATTTCCAAATGTTCACTAACAGTTGAAAACATAAGGCAACACCCTGCAACAGGACACCAAGGTGGACACTTAACCGAATGTGACCCAGAGGTTGTGCCTGAAAGCCTTCTCAGCTTTGGCCCTCACTCCCTTTCTACACCCCTCTTACCATCCACTAGAAAGTGGCTCATTTTCTAGATGGAACTCTTATGCCCCCCCTCAATTCCTCACCATCCCCCAAATCCTACTCATTCTCCTTCCCAGTGCCCATTGTCTGCCAGAAGCTAAACTGCTGTGTGCGTCCCTCCTCCAGACCCCCAAGGAATAACTGGACATTTCCTTCTGCCTCAGTTTCCTCCCAGGATGCTCCTCCACCAGGACCGTTCCTGGGAATTCCCCCACAAATCCAAGGCCAAGCCCCTTGATTTTTCAAGCACCTCCTTTCTGGGGTGCAGCTACTACCCACTTAGCTCCCCTACCACTACCCCTGGCTGCTGCCAAATCCTCCTCTGAAAATATGGCTGCGGCTCACCATATCTTGCCCTGCTTATCGCATCACACCCTGCATTTGCCTGAGAGCTAAGATCCTCACCCTCTTGACTCCACACCATTTCCCCTTCTCTGAGGACGGTGCTCTGGCTGCTCTTGGTTCTGCCTCTTTCCATGCCTGACCTTCTCTCTCAGCCCTTTCCCATCTGCAAACACATTCCACAAACACATTCCACCGCATCCCACGTGGTGGCTCCGAAATAAATGAGAAGATCTTGGGAAGGTTGGCCACTATCAGGCGTCATCACAGAGCTGTGGGCTGCAGGAAATCTTTGGCAAATCCTAGCTGAAGCATATTAAGGCTCAGTTCAGATGGGACTGAGAATTGGTCCATGAACATGTTCTCAGATCATCTCCCCAGCTCCCTGTCTCACCCCCACTGTGATTTCCTTCCTCAAGTGGGAAACTGCTTTCGCACACCCCGAATGTGCCTGGCATTGTGCGGGGGAATCCAACCAGTAATCAGGCAAGTTTCTTCGTCCTTTCTTGTGCTGGAATTCTTTGCATCTGTGCTTTAAACCTTGATGTGATATTTGTTTCCTTTCAACACTTGAAGATTCCTCCATTACGTCAGACTCAGTCTAATCTGAATCAACAGTCATCACTCTGACCATTTCATGTGCTTTTTAAATGGCACTGAAGCCATGATGTGGCCCTCCCACACACATGCACACACACAACATGTTCGTATAATTTTGTCTAGCCCTTAATATGTGAATTCTTTAGAAATAACATTTTCCCCAAATCAGCACTATATGGTATGTAAGTGTATGCATGTCGCCTTGGTCATCACACCTCTGCTAAGCCCCTCTTGGGGAAGCCTCTCTAATCTAACTCTACAGATTAGAGTCAGTCAATCCAGTTCATTTTTGCCATCAAATCTCCCACAGTCAACAAACAGAACTCTAAGCAAACAAGGTAAGCCCCTCCCTGACTCTGGACTCCACAAGACATTCCTAAAACAACAGCGACTAACACAGAGACGCTCGGCAAAGAAGAGTGGTGGTGGACAGAGCTTCCTGCAATGCTGGAGATGTCTTCTATGTTCCTGGACCCTTCGAGCCACCCGTCACATTTGTGTGCTAAATCATTTCAGTCGTGTCCGACTCTCTGCAACCGTAAGGACTGTAAGCCCTCCAGGCTCCTCTGTTCATGGGACTCTCCAGGCAAGGATACTGGAGTGGGTAGCCATGCCCTCCTCCCGGGGATCTTCCCAACCCAAGGACCAAACCCACATCTCTTGTGTCTCCTGCATTGGCAGGCAGGTTCTTTACCACTAGCACCACAAACATGAGGCCCCTGAAATGCAGCGAGTGCAGTGGAGGGACTGAATCTTTTATTTCAGTTCAGTTTAATTAATTTTAACCTAAATAGTTACATGTACCTATACTCCACAGCAGAAGCCTACAGTGAGGATTTCTGTCATTTAAGTGCACACTGGGTTAACTCGCCTTCCAGGAGGGCACCCGAGGTGTGGAAACCCAGAGGCTGGAAGCATCTGAGACTTGGGGGAAACCCTCCCCCACTCCAGGAGGATTTGAAGAAGCTGCCACATTCTCCCCAGATAACATCTCAAAAGTGACAAGAGCGCTTACTGAAGCTCATTCCAATGACAATTAAAGACACACACCACATCTCACTGGACTTTCTAGAGGACAAGCCACTTAGTCTAATCAGGCTAGATTGTTCTGTAATTATTTCCTTCCCTTTGGCTTTTGATTTTTTGGTTCTTTCAGTAGAACTTGGGGGAAAAAAAAAATGGAAATCCCCAAAATGGTACAAATAATACCAACACAATTCCTTAGTTTTGAAGTTTTCCCAACACTGTTCAACAATTCCTTGGCCACTCTGTTAATATGATTTTAAACAGATCACACCCCAGACATATTTTATGACAGCAGCACATGCAAGCAGAGCTGTCCCGCCCTTTTTTCCAGCTTGGCAAGCTCCTCGGCAAAACCAAATAAATACATACTAGAAGAAGGCTGGTACAAACCCCAGCCAGTTGCAGCCATAATTAGTGGGCCAGAACTGGTCTTGTTGCTTAGATTTTTATTTCAAAACTCAAGAAGCCTGCACTACCCACCAAAATTGTAGCAATTCTTTTACAGTGATACAGTTCTACAATATAAAACCAAAGAACTCAGAGTCACTGAGAAGCAATGTTTTCAAAACCAGTTCTTTCAGCCCAGCTGTCCTTTCATGAAATTGCTATCGGACATGTAAAATCCAGACTTAATCAGCAACACTTCTCTGCAAAGCAAAGCCCCCTGGTTACTTTGCTTTGACACCTTCCAGGCATGGTATTCATAGGGTCCACCTGGCAGTCACCACAGGGTCCCCAAAGAAAGAAATATCTTAATGGCAACTTTCTTTACCAGGAACATATCACAGCACATAAGGGGATCCCCATGGGGGACAGCAGAGTAAACCCAAAGCTTCACAGCCCAGCCCTTCTCCAGGTGGTAACCACAGGATGCTGCCGGTCCCCCTCCAGGTTCCCAGGGAGTGGACCAGATAAACACCAAAAGGCCCCTGACATCAATGAATGTTTTAGAAGATGGTTATAAACCTTGGGTACAGATAACAGTTAGTAACCCACTCTCTCTTCCCTGACTACAATTTGGAAGTATATAATTACACCTCTCCCTGAGAAAAGAGTTAGCGTGCACAAATTTCCTATACTGAATCAGAGTGGCCAGGGCTCTGCAGATTGAGGGGGGCGGGGGGTGGGGTGGGGGGGGGCAAGCCTTTCACACCCAGTTCCCATTTCAATGATAATGATAACTTTCTACATCCTGGCCTCCCGTGGAATGCATTTTAAAGGAGTGTCACTTCTCCAGCTGCAACCTTGCTTTAGAAATCCCTCTTTAGGGGATTAATCTTCCCTACCTGTCAGACAGGCTGTTCCCCAGCCCCTGCATTTCTATCCCATTGATCTCAGGAAAAGATTCCAAAGGCTAGAGCATGAAACCCAAATTCTTCCAGGCTTCAATGTCTCAAAGGTTAAACCGAGGGTAGAAAGACAAAACGTCCACAGGGAACAAGTAATTCACGACAAATCACACCATAACCGAGAGTGACACACACACACAATTACAGCGGTATTTTGACCAAACAACAAGAAAACGGTTTAACAATAAAAATAGAAATGGTATTTCACGTTGTCTTGTAAATCTGCAGATCGCTGTCACCCAAAACCCCTGGTCAATGTATCTTTTAAAACCCATGTTGCTTTTCTGAAGGCAAAAATGTTAAGTAGATTTCTTGTAAGTTGTCTAACCATGACTTGCTTTACTAATCAAGAGTTCAGCCTCATTGGCTAGAGCCCCTCGGTCACCTATCGCCATTTTTATCAACAGTTCAGTACAGCAGCTCACATGGAATGCCACATAGTGGTGGTCATTGTCCAGATGGCATTTTTGTCAAGTAGACATGAGGGTTAAACTTGCTTTTGCTATTAAATACTGACAATTTTCAAATGTGTGCTTCTTTTCTTGGTACACAGCCATAATAAGAAAAACATGTTGCCTTACTATAGAGTATATAAAAACTTTTCTTTTTCCACAGTCTTCTTTTTCAAGATGTTTTCATTTACTTCTTTTCAAATGGATCACTATCATTATTTATTACCGCCATCACTCCAGGGATATGGGCCAGAAGTCAACATTGCACTGTTAAAATCAGGGGTGAAGAGACCCCAAAACTCCCAGCCTGTCAAACCCAGGCAGAACACACAGTCCAAAATTAAGCATTTGTCTCCCTAAGGAACAGAACCTTCTATAAAAACATAGAACTTATAAATCCTTTCAGAATAACGTTTCCTTGTTTTTACATAGTAACGTATGTTTTGAGTATAAAATACACTCAGATTACAGGGATTCCTCTTTACAGCAGAAAAGATGCCAAATACTTGAGTCTCCTGTAATCATAAAATTGTATTCATAGTTTGAATATGATCTTATTCTTTGCATTTCCACCTCACCTAACATTCAGAAGAAAGAGAATTATAAACAGCTTCCTTACTCCCTCCCCTATAGAAATTACTATTATTTCACTGGAGAAAGAAAATTACCTCCACACAGGGTTCAGAAATTAAGGAAAGTGATATTGGATTGCTTTGTTCCTCAGAGATTTCTTTAACTCTACTGGAAACTACGGCAATGTTTAAACTCCTCTGCCCAAAAAGCGAGCAACTTTTCAGTCTTGCTGCAATCTTGATTTAAGGAACAGACCCATCACCTTTTCTCACATCACCCACTTCCAACTCCCCCCTGGCAAATGCAACTAAAACCGCTGGGCCACAGGTAGGGTTTTGCAGAGCAATTAACCCCCACATGGCCACGAGGCAAACGCTGTTCAGTGGCACGTCGAGCCCCCGCAGTTAAACCCCTTCTTTCCCCTCCCGCAGCGCAGCAAATGCACACCTTGACTCGAAACGGGAGAGGGATTCTAGCGGGATAAGGGGTGCAGAAATCTAGAGGGATGCTGTTCAAAAGGCACAGACTAACTTAGGTCTGCTTTACTTACCTTTGTACCGTGCACCTTGAGCGGCTTACACTTTAAGGGACAGCGACAGAAACGCAAACCCCTTTCCCAAATCAAGTAACCAAGGATGTGTGACGTAATTGGCTCTTGTATTAAACCCAAACGCCCCCCAGGAAAGGCTGCCGAGCATTCCTGAATCGTTGGATGGATCCCTGGAGCGCGCAGTTGGCAGCAGAAGACGACAACCACCAGCCCCCTTCTTGTGCTTTTGTCTATTCTCACCTACCTGCAGAAATGCCAGTGGGAGGGAGCACAGTACATTGAGTGGGGGACACGGAGACCCACTTAGGTGTAAGGGGCAGCTCACACATTTCTGGGTCACGAGGTGAACCCCCTTAGCTTTCAAACCTAGAGGTTCCGCCGCCCTCCCTCGCCGCAGCAGGGTGCGGGAAACTGGCTGGCGGGGGGCGGGGTGGGGGCGGGCAGGCGGGTGCCGCGGGTATCGGGACAGCGTGGCACCCTAGGCCGATCCCCCTAGCTTCCACCGAACGTGATGGCACCTCTTGCTCGCCCCGGGGTCCACGCAGCCCAACAGCGTGCGACCCTCGAAGGGAATGCCACCCGGGAGCCTGGCCCACCCTCCAGCCAGCCCGAAAAAGGCTAGGTCTCCAGCAGCGGAAAGGCAGCCCGGGGACCCCGGACCCCAGGCAAGGAAACGCTGCTTTGGCCACTTCTTGGCGGTGGCGGAGGGGGTGAGGGGCCAACAAAAGGGAAGCCAAATTCCCTTCCAACCAAGGGGCGGGGATCGGGAGCCCCCTTCCCTGAGCCTCGTCCCACCGCGGCGCCGGCCCTGGGGAGATGTCGGCGCAGACCCGGGCGCCGCAGACCTGGAGCTCTGGAAAGAACCTCGGGGAGCAGGGCCGAGATAAGGTCCTGAGAACCTCGGACACGTCTGAGGACCCGGGCGCCGGCCGCATTCACACTCACGACCCTCGGAAACCCCCGGCTAGGGGCTCCTCGCGGGCGCCGGCGCCGCCCGCCCTAGCCTCTGGAAACACTTAGGCGTCCCAGGAGCGCGCCTTATTGAAAGCAGCCCCGGGCGGACGGGGGGTAGATGCGGAGCCGGGCTGAGGTGGGCACGGGAGGGGGGCCCCCGCCAGGCGCCCCTCGCCCAGGAGCACCGGCGCCGGCGCGGCGGCCGGAGCAGCAGCATCGCGAGGGAAGGGACGGGCGCGCGAGTGGCAAGCCCTCTGCCCGCGCTTGGTGCGCCCGGGCGGACGCGGGCTGGTGACTCCTACCTGAGGCCCTGGACACGCAGAGCAAGAGAGCGGCGACCGCCCAGACGGCCGGGACGCACAGCCACCGCAGCGCCGAGCCCCGGGCCATGCCGCGGGCCGTAGGGGCCTGGGCGCGGGGATCCGGCGCCACCACCCCTGTCGGCCACGCGTCCGCTGCCCTTTCTCCTGGGCGCTTGGCAAGTTGGTCCCTTTCGAGGAACTCGCGGTCCTCTTCCTCTCTCGGTCCGGATGCGCCGCTCGGCTCGGGCCGGCCGGACGCGCGCGGGGGGCGGACCGCGGGCAAGCAGGGAGGCAGGGTCCCAGGCTCGCCCGCCCCGATGGGCAGAGCGAGAGGCCAGCTCTGGCGCCCCCTGCTGGACGGACACGCCCGTAGCGGGCGGGGCGCGCGGGCAGCGCGGGGCCAGAACCGGGGGGCAGCCGCTCCGTCCCCGGCCTCGCCTCCCGCGCCCGCCCTCCGGCCTGCTCCTCGGAACTCTTGGACGCAAAGGTGGAGCCTTGGGGACGTCCAGCCAGACCTCGCGGGGACTGCCCTCGCCATAGAGACTCCTGGTGCAGTTGGCACCCACCTTTAGGGGCGGGACCCCCGGGAGCCTAACGGTAAATCTGTAACTCAGGACGACTCGGTGCCCCGCCAGCCTCCACCGGGCACATCAGAGAGACACCCAATCCCAGAAACCGGTGGCGCGGGAGGAAGAGAAACAAAACTTTCAGGGAAAAGGGCAGCGTCCCCGCCGGCGCCCTCCCGGCCTCTCCTCGCTACGCTGCGAGCAATGGGGACAACTGCGTGCCTCCAAAGTGCTCGGAAACTGCTGGGAGTGGAGCTGCATGGAGGGAATCCTCGGGAGCGCAATGCTATCTGAAGCCACCGCGGCTTCGGGTTTACTGTTAAAAGCAAATTGTGTAATTTTACCCATTAAACGCAGAACACTATTTGTTCTCTGCAGAGCCCCAGAAACATGCAGAAGTAATTTGCTTCACTTGTAAAAGACGTTTTGAACGCAATTCAAATAGCATATTTTCTTGCTTATTCTTGGTTTGCTTAACACATGCAAAGATCTGGAATTGGAAGGCCTGACCCTCCTGTTGGTAACTTAGGATTTTTCTTTGTTTTTGCTCTCTTGGAGAAAGGGACTCGGAACATCCAGGGACTCAGTTGTTTGCTTTGTGAGATTTATCTTTTAACTGATTATGGAGCAGTTTGTTTGGCGTTTTTGCTCAAACACCATTTCCTGCTAGTTGGGTGAATTCGAGAGAGTCCTGGCCTTGGGTGCCAGACCCAGAGACCCCTGAGCTTGTCCCCGCCTGGAATTGCCCCTCCACAGCCTCAGACATGGCAGGAAATAAAAGTCCTCCTCCTGTGGTCTCCTGACAACGTGGCTGAGCCGCCCCGCCTGTTACCCCTGTTCAAATTATTTAGGCCTCTGTCTCTGCTTAATCTGTTTGGGTGAACAGATTCCTAAAGCAGAAGAGGGACTGTGACTGAAACTGTTCAGGGACGGCCGGGGATCCAGGGCTGAATGGGAAATGGTAAAAGCATTATCCAGCTGCAGCGCCCCCGCAGCTGCTCCTCCGGCCGCTGGTGCGGGTCTGAACCCGGGACTACTCTCCAAGGTGTTCTGTGAGCCCGGCCAGGTGTTTATCTTTGGCTTTTTCCTCCCTTTTCTTCCCCTGGGGTCCCTCAAGGATGTTTTAAGAGTAAATAAGCCTTTAAAAGTTGGTCTTGAAGTACTAGTGCCAGACTCCTCCATTCTGGTTTTGGCAAAAAAGACAGATGGGGTGGGGGTCGGGGGTGGGGGAGGGCAGGGGGGAGCCGGGGGCAGAGAAATCTCCTATGAGACTCGCCCTCAAAACCCAGTTATTCAGCAAAGCTTCGTCCTTTCTGTAGACATGCACTCCTTTTGCTTTCCACTCCGAATTTTTGAGGCTGTCCTTCCAGAACCATTCTCTGAGCAGCTCTGCCACTTGCTATACACGTACACTTCTTGGTGTGAACTTTGGGGAAATGACCTAATTGTGCTTCACCTGTTGTCCGTGTGCAATTTTCACACGACTAGATTCCCCACAAACCTGACCCGAGAGTGTAGACAGCAACATGTATTTTTGCTGACAGTTTCTTGGGTGGGGTCACACATTATTTCTTAAAGCTTTTTAAAAATTATCTTTTCAGGTTTTCTCTTTCCCCAAATTATCCCTGGGGCTTCCCTGATGGTGCTAGTGGTAAAGAAGGCATCTGCCAATGCAGAAGACATGCTTAATGAAATGTGCATTCAATCCCTGGGTTAGGAAGATCCCCTGGAGGAGGGCATGGCAACCCACTCCAGTATTCTTGCTTGGAAAATCCCATGGACAGAGGAGCCTGGCAGGATATACAGTATTCCTACCTATAACTCTGATCTGCTGTACCCCACATCTCCCTCACCCTCCTTTCTCCCCTTTCTACAGGTTCAGAACTAAGGGACAAATGCAATAAGTTTACACCTATACATGTGCTGTGCTGTGCCAAGTCACTTCAGTCATGTTCGACTCTCTGCAACCTCAGGGACCATAGCCCACGATGCTCCTCTGTCCATGGGATTCTCCAGGCAAGAACACTGGAGTGGGCTGCCATTTCCTATTCCAACACCTATACATGGGAAAGGTCAAAATATGCATTTTCTAAGTAGTCAGAAGAATGTGGCTTAGATACCAAGCCACGTTGGACCTACTTATTCTCTCAAACCTCTGTTAGTTATCAATTGTCGTGTAACAAGTCACCTCCAAACCTAATAGCTTAAAACAGTAAACATTCATTATTTCACATAGTTTCTTTGGGTCAAAAACTCCGGAGAGGCTTAACTAGGCCCGGCTCAGGGTCTGCATTGAGGCTGAAGTTAGTTGCCATCTGAAGGCTTCACTGGGGCAGGAAGGTCTTCACAAGGTGGCTTACACACATGCTAACCCTGCAGGTGAGCTCAGGGTGTGGGCCAGGGGCCCCTGTTCCCTCGAAGCAGGAACCTCTCCACAGGGCTCCTTGGGCATCCTCACAACATGGCACCTGACTTCTCCCAGAGTGAGAGCCAAGTGGCAGCTATAGTGTCTTTTAGAACTCAGCCTTGGAAGTCACATGCAGTATCTTGTTGGTTTCGCAGACCAGACCTCTTTGTTGTAGGAGAAAGCTGGATGGGAGGCGTGTATACCAGGAAGCTGATTATCACATCACATACATTGAACACAACCATGCTGTCCCCAGGACAGTCAGTAGGCAAGAGGAAGAGGAAATGATTATGACAAGAGCCAGCAAGAGTAACAGGAGGAAGCCAGGCACCCCTTGAGGACCGTCAACAGGGAGCCATGCAGCTATCCAGGGAAAATATTCCTGGTGCAGAGATGTACCTATATGAAGGTGTCACCTGGGGTTGGTGTCAGTCTGGGGTGTCTGAAGAACAGCCTATTGGCCATTTGTATACCTTCATTTTCAGAGAAGGAAATGGCAACCCACTCCAGTACTCTTGCCTGGAGAGTCCTACGGACAGAGGAGCCTGGTGGGCTGCAGTCCATGGGGTCGCTAAGAGTCGGACACGACTGAGCGACTTCACTTTCGCTTTTCACTTTTGTGCATTGGAGAAGGAAATGGCAACCCACTCCAGTGTTGTTGCCTAGAGAATCCCAGGGACGGGAGCTGGTGGGCTACCGTCTATAAGGTCTCACAGAGTCGGACATTACTGAAGCAACTTAGCAGCAGCCGCAGCATACCTTCTTTTGTGAAATGTGTTTTTAAATCTTTTGCTCATCTTTTAATTTCTTATTTTTGAGTTTTAAGAGCTTTTTATATGTTCTGGATATAAGCCCATTTCAGGCAGATAAAAGACTAGGACATAGACAATATTTTCTCCCAGTCTCTGGTGTGTCTTTCAATGTTTTTTTTTTTTCAGTGTTTTTTTTTTCATAAGCAGCAGTTTCTCATTTTGATTAAACTCAATTTATCAGGTTTGTTTTTTTTTTTAATCTTTTGTGAGGAGTGTTTTCTGAGTCTCAGTACATACTACCTCCAACCAAAAAAAAATCAGTAAGAATCTGAAGTGTTTGAGCATACCAAACTTTACTGCCCTAATGTGGAAAGTTGATAACTACAGTTCACAGCCTTCTGCCCACTGGGCTTTTGTGGGGAGCATGTGCAAACTAGTACAGTGAGATTATCACTTATTCTTTTTTTTTCAGTTAGGAGACCCTCAGCTGAATTGTACCCTCCTCTGGCAATAGCAAGAGATACAAAAATCAAGTCCAAAACAAGATAAAGGACAGAACTTGTCAAACAAGACGGCTCCATTTCCGCACTCCACACTGAGTGCACACAAACAGCTCAACCGTGGTCAGCTGGGATTCCCAGACAGTGAAGCTCAACGGATGGCTTTTTCTCTCTCTCACTCAGCCTCTCTGCAGCACTTTATCATGGGCTGCTCCTTTCTGAAAACACATTTACCCTTGGTTTTATGACACCAAGCTCTCCTGGTTTCACTGCTACTTCTTTAGGCTTTCCTCCTATTCCCCTTTTTCCCTGACCTCTCCATTGGGCAGGTATGCTGGACATGGTCCTAGGCTATACTTTCTTCTCAATCCACACTCCCAAATGAGAAATCTCTTCCAAGTTCATGGCTTCAGCTAACACCTATTCACCTGGAAACTCCTAAATGTACACATCCATGCTGAGCTAGTCCCCTGACCTCCAGACCTACGTTTTCAACTATCTCCTTGGCATCTCCACTTGGCTGTCTTAATGGCTGCTCAAACTTGAGTTACCCAAACTTGAACTCATGATCTGCACACCCCCCAACCCTGAACCCTCCCTCAAACCTAGTGTTTTCCCTAAATTCCCTCCTCCACCCAATGGTATCATGTTGCTGTACAAGACAGAAACATAAGCCCCGTCCTTGACACCTTCCTACATCCACCTCATTGCCGTGTGCCGCTGGTTTTACCTCCTGAATGCCTCCAGCCCATTGTCCTCCATCCCCATTGCCATCAGTCCACTTCAAGACAGTTTCACCTTTGCCTAGATAAGAGCCTCCACACCAGTCTCCCCATTTCTTCCATCACCCAACTTCAGTATGCTTTCCACACATTTATATGGAAAGATCTTTCAAGCTCAAGCCTAGCCAAGTTTCTGCTGAATATCTTGCTGCTGCTCTTAAGTTAAAGACTGAAGCTTTTATGTTCCATGAAGGATCTGACCCCACACAAATGCCCAGTCACATTCTGCACCATGCCATCTTTGCTCTCATTTTCCAGCCTTTCTGGTTTCTCATTTCCTCAAAAGCACAAAAAGTATCGGACTCCCTTCCACATGGGGACTTTTCACAAGCTGTTCTTTCTGCTTGGAACATGCTCTCCCTGACTTCCTCCACTTTGGTAGCATTTACTCCTTCCACCAGCTGTCACTTCCTCAGGGATGCCCCTCTATCACCATCATCACAGGATGGGTCAAGGTTCCATGTAGATGGAGTGCCTAGGACCCCACCTGGAGGCACATATCACAGTTGTAATCTCATCCCTATGATGCAAGCTGACATGATTAGGTCAATTTTCCCTATTGTTCTAAAGCTCCATAAGAAACAGGCTGATATATCTCCATCAGTGCCTGAGATGTGGTAACAACATACACGGGAGGGAGGAAAGGAAAGAAAAGAAGGAAGAAGCAAGGCAGAAAAATGCTGGTGTTGAACTCTCATTTGCAAAAAATGCAATAATTTTTTTTTTCATTTACCAGCCTACTGCCTTTCTCTCTAATGTGCAGCAAATTTTTATGAAATAAAACAAATGCTAGCAGTTTCTTCATTTCATGCTTACATGACTGAATAAGTCTTTATGGGCCTATCCTGAAATTACACATCCATCCTAAACTGCAGTGGTTTTAAAAAGAATATTTTATCTCAAACCCTTTATGTCTACACAGAGCTTAGGTAGGCTTTCTTGTTTCCAAAAATTCAGATTCAGGAATGATGAAACAAAGATTGCAGTTTCCACCACTAACTATAAGTTTTAGAAGTTCTAGGAGCTTCTTTCCTGGTGGTATCCAGTGGTAAAGAATTAACCTTTCAATGCAGGGGACTCAGGTTCAGTCTCTGACTGGGGAACTAGTCATGCCTTGGGGCAAGTAAGCCCTGGCACCTCAGTGAGAAGCCCACACATCACAATATAGAAGCCTCCTTGTGCCGCAACTAGAGAAAGTCCACATGCCACAAGGAAGAATCAGTGCAATTTTTTTTAAAAAGCAAAAAGAAAAAAAAATTAAAGTAGAAAATAAATGTAAAAAAAAAAAAGTTCTAAAGCATGAACACATCATTTCAACAAAGAAACTTTATCTTCAATTTCCAATCGTTATGTCAAGAGATGGGGGCAGCAGAAGGAGACTAATAGGAAACAATCTCTTCCTTTTTAGTTCATCATTTCATACAAAGGTGACTCCCACCTGGCAGGTGGTCATCTCAAGGAGGCCCACTACTGGTTGAAGCTCACATCTTAATCTCCTTAATTGTTTTGAGAAGTATTTTCCTCCTCCAAGAACAAATACATGGTTCTCTTCAACATCAATTCTTCAATGTTCCAAACAGGAACTTGGAATCCCATGATTTAACTCTATTCTAAAACTAGCTATGGTCAGTTAGCATCAAACCACATAGGTTAGGGGCCTGGACCCACTAGACACCCCCTACATCAGATGCCAGTCTCAGGTACTGGGTGTTCAAATTACCTACTCTTCTGCCCGACTTGGCTGCAAAGCTGGAGGGGTCCCACAACCCCCACCTCAGGTTTGATAATTGGCTAGAATAGCTCCCAGAACTCAAGAAAGCACTTTAATGAATATTTCCAGTTTATTATAAAGGATATAACCCAAGAACAGTCAAATGGAAGGGATGCGTAGGGCAAGGTATGGTGTAGTGGGGAGTGGCACTTCCATCTCCTCTCTGGGAGCATTGCCCTCCCAGAACCTCCATGTACTCACTAACTTGGAAGCTTTCTGGTCCTTTTCATCTAGAAGTCTTACATGAAACTTTCATTACAAAGGCATGATTGACAAAATCATCAGCCATTGGTTACTGAACTCCACCTCCAATCCCTCTTCCCTCTGCAGAGGTCAGGTTGGGATGCAGCTGGAGGCTGGGAGTGGGTGATTCTCTAATCATGACTTGATTAGTCTTACTGGTGACTAGCCCTTATCCCAAACCTCTCTAGGACCCCCTCCAAGAGTCACCTCATTAACATAAACTCTGGTAGGGTTGAAGTGAATCATTATAAATTAACAGAAGACTCTTCTGTCTCTCTGATTTCAAGGGTTCTAGGAGCTCTGTTGGAAAAGGCAATGGCACCCCACTCCAGTACTCTTGCCTGGAAAATCCCATGGACGGAGGAGCCTGGTAGGCTGCAGTCCATTGGGTTGCGAAGAGTCGGACATGACTGAGCGACTTCACTTTCACTTTTCACTTTCATGCATTGGAGAAGGAAATGGCAACCCACTCCAGTGTTCTTGCCTGGAGAATCCCAGGGACGGGGGAGCCTGGTGGGCTGCCGTCTATGGGGTTGCACAGAGTCGGACACGACTGAAGTGACTTAGCAGCAGCAGCAGCAGGAGCTCTGTGCTAGGAACCAGGGATAAAGATGACACCACTATAAAGATTATACCATACATGTGGTTAGAATATTTTCCTAACAGGGCAATTAAAGATAACAGTTCATTCTTTTCTGAAAAGTCAATAAGACCAAGATGTATTTATATTATCATGGTCACAGCCATAGGATTATTGGATGATAGTACTATTATTGCTATGATTCTTGTTCAACAACATTCCATGTCTAAAATATCTTCCAAAATCCTTCTAAAAGTAACTTATTTTTCCATAGTGAAAGCAAATGTGTTAATATAATCTCTATCCCTTATGGGTCAACAAGCACTAGTCTTATTGTGATTGTGATCAATCACTACACCTTAATCTTAGACTCTAGCCTCCAGAAGTATGAGATAATAAATTCTTGTTTGAACCACCCTGTCCTGGTGCTTTGTTATAGCAGCCCCAGAATGCTAATACAGTGTAATAAATGGATGCAACCCACAGGTAGCCCTTTCAAATTACATACTATTAATCACAAAATTATTAAAAATAACATGATTGCCTGATATAAAAGCATTTAAACTAGGGACTTCCCGGACTGTTCAGTTGTTGAGATGCCACACTTTCATCGCAGGGGACACAAGTTCAGACCCTGGTTGTAGAACTAGGATCCCGCATGTCACGCATTGTGACCAAAAACAAAAAAACAAACCAAAAAAAATGGTATCAAAACTAGACAAAATGTACACACACACACACACTCACACACACATGTTCCCTTGTGTTAGAGGAAGACCACAGGGCCTTCTCCTTCAGGAGGGAGGGAGTGACTGCTGGGTCCAGTGATCATTACATCCATGTGGTTACTCTTGTTTTCTCGGGGAGGGGCTGACTAGGTCATCCCAGAACTGGATCCACTCCAAGGGCTGTCATCAGAGTGAGATCCAGAGCTTCCAGGAAAGACTTGATCTCCCAGCTCTAGGAGAGTAGAGCGACAGCATGCAGCCCCTTGGAGGGAGCAATGTCTTCCTACTTAACAAACCCTGGTATGCTGATGCTTGATTTGATGGGTGCTCTGCTGCCCCTTCCACAAGGTGCCCCATGTCTGACAGAGATGCAAATGAAAGCACTCTGGTACTTCAGTGCTGAGAGACATGGTGGCTGTCTCCAGGATTAGGAAGTCCTCAAACATGAGCTGATGGGGTATTGTGGCCCGAACAGAGGCTGAGGGTCTTAATTCCCTCACAGTTCAGCAGGCCAGTGGTGGGATGTTGTACACAGTGTCTAGTCTCTCGTCATCCCAGAATGGTATGCGGCCATTCTCCTTTTTTTATGAAGACTTTGGAAGGGCATTAGTGATATCCACCTGAATATATGGCAGTGGAGCTCTTGCGGACATCAGAGTGGCCTTGACAAGGCAGATAAATACCTTGTCTGTCAGCTGGAGTTTATATCAACACCAGTAGTACCTGGCAACACTGGGAAGTTGAGGCACGGAATCATCCTAGGAGGGTAATTGGGAAAGAAGGTCTCTCCTAAAACAGGCAGTTAACAGAAAAGTCAATATAAATGGCCACTACACAAAGAAAAACAAATACATAACTTAACCAGTAATCAGAGAAACTTGAAGTAAAATCCCACTTTTGATCTGGCAATCACTTTAGGGAAAAATGATATTCCTCATCATTGTTGTTGTTCAGTCATGAAGTCATGTTTGACTCTTTGCAACCCCATGGACTGCAGCACACCAGATTTCCTTGTTCTTCACCATCTCCCGGAGTTTGCTCAAACTCATGCCCATTGAGTCAATGATGCTATGTAACCATCTCATCCTCTGCCATCCCCTTCTCCTTTTGCCTTCAATCTTTCCCAGCATCAGTGCCTTTTTCAATGTGTTGACTCTTGGCATCAGGTGGCCAAAGTATAGGAGCTTCAGCTTCCACAGTCCTTCCAGTGAATATTCAGGGTTGATTTCCTTTAGGATTGACTGGTTTGATCTCCTTGCTATCCAAGGGACTCTCGAGAGTCTTCAGCACCACAATTTGAAAGCACCAGTTCTTCGGTGTTCAGCCTTCTTTATAGTATAACTCTCACATCCATACATAACTATGGGAAAAACAGTGTCTTTGACTATACAGATCTTTGTCAACAAAGTGATGTCTCTGCTTTGTAATATGCTGTCTAGCTTTGTCATAACTGTCCTTCCAAGGAGCAACCATCTTTTAATTTCATGGCAATAGTCATTGTCCACAGTGATCTTGGAGCCCAAGAAAATAAAATATGTCACTACTTCTACTTTTTCCCCTTCTATTTGCCATGAAGTGATGGGATCAGATGCCATGAGCTTAGTTTTTTGAATGTAGAGTTTCAAGCCAGCTTCTTTAACACTCTCCTCTTTAACCTTGTAAAGAGGCTCTTTAGTTTTGCTTTACTTTCTGCCATTAGAGTGGTGTCAGCTGCATAACTGAGGTTGTTGATATTTCTCCTGGCAAGCTTGATTCCAGTTTGTGAGTCATCTAGCCCACATTTCTCATGATATGTACTCTTTGTAGAAAGCAGGGTGACAATATACAGCCTAGTTGTATTCCTTTCCCAATTTTGAACCAGTCTGTTGTTCCATGTAAGGTTCTAACTGTTGCTTCTTGACCCACACACAGGTTTCTCTGGTGGTAGGTGAGGTAGACTGTTACTCTCATCTCTTTAAGAACTTTCCACAATTCATTATGATCCACACAAAGACTTTAGCATAGTCAACGAAGCAGAAATAGATATTTTTATGGAATTCCCTTGCTTTCTTCATGCTCCAATGAATGTTGGCAATTTAATCTCTGGTTCCTCTGCTTTTTCTAAGCCCAGCTTATACATCTGGAAGTTCTCAGTCAACATACTACTAAAGCCTAGCTTTAAGAATTTTGAGCATAACCTTACTAGCATGTGAAATGAGCACAATTGTATGGTAGTTCAAACATTCTTTGGAATTGCCCTTCTTTGGGATTGGAATGAAAACTGACCTTTTCCAGTCTTGTGTCCACTGCTGAGTTTTCCAAATTTGCTGACATATTGAGTGCAACACTTTAACAGCATCATCTTTTAGGATTCTAAATATCTCAGCTGGAATTACATCACCTCTACTAGCTTTGTTCATACTAATGATTCCTAAGGCCCACTTGACTTTACACTCCAGGATGTCCGGCTCTTGGTGAGTGACCACACCATTGTGGTTATGGGGGTCATTAAGATCTTTTCTGTATAGTTCTTCTGTGTATTCTTGCCACCTCATCTTAATTTCTTCTGCTTCTGTTAGGTTTTTGTGTTTCTGTACTCTATCATGGGTGGAGATTTAATGTGGTATGCAGCCATTCTGAAGGGTAACTCAGTAGGATTTATTTAAGTTTGATGTGCATGCCTAATGACCTAGCCATTTGGTTCTCTGTATACAGAGTTACTAACCAGTCAATCCTAAAGGAAATCAGTCCTTAATATTTATTGGAAGGACTGATGCTGAAGCTGAAACTCCAATTCTTTGGCCACCTGATGCAAAGAACTAACTCATTGGAAAAGACCCTGATGCTGGGAAAAATTGAAGGTGGGAGGAGAAGGGGACAACAGGGGACAAGATGGTTGGATGGCATCACCAACTCAATGGACATGAGTTTGAGTAGGCTTTGGGAATTGGTGATGGATAGGGAAGCCTGGTGTGCTGCGGTCCATAGGGTCACAGAGTCGGACACGACTGAGCGATTGAACTGAACTGACAGAGTTAAGGGGGGAAGCTGTGCTGTTTGTTGCAGTTTCACTTATCTATTGCCACATAGTAAACCCCAACACTTAATACTTAAAACAGCAATTCACAATCATCCCTCAGGTTCTATGGGATGACTGAGCTCAGCTGGGTGATTTTCCACTAGATTGTAGAACTCTGAAGGTTCAACTGAATTAAACATCCAAGATGGCTTTTTCATTTACATGTCTGGCACCCTTGTGCTCTTCTACTTGGCCTCTGTCTCCAAGGTAAGTGTGGCGCATATCCTTTTCCTAGGCCTCCGTGAGATGGTCTCTGTCTCTTCAGAAGACTATTGGACTTCTTACATGGTGGCCAGCTTCCAACACCATAGAAGTGAAAGCTGCCAGTCCTTCTAACCCTCGGTCCTAGAGCTGTTGCAGCACCAACTTCCCTGCGTTCTACTGGCCATGGTGAGTCACAACATCAGATTCAGTGTGGGAGGGGACTTTTTTAAGGACGTGAAAATCTGGAGATGGACTTTATTGGGAGCATCTTTGGAGACTAGTTACTACCATATACAGTATTATTTGTCATAGGCAAAAATTAGAAATTACCTAAATATCTATCTGGCTTCCTGGTGGCTCAGAGGGTAAAACGTCTGCCTGCAATGCAGGAGATCCAGGTTCAATTCCTGGGTCAAGAAGATCCCCTGGAGAAGGAAATGGCAACCCACTCCAGTACTCTTGCCTGGAAAATCCCAGGGACGGAGAAGCCTGGTAGGCTACAGTCCATGGGGTAGCAAAAAGTCAGACATGACTATGTGACTTCATTTTCAACTTTCACTTTCAAATATCTATCAGTGGGGAAATGTCTAAATGAACATATACATGTGTAAATTTATCACAATATTGAACTGCAGTATAACACCATGAGGTAGAGCTACATATACTGACAGGTAGACTTTCATGATATGTTAAGTGAAAAAAGAAAGTCACGGAACCATTTAACAACAAAGGATTTTTTGTAAAATAATAATCTCATATCCAATCTGTACTGTATAATTGCACAGTATAAGCATTTAAAGTATCTAGTTTAAGCAGCTAACAGTGTATATCTATGGGGAAGAAGAAATGAAATTGGGGTAAATGTCGGGGTAAATACTATGATTCCAAGTGTTTCCTTATTTTCCTCACAATGATGTCTACGCTCAATTCACAGAAAACTGAAAGCACAACATTGAGCACAGATAAGATTTCTGGAACAAGGATCTGTCTTTTCTACATTCCTCAGTGTGCCCCAAAGAAGAACAACAGTGAATGAGACCTCACCCAAGCCTTTGCCTTGCCCCGCGTCAAGCACAAGAAATGAACATCTTTGTTCCTCCACCCTAGGGCCAGGAATTTCTGAAAATAAACCTCGTAAAAGGACCTGAGTTTGATCAATGAAACTATCAGGAGGTAAAATTGAAGTGCCAATTTCAAATCTATAACTTCTCAACAATTCTCCATGTGATGAGAACTGCACCAGCATAGGTTTTCTGTACACCCTGGAGCACCATTTGCCTGGAGGATGGAACTAACACTGTGACTTAGGCCACTGGCCTCGGAACCGACCTACTGTGCTGGCATGGAAGCAGAGCAGTTAACAACAATGTCCAATAGATTTGCTTGGGTTCAAATCCGACTCTTTTATTAACATGTCCTTGAGTTTTTGTCAGAGTTGAATTGTTGGCACATAGTAACTCATAGGAAAAAATAACTGTCATCTATTGTTGGGTTCAACCTTGTTAAGATATTATTTAAACCAGTATTACTCAAAGTAGCTGGTCAAAATTCAAATCTTTATATGAGGATAAAAAAGGAGTTAAATCAGTGTTATTCAGAAAAGATCTGGTTTGTGAACACCTCATCAGATCTATGACAATAGAAGGAAATCATGCTAGAAAATTAATCAATGTAAAAAACTTTCTTCATCAAGAAATTCTTACCATTTGAAAAAAGAAAAAGCTATTAGCTGAACTGAACTATGGGCTTAGTGGCATAGTTGATTTACATTCTGGCATAAGCTCCTAACTTTGTAGCACATCAGCACACAAATCAAACTTTGAATAGCGCTGATTTAAATCTTCTTTAGTATTTTTTTGCTAATATTTAAATTGACATATAGTTGGGCTTTCCTGGTGGCTCAGACAGTAAAGGATCCGCCTGCGATGCAGGAGAGACTTGGGTTCAATTCCTGGGTTGGGAAGATCCCCTGGAGGAGGGCATGGCAACCCACTCCAGTGTTCTTGCCTGGAGAATCCCCATGGACAGAGGGGCCTGGAGGGCTACAGTCCACAGGGTTGCAAAGAGTCGGATACAACTGAGCTACTAAGCACAGCACATAGTCAATTTACAATATTATATTAGCTTCAGGTGTACAGCATAGTGATTCAATATTTTTTATAGATTTTACTCCATTTCAAGTTATTACAAAATAATGGCTGTATTCTCTTTTCCAGGGAACAAGTACCACAAGTACAATGTACCCTTGTTGCTTGTTTATTTTATTCATAATAGATTGTATCTTTTGTGGGGTTTTTTTGGCCACACTGACTTGTTGGATCTTAGTTCCCCAACCAAGGATAGAATCCACACCCCCTGCAGTGGAAACAGAGTCTTAACACTTGGACCACCAGGAAAGTCCCAGTAGATTGTATCTTTTAATTCCCTATCCAATCTTGCCCCTTCCCTCTTCCTTTTTCTGACTAGTATATCCACTAGTTTGTTTTCCGTACCAGTGAATTTGTTTCTGTTTTGTTATGTACCTTGATGTTCTTATTTTTTAGGTTTCACATATAAATGATAATATACATATTGTCTTTTTCTGTCTGAATTATTTCACTAAGCATATGCCCTCAAGGACTACCCATGTTGTTACAAATGGCAGAATGTCATTCATTTTATGGCTGAGTAATGGTCCATAGAGTGTGTGTGTGGGGGGGAGGGGCAGGAGGAGAAGGGGACGACAGAGGATGAGATGGCTGGATGGCATCACTGACTCGATGGACGTGAGTCTCAGTGAACTCCGGGAGTTGGTGATGGACAGGGAGGCCTGGCATGCTGCAATTCATGGGGTCGCAAAGAGTCGGACACGACTGAGCCACTGATCTGATCTGATCTGATGTATGTATATACCACATCTTCTTCATTCATTATCTACTAATGGACAGTTGGGTTGCTTCCATATCTTGGGTATTGTAAATAATGTATAGACACTGGGATGCATGCATCTTTTCAAATTAATATTTTCCATTTTTTCAGATACGTACTCTGAAGTAGAATTGCTGGATCATTTGGTAGTTCTATTTTTGTTTCCTTGAGGAATCTCCATACTGTTTTCCATAGTGGCAGCAAAAAAATATACATTCTCATCAAGAGTACTCAAGGATTCCCTTTTCTCCACATCCCTGTCAGCGTCTGTTATTTGTAGACTTCATGTAGCTTGCAGGATCTCAGTTCCCACACCAGGGATAGAACCTGGGCCATGGCAGTGAAAGCCCAGAATCCTAACCACTAGGCAACCAAAGGAACTCCCTATTTGTAGACTTTTTGATGATAGTGCTTTATTCTTACTTATTTTTGTCTACTTGATTTATTTGTGTCTGAAAGAAGCTTGTTTACACTGTGATTGTGATTTTGTAAATTTGTCTCCATGATCATGTCATGTTTTGCCTTTTGTATTTCTCAGTGATGTTGTTAGGTATGTGAAAAAGTGAAAGTCGCTAGCTCATGTCCAATTCTTTGCAACCCCATGGACAGTCCATGGAATTCTCCAGGCCAGAATACTGGAGTGGGTAGCTGTTTCGTCCTGCAGGGTATCTTCCCAACCCAGGAACTGAACCCAAGTCTCCCATATTGCAGGCAGATTCTTTACCAGCTGAGCCAACAGGGAAGCCCTGGGCATATGTAAGTTTGTGATAACTTTGTCTACTTTGTTTTGTCACTGTATATAATAAACGCTGGTTGTGGCCCACCTTATACATATTCTCTCCTTACTCCTTAGCAGTAACACCCCAGTTTGGTTGGAGTAGCAATATACTCAGCTAATAATTTGCAACTACTGGTTCATCTTCTGTTTAGGAATAGCCATGGGTATAACCCATGGGTGTAATCAAGATCATTTCCAAAAAAAAGAAATGCAAAAAGGAAAAATGGTTGTCTGATGAGGCCTTACAAATAGCTGTAAAAAGAAGAGAAGTGAAAGGCAAAGGAGAAAAGGAAAGATATACCCATTTGAGTGCAGAGTTCCAAAGAAGAGCAAGGAGAGATAAGAAAGCCTTCCTCAGTGATCAATGCAAAGAACTAGAAGAAAACAATAGAATGGGAAAGACTAGAGATCTCTTTAAGAAAATTAGAGATACCAAGGGGACATTTCATGCAAAGATGGGCACAATAAAGGACAGAAATGGGATGGACCTAACAGAAGCAGAAGATATTAAAAAGAGGTAGCAAGAATACACAGAAGAACTGTACAAAAAAGATCTTCATGACCCAGATAATCACGATAGTGTGATCACTCACCTAGAACCAGACAGCCTGGAATTCAATGTCAAGTGGGCCTTAGGAAGCATCACTGCCAACAAAGCTAGTAGAGGTGATGGAATTCTAGTTGAGCTATTTCAAATCCTGAAAGATGATGCTGTGAAAGTGCTGCACTCGATATGTCAGCAAATTTCGAAAACTCAGCAGTGGCCACAGGACTGGAAAAGGTCACTTTTCACTCCAGTCCCAAAAAGGGCAATGCCAAAAAACGCTCAAACTACCCCATAATTGTACTCATCTCACTCATAGTAAAGTAATGTTCAAAATTCTCCAAGTCAGGCTTTAACAGTACGTGAACTGTGAACTTCCAAATGTTTAAGATGGATTTAGATAAGGCAGAGGAACCAGAGATTAAATTGCCAACATCCGGTGAATCATCAAAAAAGTGAGAGAGTTCCAGAAAAAAATCTACTTCTGCTTTATTGACTACGCCAAAGCCTTTGACTGTGTAGATCACAATAAACTGTGGAAAATTCTGAAAGACATGGGAATACCAGACCACCTGATCTGTCTCCTGAGAAATCTGTATGCAGCTCAAGAAGCAACAGTTAAAACTGGACATGGAACAACAGACTGATTCCAAATAGGAAAAGGAGAATGTCAAGGCTGTATATTGTCACCCTGCTTATTTAACTTATATACAGAGTACATCATGAGAAATGCTGGACTGGATGAAGCACAAGCCGGAATCAAGATTTCCTGGAGAAATATCAATAACCTCAGATATGCAGATGACACCACCTTTATGGCACAAAGCAAAGAAGAACTAAAGAACTTCTTGATGAAAGTGAAACAGGAGAGTGAAAAAGTTGGCTTAAAGCTCAACATTCAGAAAACGAAGATCATGGCATTTGCTCCCATCACTTCATGGCAAATAGATGGGGAAACAGTGGAAACGGTGACAGATTTTATTTTGGGGGCTCCAAAATCACTACATATGGTGATTGCAGCCATGAAATTAAAAGACGCTTACTCCTTAGAAGAAAAGTTATGACCAACCTAGACAGCATATTAAAAAGCAGAGATTACTTTGCTGACAAATGTCCATCTAGTCAAAGCTATGGTTTTTCCAGTAGTCATGTATGAATGTGAGAGTTGGACTATAAAGAAAGGTGAGCGCCAAAGAATGATGCTTTTGAGCTATGGTATTGGAGAAGATTCTTGAGCGTCTCTTGAACTGCAAGGAGATCCAACCAGTCAATCCTAAAGGAAATCAGTCCTGAATATTCATTGGAAGGACTGATGCTGAAGCTGAAATTCCAATACTTTGGCCACCTGATGGGAAGAACTGACTCATTTGAAAAGATGCTGGGAAAGATTGAAGGCGGGAGGAGAAGGGGACGACAGAAGGTGAGGTGGTTGGATGGCATCACTGACTCAATGGACATGCCTTTGGGTAAGTAATCTCTGGGAGTTGGTGATGGATAGGGAAGCCTGGTGTGCTGCAGTCCATGTGGTTGCAAGGAGTCAAACACAACTGAGCAACTCAACTGAACTGATGGGTATAATTTCTGATATAGGTACCACTCTTTCTTTGCATTTCCTTTTTTCCTCTTCTCTCTGGAACACGGAGGTTAAGAGTCATTTTAGTATCATTAGGAAGCCATGAGAATGACAGAACATAGAGAAATAAGCCAGGAGACTGCTGACAGCATGAAACCTGGGATAGGCCTGGCTTGCCTGGCAATGAGTTACTTATATTGTTAAAATAAACTCTTTGCTGAAGTAACTATTGTTGGGTTTTGTTATAGCCAGCCACACATGAAACCTTAACTGATCACAGTGTAAAATGCCCTCTCCTGTCCTTTTTTATGTCCCATACCTTAAATTGGGTCTTACAGGGTATTTTATTTTTAATTGGAGGCTAATTACTTTACAATAATGTGGTGGTTTTTGCCATACATTGACATGAATCAGCCATGGGTGTTAATACTGCTGTGCCAGCTTTGTGTTTATGATGCAATATTTGTCTTCTAATGATTTTGTGCCCATTTATTTTCAATCTACATGTTTTTTCAAAGTGTCTTTTTGGTGCCTCCCTTTCATATTTAATATGTACCTTTATGTAGCATATTGTACTATTTTTAATATCTAATCCAATTTATCCAATTCTTCAGATATATATATATACATATATATATATACATACATACATATAAACCATATATATCATATGTAACAGGACTTATTTTTAAATCTTATTTTGGGATTTCAAGTTATTAGGCTTTCTCTTTATTTCTAGTTTTTCCTTTTTGACTCCTGTCTAATAAAAATATTTTTTTTTACCATCTTTACTTTTTTAGAAAGTTATCTATTATATTTCTATTTTACTGATTATCCCTAACAAATATACATACACTTAAGTTTAAATCTGAAGTTAGTGAATATCCTGTGCTTCTGGATAAGGCTAGAAACTTTAACTTTCCTGCAAGCTATTCCATTTCCATCTCACATGACTCTGCTGTCGTGAGCCTCCTTGTCTCTTAGTCACACATTCCTCCCTCACTAGCTTCCTTGGTCTCTTTTAGCAGCCCACTGACCCTGATCTGCCAAAAATGCACCTCTCTGGTGCCATGCTGGATGGCTGGATGCCATGCTGCTTCACCTCCTCCAAGTTCTACTCAAACGTCACCTCCTCACTGGGGCCCTCCCTGACGAGTCTGTCCCCAAAGCTGACCATTCCAATCTCCCTTGGCTGCTGTCTATTTTTAATCTTTTGCATGTGTAATTATCTACACACTACACATTTTATTCATTCAGTGTGTATTCAACTCGCCACATGAGCTGAGTTTAAAATAGTGGGGTTTTTTTTTTTTTCTGATTTCATCTCTTCTCGTCCATAAGATATTGTCTGGGAGCATGGGTGTAGCTTACTGCACCCCCATGAGGAGGAGAGGGAAGAGCCTTCACATCCATGCAGAGGGCACAGAAACCTTGATGGTGGGCTGACTTTATTGGTCTGCTTCCTGGTCCCATCTTGCTTTTGGAGGTGATATGCCACCACCATCCTTTGGCATCTGTGCCTGCAGTCATGAGACTGCCACCCTGAGTGATGTTTTACTCCTGAACCAGGGCTCTGACATTCCACAGATGTGCTCAGAGTTCTTTGGAGCATATGGGAACTCCTTCTGTCCTGTTACACAAGAATGTATGATTTATTCATCTCTTAGGAGGTGTAGATTATACAAACAATGTATTATGCCACAAATTCCAGCCTTGCTCCTGTCAGTATTTATTTGAGAGTTTGATGCCATATCATAAAAATGATATGAACAGTAAGAACTAAAATTTATCGGTACTAGTTGAAACAATAAGATTGAGAACTTGTTGAAATAATAAAACACAAAGTATTTTTCTTTTTAAAGAGAGAAAGAAATTTAGTATTCACATGGGATGGAAACTAAATCCTTTTTGGTAAATCATGATCCAACCAATGTAGCAAAGTAATATAACAGGATGCATACCATCCTCAAAATTGATTACACTTTCAAGTTAAACATTTTCTGAACTGCCATATATAGCAATTCTCATTGCCCTGATGTAAATGGACTACTTCATAGTGAAATAAGTTTAAATAAATTAATATACCTATAGCACTGAGACTGCCGCCTAGTAACTGTAAGTACCATATGAATAAGCAATTATTATTCATTATAGAATTCAGAGCTGTTTGTTACATTATATATTTTACTTTCCACATTAAAAAAAAACAGTTTATAGTAACATTACACTGTAAATCTATCAACTTTATCCCAATAGCTATTTTAGAACTTTTCGAGGCCTAAATGAATATGCATTGTCGAAACCATGAATAATCTATACTAATAGTTGAATTTCCTGATTGTATTGCGTTTTAATCAGGGTCCACTTCACATTTAACCAACATAAACTTTCCTTGCTGAGGCTTGTCAAGGCCCATATTTGAGCAGAGGATTTTTGTTTAGTTTCTTGTTTTGTTTAGGGGCTTAGTATATAGATGAAAAGAATGGACTTTGGATCAGACAATCTAGGTTCTAAGACTGAGTGACAGAACACAGTTTGTCTGGTTTATAAAATATCTAGAAGAAAGTGTATGACAATAATAAAATAAAGAATAGACATAATAATAAAGAAGAAAGAGAAAATGGAAATATAGTATTTTAAGGTTCTCTTATATATGTAAAGTGGTGTGACATCACTTATAGGGAGGTTGTGATGAATTAAAGATGAACACTACGAACTCTAAAACAACCACTAAAACAACAAAACAAAGATTTATAGCTCAAAAGCCAATAAAAGAGATAAAACAGAATCATAAAAATTCAATTAATCCTAAGGAAACCAGAAAACAGAGAAAAGGAAATAAAGAGCAGATGGGACAAATGAAAAACAAAGAGCAAGATGATTGACTTAAATGTAATCAATTTAATAATCACATTAAGTATAAATAACTAAACCCCATAATTAAAAGTCAGAGATAATTGGATTGAATTAAAAAAGCAAGACCTAACTATATGCTACTTATAAGAAGTGCACTTTAAATAAAAAGACACAATTAGGTGAAAAACATAAGAACTGAGAAAGATATACCATGATAACACTAGTCAAAAGGAAACTAGAATGGCTATATTAATATTCCACAAAGTAAATTTCAGAGTAAAGAATATTACCAAAGATAAAGAAGATTATTTCATAATAAACAAAAGGGTGAGTTTATCAGGAGGACATGAAAATGCCCACAATTCTACAGTGTAAACCTTTATGAACCTAATAACAAAATTCTAAAATAATTGATACAAAGATGAAAGGAGAAAAAACAAATTGGTAATTATAGTCAGAGTTTTCAACATCACTCTTTCTATAACTAATAGAAAATCAGTAAGGACACTGAAGATCTGAACTGCACTAGGAAATTTATAGAATGCTCTGTAGATGCTGCACCATAAAACAAGTCTCAATAACTTTAAAAAGATTCAAGCTATACAAAGTGTGTTCTCTGACCACAATGGATTAATTAGAAATCAATAACAAAAAGGTCTCTGGAAAATCCCCCAAATATTTGGAGACTAAACAACATATTTCTAAATGACCCATAGGATGGAAAAGAAATAAAAAGAGAAATAAGATATTATTAATTGGATGCAAATGAAAATACCACATAGCAAAATTTGTGGGGGTGTAGCTTTAGCTTACTAGAAGGAAATCAATAGCATAAATGCATACACGAGAAAAGAAAAAATGACTTAAATCAATAACCTCAACTGCTACCACAAGAAACTAGAGATTAGAGAGCAAATTAAGCCAAAAATAAGCAGAAGGAGGGAATCAATGAGGATCATAGAGGAATTAAATGAAACAGACAATAGAAAATTGATAAAACCAAGTCTTTGAGGTCAATAACACTGATGAATCTCTAGCTAAAGTGACACAATGCGACAGCACTAGAGATTATATAGACATTAAAAGGATACTAATGGGATATTTTAACAACTTTATGCCAATAATTTCAACAACTTAGATGTAACAGGTTAATTCCTCAAAAGACATAAATTACCAAAGCCCACTCTGAAAGAAACTAAATAACCCTATATCTATTAAAGACATTGAAATTGTAGTTAAAAACTTCCTCCCATTGAAAATGCCAGACCTAGATGATTTTATTGGTGAATTCTGAAAAGTATTTAAGGAAGAAATAACAGCAATTCAATACACAGGCTTCTATAAAATCAAAAAGGAGGAAATAATTCTCACCTCAATTTCTGAGGCCAGCATCATCCTGATTACCAAAACAATATGCATTACAAAAACACAAAACTATAGATGAATATCTCTCAAGAATTCAACGTAAAACATTCTAAGTAATATTTCAGCAGATCAAATCCTACAGATATCAAAAGGATTATAAATCATGATCAAATGGAATTTACCCCCAGGAATGCAAATCTCATTACGGAATACATTGGCTTTTAGTCCCATAGAGCTTCTTGGTCTTCCATGCCATCTTTTCCTGAAGGTCTGTTACTTTCTTCCAGTTCCTTATTGCCAAATAACAAACTACAGCAAAACTTGGTGGCTTAAAAGAACCATTTGTTTTTAAGCAACAATTTAAAAACAACTGTTGTTTTTAAAACAAAGATTTCATTTTGCTCACAATATTGTAATTCACAATTTTTGGAAGAGCTCAACGGGACAGTCACTCTCTGAGCTACATAGGGTCAACTACGGTCCCTGGGGCTGAGGCATTCCTTCCAGATGGCTTCTTTATTCAACGTGTTTCAGTGGTCACTGGTCTTTCTTGGCCTTTTTCTCTTTTCACATAGTATCTTACTCTCCAATGAGTCTTCTCATAGTTGGGCTTCTTGTAATGGCCTTAGGCTAGTCAGACTTCTTACATGGCAACCCAGGGCACCAAGAGGACCAGATAGTAGGTATTGGTCTTAAAGGCTATGCCTAGAACTGGCATAGCTTCATATCTGTCATACTCTATAGGACAAAACAGGCACAGATCAGCCCAGATCCAAAGGGAGGGAAAAGACACCCAGTTCTGTGGGAAAGGTATCAAAGAATTTGTAGCCATCTTTAGCCTGCCTTATACATTTACTCCAGGGGCTTCCCTGGTGGCTCAGATGGTAAAGCATCTGTCTGCAATACAGGAGACACTGTTGTGAGTTGAGGGGAAATAACTGATTTTTAAAAAAAATAACTTTATTAGGTTATAATTTATACACCACACAATTCACCCATTTAAAGTGTACAAGTCAGTGTTTTTTAATATATTTAAAGTTGTGAATATATCATCATCACAATCTAATTTTAAAACATTTGTCTCCACTAAAAGACAGAATTCCCAGCCCAATTTTCCCTAAACCTCCCAGACTTAGGCAGTTATTAATCTACTTTCTGTCTCCAAGGATTGGTCTATTCTAGACTTCTAAGTAAATGGAATACAATATGTAATCTTTAAGACCAGTTTATTTTGTTCAGCAAAATATTTTCAACATCTCTATGTGTTGGAAAAAAATCAATTCTCCATTTTTATTTTTATTGCTGAATAAATTTCCATCCAATGACTAGATCACATTTCATTTACCCATTCATTTATTGACAGACATTTGGGTACTTGTTAAAATTTTTTAAATTAATTTCTAGGTTACATTTAAAATTTTTTGACCAGCAAGCCACATTCTCAATTACTTTTTAAAAATCCTGTAGTAGTTTTGACATTCTGCCTTCTTATTTCAGCTCCTGCTGAAAACAGGTGTCCTGTTTGTGGTCTACTGAGCACCATGTTTTTCTCATTTTTGTGCACAACACTGAAAAGCTGTCTGGTGTCCTAAGCACAGTAAGGCTGTGATGTGTCATATAAGCTTCCTTCACCCATGAGTTACAGTGCTGCCGGTTGTGAGTTCAATGTTCATGAATCAACAATAAGTATTAAATACAGTGTCTTTAAATAGAAACACACATAAAACAAGGTTATGTATAAAGTGTGTGCTTGTGTGGGCTCACTCAGTCATGTCCAACTCTTTGCTGCCCCATGGACTGTAGCCTGCTAGGCTTCTCTGTCCATGGTGTTTTCTAGGCAAGAATATTGGAGTGGGTGTCCATTTCCTCCTCCAGGGGATCTTCCCAACCCAATGACTGAATTCATGTCTCCTACACTGGCCGCTAGACTCTACCTGGGAAGACAACACCTGGGAAGCCCTTATGTACTAAGCAGTTGGTGAAAATGCGACTAGTTTCACAGGAACCTAACTCTGTATTTCCCTTAGGAGCAAATGGTTCAGGATTTGTTAATTCACTGTTGGAGGTGACTTCATAGAACATTATTATAATAATGAGAATTGACAGTATATGTAAATGCACATATAACTTTCAAATTTGCATCATATAATGCATTGTTTTCCAACTTGATTCTCTTAAGGAATGCATGATGGAAACATTTTCATATCAGTACATTATATCAAATGAAATCTTTTAAATGCATGGCAAACAACCTATAGTCAAATCTGACCTGCTGCCTCTTTTTATAAAAGAGTCTTATTGAAGCACTGCCTTGTTCATTCATTTTATTATTGCCTGTGACTACTTCTGCATTCCAATAGCAGAACTGAGCAGTTGAATATGAGACCATGAGGCACCCACAATCTACAACATTTACTATCTGCCCCTTTACAGAAAAAGTCTTAACCAAACTCTGCTTCAAACTGTTGTAGGAGATTCTGTGGCATAGCTATTCAACAATTCAGTCATTCCTTTATTCGAAGGATTATAGGTCCTTTATTTATTTATGTTATTTTAAGTAATTCTACACGGATCACTGTCAATATTTATTTGTGTGAACTAGTGCAAATATTTCTTAAATTTTCTTAGAAGGGAATTGCTAGTTAAGTGTGTACATGTATTTAAATGCTTGAGAGATACTAGTAAATCTCCTTCCAGACAGCTTGTACATTTACACTTCTACAAGAGTATATTTCTCTTTACCCCTACTAAAACTCAAGATTATCAAAATAATTGTTTGCCAAAATGATGAATGAAGACATTTTTTCTCCTTGTTGTTTTATTATGCTTTCCCCTAATGATCAGTGAGGAAGAATTTGCTCTTTCTCTATATTCATAATTATACCACTACCACTTGGGAAAATATATATACTTTATAATTTGGAGTATAAACATATGTGTTTACTCTCCTACTTTTTAAGATTAACTCATGTTTTTGCTGGCTTTTAACTATCTTCACTCTTCTTTTTACTTCTTTCTCCCGTATTTCACTGAAATAATCAGGAATTCCAATTCCAAGCTATGGTTCGCTTATTTAAAAAACAAAAACAAAACAATATTTGCTCCTACTTTTTAAGGAATCCTTATTCAAAAACAGAAGTCCACTTTATAGCCATATCATTTACAACTGTTGATATACATGTATGTTTCTTTGCTTACCATTCTTCTTTGATTTAGGCATCATCTTTTTCCTGAAAGTTTTTTTCCTTTATATTGGAGTATATCCTCAAATTATTTGTTTTGGAAGAGATATAACAGTGTGTATCAGACATTGTTATTTGGCGATCCAGTACCTTTCTTTCCTTTTTTCTTTCAAAGAAAACTCTTGTGAGGTATTCACACTCCTCTTCTGCTTAAACAATAGGACTCAGGGTAAGTGATCCCCGTTCCCACTTTATGGATTAATTTAAGATAATCAGCACATCACCGACTCAATGGACATGAGTTTGAGTAACCTCCAGGAATTGGTGATGGACAGGGAAGCCTGGTGTGCTGCAGTCCATGGTGTCGCAGAGTCAGACACGACTGAGCAACTGAACTGAACTAAATCAGCATATATTATATTGTGTTCGGGACACACAGCCTGAGTCAGTCCCATTAGATTGCAGAGAAGGAAATAGTTTCCACTCTTTCTCTCCCGATGTATATAATTTAGGAAACTTGACATCCTAATGGAAACGAGTCATAGAATGAAATGGATGCTTGAAATGGTAGAATAGAGAGATGGACAGACAGTAACAGGCTTTCTAGGGCCATCATTAAGCCTTGAAGCAATCCCATGTGACCTCAGCCCTACTTCAGGGTTCCTGCTGCTGCTGCTGCTAGGTCGCTTCAGTCGTGTCCAACTCTGTGCAACCCCATAGATGGCAGCTCACCAGGCTCTGCGGTTCCTGGGATTCTCCAGGCAAGAACACTGGAGTGGGTTGCCATTTCCTTCTCCAATGCATGAAAGTGAAAAGTGAAAGTGAAGTCTCTCAGTCAGCCCACCAGGCTCCTCCGTCCATGGGATTTTCCAGGCAAGAGTACTGGAGTGGGGTGCCATTGCCTTCTCCAGGGTTCCTGCTACCTGCAATCAAAAGCTTACCTTTTCAAGTCCAATGTTGTCTTTGTCTCTTTTCAAATTTCACTGATATTTTGGCTGTGTCCTGGAATCTAAGATCAAAATAGTTTCCCCTGAGAAGGAAAGCACTGTCTCTTTATCTCCAAGTGTCAGGTAAAGCACGAGATAAAGACCTTAGTCTAAATCTCATTGTTCATGAAATACACTGTTTATCTCTTTGAAAGTTTTAGGATTTCCTCTTTATCCTTGATGTTAGGAGTTTCTCCAAATTGTACCTAGCTGTGTGTCTTACAAATTTTTTGGGTACTTGTTGGCCTTTAAACCTCAAAACTTGTTCATCTCTAAGAAATATTTGTACATTTTTTTTAATTGTTCCTTATCTGCCTATTGACCCCAATCTCTTCTTCAGGGAATCTAATCAATTTGTTTGGCTTATATACATATTTTGATGCCTTAAGTTTTCTCTCACTTGTAATTTCCTTGATTTTACCTTACAGACCACAAATAATTCCTTCCTTACCTACTTTAAGTCAATAATTTAAAACTTCAGATGAAATCTCTAGTTATAATAATAATACATATGCTTAATTATATATATATATATATATATAACACATAATTTTTAAAACTTCTAGAAACTTTTGCTCTTTTTTTCCTAGCAGCCTTTTCTTGTTTTATTGATGCAGTATGCACTTAAATCTATCTAAGGATCATGATTGCAATTCATGTTGGCAAGATGATTTTCTTAGAGATATATATATATATAAAATAATGTGTATTTTCAAGATAATAAGGCTTTTAATATAAAAATTTAGGGGCTCATACAACTATTAAAAGGTGAGGGAAAAGCTAAGTGAAGCATCCATTAAAATTTTACCCTGGGTCCCCCAAAATGGGTGACTCTCAGAAGATTCCCAGGATGCTGCTGCAATTCTCATCTATCTTTGGAAGCTCCCATCAACTTTCACTCTGCCATAGTGAGGTGGGTGGTTCTGCACAGTAATCTGGGGAAATGTTCTGAGTTCAACATCTGTTCACATGTTTAATTATAATTGCCACCTCTAATGGTCTTTCCTCTTCCATCTTCCTAATTTCTTACCCATGTCTTTCATGAGCAGACACTATCCCAGAACCATCCAAAAAAGGAGATTCTGGATGTGGTTCCTGGCTCTATTGCAAATGTGGAGGCCATGAATAGAAATGTTGTTGATAATACACTGTCAAGCCCATCCTCAAACTACCACACAATTGCACTCATCTCACACACTAGTAAAGTAATGCTCAAAATTCTCCAAGCCAGGCTTCAGCAATACGTGAACTGTGAACTTCCAGATGTTCAAGCTGGTTTTAGAAAAGGCAGAGGAACCAGAGATCAAATTGCCAACATCCGCTGGATCATCAAGAAAGCAAGAGAGTTCCAGAAAAACATCTATTTCTGCTTTATTAACTATGCTGTAGCCTTTGACTGTGTGGATCACAATAAACTGTGGAAAATTCTGAAAGAGATGGGAATAGCACACCACCTGATCTGCCTCTTGAGAAACCTATATGCAGGTCAGGAAGCAACAGTTAGAACTGGACATGGAACAATAGACTGGTTCCAAATAGGAAAAGGAGTAGGTCAAGGCTGTATATTGTCACCCTGTTTATTTAACTTCTATGCAGAGTACATCATGAGAAACGCTGGGCTGGATGAAGCACAAGCTGGAATCAAGATTACTGGGAGAAATATCAATCACCTCAGATATGCAGATGACACCACCCTTATGGCAGAAAGAGAAGAAGAACTAAAGAGCCTCTTGATGAAAGTGAAAGAGGAGAGTGAAAAAGTTGGCTTAAAGTTCAACATTCAGAAAACTAAGATCATGGCATTGGGTCCCGTCGCTTCATGGCAAATAGATGGGAAAACAGTGGAAACTGTGGCTGACTTTATTTTGGGGGGTTCCAAAATCACTGCAGATGGTGATTGCAGCCATGAAATTAAAATACGCTTACTCCTTGGAAGAAAAGTTATGACTGACCTAGATAGCATATTAAAAAGCAGAGACATTACTTTGTCAACAAAGGTCCATCTAGTCGAGGCTATGGTTTTTCCAGTAGTCACGTATGGATGTGAAAGTTGGACTACAAGGAATGCTGAGTGCCAAAGAATTGATGCTTTTGAACTGTGGTGTTGGAGAAGACTCTTGAGAGTCCCTTGGATAGCAAGGAGATCCAACCAGTCCATCCTAAAATCAGCCCTGGATATTCATTGGAAGGACTGATACTGAAGCTGAAACTCCAATACTTTAACCCTCTGATGAGAAGAGCTGACTCATTTGAAAAGACCCTGATGCTGGGACAGATTAAGGGCAGGAGAAGAAGGGGACGAAAGGATGAGATGGTTGGATGGCATCACCGACTCAATGGAAATGAGTTTGGGTGAACTCCAGGAGTTGGTGATGGACAGGGAGGCCTGGCGTGCTGCAGATCATGGGGTTGCAAAGAGTCGGACACGACTGAGTGACTGAACTGAACTAAACTGAACTGAACTGAAAGCCCATACTGCTGTCTGTATTGTCTGTTTCCTTCCAAGTCTGTTGTGTTTGCTCATCTTGGTCCTTCTCTTTCATGCATGCTTCACATGTTTTAATGACAGAAGGCAACTGAGCAAGCCTTCTGTGTGTTTCCTTAACAACTTCCCATCAGTCTCCTTTCCTGAAGGTGTTCTGGGGAGAAGGTAGGCATGGCAGGGAGCCATATAACTGTCGATGGCTCTTATTCAGGGCATGGTGTAAGTTCATATACCTCTTACCCTTGGGGTGAGATAACTCTATTTCCTTCCAATTTCCTGTCAGTCCAAAATCACCTCACTCTCTCCCATGCTTCTCTAAGGGAAAATCATCCACTCTGTCATTTCTCTACATTGTTTAGATCCTTGGGAAATGAATGAGCGGCTTTAATTTTCAGATAAACATCTCTGTTGCCAGCTAATCGTTTGTAATTAGGCACAATGTTCAATTCCCTGATACACCCTTTTGCTGTTTTTCAGCAAGCTGATGAATTTGTCATTTAAAAGTAAATTTTATCTCATTTCGTGGAATTTTTAAGGGAAGAAATACTGTGCTCAAGACTCCATCTTGAAGTGGGAACCATAAAGTAACTTTACCAACATGTGGATTCTCTAAGTCTTTCCTGTGCTTGGCACAGCAAGCTAAGGGGGAGACGTGGATGTGGGGGAGGGTCAACTGAACTTATTAATAGAGTTTCCTTGGGAAAAAATAAGAAAAAGTCTTGTTTATATTTTTATTGTCATATCTAGAGAACATCTGGAAAACATCGTTGTCACTAATTCACTCCATTTGTATCATTTCATAAAGAAGTAAAAACTAAAAGGAAATCCCAAATAAGTGTTTTCTTTTTCAGGGCCAAACATTTTTTGTTATTATAGACATGTTTGATTATAGCTCCTGATAGAGCTCTCAACATTTGGTAAGCCAGGATTATAGTGAGTATACACTGTTACAGATTGCTGATTATAACAGTTGCTACTGTTGTTAATAAGAAGTATTCAGTAAGTACCTCCTATATATGCAGTGTGATGCTCCAGAGTACAGGAGATACAAGCATTTATATGTGGCTTCTGCCTGCAAAGGACATATGGTTTGGTTGAAGGGATAGTATTAATGGCCCTAGTGTAGTCTGAAATCATGAACTGTGTGGTTCTGACAATGAAGGATCAACAGAGACTCAGGGCATTAGGGTGCTAAAGCATACTCAAGTATTTAAGCTGGTCCTTGAAGACTGATTAGGCTTGAAGTATGGAATAACAGTATGTGGGTTGTAGTCATTATCTATTGCTATTTCATATATCAGTTTAGAACAATATACATTTATTATCTCATAGCTCCTGTGGGTGGGGAATCCCTGTGGAGCATAGTCGAGTGATCTGACTCAGGGTCTCTCATGAGATCAAAGTGTTAGCCAGGACCAGGGTCTCAACTGAGGCTCAAACAGGGAAGGAATCAATTCCAGGCTCTCATGACTCTTGACAGGCTTCAGGTCGTTGAGGGCTGTTGGACTGAGGGGCTTATTCCTCCTGGCTGTTGGTGGAGACTGCGCTCAGTTCTTTACCACATGAACTTCTCCAACACGGCAGTTTGAATCATCAGTCAGCAAGAGAGAATCTCCTGGCTAGTTGGAAGTTACTGTTGTATGTAACCTTATCAGGCCAGTGACCTTCCTTCACCTGTGCTGTATTTCACTGGTCAGAAGCAAGCTCCAGGTCCTGTCTACATACAAGGGCCATGCTACTGTGCTTACTACTGTGGACCAAGCCTACAGGAGAAAGATGAGCACTGAATAGAGCATAACACACACAGAGGCATGGAGGGGACCATGAGATGCTTCAGATCAGGTACAGGGACAGTGTGATATGGGCAAGAAGGGGAGGCACAAGTCCAGTGGCTGAGAAGCTTGCCTGCAAATAAAAGGTGGCTCAGGGATCTATGTGACCAGAAAACGCCATGAGAAATACCCACATGGATCTCCTACAGTGTTCTTGTTAAAAACATTTAAACTCAAATCTCATCAAACCTTTAGACATAACTCCAGTTATAGGAAATACAGGGAAAGAGGACCAATAAAATAATGCCAGCAGGAAACAATCTGGCAAAATCCTTGCTGCTTCTGCTGCTGCTATGTCACTTCAGTCGTGTCTGACTCTGTGTGACCCCATAGACGGCAGCCCACCAGGCTCCCCCGTCCCTGGGATTCTCCAGGTAAGAGTACTGGAGTGGGTTGCCATTTCCTTCTCCAATGTATGAAAGTGAAAGGTGAAAGTGAAGTCACTCAGTCGTGTCCGACTCTTAGCGACCCCATGACTGCAGCCTACCAGGCTCCTCTGCCCATGGGATTTCCAGGCAAGAGTACTGGAGTGGGGTGCCATGCCTTCTCCAGGCAAAATCTTTAGAGTGAGAGGTTTCTCATAACAAGTGGTCTGGTCTCTCCAACAAACCAATATTATGCAAATATAAAGGTTTAGGAAGGCTAGTTTAGATAAAAACAGAACGCAATACTTGGATCATGGTTCTAAAAAACAACTATGGGAGACATTTGAGGTGGACATTTACATTTGGAAATTATTAATTATGAAGCATTGAAGGGTAAAATGTCATGAAAACCATAACTTATTTTAAAATGGTTCAGAAAATACACATACATAGCCTTGTGTTGGAGAAGGCAATGGCACCCCACTCCAGTACTCTTGCCTGGAATATCCCATGGATGGAGGAACCTGGTGGGCTGCAGTCCATGGGGTCGCTAAGAGTCGGATACGACTAAGCGACTTCACTTTCACTTTTCACTTTCATGCATTGGAGAAGGAAATGGCAACCCACTCCAGTACTCTTGCCTGGAGAATCCCAGGGACAGGGGAGCCTGGTGGGTTGCCGTCTATGGGGTCACACAGAGTCAGACACGACTGAAGTGACTAACAGCAGCAGTAGCAGCTTTGTGCTGGGAAGTCATAGCAGAAAAAGCAAAATATTATAAGACTTGGGAAGATGACAATACCCTCAAATAGGCTTTGCTATAAAATTTCAAAAAAGCATCTTCCTTGATGCCTTGTCTTAGTGAAAACTGTGTCTTTCTCCTCAAATTAGCACAGTGTTCTGCTCAGAGCAATTGTTCCATTATTTCTTGTTACATGGAAATGTTCAAAGACATTAAGCCACCTCTGTGCTCAAAATGCCTTCAAAAGAGAAGGACTTCTTACAGAACAAGTCTGGAGATAGCCATCGCTGTGTAGGTTCAGCTGCTCTATGATGTTCGGTGAGACCCTGGATCACTCTGTTTCCCTGCAACTCCATGATTAGTGATGGATTTCACATTCACATTTGCTGCCCTGTCTGCAGGTGGCGGCAGTGGCCTTCAATGCAAGAGGAAAGGGAAGCTTCCCATGGGACCTTCACTGACTTATCTTTGGCCATAACTGCTCCCATGAGCTGCAAGGGAGTCTGGGAAACCAGTATCGAGCCATTTCCCCACTCCACCCCCAACTGAAATATTGTTGAATTGGCTCAGTGGTAAAGAATCTGCCTGCCAGCAGGAGATGCTGGTTCGATCCCTGGGTCAGGAAGGCCAACTGGAGGAGGAAATGGCAATCCACTCCAGTATTCTTGCCTGGGAAATTCCATGGACAGAGAAGCCTGGCAGGCTACAATCCATGGGGTGAAAAGAGTCAGACACAATTTAGTGGCCAAACAACAACACATCAATAGTTGAATTGCAATGTTGTGTTAATTACTGCTGAACAGGAAAGTGACTCAGTTATACATATATGTTCATTCTTTTTTATGTTCTTTTCCATCACGGTTTGTCAAAGGGTATTAGATGTAGTTTCCTATGCTTTTCAGTAGGACCTTGTTGTTTATTCAAGTATTAAGCCATTCTAAACTCTCTTAGCAGGAAGCAAAGGAGTTGAGGTTATGAACTGGATTCTGGAGGAGGAGCTAACAAGCAGGTTTGAGCTCCAACTGTTTCCTACCAAGTCTACAAGTATCTTCTTAGTGGATTTCTTTAGCAAGTATCCACACACAAAGGAAAACAAAAAATTGGGGGAAAAAAAACAAACTAATTTGACAAGTTATTGCATTTAGTGTGGATAGAGCATGAATTCTTTCCATAAACATTTCAGAAGGCCCTGGCTACACACCAAACACTAGGCTGAAATCTGTGGAGACGGGGATGAATTAGGGATGTGCCATATCCTCAGAAAGTTTACAGTGCAACTGTGGAAACAGGCCTGTAAGTGGATTATTACAATATAATGTGGGAAAGGTCCTGTAAAAGAAAGTCTAAACAGACAGTGATAAACTAGCCCAGAGACTCAGAAGTGTTTGAGGGAAAATTTGGCTCAAGTTGAAGGCCTGGTGATGAGGACAACTTGGAGCCCGAGAGCTGTGAATAGCATTATGTGACCACTCTTGTGAGGACTTGGGTGTGTTCTAAAAATTTTCTTCTTTCAGCTTTGCAGAAAATGTGCAAGATGTGGAGTCAAGAGTCTCCTTCTAGTCCTGCTACTGACGAGCTGTGGAAGCTCAAGCTTGAAATTCAACTCAGGGAGTCCCTTCATTTAGCACCTCAATCCTAGAATGATTCCCGTCCCGTAAGAACACCGGTGTTATGTGCTGGTTCTTAACTGCAGAGCTGCTGTGGTGGTTGGAATGGCAGCCATCTGCCAGCACTGGGTAAATTTTGGGGGTAGAACAAGCCAGACATAACTTACTGTGGCAAATCTGTACCTGGAAATCACGGCATTGTGATGGCAGACAAGCCCTGTGGTCTTGGAGGAGTCTCACCAAACTGAGAAGTAAAACCTGAAGGATTTCCTGGGACAGCACTGGCTTTCCGATGACTAGCAGCACCAACACCAACCATGACCAGGAGGAAAACACTTTAAATCAGGAAATACTGAAATAACTGTATCTGCCAAATCAGAGAGAGAGGAGAGAGACTGCATGCCATCATCGGAGCTCTAATTTCATTTATTTATTTATTTTCAGACAGAAAGCCTTCACCTCTCCTTTTTTGGCCCTTTAAGCTTTCCTTGCTGGTGGTTTGAAAATGTCTTTTATTCCATGACATTATAGGAAAGGCGCTTTTGGAGCCATAGTTTAGTTATAAATGACTCTCACACAACTGTTTTTTATTTCCATTTTGTTTCACTGACTGAGAATGTAAATTGAACTTTAGTGCTATTGTGCTTTGTTCTGCCTCTCTTTGTGGAAATGTGTTCTGAATTAAACCCCACGAATAAACCAGAGCGGTCCCAAATATTGCCCTTCAGCTTTTGACTAGCCTGAGAGCCAAGAAAAGATAGAGAATGTGGTTTTATGAGCCCCAGATGGCGTAGTGGGTGTCATGATGTCTTTATGCAGAGAGGTCACGGGTTCAGTCTCCATCTGGAGCCCGCTCAGAGCTACTTTGTATCCAGAGGAGTCAAGATGGGATCTTGGGAAGGGGATGTGGTGCCCCCTCCACCTCCCCACGCGACCTTGATCAGGGTCCATCATCTGCGCCTTTGATGTAGAGCAAAACACTATCCTGAACGATTTCCCCACAATCTCTTGTCTCCACCGACTTTATCTTTGCTACGAACCCATGTTAGCTTCTTCCCTGCTCATTCCTGGGAAACTCATAGCATCCTTTTATTTACTCACACCTGAAGCAAGTATGAAACTCCAAAGAAATACTTTCTGGACATTCTTATGCTATAGTCCTTGGGGAAGGAATAGCTAAAAGAAATTTTCTGAGACCATTTTCTGCTTCTCTCCAGAGCAGACATAAATCTAGACATAGTGATGGCTTGGTTCTTAAATAAAACTGATATGGTAAAATCATAATTGATTTGTGTCATTGTTATTAATTAGTATACCTTTTTTCATTTTTAATTAAACATTTTTTTAACTGTGGTGAAATACACATAATGAAATTTACCATCTTAACTTTTTTAAGCATATGGTTCTATGGCATCAAGTACATTCGCATGGCTGTGTTACCACCATCCCTCCACAGAACTCTTTTCACCTTGCAAAATTGAAACTCTGTCCCCATTAAACACGAAGTTTGCATTCACCATTCTCCCCAGCCCTGGCAACCTTAATTCATGTACATTTGCTTGACTTTCAGGAATAAGCTGCAAGGAAATCATCTTCCCTCCTATACTCACCCACAGCATTCTGACCTTAGCCCAGAAAAAAGGGATCTCTTCCCCTTCACTTCAGTCACTGCAAGGGAAGAGGGAGACTTCTCTGATGGGTGTTTGGAGGGCGGGGGAGCTGAGGGCATCTGGATCATGCATGATTTGGGAGATAACAGGCTCTCAAAATCTGGTCATTGGGCTCCACAAAATCTGGTCATTGGGCCCTGCCTTCTCAGGGACTGTAGTGGCTCAGCTCTGCCCGTGACTGGGTGGGTCTGGGGGTGGGGGGAGGACAGATATTAAGAAAAAGTCCTTAGAAAGTAGAGGAAAAACCCTTTTCTTCAATCTAACACTCGTGAAACTAATATTTTGATCACTGATTGTCTTATTTGTCAATTTGTTCAGAATTCAGGAGAAGAAAAGAGAGGTGTTAATTTTTGCTCCCTCCCAATCTCAACACAAGCTTGAGAACATTGAGCATGTCTTCCATTTTAAACTATGAACAAATTTAGTCAGTTTGTAGGCATATCTTTGAAGATTCCTTTAATTCAACTTTCTGCTCAAGTCATACACCAATCTTGGTGAGAAAGAGCCAGTTTCTCTTATTATTAATAACTCGCACCTTCCCATTTTGCACAAGACTAAATAAATCTTGGCCTCAATTCTCCTGGGACTGTTACTGCTGCTCATGAGAGAAGCAGTCAGGTCACTGATCAGAAATCCATGCCAGCCATGGAGAGCAACCCCCCATGGGACTTATGATCTGGTGCTCAAGTGGGAGGAAATCATTCTCTCTGCTGCCATGTTTCTTATCTTTATATTTTGACATATTTTTAGTTTTGCAGAAAAGTTGCACAATAGGGCTGAGAGTTCCTACGTACCCTCACCCAAGCCCTGCTATGTTAACACCTTCCAAAGGATGGTGATCAAATCCAGGAAATAAGTGTTGATAAGAGGCTACTAGACAAACTGTTCAGTTCAGTTCAGTCGCCCAGTTGTGTCCGACTCTTTGCAACCCCATGGATCACAGCATGCCAGGCCTCCCTGTCCATTACCAACTCCCAGAGTTCACCCAGACTCACGTCCATCGAGTCAGTGATGCCATCCAGCCATCTCATCCTCTGTTGTCCCCTTCTCCTCCTGCCCCCAATCCCTCCTAGCATCAGAGTCTTTTCCAATGAGTCAACTCTTCGCATGAGGTGGCCAAAGTACTGGAGTTTCAGCTTTAGCATCATTCCTTCCAAAGAAATCCCAGGGCTGATCTCCTTCAGAATGGACTGGTGGTAGACCTTATTCAAGTCCCATGTTTTCCCACTATGTCCCATCTCTGTTGCAGGATCCCACCTGGCATCTAGTGTCAAGACTCCTTAGTCTCCTCTGTTTTGGGACAATTCCTCAGTCATCTTTATCCTTCATGACCTTGACACTGTTTTGAAGAGCCCTGGTCAATTCCTTCTATAAGATGTCTCTTGATTTGGGTTTGTCTGATGCTTTTTCATGATTAGACTGAGGTTACACATTTTCAGCAGGCATACCATCCAAATGGTGTTGCGCCTTTCTCAGTGCAATGTCCCCTCTCTGGGTCTGTCTAATTGTTGATGAGATTACCCTCAGTCCCTTGGGAAGGTCGTCTGTTGGGGTCCGCACTGTGCCGTGTCATTGTTAGAAGGGGGATATTTTGAGATAATACAAATATCCTGTTGCTCCTCAAACTTTACCCCAGTAAATTTCACATCCATCAGTGGATCTTGCCTATGACAATTATTATGTCGGTATCTGACCCCTCCCAATCTCAAGCTTGAAAGCTTAAGAACATTGCTAATTTTCTATTTCCCTCATTCTTTATACCATTGTTAATTGGAATTCGTCTGAAAGAAAGAGTTACCACTACTTCCCCACTTATTTACTTACTCAAGATTTTATTTTGTATCAGTATGAACTTTCAGATATTTATTTGTTCAAAGAGTTAGATTTCATTATGTAGTTGAGTGCTCCATTTGTCATCCCTTGGGTTCAAATTCTGATGCCCTGTCTCCCTCATGGCATGTGTGTAATTGATGCAAATTGGTCCTAAAGTCAGAGGCAGCCTTTGCTTTATGTTAGTTAGTATTGCAATTGGTGCTCCATGCCAAAGGCACTGGACTTTTTATAATATCTTAATATAATATCCTGCCAATTAATCTGGATTTAATGATTAAATTTTTAGTTATAAAAAGTTTGTTATTCATGAGGTTTTGCCAGGTTTTTTAGGGAATCAAATAAATCCTTGACAAAGTATAGGGGTTCATTAAATGCTAATTGTTGATTATGGTTATTGCTCTGATTTCTCAGGAACAGTATCATTACGCAAGCAGAAAAAAATTTTTTCTGAATTTCATTCAGAAAAAAATTCCTCATTTATATATCAGGGAGAAACATAGAAAGTCGCTCAGTCATGTTTAACTCTTTGAGACCATATGGACTGTAGCCTGCCAGGCTCCTTTGTCCATGGAATTCTCCAGGCAAGAATACTGGCATGGCTGCTGCTGCTGCTGCTAAGTCGCTTCAGTCGCTGTGCGACCCCATAGACGGCAGCCCACTAGGCTCCCCCGTCCCTGGGATTCTCTAGGCAAGAACACTAGATTGGGTTGCCATTTCCTTCTCCAATGCATGAAAGGGAAAAGTGAAAGTGAAGTCGCTCGGTCGTGTCGGACTCCTAGCAACCCCATGGACTGCAGCCCTCCAGGCTCCTCGGTCCATGGGATTTTCCAAGGCAAGTGTACTGGAGTGGGGTGCCGTTGGCTTCTCCACTGGAGTGGCTAGCTATTCCCTTCTGTAGGGAATCTTCTCGACTCAAGGATCAAACCCCGGTCTCCTGCGCTGCAGGCAGATTCTTTACCGTCTGAGCCTATCAGTAACAGTATCGTGTTCGACTCTTTGTGACCCCATGAACCACAGCACGCCAGGCCTCCCTGTCCATCACCAACTCCCAGAGTCCACCCAAACCCATATCCATTGAGTCGGTGATGCCATCCAACCATTTCATCCTCTATCATCCCCTTCTCCTCCTGCCCTCAATCTTTCCCAGCATCAGGGTCTTTTCAAATGAGTCATCTCTTTGCATCAGGTTGCCAAAGAATTGGAGTTTCAGCTTCAGCATCAGTCCTTCCAATGAATATTCAGGACTGATTTCCTTTAGGATGGACTAGTTGGAGCTCCTTGCAGTCCAAGGGACTCTCAAGAGTCTTCTCTAACACCACAGTTCAAAAGCATCAATTCTTTGGTGCTCAGCCTTCTTCACAGTCCAACTCTCACATCCTTACACAACCACTGGAAAAACCATAGCCTTGACTAGACGGACCTTTGTTGGCAAAATAATGTCTCTGCTTTTCAATATGCTGTCTAGGTTGGTCATAACTTTCCTTCCAAGGAGTAAGTGTCTTTTAATTTCATGGCTGCAATCACCATCTGCAGTGATTTTGAAGCCCAGAAAAACAAAGCAGCCTATATAAACATATAATTTTGCTTTTAAGTGTTACATGGACCATCTTCAAACACGTCTTCTTTAAAGGTTATTCCCCTCTTCCCTGAGCTAACTATATCACTAATCAAATTACTCTTTTCATTGTTACCTCTGTGGAGAAGATTAAGCGTGATTTTTGTCCTTGTCGTTCTCCTGAACATTTGAAGTTTTTATACAATGAACACATATTTTTTTTCTATTATAATAAAATGTCATTTAAAAGATTTTATAATGTAATCCTTAAGCCCTGCTTGAAATGAAGTAGAAATCTCACTTTTTTGAAGAGACAGGACACCTTTCCTGTTCTGCTCCTTGTATTGAAATGCTCAGTTGTTTTTCCCTTGGGCACACACACTTGTTTATTTATACATCAGAATGGTGTTAGGGAGATTATTTTGTTAGCTTGTAACATACACACAATTGGATTCATCGTTCTCCTTTTGAAAGCAGTACCACCAGGAAAATGTGATCTGTTCAAATTTCCCCAATACAGTAAAGAATTTTAATTTACTTATGTTTTGGCTTTAAGAAACAGGATTGCTTAAACAAACTCCCTCCAGACCTTGGAATGCTGTGGGCCAAGTATTGGATTAAATTCAACAAGCGCGTTTCCTTACCTAACTGTAACTGTATAGGCATATTAGCCCTGCTTTAAAACAGTATTTGATCAAAAATTTCTGTTACTATCTTGAACGGAGTTTTAACCTAGATGGATTTAATTCAGAAAACTCTACGGAAATAAACCTCGAAAGCATTGTTATTCAAGAAAACCTTTGAAATACAGCTGTCTAGGCTGAATTCCAGGTAAGGTGGAACGAACTAAGCTTCTGTAAGCAGTGTCCCTGATGGTTCAGGAAACACTGGAGGGGCAAGGGAGGCCCTGGCTCTGGGAAGGTTCCCCCAGGGACCCAAATCCCATGGCCTCATAACTTCTGGTCACTGAGCTGATCCAAGTCCCCAGAGCAATTATTTGTATGAAATATCCCTCTGGTTAAAATCTCCAGGCTGTTTGCTTGTTTAATGAAATTGAATGACCCTGTCCTGGGAGAAGGCTGGTGGGACAGAGAAGGTGGTGTTGGTAGTGGTGATGGCGACATCTCTCACGGGAAAGACTCTGATCTTTGACCCGCTGATTATTTTGAACTGAAACATTTGAGAAACAGCAGATGAAAGCAGGGCTCTGACCTTCTGCTTCCCACCTAAAAACAGGTCATCGATTTCCAGTGATAAAGTGCCCTCTCCATACGAAGTAGAGAATATTCTTATTGCCTGAGACAGAGTCAACACAGAGATGGATCCTTACAAACAAACCTTACTAAAACTACCGTTATCTTCCATTCGTTTCCCTCATAGATTTATCTTCTTGCAATTCACTGCCCTAGAAGCATAAATTTCTTTCCCTTTGTCCTGTTTCCATACTCTTTCACTCTTCATTAAAAATGGTATATAAGCTCCATTAAAAATGGCCTAACACCATTGGGTTTGGGGTTTTCATTTTATTTCTGTGAGGCTCCCTCATATGGATATAAAATAAACTTTTATCTCCTCCTAATACGTTTTTTATTTGTGTGTGTGTTGGTGGGGGGATGGTGGTGGTGTTACTTTAATTTGCATTGTCCCGGGAACAGAACACAAGAGGGTGTGGAAAAGGATTTTTCCCTCTCCTTACAACATCTTTTTTTTTTTTTTTTTTACAGCATCTATTGACTCTTCTTTATCCACTTGAGTAAAGCTTGCTCATGGAGCCCCTGCAGCTCAGGGAAATTCGAGCTCTTGTCATTGTAAAAGTAAAAAGAAGAAAGCTCCATTTGTTAGTTTTTGGGGGGAGCTTAAGGTTTAGACTGGTAAGTTTAATGAGTAAATTAACCTTGTTTGGGATGATGGGCCCTTTTGAGAATCTGACGGAAGCTACAGACTGTCTTCCCAGAAGAACCCGGTTGTGTATAACGAGGGTGGGTGGTCCCTCCTTATTGCATTCAAAGGCATTTCTTGCTAATTTATGGGAGATGATCAGGGAACACTCCCCAGGGCACTGTGGGCTTGGGAGGAGGACTCTAGCTGACACCTCATGTCTGGGTCCATGGCTCCTCATATGTTGGTGTGGGCCTCAACCAGTAGTTCTTTAGAAACTTGAGATGTCCCTGCAGTAGCTAAGGAGTGGTTATCAGTCCTTTTCAAATGATCTCTTGTCTAAACAACATTTCTTCAAAAAACTGAATTGTTGTGAGCACTCCTCCCAGTAGATAAAAGAGTAGAAATTGTAACTTCACCTTGCCTGCCCACTCCAAGATGTCTTGGGCAAGTGTCCTAGTCTCTTTGTTTCTCAGTTCTCTCATTTGTAAAACTGGGGTAATAATAGTATCATCAAATAGCATTGTTGGGAGGATCAGATAGGCTAATATGTGTAAAACTCAAAACTGTCCCTGGTACCTGGTAAGTGTTGTCTAAATAGCATTGATTTGATGGTCAATGGACTCAGCGATTTCTAAGGTTCTTTCCTGCTCTAAAAATCAGAAAAGCTACCTCTGTATATTAATCTACTACCCTGTTGACATACTTTGTTTCACTTAATTTCCTGAATAATCCTGAGTTGGATTATATTGCCTTGTTAGAAGAGAGGAGGCTGAAGTTGAATAATTTGCCTAAGATAACACAGTGGTTGGTTCAGTCTCAAAGATGACACAGCCAATCTATCAGGGAAAAGAATCTGAAAAGAAATACACATACACGTATAACTGAATCATTGTGCTGTACACCGTAAACTAACATGACACTCTAAATCAACTATGCTGTGTGCTAAGTCGCTTCAGTTGTGTCTGACTCTTTGCGACCCTATGGACTGTAGCCCACCAGGCTCCTCTGTCCATCGGGTTCTCCAGGGAAAAATACTGGAGTGGCTTGCCATTCCCTTCTCCAGGGGTTCTTCCCGACCCAGGGATCAAACCCACATCTCCTGCGTTTCCTGCATTGGCAGGTAGACTTTTTACAATTGAGTCACTGGGGTAAAAGGAACAAATAATTCAGTCTTGAAATGCCTACATACTGGATGATTCTGACTGTACCACATTCTTTAAAAAGCAAAACAATGGAGATAATAAAACACTGGTGGTTGTCATTGGAGGCAGAGGAGCAAGGGATGAACAGGCAGAGCTCAGAATGTTTTTAGGGCAGTGAAACTATTCTGTAAAACACTATCAGGATAAACATACACTTTAATATATTTGTCCAAACCCATAAAATGTACAATACCAAGAGTGCACTCTAAGGTAAACTGTGGATTTGGGGGTGATGATAATGGGTTAATGTTGGCTCCTCCTTGGTAACAAATGTACCATTCTGGTGAGTGATGTTGATAAGAAGTTAGAGGATTTATGAGAAATTTCTGTACCTTCTTCTCAATTGTTACAGGCCTAAAACTACTCTAAAATAAAAAGTCTTTAAAAAAAAAAAATGACACAGCCAAAATGCTATGTCATTTAGCCCTAATCTCCCTAAATCACAGACTGTGAGAAGTTATTTTCAACATAGAGAATAAGGGGTTAGAACCTGAAGAAAAAAGAAAGCTTACACATCAATTAGGAAACAGCAAGGAATTCAAAGTGTATAAAATGAGTGGACAGTGGACAGTAGAAGAAGAAATCTACATACATGACCAACAAATCTGTGATAAATGCCAAGCCTCACTGGCTATCAGCAAATTCAAATTACAATGAGAGTGGGAGGGCTTCCCTGGTGGTCCAGTGGTTAAGAATTCACTTTGCAATGCAAGGGTCACCGGGTGGATCTCTGGTCCAGGAAGATTCCACATGCCATGGGGCAACTGAGCCCGTGCTAGAGCCCGTGATCTGCAAAAAGAGAAGCCATGGCAAAGAGAAGCCCACAGACCACAACTAGAGAAAGCCTGTGTGCAGCAACAAAGACCCACCATAGTAAAACAAATAAATAAATCTTTAAAAATAATGACACTGAGAAACCATCGGATAGACCATTTGAAGTGCTGGTGAGGACAGAGGGAAATGTGACTTGTCTCTACTAATCTCTCACTAGCTTTTAACTTCTCATATGACTGCTGTAAAGTTCCATGCTACTATTATTTCTGATTCTTTGTATGTATATTAATTAAGCTGTGTTAGGTAGCAAGGAATTGTAGAGGAGGAAAAACTTTATCTACCTTCTTAGTTTCTGTAGTTGCATTTTCAAATTAAACTGGCAAAAGACTGATTAACAGGAGGAAAAAGCACATACATTTTCTTTGATGTTAATTTAAATTTTTATGTGTACACAAAGGACTTTATAGAATAAAAGTAAGGACCCCAAGGGGTGCATAGACCTGGAGGCATATATGTCATTTTAACAAAGAGTGATAAATTGTGGACATGCAAAGAGATAAAGGAAAGGGGTTTAAGTTAGGCTTCTAGAGGTAGTAAATATATGGGAGAAAGCAATGAAAGATAAGGGTTATTTAGTAAGACTTGTTTATGCAGACTTATCACCTCCATCTGTAGTAATAAAGGTGATTCTTCCCTCCTGGTACGGGAGAAGGGTACACCTTCACAAACAGAAACTTCTGCCCTGTTTTTAGGTAGACAGAGAGAGGCTAGAGAGCTTTTCCTACAGCTGCCGCTTCTCAACTGCCTTCAGTTCAAAATAATTCTCATGCCAAAGTGATATATGTTAGGGTGTATTCTCCAGATTCTTCCCAGAACACAGCATCTGTCTAAAAATAGCACAAATACCTTGACTGCTCCCTTAAAGAGAAGTGGAAAAGGAAGCAATCTTAAGGTTGGATTGACAACTTTCCATGTGCTTCAAGGCTCTAGGCTCCTTCCTGCTCTGCTCCTCCATCAGTGTGTTAGCAATGGTCTTCATTGGGATAAGATGGCTGCACCAGCTCCAAATATCACAGCCTGAGTAACAAGGAAAGTAGCAGGAAGTTTAAACCAGTCCCTGTAGTTGTCTCCCTGCCTTTTCTTGGTCAGGGCTGTGCCACACCACACCCCATTGAGTAACTGACCAAGGCACCCTGGATGATCATGCCTGGCCATGACTCTTTCCCTGGGAGGGGCCATACTATAGGCCTCTGTTCCGAGGACAGCCACAATGACTGTCACAATAGAAGATCTGTGTTTTCCCTCTATGGAAGTTCAGGATTATCAATTCTCCCTGGTGTTCTGGGTAGAAATAGATAACTCTAAACCTCCTGTTCTTTAATTCAGCTTTGGCTAGAACATTTGGTTGAAGCAGAAGTATTCAATAAAAGAAACCTGAGTGAATGGGAATCCATTAAGCTTTAAAATTTTTTCAGTTGTTTCCTTCTATGCCCTGCTGTGTGTGCATGCTCAGTCATGTCCGACTCTTTGTGACCCCTCGGACTGGATGTAGCCCACCAGGCTCTTCTGTCCATGAAATTTTGAAGGCAAGAAAACTGGAGTGGGTTGCCGTTTCCTTCTCCATCTTTATTTCTATCTTCAGTTAATTAGATGCTGTTCATCCAGACGGAGGAGCCTGGTAGGCTGTAGTTCATGGGGTCGCTAAGAGTAGGACACGACTGAGCAACTTCACTTTCACTTTTCACTTTCCTGCATTGGAGAAGGAAATGGCTCCAGGGTTCTTGCCTGGAGAATCCCAGGGACAGGGGAGCCTGGTGGGCTGCTGTCTATGGGATCGCACAGAGTCGGACACAACTGAAGTGACTTAGCAGCATCCTAGAATGATTTTCTAATTTTCTTCTATTTTCCATTTCTCTGTCTTTCTTACCCTGATATTTCCTTAACTTTATCTTCCACTCCACCTACTGAACTTGCAAAAAAAATTAGGCTATTTTTTGATCTCTGATAATTATTCTCAACTCACAAATGCAGAGTTTTCTCTACTATTTCTGATGATACCCAACCATAGAAATGTGTGTATAAATAATTCTTTACCTGATTATGTTTGGCTGGTTCATTTGTTTTGGACCCTCCCACAAAGGCAATTTTCCTCCATCTATTCATGTGGAAGAGTCAGGGGCTGAGAAGCTGGCTGTTCGTGTGTGAAGGAGGCTGTGGCTGGTATCCCCAGTAAGAGTGTTCCTGGCAGGAAGCCAGTTCTTTCACTCCACATGTCAGCACATGGAAGTCTTTTCTCCAAAGAAGTACCCTCAGAGGGAGTGGCCCTGGGCAGTGACAGTCTGCCTACCAGAATTCTAGAATGTACTGGACAGACAGGCCATCCAGTTACTCCTCTGAGGAAGGGCTTGTTGCCCCCAGCTGTCAGTTGCTTCAGAGTCTGTCTCAGTTGTAGGAAGCCCTTTACCTCAGGAGCAGCAGCCCTCCAATGCCTGACCAGGGAGAGAATCTGCTGTCTGTGACTGGACTTGAACTTGAGTGGCAGGCCAGGCCTACTCACCATGAAGAGAAGAGCCTGGCAGGGAGCTTCTGGTTCCTTCAAAGTCCTAGGTTTAACTCTGTGTTCAAAGTGACCATTGTCTCCTTGGGGACTTGGTAAATGCTGAGTTCTCTCTTACAAAACTTATAGTAGCAGTCATAGCAGATATTGTTGATGCTACATTCCTTCAGGGCTCATATCTGCCCCTCTGTGACCCCTACAGCAAGTGCCGCAGGAGCTTGTACAGAGTAGGCAAGAATGTGTGGGGCAGCCCTCATTCAGAGGGGCAGGAGTGGGCCCATGACTCAGCCTTCTGGCTCACCGAACAGTCAACTGGGAGGGTCCCAGCAGGACGAGCCCCTGATGCCTCCTGCTATCCAGCAGGTGCTTCTGGGGATCACTGCCCAGATACACTGCTGTCACTTTAATCCTTATTTCAGGGTCTGTGTTTGGGGGAGCCCAAACTCAGCCACAGTGAGTCAGTAGCTATTCAATGGGCACCAAGTTAGATGCCCTGGACAACTGGCTTGATGCTGGTCACGGGCATCCATTCTGTTTGGCTGTTGGTTGTGAGCATCCATTCTGAATGGCTATTGCTGGAATCAGGGCTCTGTGCTTAGTGTGCTGGGTATCCTATCACCTCTGCCCTGTGGAACGGCCACATATCACCAGGAAGCTGCTTGTCTTACCTCATTTCACAGAAGGGGAAACTGAGGTTCAAAACATTGCTTGAGGTCACAGAGCTAAGAAATTGAGTCTGTTATTGAAATTCCACCTTCTATTTCCAGAGTCCATTTTTGTTCTTATTTTTTTAAATCTTTTAGCTGCACTGTTTGTGGGATCTTATTCCCAGACCAGGAATTGAAAATGGGTCCCCTGCAATGGAAGCATGGAATTTTAATCACTGGAAATTTTAATCACTGGTCCCCAGTGCCCTCTGTTCTTAATATGGAAGTCTGCTTTGCCTGTCCAGAAACAGATGAAAAGTGATTCAGAAACAATATTCCATGAATATTAATAGTGATTCCAAGACTCATTTATGAGTTATTTTGATATGCAGAAGAAAAACAAACAAACAGACACCATCATTTGAAGGAGAAAAAATCCCAAATTTAAAAGTAAAAGGTGGGACACAAAGAATGTTAACACTTCAGTGGGACAAAAGAAGGTCATATTGGATTAGAAGACAAGGGATTCAAGGGCCATTTTGGAAATTATTGTTTTCCCAGGATTTGATCTTCCAGGGCTGTTTTTAGCCCAGTTTGGATTGCTGTGTGATAGAAAAGTTTAGCAAATGGAGTGAACAGGAGTCAAGAACAAGTCTCGGTGACATCCTGGCAGTAGAAAGATAGGCAAGTCAGTTTCCTTCATTTCTCATCTGTTAGTAGATTTTATGGAGGTTCAGATGAGTTGCAATTTCTTGGAGAGCTTTGAGACATAATACTACAGATGTTAATAGTCTACAATCTTGGATGCTTTTAATCTAAGTCTTGGGGAGCAGAATAAGTAAGTGGGATACAATTGTGTTACCCTGACATGTGTGCGTACAAATGAACATCGGCATTCCAGATCTTCTCGGTGCTTGATCTCTTCCCAAAATATTTGTTAAAGAGGCCTTTCAAATTTGAAAGCTCATCAAAATAACCCACTCGTCTTTGAAACATAAACGCACTTGGAATTTGGTTTCTATGAAATTATTTAAGAAATGGCTGTGTGACTATTTCTGAAACAACATAAAAGAGGAAATACGGACAGTCGGTAAACTCTTTAGATGTTAAAGTGTCTTTTTTCCCCTCTTTAACCAGACTCTGATTGCGAGAAAATAAACTTTCAAATATAAACATTCTTGAAATCAGAAAACTGTACACATGAGCTGCTGAAAACTGGGTTTAAACCCAATTTTCCACCCTCTTTTTGAACTCCTGACCACTGAAGATGCAAAGGGAGTGAAGCTGTTGGACATGGTGTGCAGATAGCCACGCAGCCGCCCACGAACCCCCCGGAACACACTCGCGTGTTCTTAATGGTAGGTTATTTGGGGGTAATTTTCCATTCATTTAATAAATATTTACTGACGAGCCTATTTAGTGTCACTTATGCCTCTGAAGGTACAAGTTAAATATTAATAAAATGCTCCAGGTGTAATTATATCTTTGGCATGAAAACCATCACTACCAATGAAAGATAAAAGGTGACATTCTAGAAGCTTAGAAAAATGGGATACTGAAACAACAAAGTTGATAATTAACATAAATTTTATTTCTAAGTATTCAGAACTCATCTAATTTCCCATATCATCTTGGGGAACAAGGGCTGTCTGCAGTAGCAGTTTCGCAGGCGAGTGGATGCCAGCGCCACACAACCTAATTTAAAATAATCAAGTCCAGATGCCATCGCCAAAAAAGAGGTTTGCACCATTCACTGCTGTGACCTGGATCATATTTCAAAAGTGTCAAATCAAAGCTGTCCCACCAAAGCCTGATTTCTTAATGAATTCCTTATGTGTTTCATCTCTTGAATACAAAAAATAGGGTATCCGTTGGGGAGTAAAATTCAAATTTACAAAAACAAAACCTGTGGGTGTGATCCACTGTGAAGCACACCCCTCACAGATGATCCCCTCACTGTAGAGCTATTTACTGCTTCATTAAGATGCTTTTATTTTAAAAGCCACATCTGAGAGGCATCATAATATTCACAGAGAAAAGGGACTATAAGCTGAAGGGAATCTCATTTAAATCTCAAAATTAATGTCTTTAAAAAATGCAGACATTCTGTCATGTCAATCCAGTGTTATTAACAGCAATTTTTTAAAAAATTTTAACATTTCTGTATCTTAAATACTTGACCTTTTTCTTGAAGAAAGATTCAAGCTAAGAGGGTGTTTTTGAGTCCTTACTATGTTAAGCTGTCTGAATACTGAAGAGTAAGTTTTCTTCCTTTTGGAAAAGAGAAAACAATAATTGCTCCTTGAGGTGAAAATATATATATATATATATATATATATATACACACACACACACACACACATACACACACACACACACACACACACACATATATATATATATATAGTAGTGTCATCAGCTTTTAGAAAATAGCAGTCTCCTACCTCAGGCTACCAGTTCATTATGGTCTTTTCTCAGAAAGATGAAGCCTAAAAGCCTTGAGAAGTACTTGTCCAAGAATTCAGGGAAATGGGGCTCTGGCTTATATATGCCTCTAGGACATTGATATTAAAGTATGAAAACTCCATTTATTCATTCATTCAACCAATAATGATTACAGAATGCCCACTCTATACCAAGGCCCAGCAGTAGCTCCTGTAGCCATGCAATTTAAGTGGTTCATTCTGCTTTCCATGTGCAAAATCTTTAATAGCATTTTCAGTTCCAGAACAAGAAAGTGTAGGCTCACTTATCCCTCATCCACCTCACTGTCAAACTAAATAGCCTGGAAATAATCCAACAGTCAAGAATAAAGGATTCTGAAAGCTGGAAAGAAGAGGTTGACTAGTTAGAGACCTCAGGACTGATGATGTGGTGAGTTCCTTTATCTCTCATATGCCTCATATGGGGCCAGAGAGACCTGAAACCTGGGGACACTAATGTACATAGACATACAAACAAACAAAGGCACTGGCCAAAGAATCAGAAAGGAGAAACCCAACAGAGCCAAAATGGGGTGGGGGGTGCTAACTCCTACTTCACAAGGGGCACATCAGAGGTCTCCAATTGCCCTCAGAGCCACACTGGAACCCCTTCTCCACTCCCTCCTCTGGGTACTGGTGAGTAGACTGATCCACTGCAGGCAGCATCAGCACAGCCTAGCATGGCTCTGCCCTCCACCCAATGGCATGAGAAGATCCAGGCCCAGTGGCTTCAGTCTCTCTACCTCCCTTGGCTGAAGGTGGCCTTTCACCTCTGCACGCCCCAGGAAAGCAACTTCCACTCCTTCAGGCAGCACCTGTAGGGACTGAGCGAGAGCCACATAAATGCCAAAAGAATGAAGCAGACGAGAATAGAATGCCAAGGGCTCTGAAAACTAAATGGTCACTGGACTATAGCCTATGAAAATAGGCTAGAACCTCGATATTAAACTTAGAAAGGGTGAATGTCTAATAAAATAGATTTAAAGAGCACTTAAAAGTCTCCTAATATAATAACCACAATGTCTAGGACACAATAAAATTTCACTCATCACACTGAGAACCAGGAAACCAACACTTTTAATGAGGAAAAAAAAACTCCAATACTGAGATGAGAAAAAATGCCAATAATGAAATATTTGACAAGGATTTTAAAAGTTGTAATAAGAATGCTTCAATAAACAAATACGAATTCTCTTAAAACAAATGAAAAAATAGAAAATCTCAGTAAAAAATAGAAACTACAAAAGACAGCCATATGAAAATTACAGAACTGAAAAATATAATAGCCAATAAAAAAAAAAAAAGCCTCAAAGGGTAAGCTCAATAGGAGAGTAGAGATGACAGTGGCTAGAATCTGTGGACCTGAAGGGAGGTCAGTTGAGTTCATGCAGTATTAATGAAACAAAAAAGAGACTGAAAAAAATGAACAGTGCCTCAGGGATCTGTGAAACAGATATGGAACTAAATATATAATGAAAAACTAGAGACAAAAAAATTAATTAAAAAAATCTTAAAAACAATCAGAGAGGAATGATGTATTGACTCTACAGGAAGACTGAATTAATGACTCTCGATTTCTGAAACCATCAAGCCAGAACTTAGTAGCACAACGCTTTGCAAGAGATAAAAGGAAAAAACTAAATGAATTCTATACCTGGAAGTTCATACTATTTGATAGAACTATGAGAGATAAAATCAACAGGAACACAGAAGACCATCAGCGTAGTGGATCTAACTGACACTTATAGAACACTGCACCCAACAATAGCAGAATGCTCATTCTATTCAAGTGTTCATGGAACATTCATCATGACAACCATGTCCTTCCTAGGTCATACAACAAACCATAATGAATTTAAAAGAATTGAAATCATACAGAGTATGTTTTCTGTCCACAAGAAAATCAATAAAAAGTCAACAACTGAAAGACAACAGAGAAATTTCCAAATACTTGGAAATTAATACACTTTTAAATAATCCGTGGGGTCAAACAGGAAGTTGCAAAAGAAAATTTAAAAATAAAATTAAAAATTGTATAAATGAAATAAAAATACAATATATCAAAGTTTGTACGGTTTATCTAAAGAAGGGCTGAGAGGGGAGATTTATAGCACTAAATCTTTACATTAGAAAAAAGATAATATATCAATAATCTGAATTTCTAGCTCAAGAGACTGGAAAAAGAAAAGAAAACAACAACAAAAAGAAAACAGAAAGAACAAAACAAACAAAAAGCAGAAGTCAATGAAAATAAAAGCAAGAGAGAAAATTAATGAAACAAAAACTCATTTGTCAAAAAAATCAATAAAACTGGCAAACTTATTGACAAAGATATAAAAAGAGATTATACAAATCACCAATGTCACCATGAAAGAAGGGTATCACAGTGGATCTTTCAGGCATTAAAATGATAATGAATAAATACTACAAACAACTCAATCCTCATAAATTTGACAGCTTAGAAGACCAATTCCTTGAAAACCACATCCTAGTAAAACTAAGCAAGATAAAATAGATATATGAATAGTCTTATAACCATTAAAGAAATAGAATTTGTAATACAGTTTCCTGAGAAAGAAATCCCCGGGTTTCAGGTATTTTCAAATAGAGAATTTCTCCAAACATTTAAGGAATTAATAACCAATTTTTATAAACTCTCTCTAGTAAAGAGAAGGGGAGGGAACACTTTCCAACTCATTTTGGAGTAAAGGCAAATATGCCCACTACCACTGCCACCATTTAGTCTTGTTTTGGAGATCCTGGACAATGCTATAACAAAAGAAAAAGAAATAAAAAGTATAATCTACTTGAAAAAACAAAAGAACCAACAAATGATTCAGCAAGTTTTCCAGATACACTTACAAAAATCAATGCTTTGTCTACACCAGCAATAACTGACTAGAAAGATAACAAAAGTAAAATACAAATTACAATAACCAAAAGTAAAAAATATCTAGAAATTATCCAAGACACCAAAAATGCCTCAATGGGAAAACTTAAAAACTCAAAGGAGATTGAAGATCTGAATAAATACAGAGACATCCCTTTCTCTTAGAACAATTCAATAGTGTAAGATATTGATTCCTAAATTTATCTATGAATGAAATGCAATATCAGACAATTCCACTTGGATAGTTTGAGGAACTCAACTAAATTTACTTAAAAACATACATGAAGGAATAAAAACCTATGAATGGTGAATTCAATTTCAGAGAAAACAAAGGGTGAATGTATCCTGTCAAATAATAAAGGTAGGTTAAAAGACTATAATTTAATAAAGACAGTGAAATTGGCATGAAAACAGCAAAGGAACATAGTAACTTAAAGACTGACACTTGCTTGTATTAGACTTAATATAAGATAAAGTATAAAAATAAATTTAAGGGGGAAACAAGAGATTGCTTAGTGAATGATTTTGGAAGACAATCTCACCATATGAAGAAGAATAAAAATGAAACTGGACTTCTACCTAATCCTGATACAGGGTTAGCCTTCAGATGGATTAAAGACCTAAATATGAAAAATAAAGAACTGAAATCAGTGGGGAGCTAAGAGTGTTGAAAAGTCCTTAACTAAACTTCAAAAGCACAAACTGTAAGGGAAAAAGAAATCAATAGCTTTCATTACAACAAATGCAGTCAGCTAAGATATAGATGACAGTAATGCAACTGCATGAAATTGTAAGGGCTTATTACTTGGCATAAACTAAGAACTCCTAGAAGAATAAACAAGTGGAAGGTAGTAATTCAAATAAAGAAATGAGGAAAAGATATGTAGAGAATATTTTCAAAATAGGAGATCTTAATGAAGGCTGATGAATGAGGAAATGGGGCATAACAATATATAGACCAATACTTGGTTCTCTAGGAGAAATAAAGAGGAAAAGGTTTAAGTGGACTGCCTCTTGAGAGTGTGGCTGAAGGTGGGAACAGCTGGGGTGGAAATCCTTCAATATAATTTGATTTTTAAGTTTTAAAAGAAAAAGAACTAATGTAAAATAGCCTCATCCATATTTTTCAAAAAGTTAAAGGAAATGTCTCACTTAGAGTAATCTAGTCAGTAATAATTACACTGAAAATGCTGCATAAGAACAAAAATTTTTAAATAATTTCAAAAATGATGGCAACATACTGTTTATAAAATAGAAGGATTTAACTAGGTAAGGATAAGTGTTTGACAAATAAAAAGCAGGTCTAACAAATCTTATATAGCAATTAAATATATCATGTTTTAAAGATATTTTTGGCATATTACAAGAACACAAAAATACATTGAGCAGAGAAAATTAAGATTGCAAATGGAATAGGTATGACATGCAAAAGTTAGAGTGTATAAAAATCAGTTCAGTTCAGTCGCTCAGTCGTGTCCAACTCTTTGTGACCCCATGGACTGCAGCATGCCAGGCCTCCCTGTCCATCACCAACTCCCAGAGCTTGCTCAAACTTGTGTCCATCAAGTCGGTGATGCCATCCAACCATCTCATTCTCTGTCATCCCCTTCTCCTCCTGCCTTCAATCCCTCCCAGCATCAGGGTCTTTTCCAAGGAGTCAGTTCTTCGCATCAGGTGGCCAAAGTATTGGAGCTTCAGCATCAGTCCTTCCAATGAATATTCAGGACTGGTTTCCTTTAGGATTGACAGGTTTGATCCCCTTGCAGTCTAAGAGACTCTCAAGAGTTTTCTCCAACACCACAGTTCCAAAGCCTCAATTCTTTGGTACTCAGCTTTCTTTACGGTCCAACTCTCACATCCATTCATGCCTACTGGAAAAACCATAGCTTCGACTATAGAAGCTTTGATATAGAAATACAAACCAATAAATGTTTGGGGTGGGGCAATAAAACAATGGTAATTTATTCTCTCAGAGTTCTGGAGGCCAGAGTCCAAAAGCATGATGTTGGCAGGTCTGCACTCCCTCCAGAGGCCTTGGGGGAAGATCACCAACATCCAGCAGCTGTTGGTTATCCCTAGTACTCCTTGGCCTGTAGCTGCATCACTCTAATCTCTGCTTCTGTCTTCGTGTCTTCTGTCTCATCTCCCCTATCTCTCTTCTGAAGATACCTGTCATTGGACTTAGGTACCCCCCGCCCCCTTTTTTCTAAATAATTTGAAACATTCACAGATTCCTGGAATTAGGATGCAGAAGCATTTTTCAAAAATTAATTTTTAAAATTGAAGTTTAGTTGATTTACAATATAGTGTTAGTTTCAGGTATACAGCACAGTGATTTGTAAACTAAATCTTTTATTTCTAAAGTACTTTATAGATTCCAAAGCATTTTCCTTCTGAATTTGAATTAATATCAGCTGAACATCACTCCAAACAACTTACTCTGGAGATAAATATGTACCAGTGAAAGGGGCATCTAAGATCCTTAGGAGCCTCAGACACATATCACCAAGAGAGAGAGCACAATGAAAATGTGATCTTGCATGAAAAGATGTGTGATTTGAGATTTGAGCGCATAGATGTTGGAACCCAAATACCTGGATTCTATCTAGATTCTACCTCTTTCTGGCTGTGTGATGATGGGCAAGTCACTCCACATCTCTGTATCTCAACTTTCTCAACCATAAAACATGAAGTCAATTATCCCCACCTCACAGGATTTCCTTGAGGACGAAAAAGAGGTTAGAACAGAATCTGGTATATTCTAAGCCTTCAGTTAAGGATCACTGTTTTCCTTGGTCTGATTTCTGACAACCAGAAGGTCTTTCTGACAACCAGAAGGCCAAGAAAGAGCCTTCTGGCCTTTCCAGGGTCTTTTTCCTGGTAAGGACAAGGAAAGGAGGGGATGTTGTTGGGTCTGGGTTCTGAACACACTAGTGCAATTTTGTCACGTTTTATTTATTTATAATATTTATTTATTTTCAGCTGCTCTGGGTCTTCGTTGCTTTGCATAGGCTTTTTCCAGTTGCAGTGAGAGGGAGCTACTCTAGTTATGGTGCATGGGCTTCTCAATGTGGTGGTTGCTCTCGTGGCAGAGCGCAGGCTCTAGGCATGTGGGCTCAGCTGTGTGGCATGCAAGCTCAGTAGTTGTGGTTCATGGGCTCTAGAGTGTGGGCTCAGTAGTTGTGGCACACGGGCTTAGTTGCTCCACAGCATGTGGAATCTTCCTTGACCAGGGATCGAATCCATGTCCCCTGTGTTGGCAGGCGGATTCTTATTCATCATGCCACCAGGGAATTCCTTGTCAGATGTCTGAAGCAGAGATTCAGCCATCATTTGAGGAGGTGTTTTACTCCCCCAGGTCTCAGGCTGCTCCCTAAAGCTTCTGAGGATCCTGAGAAATACCTCTCACTTCTTTTCAAGTTTTTTGTGGGTGGCTGAGGGAAGTATAGCAGACAGTTGAAGAAGAATGTTTTAATTTCTTGTCTAGCTTTTACCCATCGTTCCACCCTGCTCTCCTTTTCATTTTGTTAGGATGTTTTACTTTACCTCATTTTCCTAGTGCTCTGGCACTGCATGGTACTCATTTAGTTCTAGAATCCCCCTGCGAGGTAGGCAGAACCTGTAAGACTGTGGCCATACTACTGATGAGAAAGCCAACTATCATAGAGTAAAGCTATTTGCTCAGGGTTGTACATGGCTATGACTTTCCAAGTGATGCGAGTGGTAAAGAACCTGCCTGCCAATGCAGGAGACATAAGATACTCAGGTTCTATCCCTGGATCGGGAAGATCCCCTGGAAGAGGGCGTGGCAATCCACTCCAGTATTCTTGCCTGGAGAATCCCATGGGCAGAGGAGCCTGGTGGGCTATGGCCCATAGGGTCACAGAGCTGGACACAACTGAAGTGACTTAGCATGCATGCACGTATGTGCCTGTGAGAAAGAGCCAATGCCATGAGTCTGTACCAAGAGCTTACTGCTCTTGTTCTAGAATGTCTTCACTCAACGTTTATTGTGTCAATGAGGATCTGGTTGCACTGATGCAGGGGGCAGGGGGGACAAAGATGAGTAAATATAGTTTTTTCCTGCAGAGCTTCTAACCTAGCATGCTCAGAAGAGGCTTCCATTAACATAGCTGTGTGGAGCATTTGATGTCACCAGGCAGTTTGCACCCCAGACAATAAAGGTCTCTATCAACATGTTTGAAGGCAGTATGATGCAGACACAACCACTCTGATTTTAAAATATGGTAACCTGAATCTTACAGTCTTCTGCAAGAAAAAAGTGAAAGAATGTCAAAGCATATTTTGAACTAGAGAAAGATAGGAGACTTGTTCTACCAGACAGGGACACATATCAGAAATCAACAACAGTTGCAGTGTTCTGATGTTGGCCAAGATAAGACAAACAAGCTCACAAAGTAGCTACGGATCCATAGGAAGAAGTATTTGAAGGAGAAAGGACAACTTTCTTGTAATTCTGGAGAGTGGACACCTCTTTTTAGCAAGCCAGAATTTCTAGGCCGTATGGAAGAGACTGGCAAATTTGATAGCATAAAAATTTGAAACAGCTGTAAAGAGAAAAATAACACAAGAACAGCAAGAAAAGAGAAAACCTGTCATATAGATACCTGACAAAACTATTTGCTGGTATTTATACAAAGAAAGATTTTGCAAACTCCTGGGCTCAAGATTCCAGTTCTAGAAGTCCACATCATGGAAATTCCACAAAAGCACATTGTTACATGTCTGAGGATGTTCATTTCAACATTGTTTGCCATAGGAAAAAAATAAGATATTTAAATGTCTAAAAAAGAAAACTAGTCAAATAAATTGTGACACATCCAAACTACAGAATACTCTGCCAAAGTAAATGGAATGAGGTGCCGTCACAGAAAAATTCCTACCTTAAGTCAGAACAAGAACTATGCAGTTGTTCTGTGCTTTTAAAAAATCCACTTGAATACAGGTATATATGCAAATAGTAATTGTTTCTGGAGGATCTCCAACAAACTTTGAAAAAGAGTTACCCTTGGGCAGTGGAATTGGGTGGAAGTAGGATTTTCAAGTTTTATTCTTCGTGCCTCCTTGTATTTTGGATGTTTAATTTGAACATATAATCACTTGTGTAATTTAAAAAATGTAAACAACAAGAAAGCAAGGTTCTTCATCCCCAGGGATGAAGAATAAGAACTTTGCATGTCCATTTAAGCTGGGGAGTCAGACGAGTCAGGAGGCCAGCCAGATGCTAAGGGACAGGAAACAGATGTGGAAGAACAGTGGGCCCCGAGCACTCACAAATCCCCTTATTGCTCAGTTCTAAGCAGAGACTGCGGAGAAGGCGATGGCACCCCACTCCAGTACTCTTGCCTGGAAAATCCCATGGACGGAGGAGCCTGGTAGGCTGCAGTCCATGGGGTTGCTAAGAGTCGGACACGACTGAGCGACTTCACTTTCACTTTTCACTTTCATGCATTGGAGAAGGAAATGGCAACCCACTCCAGTGTTCTTGCCTGGAGAATCCCAGGGACGGGGGAGCCTGGTGGGCTGCTGTCTATGGGGTTGCACAGAGTCGGACACGAATGAAGTGACTTAGCAGCAGCAGCAGCAAGCAGAGACTGTGTCAACTGCATAGGGTGAACGAGGGTTTCCTCTTCACTTGAATGAAAGAAATCAAGAATATGGAAGAGGCAGATGTGACAGCCATATAGAATGATGTATCACCTGCAGGTCTGAGGCCCTGGAGCTGTCCTAACTCAGCTCAGCTCAGCAGCAGCAGTGTCAGGATACTCAGAGACATCTCTGATCATCCCGGTGGAGGACTCAGGCCTGCCTGCATGAGGCAGCCTACTAGGAGGCCTGGCCTCCAGATCTCACTTACTAGTTCTGGGCTTGTGAGCTGAGGAAGGGCTGAGCTGCAAATACAAGTCTTTCTTATCTGGGAGGAGCTGGGAAACCAAACAGCATACCATACTTTATCCGCCTTTCACTTTTGGTGCCATCAGTGACTGAAGAAACGCACTGGGAATTTGAACAGAGGGTTTCTCTCTTCAGCTCTAGTCGCCAGGATGGGTGAGGCACTTTCTCAGGTTTCTATCAGTCCCTGTGTGGGAGATGAGGGGTGGGCCTGGAACTGACTGCCAGATCTGGATTCTCAACAGAACGTGTAGGAAGCTGGTTCTAAGCCATGTATGTGAATTAAGGAAGCAGAAATACCTTTCTTGGAAATCTTCAATATTTGGCGTGGCTTCTGTAAACCAGTTGCAGGAAAAAAAAAATCACAGACCTGGATGTTATGTGAGTCCCAAGTCCTTCTGGAATGACTTCCTACTGGAACATGTAAGTGGGAAGATAGGCAAACTTTTTGCCAACTTGTATCATTATTATCATTCCTAACAACATATATTTTGTACTCAGTACACATCAAGTGCACTTTGAAGTATTTGCATGTATCGTCGTATCCAATTCTCACAATGGCTCTACGGGCTGCAGCACAGTTACTCTCATTTTACAGACGGAGAAACAAGGCGCAGTCCGTTTAGGTCACTGTCCGGGCTCACACGGGCGGCAGGCGGTGATGTTGGCCCTTCTAGGTGTCCAGACTCTGGGGCACCCTCTGCACTGTGCGTGGAACCCTTGGCCTCCTCGGATGTTGCAGTCTGTGGAATAAATGTGAGAGGAAAACGGGGCCTGAGGTGATGCACAGCATGGGGAGTGCCTCCAGGGAAATTCTTGGATGCTATTAAGCAGGGGAGAGATGGCTTGGGATCTGGGGGGACAGAATCACTCAGAGGGTAAATAGCAACAATCAGGGGAATGGAACCCAATCTTCGAAGTTTTCTGGCTTGTGAATTTTCATCAAAATAGGATACTGATTGGTGTGAGTCACATTCCCTGTGGGAAAGTGTGCACAGGTAGTTCTTTCTCAGTGACAGAGGTCTCTCTGGAGCCAAAGAGAATTTTCCAGCTTGGCTTGGGAAACACTGTGACAGCAGGAGGATTTAAGATAATTCAAATATAGTCCATCAGCCCAACTCTATTTCATAAAGAACTTGTTCAGTGAGGAGGAGGGTCCTGTCCAAAGACTCATGGCTACTGAGCAAATAAGCTAGGACCAGACCCTCTTCTGCTTTCAAATTAGCCTTGAGAGGCTTCCTGTTCTATTTTGGCATACTGTCCTCTGCTGCTGAGACCTGCCACCCCATCCATGTCGTGGACTTCCAGATGTTCATCAGGGACAACACAGATAAGAACACATTTGCTGAAATGACTGGAAGAGTCAATTGATTAGTAATTACATTCATTATCACAGATTTGTACTTGATTCAGTACTGCTGTTGTTCAGTCGCTAGGTTGTGTCCGACTCTTTGTGACCCCATGGACTGCAGAACGCCAGGCTTTCCTGTCCTTCACTAACTCCCGGAGTTTGCTCAAACTCATGTCCCTTCAATTAGTGATGCCACCAAGCCATCTCATTCTCTGTTGCCCACTTCTCCTGCCCTCAACCTTTCCCAGCATCAGGGTGTTTTCCAATGAGTTGGCTTCGCATCAGGTGGCTAAAGTATTGGAGTTTCAGCAACAGTCCTTCCTATGAATATTCAGGATTGATTTACTTTAGTATTGACTGGTTTGATCTCCTTGATTCAATGCTTTCTAGTATATTCAGAGTTGTGCATCCATCACCACAATCCTATTTTAGAACATCTCCTGCAAAGGTCCCCTGTGCTGATAAGTTTTCATCAGTCAATCTCAACCTCACCCCCAGTTGCAGACAACCACTAACTTTTTATATCAGCTTTCTATGGACATTGAATATGCATAGAATTACATAATTTCATGGTCATTTTCATCTGTTTTTTTCCAAAAAATTTTTTGACTTTTTATTGCTAACTTGTATTCCATTTTATGAATATACCACTTTCTGTTTATTCATTCAATCATCAGCTGGCAGACATTTGGATTGATTTATGCCCATTATGAATAGCGCTTCCCAGGTGGTGCCAGTATAAAAGAAAAACCTGCCTGCCAATGCAGAAGATGTAAGAGATGCAGCTTTGATCCCTAGGTTGGGAAGATCCCCTGGAGGAGGGAACGGCTACGCGTCCAGTATTCTTGCCTGGAGAATGAATGAACAGAGGAACCTGGCAGGCTACAGTTCATAGGGTCAGAAAGAGTTGGACATGACCGAAGCGACTGAGCATGCACACACGCATGGCAAATTTATGTTAAACTGAAGAAGCCGCCAAAGTGTTTTCCAAAATAGTTGTACCATTTTGCCTTTCCACCAGCTATGCATGGGGTGTCCAATTTTTCCATATCTTGATGACGTTTGGTATTATCTATCTTTTTGATTACAGTCATTCTAGTGAGCCTGTAATGGTATCTCGTGGTAGTTGTAATTTGCACTCCTCTGATGACAAATCAGATCAAGTACATTTTCATGAGTTTAGATATTTGAATGTCTCTCTTGGTGAAACGTCCAGTCTTTCACCATTCTAAAATCATACTTTTTCATTTCTTATTTTGGAGTTGTGCTCTTTACATTCTTTATGGATACATATCTTTTCTTATATATGACTGGCAAATATTTTCTCACAATCTGTGGCTTATTTCATGTCTTTCAAGCTGTCCTCTGAAGAACAAATTAAACAAAAAAATTAATGAAGCCTATATTTACCTATTTTTTTCTTTTATGGCTTATATGGCTTATGGCTTTTGGTATTATATCTATGTTTGCCTAACCAAAGATTTGAAATATTTCCTTCTCTGCTTTCTCTTAGAAGTTTTGTAGTTTTATCTTTGTATTTAGGCCTATGGTCCATTTTTCCTAACCTGACTAAAAGTCCCACTTTTCCTGAGCTGGCGTCTCCTATAGACAACAAAAAGGGAGCAGTCGTGTGCGGCTTCTTCCTCCCCTGGGGGCAACCGCTGAGTGGGAATCTGCTCCAAAGCTTTCCACGCTGCTCACCTAGTCACTGCCTTTCTAAACAGAGGACAACTGACAGCACTTCAGAACCTCTCACTGTCTCTAAAACAGCAATGTGCATCCTGCTTTAGACTTGAGATATTGTTTCTCAACGTTTCACTTGTTTTATACAATTTTTTTGTTTCTAATAGGTATTTTTTTGTGGTGTGTATTACTGGATTGTGGTCACTCTATAGCTTTAATTTAGGCTTTGTTTTTGGTTCATGTTGATGTGTTTCAAGGATTGAAGTTAAATAATATGTGCTGCTCCATCATTTTTTTCCAGGAACTTCCAATCATTTTTTAAAAGTAGCAATAAAAATCTAGATATTGCAATTTTGACTTTGAAAGGTTACAATCTTAATTTGCTTATAAAAAGAACAGGCCTTGTATTTTTGTAGTCATATGGAGCCAAGGCTTAAATCAGTATGAACCAATGAAATTTCTGATACTATATATTGAGGAAAGGCATTAAGGAATTAAACACCCCCATAACATACACACACACTCACACACACAGACTACCACCCTAGGTCTGCAGAATTTAAAATTAAGAGACCATTCTGTTGAATATATTACATATACAAATAGACTTGATTATCAGGAGTGTAGGTTTATTTAATTAAAAAACAAAACAGAACAGATTCATCCCCCAGAGTACTGTATCTTTTAAAGCAGCAGCAATCACAAGGCACATATGTACAAAATACCTCAAGCAAAATAGAAACCAAACATTAAAAAATATATGTTATCTAAAAAGATGTTGAGGACCATTTGTTAATATGAACATATACTATAAAAATGATATTTTCAATATAATTTTATTCTTTTCCCTTTAACAAGAGATGGAATAATAATGTAATATCTATGTACTACCTTGTGGCACATATCACATTTATATCACCCAACTTGGTCTGCTAAAGAAAAAAAACAGCTAAAGCACAGATTAAAAATTGTATTTTCAGTGCTTTCACATCTTTTTCAGATATCTGGAATTCATTAAGCTGAAAAGAAATAAAGGTCTCATTTTCTTTAGCTTAGAAAAGCCCCATGGTTATATGTCCCTAGGCAAACCCACTACACAGAAAAGAATACATTCAAGATATTCTAAAATATCAAGGACATGATTTCCATTTTGGGATGATCACAGTAACCCTCTTCAGAAAACAGATTAGAAATCAACAAAGAATAAATGTAAAGGTCAATTATACTAAAATAAAATAGTATTTGATGTAAATTATTGCTCACTTAGGAAGTATAATGACTGTTCTCTGGTTAGGGATGCTAAGATTCAGTGTTAGAAATGGTGCAACATCATAGTGTATATAAAAATTCTTGGATTCAAATATATTATAATGAAAAGTTTATAATAATTACACAAAAGTGTTCCTTTATATATCAGCCACCACTGAGCTTCACATGACAAAGACTGAAAAACATGTGGTTGGATTAGATCTTCAGTACATTTTGTATCATATATGCTGAAGTGCCTCTAAGTTTTACCAGTGTAGACAATTTTGTCTAATTATTTAGACAAATAGTACTAAATAGCACAATTTAAGGATCAGTTAGACGCTGTCATTAATTTTTCCTTTAAAAAAAAATTAGATTTTGGGTTTTCGGATGTTTTCCTTTAAAAAGTCACCAGGATCCATCTCATGGTCACACAACACGTTGACATCCACACTGTCTAGAGACACCTTATCGGGTAACTGCAAGGCACCCTCTGCTCGCTCGGCCATGATTCTGAGGCCTGAGTGTGGTGCGTGGAGTGGCCACCAGGTCCCAGACTAAAGCAGCACGGTCTGGGCCACCTCGCTGATCGTGGACGCAGCTTTCTCCAGGTCCTCTTCTGTTTGTTCCACTGTGACCACAACCCTAATGCTGAGAAACCACAGGGACACACAAGACAGTCCAATGAGAGTCTACACAAAGGGTTGGCGGCCATCTGTTTTTGTGTGTAAAGCTCTTCTACTGGAACACGGCCTACAGTCCACAGCCGCTTTCTCACTGCCCTGCCAGGGCTGAGCAGTCGTGGCAGGGACCTTGTGTCCTGCGAACTGCAAGTACTGACTGCCACTTACAGGAGTGACTGTTCCTCCCCGGACTACCAGTGATCTGGTCAAGGTAACCCTGCAGTGGGGCTCTGCCAGAGCTTTAAGCCTACCACTGCAAGCAGGACCAGGTTCAAAGCAGGAAGTCAACATTTCTCAAATTAATGAGTCTGTGGTGTTCACAATTTTAATTCAGTAAGTCATACAGAGTTCTACAATATTTTGATGCAAGGCAAAGGTTTTCAAGTTTTCAAGAAACTAAAGATAAGAAACATCAGCCTGACAGCTCAACACTACCTCTGTGCCTCTTATTCTGCTCTGCAAATATCTGCATCAGCCACTGGACACATATGGGCTGAGGTGGGCTGGGCTTGGAGTCCCGAGGGCACAAAATTAGGGTGGCCCCTGTCCTCATGAAACACAGGCTCATAACTCGGGATGGTATGATTAGAAGAGAGAGAGCAGGATCTTCAGGGTGCGTTCCAGCTGCTGCCAGAACAGCCTTCCAGAACCCAGCCTGGTGCTCCATGTCTGCATGGTGCTCTGACTCCATGTGCTCCCTCTTTCCCAGGCTCCCTCTCAATGGTTCCTCTCAAACCTGTGCTCTGGGCTCCCCTGATGCACCTGTAGATCTCCATAACCCTGCATTCCCTGCTGGAAGGCCTCATGCCCACCCCAGCTTGTCTGATACACTCAATTTTCCTGGTTTAACTTATGCATCACCTGTTCTCGGAAGCCTGAGTCCCTCCCAGGCTAGAATTAACCATATCCTCCTCCTCTGTGACCTGTGTCATGACCTTGAACACTCGATGTTCTGGGTATCTACCTCCTTGGACTACCCTGTAAAGGCTTAAGGGCAGAATAAGGATGTTTTGTTCAATGAACACTGATTTTATTTATTTTTAAAAATTAATTTAATTGGAGGCTAATTACTTCACAGTATTATAGTGGTTTTGCCATACACTGACATGAATCAGCCATGGGTGTACGTATGTTCCCCATCCTGAACCCCCTTCCCACCTTCCTCCCCATTCAATGAACACTGATTTTAAATCATGAGTCAAGGTACTTTCCCTGGAGGGCTGCTCAACCCTCTCTCGATTTTCCCCACTGATGCTTTGTTTTTCCTTAGGAGTTTAATAAATGTTTGTCAGATTAAGTATCACACACAGTGCTTGGGCCAGAGGTGAGATGACACCACCAACCAGACCGTGCCCTTCCCTGCAGGACTGTCCGCGTGGCAGAAACGGCTGCCACAGCACAGTGGCAGGTCGTCACCGGTGGGAACCTGGGCTGTCCAAGTTCAGTCTCGAGATCACAGATGTTTCATTTACTAGAGTCCTGAGGGATTTTCAGTTAAAAATGGGAAAACATCTAGTTTAAGAACAACAGGTGATATACTATTTTTTTAATGATACATATTCTTCCTTATCCTATGATGATCTTTCAAAAAATTTCAAAACATAATATATTTCAAAAGAGCTTAAAGTAGTAAACAAAATGATGCCTCAGGTCATATTTTAAAGTCTACTAACCTCGGAGGGGGGAGGTACTTTTCTTCTTTCTCCAAGTAGCGTGCCTGAGTCAATGCGATGCCTCTGTCCATGCACTGTACGGAAAAGGAGTATACCTGTGACCCCAACTGAAGATGCGTGTGGGTGCTAAGCTGCTTCAGTCGTGTCTGACTCTGTGCGACCCTACAGACTGTAGCCCGCCAGGCTCCTCTGTCCATGGGATTCTCCAGGCAAGAATCCTGAAGTGGGTTGCTGTGCCCTCCTCCAGGGGACCTTCTCTACCTAGGGATCCAAACCACGTCTCTTGCCTCCTGCTGGCAAGCGGGTTCTTTACCACTAACGCCACCTGGAAAGCCCAGACCACAGACACTGGTCATTAAAACAGGAAGGTACACTGAAATGTCACCCTCAATAGAAGTTTTAATTCATTTATTCCAATTATAACTACCAAGACAAAATAACTACAAAATCATCCTGAGCAACACTGTTCTACAGAGCCTCCTGCAATGAGGGAGGTGTTTACTCTGCACCGTTCATGGGCAGTCAGGGACCCATGTGGCTTTCGGTCACTGAGACATGGCTAGCGCAACTGTGACACTGAGCTCTGAGTCCGACTTAATTCAAATAGCCATAGGTAACTAGGGATTACCGTTTTAGGGAAAGCAGAGTTAGGACAAGGGCAAACAGGACCAGCAAAGCCCTACAGGCTAACCAAGAGCTGGATTTAATAATGCCAGCAGAATCACTTCAGAAATTGCTCACAGGGAAATGGCAACCCACTCCAGTATTTTTGCCTGGAGAATACCATGGACAGAAGAGCCTGGCAGGCCACAGTCCGTGGGGTCGCAGAGAGTCGGACACACCTGAGCAACCAACACTTCAAATGCCAGCGACACCTCTGATTCCCATGTGCACACTAGGGCACGGTGCTACCAGGCACAGAGAAGTCTGGTATCACACGTTTTTTGAACAGTTTTCCGATACATTAGCCATCTGTCAACAATTTTAAAAAATTAATGATATCAAAATAAAAAAAGCATAAAGTCAGACAAGGGTAATGATTTATAACAGTTTCTCTTTGCGGTGATGAAATGTTTTCGAATCAGAGCCTGCACAACCCTGTGAAGATACTAAAAACCACTCAACAGGATACTTTAAAGGGTGAATTTTACAGGTGAATTGTATTTAAACAACAACAACAAGACCCAATCAGAACAAGAGGTGCTATAAAAGAGAGAACAAACACAGCCAGCCTGTGGCAGCCATCGGCCTGAAGAGGAGCCACTCTGTCAGCTGTGAAGGCAGGTTTTCCTCTGCTAGGAAAAGATAGAAAACAACGGCAGGCAGTGACGTTTGCTAATTCTACATTCTGGAAGTGTACTTGGAAAAGTTAACTCCTTCTGCAAACATCTGGACTGGCTCTGCTTCCTGGCTAGTTAAGAAACATTATAAACCATAGCTCAGTTTGTAAAAACAGTTGTTTTGTCAAGCAACTCAACAAAAACTTGGCAGAACCTCCTCTCAGTTCTACAAAGCTTAAAAAAGAGCTACTGTGTCATAATTTTCTTTTCTCTATCAAATACGGAAAAGAAAAGACAAAGAGGAACAAAGGCTTTTAAGGTGGAAGCTGTGATGATGCAAAAACACTGTAAGAACTGCCTCTTCCTTCTTACAGATGCAGCTTTCACAGAGTATTCTCTTCCCTGCTCCAGAGCCTGTTCTCTCCTCATGCGACTCTCTAGATGATTTCCCAGAGACAGCCAGTATCGATCAGGCCCACAGATACTACTTTGAGATCTGTGAACTGTCCACAGACTCACTTTTTCTTTTAGTTACGAAGATAAGCTATGTTAAGTACAGTATGGAGTCAACTGATTCACACGCCCTCTTCTGAGTCTCCCTCTGGAACAAAGCAGCAGTAAGACTAGCTGTTGCCATGAATGAGAAGAGGACAGAGGTGAGTCTGATCAGAACGGACACTCTGGCACCTAGACAAGGCCCACATCCCATGACACAAATAATGTGTGGAGAAACATTACTATTACCCTGACGCCTGGCAGCACAGATTCAGGGCAGGAGCCTCAGAAAGGAACTGTCAGGACAAGCAGGACAAGGAAGCAGAGCGAGTCTGTTTTCATTCGCAAGTATGTATGTATTCACCTAATAACTGGATACTCACTTGAGTTACTATTTCCTGAAGCAGTTTAACATCTCTTTCTCGACACCCAGTGGTCTCTTCCAGTTGGAGGTGCAATGCTGGAGAAATAGACTCCCCCACTACTTTTAGTCCAGGAATGCTGAAAGGGAAACATACAGACGCATAATTCCCCTTCCAAGCTCAGGCTGTGCTTGTGCTTAGTTGCTCAGTCAAGTTCAACTCTGTGTGTCCCCATGAACTGTAGTCTGCCAGGTTCCTCTGTCCATGGGGATTCTCCAGGCAAGAATACTGGAGTGGGTTTCCGTGTCCTCCTCAAGCTCAGGTTCCTCACGTATTAATAATCATATGAAGTCTGCATTAATGAATTGACAGAAACTTGGAACTTTCATGGGAAACACCATGTGATGGGATTCTAGATCTGACAAAGCAAGGTAAAAATACATGCTCTGGGCAGTGCTTCCCGGTCTAGGACACCCTGCAGCACGGCTGGGAAGACGGTTCACTGGCTGGAGGGTCCCCCTGGGTTCACATTTCACAGAGAACACAGACATCGTCTCCAGCCTCCCACCAGGTGGTCTGCACGCCTCACCCCGCTTGGCTGGGACCGCCCTGCCTCAGTGGGGCCCTCACAGGTCCCACGCGGGTCGTGGGCCCCGGGCTTACAGCTTCCTCTCCTCATCTCTTCTCTCCTGTCCTCCTGCTGGTGCCAGGCACGCCTGGTCCCGGCCCACTGCCACTCCCCTGAGGGCCTCCCTCATCACCCACTCCAGGAAAGCACCTTCAGTTTCTATTATTTTGTTTTCTTCATGGACAACTTATTATAGTTGATAATGTTGCTTCCTTATTTTCTATCTTTAGTTTGTGTCTTGTTTTTCACAAATTACAGGAATGGCTTCTGACACTGAAATTTTATACTCTGACCACCAGCAACGTTCAGGTTGTAAAGCTGCCTGCTTGTGTGCATGTGTTACTTGAATTACAATTACCTTCTTCTTAGGATTAACAGTACAGAAACCTGCTCTTTCTCAAGGAGAAAGAGAGATTTCTTTAAAGGTGAAAGTCTATATTTTCACATGATTATTATAGATGTTATGAGAACTGCAGGCCATAGTACTTAGTCAGGAATGGTATGATTTTTGACCTATCTCGGGGGACAGAAACCGTAATACATGTCTATTCGAAACTGGGCCAAACATTTTAGATTGCTTTCATTTAGTGTGCTTTACTTGGAAAGATTTGCTTTTCCCTTAGAGTAAAATGAATACAAAAAGTACTTGGTAGCATACTCAATTCCTCAAATATTTTTAGGACTCACCACGCTTTTCCTGAATGACTACTTGTGCCAAATAGCACGTGAGGTGGGGAGGCTAAGATCACCTGCTTTTCAAGCCAGGCCTGAACATCATTAATTTATGCCTACTTTCTTTACATGTAATACACCATGCTGCTGCTGCTAAGTCGCTTCAGTTGTGTTCGACTCTATGCAACCCCAGAGACGGCAGCCCACCAGGCTCCCCCGTCCCTGGGATTCTCCAGGCAAGAACACTAGAGTGGGTTGCCATCTCCTTCTCCAATGCATGAAAGTGAAAAGTGAAAGCGAAGTCGCTCAGTCGTATCCGACTCTGAGAGACCCCATGGACTGCAGCCCACCAGGCTCCTCCCTCCATGGGATTTTCCAGGCAAGAGTACTGGAGTGGGGTGCCATCGCCTTCTCCGAATACATCATGCTAGGATCTCTCAATAAACCAGGCTACAGATTTGAATGGAACCTTAGACTCTAGGACTTCTAGAATACTGGGAAACCTTATAGATCAGTTGTTTACTAATGTAGAAACTAAGTAATATGCTTTCAAAACCCATTTCCTAGGTGAATTTTGAATGTGTTAAACTGTATACAAAGAAGTATCAATTATTTTAGGTCATATACTCTCAGAGAGAACTGAATATATTACTTTCCAAATAGCATTTCCTATGAATAAAATGGCCTGGATTTTCCTTGTTAATAACAAGGCACCTAAAAGCCCAATCAAGCTTCCTATTTGATCAAATGGGCTCATTTCACATGTTGGGTGGAGCAAGCTGGTGGGAGAGGAATGAAACAAAATGGCCTCTTTCTGGCTGCCTGGATACTGATGCGTTAAAGTTTAACTAAAACCAATGGACACAGTTATAACTCGAGTTCAGAAACTTAGAAGCTGTGTTTCAGAGCCTGAACGGAGAAGGCAATGGCACCCCACTCCAGTACTTTGCCTGGAAAATCCCATGGATGGAGGAGCCTGGTGGGCTGCAGTCCATGGGGTCACTAAGAGTTGGACACGACTGAGCAACTTCACTTTCACTTTTCACTTTCATGCATTGGAGAAGGAAATGGCAACCCACTCCAGTGTTCTTGCCTGGAGAATCCCAGGGACGGGGGAGCCTGGTGGCTGCCGTCTATGGGGTCACACAGAGTCGGACACAACTGAAGTAACTTAGCAGCAGCAGCAGCATACTTAAAAAATCTTTTTGAAGACCTTATTATCTACCATTTTTTTTTTACCAAATGGAAATCCTAAGCATTGATTTAAGTCCCATGGACAGGACAATTCAGACATGGTCTCTATCATGTGCTTACTGTGGGGAGAGCACTGGGCATGAATAATTATCTGTCGGAATTTAAGGACTTCAAGATTCCAGCAAGGACTCAAACTAGCATAGGCCATTGACTTCCTCTCCCAAATGCAGCCTCAGAGATGACAGCAGCAAATCTCTGATCAGAAGAGATTTAGAAAATTACTTAGAACTAAATGTTGGAAATACTGCCTTTGAAAATGTTTATATTTAAGACATTTACTGGAAAATAATAAAACCAATAAGCTAAATGTAAAAAGCTAAAAAAAAAAAAAAAGAATAAAATCAAAATTCAATGAAACAGGAAGGTAGGAAAATAAGGGGAAAAAAAGATCAATCAAAGAAAACAAAATCAAACTTAAAAAAATGTGCTGGGCAAAAATCCTGGAAAAAGGAAAAATTACAGAAACAGAAAATAAAAAGAGGAAATAATACAGACACAGGAAAGATAATCATAGACTACATGCCCAACCCAAAGGCCCCAACTCCAGAGAGTCTGACAGAGGAGTCTTGCTCAACTCTGAAGAAATAAATCATCAAGCCTGGTCTTACACAGTAGCTCCATAATACAAGACAGTGGAAAAATTATTTCACTGATTCTTAGGTTACGTAAGGCTGTTGGAACCAAAGATTGTAGCCCCATTTAAATCACAGATATGGATATAAAAATTCAAAATTTTAACAGTGAAGAAAAACATACTATAATCAAGTAGGGGTTTACTCAGGAATACAAGGATGTTTTAACATCAAAAAATACAGTCATGCCTTTGAGTGACAGGCACATGGCTGGGTAAGGTGCAGGAGCAGAGGTGGGTTTCAGTAGTTTCAAGTGTACATGAGAGGTGAGGATGCAGAGAAGGCTAAACAGTGGGGAAAAGACTGACTACACAGAGAAGCAGAGCAATGGGCTAGTTGCTACAAGAGAGTGTGGGGTCATGGGAAAGAAAAATTTAAGACAGGGCAGAGCTAATCAAATGACTCAGGAAATGGGAGAGACTGCAGAGAAAGGAGAGGAGACAATCAAAGGCACTCGGTTTTAAGAAAGAAGAGCTATGATGGATGGAGGAACACTTCTCTGGCTGTAACAGGAGGGAAGGCTGGCTTGGATACCTGCAGGTGTACAAGTTTGTGAGGGAAAATGAAGCAGTTCCCAAGTGAAAGCATGAGACAGGGCTGTCAGCTAAAAGTGGGTGGAGTGAGACAAGGGTGAGGGATTTTAGAGAGGAGAAGTGTGAAAGAGCTGGGAACAATGGAGGATTGGACTTAAACATATTAACACTGCTAGACAGAATAAAGGGCATCTGAGGCATGTGTTCATGAGCTGACAGTGACTCCGTGGTGCTGGGCTGAGCAGGTTTATTAATATTTCATAAACCAATGTAACTGGAAACAATAACAACAATATCTCTCTACCATAAATCATGCAAGAACTTTTGCTATGATCATAAAGTCAGATCCAGACTTTAATTATTTCTGCCCCTATAGTATCTGGAACATCTGTGACCTGCTTATTTATCAACTGTCTTTTTCTTTTAGAAAAGTTTCTAGATTCCATATCTGGGAATAGGGATAGGACTTCCATGACTGAGAAGGCAGGTTTCAGCTTGGAAAGGCAAAAAGAAACACCACAGGCAAGGTGAGATAATTTTCTATAAGAGCCTGAGGATGTCACCAGCCTTAATTCCCCTCTCCCCCTCAATTCTCAAGGAATTTTAAAGAACTACTCTTGTATAGTTAATATAAACAAAAATAAACAGAATACACATAAGGTTCACTTCACTTTCACTAGTTTAAGTAATTTAAAATAAAAGAATAATTTTCTAAAAAGTAACATGGACAGTATGAACCCACCGTCATCTAATACATCCTTGTATCCCTACAGATGTGCAGAGATTCTCCAATGTTTATCAGTTATTTCTGGTGGTCAAATGTTCTGTTATTTGTTAGTTTTCATCTTTATCTTTTGTCCTGCTTTAATTATTTTACTAATGAACTTATTATCATTTTTAGAAAAACAAAGCTATGATTCTTTAAAACAATGGCAAAATGGATGTTTTGGATTCACACAAAAAGAAATTTGAATGAACTGTGTTTTTGGTTTCTTGGCTGCAATTTAGTCAAATTGACCCAGCCAATTAAATGCACTCAAAACCAAAGAGGTGACATTCAAAATTTTTCATGAGTTGTTTGAATGTGGTGAAGATAAACTTCAAGATGGTTGAAAAGGTAACTCACCCTTGTAAAGCTTTATGAATTCGTTTGCATTTTTCCTTCAACACTGCAAAAATACCTGAATGAAACAAATACATTTGATAGTACATTTGGAAAATTTGGTATTACTAATCTAAAAATGTTTTTAAAGACCCAGTTCATCAATTTATTTTAATTAATTAATTTTCCTTTTGGCCATGCCATGTGGCATGCACGATCTTAATTCCCCAACCAGGGATGGAAACCATGCCCCTGCAGTGGCAGCGCAGAGTCTTAACCACTGGACCACCAACGAAGTCCCCAGTTCATCACTTTCAAATGCTGCAAATCCTTCTGCCTACTAGTAACACACAGACAGCTGGTAACTCCTCTGAAGACGCCCAACTTTCATCTCTGGCACATACTAGCTGGCACCTTCTCACCCTACTTTCAGCAAAATCCGGGAGGTTTTCAACAACAAAACAAAGGCTCTTTTTCTTACCAAGATTCTATAAATTATCTAGCTAAGAATAAAAGGGTACAAATCTGATTTCTGGACCCTAAAGAATTTGGGAAAACACAGACACTGTGTTAATGTTTATGATCTCTTTCTTGATACTTTTGCTTTCTTTTAAGGAAATTTCACAAGCTGAAATATCAGAGGAGATGAGAGTGGCGGGCTACTGATAAGCAAGCATATGACTATGCACAGAGAAATGTTCACTTTTACTGATTCTCTGAATTAAAAAAATCAACGCTGAAACTTTAGAAATTTAGAAAATTTAAACTTCACAAAACCCAGACCTGCTCTTGCATTTGTGTTTTAGCCCTTGGTGAGGAGGTGTTATCACAGCCTGGAATCACATTTTAAATTGAGTCACCTGCCCATTAAGCAAGCTTTAATGGCTGGTAAACCAGTTTGACTTTGGTACCAACTCATGGTTCAAAGGCTGGAGGGGACAACCAGACAACAGCTATAAAATTATATGACCAAAAATTAGCATACTTCAGCAAATTTCTCAAAAAAATAAATAAATAAACTAAATCACCATGACTGGCCCAGAGGTAACCCTCCTGTTTCCGGCATCTTTGCCCACCAAAGAAGCCAGCTCTGCTGTGGCTCTGGCTTCATCTCCAGAAACGAGAGAAGCTCTATACCAAAACCCTGGGGGCAGGGACAACTTCTTCACCATCATCCTTCCCATAGGTTGCCAGATAATCTAATTCTGAGCCAGAGCTTTGTCTAGGAAATAATTCCCTCCAGCCAATTTCTCAAAAAAGCAAACCAGGAGCATGGCTAACACAACCTGTGACATCTTTGATTTCCTGGGATTAAAGGTTATACCTGGATTCTCTTCCATGATGTTGAGAGCCTCAATCGCAGCAGCAGCTAACAGGGGAGGTAACGAAGCTGAAAAGCAGTATCCCTGGCCAGAAAGTCGCTGAAAAGAAACAAACAAGTCACAAAGCATACATTTGGTGGGGGGTGGCAGGGACAGAGAGGCTAAAAAAATCTAAAGGCACTAAATCTCCGTACCATCTACCAAAAAGTGTGTACAACTGCTAAGGTGGTAAAACCCAGGCATGTACAGAAGTTATCATGTAACAAAAACAAAACCTTTTTTTAAAAAGGGAAACAATTTCTAAATGTAAATATTTTGAGTGATTCTTTAAGAAATCTATTTCTAAATAAAAACTGTATGATAAACTAAGAATGAAATTTTGCGAAAACAGTTACATGTTTGGGTGACTCAAATGGAGCAGTAAATTTCAGTTTTTGCTCTTTGTTTTTAAAAAGAACCCACCTGATGGTCAATTACGAAAGACCTGCCACAGCAGAAACCCCCAATAGATGCCAGTGAGTTCTCCATGTTGGCACTGATAAGATCAATATCATCAATCTGCCAGAAAAGAGGAACAGTGGGAGTTACTTCTCAATTTAAAGAAAAGGAAAAAAAAAAAGGCCAATGTCAAGCTTAGAGACAAAACTTCAGCAGTGATGATGTCAACATCTGGATTCAAACCACCTCTGTGAAAATAAAGGATAAGTCATACAAAATCAATTGTTAAAAGGACTGTTGCTTCACAACCCACCTCTGAATGTCTCATTTTATATATACTTTTTTGCATTTTGTCATGCATTGACAATTTATTCACAGAGAATAAAAGATGAAATCTAAAGCTGTTTGATACTAAACATACTCAGAAGCACAAGATCAGATCATTCCTTGCTAAAACAGTGGTCTCAGCTGGCCTTCTCCATAGAAGGTACTTGAGAGAAACAAAAAGGAATCTTTTGAGCATTTTTGGAATGTGTACTACATTCATCTTTTCCACCTTTCCAAAAACGAAATCAATTTATTCAAACATGAAGGCAATAGGTTCTTTGAACAAATGAGCCAATTTGGGCAGTGGATAAACCTAATGTGCCCAGTGGGCTCCTGAACACCCACCACCTTTTCAACGGCTCAGCACTCCTTGGGTCCTCACGTTCTGCTCCAGCCCCCGGCACCAAGTTCCATCCTGTGCACAACAGCCATTCAGTAACTACTCACTGGTGGCCATAATAACTGGTCAGATCACATATGGTGTTATTCTAAGTGTTCCACAGATCCAACAAGGAAACCTGTGCTCTCTTATTCTTCTTCATCCTTTCCTTATGAAAAATTCCAAACATATATCAAAGTATTACAGAATTACCACCAGATTCAATAATTATCAACTTATGGACAATCCTGTTCTATGAACAGCCCCCTACTGCCCTCTTCATTTCTTTGGAGCAAATTTCGGACTTAACTTGTTTTCATCCATAAATATTTCAGCGAGCATTTCTAAAAGATAGGTACCCTTTCAAAAACATTATCAAAATTTCTTATATGTCAAACTTTGAGGGTTCAAGTATCTCTGTTTCACAAACCTTGTTTTCCATGATATTTGTATGAATCCGGATCCAAATAAAGTCCACACATTCTGTACTTAAGCTCTTATAAATAATATCTCTGAGACAACTGCTAAGAGCAGTCAGAAAACCAGAAGAGTGAAATTATATGGTGCTTTTATCTTCTTTAAAATCTTCATGTCTTAAAAGCTGCTCTAGTGTAAATTTTACTTGAATTACATTTCCATTTTTCTTAAATTCTTTAGGGCATTTAGTTGCCAAATGTCAGTCTGTCTCTGGGGAGCATGCTTCAGTCAAGTTTCTGTGATATTCATTCTGCTTTACATTTTTCTCTAGTTCTGTATGGGTAGAGGGATGCAAATATAATTGAAGGTGATTTTATGTTGCATAAGTTCAACTTTTTAACATGTTGTGAAAATTTTTATACACAAGATTTGGAGAAAAGCTTCTTTAACTTGACCACACAGTGGAGGGCAAGGACAGGCTATGGCAGTGGTGAATGAAGACAGACTACAGCAGCGGTGAGCGAGGACAGAGTACACAGTGGTGGGCAAGGGCAGGCTATGCAGCGGTGAGTGGTGACCAGTTGTGCAGATGGGCCCGCGCTGCTCCTCCTTCCTGAAGATCTAGGCACTCACACCACCAAGGGTGGGGCTAACTGAAGCTTATTTTCCTTCAGCAAAAGAAAAACATGACATACTCCAGTTGTCTGGGACCTTGTGGGGCTTTTCTGTGAATACCATATTGGTAAGGGTTTCTGATATTGTACATATTAAAATCATCCCCATATATACATACTACACAGAATATACAATTTTAAATATTAGAAAGAACATCTTTTCACTGCTATAATAAATATTTTCTAAGGACAACTTGAGGAATTCTTACTGATTTTAAGAAAAAAAAAGGTAAATTTAACTGTTTCTAGAGGAGATACTGAAAGCTGGGATCAAATGCTACCTTTTAAACAGAACACAAATCTATGATTAGCCACTCTGAGTTCATAGATTTCAAGGGAAAATGGGGCCTCTGGTGTGGCTGAGCCATCCTCCATGGACTCAGTGAAGTGCTGCCAGTGCACACTGATGAGGAGCACTGTCTTGTATCCATGAAACCTGCCCAGCAGGGTGGAACTGCATGGTTACTATATGAGGGAATGTTCCAAAAAAGGAGAGCTTACACTGATTCCAAAATGTTCCGTGACTCCTCGGCCATGCTCTCCCAGGACTCCAAATGAAAGGCTTTCCTCCAGAAAGATTCTTGCTTTATATTTATATTTTAACTTAACCTATGTGGTAAATAAACACAACTTTAAAATACTGATAATTAGCAGTACACAGAACATATGGTTAAGAACAAAATTAAACCTAAAATAAAAAGGAGAGGAAAAAAACATACAGTTGATCCTCATTATTGGTGGATTCATATTTGTGAAACTGCCAATTTGCTAAAATTTGTGACCCCAAATTAATACTTAAGGCACACTTGCAGAGTGGTGAAAACTGGGAGTCACCTGGAACACACTTTCCAGGCGAGCTAACAGGCTACTGCTTCAGCTCATACTGTGAATAAGTGTCCTCTTCACGTCTTGTTTACTGCCACATTTTTCACATTTTGTTGGTGACTTTGTTATTTAAAATGGACCCCTAGCACAGTGCTGAAGTCTTGTCTAGTTTTCCTAAGTGCAAGAAGGCTATGATGTGCCTTATGAAAAAAAATGTGTCTTACCTAAGTATCATTCAGGCCAGAGTTACAGTACTGCTAGCCATGAGTTCAATGTGAATAAATCAACAATATATATTAAATAAGGTGTCTTTTAATACAAACACATATAAAACAAGGTTATGTATTGAGCAATGGATGAAAACGTTGTGATGAGAGGCCTGCAGAAAACTAACTCTGTATTTGTCCTAGGAGCAAAAGTTTAGTATTTGATAATTCGGTACTGGCAGCATGTTAACAGAACGTAAGTAAACATACCCACGGGTTTCCCTGGTGGCTCAGACAGTAAAGAACCTGCCTGTAATGCAGGAGACCCGGGTTCAATTCCTGGGTTGGGAAGATTCCCTGGAGAAGGCCATGGCAACCCACTCCAGTATTCTTACCTAGAGTATTTCATAGACAGAGGAGCCTGGCAAACTATAGTTCATGAGGCTGCAAATGACTGAGAGATTAACACACACACTCTCTTCATAGATCAGAACTGCCATAAAAAATGAAAATAACGAAATCTGGATGCTCTAAAATGATTCAATTTAACTCAAATAAAACAGACAGCACAATGCCAATTTTTTAAAAATGAACTGTTTAGGCCTTGTAAGTACAGACATGTAATATATGTGTCAAATATTGGTCTAATTATGCATAAAACTTCCTAGGGAAATGTTGTATACATTCTTTCCTCAGAGGCACTATGTTTCAGTTTAGATTCATTTTTTTAATGCAGAAAAAGTTTTCATTAGTATGGTTTTTTAATCTTTTTTCCCCTCCCCCTTTGCTTTCTGGCTTGTAGGAAAGTCCTTTCCCATCTTTAGATGCATATTTATCTATACATTCTTCTAATTATTTCATAAATTTTTGGGTGTATACATTGGGAAACACACAAGTATACAGTTTTGTTTTTTTTTTTCTCCTTCTGATGTCTAATTGATTTACCCCTTTACAATATGCATGTGATCAGTTTTACAGCTGAATTAAAATATAGTGATTATCAACCACTAAATTTTTATATATGTGACACAAGAAGTTGGGTCATAAATCCTTCCATGACTCAAGTAATCTTCTCTTGTGCCACAATCATACTTTTAATTATCAAATTTTAATTACTAAAAGACTTTTCCCACTGAGAATATAGAACTAATGCACAAAAATATATAAGACTCTTGTATCATGAGTCTCTGATAATTTCTTTTTTAACCATAATCATGCTAATCAATATCAAATTGGGAAGGGATCCCCACTGGGCTTTTAGATAAATTTTCTTAACAATGAACAAACCAATTTGGGGTGAATTACATTTTTTCAACACTGACTCTGTGTCCTATCCATTAATATGAGATATTATCAAATGAAATAGTTTCTAAAAACTATGTTTTAGAAAATGTTTAATAATATTATTACAGTACTGGTACACAAACAGACAAGTGTAACAAAACAGGAATCCCTTTGTCAAACCCTAATTTGTATCCTATAATTTTACATATTCAATACTTACTGTTTCTACACTTCATATTTTTTCCATTGGCTATATATCTGCCCATGAACACTGCTTTATTAATGCATTTCTGTAATATACAGTTCTAGTATCCTGTGGCCCACTCTTTCTCCCACATTATCCTATCAGGCTTTGACACAAAAGGAAGGAGAGGATAAGAAATCATCTCTTTTATTAACATTTTGGATGTATCTAGATTTCCTCAATAAATAGGGAAAAATTTAAAAATAAGATATGAAACTCTTAATTGTAAATCCTTATTCAATTGATGGACTCACAGATTCAGACTTTAATGGTCAAATGCAATGGTGGTTTACTACAGGAAAATCAGTGTAACAAACCATACTAATAGATTGAAGGAAAACTACATGATTAACTTAACTGATGCAGAAAAAGCATCTGACAAAACCCAAATCTCATATGAGAAAAGCGCTCAACAAATTAGAAAAAGGAGGAACTTCCTCAACTTGATTAAGGGCATTTATGGAAAACCCACAGCTAAAATCTATTCAACGGTGACGGCCTGAAAGCTTCCCCTTAAAGATTAGGAATGAGACAAGGATACACACTCGTGCCACTTATAGTCAACACTGTACTGGAAGTTCTAGCCAGAGCATTAAGGTAAGAAAAGGAAGACAACTAGATTGGAAAGAAGAAGTAAACCTATCTCTGTCCACAGATGACATAATCCTAAATATAGAATAAGATCCACAAAAATAGTATTTCAGCTAATAAACAAGTTCAGCAAAAGCTGTACAAGACCAATACACAAGAGTCAATAGTATTTCTGTAACCAGCAATGAACAATTCAAAAAGGAAATTAAGAAAATAATCCCATCGATAACAGCATCAAAAAGAATAAAATACTTAGGGATACATTTAACCAAAGAGATAAGACCTTACATTAAAAAAAAAAACCACAAACAGTAATGAAAGAAATTGAAGAAAACAAAAATAAATGGAAACACATTCCTTGTTCATCAATGAAAAGACTCAAAGCCTTTGACTGTGTGGATCACAATAAACTGTGGAAAATTCTGAAAGAGATGGCAATACCAGACCACCTGACCTGCTTCTTGAGAAATTTGTATGCAGGTCAGGAAGCAACAGTTAGAACTGGACATGGAACAACAGACTGGTTCCAAATAGGAAAAGGAGTACATCAAGGCTGTATATTGTCACCCTGTTTATTTAACTTATATGCAGAGTACATCATGAGAAACCCCGGGCTGGAAGAAACACAAGCTGGACTCAAGATTGCCGGGAGAAATATCAATCACCTCAGATATGCAGATGACACCACCCTTATGGCAGAAAGTGAAGAGGAATTAAAAAGCCTCTTGATGAAAGTGAAAGAGGAGAGTGAAAAAGTTGGCTTAAAGCTCAAAATTCAGAAAACGAAGATCATGGCATCTGGTCCCATCACTTCATGGCAAATAGATGGGGAAACAGTGGTAACAGTGTCAGACTTTATTTTTTTGGGCTCCACAATCACTGCAGATGGTGACTGTAGCCATGAAATTAAAAGACGCTTACTCCTTGGAAGGAAAGTTATGACCAACCTAGATAGCATATTCAAAAGCAGAGACATTACTTTGCCAACAAAGGTCCCTCTAGTCAAGGCTATGGTTTTTCCTGTGGTCATGTATGGATGTGAGAGTTGGCCTGTGAAGAAGGCTGAGCACCGAAGAATTGATGCTTTTGAACTGTGGTGTTGGAGAAGACTCTTGAGAGTCCCTTGGACTGCAAGGAGATCCAACCAGTCCATTCTGAAGGAGATCAGCCCTGGGATTTCTTTGGAAGGAATGATACTAAAGCTGAAACTCCAATACTTTGGCCACCTCATGCAAAGTATTGACTCACTGGAAAAGACTCTGATGCTGGGAGGGATTGGGGGCAGGAGGAAAAGGGGACGACAGAGGATGAGATGGCTGGATGGCATCACTGACTCGATGGACGTGAGTGTGAGTGAACTCCGGGAGTTGGTGATGGACAGGGAGGCCTGGCGTGCTGCGATTCATGGGGTCGCAAAGAGTCAGACACGACTGAGCAACTGAACTGAACTGAACTATCATTAAGATCATAATACTTCCAAGAGCAATCTAAATATTCAATACAACCCCTATAAAAAAACTCAATGGCATTTTTTACAGAAATAGAAAAGCTGATTTTAACATTTAAATGGAATCTCAAGGTACTCCAAATAACCAAAAGAATCTTGAAAAAGAACAAATATGGAGAACTCACATGTCTTGATTTCAAAGCTTACCACAAAGCTACATGAATTAAGCAATTAAGCATGGTACTCACATAAGGCTAGATAGACAAATGGAATAGAACTGAGAGTCCAGAAAGGAACCCATATATTTACAGTCAGATGATTTTGACAAAGGTGCCAAGACCATTCAATGGGAAAATAATAGCTTCTTCAACAAATGGTAGAGGGACAAACAGATAATCACACCCAAAAGAATGAAGTTGAACCCCTCTCTCACAGAATATACAAAGACAAGTAAGAACAAAAAGTTAGATAAATTGGACTGTGCCAAAATTAAAGACCTTTGTGCATTATAGGTCACCATCAAAGAAATGGAAAGACAATCTACAGAATGAGAGAAAATATTTGCAAATCACATTATCTGATAAGGGTATAGTATCCAGAATATACAAAGAACTTAACAAAAAAGACAATCCAATTTAAAACTGGGCAAAAGGCTTCTACAGACATTTCTCCAAAGATCAACAACGAGCCAACACAAGAAAAGAGGCTCAACATCATTAATCATTTAAAAAATGATCCTGAGGGATCCTCTGGAGTGACAGAAATGTTCTATATCATGATTGTGGTGCTGGTGATACAGTGGTGTACACCTGTCAGAACACATCAAAGCACACACTTAAAGTAAGTGTATTTTATTATGTATCCATTACACTTCAATAAAGTTGATTTTAAAAAACTCAGTCGTGATTACTCTTTAAATGTCATGGTTGGCATTTATGTTAATCTACTTCCCTAATATGATCAGATTGTGCTTATGATATCTATTAAGCAAAGCAGTGTAGATGTTATACATTTAAAGTGGTCATAAACAAAAGGTGTAACTGCCAAATAGTCTGAATTCTCAAATAATTAATAGACATAGTTGCTCACCAATTCTGGAAGAGGGCAAACAGTTCCAGTATTCATATACAATCCTTCAACTATAATGAAACGTCGAGTTACACGAGCCTTGCGAGGATTCTTTAAAAGAAAAAAACAGACTAACTTTAGTAACTCCAAATATAAAAATCTGTTAGGTGCTTTCTAGCACTTTCACATTACAAGATGTATTCACCAAGATAAATAAATAGACTAAATTAATTTCAAGTTTAAGGTTTGCAATCCTGTTACTATGAGATGAAAAACAGTGCTTTCTTCTCCTAGGTATGTTTTCAGGTCACATAGCCAATGAGGGCTTCATATACAATCCTTCAGGGCTTCCCTGGTGGCTCAGAGGTTAAAGCATCTGCCGCAATGCGGGAGACCTGGGTTCAATCCCTGGGTCGGGAAGATCTCCTGGAGAAGGAAATGGCAACCCACTCCAGTGTTCTTGCCTGGAGAATCCCATGGATGGAGGAGCCTGGTGGGCTACAGTCCATGGGGTCACAAAGAGTCGGACACGACTGAGCAACTTCACTCACTCACTCAGCCAAAGAGGAGGCCTCACCCACAAATACAAACTGTTTAGAATCTGAGAAAATTAAAACAAAAACACAACCCTCCAAGCCCAGAATGACTGGGAAGGGACCCAGGGCAATCTTCTGGGGGAGAAGTGGATGTTTTACGTCGTGACAGGGGTCAGGACACCTGGGCTACATAGGCATAGTGAAAGTGAAGTCACTCTGTCGTGTCCGACTCTTTGCGACCCCATGGACTGCAGCCTACCAGGCTCTTCTGTCCATGGGATTTTCCAGGCGAGAGTACCGGAGTGGGTTGCCACTGCCTTCTCCAGCGGATCTTCCCGACCCAGGGATGGAACCCAGGTCTCCTGCATTGTAGACAGCTGCTTTACCGTCTGAGCCACCAGGGAACTCCATACATAGGTATAACCACTGGTCAAAACTGTATGACTAGGATTTATGTATTTCAGTGTCTGTAAATTTTACCTAAAGTAAGAAGAACTATAATGATGATGACAATCATCATCTTCACAGAGATGGGGTGGGAAGTTAGGTGAAGGTTCAGATGACACAAGAATGACAGAATTTTGAAAACAGAGCTGAGAGAAGGGCACAGGGAGCTTCACTCTACTACTATTTCCTCTGAATGTGCCAGATCTTTCAATAATAAAAAGTTAAAAAACAGACAAACCTTGATCTCCCTTGTCAACCAAAAAACAAATGAAACCTTTACCTTTCTTATTTCTCAAAACTGAGTCAAGTGAAACTGACTATGGCTTCATCCAGTGATGTTCAAAGCTGGTGCGGTGGAGGGACTTTTTCAAATAACACATGCCTTTCCACACCCCACTGATCTTTGACACCATTTCTGATTATCTTATCTTCTAAAGATAGAACTCCAGAGGATACAGGTATTTAAGAATCCTAGAATATATGCGCCCATTTATCCTCTAGAAAGGCTGTCACAACTGAAACTCTCATCAGAGCTATAGGAGGACCCTTTGTATCATCACATACATCAGTGTGGCACTGATTACTACCATAAAAGTTTTCCCTAATTGGACAGGCAAAAACCTTTACCCTAATTTCTGTAATTGTTAGTGAGGTCAGACTATGTTTTATTTGCTCAGTTGTTTGTATTTCTGTGAACTGCTGTTTTTAATATACTGTCTTTTTTTTTTCTTAAAGAAGGATTAATATGGGATATGAGAACTCCATAAGAAAAGGAATGAAAAAAAGAATGAACCCCAATAAGTTGGGAAATTTTTGACAAAAAAAGTTTGATCCAAATCCAGACTAAACGGCAATATTTTAACTCACTTTCAAAGTAAAAACAAGCATCTAAATAGAAAATATATAAAAATTTAAATATTAAAATAAAATTTTAAAGTATTTATTTCTAAAAATCAAAATGTAAAGTAATTTAGAAAGCTTACTCTCGGCAGGAAAATATGGTAGAATTAATTAGTAAAAAGGTAAAAACTATAAAATGGAAATAAATTTTAAGATAATTCCTGGTTATTCACTTTAAAAAAGTTCCACAGATTGTAAATCTTATAAAATACATACACACAAAACTTGAGTATGTGGTCTTCCAAATTTGTACAATGTTAACTTGGCAAAATAACTCCACAGCAGACCAGTTCATTGGTCATACTTTCTACGGCAGCGTTCTTCAATATGGTAGCATTCTAATACTAAATCATAATAAGGGGCATCATTTTACAATTTGTAGAAAGAATTCATAGGTGGTATGGTCTCAATTTTAAGCTGTTCCCTAACATCTATAGATTTTTCTAAATTGTATAATTATAAAACACAGCTTATAGCACATCTATCGCAGAATAGCAGAAGAGCAGAATCTATGCATATTCACCACAAGAATGTGTATGATCATGTAGTGCTGCTCCCAGACTATCACCTAAACAAAGACAACTGAATCCAAAAGAAATAAAACAAGTATCTAGAAAAATGGGAATTAACACAAAATTAAGAATGTGATGAGCATCTTTATCAGTTACTCTAGCAATGGATGAGTTGCAGTGGAAAAGTCCACTTGAAAGTGGTGTTTCAAACCACGAATCTGGTGACCAGGTTATTAGTACATCTACATACAGTGGTTCCCACTGCAGAACCACAGACCAGAACTACCTTCTCCATCCCTGTTGTCAGGGGCAAATAAATGCTAATTCTAATGGTGATGCTTTGAATACATTTCCTCTATTTCCTCCTTTATCAGAATAATAAGGAGCAAGTTCCACTCCCCCAATTCCCTCTCTGCCCCAAGGACCTACGCAGGTGCTTGAGAAGTGTAAACAGGCTGCAGGAGGGAAGGAAACCATGCTTGAGGCAGTTGCTTCCCATAGGAAGCAGTTGCTCAGAGCTCTGGGATGAGGCTGGGGTCAGAAGTCTCACATAAATTCATAGATTAAGATACGCTGCCACTGTTTTTTCCAGTGGACTGATACATGATTTATTCTGATATGAATAAGTGTGTTTTGAATTCACTAGGTATATCCTGTTAACACTGTAATGAATTCTGGTGTTATTTCTGTAGAGTTGAGTATATATTCCTCCATCTCCAAAGTGCATGCTGTTTTTCTTTTTCTCTTTTTAGAAAGCTGCCTAGATACAGTTTTTCCAAATTCGCCACATATAATGATGACAATGATGAGGCAATTACTATCAGACTTGGCTTTCTAACCTGAGGTACATTTAATAAGCAAGAACACTTTTATTTATTACCCAAATGTGATCCACAGGCAAGTTTTCATTACAAATTACCATTTCATTTATAATTTAGCTGGTTAGAAAGTACTAAAGAACTGTATAATTTTCTTCAAAAGAATCATACCTTTTGATCTTCAATCTCTTGTTCTTTTAGTAGTCGCTCCAGGTCGTCCATATCATTATGGTTAAACACCTTAATGTCACTACGTGATGCCTGTAATCCCTTCTGAATAGCAAAGCAGGCAGCTTTATCTCTGCAAGAAAGACAGACCCACCAGAATGGGGTTTAAAGAGTCTTGTCAACATTCTCAGAAAAGGAATGCTTGTTTTTATAACTTGACCAACATCCACTTGTTAAACTGAAGAGGGTAAATAGATAAAATATGTTTGAACATTAATACATCATTGTTTGCACTTCACTCTGCCAAGTCTTTCCACCTAACTACCATACTGATTCTGTTCCAAGAACCATATTCTTGCCATATTTTGCTCTTTGAAAAATCAGCACGCATCTTACTGTATGGATATTCACAGTAATTTTCTCATTCTGAAAACTAAATGAAACATTGATGTATCTTATCATCAATAACATCTCTGATTTGACTGGCCACCACTCTGCCATTACTTTGCCATGAAAATGAATACTGGACTGTTGACTCTATATAACCCAGGGGAGAATGCTGAGTCATATAGATTAAACTTCAGTACGATCTCCCAAATTGAGTTATTTGTGGTGAGAGGGTGGAATATAGTTTTTGGTTTTTTTTTTGGAATACAGTTTTTAAATTAAGTGTATTATTTAAAACTTCAAACAAGACTTCTACTTCTGGGGAGAAAGACATTATTAATTTTTCCTATTTTTCTCTCTGGGTAAAACCAAAAATCCTTGACATTGTATATAAAACAAATATAAAACAATACTGAAAAATAAGAAAAAGCACACAAGCAAGGGATGTAAGAAATGACATGGACAAGAAAGCAGTGGTACATATACACAATGGAGTATTACTCAGCCATTAAAAAGAATGCATTTGAATCAGTTCTAATGAGGAGGATGAAACTGGAGCCGATTATACAGAGTGAAGTAAGTCAGAACGAAAAACACCAATACAGTATACTAACACATATATATGGAATTTAGAAAGATGGTAATGATAACCCTGTATGCGAGACCGCAAAAGAGACACAGACGTACAGAAGAGTCTTTTGGACTCTGTGGGAGAAGGCGAGGGTGGGATGATCTGAGAGAATAGCATTGAAACATGTATATTATCATATGTGAATCAGATCGCCAGTCCAGGTTCGATGCATGAGACAGGGTGCTCAGAGCTGGTGCACTGGGATGACCCAGAGGGATAGGATGGGGAGGGAGGTGGGAGGGGGGTTCAGGATGGGGAACACATGTACACCCGTGGCAGATTCATGTCAAGTATGGCAAAAACCACTACAGCATTGTAAAGTAATTAGCCTCCAATGAAAATAAATAAATTTTTAAAAAAATGACATGAAACAAGTTCCTGGATTTTCCTGATTTGGAACTGATGCAGCAGGCAAACTGGAAATGCCAACAGGCATAGACAAAAAAGGTCTGACAAAAGTCTGCTCTCTGTAGCCAAGGACAGGAAAGGGGGCAGCTCAGCAAATGATAATGTCTGTGTGTGTTCTTAGTCACTCAGTCATGTCCGACTCTTTGCAAACCCATGGACTGTAGCCTGCCAAGCTCCTCTGTCCATAGGGATTCTTCAGGCAAGAATACTGGAACAGGTTGCCATGCCCTCCTCCAGGGGATCTTCCCAAACCAGGAATCAAAGCCAGGTCACTCATACTACAGGTGGATTCTTTACCTTCTGAGCCACCAGGGAAGCCCAATAATGTCTCTATTGCAGCCAAATCAAGAACAACCTGGGCCTGTCCCCTCCACATCAGCAAAGGCTCAGGGGGAACCTAGACTCTAGCCTTTACAGGGCCATAACAAGGCTCCCCAACACCCCCAAGGGAGTTGTCACAGAAGACAACCAGGACTTGTATGTATCCCTACTGGATAGTAACAAGTGGCTCCCACTGTGAAGACCATGTGGAGACCCAACTTCCAACCCTCTTGCATGAGAGGCACTCTCCCCTCTCTATGCTTAGGGTATGTCAGGGGAGGCTCAGAGAAAAGTAGGACTCTCATCAACAACCAGCAGAAATGAAAATAACCCCATGTCAGTGTCAATGGAGGCCCAGTGGAGACCCTGGACTTGTATTTCCATCTGGCAGTAATGAGGCAGCAATGGCCCCTGCCCCTGTTGGAAGACTGTCAGAGAAACAATTAGAACATTTAAATAAAGCATAAACTATAACAGCATAATATGAAAATGTTGTCATACCAAGAACCAAAAAACATCAAACAATGGAAAAAAAATCAACTAGTATAGGTACTGAGATGACAAAGCTGTCAGGATTATCTGTCAATGATTCAGAGCAGTCACAATGAAAATGCTTCAGTGAGTAATTACCAACATGCTTGAAACAAATGAAGAAACAGGAAGTCTCAGCAGAGAGAGGGAAGAAATAAATAATCCTGTGGAGATGTTAGAATTGAAAAACAAAATAGTCAAGAGAAAAAGCATAGTGGATGAGCTCAAAATCAGAAAGCTAAAAATACAGAACAGTGGAAATCAAGTCAATGTAGATAGCAAAGAGAAAACAGACTGGAAAGAAAAGAACAGAGTCTCAGGGACCTGTGAGACCACAATAAAATATGCAACATTCAACTCTGCGGAGTTCCAAAGAAGAGAACCAAATAGGTACTTAAATAAATAATAGCTGAAAAAAGTCCCAACTTTGGCAAGAGGCTTAACCCAACAGATTAAAGAAGCTGAGTGAAATTCTTGCAGGTGAACCCAAGCATATAAATGCCAATACAATTTTAGTCAAATTTCTGAAAACTAGTGACAAACAAAAAATTCTTGAAAACAGCATGCAAAAAATGACGTCTTATATATAAAAGAAAGTTGAGTGGCAGTACATTTCTCATCATAAACCAGAACAGAGCGCCACAATGTATTTCAGATACTGAAAGAAAAGACTGGCAACCAAGAATCCAAAACTAGGCAAAATATTCTTTGCTAATGAAGAGAAGATGCCATTCTCAGTTGGAAAAAACTATGAGAATTTTTCTCAAGCGGGCCTCCCCTAAATGAATAGCTAGGGAAAGCTCTCCACATAGAAATAATAAATAAATAAAATAAAATAACTGTACATTCTGATGAAGGAAGAAAGAACAAAGTAAAAAGTATGAACACACACAGTAGGCTTTTCTTCTCATGAGTTTTCTAAATTATTTTTGGATGGTTCAAGTAAAAATTATAACACTATCTCATGTGGTTCTCAAGGTGTTTACAAGAAATACTTAAAACAACTGTATTATAAAAAAAAGATATGTGATTGTATTATATAAACAAGATAAATAAAAATGGAACTCCCAAAGACATTCAATTAACCCTGAGAAAGGCAGGAAAAAGAAAAAGGAAAACAAAAAACAAACAGAACAAGCAAAAAATGAAAAATAAAAATTGGTAGATCTAAGCTCTCAGATGGTTAGATAGCATTACCCATTCAATGGACATTAACCTGAGCAAACTCCATGAGATAGTGAAGGACAGGGAAACCAGGCATGCTGCAGTCCATGAGGCTGCAGAGTTGACACAACTCAGCAACCGAACAATAAGCTCTCATATACCAATGATTACATTAAATGTAAATGGCTTAAATATACAATTTAAAGACAGAGACTGGCACAGAGGATTAAACATACTGCCTATAAGAAATTGCCTTCAGATGTAATGAGATAGGTAGGTAGTAAGGGAATATGTATGTATGTTATATACAATAATACAGGCAGTGAACATATTTATTACATACAATAAATCCACCACACAAAACTTTCAAAAGGGAAGCAGAGTGCCTGTGTTATTAACTGATAAAGACAACTCTGGAACAAAGAAAATTATCAGAGACAGAGAAAGTCATTCAGTTCAGTTCAGTTGCTTAGTCATGTCTGACTCCTGCAACCCCATGGACTACAGCACACCAGGCCTCCCTGTCCATCACCAACTCCCAGAGTTCACTCAGACTCATGTCTATTGAATCAGTGATGCCATCCAACCATCTCATCCTCTGTCGTCTCCTTCTCCTCCTGCCCTCAATCTTTCCCAGCATCAGGGTCTTTTCTTATGAGTCAGTTCTTCGCATGAGGTGGCCAAAGTATTGGAGTTTCAGCTTCAGCATCAGTCCTTCCAATGAACATTCAGGACTGATTTCCTTTAGAATGGACTGGTTGGATCTCCTTGCAGTCCAAGGGATACTCAGGACTCTTCTCCAACAGCACAGTTCAAAAGCATTAATTCTTTGGTGCTCAGCTTTCTTTACAGTCCAACTCTCACATCCATACATGACTACCGGAAAAACCATAGCTTTGACTAGACGGACCTCTGTTGGCAAAGAAATGTCTTTGCTTTTTAATATGCTGTCTAGGTTGGTCATAACTTTTCTTCCAAGGAGCAAGCATCTTTTAATTTCATGGCTGCAGTCACCATCTGCAGTGAAATTTTGGAGCCCCCAAAAAGTCTTTCACTGTTTCCACTGTCTCCCCAACTATTTGCCATGAAGGGATGGGAACTGGCTGCCATGATCTTAGTTTTCTGAATACTGAGTTTTAAGCCAACTTTTTCACTCTCCTCTTTCACTTTCATCAAGAGGCTCTTTAGTTCTTCTTTTCCTTCTGCCATAAGGGTTGTATTATCTGCATATCTGAGGTTACTGATATTTCTCCTGGCAATCTTGAACCCAGCTTGTGTTTCATCCAGCCCAGCATTTCTCATGATGTCCTCTGCATATAAGTTAAATAAGCAGGGTGACAATACACAGCCTTGATGTTCTCCTTTTCCTATCTGGAACCAGTCTGTTGTTCCATGTCCAGTTCTAACTTACTGTTGAGCCATTATATAATAATAAAAAGTATTAATTAGTCAAGAAAACTTATCCTAAACATGTACCAAGTAACAGAGCTTACAAAAGGTAAGAAACAAAAAGTGATAAAAATGAAAGAAGAAATAGACAAACAACAACAACAGTTTGATAGACCTGTAGCACTAGTAGTTTGACAGAACTACCAAACAGAAAATCAGCAAGGATACAGAAGAACTCAATAACACCAATCAGGAAGATTTAATTGTCATTTACAGAACACTCCATTCAGCAGAATATTGTTTTCCTATTTAATGACAGGGCTTCCCTGGTGACTCAGATGGTAAAGAATCCACCTGCCAGGTGGGAGACCTGGGTTCAATCCCTGGGTTGGAATGATCCCCTGGAGGAAGGCACGGCAACCACTCCAGTATTCTTACGTGGAGAATCCACATGGACAGAGGAGACTGGCAGGCTATATAGTCCACAGGGTCACAAAGAGTCAGACACGACTGAGCAACTAAGCATAGCACAGCACATTTAATGATAATGGAGAAAAATAATTTTCCTCAAAAGGTAAATAAAATTTCATGGAAATTACTCTTTGTTTCACTAAAACTATGATATATAGAAATATATCTTAGGAAGTTGACATGTAAAACTACCTCTCTCTATGAGTGGATTGTAAGATAGAAGTGGCAAATAAATCTTTTGTGTGGTTTCTTTTGGTTTTAATTTGTGTATCACTGACTTTCAACAAATAATGATCAGTACAACATTTGATCACTGAATACTATCATATGAAAAACCGAAATGTGTAAGGAAGGAAATTAATCACATGTCCTGTCACGAAGTGACGCGTTCTCACTGTTGTCCTCATACGGGATTTTCTCTGTATTTGCCAAAACATTCTTTTTTAAAGTGACTATGGAACATATTCAAATACTTATATCTTTCCTTTTCTCCTTTGCTTTTCGCTTCTCTTCTTTTCACAGCTATTTGTAAGGCCTCCCCAGACAGCCATTTTGCTTTTTTGCATTTCTTTTCCATGGGGATGGTCTTGTTCCCTGTCTCTTGTACAATGTCACAAGAAGAGATAAGAAAGCCTTCCTCAGTGATCAAAGCAAAGAAATAGAGGAAAACAACAGAAAGGGAAAGACTAGAGATCTCTTCAAGAAAATTAGAGCTACCAAGGGAACATTTCATGCAAAGATAAAGGACAGAAATGGTATGGACCTAACAGAAGCAGAAGATATTAAGAAGAGGTGGCAGGAATACATAGAAGAACTGTACAAAAAAGATCTTCACGACCCAGATAATCACGATGGTGTGATCACTCACCTAGAGCCAGACATCCTGGAATGTGAAGTCAAGCAGGCCTTAGAAAGCATCACTATGAACAAAGCTAGTGGAAGTGATAGAATTCCAGTTGAGCTATTTCATATACTGAAAGATGATGAAAGTGCTGCACTTGATATGCCAGCAAATTTGGAAAACTCAGCAGTGGCCACAGGACTGGAAAAGGTCAGTTTTCATTCCAATCCCAAAGAAAGGCAATGCCAAAGAATGCTCAAACTACCACACAATTGCACTCATCTCACACGCCAGTAAAGTAATGCTCAAAATTCTCCAAACTAGGCTTCAGCAATACGTGAACCGTGAACTTCCAGATGTTCAAGCTGGTTTTAGAAAAGGCAGAGGAACCAGAGATCAAATTGCCAACATCCACCGGATCATGGAAAAAGCAAGAGAGTTCCAGAAAAACATCTATTTCTGCTTTATTGACTATGCCAAAGCCTTTGACTGTGTGGATCACAATAAACTGTGGAAAATTCTGAAAGAGATGGCAATACCAGACCACCTGACCTGCCTCTTGAAAACCTGTATGCAGGTCAGGAAGCAACAGTCAGAACTGGACATGGAACAACAGACTGGTTCCAAATAGGAAAAGGAGTATGTCAAGGTTGTATATTGTCACCCTGCTTATTTAACTTGTATGCAGAGTACATCATGAGAAATGCTGGGCTGGAAGAAGCACAGCTGGAATCCAGATTACTGGGAGAAATATCAATAACCTCAGATACGCAGATGATACCACCCTTATGGCAGAAACATCTGGTCCCATCACTTCATGGGAAACAAATGGGGAAACAGTGGAAACAGTGTCAGACTTTATTTTGGGGGGCTCCACAACCACTGCAGATGGTGACTGCAGCCATGAAACTAAAAGACGCTTACTCCTTGGAAGGAAAGTTATAACCAACCTAGAGAGGATATTCAAAAGCAGAGACATTACTTTGCCAACAAAGGTCCATTTAGTCAAGGCTATGGTTTTTCCAGTGGTCATGTATGGATGTGAGAGTTGGACTGTCAAGAAAGCTGAGTGCTGAAGAATTGAACTGTGGTGCTGGAGAAGACTCTTGAGAGTTCCTTGGACTGCAAGGAGATCCAACCAGTCCATTCTAAAGGAGATGAGTCCTGGGTGTTCTTTGGAAGGACTGATGCTAAAGCTGAAACTCCAATACTTTGGCCATCTCATGCGAAAAGTTGACTCACTGGAAAAGACTCTGATGCTGGGAGGGATTGGGGGCAGGAGGAGAGGAGGGTGACAGAGGATGAGACGGCTGGATGGCATCACAGACTCAATGGACTCGAGTTTGGGTGAACTCCGGGAGTTGGTGATGGACAGAGAGGCCTGGCGTGCTGCAATTCATGGGGTCGCAAAGAGTCGGACACAACTGAGTGACTGAACTGAACTGAACTCATGGAATATATTCCAAGAAAGACCATATCACAGGCCACAAAACTAACACATTTACATTTTCCAAAGGTTTGGAAACTAAACAACACACTTCTGCATAACCTATGGGTCAAAGAGAGTATTAAGGAAAATAAAATCCAAGGAACTACATGAAAATGAAAATAAACACATCAAATTCATGGAACACAACTATAGCATGATTAGGTAAATTCATAACACTAACACATTAGAAAAAAAGAAAAGCCTCAAATTAGTAATTGAAGTTCCCACTTCAAGAACCTAGAATAAGATAAACTGAAAATGAGGAGACAAGAAACACACAAGAAATTAGCAGAAATGAAAACAAAAATACACTGTACAAAAAAATTCTATGAAACAGAGTTGTTTTTTTTTTTAAAGATCAATAGAATTGACAAATCTCTAGCAAAAATGACAAAAAAGAGAATAGACAAAAATTACCAGTCAGGAAGGAAATGGGCTTCCAGACATTTGTACTTTGGCCACCTCATGGGAAGAGCTGACTCACTGGAAAAGACTCTGATGCTGGGAGGGATTGGGGGCAGGAGGAGAAGGGACGACAGAGGATGAGATGGCTGGATGGCATCACTGACTCGATTGAGTCTGAGTGAACTCCAGGAGTTGGTGATGGACAGGGAGGCCTGGCGTGTTGCGATTCATAGGGTCGCAAAGAGTCGGACACGACTGAGCAACTGAACTGAAGTGAAATGTATACCACATTAGAAGGATAAGAAAGGAATACCACAAAGTATGCTATACATATAAATTTGATGATTCAGAAGAAACGGACCAATTCCTTGAAAAACACTAGCTACTACATCTCAATATTTAAATAGCCTTATAAGTACTAAGGAAATCAAATTCATAGTTAAAATACTTCTAAAACAAAACAAAACAAAAAAACTCCAGGCTCAGCTGTTTTTACTGGAGAATTCTAACACATGTTTATAGAATTTCTCCAGAAAATACTAGAAGAGGAGAGAACACTTTCAAATTGACTTCAGAAAGTATTCTGATGCCAAGACTACTGCTGCTGCTGCTAAGTCGATTCAGTTGTGTCCGACTCTGTGCAACCCCATAGACAGCAGCCTTCCAGGTTCCTCCGTCCCTGGGATTCTCCAGGAGAATACTGGAGTGGGTTGCCATTTCCTTCTCCAATGCATGCATGCATGCTAAGTCGCTTCAGTTGTGTCTGACTCTGTGCAACCCCACAAACAGCAGCCCACCAGGCTCCTCTGTTCACAGGATTCTCCAGGCAAGAATACTGGAGTGGGTTGCCGTTTCCTTCTCCTATGCTAAGACTAACAAAATCTAAAAACAGTTAAGTATGGCTAGTTATCAGGAAATATAAACTAAAACCACAATGAGATATCTTTATACACCTACAGAATGACTAAAACGAAAAATAGTGACAACACCAAATGCTGCTGAAGATGTTGGAGAAACTACATCACTTATATACTGTTGACAGAAATGTGAAATAATATAGCTACTCTGGAAAAGTTTGGCAGTTTCTTGAAAAATGAAATGTGTAACACTGCATGACCAGCAACTGCACTCTTTGGTCTATATTCCAAAGAAATAAAATTTAAGCTCACAGAAAAACCTATATATGAATATTTATTGCATCTTTACTTGTAATATACCTAAACTAAAAACAACTCTGATGTCCTTAAGAGGTGAATAGTTCAACAAACTTTGGTGTATCCGTACTATGGAATGTGGCTCAGCAATCAAAAGGAACAAACTCCTGTTTTATACAACAACTCTAAAGAATCTCTGGAGAATTCATTCAAAATGAAAAAAGGCAATCCTCAAATATTACCTACTATATGATTACATATGTACAGCAATCTTGAAATGATGAAATTACCGAAATGGGAGAAGAAAGCAGTGGCTGCTGCTGCTGCTGCTGCCAAGTCGCTTCAGTCGTGTCTGACTCTGTGTGACCCCATAGACGGCAGCCCACTAGGCTCCCCCGTCCCTGGGATTCTCCAGGCAAGAACACTGGAGTGGGTTGCCATTTCCTTCTCCAATGCATGAAAGTGAAAAGTGAAAGTGAAGTTGCTCAGTCATGTCCAACTCTAGCGACCCCATGGACTGCAGCCCACCAGGCTCCTCTGTCCATGGGATTTTCTAGGCAAAAGTACTGGAGTGGGGTGCCATTGCCCTCAGGGGTTAAAGAGAAAACAGGATAGAAGGGACATGGGTGTGACAAAACCAGGGATTATCTTGACTTTATCAGTGTCTACATTCCAGTTTGAAACTGTATTAGAGTTTTGCAAGAGGTGACTTTTGGGGAAGACTAGGTAAGGGGTCCAGAAAATCTCTGCATTTCTTACAGGTGTACGTAAAGCCACAATTATCTCAACATAAAGCATTTCATTAGTAAAGGGTACATAAAGTAACAGAAAGATAAAGTAACAAGGAAAGATTTAAGTATATGAACAACCATTGCTCTGAGATCTGTAGACAAAGCATTATCACAGTTTACTACAAAAGAAAGAAAATGAAACCTCAGGCATATTGCCTATGCCTAATGAATTTATCAAAAACAATTCATTAAATCATTTGCTAAATACCATTTTTACTCCAGTGTGCCTACCTTCAAATAGACTTCAGGTGGAATATTTAAAATTATGTACAAGGAAATAATTAAGTTTTCTAATGATGTACTAGAAATTTAAGTTCTAAGACACCAAGCATAAGACTTGAAAGTGAATTTAGACTAGGTTTCCCAGCAACTAAACCAAAAGGACAATATAGTATTTATTATCTGACAAAGGAAGCATACAAGTTCAACTGTTAACTGTAAGCCTTTTCTGGACTTTAAACTCAAAAAGGAATTTATGGGGTGGTACTTGTACAAAGCAATACTGGATGACACTGTAGTTGTAACTATGCTTTATTAAAAATCTAGTCCCTAGTTGGGGACTTTCTTAACTTTCCAGAAGCAAACATACATGGGCACTGGATGTGTGGTACTGCTGTTTACCATAGAAGGGAGGAGCAGAGTGAGGGCTGGCAGAGCCCAGGCAGCAGGTTACAGGCAGCATCAAAAGTACCTGCCGCTAGCCCAAGCCTCTGTTATCTTCTGCGCAGATTATTAAATAACTTTTAATTTTAGGTCTCAGACTGACTTTTGCTTCCTCTTTAACACTGTAGCCAGAATTTGGTTTTGTCACATTTCACTTAATAGCTTCCATTGTTCATAAAAATAGAGACACAAGTCCTTATTATGAGTTCCCAACTCATGACTTCAGTATTCTAAACAACCCATGGGACAAGATCAGCAGAGACCAGGAGTTGCAGCGTGGGTGCTTCGAAGTGGAGTGACTTCAGCAGGGAGTGTGAGTGGGTTATGATCACAGACTCACAAGGATACCATGCTGTCAGGAGCTGCATAGGGAAGGCAGAGGGCTGGCCCCTTCCTGCAGAAGTTTGACCTTCTCAATGTTAAAAAAAATATCAATATTTTAAGTAGATGATCTCTAACAGAGACATTTTCTAGGAAGGCCAATATTATTTCCAAAGGAATTTTGAAATGAAGGTAAAGGTAACTTACACAAACACAATGTCCCCTCTCTTAGAGTAAGCAGGAATAGCACTGGCTATGGTGGCAAATCCATATGAGTATATTATGGCTTCTTCTGTCTTCATAAATTTTGCCAGGCGGTCTTCTAAATCCAAGTGCACATCTAGTTCAAGAGTAAAAAGTTAAATGGTTAAAAGGTCTTTTAATTCTTTTTCTTTGACTAAAGAAGAAAGAAAATAACATAGGCAGTTTAGTTATTAGTAGTCACCTTGTGGTCAAATGTAATTGTTTTTAGTTACAAGTTATACAGTATCTACTAAGATAATTCCAGGCCCAAACTATGTCTATACTCTGTGAACTGAGTCAGCTACTCATCTGTCCGTAAACACGTAACTCAGATGGCTCTGACTCGGTTTTGCTTTCGTATTACTCTAGCAGTAAGAATTCAAGGCCCTGTCACTTTGCCCACTTTAACTTCTCTCAATCAACAGTGCTGAGGTGTTATCAACGTATGTTAATTTATTAATGCCTTTTTGCATTTTAGCAGAAGTGACCAAACCAGGCATTAAGACAACTGTCAAGCAGTTTTTAAAAGGAAAAGAAATACAAAAGCAAAGTGGTTAAAAAGAACTCCACACACTCTGCATTGAGAGGGAGCCTTTCTCAACTATGGTGGTCACTCCGCTGACAGTTTGTGTCAGCATTTATTGGTGGCACCTGCCATTATACTTTAGGACTGAGCTTCTGTCTGAATTTTCTTTCTAAGAGTACTGGTGAATCCAAATGTAGAATACAAAGAGAAATATGGCCCTTTTATGGAAGCAGCTTAGGAAGAATGTTGATATAATTATAGGGATAAACTGTAATTATTAAACTGTTTTTTTTCTTCTCTCTTACATCATGGTTCCATATAGCCTTTCACCTTCCTAGACCCTCAGATGAAAAGACCAGCGATATCCGGAATAAACAGTATACTGACTGGCTTTGAACTGGAAAACTTTAAGGCGTCTTGAAGCATTACCCATGAGCAGAAAAATTTTTTTAACTTCCTTTAGCTCTTTTAACTACAGCAGGACCCAAGCCTGGAGAACCAGATCAGCGTTTTACCCTTGCCCTGTGCAAGGAGAACTCAGAAGCTGATACAGGGAAGACGCAGCCAGGCCCCTCTAGCCTTGCAGTTTCAAGAGAAAGAGGACGAGCTCAGAGCAGTAAAGGCAGACTTGCATACAGAGCCGGGGTATGTCCACTGAGAGGAATCAGAAGCGCAGGCAGTGGCAGAGGACCTAGATGTTCTCCACTAAGGGCTGAAGAAGGCTGATGGCCCAGCAGAACCCTCCCTTCAGCCTACATGTCGAGGACCTGTAGGTGGGAGCATCGCACTAAGAGGCCCCTTCAGCATCAGCCTTCCCTGCGGTATGCCCCTCCCCACCAGAGCATTCCTGGTGAGAAAGGGGAGAAGGAAAAGACCTGAAGGACTGAGATATACAAAAGAAACAACCCAGCCCACGGTAAGGGACAGGGACCTAGTTAATTATAAAGCTTCCATCACCTTCCAGGGAGGGGTAAGTTCAGCAATAGGAATAAACCACTTTTTAGAACATTTGACTAAAGTGTCTAAACTCTGTAAACCCACTTACTGATATATCAGAGGCAACCTAATCTTATTGCGATGCCTTTTAATTAATGAGACAAAATTGAGAATTATAAAAGATACAACTTCACAAAGGACTACATTTTAAAAAGGAGATGAGGGCTGTCTAACAATCTCAGTTAATTCAACTGTAAATTAAACATTTAGTAAATATCACATAAAGATACTGTGATAAGCACTGGGTCAGGGAGAAATACAGGGCTCCTGCCACCTGACAAAGTGAGACAGCTAAGAGAGGCATCTGGCAGTTTTCAATGGAGAACTCTGAGCCTACAAGGGAGACAAAAGACTAAGCTGTGCCTTTGGTCTCCTGGTCTGAAGCATCTGGGTCCCTTCTACACTCAGAACTGCAACACCTCCGTAGTGACTTCTGACTAAAGGCAGAGGTCCCTCAATCATGAACTGAAGGCTGCAGGGGTGGGAGCCAGTCATTGAGCGAGAAATGAGACAGCACAGAGGGTCCAAACTAAATCCCAATTTGATGGCAAGAGAGGCACGGTGAGGAATTAGAAAATTTAGCAGCAATATCCGAAAAATAAAATAAATCAAAGTCTACTTCATAGACTTCTTAAAGAATGATACAGAATTGTGAAAATGAACTATTTACCCCATTCTAATCAAGCAATGATTTAAAAAAAATCTAGGCATGCTTCTGCCCATTTATAAGTTTAAAAGTATACCAATATAGCCTGAAAGTGAAAGTCACTCAGTATAGTGTGCGACTCTCTGCAACCCCATGGACTATACACAGTCCATGGAACTCTCCAGGGCAGAATACTGGAGTGGGTAGCCTTTCCCTTCTCCAGGAGATCTTTCCAACCCACAGATAGAACCCAGGTCTCCTGCACTGCGGCAGATTCTTTACCAGCTGAGCCACAGGGGAAGCCCAAGAATACTGGAGTGGGTAGCCTATCCCTTCTCCAGCGGATCTTTCTGACGCATGAATCGAACCAGGGTCTCCTGCATTGCAGGTGGATTCTTTAGCAACTGAGCTATCAGGGAAGCACTCCCATATAGCCTATTACATAAAAAATACATGAAATATCATTTGATTTCCATTACCAGTCAAATAGTTATTTTTATAAACTGATACTTTAATTAGATCAATATTAAATAAACATGAGATTTCACAATAACAAGGTCTAGAAAGATGCATCCTGGTTGATCGAAATAGTACCAAAGGAGTGCTTAGCTTTTCAAGCATCAAACCTGTGATAGCAACACCACCAAGACTACAGACTTGATTTTGCTCCTCCCTGCCCACCATTCTATAAGGTATGTTGCCAGGGAAAGGTTTCAGGCAAAAATCTGACAAGAACAAGGAAAGCAGAAAAGCACCAGACATCCAGCTTCCTCCATGCGGCTGAGCACGAGCATGTCTCAGGTGTGCCTTCCTTTTCCTCTGTTAGTGTCCTCTGAGCACCTTCCCTACACGAAGACCCCCACCTCTCCGCTGCCTCTCATTTCTGATCAGATGAGAGAGCAGGTCCCATGTAGGAGGCCTCCTTCAAATTACCATGCTACCTCTAAATCGGGAATTATCTATGGCAAGTCTCAACAATTTAGCTAGCAGAAGTACTACCCAAGTCACAGTGAAATGCTTTCATTCATTATCTCCATTTCAAAAAGAAAAAACATGCTGTGCATACAAACTTTCTACCAACCACAAAAAGGGATTTAAAGTCATTCTGTAGATCTAAATGATTCTCATTGATTAGCAATAAAACAAATAAAAATAAATAAAACAAATACATCTTGGCTCTGCTTTAAGGGTTTACAGTTAGCAACTCAGTTGATAAAAAAATTATGTTAATACTCTCATCACACATACTCATAACCATTTTTATGTCATTACCATGAAGTGGTAAGAAGAATCTCTCTACAATAAGTCAGTGATTTACTGGTTCTTGTCTAGTCCCAGAAGCTTAAATAAGACAGGCCTTTTCTCCTAACTAAAAACACTGGGCTTTAGCTGATGTCAGCCTTGCAAAGCAGGTTTTGTGACAAGTGAACAAGGATAGCTGTATGACTTCTTTTTATGTATGATATTACACTGCAATGAAGAAATTCTCAACAAAAGGGCAGGGGAGGCAGCAAACAGAAAAAACTGCCAGGGCATGTTCTTTGACTCTGGATGTCTATCTTCTGTGTGCACGATCCCTTTCAACAATTAGATTCATAGATCTGCATGCGGCATTTTTAAATTCACTGCTAGGAAACAATATGGCAGGCAGGAGGCTATGGCAGGAGGTGACCAGAAGGCCTCCATGTCCTCTCTGCCCTTTCTGCTGCCCTTGCTGGCACTTGCTCCCTCACCAGAACGTAACAGATGGGAGGCAAGGCTAGGGCAGGATGCCCCACACCAAGCACAGAGCCTGGCCATGGTGGTCATCACAGGGGCTCAGATCTGGGCTCCCTCACTGCCAGCTGCGAACTCCAGACAGGCCTAAAACTGTTCTGTCCCTCTCAGGTCCTTCCTCTGTCAAATGGCAACAGGTGTACCTACCTGAAAGGATTGTTAGGAGAACCGCAAGAGTTAATGCTCATAAACACTCAGAATAATGCCTGGCATGGAAAAAGCAACATATTGTGTGTTTGTTCAACTAAATTAATATTTGTAGAATAAAAGAAAATGTTTTCTTCTTTTAAAAGGAAATATCAGATATGTTATCTTCTAATGAAGCTATCCAAATCCTGGATATCCAAATATAAGGGCTATCTTATATTAAAGCCACTCAGTTCAATTTCCTATTTATCAGAATAAAAGGAGGTATTATGGCCAAGTTCTAGTTTGTTGTTTAGAGGAAAAACCATAAAATTGCCAATTTTAAAACAGTTACAACCTACTATATTTTCTCTTTATATCTCCATATTTTTATGTTACATACTTTTTTTAAATACCTGAGACTTGGACAATTTTTCTTAAAAGTACAAATATCACATATGTACTCATTAAAATACAAAAACAGTGCTGAATGTTTTCCAGAATGCTTTTGCATGCAGTATTTTTTCACAAACAGGATTTTACGTGATTCTTACCAAAATGTTCTAAGTTGCACAAAGATCATTCCCTGCCTACACTGAGAAAACTACAATCCCATGACTGGTAGAAGGAAGTGGCAAATCTAGGAATTTTATGACCAAATGCTTTTCCTACTAAAACATGCAGTCAAGATACTATACAAGAGAGAAAAAATATCTTTAAAATAAACAAATGAACAGTTCTTTACTCTTTTCTCTAAAACACAATTAAATGTCACTATCTCTCACCATGAAACCCTGCCAGTAACTGTCTTTTGATTCAGTTTAAGACCATAGAGCCAAGTATGTATTACATATGCAAGGCAGATCCCAGGCCTGAGGAATAAACAAATAAATGAGATCTGAATGCATTACAAACAAAATAAAAAGGTTCAACAAGAGCAATTATCAAAGGCACTGGGACTGCATTAGCCTTAGAGAAAAGGAAGGCTCCACAACTTGATAACACCATTTGACTCATTCTAAAATACACATTAAAACAGTAAGATGAGAAGGTGGAAAAACCTCTGGTTCACATGGTCCTTTACTATATAAGACAACTTGCTGGGCCTTTAGGAGGCAGGTAAACATTTAGCCTAAGAAACTAGAAGAATTTTAATTCAATTCTCAATTTTCTTTTTTCTGTGTTAATCACCTGCTGCTGCTAAGTCACTTCAGTCACGTCCGACTCTGTGCGACCCCAGAGACGGCAGCCCACCAGGCTACCCCGTCCCTGGGATTCTCCAGGCAAGAACACTGGAGTGGGTTGCCATTTCCTTCTCCAATGCATGAAAATGAAAAGTGAAAGTGAAGTCGCTCAGTCGTGTCTGACTCTTAGCGACCCCACTGACTGTAGCCCACCAGGCTCCTCCGTCCATGGGATTTTCCAGGCAAGAGTACTGGAGTGGGGTGCCATCGCCTTCTCCGGTTAATCATCTAGTATCACCTAATTTTACTATCAAACAATAAGTAGAAAATGTTTTAATAAGGACATTTACTTTTCCAATAAGTGATTTTCATTCATTACTTGAAATGTTGAGAAAAGAGCTAAAACAGGCAACATTTTCTTCACTGAAAATAGATGCCTGAATGATCCTTTCAGGAAAAAGACAAAATTAAAAGCAACCTTTCGCTGGGCCAGGGAAAGAGACCCTAGTCTCACAAACGCACAAGCTACTAAAATGAAAGGAAAGGGGTCTTTCACTTCTGCTTTAATGCTCAGTGCAAAGGGTTAATGTACCATAAATATTTTGAATAATTTAACTGTAGAAGGTATTTTAGAGATTTAAAATATAGCCTTAGCAGATCTCAGGTAGCTTCCCTAAGCTTACCTACACTGAAATTTCAAGGTAATGTAATACAACTACAATAATTTAAGTGATCGGTTCCAGAATAAGGAAAAATATAGAAAATATCGTATCGAAAAAAAAAATAAATAAAAATATATGCAATATACATATAAAGAAAGGAAAAAAGATGATAAGCAAGCATAGATAACTGCTGAAAAGGAACAAAGCAAGTTAATAGGAAGGACGATATACTCAGAAAACACACCAGGCAGGTTTGGTGTCTTATTACAAAACCATCACACTGCAAATTAATCTTCAATCTTTATCCAGATACCACAGTCTGTTTGAACCCTGAACTACAATAGGATAAGAATGATACGTGTGAGTGGGCGTGTGCTGTCATTTAGTCGTGTCCAGCTCTTTGAGACCCCATGGACTGTAGCCCACCAGGCTCCTCTGTCCATGAGATTTTCCAGGCAAGAATACAGGAACGGGTGCCATTTCCTACTCCGTGGGATCTTCCTGACCCGGGAGCCCACGTCTCTCGCACTTCCTGCACTGGCAGGCAGATTCTTTACCTCTGTGCCTGCCACCTGGGAAGCCCGGAGAAAGACACAGTGACAAATAAAGCTGTTCACAAAAGAGCTGATAACACAACCATGTGTTTATTACATTCAGACATACGGGAGACTAAATTTAAAACAAACTCGAACAGCACACTACATATATATGGTATGCTATCATTTTTGTAAAACTGGGGTGAAAAAGTATGAAATGGTTTGCATACACTGAAAAAAAGTCTCTGGAAGAATTAACAAGAAACTACTGACAGTAGCTGTCTTTTCTGGGAGGCAGAATGACAGTGGGTAGAGACTTCACTATCTTTTTAAACCTTTTTGAGATTTATATCATGGACTGAATTATTCAATCAAGAAAATTAATTTAGGGTTTTATGAAAAGTGAAATAAGTCAGACAGAGAAAGACAAACACCGTATGATCTCACTTATATGTGGACTCGAAGAAACAAAACAAACAAACCACAATGAAAACAGATTCATAGATAGAAGAAATATGTGGCTGCCAAAGGGAAAGGGGATGATGAATGGGGATAATTAGGTACAGGGGGTTAAGAGGTACAAACGTCCTGTTATAAAATAAATAAGCAATGGGGATGTAATATACACCATAGGGTATATGGCCAATAATATTGTAGTAACTTTAGGGAAAGATGGTTGCTAGACTTGTCATGGTGATCATTTCATAATGTATGCAAATGTCAAATCACTATACACTTGAAACTAACAATATTTTTTGTCAACTACATTGCAATTTAAAAATTAATCTAAAAATCATTAAAGACCCCCACACACACAAATCTGGAAGCACACAGCATCCTATTATGCATATTTCAGGTGATTCAAATGAAAAATTGACTGGGCGATTACAACAACATATTTCCACAGTTCTGGGAAAACTGGTCTTAAAGATTCGAAACTTTTTTTTCACTAAATTTTACAATAAATCTCTTATTGGTCTTCTCAGATAACTCTCGAGCAAGAGTCAAGGCCACATGGGCAAATAAAATCTGCTAGAAAGAGAGAGTTTTAAGAAAGCAAATTCTTTACCCCAGCAAGCAGATCATGGAAAGAAAGGCTTGTTGATCAGATTACAACAAATAAACCTGTAAAAACAAAAAGTGCCTTTTCTAGTTTTCTAATTCTTATCAAGGAAATAATACCCTACCAATAAAAAGCAGGCAAACAACTCATGTTTGCATTAGGCTAGAAGAAAGAGGGAGGTTTTGATCTAAGCTCTTTAAAGTCTTTGATCTTCCCATTACGACTGCAAATCAAGAAACTTGTTTTCTAGTTTTAGGGTTGAAATTAATTAGCAGTGTGACCATGAGGAAGTCACTTAACCTCTCTGAGCTTTCTAGTTCTCTTCTGAATAGCTGGGATGCAGGAATACAAGATTTTAAAGATCCTGTCCAGCTGCAGGATTCTTGGACACTAACTCCCATCATCTGTTTCTAAAACAAATAATTCAACCACTAAACTAGCTAAAGGATAAAGAAAGGTGCTCCCTTAAATAAAAACATCTTAACTGCAGAAGTGAAAAAAAAAGCACAGACCAAGAAATGAAAATGAGCAGAGAAGACTTTAAAAGAGACTTCCTTCCCTGACCTCTTTCCCCAGCCTCTGACATTTCGTAAACCAGAATGTTGTTTCCAGTAGTATACTCACTTGAACAATTATATAACAACATTTCTGAAATTTTCAGAAGCAAAGAACAATATACATTTAACAAAAACCATCATAAAATTCCAAGGTCTTCTTTGATGACTCTGATTTAGGGAGTTTACTGTGTTTGAAATCATACTCATCCTAACAGGTAGTTAATCCATCCCCAGGTCATCCACACATAAGGAAATCAATGATCCTTCATCTTCATTCCAGAAAGAAAAGGGCTATACAGTTGATCACTGCCCCCCGTACCTCCAATCTGTTCTCACCTTGCTCCTGGCATGTGGTTGTCCAGCTAGGGCAACTTCCCAGTCCCTCTGCTGGAGGCATGATCCAAGTTATGTTTTCACCAATGGAATGTGGGCAGAATGATGAGCAATACCACCTGCCCACCCAAACGGGTACAGCAGCCCTGCACTCCTGCTCCCCTATACTCATCATTTGGCTACAGCCACGCAGACCAGGAAGGTGCCCCTATTAGGCCAACAGCAACAATACAGGGAAGATTTGGCTTCCTGCACAACTATGAAGAGCAGAGCCATTCAAACCAGATGCTTCCCATCACAAATGTCACGCACGGCAGACAGTCTCCTCACACCATTGTCTCTTGGGGCAAATGCAACAAGAGCTCAGTCTTCGTCCTACTGAGACAGTGCGCCTTAGGTACCCATGGCCCTTCAACACAAGGGACAGTCAGCTTAAGATCAACATGTCTCCCACCAATGGTCTCAAACACAAAATCTTCTGGAAAGTTCATTTGCTTATTACCACAACTAATAAAGGATACCTTTTCCAAGAAGTTATGAAATCAGATTGGATCTTAATTGTTGGAAGCAGCAGTCTAAAAAATATGACAGAAAACATACCAAATGTGCCATAAAATCCTCTAGGTCCACAAGTTCCCACACCATACTTCTTTAGAGATGCCAAAGCTGCTGCCTTTGTGGAAAAAAAATATATATTGTAATAATTTATCCTTAAGAACTCAAAAATGAAATTTCCTGTTTTTTCACCCACATAGCTCACATACCTCTCTAGTTGCCTGGCTTTTCCTCCTTTATAAGAACTAAGACAATTCTGATAGGATATAAAGAAAGGAGGGATGGAAAGATTTAGGCATATGACTAAGAACATGGAAAAGTTATATTAGCTTGACCATTAAAACCTGGTTGTTAGTCACTCAGTCGTGTCCAACTCTTTGCGACCCCATGGACTGTAGCCTACCAGGCTCCTCTGTCCATAGGATTTTCCAGGCAACCGTACTGGAGTGGGTTGCCATTTCCTTTTCCAGGGGATCTTCCTGACCCAGAGATCGAAATCAGGTCTCCTGCACTGTAGGCAGACACTTTACCGTCTGACAACCTGGTTAACTCAATGCATTCGCACTTTTTGGCATTTTGGGCATAAGTTTTACCTCAAAGTTCATGGACATGAACTTGTACAAACTTTGGGAGATGGTGAGGGGCAGGGAGCCCTGGCATGCTACAGTCCAAAGGGTTGCAAAGAGTTGGACATAACTGGGCGACTGAACAACTTTCCTCAAAAAATATTTACTGGCTCACAATCCCAAAAGGAGATGAAGCAATTTCCTGGACACATCTCCAACTATTACTGGGTTTGGTTCATATAGTTCTCTGGCTGTCACCTAACACTAAACCACATTAGGACACTCCTGCCTTCCCTTGTTGAAAACTAGGTTACAGCTCTGTCAAGAAAGAATAATGATAAACATTTACAAAGCCCTTTCAGATATTCTGCATTTGTCTCTTATTTTATGCCCAGTTGCTCAAGTCAGTCATGTTATCTGTCCACTTCAGCATATGTGCTACCTACCTTGAGCCTAGGGTTATCCAACAATCCAAGAAAATTGAATGAAGCAAAGTTTATACATTCTTTTCCATTCACCACGATGTTATGGCTTGGAGGGCTGGGGAAAGAGACAAGAGTGGTATACTTCAGTCATTTGTGTTGCAGGACACACATTATTATACTGTCTCGGAGAGGGAAGGGGACAGGACACACAAGTGTGTCATTCTACTCTATTCGCATACTCCTATCTCTCTTTTTATTCTTAAAAAGTAAAATTAGAAAATGGTATATTAAAAATCAGATACTTGGTAATTAACTCTACTCTTAATAGGCCCCTCTATACTACTTAAATTAAAAAAAGGTGAGCTAGAATTTCAAGATTTTGGATAGATAAATGGCAAACCTTTGCTTGGTTTTGAAACTCACTTAAGTTGCTAAATAAAGTACCTCAGGAAAACATAGAAACATCAAGATCAAAGGCATGAAGAGACAGAGCGAGTCACAGTCTTACAGACAAGAGTTTAAAAATACATGTTATCTACAGGAAGCCACCACAAGAATAAGTAAGCCATGGCCCCCATTTCTAAAGTTAATGCTGAAACGCTATTTAAAAGGAATTCGCCACCCCTCCACAAAGGGGTAAAATAAGAGTGCCCGGTTGCATAGAGCATGGATCTGAGTTCAGCTGAACAGGAGATGGGCTCTTACTCAGACAACCTATCGTCCTCTGCTGAAAAGTACTCGAGCTACAAGTCATGCTTTAAAAATACAGGCCAAACTATGGGACACGAGCTATTAAAGGGTGTGATTAATGGATCACAGCCAGCCTATTTCACCTAAAGGAAATCGTAAGAATAAAGAATAGAATGGAACAGAAACATACCACACAGGGCCAGGGTCCTGGACAGTGGCACAGAACTGATTGTTTCACAAACTCACTGCTCTGTCACTGGGCTGTTCTGTAAAATGTACTGCGGCCAGAAAAGACTAGGGAACACCACTCTCACCAGTATATTCTAACAGAACTAGTTTTCTGTGAGAAAAATAATGAAAAAATGCTGGGAATCCAGGGAAGGAAAAGAATGACTACTAGAAGTAAATTAACAAAAGCAGATGAACTCATACAAGACTCTGAAAAGAACAGCTGTAGATCAGTCAGGCAGATTCTGTCTGCATTGTGGCTAGTGACGGCTTCAGAAACTCAGGGGTGTCACTTGGCCTCCATGAGCCTGTTTCTTCATCTATAAAGTGGGGTGAGAAGCTATGGCTCAAATTGTCATTATAAAAAGTGCTCATTAACTGTCTTCTTTCTTCTCTATGGCTTCAAGGGCTTTTTCTCTTTCAAATCATCCACTATGATTCTAAATCTACTATGTCACTTGTTTTCCCAATTTCTGCTGCTGCTGCTGCTGCTAAGTCGCTTCAGTCATTTCCGACTCTGTGCGACCCCAGAGACGGCAGCCCACCAGGCTCCCCTGTCCCTGGGATTCTCCAGGCAAGAACACTGGAGTGGGTTGCCATTTCCTTCTCCAATGCATGAAAGTGAAAAGTGAAAGTGAAATCGCTCAGTTGTGTCCAACTCCTAGTGACCCCATGGACTGCAGCCTACCAGGCTCCTCTGTCCATGGGATTTGCCAGGCAAGAGTACTGGAGTGGGTTGCCATTGCCTTCCCAATTCCTAGGACTTCTTTAGTTTCACAAAACTGAAGTTTCATAAAATTTCCTGAGGTGGTGGAGCTGGCACCCACAAGAACATGAAAAAGCAAAATATCCATGTAGACAAGGGCTGCACACAAAAATCTCAAACATTCCAGAATGGAGGGCAGAATCAGTAATATGAAAGGACCTACTCACTGATCTTAAGAGAGCCTCCCAGAGAGGCAGGAGGCAAATGGGTCTTAATATGGAGACAGAGATAGTGGCAGCCATCATTTTGGGAGATCATCATACATGGCAACACGGCTGCTGACAAGTGCCATTTTGGAAATCCCACTCTAGCTTATTAGCACTGAAACTGAGCTCTGTCTACCAGCCAGTCAGCACTAGTACTGGGAAATGCCAGGCCAAGGGATGAGATGGGCGGAAACACAGTCCCACCTACTAGCAGGCAGGCTGTCATAGGACCCCATGAGCTGCAGGAACCCCAAGACTAAACCTGCCCACCAACACTAGGTAAACACTAGCTCTGGGGCTCCTGGCCTTCAGTCAGCTACTTCGTAACCTGGGCCCACCCACCAGGGGGTTGGCACCAGGACTGGGACTCCACTAGCCATGTAGCCAGCTGTGCAGGATCTGGACATGCCCATCAGGGGCCAACAACTTCTGCACAACTTCTGTGGTAACCAACTAGACCAAGGACCAGCCATGGCTACCAAGTATCCATAGGAGTCAGTCCACTGAAACAGACTCACTTAGCACACACAGGGCATGCTCAGAACATGTAGCTCTGGTGGCCAGATGGAAGAATGCTGTTGCAAGTTTAAAGCAATACAAGAGTATCTCAAGAAACAAAAAATCCCTCAGATAAATGACAACCTTACACTTAAAGGACATAGAAAAAGAACAAGCAAACTCCATAGTATAAAGAATAAAATGTCACACACGAAAAATCACAGAAATTTCACACAAAAAGGACATTATAGACCGATATCATTGATGAACATAGATGCAAAAATCCTCAACAAAATATCAGCAAGCTGAATCAAACAATACATTAAAAGGATAATACACCATGATCAAGTGAAATTCATCCCAAGGATGCAAGGATGGTTCAATATCCAAAAATCTATCAACATGATCTATCATATTAACAAACTGAAGAATAAAAATCATGATCATCTCAACAAGGAGACAAAGTTTTGACAAAATTTAACATCCATTTATGATAAAAATACTCTCAACAAAGTGAGTACAGAGGGAACATACCTCAACATAATAAAGTTCACACGGAGCAAGCCCACAGCTAATATACTCAACTGTGAAAAACTGAAAGCATTTCCTTTAAGATTAGGAACAAGACAAGGATGAGCAAGGAATCTAAATAGATATTTTTCCAAAGAAAACATACAGATGGCTAACAGGCACAAAAGATACTCAACATCACTAATCATCAGGAAAACACAAAACAACGATGAAATACCACCTCACACCTGTCAGAAGAGTTATCATTAAAAAGACAAATAACCAGTGTTGGCAAGGATGTGAAGAAAAAGGAACCCTCATGCATTATTTGTGGGAATGCAAATTGGTACAGCCACTATGGAAGATAGCATGGAATCACTTCAAAAATTAAAAATGGAGCTATCATATAATATAGCAATTCCAACCCTGGGTATTTATTTAAAGAAAACAAAAGCACTCATTAGCAAATATTTTTCCACGCTTATGTTTATTTCAGCATTATTTACAATAGCCCAGATACGAAAGCAATCTGAGTGCCCATCAGTATGGAAAAAGAAGATGTAAGGAGGAGTATTACTCAGCCAAAAAATAAAGAACAAAATCTTGCCACTTGTGAGAACGTGAACAGATCTACAGGGTATTATGCTGAGTGGAATAAGTCAGAGAAAGACAAATATGTATGATTTTACTTACATGTGGAATCTGAAAAGCAAAACAAATGAACAAACATAACAAAACAGAAGCAGTCACAGAGAAGCAGAGTCATAGCCAGAGGGAAGGGAGGCTGGGGGAATGAGAAAAAACGGGTGAGGAAGATTCATAGGTACAAATTTTCAATTATAAAATAAATGAGTCATGGATATGAAATGCACAGTGTGGGGAATACACTTAATGATTATTGTTGTATCTTTGTATGGTGATAAATGGTAATTAGATTCATCATTGTGATCATTCTGAAATGTATACAAATATAAAATCACCATGTTGTATACCAGGAACTAATATAGTGTTTTAAGTCAATCACACTTCAAAAAGAAACAAACTCACAGGAAAAGAGATCAGATTTGTGGTTACCAGAGGCAGGTTAGGGAGAGGGGGTATTGGATTAAGGTGATCAAAAGGTACAAACTCCCAGTTATAAGATAATTAAGTACTGGGGATGTAACAAGCTTCCCTGGTGGCTCAGATCGCAAAGAATCTGCCTGCACTGCATGTACAACATGACAAATATAGTTAACACTGATGTTAAATTATATATGAAAACTGTTGAGAGTAAAACTTGTTTTCCTCAGAAGGAAAAAAAAATTGTTATTTAACTTTGAATCTGTATGAGATGATGTATGTTCACTAAACTTAATGCGGTAATCAATTCATGATCTATGTAAGTCAAATCATGCTATACACCTTAAACAGTGCTATATGTCAAGTATATCTTAATAAAACTAAAAAAAATTATTTTCTAATTTTTAAAAGATACTTTATTGCTAACAAATGACAACCATCATCTGACAATACAAGGTTGCCACAAACTTTTAATTTGTAAAAAATGCAGTATCTATGGGAGTGCAATGGAATTCCCAAGTGGTAGAGTAGTAAAGAATCCACCTGCCAATGCAGGAGACACATGAGACGTGGGTTTGATCCCTGGGTTGGGAAAATCCCGTGGAGCAGGAAACGGCTACCTGCTCCAATATTCTTGCCTGGAAAATTCCATGGACAGAGGAGCCTGGTAGGCTATATAGTCCATGGGGTCGCAAAGAGCTGGACATGACTGAGTGCGTGCACACACACACACACACACACACACACACACAGGAGTACAACAAAGCAAAGTGCAATAAAATGAGGTATGCCTATATATAAATACCTGCAAACAGCAGCAGCTGCACCCACTAAGTTACACATATTTTGTTCTCAATGGGAAAAAATAAAATTGAATAACCATATACAAAGGTGAATTCCAGGCATTTTAAAAGCCTAAAAAGTACTCTGAAAAAGGTAACAGAAGAAAATTTAGAAAGTCTTTGTGACCTCAGAATAGGAAATGATTTCTAGAGCAAGTCTCCAAACACAAACCATGAGGCTAAAATGGATGGATGTGACTAAGTCAAAACTAAGAATTTTGGTTCAATGAAGATACCACAGACAAAACTAACAGATGGGTGATAGAAATTTGTTGTATTTCATGAATGCAAGATGGCATCAACTGTATTTTATCTACCACTAAGGAAGAAAGACATGGCCAATTAAAATGTAATGACAGTTTTCTTATTATATGTGTTTCAGGTTATATTTAATGAAAAGGCATTCCTGACACAGATTTTTGTCATTCTACTTTCGCACCTATGTATGGAAAAATATAAACAAGATGAATCAGTTAAGACATTCCTAATTTTTAGTCAGCAGTTCTGACTGACTGCTCCCTGCTACATCATGGACATCACAGGTATTCACACTCCCTGCTAACAGGAGTATCCTGGTATTGCTTAGGAGGATGCTCTGCTATCATCTCTGAGATTACCTGACAAGTCACCCATTCTCTAAATTTCGTGCTGGAACTTTACTATTGGACTAAACTCCTAATTTAATCTTTCCTCAACTGAATCACGTGTTTCTAGAAAGTAAGCTCTTATTATCCAAAGGCAGCAGGAATTTGACAAAGGAATGCTCAAAGCCATAGTCCCAACAGCCTCTGTTCATCCGTCTAGAGGAATCTGAGCATTTCTCCTTCCATCAGCTGTCTTATACGACCTATGGCCACGTAACTCAACTGAGGTGTTGGCAGTGAGTACAGCCATGACCAAGTTCATCAGTGCTAAGAAACGATACCACCCCAACTGCCCCCAGGTAAGAATGACTCCCAGCAGCTGTAAGATTCATATCCATTTCAGAGATCTTAAAATAGAAAGAAAAAAAAAAGTTTCTTAGAATCATTGTAATAAATCACTACACAAGAACTGATCAAGAATTAAAATCTACACAATAATGGGGATTCCTGATAATTGAAAAGTAGGCTGGGAATTAGGTAGAAAAAGAAGTAGAAGATACTAGTAGGCATTCACAGAAGAGAAAAGCCCCAACAGCTAATAAGTAGATAAAATTATACTTAATGGCTCAAATAATCAGAGAAATGCAAAATAAAACAATGTTGTCCAGGAATTGGGTACTGGTATACGCCTGTCTCATTTCCCTCTGGGACTTTCCTACATCATGATTCTCCTGCTGGGCCCACACCCCTAGAGAGACTCAAACAGGTCCATAACAGGATGTCAATCAGGTTTAATAACCACACTGTTTGTAGCAGTGGGGAGTAGAGGCAGCTGAGGTATATATCACAAGGAAAATGGCTAAGTAAAACATGGTAGCCATATACAGCAGAATAATATGTACCAGTCAAAAGAAATGAGAAGTACACTTAGCAATTCCACCTCTCTGTGCTGCCGCATATTTCTTTACACCACTCAACACCAGCTAACACTATATTTACTTCATTTTTGGTCTGCCTGGCCTAAGAGAACTAAGATTTTGATTACTGCACATACTCAGCATATTCCTTGAACACAGCAGGAACTCAAACATTTGTCGAAAAATTGTGTTGAGTAGAAAACTTGTTTAAAAAAAAATCAGAATGGAGTCTAGAGCACAAAATTAAAAACACATTCATAAAACATTAAAAATAGTTTCAAGAATCTATACATGCTAAAAATAATAAAATACATGTTTTTAATGACATAAAATAGTAAAAGAAAGTAAAATACAAGCATTACAGTGAGATCCATTACTGGTGGAGAACAGATGCAGGTGCTGGGGATAAAGGAAACCAAGAAAAAAGCAAATGAGAATGCTGTCTTACGTGAGTGCTGATGAGAGCAGTGCTGAAGAGGAGGTCAATACCTGTGCCTGCAAGAAAGGCCCAAAATGAAGAAAATAAAACAGAGGCTGAACTAAACCAGAGGACAAACCTTTAGCAAATCTGAGTGAGAAAGGAGACACAGATGACTGTAACGCAGACACAAACCCCACAGATGTGTTGTTCTACACATCTGTATATAAAGCTGTGTGTGTACATATATATATATATATATATATATATATATATATATATAGCATATATATTATTTTACATATGAGGAGGACTTCCCTATAGCTTAGATGATAAAGAATCTGCCTGCAATGCAGGAGACCTGGATTTGATCCCTGAGTCAGGAAGATGCCCTGGAGAAGGAAATGGCAATCCACTCCAGCATTCTTGCCTGGAGAATCCCATGGACAGAGGAGTCTGGCGAGCTATAGTCCATGGGATAACAAAGAGTTGGACACAACTAAGTGACTAACACACACACACACATATATATATATTTTTTTTTTTACATATAACTGTTTGAGAAAATTCTATGAACTACTTCATGCAAAAGCATTTGAAAACACAAGAAATGAACAATTACTAAATAACAATAACCAAAACTTACTCATAAAGGAAATAGAAACGGTTTTACAAACTCACTGAAGACATTAAATTCATGATTAAAAATCTATGCTCAACAGAACAAACAACAAATACATATTATTGCCAAGAAAATTACAAGACTACTAAATTTCTGATACCAAACCTGGGCCAGCATAGTAAGGGAAAAGAAAAGACTAAACTCGTTTTCTAATACTGATACTAAAAGTACCAAATATTAGCCAAAAAAACAAAAAACAAAAAAAAAAACCCCAACAATTAATAAAAATTAACCAAATAGTCATGCTTAAATAGGGTTTATCTATCACTAAGTTGTAAGAGTTTTCTAATATATATTTTGGATACTAGCCCCTTAACAAATAAATGACTTGAAAATATTTTCTCCCATTTTGCAGGGCTTTGTATTATTTCTCTGATAGTGGACTTTGAAACACAAGTGTTTTTAATTTTAATGAATTGCAGTTTATTTTTCCTTTGGCTGCTTGTGCTTTTTGTGTCATATCTAAAAATCTTTGCCCAACCCAAGATTACAAAGAATTACTCTTTTGTTTTCTTTCTTCTACTAAGAATTTATAATTTTTGCCCTTAAATTTGGGCCTGTGATTAATTCTGAGCTAATTTTCACACATGTTGTGAGTCTGAGGTCTGTCATCATTCTTTTACACATGTCTATCCAGTTGTGCCATCACCATTTGCTAAAAAAGACTATTCTTTCCCTACTGAATTGTCTTGGCACTTTGTTGAAAATCAATGGACCATAATTTAAGGTTGTCCACCCATTTTTAAGAATAAGACACTGAAATGCTAACCAGAAACAAAAAAAGTGAAAGTGTTAGTTGCTCAGTCATGAACGATTCTTTGCAATCCCATGGACTGTAGACTGCCAGGCACCTCTGTCCATGGAATTCTCCAGGCAATACTGGAGTGGGTAGCCATTCTCCAAGGGTTCTTCCTGACCGAGGGATTGAACCCAAGTCTCTCTTATTACAGGCAGATTCTTTACCATATGAGCCACAGGGAAGCTAATTGAAGCACTGTGTAAATAGGCCTGGCTTCTTGACTCACAGTGGGCTTCACTCTATAATAATCAGACACGAGTTCATCTGTGGAAACCCTAAGCTCAAAATTTTCTGTTTTTATTCTCTTGACTTCGAGTTTCACCAAAGAGAACTCCTTTGGTATATATGAGGTATAAATCTGGTTTCCAACTTTCTCTAAGAGCTGAGATGGAGGAAATGGGATCAGCATCCTACTACTCATTATAAACATTTTACTTACATTCTGTTTTCAGAAGGGCACCCGTTCCCTAACACATCCTTCGGACTTTTCATTTATATTTAGCCTTTCCAGAGGGTAAATCTCCATCTTTCTGCAAGTCTACCAAGCTAGAATCTGAGTGACGATGAGTGGTGTGGCTGCTTGCAATTTCCTCGAGAAATTTTATGTATATGCTTAATTACTGTAAAAAAAATCAACCAGTACAATTTAAAACAGTAATGGATTAGAGGAGAAGAGTCACAATCATCTCAACAGATTTAATAAAATTTAATACTCTGATTTTAAAACTAACAAAAAGTTCCCTTAGCAAATTAGGATGAGAAAGGAAGGCCTGTAACACCATACAGGTTATCCCTTAAAAGCTATCAGGAACAGGACACAGAAGTCTTTGTTACCACTCCTATTCAACACTGCATACAAAATATCCCAGCCAGTGTAATAACACAGAAACAAGAAGAAAATGATGCTCTTCATGACAGAAATGAAAACTCTCTGGTATCTAGAGATAAAGCTATTAAAAGATATGCAACATCAATTTCCTGGCTGTGATACTGTACTACAGTTAAGCAAGATGTTACCACTGGGGGACATAATGAAGGGTATATGGAATCTATCTGTATTATTTCTTATGACTTCATGTGAATCTATCATGTTTCAAAACAAAAAGTACGAAAAGTTAAGCAAAATCTTTATGAAAAACATTATCCAACTTTTCTCAGAAACATGAAAGACCTAAATATACAAGTTATACACAAGATACATGGTGATGAGATTCAGTATTAGCAATATGCCAATTCTTTCCAAATTAATCCACAAATTCAATGCATTACTAGTCGAAAGTTCAAATTCATTTTCTGGTGAAATCTGATCAGCTAAACCTAAACTATTAGTGAAGAGTCAAAAAACAGCCTAGACAATTCTGAAGAATAAGAAGGTTAAGGATCCATGCTAGCCAAGACCTATTATTAACCTAGTGGTATAAATGAAGTTCTGGCATAAGAAAAACATATAACACTGTGGACGGAGGTTTGTAACACTGTACAGGAGGCGGTGTCAAAAACTATCCAAAAGAAAAAGAAATGTAAGAAGGCAAAGTGGTTGTCTGAGGTGGCTTCACAAATAGCTAATGAAAGATTAGCAAAAGGCAAGGGAGAAAGGAAAAGATATGCCCAACTGAATGCAGAGTTCCAGAAAACAACATGAAGAGATAAGGGCTTCTAAAATGAACGCAAAGCAACAGAGGAAAACAGTACAATGGGAAAGACTAGAGATCTCAAGAAAACAGAAGATATCAAGGAAACATTTCATGAAAAGATGGGCAGGATAAAGCAGAGAAACAATAAGGACCTAACATTAGCAGAAGAGACTAAGAAGAGGTAGCAAGGAGATGGCAAGAGTGAATGTCGACATTCTAGGAATCAGTGAACTAAAATGGACTGGAATGGGTGAATTTAACTCAGATGACCATTATATCTACTACTGCAGGCAGGAATCCTTTAGAAGGAATGGAGTAGCCATCATGGTCAACAAGAGTCCAAAGTGCAGTACTTGGATGCAATCTCAAAAACGAAAGAATGATCTCTGTTCGTTTCCAAGGCAAACCATTCAATACCACAGTAATCCAAGTCTATGCCCCAACCAGTAATGCTGAAGAAGCTGAAGTTGAACGGTTCTATGAAGATCCATAAGACCTTTTAGAACTAACACCCAAAAATGATGTTCTTTTCATTATAGGGGACTGGAATGCAAATGTAGAAAGTCAAGAAACACCTGGAGTAACAGGCAAATTTGGCCTTGGAATACGGAATGAAACAGGGAAAAGGCTAATAGAGTTTTGTAAAGAGAATGCACTCGTCATACCAAACACCCCCCTCCAACAACACAAGAGAAGACTCTACACGTGGACTTCACCAGATGGTCAACACCGAAATCAGACTGATTATATTCTTTGCAGCCAAAGATGGAGAAGCTCTATACAGTCAGCAAAAACAAGACTGGGAGCTGACTGTGGCTCAGATCATGAACTCCTTATTGCCAAATTCAGACTTAAATTGAAGAAAGTGGGGAAAAACACTAGACCATTCAGGTATGACCTAAATCAAATCCCTTATGATTATACAGTGGAAGTGAGAAACAGATCTGATAGATAGAGTGCCTGATGAACTATGGACTGAGGTTTGTGACATTGTACAGGAGACAAGGATCAAGACCATCCCCATGGAAAAGAAATTCAAAAAAGCAAAATGGCTGTCTGAGGAGGCCTTACAAATAGCTGTGAAAAGAAGAGAAGTGAAAAGCAAAGGAGAAAAGGAAAGATACAAACATCTGAATGCAGAGTTCCAAAGAATAGCAAAGAGAGATAAAAAAGCCTTCCTCAGCGATCAATGCAAAGAAATAGAGGAAAACAACAAAATAGGAAAGACTAGAGATCTCTTCAAGAAAATGAGAGATACCAAGGGAACATTTCATGCAAAGATGGGCTCGATAAAGGACAGAAATGGCATGGACCTAACAGAAGCAGAAGATATTAAGAAGAGATGGCAAGAATACACAGAAGAACTGTACAAAAAAGATCTTCACGACCAAGATAATCACAATGGTGTGATCACTCACCTAGAGCCAGACATCCTAGAATGTGAAGTCAAGTGGGCCTCTGGAAGCATCACTATGAACAAAGCTAGGGGAGGTGATGGAATTCCAGTTGAGCTATTTCAAATCCTAAAAGATGATGCTGTGAAAGTGCTGCACTCAATATGCCAGCAAATTTGGAAAACTCAGCAGTGGCCACAGGACTGGAAAAGGTCAGTTTTCATTCTAATCCCAAAGAAAGGCAATGCCAAAGAATGCTCAAACTACTGCACAATTGCACTCATCTCACACACTAGTAAAGTAATGATCAAATTCTCCAAGCCACGCTTCAGGTATATGTGAACCGTGAACTTCCAAATGTTCAAGCTGGTTTTAGAAAAGGCAGAGGAACCAGAGATCAAATTGCCAACATCCACTGGATCATGGAAAAAGCAAGAGAGTTCCAGAAAAACATCTATTTCTGCTTTATTGACTATGCCAAAGCCTTTGACTGTGTGGATCACAATAAACTGTGGAAAATTCTGAGAGATGCGAATACCAGACAACCTGACCTGCCTCTTGAGAAACCTGTAGGCAGGTCAGGAAGCAACAGTTAGAACTGGACATGGAACAACAGACTAGTTCCAAATAGGAAAAGGAGTACATCAAGGCGGTATATTGTCACCCTGCTTATTTAATTTCTATGCAGAGTACATCATGAAAAACGCTGGGCTGGAAGAAACACAAGCTGAATCAAGATTGCCGGGAGAAATATCAATAACCTCAGATATGCAGATGACACCACCCTTATGGCAGAAAGTGAAGAGGAACTCAAAAGCCTCTTGATGAAAGTGAAAGAGGAGAGTGAAAAAGTTGGCTTAAAGCTCAAAATTCAGAAAACTAAGATCATGGCATCTGGTCCCATCGCTTCATGGGAAATAGATGGGGAAACAGTGCAAACAGTGTCAGACTTTATTTATTTAGGCTCCAAAATCACTGCAGATGGTGACTGCAGCCATGAAATTAAAAGACGCTTACTCCTTGGAAGGAAAGTTATGACCAACCTAGATAGCATATTCAAAAGCAGAGACATTACTTTGCCAACAAAGGTCCGTCTAGTCAAGGCTATGGTTTTTCCTGTGGTCATGTGTGGATGTGAGAGTTGGACTGTGAAGAAGGCTGAGCGCCGAAGAATTGATGCTTTTGAACTGTGGTGTTGGAGAAGACTCTTGAGAGTCCCTTGGACTGCAAGGAGATCCAACCAGTCCATTCTGAAGGAGATCAGTCCTGGGTGTTCTTTGGAAGGAACGACGGTAAAGCTGAAACTCCAGTACTTTGGCCATCTCATGTGAAGAGTTGACTCATTGGAAAAGACTCTGATGCTGGGAGGGATTGGGGGCAGGAGGAGAAGGGGACGACAGAGGATGAGATGGCTGGATGGCATCACAGACTCTATGGACGTGAGTTTGAGTGAACTCCGGGAGTTGGTGATAGACAGGGAGGCCTGGCGTGCTGCAATTCATGGTGTTGCAAAGAGTCGGAAATGACTGAGCGACTGAACTGAACTAAACTGAGCAAGAATGTATGGAAGAACTACACAAAACGGTCTTGACCCGGATAACCACGATGGTGTGGTCACTGGCCTAGAACTAGACATCCTGGAGTGTAAAGTCAAGAGGGCCTTTGCAAGCATTACTACAAAGTTAGTGGAAGTGATGGAATTCCAGCTGAACTATTTCAAATCCTAAAAGATCATGCTGTTAAAGTGTTGCACTCATATGTCAGCAAATTTGGAAAACTCAGCAGTGGTCACAAGATGGGAAAAGGTCTGTTTTCATTCCAGTCCCAAAAAAGGGCAATACCAAAGAATGTTCAAACTACCCTAACACTGAGTTCATTTCACGTGCTAGCATGGTTATGCTCAAAATCCTTCAAGGTAGGCTTCAGCAGTACATGAATCTAGATACATAAGCTGGATTTAGAAAAGGCAAAGGAACCAGAGATCACATTACCAGTATCTGTTGGGTCATAGAGAAAGCAAGAGAGTTCTAAGAAAAAAAAATCTACTTCTGCTTTACTGACTATGCTAAAGCCTTTGACTGTGTAGATCACAACAAACTGTGGAAAATTCTTAAACAGACCAGACCACCACACCTGTCTCCTGAGAAACCTGTATGCAGGTCAAGAAGCAACAATTAGAACCAGACACGGAATAATGGATTGGTTCAAAATTGGGAGAGGAATACAACAAGGCTGTATTGTCAGCCTGCCTATTTAACTTATATGTGGAATACATTATGCAAAATGCCAGGCTCGTTGAACCACAAGCAGAAACCAGGATTGCTGGGAGAAATACCAACAACTTCAAATATGCAGATGATACCACTCTAATGGCAGAAAGTAAAGAGGAACTAAAGAGCCTCTTGATGAGGGTGAAAGAGGAGAAGGAAAAAGCCAGCTTGAAACTCAACATTTAAAAATTAAGATCATGGAATCTGGTCCCATCACTTCATGGCAAATAGAAGGGTAAAAAGTGGAAGCACTGACAAATTTTGTTTTCCTGGGCTGTAAAATCACTGTGGACAGTGTCTGCAGCTATGAAGTTAAAAGATGTTGCTTCTTGAAAGAAAATCTATGAGAAACTTAGACGGTATATAAAAAGCAGAGACATCATTTTGCCAACAAAGGTCCGTATAGTCAAAGCTATGGTTTTTCCAGCAGTTGTGTATGGATCTGGAGTTGGACCATAAGAGAAAGCTGAGCTTCCCAGAATTGACGCTTTTGAATTATGGTGCTGGGTAAGACTCTTGAGAATCTCTTGGACTGCAGGGAGATCAAACCAGTCAATCCTAAAGGAAATCAACCCTGAATATTCATTGGAAGGACTTATGTTGAAGCTGAAGCTTCAATACTTTGCCACCTGATTCGAAAAGCCAACTCACTGGAAAAGAGCCTGATGCTGGGAGAGACTGAAGGTAAAAGGAGAAGGGGGCAGCAGAGGATGAGGTGGTTAGACAGCATCATTGACTCAATGGACATGAATTTAAGCAAACTTAGGGAGATAGTGAAGTACAGGGAAACCTGGTGTTCTGTAGTCTATGGGGTTGCAAAGAGTTGGATATGACTTAGCGACTGAACAACATAAACGAGGTTCTGGCACAGGGAGAACAAATATACCAAAGAACAGAAATAAAGCCAGAAATAGATCTTATATAAGGGAACTAAACATAAGAAGGCTTCCCTGGTAGCTCAGATGGTAACAAATCTACTTGCAATGCAGGAGACCCAGGTTCGATCCCATGGTCAGAAAGATCCCCTGGAGAAGGATATGAAAAAGGAGTCCGACACGACTGAGTGATGAACATGACATATGAAAGTAGGGAAATTTCCAATCAGTAGGTAAAAAATGGATTATTCAACCAATTACGTTGGGACAAGTGACTGTCATACAGAAAACAGGCAAATTAGACGTCTGTGGTAGAAAGGATTTTATGATCATAACATTAATGATTGGTAAGTTTGATTTAAGAACAAGTAAAACTTTCATAAGACCAAAGAAATTCACCTAAGTGAAGAATACAAGCCTCTCCCATGTCAGACCAGAAGTAGGACAGTCTCAGGAGAATGTTGCTCAGTGGTGTCTGATTCTTTTCGACCTAATGGACTGCAGCCCTCCAGGCTCCTCTGTCCATGGGATTTCCCAGGCAAGAATACTGGAGTAGGTTGCCATTTCCTTCTCCAGGGGATCTTCCTGACCCAGAGACTGAACCCACATGTCCTGCATCAGCTGCACTGGCAGGCAGATTCTTTACCACTAAGCCACCTGGGAAGCTCTCTCAAGAGAATATGCTGCATCATATTTTATAAACAAATACTGAAAACTTTCATGGCAACAGGCATATTGTTGTAAAAGCATAAATATAAGCAAAGGAACATCCACCAACTTTGAGATTGTAAATAGTAGTAAAACCACTATCTGGAGGGATGTGTTAAAACCATGTATCTGGAGGGCTGACTGTAATTTAGTTGTACGTTTTTGACTTCATGGAGGGTCAGCACCCCTGCCATACTGTTCAAGGATCAACTATATTTCTAATGCTCTATTTCTTTTAAAAAACAGATTTGAAGTAAACAGCAAAATGTTAATACCTATTACTTCTTGATGATGGATACTATGTGTCTAATATTTTCTCTATACTGAAACAGAAGAACTAAAAATATAAACAGATAAAACACTGGAAGCCAGGAGGGACTAGTGTGAGTTGAACTTTCATAATTCATACTGTGAGAGTCAACAGGGACTGTCTGTCTATACTAATCAATCAAGAAACAGTGGTGTAAGCATACCATTACTATCTACTTATAAAGATCTACAACAGATCTAAAATCAGAAACAAACCAGGTGGCAACAAGGAGGACTGCTGTTTTTCATTTCACTGTCTCACCATCTGAAATACTGTATGTCTGTATTACTTTGAAAAACAGATATGTATTAAAGAGATAAACTCTGAAACCCAAGCTGGAGACTATTAAAGAGCATGTCCGATCTCCAGAAGTTTCTGAACGTCTTATTTCAGCTAAAAAGGGAATACTATATAAACCACCGTATACTTTGCTGAATTTACTTTCAGGAAACCAAACATCAGCCCTTGACTAACAAAACCAGTTTACCCTGAAACAATGTTGTAGTTGAGAGCAGGATGGTCTTTTGAGACAGGAGGAACAAGAGGCTCTGGTTGCCACTCTTCAATCAATTCTTCCTTTTCCTACAAGAGAAAAGCAGTTAAAATACAGTGCAGTGCTACTTACTGGACAGCAACTCTAGCAGTATCTAAACTGTTTGTTGTAATGATGCCATCGTAATGAACACGCTGCTAGAAAGAGGTCCAGACGCTGTGGCTGGAAATGACACTAAATCACCACTGAGTTTTGTGCACTTAACCCCTTACCTCTTTCCTCAACTCAAGACTAAAGGCTCTTTTCCCATGAAACTTCCTGGGTGATGGAAAAGTTTTTTTCATTTTATTTTTGTTCAGAATTTTTCACTGCAGGAAGTATAAATGCTACTGATGATAAAACAAAAAGTCTACAACACAAAGACAAGAAGCACGACTGCAGGTTAAGTGACCTCAGCCTCTTGCAAAATATTACAGACAGCCACACCTTAGGTTCTTATAGGCATGATAGTCATAGGAAGGGATCAACTAGACTACAAAGCACTGTTTCTATAAGCCACTGGCAAGGATTCAGAAGCAACTGAAATATACCAAAAGACTCTCTAATAATGATTATTATAATAGGATTTAGTTGTTTGGAAATTTCTCACAGAAAGCCACTTTATTCCTTTTACCTGCTATTTCTTACATTACAGGTATTTTGACTATTTTGAGTTTCCTATCCTTTCTTGAACTAGAAAAGGCAGTGTAATTTTGAAAATGTACTCTGGATGTATACGATGAGATGAGGCACACCTGATGAACATGACAGAGACAGGAATTCTAGCCTTAGATAAGCCCACTCTTAATATTTCTATTTCCACACTCCTGTTAAATGCTTCTGTGTATGTTTCTCCTAATAGACAACTCTAGGGTATGGCCAGGAGCATACTCACTTAAGGCTCAGGAACTCAAAAATGCTTAGCTGAATAAATCAACTGCATGGAAGAACAGTAGCCTGAACAAGCCTAGAGCACGTGTGATACATATACACAGTCCACTCGCTACCATGGAGACAGATTTCAGAATCAATTCAAGATTGCCTGGTATTCAAGAGACTCTGCACATCTGCAAAACTGAGAAGGGCATTTCTTCTTTGCTACCATTAAGTTAAGCTTTAGAAACGCTCACACAGTTGTTTTTTTTCCTTCCACAGCTTTTAGGGTAAGATGTCAGTGACTACTGAATCTTGCTCTAGGTAAGCTTTGATTTTAGAGGGTTATCCTAAAATTATGTTTAGGCATTATTCTTTCAAAATGCACATTTGTGTGGACTGATATGCTTAAACTTAAATTAAGAATATTAGGAATGATCAACCCCTTAAACAGCTGGGCTAGAAATCTGTTCCATGGCCACGTAATCATTCACATGGAGTTCCTAAATACCAAGGGAAAAAAAGAAAACAGGATTTCTGGGCTGGAGGACTCAATCTTACTGTAATACTATCAAAAGAGTGTTCTATGGTACACTAATCCCACAAGGATCAGTGTGCCATAAAAAAAGGCAGGGGTGGGGATCCGTGGTCAAGTTTAGGGTATCTCTCCAGAGGTTCAAATAGCCACTGGTGTATAAAAAAACCTTTTATATAAGAAATCATGCAACAAGACACCTCTTTAGTTTGCTTTACTCAGGTTTCCTAAACTTATTTGCCCTAAGAGTCACTTGCTGCATATCCCCTAGAGGGGATACTGTCTGACCCTCTCATGATAAACATTAATGATCAAGATAGCAAGGGCCAGCCAGTGAAAACAAGGCAACACTTGCCACACTGCTGTAATTCTATTCCACTTGCACCTTCTCCTGTGAATGCTCCAGCAAGCAAAGAAAGGAGCAGTGTCCATCTTTGTGCTACACTTAACGCTGCCTTGTGAACTCCTGAAGTTGTAGGCACTTTTGTGGGAAAACACCTCTAACTGTACTTGTCTCTAAGTATTCTGGCATATTGCTATAGAGGCTGGACAGGGAAACAATCAAAGTCACAGAAACCACGCTGCAGTCAAAACTGCTCTTCCCCTCTCATACCTGGGGCACAGTTACTCAGTGTTCCTACCCACACGAGAAGGTGGGGGATTCCACAAACCCCTTGGTCCTCCATACTAACAGCCCCCAGAGGGCAGCACTGAAAGTCCTCTTGACACTTCTTCCTAAGGTTTGCCGAACTTGGGCTTGAGCTGGATTCTTTACCATACAGAACACATGAAAATTCGATTTGGGGTGTGAAGGTGGAGAGTGGTGGGATGGAGAGGATTCTCTCCGACTCTGAATCTCCTTTATGAAGACCACAGGGAAAACGTTCATTCACACTTCAGAAACAGTGCTGCTTTTCCCAAGCAACTCATGAAACCTTATAGGTGGACACTGGCAATTCAGCAGTAGCCCAAGTCTCCCTTCCAGCATCTAGTACGTTTCCAGACTGCTGTTTACTTCTAGCAAAATACAAAGGCCTGTAACATGGTACTCCTTTGGACACTTACTTTATCCCTGGATTCCTTGTAATTCGTTTACCCTAATATTTCATTCCCGTTTTCCTTACATTCCAGAAACATTTTAACATATATATATAGTTGGGCCACCACAAGTCCTTTTTGAAAGATGTAGCAACTATAATTGGAGAAGGCAACGGCACCCCACTCCAGTACTCTTGCCTGGAAAATCCCATGGATGGAGGAGCCTGGTAGGCCGCAGTCCATGGGGTTGCTAAGAGTCAGACATGACTGAGTGACTTCACTTTCACTTTTCACTTTCATGCATTGGAGAAGGAAATGGCAACCCACTCCAGTGTTCTTGCCTGGAGAATCCCAGGGGCGGGAAAGCCTGGTCGGCTGACATCTATGGGGTCACACAGAGTCGGACACAAGTGAAGTGACTTAGCAGCAGCAACAACTATAATCATACACCAAATAATAAAATAGAAATTTAACTTCTCACCTTGAGTGTAAGATCAGATCGTTCTTGTAATTTGTAAGTTTTAGAGAAAAGAAGTCTGATTATCCAGAGTATTAAAATTCCTTCTAAAATAAGATGATAAGCAGGAGCCTAGGAGTCAAAAACAGAAGTAAAACACAAACAAGAAATAAACAAATATTTCCAAACCTGCACATATAATTTAATGCACCTGCATATACTACTACCCATGACCCTTACAAAACCTATTTATTACTTCTGGAGATTTACTTCCAAAGCTCACTTTATTTCTGCTCATTCCATTTCCCATTTCTAACAGAAGGCATGTCTCCTAACATGAAAAATCTCTAAAACTGCAGCTTTAAACCATCTTTAGGAATAAAAATTAATTTTTAAAATAAAATCTGACACAGAATTTCAATAATTAAACAATATTAACTATCAGATCCTTCAGGTAATTTGTATTTTTACTGGTAGGAAACAACTGTAACTAACAAACATTTTGCAGCATCACAAGCCTTCTGTCACCTTCACATATCACGGATGAACTGAGAATTACTTGGAAACCAGTTTCCACAATTTTCAAAGAATTTTGCACATCTTACTACATTTTCCGTATCCCTGATAAGCCTCTTTAAATTCTCCTTGGAACATGGCAGAAAGACTTTATTAATGCCTAAAGAAACAGCATGTCTCTTTTCTACCATAATTTCCCAAAAGTATGTAGTGTTTTCCATGTCAGCAGGCAAAAAGTTACCTTAATGAAATTATCCATGTCAGGTTTTCTTTTCAACTGTACATTTCCAGGATAAAGGCCAAGCTAGCTGACTTTTATGTTTTATACAACTAAACACACGAAGTGCATGTAGAAGATTCCAGATATCAACTAAACCACCATCAGTCAGTTATGGAGTGCTGTATTCCAATAGGTTGTCATTGGAAAGTCATTTAAAAGAGGTATTTAGAAATGTAAATACAAACTACTGTAAAGCATTAGACAGAAAGTGATGAGTCACAGTAGTTCAAAAAATTCTGAGGTGGTGACAGGGAAACTGCTGACAAATGCATACATAAACTTCCAGATCACTGCACAGGTACCTTTAAAACTCCATACATGTTATCTATGTATAGGTACACAACAAGACTCCTTAAATTCTACATCCAAGGTACACAGAAATTAGAAGCAAAACCAGAAATCTCTGTAAGATTATTTTTAAAATTTGCTGATCCCTCCTGAATATAATTCATTTAAGAATAAGGGCTCTACTAAAAAAAACCCTTTTGGTTTTATCAATAATTGGACTATAGCTGACAAACAAATATCCAAGTCACTAGTTAAACATTCCACCCCACAAAGACATCATCCTAAGAAAAGCTGAAATGTCTACTGAATTAATAAAAATTACAAATGCAGGTTCTTTTCTTCCCTAGGAAAGACATCCAGGAGGACTCCTCTCAAGGTTCACTCATGGTCAGGACTAAGGCATGAGAAGTTACACAATCGAAGGCAGTCTTCAGAAAGGCAGCAACAATATACAGTAGAAGTTACATTCATTTCTGAAACACAAATCTTAAATTTCACTGGCTCTTCTTAGTCACTGATAGGTCAGTTGGTAAAGAGTCCGCCTGCAATGCAGGAGACCCCAGCTGGATTTCTCGGTGGGGAAGATCCGCTGGAGAAGGGATAGGCTACCCACTCCTGTATTCTTGGGCTTCCCTTGTGACTCAGCAGGTAAAGATTCTGCCCGCAATGCGTGAGACCTCGGTTTGATCCCTGGGTTGGGAAGATCCCCTGGAGAAGGGAAAGGCTACACACTCCAGTATTCTGGCCTGGAGAACTCCAGGGAGTTGCAAAGAGTGGGACAAGACTGAGTGACTTTCACAGTCACTATGATTAACCTATGGTTGGACATCTCCTAAGCCATATTCTCTTTCTTAACTGTTGTTGTTGTTGTTTTTTTTTTTTTTCCAAAAAGTCCTGATGGGTCCTGATGCATCTTTCATCATCAGCGCTGCCAGTAAGTGCAATATTAAGTTTTAAGAAAATTATCGAAAGAAACTGAGATTCACTCTACATGAATGTGAGATTCATAAGCACAGCGACTTTTACCTGTTCACACACTGCACTGCTTCTCGCATTTACATCTGTGCTGCCCAATAGTATAGTCACTAGCACCATTAAACTACTTAAATACCCATCTAACGTAAATGAAAAATTCACTCCTTTAGCGGTACTCGCCACTTTTCAAGTGCTTAATAGCCACATGTGTTTAGTGGACACTGAACAGCTCAGTACAGTGCAGGGAAACTCACTAAATGTCGAATGAACGTTTTACACAAGAACGACATTTAAATTTTATATTATCTTACTACCTGAAATGGCTGGCCTTTCAAAAAACATCCCTTAACTAATCTTTCTTCAAAGATTTACTAAAGTCGTTGTATCTCTGCAAGACAGAAAATGGGACGTATGCGGAAGAATGACTATTTCATATTCCTAAATCATTCGGCTTCCTTTCCAACAAATCATTCGGCTACCTCCCAACAAAAACAAACTCCAACTTATTATTTTTTCCCCTATTATCTGCTCCACAGTTCCAAGGACCTGTCTTCCCTAGGACCTCTCCAGACTGAGATTTTCCATTCTACTTCCATCTCTCCCGTTTTAACAGTTCTGGCTTTTGACTAGTCTCTCTCCTGTATCCGGACAGGACCTGGAGAGGGCTCTCCACTAGCTGGAGAGCAAATCGAGACCCCCCAGTTCGGCTCCCACCCGCGCCTCCCTACATTCCGCCGCTGGGAAATATGTACCTCTGAGCCCTTCCAGGGAGCGACGCCGAGGGTCCGGGCGTGACTAGGCCAGGCCCGCCTAGGCCCTCAGCACAAAAATCCAGACAAAACGTCCCACTTCCCCAGGGCTGGGTGTGGTCGTAAGCCCCTGAAGTCGCCAAGCTCACCTCGTAGAGCGCCTGGACCATCTCCACCAGGACCCACTGCTCCGCGACGGTCGCCATAGTCAGCGGCCGGGATTCCCTTCCGGAAGGCAGATCGCAGGCCCTTCAGATACTGAGCGGCGCTGCCCAATGACGTCTAGGAGCCCGGGAGGCGGGGCTGCCGGGAGTGAGCACCGCCTTCTCGCGCCTGCGTTTTGTATGGCTGGCAGCTGCGTCATCTGAGGGAGAATTAGCATGGTGTGGTGAATGTTGACTTTAGGATCTCCCTGGGGTGTGGGGAATGGTGAGAATCGGCAGGCTGGTCCCCGCAGCATGTGTTCAGAGCCAGGCCATTAACTGCTGGATCCCGTGCTGGGCTCTTGGGATGGAAGGGTTGTAATAAATGACCCTCACGCTTGGCAGGTAGTTGGGTTCAGGGAGTTATTAATGCAATCGCAAACATATTCTTTACTTTTAAATTATGTAAGTAATGCAAGAATGCGTTATAATTTAAAAAAAAAGACAACTCTTATTATTACCATTTATCATGTAAGGCTTTGTACGTATTAAGCCGTATAGCAGTTAGCTGTGGAATCTTCAAGAGCGTAGGTATCCAAACGTGATGTGCGCATATTTCGGTTGAATTTCTTAAATGTAACTGGGAGCATAGGGATAATACTGTTGCACAATTGTCTTCTATTCTTTTTTCTTCTTTGGGCAATAAATTTTATATTTATGATCAATGAAGACTATTTATTGTAATTTATGTGTATTTCTCATTGCATTTTATTTAAACATTTTTCTTTTGGGAGGCTTCCCTGGTGGCTCACTTTCTCCCCGCCCCGCCCCCGCCGACCACCATTTTTTCTCCTGTTACAAACAATGCTCAGTAACCATGGATGTATGTATGTCTTTCTGTGCATATTGGGGTATTTCCAACAAGTTTCCTCAAAGTCAGATTTTACTCAGTGTGCATGTTAATGTCAGTAAACACTGCCATACTGCTCTCCAGAAGGGCTCAATCAATATTAAATATTTGAAAGTGTTGTTATTCTGTTGTTAGTCGCTAAGTCCTGTCTTTTGAGACTCCATGGTCTGTAGCCCACCACGCTCCTCTGTCCATGGGATTTCCCAGTCAAGAATAGTGAAGTGGGTTGCCATTTCCTTCTGCAGAGGATCTTCGTGACCCCAGGGAGTGGATGTCACCTGAAGTTTTCAAAGGTGATCTAAATATAATCTGGGGGGACAAATGATTTAGATGAAAATAAGTGAGATAAAACTTTAAAATATCTTCCAAAATCATTTGGTAACTTAAAACTGTACAGCTTTTCTGTAAATAAAATTAAATGATGAAAATTCATCAAAAGTCTAGATCATTTCCAAATATGATAAAATATTGAAGTATTAATTGCTAAAGTCTCTTACTTACTTTTGTCTTTTTATTATAGCAAAACTAAATATGTTTACATTTATTAGAAACATGTCATGTACCAGATTTAAAAAATTATTATGAGGAAATCTATGTTTCTGGAAATTATGAAATGTATTCACAAGGTTACCAACCAAAAAATACTGGTATAACAAGCAGTTCACAATCAGTTACTGCTGTTTTCTTAGAAATTAAAGTTTCTAAGAGTTCAGTTCAGTTCACTTAAGTTCAGTCGCTCAGTCATGTCCGACTCTCTGCGACCCCATGAATCGCAGCACACCAGGCCTCCCTGTCCATCACCAACTCCCGGAGTTCACTCAAACTCACATCCATCGAGTCGGTGATGCCATCCAGCCATCTCATCCTCTGTCGTCCCCTTCTCCTCCTGCCCCCAATCCCTCCCAGCATCAGAGTCTTTTCCAGTGAGTCAACTCTTCTCATGAGGTGGCCAAGGTACTGGAGTTTCAGCTTTAGCATCACTCCTTCCAAAGAAATCCCAGGGCTGATCTCCTTGAGAATGGACTGGTTGGATCTCCTTGCAGTCCAAGGCACTCTCAAGAGTCTTCTCCAACACCACAGTTCAAAAGCATCAATTCTTCGGTGCTCATCTTTCTTCACAGTCCAACTCTCAACGTCCGTACGTGACCACTGGAAAAACCATAGCCTTGACTAGACGGACCTTTGTTGGCAAAGTAATGTCTCTGCTTTTGAATATGCTATCTAGGTTGATCATAACTTTCCTTCCAAGGAGTAAACGTCTTTTAATTTCATGGCTGCAATCACCATCTGTAGTGATTTTGGAGCCCAAAAAAGTAAAGTCTGACACTGTTTCCACTGTTTCCCCATCTATTTGCCATGAAGTGATGGGACCAGATGCCATGATCTTCGTTTTCTGAATGTTGAGTTTTAAGCCAGTTTTTTCACTCTCCTCTTTCACTTTCATCAAGAGGCTCTTTAGTTCCTCTTCACTTTCTGCCATAGGGGTGGTGTCATCTGCATATCTGAAGTGATTGATATTTCTCCCGGCAATCTTGATTCTAGCTTGTGCTTCTTCCAGCCCAGCCTTTCTAAGGGTTAGGAATTCTAATTAATATGCAATTAAAATTAATAAGGAAAACATCTTCCTATGTATGGAAAAAATGTACAAGGAGTAGAAATACATTTTGCTAAGAGGAGCACATGTAATTTTGTCCTCAAAAGTTTTTTAAAAAAAAAAGAGGAAAGGAAAGCACAGGACAAATTTTGAATATATAAAAGAAAGAAATTATATAGAGGCTTATGGAAAAGAAACCCTGAGAAAAGTTTTGTGTGTGCTTAGGACTGGCTAAGGTTAAAATAAATTTAATTGGATGAATGAATTTTAATATTAAAACTAAGCTGTTGCTGGGAGTTCCCTGGAAGTTCAGGGGTTAAGACTCTGTTTCCACTGCAGAGTGCGTGGGTTTGATCCCTGGTCAGGAACTAAGATCCCACAGGCCACTCAGGGTGGCAAAAACCACCAAGCTGCTGCAAAACTAGAATTTTACTTTCTCTGTCTGCTAAGAGGGCAAAGTTTTCTTGCAATATCAATCTGTTTGATAGCAGATTGTAGAATTTATTTACCTCTTAAGTAGTTTTTTGAAATTTTCTGTATTTGCCTTTGAAATATTTTATTGTCACTTTGGTTAAGTGAATATTCATTTATACTGATGTATGGTCCTATTTGAATGAGTGTTTTAAAACCTTTTGATATCTTTGACACATTTCCCAAAATCAAATTCTGGATAAAGTCTTTTTGACCTCAAGCTAAGTTTGAGATTTTTCAGCAGGCCCCTGGAAAAATCTCAAAAATGTGATATTAAACTTATTAGGTTGCAGAGTTCAAAAGAACAGCAATGAGAGATAAGAAAGGCTTCCTATGTGATCAATGCAAAGAAATAGAGAAAAACAATAGAATGGGAAAGACTAGAGATCTCTTCAAGAAAATTAAAGATACCAAGGGAATATTTCATGCAAAGATGGGCTCAATGAAGGACAAAAATGGTATGGACCTAACAGAAGCAGAAGAGATTAAGAAGAGATGACAAGAATACACAGAACAATACAAAAGAGGTCTTAATGACCCAGATAACCATGATGGTATGATCACTCACCTAGAACCAGACATTTAACTTCTATGCAGAGTATATCATGCAAACTGCTGGGCTGGATGAACCACAAGGTGAAATCAAGATTGTCAGGAGAAACACAAATAACCTCAGATATGCAGATGACACCACCCTTACGGCAGAAAGCGAAGAAGAGCTAAAGAGCCTCTTGATGAAAGTGAAAGAGGAAAGTGAATAAGTTGTCTTTAAAGCTCAACATTCAGAAAACTAAAATCATGGCATCTGGTCCTGTTGGGGGCCAGAGTGAGGTACTCCGCCCGTGACAAAGGTCATGAGGAAGGAGGCTCGACATACGCAAAGGCGGGATCGAGCCTCAGGAGTCCCCCTGGAACTCCTCGAGCATCTACCCCCATAACCAGAGCCTGCCTACTTTACTACTTTGTGCTCTTACCTACACCTCTGACTTTACGGTGGGCTGTCCCCCACCACCTCTTTCGGAGAAGGAGTTAACCTAGAGCTCCAGTTAATAATAATTCCTGGGCGTGATAAGAGTGTTTTAACCTACAAACTCCTCTGAAGGTTCTCTAGCCTGCCTGACAGGCTCGTCCAGCCACATGTGATTGCTCACAGCCTCCCAACCGTGAGAGGCACAAGATGCTTTAAACCCTCTAAAAACAGGTTCTTTAGAGAAGTTAGAAAACTATTAGTATAAGTATAATGGGCTGATTAGAAATTGTGTTGGTGAAGGGTTTTTCATTTGTTGAGCCAATGTTTGTTGCTAAGTCTCCACATCCCCTGCCCTTACACACATTAATGAATATATAGAATTAACCTTTGATACTAATCACGTTAGACCTTAGGCTAAGTAAATTCTTTCCTTAACTAAAACCCACTACACCCTCACCCTGTAGGAATGTAACTTTATTTGGGTGGCATCTGTTTTGAGAATAATCAGCCCTGGAGAAATAAGTGTCCTGATTGACTGACCGCTGTCACAAGGAGAGGGTCGTAAATTGTCAGCAGGCCCCCCTGGCCAGAAGATGATGTAACACCCCTAAGACCTCTGTATACATTTGTATGAAGCACCTGACTTTGATAAAAGTCAGGACTGCTGACCCCGCGTGACTTTTGCATAACATCTCAGTGTATAAAAGTAGACCATGGAAAATAAAGAATTGGGATCAGTTTCTCGAAATACTGGTCTCCCCATGTCGCTCTCTCTCTCACTCTGGCTGAGTCTCCATCTGGAGCGCGGAACCCACCATGCTTACTAATTATGCCTGGGCTTCTAAGATCCGACCGGGGAGGCCTCAGTGTCTCCTCTCCTTCGGGAGAACGGAAGGACGCCTGCGGCCTACGTAAGTGGTGCAAACTTCTTGTCTTGAAGTTTTATTGGTCTCCCGCGTAAACCAAGCTACTCAGCCTCTTTTCTCCACTGAATTTTCCTACTGAGCTATCCTTATTCTATTACTCTTTATATCTTTAATTAATATCTAATTGAAGCTATTGTATCCTGATCCTCGCCTATGCCGTCTCTCCTTCGAATACCCTGGATCAGCCGGGGCTGGTCCCCGGCATGGTCCCATCACTTCATGGGAAATACATGGGGACACAATGGAGACAGTGAGAGACTTTATTTACCTGGGCTCCAGAATCACTGCAGATGGTGACTGCAGCCATGAAATTAAAAGATGTTTGCTCCTTGGAAGAAAAGTTATAACCAACCTAGACATCATATTAAAAAGCAGAGACAATACTTTACCAACAAAGGTCTGTATAGTCAAGGGTATGGTTTTTCCTGTGGTCATGTATGGATGTGAGAGTTGGACCATAAAGGCTGAGCGTTGAAGAATTGATGCTTTTGAACTGTGGTGTTGGAGAAGACTCTTAAGAGTCCCTTGGACTGCAAGGAGATCCAACCAGTCAATCCTAAAGGAAATCAGTCCTGAATATTCATTGGAAGGACTGATGCTGACTTCAAAGAGCTGACTCATTGGAAAAGACCCTGATGCTGGGAAAGATTGAAGGCAGGAGGAGAAGGGGACAAAAGAGGGCAAGATGGTTGGATGGCCTCATGAACTCAATGGACATGAGTTTGAGCAAGCTCTGGGAGATGGTGAAGGACAGGGAACCCTGGTGTGCTGCAGTACATAGAGTTGCAAAGTCGGATACAACTGAGCAACTGAATGACAATAACAACAGGTTTATTTGGTATGTCTAATTACATTGGAAGCACTGTCAAATGAGTAATGATAAGCTTTAGGTTGTATTATATGAAGGTTACTAATATAGATGTTGCAGAAATTATATAAAATTCTTAAAACTCAGATATGTCCTGGTATAATATTATCAATCACAATTCTAATAATTATTTTAAAAGGCAAAAGTTTTATTTTGAAGAAAAACATGAGTAAGAATCTAGTTATGATTTTAAAATATTGTATGTTACAGGAATAACCAAATTTCCTTGTCATTTGAATTAAAAGATATTTAACCATGCCATTTTAAGTATTTTGTCATTTATAGACAGTTTTACTGTCTTACTCTGATGCTTTCTCAAAAATGCTTCATCTTCACGAAGATTTACAGAAAGGATTTTTCTGAGAAATGCAGATTTCCCAATAACTTTCAAATCATACACTTAATTGAATAAGGAATTAACAAATAAAAATCCCCTACAGTAGGACTTCCCTGGTGGCTCAGGTGGTAACGAACCTGCCTGCAATGCAGGAGACCCAGGTTCCATCTGTGTGTGGGGAGGATATCCTGGAGAAGGAAATGGCTACCCACTCCAGTATTCTTGCCTGAAAAATTCCACAGACAGAGGAGCCCAGTGGGCTATTGTCCATGGAGTGGCAAAGAGTTGGACATGGTTGAGCACCACACAAGTAAGTATCCTGTTTGCAGATTTCCCAGCAACCTTACCAGCTGACTGAAGCAGGCACAAGAATCTTAGGATATTTGGGGGACCTCAAGAAGAGAAGAATTCACCCAAATATATAGGTATTACAGGGAAACCTGATGGCAAGTCCTTGATATGGCTTCATGACTTTGTGGCCTCCATAGGCAAATAAAAATTTAACTTGGAATTCCATGTGAAAAATTCCAGCAAAGCAAATTTTAAAAAGCCTTTATGGTCAATCATCATTTTTTTTTGGACATATTTAAATATTCAGGCCAGGTTTAATGAAACTAAGCTTGTTTCAAAAACTAGTCTTTATTCAGCTATCTTTGTTAGAAATGAAGGTGATATTAGAGAAAAATGTTTTTCAGTAGAACTTTAATACACAGTTATAGATATTAGATTCTAGTTCTGTTAGTTATCTTCAAGGTTTTGCTTTTCCACTTATTAGCTGAACTGGATCCTGAATTCTAGTTTCCTCAAAAGTTTTAGTATAATGTTCAAACTAATGTTTCAATATTTCTCCCACTTTTGACTTGGAATCACTGAGAACTAAAACTTCCCTTTTCCTAAATCTCTGTAAACTGAAAATGAATAACTCGATATAAATTTAAGAGAGATGACCACAATAGCCCATGTTTAGACAATCTTTGTGCTTATTGCTATGTAAGCCAACAGAAAAGTTACCTAAACACCCAAAGACATCCTCAGAGACATTCCAACTGCAAAAGATGCTTCAGACCTGACACTGAGGAATCTGGACTGGCAGCACTCAGGACTGAAGACAGTGGGTTTACAACGTGCTCCAATCATTAAGCATTGTTTTTCTTTCATCTCCATAGAAATGCCTCTTATTAAATACCTGACTGCCCATGCCCTATAGACCTAACTTTGAGAGCCCACCTGCATCTCCGCTTCCTGAAATAAGTAACTAAACTGATCTGTTATCAGGACTAAGAGACTGATTCAAAGAGATATAAAACAATCTATCAATTTAACTTCTGGACCGTGAAACTTCAAGTTTCAAAAATGGGACTGCAAAGGAGCAAAATTTACCCCCTCCAAAATGTTTCTTTGGCATGCAGATGATTTTGAGCTGAAAAAAGTCAAAGCCCAAAAGACTCAGAAAGAACCTTTGACCTTCCTCCTAACTGCTTAAAGACTGTAGATAAAAGAGCAGTTACCATAGATAACTATGGTATGAACTGGGCATGTAGCAGGAACCTAGCAAAGTGCTTGTTAGAATTCCTCTCTGTCCCACTCTGTATGACCCAGCAGACATTTATTTATCAAACATTTGCTTTTCCATATCCATGTAAATTGCTTTCCTCCTCTTTGAAGTCCCAAACCACTACCCACAACATCCTATTTTGTCTCCAGCCAAAGATGATATGTAAGGTGAGGGTTTCTGCCATTTTGCTGAGTTACCCAGTTTTCCTGGGTCTCTACAATGTACACATTGTTATTAAATTTTTGCGTGATTTTCTCCTGTTAATCTGTTTAATGTCAATTTAATTCTTAGACTAGCCAGAAGCATCTACAAGGTTGAAGGAAAAATTTCTTCCTGAACAGAGTGAACCTGCAAAACCCTAAGCACCCCAACCTTGGACCCTAACAAAGGCAGAGCCCCAGATTCTCTCCAAGTTCTCTTTCTCTCTCCCCCTCTCCCACCCCATGGCTTTACAGTATGGCCCTGAAGCATGCTGTGGACTCTCCAAAACCTGTGAGTAATAATCTTGTTCTTTAAAGTTCTCTGATGGTTTCTGCTGAAGTGCATACTGCAGTCATAATAAGATTCACAAGGGCTGGACCAGGGACGTTGGCTCAGGTCAAGAAAATGCCTGTGGAGGCTGCCACAGTAATACAGGCCCTGGGCAAATCTCTCAGGCATTGTTAACCAACAGTATCTCTATCAGTAGGCTGAGACTAACACAACATACACATACAAGTATAATTTTTAGTAATGTTAAACATTTTTTGTTTATTTTGCTGGGTACCAGGTGGTTTATTTCAGGCTGAAGCATCATGTCTTTCTTCAGTTCTAGAACAATTTTTTTTTTTTACTATTTCTATTTCATTTATGTGATTTTTTAAAAAAATTATTTATGGGAGAAATTATTTGCAAACTACATAACTGGTAAGAAATTAACATTCAGAATAAAGAACCTCTACAACTGAACAACAACAAAAAACAAGCTACCGAGTCAAAAAAAGGACAAGAGATTTGAGCTGACATTTCACCAAAGAAGATATACAAATAGTCACTTAGCACATAAAAGAATTCTTAATGGTGTTGAATTACACACTTAAAAGTGGATAAAATTGTAAAATTTGTTATGTATGCATGTTGTGCCACAGTGAAGAACTGCTTTTTCTTTATATGTATATATTTATATTTTATATAAATTAACTTTTTCTTCAAATTTCCAATTTTTGTCCTTTTAAGCTTCATTTTGGTAAACTTCCTGGTGTCAACTTTCTAATCCACTTTATTTATTTTTAGTTGTTCTTATTCAGTGCATCTGATCATTGATTTAAAATCTAATTTCAGTGATCATTTTTAATTTCTAGAAATGCTAATTGTTTAAAATTCTAGATGTGGAATTCATTCCACATCTATTTGTTGAGCATTTACTTCCTAAGGCACTGGAGCATAGAAATGCACAAAATACTCACATCCCTGCCCTCCTGGAGCTTACACTCTAACTAATAGATAATAAACAGATAACATGGCTTAGTGTTATGAACTGCTATGAAGAAAAGGAAAGTATGTACAGAGAGAAAGAATTACAGAGAGTGCACAGGGAAGGCTCTCTGAAGAGATTTTGTTTGGACAGAACTCTTAATAAAGACATGAAATGTATGAATCTTTGGTGAAAGAGTGATCTAGGTAGAGGAAAGACCAAGTGATGAGATGTTTTGGGAATTCAAGCAACACCAAAGATGTGAGGTAATTGTATGGTAACGGTCAGTTCAGTTAATTCAGTTGCTCAGTCATGTCTGACTCTTTGCAACCCCATGGACTGCAGTACACCAGGCTTCCCTGTTCATCACCAACTCTCAGAGCCTACTCAAACTCATGTCCATTGCGTCAGTGATGCCATCCAACCATCTCATCCTCTGTAGTCCCCTTCTCCTCCCATCTTCAATCTTTCCCAGCATCAGGGTCTTTTCCAATGAGTCAGTTCTTCGCATCAGGTGGCCAAAGTATTGGAGTTTCAGCTTCAGCATCAGTCCTTCCAATGAATATTTAGGACTGATTTCCTCTAGGATGGGCTGGTTGGATCTCCTTGCAGTCCAAGGGACTGTCAAGAGTCTTATCCAACACCACAGTTTAAAAGCATTAATTCTTCAACTCTCAGCTTTCTGAGAGTTGAACTCACATCCATACATGACTACCATGGCAGAAAGCAAAGGAGAACTAAAGAGCTTCTTGATAAAAGTGAAAGAGAAGAGTGAAAAAGTTGTCTTAAAACTCAACATTCAGAAAGATAAGGGAAGTTCCTGCAAAACTACTGACTTAGATGCAGTTGGTAAAGTTGGATGAGGTGAGAAGCCATTATTCCAGAGACATCATCTGAAGGTAGAGCTGATAGGATTTGCTTTTGGGGGTTGGGAGAGAAAGGAGGGTCAGGATGCTCCAAGGTCTTTATCCTGAATCAATGAGTAAATGGCAGTACCATTTCCTGAGATGGTAAAGATAAGGTGAGCAAGTTGGAAAGCACATGGTAGATATATATGTGGAGATGTCCTGAAGACATGTGGATGTTTGGATCTGAATTTCAGAGGCGAGATCAGGAATAGAAATGAAAACAAATGTAGATACAGAAGAAAAGAGGTATAAAGGCTATGCCTTAAAGCACTCCTTTCTGGGTGTATTAACTGCATTTACTTTAAAATTGTCTTCTGTTTTCTCCATTATCATATTTCCTCAGATATTACTTCTATTTGATCATATTAGGTATTAGTACATTTGAAAAATATTTCTAAACTTAAAATTTCTTTCTAAAATTTTAATTTTTTCCTACCTTGGACTGCTGCCACTCAGAGATTGAATAAAATGAATATTAATATAGTGAGAGACTTTACTGTAGCCTCTGAAAAGACTTTTTAACTAAAGCCCAGTAAAATCCCATTTACTTTATGTATCAGGATTTCCCTAACTTTTCAGTATGAATGGCCATCCAAGATTCACCACAAAGTTGAAAAAACCTTTAACATGAAAGAAAAACACTAAAACAAGGAATAAAAAGGACTTGACCCAAGTGACTTTTTAGCTGTGACAAATGTACCGTACAAGTGTAAGCTGTTTAATAATAGGGGAACTGGTTGTGAGTTATGTATGCCTTTTACTACCTTCACATTTTTTTTCTGTAAATCTAAAACTATTGTAAAATTACAAAGCTTATTTAATAAAAGAACTTGGGGGAACACAGTTATTATGAAATGAAGAAGGAAAAAATATATTTTTAGGGAAAAAAAGAAGAATATAATGCAACCACAAGGCAAGAGCCATATGTCATAAAAATGAACATCTAGCTAATAAGGAAGAACTCTTCAGAATTAAAGCATGGAAGCAGAAATGAAAGAATGTACTAAAAGTCTTGAAAGATAAAGTTGAAGCAATGTTCCAGAAAGCAAAACAAAAGCGCAGAGATTTTTAAAATTAGGGACAAAAGACAGAGAGATGAGAGAATAAGTTTAGGAATGGAAAGATTTAAAAACTTGAGTTCCAGAAAGGTAGTGCATGAGAAAAGGTAGAGAGGAAGCAAGCTAAGACATAATATAAGAAAATTCCCCAAAGGACATGAGTTTTCCAGACTGAAAAACTTCCTCAAGTGCCCAACCCGCTGAATACTAGAAGTCCCACAACTACTTATACTTTGTAAAGGTTAAGAAAAATGAGAATATAGAAAGCTCCTAAATCTCCTAAAAGAGGAGATAAAACAGTCACACAAAAAGGATCAAGTGTAAAATGGCATCAGGCTTCTCCTTAATATTATTAGAAACTAGACAGTGGAGCAGGGCCTTCAGACTTCTGAAGGAAATGATTTCCAACAAAGGATTCTATCATTAACTGTCTATAATTAATAGAAGTAGAATGAAGATACACAGTGTGTATAAATTAGGATCACCTAGGTGATGCTGCAGTAACAACCATCCGCCAAATCTTTGTGGCTTATTAAAACCAGTTTATTTCTTATGTATGCTACATGGAACAACAGACTGGTTCCAAATCAGGAAAGGAGTACCTTAAGGCTGTATATAGTGGCCCTGCTTATTTGATTCATATGCAGAGTACATCATGAGAAATGCTGGGCTGGATGAAGCACAAGCAGGAATCAAGATTGCCGGGAGAAATATCAATAACCTCAGATATGCAGATGACACTACTCTTATGGCAGAAAGTGAAGAGGAACTAAAGAGCCTCCTGATGAAAGTGAAAAAGTTGTCTTAAAGCTCAACATTCAGAAAACTAAGATCATGGCATCCGGTCCCATCACTTCATGGCAAATAGATGGGGAAACAACGGGAACAGTGAGAGACTTTATTTTGAGGGGCTCCAAAATCACTGCAGATGGTGATTACAGCCATGAAATTAAAAGACACTTGCTCCTTGGAAGAAAAGCTATGACTAACATAGACAGCATATTAAAAAGCAGAGACATTACTTTATCAACAAACGTCCATCTAGTCAAAGCTATGGTTTTTTGAGTAGTCATGTATGGATGTGAGAGTTGGACTATAAAGAAAGCTGAGCACTGAAGAATTGGTGCTTTTGAACTGTGGTATTGAAGAAGACTCTTGAGAGTCCCTTGGACTGTAAGGAGATCCAACCAGTCAACCCTAAAGGAAATCAGTCCTGAGTATTCATTGGAAGGACTGATGCTGAAGCTGAAACTCCAATACTTTGGCCACCTGATGCGAAGAAGTAACTCATTAGAAAAGACCCTGATGCTGGGAAAGATTGAAGGTGCAAGGAGAAGTGAACGACAGAGGATGAGATGGTTGGATGGCATCACCAACTCAATGGCCATGAGTTTGAGTAGGCTCCAGGAGTTGGTGATGGACAGGGAAGCCTGCAGTGCTGTAGTCCGTGGGGTCACAAAGAGTCGGACACAACTGAGTGACTGAACTGAACCGAACTGAACTGATGCTACCTCCCTTCATAAATTTGAGATTAGAGGAGATTCTGCAATGTCTCTCTTCTTCATGTTCCAGGCCAACACAAAAGCCACCATCCTGGACATCACCTGAAATTGTGTCACTGCCAGGATCACACTAGCAATTAGTGTTCTGGCATTAGGTGACATGCCCTTTTTATTCATATGGCAAGAAGGTGTGTTGCTAGCCCATGTTTGGAAAACAGAGCCAGAAATATTGGTGAGTAGCACTAATGCCTGGCAAACAAGTTCTTAATAACTGATATACTTTGGTACTTTTTCTCAGGAAACTCCTGAGTGATATGCCACACCCAAATGAGTGAGCAGAACAAGAAAGCAGATGGCATGGGGCACCTCAGGGAGAAAATAAGGGAAGAAAATTCCAAGATGACAGCTGTGGGCAGGGCTAAGTGTGACTAGGCCAAATTGGATTAAAATGATGAAGGGCAGAAGGAATGGACCAAAGTAGGTCCAACATCAAGGAAAGAAAAAAAAACTGAAAAAAGAAAAATGTTGTAGAGATGAATCACTGTTTGGCTTGACAGTGAACAGTGTATAAAGTCATTTTGTAATAGAAACACTATGAATGAACTTCATTGAAAAATGGAAAGATTGCATTTGGTGAAATGTGTATGAGAGAGAATATAAGACACATTACCTGGAGGTAAGGTAAGCTCTTAACAAACAACAGCAAAATGAAAACATCATAGCAGAATAGCATGAATAAATAGCAGAACAGTATGCTGTTTAAAACCAGAAAGCAATTTTTAGAAATAACTTTGTCTTTTGGAAATGGGAATCTGGGGTGAGGAGGGGTGAACCAGGACTGATTTTTTTTAAAAATAAATCTTGTTCTTTTATCTGAATTCTCAAGATATAATGTACATGCTACTGCTGATGCTGCTAAGTCGCTTCAGTCGTGTCCAACTCTGTGCGACCCCAGAGATGGCAGCCCACTAGGCTCCTCTGTCCCTGGGATTCTCCAGGCAAGAATACTGGAGTGGGTTGCCATTTCCCTCTCCAATGCATGAAAGTGAAAAGTGAAGTGCAGTTGCTCAGTCGTGTCGGACTCTTAGCGACCCCATGGACTGCAGCCCACCAGGCTCCTCTGTCCATGGGATTTTCCAGGCAAGAGTACTGGAGTGGGGTGCCATTGCCTTCTCCGATAATATACATAAGCATGTATATATAAGTATAGAAGATTATCTGGAGAGGGAATGGCAACCCACTCCAGTATTCTTACCTTGGAAATCCCATGGACAGAGGAGCCTGGTGGGCTATAGTCCATTGGGTCGGAAAGAGTCGAACACAACCAAACAACTGAGCACACACATACACACACGTATATATGAATATGTACTAAATTGGAAAAAGCAAAAAAGTTGTATCCTTAACTGTCCTTTACAATATTTTACCTAACATTTAGCATTATGTGTCAGTTGGTGTTTTTGGTAATTTCTGTGAATTGCACAGTGGAATATCTTATTTTGGAATGTAGAAAGATTGCTGTTTGTATCTAAAATCAAATAGATTTGTTGGCATAATGAAATTAACTCTGAAAATTCCTTAAATCTCATCATTCAAATAATTTGTGAGAAATTTAAAAAGTGAAGTTCAGGTCATCCCTGAATAGCTCTAGTCCTGTAACTCAATAAAGCCATTGAGGACTCTGATTTTTCTGAGACCCGTGTTCCACTATCCAGAGCAGAAATTCTTTGTAAGACCAGTATCAAGGTAATTTTAAGACCAGTATTCCTCACTGGTTATAAGACAGCAGCTGATGGTAATCAGTTCTGCATGATTCCACATTCACATCCAGGCAAAGAAAAACTGGCTTCCTGAGGCTTTTTTTCTTACGGGCAAGGAAGCAACTTTTTCAGAGATCCTGAGAGCTCTGCTTGGCCCACACTGGCTTGGATCTGCCCACTCTTGAATCACTAAGTGTAAAGGAGCAAAGAGGTGATTCACTGGTACACGGTGGGAAGAACAGAATGGTATTGGAGTCAATCAGAGTCCCTTTCACTGGTCTCCTCATTTTATCTTCTTTTTCATCAATCTATTCAATATAGTAGCTATCTGACTATGCCACTTATCACTTAAAATCCATAAACAGGATGGAAACTAGTCTTCAAAGATTACCTTCCTATTGAGTTACACCTCCTGGTATTCACATCTTGAATCTGAGCTGGCTTTGCAATTTGACTTTGACCAATGATTCCATGTAACATCTGAAGGTGGGTCATAAAGAGCTTTACTTTTTCAGCCTAAACCTCTAGGAACAGTCTTTTTTGAGAATACTCCCTGTAGGAAACCACTCTACTGTGAGTTTTTTAAGACCAGTATTCCTCACTGGTTATAAGACAGCAGCTGATGGTCATCAGTTCTGCATGATTCCATGTTCATATCCAGGCAAAGAAAGACTGGTTTCCTGAGGTTTTTTTCTTAAGAGCAGGGAAACAACTTTGATTCCATGATGCTGAAGCCACATGTAGAGGTCATGGATGCTAAAGGTTCCGTGATGGTAAAGCCACATATAGAGGCATGATGGTTGACAGCCCCAGTTGAGCTCCCAGGCAACAGCACACCATTGAGCCACTTGGGGCAGCTGGCCCAGCTGAGCCTTCACATGACTGCAAGTCCCAGCTTCTAAACCTATGCAACCTCCTCTAAGGCCGCAAGTGATAACAGCCCAGCTGGGCACAATCAACCTACAAACTGTGAGATAATAATAAATTGGTGCTTTTTGCCATTAAGTTCTGAGGTGATTCATGACTTAACAACTGATCACTGAAACAAATGCCTTCCCAAACATATCAGTTTTGGTTGCATTTGGCTGTAAGTAAGAGGACTGACCAACAGTGACTTAAACGATGGCCTTAAATGATCCTACATATCATAAAGCCTGGGGGAGGCAGTTCCAGGATTTGCTCAGAGGCTTAGCAAAGTCAAGGACCCAGATGCTACTTTTCCATTCGGCCATCTTCAGCCTGGTGGCTTTGTGTTGTTAAGATTGTTATGGGTTCCAGATGACCAGTGTCACCCTGTCACATAGAGTCAGGACAAGAGGGGCAAGGTGAAAAGGACGTCTTCTCTTGACCTCTGAAGTTTTGCTTGAAAATCTGATTTTTCCCAGTGACCCTCCAGCATTCTTCCACTTTTTTCTTTATTGATTAGAACTGGTCACTTGCCAGCTCCTCACTGGTCACTGGGAAAGGAGGCATAGAATTAGCCAACCAATTATAACAAATATTTTGAACCTTGGACCTGGGCCTACCTTCACTGAGATCAAGGGGTCTCTCCCCATTGCCTCAATAAAATGGGGTTCTCTTTTTAGGAAATAAGGTATAGAATTGGATGTGCCATGGTACCTGCCACATCATTACATAAAGCCCAGTCCTCAACCATCCTTTGTTCTGTGCCCTATTCCCCACTAACCTTTTCCTTCTTCTTGTCCATATATCTTGGCAGGATGTAGCTAGAATGCTGTCTTCTCCCAGCAAGACATATATCCTTCAGATCTCAGCTCAAACACTACTTTCTCAGGGAGTTCCCCCCTCCCCGAGTTATATGGTCTCTACTTCTTTTTTATTTTTTCTTTTTAGAACTCTGCACTTCTTGATTCCTTGTAATAAAACCTAAGTATGTAGTTGTGTATGTTTGAATTAATGCCTGCCTTCTCCATTGACTAAAGAGCTGTGAAAATATTTTTGTCCCTGTTTTCCCAAGAATCTAGTGGATATTCAACACATAATTAAGAAATATGTGAAAGACTGTGTTTTACTCCCTCACCTGCACCCATACCTCCCTACACTGTTATTGTATAAACACTGAGTCATTTAAAAAATTATTCTGGATCCTAAATCCTGTAAAGCTTCAACAGGGTGATCTTAGATTGTCCCAACGGTAAGTTCCATTTTACTTAAACAAGAGTTTATTTTATGCTTGGTGAAATTATTGTTTCAGTTCAGGATACTATAAATAAACAATTCTTAATGTCATAGAATCCTATTTATCTTTCAAGTCTTAGATAACTATTACACATTTTTCTAAAAGTCCAGATTAACATAATTAGGAGAGTCCTCTTAAAGAAGGATACATTAATTTTTTAGAAACTAATGTATTTTATCACGTACTCAACCTAAGCATCCTGAGATGACCCTGTAACTTGAGTTTCTTAGGGAACAGAATCTTAGAGGAAGTCTTAAAGGGTAGATGATTTGGTAGTGGACAGTCTTCTGTGCCAATAGTCTACAGAGATACATGTGAAAAAACAGTATTTCCATACTGTATTTTAAAGGAGAAACCCTGTTTTAAGTTACTGTCTGTGCTTATGAATTTCCCTCCTATATATACCAACTCTTTAACCTTGGGTTGCTTAACTTCTCTGTGCCCTAGTTTCCCCAGTTGTGAAATGGGATGAGACTGTTGTGAGGACTAGGTGAGTTAGCATATGTAAAGTGCTTTGAACGGTGGGCTGGCCTGTGGTAACTGCTGTGCAACTGGGTTATTACTCCAGTGTCTAGCATAGTGGCAGGATCTCACTGCGGAGCCACCAAAAGCATACGTTTTCAAAGTTTGAACCCAAGCTCTACCACTTAACCAGCTCTAGGACCCTTGGTAAATCATTTATTCTCTTTAAACCTCTGTATTCTCATCTGTGTAATAGGAAGAATATCTAGCTTATGAGATACAGGTTAAGTTAAATTAAATCAAGTTGTGGCTGCAAGTACCTGGTAGACAATACTGCTCTATTTGATGTCTCAGCCACCAAGAAGCCATCATACCTGCGTAACAGGCCAGAGTGCCTAGGACTGCAGGGCACAAAGGGAATTAAGAAACCATTAAGCTCAAGTTTGATCATTTTTCAGAGGGAAAAAAATCCAGGCCGGAAGGAGAGATGAAGTGACTTGTTCAAAGTCATCCAGGTAGTTAGAGACAGAGACCTGTTGTAAAAGAAAAACAATTGTGCACCTCTCTGTTTTATGATGACATACTTTTGTTTTATTATATTTACATTGGGTTAATTTGTAATCACCTTCTTTTCTAGGAGTTGCAAATATCATTACTTCCTGTAGTCCAGCTGTTACCCATCAAGGTAAGAGAAGCAGGGATAAGTTAGTTGCATAAGCTGGGACCCCTTAACCCTTCACTGTCTTTTAGGAGACCTGTTACAGACAGGTCTTCTGAATAGGTGGAATCGATGGATTAAAGCTAGTCTGGGGAACCCTGGGGCAGAGGCTGTCCTGGTTCGGAGGCCAGTGTAAGGGCCCAGGGTCAAGAGTTAAATTCTATCTCTGTTCCCTATAATGAGCAAAACAGAAACATTTTTTCAAATGATTGTATTAGTTTTTAATGAGAATCAGCCTTCTCTTGGGCTTCCCAGGTGGCCCCAGTGGTAAAGAATCGTTTGCTAAAGCAGGAGATGTAAGAGGTGCCAGTTTGATTCCTGGGTCAGGAAGATCCCCTAGAGAAAGGAATGGCAATCCACTTCAGTATTCTTGCCTGGAAAATCCCATGGACAGAGGACCCTGGTGGGCTACAGTCCATGGGATCACAAAGAGTCAGACATGACTGAGCACCCCTGTACACACACACACACACACATGTAAGGTCTTATCTTAATGGGTGATCTTTAATACTACCACTATGTACCTCTCAAAGGTCATATCAGATAAATATCCGGAAGGCAGAAAGTGATCCTATTGGCCTAATTTCTTGAAGGTTCATTGAGCCAAATGGGAGAGCCCTGAGTGGCCCCTCAGTGACTCCTGAGTGAGCTTGCTGTGTCTGAACTGGAAGCAGCTCCAGCACCCATTGCAGGGCAGTGTGTGGAGCTGCCAGGAGTGAACATTGGGCCAGACATGCATCTGGGCCATCAGGGGAGACTCACCCCAGCAGCAGTTGTGGGATTTTCATCTCTCAGACAGACAGTTGCTCAGCGTATTTGTCCCTGTATCAGGCACCAAGGGTGACCCAGTGCCAACCTAGAATTAGCCCAGATCTATGCTGGCTTCTACTGATGAACTTTTGTCCACTTCCTCTGAAGAATAGAATTTTACCCACTTAAAAGTGGTTTGGGAGAGAATGGATACAAGTATATCTGTGGCTGAATCCCTTCACTGTTCACCTGAAACTACCACAACATTGTTAATAGGTATGTGCTGTGCTATGCTTGGTCACTCAGTCGTGTCTGACTCTTTGCGACCCCATGGGCTGTAGCTTGCCAGGCTCCTCTATGGGGATTCTCCAGGCCAGAATACTGGAGTGGGTTGTCATGCCCTCCTCCAGGGGATCTTCCCAACCCAGGGATCAAAGCCAGGTCTCCCGCATTGCAGGCAGATTCTTTACCGTCTGAGCCACCAGGGAAGCCAAAGAATAGTTGAGTGGGTAGCCTAGCCCTTTTCCAGGGGATCTTTGTGACTCAGGAATCAAACTGGGGACCTCTGCATTGCAGGCGACTTCTTGACCAGCTGAGCTACCAGAGAAGCCCCATTAATAGGCTATATCCCAATACAAAATAAAAAGTTTAAAGCTTGGGGAAAAAAGGAAAAAATAAAAGAAAGTGTTTATTCTTTCACAGGAAACAAAATTTAACCAAAAACCTATTTCCAGAACAAAACAAAATAGAACATCAGTTCAGTCGCTCGGTCGTGTTCAACTCTGCGACCCAATGAATCTCAGCACGCCAGGCCTCCCTGTACATCACCAACTCCTGGAGTTTACTCAAACTCATGTCCATTGAGTCAGTGATGCCATCCAGCCATCTCATCCTCTGTTGTCCCCTTCTCCTCCTGCCCCCAATCCCTCCCAGCATCAGGGTCTTTTCCAATGAGTCAACTCTTCACATGAGGTGGCCAAAGTATTGGAGATTCAGCTTTAGCATAATTCCTCCCAATGAACACCCAGGACTGATCTCCCTTATAATGGAGTGGTTGGATCTCCTTGCAGTCCAAGGCACTCTCAAGAGTCTTCTCCAACACCACAGTTCAAAAGCATCAATTCTTCAGTGCTAGGGTTTCTTTACAGTCCAACTCTCACATCCATACATGACCACAGGAAAAACCATAGCCTTGACTAGACGGACCTTTGTTGGCAAAGTAATGTCTCTACTTTTTAATATGCTATCTAGGTTGATCATAACTTTCCTTCCAAGGAGTAAGCGGCTTTTAATTTCATGGCTGCAGTCACCATCTGCAGTGATTTTGGAGCCCCCCCCGAAAATAAAATCTGACACTGTTTCCACTGTTTCCCCACTCTATTTGCCATGAAGTGATGGGACCAGATGCCATGATCTTAGTTTTCTGGATGTTGAGCTTTAGGCCAACTTTTTCACTCTCCTCTTTCACTTTCATCAAGAGGCTTTTGAGTTCCTCTTCACTTTCTGCCATAAGGGTGGTGTCATCTGCATATCTGAGGTTATTGATATTTCTCCCGGCAATCTTGATTCCTGCTTGTGCTTCTTCCAGCCCAGCATTTCCATGATGTACTCTGCATATAAGTTAAATAAAGCAGGGTGACAATATACAGCCTTGACGTACTCCTTTCCCTATTTGGAACCAGTCTGTTGTTCCATGTCCAGTTCTAACTGTTGCTTCCTGACCTGCATATAGGTTTCTCAAGAGGCAGATCAGGTGGTCTGTTATTCCCATCTCTTTCAGAATTTTCCACAGTTTATTGTGATCCACACAGTCAAAGGCTTTGGCATAGTCAATAAGGCAGAAATAAATGTTTTTCTGGAACTCTCTTGCTTTTTCAATGATCCAGAGGACGTTGGCAATTTGATCTCTGGTTCCTCTGCCTTTTCTAAAACCAGCTTGAACATCTGGAAGTTCGTGGTTCACGTATTGCTAAAGCCTGGCTTGGAGAATTTTGAGCACTACTTTACTAGCGTGTGAGATGAGTGCAATTGTGCAGTAGTTTGAGCATTCTTTGGCATTGCCTTTCTTTGGGATTGAAATGAAAACTGACCTTTTCCAGTCCTGTGGCCACTGCTGAGTTTTCCAAATTTGCTGGCATATTGAGTGCAGCACTTTCACAGCATCATCTTCCAGGATTTGAAATAGCTCAACTGGAATGCCATAACCTCCACTAGCTTTGTTCATAGCAATGCTTTCTAAGGCTCACTTGACTTCACATTCCAAGATGTCTGGCTCTAGGTGAGTGATCACACCATCATGATTATCTGGATCATGAAGATCTTTTTTGTACAGTTCTTCTGTGTATTCTTGCCATCTCTTCTTAATATCTTCTGCTTCTGTTAGGTCCATACCATTTCTGTCCTTTATCGAGCCCATCTTTGCATGAAATGTCCCCTTGGTATCTCTAATTTTCTTGAAGAGATCTCTAGTCTTTCCCATTCTGTTGTTTTCCTCTATTTCTTTGCATTGATCACTGAGGAAGGCTTTTTTATCTCTCCTTGCTATTCTTTGGAACTCTGCATTCAGATGCTTATATCTTTCCTTTTCTCCTTTGCTTTTCACTTCTCTTCTTTTCACAGCTATTTGTAATGCTTCCCCAGACAGCCATTTTGCTTTTTTCCATTTGTTTTCCATGGGGATGGTCTTGATCCCTGTCTTCTGTATAATGTCACGAACCTCCATCTAGCAAATCTAATTTACTAGGGAAGAAAAAAAGAGTGAAGAGTTCATGTGAGGTCTGAGGAGTCAAATTTAACAAAGAAGCTGCTTGTAGGAAACTTGAAAATGAATATGAACCACTAAAATGAATATGCTCAAGAGAAAAAACCCTGTTGATAGTATTTGTTGCACTCTGGTGTTGTGTCTTTGTGTTGGGTGGTGGGAAGTGTGTTGTTTAGAGAGAAGTCCCAGGAACACTGCACTTCTCAGCTCTGCTGCTCATAAAAACAGAACCCTGAGCAAACCACCAGGGGCCTTGGGCTTGGACAAAAGGAAGTTCTATTTTAGATGCAAACTATGGTGACTACAGCCATGAAATGAAAAGACGCTTACTCCTTGGAAGGAAAGTTATGACCAACCTAGATAGCATATTGAAAAGCAGAGACATTACTTTGCCAACAAAGGTCCGTCTAGTCAAGGCTATGGTTTTTCCACTGGTCATGTATGGATGAGAGTTGGACTGTGAAGAAAGCTGAGCGTTGAAGAATTGATGCTTTTGAACTGTGTTGTTGGAGAAGACTCTTGAGAGTGCCTTGGACTGCAAGGAGATCCAACCAGTCCATTCTAAGGGAGATCAGCTCTGGGTGTTCATTGGAAGCAATGATGCTAAAGCTGAAACTCCAGTACTTTGGCCACCTCATGCGAAGAGTTGACTCATTGGAAAAAACTCTGATGCTGGGAGGAATTGGGGGCAGGAGGAGAAGGGGACGACAGAGGATGAGATGGCTGGATGCCATCACCAACTCGATGGATGTGAGTTTGCGTGAACTCCGGGAGTTGGTGATGGACAGGGAGGCCTGGTATGTTGTGATTCATGGGATCGCAAAGAGTCGGACACGACTGAGCAACTGAACTGAACTGAACTTATTATATCTAGGATGGATAAACAACAAGATCCTACTTTTAGCACAGGGAATGGGTTGACCAGAAAAGTTCGTCTGAGTTTTCTATGTTACAGGAAAATCCGAACAAACTTTTTGGCCAACCCAGTATAGTTACTGTCCTATGATAAACTATAATGGAAAAGAATATGAAAAATAATATTTATATGTATAACTGAGTCACTTTGCTGTACAGCAGAAATTAAAGTTTGGGGGGAAAAGGAAGTTTACCCAACACTGTAAATCAACAAAATTTGTAAAAATGTTTTTAAAAAGAAGAGGCTATTTTGCAAGTGAGGCTTCTGACCTTTTAAGATCTATGCTTAGTGTTGGGGAGATAAAGAGGGTGCAGGGTGGTTAGGAGGATGAGTTAAGCCCCACATACACCCTTCCTAGCTGTGTGCCTCATTTCCTTATCTGTCAAGCTGGGATGATGGTGGAAATCATTTCCATGGGTGACTGTGGAATAATAACTGGACAGAACAAGACAGAACATGCTAAGTGCTCAGAACTGTGCCTGGCACATAACCTAAATTCACTTAGACCCTGTTTTTGAGTACCTGTCATGTTTTAGACTTAGTGCTGGGAGCTTACCTCCAAACTCCTCATAGCAACCTCAACATAGTAACAGTAGAGAAGAGCTTATTGTATAGAGTTTCAGACAAGAGAAAAATTGTGAGCTTGTGTTTATCAGGGAAAATATTCCTGGAGTAGGAAGACTTAAGCTGGGCCACTTAAGGAGAAAGAGAATGAACTGAGGGGTTGAGTAGGCAGTTGGTGATGAGGTTTTCAGGAAATGGGAACATCATGGGCAGCGGCACAGGGGCAGGGATAGGGCACTTCCCACCCAGCACAGTTAGAGACATTCCTTGATGACAGGAAAGAAGAGAAGTCAGAGCTACTCAGATCCCACCAGGTAGTCACAGGATGCACAAGCATCCTCTCTTCCAGTTCTACTGGTTGAGATGGATGACTTGCATTTGTCATTCAGGAAGCATCTTTTCACATGCATTTAGTTTCAGTGACTCACAATCATGTACAACCAATCCTTATCAGTTTTATACATTAGAGTCATATATGTACATTACCTATTATATTTATGTCTGCACACTCCTGCATATATACATGCATTTGTGTGTATGTGTGTGTGTATACATGTATATATCTATACACTACTTTGCATTATTTTGAATACCCCCAGGGTAGTAAGATAAGCAGTATAGTTTCTTTTTTTCTCTCCCTTCCTCACTTCTCCTTTCTTCTGTTTTTCATCTATTACATTCTTTTATTAGATGAAGACTTGGAACCAAGTAATCATATCAGTCCTCTCTATTAGACAGTCAAGGATCCCTAGGCTGTGAATCCAGCTTGGGTTCCATGTGTGATGCATTCATGGAATAAAAAAAGATTTAAGTTTGATTCTTTGGGAGGGCTGCAGGCACATGTCTGAGAACTGGAATGGGGGCAGGAAGTGACAGTCCACAGAATGGGGGAATGACTGTAGTCCAAGCCCAGTTGAATGGATCTGGTCTCCTGTCTTAGCTTTCACACTCTCAGCACATTAAAACGAATCCCTCTGCTTTCTTAGTTTTCTTATCTGTACCATGGGAATAGTAATTTCCTCTTAGATTGTCATGAAGATAAGATGATTTCATAAATATGAAGCATCTAGCATAGTAATAGACAGTAATAACTGACATTTGCTATCATCATTGGGGAAGTTCCAGTTTCAGTGGGGACAAAGGGCAGGGACCCTTTACCAGGAAGTTGAAGTCTGCATTCAGAGGCAATGTAGAGGGCGACGAGATGACTCGCCAGGATTCCCAGCTGAGATGGACCAAACACATATACCTATAGCTTCATCTGGGTCATCTAGGGTGAAAAAAGCATTCATATGTACCCTGAACAAAAATATAATCAGGGCATAAGGCAAAAAGACTCTCCAAGCCATACTTATGATTTCACCTCCTTTCTTCCTCCCACGTCAACCACCAAAGTGAAAGGAAGGAGTTAGAGAATTGACGCAATTCATCTTGGCACAGTGAACAAGGGTGACCTATTGGTGACTGACCTCCCTTCTGTTCAGTTCAGTTCAGTCACTCAGTCGTGTCCTACTCTGTGACTCCGTGGACTGCAGCACGCCAGACTTCCCTGTCCATCACCAGCTCCTGAAGCTTGCTCAAACTCATGTCCATCAAAGTCAGTGATGCCCTCCAACCATCTCATCCTCTGTCGTCCCCTTCTCCTCCTGCCTTCAATCTTTCCCAGCATAGGGTCTTTTCCAATGAGTCAGTTCTTTGCATCAGGTGGCCAAAGTATTGGAGTTTCAGCTTCAACATCAGTCCTTCCAATGAATACTCAGGACTGATTTCCTTTAGGATGGACTGGTTGGATCTCCTTGCAGTCCAAGGGACTCTCAAGAGTCTTCTACAACACCTTTTCCAACAACACTCCCTTCTGTACTTGTTACTTATTCAGTTGATGTCCTCAGGTGAGTCATTTGGCCTTTCCTGACCTCAGTTTCCTGATATGTATGCAAAAGGGTTTGACAAGGTGCTTACTATGATTGCTGGGATCATTGGAAATAATAAATAAACACATTTATGATAAGAATAGAGGAGAGTTTTATTCTACTCAAACTGGGGACAATAGCTCAGAAGACATCTTCTCAAATTGCTCTGAGCAAATCCTCCAGGGAAACATGGTTTTCAGGACAGTTTTATATTTTGTCAGAACAAAACATCAGGCATGATGGGGGTATATTTCTTCAAGGTTTCAAAAAAGGCTGGCACATGCACAGTGAGTCAGTATGACCTCAGCGTCTGGGAAGGGAGAGCCCATTATGAGCTGCCATTGGTCCAAGTGCTAGGGACTCAGAGAGGAGCTCACAAAGGTGGTGAAATCAGGGCAGTGCCAAGTGGAGGCCAACGGGGGTGCTAAACTCCTTAGAGTCCCTATTCTCCTCACTTCTCATCATTACTTGATTTGAAAGTCAGCTTGTTCTCCACCTTGTACAAAGTGCCCTCCAAATGCACAGTCCAGGACCTCCTCGGTGGAACCACGAAACCCTTCCTTCACCCAAATTCTGGACCAAGTTAGGTTTAGTTAGATTCTTAAGATGAAATCCTACTTTGGTTTTTGTCTGCAACCTCAAGCTCTCAAACTGAGTTTGTTTGTTTTTTAATGTCACAGACTGGAGATCATTAATAACCACTCTTTCTTTATTTTAAACATGGAAGAGTTTAGGTGTGTGGTAATGCTAGTCCTGAGCCCAGAGTGCATCTTGTTTTGGTGGAAAATGGTGACAGAGCCAAGGAAAGTAGGCATGTTCTGTATCTTCTTGAAAATCTTGATTAAAATTAAGTGCCAGGTTTCTGGAGTCAAGCATTCAGGATCCACAAGAAGTAGGACAAGTTTGACAACATGTTGATCTCCTTTGCTGGATTTCTCTTAGCTGAATTTCTCAATGATAGGCTTGCACAATAGCATATCAGAGGTTTACCAGGCTACCCACTTTAATGCTGTGTTCCTTTTTATTTCTGTGATTAAATGTGGATTTAAGTCCTAAAACTGTATTTTGATGAAGAGTAAGTAGGTTTCCCAATGAGTTATAAAATCCCAAGGGAATGAGCAGGTGGTTAGAAATTTATTAACATATCTAAAACACGTCTTCACTCTCTATAAGGAAAATCAGCAATGTAATCACCATACAGATAACAGCAGAACACTGTTGTTCATGTCTTTGCTACTTGTGGTTGTTTTTGTTTGTTTTTTCAAGGAATATGCTATTTTTTAGAGTAGTTTTAGGTTCACAGCAAAACTGAGCAGAAAGTACAGAAATTTCACATTTACTCTCTGTTCATACAAGGCACAGTCTACTCCACTGTAAAAATCAATTATTAACACCCACCACCAGATAGGTATGTTTGTTGTAATTGATGAACCTACATGGATACATCATTATCACACAAAGCCAACAGGCTAGATTAGAGTTCATTTTTGATGTAGATTCTATGGGTTTTGATGAATTTATAATAACATGTATACAGCATTATAGTATCATATAGAATAGCTTTACTGCTCTAAAAGTCTCTTGTGCTCGAAACTGTTCATCCATTGCTCTTTTCTAAACTTGGGCAGTTCCAGTTCATTTGCTCAGTCATGTCTGACTCTTTGTGACCCCATGAACTGCAGCACGCCAGGCTTCCCTGTCCATCACCAACTCCCAGAGTCCACCCAAACCCATGTCCATTGAGTCGGTGATGCCATCCAACCATCTCATCCTTTGTTGTCCCCTTCTCCCCCTGCCCTCAATCTTTCCCAGCATCAGGGTCTTTTCAAATGAGTCAGCTCTTTGCATCAAGTGGCCAAAGTATTGGAGTTTCAGCTCCATAGTTTTGCATTTCCAGAATGTCATAAAGTTGGAATCGTAGGGTTTGTGGCCTTTTCAGATTGCCTCCTTTCATTCAGTGTTATGCATTTAGGGTTCCTCAACATCTTTTCATAGCTTCATAGGTCATTTACCTTTAGTGCTGAATAATATTCCATTATCTGGATGTATCACAGTTTATTACTCTGTTCTCCTTCTTGAGGATGTCTTGATTGCTTCCAAGTTTTGGCAATTATGAATGATGGCCTTAGAAAGCATCACTACGAACAAAGCTAGTGGAGGCGATGGAATTCCAGTTGAGCTATTTCAAATCCTGAAAGATGATGCTGTGAAAGTGCTGCACTCAATATGCCAGCAAATTTGGAAAACTCAGCAATGGCCACAGGACTGGAAAAGGTCAGTTTTCATTCCAATCCCAAAGAAAGGCAATGCCAAAGAATGCTCAAACTACTGCACAATTGCACTCATCTCATACGCTAGTAAAGTAATGCTCAAAATTCTCCAAGCCAGGCTTCAGCTATACGTGAACTGTGAAATTCCAGATGTTCAAGCTGGTTTTAGAAAAGGCAGAGGAACCAGAGATCAAATTGCCAACATCCGCTGGATCATCGAAAAAGCAAGAGAGTTCCAGAAAAACATTTATTTCTGCTTTATTGATTATGCCAAAGCCTTTGACTGTGTGGATCACATAAACTGTGGAAAATTCTGAAAGAGATGCGAATACCAGACCACCTGACCTGCCTCTTGAGAAACCTATATGCAGGTCAGGAAGCAACAGTTAGAACTGGACATGGAACAACAAACTGGTTCCAAATAGGGAAAGGAGTACATCAAAGCTGTATATTGTCACCCTGTTTATTTAACTTATATGCAGAGTACATCATGGAAATGCTGGGCTGGATGAAGCTCAAGCTGGAATCAAGATTGCTGGGAGAAATGTCAATAACCTCAGATATGCAGATGACACCACCCTTATGGCAGAAAGAAAAGAAGAACTAAAGAGCCTCTTGATGAAAGTGAAAGAGGAGAGTGAAAAAGTTGGCTTCAAGCTCAACATTCAGAAAACTAAGATCTTGGCATCTGGTCCCATCACTTTATGGCAAATAAATGGGGAAACAGTGGAAACAGTGTCAGACTTTATTTTTTTGGGCTCCAAATTCACTGCAGAGGGTGACTTCAGCCATGAAATTAAAAGATGCTTACTCCTTGGAAGAAAAGCCACGACCAACCTAGACAGGATATTAAAAAGCAGAGACATTACTTTGCCAACAAAGGTCCTTGTTGTCAAGGCTATAGTTTTCCCAGTAGCCATATATGAATGTGAGAGTTGGACTACAAAGAAAGCTGAGCACCGAAGAATTGATGCTTTTGAACTGTGGTGTTGGAGAAGACTCTTGAGAGTCCCTTGGACTGCAAGGAGATCCAACCAGTCCATCCTAAAGGAAATCAGTCCTGAGTGTTCATTGGAAGGACTGATGTTGAAGTTGAAACTCCAATACTTTGGCCACTTGATGTGAAGACGTGACTCATTGGAAAAGACCCTGATGCTGGGAAAGATTGAAGGTGCGAGGAGAAGTGGACGACATAGGATGAGATGGTTGGATGGCATTACTGACTCGATGGACATGAGTTTGAGTAAACTCTGGGAGTTGGTGATGGACAGGGAGACCTGGCATGCTGCAGTCCATTGGGTCGCAGAGAATCGGACACAACTGAGAGGCTGAACTGAACTGAGATGATATGTGGTAGGAAAAAGCTAAGGTCTGTCTAAAGGGGAATGATTGTGAATGATGCTGTAGCAGAGGCTGTTTGTACCTCCCCCCCACTCCACAACACCCCGCACTTACCATTTCTCCGCCAGCGCCTGTGGGACTTCATCTGGTTTGCTTTGCCTGTTTTCAGGGCAGGCCAGAAGTGCCACGGAAGGAGCTGATTTGGCAACATGCCCTTCACCAACTTCCTTCTCTCTCTTGCCCACTTCCCCACTGCGATCAGGGGTTTATAGGGGTCATCTCCTAAATCAGCCACTTGAACCCTCATTCTGAGATGCACTCACATCTCAGGGTCTTCCTTGCAGGGATCTTCAATAAGACAGATGCATACTAGAATCTCACTTGATTGCTAAAATATCCCCCCTCCACACACACTCAACATGGATATAACTTTAAAATTAAGTACTAGATGATAAAAGTAGGACATAAAACAAACTTTTAAAGCACATGCCATTTGTATAAACAAAAAAAATCTTACAAATAAAACTAAAAAACAGGATATACTTTTTGAGACTACATGTATAATCAACTGCAAAGAGTCGGACATGACTAAGCAACTTCACTTTCACTTTTCACTTTCATGCGTTGGAGAAGGAAATGGCAACCCACTCCAGTGTTCTTGCCTGGAGAATTCCAGGGATGGGGGAGCCTGGTGGGCTGCCGTCTATGGGGTCGCACAGAGTCGGACACAACTGAAGCGACTTAGCAGCAGCAGTAGCAGCATATAACCAAAGACTTATACTAAACACGTTATGGAAAGAAACAGGAGTTAAGCTATCAGGAATGAAATGTAAACACCATGCTGTGAACTGAAATTTACATTTATATATATATTTATTTCTATAAATATATGTTTTATATAGGGCTTCCTGGTGGTACAGTGGTAAAGAATCCACATGCCAATGAGGAGACACAAGAGACACAGGTTCGATCCCTGGGTCGGGAAGATCTCCTGGAGAAGAAAATGGCAATCCACTCCAATATTCTTGCCTGGAAAATTCCAGGGACAGAGGAGCCTAGTGGGCTACAGTCCATGGGATCACAAAGAGTTGGACACAACTGAGCTACACACACACACATTTTATATAATACATATATTTATTTTTTGTATGAATATGCATTTATATACCATATTAATATAAAATATAAATATATATATTATATAAAACGTGTGTGTGTGTAGCTCAGTTGTGCATTTATATACCATATTGGAGAAGGAAATGGCAACCCACTCCAGTACTTCTTGCCTTGAAAATCCCATGGACGGAGGAGCTTGGTGCAGGCTACTATTCATGTGGTCGCAAAGAGTCGGGCACGACTGAGCGACTTCACTTCACTTCACTTATATACCATATTATATTTATATGGGCTACAAACTATTGTACATTTATATATAGTATAAAATATACATGTATTTGTGGCTTCATTGATAGCTCAGTTGGTAAAGAATCCGCCTGCAATGCAGGAGACCCTGGTTCAATTCCTAGGTTGGGAAGATCCCCTGGAGAAGGGAAAGGCTACCCACTCTAGTATTCTGGCCTGGAGAATTCCATGGACTGTATAGTCCATGGGGTCGCAGAGTCAGACACGACTGAGTGACTTTCACTTTCATAAATTTATTCATATAAAACATATTTTATATAAGTTATGGATTTGTATATTATATACATTTGCATTTATGTATATTATGTATTTCCACATAAATAAACTTTTAATTTTTCAAGGGCTAAAGAAAAGATAAAAAGGGAAACATATATCCTTTTTCTTATTTCATGGTCTTTTTGATGATCAGCCTACTCTGCTGCTCTGACCCTTAATGCCCATGTCTCAGACACATATTCCAAACATGCAGCTTGGCACACAGCATAATTGCTTTAGTTCTGACTTAGGAGCCTGAGGGCTTCCCTGGTGGCTTGGATGGTAAAGAATCTGCCTGCAATGCAGGAGGCCCAGCTTTCGTCCCTGGGTCAGGAAGATCCCCTGGAGAAGGGAATGGCTACCCACTCCAGTATTCTTGCCTGGAGAATTCCATGGACAGAAGAGCCTGGCGGGCTACAATTCATGGGGTCACAAAAGAGTCAGACACAACTGAGCGACTTGCACTTTCACTTTGGGAGCCTGTGGGTGTGTTGTTTCACCATCCCTCCTCCTTGGCTCCTTGGATCTGCTTTACATGGCAGCTCACACTAACACTTTAGGGGTCCAGGGATCTAGTCCTCCAGCTCATCCTGCCATGTTATGCATGGCAAAATTGGGGTTCTGGTCTCCCCCATGTTGCCAACTCTGGGCAAACGCAGTGTGGGGGGAGACTGAAAGGTTGTTGTTGAATCACGCGAATACACCGGGATTCTTGGCCCCCGGGGGAGAAGAATTCAATCCAGGGCCAGAGACGAGGCTTGATCGCTCAGAGCTTTTGTGTAATAAAGTTTTATTTTTATTAAAGTATAAAGGAGATAGAGTAAGCTTCTGACATAGGCATCAGAAGGGGGTAGAAAGAGTACCCGCCTGCTAGTCTTCAGCTGGATGTTATATAGTCACTAGTAGTCTGTTAATAAAAGAAAGGAATGTCTTAAAATTCAGAATGGCACCAGGCCCCTCACCCATAAGATGCGTTTTGGGATAATCTTGGCACCAAATGGTTTATCCTGGGCCATAAAATGATTAACTTGAATCTTGAAGAAGAGCAGACTACTATACAAATAGTTTCATTTACATAGATTAGGGGAACAATATCCATACTGGTTTGTCAAGTAGGTTCTGGGCCAAGAGGCAGAACCGACTTGGAGACAGAGTTTGGGGTAAAGGCATAGTACATTAGCGTAGCTTAAGATGAACATTTCCATAAGAAAAAGGCATTGGTTATCTCTCCGCGAAACCAGGTGTCATTATGGCAACACAGTATTTTAAGAGAAACCTCCCTTTAAATTTGTATAGAGAAGGAAAAAATATTGCTAGTTTGTTTCCTCCTGCCGCTTAAGAGAGATAAAAATGTCTGACACTTGCAGGCTATTTCCTTCATTTGGAGACCCCTGGCCTTCCTGCCTGTTACCCTCTCAAGACTATGGATGCAGTTTCCCGAGTTGCCTGTGTAAGTTCAAGTCCTGATTCCATCTCTTTCTAGTTGAACAGATGTGGTGAGCTAATTAACCCTGTGTCCCTTAGAAGAACTGGGGAGTCTGTATGTTCTACTACCCAGGGTAGCTGTGGGGATAGAACAAAACTAGCCTTGTAAAGTGTTTCCTGGTGCATGATACATGCTCAATAATACTCACCTCTTAGCCCAGGGCTTCTGAGATGTTCGCAGTGCTCTAGCCAATGCTTGGCCTGGACCCTGATCTGTTCTTGTCCTAACAAAGGTTTGCTTCAGTTTCTGTTACATGCACTCTGTAAGGAAAGGCTGAAAATGCTAACAGTGCCATAAACCGGTTAGGCCAGTGGGTACAGAACATTCTTTCGTCCATTTTGGCTTCAGTTTGAAAAATCACAGTGGAAGTCCCAGGTTTGTTTGTTTTTTGTTTTTTTTTTCAGGTTCCTAATGTTTAAAATGGAGAATTAAGGATCTACCTTCTTCACAGAGTGACTGTGAGGTCCAAGCAAAATCATCCACATGCAAGCACACAGAAGACTACACTCCAGAGTGCATACTTCTGAGCTCTGAAGGCTTGAGCAGTCCCATCACCCACACACCTATTTTCAGAAACTCAGCTACTCCCCTGCCCCTTTTTTATGATGGTAAAATACACATTATATAATTTTTGCCATCTCAGCCATTTTTGAAGTGTACCGTAGTCCAAAACTCTTTTCATCTTGCAAAATCAAAACTCTGTACCTACTAAACAATAAGTCCTCATTCCTCCTTTCTCTCAGGCCCCCAGGAACCCCATTCTACTTTCTGTTTTTGTGAATTTGACTGCTGTAGATACTTCATGAGTGGAATCACACAGAATTTGTCTTTCTGTGGCTGGCTTATTTCACTTAGAATAATGTCCTCCAGGTTCATCTATGTTGGAGCCTGTGTCAATACTTCCTTTTTAAGGCTGAAGAATTCCATTGTATGCATACACCGTGTTTTGTTTATCCATTCATCTTTCAGTGATCACAGTCGTGTTTCTTTCATGTTCTGTTTTCTTTGTGATTACCATGGTGATTACATTTAAAACCCTCACATTAAATCACTCTAATTTGAATTTGCCTGTGTGCCTGCCAAGTCGCTTCAGTTGTGTCCAACTCTTTGTGACTCTGTGGACCTTAGCCCACCAGGCTCCTCTGTCTATAGTATTCTCCAAGAAGACTGGAGTAGGTTGCCATGCCCTCCTCCAGGGGATCTTCTCCACTCAGGGATCAAATGGTTCTTTACCATTAGCACCACCCAGGAAGGCTTAATTTGAATTTATGTCAGCTTTAATTCAATAGCATAAAATAACTCTGCTCCTTTACAGCTCTGTCCCCACTATTTTCAGTTACTGATGTGAAAAAAAATGTGTTAAAATACTTGTGATGTAAGATTTACCATCTTGACTACTTTTAAGTGTACAGTGTAGTGGTATTAAATCACCTTCACACTGATGTGTAACCACCACATCATCCATTCCCACAAATCTTACAAATCTGAAACTCTGTGCCTTCTAAATAACAGCTCACTCTTTTCCCTTCCCTCTAGCCCCTGCCAACTGCTATTCTACTTTCTCCATGATTTTGGCAACTTTTAAGTACTTCATATGGGCTTCCCTGGTAGCTCAGCAGTAAAGAATCCACCTGCCAATGCAGGAGACCCAGACTGGGATTTTCATAAATCCCAGTTGTCTGCTATTACTTTTGTTGCCTATGCCTTTGGATCCCTAGGTCAGGAAGATCCCCTGGAGAAGGCAATGGCAACCCACTCCGGTATTCTTGCATGGGAAATCCCATGGACAGAGGAGCCTGGTGGGCTGCAGTCCATGGGGTTGCATAAGAGTTGGACCTGACTTTAGTGACTAAATAACAACAAGTACCTTATATAGGTGGGATCCTATGTTTATTTTTTTGTGACTGACTTATTTTACTTAGCATAATATCCTTAACGCTCATCCATGTTGTAGCATATTGCAGAAGTTCCTTCCTTTTTAAGGCTGAAAAATATTTCACTGCATGTATATACCACATTTTGCTTATCCATTCATTGGTAATGGACATTTGAATTTCTTCCATATTTTAGCTATTGTGAATGGTGCTGCTGTGTACATGGATGTAAAAATATTCCTTTGAGACTCTGCTTTCATTTCTTTTGGGTATATACCCAAATGTGATACTACCAGATCATATGCTAATTCTATTTTTCATTTTTTGAAGTACCCCCATAGTGTTTTCCTCAGTAACTTTCCCATTTTGCCCTCCCAGCAACACCGCCGTTCAGTTCAGTTGCTCAGTCGTGTCCAACTCTTTGCAACCCCATAAATCGCAGCACACCAGGCCTCCATGTCCATCACCAACTCCCAGAATTCACCCAGACTCACGTCCATCGAGTCAGTGATGCCATCCAGCCATCTCATCCTCTGTCGTCCCCTTCTCCTCCTGCCCCCAATCCCTCCCAACATCAGAGTCTTTTCCAATGAGTCAACTCTTCGCATGAGGTGGCCAAAGTACTGGAGTTTCAGCTTTAGCATCACTCCTTCCAAAGAAATCCCAGGGCTGATCTCCTTCAGAATGGACTGGTTGGATCTCCTTGCAGTCCAAGGGACTCTCAAGAGTCTTCTCCAATACCACAGTTCAAAGCATCAATTCTTTGGCGCTCAGCCTTCTTCACAGTCCAACTCTCACATCCATACATGACCACAGGAAAAATGATAGCCTTGACTAGACGGACCTTTGTTGGCAAAGTGATGTCTCTGCTTTTCAATATGCTATCTAGGTTGATCATAACTTTTCTTCCAAGGAGTAAGCGTCTTTTAATTTCATGGCTGCAGTCACCATCTGCAGTGATTTTGGAGCCCCAAAAAATAAAGTCTGACACTGTTTCCACTGTTTCCCCATCTATTTCCCATGAAGTGATGGGACCAGATGCCATGATCTTCATTTTCTGAATGTTGAGCTTTAAGCCAACTTTTTCACTCTCCTCTTTCACCTTCATCAAGAGGCTTTTTAGTTCCTCTTCACTTTCTGCCATAAGGGTGGTGTCATCTGCATATCTGAGGTGATTGATATTTCTCCCAGCAATCTTGATTCCAGCTTGTGCTTCTTCCAGCCCAGCATTTCTCATGATGTACTCTGCATATAAGTTAAATAAACAGGGTGACAATATACAGACTTGATGTACTCCTTTTCCTATTTGGAACCAGTCTGTTGTTCCATGTCCAGTTCTAACTGTTGCTTCCTGACCTGCATACAGGTTTCTCAAGAGGCAGGTCAGGTGGTCTGGTATTCCCATCTCTTTCAGAATTTTCCACAGTTTATTGTGATCCACACAGTCAAAGGCTTTGGCATAGTCAATAAGGCAGAAATAAATGTTTTTCTGGAACTCTCTTGCTTTTTTGATGATCCAACGGATATTGGCAATTTGATCTCTGGTTCCTCTGACTTTTCTAAAACCAGCTTGAACATCTGGAAGTTCATGGTTCACGTATTGCTGAAGCCTGGCTTGGAGAATTTTGAGCATTACTTTACTAGCGTGTGAGATGAGTGCAATTGTATGGTAGTTTGAGCATTTTTTGGCATATGGTAGTTTGAGCATTTTTTGGCATTGCCTTTCTTTGGGATTGGAATAAAAACTGACCTTTTCCAGTCCTGTGGCCACTGCTGAGGTTTACAAATGTGCTGGCATATTGAGTGTAGCACTGTCACAGCATCATCTTTCAGGATTTGAAATAGCTCAACTGGAATTCCATCAGCTCCACTAGCTTTGTTCGTAGTGATGCTTCCTAAGGCCCACTTGACTTCACATTCCAGGATGTCTGGCTCCAGGTGAGTGATCACATCATTGTGATTATCTGGGTCGTGAAGATCTTTTTTGTACAGTTCTTCTGTGTATTATTGCCACCTCTTCTTAATATCTTCTGCTTCTGTTAGGTCCATACCATTTCTGTCCTTTTTTGAGCCCATCTTTGCATGAAATGTTCCCTTGGTAGCTCTAATTTTCTTGAAGAGATCTCTAGTCTTTCCCATTCTGTTGTTTTCCTCTATTTCTTTGCATTGATCGCTGAGGAAGGCTTTCTTATCTCTCCTTGCTATTCTTTGGAATTCTGCATTCAGATGCTTATATCTTTCCTTTTCTCCTTTGCTTTTCGTTTCTCTTCTTTTCACAGCTATTTGTAAGGTCTCCCCAGACAGCCATTTTCCTTTTTTGCATTTCTTTTCCATGGGGATGGTCTTGATCCCTGTCTCCTGTACAGTGTCACGAACCTCAGTCCATAGTTCATCAGGCACTCTATGTATCAGATCTGCTGTAATTTGTCTACTTCACCACGAAAACGTTGTCATTGTTGTTTTAGAATGTAGTCATGTTAATGAGTGTGGGGTGGCATCTCGTTGCAGTTTTTATTTGCGTTTCCTGAATGATTAGTGAAACTGATCACCTTTTCAGATGCTGATTGACCTTTTGTATAGTTTTTTTTCAGAGAAATACCTGTTAAAGTCCTTTGCCCATTTTTAAAGCACGTTGTTTGTTTTTAGTTGTTGAGTTTTAGGAGTTATAGATGTATTCTGGATAATTATCCCTTATCAGATATATAATTTGCAAATATTTTTTCTGAATCTGTAGGCTGACTTTTTACTCTGTGAATAGTGTCTCTTGATATACAAATAAAAACAATTTAACATTTTCATAAATCCCAGTTGTCTGTTATTAACTTTTGTTGCCTGTGCCTTTGGTGTCATATCCAAGAAATCATTGACAAATATAACATTGTGAAGATTTTATTCTGTATATTTTTTCAGAGTTTCATTGTTTTGGGTCTTATATTAAATGTTTGATCCATTTGGAGCTAATTTTTATATATGGTGTTGAGTAAGGATCCAACTTTCCAACTTTATTCTTTTGCACATGGATATCCAGTTTTCCCAGGACTTTTAGTTGAAAAGACTTTTCTTTATTGAATGATTGGCACCATGGTCAAAAATCATTTGGCCAAATATAGAAGAGCTTATTTCTGTTATTCTGTTACACTGACCTGTGTGTCTGTGTTTATCCCTGTGACACACTGTTTGATTACCACGGCTTTGTCTTAAGTATTGAAATTAGGACATGTGAGTTCTCTAGTTTTGTTGTTGTTTTCAATATTGTTTTTGGTTATTTGGGCTCTGTTGAAACTCAATATGAATTTTAGGGTGAGTTTATCTAATTCTACAAACAATATCTTTGGGATTTAAATAGGGATTGCATTGAATTTGGGGAATACTGACATTTTAAAAATATTAAGTCTTCTAATCCATGAACATGGAATGTGTTTCCATTTATTTTTGTCATCTTCATTTCTATTAGCAATATTTTGCAGTTTTTCTCATATAAGTTTTTCACTTCCTTGGTGAAGATAGTTCCTAAGTATTTAATACTTTTTGATGTCAGTATAAATTTGCCTTTGTAATTTCCTTTTCATATTATTCCTTATTTGTATGTAGAGATGCAGTTAATTTTGTGTGTTGACTTTGTATCACTTTATTGAATTCATTTATTCTAACAGCTTTTTGGGAGAATCTTTAGGATTTTCTACATAAGATCATATCATCTGCAAACAGAGATAATTTTAATTTTCCCATTCCAATTTAGATGTTTTTTCCTTCTTTTTCTTGTCTATTTGCTCTAGCTAGAACTTCTAGTACTCTGTTGAATAGAAGTGGTGAAAGGGGGTGTCTTTGTCTTGTTTCTGATCTTGGAGAGAAAGCTTTCAGTCTTTAACCACATGTTTGCTGTGAATTTTTCATATGTGGCTTTTATCATGTGGAGGTAGTTTCCTTATTTTGTTGAAGGTTATTTATCACAAAAGAATGTTCAATTACTTCCAAATAAAATTTCTGCATCAAATTAAATGATCATGTTTTTTCCTTCATTTTGTAATGTGACATATTACATTGATTTTCACATTTTGAGCCATCCTTGTGTGAGTGAAGTGAAGTTGCTCAGTCGTGTCTGACTCTTTGCGACCCCATGGACTGTAGCCTACCAGGCTTCTCTGTCCATGGGATTTTCCAGGTGAGAGTACCAGAGTGGGTTGCCTTTTCCTTCTTCAGGGGATCTTCCCGACCCAAGAATCGAACCGAGGTCTCCCGCATTGCGGGCAGACGCTTTACCCTCTGAACCACCAGGGAAGCCCTGAGCCATCCTTGTATTCCAAGGATAAATTTTGCCTGGTTAAGGTGTATAATCCATTTAGTGTGCTGCTGAATTGTGTTTGGTAGTATTTTGTTGATGATTTTGCATCAAGTTTCATAAGGGATATTGATCTATAGTTTTCTCTTCTGGTAGTATGCTTGTCTTGCTTTTGTGTCAAAGTTATGTTGTCCTCATAGAATGAGTTAGGAACTGTTCCCTCCTCTTTAATATTCTGATAAATTTGAGAAGGATTGGTATTAGTGCTTTCTTAAATGTTTGGCAGAATTCACAGTGGAGCCGTAAGATCCAGGGCTTTTATTTATTGGGAGATTTTTGATGCAGTCTCCTTACTAGTTACAGGTCTAATCTATTTCTATTACTTTGTGATTCAGTCTTGGTAGATTTTGTGTTTCTAGGAATTTTTATTTTAGGTTATTTAGTATTTTGGGGTATAATCGTTCACAATACAATCTTTTTTATTTCTATAGAATTGGTAGTGATGTCTATACTTTCACTTCTGATTTTAGTAATTTGAGTTTTTTCTCTTTTTTAGTGGCCCATCTAGTTAGATCTTGCCAATTTTGTTGCTCTTGTCAAAGAATCAACTTTTGGTTTTATTAATTTTCTCCATTGTTTATATGTACTGTATTTCATTTATCTCACCTAATCTTTATTATTTCCTTCCTTCTGTTAGCTTTAATTTTAGCTTGTTCTGTTGATCTTAGATCTTTCTTGTTTTTTAATGTAAGAACTTATAGCTATACATTTCCCCCTTAATACCACTTTTGTTGGGAACTATAAGTTTAAGTATGTTATGTTTCTGTTTTCATCTACCTCTAATTATTTTTGAATATCCCTTGTGATTTCTTATTTTATCCACTGATTGTTTAAAAGATTGTTGTTTAATTTCCACAGTTTTGTGAATTTTCCAACTTTGTTATTGATTTCTAACTTCATCCTTTTGCATTAGTCTCTAAATGTATAGAAAACAAAAAGTAAAGTTACAAACCAATGTTACAATAATACTAGCTTTTATATTTGTCCTTGTATTTTATATTTATTCATACAGCTTTGTGTTATGGTCTTTGTCCTTTCATTTTACCTCACAGGACTCCCTTGACCATTTCTTGCAGGGCAGGTCCTGTGGTCACAACTTGCTAAGCTTTACTTTCTCTGGGAAGGTCTTGATTTTCACCTCGTTTATGAAGAACACTGTGCTTGAGAGATTTTTGGGGTTTTTTTTTTCTCCCTTTTAACCCACTTTCTTCTGGCCTCCAGAGTTTCTGATGGGAAATCTGCTTATAAACTTATTGAGGATCACTTGGAACTGATGCTTCATTTCTCTCACTGCTTTCAAGATTTGCTTTTTATTTTTAGCTCTTGAAAGTTTGATTATAATATATCTTGGTGCGGGTCTCTTTGTGTTCATATTAGTTGTAGTATAGCATATTCTTGCCTTTCTTCAAATTTGAGATCTCAATCATTATTTCTCTGTTCATTTCTCTCTATTCTACTTCTTCCTCTAAGACTTCCCTGATGTTAATGTTTGTTATTTTGATGATGTTCCTATTTCTCCCAGGCTCTGTTTAATCTTTTTTTCTTTTTCTCCTCAGTCTTGATAATTTCCATTGTCCTGTTTTTAAGTTTACAGATTCTTTTTTCTGCCTGCTCAAAACTGTCTTTGAATCCTTCTAGTAAATTTTTAAATTTTAATTTTTGTACTGTTCATTTCCAGAATTTCTTTTTGGTTTCTTTTAGGTTTTCTCTTTATTACTATTTTTATTTTGTTCATACTTTGTTTTCTTGACTCTCTCCACATTTTCCTTTAGTTTCCTGTATGTACACTAGTTTTTGAATGTTTTAGTCTTTAATGTCTGACTTCTGAATGAAGAAAAGCAAAATATGTAGGGGTAGTAAAATGGCACCTGCCTTTGAAATCTCCTGGAAATCACATTAGTCAAAGGAGGGTTTTGCAACAATGGGAAGAGGTACAACAATGATGACTTGTGCCTATTCATCTGTGCCTATGTGATCAGAAGCAGCAATTAATAATCAAAGCACAAATTATCCTGTAATTGGAGAATATAAACCTTTTTGCACATCCCATATCCCACAAGTTGTGTTCAGGTTGCTCAAAGAATACCTGCACAGCTGCCTGCCACATGGCTGGAGTTGGGGGGATGGGTAACTGCTACTGTGTTAAGAGCTGAAATTGGCCCAAATTGACTGCAATTTACTGTCCAAGACTTTCCATGGAAGTTGCAAGCCTTCAATAGGCTCCAGATTTCCAAAATAGTTACATCAGACAGATTCTGTCAGTGCAATTTTTGTCTAGATAGAGAGACAGATTCCTGGCACATCCTAATTCTCTGTGTTCCCTGAAATCCCTCCTGCCAGAATTTTTTCTCCAGCTGCACCATTGCATATTCCCACTGGCAATGTATGAAGGTTCCAGTTTCTTCACATCCTTGCCAACACTTGTTATTATCTCTCTCAACAAGTGTCTTTTGATCAATGACCAAGTGACGGGAGGGAACTAAAGAAACAGAAAAGAACTGTTGAGAAGAAAAAGGCTTGAGTGAAAATTCTGAAAAAATTGAGTAGGGGAAATAGGGAGAAGTGCTAGAGACTGGGTAGGAAGAAGGTTGGAGGAAACCTAGTATGAATAGTGGGTTCAAACATAGTATGAACCCACTCCCACAAATATGAAGTAAGGAGAAAGACAAAAGCAAATATGTGGGCTGGGAAAGGCCACAAAAGTGGGAATCACTGGCCAGATGTGAGTGTATGGGGTGCCAGCTGGGGGACTATGAGGACAGAAGCCTTGGCTGTAGCTACACTGGCAATGGTTTGGGATTTTATTAAGGAAACTCAAACCTGCTCTGTGTTCAGTTCCTTGGAAAATAACTCTTTACAGGACAAGATTTTTGGCCATTTGTGATGTAACAATTCTTTTATTACTGAAAAGATAGCTCTGCTAAGCTGTCACTTGAGAATTCCATGAGGCTGGACCATTGTTTTCCCCAAAGGGAATTTACATGAGTTATAAGAGGGAATAAAACCATAAGAGGCCTGATGAAATCCATATATCTGTTCTATGCTCTGTAAACTTTTATATGCTTCATTCAGTTCAGTTCACTTCAGTCACTCAGCCATGTCTGACTCTTTGCAATCCAATGGACTGCAGCACGCCAGGCTTCCCTGTTAATCACCAAAACACAGAGCTTACTCAAACTCATGTCCATAGTGTCGGTGATGCCATCCAACCATCTCATCCTCTGTCATCCACTTCTCCTCCAGCCTTCAATTTTTCTCAGCATCAGGGTCTTTTCCAATGAGTCTGTTCTTCACATCAGGTGGCCAAAATATTGGAGTTTCAGCTTCAGCATCAGTCCTTCCAATGAATATTCAGGACTGATTTCCTTTAGGATGGGCTGGTTGGGTCATGAAGATCTTTTTTGTATAGTTCTTCTGTGTATTCTTGCCACCTCTTCTTAATATCTTCTGCTTCTGTTAGGCCCATACCATTTCTGTCTTTTATTGTGCTCTTTCCTGCATGAAATGTACCCTTGGTATCTCTAACTTTCTTGAAGAGATCTCTAGTCTTTCCCATTCTGTTGTTTTCCTCTATTTCTTTGCACTGATCACCGAGGAAGGCTTTCTTATCTCTCCTTTCTATTCTTTGGAACTCTGCACTCAAATGGGTTTATCTTTCCTTTTCTCCTTTGCCTTTCACTTCTCTTCTTTTCTCAGCTATTTGTAAGGCCTCCTCAGACAACCATTTTGCCTTTTTGCATTCTTTTTCTTGGGGATGGTCTTGATCTCTGCCTCCTGTGCAATGTCACGAACCTCCATCCATAGTTCTTCAGGCACTCTGTCTATCAGATCTAATCTCTTGAGTCTATTTGTCACTTCCACTGTATAATCGTAAGGGATTTGGTTTAGGTCATACCTGAATGGTCAAGTGGCTTTCCCTACTTTCTTCAGTTTAAGTCTGAATTTGGTAATAAGGAATTCATGATCTGAGCCCCAGTCAGCTCCCAATCTTGTTTTTGCTGACTGTATAGAGCTTCTCCATCTTTAGCTGGAAAGAATATAATCAATCTGATTTTAGTATTGACCATCTGGTGATGCTTCCTACTTGGTGATATTTCTTTAATAGATGGCCCACTTCCCTGAGTGCCAAATGAGAAAGGAGTTAGAATCAGATGTCATTACTGTTTGTCATCTCAGACATGAATGAGTGAGGCAGGAGCCTGGTCTCCTCATCATGCTTACAGAGTTGTGTCAACACAGTCTGCCTCTTTGCCTGTCTCAGGATAGGTGAGTAGTGACTTTTACCATAAACCATTCAAGGGAGGAAATATCACCAATAGACTATCTGATGATTACTAATGTTGAGTTGAAAATTAAAGAAAGTTTTCCTGAAAAATTCTTGTGACACTGCCTGTCCTTTGCTGTACTTCATCTTTCACTCCTTACCTTACCAGGAGAAATGAACCTCTCTTACATATAGTCAGTTGATCTCAAACCTTCTAGTACCGTTGGGCTGCAGCAAAAGGCTCTGAGAGACCTTAGCACCTTAGCTGTGGGACTGGCCCTTCTATAAGTTGATGTTAGTGTGTAAAATATGGTGGGTGCACAGGTTAGTATGTTTCTCTTTTCTCCTTTCTTGTATTTAGTTTTCTTTTAGCACAGTAAAAATGTAAGACATTGGACAAGGTGAAAAGGAAAGTCCAATGAGAATTTCCATTTTCTAGTGGTCAATTATGAGATTGGTTCACTGAACGAGAAATGAGCCAAAAGGAGAATGATTCCTAGTTTACTCACAAATGTAGGGAATTTTTTTTTTAAAGAATTCAGAGAAGGACCAGGACAAAACACACACTATCAATTGAAAAGTCTTCAAAGAATCCTTTTACTTCTTGGCTACAACTGCATTTGCATTATTTATTTTAATTTATGCTATTTTAAAAATTTACATATAGTAAGTTAACTTTCTTTTGTGTACAGTTGTATGAGTTTGAATACTTGTAGAATACTGTAAAAATGGAATCATATAGTAATTTTTTGAGGTTGGATTTTTGCACTCAGTGTAATGTCCTTATGCTTTATCAAAGCTCTTTTTTTAATATAAATTTATTTATTTTAATTGGAGGCTAATTACTTTACAATATTGTATTGCTTTTGCCATACATTGACATGAATCCACCACGGGTGTACACGTGTTCCCCATCCTGAATCACCCTCCCACCTCCCTCCCCATACCATCCCTCTGGGTCATCCCAGTGCACCAGCCCCGAGCATCCTGTATCATGCATTGAACCTGGACTGGCGATTCATTTCACATATGATAATATACATGTTTCAATGCCATTCTCCCAATCATCCCACCCTCGCCCTCTCCCACAGAGTCCATAAGACAGTTCTATATATCTATGTCTCTTTTGCTGTCTCGCATACAGGGTTATTGTTACCATCTTTCTAAATTCCATATATATGCGTTAGTATAATGTATTGGTGTTTTTCTTTCTGGCTTACTTCACTCCGTATAATAGGTTTCAGTTTCATCCACCTCATTAGAACTGATTCAAATGTATTCTTTTTAATATCTGAGTAATACTCCATTGTGTATATGTACCACAGCTTTCTTATCCATTCGTCTGCTGATGGACATCTAGGTTGCTTCCATGTCCTGGCTATTATAAACAGTGCTGTGATGAACATTGGGGTACATGTGTCTCTTTCAATTCTGGTTTCCTCGGTGTGTATGCCCAGCAGTGGGATTGCTGGGTTGTGTGACAGTTCTATTTCCAGATTTTTAAGGAATCTCCACACTGTTGTCCATAGTGGCTCTACTAGTTTGCATTCCCACCAACAGTGTAAGAGGGTTCCTTTTTTTCCACACCCTCTCCAGCATTTATTGCTTGTAGACTTTTGGATAGCAGCCATTCTGACTGGTGTGAAATTGTACCTCATTGTGGTTTTGATTTGCATTTCTCTGATAATGAGTGATGTTGAGCATCTTTTCATGTGTTTGTTAGCCATCTGTATGTCTTCTTTGGAGAAATATCTGTTTAGTTCTTTGGCCCATTTTTTGATTGGGTCATTTATTTTCCTGGAATTGAGCTGCAGGAGTTGCTTGTATATTTTTGAGATTAGTTGTTTGTCAGTTGCTTCATTTGCTATTATTTTCTCCCATTCTGAAGGCTGTCTTTTCACCTTGCTTATAGTTTCCTTTGTTGTGCAGAAGCTTTTAATTTTAATTAGGTCCCATTTGTTTATTTTTGCTTTTATTTCCAATATTCTGGGAGGTGGGTCATAGAGGATCCTGCTGTGATTTATGTCAGAGAGTGTTTTGCCTATGTTCTCCTCTAGGAGTTTTATAGTTTCTGGTCTTACATTTAGATCTTTAATCCATTTTGAGTTTATTTTTGTGTATGGTGTTAGAAAGTATTCTAGTTTCATTCTTTTACAAGTGGTTGACCAGTTTTCCCGGTTAAAGAGATTGTCTTTTCTCCATTGTATATTCTTGCCTCCTTTGTCAAAGATAAGGTGTTCATAGGTGCACGGGTTTATCTCTGGGCTTTCTATTTTGTTCCATTGATTTATATTTCTGTCTTTGTGCCAGTACCATACTGTCTTGATGACTGTGGCTTTGTAGTAGAGCCTGAAGTCAGGCAGGTTGATTCCTCCAGTTCCATTCTTCTTTCTCAAGATTGCTTTGGCTATTTGAGGTCTTTTGTATTTCCATACAAATTGTGAAATTATTTGTTCTAGCTCTGTGAAAAATACCATTGGTAGCTTGATAGGGATTCCATTGAATCTATAGATTGCTTGGGTAGTATACTCATTTTCACTATATTGATTCTTCCAATCCATGAACACGGTATATTTTTCCATCTGTTTGGGACCCCATGGACTGCAGCCTACCAGGCTCCTCCGTCCATGGGATTTTCCAGGCAAAAGTACTGGAGTGGGGTGCCATTGCCGTCTCCCTCCATCTATTAGTGTCCTCTTTGATTTCTTTCACCAGTGTTTTATAGTTTCCTATATATAGGTCTTTTGTTTCTTTAGGTAGATATATTTCTAAGTATTTTATTCTTTTCATTGCAATGGTGAATGGAATTGTTTCCTTAATTTCTCTATTTTCTCATTATTAGTGTATAGGAATGCAAGGGATTTCTGTGTGTTGATTTTATATCCTGCAACTTTACTATAGTCACTGATTAGCTCTAGTAATTTTCTGGTGGAGTCTTTAGGGTTTTCTAGAGGATCATGTCATCTGCAAACAGTGAGAGTTTTACTTCTTCTTTTCCAATTTGGATTCCTTTTATTTCTTTTTCTGCTCTGATTGCTGTGGCCAAAACTTCCAAAACTATGTTGAATAGTAGTGGTGAAAGTGGGCACCCTTGTCTTGTTCCTGACTTTAGGGGAAATGCTTTCAATTTTTCACCATTGAGGATAATGTTTGCTGTGGGTTTGTCATATATAGCTTTTATTATGTTGAGGTATGTTCCTTCTATTCCTGCTTTCTGGAGAGTTTTTTATCATAAATGGATGTTGAATTTTGTCAAAGGCTTTCTCTGCATCTATTGAGATAACCATGTGGCTTTTATTTTTCAATTTGTTAATGTGGTGTATTACATTGATTGATTTGAGGATATTGAAGAATCCTTGCATCCCTGGGATAAAGCCCACTTGGTCATGATGTATGATCTTTTTAATGTGTTGTTGGATTCTGATTGCTAGAATTTTGTTAACGTTTTTTGCATGTATGTTCATCAGTGATATTGGCCTGTAGTTTTTCTTTTTTTTGTGGCATCTTTGTCAGGTTTTGGTATTAGGGTGATGGTGGCCTCATAGAATGGGTTTGGAAGTTTACTTTCCTCTGCAATTTTCTGGAAGAGTTTGAGTAGCATAGGTGTTAGCTCTTCTATAAATTTTTGGTAGAATTTAGCTGTGAAGCCGTCTGGACCTGGGCTTTTGTTTCCCCAGGTCTGATTACAGTGTCAATTTCTGTGCTTGTGATGGGTCTGTTAAGATTGTCTATTTCTTCCTGGTTCAGTTTTGGAAAGTTGTACTTTTCTAAGAATTTGTCCATTTCTTCCAAGTTGTCCATTTTATTGGCATATAATTGCTGATAATAGTCTCTTATGATCCTTTGTATTTCTGTGTTGTCTGTTGTGATCTCTCCATTTTCATTTCTAATTTTATTGATTTGATTTTTCTCCCTTTGTTTCTTGATGAGTCTGGCTAATGGTTTGTCAATTTTATTTATCCTCTCAAAGAACCAGCTTTTGGCTTTGTTGATTTTTGCTATGGTCTCTTTTGTTTCTTTTGCATTTATTTCTGCCCTAATTTTTAAGATTTCTTTCCTTCTACTAACCCTGGGGTTCTTCATTTCTTCCTTTTCTAGTTGCTTTAGGTGTAGAGTTAGGTTATTTATTTGACTTTTTTCTTGTTTCTTGAGGTATGCCTGTATTGCTATGAACCTTCCCCTTAGCACTGCTTTTACAGTGTCCCACAGGTTTGGTGTTGTTGTGTTTTCATTTTCATTTCTATGCATATTTTGATTTCTTTTTTTAAAATTTTATTTTATTTTTAAACTTTACAATATTGTATTAGTTTTGCCAAATATCAAAGTGAATCCGCCACAGGTAAACCTGTGTTCCTCATCCTGAACCCTCCTCCCTCCTCCCTCCCCATACCCTCCCTCTGGGTCGTCCCAGTAAACCAGCCCCAAGCATCCAGTATCGTGCATCGAACCTGGACTGGTGACTCGTTTCATACATGATATTGTACATGTTTCAATGCCATTCTCCCAAATCTCCCCACCCTCTCCCTCTCCCACAGAGTCCATAAGACTGATCTATACATCAGTGTCTCTTTTGCTGTCTCGTACACAGGGTTATTGTTACCATCTTTCTAAATTCCATATATATGCGTTAGTATACTGTATTGGTGTTTTTCTTTCTGGCTTACTTCACTCCGTATAATAGGTTTCAGTTTCATCCACCTCATTAGAACTGATTCAAATGTATTCTTTTTAATGGCTGAGTAATACTCCATTGTGTATATGTACCACAGCTTTCTTATCCATTCATCTGCTGATGGGCATCTAGGTTGCTTCCATGTCCTGGCTATTATAAACAGTGCTGCAATGAACATTGGGGTACACGTGTCTCTTTCAATTCTGGTTTCCTCAGTGTGTATGCCCAGCAGTGGGATTGCTGGATCATAAGGCAGTTCTATTTCCAGTTTTTTAAGGAATCTCCACACTGTTCTCCATAGTGGCTGTACTAGTTTGCATTCCCACCAACAGTGTAAGAGAGTTCCCTTTTCTCCACACCCTCTCCAGCATTTATTGTTTGTAGACATGGATTGCAGCCATTCTGACTGGCGTGAAATGAAACCTCATAGTGGTTTTGATTTGCATTTTTCTGATAATGAGTGATGTTGAGCATCTTTTCATGTGTTTGTTAGCCATCTGTATGTCTTCTTTGGAGAAATATCTGTTTAGTTCTTTGGCCCATTTTTTGATTGGGTCATTTATTTTTCTGGAATTGAGCTGCAGGAGTTGCTTGTATATTTTTGAGATTAGTTGTTTGTCAGTTGCTTCATTTGCTATTATTTTCTCCCATTCTGAAGGCTGTCTTTTCACCTTGCTTATAGTTTCCTTTGTTGTGCAGAAGCTTTTAATTTTAATTAGGTCCCATTTGTTTATTTTTGCTTTTATTTCCAATATTCTGGGAGGTGGGTCATAGAGGATCCTGCTGTGATTTATGTCAGAGAGTGTTTTGCCTATGTTCTCCTCTAGGAGTTTTATAGTTTCTGGTCTTACGTTTAGATCTTTAATCCATTTTGAGTTTATTTTTGTGTATGGTGTTAGAAAGTGTTCTAGTTTCATTCTTTTACAAGTGGTTGACCAGTTTTCCCATTCTTCTGTGATTTGTTGGTTATTCAGCAGCGTGTTGTTCAGCCTCCATATGTTGGAATTTTTAATAGTTTTTCTCCTGTAATTAAGATCTAATCTTACTGCATTGTGGTCAGAAAAGATGCTTGGAATGATTTCTATTTTTTTGAATTTACCAAGGCTAGATTTATGGCCCAGGATGTGATCTATCCTGGAGAAGGTTCCGTGTGCGCTTGAGAAAAAGGTGAAATTCATTGTTTTGGGGTGAAATGTTCTATAGATATCAATTAGGTCTAACTGGTCTGTTGTATCATTTAAAGTTTGTGTTTCCTTGTTAATTTTTTGTTTAGTTGATCTATCCATAAATGTGAGTGGGGTATTAAAGTCTCCCACTATTATTGTGTTATTGTTAATTTCCCCTTTTGTACTTATTAGCATTTGTCTTACATATTGCAGTGCTCTTATGTTGGGTGCATATATATTTATAATTGTTATATCTTCTTGGATTGATCCTTTGATCATTATGTAGTGTCCTTCTTTGTCTCTTTTCACAGCCTTTGTTTTAAAGTCTATTTTATCTGATATTAGTATTGCTACCCCTGCTTTCTTTTGGTCTCTATTTGCATGAAATCTTTTCCCAGCCCTTCACTTTCAGTCTGTATGTGTCCCTTGTTTTGATGTGGGTCTCTTGTAGACAACATATATAGGGGTCTTGTTTTTGTATCCATTCATCCAGTCTTTGTCTTTTGGTTGGGGCATTCAACCCATTTATGTTTAAGGTAATTATTTATAAGTATGATCCCATTGCCATGTACTTTATTATTTTGGATTCAAGTTTATACTTCCTTTTTGTATTTCCTGTCTAGAGAAGATCCTTTAGCATTTGTTTGAGAGCCGGTTTGGTGGTGCTGAATTCTCTCAGCTTTTGCTTGTCTGTAAAGCTTTTGATTTCTCCTTCATATTTGAATGTGATCCTTGCTGGGTACAGTAATCTGGGCTGTAGGTTATTTTCTTTCATCACTTTAAGTATGTCCTGCCATTCCCTCCTGGCCTGAAGAATTTATATTGAAAGATCAGCTGTTATCCTTATGGGAATCCCCTTGTGTGTTATTTGTTGTTTTTCCCTTGGTGCTTTTAATATTTGTTCTTTGTGTTTGCTTTGTTAATTTGATTAATATGTGTCTTGGGGTGTTTTGTCTTGGGTTGATCCTGTTTGGGACTCTCTGGGTTTCTTGGACTTGGGTGATTATTTCCTTCCCCATTTTAGGGAAGTTTTCAACTATTATTTCCTTAAGTCTTTTCTCATAGTCTTTCTTTTTGTCTTCTTCTTCTGGGACTCCTATGATTCTGATGTTGGGGCATTTAACATTGTTCCAGAGGTCTCTGAAATTGTCCTCATTTCTTTTATTTGTTTTTTTTTTTTTTTCCTCTCTGCTTCATTTATTTCTACTATTCTGTCTTCTACCTCACTAATTTTATCTTCTGCCTCCATTATTCTACTATTTGTTCCCTCCAGAGTGTTTTTTATCTCATTTATTGCATTATTCATTATATATTGACTCTTTTTTTATTTCTTCTAGGTCTTTGTTAAACCTTTCTTGCATCTTAAAATCCTTGTCTCCAGGCTATTTAATCTGTGATTCCATTTTGTTTTCAAGATTTTGGATCATTTTCACTATGATTATTCAGAATTCTTTATCAGGTAGATTCCCTGTCTCTTCTTTTCATTGGTTTGGTGGGCATTTATCCTGTTCCTTTACCTGCTGGGTATTCCTCTGTCTCTTCATCTTGTTTATATTGCTGTGTTTGGGGTGGCCTTTCTGTATTCTGGCAGTTTGTGGAGTTCTCTTTATTGTGGAATTTCCTTGCTGTAGGTGGAGTTGTACGGGTGGCTTGTCAAGGTTTCCTGGTTAGGGAAGCTTGTGTTGGTGTTCTGGTGGGTGGATCTGGATTTCTTCTCTCTGGAATGCAATTAAGTGTCCAGTAATGAGTTATGAGGTGTCAATGGGTTTGGAGTGACTTTGGGCAGCCTGTATATTGAAGTTCAGGGCTGTGTTCCTGTGTTGCTGGAGAATTTTCATGGTATGTCTTGCTCTGGAACTTGTTGGCCCTTGGGTGGTGCTTGGTTTCAGTGTAGGTATGGAGGCTTTTGATGAGCTCCTATTGGTTAATGTTCCCTGGAGTCAGGAGTTCTCTGGTGTTCTCAGGATTTGAACTTAAGCCTCCTGCTTCTGGTTTTCAGTCTTATTTTTACAGTAGTCTGAAGACTTCTCCATCTATACAGCACCGTTGATAAAACATCTAGGTTAAAGATGAAAAGTTTCTCCACAGTGAGGGACACCCAGAGAGGTTCACAGAGTTACATGGAGATGAGAAGAGGGAGGAGGGAGATAGATGTGACCAGGATGAGATGAGGTGGAATCAAAAGAGGAGAGAGCAAGCTAGCCAGTTATCACTTCCTTATGTGCACTCCACAGTCTCGACCACTCAGAGATGTTCACAGAGAAGAGAAGAGGGAGGAAGGAAACTGAGGTGGCCAGGAGGATAAAGTGGGGAATCAAAAGGAGAGAGACAGATCTAGCCAGTAATCAGTTCCCTAAGTATTCTCCATCATATGGTACACACAAAGAGCTTCACAGAGTTGGGTAGAGAAGAGAAGGGGGAGGGAGGAGATAGAGGCGACCTGGTGGAGAAAAAGGAGAGTCCAAAGAGGAAGAAAGCAATCAGGCCAGTAATCTCGCTCCCAAGTAAAAGTGGGTACTGAAGATTGGGTTCTTAAAGGTACAAAATTGATAACAAATACCGAAAAGCAAAGATTGAAAATCTAGAGTGGAGGTTGGATTTTCAAAAATTCAATATTAAAGAAAAAAAGTCACAAAATTAGAAAAAAAATATACATATGAAGTTTGCTTTAAAAAATAGGGTGTCTCTCTCTCTTTTTTTTTTTTTTTGCAAAGTAATAGTAGGTTATAAAAATGAAAATTAAAGGAGTAATAGAGGACTTAAAATTTTTTTTAAAGATTTAGAAAAAAGAATGATAGTAAAAATAGTAAAAATATATCTAGGACTTTCTCTGGTGGTGTTGTGGACAGTGTGGGGTCAGTTCATTTTCAGATAGTTCCTTGATCCGGCTTATATTTCTCAAGATCTATAGGCCCCTTCCTATGTAGTCAGCACTAACTACAGGGTTTTAATCTATTGCACCTGTCATTTCCAAGGCGGTTCCCTGTGTTTTAGCTGCTTCTGTTTGCTGGTCTCTTCAGTGTCTAATTTCTGTCCTGACACAAGGGGGAGGTGGTGGACACTTTTTCAGGCTCACTTGTTCAGTCGTGTTATGGGGAGGGAGGGACACAGCAAACAAATAACACTGGCGTGTGCTCGCAGTGTCTTGGCCACACTGGGTTTGCCCCCGCTCACGGCATGTGTGCTTTTCCTGTCTACACTGCTTTGCCAGGAACTGTCTGAGGCCGGCCCTGAGTTGTATGCACTTCCCAGGTCTAAGCTGCTCAGGTTCAGGTACTCAGGTACTCCTCAAGGGCGCAGACTTGGTTGGACCTGCGTTTTGTGCCCTTCCCAGGTCCGAGCAGCTCAGGTGACCAGGTGTTTGGCGAGCGCGGTCGCTGCGACTTATCGTGTCCCCGGTCCCTGCTGCTCGGTTTTCTGAGTGTACAACCGGCGCACCTTCTCAGGTGGATGTTGACTGTCCAGAATCCCAAGAAGTCTTTGTTAGCAATGAAGCCTGCCTGCAGTTTGGTAAATAATGCCTCTCTGGGGCCGTGATTGCCCCCTTCTGGCTCTGGCTGCCCTCGCCTGCCTGTCACTGGAGGGGGATGGGCCGGCCTGTAGCCATCTTGCTTGCTTACTTGCTAAGTCACTTCAGTCGTGTCCAACTCTGTGCGACCCCATAGACGGCAGCCCACCAGGCTTCCCCATCCCTGGGATTCTCCAGGCAAGAACACTGGAGTGGGTTGCCATTTCCTTCTCCAATGCATGAAAGTGAAAAGTGAAAGTGAAGTCTCTCAGTCGTGTCCGACTCTAGCAACCCCATGGACTGCAGCCTACCAAGCTCCTCCATCCTTGGGATTTTCTAGGCAAAAGTACTGGAGTGGGGTGCCATTGCCTTCTCCGTCTACCTCTGCTCAATCCTTTGTTCTGTGAGCAGGCCTGGCGGTGTCTTAGGTCAACGCTTTTTACGTGGTAGCTATCCCACAGTCTGGTTTGCTATCCCAAGTTAGTTCCCTCAGATTGCCCTCGCAGCATTTAGGCCCATCCTTACTCTAAGCAATGCAGCCCACACCTGCCTGCCCAGCCCCGCTTGCTAGTGGTGGATGCAGGCATCTGTGCTGCTTCTCCGCTAGGGGAGTTACTGTTGGGCACATAATCTGTGGGTTTTAATTATTTATTTATTTTTCCTCCCAGTTACCCTCTGTGGTTGCAAGGCTCATCACAGACTCAGCAGTGAGAGTGTTTCCTGGTGTTTGGAAACATCTCTCTTTTGTAAGACTCCTTTCCTGGGACAGAGCTCCGTCCCTATCTCTTTTGTCTCTCTTTTTATCTTTTATATTTTTTCCTACCTCCTTTTGAAGACAATGGGCTGCTTTTCTGGGTGCCTAATGTTCTGTGCCAGCATTCAGAAGTTGTTTTGTGGAATTTACTCAGCATTCAAATGTTCTTTTGATGAATTTGTGGGGGAGAAAGTGGTCTCCCTGTCCTATTCCTCTGCTATCTTAGGACCGCCTCTATCAAAATTCTATATTTTATAGCTTGTTTTCTTATTGCTATGCAATATTATATTATATGAATGTACCAGAATTTACTGAATAACCCATTAAAGGATATTTGACTAGTTGACAGCTTTTGATGATTTATAAAGAGTCCTGTTATAGACAATTGTGTGTAGATTTTCTGTCAACATGAATTTATTTATCAAAAGCAAATACATAGGAGTAGGATTATCAGATCATATAGTGTGTGTATATTTAATTTCATGAACTTGCCCAGCAATTTTCCACTGTGGTTGCATTATTTTTCATTCTTACTAATGCATGAGAGTTCCAGTTACTCAGTGTTCTTGCCAGACAAGGTATTGACTATTAAAAATATTTAAGCTATTATAATGTGTGAAATTGTATCTCATTAGAGGAGCCTGGTAGGCTGCAGTCCATGGGGTCACAAGAGTTGGGCATGACTGAGCAACTTCGCTTTCACGTTTCACTCTCATGCATTGGAGAAGGAAATGGCAACCCACTCCAGTATTCTTGCCTGGAGAATCCTGGGGACAGAGGAGCCTAGTGGGCTGCCATCTATGGGGTCACACAGAGTCGGACACGACTGAAGAGACTTAGCAGCAGCAGCAGCATGGTTTTAATTTGCATTTCCCAAATAGCTAATGGCTAATGCATTGAGCATGTTTTCATGAGCTTATTTGACAACAATACATCTTCTTTGATGAAATGTCTGTTCAAATGTTTTTCCATTTTAACAAGTTCCTTTGTTTTCTTATTGTTGAGATTTGGGAATTCTGGATACAAGTTCATTGTCAGATAAGTGTTTTGCAAATGTTTATCCCAGCCTGTACCTTGTTTCTTCATTCTCTTAATAGTGTCTTTAACAGGTTTTAATTTTGATGAAGTCCAGTTTATTATTTTTCTTTTGAAACATGCCAAGTATACTTGCTCAACCAAGGTAATTAAATTTTCTCCTGTTTTCTTCTGTATGTTTTATAGTTTTATACCTTACGGTTAAATCTGTGATGCATTTTTGAGTTAATTTTGTATAAGGTGTGAAGTTTAGTTTGAGTCTTTTTTCTTTTGCATACAGATAAGGAATTGCTCTGGAACCATTTATAAAGATTTATTTCTTCATTAACAATTTGATAGAATCTTCCAGTGAAATTATTGGGACCTGCAGTTTTCTTTTGGATTAAATTTTAAATATTTAAATATTCTTAAAGTATACTTTTAATTTCCTTGCTAGATATAGTACTCTTTGACTTGTTTATTTTTTCTTGGGTAATCTTTGGTATAGTTTATGGCTTTCAGGGAAGTGGTCCATTTTATCTAAGTCTAATTTATGTGCCTAGAATGGTTATAGTTCTCTTATTATCCTTTTAATGTCTGTGAGGTCTGGGGTGATATCTTTTTTTTTTCCATTTCTGATATTGGTAATTTATATATTTGTTTTTTTGGCTAGAGGTTTTATGAAGTTATTAATTTGAGATTTTACTTCTTTTCTTATATAAGCAGTTAAATCTATAAATTTCTCTCTACTGCTTTAGATCACAAATATTGATGAGCTATATTTTCATCTTCATTCAGTTCAAAATATTTTCTAATTTCCCTTGAGACTTCCTTTTCGGCACATATCTATTTAAAAGTATGGCTTTTGTTTCTAAGTATTTAAGAATTTTTAATTTATCTTTTTGTAAGTGATTTCTAGTTTACTTTCACTATGGTCAGAGAACACATTCTGTTTTAATTTATTTTTTTTAATTTGTCAAGGCTTGTTTTATGACCTAGGATATGATCTCTCTTGACAAATTATTCCATGTGTATTTGAAAACTATGAATTCTGCTTCTCTTGAATGAAGTGTTCTATAAATACTAGATGAAGTTGGTAGATGATGTTGTTCAGTTCTTTTGTATTCATACTGATTTTCTACCTGCCCATTGTATTGAGTATTGAGAACAGAATATTGAGGTTTTCATCTATAACTGTAGATCTGCCCATTCTTTCAGTTTCACTTCATGTAGTTTGAATCTCTGTTGTTTGGTGCATATACATTTAGAACTGTAATGTATCCTTGTTATTTGACACTTTCATCATTGTGTAATGTTCTTCTCTATCCACACTATTTTTTATTGCTCAGAGATCTAATTTGTCTGATGTCAGTGTAATGACTTCTGCTCTCACCAGTGTTGGCAAGGCTTATATTTTTCCATCCTTTTCTATTTAACCTGTGTGTATCATTCATTTAAAGTGCACTTCTCACTAGCAGCATAAAGTCATTTGAAAATCCATTCTGACTATCTGTCTTTTAATATGTGTGTTTATACTATTAACATTTAACATAATATTGATAAGTGTGTATTTAGGCCTACAATCCTATTACTTGTTTTCTGTTTATTCACTCTGTTTTCTGTTCCTGCTTACTCTTTCTTAACTTCTTTTGGAGTATTTGAATTGTTTTTAGATTTCCATTTTTAATTATTTATTGATTTAAAAAATACTTAAATTGGTTGCTCTAGGTATCATGATGGGCTTCCCTAGTGGCCCACATGGTAAAGAATCTGCCTACAATACAGGAGACCTGGGTTCGATCCCTGGGTTGGGAAGATCCCCTGGAGAAGGGAATGGCTACTCACTCCAGTATTATGATATACATATTTACCTTTTCATATTATGCTAAAACTTTAATATTTCAACACTTCAAATTGAATGTAGAAACTCTTTACTACCATATAAGCCCATTAACTCTCCCTCTTTATATTACTGACATCATCAAAATTCTTTAAGACAATGTTATAATTTCTGATTAGAGTTGTCACACATATTTAAAAGAACTTGAGAGAAAATTTAAAAATATTTAAATAGATAATATTTCTTTTTCTCTTTTTTGTATTCCTGAAATTCTACCCTTTTTGTCAGTTATTCTTTCGTAAAAATTTCTTTTAGCATTTATTTTAGAGCAATTTGCTAGAATGGATTCTCTTAGTTTTCCTTCATCTCCGAATATGTCTATGTTGCCTTTATTCCTGAATAACATTTTAAATGCACATAGATTTCTTTTCTCCCAGTTTAACATATGTTCCACCGTCTTCTGACCTCCATGGTTTTTGATGAAAAGCATCTCCTGATCCTGATTCAAATCACTATTCCTCTCCATGTAATGCCTGCTTTTTTTTTTTTTTGGCATTTTGCTTATGATGTATTGGGGCATGGATTTATTTGGATTCACTGAGATTCTTGAATGTGGAAGTTTATGTTTTTGCCAATGTTGGGAAGGTTTTAGTATTTAAAATTTTTTTCCTCACATAGTCTCTTCTATGAATAAAGTGACACAAACATTTAACATTAAAGGTTTTGATGTATCCAATAAGTCTGAAACTCTGTTCCTTTTTTGTTTTCAAATCTATTTTTTCTCTGTTGTACAGTGCACTTCATTCCACTATGTTCAGTTTTCTATTTCTGCACAACCAATGGCCTTAAGTTTAGGGGCTAAAACACGACGTACATTTATTATCTCAGAGGTCATGTGAGTCAGAGGAATCTGGACACAATTTAGATGGGTCTTTGGCTTAGTGTCTTGCACATTTAATTTGTCTTGGCTTCTATTTTTTTAGTAGGCCACAGTAACACTAAATCTTTTTAAAATCCCAGTTTACTTTTATCTACCTTTCATATTTTATATATCTTCTTGAGCATGTGATGTGTACCCAGATTCCCTGTTCACTGAAAGGTTTGTTGGCTCCACTGCTGGGAATTCTGTCAGCAGACAACATTCAGCTCTCAGCAACTCCAGGGATTACCTCAGCTCCAGAAAGTCACTTTGTCAAGGTCTCGGCCCTTTTAAGGTAGCCCACATCTATTGACTGATGAAGAGCATAAAAGCCTACCCTTCTTTGCCCAGGGTGACATACGTTGGAAAGCTCATTCTTGCTCTAGAGTTCTTCATGTTGTCAGTTTAGACTATCATCAGGGCTTCTTGCTGATTCAGCCTCTCTCTCTTCCCAGTCCTGCCTCTGTACCCTTCCTTCCATAAGTATTGCTCACAAGTGCATCTGAGTAAACTCTGACTCACAGTTGGCTTCTGGGAGATCCAGGGCATGACAGGGTATGGTTTACCTGTGGGTTTTTGCTCTTGTCTGTTTTTACTTTTGTATTTTCGATTACCTGACCATGTTTCCTAAATTTTTAGTTTACTAAATTTTCATTAAATGGCAGAACATTTGATAAGCAGTTATATAGGCTCAGGATGAAGTTGTTTTTCTTTAGATAGGTTTCTCTACTGGTAGGCAGATAGAGAATGAGTAATTCCCCTGAATCTTGTTCAGATAGTATTTCCACATTGTTAAAACTGGTCTTTCTGGTTTGTTCTGAGTTCCATGGTGAAGACTTTCTGAAGTCTCAAATGAAAGCTTAGAATGTTAACCAGGATTTCTGCTCTTTGATAGGCTCTGAACTCCAGCTTCTATTACTCCAGCAATATTAGATAGCTGAAACTCTGCTTTTGTTTTATTAATCTCTTAAAAGTGCTTTTCTGCTTGTCTTATGCGAGACAGCAAAAGAGACACAGATGTATAAAACAGTCTTTTGGACTCTGTGGGAGAGGGTGAGGGTGGGATGATTTGGGAGAATGGCATTGAAACATGTATATTATTATATGTGAAACAAATTGCCAGTCCAGGTTCGATGCATGATACAGGATGCTCAGGGTTGGTGCACTGGGATGACCCAGAGGGATGGTATGGGGAGGGAGGCAGGAGGGGGCTTCAGGATGGGGAACGCATGTACACCCGTGGTGGATTCATGTCAATGTATGGCAAAACCAATACAATATTGTAAAGTAATTAGCCTCCAATTAAAATAAATAAATTTATTCTAAAAAAAAGAAAGAAAGAAAGAAACCTGCTTTTCTGCTTGTCTTTTCATATGTATGCATCCAGCCTGTTTTTGTTCAGTTGCCAACTCTTAGTGACCTCATGGACTGCAGCACGCCAGGCTTCCCTATCCCTCACCATCTACCGGAGTTTGCCCAAGTTCATGTCCGTTGAATCGGTGATGCTATCCAGTCATCTCGTACTCTGTTGCCCTATTCTCCTTCTGCCTTCAATCTTTCACAGCGTCAGGGTCTTTTCCAATGAGTTGGCTCTTCACATCAGGTGGACAAAGTATTGGAGCTTCAGCATCAGACTTTCCAAAGAGTATTCAGGGTTGATTTCTTTAAGATTGACTGGTTTGATCTTCTTGCTTTCCAAGGGACTCTCAAGAGTCTTTTCCAGCACCACAGTCCAAAAGCATTAATTATTCAGCTTCTGCCTTCTTTATTGTCCAGTTTTCACATCATACATGACTACTGGAGAGACAGTAGCCTTGGCTATATGAACCTTTGTTGGCAAAGTGATATCTTTGCTTTTTAACACACTATTGTTGCTCAGATGGTAAAGAGTATGCCTGCAATGCAGGAGACCTGGGTTCAATCCCTGGGTCGGAAAGATCTCCTGGAGAAGATTCGGTAACCTACTCTAGCATTCTTGCCTAGAGAAGTCCGTGGACAGAGGAGTCTGGTGGGCTACAGTCCATGGGGTCACAAAGAGTGGAACATGACTCAGTGACTTTCACTTTCAGATTTATTATAGCTGTCCTGCCAAGAGCAATCATCTTCTAATTTCATGGCTGCAGTCACCATCTGCAGTGATTTTAGAGTCCAAGAAGAGGAAATGGGTCACTGGTTCTATCTTTTCCCCTTCTATTTGCCATGAAGTGATGGGACCAGATGCCATGATCTTAGTATTTTTAATATTTAGTTTTAAGCCAGCTTTTTCACTCTCCTCTTTCACCCTCATCAGGAGGCTCTTTAGTTCCTCTTCACTTTCTCCCATTAGGGTGGTATCATTCACATATCTGAAGTTGTTGATACTTCTCCTGGCAATCTTGATTCCAGTTTGTAACTCATCCAGCCTGGAATTTCACATGATGTGCTCTGCGTATAAGTTAAACACAGTGACAGTAACAGCCTTGTCATACTCCTTTCTCAATTCTAAACCAGTCAGTTGTTCCATACAGGATTCTAACTCTTGCTTCTTGACCCGCATATAGGTTTCTCTGGACACAGATAAGATGGTCTGGTATTCCCATCTCTTTAAGAATTTTCCACAGTTTGTTATGATCCACACAGTCAAAGGCTTTAGCATAGTCAATGAAACAGAGGTAGATGTTATTTTGGAATTCCCTTGCTTTCTTTATGATCCAGCAAATGTTGGCAATTTGACCTCTGGTTCCTCTGACTTTTCCTAATTCCCAAGAAGGGAAATACTAAAGAATGTTCAAACTATTGGACAGTTGCACTCATCTCCCATGCTAGTAAGGTTATGCTCAAAATCCTCCAAGCTAGGCTTCAGCATTACGTGAACCGAGAACTTCCAGATACTCAACCTGGGTTAGATAAGGCATCCAGCTTAGGAATTAACAAGTGCCCTTGTACCTCAGTTGGTAAAGAATCTGCCTGCAATGTAGGAGACCTGGGTTCAATTCCTGGGTTGGGAAGATCTCCTGGAGAACGAAATGGCAACCCACTCCAGTATTCTAGCCTGGGAAATCCCATGGACAGGGGAGCCTGGCAGGCTACAGTCCATGGGGTCTCAAGAGTTGGACACAACTTAGCTACTAAACTAACTAGCTAACTAACTATGAAGAAGGAAGTTGCAATGCAGAATGTCAGGTCCTTTTTGGCTCCCTTTCTTCTCAAATTTTGGCCATCATCTCCTTCAGTCCAGTGAGATTGCTATAAGCTCTGGGCTGCTAACTTTTTGTTCTGTGTGTGTCCAGCATGGCAAACTAACAAATTCTCTGAAGGGAAATGTTGCGGTGAATGTAAGCCCCACTCTATGTATTTCCCTTTACTCTGGAATCTTGGTGGGCTTGGTTGACCTACAAAGATGTAGGTTTTTGTTTTAGGTTATTTTAGTCTTATATTATAGTCACTCTGGGTAAACTTACCTGATAACTGAAGTCTTATCATTTTTCCTTTTGGTTTAAGATGGGAAGAAGCTTGAGTTTGTTGGAAGAGTTTAAAGGAATTTGTATAGGATTTCTATACAGGTCCTCTAATCCAGATGTGTTAGTGAAGACAGGATTCTGAAAAGAAGGATTTTTAAAGTTTTTTCAATAGTATTTTGTATATGTGTGTGTATGTGTGTGTGATCCTTCATTAATAACAAAAGTTCACATGGAGATACACAATCAGTTATCTTCCTTGAATTAACGTAAACTTTTCTAAAACAGTTTGGTGTGTATAGAATATTTTCCAATTACACTTTCAAATTAACTGATCCTTATTTACCCTTGTCCTGGAAAACATCATCTGAAATGTCCCTGATCATCCAGTGCCCACATTGGATGACCCCATTGATGACATCCATCATTCAGCAAGCCTTGTATTCTGCCAAACTGCCTTGTAGTCTTCTCTTGGTATATTTCAGGAAATTCAATAAAAATTTATGAGTGTATCTATCCTGCTCTCAAAGGTTACATTGTAAAAAGAGTTATAATATAGAATACTTCCTATTAATTTAATATAGCTAGAAGAATTGAATGAACTGATATAATTTTCATATAGCTGAGAATTTCTACATGGTCCAGAGTTGAGATTAAGAGACTTGTTTGTGCCTTGTGGAGCCTTGCCTCCCCTTTGCCCCCTACTTGCTTTTTTCTACATTGTTCTGTATGTTGTTGTTTAGTAGCTGTAGTGTCTGACCATTTGCCACCCCATGGGCTGCAGCATGCCAGCCTTCCCTGTTCTTCTCTATCTCCCAGAGTTTGCTCAAACTCATGTCCATTGAGTTGGTGATTGTTCAGTATGAGCCCAACAAAATGAGGGCCCTGCAGCCTCTTTAATGAATGGTGCTGGGAACACTGGACAGCTACATGTAAAAGAATGAAATTAGAACACTTCCTAACATCATACACAAAGATAACTCAAAATAGATTAAAGACCCTAAATGTAAGACCAGAAACTATAAAACTCTTAGAGGAAAACATAGGCAGAACACTCGATGACATAAATCAAAGCAAGATCCTCTATGACCCACCTCCTAGAGTAATGGAAATAAAAGTGAAAGTAAACATGTGGGATCTGATTAAACTTAAAAACTTTTGCACGGAAAAGGAAACTATAAACAAGGTGAAAAGACAACCCTCAGAATGGAAGAAAATTTTAGCAAATGAAACAACTGACAAAGGATTAATTTCCAAAATATACAAGCAGCTCATACAACTCAATACCAGAAAAACAAACAACCCAATCAAAAAGTGAGCAAAAGACCTAAACAGACATTTCTCCAAAGAAGACATACCGATTGCTAACAAACACATGAAAAGATGCTCAACATTGCTCATTAGTAGAGAAATGCAAATCAAAACTACAATGAGATATCACTTCACAGCAGTCAGAATAGCCATTATCAAAAAGTCTATAAACAATAAATGCTGGAGAGGGTGTGGAGAAAAGGGAACACCCTTGCAATATTGATGGGAATGTAAACTGATACAGGCACTATGTAAGATGGTATGGAAAGTCCTTTAAAAAATCAGAATAAAACCACCATATGACCCAGCAGTCCCACTCATAGGCACATATCCCAAGGAAACCAAAATTGAAAAAGACACATGTATCTCATTGTTCATTGTGGCACTATTTACAACAGCTAGAACAGGAAAGCAACCTAGATGTCCATCGACAGATGAATGGATAAAGAAGTTGTGGTACATATACACAAGGAATATTTCTCAGCCATAAAAAGGAACACATTTGAGTCAGTTCTAATGAAGTGGATGAACCTAGAACCTATTATACAGAGTGAAGTAAGTCAGAAAGATAAATATTGTATTCTAACACATATATACGGAATCTAGAAAAATGGTACTGAAGAATTTATTTACAGGGCAGCAATGGAGAAACAGACCTAGAGAATAGACTTATGGGCATGAAGAGAGGGGAGAGGGTGAGATGTATGGGAAGAGTAACAGGGAAACTTACATTGCCATATGTATAATAGATAGCCAGCGGGAATTTGCTGTATGGCTCAGGAAACTCAAACAGGGGCTCTGTACCAATCTAGAGGGGTGGGGTGGGGAGGAAGATGGGAGAGAGGTTCAAAAGGGAGGGGATGTATGTATACCTATGGCTGATTCATGTTGAGGTTTGACAGAAAACAACAAAATTCTGTAAAGCAATTATCCTTCACTTAGTAAATTAAAACATAGTGGAAAAAAAAATGAGGGCCCTGAATAGCAAAGTCCTCATGGAAAGCAGATATTCATCTCTGTTTTACAAACTAAGAATTGTTATTATATTTATTTATATTTATTCCAACATTAGAGTAAATGTGTATGACCTTTGTGACTTTAGGAATAGAGATTTTGAACACAGCACATTTAGGACTCAAGCTATTGCTCAGAGATACAGCAGTCACTCAGTGTAGCACGCCCCATGGCTGTTTCTCAGGTGAACAGGTATGTAACGGACTGTAACTCCTGATTTTAAGAGCTTTGTGGGCCATGTTCCTTGACTCTTATTCCGTTTCCTAAGAGGTAAGGTTCTGTGATGGTGTCAGGCACAAGAATATTAAAAATGTCTATTTTGTGTATTTTATTATTTTTACAAAGCTTATATACATGTATATATGTTTGTGCCTCTGTGTATGGATGTATGTGTGTGTTCATGTGTAGTATGTTTATAGGCATGTGTGTGAAGCATATGTGTATTTGTGTGGTATATGGATGTGTATATGTATGTATGTGTATATGTATGTATGTGTCTGTATGTTCATTTAGTTCTTTCTGCCGAGAGGTCCTAGAAGCAATTTTAAGCCAGTAGTAACGAGCACATAGTACCATGCTGTTTTCTAAATACCACTCCCCATAAAATAAAAACAAAAGTCCTTGGAAAATTCTTGATTCCATGTTTCAGACAGTGAAAGAACAAGATGACCTTGGTACATCTTATTCCAGAAAGCAAAAAAGTCTTCAAATAATATTGGAGCTTGTGAAAAGGACTTAAGAGTTGTTTTGAAGTCTTTCACTTTGGCCAATAGGAGATGATTGTCTAGATGGAACGAACATTTTATCCCCTCCTAAATTCATATGAGGAAATTCTAACCACCAACGAGATGGGCCTGGAGGTGGGGCTTTTGAGAGGTAACTAGGTTTGATGAGATTGTGAGGGTGAAACACTTGCAAGAGACATCAGAACACCCCTCCTTTTTCCAAGTGCACATTAAGAAGAGCCCATATGAGCACACAGTGAGACAGCAGTAACCTACAAGCCCAGAGAAGCCCCAGGATGAAACCTGCCTTTACAATGCCTTGTTCCTGAACTTGTAACTTCCAGAACTGTGAGAAATACATTTGTATCATCCAAGTCAACCAACCTATGGTGTTTTGTTATAGTACCCTGCATGGACTAATAAAGGAGACAACTGAGCTTCAAAATAAGTAAGGAATAAAATTAAATAGGAGCCCATGAGTATATACTGATGTAAATAAATTAATGAATACATAATAAATGAGAGAAAAGGAAAAGCTGTTTCTTACAGTGAATGCTAATTAACAAATGTAGAAGAAATGATGGCATTGGAGATGTGCATTCAGAGCATTGTTCCCAGGTGGCACTAGTGGTAAAGAACCTTCCTGCAAATGCAGGAGTTCTAAGAGACTCAAGTTCGATCCTTGGGTCAGAAAGATCCCCTGGAGGAGAGCATCGAAACCCACTCCAGTATTCTTACCTGGAGAATCCCTTGGACAGAGGAGCCTGGTGGGCTACAGTCCATAGCATCTCACAGAGTCAGACACAACTGAAGCAACTTAGCATGTACACTTACTTCAGAGCATATTAAGGATGACCAATGAGTGAAAGTTTTATGAGGAACAGGATAACTGCTTAGTTTTGAAATATTTTCCCTACCAAACAGCTTATTAGTTAGAAATGGAGACAAGAAAATTTATAGTCAAGAAACAATCTGCTTACCCAAACAATGTTAATATCACCAACAATGAGGCAAATGGCCATCAAGTGTCCCTGGGGTTCTTGGTGTTGGAGTATGTGCCATCCTACAGGGTACTATAGGACATAACATCAGTTTTATGGAATTCTTCCCCAAGCTGCTAACATGTATCTAATCATGTGGAAACCAAACTAAAAATAATCGGTTCATCTTTTTCAAAGTTTTCAGGTCATGAAAGACAAAGACAGACTGAGGAAAGTCTCCAGACTAAATATATATGACTTAAATGAAATGAGCAGTCCCAGATTCTATCCTGAACCTAGAGAAACATAATTATGAAGGACATTATTAGGACAAATAACAAAATTTGAATATAGGATATGTTTTAGTTAAAAGTGTTGTGATGATGATGAATGTCCAGGTTTTTAATTCTGTGGTTATGTAATAAGTGTATTCTTAAGTGTCTCAGTTCAGTTCAGTGGCTCAGTTGTGTCCGATTCTTTGCAACCCCATGAATTGCAGCACACCAGGCCTCCCTGTCCATCAACTCCCAGAGTCCACCCAAACCCATGTCCATTGAGTTGGTGATGCCATCCAACCATCTTATCCCCTTCTCCTGTCCCCAATCCCTCCCAGCATCAGAGTCTTTTCCAATGAGTCAACTCTTTGCATGAGGTGGCCAAAGTATTGGAGTTTCAGCTTTAGGATCAGTCCTTCCAATGAATACCTAGGACTGATCTCCTTTAGAATGGACTGGTTGGATCTCCTTGCAGTCCAAGGGACTCTCAAGAGTCTTCTCCAGCACCACAGTTCAAAAGCATCAATTCTTTAGCACTCAGCTTTCTTTATAGTCCAACTCTCAATGACCACTGGAAAAACCATAGCCTTGACTAGATGGACCTTTGTTGACAAAGTAATGTCTCTGCTTTTTAATATGCTGTCTAGGTTGGTCATAACTTTCCTTCCAAGGAGTAAGCATCTTTTAATAAAGTCTAGTGTCTTTGACTTATTTTCAGATGATTCAGGAAAAAAAATGGAGAAAAAGAGAGTGAAAGAGAGATAAAGTATGTGGGACAAAATGTTTAAAATGTTGAATTTGATAAAACAATTTACAGGACCTCTTTGTATAGTCTTATGATTTTCTACAAGTTTCAAATTTTATCAAAATTGACAGTTACCAAAAGGAAGCATCTCAACAAAACAAAACAGAATAAAAAATTGTAAAACAACTTATAACAATTCGTTCTTGTTATATATATATATATATATATATATATATATATATATATATATATATATTTGTGGGCTTCCCAGGTAGCGCTAGTGGTAAAGAACTCACCTGCCAATGCAGGAGACATGAGACTCGTGTTTGACCCCTGGGTCAGGAAGATCCCCTGGAGGAAGGGCATGGCAACCCGCTCCAGTATTCTTGCCTGGAGAATCCCATGGACAGAGCAGCCTGGTGGGCTACAGTCCATAGGGTCACACAGAGTTGGACACAACTGAAGTGACTTAGCACGCATACATATATATATTCATATATATATAAGGGCAGGAGGAGAACGGGGCAACAGAGTATGAAATGGTTGGATAACATCACTGATTCAATGGACATGAGTTTGAGCAGATTCTGGGAGATAGTGAAGGACAGGGCAGCCTGGAGTGCTGCAGTCCATGAGGTCACAAAGAATCAGACACAACTCAGTGACTGAACAACAATATAAATTCATATCTATTTCATATATGTGTGTTATATATGAAAGTTCAAGTCATAGATAATGTCTAATGATCTAATATCACAGTGTCATCACCAGAATACCCTCCTGGATGACTCTCATTCTGTGTTCCAGGGAATGATTTCCTCCTTTCTCACAGGCTGGACCATTACACCTGGATGCCCATCAAGCCTGCACAGTTGAGTCTTCTCACTTAACTGCCACTGAAGTCAGAACTGACCTTGGAACCCTGGGGCAGGACCCTTCCAGCCCCAGGGAGCAGCAGTTGGCCTCACACCGGCAGATCCTTTGGACAATTGGATGACTTGGAGCTAGACTTTCCGGCCTTCCTTCTCCATCAAGATCTCCAGGAGGGGAAACCCTGGGACTTTTCATGTCACTATGAGCAAAGACAGAACTTCCTTATTCTATAGGTTGAATGATTATAAGCCTTTAAAGAACGCATCAGGAAGGTATGTCAGGCCCATCTACAGTTTTTTTCCTGTTAATTTACCAGTTGTTGCTGAATCACTAAGTCATGTCCAACTCTGCAACCACATGGATAGTAGCACGCCAGACTCCGTGGGGTTATCAAGGCAAGAATACTGGAGTGTGTTGCCATTTCCTTCTACAAATTTACCAGTAATAACTCAATTATACTTTTTTAAAATGTACACTATACAGCATTTATACTTAGAGCTGGATCTCTGGACTTCTGCTTTCAAAATGTTTTTTAAGCTAAATTTCTAATTTCTTTTCTCACTAATTATAACAAGAAATGGTGCTTGGAAATACAGGTCACACTATTTTTAAATACATCATGAAATTAATGAACTAGGAAACTAACTGTTTATCAAACATCCTTCAATTTATTTTCTTGATTTATCAAGTTTAAGGTTTTGAATGAGACTTAGAATAATGACACTTTCTGTGAACTCTTTTTTGGTGTATGTTTAAAAATAACAACAAAAAAGTTGTGTGTCCACAATACACAAATATAAATATGTATACACAAACATACATACATATGTGTGTATATACAAACATACGTAAATATATATTAGGGCAATTTTTAAAAATTTGAATATAGTCTATATTTTAGTTAATAGTGTGTCAATGTTGAATTTCTAGTTTTTTATTTTTGTACTGTGGTTATATAAGAACTGTTCTTATATTTAAGTATTTAAGGGTAATAAATCCTTGTGTCTGCAACTTAATAATTTAGAAAAAATATGGAGAGTGAGTGATAGACAAAGTAAATGAGGCAAAATTATATATATATATATATATATATATACACACACACACATACACACACACACATGTATATATGTATCTATATATCTTTTGAGGTTTGGGTATATTGTTGTTCAGTTGCCAAGTCATGTCTGACTCTTTGCAACTCCATGAACTGCAGCATGCCAGGCTTCCCTGTCCTTCACTATCTCCTGGAGTTTGCTTAAACTCATGTCTATTGAGTCATTGATGCCATCCAACCATCTCATCCCTGTCATCCCCTTCTCTTCTTGCCCTTAATCTTTCCCAGCATCAGGGTCTTTTCTAATGAGTCGGCTCTTCGCATCAGGTGGCCAAAGTATTGGTGCTTTAGCTTCAGCACCAGTCCTTCCAGTGAATATTCAGGGTTGATTTCCCATAGGATTGACTGGTTTGATCTCCTTGCTGTCCAAGGGACTCTCAAGAGTCTTCTCCAGCACCACAATTTGAAAGCATCAATTTGGTACTCAGCCTTCTTTATGATCCAGCCCTCACATCCATTCATCACTACTGGCAAAAGCCATAGCTCAGATGATAAAGTGTCTGTCTACAATGCAGGAGACCCGGGTTCAATCCCTGGGTTGGGAAGATCCCCTGGAGAAGGAAATGGCAATCCACTCCAGTACTATTGCCTGGAAAAATCCCATGGACAGAGGAGCCTGGTAGGCTACAGTCCATGGGGTCGAAAAGAGTCGGACACGACTGAGCCACTTCACTATTGGCAAATATGTTTTTTAATATGCTATCTGAGTTTGTCATAGCTTTTCTTCCAAGGAGCAAATGTCTTTTCATTTCGTGGCTACAGTCACTGTTCTCAGTGATTTTGGAGCCCAAGAAAATAAAATCTGTTACTGTTTCCACTTTCCCCCCATTTATTTGTCATGATTTTTTGAATGTATATATTTCAGATGCTTCTAACTCCTCTGCCAGCTAAATAAATAATCATTTTCCATTTGTGTCTTAATTCTCAGATGCTTTTAATACATTTAGACTCACATTAGTCCTAGGAGGTAGAACCTAATTGGTTCCCAGGAATATGTAACCAGTGCCTACACTAGTCTCACTGTTATGTTTCTTCCTTGCACGTATTTTGGTTTGTGTGTTCTGTCTAAACTCTTTTCATTATGATTCACTCATTGGCAATTATTTCCTTTTAATTTCCCTAAGAATTTGTTCAAATATTGCATCCAGTTTGCTTCTTTGATTATTAACATGCAGGAAAGCCACACTAGAAAAAATTTTTTTTCTCTTAAAAGCCCTTCATATATATCATGTATCACATGTAAGTATATGTGAGATGTATGCTTGTTTCAGAAAGTTCCACTATAAGTAAGTCAGAAAGAAAAACACCAATACAGTATATTAATGCATATATATGGAATTTAGAAAAAATGGTAATGATGACCCTATATGTGAGACAGCAAAAGAAACACAGATAGAAAAAACAGACTTTTGGACTCTTTGGGAGAAGGTGAAGGTGGGATGATTTGAGAGAATAGAAGTGAAACATGTATATTACCATAAGTGAAATAGGTCACCAGTCCAAGTTTGATGCATGAAACAGGGCACCGAAAGCCAGTGCACTGGGACAACCCTGAGGGATGGGATGAGGAGAGAGCGGGGAGGAGGGTTCAGGATGGGGGACAACCATGTACACCCATGGCTGATTCATGTCAATGTATGGCAAAACCTACCATAATATTGTAAAGTAATTAGCCTCCAATTAAAATAAATAAATTAATTTATTTTATTTTTTTTTATTTTTTTTAAAGAAAAGACATAGTTTAATAATTTTTCCATTTTCCCAGCAGGGAGTTAGTAGAGACCATCTATAGTAGCTAAAGCAATAACAGTATTTATGCATATTCAACAATGGCATAAAGGCAACCGCTGGAAGAATGACAAACAAACCATAAGCCTCCCAAGTTACCACAGGGGAAACATTCATGCAACTACAATACCACAAATTAAACAATTAAGGGCACGTTTCTGAATAGTACATAGAGTTTTGTTGTTTTTTTTTTGAATTTTTTTTTGCATTGATTGATTTTATTTTTAAACTTTACATAATTGTATTAGTTTTGCCAAATATCAAAATGAATCCGCCACAGGGATACATGTGTTGGAACACATGTGTTGGAACACATGTATCCCTGTGGCGGATTCATTTTGATATTTGGCAAAACTAATACAATTATGTAAAGTTTAAAAATAAAATTAATTTTTAAAAAAGAATTCTGATAGTTCCACTCCAGTTCTAACTCTGGCATCATATGGGAGTTTAGATCCAGTTTATTATTTACTGACAATATTTTAGATGTAATCATAAGTTACTAATTATGTTTCCGTGTTCTTGTGTTTCCTGTCTTCCCTCTCTCTTGAATTCAGTGTTTGTCTTGCACTAGAGAACATCCTGGAAGACTTCTTCCAGAAAAGTCTGTGTTGTATACTTCCTACCTCTTTGTATGTCCAAAATTTTCTTTCATTTGCTTTTATACTTGCATTTTTTATTTGCCAGCCTCAGCGTTTCCTAGAGAGTGATAGGACTAACTATCCCATTAACTGAGTGATCCTCTGGGAATGGAGGTTTAATGCTGTTATATTAATAAAGTAGTGTAGACTGTATGTAATGCTTATGTGTGTGTGTGCACGTTCAGTCGTGTCTGACTGTTTGGAATTTTCCAGTCAAGAATACTGGAGCAGGTTGCCATTTCTTTCTCCAAGTTATCTTTTTGACCCAGGGATCAAATCTGTCTTTTGCGTCTCCTGCATTAGCTGGCAGGTTCTTTACCAGCTGAACCACCAAGGGACTCATACACTATGCTTTCCAGTAAGCTATTTTACATATGGGCGTACTGTGGATTTTCAATGATTACATTAATATTGTAATTAGTCTCTAAGAAGAAACAGTTTGGAATAGTGACCTTCCTTAATTAAGTCAGTAAAACTATAAGCTGAGCACCAAAGAACTGATGCTTTTGAACTGTGGTATTGAAGATTCTTAAAAGTCCGTGGGACTGCAAAGAGATCAAACCAGTCCATCCTAAAAGAAATCAGTCCTGAATATTCACTGGAAGGACTGATGCTAAAGCTGAAACTCCAATACTTTGGTCACTTTGGCAAAGAACTGATTCATTTGAAAAGACCCTGATGCTGGGAAAGATTGAAGGTGGGAGGAGAAGGGGACTTCAGAGGATGAGATGGTTGGATGGCATCACCGACTCAATCAACATGAGTTTGAGAAAACTCTGGGAGTTGGTGATGGACAGGGAGCCCTGGCGTGCTGCAGTCCATGGGGTCACAAAGAGTCAGACACAACTGAGCAACTGAACTGAACTGACTGAAAACTATCTTTGCCTTGAATTAATGGTTTCTCCAACTACATGATCTGAACCTGGAAGAAGTCTACTGTTGTCCAGTGTGCCCTAAATCTGGTCAACCATTTCACATTTTCTAATGAGCATTATAAAAATCCAGGATAACATATATTTTAGAGGTATCTCTAGATTTTTACTCTTTTCTGTTGGTCAGAAATTATTTGTTATGACTCCTTAAATACTTTGTGCTAAGATTTGCTGTCCTGTATCTTTCTTTATCCTCATTAGGTTGGTTAATTTTTTTCCATGTTTGCCTTTATCTGTCTTTTACTTTCTATATTATAGCATCAAGGATGAAAAAGAGTCTCAGGACTTGGTGTTAGAAAAAACCAAAGAAGAGGAGTCTTTAAGAAATTCCAGCTTGGTTTTAGGAGCAAGAGTGAGTGTCAATCACAGCCCAGGAAGACTCATAAAACGGAAAAAAGGAAAGCTAAAATGATGATAATAAACTTGCTGAATAATCTCAGTTCATTGGATTTCAGCCTGAAAAATGCCTTTTCATAAGAGATCAGCCCTACTTTTTTTGGAAAGGGAGGCAGTTACCAGAATTATAAGAATAAAAATGAGACTGTTCACATGAATTTTTAATACTATCCCCAAATTTATTGAAAAATAATACATTTTAACAATCAGTTTTCTGTTTACTATTCAAGAAAACTAATAGTCCCCAGCACCTCCTAACTTTTTCTAGAGGTGATTTAAAATTTTGTAAACTTAAGATGGAACTCAAACCTACTTACCTGATTTTGTAGAAAATGCCAGGGGCAATGGAGCGATGTGATAAACTGGATATGTCAGCTATGATTATGTTGGAGTCAGCTTTGGACAGAGAGAAAATTTCCAGAAAGATCCTCCCAGAGGCTGTGCCAGTCACTCTAAACTGGTGAGACCAACTGATACCATTTTTTAAATGATTGTTTTATAATCTGGTTGCAAAGTGTTGTGTTTAATTTCTTCCTAAGACATAAAGTATAGGTTTTTTTAAAGAATAGATTTATTTCTATGAAAAATGATGAAAGTTTGAAACCAATTAGTTACTTTTAACATATGTACTTTCAACAGACTTTAATTGATTCCAGTATCTCTACAAGATGATATCAATAATACTAAAAACTAAATCATCTGTGAATGAAATTTCTGTTGTTTTCTCCTTATTTGCAAGATTTCCTTGATTCACAGGTACCCCAAATCCTCTAGTAAGAAATACCTTGTATACGTAGAAAAAATCTTTTGCATAGTAATAGAATGAGGTAAACTCAAAATGAGGCATATTTCCCATGGACCTTTAACTATTAAATGATCTTTAACTTCTACTGAGGTTAGTTTCCATGTATTTTTAATTATAGCTGTAACTTGCACATGGCAATATGTGTATTTTTTAAAGGCTACCTCTCTCCATTCTGTTTGCTGGTCAGTAAAGCAGTTTGTTTTATTCTTACCACAAACATAGAGCAAATTAAACTCCAACAATGTGTATGCTGCTGCTGCTGCTAAGTCACTTCAGTCGTGTCTGACTCTCTGCGACTCCATAGATGGTAGCTCACCAGGCTCCCCCGTCCCTGGGATTCTCCAGGCAAGAACAATGTGTATGACAATATGATAATCATACAAATAGACAGTAAACATAGCTAATAAATACATCAGTGTATTTGAAGTGGTATAGTATCAGAGAGTGGAGAAGGCAATGGCACCCCACTCCAGTACTCTTGCCTGGAAAATCCCATGGATGGAGGAGCCTGATAGGCTGTAGTCCATGGGGTCGCTAAGAGTCGGGTACGACTGAGCGACTTCACTTTCACTTTTCACTTTCCTGCATTGGAGAAGGAAATGGCAACCCGCTCCAGTGTTCTTGCCTGGAGAATCCCAGTGATGGGGGAGCCTGGTGGGTTGCCGTCTATAGGGTCGCACAGAGTCGGACAAAACTGAAGCGACTTAGCAGCAGCAGCAGCAGTATCAGAGAGTAAAAGGAAAAAAAGCAAGAAAATTCAAAACCAGTGTGAAAATATAAACATGACAGCTGTTTCCTACATCAATGTGCTCAAAAAGAGTCATTTTAATGAGTCAAGAAGAAATAAAAGCCTCTGAGGGCCTCTGAGGGCTTAAAGACTAATTCATTTAACTGTAGTTATTAACATTTGAATCAGCTTCAATGTAAAAGTTGAAATACTTAAAGCCAAAAGCTTCATATGTTACAAATGATCCAGTTATACAGTATACTTCATTTAAACATGAAAAAGACATTCCTCAGTATGTGGATGATACAATGTAAACAGCTATCTGTATAATCTTCCAGAAAAAAACACATTATTTCATCTTATGCACAGAGCATCTCAGTTCACACATTTGCTTAAAAGTAGGCATGTAAATCAGACAGAAAATAGTATATGTATATACATTTATTTGCTCCACTATTTCAATTCCCTATGAAATAAATCCGGATACATTTTATCTGGAATGTTATAAGTAATAAATTCAGCTTGACTGAAGTCTCTAATTGCATTAGCCCTACATTCCAGTTAAGTGAGATCCACTTATAGGTCAGTCTCCTGCACTTTGCATTTAATGGTGTCTTCCCTTTTCTCTGCCTCTTTTAGTAAAATGAAAGCCAGAGAGAAGTACCAGTCTGATCTGTGGTTAGAAATTGAACACCCGAATAAAGGTGAGACACTCAGATCTAAAGGGTATGGGGCTAACTGTTGCCTAAATCAGTACCTATTGCACTCCATGTCCATGAGTCCAGTTAACTAGGGAACCAGTTTACTATGCAGGTGGAAGATTAGCTCTCATAAGCCAGCTTGGAGCCAAGGTTAAGGTTTGTGTGTATGTCTACTCTTGTTTGATAAAATGTTCAAAGAGTCATTTTGTTTGGTTTTATTTTATACAACTTAAGAGATTTTTCTGTCACAGTGGAAGCAAAGTATTTTACTTTAAGTGGAATTACCTTTTATAAAGACCTTTTGTAATACAAGTTTTTCATTTTGTACCAGTCACATTCCAGTTTTGGGAAGCTTCCATGTGTCACAGCATAAGGCAAAGCCACTCTGGCAATGGGAAAATCTGCTATTCAAATTAAACAGAGTCAAGGCAGCGCATGTCTGTGTGTTCAGAGCTGTAGGAGTCAAAGTGGGGAGATGGCGAAGTGCAGCTGAGAAGACATCATCATGGGAGATGCCTAAGATTTGCATCAGGATGCTCCTGATCCTCCTCCACTTTTTTCCCATGGTGCATTTTTAAAAATCTTTTAATTGGAGGATAATTGTTATGTTGATTTCTGCCATACAACAATGTGAATCAGCCATAAGTATCTCTGGTTCCTCTGCCTTTTTTAAAACCAGCTTGAACATCTGGAAGTTCACAGTTCATGTGTTGCTGAAGCCTGGCTTGGAGAATTTTGAGCATTACTTTGCTAGCGTGTGAGATGAGTGCAATTGTGCAGTAGTTTGAGCATTCTTTGGCATTGCCTTTCTTTGGGACTGAAATGAAAACTGACCTTTTCCAGTCCTGTGGCCACTGCTGACTTTTCCAAATTTGGTGGCATATTGAGGGCAGCACTTTCACAGCATCATCTTTTAGGATTTGAAATAGCTCAACTGGAATTCCATCACCTCCACTAGCTTTGTTCATAGTGATACTTCCTAAGGCCCACTTGACTTCACATTCCAGGATGTCTGGCTCTACGTGAGCACAGAAGAATTGATGCTTTTGATCTGTGGTCTTGGAGAAGATTCTTGAGAGTCCCTTGGACTGTAAGGAGATCCAACCAGTCCATCCTAAAGAAAATCAGTGCTGGGTGTTCATTAGAAGGACTGATGTTGAAGCTGAAACTCCAGTATTTTGGCTACCTGATGTGAAGAGCTGACTCATTTGAAAAGACCCTGGTGCTGGGAAAGATTGAGGGCAGGAGGAGAAGGGGACAACAGAGGATGAGATGAATGATAGATGGCATCACCAACTCAATGGACATGAGTTTGGGTAAACTCCGGGAGTTGGTGATGGATAGGGAGGCCTAGCGTACTGCGGTTCATGGGGTTGAAAGAGTCGGACACGACTGAGCGACTGAACTGAACTGAACTGATACATAAGGGCCTTCCCTCTTAAACCTCCCTCCCACTCCCCACCCCTCTAGGTTATTACAGACCATCAGGTTGAGCTCCTGTGTTATACAGCGACTTCCTACTAGCTACCTATTTTATACATAGAAGTGTATATATATCAATGCTACTCTCTTAGTTCATCCCACCCTCTTCTTCCTCTACTGTGTCATCAAGTCCATTCTCTATGTCTACATCTCTATTCCTGCCCTGAAACTAGATTCATCAGTACCATTTTTCTAGATTCCATATATATGCATGAATATATATTTGCTTTTCTCTTTCTGACTTACTTCACTCTGTATGACAGACTCTGGATTCATCCACATCACTACAAATGACCCAATTTCATTCTTTTTTATGCCTGAGTAATACTCCATTTTATATAGAATTTATTTTAAAAAATAAACTGTGGTGGTTACCTTTAATCCTTTGAAGGGATATTTCATTTTCTCAACAGAAGCTGCTTCTTATGCAAATATGTTAGTGGAGCTTCCGCCTGTCTGAGTTCACCATTCCTTTCATTCCACAGTTTTTTGGTTCACATTGGATTGTATCAGAGTGGGATGAACCTGCAAGAGCTGATCAACATTCTGGAGGGGAAGGAATAGGTGAATCAGGAATTCAAGATAGGCAAACTCTGGAAGTAAATATTTGTCTAATAAATATTTGTGGGTTGACTTTTTATGGACAGTAGAAGAAACAATTAAAAAGAACTTGAGTATCCTTACAAAGACAAGAACCAAGATAGGTCCTAATTCAAGAGAGAGGTAGAATAAGTGATGCACTGAATACAGAATAAGTGATATAGCAAGTTCAGATAGTGGTGGCCTCAGGGCAGATGCTCCAGCAAAGGAATCAAGGCCAGGGTATTGCTCACTACAGAGAACCAGTAGATGGGGTCCTTCAGGACCCCAAAACCTTGATAAGTGGGAGTAGTGCTAAGCTTGACATTTTTTTGAAGGAACCTAAAAACAAAGACTATATATTATCACAATACTTTATCAAGTTAACATTTTAAGCTTTTCACATGAAGTTTTATTTTTCAGTTCAGTTCAGTTCAGTCACTCAGTCGTGTCCGACTCTTTGCAACCCCATGGACTGCAGCACACCAGGTCTCCCTGTCCATCACCAACTCCCAGAGTTTACTCAAGCTCATGTCCATTGAGTCAGTGATGCTATCCCACCATCTCATCCTCTGTTGTCCGCTTCTTCTCTCACCTTCAATCTTTCCCAGCATCAGAGTCTTTCCCAATGAGTCAGTTCTTTGTACCAGGTGGCCAAAGTATTGGTTTCAGCTTCAACATCAGTCCTTCTAATGAATATTCAGGACTGATTTCCTTTAGGATGGACTGGTTGGATCTTCTCGCAGTCCCAGGGACTCTCAAGAGTCTTCTTCAGCACCACAGTTCAAAAGCATCAATTCTTCAGCACTCAGCTTTCTTCACAGTCCAACTCTCACATCCGTACATAACTACTGGAAAAACCATAGCCTTGACTAGACAGACCTTTGTTGGCAAAGTAATGTCTCTGCTTTTCAATATGCTGTCTAGATTTGTTATAACTTTTCTTCCAAGGAGCAAGCGTTTTTTAATTTTATGGCTGTAGTCACCATCTGCAGTGATTTTGAAGCCCAAAAAAATGAAGTCTGTCATTATTTCATTTTTATTTGTCACAGTTTTATTTTTACCATTATTTTTTCCCTGAATGCTGTAGAGCAGTACAATCCTTATGCAGTATTATGTGACATTTCTGAACACATTTCCTTATTTGACTATTAAGTAATTGTGTTAGCAATTTAGAGCTGGAAAATTCACACTCATGGCAATATCAGTTGTTAAATGTATGCTTATTGGAGAAGGTCTAAATTCCTACTTTTTCTTCTCTTGTATTTAAATAAAATTATACTCATACCATAAGGTTTTATTTTTTAGTTTATTTAAAGTTCATACAATTGCTAAATGACAATGTATGGAATTTCTTTAAAATTCCTTTAAGGGAAAAAAGAAACTTGTAGTTGGCTATTTTATTTTGTCTAAATAAATAAAGCCTTGATACTATCATAAAAGTTTTAAGTATAATTAATATTTTTTTTATATCTGCCTGTGTTCTTCTTATAGATAACTTAAGCTAAGAAATGCATACATTTGACCCTCCGTATCTGTGAGTTCCATGTCTGTGGATTTACCCAAACTCAGATAAAAAATACAAAACAAAAGATTTATGGAAAGTCACAAAAAAGGAAAACTTGACTTTGCTGTGCACCATTCTATTTACATAGAATTTATATTGAATTTGCCAGCTTCCAGCAACTATTAACATAGCATTTACATTTTATTCAGTACTATAACTAACCTAGAGATGATTTAAAGCATAGAGGATGTGGGTAGGTTATTACATGCAAATACTACATTACTTCATGTAAAGAACTCGAGCATTGGAGGACTTTGGTATCTGCAAGGGGTACTGGAAGCCATATCCTATGGATACTAACAGATAATTGTACTAGGTACCTGGGTTAGGAGGTTAGGAAATTGATTCCTGCTGTGGGGAGAAGCTAACATAGAAAAAGCATCTATCATTGGCATGACTATATTGCTAAAATCCCCTTGAGGCTTCTAAAAATGTTTCAAAATTTATTTAAATATAATACTATTAAGGAAAAGAAAGCAATGACTTGACACGCAGGAGTTAATTCATGAAAACTTACATAATTTATTTATATAGTTTCATTATAAGTTTGCATAAATTTGCTAAAATTATTTCATTTGAGATGCATAATTCTCAGATATATTTAATATATAAAAATACATATAAACCTATTTTGATTTAAATATGTACACAAGGACTTCCCAGGTGGCACTAGTTTTAAAGAACCTGCCTGCCAATGCAGGAGATGTAAGAGACGTGGTTTCCATTCCTGGGTCAGGAGGATCCCCTGGAGGAGGGCCTGGCAACCCACTCCAGTATTCTTGCCTGGAGAATTCCTGGGACAGAGAAACCTTGTGGGCTACAGCTCATAGGGTCGCACAGAGTCAGACACAACTGAAGCAACTTAGCACACACACACATAGGAAGTCAGGTTATCTCCAAAAATATGGTCTGAAAACAATTTTAAAGAGATTAAGGTTGAAAAAGGCATGAATGTTGGTTTCAGTTTTCTCATTTATAAACTGCTTGCTGTTGTCTTCCAGGTTTAGTGCTACAAGACCCAAGTTCGTCTTCCTTGGCACTTTTTAATACAACTTCTAATGCCGTGGCTCAGTGTGAAGTAAGTACTAAAATTCTTGGGTATGTGCTGCTGCCACTTCAGAAGTCACTGGTGCTTTCAGAGTAGCACTTCCGTTTGCAATAAAACTCTTTTTTTTTTTTACTATAAATTTATTTATTTTAATTGGAGGTTAATTACTTTACAATATTGTATTGGTTTTGCCATACTTCAGCATGAATCCTCCACAGGTATACACGTGTTCCCCATCCTGAACCCCCCTCCCTTCTCCCTCCCCGTACCATCCCTCTGGGTCGTCCCAGTGCACCAGCCCCAAGCATCCAGTATCATGCATCGAAAACTCTTTTAATATTCCGTGGGAGAGAACTGGAGGCTTGACATAAGCACATAACAAAGAAACAGTTTTCATGGAAATAAGGCTGCAAGGTTATGTAGGCTGTAAAGTCATCTATATTAGAATTAAAATAAAATATTTTACATCGTGAATTCTGACACACATAGAGAAAAGTACGTACCTCTGTTACCTGCTCTCAGGTGAAAATCGGAAACATGACTGATGCCCCACAAGTGTGCCCATCCTCAGAAACAGCAAGCCCTCTCTTTCTGCTGGGGGCAATTGCTACTCTGCTGCTCACCTTGCATTTTGTTATGTTTTTACACTCAGTGAATGTATGCATCCCTAAACAAGAGGATTTAATTTTAGTATGTAAGTAGAATCACCCTGTACACGTTCTTTCGTATCACAGCTTTGAGTGCGTGAGTCTCATTTATGTGTAGTAATAATATGTTCAACTGTATTTCAATATATGTGATCATCCATTATGTGAATATACAGTAGTTTATTTACCCATTCCGTTTTTGGGGAATCCTTGGATATGTGTCTGGTTCCAGTCAGGAAACTAAGAACTGTAACAGTTAATAGAGATGTTTCACTTTATCTATTTATTTTTAAAAACTTTATTTAGGTGCAATTGATGTATAAGTGATGTACATATTTAATGTATGTACAATTTGATGACTTTGTACACACTTATACACCCATGAAACTATCACCACAATCAAAGTAATACATACATCCATTACCTCAAAAAATTTCCTTGTGCTTCTTTTTATTGTTGTTGTAGAAACACTTTTGTCCCCACATTGCTTGCTGGATCTTAGTTCTCTGACCAGGGATTGAACCGAGGCCCTCAGCAGTGGAAGCAGGGAGTCCTAACTACTGGACTGCCATCCCTGGCAGAAATATGGTCTCTTACTGCCATTCCTGTAAGAACACTTAACATAAACCCTCTTAACAAGTTTTCAAGTACACAATGCAATACGGCTAGCTATTGGCACAACTTTGTACAGCAGATCTCCAGAATTTATTCATCTTGCATAAGTGAAACTTTGTACTCATTGACAGACGTTTCCCCACTTTTCCTCTCCTCTAGTTATTGGCAACCAGCATTCCACTCTCTACTTCTATGAGTTTGACTTTAGAATTTTCCCATAAGTGGAATCATGTAGTATTTGTCTTCTGTAACTGGCTTATTTCACCTACCATAATGTCCTATGTGTTCATTCATGTGAAAGTTGAAGTGTTAGTCACTCAGTCATGTCTGACTCTTTGTGACCCCACGGACTATGAAGGTCCAGGATTTGTTTCCTTTAGAATTGACTGGTTTGATCTCCTTGCAGTCCTCGGGCCTCTCAAGTCTTCTCCAAGACCACAGTTTAAAAGCATCAATTCTTTGGTGCTCAGCCTTCTTTATGGTCCAACTCTCACATCTATACGTGACTACTGGAAAAACTATAGCTTTGACTATATGGACCATTGTTGGCAATGTCTCTGCTTTTTAATGTTGTCTAGGTTTGTCATAGCTTTCCTTCCGAAGAGCAATTGTCTTTTAATTTCATGGCTGCAGTCACCATCTGCAGTGATTTTGGAGCCCCCCAAAATAAAATCTCTCACTGTTTCCATTGTTTCCCCATCTATTTGCCATGAAGTGATGGGTCCGGATGCCATGATCTTAGTTTTTTGAATGTTGAGTTTCAAGCCAGTTTTTTCACTCTCCTCTTTCACCTTCATCAAGAAGCTCTTTAGTTCCTCTTCACTTTCTGCCATAAGGGTGGTGTCATCTGCATATCTGAGGTTATTGATATTTCTCCTGGCAATCTTGATTCCAGCTTGTGCTTCATCCAGACAAGCATTTTGCATAATGTACTCTGCATATAAGTTAAATAAGCAGGGTGATAATATACAGCCTTGACATAATCCTTTCCCAATTTGGAACCAGTCTCTTCTCAGCACCAAAATCTGGTTTAAGGTTCTCCAGAGGAACAAAACCAACAGGAATTTATATCACTATCTATTTGTGTATCAATATCTCCTTCTGGTTATATTCCATAATCATGTGAGCCAATTCCTTATATCTGTATCTTTTTATATGTCCTTATGTTTATATATATATATATATGTATATATTTTAATCTTTTATTTACTTAAGGAAATTATTTATGATCTATTTATGTGAGACAATTCCTTATAATGTCTGTATCTTTTTATCTATCCTTATGTATATTTATGGGCTTCCCAGGTGATGCTAGTGGTAAAGAACCCACTCATCAATGCAGGAACCATTAAGAGATGAGGGTTCAATCCCTGGGTCACAAAGATCCCCTGGAGGAGGGCATGGCAACCCACTCCAGTATTCTTGCCAGGACAGTCCCATAGACAGAGGAGCCTGGCAGGCTATAGTCCATAGGGTCAGAAAGAATTGAACACGACTAGCGACTAAACAGTTAAATGAGATTGTGAGAGTGAGACCCTTGTCTGATATTATTGGTGGCCTCTTCCATATGAGGGCACAGTGAGGAGCTGGCTGTCTGCAAGCTAGAAAGAAAATTCTTACCAGAAGCCAACCACACTGGCACCCTGATCTAAAACATCCAGCCTCCAGAACTATGAGAAATATATGCCTGCTGTTTAGTCACCTAATCCATGTATTTTGTTTTGACAGCAGTAGTTGACTAAGACACTCCCCAAATTATTTTATGTGGTTAGTGTAACCTGATACCTAAACCTGATAAGGAATATTTTAGAAGGAAGAAGTCTAATCTTACTGGTGAACATACAGAATTCTACTTTTGACATTAATGAGTATTTTGTTGGTTCTATACCTGTTATGAAAAATATAGGTTTTGTCTTAACTGAAAACACAGCTTTAAATTTTAGCCACTCATTAAAAGATTATCGAGGGTAAGGCTAAGATAATGATGCTCATGTGTTTGTTAAAGACAAAGGTATACAATCCACTATTTTGGCTGAAGTTACAGAAGCATTCTTTGAACTTTAGTTTGAAATTTAACAAGAACATCCATGGCTTCAGCTGTGCTGATTGCCATGTCCTTGGAACAGTTCAAAGATTATATACACTGTTTTCATTATACTTCATCACTATTGCCCAGTGGTAAAACATCTGCACCATACACATAGCAAATTTGACCTTTTGTATACTCTTAGCTGTACAGTGGGAATTCTCATGAAATCCTGCAGTTGTTGAAAAAATTTTTAAGTCTTTAAAAAAAGTTGCTAAACAGAATAAAAAGAATAACTCAGCATGACCAATTTGGTATAAGACCCTGATGCTGGAAAAGATTGAAGGCAGGAGGAGAAGGGGACGACAAAGGATGAGACAGTTGGATGGCATCACCAACTCGGACATGAGTTTGAGCTATCTCCGGGAGTGGATGTTGGACAGGGAAGCCTGGCAGGCTGCAGTCCATGGGGTTGCAAAGAGTCAGACACAACAGAGTGACTGAACTGAACTGAACAGATACACAAAGTTTCACTTTCAGTTCAGTTCAGTCCAGTCGTTCAGTCATGTCCGACTCTTTGTGACCCCATGAATTGCAGCACGCCAGGCCTCCCTGTCCATCACCAACTCCCAGAGTTCACTCAAACTCATGTCCATCGAGTCGGTGATGCCATCCAGTGCCGGGGTCCAGCCTCAGTGGATCCAGGGAATTCGAAGCGGGGACGGCGTCGGCGAGGATCAGGAAACAACTGCTTAATTAAATGTTAATTAAGGATATAAAGAGTAATAGAATAAGGATAGCTCAGTGAGGAAATTCAGTGGAGAAAAGAGGCTGAAATAAGGATAGCTCAGTGAGGAAATTCAGGGGAGAAAAGAGGCTGAATAATTCAGCCAGAAGGTGAGAGAAAGAATGACATGGGGAGACCAAGTTTCCGTGAACAAGGCCCCACACTTTATTTTCCAAAGTAGTTTTTATACCTTAAGTTATGCATAGAGGATAATGGGGGAAGGGATAGAGTCATGCAGTAAGCCAGGCTTTCTTCCTGCAAACTTATCATATGCAAAAGTTTAGGTGATTTGCATCATCTTCTGGCCCAGAGGTCTGTTAACATTTTAAGACCCTTTCTTCAGAAAACTTATTTTTCTCTAAAGGTGACTAGTCAGGCGCCACCCTCCAAAAGCATTAAAGTTGCATTCCTATAGGGCAAAGGTGTGGTGGGCTGTAACAAGAAAAAGAATTAATTCAAGGGTCTGAGATTACAAACATTAAAGCTACTACTTACACCAATTATATTAATCAATACACTGCCAGGGACACAGCAGGTAAGGGATATGGAAACTTAGCAGCAAACATTGTCCCAACAAGTGAAAATCCCTTCACCAATACAATTTCTAATCAATCTCTTAACTGCTCAAAGGAATCTGTATTCAGACAGTTTAGAACATCTCATGCCTCTCACAGTTGGAAGGCTCTGAACAATCACATGTGGCTGGAAAAACCTATTCAGGCAGGCTAGAGGACTTCCAAAGGAGTTTGTAGGTTGAAACACTGTCACACCCAGGAATTATTAACTGGAGCTGTAAGTTAACTTTTTTCAGAGAGAGGTAATGGGGGACAGCCCCCCGTAAAGTCAGAGGTGTAGGTGAGAGCACAAAGCAGAAAGTAGGCAGACTCTGGTTTTGGGGGTAGATGCTCGAGAATTTCCAGAGGGACTCCTGGGGCTCGATCCCGCCTTTGCGTATGCCGAGCCTCCTTCCTCATGACCTTTGTCATGGGCGGAGTTCCTCACGCTGGCTCCCGGCAGTGATAGAATTCCAGTTGAGCTATTCCAGATCCTGAAAGATGATGCTGTGGAAAGTGCTGCACTCAATATGCAATATGCACTCAATATGCAATATGCCGGCTCCCGGCAATCCAGCCGTCTCATCCTCTGTCATCCCCTTTTCCTTCTGGAAAATGAATCAACATAACACAGTAACACATTAAAAATATAACACAGTAACAGATTAAAAATATTAAAAGTCTGGCTCAGTCTCTTGTGGGGTCACTGCTCCTTTCTCCTGGGTCCTGGTGCGCACAAAGTTTTGTTTGGCCCTCCAAGAGTCTGTTTCCCCAGTCCTATGGAAGTTCTGTAATCAAATCCCACTGCCCTTCAAAGTCAAATTCTCAGAGGGTTCTCAGATCCCCAGGTTGGAAACTCTGTTTTGGGCCCTAGAACTTTTGCAACAGTGCAAGAAGGCAATGGCACCCCACTCCAGTACTCTTGCCTGGAAAATCCCATGGACGGAGGAGCCTGGTAGGCTGCAGTCCACGGGATCGCTAAGAGTCGGACACGACTGAGCGACTTCACTTTCACTTTTCACTTGCATGCATTGGAGAAGGAAATGGCAACCCACTCCAGTGTTCTTGCCTGGAGAATCCCAGGGACGGGGGAGCCTGGTGGGCTGCCATCTATGGGGTCATGCAGAGTCGGACACGACTGAAGTGACTTAGCAGTAGCAGCAAGAACTTCTTTGGTATAATTGTTCTCCAGTTTGTAGGCTCAGTGGCTCTATGGTGGGGCTAATGGCAACCTCCTCCAAGATGACTTATGCCACACAACTGTGCCTCCCAGGTCTGCAGCACCCAGAACCCCTGTCCCCACAGCAGGCCATTGCTGACCTGTGCCTCCACAGGAGACCCTCAAACACTCAAAGGCAGGTCTGGTTCAGTCTCTTGTGGGGGTCACTGCACCTTTCCCTGGGTCCTGGTGAGCATGAGGTTTTGTTTGTACCCTCTGAGCATCTCTAGCAGTTATGAGATTTGATTCTAAATGTGATTACACCACTCATACCATCTTTTTGGGACTTCTTTGCCCTTGGACATGGGGTATCTTTCTTTTGTGGGATCCAACATTATCCTGTTGATGGTTGTTCAGCAGCTAGTTGCAATTTCGGTGTTCTTGCAAGAGAAGATGAGCATACATCCCTCTAGTCCACCATCTTGATTTTCATGGATTAAAAATATAAATCATATCATTTCAATAAAAGCATAAGAACATCTGAAAAATTTCAACAGCCTTTTATGATAGAAAAGCAAAACCCTTCTTCCCAATCTAGAAATAGAAAACAACTTTCTTTATCTAATCAAAGATATCAGCACCAGCAACAAAAGTCATATATAATAATAATATTTAATATTATATAATTATCATTATATGTTGTATAATATTATTATCCTCCATCCTAAGTCACTTCAGTCATGTCTGACTCTGCAACCCTATGGACCAAAGTCCACCAGGCTCCTCTGTCCATGGGATTCTCCAGGCAAGAATACTGAAGTGGGTTGCCATGCCCTCCTCCAGGGGCTTTTCCCAACCCAGGGATCAAACCCATGTCTCGTACCTTCTCCTGCATTGGCAGTTAGGTTCTTTACCACTAGCACCACCTGGGAAGCCCTCTTTACCAGTAGTGCCACCATTATATATAATAATAATTATATACTCCAGTACTTTGGCCACGTCATGCGAAGAGTTGACTCATTGGAAAAGATTCTGATGCTGGAAGGGCTTGGGGGCAGGAGGAGAAGGGGACGACAGAGGATGAGATGGCTGGATGACATCACTGACTCGATGGACCTGAGTCTGAGTGAACTCCGGGAGTTGGTGATGGACAGGGAGGCCTGGCGTGCTGAGATTCATGGGGTCGCAAAGAGTCGGACACGACTGAGCAACTGATCTGATCTGATGTATATAACTGTATAATGGTGAAATACTGAAGCTTTTCTATTTTTATATTTATGAACAAAGTATAAAAATGAAAAGTATGAAGTGCAAAAAAGTATAAAAATGAAAAAATAAAAAAATTTATGTTTATGAACATAAAATTCATTATGAAATTGAGGATCTTTTCAATAAATTATTAGAATTATTAATAGTTTAGCAAGGTGGTTGACTACCATATCAGTATATAAAAATCAATATACAGAGTATATTATATGTACAGAATATGTTGACTGCAATGTCAATATACAGAAACAAATATATGTCACATCAATATACTCAAATCAAATGCATCTCTCTATACGAATATTAAATAATATGAAGTAATTATATTAGAATATTAAATAATTATCTTTTGAAACATACACCATTTACAATAGCATAAGGAATCAAATATTTAGAAGCAAATCTAACAATAGCTAGAAGGCTTCTAGGAAGAAATATTATAAAATTTAAAGAGGGATATTTGAAAAGGCCTAAGTTAAATAGTCTATAACACTAGATTGAAAGACACAATATTATAAAGATATTAATTCATTTTTTTATTAATTTATTTTTTAATTGAAGGATAATTGCTTTACAGAATTTTGTTGTTTTCTGTCAAGCCTCAACATGAATCAGCCATAGATATACATATACCCCCTCCCTTTTGAACCTCCCTCCCATCTCCCTCCCCACCCCACCCATCTAGGTTGATACAGAGCCCCTGTTTGAGTTTACTGATAATACATCAATTCAATCAAGATTCCATCAAGATTAAAGATCTAATATAAAATATCAAGATTAAATATAATCCTGATTAAATTCTATTCTCTTCATGAAATTTGCAATGTGGTCACACATCTCTTCTCTACGTCTGCATGTCCATTCCTTCCCTGCAAATAGGTTCATCAGTACTGTTTTTCTAGATTCCATATATATGCATTAACATACTATATTTGTTTTTCTCTTTCTGACTTACTTCACACTGTATAACAAGCTCTGGGTTCATCCACCTCACTACAATTGAGGTGTAGTTGTACAAACATAAAAATTTGTTCCTTTTTATGGCTGAGTAATAGTCCATTATATATATATATATAATATATATATGTATGCATATATGTATATGTATCACATGTTCTTTATCCATTCATCTGTCAATGGACATCTAGGTTGCTTCCATGTCCTGGCTAGTATGAATAGTGTTGCAGTAAACACTGGGGTACATGTGTCTTTTTGAATTGTGATTTTCTCAGGGTATATGCCCATAGTGGGATTGCTGGGTGATATGGTAGTTTTATTTCTACTTTGTTAAGGAATCTCCATGTTGTTCTCTGATGTTTTTGATGTGGACCATTTTTAAAGTCTTTATTGAATTTGTTACAATATTGCTTCTGTTTTATGTTTTTGGTGTTTTGGCCACAAGCCTTGTGGGATCTTAGCTGCTCAGCCAGAGATGGAATAGGCACGTCTTGCACTAGAAGGTGAAGTCTTAACCACTGGACTGCCAGAGAAGTCCCAGAAATTCAGGATTTATTATAAAACTACAATCTGTAAATTAAAACAGTATGGTATTTGCAAAAACATAGATACATAGACCAGTGGTGTATGACAGTGCCCAGAAAAATTTGTATTAGAAATGCTTAATTTATTATAAAACTGGGACTATAGAACAGTGAAAAATGATCATCCAAACACAAGCCTTAGAGTAGAAATAGATGTTTACAACACTACAAATAACAAAAGCTCATATCTAGAATATATAAGGAATTTATAAGGCAATAATAAAAAGACAGTGAACCTGATGGGAAAGTGGCAAGAAATTTAACAGGCTATTCATAAAAGAAGAAATCCAAATAGACAATGAACATATTAAAAGTTCTAAACCTCATGAGATGCCACTAGAGAAAATAAATAGCTAACACAGAATGATTACAAAAGCAAGTGTTGGTGAGTATTTGAAGAAATATGAATCTGCATATTGTATAATTCCATTTCTAGAAATATATCCTGTAGGAATGCTTGCATATTTTATGCCGGGAGGTATGTAGAAGAATGATTATAATAGCTAAAACACAAATGTCCATCAAAATGAATGAATAAAGAAATTAGGCTATATTAATGTAATGAAATACACTATATCAATAACAATGAATAAATTACAGCTATACACAACACCATGAATGAATCTCATTAGCATAATGTTGAGTGAAAAAGTCAAGCACAAAAGACAACACACTATGAGCAAAATTAAACTCTGTGTTTTGTAGTCTCAGCTGGTTGGTAGTGATGCTCTTGGATAGGAATGCCCAGAGCATTCACCTGAGCCATAGTACTGGTAGTGAGTGCCACACACAATCCTCTCCATCACCACAGGGACCACTGTGTGTCTGGCCTGAGCCTAGTGATTCTTATTATGATAGCAGGATGCACTTAAGTAAAAACTATAAGGGAAATCTGAGGAACATGATTGATCACTCACAGGCCCTGGAGGGTACATGGCACACCCAAGGGCCACACAACAAGGTGGCAGATCGAGAGAACGGGAGAGAAAGGAGACTGAGAGCTCTGATTTTACTGGCATAGAGGGTGGGGTGTCTTGAGTTTCAAGGTTTCACTCTATGTTGCCTAATTTAAAGCTTAAAAGTGAGATTCAGGGGATGGGAGAGGACAGATGGGTCTCTCCAGTAGGCAGTTACCTAGGTTACTGAGAAGTTTCTGAAGGGAATCTTCATTGGTAGGAGTAAATTAACTCCTTATCTACTTGTTTTGCTGATAGCTGTGTCGTATAGCTAGCTTGCTTATGCCCACCGTAATGGTCATGGCCCTCCAGGGAACAGGTCTATTAGCCATGTTGTTCAGTCACACAGTCATATCCAACTCTTTGCGACCCCATGGACTGCAGCACACCAGGCTTGCCTGCCCCTCACCATCTCCCAAAGTTTGCCCAAGTTCACACCCATTGTGTCGGTGATGCCATCCAGCCATCTCATCCTCTGATGCCCTCTTCTCTTTCTGCCTTCAATCTTTCCCAGCATCAGGGACTCTTCCAATGAGCCTACTCTTCACATCAGATGACCAAAATACTGGAGCTTCTGCTTCAGCAAAAGTCCTTCCAATGAGTATTCAAGATTGATTTCCTTTAAGATTGACTGGTTTGAGGTCCCTGCTGTCCAAAGGACTCTCAGGAGTCTTCTCCAGCACCGCAGTTCGAAGGTGTCAATTCTCTAGCACTCTGCCTTCTTTATGGTCCAACTCTCACAACAATATGTGACCACTGGGAAGACCATAGCCTTGATTATATTATTAGCAATAAGTGACAGCCAATCTTGCCGGTTTTAAATTTCCAGCCTGGTGCCTCAGATGGTAAAGAATCTGCCTGCAGTGCAGGATACCTGAGGTTTGATCCCCAGGTCAGGAAGATCCCCTGGAGACAGGAATGGCTGCCCACTCCAGTATTCTTGCCTGGAGAATCCCATGGACAGAGTTGCCTGGTGAGCTCCAGTCCATGGGGTTGCAAAGAGTTGGACAGGAGTGAGCGACTAACACTTAGAGTGTTAGGCTCAAGTATTTTGTTGGGAGCCTTGTTGATCTCTAAAATATCAACCACATAGAAAACTGTGTGTGCATGCTCTGTTGCTCAATCATGGCCAACTCTTTGTGACCCCATAGTCTGTAACTGACAGGCTCCTCTGTACATGGAATTTTGCAGGCAAGAATACTGGAGTAGGTTGCCATTTCCTACTCCAGGGCATCTTCCTGATCCAGGGATCAAACTCACATCTCTTGGGTCTTCTGCACTGACAAGTGGATTCTTTACCACTGTGCCACATAGAAAATTGTACCTGAAATCAATCCAAAAGACAGACTTTTAAATTCTCCACACCAAAAAAAAAAAAAATCAATAAAATATACAAACAATAAGTCATATTTCACAGCAGTGGTCACATGAATTAACAATGGAAGATACTGTATCCAACCTGAGAAAATGAACAGGGCATTTGGGGATTTAAGCCACGTGTCTGAATTTGCCTTGAACTGAAAACAAGCTTAAGATATAATTTACTAAGTAAAGCTCTTTGCTTTGCACATTGTCAATTATTTCTGCTCTTTATTATTTGGCTTTATTTTCTGAAAAGAGTTTGTTCTGTTAGCCCCAAAACGTGCTCATACAAATGCACAGGACATTTTGACAATTGTGGCTCTTGAGACTAAGGGGGGTGCTCAGGCAGGTTGGCCTTCCAATAATCTCTACCAGCTCCCCTACCCCTAAACCCCAGTTACTGCTGCTATCACCATCACAACCACCACCACCATCATCTCATGCATATTAAACATTATGTGTAGAGAAAACAGCAAAACGCTCTCTAGTACCATGTGAAACACTCACTGTGTGTATGCAACCCCAGGAAGGCTGACCTATAGCTTCACCTCATCTTCTGATTGCGCCTCACTTATATAAAAATCCTGGAGGTGCCTCTGCATTTTAAGAAACTTGATAACTTTGGAAATCACTAAATTATGCACTACATGATCTTCCAAAGTAAAGTCACAAAAATTCTGACAATAATAGATGTTGACCTTTAGGTGCCAGTATTTCTATGCTATTAAATAAGCAGGGGTTTACATTGGTGCCATTAGTCATACAACCATGATCAGTTTCATTTACTTTCATTTAATGTCTAATTCACTGTGGGTGGGAAAAATTCTTGTCTTCCTTCTATTGGTCATAAGACAGAATAACAGGAGAAAAGCATATACATTTTATTAAATTTTTACATGTACATGGGAGCCTTCCCAAGAGAAGACCTTAAGTGACCAGAGTAAGGAAGATTTTATACTTTTTTAGGCAAAGGTACAATATATTTGTGAAGAAACGATAAAACAAAGAGGTTTGGGTTGAGTCACAAATGGTGAAGTAACAAGGAAAATATGGGTAGTTTAACAATCATATCTTTGTTTATGCAGCCTTCCTAGTCTTGAATTCCGTGTTTCTGGTGATAAAGTTTTTCCCTCCTCCTGGCACAGGGAGGGTGATTTTCGCAGAGATTTGTATCCTTCTTCCTTCAGGAGAACAAAGGAGGGCCAGATATACTTGCATGGCTGTTTCTCAAGTACTTTAATTCAAGTAATCAATATGCCAAAGTGACATACCTGGGGGTGACATATTCTGAACCTCTTCACCAGGTGCCCTCAGTGACAGAGTTCTTATCTGTAGTTTCTGATTCATTTCTCTATAACCCACTGTGAATGGAGTCCACCTGCTCTTTTTTTTTTTTTATGTCATGGTACTTCCACATGGAATGGAATGATGGATGTGAAACAGCACATTCTGAAGAGAAGTGCTCAGAGGTGCAGGTGGGAGCAGCTGTGTCCACCACTGAAGGATTATGGCTGCAGTTTTGTGTGTTGACATAATTCTTACAAAAATACTACAGTTACAGTTTTATCACCCATTATTGGAAAGTAGTGTTATGTTCATGACTTATGTTAAGAGTGCTGAATTCTATACAGTGATCTCTTGAATTTTTGTTTTCCCTAACTTGTTTTTCTAGGGTGATCCAGTTGACAATATATTCGAACAGAATCTAAAGATCAAGTTTTACATCAGTTCCAGGTCCACATCTCCATCTTCGTATAGCGAAGACGAATCAGACACAGTGAAAGTACCTCTCTGGGGTGGATTGCTTCAGAACTTTTCACTTGTACCAAACAAAAGGAGACTGAATCCTGTTCAGAAACAGTGCCCTTTCTTTCTAATCAGAAGCATTGCTTAGATAGGAACAGTCTATAGAGAATATTAAGTTTATCAGGTGATAGTTAATATTAAGTTTAACTGATAACCATGTCCATGAGGGGACATGGTCTGGCAGGGAGAGAGCTCTCATTATTTTCATTGCTTTAATTAACATCAAGGAATTAAGCTGTAACAGGAATATTTTACATAATCTTACCACAACATAAAGTCTGGTATTAGGTAAGGCATAAAAATACATTTGCTGAACAGACTCACAAACTTTGAAAACAAACTTATGGTTACCAAAGGGGAAACTTGGGCAGGGCAGAGAAGGATAAACTAGGAGTTTGGGATTAACAAATACATGTGCTGTGCTGTGCTTAGTCGCTCAGTTTTGTCCGACCCTTTGGAATGACATGAACTGTAGCCCACAAGGCTCCTCTGTCCATGGGGATTCTCCAGGCAGGAATACTGGAGTGGGTTGCCATGCCCTCCTCTAGGGGATCTTCCCAGCCCGGGGATCCAACCCAGGTCTCCTGCATTTCAGGCAGATTCTTTAACATCTGAGGCACCATGGAAGCCCCGAAATACTGGAGTGGGTAGCCTATCCCTTCTCCAGGGGATCTTCCCAACCCGGGAGTCAAGCTGGGGTCTCCTGCACTGCAGGCAGATTCTACATCAGCTAAGTTACAGGGAAGCCCATAAATCACTATATTCTAACATTAAATTAAAACAAAACTGCAAATAGTCCTCCTGAGGCCATCCATCATGCAACAACAACAAAAAAACCCCACAAACAAAACAAGACAAAAAATACTTTGCTACTGTTCTTACTAAAATGTAGGATAATTTTATGTCTCACATAATGGTACACAAAATAGCTCTTTGTGGCCCTTTATGATAATCAGAGAACATGACTCTCTGCAAATGTTTCCTCCCGAAATCAAAGGGTTTGGTGTCTCCCAGCTCATATTTTCCATCTTCAGAAATGCTATTTCCCTCCTTTGCATTCCACTCACTCTGATTAATCTGGGTAGGGTTTCTTGCTACCCACTCTGGAATCCTGGGGACTAGGTGGTGAGTTCTCCCGGAGATCCCTGGTTTAGTTTGGAAAATTTTCAGTGTGGTTTATAGCCAGGTCAGACATTGTTTTCAAATTCTGCTCAGAACATTTAAATTTTTGATAACTATTTTATTTTACTGTTTTAAAATTTTAATAATATCTCTCTCATGGAGGAAGAAGGTACAAGGAATAATCTATCACAAGCCCATATACCTATTACCCACAAATTAAGAAAACAGTTTGCCATTTTTGTTCAGATAAAAAGAAAAATTGGGATGATACTGAACAGTTGAGCCCATTTAACTGCATTCTTTTGTCCTGGGAGGTGATCAGATATTTTGAAATGGTTTGCATTCTTCTGTCCACCCTCTTATATTTTATATCCTAGGCATGTGCTCTTCAATTTCAAAGGATTGCTTGGTCTGCTCAAAATACACAAATAATATCCCTATTGTGAAAATAATCTACTATTTTCACAGTATTTATTCATGTTAAGACAGTTCATCTTTAACTGCTGTGTAGTATTCCAGATAATAAATATACTTATTTATACATAACCGTGATATATAATTATGTTACTTTTTATGTATTGATGTCTTTTTTCCTTATTACAATTTCTCTGTTACATAGAACCTGTTGGGACCTGTTTGGCTATATACATATGGGAGAATTTGTTAGTTACTAGCTAGTAGAACACCTGATCTGCCTCTTGAGAAATTTGTATGCAGGTCAGGAAGCAACAGTTAGAACTGGACATGGAACAACAGACTGGTTCCAAATAGGAAAAGGAGTTCGTCAAGGCTGTATATTGTCACCCTGTTTATTTAACTTATATGCAGAGTACATCATGAGAAACGCTGGACTGGAAGAAGCACAAGCTGGAATCAAGATTGCCGGAAGAAATATCAATCACCTCAGATATGCAGATGACACCCCCTTATGGCAGAAAGTGAAGAGGAACTCAAAAGCCTCTTGATGAAAGTGAAAGTGGAGAGTGAAAAAGTTGGCTTAAAGCTCAACATTCAGAAAACGAAGATCATGGCATCCGGTCCCACCACTTCATGGGAAATAGATGGGGAAACAGTGGAAACAGTGTCAGACTTTATTTTTCTGGGCTCCAAAATCACTACAGATGGTGAATGCAGCCATGAAATTAAAAGACGCTTACTCCTTGGAAGGAAAGTTATGACCAACCTAGATAGCATATTGAAAAGCAGAGACATTACTTTGCCAACAAAGGTTCGTCTAGTCAAGGCTATGGTTTTTCCTGTGGTCATGTATGGATGTGAGAGTTGGCCTGTGAAGAAGGCTGAGCACCGAAGAATTGATGCTTTTGAACTGTGGTGTTGGAGAAGACTCTTGAGAGTCCCTTGGACTGCAAGGAGATCCAACCAGTCCTGAAGGAGATCAGCCCTGGGATTTCTTTGGAAGGAATGATGCTAAAGCTGAAAATCCAGTACTTTGGCCACCTCATGTGAAGAGTTGACTCATTGGAAAAGACTCTGATGCTGGGAGGGATTGAGGGCAGGAGGAGAAGGGGATGACAGAGGATGAGATGGCTGGATGATATCACTGACTCAATGGACGTGAGTCTGAGTGAACTCCGGGAGTTGGTGATGGACAGGGAGGCCTGGCGTGCTGCGATTCACGGGGTCGCAAAGAGTCGGACACGACTGAGCAACTGATCTGATCTGAGCTAGTAGAAATGCATATTTCCAATGCATAATTTTGCCAACTGTTTTAATTTTTTGAAACAGTCACACACTTTACAGAAATACTATAAGTGCAGTATATATTAATTTTTCCTAGACTATTTTAAAGTTGTCATTTGATTTTCCATCACCTTGAATACTTAATCTTGTACTTCTTACAGATAAGAATGTTCTCCTACATCTTATACATATACAGTACCATCATCACTAACATTGATGCATCACTACCATCTAATCGTCAGACCCCTTCAGGTGTCACCAACTGCCCCCTCGTGTCCATTATTGCAAAAAAAAAAAAAAAGCAGTTCAAAATTGTACTTTGCTCTTGGTTGTCGTCTCTCAATAGTTTCTTGCCATATGGAAGTCTCTTGCCATATTAGTCTCTTGCTAAAGTCTGTCTTTAACTTCATTACCTTGATACTCTCAAAAATCATGCAGGTTTAGAATAGAATATCCCTCATTTTACAAATGCTTTCTCGTGACTTGATTCAAGTTATTCATGTTTGTCAAAAATATCACAGAAGTGATGCTGTGGTCTTCTCCTTACATGCTATCAGGTGGTTCATGACTTTAATGTTTTCCATTGCTGATCATGCTTACTTGACCTCTGCACTAAGGTGGGAATTTCCAGGCCTGTTCACTGTGAAATTACTTTTTTCCCTTTGTAATTAATAAGTATTTTGTATAGAGGTACTCTGAAGCAGTAAGTACCACATTTCTTAACAGTTTGCAATTTACTTGTATCTGTATGGACACATAGTTTTTCATTTTACTTCATTGTTTACAATCCATTATAGTCATAATTTATTCTAGTATTCAAATGATTGTATAGCTCATCTTGTATTTTGCCAGCCATGGATTTAGCCATCTCTCCAAGCAGTACTGATTGCTTTCAGTGGAAAATGGTATTTAGAAGACAAGATCTGGGTGTTAGGTATGCTCATTGCTATGGGATGCCACTATTCCAGAATGCTTGTTGGATAGAGATAGAGAAAAATATATTTATATATCAGTCTCTAGGTAGAAATCTATGTATCTGTGTATCTGTCATCTATCTGTTCATCTATCATCTCTACTCTCCTACTCACCTACCTACTTATCTAACTACTTACCTGTAAAAACTATGAGTTCATACACACATTTATACCTCTAATTCCAAACCAACATTATAGGTTTCATTCTAGTTTTCTCCTTTTCTATGTTGGTAACTTCCTTGTGTGACAGTGAGAAACTTGCCTCTTTATACTCTCAGTGAAGTGAAGTCGCTCGGTCGTGTCCGACTCTTTGCGACTTCACGGACTGTAGCCTGTCAGCCTCCTCCATCCATGGGATTTTCCAGGCAAGAGTGCTGGAGTGCATTGCTATTTCCTTCTCCAGGGGATCTTCCCGACCCAGGAATCGAACCCGGGTCTCCCACATTGCAGGCAGACACTTTACGGTCTGAGCCACCAGGGAAGCTATTCTGTCACCTCTGTTCTCTGTGAGCAGTCTGCCATCTCCGCAGCTACCTCATCACTTCTCACACGGGATGGACTCTGTGTCGCTATCTTAGATTGCCCTCCTTGTGCACACTCATCTCACCTTGCTGGGAATAGAGTTTTTAAAAACCAATTTCTACTCTCACTTAGCAGCACATAAGAGTTCTCATTTCCTTATACCTATGTTGACACTTGCCAATACTAGACCGTTGAAATTTTGTAATTCTGATGGGTATGAAGTGATATCTAATATTGCTTTCATTTTGTCATGTAGAGGTTTTTCATTCTATTAGTAAAATATATCTCCTTTTACTGCTTGAGGTTTTTAATGGTTTTCTAAGAATTCCATTTCTACCGTATTCTTCTGTCCTCAAAGTGCCAAAAAGATTTAAAGTTTTGCTTTTTGCATTTAGGTCCTTAAATCAACAGGAAATTATATCTTTGTTTGTTCTGAAGTAGGAATCTGACTTTTGCCACCATGATACCATGATAGTTACTTGTCCCAGGCCGAATTCATTGACTAATCTATCAACTCCTAATAATTTGTAATGTCACTTCTATCACTTATCAGCTTTATTTAGTTATTTACTTACTTATTTGGTTGTAAAATATACATGCTTTTGAACTGTGGTGTTCAAGAAGACTCTTGCAAGTCCGTTAGACTGCAAGGAGATCAAACCAGTCAAGCTTAAAGTAAATCAGTCCTGAATATTCATTGGAAGGACTGATGCTGAAGCTGAAGCTCCAATACTTTGGCCACCTGATGCAAAGACCTGACTCATTGGAAAAGAACCTGATGCTGGGAAAGATTGAAGGCAGGAAGAGAAAGGGGCTACAGATGATGAGATGGTTGGATGGCATCACTGACTCAATGGACGTGAGCTTGAGCAAGCTCTGGGAGTTGGTGATGGACAGGGAAGCCTGGCGGGCTGCAGTCCATGGGGTTGCAGAGTTGGACACGACTGAGCAACTGAACTGAAAATATACATAAGGGCTTCCCAGGTGGCTCAGTGGTAAAGAATTTGCCTGCCAATTCAGGAGACATGAGTTCAATCTCTGGGTCTAAAAGATCTCCTGGAGAAGGAAATGGCAACCCGCTCTGGTATTTTTGCCTGGGAAGTCCCATGGATAGAGAAGCTTGGCAGGCTACAGTCCATGGGGTCACAAATGAGTTGGACACAACTTAGTGAACAACAACAACAAAATTGGCATAACATAAAATATTCCGTTTATTCATTTTTAAGTGTAGAGTTCAGTGGAATAAATTACTTTCACAGTGTTCTGCAAATGGTAACTATTACATTATTTATTTCTCAAAATTTTCCATCTCCACAAACAGAAGTTTTATCTTCATTAAACCATAACTTGACATTTCCTTTCCCCTCCATCCCTGGTAAACTCTCATCTACTTTGCATCTCTATGAATTTTCCTATTCTATATATTTTATATAAGTAGAGTCATATAATATTTTCCCCTTTTTGTCTGGCTAATTTCACTTGGCATAGTATCTTCATATTTCATCCATGTTATAGTGTGTGTCAGAATTTCAATTGTTTTTAAGGCAAAAGAATGGACAAATAGACCAATGAAATATAATAAAATCCCCAGAACCATACAGAGGAACAAAGATAGTCTCTTCTTGAAGAACTGCTTGAAGAACTGAACTTTCACATGCAAAAAATATAAACCTTAGACACAGACCTCACACTCTTCAAAAAATTAATTCAAAATGGATCATAAGCCTACATTTAAAATGCAAAACTGCAACATAGGTGAAAGTCTCAGCAACCTTGCATTAGATAATGACTTCTTAAATATAAAATCAAAAGCAAGAGCCACAAAATAAATTTTTGATAAGTTGCACTTCATTAAAATTAAAAACTTTTGCTCTGTAAAAGAGACTAAGAAGACTAGCCACAGACAGGGAGAAAATATTTGCAAAAGATAAATATGATAAAAAAAAAAACCTGTCATCCAAAATATACAAAAACTGCTAAAACTCAAGAAAAAACTCGTAAGAAAACAAAAAACTTGATTAAAAATGGGTCAAAGACTAAACAGAGACCTCAATAAAAAGAAGATACATAGATTGCAAATAAGTACAGGAAAAGATGTCCATATATATGTCATCAGAAAATGCAAGTTAAAACGATGCAATACCTCTACACATCAAAATCTGGGACACGGACAACATCAAGTGCTGGCAAAATGTAGAGCAATAGGAACTCTCACTCATTGCTGGTGCAAATGCAAAATGGTTCAGCTACTTTGGAAGACAGTTTAGCCATTTCTTACAAAATTAAACACTTTCAATACAGTCCTGGAATCATGTACCTTGATATTATTCAAATGAAATGAAAACTTATCTCCACACAAAATGCTGTACATGGATATATTTAGAAACTTTATTTATAACTGCCCAAGCTTGGAAGCAACCTTCTTCAGTTCAGTTCAGATCAGTCGCTCAGTCTTGTCCGACTCTGCGACCCCATGAACTTGCAGCATGCCAGGCCTCCCGGTCCATCGCCAACTCCTGGAGTTTACTCAAACTCATGTCCATTGAGTTGGTAATGCCATCCAACCATCTCATCCTCTGTTGTCTGCTTCTCCTCCTGCCCTCGGTCTTTCCCTAGCATCAGGGTCCTTTCAAACGAGTCAGCTCTTCATATTAGGTGGCCAAAGTATTGGAGTTTCAGCTTCAGCATCAGTCCTTCCAGTGAATATTCAGGACTGATTTCTTTTAGGATGGACTGGTTGGATTTCCTTGCAGTAAAGAGACTCTTAAGAGTCTTCTCCAATACCACAATTCAAAAGCCTCAATTCTTCAATGCTCAGCCTTTATGGTCCAACTCTCACATCCATACATGACTACTGGAAAATCATAGCTTTGACTAGAGGGACCTCTGTTGGCAAAGTAATGTCTCTGCTTTTTAATATGGTGTCAAGTTTGGTCATAACTTTTCTTCCAAGGAGCAAGCGTCTTTTAATTTCATTGCTGCAGTCACCATCTGCAGTGATTTTGGAGCCCCCAAAATAAAGTCAGCAACTGTTTCCACTGTTTCCCCATCTATTTGCCGTGAAGTGACAGGACCAGTTCATCAGGCACTCTATCTATCAGATCTAGTCCCTTAAATCTATTTCCCACTTCCTCTGTATAATCTTAAGGGATTTGATTTAGATCATACCTGAATGGTCTAGTGGTTTTCCCCACTTTCTTCAATTTAAGTCTGAATTTGGCAATAAGGAGTTCATGATCTGAGCCACAGTCAGCTCCTGGTCTTGTTTTTGCTGACTGTATAAAGCTTCTCCATCTTTGGCTGCAAAGAATATAATCAATATGATTTCATTGATTCATTCATTCATTCATTCATATGATTCATTCATTCTACACATTGACCATCTGGTGATGTCCATGTGTAGAGTCTTCTCTTGTGTTGTTGGAAGAGGGTGTTTGCTATGACCAGTGTGTTCTCTTAGCAAAATTCTATTAGCCTTTGCTCTTCTTCATGCCATACTCCATGGCCAAATTTGCCTGTTATCCAGGTGTTTCTTGACTTCCTACTTTTGCATTCCAGTCCCCTATAATGAAAAGGACATCTTTTGGGGGTATTAGTTCTGAAAGGTCTTGTAGGTCTTCATAGAACCGTTCAACTTCAGCTTCTTCAGCGTTACTGGTTGAGGCATAGGCTTGGATTACTGTGATATTGAGTGGTTTGCCTTGGAAATGAACAGATATCATTCTGTCGTTTTTGAGATTGCATCCAAGTACTGCATTTCGGACTCTTTTCTTGACCATGATGGCCCTTATGATTATACAGTGGAAATGAGAAATAGATTTAAGGGACTAGATCTGATAGACAGAGTGCCTGATGAACTATGGACAGAGGTTTGTGACATTGTACAGGAGACAGGGATCAAGACCATCCCCATGGAAAAGAAATGAAAAAAGCAAAATGGCTGTCTGGTGAAGCCTTACAAATAGCTGTGAATAAAAGAGAAGCAAAAAGCAAAGAAGAAAAGGGAAGATATAAGCATCTGAATGCAGAGTTCCAAAGAATAGCAAGGAGAGATAATAAAGCCTTCCTCAGTGATCAATGCAAAGAAATAGAGGAAAACAACAGAAAGGGAAAGACAAGAGATCTCTTCAAGAAAATTAGAGATACCAAGGGAACATTTCATACAAAGATGGGCTCGATAAAGGACAGAAATGGTATGGACCTAACAGAAGCAGAAGATATTAAGAAAAAGTGGCAAGAATACACAGAAGAACTGTACAAAAAAGATCTTCACAACCAAGATAATCACGATGGTGTGATCACTCACCTAGAGCCAGACATCCTGGAATGTGAAGTCAAGTGAGTCTTAGAAAGCATCACTATGAACAAATCTAGTGGAGGTGGTGGAATTCCAGCTGAGCTATTTCAAATCCTGGAAGGTGATGCTGTAAAAGTGCTGCACTCAATATGCCACCAAATTTGGAAAAGTCAGCAGTGGCCACAGGACTGGAAAAGGTCAGTTTTCATTCCAATCCCAAAGAAAGGCAATCTCAAAGAATATTCAAACTATCACACAATTGCACTCATCTCACATGCTAGTAAAGTAATGCTCAAAATTCTCCAAGCCAGGCCTCATCAATACGTGAACCATGAACTTCCAGATGTTCAAGCTGGTTTTAGAAAAGGCAGAGGAATCAGAGATCAAATTGCCAACATCCTCTGGATCATCGAAAAAGCAAGAGAATTCCAGAAAAACATCTATTTCTGCATTATTGACTATGTCAAAGCCTTTGACTGTGTGGATCACAATAAACTGTGGAAAATTCTGAAAGAGATGCAAATACCAGACCACCTGACCTGCCTCTTGAGAAACCTATATGCAGGTTAGAAAGCAACAGTTAGAACTGAACATGGAACAAAAGGTTGGTTCCAAATAAGAAAAGGAGTATGTCAAGGCTGTATATTGTCATCCTGCTTATTTAACTTATATGCAGAGTACATCATGAGAAACGCTGGACTGGAAGAAGCTCAAGCTGGAATCAAGATTGCTGGGAGAAATATCAATAACCTCAGATATGCAGATGACACCACCCTTATGGCAGAAAGTGAAGAGGAATTAAAAAGCCTCTTGATGAAAGTGAAAGAGGAGAGTGCACAAGTTGGCTTAAAGCTCAACATTCAGAAAATGAAGATCATGGCATCTGGTCCCATCACTTCATGGCAAATAGATGGGAAACTGTGGGAACAGTGTCAAACTTTATTTTTTTGAGCTCCAAAATCACTGCAGATGGTGATTGCAGCCATGAAATTAAAAGATGCTTACTCCTTGGAAGGAAAGTTATGACCAACCTAGATAGCATATTAAAAAGCAGAGACATTAATTTGCCAACAAAAGGTCTGTCTAGTCAAGGCTATGGTTTTTCCAGTAGTCATATATGGATGTGAGAGTTGGACTGTGAAGAAAGCTGAGCACTGAAGAATTGATGCTTTTGAACTGTGGTGTTGGAGTAGACTTGAGAGTCCCTTGAACTGCAAGGAAATGCAACTAGTCCATCCTAAAGGAGATCAGTCCTGGGTGTTCATTGGAAGGACTGATGCTGAAGCTGAAACTCCAGTACTTTGGCCACCTCATGCAAAGAGTTGACTCATTGGAAAACACCCTGATGCTGGGAGGGATTGGGGGCAGGAGGAGAAGCGGACAACAGAGGATGAGATGGCTGGATGGCATCACTGACTCGATGGATGTGAGTCTGAGTGAACTCCGGGAGTTGGTGATGGACAGGGAGGTCTGGCGTGCTGTGATTCATGGGGTCGCAAAGAGTCAGACATGACTGAGCGACTGAACTGAACTGACAGCACCAGATGCCATGATCTTAGTTTTCTGAATGTTGAGTTTTAAGCCAATTTTTTCACTCTCCTCTTTCACCTTCATCAAGAAGTTCTGTAGTTCAGCTTCACTTTCTCCCATAAGAGTGGTGTCTTCTGCATATCTGAGGTTATTGATATTTTTCCCGGCAATCTTGATTCCAGCTTGTGCTTAATCCAGCCCAGCATTTCACATGATGTACTCTGCATATAAGTTAAATAAGAAGGGTGACAATATACAGCCTTGATATACTCCTTTCCCTATTTGGAACTAATTGCTGTCCATGTCCAGTTCAAACTGTTGCTTCCTGACCAGCATATAGATTTCTCAAGAGGCAGATCAGGTGGTCTGGTTTTCCCATCTCTTTAAGAATTTTCCACAGTTTGTTGTGACCCACACAGTCAAAGGCTGTGGCATAGTCAATAATGCAGAAGTAGATATTTTTCTAGAACTCTCTTGTTGTTGTTGTTGTTTTTATAATACAACGGATGTTGGCAATTTGATCTCTGGTTCCTCTGCCTTTTCTAAAACCAGCTCGAACATCTGGAAGTTTATGGTTCATGTACTGTTGAAGCCTGGCTTGGAAATTTTGAGCATTACTTTGCTCGCATGTGCTGCTGCTGCAGCTGCTAAGTCTCTTCAGTTGTGTCTGACTCTTTGCGACCCTGTAGACGGCAGCCCACCAGGCTCCCCTGTCCCTGGGATTCTCCAGGCAAGAACACTGGAGTGGCTGCCATTTCCTTCTCCAATGCATGAAAGTGAAAAGTGAAAGTGAAGTCTCAGTCGTGTCTGACTCTTAGCGACCCCACTGACTGTAGCCCACCAGGCTCTTCCGTCCATGGGATTTTCCAGGCAAGGGTACTGCTGTGGGGTGCCATTGCCTTCTCCGTGCTAGAGTGTGAGATGAGTGCAATTGTGTGGTAGTTGTGCATTTTTTGGCATTACTTTTCTTTGGGATTGGAATGAAAACTGACATTTTCCAGTCCTGTACCCACTGCTGAGTTTTCCAAATTTGCTGGCATATTGAGTGTAGCACTTTCACAGCATCATCTTTTAGGATTTGAAATAGCTCAACTGGAATTCCATCACCTCCATTAGCTTTGTTCATAGTGATGCTTCCTAAGGCCCACTTGACTTTGCATTCCAGGATGTCTGGCTCTAGGTTGGTGATCACACCATCATGATTATCTGGTTCATGTAGGTGTCTGGATAAATAAACTGTGGTACATGAAGACAATGGAACATTCAGTTCAGTTCAGTCGCTCAGTTGTGTCCGACTCTTTGCGACCCCATGAATCCCAGCACTCCAGGCCTCCCTGTCCATCACCATCTCCCGGAGTTCACTCTAACTCACATCCGTCGAGTCAGTGATGCCATCCAGGCATCTCATCCTCTGTCGTCCCCTTTTCCTCCTGCCCCCAATCCCTCTGAGCATCAGAGTCTTTTCCAATGAGTCAGCTCTTCATATCAGGTGGCCAAATTATTGAAATTTCAGCTTCATCCTCAGTCCTTCCAATGAATATTCAGGACTGATTTCCTTTAGGATGGACTGGTTGGATCTCCTTGCTGTCCAAGAGACTCTTAAGAGTCTTCTCCAACACCACAGTTGCAAAGCATCAGTTCTTCGGTGCTCAGCTTTCTTCACAGTCCAACTCTCACATCCATACATGACTACTGGAAAAACAATAGCCTTGACTAGATGGACCTTTGTTGGCAAAGTAATGTTTCTGCTTTTTAATATGGTGTCAAGGTTGGTTATAACTTTCCTTCCAAGGAGTAAGTGTCTTTTTAGTTCATCGCTGCAGTCACCATCTGCAGTGATTTTGGAGGCCAAAAAAGTCTCTCACTTTTTCCACTGTTTCCCCATCTATTTGCCATGAAGTGATGGGACCAGATGCCATGATCTTAGTTTTCTGAATGTTGAGCTTGAAGCCAACTTTTTCACTCTCCTCTTTCACTTTCATCAAGAGGCTCTTTAGTTCCTCTACACTTTCTGCCATAAGGGTGGTGTCATCTGCATATCTGAGGTTATTGATATTTCTCCTGGAAATCTTGATTCCAGCTTGTGCTTCCTCCAGCCCAGCGTTTCTCATGATGTACTCTGCATATAAGTTAAATAAGCAAGGCGACAATATACAGCCTTGACGTACTCCTTTTCCTATTTGGAACCAGCCTGTTGTTCCATGTCCAGTTCTAACTATGGCTTCCTGACCTGCATACAGGTTTCTCAGGAGGAAGATCAGGTGGTCTGGTATTCGCATCTCTTTCAGAACTTTCCACAGTTTATTGTGATCCACACAGTCAAAGGCTTTGGCATAGTCAATAAAGCAGAAATAGATGTTTTTCTGGAACTCTCTTGCTTTTTCAATGATCCAGAGGATGTTGGCAATTTGATCTCTGGTTCCTCTTCCTTTTCTAAAACCAGCTTGAACATCTGGAAGTTCACAGTTCACGTATTGCTGAAGCCTGGCTTGTAGAATTTTGAGCATTACTTTACTAGTGTTTGAGATGAGTGCAATTGTGCAGTAGTTTGAGCATTCCTTGGCTTTACCTTTCTTTGGGATTGGAATGAAAACTTACCTTTTCCAATCACATAGATAGCTATATTTTATATGACTTTGAAGTCTGTTTAAGATACGTAATCTAAATTATCTGAACCTATTTTTAGATTATTAGTATTCACATAATCTTGCTGAACCCTCTATAATTGTTTTAGTATATTTCTACAGAATTTAAATAATAAATTACTTCTACATTTAAAAAATTAGTAGTTCAAAAATCTTTTGAAGATTCTGATCATATATCTACTTGCTAAAATTATCTTTCAAATATTTTTAGGATTACTATTTTTCTTTTGGACTTCCCAGATGGCCCAGTGGTTAAGACTCCATGCTTCCACTGCAGTTGTCATATGTTCAGTACCTGCTAGACGGAGTTCCACATGCTGCAGGGCTCAGCCAAAAAATAAAATTCTTCTTTAGTATAGTCTACATGTATGACACACATTTTAAAATAGCCAAATTGAAATAAAGTATATGAAATAAGTATATTTTTATAGAAACTAAAAGCATAGATTTAAATTACTTAAAATATATATATTGCCCTGTGAGAATTTTATTTTTACTGTCTTTTTGTATAGCAAATATAATTCTTTTACTTTACTTGAGAAATAATTTAATTCTTATAATTTTGGTGATACGGGTGACTTACCTATCTTTATTTTTGTCTCTTTGTTTCAGATCACAGATTCTGCTCACCTTCCCGTCCACACACCAACAATAAAGAGAAAGGAATGTCATAGCAGAATCTTCTTTCCAACTAAGGTACTTGATTTAGTTATAAATTTAGCAAGTCTTTGAAAAATGACAAGTTGGTTTTGGTCTCTAACCTACCCCTTACCTTACCTTCTTTTCCCTTCCTTCCTTCCTTCTTATTTTCCTTAGAAACTTCTGGTTAAACATAGCAGATTTAAAAATGCATACTTTTCTTTTTTTTTTTTTTTTTTTGCTTTCTAATGAAACTTACTAACCCAACCAAAGAGAGAGAAAAAGTAGAAAAATAAGCCAATGTAATTTTGGAAGATGGAAGAACCTGAGTGAGAGGTTAGGATGGCTGAAAAATCTGAATGTCAAGGGTTTAGAAAGGTCTTACTAAGTCACAAGATAATTAAGATTTTGCACACCTAGAAGGATTCAGGAACTAGAGATACCAGATTCTTCAGGAAGCAGGGGTGACTTGCAGTGCTGAAGAGAGGAATAAATTCATCATCTGAGAAAGAGCAAGTAGCCCCTGTACACACACTACCCATGGCACATGGTAGGGAGTGCAAGTCTGTCCCCTCACAGATTGGGAAATATACACAAGGAAGGTGAGAAAACTGGCCAACTAGTGTTTAGGAAGGCCAGCTTTTGTTATAATTTTGTTATACATATTGCTATTTTATGACGATAATTTCAGGTCAAAAAGATATGATACAGAAATGGAAAATCTATAGTGGGTTGTCAACTTGATAATTCTGTGAAAACATCTACAGTTTTAGGTATTGAGGTTTCAGTGAGAAATTTCAGGGTGCCTTCTGTCTTGAAGGTATAATAGGTCTTGCTTAACTTAATAGAAGTGTTCCATTTCCTGGAGCACATTCTTTTTTATTGATAGTAGAAAATGAAACACATAATTTGCTATAGAGATAAAATTTTGAGATTATTCTTTCTTCTAAAGAAGGTTTTAAAAACCATATTATTTTTGCTACCCCTCCCCGATAAAAATATGTGTACATAGGCAATTTGACTCCATTTGTTATAAAGGAATGATTTGAAGAATTTGTCAATCTAGAATTTTTTAAATGTTCAGAGCATATCAGCTCAAATAGAAGTCAGGCTTTATTGCTACTACTTCCAAGTAGTAACAATGTACATTTGGTCACCACTTAAATAGTTCTCTTTCTTCTTCTCCTCCTCCTCCACACCCCCTTTCTCTTCTTGGTATTTTTTTAAATCAGAATTTTCCAATTATGAAGTACTTAGGGGCAAGAATCTTAAATGCTGGTGAAAAGGGGAAAGCTGCTTTTCTTTGGGGCAGGAGGGGTTGAAGGAATCACCAGAATCACCTATTCAAAGTTACTTAACCATCAGTGTGCATTTGGTCTCTTTGTTTTACAGCATAAGGCCCACCGGTTTTTCCTCACATCCTTTACTGCTCCCACCAAATGTCACCAGTGCACGTCTCTGATGGTGGGTTTGATAAGACAAGGCTGCACCTGTGACGGTGAGATCTGAGGAAGGGATACATGGAGTCAGACTCATAATCCTTGTATCTAAGTGTTTTAGCCAACTCAGCGCCATAACAAAGTACAGAGACTGGGTGACTTCCAAACACAGTCATATGTTCCTCACTGGCTGGAAGTCTCAAATCAGAATGTCATTATGGCCCCAGTTCTGGGGAGGCCTTCTTGCAGGCTGCAGACAGCTGCCTGCTTGCTGTGTCTTCAACGGGTGGAGGAGCCAAGGAGCTCTGTGCGGTCTCTTTTGTAACGGCGCTGATCCCATTCTCGAGGGCTCCACTCCCATGTCCTCTCACGGACCCCATCTCCAAATACCATCACGAGGGGATTACGATTTTGATATATCATTTATGAAGGAACGCAAGCATTCAATCAGAAATTTCGTTCTCTTTGAATTGTGAAAGCATGACAGTGAACTGATCGCTTTACTAAAAATCCCTCTGAATCTATTTCATATGGGGGCTTCTGAAGAGACATCTGCACTGTGCAGCTCCAAAGAGCCTCATACCCTCACAGCCCACGTGAAAGCACCCCAGAGAGGTGTGCTATGTAGTCTTCAGACAGGGCCACAGTTATTAGGAAAATGTGTTTAGATAAATTTTGTTCTTTATAGCAATAGTAGAGTGTGAGGACCACATTCACCAGCTTATGTGACAGGAAAATAGAATGCTAGCCTTGAGTTGTAATCCTTTTATTTTACTCATTGAATTTATTATGACATCATTGAAAGAAAGAAATATAGTTTTGGAAATATCAAACAGTATATCACAGTGGAAAAATCCCATGGATGGAGGAGCCTGGTAGGCTGCAGTCCATGGGGTCGCTAAGAGTCAGACATGACTGAGCGACTTCACTTTCACTTTTCACTTTCCTGCATTGGAGAAGGAAATGGCAACCCACTCCAGTGTTCTTGCCTGGAGAATCGCAGGGACCGGGGAGCCTGGTGGGCTGCCGTCTATGGGGTCGCATAGAGTTGGACACGACTGAAGCAACTTAGCAGCAGCAGCAGCAGCATATCACAATGCCGCACAGACACTTCATACCTCATCCTAGGGAAAAGACTCTATTAATAGCCAGTCTCTCGAGTGCCCACTCAGGAACACATGGTGTGGAGTAGGACAGCTTTCTTGTCCTCAGCACTATGACAATCAGAGATGCCTTAACCATAAATACATCCCAGCATATTAAACAAAGTAGGACTTTACAGGGGGAATTATGTGCCCATGCAATCCTCCTAGAGCAGCAGAGGCAGCTTCTGAGCTGAGCTCCCAGAGCATTTCCTGCTGCCAGCATCACTCAGTCTCTGCTGAGCCTGGAACAGCTCCCACCAGTGTCATAAGAAGATGGTGAGTCCAGAAGCTGCCACTACTGCTGCAGCCCTTAAAACCTGCAACTTCTGCCAGTAGCAAGAAACACCCTGCTGCTGCGGAGTTAAGAGAGCTTCCATCAAATCAGAAGCCATTCCTGCAGCTGTCACTCCCTGTCACTATCCAAGCCAGTAAATTGATGTGCTGAGTTTTGTAGCTCTCCTGGCTTGACTCAATTCAGAGTCTCACAGAAGGTTATCTTACCTGCAGAATTTACGTCAGGTCCAAAACTTAGTTCCAAGGGAGTCTGGGGCAGGTAGTTTTTAGCATTTTGATCTCTAGGATAGAGTAGGCAGAATTGCAGTGGGGGTTGAGGGAGTCAACCCATTTTACCCCCTACAATCACATCTCTCTATTTCCTTCAAAAAGCATGTGGGTTCTCATGTCACACAGCCTGTGTAGAAAAAGCTCCAAGAGCTTGTCCCGTGCCTTTTCATCAGAAGAAAGGTGCCTTCTGTCTAGACCCACAGAAAGGCTTGGGAACAGTCTATGAAGGCCATGTCTGGGTAAGTGGCAATGTTCTGGGTTCCCATGAACTCTTAAAGAGTTTATTAATCACTTTTCAAAATGCATGTACAGTATTTGTCAGAAGTATTTACGATACGTTATACAATATTAATTATATTAAATTGAAAATATTTTGTGCATCTTAAGAATATGGTTTCAAAACTAAGTGTAGCTGCCCCCAATACGTATTTTCAAATTTCCCAAAGTTTTCTGTTTAGACATTACCTTACAATGAACAAATGCTAAAATCTGTCCTGATGATGTAACTTTGACTTCCAGTCAGCAATAATAACTTATGAGATTAAAAGTGAAAAAAATCTTCCTGAGAAATATTTAAAATCTGAGGTGATTTTGGAGTTACCAAGTTTGAATTTAATGTTACCTTAGAGGCAAAGCTATGACTGTTATTTGAATGAATTGCTTGTGCTAATTGAAATAGTATTAATATATTTTTCACATGCATGAATTATTCAGTAATTAAAAGAATTGCCTTGCTTTTAAATCTCAATCATGTTATGTCGTTGGGTTCCAATCTTTTAACAAGAAACATGATAGGTTTATAACACATTTGTATTGTTTTAATTTTATATGTAATAATTGTGTAGTGTTTGATGTTTCAGCTTGGATTGCTTTTATTTGTTTCTTGAAAAATAAAAACTAAAGATTCCAAAGAAAGCAGGCATGAAAAAAGGATGGCAGAGGGCATTGGCCATAGTTTGTGACTTCAAACTCTTCCTATTTGATATGAATGAAGAAGACTCAAAACCCAATGTTGTAGTGAGTCAAGTAATTGACATGAGGTAAGCTTTGAAAGGGAGAATGTTTTTTTTATCAAAACAAGATCTTGAATAAAAATGGTTTCTGATATTCTTTTAAGTAGTGTTGTCACAACTTAAGTTCCCAATTTTCACCATTTCCATGAGGACTTTAAAAATGATTTTTCCTAAAGTTTGCATCATTACCTCTTAGATGTGGATTATAACTGTGTAATATTTGTAAGAGTTTTTTGGGTTTTTTTTTTAGTCAGAAGTTTATTTTCTTATTATGTTTGCATGTGTTTATAGCGGGGCTTCTCTGTTAGCTCGGCAGTAAAGAATCTGCCTGCAATGCAGGAGCTGCGAGTTCGATCCCTGGGTCAGGAAGATCCCCTGGAGGAGGGCATGGCAACCCACTCCAGTATTCTTACCTGGGGAATCCCATGAACAGAGGAGCCTGGTGGGCTATAGTCCACTGGGTCACAAAGAGTCAGACATGACTGAAGTGATTTAGCACAGAACAGCACATGTGTATAGCAGGAAAGGAAATACAACCTCAAAACCAAAAGTTCTTTACATTGAGATATTATTTATGTATTATAAAATTCACTATTTAAAAATGTGGAATCCACTGGTTTTTAGTATATCACAAGCTTGTAAACCATCACCATAACCTAATTTCAGATTTTCATCACATCAAAAAAAAAAAAAAAAAACCCTTATTAATTAGCAGTCACTCTACATTCACCACTGCCCCCAGCCCCTGACAACCATTAACCTGTTTCTGTCTCTATGGATTTGCCTATTTTAAATTTTTATATAGATGAAATCATAAAATATGTGGAATTTTGTAACTGGCTTCTTTCACTAAGCATAATTTTTCAAGACTCACCCATGGAGCATGTATCAGTACTTCATTTTTCATGGCTGATGCCCTCTGTCAGATCGAGAAACTGGTCTTCTCTTCCTGGTTTGTTGAGTCTTTTTATCTGGAAAGGTGTTGTTGGATATTGGCAGATGGTTTTTTGGGTCTCTTGAGATCATTGTTGTTTTTCCCTTAACTCCCATGATTTATTACATTATTTTTTAATTTATTTTTTAATTGGAGGAAAATTACTTAACAAAGTTGTGTTGCTGTATGACGACATAAATCAACCATAATTATACATATATACCTTCCCTCTTGAGCCTCCTTCTTCCCTGCCCCCGCCAATCCCACCCCTCTAGGTTGTCATAGAGCTCCAGACTGGGCTTCCTGTGTTACATAGCAACTTCTCACCGGTTACCTATGTTACACACAATAGTGTACATATGTTGACACTACTTCTCCATTCATCCCACTCTGTCCCCACTGTGTCCACAAGTCCATTTTCTACACCTGTGTCTCCATTCAGTTCAGTTCAGCTCAGTGGCTCAGTCATGTCCGACTCTTTGAGACCCCATGAATTACAGCACGCCAGGCCTCCCTGTCCATCACCAACTCCTGGCGTTCACCCAAACTCATGAAGTGATGAGACCAGATGCCATGATCTTAGTTTTCTGAATATTGAGCTTTAAGCCAACATTTTCACTCTCCTCTTTCACTTTCATCAAGAGGCCTTTTAGTTCTTCTTCACTTTCTGCCATAAGGGTGGTGTCATCTGCGTATCTGATGTTATTGATATTTCTCCTGGCAATCTTGATTCCAGCGTGAGCTTCTTCCAGCCCAGCGTGTCTCTATTAGTTCAGTTCAGTCACTCAGTCATGTCCGACTCTTTGCGACCCCATGAATCACAGCACGCCAAGCCTCCCTGTCCATCACCAACTCCCGGAGTTCACTCAGACTCACGTCCATCAAGTCAGTGATGCCATCCAGCCATCTCATCCTCTGTCGTCCCCTTCTCCTCCTGCCCCCAATCCTTCCCAGCATCAGAGTCTTTTCCAGTGAGTCAACTTTTCACATGAGGTGGCCAAAGTACTGGAGTTTCAGCTTTAGCATCATTCCTTCCAAAGAAATCCCAGGCTGATCTCCTTCAGAATGGACTGGTTGGATCTCCTTGCAGTCTAAGGGACTGTCAAGAGTCTTCTCCAACATCACAGTTCAAAAGCATCAATTCTTCGGCACTCAGCCTTCTTCACAGTCCAACTCTCACATCCATACATGACACAGGAAAAACAATAGCCTTGACTAGATGGACTTTTGTTGGCAAAGTAATGTCTCTGCTTTTGAATATGCTATCTAGGTTGGTCATAACTTTCCTTCCAAGGAGTAAGTGTCTTTTAATTTCATGGCTGCAGTCACCATCTGCAGCGATTTTGAAGCCCCCCAAAATAAAGTCTGATACTGTTTCCACTGTTTCCCATCACCATGAAGTGATGGGACCAGATGCCATGATCTTCATTTTCTGAATGTTGAGCTTTAAGCCAGCTTTCTCACTCTCCTCTTTCACTCTCATCAAGAGGCTTTTTAGTTCCTCTTCACTTTCTGCCATAAGGGTGGTTTCATCTGCATATCTGAGGTTATTGATATTTCTCCCGGCAATCTTGATCCAGCTTGTGCTTCATCCAGCCCAGCGTTTCTCATGATGTACTCTGCATATAAGTTAAATAAGAAGGATGACAAAATACAGCCTTGATGTACTCCTTCTCCTATTTTGAACTAGTCTGTTGTTCCATGTCCAGTTCTAACTGTTGCTTCCTGACCTGCATACAGGTTTCTCAAGAGGCATGTCAGGTGGTCTGGTATTCCCATCTCTTTCAGAATTTTCCACAGTTTATTGTGATCCACACAGTCAAAGGCTTTGGCATAGTCAATAAAGCAGAAATAGATGTTTTTCTGCAACTCTCTTGCTTTCTCAATGATCCAGCAGATGTTGGCAATTTGATCCCTGGTTCCTCTGCCTTTTCTAAAACCAGCTTGAACATCTGGAAGTTCACGGTTCACATAATGCTGAAGCGTGGCTTGGAGAATTTTGAGCATTACTTTACTAGCGTGTGAAATGAGTGCAATTGTGCGGTAGTTTGAGCATTCTTTGGCATTGCCTTTCTTTGGGATTGGAATGAAAACTGACCTTTTCCAGTCCTGTAGCCACTGCTGACTTTTCCAAATGTGTTGGCATATTGAGTGCAGCACTTTCACAGCATCATCTTTCAGGATTTGAAAGAGCTCAACTGGAATTGCATCACCTCCACTAGCTTTGTTCATAGTAATGCTTTCTAAGGCCCACTCGACTTCACATTCCAGGATGTCTGGCTCTAGGTCAGTGATCACACCATCGTGATTATCTTGGTCGTGAAGATCTTTTTTGTACAGTTCTTCTGTGTATTCTTGCCACCTCTTCTTAATATCTTCTGCTTCTGTTAGGTCCATACCATTTCTGTCCTTTATTGAGCCCATCTTTGCATGAAATGTTCCCCTGGTATCTCTAACTTTCTTGAAGAGATCTCTAGTCTTTCCCATTCTGTTGTTCTCCTCTATTTCTTTGCATTAATTGCTAAGGAAGTCTTTCTTATCTCTCCTTGCTATTCTTTGGAACTCTGCATTCAGATGCTTGTATCTTTCCTTTTCTCCTTTGCTTTTCACTTCTCTTCTTTTCACAGCTATTTGTAAGGCCTCCCCAGACAGCCATTTTGCTTTTTTGCATTTCTTTTCCATGGGAATGGTCTTGATCCCTGTCTCCTGTACAATGTCACAAACCTCAGTCCATAGTTCATCAGGCACTCTATCAGATCTAGTCCCTTAAATCTATTTGCCACTTCCACGGTATAATCATAAGGGATTTGATTAGGTCATACCTGAATGGTCTAGTGGTTTTCCCTACTTTCTTCAAATATATGTAAATATATTTCTATATTTTCTATTCTGCTACTTTAATATGTACAGTATTTTCAACATCTTACAATAGCTACCAACAAATGGTATGGAACTTTCAGTTCAGTTCAGTTCAGTTGCTCAGTCATGTCCGACTCTTTGAGACCCCATGAATTGCAGCACACCAGGCCTCCCTGTCCATCACCAACTCCTGGAGTTCACTCAGACTCACATCCATCAAGTCAGTGATGCCATCCAGCCATCTCATCCTCTGTCGTCCCCTTCTCCTCCTGCCCCCAATCCCTCCCAGCATCAGAGTCTTTTCCAGTGAGTCAACTCTTCGCATGAGGTGGCCAAAGTACTGGAGTTTCAGCTTTACCATCATTCCTTCCAAAGAAATCCCAGGCTGATCTCCTTCAGAATGGACTGGTTGGATCTCCTTGCAGTCCAAGGCACTCTCAAGAGTCTTCTCCAATACCACAGTTCAAAAGCATCAGTTTTCAGGGTTCAGCCTTCTTCACAGTCCAACTCTCACATCCATACATGACTACTGGAAAAACAGTAGCCTTGACTAGATGGACCTTTGTTGGCAAAGTAATGTTTCTGCTTTTTAATATGGTGTCAAGGTTGGTCATAACTTTCCTTCCGAGGAGTAAGCCTCTTTTTAGTTCATTGCTGCAGTCACCATCTGCAGTGATTTTGGAGGCCAAAAAAATAAACTTTGACACTGTTTCCACTGTTTCCTCATCTATTTCCCATGAAGTGATGAGACCGGATGCCATGATCTTAGTTTTCTGAATGTTGAGCTTTAAGCCAACTTTTTCACTCTCCACTTTCACTTTCATCAAGAGGCTTTTTAGTTCCTCTTCACTTTCTGCCATAAGGGTGGTGTCATCTGCATATCTGAGGTTATTGATATTTCTCCCGGCAATCTTGATTCTAGCTTGTGTTTCTTCCAGTCCAGCGTTTCTCATGAGGTACTGGAACTTTAGATATCCATATATTTAAAAATCAACTTTGATCTATACTTTTTGCAATGTATAAAAATTAACTCAAAATATACCATAGAACTAAATGTAAAACCTAAAGCTGTAATGTACCTAGAAGTAAACTTAGGAGAAAGCCTGATCTTGTATAAGACAAGTAATTTTTAGATATAACATCAAAGCACAATAGGTACAATTTAAAAATTGATAAATTGAACTTCATCAAAATTTAGAACTTCTGCTCTTTGAAATACTCTGTTAAGAGAATTAATAGAAACTGTGGACTGGTGGCAAATCAAATATCTGAAAAAGAACTTACATACCAATATATAAAAATGTTCTTTAAACTCAATAATAAGAAAATAGCTCAATTTAAAAAAAGGGCAAAGAATTTGGAAAGATACTTCAATAGAGAAGATGATACATATGTCAAATAAGCACATTAACAGATGTTCAATGTCGTTAATTATTCAGTTCAGTTCAGTTTAGTTGCTCAGTTGTGTCCAACTCTTTGTGACCCCATGAATCACAGCACGCCAGGCCTCCCTGTCCATCACCACCTCCCAGAGTTCACCCAAACTCATGTGCATCAAGTCGGTGATGCCATTCAGCCATCTCATCCTCTATCATCCTCTTCTCCTCCGCCCCCAATCCTTCCCAGCATTAGGGTCTTTTCCAGTGGGAATTCAAATAAAACAACCATGAGATATCACTCTACATCCATAAGAAAAGCTAAAATTAAAGACTATTTCAAGTATTGGAGGACCTAGATGTGGAAGACCTAAATCTCTCATACATTGCTTTGTAAATCATATAATCACTTTGAAAAATATTTAAAAAGTTAAACGCACGCTTAATATATAAAAGAGGAGAGTGAAAAAGTTGGCTTAAAGCTCAACATTTAGAAAACAAAGATCATGGCGTCTGGTCCCATCACTTCATGGCAAATAGATGGAGAAATACTGGAAACAGTGACAGACTTTATTTCGGGGGGCTCCAAAATCACTGCAGATGGTGACTTCAGCCATGAAATAAAAAGACACCTACTCCTTGGAAGAAAAATTATGACCAACCTAGACAGCATATTAAAAAGCAGAAACGTTACTTTGCCAACAAAGGTCCGTCTAATCAAGGCTATGGTTTTTCCAGTAGTCATGTATGGATGTGAGAGTTGGACTATAAAGAAAGCTGAGCGCCAAAGAATTGATGCTTTTGAACTGTGGTGTTGGAGAAGACTCTTGAGAGTCCCTCGGACTGCAAGAAAACCCAACCAGTCCATCCTAAAGGAAATCAGTCCTGAATATTCATTGAAAGGACTGATGTTGAAGCTGAAACTCTGATACTTTGGCAACCTAATGCAAAGAACTGACTCATTTGAAAAGACCCTGATACTAGGAAAGATTGAAGGCGAGAGGAGAAGGGGATGACAGAGGATGAGATGGTTGGATGGCATCACTGACTCAATCAACATGAGTTCGAATAAACTCTGGGAGTTGGTGATGACAGGAGGCCTGGCGTGCTGCAGTCCATGGGGTCGCAAAGAATTGGACACATGAGCGACTAAACTGAACTGAATATATAATCTAGTCATTCTACTCCTAGGTATTTCCCTAAGAGAACACATATGTCCACAAAGACAGACATGAACATTCATAACACCTTTATTTAAAACACCCCAAACTTGAAATAAGCCAAATGTTCATTAATGGGTGAATGGATACACTGTGGCATATCCATACAATGAAATATTATTCATCAATAAATAGAAATGAAGTATTCATCCATGCAGCAACACTAATGCATCTCAAAATTATTATGCTAAGAAAAAGTCAGACAAAAAGAATATATAGTGTACCTTTCCATTTCTATAAGGTGCTAGAAAATGCAAATTAATCTAGAGTGACAGGAAGCAGATCAGTGGGGGAGTGAGGAAGAGTTCTAAGGAGGGAGAGGGGTAAGGGTTACACAGCTGTTCCAAGAAACTTGCGGGTGGTGGGCACATTCATTATCTCCACTGTGGTGATGGTCTCACATAAATCAAAACTTATCTAACTGTCCACTTTAAATATGTGCAGTTGATTACATGCCAAGTGTATCTCAGTAACACTGACAAAATACACAAGCAAGCTGATCTGTGGGCATATGGCCCTTATTGTAGGGCCAGTGGCTTTGCAGTCAGACATGTGCTCCTTTCTTAGTTCCCTGTGAACAGAGAGTCACAGGGGGTTGACTCCTCCATGAACAGCCCAGAGTTAACTTGGGTTTTCTGATAATATGTAACTGGCTGAGAACTGCTGTTATAATATTTTGATCACTGTCAGTTCCTACAAAAAAGAATGTTAAAAGTTAGGGAAATTAAGTTTGAGGATTATGTTTATGTATCATTTTACTCACTTTCAGGCGATTCTACTCACTGCCAGAGTCTTGCTTTTCCTTCAGGGATGGAGCGTTTTCTGTCAGTTCAGTCTGGCCCTCGGATTTTGTTCCTGCGAAGAGAAAGGAAATGCCTCGTATGTTTAAGGTAAGTGTCCGTGCTGCTGTTGGATCCCTTATACATTTTGCTTCATCCCTTTCTTGTATGGTCATAGGGGTCAAGCCTCCTTGGGCTGGTAAAGGTATTCGTACCTAAAGGTTAAGATTTTAGAAGGGCTGTGGAATTGTTCCCCGCTCCATCCCACTTGCCACAAGAAATCTAGCCCCCTTATTCTTATTCAAACATACTATAAATAGGTTTTTGCAAGTATCACTGTCTTTCATCCTACAGTTAAACTTAAGATTTAAAATACAAATATTCCGTAGGGTGTCCATTCACTCCACACTAAGGTAATCAGACAGATATGATTCATAGCTGAAAACAGGGAAAGCTTACAAAACAGAACAGTGCTGGGGCAGAAGATGTGAAAGAAGAGTCGGAAACGATGACAGAGGAAGAGTGATAATATTCTTCCAGGTCAGATGTACAGGGAGGTCAGTTCATGGACCTGCAGTAACTTGAGTATGCAGCTTCTAAAACTATAGTCACTTTGTAAAATAAGTCTTCTCTGAGGCAACATATTGAAGCCATAATTCAGGTTCAAACCAAGAGTACAAAATGGAAAAATTGGGGGAAGATGTTATTTTGCAATCTAAAAAATAGACACTTTGCTCTTCAAAACTCATGTAAAAATTAAAGTGATTCTGGAATGGGTATAAGGTGACAGAAAGAGCAAAGGTTTGTTATCCCCTTGAGACCCTTGTGGTTAGTCAGCCTAGAAATCTTGGCCTTAACAAAGGCCACACAGGAGTATTCTTAGTTCCTTAACCCAAAGATAGACATTTATTTAGATATTACTCAATTCCCAAGCGGAGAAGGCAATGGCAACCCACTCCAGTACTCTTGCCTGGAAAATCCCATGGACGGAAGAGTCTGGTAGGCTGTAGTCCATGGGCTCTTGAAGAGTCGGACACGACTGAGTGACTTCACTTTCACTTTTCACTTTCATGCATTGGAGAAGGAAATGGCAATCCCAGGGATGGGGGAGCCTGGTGGGCTGCCGTCTATGGGGTCGCATAGAGTTGAACACGACTGAAGTGACTTAGCAGCAGCAGCAGCAGCAACTGCCAAGAGCCCCTACAAAGTTCTGGCTATTTGGAACTGACTTAGAGTGGTAGCTTATTATATCACTGATGCTTACTTGATGATCACAAAAGAAAGTTTTATATAGAAATGTAGACTTAAAGATTAATTATACATCTTAAAATTTAAATTTGATTTGCCATTTACTAGTAATAATATAAATTATAGACATGTAGCAGACAGGAAAGCATGAGTGTTTCTGAACACTTCTAATGTAACAACAAAAACTACTGAGCATTCTGTAGCATCACAATTGATTGTGATGATTGCAATTACACAAAGCATTGCCATTGCAGAGATAATCTACAGTGCAAAGGTGTGTCTTAGAACTGAAGGAATAGAGACTCAGAGTGGAGGGTCTAGCATCAGATTGCCTGCATTCTACCCAGCTGTGCTCTTGTCCTCACACCCATAAAATGGAGAGAAGAGTCCTAACTACCCACCGAGTTTTCTGTGAGGATTGATTCAATTAGCACATGTAAATTTCTTAGAGCAGTTCCTGGTACAGCGACAGCATACAATGAAAGTGAAGATGTTAGTCACTCAGGCATGCTTGATTTTTTGCCGTGACCCCATGGCCTGTAGCCAGTGCGTGGAATTCTCCAGGCAAGAATACCAGAGTGGGTTGCCATTTCCTCCTGCAGGGAATCTTCCCGACCCAGGAATCGAACCCACGTCTCCTGCATTGCAGGCAGATTCTTCACAGTCTGAGCCACCAGGGAATAAATAGTAGTTATTTTAATTTGATGAAGTAAAAGATCTTAGGTAGTCAGATAACACTGGTGGTTTTATGAGGATCGAAATAGAAGTGATTCTGACACTTTCCTTCTGGCCTGGCTCTGAGGGCTCACATCACCTATTTTACTACTAGGAAGAGGGTAATATTATTAGAAGTGTCATTTACCAGTTGTGAGTGTAATGGAAAAATGTTAGACAGGCTGGCATAGAGAATGTCTGCTTTCTTATAACCTAGATATTCCTTACATTGTTCTAGGTCACAGCTTCCCAGCTCTCAGCACCTAGTAATAGATATTCAATCCCAATCTTAGCAGATAGCGAGAATAAGAAGAGTGAGTGGGTGGGCGTGCTGAGTGAATTGCACAAGATACTGAGAAAAAGTCATTCCAGAGACCGGTCAATCTATGTTCTGAAAGAGGCTTATGACAGCGATCTACCCCTGATCAAAACCACCCAGACAGCTGCAATCATAGGTATGGATTTACAACATTATCCTGCTAGGTTCACACCCCTCACCACAGTCCCAGTGTCGAAATCTGAAAACGTTAACTTTATCCACAACTCATTTGTCAGCAAAACCTGATTGAATGAGGCTCTATGGGTGGCAGGGGGTGGGAGTGAGGGAAAAGGTCCTTCTTCCTCCATCCCATGGCTATTCATCAGATTCTCTGCAAAAATATATTTGATTATATTATGGTTCTCTGCCTAAAGCGGTGTTTCTTTAATCTACAGCTATACCTTTTCAAGCCTGAAAGATTCTTAGTTTCCAAACACATCTGGCCACAAACACACAAGGAGTGTTAACCTGTGTGTAACTGTGAACTACTTATCTTGAGGGCAGGGACTGTCCTTCAAATCCCAACACCCAATACTCAATAAATAAGTGAAAGGCAAAGGAATCAATGAATGAATTGCCAAGATTGATACTGAAAGTTTTATCAGTAAACAAGAATACTTGCCTTTCTTAAACAGTATATTTCTGCATTAGATAATGGTGACAATAAGAGCCACTTAGCTATTGCCTCCTTGGTGACATGGAGCTAGTTACTAAGCTTTTATGTGTACATGAAGATAATTCCAGCTTTTCAGTTATGGAGAGGATTAAATGAACTTGTATATGTTAAGTTCTGTGCTCTGTATTCAAAGCCTTCACTTAATGTGGTATCTGCATTTTTTAGTTCTCACTGTGTTCTGACACACACCCCCATGCTGTTGTAGCTCAAATTATGGTCACTGACAAATTATTTTATAAAATTTTTTCATTTGTGAAACATCACTTACAGCAAATCTAAAAGCATATCATTACTTGACTATTATGCTTTCTTCAAGTATTCATAAAGATTACCTTATAAAATGACATTTCTATTGAGAAAAACCATGTTTTATTGTGCTTACTTGTGTAACCTGGATCATAGTATAAATTATTGGTTCTTATTATGTTTCTTTTCATTGAATATTTCTAATTATATATTTAATTTGACTTCTAAAATTTTTCAACATTAATAAATTGGTTCACTTAGCTTGCCCCCAAATTCCTTGATGTTTTTATTTATGTGTCAAATATAGATCACAAAAGAATTGCTCTGGGAAATGAAGAAGGGTTATTTGTTGTCCACGTTATCATAGATGGTAAGGAGAGTCTTTAATGTTCTGAAATAACTTTAAAGTTTAATAATAATATTATCAAATTTGTTCTCTTTTGTCCACATCTGGTTTGATGTGTTTTCAAGTCACAGGATGACTTGCCTACTTTCAGAGATCCATAATCCTCCAGAGTTCAAACATGTTTTTAAAAAATTTCTTATTGGAGTATAACTGACTTACAATGTTGTGTTAGTTTCAGGGGTACTGTGAAGTGATTCAATTATACCTATTCATTCTTTTCGAGATTATTTACCCATGTAATTATTACAGAATACTAAATAGAGTTCCCTGTGCTATACAGTAGGCCCTTGTTAATTATTTTATATGTAGTAGGGTGTCCATATATATTCACAAGGGATTTTACCTAGTAAGTGTGCTGTAAGAACTTAATGTACCATCTTCCAGTTGATGCATGGAGGAGAACACTTCTGCTTGAATGCCCCTGCCTTCACTAGTACATTGGCACCATGAAGAGTAACCACATAAATTTAATCTTTCCCAAATAAGACAGCAGAATTCTCTGTTTGTTTTGTTTGGTTCTCAAAGTTGCTTGAGGGAGAAGTGGGTGAATAGCTGACGTGAAGAAGAGCCGTTCTCATACAGCTGTTCCAGTGAATGTCTTGCATTCAAATAAGTTAGATAAAGGAGAATCTCTATTTGAAGGCCATTAGCTATTCTCCAGGAAAGGCTTCCCAGTCCTGGTGAGGAGACCCAGGAAAGGTCAGCAGGTGCCAGCATGAGAGCAGGGCCTTGTGTCTTTTTGTTCAGCACTGTATCCCATGCACTTAAAAGTGCCTGGCACGTAGTGGCCACTCGACAAATATTTGTGCAATAAAGGAATAAAATTAGAGCCAGGAAAAAAGAGGACAGTTTTGTTTTTCTTTTTTTCCCCTGGCTGTCCAGGGGTTAGGACTTGGCGCTTTCATTGCCAAGACCCTAAGTTCTATCCCTGGTGATATCTAGATCCCTCAAGCCTCGCAGCAAGGCAAAAAAAAGAAAGAAAGAAAAGCAGCATATTTCTTTCTATTCGTCAGACACTGAGGGATGTTTGTGTTGCCATCTGAAATATCAGGATTAAGTTGAGTGCTTTATTTATGCTAATTTTATGATTAAGGTAATTACATTATCTCTGGAATAATTATCTGTTTTTAACATATAATTGTTGATCTCTTCTCTTCTTATCCTTTTTTGCCATCAAATCTATCCTCTAAGTTTATGTCTGTGATTTTATTAGAAAATGACTTAAACCCAATGGAGTAATAATTAGAAAGAATTTAAAAATACAAAAACATTCTCTTTCACAGCAAAGGAAACCATCAATAAAAGGTAAAAGCAGCCTAACAATGGGAGAAAATATTTGCAGATGATAGCTTATAAGGGGTTAATATCCAAAATACATAAAGAACTTGTGCAACTCAACAGCAAAAAAAGCTAAGCAATCTGATTTAAAAATGGGCAGAAGATCTGAATAGACATTTTCCCAAAGAAGACATACAGATGGCCAACAGGTACAAGAAAGGTGCTCAAGATCACTAGGAGAATGCAAATCAGAGCCACAGTAAGATATCACCCCACGCCTGTTAACACGGCTATTATTCAAAAGCCAAGAAATAATAAATATTGGTGAGGATGTGGAGAAAAGAGAAACTTTGTACTCTGTTCTTGGGAATGTATATTGCTACAGGCACATAGAAAACAGTATTGAAGTTCCTCAAAAATTAAAAATAAAACCACTGTATGATCCAATAGCTTCACTTCTGGATATTTTATCAAAGAAAACAAAAGTACTAACTCAAAAATGTATCTGTACCTCCATGTTCACTGCAGCTTTATTTGTACCAGTCAAGATATAAAAACAACCTAATGTTTACCAACAGATAAACAAATAAAGATGTGAGATAGATATACATATAAATAGATTCAAGGGATTAAATCTGATAGACAGCCCTGAAGAACTATGGACGGAGGTTTGAAACATTGTACAGGAGGCAATGATCAAACCATCTCCAAGAAAATGAAAAGCAAAAAGGCAAAATGGCTGTCTGAGGAGGCCTTACAAATAGCTGCGAAAAGAAGAGAAGGGAAAGGCAAAGGAGAAAAGGAAAGATATACCTATCTGAATGCTGAGTTCCAAAAAATAGCAAGGAGAGATAAGAAAGCCTCAGTGATCAATTCAAAGAAATAGAGGAAAACAATAGAATGGGAAAGACTAGAGATCTCTTCAAGAAAATTAGAGATACCAAGGGTAGATTTCATGCAAAGATGGGCACAATAAAGGACAGAAATGGTATGGACCTAACAGAAGCAGAAGATATTAAGAAGAGGTGGCAAGAATACACAGAAGAACTGTACAAAAAAGGTCTTCACGACCCAGATAACCATGATGGTGTGGTCACTCACTTAGAGCCGGACATCCTGGAGTGCGAAGTTAAGTGGGCTTTAGGAAGCATCACTATGAACAAAGCTAGTGGAGGTGATGGCATTCCAGTGGAGCTATTTCAAATCCTAAAAGATGATGCTGTGAAAGTGCTTCACTCAATATGCCAGAAAATTTGGAAAAGTCAGCAGTGGCCACAGGACTGGAAAAGGTCAGCTTTCATTCCAAAGAAAGGTAATGCCAAAGAATGCTCAAACTACCCCACAATTGCACTCATTTCACACGCTAGTAAAGTAATGCTCAAAATTCTCCAAGCCAGGCTTCAACAGTAGGTGAACCATGGACTCCCAGATATTCAAGTTGGTTTTAGAAAACACAGAGGAACTAGAGGACAAATTGTCGACATCTGTTGGATCATAGAAAAAGCAACAGAATTCCAGGAAAAAAAAAAAAAAAACTGCTTCATTGGCTACACTAAAGCTCTTGACTGTGTGGATCACAACATAATGTGGAAAATTCTTAAAGAGATGGGAATACCAGGCCACCTTACCTGCCTCCTGAGAAGTCTGTATCCAGGTCAAGAAGCAGCAGTTATAACCGGACATGAAACAATGGACTGGTTCCATATTGGAAAAGGAGTACATCAAGGCTGTATATTGTCAGCCTGCTTATTTAACTTATATGCAGAGTACATCATGAAAAATGCTGGACTGGATGAAGCACAAGCTGGAATCAAGATTGCTGAGAGAAATATCAATAACTTCACATATGCAGATGACACCACCCTTATGGCAGAGGGTGAAGAGAAACTAAAGAGCCTGTTGATGAAGGTGAAAGAGTAGAGTGAAAGATCTGGCTTAAAACTCAACATTCAAAAAACAAAGGTCATGGCATGTAGTCCCATCACTTCATGGCAAATAGATGGGAAAACAATGGAACAGTGACAGACTTTATTTTCTTGGGCCCAAGATCACTGCAGAGGGTGACTGCAGCCTTGAAATGAAAAGACATTTGCTCCTTGGAAGAAAAGCTATGACCAACCTAGACAGCATATTAAAAAGCAAAGACATTATTTTGCCAACAAAATCTGTATAAGCTATGGTTTTTCCAGTAGTCATGTATGGATGTGAGAGTTGGACTGTGAAGAAAGATGAGCACTGAAGAATTGATGCTTTTGAACTGTGGTGTTGAAGAAGACTCTTGAGAATCCTTTGGACTGCAAGGAGATTAAATCAGTGAATCCTAAAGGAAATCAGTCCTGAATATTCATTGGAAGGACTGATGCTGAAGCTGAAGCTCCAGTACTTTGGGCACCTGATGCGAAGAGCTGACTCACTAGAAAAGACTCTGATGCTGGGAAAGATAGAAGGCAGGAGGAGAAGGGGATGACAGAGGACGAGATGGTTGGATGGCATCACCAACTCAATGGACATGAGTTTGAGCAAGGTCTGGGAGTTGGTGAAGGACAGGGAAGCCTGGTGTGCTGAAGTCCATGGGATCACAAAGCGTTGGACATGACTGAGCAACTGAACAATAACAATTATATATATTTAACAGGCAAATTTGGCCTTGGAATACGGAATGAAACAGGGCAAAGACTAATAGAGTTTTGCCAAGAAAATGCACTGGTCATAACAAACACCCTCTTCCAACAACACAAGAGAAGACTGTATACATGGACATCACCAGATGGTCAACACCGAAATCAGATTGATTATATTCTTTGCAGCCAAAGATGGAGAAGCTCTATACAGTCAGCAAAAACAAGACCAGGAGCTGACTGTGGCTCAGACCATGAACTCCTTATTGCCAAATTCAGACTTAAATTGAAGAAAGGAGGGAAAACCACTAGACCATTCAGGTATGACCTAAATCAAATCCCTTATGATTATACAGTGGAAGTGAGAAATAGATTTAAGGGCCTAGATCTGATAGATAGAGTGCCTGATGAACTATGGAATGAGGTTCGTGACATTGTACAGGAGACAGGGATCAAGACCATTCCCATAGAAAAGAAATGCAAAAAAGCAAAATGGCTGTCTGGGGAGGCCTTGCAAATAGCTGTGAAAAGAAGAGAAGCGAAAAGCAAAGGAGAAAAGGAAAGATACAAACATCTGAATGCAAAGTTCCAAAGAATAGCAAGAAGAGATAAGAAAGCCTTCTTCAGCGACCAATGCAAAGAAATAGAGGAAAACAACACAATGGGAAAGACTAGGGATCTCTTCAAGAAAATCAGAAATACCAAAGGAACATTTCATACAAAGATGAGCTCGATAAAGGACAGAAATGGTATGGACCTAACAGAAGCAGAAGATATTAAGAAGAGGTGGCAAGAATACACAGAAGAACTGTACAAAAAAGATCTTCACGACCCAGATAATCACGATGGTGTGATCACTCACCTAGAGCCAGACATCCTGGAATGTGAAGTCAAGTGGGCCTTAGAAAGCATCACTACGAACAAAGCTAGTGGAGGTGATGGAATTCCAGTTGAGCTATTCCAAATCCTAAAAGATGATGCTGTGAAAGTGCTTCACTCAATATGCCAGAAAATTTGGAAGAGTGAGCAGTGGCCACAGGACTGGAAAAGGTCAGTTTTCATTCCAATCCCAAAGAAAGGCAATGCCAAAGAATGCTCAAACTACTGCACAATTGCACTCATCTCACACGCTAGTAAAGTAATGCTCAAAATTCTCCAAGACAGGCTTCAGTAATATGTGAACCGTGAACTTCCTGATGTTCAAGCTGGTTTTAGAAAAGGCAGAGGAACCAGAGATCAAATTGCCAACATTCGCTGGATCATGGAAAAAGCAAGAGAGTTCCAGAAAAACATCTATTTCTGCTTTATTGACTATGCCAAAGCCTTTGAGTGGATCACAATAAACTATGGACAATTCTGAAAGAGATGGGAATATCAGAACACCTGATCTGCCTCTTGAGAAATTTGTATGCAGGTCAGGAGGCAACAGTTAGAACTGGACATGGAACAACAGACTGGTTCCAAATAGGAAAAGGAGTATGTCAAGGCTGTATATTGTCACCCTGCTTATTTAACTTATACGCAGAGTACATCATGAGAAACACTGGACTGGAAGAAACACAAGCTGGAATCAAGATTGCCAGGAGAAATATCAATAACCTCAGATATGCAGATGATACCACCCTTATGGCAGAAAGTGAAGAGGAACTCAAAAGCCTCTTGATGAAAGTGAAAGAGGAGAGTGAAAAAGTTGGCTTAAAGCTCAACATTCAGAAAACGAAGATCATGGCATCCGGTCCCACCACTTCATGGGAAATAGATGGGGAAACAGTGGAAACAGTGTCAGACTTTATTTTTCTGGGCTCCAAAATCACTACAGATGGTGAATGCAGTCATGAAATTAAAAGACGCTTACTCCTTGGAAGGAAAGTTATGACCAACCTAGATAGCATATTGAAAAGCAGAGACATTACTTTGCCAACAAAGGTTCGTCTAGTCAAGGCTATGGTTTTTCCTGTGGTCATGTATGGATGTGAGAGTTGGCCTGTGAAGAAGGCTGAGCGCTGAAGAATTGATGCTTTTGAACTGTGGTGTTGGAGAAGACTCTTGAGAGTCCCTTGGACTGCAAGGAGATCCATCCAGTCCATTCTGAAGGAGATCAGCCCTGGGATTTCTTTGGAAGGAATGATGCTAAAGCTGAAACTCCAGTACTTTGGCCACCTCATGCGAAGAGCTGACTCATTGGAAAAGACTCTGATGCTGGGAGGAATTGGGGACAGGAGGAGAAGGGGATGACAGAGGATGAGATGGCTGGATGGCATCACTGACTCGATGGACGTGAGTCTGAGTGAATTTCGGGAGTTGGTGATGGACGGGGAGGCCTGGCGTGCTGTGATTCATGGGGTCGCAAAGAGTAGGACACAACTGAGCGACTGATCTGATCTCTGATCTGAATTCAGCCATAAGAAAGAAAGAACTCTTCCTATTTTCAACAGTATGAATGACCCTCGAGGGTGTTACTCGAAGTGAAAAATGTCAAAGAAAGATAAATAGCATATGGTCTCACTTATGTGGAATCCAAACACAAACACATTCACAGATATGGAGAACAACTGAGGTTGTTGAAGGTGGGGATAATGGGCAAAATGGATGAAGAGGGTTTAAAGGTGTAAACTGCCCATCATCAGTAAGTCTTGGGTATGTCATGTACAGGCAAGTGGCTATGGTTAATAATAAGCATATTTGAGAATTGCTAACAAAGTTTATTGCAAAAAGTTTTTTTAATTAGTTTATTTATTTTAATTGGAGGCTAATTACTTTACAATATTGTGGTGGGTTTTGCCATACATTGACATGAATCAGCCACAGGTGTACAAGTCTCCCCCTGTTCTGAACTCCCCTCCCACCTCCTTCCCCATCTCATCCCTCTGGGTTGTCCCAGTGCACCGGCTTTGAGTGCCCTGCTTCATACATCAAACTTGGACCGGTGATCTATTTCACATATGGTAATATACATGTTTCAATGCTATTCTCTCAAATCATCCCACCCTCGCCTCCTGTTCTTTATATCTGTGTCTCTTTTGCTGTCTCACATATAGGGTCATCATTACTGTTCTTTCTAAATTCCATATATATGCATTAATATTGATGTTTTTCTTTCTGACTTACTTCACTCTGTGTAATAGGCTCCAGTTTCATCCAGCTCATTAGAACTGATTTAACTGTGTTCTTTTTAATACCTGAGTAATATTCCATTGTGTATACGTACCAGTTTTCTTATCCACTCATCTGCCGATAGACATCTAGGTTGCTTCCATGTCCTAGCTATTGTAAACAGTGCTGCAGTGTACACTGGAGTACACGTATCTCTTTCAATTCTGGTTTCCTTGGTGTATATGCCCAGCAATGGGATTGCTGGGTCATATGGTTTTTCTAGTTTTTAAGGAATCTCCACACTGTTCTCCACAGTGGCTGTACTAGTTTGCATTCCCACCAACAGTGTAAGAGGGTTCCCTTTTCTCCACACCCTCTTCAGTATCTATTGTTTGTAGACTGCAAAAGTTTTTATTACAAGAAAAAAATTATAATTATATATGGTGCTGGCTATTGACTAGATTTATTTTGGTGACCATTTCTCAATACATACAAATATTGAATCATTATGTTGTACACCTGAAACTAATATATTATTATATATCCATTATACCTCAATAAAGAGATTTTTAAAAAATAAGAAAACATTTCTAATTTGAAGGAGACTTGACATTTTATTTGTATAGAAAATAGTCAAGTTAATGACATTAAGAAGATTTATTAGATCATTTTTATTAGGACCTTTCTTAATTGTTTCGGGTGAAATTTGGAGACTTTTGAAATAAGTAAATACAAATTATTTTGAATTTTAAAATGACTTACAAATATGTTTAAATGTGTAGAAATTATTCGCGTTGGTGACATAAAGAAGATTCACCAGATTGAGCTTATCCCCCACGGCCAGATGGTTGCAGTGATCTCAGGGCGGAGTCACCACGTGCAGCTATTTCCCATGTCAGTTTTGGATGGAGAAAAGACTGATAGTCACAGGCTGGCAGAAACCAAAGGGTGCCACACCATGACTTCTGGAACAGTGTGCCAAGGGGCCCATACATGCCTCTGTGTGGCTAGGAAAAGCCAAGTCTTCTGTTACGAGCTGTTTCAGAGCAATACAATTTCTCACAAAAAATTTAAACAACTCCAAATCCCAACCACTGTCCAGTGGATGGGCATCTTCAGTGAACAGCTCTGTGTAGGATTTCAGTCGGGATTCCTCAGATACCCCTTGAAGAGAGAAGGAGTTCCATACAGGATGCTGCACTTCCATGACCCTACACTGTCATTTATCACTCATCAACCAGTGGATGCTCTCTGTGCAGTTGAGATCTCTAGTATTGAGTATCTGTTGTGTTTCAAGAGCATTGGAATTTACACTGACAGCAGGGGCCTCAGATCTAGGCCAGTTGAACTAATGTGGCCAGCACCTCCAACTTATTGCTGTAAGGCTATCTTACAATTTATTTTCTTGTCTTTCTGTACCTTTCTGTCCTTGTTGTTACAGTTTTATATCCTACGACTAAATATTGTTCATGACAGCTTTAATTTTTGAAAGCATCACTGAAGATTTTTCCTGAGTTGTCTATGTCTCTTCAAGTAGAAGAGCTCTAAAGAAGTTATATTTAAGTCAAACATGTGAAATAACTTAGCCTTTAATGTTTACTATATTCATTAGATAACTTACCTTGAATATATTCTTAACCCAAGTTGTTGCTTTTTGTAAGATCCTAAATAGATGTCTTCAAGATCACTGAAAATCACATAAGCATTAACTGTAAGAAATAGTTACTAAATAAATTATTTTTTGCCTTTTGGGTTTAGCTTATGTAAAGTCTAACCCCGCCGTCCCTGGGATTCTCCAGGCAAGAACACTGGAGTGGGTTGCCATTTCCTTCTCCAATGCATGAAAGTGAAAAGTGAAAGTGAAGTCGCTCAGTCGTGTCCGACTCTTAGCAAACTCATGGACTGCAGCCTACCAGGCTCCTCCGTCCATGGGATTTTCCAGGCAAGAGTACTGGAGTGGGGTGCCATTGCCTTCACCCTATGTAAAGTCTACATAGAATGTTCAAATAATTTTATATTAAATAATTTTAAATTAAAATAAAATGATTTTAGCTTATTTGATATTTTATTGATGCAGGCTATCATTTTATAATTTTAATACAGCTCTTTTTTATTCACTTAGAGCATACTAATTGAGCACTTAATATGACCAACTTGCTATGCTAAAGGTTAAGGGCACAATATTAAACCTGGTAAAACAGACAGAGTGAATCCTTATGGAGATTATAATCATGGTATGAGATCAATAATTAAGCAAGTGCTGTGACAGGGAGTATAGTATTCTATAGGAGCATGAAGGAGGAAAGCTTAATGTAAACTAGTGAGTCTGGGAAGGTCAGCTAAAAAACTGAGTCATTTTTTTTCTTTCAACACTTTAAAAATGTCATTCTACTGCTTTCTAACATCCATCATTTCTGATGAGAAATCAACTGTTTTTATTATTCATTGATTTCACTCCCCACATATACTTTTCTAATCTTATGCCATACTCTTTCAGTGAGCTGACATGGTTTAGGATTCATAGATTTTGAAAAGTTATGAAATTACTTAATGATGCTGCTATTATCTAATAGCATTAGAAAGATCATGGTCAGATTTTACATATGTGTTTTAATCTACAATTTGACACATGTGCATCATTTATTTGCCATTTTAATTTGTTAATCATGTTTATTAAAAAAGATTTTAAGGCAGCTACTATATAATAATTAAAATATTATTGAGGGATTCTCTTTGGTTTCCAATCTGAAGTTTTTCTTAAAATGTATTTGGGCTTAGCAGATATAATTAATCATGAATACGGTATGATTCCATTTACATAACGTTTTTGAAATGACAAAATTTTAGAAATGGAGTAAGAGATTAAGGAAGGAGAAGAAGATGGAAAGGAAGTGAGTGGGATTATAAAAGGGAATCATGGGAGATCTTTGGAACTATTCTGTATCTTGTGGTGGTGGACACATAAACCTATACAAGTGGCACAATTGTATAGACCTTGACACACACACACATGTGCACGAGTGTTAGTAAAATGGGAAATCTGCTTAAGATGGATAGGCCAGCTCTATCAATGTCAATATGCTAGTTCTGCAAAATGTTACATTGGGGAAAACTGGGCAGAATGTGCAAGAGATCCTTCTGTGTTAATTACAATTGCATGTGAATTTATAATTATCCTAATAACAAATTCTAATTGAATAATGAATCCTGAAGCCCACACTTGCTGTTACCTCCTCCCCTTCTCCCAGGTTACAATGCCCCATATCTCTCAGTGTACAGTGAAAATGCAGTGGACATCTTTGATGTGAACACCATGGACTGGATCCAGACCATCCCCCTCAAGAAGGTGACTCGACACTGAGATCATGTGACTGATGGATTACTGACTGAATATGGAAACTCAGTTGTGCATTTGCTAGACTTTCTAATGTGTACTTGGTAATTTAGAGGCTTAGCTAAGACTAAAAATAACCAACAGAAACCAAATTGGTTAATTTCGCTACAAGAACTCTCTTGTGATATTTAGTTGCATTATATAAACTAGGATTTTCATGATATAAATGTGTGCTGTTGATTTATATAGATAAAATATGCATATTGGGGGCTTCCCAGGTGACTCAGTGGGTAAAGAATCCACGTGCCATACAGGAGATGCAGGCAGATGCAAGTTCGATCCCCAGGTCCAAAAGATCCTCTGGAGAAGGGCATAGCAGCCCACTCCAGTATTCTTGCCTGGAGAATCCCATGGACAGAGAAGCCTGGTGGGCAACTGTTCATAGGGTTGCAAAGAGTCAAACACGACTGAAGCGACTGAGCACACACACGCATATTTATATTATACAATACAGATATTAACTTCCCACTTTCACTTTAGTCACTTGTATTTATCACTAATTTTCACTTAGTATAATTTTTCATCCTGTGAAGGAAAATTTTAGTGGCAAAAAAAGGAACAGTATATAACCAAAGCTGTGCTTCAGCTCTGATTTTCAATTAGAATTTCAGATTCATAATAAAATAAAAATTTTGTATCTATACTGTAAATAATTTGAAATATACATTAAAATTTTAAAGTAAAAATACTGCTATTTTGTTAAGAGAAGCCCATGCTTGAAGATTTAAGAATAATTAATTCTTACATATGTGGAGTATACATAGCTTGAGCCATCAAAAAGGAAGTTTATATACGAAAGGATGAAGGAAGTATTCACAATTATATGTGAGATTTTGCCCCACTTTAAACAATATCAGCAGCAACACAAAAACTTTTTTAAGTACTGTTCCACTAATTAAAATATACTTTTCCAGCATTCTGAATGTGAACAAGTCACACTTAGTTTGATAAAATGAATCCACAAGACAGATGCATCTTCTCAGGAAAATCTTTTAGTTACTAACAACTGTCAAAAAGTTAATAGAAGAATGAAATATATGTATCTATTTAAGTTAGTAATATTCAGATTTTTTTAATCTGTAATATTCATGTTTCTGAAATTTTATCAATATGAGTTTGTAATACCATTTATTTCCTGTAATTGGTTTTTTTTTGAGACTACGTTACTCTAAGGAGGCAATTTAAATAGAATATATTTATTCTTAATTCTTTATATGTAACTTAATTTTTAAAAGCATTCATTGAAATGGTAATCTTTTTTTATTATTATTTTAGGTTCGACCCTTGAATAGTGAAGGATCCCTAAATATTTTTCTTTTGGAGACAATTAGATTAATATATTTCAAAAATAAGAAGACAAGTAAGAAATAACTTCTTCTTACTAAAACTTCTTCTAAGAAACCATGTGTCTAGCTGAATGCCCCAAGTCACAGAGCCAGTGAGTGGAGAGGGTCTGACGTGAAAGTCTGTGCCCTTTACACACAGTCTTGGGATGTGCTCCTGGCAAAGTATTTCTGTTTCATCCTCACATAGCAGTAGAGATAAAAACATTTACTTGTGGCACACTCCAGCTATTTTTAAAGCAGGACTGCTGGTTGGACATAAACACCTGGAAACACTAATCAACCATTTGAACGCTCACTGTGAAAAGCCATTCATTTCCCAGCAGGCTCTGCGACCAGACGTGCGTCAAGCTTTAGTGCACAGGTGGGAAGCAGAGGTAGTCCGCCGCATCACCCTGCTCCAGCTTCTTCCGCCCACGTTATAAACAGTAGCAGATATGAAGTGTGAGACAAGTCATAGGGATTCATTTCTCTCTCTTTTTTTTCTTGTTTAATTTATAGGATGGAATATCTAGCACAGCAGAGAATTAGTTTGTTGTGACTTCCATACACTGGGTGGCTTAAACCACAGAAATGTATTGTCTCAGTCCTGGCGACCAGAATCGGAGATCAGGGTGTCAGCAGGGCTGGCTCCTTTTCAGGGCTGTGAGAAAAAACCTTTTCCCTGTCTCTCTGCTAACTTCTGGTGACTTGCTGGAAATCTGTGTTCCTTGGCTTTCAGATACATCACCCTTGATATGGGCCTTCACCTTCATGTGGCGTACTCCCTGTGCTTGTCTGTGTCCAAATATCCTCTTTTTATAAGGACACAATCAGATTAGGGCCCACCCCAATGATTTCATCTTAACTTAATCATCTGCAAAGGGTAGGGGGGTGGTTAGGATAACATCTTCTAGGGGGACACCATTTAATCCATAGAAGAACTCATATTTTCTTTTTGGAGTCTAATAAGACAGTTTTGAGGGTTTCTGGGTGACAGTTTATTGACTGCTAGATATGAAGAGCTGAAACAGAGTTAAGTCCTAGATTCTTAGGATGCATCCTTCCCCAAAGATCAGAAGCAGCAGCAAGTAGAGACTGACTCTCACCTCCAGGAGAAGGGAAGTGGGGTCCCCTTACTCCACCTCAGTACCTTTTCCTCCTGCAGGGAGCCTCAGATATGCTTTGCTCAGTTACAATCATTAGAATTGTTTTCAACATAAACAACTATTTTGATACCCTTTAGCCACAGAAATCTGGTAGGAGAAAAACAGCAAAGTGAAAAGACACCAATATGATTGCCCTCTCCTTCCAGTGAAATGATGTCATTTTGTAGATAAAAGTCACAATAGATCTCTTTTTAAGTATTGCTTACATTGAACATTAAATTCTCTTCATTAATGCTCTGTTACTATTCTTGAGAAATTTGCCATGTTCATCCACTATGAACTTTAAGAAATCAGAGCAATATGATATTTGTGCAGTTCATTAACAGTTGTGAAATTAACAAGAGGAAATGTGACATTAATGGATGGGATCTCTTAACATTTTAAAAAATGATGTTGCTTTGTTTTAAAATATGTGTAGATGGAGAGGAGCTGGTATCTTCTGAAACACCAGATAATCAAGAGAAGCAAATGGTTCAGCACCTTAGCAGCAAGCGGCGTTATTCCTTCAGGGTTCCCAGAGCAAAAGCAGCGCTACCAAAGGGGCTGTGACGACCATCTCTTCACACATGGTCCAGAGAGACTACTCAAGGACCATGTGATATTTGATGTGGTTTGGAAGAAAAGGAAATAAATCTGTGAAACTCGGGCAGAGACATCTGTTTGCAGTGGTGTTATGCTTATTTTTCTGTGCAACTTTATTTTGAAAATTTTCCCCAGTTTTATTGAAATATAATTGACATGTAACAATGTGTAACTTCAAGGTGTATAGCATAATGGTTTAAACATTTATTGTGAAATGATTACTACAAATAGTTGAATTAGCCTCCATCATCTCATATATATATATACAATAAAGAGAAAACATTTTTTCTTTGTGAGAACTCTTAGATTTACTCTTTTAACAACTTTCATATATACCATACAGCAGTGTTAACTATTTCATAAAGTTGTACATTACAACCCAAGGACTTATAACTGGAAGTTTATACCTTCCCACCACCTTCCTCCTGTATGCAACTTTAAAGAATACCTTCATGTAATGAGTATGAATAGACATGTAATACATCGATACATTTCTCTGTGAAGGTGGAATAATTGAAAATCGGTATGTAAGGCTTCTACATAATGCATTTAAATATAGAACAAACATGTATACACATCATAATGTGGATCGCTGAGGCGTTTTGCAAAGGAATAAATAATACTGAGCTGTATGTGGATTGATTACTCTCTGATGCAGGAGATGCCTTTCTTTGACTTGAAGAGAATCTTCACTACCTTACTTGGCTATTTTTTGGTGGTAATTTCTATACTGAATAAGTAGAAAAATAAGCTCATCATCTTTGAATTACAAACAAAAATATATCTAGAGTAGTGCTAATCCTTTTAAAAGAGCTATAAGTATATGGCATCACCGACGCAATGGACATGAGTTTGAGCAAGCTCCAGGAATTGGTGATGGACAGGGAAGCCTGGCGTGCTGCAGTCCATGGGATCACAAAGAGTCAGACACGACTGAGTGACTGAACTAAACTGAATTTTATGGAAAATACATCATAGGGCTGAGCTTCTTTGATGTCTGGGGCTGTTAAGGGCCATGTGATTTCTACCAAAAACATTTAAGATACTTAAGTTTAAGGAGTATCTAGAAAGCACAGAATAACTGAGTATTCATTCTTCACCAAATTTTTATTTGGACATGTTTATCAGCTGCCCATGAAAAAGTCATCAATACAATTTTGTCTTTGTCTTTTAAAGTTGATTGCAGTAGCATCTTTGTTGATTAATAATTTTTAATAAAGTAAGATTTTCCAAAATGAAGTTGAAAATCTTCTGATTTAAACATGGGAATTCATGAAGTATTCATCTAATTTGACTGCCGTCTGTTCTTTGCCTTTTCCATCACCAAAGAGAAGAGGCTCTGGGGAGGGCAGCCCCGCCCTAGCCTGTTCGCATGCCCAAGGACTGAAATATGCCTTTGTTTCCAGGCATGTATTTTATATAGTTATTTCTTTAAAATTTCTTAAAATTAATTTTTACTGGTATATATTTGATTTCAGTTCACTTCAGTTGCGTGTCCGACTCTGCGACCTCATGAACCGCAGCACGCCAGGCTTCCTTGTCCATCACCAACTCCCGGAGTTTATAACCAAACTCATGTCCACCAAGTCAGTGATGCCATCCAACCATCTCATCCTCTGTCATCCCCTTCTCCTCCTGCCCTCAATCTTTCCCAGCATCAGGAAATTATTTGATTTACAGTGTTGTATTACTTTCTGTGACATGTTTCTGCTTTGGCTTAGCTTCTTCATAACTTCATTCCTTCTGGAGCTCTTTCTTCACTCTTCTCCAGCAGCATATTGGATACCTACTAATCTGGGGAGTTCACCTTTCAGTGTCATATATTTTTGCCTTTTCATACTGTTCGTGGGGTTCTCAAGGCAAGAATGCCAAGTGGTTTGCCATTCCCTTCTCCAGTGGACCACTTAGCTACTAAACAGCTTTTTAGGGTTGCTGTGTGATGAAGCATTCAGACACTAGGGGGCGGTGTTATACAATGCAGACCTGGTCCAGAGTCTGGTAACACTGAAATCAAATTGGGATGCTATGGAAGTGACCACTTTTGAATATGTCCATGTTAAAGCTCTGCAGCAGTAAATATGATCAAAACACTCAAGATATAAAATAAAAATAAATTACTCCAATAGGAGTTATTCACTGTTCTTTGTTAATGTTTAATATTTTTAGTTTTAAATTCCATGTATTTGTACAATATATTAAAAATATTAAAAGATTTCATAACTATCCAGAATCAAAGGACATACATATATGTATACACCCATAACTAGATAAATTTTACTGTTGTAGTTCCAGCAGGAAAAAATGACCTCTGTTATAAAACAGCGCTTGACTTTTCCACACATATTTCTCTCTTTTCCTCAGATACCAAAAAAGTATCAATGAAGTTTATTTACTTATTTATTTTGTCTACAGAGTTGCTAATTACAAAATTGATAACTTGGACTGTCAAGAAAGATTAAATTGCCGGTCAAAATGGCTTTTGAAAGTTCTGTCTTAATATAACTCTTTTGTCATGCAAGACTTAAAAAGCCTTTGCTCTCAATAGATTTTATTGGTATCTATTTTCTTGTATATTTATTTTAAATATAATCCACCAAATCAAACACTTTTTATGTGTTTATTTTAAAGGACAATGCTACCTATGATATGTCTGTGGGAATTCAGAGCAGTTATTAGTCAGTGAAAATCAGGTGCCATTTCCCTGAATAGGGAATGAATGATGGGTGCTGTCCTTCTCTGGCTGTGGCAACCACTGATAACATTGCTCTGATAGCATCTGGGGCCAGCATGGAGAGCTCCAATACTTATGTGGGAAGGAATGAGATGGCTTCATTTCTCAAACAAAGTTATTCTCTCTCTGCCAGTGGGCCGACAGAGGAAGAATGGTTCTCTGCAAGTACCCGGGAAGCACACGAGACGGGAATGAACTTTTCTTCACCAACCACTCTGCGATGATGTGCAGATTCAGAAAAACTTTGGGAACTGGTTTCCCAGGCCCAGAGGGACAATGCTATGCCCAGCAGAGCTGGGGTGGGGGCTCCTGAGTGGTCCTGCAGAGGTCAATGCCCATCAGGCTTGGAAGAGCTGCCCAGAGTCCTGGAGTGCTTAGAAACTTGGTCATCCATTCCTTATCCATTCGTCCAGCTGTCCCTCCGACTCACATTTACGGAGTGCCTGTGTGTTCTGTGTCTTCTGCTTACAGAGGAGGAGACCAAGCAAGGGTGTGGATGGAGGGTGAGCCCAGGACTGAACTCTGGAGGGAACTTAGGCTCCGTGGTCTGTGGGAGGTGAAATATTCCTGCCTTAAGAATGAGTGAGCCATCACAAGTGTCCTTGCTGCTGAGATGTCAAGCACGAGGTGCCTGGAATCTACCTACTAGGAATGGCATATGAGGCTAGGGCACCGTCATAAGGGCTGTTCAGTGGAGGGGGTATATATGCATTGTGAGTGGGTGGAGTGGTGAGTGGAAGATGGGGAAGACTTTTTGACTGTGCATAGTGGGAGAGAGATGGGTGCTGCAGCAAGAAGGTGACTCAGGTTGGAAAAGGAAAGTAACTGCAGGTACCTTATGACATCTGCAAAGTCAAAGAGCTTACACACTCGGAAAAAAAGAAGGCCATCTTCCCTCACTCTAATGGAAAACTCCACATAACACCTGGAGCTAGGATCCTGTTGTCCAAATCCACATTCACTTCCAGGAATTTTCACCTGGGCTCAAGAGAGAGATGCTAGTTCCCAGTGATGGCGGTCCCCATGTTCTTGTCTACAAAATGAATATGTACTATGAAATACCAACACAAAGAAAATAAGAGTCATTGCAAAAAAAAAAAGATGAAAATGAACCCAACTCAAGGAAGGCAGGGATAGAGAAGGTAAGACCTGATACGAGCTATTGTTTTTCCCCTGGATACAGCTGTACCTGAAGCTAAATATTGAGCATATTGGTTACCCTAGGTGAGATGCCCCTCCTGCTAGAGCAGGTTTGAATTGCATCTGTCATCCATATTCAAAATAGTCCATGTTCACTGATGTATCTATTCTTTGGAAATTCAGGAACATCCCTACAGTTGCCAGGCCTGAAATATATAAATTTCAGAAAAAGAAATATTGAATTCCAATGGCATTGTTTTTCTGAAAATTATCTGTGACACCAAGAAATAAAGGAACTAAATAGAATCAGGGAATTCGTTTATGCAGAATCAAACATAATCTTCAGGAAGGAAAAACACAATTACTTTGTTATCCATTTAATAAGCTATTGTCATCAATGATGACCTGCAGCTTTTCATAATTTTCTCCAAACAAAATCAGTCCACTATAACTCTGTTACTAGATATTGTGGCATTTATCTCATTATCCCCTATTTTACTTTTGCCATTCCTTAATCCTGACTCATTAATAAAAACATTTTTGTATTTGTTTTTTGCATTTTTTGCACTTGTTTGCCAACACCCTGCATACAACAGCTGGCTTTCTTCCCACTTCCATTTTTAATAACTCAGAAAATGTGGTGAAGATCAGAGGTCCCATAGTCTTAACAATGAAAGTGTTACAAGAATGACTGTCTTCTGCTCTCATCTTTGTGAACACAAAATGCCAGATCTCTATTTTGTATCCGTTTTCAAGCTCGACTTCCTGACATATTGTTTCCATTGTTAGGTCTGAGATTCAAAACTCAACAAGGTTAGGGATGATAAGAGCAGAAAGCCCTGTAGAGAACAAACCTTGTCCCAAGATCCGTGGTTATCAGGAATCTTTGTTTTCTCTTTCACAGCACACACTCTCTCATTTCTTTAGAAATGGTTGTATTTTTCCCTTCAAGGGAAATAATATTATGGTTCACTTTTCAGGTATAAATCATCTGGCTGATGCAGATTGTGAATTTTTTTTTAATTTTATTTTATTTTTAAACTTTACAATATTGTATTAGTTTTGCCAAATATCGAAATGAATCCGCCACAGGTATACCTGTGTTCCCCATCCTGAACCCTCCTCCCTCCTCCCTCCGCATACCCCCCCTCTGGGTCGTCCCAGTGCACCAGCCCCAAGCATCCAGTATCGTGCATCGAACCTGGACTGGCGACTCGTTTCATACATGATATTATACATGTTTCAATGCCATTCTCCCAAATCTCCCCGCCCTCTCCCTCTCCCTCTCCCACAGAGTCCATAAGACTGATCTATACATCAGTGTCTCTTTTGCTGTCTCGTACACCGGGTTATTGTTACCATCTTTCTAAATTCCATATATATGCGTTAGTATACTGTATTGGTGTTTTCCTTTCTGGCTTACTTCACTCTGTATAATAGGTTCCAGTTTCATCCACCTCATTAGAACTGATTCAAATGTATTCTTTTTAATGGCTGAGTAATACTCCATTGTGTATATGTACCACAGCTTTCTTATCCATTCATCTGCTGATGGGCATCTAGGTTGCTTCCATGTCCTGGCTATTATAAACAGTGCTGCAATGAACAGTGGGATACACGTGTCTCTTTCCCTTCTGGTTTCCTCAGTGTGTATGCCCAGCAGTGGGATTGCTGGATCATAAGGCAGTTCTATTTCCAGTTTTTTAAGGAATCTCCACACTGTTCTCCATAGTGGCTGTACTAGTTTGCATTCCCACCAACAGTGTAAGAGGGTTCCCTTTTCTCCACACCCTCTCCAGCATTTATTGCTTGTAGACTTTTGGATCGCAGCCATTCTGACTGGCGTGAAATGATATCTCATAGTGGTTTTGATTTGCATTTCTCTGATAATGAGTGATGTTGAGCATCTTTTCATGCAATAAATGAAGTTAAAACACTCTGGAGGTTGTGAATTTAGTGTTGAATTTCAAAAGATGCGGTTTCTATCTAGGCTTTAAATTTGAGTCTTTTTCACTGATTTTGGAGATCCTGAAGTCTTAACTCTCTCTATCAAACTGAGGAAGAGACAGGGGGTCCTGAGTCAAAGAAAAGACTGAGGATGGGAAAAGGAAGAGCAGAAAAATTTTACCTTCAAGAAGCGAGTGTGTTGGGACCCCTGACTAGATGGGGGGAGGTCTAGGGACTAGCTTGGTAGTGACCCTGCCCACTTATTCCCTCCCCTGCTTTGGCAGATGGATCATTAACTGTTTGTACACTATTCCTAGACACATTTACTTATTTAATTCTAAAGTTCATGAAAGGATGAACTTTTTAATTAACTTAAAAGGAAGGACTGTGAGGACGACAGATGTGAGACGATGGTTAATTTTCCTTCCCGGGGTCTAAGAGATATGAGCTTTTTACATTTTACAGTGAGTTGATCTTACTACAAACCAGCCCCTCCCTCCCAAAAAAGGGCTGTAGTGAAATGAGATAACTGTAGTACATACTTCCAGTGTGTCTAAAAGTAAGAAAGTGAAAGTGGTTTAGTCCTGTTCGACTCTTTGTGATCCCATGTACTGTAGCCCACCAGAATCCTCTGTTCATGGAATTCTTCAGGCCAGAATACTGGGGTGAGTAGCCATTCCCCTCTCCAGTGGATCTTCCCAACCCAGGGATCGAACCCAGGTCTTCCTCACTGCAGGCATGTTCTTCACCGTTTGAGCCACTAGGGAAGCCTGCTCTGTTCTAATTTTCTAACTCTGAAGCCTGCTCCACCCCCACCTCCAGGTTGGCTACATTTGTATGGCTTGATTCTGTGTCAGCCAGAGGTAGGGTCAAGAGGAACTGTCCCTAACTGGGGCAACCACGTTCTCTCTCCAGAACTTGGGAATTGGGATTGGGAGATGCTGGTCTGTCCTTGTAGATTATTTTAGAATATTTAAATTGGGGACCTCTCAGTAGCCATATTGGCCAAATACATAGAAAAGCAGATAGATTGAGTCTATAAAGAAAAGAAAAGCCACATTGGGAGAGGACCTGGGAGGATAGGGCAGAGGCCCCAGGGGAGAATTACTTAGAGCAGCTGGATCAGATCCTGAGCTCTTCCAGCTTCTGGTTCTGGTTCTTCTGGAAGCTTCCATGCCATTACAACGATGCCATCAGAAAAATCTCTCCCTTTTTGGATTAAATCACTGTGAGTAAATGTTCATTGCTCTCAAACAAAAGAACATTAGTTAGGATAGTAATATGTGTAGAACATTGTATTAAACAGAAAAAGAATGGAAAAGTACTTCTGGGCAGAGATGACTTACCCATCTCCTCTACCTTCCTCTGTGAAAAATCACTTAAATAGCCCCTTAATATTAAGTCTTAATAATAAGAGGTAGTCAGCCATTTCAAAGTTAAACTAGTTATTGTTTATTAGATAGTGTGGTTAAAATAACCAAAAGTTAAATCTGGGGGATTTCAAGACAAGACGTGGTGAGATCACACTTGGGGATTTCATGACAAGATGTGGTAAGATCACAGGATCTTAGTGCTGAAAGATCCATGCACCTGTGCTCGAATCTGCCTGCCATGTCCCCTGAGTGCACCCTCCATGTGGAGTGAGTCCCACTCATTGTCCCCCTTATTTCCTCAGTGTCTCAGATGAGGAAGAATCAACCCAATCTCACTGCAAGCCACTGCTGTGGAGCTGCTTTTTGCCGTCTTTGGACCCAGTCACCTGTAAACACACATTCAGTAGTCCTGATGCTGAAACTGTCCCCAACATGATGCATGAGGCCAAGGTGAGCAAGTTCTGCTCTCAGGGAGCTTCAGTGTGGGCACCCAGGCATTCAGCCACTTCGTTGTGGCTCCACAGTTTTGAGCCGGTTTCAGTCCCTTAGGAATTCCTGAGATTTCAAGTGTTCCTGTAGTTACCCACACCTAGGTCAGCTCTAAATGGGGTTGACTTGGGTCAGATGTGACTTCAAATCAACTCAGAAAGCAAATTCTTGTAATTGTTTGCAAAAGCATCTCCATACTACAAATTCCTTCAATCCTGCCTCCATAGCAAACCACCAAAAGCCAGGTCTTGCTAAAGTACTTTTTTAACCCTTCTTGTCTTTCTTTATATTTTTAAAAAGATATGTGTGCCCTTCTGCAATTTGCATTTGTATAAGCCCCCAAATCTGAACTGGTCTACTTTTGCACATTTACAGTGATGCCAATTTTTTCAAACAGACAAATATGCAAATGTTTAAATTGGGTTTTAAAATTCAGAAACTTTTTTTTAACTGAGATAGGAATGAAAATAAATTGTAGCAGGTGTAATAAAATGAATTTTGCTGGGCTTCCCTGGTGGTCCAGTGGCTAGGACTCCACACTTCCAATGTAGGCTGCCCGAGTTCAATCCCTGGTCAGGGAACTATAACAAATCTCACCCGCCATAACTAAGAGTTCACATCCTGAAAAGATCCCACATACTCAAGGAGGATATGTCTTGCATGCCCACAATTAAGACCTGGGAGAGCTGAATAAATAAATATTATTAAAAAATCTTTTTCCAATCTTAGTGTCATTTTAAGCTTAGACACTTCAACAGTGACACCAATAATCAGTCATGCATTGATATAGCTGTTTCCTTTACCAGAAAAATCAAAATAGTTCAGAAAAGCGAAGTTTTGAGTCTTTGGAGGAAGATCTGAAACAAGTTGAACCTTTGAATGACATCAGAATAGAATTCCCTGTCATTGTCATTGGAGAGCTGTGTAAACCAGCTGGATCTATAAATGTACGAGATTTGGCAGAAGATGCTATCCTATAAGGAATGTGCTAGAATCCTGTTATTCCTACTAACTTGACAAATTGTACTAAGCATCCAGAAGGGAATTCTCCTGTCATATCCTGTTATGGACATGGATTATGTCCCTGCTGATATTAATATGTTGAAGTCATAACCCCCAGGAACTCAGAATGTGACCTCATAGGGAAGAAAGTTCTTTACAGAGATTACCAAGTTAAACTCAAGTCATTATAGTGGGCCTTACTCCAATATGACTGGTGTCTTTATAAAAAGGGGAAATTTGGACACTTGACACGTGCACACACACCTAGAGGGAAAAAAATATGAAGACCCAGGAAGAAGATGGCCATCTACAAGCCAAGAAGGGAAGCCTGAAACACATCCTTCTGTCACTGTCCCTGCTGCTGCTGCTGCTGCTAAGTCGCTTCAGTCATGTCCGACTCCGTGCGACCCCATGGACTGCAGCCTACCAGGCTCCTCCGTCCATGGGATTTTCCAGCCAAGAGTACTGGAGTGGGGTGCCATTGCCTTCTCCAGTCACTGTCCCTAGAAGGAATCAATTCTGTCTACACCTTGACTTTGGACTTCTGGCCTCCAGAACTGTGAGACAGTGAAATTTTGTTATTTAAGCCCCTCTGTCTGTGATGCTTTGTTATGGAGCCTCAGCAGACTGATACATGTCTTATCACAATAGCACAATAGAACCATAGGGTGGCAGAGCTGGGAGGGTTTGGGGTCTCCATTTAGACTACAGCTGTGCAGAAAAACCACAGCGCAAGCCTAGAATGTGAATACATATATAATTCTAAATTTCTTAGTGGGCATATTTTTAAAAAATAAACAAGTGAAATTAATTTTGATAATGTGTATATAATTTTGATAATACATTTTATTTAACCCAATATATTCAAATATTATTCTTACAAGTTATCTTATATACTAACAAGACATTTAATCTTCTGTTCAATGTCTTATGTCTTTGACATATAGTATGTGTACTTTGGAGGTTTCTACAGTAGCTCTGTGGTAAAGAATCCAACTGCCAATCCAGGAGATATGGGTTTGATCCCTGGGAAGATCCCCTGGAGAAGGAAATGGCTCCTTGCCTGGAAAATCCCATGGACAGAGGAGCCTGGCAGGCTACAGTACATGATGGGGCGGCAAAATAGTCAAACATAATTTAGTGACTAAAAACAACAAATGTGAAGTTTATGCTCATAAAGCATCTAAATGGTAGTAAAAGTTAGAGATATGTTGGCCAATCAAGTTTATTTTGAAAGAAAACTTGAGAATGAAATAGTTTCTCCCTGCACCATTCTTCCTAAAGTTTAGTTTTGTGTTTTCAATATTTGCTATGGATTCACGCTCTTTCTTTTGTGTGTGTGTGCTAATATCTCATCTTGGTAATATTATCCTTCCTGATATTAGGGGGACTGGTCACTAGATAATCAGAAGCACATGACAAGCCTATTATCTTTCATTTTCTCTCGAACAGTAAAGAGGTTTCTAAAAAGGTAATGCCAGGAAGAGGATCAGATCACAGCATTTGACACAGTGAGGACCTCAGCCCTGCTTCACACCTCACTGCCTGTATCACTGATCATCCTGCTCACAGCGCCAATCCTCTTGCTGTTCTTGAACCCAGGGTAAGCAAAGCACGAGCTAAGAGGCTGAAAGGAGGTTCGAGGAGGCAGAGAAACTCCAGACACATTTATTCTCTTCTGGCAACAGTCATGGCATAACCTAACACAACACAACCTCTCTCCTGGCTGACGCAGCAGCCTCAACTGTAGACACGCTATATTCTCTGCTGGGGCCCAGCCCCAGCAGGATCCAGGGGTACCCTCAGGATGACGGCATAGGCAAAAGGACAGCAAAGCAAAGAGAACAGAGGTTTGATCTTCCTCGATTAACACAGAAAGCCAATAAAGCTCCTGTGTTCCAAGGAGTCATCCTGAAAGAAGAACAGAGAGAGAAAAGGAGAGAAAAGGAAAAAAGAATGACATGGGGAGACCAAGCTTTGGTGAGCGAGGCCCATAACTTTATCTTCAAAAGGAACTTTTATACCTTGACTTGTACATAGAGGGAAATGAAAGATGCAAAGTCATACAGAGTCAGCGCAAACATTACATCTGTTTTGTCTTTATCAAAACCAGGATTTTTTTCTGCATACCTTTCCCATAAACAATGTTGTGTACATTATCTTCTGGCCTTGGAGGCCTATGGACATTTTATGACCCTTTTTTTGATAAAGGTTTCTCAACCAGAAAACTTATTTTCCCTTGAAGTGTTTTTTCTTTATACTTCTAATCTATGTCGGCCTCAGAAAGTGCTAAACAGAGTTACATTCTCCTGGAGCAAAGGTGCAGTGAGTTACAACAAAGAAAGAACCAATCAGCTCAAAGGTCTGATGTGGTTAATTCCAAGGCTGCTACTTGTTTTTCTTACATTCCAACTATGTTAACCAATGCACTCCCAGGTGCACAATGGATAAGGGATATGGGAACTCGGCAGCAAGCATTGGCCTAGTAATGAAGCCCTTTACCAGCCCTTTACCTTTATACTATCTATTCTAATAATTTTTCATCCCTTAAAGGACTCTATACTCATTAGGACTTTTAGAATGTTTTGGCTTCCTGTGCCTTTCAAGGTTAGGGAGTTGTGAACAATCATGTGTGTTAATTGCAAGAGTATGAATAAACCTGTCAGGCAAGCTAAAATGCCAACAGAGGGGTTAAAATAGAAATATTCCTTTCATGCCCAGGAGACTTATTAACTAAAGCCCTAAGTTGATTTTTTCCAGAGAAAGGTGGTCTGGGATAGCCCCCTGTTAATGTCAGAAGAGTTGGTGAAAGGCACAAAATAGTAAGACAGACAGATTCTGGTTTTGGAGTAGATGCTCAAGCAGATTCAGGGGGTCCCTTGAGCCATGATCCACCTTGCTCGTCATGGCTCTTCCACATGACCTTGTCATGGGTGGGATCTCCCGTGGTGGCTCCAGGCAATTCTCCCCTCGCCTCTGGAGGCAGACGCAGCAGACACAGCCTGGTCACAGCAGCAGTAGTGCCCACGACTACATGGGTGGAATCCATACAGGTGTACTGCACACTGTAACCCAAGATCGAGTGAGCGCCTCCTGACGGGCATGCGCAGTGCTATAATGATCTCAGCTGTTACAAGGTTCAGTTCTGTTTAGTTCCTCGCTCAGTCATGTCTGACTCTTTGAGACCCCATGGACTGCAGCACGCCAGGCCTCCCTGTCCTTCACCAACTCCTGGAGTTTACTCAAACTCATGTCCATTGAGTGATGCCATCCAACCATCTCATCCTCTGTCCTCTCCTCCAGCCTTCAATCTTTCCCAGCATCAAGGTCTTTTCAAATGAGTCAGTTTTTCCCATTAGGTGGCCAAAGTATCGGAGTTTCAGCTTCAACATCAGTCCTTTCAATGAACACCCAGGACTGATCTCCTTTAGGATGGACTGGTTGGATCTCCTTGCAGTCCAAGGGACTCCTAAGAGTCTTCTCAACACCACAGTTCAAAAGCATCAGTTCTTTGGTGCTCAGCTTTCTTTATAGTCCAACTCTCACATCCATACATGACCACTGGAAAAACCATATCTTTGACTAGAAGGACCTTTGTCGTGTGTGTGAAGTCATTCAATCATGTCCAACTCTTTGCGACCCCATGAACTGTAGCCTACCAGGCTCCTCCGTCCATGGGATTTTCCAGACAAGAGAACTGGAGTGGGTTGCCATTTCCTTCTCCAGGGGATCTTTCCAATCCAGGGATCGAACCTGGGTCTCCGCATTGTAGGCAGACACTTCACCGTCTGAGCCACCAGGGAGCCAGACCTTTGTTACAAGGTCCTTATTTACAAAACATGAACAGGCCACCTTGGCTAATTTGCTGTCTCTCCACAATGCCTGTTCCTCTTTCATTTTGAAGTATATTCTTTCCACTTTGGTCCTAAAAGGGATGATGAGAATGCAAGCGTGGCCCTGAGTGGCCTAAGCAGCAAAAGATTTTGCAGGTCTACATGAGCTGAAACCTTTTGATTATTCTGTTCAGAGGCAATGGTTACAAAAGGACAAAAGCGTGGCCATTTCTACAAGCAGGGAACCCAGTCTGGGGCAATGCTGACAATATCTGGGTGCCGTGGCGTTCTGGGGGTGTGGGGACGGAGTGCTGTCACTGGTCTTTCCCCTGTGCTGCCAGTTTGTTAAGTGACATCAGACCCACCTTGAAGGACCTGTCAGTGGGTGGATACTCAGATCATAAAGAACACCTGTGAGGTGTGTGTGGGAAGGCCCAGAGAGAGGTCTCTGTGGGATGCCCTGAAAGGTCTCTGGGTGAGATTTCTCAGAGTGGGTGTATGGGAGGTCCCCATGTGGGGCCAGTGTGGGTCTTGTGTGGGGACTCCTAGTGGGAGATACCCGATTACTGACTTTTCTGCCCATGAAAGCAGGGGAAGGGCTCAGAGACTTTCTCCTTCTGGTTTCTTGCTGCTCTGTAGGTGTCCCTCTGTGTCACTTCTCTGGACAGGTGTCTAGGGGGTCCAGATCCCCCCCCACTTCAGCACTCAGCTCTGAATGCCTCTGAGAGGACCGGGCAGCAGCCAGGCTCAAGGTTCCTCCTCTGTGCCCCCCTCTCCTGAGCTCTGGAAATCACTCTGTGGCCTAGGTCTCCATCCCCCCACTCCACAGGCCCCAAATGGGGCCCAACTGTGTGTCCGCCCTGGAGAATTAGACACAGAGTCAGGGAAAAACCACAACATAAGCAGGCCTAGCCCCGCTGCCCCACCCCACCCTGGTCCTGGTCCCACATGTTGGCATCCTGGTGAGCATGAGGGCAGAACCAGTCCTGCTGTATCCAGGACCAGGGGCACCTCCTGGAGCAGGATTCCCCACCATGGGAATGTCTGTGACACAGAGCCCTGAATTGCTCTAGGGAATTGCTCCCATCTGCCAACTTTCCCATGTCAGCAGGCCTGGGGAGGAAAGCTGATGGCACCTTCCACAGATAGGTCACTTCCCACCCACTGGGTGACACTATCTGCTAGCCTCTTCTACCCTGGGCTCTGGGGTGAGCAAGGCTGAGGGCAGGGGAGACTTGCTATGACCCCTGCACAGTTCCTGGACCTGTCGAGCCTCACCTTTTCCCTGGGAGCCTCCTTGGGCCACACACGTAGGGAGAGGTCACAGACTACGAGTCAGTCCAAAGCTCCCAGTCTTGTGAAAGCTGATTATTTACACTGTGGAGAAGTGAGGCTTCCCTTCTTGGAGGCTCCACTCCTCTGGGAGCCTGACCCTCTGGGGAGGAGCTCCAGGTGGCTTCACACAATCTGGGCTCTGAGAGCTGGAGTAGGGGGGAGACTCTGGGATGGGGCTGCCAGGAGCCACCAGGCTCCTAATTTCCTTCCTCTGGGCCTGTAGTTGTGGTGGGATGCCAGGGGCTCCTTGGTCACTGCACCATCTATGGACATCTATGCCACCTGCCTCCTTCCCCTGCATCCCACCCTAGGGGCACAGCGCCCCACCCTCAGACAGGGAGGTGACTGCACACAATCATGCCCTTGCTCTCACCCCAGGGGAGGTGGGTGCTGTGAGCAGGGCTGTCCTCTCCTCCGGGACAGAGGTGTACTGGCCCTCGGGGGCCTCCATGCTTCCACACTGCACACCCTCAGAGCTGAGACTGTGGTCCTCATCCTCGGCTCTGCTCCAGAGCATGAGAAAGACAAAGGGAGGGTGACGCTCCTGGCCCATCTCAATCCCAGCTCCTTCTAGGAGAGAGGGGGCTTCGAGGGCAGCGTCATGTAATCCCACCTTGACATGGGAAAAAGATTTCTCCGTCCTCTGGACTTGGGCCAGCACTACCCCCAAGCTCCCCTTCTTATTCCAACATGTGAACTTGTCTCTAATACTTTCTGAGCATGCAGGGAATTTCAGCCTCTGCAAAGCTCTTCCCCACAGCCACACAAGTTCAAGGCAGACAGAGAGATGGAGAGGACTGAGCTGGATCCTGAGGAGGAGGAGGTCTTTAGGTTTCGTTCACCTTGGCATGTCCTGAATGCCGTTTCTTGTTTCTGTAACGCTGGTATTGTGGACACTGAAGGTGCAGTGAGAGAACCGGGGTGAGGGTGAGCATCCTACTGAGGTCCACCTCCCTCCATGGCCCTGTCCATCTGGAAATCACAGCAGGCACCTGGGAAGAAAGGCTCCTCATCACTTCCGCCCAGCAGGACACTACAGACCACCATTTCTCATGAGGGAAAACACTGATTGCAGAAGAGAATAAAACTTTTGGTAGGAAGAAGCCATTAGCACACAGAGGGCACGCTAACATGAGAGGGAAAAAATGTGTTTTTTTCTGCAAGACATGCTTTTTCTCTTGGAGAAGAAGATTCCTACCAGGAATACTTTGACAAGCATGTCTGATTGACCAGAAGAGGTGGATTTCTGAAAGAGACATTTCCTTGGAGAGTGGAGGGGACAGCTTGGGAGACTTGTCACTCTGATCCATGCTGGCAGGCTCTGCCTGGTGGGGGAACCTGGCTCTCTGGGTGGGACGGCCACTTGCTGTCCCTGGGACTGGCCCACTTATTCCTTTTTGGACAGATGTGGCCAATGAGGGTAGCTTGGTGATCACCGGCTTGGTGATCACCGGCTGTATTTCTCACTATCCTTTGCTCCTGGAAGCAGAGCAACCTATGTTGGCAGCAATGTGGACTTAGTCAGTTCTGCTTTTCACCAATTTAACTCCAAGGCGTGAGGTCCATGGTGAAACACTGTCTTCTTTAGGATTCATCCAACAGCTGTCAGGAGAGTCTGAGCCTCAGCAGTCCTGCTGTCCATAATCAATCTACTTTTGCTGGTTCCTGGCTCTGGGCAGTGGCTGCAGCAGGCTTGCCTTTTTGCAGGGGCTCTTCTGATCCTTTGCATTTATTGGAGAAAATCCACTGCAGAAGCTGCTTAATTTTTTTTTAAGTGGCTTTCTGAAAGAACCTGTCCCTTCTTCTGGATTAACTGTCACAACTTGCTTCTTAGGGACTCAGCTGATTCCTGTTTCTGGCCAGGGTGGCTCATCCTATGGGTCTGGTAGGTGCTCCGTTCTGCCAGTCCTTCTGTATGCTGTCCTAGTTTGTGCCTCCTCTAAATCTCTCGCCCATCAGTGGGGACAAACTTCTTGCTCAGGCTCTTATATTTGGGACTGCCATCTCAGGGCCACCTGCTTCCCTGGCTGCTCCCTCCACTCGATGCAACATCTTAGTCTTTCTGGGAATTGGACACGTCTCCACTGGACAAGGTCTGGGAACAGGACAGAGGAATGATGTTTGCAGCAAGGAACATATTCCAGTGACAGTCTTGGAGAAACGTATCAGTTGCACAGTCTGGAAGGAGCACAGCAATGGCACAGCCTTGAGCCTGTTTCTGCTGGTCTGTGAACCCTTGGAACGACACTGCCTCAAAGCGTAAGTCTTCTGGATTTGAGGCAATGGACTTTGTATTGAACTTGGAGACCGTGATCTCCTCAAATACATATTAATGATTAGGGATTTGATCAGCACACTAGGTCCCAAAGTACCTTTCCAAGCACAGTCCCCCTCCACAACCTCTTGTTCTGTGGAAGGATGGGAACACTCATCAAGTCCCATGACTGTCACACTAGAGCAAGATTCTAGGGAGGCTCACCTCTCAGATTCTGCCTGTTGTTCATTCCTGACCTTTGCTGGATTTGAACTGGGCTCCAGGCTGCCTTTGTCAGTCCCCACAACAGATTCACACACCAAATTCTGCCCACAAAGTTGTATATGGAAGCCTACGAATGTGGCTTGTCTTCCCGTCCAGTTAGAGGGACCTCTGAGTGCTTACGCATGTCACCAGGTGGGGGTCCTCCCAGAGGCCCCTGGGTTTCCTCACTCACCTGTGAGTGAGCTCAGAGGGGACTCTCAGAATCGACGTGGGGGCACTCATCACTTTCTCTCCTGAATGGGGCTGAGCAGATTTCCCCAAGCCCTCAGTTAACTGGGCTTTTGAGTGGTCCCAGATTCACAGGTGGCCTTCAACATGGACCCTTGAGCCTTTTTTAACTTCCAGCTAAGTATGAACTGGAGGACCTTGGAGGATAGGTCCCGCCTGTGCCTCACCTAAAACGTTATTTTATGTGCTTCCAGCTCCTGTTGAACATAAGGACTGAGAACAGTAACTCATGGGAGGAGTTCACGGAGGCTTCCCCATCCTAGGAGGAGTCTGGGATTTTCTGTCTCCGTGGGAGCATGTGTCTCTCCAAGAATGTCTAAAACAAGCTTGGCAGCAAGCCTCAATGGACATTCACAGGTATCTCACTCTCACAGATTTGCTCTGACATCCTCTCTATAAGGACTCCTGAGACTTCTGGATGCCTCGTGCCTGGGCTCAACTCTTTTCCTGACTCAGGTTTCACTCTTGAATCCTTCACTGGGGGTTGACTGAGATCATGTACAGATCTCTTAGGATCCTCCCCCATGCTCTGCCCTACATCATGGCACAGTCTGTCCCTGGTGGCATCTGTGCTGGGCACCTTCAACCTCATCTTCTGTATGTCTTGGCTACTTTTTCCTGGACCTGCCGAGGGCCTTGAAGGCTCCTTCTTGCCCTGTGCCTGCCAAGGTCTTGGGAATTGATCCTGAGGTGGTATCAGCTTCTGAGGTGCTTGGACTTTTCAGGGCACACCACTCTGTTCCTGTATGAACCTTTTGGAAAGATGGTGCTCCAGTTCCTCCAAAAAATTAGGGCTAGTCAAATCCTCAGGAAGGATGGAGACAGAACTGTGGGCCTGGGAAGACCTGTTCTCCTGGGAAAGGTTGGGAGTGACCTGGCTAAACGCCTGCTGAAATCTTTTGACCAAATCAGGTAAATTTCTTCCACTCTCTAGTTGCTTTTATAAAAAAGTGACATTCCAGGCTTTGAGCTGCATTTGAGATGAAAGATTGTGCCTTATTTTTTTGGACTGCAAAATATTTCACAGGTCCTAATCTGGTATTATAAAGAAGATAGTCGGACTGGGAGACAGGTGAGAGATGGGCAGTGCTCTCTAACTGAGCTTGAGGTTGTGGTTGACATCAGGGCATGGTTAGGAGCCAAGGGTACAGGTCAAACCTGAGTCTCCATCTGAGCCTAAGTTGGTGGTTGTTGACACTGAAGCATGGTTGGAGCCATGAGGTGTGGGTGGGCCTGGGTCTCCATGGAAGCCTCAGATGATGGCTGACATTGGGCATGGTTGGAGGCAAGGGTAGGGGTCAGCCCTGAGTATCCATATGACCTAGAGGTGATGGTTGCAATGGGGCGTGATTGGAGTCAAGGACTGAGTTTGAGCCTGGACCACAGGGTGACGAAAGGCTTGACCATTGATGAGTTTTGAAGGTAAATTTAGCTTGAATTTGAAATGGCTCAGCCTTAGAGCATTCATTAAATAGGATAGGATATAACTCTAGAGGGGACCCAGGTACTGTGACAGTAGCCACCAGAAACTGTGAAGAAAAGGTAGACCCCAGAAGAGCTAGCTGCCTGTCTTCTGTAGATTGTCCCCCAAAATGTCAGAATATGGGGGCTTCTCAGGACCAAGCAACTGTTCAGGTTTGCCTTTTAGCTCCAGAAGTGTTGGCACCCAAGGTGTCCTTCATGTCATCTGGTGACTGAATCTTCTTTTCCAAAGTATTCAGGTAGTAGCCTGACTCCTCCTCTTTTTCATTCTCTTTCCAAATCTTCAGTTTTACTCTCTTGTGATTAGTATCTCCAGCAGTTTCTGGACATCCACGTTGACATGGTATCTGCCTGCCTGTTTGTGGGGTCTTCCCCAAATGAAGCAACTGATGGGTGGAGGGGAAGGTGTTCTTGCCTGAATTCAAAGTGTGTCAAGGTGGAGAAGCTCCAGGCACTGGGGGCTACCAGCAAGAGAGGGTTGAAAAGGGACAACTTGAATGGACATGTGCTGAGATGACTGGTCTCCAAGAGGAGAGTGATGACCTGTGTGGCATGGCGCTCAGTGGCAGTGCCACCGGGTCACCCTGAGTGAGATTCAGCATGGCACCTGATGGAGGTGAGGCAGAGAAGGCTGTCAGAGGTGGAGGGCAGGGCCCTACATGGGGTGGGAAGGGGAAAGAGCAAGTGACCATGGTGAAAGCTGTCCAGGAAGAAGAAACTCTCTAGTGTTGGAGAGGCACTAAGGGATGAATTTGAATGAATGGCAGAATGCAATCACTGAGCCTGGAGAAATGGTAGAAGCCCAAGGTAGTGGCCGCTTGGCCAGAGGAGTTGGGGACATGTTGGACGAGCCTCTTCCCTGCATTGTTGATGGGCTCCAGCAGATACTGCTTTGCACATCTAACCAAATGTCTTCACAGGACACCTGATGAAAGCTGTACGATCAGCAATCCTCTCCAGGTGGCTGAAGGAGACATAAGGAACAAGTTGTAGCCAGGAGCTGCCCGGGCCAGATGAGCCGGGCAGGCCAGGCAGAGGTGGGCACCTGCATCCCATGGCTCTCCACAGCCCCCAAGATGCCATCACAATATTACTGCTGTCCGTCACACCCGGGCTCTTACCATACCCAGCCCCCAAGACTCCCCCTCCCAGCTCAGCCCCAGGCTCCCGGCAGCCCTGTGCTCATAGCAGAAACTCTGGGAAGAAGAACCCAGGAGACAAGGGGAAGATTCTTTACATTTGCAGAAGTGAAATCAGGCCCCGGACTCATTCCAGTTCTTCCAGACCATTTTGGCAACCTGGAAATTGGCAGATTGGGGCATGGTTGTGAAGGCAGCAGCCTAGGGATCTTATAGGAGGCTGAGTGCCCTGTCCCTTTAAGTGGGGGGATACTGGAGCCCAAGCACCAGCATCTAAGGCCACAGGATCCCTAAGAGTAATGATGAAACTCATGAAAGCATGTATGATTTACAAAGTGCTTCCTCATCCTTCACCCCTTGCTGATCTCGCAACCCCTGCTGTGCAGGAGAATGGACCAGGGGCACTGCACAGACGAATCTGAGCAAAGTTGAACAACTTGTCCTGGTCGAACCCTGCAGTCTCACCTCCCAAACCAGAGTTACTGGTGCAATGCGTTCCACATGCACCTGCTGGGCCACACCCTTTTCCAGCTCCCTCACAGCTTCATCCTACACATGGAATCTGGGAAGTATTTGGGTTCTGCTCTCCTACCCAGAAGCATCCCTGGCGGTTCTATTTCCTGAGTGGCAGGCCCTGCTACCTGTGTTCTCAGAGACCATGGACCTGGGCCCTCAGGGCCACAGTCAGTTCAGTTCAGTCGCTCAACTGTGTCTGACTTTTTGTGACCCCATGAACTGCAGCATGCCAGGCCTCCCTGTCCATCACCAACTCCCAGAGCTTGCTCAAACTCATGTCCATTGCGTCGGTGCTGCCATCCAACCGTCTCATCCTCTGTTGTCCCCTTCTCATCCCGCCTTCAATCTTCCCCAGCATCAGGGTCTTTTCAAAGGAACTGGTTCTTCGCATAAGGTGGCCAAAGTATTGGAGTTTCAGCTTCAGCAACAGTCCTTCCAATGAATATTCAGGACTGGTTTCCATTAGGATTGACTAGTTGGATCTCCTTACAGTCCAAGGGTCTCTCAGAGTCTTCTCCAACACCACACTTCAAAAGCATCCATTCTTCAGTGCTCACCTTTCTTTATAGTGCAACTCTCACATCCATACATGACTCATGGAAAAACCATAGCTTTGACCAGACGAACCTTTGTTGGCAAAGTAATGTCTCTGCTTTTTAATATGCTATCTATATTGGGCATAGTTTTTTTCCAAGGAGCAAGCATCTTAATTTCATGGCAGCATTCATGATCTGCAGTGATTTTAGAGCCCCCCAAAATAAAGTCTCTGTTTCCACTCTTCCCCAATCTATTTGCCATGAAATGATGGGACTGTATGCCATGATCTTAGTTTTCTGAATGTTGAGTTTTAAGCCAACTTTTTTGCTCTCCTCTTTCACTTTCATCAAGAGGCTCTTTAGTTCTTCACTTTTTGCCATAAGGGTGCTGTCATCTGCATATCTAAGGTTATTGATATTCCTTGCGGCAATCTTGATTCCAGCTTGTGCATCATCCAGCCCGGCATTTCACATGATGTACTCTGCATATAAGTTAAATAAGCAGGGTGACAATATACAGCCTTGACTTACTCCTTTTGCTATTTGATACCAGCCTGTTGTTTCATGTCCACTCTGACTGTTGCTTCTTGACCTGTATATAGATTTCTCAGAAGGCAGGTCAGATGCTCTGGTATTCCCATCTCTTTTAGAATTTTTCACAGTTTCTTGTGAATCCCACAGTCAAAGGCTTTGGCATAGTCAATAATGCAGAAACAGATGTTTTTCTGGAACTCTCTCACTTTTTCGATGATCCATCGATGTTGGCGATTTGATCTCTGGTTCCTCTGCCTTTTCTAAAACCAGCTTGAACATCTGGAAGTTCACGGTTCACATATTGCTGAAGCCTGGCTTGGAGAATTTTGAGCATTACTTTGCTGGCTCTGTCAGTAAAGAATTTGCCTGCAATGCAGACCTGGGTTTTATCCATGGGTTGGGAAGATCCCCTGGAGAAGGGAAAGGCTACCAACTCCTGTATTCTGGCCTGGAGAATTCCATGGACTGTGTAGTTCATGGGGTCACAAAGAGTCAGATACAACTGATCAACTTTCACTTTGCTAGCATGTGAGATGAGTGCAATTGTGCGGTAGTTGGAATATACTTTGGCAATGCCTTTCTTTGGGATTGGAATGAAAACTGATCTTTTCCAGGGCCAGAGAGGTGGAGAATAATGCTTAAAGCACACAGGGCCGAAGGTGAGAACTCACCTTTTAAAGCTTCATTTCTCTTCCTGCTCCTGCTTCTCTCCCTCAGCTCCATTTGATGCTGAGAGAAAAGAAAAAAAGGACAGGGGATCCACTTTCTCTCTCCCTTCTCTAGGCAAGCATCAGACACTCAGTGGCCACTCATAATATGATTTTCTATGTTTAACAGAGCTCTGTCGGTTTTCTTTCCTTTCACTCATTTTTAAAGCAGATACTTCCTACCACTTTGGTTTCATATTTTTGGACTTAACAAAGTTGTGAATAGCAAGCACAGTCAAGGAAAATTGATACCTGCAGTAACCCATAGGAAATAAACTGTAGAGTTCCATATTCTGGTATTGTGATTATATTGTTTTATATTAAAAAAAGAAAAGAAAAGAATTTTTTTTAATTTTATTTTTCCCCATCTTGCAAAGTATAGTGACCCCTGTTTCCATTAAATTTGAATAAAGACTATTTTTGCTTGACCAAAAAAAAAAAAAAAATTAAAAAAAAAAAAAAAAAAAAAGCAGATACAAATATTTTCTGTTTTCCTTCTGTGAAGAACATAAAGAAGGATTTTCAACATGAGATTCACGCTGAACTTCTTTCATCACTGTTCCTCAGCTTAAGAAATGCGCACGTTCTCAGACCTAAGGGTGAGTGTGAGCGCTGTCAGTTAGGTCTCTGCTTCCTGAGACCAGGGCCCCTCCAATCCCTGCTCTGAGGCTCTCGGCACCTCAGCAGTGACCTCAGATTAGTCCTGGTCAGAGACACCTGTTCACATCTGGCGAACTGGTATCAAAGTCTGTCCTATGCTAAGGCTGAACTCAGTGTCCAGTCCTCAGACCCTGTATCTGGGGACTTGCCTGGGAGGCCTCCACCACCCCTGGAAACTAGTTTGAGATCTTTGGATTGAAATCGCAGTGTTCACGGTATGCCCTCCCATCCTGGTTTGTACCTAAAGGGATGATGCTCTATTCTTCCTTGAGAATAGATGTCCTGTTCTTTACCGTCCCAGGAGTCTTTCTAGTCGATTCAGAAATTTGGAAATAATAATAGTAAAGAAGAGAGCATCTTGTGCTTGTGAGTCTGGGCCAAGGGTCCCTTACCTTCCTGATCAATCATTAATCACCTCCAAAATGGAACTGGGGCCAAGTATCAAACTTCAGCCAAGTATCAGAAGTGCTTTTCAGAGCACAGAGAGGATTCTCCGTCATTTGATGCACACTGCTGCCTTCAGGAAACTGAGCAAAAGGTGTGCCCTGGGGGCTAAAGCCCTGGACCCCATCACAGAGCTGTGGTCTGGTCAGAGAGGGGTCCTGAGGGTGGGGAGGGAGGAATAGGGGAGGAGGCTGGACTGTGGTCCCTCCCAAAACATCCAGCCACACTCTTTGTCCTTGGTATCTCTCAGTCACTGAGGACGTTCAAGTGCCCATCAGTGTCCCAAAGGTGGGATCACAGTCCCCACCTGGAATTGGGTTAAATGGAAGCTGGGAAAATATGTAGTCAAGCTCCTTACAGGGATAAAATGGAAAGTTGACATTTTGCCTATTCCTTTCCTGCTTGTACAGTTGTGAGGTGGTAGGAGGCGCTGCTGCTATGCCCATGAAGAACTGCACCTTTGTTAGCTACAGTTCTGTGGGATATGAAAGCAAACCCCATTCAGTGTCAAAAAATCCAGTGGCCTGTCCATTGGGCGGCAGCCACAATAGCTGGAGCGTATGTGGACAAGCATAAGATGACTTAACAAGTTTATTCTGGAAGATTACAGACATTTTTGGTAGCTCTTTACACTGCATCACTCACACACTGAGGAATGTCATATCCTTTAACAGTGAGCAAAATGTTCACAAAAATTAAACTGGTCTCATATCTGGATAATCTGTAACATAGAAAACTTTTTCCTTTAAGTAATTCAGTCCTTGCATGAAAGTTGATCCAAATGTTAATGATTACACTTACGTGAATGAGACTTTAGGCATGAAATTCGCCCGAGGTTTATATTTTTCCTCATCTCACTAAAACACTCTTTTAGGGCCAGACGATGTCGGAAACATTTCTTTTTATTCTCCAGTAGTATACCACCTCACCTGCACTGGGTTCCAACATCCTCCTTTCGATGATTGTTCGGCAGCTAGTTGCAATTTTGGTGTTCTTGCAGGATATCATACACACATGTGCTTCTACTCCACCATCTTGCCACAACGAGCTGCTGAACAAGCATCAACAGGAGGATGTTGGAACCCACCAGAAAAAGACTCCCCACATCCAAGGATAAAAGAGATATCTGTATGCAGGTCAAAAAGCAACAGTCAGAACTGGACATGGAAAAATGGAGTGGTTCCAAACTGGAAAAGGGGTACATCAAAGCTGTATACTGTCACCCTGCTTCTTTAACTTATATGTAGAGTACATCATGTGAAATGCAAGGCTAGGTGAAGCACAAGCTGGAATTAAGATTGCTAGGAGAAATATCAGTAACTTCAGATACTCAGATGACATCACCCTTATGGCAGAAAGCGAAGAAGAACTAAAAAGCCTCTTGATGAAAGTGAAAGAGGAAAGTGAAAAAGTTGGCTTAAAACATAACATTCAAAATGGCATCCAGTTCCATCACTTCATGGCAAATAGAGGGGAAACAATGGAAACAGTGACAGAATGTACTTTCTTGGGCTCTAAAATCACTGCAGATGGTGACTGCTGCCATGAAATTAAAAGATGCTTGCTCCTTGGAAGAAGAGTTAAGACCAACTTAGACAGCATATTAAAAAGCAGAGACATTACTTTGCCAACAAAGGTCCATCTAGTCAAACCTATGGTTTTTACAGTAGTCATGTATGAATGTGACAGTTGGACTATAAAGAAAGCTGAGCACCAAAGAATTGATATTTTGAGCTGTGGTGTTGGAGAAGACTCTTGAGAGTCCCTTGGACTGCAAAGAGATCCAACCAGTCCATTCTGAAGGAAATCAGTCCTGAATATTCATTGGAAGGATGGATGATGACGCTGAAGCTCCAATACTTTGGCAACCTGATGTGAACAGCCGACTCACTGGAAAAGTTTCTGATGCTGGAAAACATTGAGGGCAGCAGGATAAGAGGGTGACAGAGGATGAGATGGCTGGACGGCATCACCGACTCGATGGCCATGGGTTTGAGCAAACTCAAAGAGATAGTGAAAGACAGGGAAACCTGTCCTGAGCTTGCAAAGAATCAGACATGACTGAATGACTGAACAACCAAACAACATCTGCACTGATGTGCTCACCAGCTGTGTTTATTGTCTACTCTCTTACTTTGCCAACAAAGATCCGTCTAGTCAAGACTATGGTTTTTCCAGTCATCATGTATGGATGTGAGAGTTGGACTGTGAAGAAAGCTGAGTGCCAAAGAATTGATGCTTTTGAACTGTGGTGTTGGAGAAGACTCTTGAGAGTCCCTTGGACTGCAAGGAGACCCAACCAGTCCATCCTAAAGATCAGTCCTGGGTGTTCATTGGAAGGACTGATGTTCAAGCTGAAACTCCAATACCTTGGCCACCTGATGCGAAGAGCTGACTCATTTGAAAAGACCCTGATGCTGGGAAAGATTGGGGGCAGGAGGAGAAGGGGACGACAGAGGATGAGATAGTTGAGTGGCATCACCGACTTGATGGACATGGGTTTCGTTGGACTCCGGGAGTTGGTGATGGACAGGGAGGCCTGGCATGCTGCAGTTCATGGGGTTGCAAAGAGTTGGACACAACTGAGTGACTGAACTGAACTGAACTGAACTAGTGGTAAAGAACCTGCCTGCCAATGCAGGAGATGTAAGAGACCTGGGTTCGATCCCTGGTAGGGACGATCCCTGGAGAAAGGCATGGAAACCCACTCCTGTATTCTTGCCTGGAAATTCCATGGACAGAGGAGCCTGGTGGGCTATGGTCCAGTGGGTCATAAAGAGTTGGACACGAATGATGCAACTTAGCACACACGCAAGCCTCATTATCATATTCTTATCCAAATTATTGAGGTATGATTCACTCGGTTTGTGGTAAGAATGAAACAAACTGCTTCACTAACTAACAAACAGAATGGAGAGAGGCACCCTTTAAAACACACCCATATTGCCATATACAATTCACAATTTGTAACTAAAAATGTGTGGAAACCAATCTTAGTAGACTGTTTAGACATTAAAGAGCTATGGGAAATAGGCTGCATTTTGAGTTTGCCTTATTCTATTTTCATTCAAAAATTTCTTTTCTACATATACCATATCTCTTACTAGAGGATTTTGGGTGCCTGTGAATCAAGGAAAATTTGCAAATAAGTCAAAATGTAACAGAAACTTCATTCACAGATGCTTCAGTTTTCTGTTTTATTGATACCACTTTATAGATGGACTGGAATCAACTAAAGCCTGTTGAAAATACATATGTAAATAGTAACTAATGGCTTTCATATTTTCATTACATTGAGAAAATTTATTCTCTTTTTTAAAAAGTACTTTGCAAGCAGATCATAAATCAATTTTTTAAAATGGCATCAGTCAGTCTCACCAGTTAAGAGTGACTGGAGCAGCCTCTGGGAGGACCTTTCAGGAAATTCACCCAAGTACAAAGAGGACTCCAATGTAAGCATAGCTGACATATCCAGTTTCTATCACCCCATTACCCCTGGCATTTTCTACAATATAAGTAGGTTTTGATTTCCATCTTCTATTTACAAAAATTTAAATCACATATAGAAAAACTTAGGAGATTCTGTGGACTATTACTTTTTATGAAGAGTGAATAGAAAAACAAATTAATATGTTATTTCTGATTCAATTTGGAAATGGAATTTAAGATTCACGTGAATAGTCTCAGGCTTTCCAGGTGGCACTAGTGGTAAAGAAACCGCCTGCCAATCCAAGAGACATAAGAGATGTGGGTTCCGTTCCTAAGTCAGAAAGATCCCCTGGAGGAGGCCATGGCAACTCATTCCAGTATTCTTTCCTGAAGAACCCCATGGACAGAGAAGCCTGGCAGGCAACAGTCTATAGGGTCGCAAAGAGTCGGACATGACTGAACCTCCTTAGTACACTTATACCTGAATAGTCGCATTTTCACGCTTTATAACTATGATAGCTGCCTCCTCACCCAAAAAAGTCACAGCTGATCTCTTATGAAAAAGCATTCTTTAGGTTTAAATCTATATAAACTAGTATTATTCAGCAACTTTATTATCCTGATTTTAAGTTTCTTTCTTTTTTTTTTTTTTTTTAATTCTATGAGCCTTCCTGGTATGTAATTGAAACTCACTCCTGCTTCTAAAACCAAGCTGGAATTTCTTAAAAACTCCACTTCTTTGGTTTTTTCCTAAGATCACGTCCTGGGCATCCTGTTCATCAATGATGCTACAATATAGAAAGTATGATCCTCACATGCTCAATTGCATCCAACTCTGTGAACTCATGGACACTAGCCTGCCATGCTCCTCTGTCCATGGAATTTTCCAGGCAAGAATACTGGAGTGGGTTGCCATTTCCTTCTCCAGCGGATCATCTTGAACCAGTGACTGAACACGCCTCTCTTGGGTCTCCTGCTTTGGGAGGTGGATTTTTTGCTCCTTCACCACTAGTGAAGACCTCTATAAAGTAGAAGATAGATGTAAAATGCGAACATCAAAAAAATTAATCAATCTAAATAAGGATATAAGAAAGACACATGACAGCAAATCTTAACATAAGACTATTTAATTAGTCATAACAAATAATTTATGACCAACAGAAAAGAATGAAAACCAAAATCATCTAGAGATGCTACCAAAATAGGTAGCTGTGGATTTTCACAATGCTCTTAGAAAATGTTAAGTGACAGGCTGGATTTAAGACACATTGGACAGGAGACGAATTACTAGTTTCAGATCACATAGTAGGAGAAATCATTAATTCTATGCAAAGGCAGTGTTACTGACTTAGTTAAAAAGGTCATTATTCCCAACCATTTATTTTTTCATTTCTTATTTTTTTTCAGCTTCACCACACAGCATAAGGGGTCTTCATTTCCCAATCAGGGGTTGACACTGTGCCCCCTGCAGGGGAGTCTTAATCACTGGACCACCAGGGAAGTCCCCCAAACTGTTTATTCTTAATTAGAGATTAATTTAAATATTAGCATAGGCATTGAAAATCCACACTAGACCCATCTTTGGAATAGATTACTGGTAAGCATTATGTTCATGGGGTTCTTAAGAATGCTGAAGTGGTTTGCCTCCAGAGAAAACCTGTATGCAGGTCAAGAAGCAACAGAACCAGACATGGAACAATGGACTGGTTCCAAATCGGGAAAGAAGTACGTCAAGGGTCTCCTGCAAAGTGCCAGGCTATATGAAGCACATCTTGGATTCAAGATTGTCGAGAGAAACATCAATAACCTCAGATATGCAGAACACCACCCTTTCAGCAGAAAGTGAAGAACTCAAGAGTCTCTTGATGAAAGAGAAGAGCAAAAAAGCTGGCTTATAACTCAACATTCAAAAAACAAAGATTACAGCATCTGGTCCCATCACTTCATGGCAAATAGATGGAGAAACAGTAACAGACTATTTTCTTGGACTGCAGAATCACTGCAATGGTGATTACAGCCATGAAATTAAAGACGCTTGTTCCTTGGAAGAAAAGCTATGACAAAGCTAGACAGCATATTAAAAAGCAGGGACATTACTTTGTCAACAAAGGTCTACATAGTCAAAGCTATGGTTTTTTAGGTAGTCACGTATGGATGTGAGAGTTGGACCATAGAGAAAGCTGAGCACCGAAAAATTGATTCTTTTGAACTGTGGTGCTGGAGAAGACTCTTGAGAGTTCCCTTGGATTGCAAGGAGATCAAACCAGTCAATCCTAAAGGAAATCAATCCTGAAGGACCCTTGCTGAAGCTGAAACTCCAATCCTTGGCCACCTGATGCAAAGAGCCAACTCACTGGAAAAGACCCTGATCTGGGGAAGATTGAAGGCAGGAGAAGGGGAAGACAGAGGATGAGACGGTTGGATGGCATCACCAACTCAATGGACATGAGTTTGAGCAAGCTCCGGGAGATGGTGAAGGACAGGGAAGCCTGGACTGCTGAAGTCCATGGGGGTCTCTAAGAGTTGGGCACGACTGAACAAAAACTACAAAGCATTATGTACAATCTATACCACTTATTGGGGTCCCTCCTGGCTCAGATGGTAAAAAATCTGTCTGCAATGCAGGAGACCCAGGTTTGAACCCTGGGTCGGGAAGACCCCCTGGAAAAGGGAATGGCAACACACTCCAGTATTTTTCCCTGGAAGAATTCCATGGACAGAGGAACCTGGCAGGCTACAGTTCATGGGGTCGCAAAGAGTCAGGCAATACTGAGAGATTAACACTTCGACTTTTCACACCACTTAGTAATGTAACAGCATTAAACCTCCATTCCTAGAAGGCTAGCTCAGTCAATGGGATGGTAAGTCCCATCAGACTCTAGCAAGCTCTGAGGCTGGCAAATATTCAGGTAAGAAAGCTAATGAAAGAAACATTTGGATATACAAAGACATAGAAAGTATAGGAAACTTAGACTTTCCTAAAAGAATTCCTCCAGCATATTCTCTAGTGCAAACACACACTAAATTCAAGAGACTGGGAAACACAAGACCCAAGAACAGTGGCAGCATCACTAGTAACACACGATTGAGTCTAAACCACTGTCAATAAGTAATAACCTGGATATAAACTCCCATATGAAACCAGCAGTAGGACTGCAGTGGGACTATTAAAGCTCTTGGCCAAATGCAGGGAGAATAAAAGAGCCCTACTCTCAGTGTCTCCACTGTCCATTCATTATTGGTGAAACAGCAGTCCTTAGAGAATAATACCCCTGCTTGATCAAACTCAGCGCCTACCAGTACATACACAAACTCCTTGAGAACTTTTGGGACTTCCCTGGTGACTTAGACGGTAAAGATTCTGCCTGCAGTAGAGGAGATCGGGGCTCAACCGCTGGGTTGGGAAGATCCCTTGAAGTAGGAAATGGTAACCCACTCCAGTATTCTTGCCTGGAGAATCCCACAGACAGAGGAGCCTGGCAGGCTACGGTCCAAGGGGTTGCAAGAGTCAGACACAACTTAGCGAAGATCATGGCTAAGTTCATGGTTCAACAGTATGTGAACCATGAACTTCCAGATGTTCAAGCTGGATTTAGAAAAGGCAGAGGAACCAGAGATCAAATTGCCAACATCATTGGATCATGACAAAAGCAGAGTTCCAGAAAAATATCTATTTCTGCTTTATTGACTATGCCAAAGCCGTCAAAAAATATTTTGATTTCTGTCATACATCAGCATGAATTAACAATAGGTGTACATATGTCCCCTACTTCTTGAATCTCCCTCCCACCTCTTGCCCATTCCCACCCCTCTAGGTTATTATAGAGCCCCAGTTTGAATTCCTTGAGTCATATAGCAAATTCCCATTGACTATCTATTTACCTGCTTTTTTACTGAGTGGAATTTATGTGGAATTTGTTGAAATGAGGCTGTATCTCACATATACGCACATGTGATACCTGGTACAAAGTGCTTTTAGGTGAAAAAAATATGTTCCAGAGTTGGCTTTCCTGCATATTAATAATCAAAAAAAAACAAACTTTGTGCAACATTTGAACAAATTCTTATGGAAATTAAAAGGAAATAACTGCCTATGAACAAAACACAAAACACAACTAAAAGAGCTTTGAGAAGACACAAGACAAACACAAATCAAAATATGTCCTGAGAAGAAACAACTTTGAAACTAGTATTGGCACTGGGTCACATTCCTGGGAATCAATTTGGTTCTAGCTTCTAGGATTGATGGGAACATGAGTATATTAAGAGCATCTCTGATTTAGGACACAAAATGGAAGATTAGTATATATTTCACTGTACATTCAGAAAACTGTGTGTGTGTGTGTGTGTATACAAACATGTTGTTGCTGCTGTTGTTGAAGTCATCAAATCATGCATCATTCTTTTGCAACCTCATGGACTATAGCCACCAGGCTCCTCTGTCCTACAGACTCTCCAGGCAAGGATACTGGAGAGGCTTGCAATTTCCTTCCACAGGGAATCTTCCTGATCCAGGGATCAAACTCAGGTCTCATGCATTGACAGGCGGGTTTCTTTACCCCTGAGTCAACTGGGAAGCCCCTATACAAACATGAGGATATTGTATCTGTAGAGTATGGGCACTTTGTTATTATTGTTAAATATACAGCAAAAAAAGAGTTAGCTTTCAGAAATTGTCATTATTTTAAACCTCAGTCAAAATTTTACACTTGACAAATCAGAAGAATGAGCTGAAGAATATTTAAGAGTAATAAACAGAGTTAATTTCCTAATTCATTCATTTCATCATGTATTTAAACATAGCAGAAGTTGTGTTTCAAAGTACCATTTCCTGTTATAATTTGTAAGAAAACAAAATATAAATTTAGCTAAAGAATATTCTTTTTGAAAGTAGAATCCCTGAAATCCAGCTCTAAGTATGTCTCTAAGTTGATATATGTTTTAAAGGTGTAACTGAGTTATTACTGGTAAATGAATAAGAAAAGAACTACAGATGATGCAGGCCTTACATACCTTCTTGAAATGTTTTGTGGGCGCTTAGAATCATTCACCCTACAGAATAAGGTAGTTCTGTTTTTGCCCATAGTGACAGGAACAGTCCCAGGGTTTCCCCTCCTGGAGATCGTGGTGGAGCAGAGAGGCCTGGAAGTCTAGCTCCAAGTCCTCCAACCGTCCAAAGAAACTGCCGGTGTGAGGCCAACTGCTGCTCCTCGGGGATGGAAGGGTCCTGCCCCAGGATTCCAAGGATGGTACTGGCCTCAGCGGCAGTTAAATGAGAAGACTCTACTGTGCAGGCTTGATGGGCATCCATGTGTCATGGCCCAGCCTGTGGGAAAGGAGAAAATCCTTCCCTGGAACATACAGGGGGAGACATCCAGAAGGGCATTCTGCTGAGGACATTGAGAGTGGATCATTCAACATAGCCTTTAAAAAAGTCTTTTTAACTAGAGGATGATTGCTTTACTATGTTGTGGGGGTTTCTGCTGTACAGCCATGTGAATCACTCATAACTATAATATTTCTGCCATACAATTCTGTGTATGTATGTACAATGTATATATATGATATAATGTATATACATTATATATTCCCTCCCTCATGAGCCTCCCTCCTACCTCCTACACCCCGCCCCTCTAGGTCCTCGTAGAGCACCAGGCTAGGCTTCCTGTGATATATAGCAGCTTCCCATTAGCTATCTATTTTACACATGGTGTTATATATATATATGTCAATATGACTTTCTAAATCAGCCCAACGTCTCCTTCCCCTGCTGTGTCCACAAGCCTGTTTGCTATGTCTACATCTCTGTTGCTTACCTGCAAAAACATCAATCAGTACCATTTTTCTAGATTCCATATGTATGCATTATCCTTATATAGGCATTAATATTGATATGTGTTTTTCTCTTTTCTTACTTACTTAAGTCTATGTTCATTCTCCTCGCTACAATAGACTCAATTTCATTCCTTTTTATGGCTGAATAATGTTCCACTGTACATATGTACCCCAACATCTTTATCCATTCATCTGTCAATGGATGTCTAAGTTAACTTCCACATCCTGGCTACTGTAAATAGTGCTGCAATGAGCATTGGAGTACATGCGTCTTTTTGAATTGTGGTTTTCTCAAGGTATATGCCCAGTTATGGGATTACTGGGTCATATGGTAGTTTTATTCCTAATTTTTTTAAGGAATCGCCATACTGCTGTGCATAGTGGCTGTATCAATTTACATTCTCACCAACAGTGCAGTGCACGAGGGTTCCCTTGCCTCCACATTCTCTATAGCCATTCTGACTTGTGTGAGGTGATACCTCATTGTAGTTTTGATTTGTATTTCTCTAATAATGAGTGATGTTGAGTATTTTTTCATGTGTTTATTGGCCATCTGTATGTCTTCTTTGGAGAAATGTCTGTTTAGGTCTTCTGCCTGTTTTTTGATTGGGTTGTTAGTTCTTTCTGATATTGAGCTGCATGAGTTGTTTATATATTTTGGAGATTAATCCTCTGTCAATTGTTTTCTTTGCAATTATTTTCTCCCATTCTTACAGTTGTCTTTTAGTCTTGTTTATAGTTTCCTTTGTTGTGCAAATGCTTTTAAATTTAATTCGATCCCATTTGTTTATTTTTGTTTTTATTTCCATTACTCTATGAGGTGGATCAGAGAGGATCTTGCTATTATGTAGTCAAAGACTGTTCTGCATATGTTTTCCTCTAAGAGTTTTACAGTTTCTGGCCTTATATTTAAGTCTTTAAGCCATTTTGAGTTTGTTTTTGTGTATGTGCTAGAAATTGTTCTAATTTCAAAGAGTCCTTCATCCATCATTCTCCAGGCATTCTGTCTATGAGATCAAATCCCTTGAATCTACTTCTCACTTCCTCTGTATAATCCTAAGGGATTTGATTTAGGTCATGTCTGAATGGCCTAGTGTTTTTCTCTGCTTTCTTCAATTTAAGTTTCAATTTTGCAATAAGGAGTTCATGATCTGAGCCACAGTCAGCTCCTGGTCTTGTTTTTGCTGACTGTATGAGCTTCTCCATCTTTGACTGCAAATAATATCATCAATCTGATTTCAGTATTGACCCTTTGGTCATGTCCATGTGTAGAGTCGTCTCTTGTGTTGTTGCAAGAGGGTTCTCTTGGCAAGAACCAGTGCATTCTCTTGGCAAAACTCTATTAGATTTTGCCCTGCTTCATTTTGTACTCCAAGCCCAAACTTGCCTGTTACTCCAGGTATCTCTTGACTTCCTACTTTCGCATTCCAGTCCCCTGTGATGAAAAGGACCTCTCTTTTTGGTATTAGTTCTAGAAGCTCTCATAGGTCTTCATAGAATGGTTCAACTTTAGCTTCTTCAGCATCAGTGTTTGGGGCATAGACTTGGATTACTGTGATGGGGAGTGCTTTGTTCTGGAAAGGAACCAAGATCATTCTGCCGTTTTGAGATTGTACCCAAGTACTGCATTTTGGACTCTTGTTGATTATGAGGGCTACTTAATTTCTTCTAAGGGATTCTTGTCCATGGTAGCAGATATAATGGTCATCTGAATTAAACTCACCCATTCTCATCCATTTTAGTTCACTGATTCCTAAGATATCCATGTTCACTCTTGCCATCTCCTGCTTGACCACTTTCAATTTACCTTGACTCAAAGACCTAACATTCCAGATTCCAATGCAGTATTGTTCTTTATAGAATCAGACTTGACTCTTACCACCAGACACATCCACAACTCAGTGTCTGGCTCAGGCACAACTTTGTCTCAGGCTCTTCATTCCTTCTGGAGCTATTTTCTGCTTTTCTCCAGTAGCATATTGAACACCTACTGACCTAGGGGGTTCATCTTTCAGTGTAATATCATTTTGCCTTTTCATACTGTTCATGGGATTCTCAGGGCAAGACTGCTGAAGTGGTTTGCCATTCCCTTCTCCAGTGGACCACATTTTGTCAGAACTCTCCACCATGACTTGTCTGTGGGTGGCCCTACAGGGCGTGGCTCAACATTTCATTGAATTACACAGGCTGTGAACCATGTGATATTTGTATGTATAGTAAAAAAAAATTTTTTTTTCTTAATATCTTTGAAATTTTGGCAAATTTCCCGAAACTCCTGCACTTACTATTAATTTCTTGCTGTATTTTTTCTCCATGGTATTTGCCATTATCAAGTCTATATACTTATAAGCTCTGCTCAACTGTGCAGCACCTTCACTTACAATCAAGTGTTATTCCTCAGTAGTATCTATAAGCATCCGATTCTTTCCATTTCAAAATGTGTTTTCTACTATTTTCTAGGGAAGAAAATTTTTATATCCTACACTGTTAAACTTTACATGCTTTTGAAGTCTAATTTAAGAAATGTAATTTAAATCACCTGAGCTTTTTTTTAGATTATTATTAATAAAATTTTGCTGAATCCTCTATAACTGATTTAACATATTTCTACATAGTCATATATACTTTCTACAACATTTATAAGACAAGCAGTTCAGAGAATTTTTTACAATTCTGATCATACATCTACTTATTGAATATACCTTTCAAATCTATTGATGACTAATATTCTCCTTTTAATGTGGTCTACATGGTATAACTCAGAGCTTAAAATAGCAAAATTGAAATGAAGTATATGAAATACATATATTATTTTGTTTGTAGAAACTGAAAACATAGATTTAAATTATTGAAAATAGTTTTATTAATTATGTAACTAATAATTAAATAATTTGTTATTAATTTTTTAAAATAATAATTTTCAGCTGTGAGAATTTTAGTTTTAGTGTATCTTTTTAATGAGTAGAATTCCTTTGCCTTACTCAAGAAATAATTTAATTCTTATAATTTTAGTGATATGAGTAACTTGTCCATATATTTTCATCTCTTTGATTCAGATCCCAGATTCTGTTTACCTTCAGGTTCACACACCAACAATAAGGAGAAAGGAATATCATGGTAGAATCCTCTTTCCAAACTAAGATACTTGATAAGGTACAAATTTAGCAGGTCCTTGAAAAATTACAGTAAGTTGGTTTTGGTCACTAATTCACCCCTTCCTCCCTCCCTCCCTCCAATCTTTCCTTCTCCCCTCCTTCCCTCCTTGCCTCGCTCCTGCTTTCCTTCCACCCCTACTTCTCTCTCTCCCTCCTCCCCTCCCTCTTTTCCATCCTGCCTTCTTTCTTTCATTTTCTCCTAGAGACTTCTGGCTAAAGATAGCAGATTCAAAAATACATATTTTTTATTTCTAATGAAATTCATTAAACCAACTAAAGAGAGAGAAAGGGTGCACAAATAAGTCAACATAATTTTGCAAGATAGAAGAGCCTGAGTGAAGGGTTACGAGGGCTGAAAAATCTGACTATCAGGTATTTAAAAGGAATGGCCAAAAAGTCACAAGATAATTAATATTTTGGGAACCTAGAAGGATTCAGGGATTAGGGACACCAGATTATGAAACTGACCAACTTCCAAGAGCCAGAGACAGTTTTGAAGCTTCTGGATCATCCAGATCTTGACTCTCCCTGCTGTGACTATGGCAGAAATTATATATATGTGTGAACACTACCAAAACACTTCCTGCGGGAGTTTGTTATGAAGTAAAAGTATATGAGACTGAACACAGCATTGTAACCTATTAAGGGGAGTTGCAGAATTAAGTACAGACTGACTACTTTTTCTTTTTTCTTTCTTGTCCATTTGGTAAAAAAAAAAATATATGTATATATATATATATATATATATATACACACACATATATTTTTACCCTTTGGAGTATTAATAAGTCATCAGCTCAGTTGGTTAAGAATCCATCTGCAATGCAGGAGACCCTGGTTTGATTCCTGAGTCAGGAAGATCCACTGGAGAAGGGATAGGCTACCACTCCAGTATTCTTAGGCTCCCCTGGTGGCTCAGCTGGTAAAGAATCTGCCTGCAATGTGGGAGACCTGCATTCCATCCTTGGGTTAGGAATATCCTCTGGAGCAGGGAAAGGCTACCCACTCCAGTATTCTGGTCTGGAGAATTCCATGGACTCTATAGTCCATGGGGTCACAAAGACTCAGACACAATTGAGCCATTTTCATTTTCATGGTTTTCTTAGAATGTCTGGTTCATTATAATCAGTGCGAGAATCATTTTAAATATAATCAACTTCAAAACCAAACTTTTTGAATATTAATATTATATATATTAATTTCTCTGTAGATTAAAATCACATGTTTTTCTGAAAAATGTCAAAAGCAAAGGAATTATTATTTTCTCCATTATCTTATTTGGGTATTCCTTTCTGTTGATATATGTATACATATATATATATATATAATATATATGGTAAGACGTTTATAAGATCTTCTGTAATTAAATATTTTAAGGAAGAAAAACTACAGGTGACCATAAAGTCTGGCAATAGTGACAATGTGTTTAAAATAGAATCCTCTTAACTGCTTCATCTAGGATAAAGGGCAAGTTTATGCTATGGAAACTGAACCCACAAGTCACTTGAAGCAACATATGACAGATGCAGGTGCAATGACTGATGAGAATGCTGCTTTGCTGCATCCTGTTCATTACAATTGTGCAGTTTATTGAACTATGCATCGCTAGTGAGGGACAATGCATTCATACGAGAAAAGCAATAAACTATTTATCATGGATATTTGTTTATGTTCTCTGTTTTCAGTTTGTTCAACTTAAATTAAAAAAAAAAACTGAATAATAATCAAATTGAAAAGGAAATAGCACACTTTGCAAACCATTTCCTGTATGGAATTTTCCCCAATTTGTCCCATTGTGTTAATATGAAACTCACCTGTATAACTTTCACTGCAAAAAAATACCACCCTGTAGAACTACAGGACAACCACGACACATTCCATCACGCTGTGATTCAATGAAGTTATAAGGAAGTAAGATTGAAAATTAATTATAAATTCTGTTGTTGAAATATTTAGGCCCAAAGGGGGCCTAAATGATGGGATGATACTGTCATCTGATAGATAATCTAACTCAACAATGATAAATGTGCAACAGCTATGATTAATGTAAATTTTAGCAAGGCAAGGAAAACTAGTTGTTTCTGAGCAGTGAGAAACATTATGAGGTGTAAGTAAAGGGTCCCCTTTGGACAGGGCTGGATACACAACGTGAGGATTTTGATGACTGTTGGGCATTTTGGGTACGTTCAATGCAGACTTTGATTATTATGTGCATTTTCTTCCAATCTGATATGAAGAAGTTCCTTCAGGTAATTTTATTAGGCCATGTGTATATATCAAGCATAGGTGAAAAGATATCTTCTATAAAATTCGACACTATTTGAAGCAAAGTGTCATTTTTAGCCCCGTAATGAACATAAAATGGAGCTTTCCTGCATCTTGGAAACTGTATGTTTTAAAAGAATTATTTTAAAAATGAAAACTCCTACATAGTTCGTTTAAACTATGTTACCTGAACATATGAACCTTATTACATCTTGGAAATATGCATAATACTATTTGAGGGCATTACTACATTTTAAGAAAAAATGTATATTTTGGCCAGAGGACAAAAAAGGAGTATTGCTAGATATGATTCATTTGAAAAATCTTCTGATATTTTTAGCCTGTTTCACTTAAAAATAAAACAGAACCCACACAGTTGACACAAACTGTATGTCCAAAATAATGTGTTAGTTGCACAGTCCCCTGGCAAGTGAGTGAGACGCCACCTGCCTTATTATTGCTGCTTTATTTCATCCCAAAACCCATTTACTGCAGTTTTTTACTTTGTTTCCAAAGTAAAGTAATCTGCATCTTGAAATCAGATCTTTTCCCCAAAGAAGTTTTTAAAAATATGATATGGCACCCTCTGACTGGATATGAATAAAATAAGACAATATTTGACTCTCATTGCAGGTTGGCAGCATTTCACTCGTGTTTAAACTTTGTGACTCTCTAATCCCTGGGGCAGAGCTCAAGCTACTGAAGATCTGTGGAGGAAAGACTTTTGCAGGCCTGCAGGTGGTGAACGCTGGGATTCTTCTGTTTAGGTACAATGGTTACAAAGAGACAAGAGCATGATCCTTTCTCCAAGCAGAGAACCCCATCTGGGGCAATGCTGAAAATGTCTGGATGTCTTAGAGTTCTGGGGGCGGCTCAGGGCACCGTCACTGGTCCTTCCCCTGTGCTGCTGGTTTATGATGTGACATCAGACCCACCTTGAAAGACCTGTCAGTGGGGGGATACTCAGATCCTGAAGAACACTTGTGAGGGGTGTGTGTGGGAGGGCTCAGAGAGAGGTTTCTGTGGGATGCTCTGAGAGGTCTCTGGGTGGGATTTCTCAGAGTGGGTGTTTGGGAGGTCCCCATGTGGGGTCAATGTGGGTCTCTGCATGGGGACACAGTGGGGGACACCACATTGCTGACCTTTCTGCCCATGAAGGCAGGCGAAGGGCTCAGGGACTTGCTCCTTCCTGTTTCTTGTTGTTCTGTCAGTGTTTGTGGGGAGGGAGCAAATTGGCCAAGATTGTGTGTTCAGGCTCTCTAGCCCCACATTTTGTAAATAATGACTATATAACAGCTGAGATCATTTATAGCACTGCGTATGCCCATCACGAGACACTTGCTTGGTCATGGACTACTTTATGCAGTACATCTGAATAAGCTTCACCTGGAAAAGCCTGGAAGGGTGGTTGTGTGTGATTATGCTGTGTTAGGTTATGCTATGGCTGCTGCTATGGCTGCTGCATCAGCCAGGAGAGAATAAACGTGTCTGCAGTTCCTACAGCTCCTTGAGTCTTCTTCCAGCATCTCAGCTCACGCCTTGCCGACCCTGGGTTCAACGAACAGTACGGACAGTGTGAACAGCAAGACAGTTGGCGTCACGAACAGAATCAGTGGTACAGTGTCCTTCTGTGTCACTTCTCTGGGCAGGAGCCTAGTGGGGCCAGAACCCACCCCCCACCCCAAGCACTCCCCTCTCGATGCCTCTCAGAGGCCCAGGCAGCAGCCAGGCTCGAGGTTCCTGCTCCACGCCCCCCTCTCCTGAGCTCTTGCCGTCACTCTGTAACCTGGTCCCAGCCCTCCCATCTGGCCCCAGAGGAGCCCCCACTTCTGCCACATGCCACCAGGTCCTGGTCCCACCTGTGAGGTCCTGACAGGCATGGGGGCAGGGCCATTCCTGCTGCCTCCTGGGTCAGGGTATCCCCCTGGAGCTGGAGTGACTGACACAGAGCCCTGAATTGCTCTAGGGAATTGCGCCTGTCTCCCTGCTTTCTCATGTGAAAAGGCCTGGGGAGGAAAGCTGACTGTACGCTTGTTCCCCACAGGTCACTTCCTGCCCGCTGGCTGACACGTCCAGTCTGCTAGTCTCTTCTCCATCTGGGCTCTGCAGTGAGCAAGGCTGAGGGCAGGCGCGACTTGCCAAACTCTAGCACAGTCGCTGGGCCTGTTGAGTCCCACCTGTTGAGTTCCCTGGGAGCCTCCTTGGGCCTCATGTGTAAGGTAGAGGTCAGGGACCGCAAGTCTGTCCCAAGCTCCCAGTCTTGTGAGAGCTGATAATTTACACTGTGGAGAAGTGAAGCTTCCCTGCTCAGAGCTCCACTCCTCTGGGAGCCTGGACCTCTGTGGAGGAGCTCCAGGTGGCTTCACACAATCTGGGTTCTGAGAGCTGGAGTAGGGGGGAGACTCTGTGGTGGGGCCACTAGGAGCCACCAGGCCCCTAATTTCCTTCCTCTGGGCCTGTAGTTGTGGTGGGATGCCAGGGGCTCCTTGGTCACTACACCATCCATGGACACCTCTGCCACCTGCCTCCTTCCCCTGCATCCCACCCTAGGGGCACAGCGTCCCACTCTCAGACAATGAGGTGACTGCACACAATCATGCCCCTGCTCTTACCCCAGGGGAGGTGGGTGCTGTGAGCAGGGCTGTACTCTCCTCTGGGACAGAGGTGTACTGGCCCTCGGGGGCCTCCATGCTCCACACTGCACACCCTCAGAGCTGAGAATGGGCCTCATCCTCGGCTCTGCTCCAGAGCACGAGAAAGACGAAGGGAGGACGACGCTCCTGGCCATCTCAATCCCAGCTCCTTCTAGGAGAGAAGGGGCTTCGAGGGCAGTGTCGTGTAATCCCACCTTGACATGGGAAAGAGGTTTCTCCCTCCTCTGAACTCGGGCCAGCACTACCCCCAAGCTCCCCTTCTTGTTCCAACATGTGAACTTCTCTCTAATACTTTCTGAGCCTGTGGGGAATTTCAGCCTCTGCAAAGCCCTCCCCCACAGCCACACAAGTTCAAGGTAGAGAGAGAGATGGAGAGAGGACTGAGCTGGATCCTGAGAAGGAGGAGGTCTTTAGGTTCAGTTCACCTTGGCGTGTCCTGAATGCTGTCGCTTGTTTCTGTAATGCTGCTTTTATGGAAACTGAAGGTGCAGTGAGGAGATGTGGTGAGGATGAGTATCCATCGGGATCCACCTCCCTCCATGTCTCTGTCCCATCTGACAGTCAGAGCAGGCACCTGCGAACAGTGGACCCTGATCCCTTCCCTTCCCCCTAGCAGGGCGCAGAGAGGCCATCACCTTTCATGAGAAAAAAGTTTCACTTCGGGAAACAATAAAATCTGCGGTACGAAGAAGTCATTATCACAGAGAAGATGTGCTAAACTTGAGAGAAAAAATTTTTTTCTCTGCTAGGCATGCATTTTTTCTTATAGAAAAGTTTTCCCACCAGGAAAGCTGTGACAATCGTGTTTTGATTAACCAGAAGAGGTTTATTTCTGAGAGAGACAATGCCTTGGACAGTGGAGGGAATAGCCTGGAACACCTGTCACTCTTGATCCATGCTGCTAGCCTCTGCCTAGGGGGGGACCTGGCTCCCTGGAACTGGTCCACTGACTCTTTGTGGGACAGCTGTGGCCCATGGGGGTAGCTTGGTGATGGAAGGCATCTACCATCACTCTCCTTTGCTCTTAGTTGGAGAGAAACCTATGGGAGCAGTAATGTGGACCTAATGGGTCCCAGAATTCTCCTTTGCACCAGCTTAACTCTGAGGCATGAGGTCCACAGTGAAGCACCACCTTCTCCTTTAGGATCCATCCAACAGCTGTCATGAGAGCCTGAGCCTCAGAAGTTCTTGTATCATAAGCAATCTGCTTTTGCCTTGTCCCTGGCTCTGGGCAGTGGCTGTTGCAGGCTTGCCTTTTTGCAGTGTCTCTTCCAATCCTTTGCCTTAATAAGGAAAATCTACTGCAGATGTTGCTTAATCTTTTTTCTCATCCAATGCCCCGGTAGACTCCCCACTCTGCCAAACATTTTTCATGCTGTAATTCTCTCTCCGACCAGTGGGGACAACTTCTTGCTCTGATGTTGGGGCTGCTGCTTCAGGGACTCCAGCTGCCCCTGCTCTTTCCCTCCACTGGAACAACTGGTCATAGGGCATCTGGGAATTGGAAGTGTCTCCTCTGGACAGGACAGAAATTCCTGCAAATCCCAAGTGTTTGTAGAAGTTAACATATCCAAGTGATAGTCTTTGAGGAGTATGTTAGTGGCCCAGTCTTGAAGGAGCACTCCCCTGGTCCAGCCTTTTCTTCTGGTCTCTGAACCCTTGAAACTCAAGCTTACAACACTGTGAATCAGCATGTAGATTGTCTGTGTTTGAGGAAACAGACTTTTTTTAAAATTATTTTATTTATTTTAATTGGAGGCTAATTACTTTACAGTATTGTAGTGGGTTTTGCCAAACATCGACATGAATCAGCCATGGGTGCACATGTGTTCCCCCTCCAGAACCCCCTTCCCACCTCCCTCCCCATCCCATCCCCCAGGGTCATCCCAGTGCACCAACCCTGAACACCCTGTCTCATGCATAGAACCTGGACCGGTGATCCACTACACATATGATAATATACCCATTTCAATGCTACCCTTTCAAATCATCCCACCCTCACCTTCTCCCACAGAGTCCAAAAGACTGTTCTTTACATCTGTGTCTCTTTTGCTGTGACCCTTTTGCATGTAGGGTCATCATTACCATCTTTCTAAATCCCATATATATGCATTAGTATACTGTATTGGTGTTTTTCTTTCTGACACACTTCACTCTGTACAATAGGCTCCAGTTTCATCCACCTCATTAGAACTGATTCAAATGCATTCTTTTTAATGGCTGAGTAATATTCCATTGTGTATATGTACCACAGCTTTCTTATCCATTCATCTGCTGATGGACATCTAGGTTGCTTCCATGTCCTGGCTATTGTAAACAGTGTTGTGATGAACATTGTCTCTTTCAATTCTGAGGAACAGACTTTGTATTCAAGGAGAGGCTTTCATTGCAACTTAGAGACTGTGATCTCCTCAAATGCATATTAATACTTTAGGATTTTATTAGCACACTCAGTTCAAAAGTACCTTTCCAACCAGGGTCCTCCTCCATGGCCTCTTGTTCCCTGGAAGATTGGGAACATGTGTCAAAATCCACTACCGTCACACTAGAGCAGGAGCCTGGGGAGGCCCACCCTGGCTTCCTCCTGTGGCTCATCGATGGCCTTGGACTGGCTGCCTCTGTTAGCTCCCATGACAGATTCATTGTGCCAGATTCTGCCCACAAAGTTATGTTTGTGGGCCTGAGGTGGCTTTCTTCTTGACCAGTCAGAGGGACCTCTGAAGGCTTGTGGACCTCGCCAGGTGGGGGCCCTCCCACAGCCCACAGCAGGCAGGGAGGGGACTTTCCATGGGGAAAACTGCCTCTGTTGTTATCACTTTCTATCCTGAGAGGGGCTGAGGAGGTTCTCCCAAGACCTTGGTTAACTAGGCTTTTGAGTGGTCCCCAGATTCACAGGTTGCTTTCAAGTTGGATCTTGGAAGGGGTATGCAGTGAACCTTTGTCAACTTCAAGCTAAGTATGAACTTGAGGACATTGAGGGGTAGGCCCCATACCTGTGCCTCACCTGAAACATTATTATATGTGCCTTCAGATCCTGCTGAATATAAGGACTGAGTTATATGGGCAAGAGACCATGGGAAGTATTCGTGGAGGCCTCACTATTCTGAGAGAAATCTGGATTTTCTGTTCACTGAGGAGCATTTGACTGTCCGGGAGAGTCTGAGACAAGATTGTCATCTAGTCTCGAACAATGTACATCCACAGGGTTTGGACACTCAGGGATCTGCTCTGCCTTCCTTTCCATAAGGACTCCCAAATCTTATTCTGGATGCTTCCTGCCTGAGCCCAACTCTCTTTGACTCGAGCCTCACTCTTGGAATCTTTGCTGTGGTGCTGGCTGAGGTCATGTACAGATCTTTTAGGATCCTCCCCAAATTCTCATGTATATCCTGGTGAAGGTCCTTCCCTGGTGGGATCTTTGCTGGGCACTTGGACTGTGCATCATGGCTGCTTTTGCCTGGACCTAGAGAGGTCCTTGAGGGCCACTTCTTGCCCTGTACCTGACAAGGTCTTGGGAATTGATCCTGAGGCTGTATCCAATCCAAGGCTTGCATTCTGCAGGGCAGACCACTCTGTTGCTACATGAACCTTTTGGAAAGGTAGTGCTCTAGTTTCTCCCAAACCTCAAGGTTGATCAAATCCCGAGAAGGATGGAGACAGAACTGTGGGCTTGGGAAGACCTGTTCTTCTGGGGAAGGTTGGGAGTTACCTGGCTAAACACCTGCTGAGATCTTTTAACCAAAGAGGGTAAAGTTCTTCCACTTTCTAGTTGCTTTTACAAAAAAGTGACATTCCAGGATTTGAATTGCATTTGGACAAATGATTGTGCCTTAGTTTGGACTCTAGGGCAAGATACTTCACAATACCTAATCTGTGGCTGAGAAGAGATGGTCAGTTTGGGAAATAGGGTTGGAAATGGTCAGGGGTCTCTAACTGAACCCAAAGTGGTGGTTGACATTGGGGCATGGTTTGAGTCAAGGATTGAAGTTGAGCCTGGGTCACAGGGTGAGTCAAGAGCTGAGCAAATGACAGCTGTGAAGTTACTTTAGCTTGAATTTGGAATGGTTCAGCACTAGAGAGTTCATTGAATAAGATAGGGTGTAGCTCTAGAGGAGACCCAGGAACTGTGACAGTAGCCACCAGAGACTCACTGTACAGAAAGAGATCCCAGAAGAGCTGGCTGCCTGTCTTCTGTAGATGGTCCCCCAAAATGTCAGGATACAGGGGCTTCTCAGGACCAGGCAGTTGTTCTGCTTTGCCTTTTATGCTCCAGAAGTGTTGGCGACCCAACGTGTCCTGCTTGTCACCAAGTGACTTGATTCTCTTCTCCAAATAAGTCAGATGGTAGCCTGCCTGCACCTCCTTTTCGTTCTCCTTCCAAATCTTCAGTTCTGCTCTCTTGGTGATTAGCGTCTCCAACAGCTTCTGGACATCCAGGTTGACAAAAGAGAGGCTACCAGCCTCTACCTGTCTGTTTGTGGGGTCTCCCCAAAATGAGGCCTCTGACAGGTGGCGGGGAAGGTGTTCTTGCTGGGACTCAAGTGTGCCAAGGTAGAGAAACTTCAGGCTTTGGCAGTCCCCTGCCACCAAGACAGGGCTGAAAGGGGACAGCTTGAAAGAACAAGGCCTGAGATGGCTGGTCTCCAAGGGGAGAGGGTATGAACTGTGTGAGATGGTGCTCAGTGGGAGTGCTAAGGAGTAGCCCTAGTGAGACACATCATGGAGCCTGTTGGGGAGGGGGTTCAGAGGAGTCTGTTATAGGTGCAGGGCAGCCCCTGGGTCAGGAGGGCATGGCAGGGAAGGGGAAAGAGCAGGTGGCCGAAGTGAAAGTCTGTCCAGGGGAAGGAAAAGCTTTGGTGCTGAGAGAGAGTCAGGAAGGAATCTGAGTGAACAGAAACTGAGGTCACTGATCTTGGAGAAACTGTGGAGGCCTGAGATGGAGGCTGCTCAGTCAGCGGAGGTGGGGACATGGTGGGAGCAGCCTCTTGCCTACATGGCTAGTGGGCTCCAGCAGGGGCTTGCTTGTATACCTCGCCAGGGGTTTCTTGAGAGGAGAGCTGATGAATGGTGCCCTTGTCAGTAGTCCTCCCCAGGTGTCTGCAGGAGACAGGAGGCACAAGCTGTAGCCAGGAGCCCCTGTGGCCAGGAGGGCTGGGCAGGCCAAGCAAGGGTGGGCACCTGCAGCCCACAGCCCTCCCTGGCCCCCAGGCAACTTCACAATGCTCCTGCTGTCCTCACCCCAGGGCTTTAGACTTTCCCACTCCCTAGAACTCCCCCTCCCAACTCAGCCCCAGGCTGCCTGTCTCCCTGGGATAACACCAGAAGTTCTGGGAGGAAGAGGAACCCAGGAGAGATAGGGAAGGTTCTTTACCTTTGCAGATGGGAAGCCAAGTCCCGGACCTCTTCCAGTTCTTTCAGGCAATCTCTGCAAGCTTGAAATCAGCAGACTGGGTCATGATGGTGAAGACAGGGGCCTAGGGGTCTTATAGGCGGTTAAGTACACTGTCTCTTTAAGGGGACACCCCTGGGAGATTGGAGCCCAAGCACCAGCACCCAAGGCCACAGAATGCCTGACAATGATGGTGAAGCTCAGGAAAGGGTTTATCATTTACAAACTGCTTCCACATCCTTGATCCTTTTCTGCCTTTACAATGCCCTTGGGGAAGAATGGGCAGGGGTCACTTCACAGAGGAATCTGAATGATGTTAAACCTTGTGTTCAGGCTCAGAACTAGAGGTCCCACTCCTAATCCAGGGGCTACTGATTCAATGCAGCCCACACACCCCTGCTGGGCCACACCCTTTTCCAAGCCCCTCAGGACTTCATTCTGCAGGGGAATCTGGGAAGTATTTGCATTCTGCTCTCTTCCCAGGAGCTTCCCTGGGGGTTCTGTTTACCGAGGGACAGGAACTACCACTGACCTCCTAGGAGCCTGCAGAGCTGGGTCCTCAGGGCCCTGAGAGACACAGGACCAAACATCAGAACCTACCTTTCAAAGCTCTATCTGTCTTCCTATCCCTGCATCTCCCGCTCGGCTGCATTTGATGCTGAGGGACAGAAAAAACGAGGACCTTGAACCCAGTTCTCATTCTCCCCTCTCTAGACAAGCATCAGCTAGCTACTCAGGGTCCATATATATAATAAGACTTTCTACATTTAACTAACGGAGATCTGTGGTTTTTCTTTCTTTTTACTCATTTTTTTTGAAGGGGACAAAAATATTTTGTTTTCCTTCTTGTAGAACATAAAGTAGGATTTTCAATGTGAGGTTCACCCTGGATTTCTTTTCTCACTGTTCCACTGCCCAAGAAACACGTACATTTTCAGACGTGTGGGGGAATCCGATCTCCCTTCAGTAGACCTCTGCTTCCCAATCCAGAGCCCCACCCCAGCCCCTGCTCTGAGGCTCTCAGGGCTTTAGCACTGCCCTCGTTCAGCCCTCGTCCAAGACACTTATCCTGTGACTGGTGAACCGGTGCTCAGAGTCCTGTGCTGCAGTTGAGATGAACTGAGTATCCAGTCCTCACCCCCTGGTCACTGTGTTTGGGACCTTTCCTGAAGCCCTCTTCCACACTTGGACAACTGGTCTGAAATATTTGGATAGAAATCGTAGTGTTCACTGTGTCCCCTGCCCAGTCTAATTTGTCCCTAGAGGGGTGATGTTTTATTCTTCCTTGAGAATAGTTCTATTCTTTCCCATCTCAAGAGTCTCTCCAGTTGATTCAGAAAATTGGAAATAATAGGAAAAAAGAGAGAATCATGTGTTTGTTGATCAGGGCCAAGGGTTCCTTACCTTCCTGGTGTTTCTGTGTTTCCTAAGAGGTGGTAAAGTTGGTTTATTCTGGAAATAGGGAAAGAACAGGAAAAAGAGCCCCAGTCCAAACAGAGTAACAAGGATGGTTTCAGTCACCCAGGAAGTGGAATCGGAGTCCAGCCAAGGATCAAAGGTGCTTTTAAGAGAGCCGAGAAGAGTCTCCATCTGAACCACACTGCTGTCCTCAGGCAACTAAGCACAGGGTGTATGCTGAGGGACTAAAGTCCTAGGTCCCCATCATAGAGCTGTGCTCTGGTCACAAAGGGCTCCTGAGTGTGGGCAGGGACTACAGTAGAGAAGGCAGCACAGCCCCTCCCCAACCATCCAACCCTGTAGCTCTACTCACCAGCTTCTCATCCTGTTAGAGACAGACATTAATCACGTTTCGATTCTTTATACTTGGAGCTCAGACAATGCTTGGTTCCTCTGAGATCTCTGCTCAAGCCCCATCAGTACCTTTTCAAAATCTGGAGTTGTCCTGGTAGTTTTGGTTAATCCCAGGAATTTGTACTCTCAGGATGCCCTTGTGTGTAACTCCAAATTTTCCACATAGGATTTTGTGCCTTCCATCAACCTAGGCATAGAACTTAAATTTCTTTTATACTTCTTCAGCCATGAGAATTTTGGAAAATATTAAAAAATTTTTAAACTTTTAGTTAATATTCTGATATAAGAACTACTCAATAATGGGACTGGGACAACTAATTATCATGGTATCATGGTGGCAAAAGATAGATTCCTACTTTATAGCAAGCAAAAATATCATTTCCTATTGATTAAAGAATGCACATACAAAAAGCAAAACTTTAATTTTTTTTGGCACTTGGAAACAGAAGGATATATAGAAATGGATTTTTTAAAAAAACAATGAGAAAGCTTAAGCAATAAAAATAGAGAAAAAATTACCAAGGCTTGATTTGTGATGTGAGATGTGATCTATGCTAGAAAATATTTCATGTGCACTTGAGAAAAATGTGTATTCTGATGATTTTAGATGGCATGTCCTATAGATAGCAATTACAGCCATCTGGTCATTTAAGGCTTGTGATTTTTATTAATTTTCTGTCTGAATGAGCTGTCCACTCATGTGAGTGGGGTGTTAAAGTCCCCCACTATTATTGTGTTCCTGTTGATTTCCCTTTTTATAGCTGTTAGCATTTGCCTCGTGTACTGAGGTGTTCCTATGTTGCATGCATATATAATTGTTATAGCTTCTTCTTGAACACTTGATCATTATGCAGTGTCCTTCCTTGTCTTTTATAAAAGTTTTAATGTTAAAATCTATTTTATCTTATATGAGTATTACTTCTGCTTCCTTTTGATTTCCATTTGCATGAAATATCTTTTTCCAGCCCCTCACTTTCAGTCTGTATGTGTCCCTAGGCCCAAAGTGGGTCTTTTCTAGACAGTATACTTAGGGGTCTTGTTTTTGGATTCATTCAGCAATCTGCATCTTTTCATTGGAGGATTTAATACATTTACAATTAAAGCAGTTGTCGATACCTATGATTCAATTACCCTTTAGTTTATTGTTTTGAGTTTGTTTCTGTTGATCTTATCCTTCCCATGAGTTTCCTGCCTAAAGAAGTTCCTTTAACATTTTCATTACAAAGCTGATGTAGTGGTGCTGAATTTTCTTCACATTTGCTTATCTCTTCACACTTGTAATGCTTTTGATTTCTCCGTGGAATCTGAATGTGATTTTTGCTGGGTAGAGTTATCTTGTTTGTAGGTTTCTTTCCTTTCATCACTTCAAGTATATCCTGATACTCCCTTCTGGCCTACAGAGTTTCTGCTGAAAGATCAGCCAGCTGTTAACCTTATGGAGATCCCCTTGTACATCATGTGTTGCTTGTCCCTTGCTTCTTTTAATAATTTTTCCTTTGTGTTTAAGTTGTTAGTTTGATTAATATGTATCTTGGCATATTTCTCCTTGGGTTTATTCAAGGAGATATGTATGTACCTCTCTAGGTTTCATGGACTTTGGTGACTTTTCTTTTCGATGTTAGGGAAGTTTTGACTATAACTTTCTCAAATATTTGATCACATCCTTTCTTTTTTTCTTCTTCTTCTGGGACTGCTATAATTAAAGAAGAATTCCTCTTGATAGGTTACAATGCTGTGTTCAGTCTCATACACTTTTACTTTATAATAACAAACTCCCACAGGAAGTGTTCTGGCAGTGATCCCACATATATAGAGGCATACACTTTCTGCCATAGTCACAGCAGGGACACAGTAGGGAACATCAAGATCTGAATGATCCAGAATCTTCATAACTGCTTCTGCCTCTTTGAAATCAGTCAGATTCATGATCTGATGTCCCTCATCACCGAATCCTTCTAGGTTTCCAAAATATTAATTATAGTGTGACTTTTTGGCAAGTCTTATCTAAGCACATGACATTTAGATTTCTCAGCCCTCCTGACTTCTTGCTCAGGCTTTTCCATCTTCAAAATTATGTTGACTTATTTGTCTGCTCTCTTCTCTGTCTAATTGATTTAGTGAGTTTCATTAGAAAGCAAAAATGTATGATGTGTTTAATCAGAAGTCTCCAAGGAAAAAAGGAAGGAAGGTAGGAGAGGAAGGAGAGAGAGAGCAATGGAGAGAGAGGGGGAGGAAAGAAGAGCTGGGTTAGAGACCAAAACCAACTTATTGCCGTTTATCAAGGAACTGCTAAGTTTATAACTAAACCAAGTACCTTAATTTGAAAGAAGATTCTACCATACTATTCCTTTCTCTTTATTTTTGGTGTGTGAACCTGAAAATGAGCAGAATCTTTATGATCTGAATTACAGAGATAAAAATAAATACAAGCCAGTTACCCATATCACTAAAATTATAAGAATTGTATTATTTCTTGAGTAAGGCAAAAAAATTATACATGTTAAACCAAAGCATAATAAAACAAAATCCTCACAGTGCTGAAAATATATCTTCAGTAATTTAAATCTATACTTTCAGTTTCTACAAACAAACGTGTGTGTGTATATATATATATATATATATATATCTTTCATACACTTTATTTCAATTTTGCTATTTTAAAGATCTGAGTCATAGCATGTAGATCACATTAAAAGGAGAATATTAATCATAAACATATTTGAAACAAATTTTCAATAAGTAGATATATGATCAGAATCTTCAAAAGATTCTTTGAACTACTTGTCTTATAAATATTGTTGAAGAAATGTATGCCTTTAAATATGTATAAATATAATTAAATCAATTACAGAGAGTTCAACAAGGTTTTGTTAATACTAATGATCTAAAAATAGGCTTAGACAGCCTAGATGTGTGGCAGGGGTGTGGGGAGGGAGGGAGGGAAGTTCAAAAGAGAGGGGAGATATATATATATATATATATATATATATATATAGCATAAACCAACACAATATTGTAAAGCAATTATCCTCAAATTAAAAATAAATTTAAAACTAAAATTTAAAATAGGCTCAGGTAATTTAAATCACATTTCTTAAATTAGACTTCAAAAGCATATAAAATTTCAGTCTTTATGATAAAAAATTTTTCTTTCCTAGGCAACAGTAGAAAATATATTTTGAAATTGAAAGAACTGGATGCTTACAGAAATTACTGGGAAATAAAGTTAGATTGTAAGTGAAGATGCTACACAGTTGAGCAGAACTTACACATATATAGACTTGAAGAATGGCAAACACAGTGGAGAAAAAATGCAACTAGAAATTGATAGTAAATGCAAGAGATTCGGGACATTTGTCAAATTTTCAAAGATATTAAGAAAAAGTTACATCTTTAATATGCATCCCAATAAACAGACTTTTTCATGTAGACTTATAAAATCACCAAAGTGATTCATTTGTACATATGTATATAACCATTCTTTTTCAGATTCTTTTCCCATATAGGTTATTACAGAGTATTGAGTAGAGTTCTCTGTGCTATATAGTAGGTCCTTATTGATTATTTTATATATGCTGCTGCTGCTGCTAAGTCACTTCAGTCGTGCCTGACTCTGTGCGACCCTATAGACAGCAGCCCACCAGGCTCCACCGTCCCTGGGATTCTCCAGGCAAGAACACTGGAGTGGGTTGCCATTTCCTTCTCCAATGCAAGAAAGTGAAAAGTGAAAGTGAAGTCACTCAGTCGTGTCCGACTCTTCTCGACCCATGAACTGCAGCCTCCCAGGCTCCTCCGTCCCTGGGATTTTCCAGGCAAGAGTACTGGAGTAGAGTGTTATCACTTTCTCCGATTTTATATATAGCAGTGTGTATTTGTTAATCCCAAACTCCTAGTTTATCCCACCTTACCATGTTTCCCCTCTGGTAATGGTAAGTTTGTTTCTAAAGTCTGTGAGTCTGCTTGGCAAATGTATTTTAATGCCTTACTTAATACCAGACTTGATGTTATGATTTATGTAAAACACTCCTGTTATAGCATGACTCCTTTACATTAATTAAAGCAATGAAAATAATGTCCCTGTCCGTATCATGTCTTCTTATGGTTTGTACCACAAGTTTTACTGACCATTTCATCGTTCACCTAACTGTGCTTTCTCCTCCTTCAGATCCTCACTTCATAATAGACCCCATCATTAAGCTCTTTGTTCAAGTGCAGGGAGACTTGTCCTCTTTCACTGATTTTCAGGAGCAGTTTTCTCATTTGAGTTTCAAATCTTTCTGTGTTATCAGTTTCCCCACCAAAGAAAGAGATTCCTTTACATACTCTAGGTACACAATTACACATTTTATGATTTTTATAGTTATTTGTAGTACAAGGAGATCAAACCAGTCAATCCTAAAGGAAATCAACTGTAAATATTCATCGGAAGGACTAATGCTGAAGCTGGAGCTCCAGTACTTTGGCCACCTGATGCAAAGAGCCAACTCATTGGAAAAGAGTCTGATGCTGGGAAAGATTGAAGGCAAGAGGAAAAGGGGACAACACAGGACGAGATGGTTGAATGGCATCACTGACTCAATGCACATGAGTTTGAGCAAACTCTGAGGGATAGTGAAGGACAGGGAAGCCTGGCGTGCTGCAGTCCATGGGGTCACAAAGAGTTGGACATGACTGAGTGACTGACAACAACGAAGTGCTCAGAGTAGAAACCACACTTACAGAGAAACTCACAGCCAAGCAAAAGTCTCCTTGTACTGAGCTGGAGACTCGGGAGTTAATGAAGGACCTGTTTTATGGGACCTTTGGTCCAAAGGCCTATGCAAGCATCTTTTTCTTCATTAGTCACAATTTTCCACCACTGCCATCGACAACCAATGCATTTAAAGTGTAATATCTCACAAGAGCTAAAGGGTAGTAGGAAAGCACATTATCCTTTTGCAGATTTATCCTCTCAATTCAGTTGCAAGGAATACCAAATACATTTTTTCTGTATTATAGAAAGCTATGAACTTAATATGCATAGAACTTAAAGTGCATAGGGTTAATTGATGCACATTGTGAAGTGTGAAACATTGAAAATGAGAAGGATTTTCTCACAAAATTTGGAAATAAAACTCATAAAATTTAAGTTTGCTGTTTTTCTTAACATTGGATTTCTTTATAAGTTTAAAATTAAACTTAATTTTAATTAAACTTTAATTTGTAGGCTCATTTGAGCAGAGGGATCTTCAGCCTGTGAGCTCTATGTATGGTTTATGATGTGTGTATGTAGAGTCTATGTGGCGTGTGTCTGTACGTGTGCATGAGTGTGTACACAATGAGTCTCTATCTGTATATGTGTGAGTGTGTATGGTGTTAGAGACTGTGTGTGAGTGTGTGTGTGTCTGTGTCTATGTGTGTGTGCAGTGTATCGGTGTATTTATTGTTTTGTCCTTGTTTCCACCAGGCTCCTAGGCTTCTCAGTCCAGGATCAGGTTCTATAGTGATTCAGAGCTCCTGCCCCCTGGGGATGCTGGGGACACCACAGACCAGCATTGGCTTCATTCGGATCTTGGTCAGGGGTCTGGTCTTTGAATCCCTGCTTCTCTCATCAGTGGTTCCATAGATGCTGCAGGCTCAGATGGCATCAGTAACTTTTCTTCTTATTCCAGGAGTGAAAAGTCCCACTTCAGGTTCTGGTTTCAAGAGCTGAACACTGTTTTGCAAAACACATTCCCCCTGTTCCCTGCAGGTGTTGACCTCATGCCCAGAACCTGGCAGCATTAGCTTCATGACTTCAGGCTCACTCACTGCTTTCCACCCCATTCTTGTCCATGGTATTGTGGATTTTGCTTAAGAGCTTATTTCTCTTTGCTTTTCTCTTATGTATTTTATCCATAAAATATTGGCATATTGGGAACAGAAGATTTGGATCTGTGTGGTAATCTATTGAACCACTTTTACTGGAATTTCCTCTAAACTCTCTAAAAATATAGGATTACAGTTATGCTGCTAAGTCACTTCAGTCGTGTCCGACTCTGTGCGACCCCGTAGACGGCAGCTCACCAGGCTCCCCCGTCCCTGGGATTCTCCAGGCAAGAACACTGGAGTGGGTTGCCATTTCCTTCTCCAGATTACAGTTATAACCTTGCTTAAAAGCTCTCAGACTCTGTTGCTTTGAATAGAAAGACTACACTTCATATAATGATATAAAAGGGCGTCTATAATTTTACATTTCAAGAAGCTTCTCTAAACTTTTTGTGTCTCTCATGTTTTAGGAAAGTATTTAAGACAAATCTCCTGAGTATATATAACACATGGATAGATGGGAAAATATCAAGGATAATTTCTGGTACATAATGATCAGTCAATATATGTTCCTGGCTATTGCTCTTTTCACAGCTAGCCAATGTCATATTCCATCATTTAATCCTTAAGACCTATTAGCAGTAAAACATTTTTTCATTTTGTACTTGATGAGATTGAAATACTATTTGAAGCGTTCTTCGTGAAAATGAAAAATGTCTTTTATCTTTATTTTAAAAACCAAAGGAATTTTTGTTGTTGTTCAGTCAGTAAATTTTGTCTGACTCTTTGCGATCCCATGGACTACAGCACACCAGGCTCCTCTTTCCTCCACTATCTCCTGGCGTTTGCTCAATTCATGTCCATTGAGTCGGTGATGCTATTTTTTTTACTTTATTATTTGCATTATTTTATTATTATTAATAGAATGTATTATAAGAAACAATATATAGCAATGGAGAAGAGAAAATAAAAACAAAAAGAAAATAAAAAGTAATAACTGTGCTTGTGGTAAATTTAGTAAGTGAAAAGATGATATCTCAATCATTATACCATAAATGTTTTGTCCATAAATTGCATTGTAAACCAAATTTAAACTATTGCATAAAATAATATTTATACTCCTTAATGTACTTAGCCATTTCTTATTTGGGTTATTAAGATTTTTATTAGTATGAGCAACACCCTAGTAAATTGTTTGTATATAACTCTTACATCATAATTTTCATTGTGTCTTTGGGGATAAATTTCTGAAAGCAAAACTATTGATTGAAAAGTTATACACACTTTAGGATTTAATTTACTCATCTACCAGTAGTGTACAAGAATGCATGCTTACTGAATCTGTAACAATAACTATTTTACTGCTGCTGCTAAGTCACTTCAGTCGTGTCCGACTCTGTGCGACCCCATAGACAGCAGCCCACCAGGCTCCTCTGTCCCTGGGATTCTCTAGGCAAGAATACTGGAGTGGGTTGCCATTTCCTTCTCTGAACTATTTTACAGATCCATGTAAATTGGATACGTAAATATATTTGTAATGTGTACTTCTTTGGTTACAGTGATTGGGCATTAAATATTGCTTCTGGGCTCCAAGGTCACTCTTCCACACCTGGCTTGGAAACACTGATTGGGGCTGGTACTCTGCAAACTTTCCCTTTGGCCACTTCTTTCCTTGTTAAGTCCTGTGACTAGTGGGCATCAGAGTGAGGCTGTCAAGCAAGAGGAAATGACAAAAGGCCCTCCTTGTTCATCTGTTTCTGTCTTTCCAGTATCAGCTCTTCTCCCTGGTAGCAATAATGGATTCTAACAGCAGCTGATTCTATCTTTTTTCCATTCACTCCCAGAATAATGCATTCCATTCAGTGGTATCAACACCAAGAAAGCAACGCCCTTTTCTCAGAGGTCTGGATCTCAACTCTTTAGGGTCCTCTTACAAGCTTTCTGATTGTGAAAACAGCAACCTCTTCCTTTGTTCCTGCTCCTCTCAGGGGAGTCAGTGATGCTATTTAACCATTCTATCCTCTGCTGCTCCTGTCTCCTTTTGCCTTCAAGTTTCCCCAGCATGAGGGTCTTTTCTAATGAGTCGGCACTTCACATCAGGTGGCCAAAGTATTGGAGCTTCAGCTTCAGCATCAGTCCTTCCAATGAATATTCAGGACTGATCTCCTTTAGGATTGACTGGTTTGATCTCCTTGTTGTCCAAGGGACTCTCAGGAGTATTCTCCAGCATCACAATTCAAAAGCATCAATTCTTCGGTGCTCAGTATTCTTTATAGTCCAACTCTCACATCCATACATGACTACTGGAAAAACCATAGCTTTGACTAGACAGACATTTGGTGGCAAAGTAGTATCTCTGCTTCTGAATACACTGTTTAGGTTTGTCATAGCTTTCATTTCAAGCACAAAGCGTCTTTTAATTTCATAACTGCAGTCATCATTCCACAGTGATTTTGGAGCCTAAGAAAGTAAAACCTGATTCCACTTTTTCCCCTTCTATTTGCCTTGAAGTGATGGGACTGGATGCCATGATCTTTGTTTTTTGCATGTTGAGTTTTAAGCCAACTTTTTTACTCTCCTCTTTCACTTTCATCAAGAGGCTCTTTAGTTCTTCTTCACTTTCTGCCATAAGGGTGGTGTTATCTGAGGTTACTGATATTTCTCCTGGCAATCTTGATTCCAGCTTGTGCTTCATCCAGCCTGGCCTTTCACGTAATGATAAAATAAGCAGAGTGACAATATACAGCCTTTACGTACTACTTTCCCTACTTTGAACCAGTCTGTTGTTCCATGCCTGGTTCTAACTGTTGCTTCTTGATCTCACAGGTTTCTCAGGAGACAGGTAAGGTGGTCTGGTATTCCCATCTCTTTAAGAATTTTCCATAGTTTGTTGTGATCCACATAGTCAAAGGCTTTTGCATAGTCAGTGAAGCAGAAATAGATGCTTTTCTAGAATTCCCTTGCTTTCTCTATGATCCAATGAATGTTGACAATTTGATATCTGGTTCCTCTACCTTTTCTAAACTCAGCTTGAACATCTGGAAGTTTTCAGTTCATATACTGCTGAAGCCTAGTTTGAAGGATTTTGAGCTTAATGTTAATAGCACTGAAATGAATGCAATTGTACTGTAGTTAAGACATTCTTTGGCATTGCCTCTCTTTGGCATTGGAATGGAAACTGACCTTTTCCAGTCCTGTGGCCATTGCTGAGTTTTCCAAATTTGCTGACATATTGAGTGCAGCACTTTAAGAGCATCATCTTTTAGGATTTAAAATAGCTTAGCTAGAATTTCATCACTTCCACTAGCTTTGTTTGTAGGAATGCTTCTTAAGGCCCACTTGACTTCACACTCCAGGATGTCTGACTCTAGGTGAGTGATCACTCCATCATGGTTATCTGGGTCATGAAGGGCTTTCTTGTATAGAAATTTTGTGTATTCTTGCCACCTCTTCTTACTATCTTCTGCTTCTGTTAGGTCCTTACCGCTTCTGTCATTTATCAAATCCATTCTTGTATGATGTATTCCCTTGATAACTCCAGTTTTCTTGAAGAGTTGTCTGGTCTTTTCCATTCTACTCATTTCCTCTATTTCTTTGCATTGTTCACTTAAGAAGGCCTTGTTTTTTCTCCTGATATCTTCTGGAAGCCACATTCAGTTGGGTATATCTTTCACTTTATCTCTTGCCTTTCACTTCTCTTCTTTCCTCAGCTATTTGTAAAGCCTCCTCAGACAACCACTTTGCCTTCTTGTATTTCTTTTTCTTGGTAATGGTCTTGGTCACTGCGTCCTGTACAATGTTATGAACCTCTGTCCATAGTTCTCCAGGCACTCTGTCTACCATGTCTAATCCCTGGAATCTATGTGTCACTTTCACTGTATAATCATAAGGGATTCAATTTAGGTCATACCTGGAAGGCCTAGGGGTTTTCCCTACTTTGTTCAATTTAAGTCTGGATTTTGCAATAAGTTGATGATCTCAGCCACAGACAGCTCCAGGTTTTATTTTTTCTGACTGTATAGAGCTTCACCATCTTCAGCTGGCAAAGAATACAATCAACCTGATTTCGGTATTGACCACCTGGTGATGTCGTTTTTTGCCAACCCAATAAAACAGGGAATACTGAAGTCAGTTTTCATTCCAACCCCAAAGAAGGGCAATGCCAAAGAATGCTCCAACTACCACACAATTGCACTCATTTCACACACTAGTAAAGTAATGCTCAAAATTCTCTGAGCCAGGCTTCAACAATACGTGAACGTGAACTTCCAGATGTTCAGGCTGGTTTTAGAAAAGGCAGAGGGACCAGAGATCAAATTACCGACATCTGTTGGATCATCAAAAAAGCAAGAGAGTTCCAGAAAAACATCTATTTCTGCTTTATTGACTATGCCAAAGCCTTTGACTGTGTGGATCACAACAAACTGGAAAATTCTTCAAGAAATGGGAATACCAAACCACCTGACCTGCCTCTTGAAAAATCTGTATGCAGGTCAGGAAGCAACAGTTGGAACTGGACATGGAAAAACATGCTGGTTCCAAATAGGAAAAGGAGTACATCAAGGCTGTATATTGTCACCCTGCTTATTTAACTTATATTCAGGGTACATCATGAGAAATGCTGGGCTGGAGGAAGAACAAGCTGGAAGCAATATGGCCAGGAGAAACATCAATAACCTAAGATATGCAGATGATACCACTCTTATGGCAGAAAGTGAAGAAGAACTAAAAAGCCTCTTCATGAAAGTGAAAGAGGAAAGTGAAAAAGTTGACTTAAAGCTCAACATTCAGAAAACTAAGATCATGGCATCTGGTCCCATCACTTCATGGCAAATAGACATGGAAACAGTGACAGACCTTTTGGGGGGTGGCTCCAAAATCACTGCAGATGGTGACTGCAGCAATGAAATTAAAAGATTCTTATTCCTTGGAAGAAAAGTTATGACCAAGCTAGACAGCATATTAAAAAACAGAGACATTTCTTTGCCAAGAAAAGTTCATCTAGTCAAGGCTATGGCTTTTCCAGTAGTCATGTATGGATGTAAGAGTTGGACTACAAAGAAAGCTGAGCACCGAAGACTTGATGTATTTGAACTGTGGTATTGGAGAAGACTCTTGAGAGTCCCTTGGACTGCAAGGAGATCCAACCAGTCCATCCTAAAGGAAATTGGTCCTGAATATTCACTGGAAGGACTGATGTTGAAACTGAAACTCCAGTACTTTGGCCACCTGATGCAAAGAGCCAACTCATTTGAAAAGACCCTGATACTGGGAAAGATTGAAAGTGGGAGGAGAAGGGACGATGGAGGATGAGGTGGTTTGATGGCATCACCGACTCAATGGACATGAGTTTGAGTAAACTCTGGAGTTGATGATGGACAGGGAGGCCTGGTGTGCTGCAGTTCATGGGGTCACAAAGAGTCAGACACAACTGAGTGACTGAACTGAACTGAATGAATGAAATAAGCACATACAGATAACCTAGTAACAGATTCATAGTACATGAATTTATTTGGAGAAAATTATGAAAATCTGCAGGTCATCATTGTTACTTGTAGTTTATTCAATGGATTATTAAGCAATTGTCTTTTTCCATCTTAAACATTATGTTTGGTCCTGTCATAATTTTTTCATTCTGTTCAGTTCCTTATTTATGTTATGAATAAATTTCAGAAAAAAACAATACTAGAGGAGTTCAACATTTCTTTTCTTGAAACTGATGTATTAAAAGTCCAGGCAACCATAGAAATGTTCCTAAATTTTCAAAGAATAGATACATCTGTGAACACAGGCTATTTTGAATATAGAGGTGAAGATGAAGTCGCTCAGTCGTGTCCGACTCTTTGCGACCCCATACACTGTAGCTTAACCAAGCTCCTCCATCCATGGGATTTTCCAGGCAAGAGTACTGGAGTGGGTTGCCATTTCCTTCTCCAGAGGATCTTCCCGACACAGGGTTCGAACCCAGGTCTCCCGCATTGTAGGCAGACACTTTACCGTCTGAGCCACCAGGGAAATTTTGAATATAGAGGACAGATGCAATTCAAACCTCCTGCTCTAGCAGGAAGGACAGTCTCAACTTGTGTAACCAATATAATCAATATCAAGCATCAGACACAGCGGCACCAAGGGACAAACATTATTTTAGATCAGGTTTCATCCTCTCTATTCCTGTCTTACTTGGGTTGGTTTCATTTTTCTTCTGGTGTTTTTTTTTGTTTTTGCAATGACTGTTTTGGGCTTCCCTGGTGGCTTAGAGGGTAAAGCATCTGCCTGCAATGCAGGAGACCTGGGTTCAATCCCTGGGTCGGGAAGATCCCCTGGAGAAGGAAATCACAACCCACTCCAGTACTCTTGCCTGGAAAATCCCATGGATGGAGGAGCCTGGTAGGCTACAGTCCACGGGGTCGAAAAGAGTTGGACACGACTGAGCAACTTCACTTTCTTTTCACTTTAATGACCCTTTTCTTATTTTCTTTGTGTTGGTAGTTCATAGTTCATATTCATTTTGTAGACAAGAACATGGGGAATGCCATGACTGGGAACTAGCATCTCTCTCCTGAGCCCAGGTGAAAATTCCTGGAAGTGAATGTGGATTTGGACAACAGGATCCTAGCTCCAGGTGTTATGTGGAGTTTTCCATTAGAGTGAGGGAAGATGGCCTTCTTTTTTTCCGAGTGTGTAAGCTCTTTGACTTTGCAGATGTCATAAGGTACCTGCAGTTACTTTCCTTTTCCAACCTGAGTCACCTTCTTGCTGCAGCACCCATCTCTCTCCCACTATGCATAGTCAAAAAGTCTTCCCCATCTTCCACTCACCACTCCACCCACTCACAATGCATATATACCCCCTCCACTGAACAGCCCTTATGACGGTGCCCTAGCCTTGAATGCCATTCCCAGTAGGCAGATTCCAGGCACCTTGCGCTTGACATCTCAGCAGCAGGGACACTTGTGATGGCTCACTCAGTCTTAAGGCAGGAATATTTCAACTCCCACGGACCATGGAGCCTAAGTTCCCTCCAGAGTCCAGTCCTGGGCTCGTCCTCCATACACACCCTTGCTTGGTCTCCTCCTCTGTAAGCAAAAGACACAGAACACACAGACACTCTGTAAATGTGAGTCGGAGGGACAGCTGGACGAATGGATAAGGAATTGATGACCAAGGTTCTGAGCACTCCAGGACTCTGGGCAGCTCTTCCAAGCCTGAAGGGCACTGACCTCTGCAAGACCACTCAGGAGGCCCCACCCCAGCTCTGCTGGGCATGGCATCGTCGCTCTGGGCCTGGAAAACCAGTTCCCAAAGCTTTTCTGAGTCTGCACATCATCACAGAGTGGTTTGGTGAAGAAAAGCTCATTCTCGGGTCCTGTGCTTCCTGGGTACTTGCAGAGAACCTTTCTTCCTACAGCAACCCACTGGCAGAGTGAGAATAACCTTGTTTGAGGAGCAAAGTTAACCCATTCCTTCCCACATAAGTATCCATGCTGGCCCCAGATGATATCAGAGCAATGTTATCAATTGTCTTCACAGCCAGAGAAGGACAGCACCCATCATTCATTCCCTATTCAGGGAAATGGCACCTAAGAACCTGATTTTCACTGACTAGTTTAGTAACTGCTCTGAATTCCCACAGATATAGCATAGATAGCACTTTTCTTAAAAATAAACACCACAAAAAATGTGTATGATTTTGGAGGGTTATTTTTAATTTAAATAAACAAGCAAATAAATACTAACACAATGTACTCAGAGCAAGGGTTTTTAAGTTTTGCATTACAACAGAACTATAATTAACACGACAACTTTCAAAAGACATTTTGACATGTAATTTTACCTTTCTTGAAGGTCCAAGTTATCAATTTTGCAATTAGCAACTGTATAGACAAAAAAAAATAAGTAAATAAACTTCATTGCTACTTTTTTGATAGCTGAGAAAAAGATAAATACATGTGGAAAAGTCAAATGCCATCTTATGGCAAAAGAGTCATTGTTTCCTGCTGTAACTACAACAGAAAGATTTATATATTTATGTGTGTATGCATATATGTGTGTTCTTTGATTTTGGATAGTACTGAAACCTCCTTTTAATATAATTTTTATATACTGTATATATACTTTACTTGGAATTTGAAACTAAAAATATTAAACATTAACAAAGAAGAATGGATAACTCCTATTTGGATATTTTATTTTTATTTTATTTTTTGTCTTGCGTGTTTTGTTCATATTTACTGCTGTAGAGCTTTAACATGAACATATTCCAGGGTGTTCACTTCCACGGAATCCCAATTTGATTTTTGGTTTTTAGTCTCAACAACGGAGAAGGCAATGGCACCCCACTCCAGTACTTTTGCCTGGAAAATCCCATGGACGGAGGAGCCTGGTAGGCTGCAGTCCATGGGGTCGCTAAGAGTTGGGCAAGACTGAGCGACTTCACTTTCACTTTTCACTTTCATGCATTGGAGAAGGAAATGGCAACCCACTCCAGTGTTCTTGCCTGGAGAATCCCAGGGACGGGAAGCCTAATGGGCTGCCGTCTATGGGGTCGCACAGAGTCGGACACGACTGAAGCGATTTAGCAGCAGTAGCAGCAGCAGTCTCATCAGAACCTAGACCAGATCTGCATTGTGTAACACCGCCACCTTGTGGCTAAATACTTCATTACACAGTAATCCCAAATTAAATTCCCACATCAGATCAGATCAATCGCTCAGTCGTGTCCGACTCTTTGCCACCCCATGAATCGCAGCACGCCAGGCCTCCCTGTCCATCACCAACTCCTAGAGTTCACTCAGACTCATGTCCATCGAGTCAGTGATGCCATCCAGCCATCTCATCCTCTGTCGGCCCCTTCTCTTCCTGCCCCCAATCCCTCCCAGCATCAGAGTCTTTTCCAATGAGTCAACTCTTTGCATGAGGTGGCCAAAGTACTGGAGTTTCAGCTTTAGTATCATTCCTTCCAAAGAAATCCCAGGGCTGATTGCCTTCAGAATGGACTGGTTGGATCTCCTTGCACTCCAAGGGACTCTCAAGAGTCTTCTCCAACACCACAGTTCAAAAGTATCAATTCTTCGGCGCCCAGCCTTCTTCACAGTCCAACTCTCACATCCATATGTGACCACAGGAAAAACTATAGCCTTGACTAGACGGACCTTTGTTGGCAAAGTAATGTCTCTGCTTTTCAATATGCTATCTAGGTTGGTCATAACTTTCCTTCCAAGGAGTAAGCATCTTTTAATTTCATGGCTGCAGTCACCATCTGCAGTGATTTTGGAGCCCAGAAAAATAAAGTCTGACACTGTTTCCACTGTTTCCCCATCTATTTCCCATGAAGTGATGGGACCGGATGCCATGATCTTCATTTTCTGAATGTTGAGCTTTAAGCCAACTTTTTCACTCTCCACTTTCACTTTCATCAAGAGGCTCTTTAGTTCCTCTTCACTTTCTGCCATAAGGGTGGTGTCATCGAGGTTATTGATATTTCTCCCGGCAATCTTGATTCCAGCTTGTGTTTCTTCCAGTCCATCATTTCTCATGATGTACTCTGCATATAAGTTAAATAAACAGGGTGACAGTATACAGCCTTGACGTACTCCTTTTCCTATTTGGAACCAGTCTGTTGTTCCATGTCCAGTTCTAACTGTTGCTTCCTGACCTGCATACAAATTTCTCAAGAGGCAGATCAGGTGGTCTGGTATTCCCATCTCTTTCAGAATTTTCCACAGTTTATTGTGATCTACACAGTCAAAGGCTTTGGCATAGTCAATAAAGCAGAAATAGATGTTTTTCTGGAACTCTCTTGCTTTTTCCATGATCCAGCGGATGTTGGCAATTTGATCTCTGGTTCCCCTGCCTTTTCTAAAACCAGCTTGAACATCAGGAAGTTCACGGTTCACATATTGCTGAAGCCTGGCTGGAGAATTTTGAGCATTACTTTACTAGCGTGTGAGATGAGTGCAATTGTGCAGTAGTTTGAGCATTCTTTGGCATTGCCTTTCTTTGGGATTGGAATGAAAAGTGACCTTTTCCAGTCCTGTGTCCACTGCTGAGTTTTCCAAATTTGCTGACATATTGAGTGCAGCACCTTCACAGCATCATATTTCAGGATTTGGAATAGCTCAACTGGAATTCCATCACCTCCACTAGCTTTGTTCATAGTGATGCTTTCTAAGGCCCACTCTACTTCACATTCCAGGATGTCTGGCTCTAGGTCAGTGATCACACCATCGTGATTATCTGGGTCGTGAAGATCTTTTTTGTACAGTTCTTCTGTGTATTCTTGCCATCTCTTCTTAACATCTTCTGCTTCTGTTAGGTCCATACCATAGATCTTTCAAAAAATCATTAACTTTGAGTCAGTTCCAATGAGGTGGATGAACCTAGAGCCTATTTTACAGAGTGAAGTAAGTCAGAAAGGGAAAGATAAATACCATATATTAATGCATATGTATGGAATCTAGAAAGATGGTACCCATGATCTTACGTGCAGGGCAACAAAGAAGATACAGACATAAAGAATAGACTTATGGACTCAGTGGGAGAAGGAGAGGGTGGGATGATTTGAAAGAATAGCATTGAAACATATACCTTAGGATATGTAAAATAGATGACCAGTGCAAGTTTGATGTATGATGCAGAGCACCCAAAATCGGTGCTCTGTGACAACCTTGAGGGATGGAGCGGGGAGGGAGGTGAGAAGCGGGTCCAAGATGGAGGGGACACATGTACACCTGTGGCTGATTCATACTGATATATGGCAAAACCATCACAATATTGTAAAGTAACTATCCTCCAATTAAAATAAATACAATTTTTAAAAAAATCATTAACAACCATTAAAACAATCAAATATATACAACCCATAACAAAAGACACAAGGACTGAGATATTTATATGTTCATCACACATCAAATACATTTTAATACTTTACGATGTGTGAATCTTCACATTCCTGAACAAACTAAAGCATTCCATTTCCTGAAGGTAAATTCTGACAGGTTTTTAAAAAACATTAAGTCACATAGGAAAAAAAAATCAAATACCTCTTAACCTTCCTGCCAACTCTGCTTTCTGAAGACTCACAGGATGCTGTGTGTCTGGTGTGTTTTAACCATTGTTTTTTGCTATGCATGTTCATTTCAGGAAACTTAAAGATTGCAGAATTTTATTCTTCTGGTTCCAAATCCATCAGGAGCATTTCCTGTATTAACAGAGATGGGAAGTGATGATTTCAGGATGCCCTGGACACTGGTGTTTCTCACTGTGAGTCTCAAGGCCCTGGCTGGGCAGAGGAGACTGGAGATGCTCCCTGCCTCAGTCCCACGACACGCTCCACGCTGCCCTCCACCTCAGTCCTGCATCTGAGTCTGGCCCGTTCACCTAATAAACGAGGAGTGACAGTGACTTCCAAAGCACAAGGGAGAGGCTGTTCCAAACTTGGCCTGTTGGCCCCAAACTAGGACACTGGGTCTATGCAGGACTCAGTGAGGAAAGGCACAGACCACTAGACCAGAGCTGGCAAGAAGCTGAAGTGGGATTCATTCACTCATTCAACAAATATTTGGTGAGTTCCTAGCAAACTGTGTCTAAGATACAGATGGATAAGACGGTTGGGGTCTAGAGTTGTAATCGCTAAGGTGGTTCAATGATCATTAACCCCAAGTATCAGAGACAAAGTGAACACTAACATATAACAAAAAGAAGAAATATAAACTTCTGATTTATCTTGCAAACTGATATTACTCAGTGATTTGCTTGCCATGAAGCATAACAATTACCACACACACCTACACTTTCACCCAGTCCAAATTTAATTTTGCTAAAAGCACTGCATAATGAGTATTTCATTCATGCCTGCTCAGGCTTTCTTTTGGGCTTCCCTCGTAGCTCAGTTGGTAAAGAATCCGCCTGCAATGCACAAGACCCTGGCTCAATTCCTGGGTCAGGAAGATCCACTGGAGAAGGGATGGGTTACCCACTCCAGTTTCCCTTGTGGATCAGCTGGTAAAGAATTTGTTTGCAATCCTGGAGACCTGGGTTCAATCCCTGGATTGGGAAGATCCCCTGGAGAAAGGAAAGGCTACCCACTCCAGTATTCTAGCCTGGAGAATTCCATGGACTGCAATTGTCATGGGGTGGTAAAGAGTCAGGCACCTTTCACTTTCACTGCTCAGGCTTTACTGGGTCATATTCATGGGGCAGTGTTGTCTTTTCCAAATTAAAAGAGAGCTAAAGCTGCCACCGGTGCTATTGCTTAGAGTCCAGGAAATAACACATTTGAGTAGCAGCCAAGAGCATAATATCTAACTGTAGATCTTTTTTAAAATTTAATTTAATTTTTAAAAATGTATTTTTTTAATTGAAGGAGAATTACTTTACAGAATTTTATTGTTTCCTGTCAAACATCAACATGAATCAGCCATAGGTATACATATGTCTAACTGTAACTCTTAGGAGTGAAAATATTGTTTATGTCAAAGATGATGTTACTAGACCTACAATGGTCATAGCCCCATTTACCTTAGCAAACAGGCTGTTAGCACTCTTGGTACAGCTTAGAATTTAAAAAAGCCATGTTGACAATTATTGCCTAGGCAACCTAAGATCTCCCTGAGACTAGCTCTTGAAGATGATGTCGCGAAGTCCCCAGCAAGTTCTCACTGGCAATAGGAATGACTCACACGTTTGGGGATTTCTGGGTCCAGCCACAGTGGGACTATGCGAACACATTCCCACCCTGACTAGCACTCAGATAACCACCTTTTAAACATGCAACTGAGCTAGAAAGTGAGCAAAGGGAGCCACCCAGGCCAGGTGGCCAAGAGAAGTTAAAACATGACCACATACTCTGCTGACCACACAAAACTTCACTAAGCACAAAATTCCTTCCCATGGGGAGACAGAAAAGCAAACAAATAAGTAAAGCACACAGATGTTGATGGTGAGTTCTACAAAGAAAAGAAGACAGGAAGGGGTGGATATGTAGTGAGGCTTAGAAGTCTAAGTAGACAGCTTGGCAAAAGTAGCTGAAAACTGACATTTGAGCCAAAACATATACAGAATAAGGAAAGTGTGAGGCGGGAATCTGTAGAGTGTGCCGGGAAGGTCACAGCAGGGATCAATGCTGGGGTGGAAGGCCGGGCGGGGGCGGGGAGGGGGCTCCCAGAAGCAGGAAGTGGCTGCTGGCTAGGGAGAGAAGACCCAGGAGAGCTCTCAGCAGAGCACATGACTTAGGTGTCAGGCTCCTTGTGGCTGCCAATATTGGTTGTCTGAGCACAACCCTATGGGGCCCTCCCAGATACAAAAGCATTTCTGTGCTCTTGTTTCTTATTTGAGGGAAAAAAGTTTTAGCCTCCTTGACCTTCTCTGAGTTCCAAAGGGCAGATGGAGGGAATGCAGGAATACAAAAGAAGTCAATGTACTGGTTTGAGAGTTGGATAATAAAGAAGGCTGATTAAAGAGTTGATGCTTTCAAATTATAGAGCTGGAGAAGATTCTTGAGAGATTGATGCTGAAGCTGAAGCTCCAATACTTTGGCCACCTGATGCAAAGAGCTGACTCATCAAAGACCCTGATGCTGGGAAAGATTGAGGGCAGGAGGAGAAAAGAACCACAGAGGACTACAATTTCTTTTTGTAATTTTTTTCTCCATGGTGTTTGCCATTCTTCAAGTCTATATACTTATATGCTCTGCTCAACTGTGCAGAACCTTCATTTACAGTCAAACTTCATTCCTCAGTAACATCTGTAAGCTCCCAATTCTTTCCATTTCAAAATGTGTTTTCCACTATTTCCTAGGAAATATAAATTTTATATCATATAGACTGCTAAATCTTATATGCTTGTCAAGTCTAATTTAAGAAATGTAATCTAAATTACCTGAGCCTATTTTTAGATTATTAGTATTCACAAAATCTTACTGAACCCTCTAAAATTAATATATTTCTACATATTTATAGTCATACATCCCTTCTACTACATTTCTAGCACAAGTCAGAAAGAATCTTTTGAAGATTCTGTTCATATATCTATTTACTGAAAATATCTTTTGAATTCATGATTCATGTTCATGATTAATATTCTCTGTTTATGCAGTCTATATGCTATGGCTCAGATTTTAAAATAACCAAATTGATGTAAAGTATATGAACTATACCTATATTTTGTTTGTAGAAACTGAGAGTATAGATTTAAATTACTAAAAATATTTTTTTCAGCACTGTGAGAATTTAAGTTTTACTATGTTTCTAACAAGTATAATTTTTTTGGCCTTACTTAAGAAATAATTTAATTCTTGTAATTTTAGTGATATGGGTAACTTTATTTTTATCTTTTTGATTCAGATCACAGATTCTGCTCTCTTCAGATTCACACACCTATAATAAGAAGACAGGAATAGCATTGTAGAACCCTCTTTCCAACTAAGGTATTGATTTAGTTGTAAACTTACCAGATCCTTGAAAAGTGACAAGAGCCGGTTTTGGTCTCTCACCCACCCCTCCCTCCCTTCCTCCCTCACCTCCCTTCTCTCCTTCCTTTCCTACTTTTTCAGTCTCTCCCTCTTTCCCTTCCTTCCTTCTCTCCTTCCTCCCTTCCTTCCTTTTTCCCTAGAGACTTCCAGTTTACATTGCAGTATCAAGAATGTGTAAATTTTGCATGTTAATGAAACTTGCTAAGCCAACTAAAAAGAGAAAGAGTAGACAGCTTTTGGAAGGTGGGAGAGCATGAGTTAGGAGACCTGAAAAACTTGAATGTCAGGTGTTTAGAAAGGACTTACTAAAAAGTCACAACATAATTAATATTTTGGAAACCCAGAAGGATTTGGGGATTAAGGCCACCAGATTATGAATCTGACTGACCTCAAAGAGGCAGTCCTTTTGCTTCTGGATCATCCAGAACTTGATGTTCTCTATTGTATCCATGGTGTGAGTATAGCAGAAAATGTGCTTGTATGTATTTGGAAACATGGCCAAAACTACTTCTTGTGGGAGTTCATTATAAAATAAAAGTATGAAACTGAAAATAGCATTGCAGTCAATCAAGGGGAGCTCTTCAGGGTTAATATGATAGACTGATTACTTTTCTTTTTTTTCTTTTCTGCCATTTTGGGGGGAAAAATTTACCCCTTGGAATATTAAGAAGTCATCGCATAATTGCCACCCTCCATGCTTTTTTTTTTCCCTAGAATTCCTGGTTCATTATAATAAGCGTGAGAATTGTTTTAAATATCAATCAATTTTAAAACCAAACTTTTAAGAGTTTCTAAATATCGTGGAGACAGCCTTTTATCTGTAGATTAGAAATCATGTTTTCATGTGAAAAATGTCAAAAACAAAAGACTTGTTTCTTCTCCATTATCTTACTTTTTGGCACCGCTTTCAGTTTGGTATATATAAATGGTAAAACATTTATAATATTTGCTGTAGGTGAATCTTGTTAAAAATAAAATATGGGTGACCATAAAGTCTGGCAATACTGACAGTTTTTTTTAATTGATAAAATCCCCTTGAAGGTTTCATCCAGGGTAAATGTGCCAGTTTATGAACTGGACGTGGAACAACAGACTGGTTCCAAATAGGAAAAGGAGTAAGTCAAGGCTGTATATTGTCACCCTGCTTATTTAACTTATATGCAGAGTACATCATGAGAAACGCTGGGCTGGAAGAAGCACAAGCTGGAATCAAGATTGCCAGGAGAAATATCAATAACCTCAGATATGCAGATGACACCACCCTTATGGCAGAAAGTGAAGAGGAACTAAAAAGCCTCTTGATGAAGGTGAAAGAGGAGAGTGAAAAAGTTGGCTTAAAACTCAACATTCAGAAAACGAAGATCATGGCATCTGGTCCCATCACTTCATAGCAAATAGATGGGGAAACAGTGGAAACAGTGTCAGACTTTATTTTTTTTGGGCTCCAAAATCACTGCAGATGGTGACTGCAGCCATGAAATTAAAAGATGCTTACTCCTTGGAAGGAAAGTTATGACCAACCTAGATAGCATACTGAAAAGCAGAGACATTACTTTGCCAACAAAGTTCCGTCTAGTCAAGGCTATGGTTTTTCCTGTGGTCATGTATGGATGTGAGAGTTGGACTGTGAAGAAAGCTGGGCACCGAAGAATTGATGCTTTTGAACTGTGGTGTTGGAGAAGACTCTTGAGAGTCCCTTGGACTGCAAGGAGATCCAACCAGTCCATTCTGAAGCAGATCAGCCCTGGGATTTCTTTGGAAGGAATGATGCTAAAGCTGAAACTCCAATACTTTGGCCACCTCATGCAAAGAGTTGACTCATTGGAAAAGACTCTGATGCTGGGAGGGATTGGGGGCAGGAGGAGAAGGGGAGGACAGAGGATGAGATGGCTGGATGGCATCACTGACTCGATGGACGTGAGTCTCAGTGAACTCCAGGAGTTGGTGATGGACAGGGAGGCCTGGCGTGCTGCGATTCATGCGGTCGCAAAGAGTCGGACATGACTGAGTGACTGAACTGAACTGAACTGATGCCATGGAAGTCAGACACACAAATCATCTAAAGCAACATATGACAGATGTACATGCAATTATTGATGGGAATGTTTCTTTACTGCACAACTGTTCATTGCAGTTTTGCACAGTTTATTGAACTGTGAATTACCAAGGGGGGAAAATCACATTCACACATCATCGCAATGAACTATTTAATATGAACATTTATCTGTTTTCAGTTTTCAGTTTATTCAACTTAAATTCAAAGAACTGAATAATAATCAGTCTAATAATGTTAAGACAGTCAACTTGAAAAGGAAATAATATACTTTGTGAGAATTTCCCGTATGCAATTTTTTCCAATTGCTCCCATTTTATTATGAAACTTAACTGTATAATTTTCACTACAAAAAAAAATACCACCCAGTAGACTACTAAAGGACATCAACAACCACATTCCATCATGGTCTGATTCAATGAGATAGTAAGGAAGTAAAATAGAAAATTAGTTATAAATTTGTAAATCATAGAAAATACAAGAAGGGAATTTTTGTTGAAATAAATAGGCCAAAAGAGCCCTTATGTCAGCTCTGCTTCTCTTAGAGGAAGGACTGTGATATTGTGATATTGTCATCCTGATGGATAATCTGCCTTAACCAACGACTAATGCTCTTCAGCTATCATTAAAGTAGATTTTAATAAGGCAAAGAAATCTAGTTGCTTATAAGCAACAAGAATATGTACGTATTATCACTAACATGCTCTCTTTGGAAAGGGCTGAATATACAAAGTAAGAATTTTGATTATCTATGTACACTTTGTTTACTATAATGCACACTTTGATTATTTACGTACATTTTCTTCAATTCAGAAGTGAAGTCCCTTCTAGCAATTTTATCAGGTCATGTGTATATAGCAAGCATATGATTCCCAGATGGCGCACTGGTAAAGAATCCACTCGCCAATGCTGGAGATGCAGGAGATACAGATTCAATCCCTGTGTGGGGGAAGATCCCTGGGGAGAAGGAAATGGCAACCCACTCCAGTATTCTAGCCTGGAAAATCCCATGGACAGAGGAGCCTGACGATCTACAGAACATGGGGTTGCAGAGTCAGACATGACTGAGCACATACACACAGATATCAAGCACAGATTAAATGATACCTTTTGTAAGATTCCACACAATTTAAAGGAAAACGTCTTTTTTTTAGCCCCATAGTGAACATAAAATGGTGCCTGCTTCACTTTTGGAAACTGTACACTTTAAAAGTATTATTTTTAAAAATGAATCTTTCTAAATAGTTCATCAGTTTAAACTACGTTACCTGGACATTAGGACCTTGCCGTATCTTGGAAATATGCCTAATTCCATTTGAGGGCATTACCACATTTTAAGAAAAAAAAAAGTATATTCTTGCCAGAGCGGAAAAAAAAATAATTTAGCCAGATACATGATTCATTTGAAAAATCTTCACATAATCTTTAGCCTGTTTCATTTAAAAATAAAACAAAACTCAAGCCTGACACAGCTGTTATATTGTGTTAGTCACACAGCCCCCTTGGAGGTGTGAGACTCCACATGCTTTGTTGGTTTATTTTATTCCTAGAGCCCATTTGGTGCAAGTCTTTACCTTGTATCCAAGTAAGGAAATCTGCCAAATTCAGTTCAGATATCCCAAGAAATAATATATATATACATATATATTGACCCCATCTGCCTGGAAGTGACTAAGATACTTTCTCTCATTGGAGTTTGACAGCATTTTATTCATATTTAAAATCTGTGATTCACTAAGCAGTGGGGCAGGCTTCTGTGGTGGCTCAGTGACTATCAATGCAGGAGACTTGGTTTCAGTCCCTGGATCAGGAAGATCCCCTGGAGAAGGAAATGGCAACCCACTCCAGTATTCTTGCCTGGGAAATCCCATGGACAGAGGAGCCTGGCGGGTTATAGTCCATGGGGTTGCAAAGAGTCGGACATGACTTAGTGACTAGATAACAACAACAAGCCTTGGGGTAGAGCTCTAGCTGATGAAGATCTGCGGAAAGACTTGCAGGTCTGCTGCAACTTTTCTACTCAGAGGCAGTGGTCACAAAAGGTCAAAAGTCATGAGCATGATTTCTCCAGGCAGAGAAGCCCATCTGGGGAAATGCTCACAATGCCTGGATGTCTTAGAGTTTGGGGAAGGGGTGTCAGGGAACAGTTGATGGGCCTTCTTCTGTGCTGCCAGTTTGTTGAGTGACATTAGACCTACCATGAAGGACCTGTCAGGGGTGGATACTCAGGGCCTAAAGAACACTTGTGAGGTGTGTGGGGGAGGCCTCAGAGAGGTCTCTGTGGGATGAGCTGAGAAGTTTCTGGGTGAGATTTCTCAGAGTGGGTATGTGGGAGGTCCCCGTGTGGGGTCAATGTGGGGACTCTTAGTGGGGGGACCTCCACTGGTCGCCTTTCTTCCCCTAAAACAGCAGAAATGTGAAGGGACTTGCCCCTGTTTGCTTTTTGCTCTTCTGTGTTCCTTCTGTGTCACTTCTCTGGACAAGTGCCTTGGGGGTACAGCTCCCCCAACACCCAGCCCTCATGTCTTGCTGCCCATGAGAGGACCCAGCAGCAGCCAGACAAGGTCCATGCTGGGGAACTCTGGACTGTCTCCTGAGCTCCAGTGTTGGGAGCAGCATTCTGTGGCCTGGGTCCCAGCCCCTCCCTCAGGCACTGGCTAAGTCCCCACTGCTGTGCTCCCCCTAAAAGGATGGGACCCAGAGGCAGGACCTGGCTTCTGGAAGAAACCAGAGCACAAGTAGGCCTGTTCCCAATGATCCCCACACCTTAGGTCCAGGTCCCACATGTTGGGGTCCTGACAGGCATAAGTGCAGGGCCATTCCTGCTGTCTCAAGGATCAGGGGCCTCTCCTGGAGCAGGTCTCTCCATCGCAGGAATGACTGTGACACAGTCATGACAGGAGCTCTAGGGAACTGCTCCTATCTCCCCACTTTCCCGTGTGGACAGGCCCAAGGAAGTAAGCTGATGGCACCCTTCTACCTACAAGTCACTTTCCACCCAATGGTGACATATCCTGTCTGCTGGCCTCTTCCCTCTCCGGGCTCTGGGGTGAGCAAGGCTGATAGCAGGTGAGACTTCCTATGACCCTTGCATGGTCCCTGGGCCTGTTGAGTCCCACCTCTCCCCTGGAAGCCTCCTTGGGGCACACATGTAGGAGAGGTCACAGACCACGAGTCTGTCCCAAGCTTCTGATCTTGTGAAAGCTGATAATTTATACTTGTGGAGAAGTGAAGCTTCCCTTCCCGGAGGCTCCACTGCCTCTGGGAGCCTGGCCCTCTGTGGAGGAGCTCCACATGTTCTCCCTCTGTCTGGGCTCCGGGAGCTAGAGTAGGGGGAGACTCGGGTGGGGCCACCAGGAGCCACCAGGCTCCTAACTTCTTTCCTCCGGGCCTGTAGGCAGTGATAGAATGCCAGGGCTCTTTGATCACTGCATGTGGGGAAATTAACAAGATGGTACCAATCAGGTTCTCTCACCCCATGCTCTCATGCCCTCTTACCCCATGTTCTATAAACAATGACTTTGCATGGTTATATAATGGCTGAGATCACTTACAGCCCTGCGCATGCACATCATGAGGTACTTGCTTAGTCATGGGCTGCTTTGTGCAGTACACTCATATGAGCTTTACCATGAACGCGCTGGCTGCTACTGTACAAGGGCTAGACTAGAGTGACACCGTGGTTATGTTACATGAGGGTGTGTGTGGTACACCAGTATGAGCTTCACTGCAAGCCCTGGATGCTGCTGTACTGGAGCTCCACTGGAGTGGTATCATGGTTATGTTATATCAAGTTATGTTATGGCAATGTTACTGTTATGTTATGGCTGCCACTACAGCTGCCAGGAGAGAGGCTGTGTTATGGCTGCCATGCCAGCCAGGAGAGAATAAACGTGTCTGCAGTCCCTATGGCTCCTCGAGTCTTCTTCCAACCTCTTAGCTCAAGCTTTGCCTACCCTGGATTCAATAAACAGTGTGAACAGCAAAAGAATTGGCACTGTGAGCAGGATCAGCGATACACTGCACACTATGGGCATCTCTGCCACCAGCCTCCTACCTCTCTATCCACCCTAGGGGCACAGTGTCCCACCCCCAGACTGTGAGGTGACTGCACACACAGTGACACTCCTTCCCTCCCCCCAGGGGAGGTGGGTCCTGTGAGCAGGGTTGTCCTCTCCTCCAGGGCAGGGGTGGATGAACCCTCAGGAGCGTGCACGCTCCCCACCACACTCCCTCAGAGCTGGGAATGTATGATCTTTGTCCTCACCACAGCTCCAGGGTAAAAGAAGGGCAGAGGGAGGGTGACACTCCTGGCCAATCTCAATCCCAGCTCCTTCCAGGAAAGAAGGGGATTTCAGGGCAGTGTCATCTATCCCCCCATGACATGGGGAAGAGGTTTCTCACACCCTGGACTCAGGGCCAGCACTGCCCCCAAATTCCTCTCTTATTCTGACATGTGAACTTATCTCTGACACTTTCTGGAGCCTGAGGGGAATTTCAGCCTCCGCCAAGCCCTCCCCTACAGCTGCACAAGTTCAAGGTAGAGAGAGAGATGGAGAGAGGACTGAGCTGGATCCTGAGAAGGAGGAGGTCTTTAGGTTTCGTTCACCTCGGCATGTGCTGAATGCTGTCACTTGTTTCCATAATGCTGGTTTTATGGAAACTGAAGGTGCAGTGAGGGAACCGGGGTGAGGGTGAGCATCCACAATGGGGTCACCCTCCCTCCATGTCCCTGTCCCATCTGGAAGATAAAGCTGGCACCTGGGAAGAGTGGACCCTGATCCCTTTCCTTCCCTCAATGGCATAGACAGGCTACCCCTTCTCATGAGAAACAATAATTATTTCAGGAAGCAATAAAATTTGTGGTAGGAAGAAGCCATTAGCACATGGATGATGTGCTAACATGAGAGAAAAAATTTTTATCTGAATGGTATGCATTTTTTTTTCCTTGGAGAAGAGATTTCCTACCAGGAAAGCTGTGACAAGCCTGTTCTGATTGACCAGAAGAGGTTTATTTCTGAAAAAGACAGTGCCTTGGACAGTGGAGGCTATGGCTGGAGACACTTGTCACTCCTGATCTATGCTGGCAAGCTCTGCCTAGAGGGGGACCTGGCTCCCTAGGTAGGACAGCCCATTTGATGCCCCTGGCACTGGTCCACTCACTGTTTTTAGAACAGCTGTGGCCCATGGGGGTAGCCTGGTGATGGCAGGATGTATCTCCCACCACTCTCCTTTGCTCTTTGTAGGAGGAAAACCTATGGTAGCAGTAACGTGGACCGAATGGGGCCCAGAGTTCTCCTTGGCACCAGTGTAACTCCGAGGCATGAGGTCTATAGTGTAACACCATCTTCTCCTTTAGGATCTTTCCAACAGCTGTCATGAGAACCTGAGCCTCAGCAGCCCTGCCCTCCGTTATCAATCTACTTTGGACTGGTTCCTGGGTCTGGTGGCTGCTATAGTGGCTACTGTAGCCTGTAGTGGCTGCTGCAGGCTTGCCTTGTTGCAGGTGCTCTTCTGGTCTTTTGCTTTTATTGGGGAAAATCCACCGCAGAAGCTGCTTAATCCATATTCTGAAGTGGCTTTCTAAAGGAACCTGTCCTTTCTTCAAGGTAAACTGGCGGGACTTGCTTAGTGACTCTGCTGATTCCTTTTTCTGGCCAGAGTGGTTCATCCTGCAGGCCTGGTAGGCCCTCCATTCTGCCAATCTTTTTTTACGCTGTCCTAGTTTGGACCTTCTGTAATTCCCTCTCCCATCAGTGGGGACAAACTTCTTGCTCTGGCACGTACGTTGGGGCTGCCATCTTAGGACTTCCTGCTGCCCCTGGCTGCTCCCTCCAGTTGATGAAGCATCATAGAGCATCTGGGAATTGGTCGTGCCTCCACTGGACAAGGTCTGGGAACAGGACAGGGATTCCTGAGAAGCCAAGTTGTTTGCAGCAATGAACATATCTGAGCGACAGTTTTTGAGAAGCGTGCCAGTGGCCCCAGTTTCACAGTCTTGAAGGAGCATGCCAACGGCCTGGCCTTGAGCCTGTTTCTGCCCATCTGTAAAACCTTGGCACTCAAGCTTACGAAACTGTGCATCAAAGTGTAGATCTAGATTTGAGGCAACAGACTTTGTATTAAATGAGAAGCATTTATTGAATTTTTGAGACTGTGATCTCCTCAAATCCATATTATTACTTTGTGATTTGATCAGCAAACAAGGTTCAAAAGTACTTTTCCAACCAGAGCCCCCCTCTATGGCTTCTTGTTCCATGGGAGATTGGGACCTTTCATCAAGTTCCACTACTGTCACGCTAGAGTAGGAGTCTGGGAAAGCCCATTCCCCAGCTTCCTCCTGTGGCATATTCCTGACCATTGCTGGACTTGGACTGCTCAAAGGCTCCAGGCTGCCTTTGTCAGCCCCCATGATACACTCATTGTGCCAGATTCTGCCCACAAAGTTGTACATAGGTGTCTGAGAAGGTGGCTTGTCTCCCTGTCTAGTCAGAGGGACCTCTGAGGGCTTAAGGATGTCACCAGGCAGGGGTACTCCCATGACTCCCTGGGTTTCCTCGCTGGTCCATGAGGGAGTGGAGAAGGCAGTCGCCATGGGGGAAGCTGCCTCAGCTGTTATCATTCTCTTTCCAGCTTGGGGCTGAGGAGGCTTTCCAAAGATCTTTGTAGACTGGGCTTTTGAGTGGTCCCCAGATTCACAAGTAGCTTTCAAGGTGGATCCTGGAAGGGGTATGCGGTGGGCCTTTCTCAAATTCAAGCTAAGTATGAACTTGAAGACCTTGAGGAGTAAGCCCCACATATGCGTCACCCGAAATTTTAGTATATATGCTTCCAACTCCTGTTGGACACAAGGACTCAGGACAAGAGACTCATGGAAGGTGTTCATGGAGGCTTCCCCATTCTGAGAGGAATCTAGATTTTCTGTTTCTTGATAAGCCTTTGACTCTCCAGAAAGGTCTACGATGCGGTTGGCAGCAAGTCTCAAACAATGGACACCCACAAGGATTGGACTCTCTTGAATCTGCTTAGTGTTCATGCCCATAAGGACTCCCAAATCCTCTGGATGCTTCCTGTCTGGGCTCAACTCTCTTTGTGACTCAGGCTTCACTCTTGGAACGGTCACTGTGGTGTTGGCTGAGATCATGTACAGGTCTTTTACGATCTTCCCCACACTTTGTTCTATATCCTGGCAAAGGCCCTTCTCTGGTGGGATCCTTGCTGAGGATCTGGACCTCATCTTCTGTGTGTCCTGGCTGCTTTTGTCTAGAACTGCAGAGGGTATTGAGGGCCCCTTCTTAGCCTGTACCTCACAAAGCTTTGGGAATTCGCCCTGAAGCTGCATAACTTTCTGAGAAGCTTGGATTCTGCAGGGCAGGTCACTCTGTTGCTGCATGAACCTTTTAGAAAGGTGGTGCTCCAGTTTCTCCCAAACCTCAGGCCTGATCAAATCCCCAAAAGGGGTGGCGACAGAGATGTGGGCCTGGGAAGGCCTGCTCTCCTGGGAATGGTTGTGGGTGACTTGACTAAAGACATGCTGATATCTTTTAACCAAAGAGGGTATAATTTTCCTACTTTCTAATTGCTTTATCAAAAAGTGATGTTCCAGGTTTTGAATTGCATTTGGGACAGAAGTTTGTCCCTTACTTTGGACTGTTGCATGAGATACTTCACTGTACCTAATCTGTGGTTTAGAAGAAGATGGTTGGATTGGAAGAGATGGTGAGATATGAGCAGCAGTCTCTAACTGAAACCTAGGTGACGGTTGACATTGGGGCATGATTGGAGTCAAGGGTAGGGGTTGAACCTGGGTCTCCATGTGAGCCCGAGGTGATGGTTGACATTGGGGTATGGTTGTAGACAAGGGTTGGGGTTGGGCCTGGGTCTTAATGTGAGCCCGAGTTTGTGCTTGACAATGGGGCATAGTTGGAGTCAAGGGTAGGGGTCGGGTCTGAGTCTCCACGCGAGCCCGAGATGATGGTTGACATTGGGGTATGGTTGTAGACAAGGGTCGGGGTTGGGCCTGGGTCTGAATGTGAGCCCGAGTTTGTGCTTGACAATGGGGCATAGTTGGAGTCAAGTGTAGGGGTTGGACCTCGGTCTTCATGTAAGCCCGAGATGATGGTTGACATTGGGGTATGGTTGTAGACAAGGGCTGGGGTTGGGCCTGGGTCTGAATGTGAGCCCGAGTTTGTGCTTGACAATAGGGCATAGTTGGAGTCAAGGGTAGGGGTTGGGTCTGAGTCTCCAAGTAAACCCGAGGTTGTGGCTGATATTGGGGCAGGATTGAAGTCAAGGGTAAGTGTTGGGCCTGGGTCTCCATGTGACCCTGAGGTGGTGGTTGAAACTGGGCCATGGTTGGAATCAAGGGTCTGGGTTGTACCTGGGCCACAGTGGAGGTCAAGGGCTGGGCCAATGACAGTTGTGATGTTGCTTTGGCTGGAATTTGGAGTGGTTTGGTCTTAGAGCATTTGTTAAATAAGATAGGGTGTAACTCTAAAGGGGACCCAGGTACTGTGACAGTAGCCACCAGAGACTCACTGTGCAGAAAAGGGAGACCCCAGAAGAGGTGGCTGCATGTCTTCTGTAGATGGTCCCCCAAAGTGCCAGCATATGGGGCCCTCTCGGGACCAAGCAGTTGTTCTGGTTTGCCTTTTATGATCCAAAAGCTTGCCTCCACCTCCTTTCCTTTCTTCTTCCAAATCTTTAATTCTACTCTCTTGGTGATTAGTATCTCCAGCAGCTTCTGGACATCTGGGTTCACAAAAGAGAGGCTACCAGGCTCTACCTGTCTGTTTGTGAGGTCTCCCCAAAACGAGGCCTCCGCTGGGTGACTGGAAAGGTGTTCTTGCTGGGACTCAAAGTGTGTCACAGTTGAGGAACTCCAGGTTTTTTCAGCCCCCTGCCACCAAGACAGGGCTGAAAGGGGGCAGCTTGAATGGAGTAGGCCTGAGATGGCTGGTCTCCATGGGGAGGGTAGAGATGACCTGTGTGAGACGGTGCCCAATGGGAGTGCCACAGATTCACCCTGACTGAGATTCAGCATGGCGGCTGGTGTCTGTGGGACAGAGGAGGCTGTTGGAGGTGCAGGGCAGGCCACTGCATCAGGAGAGCATGGCGGTGTAGGAGAAACAGCCAGTGGCTGGGATGAAAGGCTGTCCAGGGGAAGGAAAGGCTCTGGTATTTGAGAAGCACTCAAGGAGGAATCTGAGTGAACAGAAAATGAGGAGGGAACTGAATCTGAAGAAAGGGTGGAGGCCTGAGGTAGAGGCTGCTCAGTCAGAGGAGCCGGGGACACGGTGGGAGCAGTCTCTTCCCTGTGTGGCTGGTGGGCTCCGGCAGGTGCTGCTTTGCTCACCTTCCCAGGGGCATCTTGAGAGGAGAGTTGATGAAAGTTGCCCTTTTCAGGGAACCTCCCCAGGTGTCTGCAGGAGACAGGAGGCACAAGCTGCAGCCAGGAGCCCCTAGGGCCAGGAGGACTGGGCAGGCCAGGCAAGGGTGGGCGCTTGCAGCCCACAGCCTTCCCTGGCCCCTGCTGTCCCTCACACCAGGGTTTTTGCCAAACCCCCACCCTAGGACTCCCCCTCCCAGCTCAGCCCCAGACTGCCTGTAGCCCTGGGATCCACCATAGGATCTGGGAGGAATAAGAACCCAGGAGAGAAGGGGAAGAGTCATTACGTTTGCAGAAGTGAAGTCAGGTCCCGGACCTCTTCCAATTCTTTCTGGCAATCTCTGCAAGCTGAAAATCAGCAGAGTGGGTTATGGTGGTGAAGGCAGCAGCCTAGGGGTCTTAAAGGAGGCTGACCCCTCCTTTAAAGGGACACCACTGGGAGACTGGAGTCCAGGCAGCAGGGTCCAAGGCTGTCTAAGGGTCCGTGACAGTGATGGTGAACCTCAGGAAAGGGTTTATCATTGACAAAGTGCTTCCACATCCATTGCCTCCTGCTGCCCTCACAACCCCTGAGTGGAGGAGAATGGGCAGGGGTCACCTCACAGATGAATCTGAGCAAAGTTAACATGTCCACACTTGGACCTGGAGGTCCCACCTCCCAATCCAGGTGCTATTGGTCCAATGCAGCCCACATAGCCCTGCTGGGCCACACCCATTTTCAGGACCCTCACAGCTTCATTCTGCACATGGAATCTGGGAAGGATCTGTATTCTGCTCTGCTCCTCAGGAGCCTCCATGGGGGTTCTGTTTCCTGAGGGGCGGGCCAGGCCACTGGTCTCCTCAGAACCCATTGAGCTGGGCCTTCAGGGCCAGAGAGGGTGGGGGCTAACACCCAGGGCACACAGGGCTGAATGGCATAACCTACCTTTCACAGCTGCATTTTTCTTCCGACTCCTCCTTCTCCTTGGCTCAGTTTGAGGCTGAGAGACAGAAAAAGTGAGGACCTGGGACCCCATTCTCACTTTCCCCTTTCTAGACCAGCATCAGACACTCAGTGTCCATACATAATGTGACTTTATACATTTAACTAGCAGAGTTTGTGTTTTTTCTTTGTGTTTGTGTTTTTTTTTTTTTTGTTTTGTTTTTTGTTTTTTCTTTCCTTTTACTCATTTTTAAAGGGAATAAGAATAATGTTTTTGAAGAACATAAAGAAGGATTTTCAATGTGAGATTCACCGTGGTTCCTTTGTCACTGTTCCTCTACTCAAGAAACACGCATTCTCAGACCCACTGGTGAATTTGAGCTCCATCAGGTAGGTCTCTGCTTCCCAAGTCCAGGGCCCTACTCCAGCCCCCTCTCTGAGGCTCTCAGGGCCTCGGCACTGCCCTCAGATCAGCCCTCATCTAAGATATCTGTTCATGGGGGATAAACTGGTGCTCAGGAGTCTGTCTTCTGGCTTAGAGTAAACTCAGTATCCAATCCTCAGCCCCTGGTCGCTGTGTTTGGGACTTGCCCTGGATCCCTCTACCACACCTGCGCAACTGGTCTGAGACCTTTTGGCTAGAAATCCTAGTGTTCACTGTATCCCCTTCCCAGCCTGGTTTGTCCCTAGAGGGATGATGTTGTATACTTCCTAGAGAATAGATGTCATATTCTTTCCCATCTCAGGGGTCTCTCTAATTGATTCAGAAAAGTGAAAATAATAATAGAAGAGAGAGAACCATGTGCTTGTGAAGCTGTGCCAAGGGTTCCTTACCTTTATGTCTCCATGTTTCCTGGGAGGTGGAAAGGATGGATTATTTTCCAGATAGGGAAGGAACAGGAAAAAGAGCCCCAGTCCAAATAGAAAGGCAAGGATGGTATCAGTCACCCAGTAAGTGGAACAGGAGTTCAGCCAAATATCAAAAGTGCTTTTCAGAGAAAAGAGAAAATTCTCCATCATCTATATCACACTGCTGCCCTCAGGCAACTGAACACAGGGTGTCCACTTGAGAACTTGAGTCCTAGGCCCACATCATAGAGCTGTGGTCTGGTCACAAAGGGCTCCTGAAGGTGAGGAGGGAGTGAGAGAGGAGGAGGCTGGATCCTGGTCCCTCCCCAAACATTGAGCCTTTCAGCTTTATTCATCTGCCTTCTCTGAGCCTTCCCATCCTACCTTCTCATCCTGTTAGGCAGAGATTTTAGTCAAGTGTCAGTTCATCCCATCTGGAACTCAGACAGGGTTCCCAGATATTTTTACTCTCAGGATGCCCTTGTTTGTAACTCCAAATTTTCCACATGGTAATATTAGTGCTTTGCATCAACCCAGACATAGAACTTAAATTTCTATCATACTTCTTTCAGTTCAGGCCAGTTCAGTCGCTCAGTCATGTCCAACTTTTGTGACCCCATGGACTGCAGCATGCCAGACTTCCCTGCCCATCACCAACTTCTGGAGCTTGCTCAAACTCATGTCCATCGAGTTGGTTATGCCATCCAACCATCTCATCCTCTGTCGTCCCCTTCTCCTCCTGCCCTCAATCTTTCCCAGCATCAGGTTCTCTTCAAATGAGTCAGCTCTTCACATTAGGTGGCCAAAGTATTGGAGTTTCAGCCTCAACATCAGTCCTTCCAATGAATACCCAGGACTGATGTCCTTTAGGATGGACTGGTTGGATCTCCCTGCAGTCCAAGGACTCTCAAGAGTCTTCTCCAACAACACAGTTCAAAAGCATCAATTCTTCAGCACTCAGCTTTCTTTATATTTATAGTCCAACTCTCACATCCATACATGACTACTGGAAAAATCATAGCTTTGACTAGACAGACCTTTGTCAGTACTTTTTAATATGCTGTCTAGTTTGGTGATAATTTTTCTTCCAAGAAGTAAAAGTATTTTAATTTCATGGCTGCAGTCACCATAAGGGTGGTGTCATCTGCATATCTGAGGTTATTGATATTTCTCTCTGCAATCTTGATTCCAGCTTGTGCTTCATCCAGCTCAGCATTTCACATGATGTACTCTGCATATAAGTTAAATAAGCAGGGTGACAATATACAGCCTTGACGTACTCCTTTCCCAATTTGGAACCAGTCTGTTGTTCCATGTCTGGTTCTAACTATTGCTTCTTGACCTGCATACAGATTTCTCAGGGGGCAGGTCAGGTGGTCTGGTATTCCTATCTCTTGAAGAATTTTCCCCAGTTTGTTGTGATCCACACAGTTAAAGGTTTTGGCATAGTCAATAAAGCAGAAATAGATGTTTTTCTGGAACTCTCTTGCTTTTTCCATGATCCAGTGGATGTTGGCAATTTGATCTCTGGTTCCTTTGCCTTTCCTAAATCCAGCTTGAACATCTGGAAGTTCACAGTTCATGTGCTGTTGAAGCCTGGCTTGGAGAATTTTGAGCATTACTTTGCTAGTGTGTGAGATGAGTGCAATTGTGTGGTAGTTTGAACATTCTTTGGCATTGCCTTTCCTTGGGTTTGGTCTTATGGACTCTGTGGGAGAGGGAGAGGGTGGGAAGATTTGGGAGAATGGCATTGAAACGTGTATAATACCATATATGAAACGAGGCACCAGTCCAGGTTCGATGCACGATACTGGATGCTTGGGGCTGGTGCACTGGGACGACCCAGAGGGATGGTATGGGGAGGGAGGAGGGAGGAGGGTTCAGGATGGGGAACACATGTATACCTGTGGCAGATTCATTTCGATATTTGGCAAAACTAATACAGTATTGTAAAGTTTAAAAATAAAATTAAAAAAAAAAAAAGAAAACTGACCTTTTCCAGTCCTGTGGCCACTGCTGAGTTTTCCAAATATGCTGGCATATTGAGTGCAGCACTTTCACAGCATCATCTTTCAGGATTTGAAATAGCTCAACTGGAATTCCATCATCTCCACTAACTTTCTTCATAGCAATGCTTCCTAAGGCCCACTTGACTTCGCATTCCAGGATATCTGGCTCTAGGTGAGTGATCACACCATTGTGGTTATCTGGGTCATGAAGATCTTTTTTGTATAGTTCTTCTGTGTATTCTGGCCACCTCTTCTTAATATCTTCTACTTCTGGTATCCATTTCTGGTATGGATCTAAATCATACTTCTTCAGCCGTGTGAATTTTGAAAACATTAAATTTTTTTTAATCTTCACTATATTCAGCCACAGGAACTTAAAAATTAAACAAAAAAAAAAAACTTGAAATTTACAAAGCTATGAAGTATAAAATAAATTAAAATAGTTAAGCTTTCAAATAAATTTTTCATACATTTCCAACATCCTTATTTCTAAAATTAATAAAGTCCACAAAAACTTTTGGAACATTCTCTACTGATATACACGTGCTGCTGCTAAGTCGCTTCAGTCGTGTCCGACTCTGTGTGACCCCATAGACGGCAGCCCACCAGGCTCCCCCATCCCTGGGTTTCTCCAGGCAAGAACACTGGAGTGGATTGCCATTTCCTTCTTCAAGATTTTTAAAACACACACATATAAACCTGGCAGTCTTCATCAAAGTGAAAGTGAAAGTGAAGTCGCTCAGTCGTGTCCGACTCTTTGCGACCCATGGACTGTAGCCCACCAAGCTCCTCTGTCCATGGGATTCTCCAGGCAAGAATACTGGAGTGGGTTGCCATTTCCTTCTCCAGGGGATCTTCCTGACCCAGGGATCGAACCCAGGTCTCCCACATTGCAGGCAGATGCTTTAACCTCTGGGCCACCAGGGAAGCCCTTAAGGACATACACATATCCTTTAATAAATCAAGCTATCATTTTCTTTTTTCTAATAATTTTCTTTACTTGCTTATTCATTTTTGTCTGTGCTGAGTCTTTGTTCCTGCGTGGGCTTTTCTCTAGCTGCAGCAGGTAGGGGCCGCTCTCCAGTTGCATTGCACAGGTGTCTCATTGTGGTGGCTTCTCTTGTGGTGGAGCACAGGCTGTAGGGCACTCAGGTTTCAGTTTCATTGTGTGGGCTCAGTAGTCGTGGTTCCTGGGCTCTAGAGAACAGGGTTAATAGGTTGTCATGGGCTTAGTTGATCCATGGTATGTGGGATCTTCCTGGAGCAGGGATCGAATCTGTATCCCATGCACTGGTAGGCAGATTCTTTACCAGAGCTATCAGGGAAGCCTAATCCAGCATTTTCAAATCTAAGAATCAACCTTCTTTTTTTCTTTTTCAGTTCAAAAAGCTTTCTTCAGTAGTATTTATAAGTAGGACTGCTAGCTTCGAATTCTCCAGCTCTTTTTTTATCTGGGAATATTTGTATTTTTCCTTCTTTCTTTGAAGGATAGATTTTCTAGACATGCCATCCTAGGTTGACAATATTTTTCTTTCAGCTCTTTGAATATGTCATCACACAGCCTTCCCTCTACTCTTTCTGATTGTCAGTGTTTAATTTTACTGTGGTTCTCTTGTATATGGAGAACAGTTTTTCTCTTGCTCCAAGAGTTTACCTTGGTTTTTCCACACTTTGACCAGGATGTGTCTTAGATGTATCTTTTTGCTTTCATTTTACTAGACGTAAACATTGAGTCTGTAGATTAATGTTTTCCATCAGATTTGGTAAGACTTCAGTCATGTCTCCAAGTATTTTTTCTTCTTCCTCTTTCTCTCCCTGCTTTTTGAGATTGTTTCCATGTTTGCTAGTGTGCTTAATGGGTCCCATATTTTCCTCAATCTTTTCTCTTTGTTTTTTACATTGATTTCTATTAATCCATCTTCAAATTTATGGATTCTTTATTCTACCATCTCAAATGCACTGTTGAACCCCTAGTCAATTTTCCATTTCAATTATTTTGTAGTTTTGAATTCCAGAATTTATATTTGTTTCCTTTTTTTATAATTTGTAGTTCCTTATTGAGTTACTCTATTTGTTGACTTTATCATGTGCTCAGTCATGCCTGACTCTTGGCAACACCATGGAGTGTAGCCCACCAGGTTCCTCCATCCATGAGATTTCCCAAGCAAGAACACTGAAGTCGGGATGCCATTTCCTACTACAGGGAATCTTTTTGACTCAGGGATCAAACCCACGTCTACTACATTGGCAGATGGATTCTTTACCACTGAGCACCAGGGAAGCCATAGTGGTGGCTGCACATGTTATTAAATACACGTTATAAACCACACACATATATTGTCCCAATATCAGTCTCCTAGCTTTAATAGTGTCTTATTGTTACATAAAATGTAACCAATTAGGAAAACTAGATGAAGATTACCTGGGGCCTTTCTGTCCTAATTTTGCAACTTCCTGTCTATCTACAATTATTCCAAAACAAATCATTAAAAAATACTGTGCTCGAATAAGAAAAAAATCTATATAGAAGCATGGTGTTTTTTGTTTTTTTTTTTTTTTTGAGAGTGCTCAACCATTCAAGACAACTTCAACTTTGAGGCAGTCATTTTATCATTGGTAACATAATGCAACTGAAAGTGGGGTCCAGCTCCATTCAAAAGCCAATAAAGGTGCAACATGAGTGTGAAGGAAAGTTTGCTCTGTTTTGGATGCCAGCAACCAGGGTGGGGGTTGGGGGAGAGGGGTAGGAGAAGGTGGACTCCTGTCTGAAGGCTGGCATCCCCACCCACAGACAACCTGTAGACAACAGCTTTCATAGACAGAGGCAGGGGGCTACAAGCAGAAACAGCACAGTCAGCTCTGACAGTCATCTTCAAATTTGTCATGTGGTTGTCTGACCAGAGTCATCTTGATTGTTTTAAGAGCAGTTAATCTTCAGTTACAGCATCAGTTTGTTCCCGTTTCCTTCAGGCCAATTCTTGGAAATGTGGCAGCTTATGTAACGGCCACAGTCTGGTCATCATGTAGCTGACTTCTTCTACCTGGTAGTGGTTTCAGTATTTATAAGACAGCTCACAGGATATGGCTCAGAGTATTATCTATGGCCCTTGAGAAGAAACTAAAGGTCCTTGACTGACTATAGTTACTGACTATAGTTAATTTGGATTAGTTTTTATAACTATAACTATAACTATAGTTATTTTGGATCCTTTTTTTTTTATTACTTTCCTTTGTTTCTGCATTTTCTCACTTCTCTGATTAAACTTATTATTTAGCTCAAGCTTTTTTTTTTTTTTTACAGAAAAAAAAATGCAGGTGGAGGACATGAGGCCTTGCTCAAGCTCAATAATAACAGAATATATATATATATATATATTGGTCGAGTGGTTAAGAATTTACCTTGCAATGCAGGGACTTGGGGTCAACCCCTGGTTGGGTATCTAAGATCCCTCATGCGAGGAGCAATTAAACCTGTGCTCCACAACTACTGAGCCCTCGTACCACAGCTAGAGTCCATGTACCATAATGAAAGATCCTGCATGATGTAACAGGGATCTTGTGTGCCACAACTAAGACCCAATAAAGCCAAATAAATAAATATTTTTAAATAATTATACCAGGAGACTATACCTTAATTTAATTTAAGGTATAAATTTAAGGTATAAGGCGGAAATTTAATGTAATTTTTGAAGCACTGTATTAGAAACATTGTGTGTGTGTGTGTGTGAGTTGCTCAGTCGTATCCAACTCTTTGCAACCCCATAGACCATAGCCCACCAGGCCCCTCTGCCCATGGGATTCTCCAGGCAAGAACACTGGAGTGCGTTGCCATTTCCTTCTCCAAAAGGAACTATAGAAAGAAAGAAAGTGAAGTCGCTCAGTCGTGTCCGACTCTTTGCAACCCCATGGACTGTATGTAGCATACCAGGCTCCTCCATCCATGGAATTCTCCAGGCAAGAGTACCGGAGTGGGTTGCCATTTCCTTCTCCATTAGAAACATTATTTTCTGCTAAATAATATTTGCTACCGTTGACAAGGTTAACCACAGGTAGATAAGTTTAGTAATCGATGAATAACATTAAGATAGAAAGGCAGTCTCTTAAGATACCTGCTATCATACTATATGGACTTTTTCATTAATTAGACAACTTTGTAGAGCTCTGATGTCAAGGTAAGTGAAAAGTTCAAAGCTGCTGAAACCTAATGAGGATTGCAAAAGGTCACACAATAAATTGTGGCAAACTGATTAAACAATGTAAATAAAGAATTACAGAGCTGGTATAGAATTGAAAGACTTCACAGAGCACCAGGTTGAGCTCCCTGTGCCTACAGAACAACTTCCCACTGGCTATGTTACACATGGTAGTGTAAATACGTCAGTGCTACTCTCCCAATATGCCCCACCCTCTCCTTACCCCACTGTGTCCAAAGTCTGTTCTCTGTGTCTCATCTCTATTCCAGCCCCTCAAATAGGTTCATCAGTACAATTTTTCTACGTTATATATTCCATATATATGTGCTAACATGTGAAATTTGTTTTGCTCTGTTTGACTTACTTCACTCTGTATAACAGAAGCCAACATAATATTGTAAAGCAATTATCCTCCAACTAAAAATAAATATAAAATAAGAATTTAAAGACTTCTTAACAACATATTATTTGAGAGACTCTGTGATGTTTCCAACTTGCTCAGGACTGGGGACCAGGCCAAATCCAGACTATTTGGCCCCTGAAATGTGATCGTCCCTAAGAGCCATGCTCTGTTGCTTTCTTGCACACACTCCTCTCCTCATAAGTTGTCTTCAAAGCACTGTGAAGCTTTAGCCATATTTCAGGGCACAGAGAGCCTGGCTTGAACTGACAGCATCTCTCCTACACATGCATTTGAGGGCAGGCAGGGCCCTGCTCATTTCTGAATAATCTGCCTTCAATGAGCCCTATTATAGTTAACAACCTTCTCTGTAGCTTAAAATACTTCAGAAAGAAGAAATAAAAATATTTCAGGAAGTACCTAATTAGCGCTATCCCAATCACATGTTTTTTACCATCAGCCTTCATGATTCCAGGCTTTTATAACCCAAATTATTCTGACACATTTTTAGGGAGAAAGGAAATATTTTTCCCTACCTTAATCATACTACTTAAGTCATCGTAGTTTCATATTATTGAATGTACAAGATCAAAAACATTCACATATTCATAATCACATTTCGGAAGATTTACTTTAAAAATGCTCTTTAAATGCAAGCTCACTATCAAAGTCACAAGAATACCTTCTGCAATAGGGATGTTAATGTGACTATTATTTCTCTGTAAAATCAAATACGATATTGAGCAAGTGGTAGGCATTCAGTGTGACCGCTCCAAGACCACGCATGGTGGTGATAATGCCCCTGGGATAGGAGTGCTGGCCAAGTCCTTGGTCTCTGAGTGAGTTTTCTCACTCCGGGCCAGAAGAGGCCCTGACAGGGGTGGGGCTCAGGCCCAGGACCCTGGCAGTCTCACTGGGGCCTGAGCAGTCTGGGGGAGCCACTTTCCATGTTCCGCTCTGATCCCCACAACTCCGCCAGAGTCCCTCTCCCTCCCTGCTGACCCCCTTGCTGTGAGAAGGCCCCTCTGGGTGTGGGAGCCTCTCTTCCTCCCCAGCACCACTCAGGGGCACCGATCCTGTCTTGCCTCCACTTTTCTTCCCCCTCTTTCCCCGCCACGTCCTAGCTGGTTGTGCAGGGATTCCTCCCACTCCCTTAGGTGCTTGAGGTCCCCCACTCTAGCGCCTAATAGGTGCTCTGTGAGAATTGCTCCGATGCATTCGTGTTGTAGTTGTGAGGAGACACAAACTCCACATCCTCCTACTCTGCCATCTTCTATTTGGAGTGAAATGAGGCTGTTTTTTTCTTTAAAGATATAATTCATACTAAAACTTGCATTGACACAGTAAACTAAAAGTAACTTGAGGAGAGGGTTTATTATTTGACTGATTAAATCAACCATTTTAACTTGTTAAATGGCTTCAAGTACATTCACAGTGTTGTGTGCTGCTGCTGCTGCTAAGTCGCTTCAGTCGTGTCTGACTCTGTGCGACCCCATAGACGGCAGCCCATCAGGCTCCACCGTCCCTGGGATTCTCCAGGCAAGAACACTGGAGTGGGTTGCCATTTCCTTCTCCAATGTATGAAAGTGAAAAGTGAAAGTGAACTCGCTCAGTCGTGCCCGACTCTTAGCGACCCCATGGACTGCAGCCTACCAGGCTCCTCCATCCATGGGATTTTCCAGGCAAGAGTACTGGAGTGGGGTGCCATTGCCTTCTCCTCACAGTGTTGTGTAATCCTTACTTTTTTCTAGTTCAAAACCATTTTTATTGCCTTAGAGGAAACCTGCTCATAGAGCAGTTACACTCTGTTCCTTCTTTCACCTAACATCTGGGCAATCACCAATCTGTTTTCTGTCTGTGCAAATACATCTATTTGGATATTTCATATATCAATAAATGTAATTCCATAGTATGTGACTGTTTATGTCTGACTTCTTTCCCAGCATAATTTTCAGTGTTCATCCTGTAATAACAGGATAAATCAGTACCTCATTTCTTTTTTATTCCTATCTTTCAGTCCAGTTCAGTTCAGTTGCTCAGTCATGTCCGACTCTTTGTGACCCCATGAATCACAGCACGCCAGGCCTCCCTGTCCATCACCAACTCCCGGAGTTCACTTAAACTCATGTCCATCGAGTCAGTGATGCCATCCAGCCATCTCATCGTCTGTCGTACCCTTCTCTTCCTGCCCCCAATCCCTCCAAGCATCAGAGTCTTTTCCAATGAGTCAGCTGTTCACATGAGATGGCCAAAGTACTGGAGTTTCAGCTTTAGCATCATTCCTTCCAAAGAAATCCCAGGGCTGATCTCCTTAATAATGGACTTGTTGTGAGGTATAACAGACAAATAAATATATATATCTAAGACACACAACTTGATGTTTTGATGTACACATACATTTTTAAAATAATTGTCACAATCAAGCCAATTAATCTCATATAGTCACCATTTTCTTTATTTTTGGTGCAAACATTTAAGATCTACTGTCTTAGAAAATTATAAGTATACGATACAGTATTGTTTACCATTCATTGTACAATAGATTTTTAGAACCTATTCTTTTTTTCTAAAACTTTGTACTTCTTGATCAATACCTGCCCATATTGCCACCCCCTATCTCCTGTCAACTACCATCCTGCACTTCACTTCTTATGACTGTTTTGTATTCCATATTAAAGTGATATCATGCCACCTGACCTGCCTCTTGAGAAATCTGTATGCAGTTCAGGAAGTAACAGTTAGAATTGGACATGGAACAACAGACTGGTTCCAAATAGGAAAAGGAGTATGTCAAGGCTGTCTATTGTCACCCTGCTTATTTAACTTATATGCAGAGTACATCATGAGAAACGCTGGACTTGAAGAAACACAAGCTGGAATCAAGATTGCCCAGAGAAATATCAATAACCTCAGATATGCAGATGACACCACCCTTATGGCAGAAAGTGAAGAGGAACTAAAAAGCCTCTTGATGAAAGTAAAAGTGGAGAGTGAAAAAGTTGGCTTAAAGCTCAACATTCAGAAAACGAAGATCATGGCATCCGGTCCCATCACTTCATGGGATTGGAAAGTGTCAGACTTTATTTTTGCAAAATCACTGCAGATGGTGACTGCAGCCATGAAATTAAAAGACGCTTACTCCTTGGAAGGAAAGTTATGACCAACCTAGATAGCATATTCAAAAGCAGAGACATTACTTTGCCAACAAAGTTCCCTCTAGTCAAGGCTATGGTTTTTCCAGTGGTCATGTATGGATGTGAGAGTTGGACTGTGAAGAAGGCTGAGCACCAAAGAATTGATGCTTTTGAACTGTGGTGTTGGAAAAGACTCTTGAGAGTCCCTTGGACTGCAAGGAGATCCAACCAGTCCATTCTGAAGGAGATTAGCCCTGGGATTTCTTTGGAAGGAATGATGCTAAGGCTGAAACTCCAATACTTTGGCCACCTCATGCGAAGAGTTGACTCACTGGAAAAGACTCTGATGCTGGGAGGGATTGGGGGCAGGAAGAGAAGGGGATGACAGAGGATGAGATGGCTGGATGGCATCACTGACTCGATGGACGTGAGTCTGAGTGAACTCCGGGAGTTGGTGATGGACAGGGAGGCCTGGCGTGCTGCAATTCATGGGATCACAAAGAGTTGGACACGACTGAGTGACTGAACTGAACTGATGCAGTATTTGTATTTGTCTTTCTGTATCTGGCTTATTTCACTTAATATAATCTGTGTCAGTTTCATCCATGCTGTCACAAATAACAGGATTTTCTTCTTTTTAAAGTAGGGTTTCCCACCCCCAGGCCACAAACCAGACAGTCTGTGGCCTGTTAGGAACAAGTCACATAGCAGGAGGTAAGTGGCAGGTGAGTGAGAGAAACTTTATCAGTATTTACAGCTGCTGCTTATTGTTCACATTACTGCCTGAGCTCTGCCTCCTGTCAGACCAGTGGCGGCATTAGATTCCCATAGGAGCGAGAACCCTACTGTGAACTGCACATGCGAGGGATCTACATCGCATGCTCCTTATGAGAAGCCAATACCTGATGATCCAAGGTGGTGATGCTAGTGCTGGGGAGCAGCTACAAACACAGACTATCATTAGCAGAGAGGTTTGACTGCACAGAGGCCATAATAAATCAATTGCTTGCAGACTCATGCCAAAACCCTATTAGTGAGCAGCAAGGGACAATTAAGCTGTGGCAAATGAGCTGATGTACTTCAGTTATACAGCTGCATCTGGTGGCAGGTTTAAGTCAGAATCCGACACTGATTTTAGTTCATGTGGATCCCACCTATTATTTTATTTACCACTTCTGTCCATGCCTCTTTCCCACACTCCACACTTGTCTCAGTCACAGTTTTTTTTTCCCAGATAAGCCCTGAAGCTAACCCTAGCCAAAATGAGAAAAAAAAAAAAAACAAATTTTCTGGGGAGTTTCTTTGAAGGGGGAAGATCCAATGATGAAATGGCAGAAGAGAATAGAATTGCCAAGAAAAAGAAAGCTACATTTAAAAGAAAATACCAAGAGTCCTACTTAAATTACAGGTTCATTGCAACAGGCAGTCCAAATTCTTCAAGCCTGCTTTGTATAATATATAGTGGCCGGCCATCCAAAGAAGCTATGAAACCCTCAAAATTGCTTTGCCACATGCAGACTGAGTACTCTGCATTAAAAGACAAGCCTTTGGAATTTTTCAGAAGAAAAAAAAATGTGAGCATGAAGAACAGAAGCAATTATCAAAGGCCATCACTTCATCAAATGTGTCTGCACTGAGAGCATCATTCTTAGTGGCTAAAGCTATGAGGCCCTTTACTATTGGTGAAGAATTGATCATGCCTGCTGCTAAGGACATTTGTCATGAACTTTGAGGAGAGGCTGCAGTTCAAAACGTGGCACATATTCCTCTTCGTTTAGCACCATAACCAGATGAATTGATGAAATAGCAGAGGATATTGAGGTACAGTTGTTAGAGAGAGTTAATGAGTCACTGTGGTATACAATCCAGGTTAACAAGTCTACCGATATTAACAAATAGGCAAGAACATTTGTTTTTGCACAGTTTCTCAGGAAAATGTGCAACAGAATATGCTATGTGCCCTTTAGTTGCAAATGAACACCACAGCTACAGAACTATTCAAGTCTCTGATTGATTATGTATTAGGAAAACTGAATTGGTCATTTTCTGTCTGTATTTGCACAGACAGATGGAGTAGAAAATGGCAACCCACTCCAGTATTCTTGCCTGGGAATCCCATGGATAGAGAAGCCTGGCAGGCTATGGGCCATGGGATTGCAAAGAGCTGGACACAACTGAGCGACTAAGCACTCATGTATGCAGGCACAGACAGAGTGGCTGCCATGACTGGATGGCAAAAAGGTCACTTCTTAATGTGACCCTACGCATTGTGTCATGCATAAAGAAATACTGTCTAGCTGAAAAATGTCACCTGAACTTAACAATGTTTTCCAGGATGTGATTAAAATTATCAACCATATTAAAATAAATGCTCTTAACTCACATCACACACCTCTGTGAGGAGATGGACACAGAGCACACACGTGTTCTCTTAAACACAAATGTGAGGTTGTTTTCTAAAGGTATATCACTGGCTAGAGTTTTTGAGTTATGAGAGCTTCTCGAAATAATTCTTTTAGAAAAAATGGTCACCACTGGCAGCATGTTTCACTGACACAGAATGGACCACAAAACTTGCTCACTTGTGTGACATATTCAACCTGCTCAATGAACTCAATCTGTCCCTTCAGGGGAGCATGACAACTTGTTCAAGTCAGCAGATAAAGTGGCTGCATTCAAAGTTAAACAGTAGTTATGGGGGTGAAAAGTTTGGGTTTTGTTTTTGTTTTTTTTTTTTTTAATATGTTTCAAACATTAGCAGAGATTTTGAAAGAGATTGAGCAAGAGCTTCTTTCTCCCAAATGGTGCATGATCACCTATCTCAGCTTTCAAAAGGGTTTGAGCATTATTTCCCAACCACAGATGATCCCCAAACTGGGAAGGAATGGATCTGCAGCCCATTTGTGAATAAACCAGGTGAATTGACTTTGGCCATGCTAGGAGAAGATTAGTTGCTTGAGATCACAAATGACAGTGGCCTTAAAAGTATGTTTGTGGCAGTTAAGGGCTCTGGCCAGCATGTGGGGATGAGAGGATCCCTGAGCCAGTCAGGTCTCTGCTTCTCTGGGGGCACAGCGTGGATGATGGCCTGTAGGGCCCCAGGTGTGCAGGTGGTGAGCTTAGGTGGCAGCAGCTCATCGGAGCACCTGGACACATTGGGGAAGGACAAGGTGGTGGTCTTCCTGAAGGGGATGCCAGAGCAGCCCCAGTGCCGCTTCAGCAATGCCATGGAACAGATCCCACAACCTACAATGTGCTAGACAACCCCCAGCTCCCACAAGGCATTAAAGACTATTCCAACCAGCCCCCCATCCCACAAGTGTACCTCAACTGCAAGTTCATGGGGGAGGTGGTGACATTCTTCTGCAGATGCACCAGAACCAGGGAGCTGATGGAAGAACTGAAAAAGCTGGGGATCTGCTCTGCCCTCTTAGATGAAACAGAAGACCAGGACTCAAAGTGAGGGTGACTGAGCCAGGAGCCACTGGTGTCAGAATCACACTGCCAGAGAAGCCTTACCAATTCTGGTTTTCACTCTTCAGATGACTCCTTGCACTGATACCTCCAGTGTATAAGCAACAGGGTGATTTTAGTGATTTATCATGAATGTAATTGTAACCACTGGACTGTCATAATCAATGTTGTATTATAAGATTGCTGTTAACAAAATTCCTTCTTATGTTGTTCTTTGTTCTTTGCTCTTTTCCTGATTCAGGAGTAAACCTACGAGCTTTTGAATCATCGTCATTGTTTGGGAGTCCTCTGCAAGTATGTCAGTCTGCAAAGATAATTTATACCCTCTCCCCAGTTTTTTGTAACTTGTTCTGTTAAGAAAAATAATGGACAAGGAAGACAATGAGATAACTGGGGTGCTTTTTTTTTTAAATAAACTTCCAACCCAGAGGGGGGAAAAACTATGTTTGAGACAACTTCAAATCTCTATACATTTTGGATTAAAGCCAAGGCAGAATATACTGAGATTGCCACAAAAGCACTGAAAAGTCTGCTTCCATTTCCAACATCCTATCTTTGTGACTCAGGGCTTTCTGCAGTGACAGCGACCAAAACAAGATCGTGGAGTAGACTGGACATAAGCAACACACTTTCAGGTGTCTCTGTCTCCCATCACCCCCGGATAGGATCATCTAGCTGCAGGAAAACAAGCTCAGGGCTCCCACTGATTCTATGTTATGGTGAGTTGTATAATTATTTCATTATATATCATAATGTAATCATAGAAATAAAGTGCATAGTAAATGTAATGTGTTTAAATCATCCTGAAACCAACCCCCACTCAGCCTGTGAAAAAACTGTCTTCCACAAAATTGGTGCCAAAAAGATTGGGCACTGCTGTTTTAAAGGTTGAATAATATTCCACTGTGTACAGGCATACCTTGGAGATATTGCAGGTGTGGTTTCAGACAACAAAAATATAGTGAATATTGCGACAAAACATTCCACATGAATTTTTGGGTTCCCCAGTGCATATTAAAGAAATGTTTATACAATATTGTAGTCTGTTAATATGCAATAGACTTATATCTGAAAAACCAATATACATACCATAATTTTAAAAAAACAGCTCTTAGTTTCAGTAGTCTTTCCTTTTGTATTTTTAGTCCTTTTTTTTTTTTTCATTTATAGCTGCCCTAATTTTTATTTCTTTCTTTCTGATAACATTCAACTTATATTCATTGTTTAGTTCCTTGATGTTCTTAGTTGTTGTAAGGTTGCTTATTTGAGAGCTTTCTTTTTTCTTAATGTATACTATTATCATTATAATCTTGCTTTCTAGAACTTCTCATAAGTTTTAGTATGTTGTATTTCATTTTTATTTGTCTCAAAATATCTTTCCTATTTCCTTTTGATTTCTCTTTTAACCCTTTTGTCATTCAGGAACATGTTTTCTTAATCTCCATATATTTGTGATGAGCTTCCCTAGTGGTTCAGCAGTAAAGAATCCACCTATAATGTACAAGACATGGATTTGATTCCTGGGTCAGGAATATCCCCTTGAGAAGGAAATGGCAACTCACTCCAGTTATTATTGCCTGAGAAATCTCATGAACAGAGGAGCCTGCCAGGCTACAGTTCATGGGGTCACAAGTGTTGGACATGACTTAGCAACTAAACAACAAAAACATTTGTGATATGTCTGGCTTTCCTACTGTTATGGATTGTCATATCATTGTGGTTGGAAAAGAAAGTTAGAGTAATTTCAATTATATTAAATTTGTTAAGACTTGTTTTGTGACCTAACACATTAACTATCATGGTGAGCATTCCATGTATGCTTGAGAAGAATGTGTATTCCAGGGGTATTGGATGAAATGTTCTGCATGTTTCTATTAGGTTCATCTGATCTGATGTGTAGTTTAAGTCCAATATTTCTCTATTGATTTTCTTTGGGGATGTTCTCTCCATTGTTGAAAGTTGGGTATTGAAGTCCCACGGTATTATATTGCTGCCTATTTCCTGCTTCAAGTCAGGAAATAATATTTGTTTTCTATATTTAGGGTACTCTGATGTTGGATGAATAAAAATTTATAATTCTATTAATATATCCTCTTTGTAAATTTATTCTTTATCATTATGTAATGTGGAAAATTCTGAAAGAGATGGGAATACCAGACCACCTGACCTGCCTCTTGAGAAACCTGTATGCAGGTCAGGAAGCAACAGTTAGAACTGGACATGGAACAACAGACTGGTTCCAAATAGGAAAAGGAGTACGTCAAGGCTGTCTATTGTCACCCTGCTTATTTAACTTATATGCAGAGTACATCATGAGAAATGCTGGGCTGGAGGAAGCACAAGCTGGAATCAAGATTGCTGGGAGAAATATCAATAACCTCAGATATGCAGATGACACCACCCTTATGGCAGAAAGTGAAGAGGAACTCAAAAGCCTCTTGATGAAAGTGAAAGTGGAGAGTGAAAAAGTTGGCTTAAAGCTCAACATTCAGAAAACGAAGATCATGGCATCTGGTCCCATCACTTCATAGCAAATAGATGGGGAAACAGTGGAAACAGTGTCAGACTTTATTTGGGGGGGCTCCAAAATCACTACAGATGGTGATTGCAGCCATGAAATTAAAAGACGCTTACTCCTTGGATGGAAAGTTAGGACCAACCTAGATAGCATATTCAAAAGCAGAGACATTACTTTGCCAACAAAGGTCTGTCTAGTCAAGGCTATGGTTTTTCCAGTGGTCATGTATGGATGTGAGAGTTGGACTGTGAAGAAAGCTGAGCGCCAAAGAATTGATGCTTTTGAACTATGGTGTTGGAGAAGACTCTTGAGAGTCCCTTGGACTGCAAGGAGATCCAACCAATCCATTATAAAGGAGATCAGTCCTGGTATTTCTTTGGAAGGAATGATGCTAAAGCTGAAACTCCAGTACTTTGGCCACCTGATGCGAAGAACTGACTCACTGGAAAAGACCCTGATGCTGGGAGGGATTGGGGGCAGGAGGAGAAGGGGACGACAGAGGATGAGATGGCTGGATGGCATCACCGACTCGATGGACATGAGTCTGAGTGAACTCCGGGAGTTGGTGATGGACAGGGAGGCCTGGTGTGCTGCAATTCTCGGACATGACTGAGTGACTGAACTGAACTGAATGACCTTTTTGTCTCTTGTTACAGTGTTTGACTTCAAGTGTATAGAATTATAGCTATGAAATCTATATAATTATAGCTATTGCTGCTTTCTTTTATTTCTCATTACAATAGTGTATCTTTTTCCATTCCTTTACTGTTATTAAAGTTGAAGTGAGTCTTTGTTATCATTGTACAGTTGGGTCTTGATTTTTAATTCATAAAACAACTCTACATTTTTTAATGGAAGAATTTAATCTATTTGCATACAGAGGAATTACTGATAGGTAAGGGCTTATGCCATTATTTTAATTGCTTCTGGGTTTTTGTAATTCTTTTACTCTTCTATTGCTGTCTTTCTTTGTGAATTGATGATTTTGTTGTCATATGCCTTGATTCTTGTCCCTGTCTTTTGGGTATCTACTAAAGGTTTTTGATTCTTTGTTATCATGAGGCTTACATACAACATCTTATATTTATGACAGGCTAAGATGATAAGCTTAATTTTGAAAATTAATACATAAAAAAGATCTACATGTTTACACTTTTATGCTTTTGATGTCACAATTTACATCTTTTTTATATTGTGTATTTATTAACAAAGTATTACAGTTTTAGTTGTTCTTGTATTTCAACCTTTAAAATTTTAAGAAATTTAACTATCACCATCACAATATCATTCTGAATTTAACTATTTATTTGCCCATGAGCTTTATACTTTCATATTCCTAACTTACATGCTTTCATTTCAGAATAAAGAATTCCCTTTAACAACTTTCATATAAGCTCCTTCAGCTTTTGTTTGTTTATGAAAATTCTCCCTCTCTCCAATTCTGAAGCACAAGTTTACTGGGTAGAGTATTCTTAGCAGTTGTTTTTTTTTTTTTTTTTAATCATCCCATTCCCAATGGCCTGCAACATTCCTGCTGAAAAATCTAATAGGCTTAATGAGGATTCCCTTGTATAAAGCCACTTTTCTCTTGTTGCTTTTAAGATTCTCTCCATCTTTAACTTTTGATAATTTCATTATAGTGTGTCTCTGGGTAGATCTCTTTGAATTAATCTTGTTTGAAGTTTTTTGGACTTCCTTAATCTGGATATCTCTTTCTTTTTCCATATTAAGTAAGTTTTCAGGCACTATTTCTTTGAATATGCTTTCTGCCCTTTCTCTCTTTTTCTTCCTTGGAGACCTAGAATACCTACATTGGTTCACTAAACAGTGACCCTTAAGTTATCTTTGATTTCTTCCATTCTTTCTTTTCATTCTTTTGATTGGATGATTTCCACTGCCTTGTCTGATTCTTTTCTTCCACTTGATCTGGTCTACTTATGAGCATCTCTGTTGAGTTCTTCATTTATTGTGTTTTTCATGTCTACGATTTATGTTTGGTACTTTTAAAAAACATTTGCTGTCTTTTTGTTGAAATTCGTACCTTGTTCATGCATTATTCTCCTGACCTCAATAAGCATCTTTATTACCATTATTTTGAACTCTCTATTGGGTAAAACACTTACATCTGCTTCATTAAGATGAGTTCCTAGAGATTTGTTATTTTGTTTGAAACATCCTCATTTCTTTACTTTTCTTGATTTTCTGTGTTGGTTTCTGTATAAAACACTTTCCCCAGTATTGACACATTGGCCTTGTGTAGGAGATGAACCTCCATAATCAGCCTGGAGCTCCTGATTGTCTCTAAAAGTTTTGTGATCAAATCCTGTCTTTTTCCTTAGTGGCTTCCTATAGCTGAGGGTGTGCCAATACTCATCAGTGTCCCCAAAGATGTGGGAAACATTCTTATGCCTGTTTAGGCTCCTGGACCCTTTAACTCCCCAATGCAGGTTAATTGGAAGCCCAATTATGGGGCAGGAACTGGGAAATCAGGACATTATATATGCAGTCTATCCTCTATCAAGAAGAATCCAGGAATTGGGCGTTTTTGCTTACTTACTTTTTGCTGAACCAGGGGAAATGGTTGCTGCAAGTGCTTTTGTGTCCAAATAAAATAGCCTTTGTTTTTAAGAAGTAAATGGCAACCCACTCCAGTACTCTTGCCTGGAAAATTCCATGGACTGAGGAGCCTGGTAGGCTACAGTCCATGGGGTCGCAAAGGGTCAGACACGGCTGAGAGACTTCACTTTCACTTTAGTTTTTGCTGAACCAGGGGAAATGGTTGCTGCAAGTGCTTTTGTGTCCAAATAAAATAGCCTTTGTTTTTAGTGGTCCCAGGGACTCATAAATGATGAGCCCTGTCAGCTCCCAGAGCTACATGATTTGTGGGTAGTCCCTTAGGTGGTAGTTGAAAATCGGGGTGTGAGATGTGTGGACCAGCTTTCAGGAGTGAAAATAAACACTTGGTCTTACTGTTGGAGCTGGGGGAGATAGCCCACCAGCTTTACCAGGCTTACAGGAGGATGCCAGTCAGCTCCTACATGCAGACTGACTAGAAGCCAGAACCACAGGCAGCAGCTAGAAAAATACACAAATTCCTTCCAGGGACTAACTGGGAGATGCGCATTTTTGTTTTCTCCCTCCATACTGGGCCTGGGTGTATAAACTACAGGGAGTCTTCAAGCATCCTTTCAAAAACTGTTTCTTTGCTACAATACTGTAGGATTCATGAATGTAAGCTCCATTGGCTTTCAGAGGTAGGTTATTTTGGAGTCTATCTATCCCTCAGGTGGCAGTTTTAAAAGTCAGGATTGTAAACATGTAGAAAGTTCCTTTTAGGGACATGCAGGAGATTTTGTTTCATTGTTGGAGCAAAATGGAAGGAGAGGGCAGGTAAGTACCCACTGGCTCTTCGGGGCTCTGGGGAGGATTCAGCTGAAATGCAATCTGCTCCCTCTGCCCTAAGCTTCAGGAAATAGCCACAGGGAGTGCTCAAGCACCTAATAACAATTGCTTCTTTGCTATAACACTGTGGGACTTGTGAATGGAAGCCCTTTGGTTCTCAGAGCTAGAAGATTTGAGGGCCCAGCCCTCAGGTGACAGGCTTAAAATCTGGGGCATTAGAAATGTGCCCAAACACTTTACTGATCAGGAAGGGGCTGGGAGTTGATGGTTTCAGAAAGATTATAAGGTATTATTCTGGGGTGGGGTTTGTAGTAAGTGTCTCACCCTTCACTATACATTTTCATGTGGGTATTTTCTCAGTTGCCCAATGTGTAGGAGTCACTCAAGCAATTTCTAAACTTCTCTCAGAGGGAACTGATCTGTGTGTAGCTGTAAATTCAGTGCATCCATGGAAGGAGGGAAATTCAAGAGTCTCTTGTGTCACAATCTTGAGGTACCTGTTGACACTTTCTCAGAACCAACTCTTGGTTTCATTGACTTTTATTATTTTCTGTTTTGCTTATGTATGCTGTATTATTTATTATTTTTTCCCATCTGCTGGCCTTGGATTAAGTATTTTCTATTTTGTTAAGGCATACTGTTTTCCACAGTGGCTGCACTAACTTACATTCCCACCTACACTATAGGAGGGTTCCCTTTTCTCCACACCACCTCCAGAAGTTGCTATTTGTAGACATTTTAATAATGGTCTAATTCTGGGTGGTGGGAGGTGGGTATGTCATTGTAGTTTTAGTTAGAATTTCTCTAATAATTTGTGATGTTGAGCATCTTTTTATGTGTTTTTAGACCATCTGTATATCTTTGGAGAAATATCTGTTTAGATCTTTTGCCCATTTTTTGATTGGGGTGTATTTTTGATATTGAGCAGCATGAGTTATTCGTTATCTTTTGGAAATTAATCCCTTGCCGGTTGCTTCATTTGCAAATATTTTCTCCCATTCTGAGAGCTGTCTTTTCATTTTGTTTACAGTTTCCTTTGCTGTATAAAGGCTTTTAAGTTTAATTAAGTCCCATTTGCTTTTATTTTCATTAGTCTAGGAGGTGGGTCAAAAAAAGATCTTGCTATGATTTACATCAAAGAGTGTTCTGCCTCTGTTTTCCTCTAAGAGTTTCATAGTATCCAGCCTTAAATTTAGATCTTTCATCCATTTTGACTTTACTTTTGTGTATGGTATTAGGGAATGTCCTGATTTCATTCTTTTACATGGTGCTGGCCAGTTTCCCTAGCACCATTTATTAAAGAGACTGCTTTTTGTTTTTTTCCCGTTTATACGCTTGCCTCCTTTGTCATAGATTAGGTGACCATAGGTGTGTGGGTTTACCTCTGAGCTTTCTATCTTGTTGCATTGATTTATTTCTGTTTTTTGTGCCAGTACAAAATAATTTTGATTACTGCAGCTCGGTAGTATAATGTGAGGGCAGGAAGCCTGATTCTTCCAGCACAATTTTTCTTTCTCAAGATTACTTTGGCTCTTTGGGTTCTTTTGTGCTTCCCTACATATCATAAATTTTTTGTTCTAATTCTGCTAAAAAATGCCATTGGTAATTTGATAGGGATTGTACTTGAAGAGTGCTTTGGATAGTGTAGTCATTTTGACAATACTGATTCTTCTAACCCAAGAACATGGTATATCTCTCCACCTATTTGTCATCTTTGATTTCTTTCATCAATATCTTATAGTTTTCTGAACACAGGCCTTTTGCCTCCTTAGGCAGGTTTATTCTGAGGTATTTTATTCTTTTTGATGCAATGGTAAATGAAATTGTTTCCTTAATTTCTTTTTCTGATTTTTCATTGTTAGTGTATAGGATTGCAAGGGATTTCTGTGTATTAAATTTATATCCTGAGACTTTACTAAATTCATTACTTAGCTCTAGTAATTTTCTGGTGACATCTTTACGGTTTTCTATGTATAGTATAAGTACATCTGCAAACAGTGAGAGGTTTACTTATTTTCTAATCTGGATGCCTTTTATTTCTTTTTCATTTCTGATTGCTGTGGCTAGTACTTCCAAAATTCGATTGAATAATAGTCTTGTGCTTTCTCTGCATCTATAGAGATGATCATGTTTTTTATTTTTTTCCAGTTTGTTAATATGGTGTATCACATTGATTGATTTGCATATATTGAAGTATCCTTACATCCCTGGGATAAACCCCATCTGATCATGGTAAAGGATCCTTTTAATGTGTTGTTGGCTTTTGTTGCTAGTATTTTGTTGAGGATTTTTGCATCTATGTTCATCATGGATGAAATTGATCTGTAATTTTCTTTTTTTGTGATATCTTTATCTGGTTTTGTAATCAGAGTGATATTGGCCTCCCAGACTGAGTTTTGGAATGTTTGTCCCTCTGCAAATGTTTGGAACAGTTTGAGCAGGATAGGTGTTATCTCTTCTCTAAATGTTTGATAGAATTTGCCTGTGAAGCCATCTGGCCCTGGACTTTTGTTTGCTGGAAGATTTTTGATCAGAGTTTCAATTTCAGTGCTTGTGATTGGTCTGTTCATGTTTTCCATTTCTTCCTGGTTCAGTCTTGGAAGGTTGCACTTTCTGGGAATTTGTCCATTTCTTCCAGGTTGTCTATTTTATTGGCATATAGTTGCTTGTAGTAGTCTCTTATTAAAGCCTTCCCTGGTGGCTTAGAGGGTAAAGCGTCTGCCTGCAATGCAGGAGACCTGGGTTCAATCCCTAAGTTGGGAAGATCCCCTGGAGAAGGCAATGGCAACCCACTCCAGTACTCATGCCTGGAAAATCCCATGGACGGAGGAGCCTGGGAGGCTGCAGTCCATGGGCTCGCAAAGAGTCGGACACAACTGAGCGACTTCACTTTCACTTTTCAGTCTCTTATTATCCTTTGTATTTCTGCCTTTTCTGTTGTAACTTCTTTTTCATTTCTAATTTTATTGTCTTCTCCCTTTTTGCCTTGATGAGTCTGGCTAATGTTTTGTCAATATTGTTTATCATCTCAAAGAACTGTCTTTAGATTTATCGATCTTTGTTAATGTTTCCTTCATTTCTTCATTTATCTCTGCTCTGATATTTATGATTTCTTTCCTGATACTAACTTTGGGGGTTTTTTGCTCTTCTTTTTCTAGTTGCTTTAGGGTTTTGTTGTTGTTGTTTTTCTAGTTGCTTTAGGTATAAAGTTAGGTTGTCTATTTGACATTTTTCTCATTTCCTGAGGTAGGCTTTTATTGCTTAAACGTCCCTCTTAGCATTGCTTTTACTGCATCCCTTACGTTTTGAGTTGTAATGTTTTCATTGTCATTTGTTTCTCAGTACTTTTTAAATTTTCTTTGATTTCTTCAGTGACCACTGGATTATTTAGAAGTGTATTGTCTAGCCTCCATATGTTTGTGTTTTTTACAGTCTTTTCCCCCCTATTATTGATATCTAATCTTATATTGTTGTGGTCAGAAAAAAATGCTTGATACAATTTCAATTTTCTTAAATTTACCAAGGCTTGATTTGTGACCCAAGATGTAATCTATCTTGGAGAATGTTCAATGTGTACTTGAGAAAAAAATGTATTCTACAGTTTTTGGATGGAATATACTGAAAACACCAATTAGGTTCTCTGGACCAATGTGTCATTTAAGGCTTGTGTTTCCTTATTAGTTTTCTGTCTAGATGATATATTAGTGTGAGTAGGGTGTTAAAGTCCCCCACTATGATTGTGTTACTGCCAATTTCCCCTTTTAGCATTCCCCTGCTAGCATTTGAGGTGCTCCTGTGCATATATAATTGTTATATCTTCTTCTTGTATTGATCCCTTGATCATTATGTAGTGTCCTTCATTATCTTTTGTAATGATCTTTAAAGTCAGTTTTATCTGAGTATCGCTACTCTCCTCTTTTTTTGACTTCCATTTGCATGGAATATCTTTTTCCAGTTCCTCACTTTCAGTCTGCATGGGTCCCTAGCTCTGAAATGGGTCTCTTGTAGAGAGCATATATAGGAGTCTTGTTTTTGTGTTCATTCAGCCAGACTGTGTCTTTTGGTTGGAACATTTAATTCATTTATGTTCAAGGAATTCTTGATATGTATGATCCCATTAGCATTTACTTTATTGTTTTGTGTTTGTGTTTGTAGGTCTTTTCTATTATGTGTCCCGTCTAGAGAAGTTCCTCTAGCATTTGTTGTAAAGCTGGTTTTGTAGTGCTGAATTCTTTTAATTTTTGATCGTCTGTAAAGCTTTTGATTTCTCCATCAAATCCAAATGAATCGTTGCTGGGTAATCTTGGTTGTAGATATTTTTGTTTCATCACTCTAAGTATACCCCTTTTGCCTTGAATAGTTTCTGCTGAAATATCAGCTATTAACCTTCTGGGCATTCCCTTGTATGCTATTTGTTCTTTCCCTTGCTGAATTTTAACATTTTTGCATTTAATTTTTGTTAGTTTGATTAATATGTGTCTTAGCATGTGTCTCCTTGGGTATACCCTTTATAGGACTCTCTGGGTTTCCTAGACTTAAGCTGGCTGTTTCCTTTCTTATGTTAGATAAGTTTTCAACTCTAATCTCCTCAAATATTTTCTCATACTCTTTTTCTCTCCTTCTGGGACCCCTGTAATTTGAATATTGGTGTACTTAATGTTGTCCCAGAGGTCTCTGAGACTGTCCTCATTTTTTTTTCATTCTTTTTTCTTTATTCTATTCTGTTTCAGTTATTTCCATCATTCTATCTTCCAGGTCAATTAACCATTCTTTTACCACATTCTGCTATTGGTTCCCTCTAATGTATTTTTTTATTTCAGTCATTTTGTTGTTCATTGCTGATTGTCTGTTACTTCTTCTGCTGCTGCTGCTGCTGCTAAGTCGCTTCAGTCATGTCTGACTCTGTGCAACCCCATAGATGGCACCCCATCAGGCTCCCCCTTCCCTGGGATTCTCCAGGCAAGAACACTGGAGTGGGTTATTTCTTCTAGGTCCTTGCTAAACATGTCTTGTATCTCTTCAACCCATCACAGTATCTCCATTTTAATACCAAGGCTTTGGATCATCTTTACTATCGTTACTCTGAATTCTTTTTCAGGTAGACTGTCTAGTTCCTCTTCATCTGTTTGGTCTGGTGGGCTTTTACCATGTTCCTTCATCTGTTGCATGTTTCTCCAATACTTTGGCTGCCTGATGTGAACAGCTGACTCATTAGAATAGACCCTGATGCTGGGAAAGATTGAGAGCAGGAGGAGAAGAGGATGACAGAAGATGAGATGGTTGGATGGCATCACCGACACAATGGATATGAGTTTGAGCAAGCTTCCAGGAGTTGGTGACGGACAGGGAAGCCTGGTGTGCAGTCCATGGGGTCACAAAGAGTCAGACACGATGGAGTGACTGAACTAAACTGAACAACAATGATCTCTTGCCTTTCTGGCAGGCCAAGCTTTTTCCTAGACTTCCTTAAACGTGCTGTACTAGCCCCCTCAGACTGTCTTCAAGGTAGTCAACCCCAGCCTTCTCCCTGGAGTCTGACCTCTGAAGCCTAAGTCTCGTTACCCAGCCCTCACTGGCCATGGTCAGTGTGCATACAAGCGTCTCAGGATGGGAAGTGCCAATGCAAGCATCTCAGGCTGGGAACTCCTAACTCTCCAGTATTTGGACATAGGGCTTATAAGGAGGTAATTAAGATTAAACAGTGGCATAGGATGAGGTATTTATCCAACAGGGCTGGTGTCCTTATAAGAGTAAGAGATACTAGAGCTCACTTTCTCTGTCCAGCACATGTACAGAAGAAAGCCTGTATAATGACACAGCAAGAAGGCAGCCATCTGCAAGCCAAGGAGAGGGACTTAAATAGAAAACAACCCTGTCAACACCTTATGGACTTGCAGTCTCCATAACTGAGAAAATAAATTTCTGTCACTTAGTCATTCCAGCCTCTGGTATTATAATGGCAGTCTTAGCAAACAAATACAATTTTGGTATTGAGGGTAATATCTGAAAATACGGAATAGCTTTGGAACTGGGTGATGGGCAGAGGCTGGAAGAGGTTTGAGGCACTTGTTACAAAAAGCCTTAATTGTCTAAAAGAGACTGTTGGTAGGAATATGGACATTAAAAGTGATTCTGGTGCAGTCTCAGAAATAAGGAACATATTACTGGAAATTGGAGGAAAGACAATCCTTGTTATAAAGTGGCAAAGAACCTGGCCTGTGTTTCAGTGTTTGTGGAAAGTAGAAATTGTGACATAAGCAACAAATTTTTAGCTAAGGAGATTTATAAGCAAAATGTTACAAGTGCAACCTTGTTTCTCCCTCCTTACAGTAAAATGTGAGAGTAGAAAGATAAATTGAAGGAACTGTTAAACAAAATTCGGAGAACTAGAATTTGGAGATTTGGAAAATTCTCAGCCTGTGGATATCTATTTTGCAGAAAATGAGAAGCATGTTCTGGAAAGAATACTATGGTGTAGTTAGACATGGTTTAATAAAGAGCTAAGTTTGGAAGCAATCAATCATCTCAGATGTAGAACTAAAGGTGACATAGACGGTACAAAATGAAGGCAGGCTGTTAGACGTCTGGGATTCTACAAGACGGGAGAATAGAGCTAACTATCTGACTATATTATCCATCAAGAAGAGGAAAGAATGACCCCAAAGGTGAAACAGAGACCAGCAGGTCTGCCATTTCCAAAATAAGCCCAGACAGTAAAAGTTTGGGGAGCCAGTATGGTTCTTCCATGGTTTCAGTGGGCCCCATACACCAGCCAGACCAGAGGGCAGAAGATACAACCAGAGATCATTCTCATGCCTTAAAAACTAATAGAATTTGCCTTGTAACATTTTAAACTTGCTTGGGACCAATCAATCCTTTCCACTTTTAGAATGGGAATGTGAATTCTCTGCCTGTCCCATCACTGTATTTTGGAAGCAAATAACTTGTCTGGTTCACAGGTTCACAGTTGGAAAGGATTAAATGCACTTCTAGTCTCATCCACACTCGACTTAGATGAAACTTAGGTGAGATTTTGAATGTAGAGATGAAGTTGAAATGGGCTAAGACTTTTGCTGCTGTTAATTTGGGGTGAATGTATTTTGTACTTGAAGAATGTGAATATAGGGGGTCCAGAGGACTGAGTTGTTAAGACTGAATTGTTCCCCCAAATTAACATACTGAAGTCATAACATAACATATAAAGTCATGACTTTATTTGATGACAGGGCCTTTACAAGGTCATAGGGTGAAGTCCTAATCCAGTATGGCTGGTGTCCTCAGAAAGAAGAGAAAGAGTTACCAGGAAAGTACATACACAGGGTAAAAAAATATCCATTTCAGGACTCAGCAAGAATGCAATCATCTGCAAGCCAAGGGGAAAGACTTCAATAAAAACCAAACTGCCTACACATTGATCTTGGACCTCTAGTCTCCAGAACTATGAGAAAATAAACTTCTGTTCTTTGAGCTACCAAGTCTGGTATTTTGTTATGGCAGCCCTGGCAAAGTAAAACACACTGCCAGTTAGGAAGTAAACCATAAATCAACTATCTTATGATCACTGAAAAAATACAACTTTTTTTTTCTCAACTGCATTTTAAGAGAAGTGGAACATTTCCTAGTGATTTCTACCACCTAGACACTCATAGGGAAGGAAAGGAAATGTCAAGAGAACAGTTCCTGTGGCAGGAGGTGATGGCCAGACTTGGTTTTCCTATGCCTGTGGAGGTGAGACTTCTGGCTAAAGCCACGACCACAGTCCCTGCACACATATGGCTTCTCTCCTGAATGTGTCCGCTGGTGTCTGATGAGGGCTGACTTGAAGCCAAAGCCGCGTCCACACTCATCACACACACATGGCTTTTCTCCTGAGTGTGTCCTCTGGTCAGAGGTGAGTTGGATCTTCAGACCAAGTCTTTGCTCACATACTCTGTACACATCAGCCTCCTCCCCTGAATGTATCCTCTTGTGTCTGGTGAGAAGTGACTTGAAGCCAAAGGTACGTCCACATTCAGGACACAGAAAAGGCTTCTCCCCTGTGTGCGTCCTCTGGTGTCTGATGAGGGTAACCTTCTGACCAAAGCCACGCCCACACTCAGAGCACACATAAGGCTTCTCACCTGTGTGCGTCCTCTGGTGGCCCATAAGGGAGACTTTCTGGCTAAAGCCACGCCCACACTCGGAGCACAGGTAAGGCTTCTCCCCTGTGTGTGTCCTCTGGTGTCTGATGAGGGTGACTTTCTGGCGAAAGCTGTGCCCACACTCAGCACAGACATAAGGCTTCTCACCTGAGTGTGTGACCTGGTGACTGAGGAGCAGAGACTGCTGCCTGAAGCCACGCCCACACTCCAGGCACACGAAGGGCCTCTCGCCTGAATGCGAGCTACGGTGTTGAAGGAGTGATGCCTTCTGGCAAAAGCCTCTTCCACACTCTGGACACACAAAGGGCTTCTCTTCCAAGTGTGTCCTCTGGTGCAGGATGAGGGCGATCTTCTGGCGAAAGCCTCTCCCACACTGCTGACATACAAAGGGTCTCTCCCCGGAGTGTATCCTCTTGTGGTTAGTTAAGGAGGATGTGTACCTGAAGTGTCGCCCACACTCCCGGCACACGTAGGGCTTTTCCCCTGAGTGCTTCCTCTGGTGTACGGTGAGGGAGGACCTGCGGCCAAAGCCTCGCCCGCACTCTCTGCAACTAAACGGCTTCTCTCCCGAGTGAGTCCTCTGGTGTTTGACGAGGTCTGACTTCTGGCAGAAGTTTCTGCCACATTCAGGACACACATGATGCTTCTGGAGGCTAAAGAGGCTTGATTTTCTGCTAAATCCTAGTCTATAGTTTTCACATATGACTGCTCCAGATTCTGAGATGTTTGTCTCTGTTAATACTGCATCTGCCTCGTCAGAGATCATCCCCTGGTCTATTCTTCCACTGCTACTGCCTCCCTGGTCTACTGGCTGACCTTGAGATGAGCTGAAAAATGCCCTTGAAGTCCCACTCAGCTGCAGCATCCCAAACACAGTGCCAGAGCCTTCTCTCTCTCCATCTTTTGCTTTTTCATTCAAGCAGCTTGGAGCATCTAGTAGGAAGTGGCTTTCTGCAGATGAACCTGGGAAGATCTGAAGGGCATGACCACAGAGCATATAGTGATGGAGGATCTGTGGACTGGAAAAAGTCACCGGGCAGGAGAGACAGGGTTGGAATTCTTTTCTTCCTTCTGCTGGAGAGAAAGTGTCAGTCAAAATCACCAAAGGTATCTTGTGGATGGTTAACACTTGTCTAGTTCTCATTCCTCAGATGCTCCCGCACAAAGACTTCCTTCAAAGACCTTCGTTCCAACCCATGGTGACATATTGATGCATACCTTTTACAACACATAAAACCCACATAATGAGCCAGCTCTAAGTATCAGCCCAGCTTAAGGAGGTTTAAGAAAGCATCACAGCCAGCTCTAGCCCTATAAATCACTGCCATCAGAGTTATACATGTGCCCCAAATACAATTATCTTACAAGCCACAGACATTAACACCAGTGTAAACAATATCTACAAATACATGCTTTTACTGAGAGTTAAAATACATAACATTACAAATTTCTTTAGGGACTTTTCCTATAAGAAAAGATGGGGTCAAAAAAGGGAGTCCCTCTACAGTTGGACTATAAAGAAAGCTGAGCGTCAAAGAATTAATGCTTTTCAACTGTGGTGTTGGAGAAGACTCTTAAGAGTCTCTTGGACAGCAAGGAGATGCAACCAGTCCATCCTAAAGGAAATCAGTCCTGAATATTCATTGGAAGGACTGATGTTGAAGCTGAAACTCCAATACTTCGGCCACTTGATGCAAAGAACTGACTCATTTGAAAAGACCCTGATGCTGGGAAAGATTGAAGGCGGGAAGGGAAGGGGGATGACAGAGGATAAGATGGTTGGATGGCATCACTGACTCAATGGACATGAGTCTGAGTGAACTCCGGGAGTTGGTGATGGACAGGGAGGCCTGGCGTGCTGCAGTCCATGGGGTCGCAGAGTCGGACACGACTGAGCAACTGAACTGAACTAACTAGTGGAGGCAGTACAGAGGACAGGTCAGAGATCCATGTGGGAAGTTAAACAAGTATTTCCTAGAGGATTATGTGCTGGGTCCTCTAACATGGTGTGTGGATTTGCAAGTGAAACACAGAGACATAGTCTAGGCCTACAACCCCTTAAGTGATTTTGGCTCCCAGTGACCCCAATCAATCTAAGACCTGCTCTTCTCAGTGTTTTGCTTTTTTTTTTAAATACAAATTGTTGTACATGGAAACTTTCCACCTAAAATAACTTGTAGATATCAAATTTGGATGCCTTGTTCTATCACCCTGCTTCTATCCACCTGAAGCTGATGAAAAATACCATGAACCTTAAATAAACTCAGTACACCAGGCCTTTCCAGACATACATGTTTCTTTCTTCACCAATCAAAACTGAGATGTATTTTATGAACAATCAACAACATTGGTCAGCAAACTACAGCCAAACACGTGTTCTGTAAAGAAGTCTATTGGACACAGCCACATTCAATCTTTATGTTGTGTCTATAGCAGCTTTCATATACAAAGGCAAAGGTGAGTAGTTGCAACAAAAAACATAAAGACTACAAAGCCTAAAATATTTACTATCTAACCCTTTTAGAGGAAGTTATTCATTCTGTCTTGTCTAAGATGCCAGCTTTTAATACTAACAATAATAACTACCATGAAAACCCTTCCTAACACTTAAAAGGCCCTACACTTCCTCCTCAGCAAACTATTCAGTAAACTTCATTGTGTGTGTGTGTGGTGCTAAATCTAGAGGATCCTGTGAAGTAGCCCTGATTAATGAGATCTCTTCAAGAAAATTAGAGATACCAAGGGAACATTTCATGCAAAGATGGGCTCGATAAAGGATAGAAATGGTATGTACTTAACAGAAGCAGAAGATATTAAGAAGAGGTGGCAAGAATACACAGAAGAACTATACAAAAAAGATCTTCATGACCCAGATAACCACAATGGTGTGATCACTCACCTAGAGCCAAACATCCTGGAATGTGAAGTCAAGTGGGCCTTAGAAAGCATCACTATGAACAAAGCTAGTGGAGGTGATGGCATTCCAGTTGAGCTATTTCAAATCCTGAAAGATGATGCTGTGAAAGTGCTGCACGCAATATGCCAGCAAATTTGGAAAACTCAGCAGTGGCCACAGGACTGGAAAAGGTCACTTTTCATTCCAATGCCAAAGAAAGGCAATGCCAAAGAATGCTCAAATTACCACACAACTGCACTCATCTCACACGCTAGCAAAGTAACACTCAAAATTCTCCAAGCCAGGCTTCAGCAATATGTGAACCGTGACCTTCCAAAAGTTCAAGCTGATTTTAGAAAAGGCAGAGGAACCAGAGATCAAATTGCCAACATCTGTTGGATCATGGAAAAAGCAAAAGAGTTCTAGAAAAACATCTATTTCTGCTTTATTGACTATGTCAAAGCCTTTGACTGTGTGGATCACAATAAACTGTGGAAAATTCTGAAAGAGATGGGAATACCAGACCACCTGACCTGCCTCTTGAGAAACCTGTATGCAGGTCAGGAAGCAACAGTTAGACCTGGACATGGAACAACAGACTGGTTCCAAATAGGAAAAGGAGTACGTCAAGGCTGTATACTGTCACCCTGCTTATTTAACGTCTATGCAGAGTACATCATGAGAAACGCTGGGCTGGAAGAAGCACAGGCTGGAATCAAGATTGCCAGGAGAAATACCAATAACTTCAGATATGCAGATGACAGCACCCTTATGGCAGAAAGTGAAGAGGAACTAAAAAGCCTCAAAGAGGAGAGTGACAAAGTTGGCTTAAAGCTCAACATTCAGAAAATGAAGATCATGGCATCTTGTCCCATCACTTCATGGCAAATAGACAGGGAAACAGTGGGAACAGTGTCAGACTTTATTTTTGGGGGCTCCAAAATCACTGCAGATGGTGATTGCAGCCATGAAATTCAAAGACACTTACTCCTTGGAAGGAAAGTTATGACCAACCTAGATAGCATATTCAAAAGCAGAGATATTACTTTGCCACAAAGGTTTGTCTAGTCAAGGCTATGGTTTTTCCAGTGGTCATGTATGGATGTGAGAGTTGGACTGTGAAGAAAGCTAAGTGCCGAAGAATTGATGCTTTTGAACTGTGGTGCTAGGGAAGACTCTTGAGAGTCCCTTGGACTGCAAGGAAATCCAACCAGTCCATCCTAAAGGAGACCAGTCCTGGGTGTTCATTGGAAGGACTGATGCTGAGGCTGAAACTCCAATACTTTGGCCACTTCATGCGAAGAGTTGACCCATTAGAAAAGACTCTGATGATGGGAGGGCTTGGGGGCAGGAGGAGAAAGGGACGAGAGAGGATGAGATGGCTGGATGGCATCACTGACTCGATGCACATGAGTTTGGGTGATCTCCAGCAGTTGATGATGGACAGGGAGGCCTGGCATGCTGCGATTCATGGGGTCGCAAAGAGTCAGACACGACCGAGCAACTGAACTGAACTGAATCACTCAACTGTTGACCCTACTGGACTTCCAATGAAAGTGAATATCCTTTCAGTCTTTGTATACAGTTCTGGCCATCAGGGGTCCCATCATGGTTGGTCTTTAGCTCAGTCCATTGAACCATGAGTGAGTTTATTTTGTTAAGCTAGGCTATCCACATTTTCAAAACTCATGGCAGGCATGTACATTTCTGGCTAGCAGTTTCCAAGAAATACTTTTGTTGTAATTCTAAAGCTCTGAAAGCTAAGCTTTCAGTATTGCATTATTGTCTCCTTATCTATGAGAAAAGCAGGAAGAGAAAAGCAGCCGCTGCCTTCTCCTTGACCTGTTTTACTCCCAGCTAGGCAAAAAGTCTAAGGCCAGTGGTAAACTACTCCATTACAGGTATGCTGTTCAGTGTCTTTTGTATTAAATACAATGACTGATTTAAATACAGTTAACACTGTCCTTATGGGAGCCTTAGTCTCTACTAAGGCTGTTCACTCATCATCATTTTTATGCTATCTGGTAATGTGACAAATTTTAACTAAAAATGATTAAGAGTTACAGTGTTCACTGTGGCTTTAAGCATCCAAGTTCCTCAATAAAAGAAGAAATAAAATTTTACCAAGGTAATTCTTTTCAGTTAATCATAAAAGTTGCCAAGATATATAAAAAAATGATCAATTTATAAACTCATTTATAACCTACAGCTATGCTCATGCCAATTGATTTTTCAGACCAATAAGTATTTCAACAACTGTCCATATTGGGATGTTCAACAAACATCCTGAAGGAAACAGAAAAAAAATCCACGCCTAATGGCTTCTTAAAGAAATTTTCCCTTCTGCAGCTGTAATTGTAAGGAATAAAATTATAGCAGTGAGTTAAACAGATACCATACAATAGAAGAAAGAATGCTTGGCATTCACTGCTTTTAAACAATTAAAAGAATTTTAAGACTTGGTCCACATGTGAAAAAAGAGAACACTTTTGATAAGAATCTGAATTAATCCCTGGAAACTAGACAACTTTCATAATATGCCATCTCCATGATTTTAAGACAATATAAAAGAAATATTAAAATATGTGACAGTTAATTTTACGCATTAACTGCTCTGGCCACAGGCTGCCCAAACATTTAAACACTATTCTGGGCGTCTATGGGGTCCCACAGAGTCGGACACGACTGAAGCAACTTAGCAGCAGCAGCAGCAGCTGGGTGTTTCTGTGAGGGTGTTTTGGGGAGACTTTAACACTTAAATAGGAAGACTGAGTAAAGCAGTTGAAAGACCTTAGTAGAACAAAAGACTGACTCTCTCCCAAGGTAATGGCTCTAAATCCTTCAAGTTAGGCTTCAGCAGTACATGAACCGAGAACTTCCAGATGTACAAGCTGGACTTAGAAAAGGCAGAGGAATCAGATATCAAATTGCCAACATCTGTTGGATCATAGAAAGAGCAAAGGAATTCCAAAAAAATATCTACTCTGCTTCATTGACTACATTAAAGCCTCTGACTGTGTGGATCACAACGAACTGTGGAGATTCTTAAAAAGATGGAAATACCAGACCACCTTACCTGTCTCCTGAGAAACCTGTATGTAGGTCAAGAAGAAACAGTCAGAACCAGACGTGGAACAACAGACTGGTTCAAAATTGAGAAAGCAGTACGTCAAGGCTGTATATTGTCACCCTACTTATTTAACTTACATGCAGAGGACATCATGCAAAATGCTGGACTGGATGACTCAACAAGATGTAATCAAGATTGCCAGAAGAAACATCAACAACCTCAGATATGCAGATACCACTCTAATGGCAGAAAGTGAAGAGGCACTAAAGAGCCTCTTGATCAGGGTGAAAGAGGAGAGTGAAAAAGCAGGCTTAAAACTCAACATTCAAAAAACTAAGATCACGGCTTCTGGTCCCATTACTTCATGGCAAATAGATGGGGCAAATGTGGAAATAGTAACACATCTTATTTTGGAGGCTCCAAAATCACTGCAGACAGTGACAAAATTAAATGAGGCTCGCTCCTTGGAAAAAAGCAATGACAAACCTAGACAGCATATTAAAAACCAGAGACATCATTTTGCTGACATTAAAGCTATGGTTTTTCTAGTAGTCGTGCACGAATGTGAGAGCTGGACCATAAAGAAGGCTGAGCACTGAAGAACTGATGCTTTTTAACTGTGGTGTTGGAGAAGACTCTTGAGAGTCCCTTGGACAGCAAGGAGATCAAACCAGTCAATCCTAAAGGAAATCAATCCTGAATATTCAGTAGAAGGACTGATGCTGAAGCTGAAGCTCCAATACTTTGGCCACCTGACGCGAAGAGCTGATCCACTGGAAAAGACTCTGATGGTAGGAAAGACTGAAGGCAGGAGAAGGTGGTGACAGAGAATGAGATGGGTGGATGGCATCACCGACTCAATGGACATGAGTGCGAGGAAACTCTGGGAGATAGTGAAGGACAGGGAAGCTTGGTGTGCTGCATTCCATGGGGTCTCAAAGAGTCAGACATGACTTAGTGACTGAACAACAACTCCAAAATAAGAAGAAATTCTTCCAGGCTAGTTGCCTTCTGGCTGAGACATGGGAGGGTGGGTGGTGGAGAGGAGACAGATGGAGTTGTTTTTGTTTTTCCTGCTATCACACTTGATCTGATATAGTAGTTCTTACTGGGTGTTGAGACTGAGAGCCTGAGAGAACCATGGGCTCTCATATGTCTTCATTTTGCTAACTGCAGATCTTGGAACTTCTCAGCCTCCATAGTCACATGAGCCAATTCTTCATAATACATCTTGTGTTTGTGTGTGTGTATGTGTGTGTGTGTATACAAATACATCCAAAGGGTTCTGTTACTCAATAACCCTAAGACTGATTTTGATACCAAAAGTGGGATGCTGCTATAGCCAGTACCTAAAATTTGGGGAAGTGGCTTTGGAACTAGATGACAGTTAGAGGCTGAAAGAGTTGAGGTACATACTAGAAAAAGCAAGAAGAGACTGCTGGTAGAAATATGGATGGTAAATGTGACTTTGCTGAGGACTTAAAAAGAAAGGAAGAGAGCTGGAGAGAAAGCTTCTATCAGAGGATATATAAATTGACTAATCTGTAGTACAGAGTTTCTAATGCTGAGCTTTGCATAAGTAGAATAAATTTCATTTGGGCATGGTGTGTAATTCTTTTAAAATATGGAATGTTTTTATCAGTTGCGCAGGTTCGGGAATCCTTAATTACTTTAAAAATGTACTATATTCAGATTTTGTCCCATTCCGTATCTGTAGTATTTTTCAAAAATTCATTCATTTCATATAAGGTGTTAAACTTGTTAGTATAAACTTGTTCATAATATCCCCTTAGTATCCTTTTAAAGTATCAAGAAGATGTAGTAACTTCCCCTTCACTCTTGAATTATTTATGTCTTCTTTTTCTCTTGATTAGTCTATGCAGTAATATATAATTTAGTAGCAATATATAATATTCTTTTCAGACATTCAACATTTTCTTGGCAAATTTTCCTGCTAATAAAGTGTTATATTTCACAGATTTTTGTTCTTATTTTCTTTATTCCATTCCTTGCACTCACTTTGCATTTACTTTGTTCTTTTTCTAGCTTCTTAAGTCACTGATCATAGACCTTTTCTAAAAATAAGCACTTAAGGCTATAAATTTCCTTCTAAACTCCTCTTTAGCTGCATCTCACAAATGTTTATTTTGCTGAGATGAATTTGAAAAGATTTAGGTAGTGGCTTGTAAGAGTTGATATTGGTAAGATGCAATTTCTACCTCAAGTTATCTATCAGATGAGATCAGTCGCTCAGTCGTGTCTGACTCTTTGTGACCCCATGAATCGCAGCACGCCAGGCCTCCCTGTCCATCACCAACTCCCGGAGTTCACTCAGACTCATGTCCATCGAGTCAGTGATGCCATCCAGCCATCTCATCCTCTGTTGTCCCCTTCTCTTCCTGCCCCCAGTCCCTCCCAGCATCAGAGTCTTTTCCAATGAGTCAACTCTTCGCATGAGGTGGCCAAAGTACTGGAGTTTCAGCTTTAGCATCATTCCTTCCAAAGAAATACCAGGGCTGATCTCCTTCAGAATGGATTGGTTGGATCTCCTTGCAGTCCAAGGGACTCTCAAGAGTCTTTTCCAACACCACAGTTCAAAAGCATCAATTCTTCGGCGCTCAGCCTTCTTCACAGTCCAACTCTCACATCCATACATGACCACTGGAAAAACCATAGCCTTGACTAGACGAACCTTTGTGGCAAAGTAATGTCTCTGCTTTTGAATATGCTATCTAGGTTGGTCATAACTTTCCTTCCAAGGAGTAAGCATCTTTTAATTTCATGGCTGCAGTCACCATCTGCAGTGATTCTGGAGCCCCCCAAAATAAAGCCTGACACTGTTTCCACTGTTTCCCCATCTATTTCCCATGAGTGATGGGACCAGATGCCATGATCTTCGTTTTCTGAATGTTGAGCTTTAAGCCAACTTTTTCACTCTCCATTTTCACTTTCATCAAGAGGCTTTTTAGTTCCTTTTCACTTTTGCCATAAGGGTGGTGTCATCTGCATATCTGAGGTTATTGGTATTTTTCCCGGCAATCTTGATTCCAGCTTGTGTTTCTTCCAGCCCAGCATTTTTCATGATGTACTCTGCATGTAAGTTAAATAAACAGGGTGACAATATACAGCCTTGACGTACTCCTTTTCCTATTTGGAACCAGTCTGTTGTTCCATGTCCAGTTCTAACTGTTGCTTCCTGACCTGCATACAAATTTCTCAAGAGGCAGATCAGGTGGTCTGGTATTCCCATCTCTGTCAGAATTTTCCACATATAGAGTAAAATCTCAAAATAAACACTACCCAGGTTTTCTTTTTTTCTTTCTTTTTGCAAATGAGAAAGTGATCCTAAAATTTAAGTGGAAATGCAGAGGACTATCCAAAGCAACCTTGAAAAAGAAAAAAAAAAAAAAGGAGAAGACTTACACTACCTGACTTCAAGATTTTCAGTGATCCTACAGTAGCACAGACAGTATGGTTTGGTTTAAGGATAGACATACTAATCAAAGGAATAGAACAGAGAGAGTGTAAAATAAACCCAATCTTAGCCAGCGATTAGATATTCAACAAAGCAATCCAATGAGAGAAATACAAGACTTTTCAACAAATGGGGCTGGAGCCACTGTGTAGCCACATGGGAAAAAAAAAACAACACAACAAAACCTTGATTCCTGCCTCACACCATATACAAAAGTTAACTCAAGATGAGCTGTAAATCTAAGTATAAAAGCAGCTATAACTAAACAGCATTTAAAAGAAAATATAGATGACAAAAACATTTAAGAAAAGAAAAAGACTTCCTCGATATTAAAATATCAGAAGTTATTATTAAGAAAATGAGCACAAAAGCTTCAGACTGAGAGGATATTTGCAAAATGTACAAATGACAATGGACTAGTATCAAGGATTAATAAAGAATTCATAACACTCAATAATGAAAAATAACATGGGTGGTGGGGGGCAGTAAGGAGAGGTGGAATGTATTGAGAGAGTACCATGGAAACAAATACATTACCATATGTAAAATAGATAGCCAATGGGAATTTGTTGTGTGATTCAGGGAACTCAAAATGGAGCACTGTAACAACCTAGAGGGGTGAGATAGGGAGGGAGGTGAGAGGGAGGTTCAAGACAGGGGACAATAGGTATATCAATGGCTGATTCATGTTGATGTTTGGCAGAAACCAAGACAATATTGTACAGCAATTATCCTTCAGTTAAAAATAAATAAATTTAATTATAAAAATCAATGCAGAAAAACTGGAAGAAATATTTGAATGTATACTTCACAAAGTACATGATATATATAAAACATCAAAAAGCACACAGAAGGACTCAACGTCATTAACCATGAGCAAAATGGAAACCCCCTATGAGATAACTCAACACATCCATCACCAAAGATAAATGAAAACTGTTGGGGAGGATGTGAAGTGACAAGAACTCTCACATGTCTGTTGATCATGGAAATGAGAAACTGTACAACCACTTTGGAAAAGGTCTAGTCATTTCTTATAAAACTACACGTAGTTACCCTATGACTCAGTGTACTGCACTAAATAGTATCCCACCAAAATGAATGTCAACCTGGAACATATGAATGTGGCCTTATTTCGAAAGAGTCTTTGCACATGTTATCAAGTTAAGATGAGGTTATACTCCAATTAGACTGAGTTTTGATCCAATGACTGGTATCCTTACAAGGAGAGGGAGATCTGGATACACAGACACTTAGACGGAAGAAGGCTGTATAACCACAGAGGCAGAGATTAGACTGATGCTGCTATAAGACAAGGAACACTAAGGATTGCCAACAACCACCAGAAGCGAAGAGAGAGGCACAGAATAGACTCCCTTTCAGAACCTCCAGAAAGAACCAACCCCACCAACAAGTTGATTTTGAACTGTGAAAGAATAAATTTCTTTTTTTAAGCTTCTCAGTTTGTGGTAATTAATTAAATCAACTCTAGGAAACTAATTCATCCTAGGTATGTATCCAAAGCAAATGGAAAACAAAAGTTTGTTGAAAACAAGCAAAAAATTACCATAAGAATATTAACAGCAGCTTTTTCAAAACAACTTAAAACTGGAAGCCATCAAGGTGTTTCTCAAGGAGAATGGATAAACAGTCATATATATATATATTCATATGATGGTACCTTATTTGATGTTAAAGAAATAACAGACTACTGATGTATGCCACAGCATGGATGACACTTAAAAAATATAATGAGTGAAAGAAGCCTTACACAAAAAAGAAAGTATTATATGATTCCATTTATGCAAAATTGTACAGCAGGCAAAACTAATCTATGGTGAAATAAAATCAAAAAACAGTGGTACCTCTGAGGGGTGGGAGCAGGGGTTTACTGGGATGGGCCACAAGGGAACTATCTGGATAACAGTAATGTGCATTTTGATAAAGTTTGTGTTATAGAGATGTATGCATTATTTGAATTCACAGACTAGTATACTTAAAATGTTGCATTTCCAGTAAATTCTACCTTAAAAGAAACAAACAACTCTAGTTAATAATATTCATGCTACCCATTATTCCTGGGGCCAATCAACTTTCATGGTACCCACCAAGCTGAAATGAACTATCAGAAGTTGGCCCTTTTAAAACTGCAGTGTTCAAAGATGCTGAAGTGGACACCCTGGACTTGAGTCTGTATGTCCCTGCCTGCCCATCACCAGTATGAGCTAACCTAGGAAGAAACTATGTCTTTCCTCTCACCACTTGTTAGACTGTCTTTGCCCGAACCACTTGGTGATCAGATTAGATTAGATCTTAAGACACACTCACACCTGCCAACCACTCAGGGAAAATGATTGTCTGAGGAGAATAAGTAGATGCTAAGGACATGCCAGGAAGACCTCACAAAATGACAGCAATAACCACCTATGAACAGGTCCTCATAAGCTCTTAATCTATCCATGTGGAGAATGCAAGTCTCTTTGCAAGAAGAATAAAGCCTTGCTGCTGCTGCTGCTGCTGCTAAGTCGCTTCAGTCGTGTCCGACTCTGTGCGACCCCATAGACAGCAGCCCACCAGGCTCCCCCGACCCTGGGATTCTCCAGGCAAGAACACTGGAGTGGGTTGCCATTTCCTTCTCCAATGCATGAAAATGAAAAGTGAAAGTGAAGTCGCTCAGTCGTGTCCTACTCTTAGCGACCCCATGGACTGCAGCCTACCAGGCTCCTCCACCCATGGGATTTTCCAGGCAAGAGTACTGGAGTGGGGTGCCATTGCCTTCTCCGAAAGCCTTGCTACAGTGAACTTACTCAGATACACTGAGCAACTCAGCTCTCCTCAGAGAAGAACTGCTTGTACTAAACTTCTTACTCCCACCAACTAAGGAGATACTGCTAGATATCTGATAGGATGGCTACAATTAAAAAAAAAAAATAGTGTTAACACCAAATCCTGACACAAATGCAGAAAAACCAGATCACTCAAACACTGCTGATGGGAATATAAAATGGTATAGCCATTCTGGAAATTGAGTATGGCATTTTATTATAAAACTAAACCTATATTTACCATATAGGCCAGCAACTTGCACTTTTGGGCATGTATGCCAGAAACAAAAACCATACATTCACACAAAAACCTACACACAAATGTCCACAGCAACTTTATTCTTAATAGCCAAAAATATAAAGAACTCAAATGTTCCTGAATGGTTTAACAAACTGTAGTATTGATACATTCATACCATGGACTACTACTCAGCAATAAAAGGAATAAAATACTAATACATACAACAATTTGTATGGATATCAAAAGGAAAAAAAAACAATCTCCAAAGGTAACATATGATGTGACTTCTTTTATATAACATTCTTGAAATGACAAAACTATAGAGACAGAGAACAGATTAGTGGTTGCCAGATGAAGAGAGGGGAAGAGTGAGGGTGTAGGCTCTGACTATAAAAGGGTAGCAGAAGGGGGATTCTTGTGATGGAACTGTCCTGTATCTTGGAATACAGTGGTAGTTACAGAAATGTACATATATAAAATTTCAAAGAACTAAAAAAATATACACATACACACAAAATGAAGGTAAAACTGATGAAATATGAATGTCAGTGCATTGTATTAACAGGAATAAAAGGCTGATTTAACAACAAAAATGTATAATTTACTAAATTATAATAAAAGATTAAAAAAGAAAAACACAATGATCATCTGTAAAGATGCCACAAAAAAATGACAAAATCCAACACCCATTCCCAGTAAAAACTCATCAACAAGGAATAGAAAGGAAGCTTGTCAAGCTGATAAAGAGTAGCTATAAAACTTACACATAGGAGGAAAGCATTCCCCATAAGATCAGGAGCAAGGAAAGGATGTCCCCTTTCACCACCATTTAAATTCATCATTGCACTCATGTTCTCGCCTGTGCAATGAGGCAAGAAAAAGAAATTAAAGACACAAAGAATGGAAAGAAGTGAAGTATACTTACTTACAAATAATTAGTCATTTGTGTAGAAAATCATATAGAACCTACAAAGCTACTAGGATGAAGTTTCACAAGTTTACCAGACACAAGATCAGTATAGATAAATTAATTTTATTTCTATATGCTATCAACAAAAAATTGAAATTTTAAAGTACTTTAAATAGCATGAAAAATATGAAACAGAGAGGGATAAATCTGATAAGATGCATAAGACCTTTGTATGAAAAACTACAAAACAATGCTGACAAATATTAAGTCCCATAAAAATAGAGGGACTGCGTTCATGTACTGGATGACAGAGTATATGATTTACATGTAAATTCTCCTCAAATTGATGTAGATTCAATTCAATCCTAATCAATATTCCAACAGGCATTTTGTTGAAAACTGTCAAGCTGATTCTAAAATCCATGTGGAAATGCAAAGAATCCAGCACAAGTAAAACGACTTTAAAAAAGAAAAAACGTTTGAGGATGTATACTAAGTTCCAGACTTCTTACAAAGCTGCAGTAATCAAGACTATGTGGTACTGGCATCAAGATGGATGAAGAGAAGAGTGGAAAAAAATAGAGTTTATATTAGATATAGACCCATACACAATTAATTTACACAAAGGTGCACAGGAAATTCAAAGAAAGGGTTGTCTTTTCAATAAATAGTGCTAGAAAAATAGGATATTTGTATACAAAAGAAGAAGAAAAAACAAAAATTGTACTTAAATCCAGACCTGGTATCAAGTAAAAAAATTTACTCAAAATAAGACTTAGATCTAAATGAAAAGTAAAAATTATAAAACTTTTAAAAGGAAAAATATACGAAACTTTTTTTGGCCTTCATTTTGGAAAGATTTCCTAAATAAATCACCAAAAGTGAAATTCATGAAAGAAAAATTTACACTTGGACTTCACCAAAATTAAGAAATTCTCATTGAAAAACACTACTAAGAAGATAATAGCTCAGTTGGTAAATCATCTGCCTGTAATGCAGGAGACCTGGGTTTGATCCCTGGATCGGGAAGATCCCCTGGAGAAGGAAATAGAAACCCACTCCAGTATTCTTGCCTGGAGAATCCCATGGACAGAGAAGCCTGGCAGGCTACAGTCCATCACAGGAGTCGGACACAACTTAGTGACTAAACAACCAACAACAACCAAGAAGATAAAAAGCAAGCCACAAAGAAAATACTTACAAATCAAATAATGGACTTCTATACAGACTATATGAAGAACTTGCAAAATTCAATAAAAACATAAGAAACCAGCTTTTCAAATTGGCCAAAGATTTGAGATGACATTTCACCAAAGAAAATATACAGACAGCAAATAAGCACTTGAAAAGACTATCAAGATCACAAGTCATTAAGAAAATGTCAGGTAAAACCATATAAGATGCTATTACACAGTTATAAAAATGTCTAAAATTAAAATCATAATACCAAGTGTTGACAAATATGTGAAGCATTCAGAACTCACACACTGCTGGTGGGAATGTGAAATAGTGCAGCTACTTGGTGAGTTTTGTTAAAAATTAAATATCCCCTGTATCATTCATCCCAGCCACTCCACTCCTGGGTGCTTATCCAAAAGAAATGAAAGCATATGCTTACACAAATACTTTTCATGAATGTTCATATAGTCTTTATTTGTATTCATCAAAACTAGAGACTACTGAAATTTCTTTAGCCCATGAATGGCTAAATAATTATGATATCTAAATTACTACTCAGCAATCAAAAGAAATGAACTGTTGACACACCCAACATTATGGATAAAATTCAAAATAATTATACTGGGTGAAAGAATTAACATGATTAATTATATGAATTCTAAAAATGCAAACAAATTTATGACAGAAAGCAGTCAGTGGCTACCTGGGTAAGGGAGGGAGGAGGGGACAGGGAAGGGCAGGAGACAGAAGTTATAGTAAGGCACAAGGAAACTCTGCAGTGATAGGTATGCTCAGAATTTGGATTATCGTGATGGTTGTATGACTGTGCAGATATCAAAACTTAACAAATTTAACCTTATACCTCCTAGCATAAGGTATGATACCTTATACCTCCTAGCATAAGGCATCATACCTTATACCTCCTAGTATAAGGTATCATACCTTATACCATAATAATATTTTTCTATTGTATTATAATTATAGTTTAATAATAGTTCTTTTTTTAAAAGAAAAAAGCATTGAGTCTGCTATAAAGTATAATTATAGATATATGGTTGTATTTAGAAGCAAAAATAAATAACAAAAAATAAAATGCCAAGAATGTTGAAAATAAAAGAATGAAAAAAAAAGGCAGAAATTTATCCTTACCTCCCAACATTCACATAAAATTAATTCCACCTGGATTAAAGATCTAAATATTCCCAGAATGTATATTGAATTTCTACAGTTCAATAACAGAAATAGCCCAAATCAAAAGTAGGAACATATCCTGAACAGACAAGTCACAGAAAAGGAAACACCAATGACCAAGTCAACACAGGAAAAGATGCTCATGCTCTCTGGAAAGCAAAATCCCTATGATATTTCACCACAAACCAAACAGATGGGTGAAAAATGTGAGGATGTGGAACAAGAACTCATCACTGCTGCTGGGAGTGTAATATGGCATTGAACAGCTTCAGAACACATGTGGTATAACCTAATCAGGTTGAGGCTACCCACACCCATGAACTAGTCTCTGTGCTCCTAGGTATGCATCTTGAAAGAAACCCTTGCATGCATTTCCAAAGAAGAAATAAGAATATACAGCAACATTATTTCATAGACAAAAATTAGAAATAACTCAAATGTCCAAAAGAAGAGAAATGATAATTCAACTGCATTAAAATATCCATATAATGAAATCAATATATAACAAATGTTAAAAGTATAAACTAAACTTGCACATTTTAATACGAATCTCACATATAGCTGGTGAAGGAGGTATACAATATGGTATTATGTGCAGAAAAGTTTACCAACATGCAAAAGAACTCTCTATATGGTTAAAAGATCCACTGAAGGGATAAAAAAGCTAAGGGCAGTCACAGGCATGCTAATGCACAAGTCGAATTCCCAGAGGCGGAGCGAAGGAGCAGGACACAACCAGGAAAGGTATCGGCTATCACCTGGTCTTATATAATGGTATATTTCTTAGTCTGCAAGCTTCCCTGGTAGCTCAGTCAGTAAAGAATCTGCCTGCAGTGCAGGAGACCCATGTTCAGTCCCTGGGTCAAGAAGATTCTCTAGAGAAAGAAATGGCAACCCACTTGTTAGAGAAATAAAATAGAAGTAGTCTTGTCCAGGCTTTAGAGGCAAAAGAGCAGAGCGGGCCTCTGACCTTGCTTCTGACCTACCTGGACACTGCCCTGACTGCTGCTGTGGGTGTCAGCCACACCTGCGGTGAGTGTCAGAAGAGAAACACAATAGATATCTATAGGGAGCAGATCTTGGAATTTATTAAGCTCCTGGAGGGGGCCTGGCCAACCAAGCCCTGACCTTAACAACACTCCAAGTTTTACATGACAAAACAAACAGCATAACATGAAACCAGACCTGCAATTTGCTCACAGATTGATGATGAGCATCCTGTTTGCATCCTGGGATTATAAACGGGAACCCCAAACTGCAATCTCTGAAGTCTCACCCACAGAGCAGACACTCTACCTGGGACCTTTTCCCAACTGGGACTCCAGATGTGCTGTGACATGGGACTTCCTAGCACTGTTTAAGTCTGAATGTTGGTGAAAATCCAAACTGGTGATGTATTCTCTGCTCTCTTTCATTTTTCTTTCAATGTTAGTATATTGAAAGTAAGCCAGATAATTCTCTAATAAATATTTTTATTATTTATTTGCATATAATGCATGGCTTATTTTGTTAAGAAATCCTTTGAACCTGAGACAAAAGTGAAAACTTTCAGCAGAACACCACTGCAGTATTCTTGACTGGAAAATCCCATGGACAGAGGAGCCTGGTGGGCTACAGTCCATGGAGTCGCAAGAGTCAGACATGACTTTGCGACTAAATCACCACCACCACTTAGGCTGCATGGAAGGCAAACTGGCACTCATTGTGTAATTCTTCACTCTCTGTTATAATCTTAAATAACACATCATAAAAGAAACAAAGTTATGGGAACTTATGGGGTAGAACTGCTACATGAAAACATTACCAGTTTAAAAACAAAAACTGGACAGAATCTAGCAGGGATAGATGACTTAGTCTCAGAGGACAAGTGTTATGTTCAAGATCAGGTCAGCTAACAAAAGTTCAAGAATGGGAAGATCTTAGAAGTGTTGGACAAGGGACACCAAGTGAGTGGATGTTGCTCTGTTGGGAAGGAAAGAGGGGGTGGCCAGGGAAGCCCTCTCTGGGCCAAGTAGGATGGCATGGAAGGCAGGCCTGAGGAAGAGCTTCCTCCTCAGAAGCTTACAAATGCTCCGCTTTCCTTACCTGCTGAGCACCTCACTGCCCTGATCCTTGTCTGCCTGCTGTTTTCCACTTACCTGCACAAAGGTCCAGAAGACATTCACTCTCCTCTCTCCAGGGCTCGTCTCCTTGTTCCAGTTGTATAATGAGTTTTGGTTTAGGAAAGGCAATTCCTACTCACAGGGGAAAAAAATCAAGGTGACCTTCGGTTAGTGACTTAAGAGGCTATCACAGAATTCAGTCAGGGAATGCAATGACTCAGAAGCGGGTAGGAAAGCCAGGCAGGGGGCATGGATGGGGACAAAGATTCTCTGAATGCTGAGAAAAGATGACTAAGGGGCGGGAGGAATCCCAGATCTAAAGGCAGTATATGATTCTCCCCTGTGCTTGAATGAATATAAATACTCTGCCGTCTGAAGTAAGATCACTTTATTTTTTTTTTATTTTTTTTTATTTAACTGGACTACATTTATTGTGGTTGGTTATTTTTTTTTTATGATATTGTACATGTTTTAATTGAAGTAAGATCACTTTAAAGGAGGGCCTGGCCTTAGAAGGGGCCTAGAAATGCAGTGTCATATCACACAAATACACACACATGCACAACTTCACCATTTCCAACTCTACAGAATCCAGACATTCTCTGAGGTATAGAGAAAACACATGTTTCTTTCTGAGCCAAAAGCATGGTGGCTACTCCATTAAATCTTAAGAGGCCTACAGGCAGAGTCTGAGACATGGGACAGGTCATCCTTACCCAGCGACACCATATGGCTATAGTTTTCCAGCATCACATCCCGATACAGGGTCCTCTGAGCAGGACTCAGTAGCTTCCATTCCTTCTGGGTGAAGGCCACAGCCACATCCCTGAAGGCCATTAATGCCTATAACACAAACACATCCTTGCTCACCCGGAAAACACACAGGCTCACCAGTCAACTTAACCTAAGTTACCAACCAGGGCTGAGGCAGCAATAAGGCTGGCATGGAACATCAGGTGAGATCCATAGACCCTGCTTTCAACCAGAATCCTTTGCCACGTATTTAAGACTACTAAACCTCTTCCCACATTGCTGGGGGTCTATTCAGGGGTTCTCTATTCTGTTCTATCAATCTCTAAATCTATGATGCTGTGGAAAACACTGTTTTGATTAATGTAGCTATACCATAGGTCTTGAAATCAGATAAATGGATTCTTCCTCCTTTAGTCTTCATTTTAAAAGATTATTTTAGCTATTCTAAGCCATATGCTTTTTCACAAAAAATTTTAGAATAATCTCACCTGTATCTACTAAAAAATGTTTCTGGAATTTGGACAAGATTTGCATTAAAGCTGTATATCAATTTAGGAAGAACCAACATCTTTATCATGTTGACTCTTCAAATCTATGAACATGAGATGAGATGTCTTTCTATTTACCGAGATGTTCTTTGATTTCTTTCAACAGCTATTGTGGTTTTCAGTATACAAATCCACATATGCTTTGTTAAAAAACTGATACCTAAAAATTCTTTTGTTTTTCTTTTTTTAGTGATTTTAATGATACTGTATTTTTAGTTCAGTGACCAATTGTTCATGATACAGAACAACTGCCAGGATACAGTAATAAACTGTATGCTTATCCTGAATCTGGCAACCTGGTGGAACTCACTAACTCTCGGGGGTTTTTTTTCTCCTAGATTCCTTAAGATTTCCTACGTAGACAATCAGAGGATTTGCATACAGGGGCAGATTTCTTTCCTTATAATCTATATGTATTTTATTTCCTGTTCTTGCCTCTAGCACAATAATGAATAAGAGTGGTAAGAACAGACATCCTTGCCTTGTACTTGATATGAGAAGGAAACATAATGTCTCAAAGCATTAAAAAAACTGCTCCACAAAGATACCACATCACACTCATTAGGATAGCTATTACCAAAGAAACAGGAAAGAACATTTGGGGAGGATGTGGAGAAACTGGAGTAGAAATTGGAGTAGGAAATGGCAACCCACTCCAGTATTTCTGCCTGGAAAATTACATGGACAGAGGAGCCAGGCAGGCTACAGTCCATGGAGTCGGACATGACTGAGCACACACACATGGAGAAACTAGAACCTCTATTTATTGTTGTGGGAAAAGTAAATGATGTGGTTTCTGTGGGAAAGAGCTTAGCAGTTCCTCAAAAAGTTAAATACATCAATTTAAAAAAATTTCAATTTATCATATGATCTAGCAATTTGAATCGTGGGTGTATACCCCCAAAGAATCAAAAGCAAGAATTCAATAGACTCATACACCAATGTCCATAACAGCATTATTCACAATAGCCCAAAGGTGGAAACAACCCTAATGTCCACCAACAGACAAACAGATAAGAAAATGCAGTACATATATACACATAACTGTACATAATTCAGCCTTAAAAAGCAAAGAAATTCTGATACATGTTAAATCAAGAGATTAGCCCTAAAAACATTATGCTAAGTGAAATAAGCCAGTCACAAATGACAAATATTGTTTGATTCCACTTACAGCAGGTACCTGAAATAGGCAAATTCATGGAGACAAAGTAAAACAGAGGTTACCAGGAGCTGGGAGGGGGAGTGGGCTAGGAACAGGTAGTTATTATATAATGCATAGTTTTATCCTGGGAAGATGAAAAAGTTCTGGAAATGAATGGTGATGACTGCATAATGGTGTGAATAAACAATGCCACTGAACTGGACATTTTAAAATGGTGAAAATTTTATATTAAGTATATGTTTATGGAGGGTTCAGGATGGGGAGCACATGTATACCTGTGATGGATTCATTTTGATATTTGGCAAAACTAATACAATTATGTAAAGTTTAAAAATAAAATTAAATTAAAAAAAAAATAAGAATAATCCTACTTACAGATTTTTTTGTAGATGTCCCTAATCAAGTAAAGGAGTTCCCGTTTCTATCTTAAGGTGTTTTTTACATTTCCCACAAATGTTTATTGTATTCTGCCAAATGACTATAATGCATCAACTGATATAATCACATGCTTTTTCTTCTTTAGCCTGTTAATATGGGGGATTATACTGATTAAGTTACAAATACAGAGCCAGTCTTGTGTCCCTGGAATAAACCATGCTTGATAACGGTGTACAATTATTTCTACATATTGTTGAATTTAATCTGCATAATAATTTAAGGATTTTCATGTCTATATTCATGAGAAATGTTGACCTGTAGTTTTCTTTTTTCTATTGTTCTTGTCCGATTTTATTACCAGCATAATATCTGCTCCACAAAGTGAATTAGGAAGTGTTCCTCCCTATTTTCTGAAAAAAAATCATGTAGCATTTGTGTTTAAGACTCCTTTGAAAATTTGGCAGATTCTGCATTAAATCACCTGGGCCTATAAATTTCTTTTGTAGGAGTTTTTAAAATTATAAATTGGATTATCTTTTTTCTTTTATCATATTTTTAATTGAGGTATAACTGATATATCACATTATATTAGTTTCAGGTGTACAATGTGACTTGATCTTTGTAGACATTGCAGAATGATCACTACAATAAGTCTAGTTAACATGCATCACCATACATAATTACAAAACTCTTTTTCTTGTGATGAGAACTTTTAAGATCTATTCTCTTAGCAACTTTCATATATACAACATAACTAACTGTAGTCACCATGATGTACAGTACATTCCCATGACATTCATTTTCTAACTGGAAGTTTATACCTTTTCACCCCCCTTACTCATTTCACCCCCCCCCCACCACCTCCTGCTACCACCAACACCTGTCTGTTCTCTATATGTAACCTTTTCTTCTTTTCTAAAGATATATAACAGCATATAGTATTTGTCTTTCTCTGACTTATTTTCTTTTAGCACGATGCCCCCAAGATCCATCTATGTTGTTGCAAGTGACAAGATTTCTTATGGCTGAAAATAATATTTCATTGTATGTATGTACACATATACATACATTCATACATATATACATATATTCATCAATGGATGTCCATTCATCCATTGATGGACATTTAGATTGTCAACAACTTAGGTTGTTTCTGTGGTTTGGCTAATAATTATAGCCCTGTTTAAATTATCTATTCCATATTGGTTGAGTTAAAGTACAATAGTTTATGTTTTTCAAGGAAACCAGTCCCTTTTCATCTAAGTTGCCAAATGTATGGGTGGATATTCTGTTGATGGCTACAGAGTATGTAGTAATAACTTCTGTTTCACTTCTGATACTGGCATTTTGTGCCTACTCCTTTAGTCTTCTTTACAAGTTTTGTCAATTTTATTATTTTCAAAGAATCAGCTCTTTATTTCACTGATTTTTCTCTATTCTTTTTATTTCCAATTTCATTGATTTCTGCCTTTATCACTATTATTTCCTTCTATTTGCTCCTCTGAGTTTATTTTGCTCTCATTTTTCTAAGTTCTTGAGGCAGAAGCCTAGATTCAGTTCAGTTCAGTCGCTCAGTCATGTCCAACTCTTTGCGACCCCATGAACTGCAGCATTCCAGGCCTCCCTGTCCATCACCAACTGCTGGAGTTTACCCAAATTCATGTCCATTGAGTTGGTGATGCCATCTAACCATCTCATCCTCTGTCATCCCCTTCTCCTCCTGCTTTCAATCCTTCCCAGCATCAGGGTCTTTTCAAACGAGTCAGCTCTTCGTATCAAGTGGCCAAAATACTGGAGTTTCAGCTTCAGCATCAGTCCTTCCAATGAACACCTAGGACTGATCTCCTTTAGGATGGACTGGTTGGATCTCCTTGCAGTCCAAGGGATTCTCAAGAGTCTTCTCCAACACCACAGTTCAAAGCATCAATTCTTCAGTGCTCAGCTTTCTTTATAGTCCAACTTTCACATACATACATGACCACTGGAAAAACCATAGCCTTGACTAGATGGACCTTTGTTGGCAAAGTAATGTCTCTGATTTTCAATATGCTAACTAGGTTGGTCATAACTTTCCTTCCAAGGAGTAAGCATCTTTTAATTTCATGGCTGCAGTCACCATCTGCAGTGATTTTGGAGCCCAGAAAAATAAAGTCAGCCACCGTTTCCTCATCTATTTGCCATGAAGTGATGGGACCAGATGCCATGATCTTAGTTTTCTGAATGTTGAGCTTCAAGCCAACTTTTTCACTCTCCTCTTTCACTTTCATCAAGAGGCTCTTTAGTTCTTCGCTTTCTGCCACAAGGGTGGTGTCATCTGCATATCTGAAGTTATTGATATTTCTCCCGGCAATCTTGATTCCAGCTTGTGCTTCATCCAGCCCAGCATTTCTCATGATGTACTCTGAATATAAGTTAAGTAAGCAGGGTGACAATATACAGCCTTAATTTACTCCTTTTCTTATTTGGAACCAGTCTATTGTTCCATGTCTAGTTCTAACTGTTGCTTCCTGACCTGCATATAGGTTTCTCAAGAGGCAGGTCAGGTGGTCTAGTATTCCCCTTTCAGAACTTTCCACAGTTTATTGTGATCCACACAGTCAAAGGCTTTGGCATAGTCAATAAAGCAGAAATAAATGTTTTTCTGGAACTCTCTTGCTTTTTCAATGATCCAGATGATGTTGGCAATTTGATCTCTGGTTCCTCTGCCTTTTCTAAAACCAGCTTGAACATCTGGAAGTTCATGGTTCACGTATTGCTGAAGCCTGGCTTGGAGAATTTTGAGCACTACTTTACTAGCGTGTGAGACGAGTGCAATTGTGTGATAGTTTGAGCATTCTTTGGCATTGCCTTTCTTTGGGATTGGAATGAAAACTGACCTTTTCCAGTCCTGTGGCTACTGCTGAGTTTTCCAAATTTGCTGGCATATTGACTGCAGCACTTTCACAGCATCATTTTTCAGGATTTGAAATAGCTCAACTTGAATGCCATCACCTCCACTAGCTTTGTTCATAGTGATGCTTCCTAAGGCCCACTTGACTTCACATTCCAGGATGTCTGGCTCTAGGTGAGTCATCACACCATCGTGATTATCTGGGTCGTGAAGATCTTTTTTGTACAGTTCTTCTATGTATTCTTGCCACCTCTTCTTAATATCTTCTGCTTCTGTTAGGTCCATACCATTTCTGTCCTTTATCGAGCCCATCTTTGCATGAAATGTTCCCTTGGTATCTCTAATTTTCTTGAAGAGATCTCTAGTATTTCCCATTCTGTTGTTTTCCTCTATTTCTTTGCATTGATTGCTGAGGAAGGCTTTCTTATCTCTCCTTGCTATTCTTTGGAACTCTGCATTCAAATGGGTATATCTTTCCTTTTCTCCTTTGCTCTTCGCTTCTCTTCTTTTCACAACTATTTGTAAGGCCTCCTCAGACAGCCATTTTGAAGCCTAGATTGCTGACTTGAGATTTCCTGTTTTTCACATATAGATTTAATGCTACAAGTTTTTCTCTCATGACTGCTTTAGCTGCATCCCACATACTTTGATATCTCATATTTTCCTTTTCATTCACTTTTATGCATGTTTTGATTTCTCCTGGGACATCATTTTTGGTGAACAGATTATTTAGAAGTCTGTTATTTTCTAAGTGTTTATAGAGATTTTTCTGTTAACTTTCTCTTATTGATGTCAAATTTGATTCCATTGTGGTCAAACAACATATTTTGTTCAACTTAAATTTTTAAAAATTTCTTAAGGTAAACAAATTATTGTGTCTTATGTGTTGTTTTGAGCCCAGGAAATGTCTATGTTGGTACAGTCATCCCTCAGCACCCATGGAGAAGTGGTTCCAGAACTCCCCTCAAAATCTACAGATGCCCAAGTCCCCTAATATAAAACAGCATGGTATTTGCATGTAACCTACACACATCCTCCTATATACTTTAAGTCATCTCTAGATTACTTTTAATGCTTAACATAATGTCAATGCTATGTAAGCAGTTGCTAGTCACAGAAAATTCCAATTTTGCTTTTTGGAACTTTCCAAAATTTTTTTTTTTTTTTTTTTTTACCTTTTTGATCAGCAATTGGTTGAATCTGCAGATATGGAACCCTTGGAAATGCCAGGTTAACTTTATGAATATGCATTTTGCTATTATGCTAAGGTGAAATGCTCTATAAATGTTGATTCGATTCTATTGGTTGACAGCGTGGAGCTCTTACTGATTTGGGCCTAATTATTCTCTAACTTTGACAGAAAAGTGTTGAAATCTCTTATTGTTGATTTGTCTATTTCTCCTTTCAGTTTTCTCTTCACGTCTTTTGAAGCTCAGTTATTTGATGCATATACATTGGTGCTTAGTCACTCAGTTGTGTCCAACTCTTTCCAACCCCTTGGACTATAGCCCACCAGGCTCCTCTGCCCATGGGGTGTTTCAGGCAAGAATACTGGAGTGGGATGCCATTTCCTCCTCCAGGGGATCTTCCCAACTCAGGGATCAAACTGGTATCTCCACTGCATTGCAGGTGGATTCTTTACCACTGAGCCATGGGGGAAGCCCATGCACACACATTAAGGACCCCAATGTCTTCCTGGTGAAGTGACCCACTTACCGTTCTTTGTGTCTGAGAATTTTCTTTGAAGTTTATCTTACTTTATATTAATATAGGAACCCGTGCTTTCCTTTGACTAATGTCTGCATCTTCTTTTTAATCTTTTAAAATCTTTATTAAAATTAAAATCTTCATTATCTTTATTAAAATCTTTTTAATCTTTTTAATCCTTCTTTTTCTAATCTGCCTATGCTGTTACATTTGATGCTTCACTTAGATAGCATATAGAGTCTTTTTTTGATGTCAGTCTCTCTTCAGTTCAGTTCAGTCGCTCAGTCGTGTCCGACTCTTTGCGACCCCATGAACTGCAGCACGCCAGGCCTCCCTGTCCATCACCAACTCCCGGAGTTCACTCAGACTCACGTCCATTGAATCAGTGATGCCATCCAGCCACCTCATCCTCTGTCATCCCCTTCTCCTCCTGCCCCCAATCCCTCCCAGCATCAGAGTCTTTTCCAATGAGTCAACTCTTCGCATGAGGTGGCCAAAGTACTGGAGTTTCAGCTTCAGCATCATTCCCTCCAAAGAAATCCCAGGGCTGATCTCCTTCAGAATGGACTGGTTGGATCTCCTTGCAGTCCAAGGGACTCTTAAGAGTCTTCTTCAACACCACAGTTCAAAAGCATTAATTCTTCGGCACTCAGCCTTCTTCACAGTCCAACTCTCACATCCATACATGACCACAGGAAAAACCATAGCCTTGACTAGATGGACCTTTGTTGGCAAAATAATGTCTCTGCTTTTGAATATGCTATCTAGGTTGGTCATAACTTTCCTTCCAAGGAGTAAGCGTCCTTTAATTTCGTGGCTGCAGTCACCATCTGCAGTGATTTTGGAGCCCAAAAAAACAAAGTCTGACACTGTTTCCACTGTTTCCCCATCTATTTCCCATGAAGTGATGGGATCGGATGCCATGATCTTCGTTTTCTGAATGTTGAGCTTTAAGCCAACTTTTTCACTCTCCACTTTCACTTTCATCAAGAGGCTTTTTAGTTCCTCTTCACTTTCTGCCATAAGGGTGGTGTCATCTGCATATCTGAGGTTATTGATATTTCTCCCGGCAATCTTGATTCCAGCTTGTGTTTCTTCCAGTCCAGTCTCTCTTAGTTGGTGTATTTAGACCATTTTAATTTTGTTCCCTCTGCTTATGTTTTCTTATTACTGACTTACTGTCAGTTACTTGAATTTTTTTTAACATTCTCTTTTATCTATATTGTTTTTTAGTGTACCTCTTTGTATAGATTTTTTAGTAGTTGCTCTAGGTGCTACATTATATATATATATATATATATATATATATATATATATATATATACACACATACACACACATAACTTATTGGTCTACTTGTATTGTCATTTTACCAGTTTGAAGTATGGAAACTTTACCTCCCATTACATCCTCTTGTCCTTTCTGTTTAAATTGTCATTTTCTTAAGTGTTTACTTCTATATACATTTAGAATCACCTCAGGCTGTGTAATAATTTTTACTTTAACCATCAAAATAGGTTTAGAAAAATTCATACATAAGCAAAGTGCTTATTTTTCATTATGATGTTTACTCTCTTCCTGATTGTGCCAAGGGTCATCAAGACCACCCCCAAGTTTGATATTTACTAGGAAGATGCACAAAACCTATCACAAGTGGCTATAATTACAACAAAATGATACAAAGCAAAATTAGCAAAGGGAAATGATACAAGAGATTAAATCCAGAGGAAACCAGGAATAAACACCCCAAATCTTCTTTCTCCCATTGGAGTCCCCACATGACCCCACTTAATTCTTTCAAAAAGGATTTATAACAACATGTGCTAAATGTTTTCACAAAGAAGCTCATTAGCAGCTCACTGCCCAGCTTTTTAAATGGTGGGCTGGTCACACAGGCACCTTCCGCCTAGCACACACCAAAATTCAAGATACTAGAAGAAAAGCATAAACCCATTGTTTGCATAGTTTTAGGCACAGAGAGCCATTCTTATTAGCTCCGGGAATGGTGCCAATCCACCTAAAATACAAGATTCCCATTCTAGCCAAAAGATAGTCTTACCAGCAGGACTTTCTAAGGACAGACTGCTATGTTAACTTTCTACTGCACACAGATGTTCCAAGGTTCCCTCTTTTATTGTTTCCTTTTTGTTTATAAAATTGCCTTTCCTCATCTGCTGGAGACAAATTCTGAGTTTTCCTTTAAGTATGCCCTGATTTCCCTTCATTTCTGAAAAATATTTTTATTTCATATAGGATTCAGGGTTTGTAATTATTTTCTTTCAGCACCTGGAAAATTGCATCACTTTCCATCTAGCCTCTGTCATTTCTGATGAGAAATTCACTACCATTCTAACGGTTTTCTTCCCCTGTAAGAAATGTGTTATTTTTCTCCAGTTGATTTCAAGATGTTTTCTTCATTTTTAGTCTTCAACAGTTTCATTATAATGTGTCTTGGCATGGATTTCAGTGGGCTTATCACGTTTGGGATATACTAAGCTTTTTGAATCTGTAGGTCCCTTGCCAAATTTAGGAACTTTTCAGCCATTAATTATTCTAATACTTTTTCAACCCTGCCCTTCTTTGCTTCTTCTTCTAGAACTGTGGTAACACAAATGTTAAGATACTTTGTTATACTCTCACAGTTCTTGAGGCTGTTCATCTTTTTCCCACTACATTTTCTCCCTGTTGCACAGACTGGGTAATTTATATTATTCTGTCTTCTAATTCAATAATTTCTCTGTTACCTCTAACCTGCTGTTAAGTCGATCTATTGAGCTTTTTCTTTTAGGTACATATGTCTCAGTTCTGAAATTTCTACATGCTGATTCATTGTATCTTCTATTTCTTTGCAGAGGATTTTTAATTTTTCATTTATCTCAAGTGTGTTCTTTTAGTTGTGGATATCCAGTTGTCCAAGCACCACTTGTATAGACTGTTCTTTTTCAACTGAATAGTCTTGGCATCCTTGTCAAAAATCAATCGACCATATATAAGAGATATTTTGCTAAGCTCTCAGTTCTATTCCACTAATCTATATGTTTATACTTATGGCAGTTTGACACTTTTGTCACTGTCTGTAGCTTGGTACTAAGTACTGAAACCAAGCAGAGTGAGTCCTCCAACTTTCTTTTCCTTTTTCAAGATTCTTTTGACTTCAGGGTCCTATGAGATTCCAAATGAATTTTAGGGTTTTTTTTTTCTATTTATATAAAACATGAAAGATATTTTGAGAGGGACTGTACTGAATCCATAGATCACTTTGGATATTACTGTCTTTGCAGGAATATTGTCTTCCAATCCATAAGCATGGGAAGTCTTTCCATTTACTTAGGTCTTCTTTAATTTTAGCAATGTTTTGCACTTCTCAGTGAACATTTATTTTGACTCCTTGGTTAAGTTTATAGCAGAACATTATTTTTGATGCCATTACAAATGGAATTAAAAAAATATATATTTCCTGTTTGAATAGGTCTTTGGAAACAAATAGATACAACTGTCATTTTTGTGTTGATTTTGTCTCCTGAAACTGCTGAATTAATTTATCAGCTCTAACAACGTTTTGTGGATTGTTGTATAGATTTGAGATAATGTCTTCAGTGAAGATATAATTTTGCTTCTTTTCCAACTTGGATCTTTTCTTTTTCTGCCTAATTATGGCTAGAACTGTCAGTACTATGATGAACAGAAGTGGCAAAAGCTGAAATCCTTATCTTGCACTGTTCTTCAGGGAAAAGTTTTCAGTCTTTCACCAGTAAGAATAATATTAGTGTAGATTTTTTCATATAAGGCCTTTATCATGTTGAGGAAGTTTACATCTATTCCTAGTTTACTCAATATTTTTATCATGAAAAGAATGCTGAATTTTGTCAAATGCTTTTTTGTCATCAACTAAAATGTTCATGCAGTTTTTATATTTTATTCTCTGAATGCAGTATTACAGGATATTAATATTCTAAAACACATTGTAAACCTCTATCGGTCTAATATGCTGCTGGATTCACTTTGAGAGCATCTTGGTGAGGACTTTTGTCCCTATATTAATAAGGAATATTAGCTTGTAGTTTTCTTTTCTTGAAGACTGTTTGTCTGAGACCTCTGGAGTCAGAGCAATTTGTCACAGAATTAGATAGGAAGTGTCCTCTCCAATATTTTTGAATAGCTTGAGAAAGATTTGTCTTAACTCTTCTTTATATATTTAGTAGAATTAATAACTGAAGCCATCTCACTGTAAGCTTTTCTCTGTTGAGAGTTTTTTTTTTAATTACTGATCCAATATTCTCATTAATTATAGATCTATTCATAATTTCTATTCTTTACTGAGGAAGTTTAGATAGAAATGTGTATGCCTCAAAATGTGTTAATTTCACCTTGGGCAGCATATCTGTTGATAGTATTCCCTTACAATCCTTTATATCTTTAAAAAATTGATAATAAAGTTTTCAATTTCTGATTTCTGATTAGAGTAACTTGAGTTTTATTTTTTTGTTAGTCAATTTAGATGATCATTTTAACAAACCAACTTTAGGTTTTCTTGATTTCTCTGTCATTTTTCTATTCTCTATTTGTCTTTGCTCTAACTTTTGTTATTTCTCTTCCTTCTGCTAGCCTGGGTTTACTTGGTGCTTCTTTTTCTAGTTATACAGGTTATACAGTTAGGTTATTAAGTTCTCCTTTAATATGTGCATTTACAGTTATAAATTTCCCTCTAAGCACTGCTTTCACCATATTCCATAAGTTTTGGTATGTCATGTTTTAATTTCCATTTTTTTCCCAAAGTATTTTCTTTATGTGACTTTTCTTCTTTGATACATTAGTTGTTTAAGAGTGTCCTACTTAGTTTCCACATATTTGTGAATTTTCCAAAATTGTTATTCATTTCTAGTTTCATTCCACTGTGAACAGAAAAGTTACTCTGTAAGATTTTAATCATTTCAAACTTAAGACTTACTGACTTACCTGTGGCGTAAGATATGGTCTGTCCTGGAAAATGTTTGATGTGCACTTAAGTGGAATATATATTTTATTGTTGTTGGGTGGTGTGTTCTGTACATGTTAGGTGCAATTGATTTATAGTGTGATTCAAGTTCTATTTTTCCTTGTTGATCTCCTATCTGGCTGCCCTATGCAGTATATAAAGCTGAGTATTAAACTCATCAACCATTATTGTATAACTATTTTCTCTCTCAATTCTGTCCATTGTCATTCCATATGTTTTTTATATATTGATATATATTATAATCATTATATCTTCTTTCTGTAGTAAGCTTTTTATCAATATATGATATCTTTCTTCATCTTGTTATCTTTTCCTAATTTAAAATCTACTTTGTCTCAGTACAGCTATCTCAACTCTTTTTTGGTTACTATTAGTATGAAACATCTTTTCCATTCTTTCTTTCACTCTTACTTTCACTTCTTTCCATTCTTACTTTCAACCTCTTTATATCTATATATCTAAAGTAAGTCTCCTATAGACAACCACACACAGATCTTGTTTTTCTTTTTAAAATCCAAACTGCTAACCTAGGCCTTTTGACTGGGGATTTTATACTACTTACATTGAATGTGTTTATTGAAAAGGAAGGATTTACCTTTGCCATTTAGCCATTTGTTTTCTGTGTATGTCTTTTGTTTCTCAATTCCTCCATTGCTGCCTTTTAAAATATTTTTTTCCCTTGTGGTTTTTTTTCACCTTTATCCCCTTCTTTAATTTTCTGTGTATTTTTAAGTAGTTTCTTAGTGGTTAACATGTTAACATTTTTAACTTGTAAAAGTCTACTAACTTAGTTTCAATAGTATACCAGCACTCTTGCTCCTATATTTTTCCATCCCACTCCCCTTATTTTCTAATTGTCCAAGATTACATCTTTATACCGTGTATGCTCACTAATATAGATGTATACTTTCTGTGTTTGCCTGAAACCACATAGAAAAAGCAGAAGTTATAAACTACACAAAAAAGCACAATAATATTGGCTTTTATACTAGCTTATGCACTAGCATTCACTTCTCTTTCTAATGGTTTAGAGTAACTACCTAATGTATTTTCAGTTCAGCCTGAAGTTTTGTTTTTTTGGTTCAGGGTTTTTATAGAGCAGGTCTATCATTAATGAGCTCTCTCAGGTTTTGTTTAAATTAACATCTTGATTTATCCTTCATTTTTCAAGAATAACTTGCCAGATATAGAATTCTTAGTTCACAGTGTTTCTTCCAAGATTTAAAATATGTGATCCCACTGACTGGTGGCCTCCATGGGCTCTGATTAAAAATTGTCTGTTAATCTATTTTAGGGTCTTTTGCAGGTAACAAACAACTTCTTACTTGCTGTTTTCAAAATTCTGTCTTTGGGTTTTGACAATTTGACTACTATGTCCTAATGTGGATTTTTTTTTAGTTTATCTTACTTGGAGTTTGTTGAGTGTCTTGGATGTATAGATTTATGTCTTTCATCAAACATGGGAAGTTTCTGGATATTATTTCTTGGAATTTTCTTTCTTCTTTCCTTCTGCAATTTCCATTATGTGTATGTAAAGTAAACCTGATGGTGTCGCACAGGTCTTTCAAGAACTGTTCACATTTTACTAATCTTTTCTTTCTGTTCCTCAGAATGGGTAACTTCAATTGAAGTATTTCCAAGTGGCACAGACTTAATTTTCCTTGTTTAAATATGTTGTTGAATCCCTATAATGAATTTTTCAGTTCAGTTACTGAGCTTGCAGCACCAAGACTTCTATATGGTCCTCTTTTATAAATTCTCTTTATTGATACTCTATTTGTTCAAATATTGCTGACTTAGTTCTTTTCATTCCATGTCCTCATTTTCCTTTAGGTCTTCATGCATATTTAAGATATTTGATTTAAAGTTTTTGTGCCAGGGCTTCCTCATGGATAGTCAGTAGGCAGGCAGTTTAAAATGGGATGGGATAAGAAGAATGTGAATATGCATTATCCTTCAAGGAAAGAAAGTGAAGAGAAGTCGCTCAGTCATGTCCGACTCTTTGAGACTCCATGGACTATAGCCCACCAGGCTCCTCTGTCCATGGAATTTTCCAGGCAAGAATACTGGAGTGGGTTGCCATTTCCTTCTCCAGGGGATCTTCCCAACCCAAGGATCAAACCTGGATCTCCCGCATTGCAGGCAGACGCTTTACTGTCTGAGCCATGGGGAATGATTAGGCTATCATTAGGCTAAGGAAAGAAAGGCTATTCATAAGTTGTCAGGGCTGCCAATTCCACCACAGGCCAAGGGACAAGGCTGCCACTCTTTGCTTACATCAGAGGCTCTCAAAGAGTCACAGAGGCAGGGTCACCCCTCTGAGCTCAAGGGGCCCTGCCAACCCAGTGCTGAAAGAGATCTGGGATGGATTTGAATCCTTTCTTTTCCTACACTGTGACATCCATAGGGTTTCTCTCTGGTGTGAAATTGCTAATGTGAAAGATCAGAATTTTGACTGATGCTTTTAAAATATTCAGTACACTTGTAAAGTTTCTCTCTTTACAAGTGAGAATGAATCCTCTGATATTGAGTAAGTTTTGAGCTTTCAATGAAGCATTTACTTCCATTATCCTACATATAAGGTTCTCACCAGAATGAATTTTCTGATGTTGCCTGAGCTCATAACTGAATCTGAAGCCTCTGCCATAAACGACACATTTCCACAAATGTGGGTTCTTCTTCCTGAAGTATCACTCTCTTTGTAGGAAATTCTGAGTTTAGACTGATCTTATACTCATCAAATCCCTTGGTTCTTGTTACTGAAGAATTTTGGGAGACATGGTCACCTGCCAGAAATAAATGAGTTTCTCAGGGAAGGTATTGGAGAAACCTAACCTAAGCCAGGGAGAAGGCAATGGCAGCCCACTTCAGTTCTCTTGCCTGGAAAATCCCATGGATGGAAGAGCTTGGTAGGCTGCAGTCCATGGGGTCTCGAAGAGTCAGACACGACTGAACGACTTCACTTTCACTTTTCACTTTCATGCATTGGAGAAGGAAATGGCAACCCACTCCAGTGTTCTTGCCTGGAGAATCCCAGGGACGGGGGAGCCTGGTGGGCTGCAGTCTCTGGGGTCACACAGAGTCGGACACGACTGAAGTGACTTAGCAGCAGCAACCTAAGCCAGTGTTACAAGCTTTCCCCAAACCGGGCTCCCAAGGACAATGCCGCAAGAGCATTCCCAGTACCATGAAGAAACCCAATATCTGAGATTTCTTCTTTCACAAAATAAGATGGTTTGTCTTCATTTTATTGCAGAATTTCCTGTTTTATGTTATATACATGAATTTTCCATTCAACATTAGTCCATTAAAGGCAGAGCCTATGATGTTTCTGTCCTGAAGTTATCTTCCTCATTAAGCAAAGGAGACCTTGGGTTTTGGCCCAATGTGCCTGATAACAAGAAATATAGATAAAGTCCAAAGTGGCTTATCAGCCAATTGGCAAGGTAGCACTGTAGCTACAATAAGCTGCCTCTATCCAAGTCTAAGAACGCAAGCAGGTGATAGCTCTGGGGTATTTGTTTCAGTAAATTCCCAACTACTAAGCCTACTTGCATGTCCTCAGTGCTTATTACAGACCCTGAGCTTCCACAATAAGGAACAGAAAGTGAAATGGAAGAGAAAATATGTGGGCCCAATCAGCAATACTGTCTTCCTCTCAGACCCTCTAGGGACACTTCATGGGTCAAGTTGGACACTAGGCATGGGTTAGCCCCAAGAGTGATGGATGACACTGCTGGAAGGCTGGCAAGGCAGAACTACTCAGTTAGCCTCCCACAAGTTTTGGTAAGTTGTATTTCCATCATCAGTCTGTTTGAAATATTCTCTGCTGCTGCTGCTGCTAAGTCGCTTCAGTCGTGTCCGACTCTGTGCAACCCCATAGACGGCAGCCCACCAGGCCTCCCTATCCCTGGGATTCTCCAGGCAAGAACACTGGAGTGGGTTGCCATTTCCTTCTCCAATGCATGAAAGTAAAAAGTGAAAGTGAAGTCGTTCAGTCGTGTCTGACTCTTCGCGACCCCATGGACTGCAGCCTACCAGGCTCCTCTGCCCATGGGATTTTCTAGGCAATTTCTTCTTTGGTGTAAGGATAGTAAGGACTGTATTGTTTAATTTCCAATATTTGAAATTTACTTAGATATTTTACTGTTGACTTCTAACACAATTCTCTTAGTCACAAAATATATACTTTGTATTCTTTGCATCTTTTTAAATTTGTTAAGATTTCCTTTACAGAACCCCATGTAGTCTATTTTGGTGAGCATACCAAATGTACTCGAAAAGAATATGTATTCCACAGTTGTAGGGTGGTGTGTTCTATAACTATCAACCAGGATAACACAGTTGCTAGTTTTCTTCAGATTATCTACCTCTTTACTAAATTTTACCTCGTTGTCCTATCAATTACTCAGAGGGGAGTCTTTTTTTCCCTTTAATTCTGGCAATTATTTTGAAGTTTTGCTATTTTGAATAAGTATATACACACCTAACTGTTATGTCCTCCTGATGACGTGACCTCTTTATCATTCCAAAATGTTCTTCTTTCCCTTTGTCTAGCAGTTGATTTTATCTGATAGTTGATAATGCTATTTTCCTTTCCTCACTGAGTATAGCTAATATTAGAGAGTTTAAAGTCCTTGTCTGGAAATTTAATCCACAGGGTGAATTATGGTTTGTAACACCAAAAAAAAAAAAAAAAAAACTAAACTTTAGGGACTTCCCTGGTGGTCTAGTAGAAATCTAGAGATTTCCCTGGTTATAAATCTGCCTTCCAATGCAGGGGACACAAGTTTGATCCCTGGTTGGGGAACTAAGCTCCCACAAGCCTCAGGGCAACTAAGCCCATGCTCTGCAACTAGAGAAAGCCAATGCACCAAACAGCCTGTGTACCACAATAAAATCCATGTACAGCCAAAACAAAAATTTTTTAAGTAAAAGAAAAATTAAATTTAAAACATGAGTAAGATTCAGAATAGACATGAAAAAATCAGAGGGCTAAAAATCAAGATGAGGCATGTAGAGAGAAAGGGAACACAGATGCCATAAGAAGGAAAGGGGGAAAGCCTATGATACAGGAAGGGACAAACATCTGGCAGGAGGGAAAGGAAAGCTAGTGGTAGCAGAATAGAGAGCAAAGGTGTTAGAGCATCTTGTCAATGGTTTTAAAAGCAGACAAAAACCCACAGATGCTCTACTATAGAATTGTAACTCACATGATCTAAAACACTCATCTCTCTTCACCTGGCCATATTTGGTGGCATCTTTCTTCACTTGGCCATATTCTGTGGTAAGTCCAAAATTCACTTCATGAATAAAATTTCCCATAGAAACAATTCTGAAACATTGAGAACAGGTTAAATTTCTAATGACTGAGAAACACAGCGGGATGGAATAGTGAAAATCTATTAATGATTTAACCAGTAGAGTTACTGATTTGAATGTAAATGTTTGTGATTTTTTTCATTTTTTAAAGTGAAAAAAGGTATGATAGTGGTGTAGTCACTAGTTTAAAAATACTATAATTTTATCATTAAAACTTGTCAGATGCACACAGACAGACCAAAAATCTTAATTAAATTATAGTGACAGGAATAATTGAAATATCCATCAACTGATAAGTGAGTAAACAAAATGGCTTATATCCAAACAATGGAATATTATTCAACCTTAAAGAAGAATAAAGTATTACTGGTTTGGGCTACAGTGTGGATGAATCTTGAAAATATTATGCCAAGTGAAAGAAAACAGCCACAAAACACCATATATTACATGATTCCATTTATATGCAACATCCAGAACAACCAAATGTATACAAATAGATTAGTAGTTGTCAAGAGCTGGGGGAGGGGAGAATGGGGAGTGACTCCTAATGAGTGCAGGATTTCTCTGGAGTGCTGCTGCTAAGTTGCTTCACTCATGTCTGACCCTGTGCAACCCCACAGATGGCAGCCCACCAGGCTCCTCTGTGCCTGGGATTCTCCAGGCAAGACTACTGGAGTGGGTTGCCGTTTCCTTCTCCAATGCATGCATGCATGCTAAGTCGCTTCAGTCGTGTCCGACTCTGTGTGACCCTATGGACAGCAGCCCACCAGGCTCCTCCATCCACAGGATTCTCTAGGCAAGAATACTGGAGTGAGTTGCCATTTCCTTCTCCACCTCTAGGGTGGGAGGGGTCTGAAAACATTATGGAATTAGAAAGTGGTGAACAAAGCTAGTGGAAGTGATGGAATTCCAGTTGAGCTATTCCAAATCCTGAAAGATGATGCTGTCAAAGTGCTGCACTCAATATGCCAGCAAATTTGGAAAACTCAGCAGTGGCCACAGGACTGAAAAACGTCAGTTTTCATTCCAATCCCAAAGAAAGGCAATGCCAAAGAATGCTCAAACTACTGCACAATTGCACTCATCTCACGCTAGTAAAGTAATGCTCAAAATTCTCCAAGCCAGGCTTCAGCAATACGTGAACCGTGAACTTCCAGATGTTCAAGCTGGTTTTAGAGAAGGCAGAGGAACCAGAGATCAAATTACTAACATCCGCAGGATCATGGAAAAAGCAAGGGAGTTCCAGAAAAACATCTACTTCTGCTTTATTGACTATGCCAAAGCCTTTGACTGTGTGGATCACAATAAACTGTGGAAAATTCTGAAAGAGATGGGAATACCAGACTACCTGACCTGCCTCTTGAGAAACCTATATGCAGGTCAGGAAGCAACAGTTAGAACTGGACGTGGAACAACAGACTGGTTCCAAATTGGGAAAGAAGTACATCAAGGCTGTATATTGTCACCCTGTTTATTTAACTTATATGCAGAGTACATCATGTGAAATGCTGGGATGGATGAAGCACAAGCTGGAATCAAGATTGCTGGGAGAAATATCAGTAACCTCAGTTTTGCAGATGACACCACACTTATGGCAGAAAGCGAAGAACTAAAGAGCCTCCTGATGAAAGTGAAAGAGGGGAGTGAAAAAGTTGGCTTAAAACTCTACATACAAAAAACCAAGATCATGTCATCCAGTCACATCACTCCATGGCAAATAGATAGGGAAACAATGGAAACAGTGAGAGACTATTTTGGGGGGCTCCAAAGTCACTGCAGATGGTGACTGCAGCCATGAAATTAAAAGACACTTGCTCCTTGGAAGAAAAGTTTTGACCAAACTAGACAGCATATTAAAAAGCAGAGACATTACTTGCCTGACAAAGGTCCATCTAGTCAAAGCTATGGTTTTTCCAGTAGTCATGTATGGATGTGAGAGTTGGACTATAAAGAAAGCTGAGTGCCAAAGAATTGACACTTTCGAACTGTGGTTTTGAAGAAAATTCTTTAGAGTCTCTTGGACTGCAAGGAGATCAAACCAGTCAGTTCTAAAGGAAATCAGTCCTGAATATTCATTGAAGGACTGATGCTGAAACTGACACTCCAATACTTTGGCCATCTGATGCAAAGAACTGACTCCTTGGAAAAGACCCTGATGCTGGGAAAGATTGAAGGTAGGAGAAGGGGTGAAAGAGGATGAGATGGTTGGATGGTATCACCAACTCAATAGACATGAGTTTGAGTAAGCTCTGAGAGTTGTTGATGGACAGGGAAGTTTGGCATGCTGCAGTCCATGGGGTCGTAAAGAGTCGGATATGACTGAGCGACTGAACTGAACTGAAAATACGTAAATTTCTATGTCTCAAATAACTAACAGCAAAACAAACAAACCTAACAAATCCATTGTTCTGTTTTCTTTCAGAGTAAGTTAAGATCGTGTCCCTTTATGAAACAAGTATGTTATGAGTACCGTATATCTGCAAGTATGGAAACTTCTTAAAAGCAAAGCTACTCAGTCCTGCCAAAGCACCAAAATCACAACTAGCTGTTGAACAACCATCAATAGGAGGATGTTGGAACTCACCAAAAAAGATATCCCATGTCCAGAGACAAAGAAGAAGCCGCAACTAGATGGTAGGAAGAGCACAAACACAAAATCAAATCCCATACCCATTAGGTGGGCAACCAACAATCAGGAGAATGATATTATCAAAGAAGTTTTCCCATTGTTGTGACAGTTCTGAGCCCCACATCCAGCTTCCCAGCCTGGGGATCCAGCAAAGGAACTGGGAATCCCCAGCGAATCGGATTTTGAAGGTCAGTGGGATTCAATTACAGGACTTCCACAGGATTGGAGGATTCAAAGACTCCACTCTGGGAGGACACAAACAAAATCTTGTACATGCCAAAACCCAGGGAAAAGGAGCAGTGACTTGCTTGTGTTGAAGGGTCTGCTGTGGAGATGTGGGTTAGCAGTGGCTAACCATAAGGATGGGGGCAAAGGCAGCAGCAGTCCTGGAAGAGGTTCTTTGGCCTAAGTCCTCTTGGAGGTCTCCATTAACCCTACAATAGAGTCCACAGACCCCAGGGCTGAGCTGCCTCAGGCCAAACCCCACCCATCAGCAGATAATTGGATTAAAGTTTTACTAAGCATACCTCTTATGGAGAAGGCAATAGCACCCCACTCCAGTACTCTTGCCTGGAAAATCCCATGGAGGGAGGAGCCTGGTAGGCTGCAGTCCATGGGGTCGCTAGGAGTTGGACATGACTGAGCGACTTCACTTTCACTTTTCACTTTCAATGCACTGGAGAAGGAAATGGCAATCCACTCCAGTGTTCTTGCCTGGAGAATCCCAGGGACAGGGAAGCCTGGTGGGCTGCCATCTCTGGGGTCGCACAGAGTCGGACATGACTGAAGCATCTTAGCAGCAGCAGCAGCAAGCATACCTCTGCCCACCAGAGCAAGACCCAGTTTTTCTCACCACCAGTCTCTCCCATCAGGAAGCTTATACAAGCCTCTCAGCCTCTTCCATCAGAGGGCAGACAGAAGAAGCAAGAAGAACTACAATCCCACAGTAGCTAGAAAACCACTAGTAGCTAGAAAGTTAACCAGGATGAAAAAGCAGAGGGTTTTGTCCCAGATGAAGGGACAAGATAAAGTTCCAGAAAAACAACCAAATGAAGGAGATAGGCAACCTTTCTTCTCTGCAATCATCCTCTGTGTTTTTTTTTCAGTCTAACTTTATTGAGGCTCTTGATGGCTAAGTCGAAGATCTATCCTGATAAATGTCACATGGCACCTGAAAATATGCTATTTTCAAATATCTTTGATATCAATTTCTAATATAATTTCACAGTGATAAGAGAATAGACTGCATGATTTCAACATTTTTAGACCATGAAATTTTGGCACCTTGTTTTATGTCCCTGGATATGTTCCAGTGTCTCCTAGTTTACAGTCTATAGGAACTTGAATAGAATTTGTATCCTACTATTGTGTGAAAATTGTATAAATTTTAATTATGCTGAATTCATTCACAGTGCTTTTCAGGTCTACTAAACCCTTCTACTTCTCTATATTCTATTAATTTATGAGAGTTTGAAACTCCAACTAAAAATCTTAACTTTTCTACTTAAAAAAATAATTATAATATACTGGAACTATATGTAACATTGTTCTGTATTTTCCAAGTCTCCTGTGAATATGTTATCACACTTTCACAATTTAAAAAAATTAAATATTAAAAAATAAAAACAAAGCTACTCAGATGCTCATGCCCTGGGTTCAATTTTTAATTAATGAATAAAAGGGAAAAAATGTATATTGAGAGATGATGGTCATAGACAGGATATGGTTCAGGGTGTGCCAAGGATCCCACAGGAAGGGGCAGGAAAATAATGTTTCATTTTGGCCAAGAATGTCTCTCTATTAATATCAGTAATGGTAAAGAGAAACCTATAAAAGAAATTCCCCCCACAAATACCTTAGGAAACATTCTGAATTGCATGTACTGCATAAACACTTTCTCTCAAATAAAAGATTTGACAATTGAGGGACATACAGCCCTCAATGTTATCTGATAACATCAAAATCAAGTATTTTTAACTTATACAGTAACAGGCAAATACCTACCATATGAGCTCAGCAGTTCAGATCTAACAAAAAAATTTTATACTTGTCATATTTTTTATTACAGGCAACACAAAATTTAATTAGACCAACTGACACTATTTTTTGTAAATGATAATAATCAATAGAAGTATCCCACCTGGCGTCTGTTTAGGCAGTCAGTAAACATTAACTCCATTTGATTATGTCAAGGTCACAAGCTGCCTAGTCTTAGGGATTAGAAAATCTTTCATTTAGGACATATATTCATTCAATTACTACTTATGGCAAACTTCTCAAAATCCTTCAAACCTAACTTGTTCCAAGTTCAAGCCCAAACTCCTCAGCCTGGATTTCAGGATTCTGGTTGAACTATCTCCATTCAGACTCAGAGTGGGTAAAAGCAAAACCTTCAGAGCCGAGGCAAGTAATGAATGAATGAAGCAGGCACTTCAGCCATGGGGTCAAGGGGCACGAGAGGCTGTGACTACACCATGGGGATGCTGTTTGGTTCCAGCTACTTGTCATATGCACCAAGAATGTGGACTCAGGACTTAGGTGTATTCTTCCAATTTTTAAGTGTGGAAAACTCGTTTAAATATAAAGCATGGGGCCAGCCAAATTATAGCTACCCATGAATCACCAGCAGACAGCAAGTCAGCATCCTCACCTCTACACAGAGAAAACTGATGTAACAAAAGGCCACGGACGGCTCCAAGCTTCCCATATGACGAGGGACAGCCTGCAGATCCCCTGGTCTCAGAGACGTGCTAGGCTTCCAGTCACATTCTCACAGAAATACATTCCTTCAGCTCTTCAACTTGCCATATCTGTCAGGGTCAGCTCAGGCAGCTCCTCCTTTGAAAGCCTTCCTTCACTCTTTTAGGCCCTGGAATCACTGGGCACATAACCATAATTGTGTTTCAACTGTGCTGATGACAATTTACTACTTGATGAATGTATAGCTCATGAATGGACCAGAGGAGTCCAAGAAAAGGCTCCAGGTAAGACAAGTCACACCTCCAAGATCAGAGGTAGGTACAGCCTAACACCATCAAGGCAGCTCCGGTACACGACAAAAGAAATGGGTCCATCCTATAAGAGCTAGGAAGAAATTTTAGGACTCACCTCATCCCTAGTAGTCAGGAGCCCTAGGGCCATGTTCTTAGTCTGGTGAGTGCTCTTCCTAGAGAAGACTCGTCGCATAGGCAGAGCTAGAGAAAGAGAAGAAAGGGATGTGTAGGAGGAGTACCCATCTATCCAGCCTCACAGTTTAGCAGAGGCAAGAAGGAGGTAAGGAAAGCAGGTTGAAGATGGTATCAGAGGCCTCCCTTCTTTTTTTAATTTAAAAAACTATATCTTATTGGCATATATTAGACACACAATTATACACGTATTTAAAGTATACAGCTTAGTAAGTTTGAAATACTTATACACCTGTGAAAACATCACAACACCGAAGAGAGTAAATTTATTAGTCATTTCCAAAAATGACTAATGTGCTCCTTTGTAATCTTTCACTCCCCTCCCCAACAGCCATTGATCTGCATTTTGTTATCAAAGATTTCTTACATTTACATTTTCCAGTTTTTTTTTAATTTGTTTAAATTGGAGGATAATTGCTTTACAATATTGTGTTGATTTCATCCATACATCAACATGAATCAGCCATAGGTATATATATGTCCCCTCTCTCTTGAACCTCCTCCCACATCCCACCCCATCCCATCCTTTTAGGTTGTCACAGATTATGTTTGAGCTTGATGAGTCACACTGCAAACTCCCACTGCATATCTATTTTATATATGGTAATGTGCATGTTTCAGTGCTACTCTCTCAATTTGCCCCACCCTCTCCTTCCCCCACTCTGTCCACAAGTCTGTTCTTTATGTCAATGTCTCCACTGCTGCCCTGCAAACAGATACATCAGTGTCATCTTTCTAGATTTCATATACACACATTAATATGTAACATTTGTTTTTCTCTTTCTGACTTACTTCACTGTGCATAATAGGTTCAAGGTTCAACCACATCATTAGAACTGACTCAAATGCATTCCTTTATACAGTTGAATAATATTCCATTGTATATATGTACCACAACTTCATTATCCATTCATCTGTCGATGGACATCTACTTTGCTTCCATGTCCAAGCTACTGTAAATAGTGCTCAATGAACACTGGAGTACATGTGTCTTTTTCAACTATGGCTTTCTCACACTGTATGTCCAATAGTGGGATTGTTGGGTCATATGGTAATTTTATTCCTAGTTTTTAAGGAAAAACAATATGGAAAACAATTTCCATATTGTTCTCCATAATGGCTATATCAATTTATATTCCTATCAACAGTACAAGAGAGTTCTTTTTTCTCCACATCCTCTCCACCATTTACTGACTGAAGATTTTTTTGATGACCAGTGTGAGATGATACCTCATCGTAGTTTTGATTTCTCATCTAATAATGAGGGATGTTGAGCATCTTTCCATGTGTTTATTAGCCACCCAGTTGTCTTCTTTGGAGAAATGTCTGTTTAGGTCTTCTGCCCACTTTTTGATTGGGCTGTTTGCTTTTCTAATACTGAGCTGTTTGAGCTGCTTATACATTTTGGAGATTAATCCTTTATTAGTTACTTCATCTGCAGTTATTTTCTCCCATTCTGAGGGTTGTCTTCTCATCTTATTTATTGTTTCCTTTGCTGTGAAAAGCTTTTAAGTTTAATTAGGCCCCACTTGTTTATTTTTTTCTTTTAATTTCCATTACTCTAGAAGATGGGTCATGGAGGATCTTGCTGTGATTTACATCATAGAGCATTCTGCCTATGTTTTCAAGTTTTATAGTTTTTGGTCTTACCTTAAGATCTTTGATCCATTTCAAGTTTATCTTTGTGTATGGTGTTAGGAAGTGTTCTAATGTCATTCTTTTACACATAGCTGTCCAGTTTTCCCAGCTCCACTTATTGAAGAAACTGTCTCTTCTCCACTGTACACTCTTGCCTCCTTTATCAAAATTAAGGTGCCCATGCTGCTACTGCTGCTCAGTCACTTCAGTCGTGTCCGACTCTGTGAGACTCCATAGACGGCAGCCCACCAGGCTCTGCTGTCCCTGAGATTCTACAGGCAAGAACACTGGAGTGGGTTGCCATTTCCCTCTCCAATGCATGAAAGTGAAAAGTGAAAGTGAAGTCGCTCAGTCGTGTCTGACTCTTAGCGACCCCATGGACTGTAGCCCACCAGGCTCCTTCATCCATGGGATTTTCCAGGCAAGAGTACTGGAGTAGGGTGCCATAGGTGCATGGATTTATTTCTGGGCTTTCTATCTTGTGCCATTGGTCTGTATTTCTGTTTTTGTGCCGCACGATACTGTCTTGATGACTATAGCTTTGTAGTATAGTCTGAAGTCAGGAAGATTGATTCCTCCAGCTCCATTCTTCTTTCTCAAGATTGCTTTGGCTATTCAGGGTCTTCTGTGTTTGCATATCAATTGTGAGACATTTTGTTCTACTTCTGTGAAAAATGCCATTGGTAGTTTGATCAGAATTGCACTGAATCTGTAGATTGCTTTGGGTAGTATAGTCACTATCACAATATTGATTCTTCCAATCCAGGAGCATGGCATCTCTCTCCATCTGTCTAGGTCATCTTTGATTTCTTTCATCAGTGTCTTACAGTTTTCTGTATACAGCTCTTTTGTCTTCCTAGGTAGGTTTGTTCCTAGGTATTTTGTTCTTTTTGTTGCAATGTAAATGGGATTGATCCCTTAATTTCGTTCTGACTTTTCATTGTTAGTGTATAGGAATACAACTGACTTCTGTGTCTTAATTTTATATCCTGCAAATTTACTAATTTCACTGATTAGGTCTAGCAATTTTCTGATAGTATCTTTAGGCTTTTCTATGTATAGTATCATGTCATCTTCAAACAGTAAGAGTTTGACTTCTTTTCCAATTCTAGATTCATTTCTTTTTCTTCTCTGTTTGCCACAGCTAGGACTTCCAAAACTATGTTGAATATTAGTGGCTAGAGTGGGCCCCCTTGTCTTGTTCCTAGTCTTAGAGGAAATGCTTTCAGTTTTTCACCATTGAGGATAATGGTGAAAATGGTTTGCTGTGGGTTTATCATATGTGGATATTATTATGTTGAGGATTTTTTTATCTATGTTCATCAGTGATATTGGCCTATAATTTTCTGTGTGATGTCATTATCTAGTTTTGGTATCAAGGTATTGGTGGCCTCATAGAATGAGTTTGTACGTTTTCTTCCTCTGCAATTTTTTGGAAGAGTTTAAGGACAGGCATTAGCTGTTCTCTAAATATTTGACAGAATTCACTTGTGAAGTCATCTGGCCTTAGGCTTTTGTTTTTTGGGAGATTCTTCTCACAGTCTCAATTTCAGTGCTTGTGATAGGTTGTCCATAATTTTCTATTTCTTCCTGGTTCAGTCTTGGAAAGTTAAATTTTTCTAAGAATCTGTCCATTTCTTCAGGTTGTCCATTTTACTGGCATATAGCTGTTTGTAATAGTCTCTTATAATTCTTTGTATTTCTGCATTGTCTGCTGTAACCTCTCCTTTCTCATTTCTAATTTTGTTGATTTGAGGCTTCTCCCTTTTTTTCTTGATGAGTCTGGCTTGTGGTTTGTAAAATTCGTTTATCTTCTCTAAGAATCAGCTTTTAGTTTTATTAATCTTTACTATTGTTTCCTTCTTTTCATTAATTTCTGCTCTGATCTTTACGACTTCTCTCCTTCTACTAACTTGGGAGGTTTTTGGTTCTTCTTTGTGTAAATTAGGTTGTCTATTTGATGTTTTTATTATTTCTTGAGGTAAGACTGTATTGCTATAAACTTCCTTCTTAGAATTGCTTTTGTTACATACCATAGATTTTGAGTCATGTCTTTGTTGTTATTTGTTTCTAGGGATTGCTTTACTTCCCCTTTTATTTCTTCAGTAACCTGTTGGTTATTTAGAAATATATTCTTTAATCTGAATATATTTGTGCTTTTTACAGTTTCCCCCCTGTAATTAGTATCTAGTCTCATAGCAGTGTGATCAAAAAAGATGCTTGATACTATATCAATTTTCTTAAATTTACAAAGGCTTGATTGTTGACCCAAGATGTGGTCTATCCTGGAAAATGTTCCATGTACACTTGAGAAGAAAGTGTATTCTTCTGCATGTAGATACAACGTCCTAGAGATTTCAATCAGGTACATCTGGTCTAATGTGTCATTTAAGGCTTATATTTCCTTATTAATTTTCTGTTTTGATGATCTGTCCATTGGCGTAAGTGGGGTGTTAAAGTCCCCTACAATTATTGTATTACTGTCAATTTCCCCTTTTGTGTCTGTTCAGTTCAGTCACTCAGTCATGTCCGACTCTTTGTGACCCCATGAATCGCAGCACGCCAGGCCTCCCTATCCATCACCAACTCCTGGAGTTCACCCAAACTCATGTGCATTGAGTCGGTGATGCCATCCAGCCATCTCATCCTCTGTCGTCCCCTTCTCCTCCTGCCCCCAATCCCTCCCAGCATCAGGGTCTTTTCCAGAGTCAACTCTTTGCACAAGGTGGCCAAAGTATTGGAGTTTCAGCCTCAGCATCAGTCCTTCCAGTGAACACCCAGGAATGGTCTCTTTTAGGATGGACTGGTTGGATCTCCTTGTAGTCCAAGGGACTCTCAAGAGTCTTCTCCAACACCACAGTTCAAAAGCATCAATTCTTTGGCGCTCAGCTTTCTTCACAGTCCAACTCTCACATCCATACATGACAACTGGAAAAACCATAGCCTTGACTAGACGGACCTTTGTTGGCAAAGTAATATCTCTGCTGTTTAATATGCTATCTAGGTTGGTCATAACAACCTTCCAAGGAGTAAGCAACTTTTAATTTCTGTTAGTGTTCATCTTATGTATTGATATGCTCCTATGTTGGGTGCATAAATACTTACAATTGTTATGTCTTCTTGGATTGATCCCTTGATCATCATATAGTGTCCTTCCTTATCTCTTCTATTAATAATATTCTTTATTTCATGGTTTATTTGATTTGAGAATTGCTACTCTTCTTTTGATTTCCATTGGCATGAAATATCTTTTTCCATCCTCTCACTTTCAGTCTGTATGTGTTTCCAGGTCCAAAGTGGGTCTCCTATAGACAGCATACATATGAGTCTTGTTTTTGTGTCCATTTAGCCAGTCTGTGTGTTTTGGGTGGAGCATTTAATCCATTTACACTTAAAGTAATTGTTGATATATATATGTTCCCGTTGGCATTTTCTTAACTGTTTTGGGTTTGTTTTTGTAGGCTTCCTTCCCTCATGTTTCCTGCCTATAGAAGTCCCTTTAACATTTGTTGTGAAGCTAGTTTGGTGGTGCTAAATTCTCTTAACTTTTCCTTGTCTTTAGCTTTTGATTTCTCCATCAATATTCAATGAGATCCTTGCTGGGTAAAGTAATCTTGGTTGTATATTTTTCCCTTTCAGCACTTTAAATGTATCCTGTCATTCCTTTCTGGCCTGCAGAGTTTCTGCTGAAAGATCAGCTGTTAATCATATGGAGTTTCCTTTGTATGTTACTCACTGCTTTTCCCTTGTTGCTTTTGTGTTTAATCTTTGTTAGTATGATTAGTATATGTCTTGGTATGTTTCTTCTTGGGTTTAGCCTCAGTGGGACTCTCTGGGCTTCTTAGACTTGATGGACTATTTCCTTTCCCATGTTAGGACAATTTTCAACTATAATCATTTCAAAAATTTTCTCAGACCCTTTCTTTTTCTCTTCTTCTTCTGGGACCCCTATAATTTGAATGTTGATGCAGTTACTATTTGACCAGATGTCTCTGAGACTATCCTTTATTCATTTCATTCTTTTTCCTTTACTCTGCTCTTCAGCAGTTATTTCTACCATTCTACCTTCCAATTTACTTATCTATTGTTCTGCCTCAGTTATTCTGCTATTGATCCCTTCCTGAGTATTTTTAATTTCAGTAATTGTTTTGTTTGAATGTGTTAACTGATTCTTGCATTTTCTCCATTCTATTTCCAAAGTTTTGGATCATCTTTATTACCATTACTCTGAATTCTTTTCATGTAGTTTGCTTATTTCCTCTTTGTTTATTTGAGTTTTGAACTTGCTCCTTCATTTGTGTAATATTTCTCTGTCTTTTCATTTTTTTTTTTCTAATTTACTAGTTTGAAGTCTCCTTTCCCCAGGTTTTAGGGTCATAGTTCTTCCTTTTGGTCTCTGCCCTTGGTGGTTGAGATTGGTCCATTAGTTTGGACAAGCTTCTTATTTGGAGGGACTTGTACCTACATTCTAGTGGGAGGAGGTGAGTTTTTTTTCCCTCTGATGGGAAGGGCTATGTGAAATGCCTTTTGGGGGAGTGTCTGTGGGAAGTCTGTCTGCTGATGACTGGGTTTGTGTTTTCGTCATGCTTCTTATTTGGGTGAGGCATCCTGCACTGTGTGTTGCCAGCAGCTTGGTGGCATCAGGTCTTGGACAGAAGTGGAAGCCTTCGTGGGAGTTCTCAGTAATTAGTACTCTCTGGGATCAGGAGTTCTCTGTCAGTCTAGTGTCCTGGACTCAGTGCTCCCACTCCAGAGAGAGTTGCCCATTCTTAACCAGTGTCCTGTACATAAGGCCCCCAGAGCTGGACCAGTAGCAGGTTCAGCCCCAATCTCTAGTTGGCAAATGAAGCCCACAGCCCCACCAACTGGGTAAGACTCTATTAAATCACTGAATGGACTCTATTAATAGGAAAGGGTCTCATAGTGCCCACAAGTGAGCATTCATGGTGAGAAATGGTGACTTATCATAGTAAAAACAGAAGTTCTTCATCTACATCAGCCCTAAGGACAAGGCCTAGGAAATTCAAAACAGAAAGGGCACTACAGTTCAAACAGAATGTAGATTTGGAGAGAAATCTGAAGCTGGATAGAAGCCATAACCTGGCTCTTCCTTCCCCTCCACTTATATACCCAAGATTTGAAATGTGATATTTGAAAGTAAGAATGGACAGTCATAAAATACCCTAGGTCTTCAGCAAGTCAATTTCATGACAAAATTTTTTAGAGGGGAGATTTTCCTTAACACAAATCCACTTAAGAAATAAACATCATTCTTCAGGTGTCATCTATTAGCTTCAACTGACTAATCTGCACAAGTGAAAGTGAATGTGTTAGTGGCTCAGTTGTGTCTGACTCCTTGCGACTCCATGGACTGCAGCCCGCCAGGCTCCTCTGTACCTGGGATTTCCCAGGCAAGAATACTGGAGTGGGTTGCCATTCCCTTCTCCAGGCAGTCTTCCCAACCCAGGTATCAAACCCAGTCTCCTTCACTGCAAGCAGATTCTTTACCATCTGAGCCACTAGGAATCTGCACAAACGAACTGAAAAACATTTTGGGAACTATGAAGGCCAATTCAAATGAACTGGGTATTAGGTGACATTAGAGAATTACTGTGAATATTGTTAGGTAAGATCATGATATTCTGGATACAGAGAAAAATCATTATTAAGAAATGAAGCTGAAGTGCTGAGAGTAAAATGACATAATTTGCAATTTTTGTTGTTGTTGTTGTTAAGACTTCAACAAGTTAATAGTATAAAAAGAGAAAGGTCTTATGGAATAAAAGGAGACTGAAGAGATATTCAAATGCCATGTGTGGACCTTATTTAGACATTTTGGAGGCAATCAAGGAAATATGAACACTGATGAGATATTAGATGACATTAAAGAATCAATGTTAATTTTGTTAGGCTTAGGTTAAAGATAGGCTGTGCTGATACTCTCTGCAAACAATTGTTGCTGTGCCTAAAAAAGTTAAAATCTACAATTAACAGCATTTGAAAGTGTACATTTGAATCAGTTCTAATGAGGTGGATGAAACTGGAGCCTATTATACACAGTGAAGTAAGCCAGAAAGAAAAACACCAATACAGTATACTAATGCATATATATGGAATTTAGAAAGATGGTAACAACCCTGTATACAAGACAGCAAAAGAGACACTGATGTATAGAATAGTCTTTTGGACTCTGTGGGAGAGGGAGAGGGTGAGATGATTTGGGAGAATGGCATTGAAATATGTATAATATCATATATGAAACGAGTTGCCAGTCCAGGCTCGATGCACGATACTGGATGCTTGGGGCTGGTGCACTGGGATGACCCAGAGGGATGGTATGGGGAGGGAGGAGGGAGGAGGGTTCAGGATGGGGAACACATGTATGCCTGTGGCAGATTCATTTCGATATATGGCAGAACCAATACAATATTGTAAAGTTTAAAAATAAAATAAAATTTAAAAAAAAAGTGAGAACCTATATGCTATCCTATTAAGATCAGAAACGAGGCAAGAATGTCACCTTTCACCACTCCTATTCAACATCAAGCTGGAATTCCAGGATAATGTAAGAAGACAAGAAAAGGAAATAACAGGTATACTGACTAGGAAAGAAGAAATAAAACTGTCTTTTCTGAAGATGACTTGATTGTCTATGTGGTGGTGGCGTTCAGTCACTAAGTCGTGTCTGACTCTTTGTGACCCCATGTACTATAGCCCACAGGTTCCTCTGTCCATGGAATTTTCCAGGCAAGAATACTAGAATGGGTTGCAATCGCCTTCTCCAGAGGATCTTCCTGACCCCAGGGATCAACCCCAGGTTTCCTGCATTGCAGGTGGATTCTTTACTGACTGAGCCACCAGGGAAGTCCAACTGTCTATGTAGAAAATCCAAGATTTCTTTCTAGAACATGTGATTATATAAAAGCTTCAGGACACAAGGTTAATATACAAAAATCAACTGCTTTCCTATATACCAGCCATGAACAGATGGAATTTGAAATCAAAAACATTACAGTAGCACCCAGAAAAATGAAATACTTAGATATAAGTCTTTTAAAAATTTGTAGAAGATATACATGAGGAAAACTACAAAACTCTGCTGAAAAAAATCAAAGGTCTAAAACAATGGATCGTCCATATTATGGATAGGTAGACTTGATATTCGGAGAAGGCAATGGCACCCCACTCCAGTACTCTTGCCTGGAGAATCCCATGGATGGAGGAGCCTGGTAGGCTGCAGTCCATGGGGTCACTAGAGTCGGACACGACTGAGCGATTTCACTTTCACTTTTCACTTTCATGCATTGGAGAAGGAAATGGCAACCCACTCCAGTGTTCTTGCCTGGAGAATCCCAGGGATGGTGGAGCCTGGTGGGCTGCCATCTATGGGGTCGCACAGAGTCGGACATGACTGAAGCGACTTAGCAGCAGCAGCAGCAGACTTGATATTGTTAAAATGTCAGTTCTTTCCAACTTGATCTATACATTCAATCCATCAAAATTCCAGCAAGTTACTTTGAAGGTATCAACAAACTGGTTCTAAAGTGTATATGGAGGAGAAGGAAATGGCAACCCACTCCAGTATTCTTGCCTGGAGAATCCCATAGACAGAGGAGCCTGGCAGGCTACAGTCCGTGGGGTTGCAAGAGTCAGACACGATTTAGTGCACTGTCTTACCCTAGAGATCCTGCCACATATACCACAAAACCCAAACATCCCCCAGTGACCTTGGCCCCACTGTTCCAATCACTCCCAGGTGGGAATTCAGGCACATGTCCACAGAGGTCACAGACAACATACATACGGTTCTGTTATGTCCCGTATATTACCCTTTCATGTCCCAAGGAAGACATTTTCTCTTAGAGATTTTCATTTAGTGTATCTTTAAAAAATCTTGTGTTAAACTTGCCTCCATCTTTTTCTTGGGTAAGGACAACCCAGAAATGGCCCTTTTGTGTCTGTGATGTTGCCATTCACAGCTTTCTTGATAGGCCTAGTACAATCTTGAGAACAGGGTTGCTGTATGCTGAATGTCAGACAGTAGCTCTTAGCTTTGCCTATCTTAGGTAGTTATGCTGTGCATTTTTTATTGGTGTACCATGTTTGATTTGTCCCTAATACCTTTGAAGTTTTTCTGAGAAATGAAATAATGCAACATGAACTTATTAAAATACATTTTAAGCCTTAATAAATAAAGTGTATATGGAAAGGCAAGTGACCAAGAAGAGACAACACAATACTAAAGAATAACAAAGTCAGAAGACTGACATGACTAGATTCTAAACTTACTATAAAGCTACAAGAATTAAATGTGTGGTATTGGCAAAAAAATAAATTTAAAAAAATAGACAAACAGATCAATGGAACAGAATAGAGCACACAGAAATAGACACGCATAAATAAAGTCAACAGAGCAAGAAAAAAATCAGTGGAGAACAGACTGTCTTTTCATTAAATGGCAGTACTGGAACAACTGAACTTCCACATACACAGACCTTATGTCTTCCACAAAAATCAACTTAAAATGGATAACAGACTTAAAGGCAAAGCATGAAACTATAAAACTCCTGGAAAATAACATGGGAAAAAATTTAGATGACCGGGGACTTGGCAATGTCTCTTCACATATGACAGCAAAAACACAATTCATGAAAAAAAAATGGTAAGCTGGATTCTGTTAAGATTTTTAAAATTCTGTTCTGTAAAAGATACTAGCAAGAAAATAAAAAGTCAAGTCACAGTCTGGAAAAAATACATGAAGTAAAAAATATGACAGAGTAGAAAAGAGACAAAGAAGCATAATCACTAAGTTAAATCATTTTAACTTAATCATTAAACTAAAAAAAAAAAACTTGGGCTTCCCTGGTGGCTCAGATGGTAAAGAATCTGCCTGCAATGCAGGAGACCCGGGTTTGATCCCTGGTTTGGGAAGATTCTAGAGAAGGGAACTGCTACCCACTCCAATATTCTTGCCTGGAGAATTCCATGGACAGAGGAGCCTGGAGGGCTACAGTCCATGGGGTCGCAAAGAGTCGGACACAGCTGAGCAACTAACACTAACTTAGAAAGCACACTGACCACACAGGACTCTTGCTCTAAAAACAGTACTTCTCACCATCACTGTTTTTCCACCACTCCAAGGCCCTGAGAATACAACAGTGTGAATGGATATGGAGAGAAACAATGCAGGAACAACTGCGAAGATGGAAAGACCTGATGAGGGCAGAGGAATGTGCCCTAGGACAGCTGTGCAGGAATGTACTCCATCAAAAACAAAACTCTCTTCCTGGGAAATCACTTGCAGCTCTGTGCCCAAGAGGAGATATGACTTAGGCATAAGATATCAAAGTCACACCCTCATTTAGTACCAAAGACACCATAAGAATATAACAAGGAAGTGCTATCATCTGAGGCAGGTCGGCCAGGCCCCTAGGAACCCTCTCCTCCCTAACAGGCAGTTTGCCTCTGAATGTGAGGGAGCAGACTGCTCCAAGGCAAAACCTGGTATGAGAGAAGTAGTTCCAGCTTCAGTGTTCTCTCCCAGTTCTTGGAAACCCCCAAGCCTGCAGTTGAGGAGCACTTCTCTAAAGTAAGGTATCAGATACAGGCATGGAAAGAAGAACAATACAAGGAACAGAATTGGGAAGTGGGTTTTAGAACAAGCCTTCTCTAACGTTATGCTGATAATCCAGCATGACATTAATCTTCTATGTGCCTATAAAGGTTAGTAAAAACAGGAATGAACACTATATTAACACATACCAGACCCCTGTTTTACCTCTTTCCACACTCCCAACAGCTCCAGGAGATTCAGTACTTTGCCCAAGGACACTCACATACAGGCAGACCTGTATGTGAACTCTCCCTATCGAGGCCAGGGCTCCCACAACAGGCTTGACATAGGCCCCCAGGGAGACGAAATGCCCAAAGAGATATACACCTGAGGTTGCAGATTTGGGGGAGAAAGAACATGGCTCTTGTTGAGAAGTGGTGAATCTGTGTGATGAATCCAGGAGACCTCACAGCTACTTCTGTGCATGTTTACAACGTTTTCATAAAGCAAAATTTAAAATAAAACTTAAGTCTGGACATTCTCTCATCCCCATTACTTCAGGGAGTCAGCCCACCAGTCAGTCCCCTATGGCTTGAACAAAGCTTTCTGCCCTGTGGGCTCCACTCCAAGCTGCTGGAAGAGCCCCAGCACCAGAGGAGTCAGACAACTTCGGGAGGAGTCGCAGATGTGAGCACAAGGGTGCCCCACGCAAACCCGGGTGTCTGACTCCCACCAGGCCCTTCCAACTCCCCCATGAGCCCGTGGGGCCCGAGGCCGCTGACCCAAGTTTCCCCCACCACCATTGTCAGTCAAGGTAAGTCTGAGTGTCTGCCCCATGCGAGTCCTCCCTGCAAAACCTAGGGACCAAGCGCTGCCTCCATCGCCAGGTAGGAATCATCCAGCTACACTCCCCCAGTTAACACCCAGGAAGAATGTCCAAGGCACGCGCTCAGCAATGGGGATGTCTGCCCCGGACAAAGGTTACTTGTGTCCCCCAAGCCACCCGCACTAGTCTTGACCCCTCAGGAAGGGCGCTGAGTACCCAGCACCGCTGGACACTGAGCGACCCGAGACCTCTGCCAACAGCTCCTCTGAGGTGGACCGCGCCTGACCCCGGGGGAAAAATAAAATCAAACCTCAAAGACCCCACGGACAGGGCGTACCAAACCCGCCCGCCCTCTCCCGGCTTTCCGGAGCCTCTCTCTCTTGGACTCAGCAGCCAGAGGCGGGATAGCTCACCACAAGCACTGAAAAACTGTCACCACGTCCAAAAACACGGCAGCGCGGCTCAGAAGTACGCTACCCACAACACCTCGGGGTGGGTACTACAATACCCAAAATTCCCCGGGGCGCGAGATCGCACAACCCTAAACGCTCCAGAGCTCAAGACCGCGCTCAGTGAGCTAGGGGCGCAGGACTACACTACCCACAATGCCCCGGGGAGAGGGCATGCCTCCCAACTGGACCTGACTCTTCAACTGTAGTACTCTCTCGCTCAAGTTTCAGAATTACAGTCACTTGTGCCCTTGGAGAAATTGTGAAAAATTAGACAAGAGCTTCCCTGGTGGCTCAGGCGGTAAAGAATCCGCCTGCAATGCGGGAGACCTGGGTTCGATTCCTGGGTTGGGAAGATCGCCTGGAAAAGGGCATGGCATCCCACTCCAGTATTCTGGTCTGGAGAATCTACGTGGACAGAGGAGCCTGGCGCGCTACAGTCCATGGGGTCGCAAAGAATCGGACACGACTGAGCGACTTAGCACAGCACGTAAGTTTACAGAGTAGACAAGATGTGGGGGTGGTAGTTCATGGCTTTGTGGTGGAGTGTGTGTTTCGCATTTATGAGATCCCTGTTTCAATCCCTGGCACCTCCATCTTCATGGGGTTTCCCAGGTGGCGCTAGTGGTAAAGAACCCTCTGTCAGTGCAGGTTAGATGTAAGAGGCGTGTATTTGATCCCTAGGTTAGGAAGATTCCCTGGAGAAGGGCACGGGACAACCCACTCCAGTATTCTTGACTGGAGAATTCCATGGACAGAGGAGCCTGGCGGGCTGCAGGCCATAATGTCGCACAGAGTTCGCCTGACGATTTAGCACAATTAAAGTCAAAGTGACTTTCAGGTAGATGAGAAGGGTTGTTCAAGTGAGCACTAAAATCTTCCTTTTTTAACTTTGTTTTTTTAAACGAAGGGTCCTGTTAGTTTTTAGTCACCTGGATGTGTACCTGTCCTTCATACTACAGATTCACCCAACTGTTTTTATATTTTAATAACAGCATGTAATGAATGTACTTCTAAAATATGCCAAAAGTCTTGGGATTTTTCCTTTTTTAAACAGGAAAATTCTGGTTTATTAATAATAATTATTAAAAGAAAACGAAGAAAAACTAAGCTTGAAGACATTTAAGGCTATAATAACTAAAATTAAAATTATTTTACTAATACAAAAAAATCTGATTAGATGTAACAGAGTAGGAAGCTTAAAAACATTTTGAAGTATTTATAAATAGACATACTGTTTTTCTAGACATTTGACAAAAATGTTTTCAAATTACTTCCTATTTACTCAATACTCAAAATGAAGTAATGGGAACCAGATTTAACCTTTTGCCTAAAACAACTTTAAAAAGAATGAAATATGTGAAATAACACTTCTGAAGACATTGGACATAAGACAATGAAGAGCAATGGACCCTGAGAAACAGGTAAGGAGCCAGGTGAGCCTTAAGAAATTTCAGGTAACAGGACAGAAAAGGGCACTCAGAGTGGAGGAACTTCTTCCTCAAGTATCAGTTGAGTGCCTACCAACAGTTGAGTGCAACTCCCAGGAAAGAAACTGAAAAAGATTAGTGGAAAATGCCTGAGCACACATAAGGCCAGGAATAGTGCCTGTACCTGCCAGACAGAATGGAAATCTTCATATTCACATGGCGAGGAATCAAAGTACTCACAAGTATTTTTGCCTCAATTAGAGGGGCAAAATTAGGCCAAAATGCTTGATTGAGAAAATCTTTATGTTAAATTTAGGGGAGAAGTATGTAAAATATGTTTCAAAAATCTTAAAAGTCACTTTCATTTTTACATGACTCCTATAAGCAGAAATATACATATTCTTATATAAATAAAATCTCAAAGAAGGCTAAATTCAAGGTTTTCCATAAAATAAGCAGTAACTTTAAAGTAATTCAAAGAGTATTTGCATATATTTCAACACCACAAAGTAATTCTAATATTTATTTGGATAACTATACTGATGATATTTATTTAAAAATGGTGGTAAATACCAGTCAGAATGGCCATCATCAAAAAGTCTACAAACAATAAATGCTGGAGAGGGTGTGGAGAAAAGGGAATGCTCTTGCACTGTTGATGGTAATGTAAATTGATACAGCCACTATGGAAGACAGTATGGAGATTCCTTAAAAAATTAGGAATAAAACCACCATATGACCCAGGAATCCCACTCCTAGGAATATACCCTGAGGAAACCAAAACTGAAAAAGACACATGTATCCCATTGTTCTTTGCAGCACTATTTACAATAGGTAGAACATGGAAGCAACCTAGATGTCCATCAACAGATGAATGGATAAAGAAGTTGTGGTACATATATACAATAGACTATTACTCAGCATAAAAAGGAACATATTTAAGTCAGTTCTGATGAGGTTGATGAACACAGAACATTATTATTATTATTATACAGAGTGAAGTAAGTTAGAAAGAGAAAGATAAATATGTATTTATAATATTACATTATTTTTAATATTATATAATATATTATTTATATTATAAATATTTATCATTATCTAGAATATGAATATTCTAATGCATGTATACATAATCTAGAAAAATGATACTGAAGAATTTATTTACAGGGCAGCAATGGAGAAACACTTGAAGTGACTTAGTAGTAGTAGTAGTAATGGAGAAACAGACACAGAGAATAGACTTATGGACATGGGGAAAGGGGAGGAGAGGGTGAGATGTATGGAAAAAGTAACATGGAAACTTACACTACCATATGTAAAATAGAAGGCCAACGGGAATTTACTGTATGCTCAGGAAACTCAAACAGGGGCTCTGTATTGATCTAAAGGGCTGGGATGGGGCAGGAGATGGGAGAGAGGTTCAAAAGGGAGGGGATATTTGTATACTTACTGCTGATTCATGTTGAAGTTTGACAGAAAACAAAATTCTGTAAAGCAATTATGCTTCAATAACAAAATAAATTTTTTAAAAAGAACAAAAATGGTAGTAAATAATAAAACCCAATTTCCTCTATTATTAGCATTTTAATATTAAACTGTAATGTGACAGTAATGCAAGTCAGCTAAATGGTACTAAAGGGAAAGTCATAAAGTAACCAGGAAGGGAGAGAGGGAAGAAAATTTTAAAAGGTGATTTCAAATCAGTTTGGTAAGCTTGAGAAAAATAGTTATTTGGGGGAAATTAAGCTAGCTCACAAAACAAATACAAAGCTTTAACACCTGGGAATTAATGTTACAAATTTGTTAAATAGAACTTTAGTATCTACCCACAGTAATGTGTTTTTGACCCACTGATTGATAAAGTAAGGCATATTTGAATTATTTTCCTGTGATTAATAATAGCAACTAATGATCTTTTTTTCTCACTAGCAGGGTCTTCTCACAAGTCACAATGCAAGGTTAGGTTAAGTAGAAATGTCGAAGTTAAATTATCTTTGCCAAGATGACTTCTTGGAGAAAGTTTTTAATTGGATAGTACCTTGATTAATAAATCCACTGAGAAAACACTGCCAGGTACCAGCACATTGGAAAATAAGCAATCTTTGCAAATTGAAAAAAATAAAAGAGATATCAGAGATCTAATGTGAAATGTAAATTATTTTGAAAACCATTTTGTGGTATGGAAGATCTTTACATGCATTACACTAAAGCAGCGACCATCAAAAAACAAATGTCTTCAAGGCAACAGTGCCAGGACAAGTATGTTCATACTCCTTGGTGGATACCTCTCATCTGTCTGGACTGAAATCCAGCTGAAGTGACTAAGTCTCCTGTTTAGAGAGAAAAGGACATTACTGTAAACATTATTGGTGGTTTAAGTTTTGAAGGGGCTTCCCTCATAGATGAGTTGGTAAAGAATCTGTCTGCAATGAAGGAGGCCAGGGTTCGATTCCTGGGTCGGGAAGATCCTCTAGAGAAGGAAATGGCAACCCACTCCAGTATCCTCACCTGGAGAATTCCATGGACAGAGCCTGGCAGGCTACAGTTCATAGGATCGCAAGAGTCAGACACAACTTAGTGACTAAACCACCACCAAGCTTTGAAACCACAGAAGAAAATTTAAGGAGCTACTCTAAGCCACAGGGAAAACTTACACACTGTGTGGTATGAGGGATCCTGTCACCAAAGTATCAAGAATATCTGGTTTTGTAAGTTTTTCATCCATAACTGAGGTTGATCCTGCTGTGGCTGCAAAATCTCATTCAACTGATGAACAAGTGAGATAGCCATAATGCGCCATAGCCAAAGAGGAATCTGGAAAATCTGGCACTGTGAAGAGACTGTTTGTTGGTGGAATTAAAGAAGATACTAAGGAACATCAGCTTAGAGATTACGGCAAGGAGTATGGAAAAGTTGATGTCACTTGAGATAATTACCGTTAGGCAGTTTGGAAAGAAAAGAGGCATTGTGTTTATTATTTTCTTTTTTATTTTTTGACTGCACAACATATCATTCAGCTCCGTACCAGAAAAATAAATAACCCAATCAAAAAGTGGGCAGAACAATCTTGAGAAAGAAGAATCAAGCTAGAGAAATCAACCTTCCTGACTTCAGACTATACTACAAAGCTATAGTCATCAAAACAGTATGGTACTGGCACAAAAACAGAAATATAGACCAATAGAACAAGATAGAAAGTCCAGAGATAAACCCATGTACCTCTGGATACCTTATTTTTTTACAAAGGAGGCAAGAATACACGATGGGGCAAAGACAGTCTCTTCAATAAGTGCTGCTGGGAAAACTGGACAGCTATGTGTTAAAGGATGAAATTAGAACACTGCCTAATACCATACAAAAAGATAAATTCAAAATGGATTAAAGACCCAAAGGTTAAGACCAGAAACTATAAAACTCTTAGAGGAAAATGGGCAGAACACTCTATGACACAAATCACAGCAAGATCCTCTATGACCCACCTCCTAGAGTAACAGAAACAAAAATAAACAACTGGTACCTAATTAAACTTAAAAGTTTTTGCACAGCAAAGGAAACTGCAAACAAAGTAAAAACACAAGCCTCAGAATTGGAAAAAATAATAGCAAAGAAAACTGACAAAGGATTAATTTCAAAAATATACAAGCAGCTCATACAACTCAGCTGGAGAAGGAAATGGCAAACCACTCCAATATTCTTGCCTGGAAAATCCTATGGACAGAGGAGCCTGGTGGGCTACAGTCCATGGGGTGGCAAGAGTCAGACACTACTTAGCGACTAAACAACCATACAACTCAATACGAGAAAAACAAACAACCCAATCAAAAAGTGGGGAAAAGACCTAAACAGACGTTTCTCCAAAGAAGACATACAGATGGATAATAAACACATGAAAAGATGCTTGGCATCCTTCATTATTCAATTCAGTCGCTCAGTTGTGTCCGACTCTTTGCGACCCCATGAACCGCAGCACACCAGGCCTCCCTGTCCATCACCAACTCCCAGAGTCCACCCAAACCCATGTCCATTGAGTCAACGATGTCATCCAACCATCTCATCCTCTGTCGTCCCTTTCTCCTCCTGCCCTCAATCTTTCCCAACATCAGGGTCTTTTCCAATGAGTCAGTTATTCACATCATGTGGCCAAAGTATTGGAGTTTCAGCTTCCACATCAGTCCTTCCAATGAACACCCAGGATTGATCTCCTTTAGGATGGACTGGTTGGATCTCCTTACAGTCCAAAGGACTCTCAAGACTCTTCTCCAGCACCATAGCTCAAAAACATCAATTCTTCGGTTCTCAGCTTTCTTTATAGTCCAACTCTCACATCCATACATGACCACTGGAAAAACCATAGCCTTGATTAGATGGACCTTTGTTGGCAAAGTAATGTCTCTGCTTTTGAATATGCTATCTAGGTTGATCATAACTTTCCTTCCAAGGAGTAAGCGTCTTTTAATTTCATGGCTGCAATCACCATCTGCAGTGATTTTGGAGCCCAGAAAAATAAAGTCTTCCACTGTTTCCCCATTTATCTGCCATGAAGTGATGGGACTGGATGCCATGATCTTAGTTTTCTAATGTTGAGCTTTAAGCCAACTTTTTCACTCTCCACTTTCACTTTCATCAAGAGGCTCTTTAGTTCTTCTTCACTTTCTGCCATAAGGGTGGTATCATCTGCATATCTGAGGTTATTGATATTTCTCCCGGCAATCTTGATTCCAGCTTGTGCTTCCTCCAGCCCAGAATTTCTCATGATGTACTCTGCATATAAGTTTAAAAAGCAGGGTGACAATATACAGCCTTGACATACTCCTTTTCCTATTTGGAACCAGTCTGTTGTTCCATGTCCAGTTCTAACTGTTGCTTCCTGATCTGCATACCGGTTTCTCAAGAGGCAGGTCAGGTGGTCTGGTATGCCCATCTCTTTCAGAATTTTCCACAGTTTATTGTGATTCACACAGTCAAAGGCTTTGGCATAGTCAATAAAGCAGAAATAGATGTTTTTCTGGAACTCTCTTGCTTTTTCCATGATCCATCGGATGTTGGCAGTTTGATCTCTGGTTCCTCTGCCTTTTCTAAAACCAGCTTGAACATCTGGAAGTTCACAGTTCATGTATTGCTGAAGCCTGGCTTGGAGAATTTTAAGCATTACTTTACTAGCGTGTGAGATGAATGCAGTTGTGCGGTAGTTTGAGCATTCTTTGGCATTGCCTTTCTTTGGGATAGGAGTGAAAACTGACATCATCAAAATCTACAAACAATAAATGCTGGACATGGTGTAGAGAAAAGGGAACTCTCTTGCACTGTTGGTGGGAATTGAAGACAATACAGCCACTATGGAGAACAGTATAGAGGTTCCTTAGAAAACTAGGAATAAAACCATCATATAACTCAACAATCCCACTACTAACTATATACTCTGAGGAAACCAAAAAATTTAAAAAGACACATGTACTCCAAAGTTCACTGCAGCTCTATTTACAATAGCTAGGACATGGAAGTAACCTAGATATCCATTGACAGATGTATGGATAATGAACCTGTGGTATATATATATATAATGGAATATTACTCAGCCATGAAAAGGAATGCATTTGACTCAGTTCTAATAAAGTGGATGAACCTGGAGTCTATTATATAGAGTGAAGTAAGTCAGAAAGAAAAAAACCAGTATCACATTTTAACACATATATATGGAATCTAGAAAGATGGTACTGATGAACCCATCTTCAGGGCAGCAATGGAGACACAGACATAGAGAACAGACAGGTAGACACAGTGGGGGGTGGAATGAGAAGGTGGGATAAATTCAGAGTGTAGCATTAAAACATATATATTACCATATGTAAAATAGATAGGCAGTGGGAATTTGCTGTATGATTCAGGGAGCTCAAATCCAGTGCTCTGTGACAACCTAGAGGTGAGATGGAGTGGGAGGTAGGAGAGAGGTTTAAGAGGGAGGGGGACATACGTATGTAGTCATAGATGTGCTGTGCTTAGTCACTCAGTCATGTCTGACTCTTTGTGACCCCATGGGCTGTAGCCCGCCAGGCTCCTCTGTCCATGGGATCCTCCAGGCAAGAATACTGGAGTAGGTTGCCGTGTCCTCCTCCAGGGGATACTCTCAACCCAGGGATTGAACCCAGTTCTCCTGTATTGCAGGCAGATTCTTTACTATCTGAGCCACCAGGGAAGTCATAGGTAGTCATAGGTATATATATGTATGTCCCCCTCCCTCTTAAACCTCCCTCCTGCCTCCCATTCCATCCCATCCCTCTAGGTTGCCACAGAGCACTATGATTGGCTTCCCTGGTGGCTAAGACAGTAAAGAATCCACCTGCAATTCGGGAGACCTGGGTTTGATCCCTGGGTTGGGAAGATCCCCTGGAGGAGGGCATGGCAACCCACTTAAATATTCTTGCCTCAAGAATCACCATGGACAGAGGAGCCTAGCAGGCTGCACTCTATGGGGTCACAAAGAGTCAGACATGACTGAGCAACTAAGCACAGCATAGCACATACCTTTGACTGGTTCGTGTTGATATATAGCTGAAACCAACACAATATTATAAAGCAATTATCCTCCAGTTAAAAATAAATTTACATGAAAAAAAAAAAAGAATCCACCTGCCAATGCAGGAGATGCAGGTTCAATCCCTGGGTTGGGAAGGAAATGGCAACCCACTCCAATATTCTTGCCTGCAAAATCCCATGGACAAAAGAGCCTGGCAGTCCACAGCCCATGGGTGCCGGGAGCCAGCTCAGAAGATCCCACCCATGACAAGGTCATGCGGAGGAGACCTGACAGGCAAGGCGGATCAGGACTCAAGGGACTCCCTGGACCTGCTCGAGCATCTACCCTAAAACCAAAATCTGTCTGTCTACTGTTTACTATGCCTTTCACCAACTCTTCTGACACTAACAGGGGGCTATCCCCGACCACCTTTCTCTGAAGAAAATCAACTTAGGGCTCTAGTTAATGAGTCTGAGCATGAAAGGAGTATTTCCATTCAAATCCCTTTGTTGGCATTCTAGCTTGCTTGGCAGGTTTATCCATACTCTTGCAACTAACGCAACATCCCAACCATGACCTTCGAGCGGTGAAAAAGTTTTATTAGAATACTGCATTGTTGAGCCAATGCTTGCTTACCCATTGTGCGCCTGGGAGTGCATTAGTTGATATAGTTGGAATGTAGAAAAAACAAGTAATAGCTTTGGCATTAGCAACATTAGACCTTTGAGTTAATAAGTTCTTTCTTTCTTGTAACCCACTACACTTTTGCTCCATAAGAATGTAACTTTATTTAGTACTTTCTGCATGACTCTGCATCTTTCACTTCTGGAAATGTGTAACTCAGGATATAAAAGCTCCTTTTGAAAATAAAGTTACAGACCCGCTTCACCTAAGCTTGGTCTCCCCGTGTCATCTCTTTTGCCGACGCCATTCATCCTGAGGGTATCCCTGGACTCTGCTGAGGCTGGACCCCAACACATGGGGTCGCAAAAGAGTTAGACATGACTTAGCGACTAAACAACAACCACCACCACAGAGTTAGGATGCTATTGTACATTTATGATTCAGTAAAATAAAGGGAAAAATGCATTTTGAATTTCAGCAAAACCTTCCTCCCAGATTCTTCCTCCTACCACTAAAAAATACTGGACATAACACAAGTATAGGCAGAATCTGAATGTAACAGGAAGAAGGAAGACTGTCATTGGGCCATGGGATGTGAGGCTCCATACAGTAGTGGATTCTCTGTTTCTATTGCCCTTTATATATACTGGGACAGATTGCTTAAGAAGCCTCCAAGCAGGAACAGCCCAAAAGGCATGGACCAAAAAACCTCCAAGAAAAAGAAAACTTTGTTCCCCCTAGCCAAAGACTAGGAAAACATTTGTTTAACATAAGAAAACTTTTTTTGGCAATACTCACCCTCCTCTAACCAAGAACAGATGAAAAAACTTCATCCTGCTTCATAGTTTCATAGAGCCAAGCAGAGGGTGATCTTCCACTTATCATCCTCCACCTTACAAGCTGCCCTCCAGCTTCAAATGGTATCAGTAGGCTGGGTGGAGAGTTGATTTTCCATCCTTCACTAGGGTAAACAGGCAGTGCTCCAATCCCCCCACTTTCTTACCTTCACACCTAGAGCAGTTTTAAGTGGAGTCCTACAGCAATTTGAACCTCCTCCTCACCTGACAGTAACAAAACTTAATGACAAGATACAATAATGAGGCTACTCACACTACACTAATACCTGCTCCCTCCCTACCCCATCCTGCTGCCAATCAGCAAGGCCTAGTGTCTGCACGCATATCCAGCATCCACAATGAACAAAGCAATGCAGTTCAGTTCTGATCCAGTGAGTAATCCATTCTCCCCCACTCCACCTGATGTATCAGCAGAGTCCAAGACGGAGCTAAACCTCCACCTCCACCTGCCAGCAATGAGATTAAACAGGCAGAGAGTAAAGCACAGTTAGTAAGCAGTTCACTCACCCTAAAACCCCATCAAGAGGACCCCTAGGGAACCTGAGCCTTCACTCCAGGTGGCATTAGTAAGGCAGAACAAGATGGTGCTAGGGAGGGTAGTCATCACTCTGCTTCAGTCCTCTCCTGGTACCAGTGGGTCAATTGGGAAAGTGAGTTTCCATTCCCCTGGGATTAATGAGGTAAAGTAAGATGATGGGTGGTGGGTCTAACTAGCACTTTGCTTGCCCCTCTTTCTCCAAGTGTCAGTGGTGCCAACCAAAACCTTCACTCAGAGGCAGTAAGCAGATGTGAACTGGTGACCCACATAGGCTTGAAAGGTACCTACCCACTGCAGTGGCACAGTGTAAGTGCTCCATTTTGCCAAGGAAGTGTTTCTGGGGCCCAGTGGGAAGCTGAACAGCTGCATTCAGCTGGTCCTTATTTTAAACCCCAACTCCTAGAAAAAGAAGATAGAATCCAGAGGCTCCTATCTAGTATCAATTATCCACAAATGCCAAGACAATCAAACCGCAGAATGAATCAAATAATGAAATTTGATTATAAAAACACTATAAGAAGCAAGTACAAAGAATCAAGTACAAAGTCTTTGAAACAAATGAAAAAATAGAAAATCTGAGCAATGAGATAAGTTGTTTTTAAAAAGCAAATGAAGTGCCTCCTTGTCCCTAAAGGCTTCTCACATCTCTGGCTGACTATCACCCCTGGTGCTGTGGGCTACCACGGATCTACCAACCTAGACAGCATATTAAAAAGCAGAGACATTACTTTGTCGACACATGTCCATCTAGTCAAAGCTATGGTTTTTCCAGTAGTCATGTATGGATGTGAGAGTTGGACTATAAAGAATGCTGAGCACCGAAGAATTGATGCTTTTGAACTGTGGTGTTGGAGAAAATTCTTGAGTCCCATGGACAGCAAGGAGATCAAACCAATCAATCCTAAAGGAAATCAGTCCTGACTATGTATTGGAAGGGCTGATGTTGAAGCTGAAGTTCCAATAGTTTGGCCACCTGACGCAAAGAACTGACTCATTGGAAAAGATCCTGATGCTGGGAAAGACTGAAGGCCGGAGAAGAAGGGAACAACAGAGGATGAGATGGTTGGATGGCATCACCGACTCAATGGACATGGATTTGAGAAAGCTCTGGGAGTTGGTGATGGACAGGGAGGCCTGGCGTGCTGCAGTCCATGGGGTCGCAGAGTCCGTCAGGACTGAGCGACTGAACTGAACTGATCATCCCTGGTGTTTCCAAATCCCAGAACATTGTAAAAGCCTTCTCTTCTGGAACTTTGGACTCTTGGAAGGTTGGTGCCTTTTCTCTCACTAGGATGATGAAGGCACTCCAGGACCAGAAGCATTTAACTTCTGTGCCTTTGGTGCCAGCACAAGGCCTGGCCTGTGGGTGCTCAGGATGCTATTTGATAGCATAACCATGAGATGGCAGCATGGCTCTATTTCCTGGAGGTCACATCCCACTGCTGCTGCTGCTGCTGCTGCTGCTGCTGCTGCTGCTTCAGTCGTGTCCGACTCTGTGCGACCCCATAGACGGCAACCCATCAGGCTCCCCATCCCTGGGATTCTCCAGGCCAAGAATACTGGAGTGGGTTGCCATTATCTGTCCTAATATTAGGGTCCTTGAACTGTGGTTAGTCCTAATTAAGATTATTGTACACACAATGGCACCCCACTCCAGTACTCTTGCTAGAGAATCCCATGGACGGAGAAGCCTGGTAGGCTGCAGTCCATGGGGTCGCTAAAGTCGGACACGACTGAGCGACTTCACTTTCACTTTTCACTTTCATGTATTGGAGAAGGAAATGGCAACCCACTCCAGTGTTCTTGCCCTGAGAATCCCAGGGACGGTGGAGCCTGGTGAGCTGTATTCTCTCACTGACCCCTCATGTTAAACCAATTTCAATGAAGAAACAGGATCAGAGAAGTGGAGGGACCTGCTTGAATCCTGCAGCTGGTGACTCTTAAGAGTTGTAATCAGATGTAACGAGATGCAGACTCCTCTGAAGAAGGAAACGGCAACCCACTCCAGTATTCTTGCCTGGGAAATCTCATGAACAGAGGAGCCTGGCCTGCTACAGTTCATGGTGTCACAAAGAGTTGGAAACAACTGAGCGACTAACATTACACCACTACTATTGGCTGCAGACTGTGTCTTCCTCTGCGTCACACTGCTATCCTCATGGACACATTGAGGCGTCAAAGAAAAAGGAACTACATGCTCACTACTGTACTGAAAATCTGGACTGCCAGTCATCTCTGTTCTGTTCATGGATTGCCTGTGTGTTCTTGAAGGCAAACACTGAGTGCCCTACCCCTCAGGTGATGCCCGTACACTGGACAAGTGGAAGACAGCTGGCTTGTGTACTCAGACATACTACCTGTGAATGGTTAGTGCTAGAGGGAAGACTGTCCCAAGAGAAGACCAGGAAATGAGACTTTGTTGGGGGCTGGCTTCATGCCAGACCTTGTGCTATGATTATCTTATTTATTCCACATAATCCCCCTCCAATGTGTGCGTGCCTGCTAAGTTGCTTCAGTCATGCCCAACTCTTCGCAACCCCGTCAACTGCAGCCCATCAGTCTCCTCTGTCCATGGGCTTCTCCAGGCAAGGATACTGGAGTGGGTTGCCATGCCCTCCTCCAGGGGATTTTCCTGACCGAGGGAACAAACCCAAGTGTCTTATGTCTCCTGCGTTGGCAGGTGGATTCTTTACCACTAGCACCACCTGGGAAGCCCAAGAGAGCTTTGGGACAACATTAAATGCACCATCACTTGCATTATAGGGGTTCCAGAATGAGAAGAGAGAAACGACCAGAGAAAAAATATTTGAAGAGATAATAGCTGAAAACTTTCCTAGCATGGGAAAAGAAATAGTCAACCAGCTCCAAGAAGCAGAGTGTCCAGGCAGACAAAGGAGAAACATACCAAGACACATAGTAATCAAACTGACAATTAAAGACAAATATAAAATATTAAAAGCAACAAGGGAAAAATGACAAAATAAAAGGGAACCCCCATAAGGTTATCAGCTGATTTCTCAACATAAACTCTATAAGCCAAAAGGGAATGTGGCATGATATATTTAAAGTGATGAAAGCAAGCGCCTACAATCAAGAATACTCTATGCAGCAAGACTCTCGTTCAGATTTGACAGGGAAATCAAAAGCTTTCCAGACAAGCAAAAGTTAAGAGAATTCAGCACCACCAAATCAGCTTTACAAGAACTACTAGAGGAACTTCTCTACAAAGGAAACACAATAGAAGGGAAAGACCTACACAAAATAAACCCAAAACAATTAAGAAAATGGTAAGAAGATCATACATACTGATAATTACTTGAAATGTAAATGGATTAAATGCACCAAAAGACATAGACTGGCTGGGTGGATGAAAATATGTGCATGTATGCACTCCCACTTACCCTATCACTCTACTTAAGCCCCAAACTGTATGTAATTAATTTACATTGTTAGGTTAATCATGTTTCCATAGTGGCTTGCAATTGTAATTATCTTTTATTTATTTGTCTGGCTATTGATTGTGAAAACTGATAAACATCTTTTACTATTGTGATTATGTAACTATTATTCACTTAATGTATCATGATTGGTCAACAGAAAATAACACAATTCTATTTCACTAAAGCTACCATTTAATAGAAAAACATGCAATCATTCTTTAAAATCAAGATGTGTATCAGAATTACCTTGGAATTTTTTGAAGAATACAAATGCCCAGGTATTTTTTTCTCCAAAGCTCCAGATGTGTTTCTAGTGAGCAGCCATGTTTAGAAACGACTGGACCATATGATGATCTTTTACTTTTATCTAGCTTTTTTCACCTTTTCTATTTCATATTCAGTCCTCCCATTTCATTTATTTATGTTTTCTAATTTCTCTCTTTTTTGTTGTTCTCAAGCCTTTATCAAGCTGAGTAGAAAATCTTTTGTATATATATATGTAAATAGTATGTATAATACATGTATTTCAGAAAACATGAATTTTTGCCTGGTGGCTCAGATGATGAAGAATCTGCCTGCAATGCAGGAGAACTGGGTTCAATCCCTGGGTCAGGAAGATCCCCTGGAGAAGGAAATGGCAACCCACTTCAGTATTCTTGCCTGGAGAATTCCATGGACAGAGGAGCCTGGCAGGCTACAGACCATGGGGTCACAAAGAGTCAAACATGACTGAGCGACTAACACTTTCACTTTTTCACCTTTTTTCCATGAAATTTTGCCCAGCTAAAAAAATTATGACATTTTGATTCCACTTGTTTGACTTGGCATGAATAGAATTCTAGATTTCTAATTCATAAAACTTTGATAGAGTTCCATGTATTTCAGCATCTAGTACTACTGCTAAAAGTCTAGAAAATTTATAGTGATTTTTAAAATACTGAAGGAGGTTCGAAACTTCTAATCCCAATTCTGAGAATATAAATAAATACTATGTTGTACCTCCCAGAATATTGGAAATAAAAGCAAAAATAAACAAATGGGACCTAATTAAACTTAAAAGCTTCTGCACATCAAAGGAAACTATTAGCAAGGTGAAAAGACAGCCTTCAGAATGGGAGAAAATAATAGCAAATGAAGCAACCGACAAACAACTAATCTCAAAAATATACAAGCAACTCCTCCAGCTCAACTCCAGAAAAATAAATGACCCAATCAAAAAATGGGCCAAAGATCTAAATAGACATTTCTCCAAAGAAGACATACAGATGGCTAACAAACACATGAAAAGATGCTCAACATCACTCATTATCAGAGAAATGCAAATCAAAACCACTATGAGATACCATTTCACACCAGTCAGAATGGCTGCGATCCAAAAGTCTACAAATAATAAATGCTGGAGAGGGTGTGGAGAAAAGGGAACCCTCTTACACTGTTGGTGGGAATGCAAACTAGTACAGCCACTATGGAGAACAGTGTGGAGATTCCTTAAAAAACTGGAAATAGAACTGCCTTATGATCCAGCAATCCCACTGCTGGGCATACACACTGAGGAAACCAGAAGGGAAAGAGACACGTGTACCCCAATGTTCATCGCAGCACTGTTTATAATAGCCAGGACATGGAAGCAACCTAGATGTCCATCAGCAGATGAATGGATAAGAAAGCTGTGGTACATATACACAATGGAGTATTACTCAGCCATTAAAAAGAATACATTTGAATCAGTTCTAATGAGGTGGATGAAACTGGAGCCTATTATACAGAGTGAAGTAAGCCAGAAGGACAAACACCAATACAGTATACTAACGCATATATATGGAATTTAGAAAGATGGTAACGATAACCCAGTATACGAGACAGCAAAAGAGACACTGATGTATAGAACAGGCTTATGGACTCTGTGGGAGAGGGAGAGGGTGGCAAGATTTGGGAGAATGGCATTGAAACATGTGAAATGTCATGTATGAAACGAGATGCCAGTCCAGGTTCAATGCACGATGCTGGATGCTTGGGACTGGTGCACTGGGACGACCCAGAGGGATGGTATGGGGAGGGAGGAGGGAGGAGGGTTCAGGATGGATTTTCTTTTAAAAAGACAAAAAAAAAAAAAAAGACAAAAAAAAAAAGGAAAAAAAGAAAAAAGAAGGAATTTTAGTCAATTACTGTATAACGGTTCAAAAACAGAACAAAGTCAAAGAACGTTGAATCCATTTTATAAAAAAAAAACAAAAAACAAAAAAAAAAAACAGGAAATTAACATGTGATACAGTATTATTAACTAAAGCACAGATTCTGTTCAAATTTCACAAAACTTTGTGCTAGTGTCCATTATTTGTTCTTATACCTTAAGGTACTACATTGTATTTAGTTGCATTGAGAAGCTTCAGCTATATGCGACAAATTCTGGTAAATTCTTTTTTCATTTTTATTCTGTTACAAATATTTTCTAATTTTCCCTGTTATGGCTTCTTAGACCCATCATTTAAAAGTGGACATTTAATTTTAAAATACATGTTTTTTTAACATCTTTGATATTAATTTCTCATTTTGATATTAATTTCTTATTTAAATGCTTTCTTCTCTACAATCAACCTCTGCATTATTTCAGTCTTCTAACTTTACTGAGGTTTTCAGTGGCTAAGACAAAGATCTCTCTTGGTAAATGTCACATTGCACTTGAAAATATATGGATTGTTTTCAAGTATCTTTTGATATTGATTTCCAACATAATTCCACAGTGATAAGAGAACAGACTTTGTATAATAAGAGAACAGATTTTGTATGATTTCAATACCTTTAGACCATGAGAATTTTGCACCTTGTTTTACATCCCTGGATATGTTCCAGTGTTTTCAAGTTTATAGTTTATAGGAACTTGAATAGAATCTGTATCTTACTGTCATGTAAAAGTTGTATAAATCTTAATTATGTTTAATTTGTTCATGGTACTTTTTAGATATATTCTACTTTTCTGTCTATTCATTCCATTAATTTTTGAGAGTGTGATATTAAAACCCTAATTAAAAATCTTAATTTAGCTACCTAAAAAATAATTGTAATATATACTGGAACTATATGTAACTTTGTTCTGTATTTTCCAAGTCTCCTATAAATGTGTTATTGATCTTTCTTAATTTAAAACATAAAGAAGAATGAGAAAAACAGCAGCAACAACAACTAAAAAAAATCCTGAAAGCAGTCCAAATAAAAGACAATGTATGTTGGAAATCGTGAAAAGAAAAATGACTCATGTCATCAGAAGATAATAGAACCACATCATTAAAGTGATGAAAGATAAAAATTGCCAAGTTAAATTCTGTATCCAGTGAAACTAGTCTTCAAAAATGAAGGAAAAATAAAGAAGAGAAATGATAACAGAAAGAAATTCAATTCTGCAAGAAGAAAATCTAAAAGCAGTAGAGTAAAATCTTTTTGAAAGAGTGCTATGTCGGTTGGCTCTCTCAAGGAAACAAACAACAAGAGTTAGGAATGTGAGAGGCTTATTGAGAGTGTTGTCTATTGAAGACAAGACAAGGGGTCCGAATATTGCTGGGGAACCCTTCAGAGTACAGTGTAAATCGAACATCTGAAAAAGGAATGTGGAAGGAAGCAGGATTTGGCAGGGAGATATACTAAAACTTCAGACAGTCCAACAGGGAGCTCCATAGCAAAAAAAGCCTATTAGAAAAGCACTGTTCTTGGTAAAATGGTCACACCCTGGCAAACCTGCTATTCTTATCATTTGCTGGGGACTGCCTGAGAACTCATGTCCTCAGTTCTAAAACTGAGGGAGATTTTGAAGGTACTATAACTGGAGGCTCTCAGGAAACTGAGCCTCACAACTAGTGAGTTTTTTTCTTAAAGGGAGCTCTGAGCAGTACACTTCCATGGGTACCTCAAATATTTAAAGTAAAAATTAAAATACAATGTGGGGGGTTTAGCATATAGAAAAGTAAGATATACTTCAACAGAGCAGAGAGTACGGATAGCAATTGGAAGTACACTGTTGTAAAGTTCTTACGTTGCTCGTGAACTATATTAAAGGTAGACAATGATAAGTTACAGATGTGTATCTCCAGAGGTGCTGCTGCTGCTGCTTAGTCGCTTCAGTCCTCTTTGACTCTAGGCGACCCTATGGAATGCATGCAGCATGCCAGGCTCCTCTGTCCATGGGATTCTCTAGGCAAGAGTACTAGAGTGGGTTGCCATACCCTCCTCCAGGGGATCTTCCCGATCCAGGGATCGAACCCATCACAGGCAGATTCTTTACCGCTGAGTCACCAGGGAAATCCGTACCTCCAGAGCAGTGATTCCTAAATGTTCAGATTTCAGGACTGCTTTAAACACTTAAAAAATATGGAAGACACCAACAAATTTCTATTTAGTGGGTTAAATGTATGAAAATTTATCATATTAGAAATGAAAACAGAAAAAAAGATTTATTTTAAAATAATAATAATCTTAAGATAAATAGCATTTTATAAAAACATAACTATTTTTCAAAACAAGAGAAATGGGGGAAAGAGTGGTATTGTTTTTATGTTTTTTTGCAAATCTCTTTAATGTCTGACTTATTAGAAGACATACAGATTCTCCTATCTGTGTACTCATTCAGTTTATGGTGATACACTCTTCTAGTCGAAGTGTATGAAGAAAATCCAGCCTTGTATCAATACACAGGATCTGCTTTGACACCACAGCAAAATTTAACAACTGGTCACTTCCTAAAGGTTATTTCCAGTCAAGATGTATGAAGAAAATCTAGCCTCGTATCAATACACAGGATCTGCTTTGACATCACACCAAAATTCAACAACTGGTCGCTTCCTAAAGGTTATTTGCAACGTGGAATCTAAATACTTATCATATCATACCATTACATTAAAATCCCTTATCCTGTTTTTTACATACTGAATAAATCTTTTACCCATAGATTATGCATGTTACATCATGCATTTTGTCACTAGGAAAATACGGGTTCACTGAGATATGCTGGTCTTGCAAATGGTAACACTTTCTACTACATAATATCAAAAATATCATTAATATCACCACTGATCCCATAAGAAAAGTTTGAAATATTGGGAAACTCTCACTGAATTTACAATTATAAATTCACCTACAATTTAAAATTTTATCATTGGCCACTGTCATAAGTAGCTGGCTCATTTTGTTTTTGAGAAAATGTGTACCAATACCCAGGTTTGAATATTTATAGTTTATCTGTCAGTAGTGTTTTCAAGGAAAAGTGGTTTTCCATGAAAAAAATCTGCTACTTCAGGTCGCAAATTCAAACATTACTCAAATGCATTTGTATACTTCCTATTTCATCACACAGAATGTTAAAGTCATTACTAAAGAGTTAAGATTTACATAAAATTGATGAATTTTACTTCATCAAAGAGAATCTTAAGTGAAATTGACTTTTTAAAAAAACCTTTGAGTGCGTGGCAGTAAAGAAACTACCAGGACATTGGTGCCACTGCCTTAATTCATGCTAAATGGACAAATAGTTTTACTTGTTGCTTTTGCACCAAGAGGCTAATGATCTGTTCAATATTCAGACTTTCACCTAAGTTGACTGTTTTTATTCCAGCATACCATTCCCACCGGGCACCTGTAAGTCATATCCCCTCTGCTTCAATTTCTCCATAGAAGACACATTCCAGAAAGTTTTACCTATCTGCATGGGTGGAATAAAGGAACTCTAGGTTGGGCCATGCTGTGTTCGTATTTTTAAAATCTGTCCTCATTTCGCCCTCATATTTCATGGTGCTGGTATTTCCAATTCATCTACTTTTCTAGCCAACTCATACAATGAAATGTCAGGGTACATATGAATTTTCTGGGGTCAAGGTCAGAACTGATACTCCATGTCTGACAACCTGTTGGCCAGCTTAAGAGCCACTGGATGGCCACTATATGCATATGGCCTGTACTCACACATAACCTTCCTCTGCTTTCTAGGACTTCAGGTCTGAGGTGGATGCTGTGGCACATCACCGTGATCCCTCGTTAGGAAGGAAGAATCATTATCCCAGCTGCTGGGAGTGTTGATGGCAGGGAACACTCAACTGTCAGCCCTGTTTGGTGATTGCCTCAGCTGTACAGAGCCAGTTCACACAAGGTACACTGCCTTCAGACAGTGAAAGCACCAACAAATGCCCAATCAAGAAAAAGCAACATTCAAATAGTAGGAGAAGTTGTAGCCTTTTTACTCACACTCACCCCACTTTCTCCCAGGTGTGGCATGGTTGAAAGGAAGTAACCCAATTCCCAGTCTCTCCCTCAAGCTAGAAGGACTAGTCTGTGGGATACCCAAGGAACTAATTTCTGTCTCAGCTGGCTCAGAGCTCCAGTGGAGAGCAACAGCGCCGCTCAAATCTCAGGTTGGCAGAAGTCATTGAAAGAAGTGGAAGGCACGACAGTACATGAAACCTGCAGGGGAAATCACTGACCCATGGAGACCTGAAGCAAGAGTTATAGGCAAAGGAATATAGTAGAACATGGAGGGCCCCGAGAAGCAGGTTCTTGGAGAAGTTAACACATTTAACAGCAGCCATACATTCTGGGGAAACTGGGTCAGGGGAAATGTACACATATGGCCCAAGCAAGACGAAAGCCAGGAAAAACCTAAGATGTTAGCTTCATCCCAAATTGATCCCAAGGCTGAGGACATACCTGGCCAATTACTGAAGGTATTACATGCTTGTTTGCAAAGACGGGGGAGGTGGCTATTTTCTCATGTTCCTAATTTTCAACAAAAGAGCATAAAGCAGACACAGGACCAAGAAAAAGGGCCTATTTGAAGGAACAAAATAAATTTCCAGAAACCATTCTTGAGTAAATACAGGCAACAGACTTGCTATACAACATCTTTTTTTTTAACATGTACTTCTGCTTTATTGACTATGCTAAAGCCTTTGACTTTGGCTACACATCTTTAAAACAATTTAAATATGCAAAAAAGCTAAAGGAAAACTTGGACAAAGAACTAAAGGAAATCAGGAAAATAACGTACGAGCAAAGCAAGAATATCAACAAAGGGAGATAGTGTAGAAAGGAGCCAAAAAAATTCTGGAGGTGACAATAAAATATCTGAATTGAAAAAATTCACTGAAGGGATTCAATAGCAACCAAAGCAGCAGCATCAGTAAACGTGAAGACAGGTCATTTGAAATTACTGAGTCTGAGGATCAAGAAGAAAAAAATGAAGGAAAGTGAACAGAATCAAAGGGATTTATAATTATACCATCTATAAATATATGAATATACCATCTAGAAATGCCATTAAAAGGAAAAATATGTATAATTATAACAGTCCCAGAAGATGAAAGAGAAAAAAGGGAAGAAAAATTATTTGAAGAAATGATGCCTGAATACTTCTCAAATTTGAAGAAAGACAAAGATCTCTGAATTCAAGTTCAGCCAATTCCAAGCAGGATAAATCTAAAGAGACCCAAATCAAGATGTACAATGAAAAAACCAAACACACAAAGAAGAATCTTAAAGGCAGCAAAAGACTAGCTACTCATCATATGTAAGGCATCCCAGAAGGCAATGAAATGATACATTTAAAGAGCTGGGAAAAAAACTGTCAACTGAGAATTTAATATCTGGCAAAATTCTTCAAGAACAAAGGAGAAATTAAGAAATTCCCAGATAAAAAGCTGAGGGAGTTCATTACAACTAGATCTGCCCTGTAAGAAATGTTCAAATAAGTCTTTCAATTTGAAATGGAGACTTGAAATTGTCAAATTCCTAGAATTAAACACAGGGGAAAATATCTCTAACATCAGTCTTTGCAGTGATTTTGTTTTTGATATGACACCAAAAGCACAAGTAATGAAAGCAAAAATCAACAAGTGGGACTATATACACCAAACTAGAAAGTTTGTGCAAAAAGAGAAAATAACAAAATGAAAAGGTAACCTTCAGGATGGGAAAAAAAAGATCTGCAAACCATCTATCTCATAGCAGGTTATTGTTCAGTTGCCAAGTCATGTCTGACACTTTTTGAACCCATGAACTGCAGCATGTCAGGCTTCCCTGTCCTTCACTATCTCCCTGAGTTTGCTCAAACCCATGTCCATTGTGCCAATGATGCCATACAACCATTTCTTCCTCTTTCACCCCCTTCTCCTCCTGCCCTCAATCTTTCCCAGCATCAGGGTCTTTTCCAATGAGTTGGCTCTTCACACCAGGTGGCCAAAGTATTGACGCTTCAGCTTCAGTCTTTCCAATGAATATTCAGGACTGATTTCCTTTAGGACTGGTTTGATCTCCTTGCAGTCAAAGGGACTCTCAAGAGTTGTCCCCAGCATCACAGTTCAAAGGCATCAATTGTTTGACGTTCAGCCTTTTTTATGGTCTCTCACATTCATATATGACTCCTGGAAAAACCATAGCTTTGACTATAAATACCTTTGTTGGCAAAGTAATGTCTCTGCTTTTTAATATGCTGTCTAGGTTTGTCATAGCTTTCCTGCCAAGGAGCAAGTGTGTTTTAATTTTGTGGCTGCAGTCACCATCCGCAGTGATTTTGGAGCCCAAGAAAATAAAATCTGTCACTCTTTCCATTGTTTCCCCATCTATTTGCCATGAAGTGACGGGAGTAAATACCATGATCTTTGTTTTACCATGTTGAGTTTTAAGCCAGCTTTTCCACCCTCCTCTTTCACTTTCATCAAGAGGCTCTTTAGTTCTTCAGTTTCTGTCATTAGAGTGGTATCATCTGCATATGTGAGATTGTTGTTATTTCTGCCAGCACTCTTGATTCCAGCTTGTGGTTCATCAAGCCTGGCATTTAGCATGATTTACTTTGCATATAAGTTAAAGAAGTGTGACAATATACAGCCCTTGACATACTCCCTTCCCAATTTTGAACCAGTCTTTCATTCCATGTTCAGCTCTAACTGTTGCTTCTTGTCCTGCATACAGGTTTCTCAGGAGACAGAAAAACCTGGTATTCTGGTATTCCCATCTGTTTAAGAATTTTCCACAGTTTGTTATAATCCAATAACTGGTTAATATTCAAAATATATACAGAACTCCTTCAACTCAAGAGCAAAAAGCAAATAATTCTACTTAAAAAATGGACGGAGGACTGCAATAGACATTCTTCCAAAGAAGACATACAAATGGCCAACAAGCACACAAAAAGATGTTCAACATCCCTAATCATCAGAGAAATTTAGATTAAAACCACAATAAGATATTATTTCACACTTGTTAGGATGCTTACTATCAAAATTAAAAATTAAAATATCAAGAGATAACAAAATGCTGATGAGAATGTGGAGAAAAGTGAATCCTTTTTGCACTGTTGGTGGAAACGTAAATTGGTGCAGCCACTATGGAAACCGGAGAAGGCGATGGCACCCCACTCCAGTACTCTTGCCTAGAAAATCCCATGGACGGAGGAGCCTGGAAGACTGCAGCCCATGTGGTCGCTGAGAGTCGGACACGACTGAGCGACTTCACTTTCACGTTTCACTTTCATGCATTGGAGAAGGAAATGGCAACCCACTCCAGTGTTCTTGCCTGGAGAATCCCAGGGACGAGGAAGCCTGGTGGGCTGCCGTCTATGGGGTCACATAGAGTCGAACACGACTGAAGCGACTTAGCAGCAGCTATGGAAACAGTATAAATGTTCCTTGATTAAAAAAAAAAAAAAAAGAACTACCGTATGATTCAACATTCTCATTTTTTCTGTGTATATACCCAAAAGAGATAAAATTAGTATCTCAAAGAGATATGTACACTCATGTTCATTGCATTTTTCACAATAGCCAAGACATGGAAACAACCTAAGTTTCTACTGACAGATGAATGAAGAAAGAAAAATAAAGAAATACACATAAATAGAGGAATATTTTTCAGTCAGTAAGAAGAAGGAAATCCTGACATTTGCCACAACATGAATGGGCCTTAAAGGGATTATGCTAAGTGAGGTAAGTCAAAGACACATACTGTATTATGATCTCACTTATATGTAGAATCTAAAAATGTCAAACTCTGAAAGAAGCAGAATGATAGTTACCAGAGATTGTGGGGGTAAGCGAAATGAGGATATGTCAGTCAGAAGTATAAATTTCCTGTAATAAGAAGTGTAAGCTCTGGGATCCAATGTACAGCACGGTGACTATAGTTAGTAATACTTCATACTTTGTCTACTTCAAAGTTACATAGTAGAATTTAAATATTCCTAAAAATAACAAAATAGTAATTATGTGTGGTGCAGGATGTGTTAACTATTGTAGTAAACACTTTGCAAAATATACATGTATCAAATTATTATGCTGTATACTTTAAATGTATACAATGTCATTTGTCAATTGTATCTCAATAATGAGGGTGGGGGAACTACAATGAGATTTCACCTCACTCCTATTAGGATGGTGATTATCAAAAAGTCAAGAAACAAGTGGGTTTCTTGTCAACAACAGGGTTGACTTTTTAAAACTGTGGTTAACTTTCAGTTTTAAGATGCATAAATTCTAGAAATCTAATGCACAACATGGTAACTATAAATAATAATAATGTATACTTAAAATTTGCTATGAGAGTAGATCTTGTTTTCAACACACAAATGGTAAGTATATATGAAGTAAGTATATATGAAGTGATGGATAAGTTAATTATCTTTATTGTGGTGATCATTGTATAAAGTATACTTATAACAAAATATCACACTGTAAGCTTTAAATGCATATAATTATTGTGAATCATACCTTAATAAAGATGGAAAAATAAAGGGGGAAAAAAAGTATATGTATGGTGAACTGGTTTTCAATTAATGTGCCAGGCCAACAGAACTGGAGGAGGATAGTCTTTTCAACAAATGGTGCTAAAACAATTAGGTAACCAAAAAGAAAAATTTACACTTTTACCTCATAGGATTCACATAATTTAACTCAAAATGGATCATAAACATGAATGTAAGAGCTACAATAAAACTTCTAGAAGAAAGTATAGGAAGAAATCTTTATAAGCTTGGTTGGCAAAGACATGATCTATTGGAAAAAAAAAAAAAAGATTAACTGGACTTGATCAAAATTTAAAACATGTACTTCAAAAAAATACGATTAGGAAAACGAAGAGCCCCAGACTGAGAAAAGATATTTGAAAGCATATCTGATAAAGGACTTGTACTCTGAATATAAAAAGAATCCTTACAACTCAATTACATGAACAAGTCAGTAAAAAATTAGTAAGAAAATGTGAATACATATTTTACCAAAGAAGATACAAGAATAGCTAGTAAGCCCATGAAAAGATGCTTAACATTATTAATCATTATGGAAATGCAAATTAAAAGTACAATGAGATACCACTAAATACCTATTAGAGACGATATTTTTGTTATTGTTTAGTTGCTAAGTTGCATCCAACTCTTTTGAGACCCCATGGACTGTAGCCCAAGAGGCTTCTCTGTTCATGGTATTTCCCAGGGAAAGAATACTGGAGTGTGTTGCCACTTCTTTTCTGGAGGATCTTCCCAACCCAGGGATTGAACCTGTGCCTCCTATGTCTCCTGCATTAGCAGGCAGATTCTTTACCATAAGAAGAAAGAAGTCATTGTGTTGATGAGGATGTAAAAAAGCCAAGACATTACTTTGTCAACAAAGATCTGTAGTGTCAAAGCTATGGTTTTTCCAGTAGTCATGTATGAATGTGAGAGTTGGACCATAAAGAAAGCTAAGTGCCGAAAAATTGATGCTTTTGAACTGTGGTATTGGAGAAGACTCTTGAGAGTCCCTTGGACTGCAAGGAGATCCAACCAGTCCATCCTAAAGGAGATCAGTCCTGGGTGTTCATTGGAAGGACTGATGCTGAGGCTGAAACTCCAATACTTTGGCCACCCGATGTGAAGAACTGACTCATTGGAAAGGACCCTGACGCTAGGAAAGATTGAAGACAGGAGGAGAAAGGGATGACAGAGGATGAGATGGTTGGATGGCATCATAAACTCAATAGGCATGAGTTTGAGCAAGCTCCGGGAGTTGGTGATAGACAGGGAAGCCTGGCATGCTGCAGTACATGGGGTTACAAAAAGTCAAACACGACTGAGCAACTGAACTGACTGACATGAGGATGTAAAGAAACTAGAACTTTCATATATTGATGCTGAGAATGTAAAATGGTACAAACATTTTAGAAAACTGGCAGTTTCTTAGAAGCTTAAACATAACTTTATCATCAGTCAGTTCAGTTCAGTCGTGGAGTGCATCGAGTCGGTGATACCATCCAGCCATCTCATCCTCTGTTGTCCCCTTCTCCTCCTACCCCTAATCCCTCCCAGCATCAGGGTTTTTTTCCAATGAGTCAATTCTTTGCATGAGGTGGCCAAAGTACTGGAGTTTCAGCCTCAGCATCAGTCCTTCCAATGAACACCCAGGACTGGTCTCCTTTAGAATGGACTAATTGGATCTCCTTGCAGTCCAAGGCACTCTCAAGAGTCTTCTCCAGCACCACAGTTTAAAAGCATCAAATTCTTCGGCACTCAGCTTTCTTCACAGTCCAACTCTCACATCCATACATGACCACTGGAAAAACCATAGCCTTGACTAGATGGACCTTTGTTGGCAAAGTAATATCTCTGCTTTTTAATATGCTACCTACCTTGGTCATAATTTTCCTTCCAAGGAGTAAGCATGTTTTAATTTCATGGCTTCAATCACCATCTGCAGTGATTTTGGAGCCCTAAAAAAGAAAGTCTGACACTGTTTACACTGTTTCCCCATCTATTTCCCATGAAGTGGTGGGACTGGATGCCATGATCTTCGTTTTCTGAATGTTGAACTTTAAGCCAACTTTTCCACTCTCCTTTCACTCTCATCAAGAGGCTTTTTAGTTCTTCACTTTTTGCCATAAGGGTGGTGTCATCCGCATACCTGAAGTTATTGATATTTCTCCTGGCAATCTTGATTCCAGCTTGTGCTTCTTCCAGCCCAGCATTTCTCATGATGTACTCTGCATAGAAGTTAAATAAGCAGGGTGACAATATACAGCCTTGATGAACTCCTTTTCCTATTTGGAACCAGTCTGTTGTTCCATGTCCAGTTCTAACTGTTGCTTCCTGACCTGCATACAGGTTTCTCAAGAGGTAGGTCAGGTGGTCTGGTATGTCCATCTCTTTCAGAATTTTCCAGTTTATTGTGATCCACACAACCAAAGGCTTTGGCACAGTCAATAAAGCAGAAATAGATATTTTTATGGAATTCTCTTGCCTTTTTGACGATCCAGCAGATGCTGGCAATTTGAGCTCTGGTTCCTCTGCCTTTCTAAAACCAGCTTGACCATCTGAAAGTTCACGGTTCACGTATTTTTGAAGCCTGGCTTGCAGAATTTTGAGCATTACTTTACTAGCATGTGAGATGAGTGCAATTGTGTGGCAGTTTGAGCACTCTTTGGCATTGCCTTTCTTTGGGACTGGAATGAAAACTGACCTTTTTCAGTCCTGTGGCCACTGCTGAGTTTTCCAAATTTGCTGGCATATTGAATGCAGCACTTTCACAGCATCATCTTCCAGGATTTGAAATAGCTCAACTGGAATTCTGTCACCTCCACTAGCTTTGTTTGTAGTGATGCTTTCTAAGGCTCACTTGACTTCACATTCCAGGATGTCTGGCTCTAGGTCAGTGATCACACCATCGTGATTATCTGGGTTGTGGATCTTTTTTGTACAGTTCTGTATATTCTTGCCATCTCTTCTTAATATCTTCTGCTTCTATTAGGTCCATACCATTTCTGTCCTTTATTGAGCCCATCTTTGCATGAAATGTTCCCCTGCTATCTCTAATTTTCTTGAAGAGATCTCGTCTTTCCCATTCTGTTGTTTTCCTCTATTTCTTTGCATTGACACTGAGGAAGGCTTTCTTATCTCTCCTTGCTATTCTCTGGAACTCTGCATTCAAATGGGAATATCTTTCCTTTTCTCCTTTGCTTTTTACTTCTTTTCACAGCTATTCATAAGGCCTCCTCAGACAGACATTTTGCTTTTTTACATTTCTTTTCCATGGAGATGGTCTTGATCCCTGTCTCCTGTACAATGTCATGAACCTCCGTCCACAGTTCACCAGGTAATTTGTCTATCAGAGCTAGTCCCTTAAATCTATTTCTCACTTCCATTGTATAATCATAAAGGATTTGACTTAGGTCATACCTGAATGGTCTAGTGGTTTTCCCTACTCTCTTCAATTTAAGTCTGAATTTGGTAATAAGGAGTTCATGGTCTGAGCCACAGTCAGCTCCTGGTCTTGTTTTTGCTGACTGTATACAGCTTATCCATCTTTGGCTGCAAAGAATATAATCAATCTGATTTCGGTGTTGACCATCTGGTGATGTCCACGTGCAGTCTTCTCTTGTGTTCTTAGAAGAGGGTGTTTGCTGTGACCAGTGTGTTCTCTTGGCAAAACTCTATTAGCCTTTGCCCTGCTTCATTCCGTATTCTAAGGCCAAATTTGCCTGTTACTCCAGGTGTTTCTTGACTTGCAATTTTACTCCCTGGTGTTAATATTTCTCCTAGTCATGAAAACAGATGTCCACAGAAAGACTGGTACAGTGTTTATAGTAGCATCAATCAAAAAAACCCCAAATCTAGAAAAAAATCCCAAAATCGACTAATCAATAATCTAAATGTGATATATCCATACAATAATATGCAGCAGTAAAAAGGAATGTTCATGTATGTTACACAGTGAATTAACTTAAAAATATGCTAAGTGAAGGTAAAACTCTTAAGTTCCATTGCTACTCTATGCTCTATTTCTGTAAATAAGCAGTAGGCCTTATGTAATACATTGCCCTCTGCTGACCTTATTTTATATTCACTGTTTTAAGAGCATTTCTTTGTGATCTCTCCCAGCAGATTCAAATTTCTCCTCTTAGAGATCAGGTTTTATAACTTTTAATGTGTTAGGTTGAAAATTTAGCTACTGCTTATTATGTTCCCATATCTTAGAAAATATGCTCTGTAATTATTTCATTCATCAAATGATCTCTATGAGGTAGATTATTACGATTCCTATCAAATAGGTTAGAGAGATGACAGGCCATGCTAAGACTTAGCTTCAGAGACTACTTTTCTGAACCAGGAGTCTCTTCTGGAAGATCATGTTGACTGTACATGATGTGCCCTAAAGCTGTGTGTGCTCCCTCAGCTGTGTGACTCCATGGACTGCAGCCTGCATCTCCTCTGTCCATGCGATTTTTCAGGCAAGAATACAGGACTAGGTTGCTATGACCTCCTCCCAGGGATCTTCTCAACCCAGGGATCAAACTCGCCATCTCCTCCATCTCTAGCATTGACAGTCAGATTCTTTACCACTGAGCTACCTGGGAAGCCCCCCAAAGGTATATGTGCATTTAATTTAGGTGTTTGTGTGCTTTTACTTAACTACTGACAAGTTATTCAGGATAGCTTTGGATATTTTATATATATATATATATAAATATATATATATAACACATATAAGAAATTTTCTTCTTGTCTAATTGCTGTGGCTAAGGCTTCCAATATTATGTTGGAAGAGAACTGCTGTTACTATTCAAATGCATAAAATGTTTCAATTTCTGAATGTCAAAATGCTCTCAGTTCTAACAGAAAACTTTATTTTTATTTAAAGCAGTTTTAATAGTCTACCAAACTCAGGATTGTTCCCTGACCCATTTTCGAGGATGATCTGTTTCCAAGGTGCTGACATCTCAGCACCAGGAAGTGGTTTCTGGTCCACATGTTGTCTTGGTCCTTGCACACTGTCACTTCTAAAATCTAGGTTTCTGAAACATGGTCTTTGACATTAAAGACTTTTCCCTATAGCATGTCATGCTCCTGTTCAGGGTCCTACCATGGTCTCCAGATACCAGAGATCCAGTCTCTATCATCCTTACCCAGCCACAAAATTCCTTGCCAGTTGACGGTCTGGTTGAAAGAGGAGTGAAGGTGAACACCTTCACTCCTCTTTCAGACTGACACATACTTAAGGGCTTTCCTTTGACTTCTCTGTAAGAGCATACTCACTCACTCTGTGGGATAGTTCATTCTTCTCACAGAACTACAAGTATGGAGGTGGGCAAATCTAGGACACTGTCTGAACAGGCTCAAAGATGTCAGAATCCTGGGTTGGCAATGACCTCCCTGCTTCCCTGTGGTCTCAATGTGTCTAGAGTAGCTCTGGTCATCACACAATCACATTCAAAGTTAAGCAGCAGGGTCCAATACAAGGCAGTTTCTCCTCCAGAAAAATTCCTCTTATGAAAGCCTCTCCCCCTCCACCACTCCTTACATCTGATTGGTCAGCTTTTGGTCCACCCCTACGTCAAGAGGTAAGGCACCTTTCCTGAGAAAGAATCCATACTTCAGGAACTTTTGAGGTTCTCCTGGAAGTCATTTGGGTAAGTGTTCCACAGGACCTCCACAGATAGCCACAGCACCCCTCCAACCCTTACTGATGAGGTTATCAGGCTGTACAGTCTTCCCTACAGGTCTCCCAGCTACGCTGTAGGGAAAGGGATATTTGCAACGGCCTCATCCTGGATCCCCACCCCAATCCATTTATGGAATTCCACAATACCCATCCCAGAGCACTAAGTGCAGGGACCATTTCTCCAGCACTCACCAAAGTCTAACTCAAGTCCCATTCCCTCCTTATTGTTTAGTTGCTAAGTCATGTCCAACTCTGTGAACCCGTGGACTGCAGCACACCAGGCTTTCCTGTCATTCACAATATCCTGGAGTTTGCTCAAACTCATATTCATTAAGTCGGTGATGCTATCCATCTCATCCAATCGCCATTCCCTCCTTACCTGCTGGTAAACCTATTGGGGTGGAAAGTTTATTACCATTTTCTTCTGCTCTGTTGCCATTGTGCAACTCATTATCAGTCCTCCAAGTTTAGCTTTAGACAAATTTATGCAAAATTACAAAAAGTCATTTAAAGTACCTGCTTCTGGCATTAAATTTTCCAGAGGCAATTTTGGCACTCAAAGCCAATAATCTGTCCTGTGGTCATTGCTGAGTTATGTGCTCACCATGGTGCACTAAGCTAAGCCTTTTAACCTAATTATAATAGTGGAAGAACTTCAAAGGTTAACACAAAAACATGTGTTATTAAATGTACCACTGTGGTCAGGATGAAGGGGACATAGGGCATTATGTGAACTCTGTACTTCCTGCTCAATTTTGCTGTGAAAGTGAAGCTACTTTAAAAAGTTTTAAGAGGGGAAAAAAAAAACTTTATTAGGTTTAATGTTGTACCAGGCCCAGTGGTGGGAGTATATATATCTTAGGGTCCCTGCTGGTCCCTAACCAGCCTTCACCTTAAAGTCCCTTCTGACTGAACCTTTCCATTTCTACTCAAACTTTTCAAGCCTGTAAGTCAGCGGTGGAACAGTACCCATTAGTCTTTATGTCACGTGTTTTTCCTAATTCCCTCTGCTGTTACCTGCTCAGTCTGAAAATTGGCCCGTTAAGTCACTTTCCAGCCTTCCTTGCAACCACAGTAGTGTAATTGCAGCACCAACTGATGACTCACAAAGGAGTCACTACTTGGTGTCATTGGAACACTCTTCAAACTGGTTTGGCGGATGAAATGTTCTTGCCCTTCCCCTTATGTCTTCCTGCCTGAAAGAGGAGTGATGGCATTAATAACAGTCATTGTGACAAAGAGGAGACCTTAAAAATGGGAACCATGTGCTAGAGTTCAAACACATCTTTCTAGAAAAGCTAGAAAGAACCTAGGCAGCAATCATGAAGCTTCCTTACTAGCACTGGGTAACCGTCATATATACTTGAAATGCAAATTTATCTAAGCTACTGATGTTAACAGCAGTTCAATTACTCCACCCAGATTTTCTTACAGAAAAAATATCCTTATACCAAAATAAAACTTTATGAATCCCAAGAAATACAGCAAAATTTTAAGTTATGAATCCCAAGAAGTTAATATACCTGCTTCCCTCAGGTGGGCCAATAACCAAACTTTTTTTTAGATTTATAATACTGTGTCAACTTCAGGCATACACCGGTGATGTTTTTCATAGGTTATAAGATACTGAATATAGTTCCCTGCATTATACAGTAAATCCTTATCGCATATGTTATGTATAGTTTGTATACATCTCTTTGCCATCATCCCCCAACTTCCTCTCTGGAATAATCTGTTATTAAAAATTCTTTTTGTTGTTGTTATTAAAAATTCTGAGTGTTACATGTTGATTCACTTGTATCATCTTTTAGTTTTCACATGTATCAGTGGTATCCTATTATCAGTGGTATCCTATCTGACTTTACCTTAGTTCTCTATTCTTGCTGCTGCACATGGCAATCTCATTTTTTAATGCTGAGTAATATTCCATTGTTTGCATATACACACCTTAAATCAATTGTTGATGGTTGTCCTTGCTATTGTAAACAGTGCTGCTTTGAACACTAGGGGGCTTGTACCTTTTTCAATTAGTTTTTCCTCCCCCAGATACATGTCCAAGAGTGGGACTGCTGGATCCATAAGGTAGCTGTTTTTAGTTTAAGAACCTCCATACTGTTCTCCATAGAGGATGAAGCAATTAACATCACCACCAACAATGTAGGTTTCCCTTTTCTCCATAACTTCTCTACCATCTATTATTTGTAGACTTTGCTTATAGCCATTTTGACTTAAGTGAGGGGATATCCAATTGTGGTTTTGAATTTCTCCATGTTAAACACTTTCCATGTGCTTTTTCAACCATCAAACTTTTCTGAAGGCACTACATCCAATCCCCAGGAGCCCCTTTCCAGCTCACCTCCCACTAAGATCCCAACCACAGGAGGCAAAATAGGAAGCACAAGAAAGAACAATCTGGAAAATCAAGTTCGATGGGATGGGGGAAAAATGAAGGTTGGCTGGTGTGGCCCAAAGATTTTAACAATAAGATGGTTAAAGTTCATTTAGAATACCTTTATAAGCAAAATTAGGGAAATTCTGAAAAATTAAAATCAATTTACAGAGGAAATTAAAGCCCCAATTGGTCAGAGGTGTGGAACATGCTTACACCTCCTGACCTTGCTTCCACTGGATCATTCTCTGAACTGGAAACAGGATGGGAAACTTCACTGACCCGATAGTCTTTTAAACATATTACTGTTCAAATCATTTGAAAAAATTTTAAGCTGCTCCCCAGTATGGTTAAGTGTTTGAAGTAGGCTGGAGAAATGAAGAGGGATAATGAACAAGGTAGTGTCTACTTTAGAAGACTCACTAGAATGAGAATTATTTCAAGAAAGTACAATGTCCTAAGCAGATGTAATTACTACAAAGACAAAACCATCTCCAAAAATGAAAGAGCAGGGTACGGCTGGAGTTAGCTTCACTAATACACATCTGTGAAGAGCAGGATCAGCAAATTACTGCCAAGAAAAAAATTAACTACTTTAACAGACCTTAAATCTAATACAGAATAAAAAATTGCATCTAAATCTGAAAGGATGGTTAAGAATGATTTAAAAGCACCAAGTTTTAGAAGTATTATTTTTATTAGAAAGATATTTAATAAAATATGTATATATCTTATAACCTTTCATTTTTGTCGACCTTCCAGTCCTTGCACATATTAGAGAGAGATTCAATCACAGGATTATATACCAGAATGGGTGCTCAGTGCAATGATGGATTCCCACACTATGCAATACCACCCCTAAGAAGTGCTCCAGATTTGAAGTCCAGAAAACAAAAAAAACTAGCAATGCATAAATACAGTGTAGGAAAAAGCAGAGTATTTCAAAAGTTTCATTAAATGCCTTCTGGATAAAGAGTTACAGAGGGGGCTACAGCTGGCAGTGTCATGAGCAGAAAAGGGAACATGACCAAAAACAAAACTATGCTTTCCCAAACTTTTCAGCAACCCCAAAGTGAGATTACATGAGCAACTATACTTCAGAAGTCTTAAATTCTCAGCAGTTGATGTTCATATAATGCTGCTGTTTATAAATCACTAAACCAAGCACTGCTTCTTTGGTATGCCAGCAATGTTTTCATTCTTGAGAAACTCTCCAGAAAAAAGTGTTTACACCAAAGCAAGGTACCAAGGAAACCGGTTACCGTGGTATAATAAGGCCCTAAGAAAGGCAGCAGGTCGTATAGTTACCTCCTTGTGGGCAAAATCCCTGCCCGAAAACTATGCAACCTACTACCTCTTCCTAGGAACCCATTTTTTTCTTGCTGGTCTTCTACTTAGTAGATGGACTTCAAATTAACCTGTTAAATTAGGCCATATTTTGGGGGGGGGTTATTTCAAATTAAAACCAGTTAGAATTCACTCACTGATAGCTTTTACAAAGGCACTGGCCAGAATTCCCTGGCAGTCCAGTAGTTAGGACTCCATGCTTTCACTGTCGAGGGTCCAGGTTCAATCACTGGTGGGGAAACTAAAATCCCTCAGGCTATACAGCTAAAAAACAAAAAGCTGGCACCACAGACTTTTCAAAACATTTAACAAAGTACTAAAATATGATTTCATAAACTCTCCATCTCTTTTGATAAACTAGAAAATCAGATGACAGTATGTCTAAACCCTCTTCACCACTGTCAAGTGAAGCTAACTTACAGTCTGTCCCCTTTAGATGCTGTCTCCTAGTTACAACCAGTCACTTCTAGGCCCAGGTTATCTGGGGTTTTGACCCTTGACGTAGAGTAACCAGAAGCAAATTCTGACCATGGTTTTTGTCACCATCAAAAACAAGCTTTCAGAGATTGTCTCACTGTACCATAAGGTACTTTTAAATGTTTTAAAAAACATAGTACACAACCATTTGATTCAATTGCTAGGCTTGACCAAAAAGGGTATGAAATGTATCCCTGAGTAATAATAAAAGATATAAATTCATTTTTCACCAGACCTTAGGTATTACTTAAATTTCCAATCACAAACTTGTGATGATATCCATTCTGGAGGCACATGTACTGGAAACCCACAAAAACAACTTGCCAAAAATTTCTTGAACATTCCCACTTTTCTTTGGCACACCAAAAGGTAATGACTATAAAAGGCCCCCTACCCAACAGGTCTATGTCTAGTTTGAAGACCAATTCTGGAACCATGCAGGTTTCCATCTATATGTATGCCAGGGATGAACTAAAAAAACATAAATCTAACCGAGGGTAAATCACCTGGTTTGGACCCATCCAGGAGAGAATTTGATATTTTCTCTCATGCAAAGTTGCTGCAGCTTACAGCACTGTACAATGATTGCCTAAGATACTAAGATTCATGACGATGGAAATATTTGAGAAGAGGTAACCTCTCTCTCACCTACACTTTGCCTCTTTCTCTTCTCCCAAAATAAAACAAATGGCAAGCACTTAAAACATGGAGCATTAGCTGATTATAAGGGCCCAAGGTAGCATTTCCTTGGAGAAGGAAATGGCAACCCACTCCAGTACTCTTGCCTGGAAAATTCCACGGACAGAGAAGCCTGGTAGGCTACAGTCCATGGGATCATAAAGAGTTGGAGACGACTGAGCAACTTCACTCACTTTCAAGGTAGCATATGACTTGGCCATTGGAAAAAAGCTGAAACATGGACTTTTTTAGGAAAGTCCTAAAGTTCCACGATTAGAAAAAAGCTAATCAAGGGTGTTAAAATTAAAACATCCCTTTCAAGCATTATCCTCACATTTTCTTTAAAACAACTATAGACTTTCTAAACTGACAAGCTTCAGAGGACCTCCCTTTGTGAATGAAGGCTCATTTCAGGTTTTGGGGACCAGGGCAAAGCTGACATCTTAAGGACTTAAAAAGAGAACGAGAGCTGAACCCAAGAAACCATTTCTCCTTTTCTAGGCTACAGAGTGAAGGTGTCCAAATCATCACTGCAACAGTAGTTACAACAATGCCTAAGGTCACATAAACACCAAATTGGGGACTGAATCATAATCAACCTGATTTCAATTTAGCTCAGACAGTACTTTTCCAGTTTGTATTTACCTTTCCCACCTAGGATCTCACCTTGGACATCTGTACCAGGGGCAGTTAACCTGTTCACAATTACAAAAATGCATGGTGCCCTATTAAGATTTCTTGAAAGTTATATACTTTCTCCACTCTTTGAGATTTTTGCTCAATTTCAAATTTCTAAAATACACCATATGTGAAAAATGTAAATTTTTCACTGTGTCTATTGTAGGTACACCATACTTGAACAGAGAATGTTATTATCAAGGACTTAAGTAAACTGTTAAGTACAAAGCAATGTCAAAATTAATTCTTCCAAGTTTTAACATCATCTAGACAAAAACAAAATGCAGCAAGTCTACTCCTCAGGGAAGGCAATAGATTGTATAGTTATCTCCTGAACAGGGTAAAATCACTACCCCACAACTATACAATCTACTACCTCACTCTGATAGAGCAATCTTTTCTTCTGAAATGAAGACTGCAACTCTTTATGGTGCATTATCAACATCAATCAAAATAAAATATACACTTATTCCAACATGCAGAAATGAGAAGCAAAAAGTATCCCAATCCCCAATCAGTCTAGTCTCTAAAATAAGCAGCAACCTGAACACTATTAAGAAATGCTGCACTACAGCATTTTTACACAAGTCAATCTTAAATGCTGCACAATTAGTTATCAACTGTGTGAGGTTGTTTGGATGCAGATTTTTCTATCACCTTAGGAAAGACAGTAGATTGTATAGTTATCTCCCAGTGGTGGGTGTGACCCTAAAACTATACAACCTACTACCTCATCCCACAGTGAAGAGAATGTCCAGGGAGAATGCTGAAACTGGACCAGAGCTGGGCATCACAGGAAAGCTCTCTCCTAGGTAATCCTGGTTCTCCTGTGTGATTAAAGGAGAAAAAAAAAAGTATTAGACTACTTTCATTCACTGAATGTGAACTAAGTTGAACTGAAACAAACCTTCCAAAAATCAGCAATTTAAACTGTAGCAATATTCATGATCTAAACAGTACTTTTATTCCTTATATTTAGTATTATTCTAAATTCTTAGCTATCTGAATCCATGTATTTATAAGATTCAGAAATCATGATTTTATTGCATCTTACTTTATTTATAAACTTTAATTTTCTTAAGTTATCAGAACACTTATCCTTCCCTTGAGAAACCCAAAAACTCCATTACAAAGGAGGAACAGAAGATCCTCTAAAACACAAAAGTTCTGTACAGTATGCATAATCTATGATTAAAGGAACGGCAAAAAATATACAGAGATTCTAATTTTTAAATTAACGTACTCATGTATTCCATGCCGGCAAAGAAAGGCACTGTGAAGATCAAAGTGTGGAATCAAGCTATTTAACGTTTTGGTACAATACTCTCTGAACTAAGCAATATGATCAGCTTAGTTTTATAATCTAAATCTTACAAAGCTAAATCATATTAAACATCAGTCTTCAATTTACTTATTTCATACTTAACAGACAGCTACCACAAAGATTTCTTGATTTGTTAAGGAATGCACCAAATTTAATGTCAAGGAAAATTACTAAGTGGTGACTTACTAACAACCAAAACCTATAATCAAAACCATTTTTATGACATACAGCTCCATGTTATTAGAATTGAAAGTTCAGAAGTAACCCCTATACATTGGGTCAACCAATTTTCAACAAGAGTGCCACAACAATTCAATGGAGAAAGAATAATTTTCAGCAAACAGTGCTGGGACAACTGAATACCCACACGCAAAGAGAATAAATCTGGGTCCCCACCATATTTAAGTAACTTAAAATGAATAACTTATTTTAAAGAAGGGTAAAGAATAGCCATTTCTCCAAAGATATGATCAATAAGCAAAAAATGGCCAAAAAGTACATAGAGAGACACTCAACATCATTTATTACTCATTAGGGAAACCTGAATCATAATGGGACAGCACTTTCAGATCCATTAGGATGGCCATAATCAAGAGAACAGAAACAAAGGAAGCATTATTGAGGATATAGAGAAATTATATTCCCAACTACAGTTGGAATGTAAAATGGGTCAGGTGCTTTGGAAAGTTTAGCAGTTCATCAGAAAGTTAATTCCACTCATAGTTATATTCCTAAGAAAATTAGACACAAAACTTGTATATGAAATGTTCACAGCATTTGGAGTCAACAAAAGTCAAGGTTCAAACCCTGGCCCAACCTACTCACTGCCACTGAAGCCATGTGCAAGTAACTTAAGCTTTTCTAAGGTCTCTGTAACATCAATTAATTGGACTAAATCATCTGTAATGGTAAGGGAAAAAGATTTACCACACCCTCGATATACATATGGCCCAACATTAAGCCCCTTCATGTGTGCCATCTTATGTAAGTCATATCATCTCTGTTTTACATAGGTGGAAACTGGTGCCAAGAAGTTTAATAACCTGTTCCAAATTATTGAGATCTCCAAACTTATCATATCTGAGCCCATTTCAATTCTACAAGGCCAGATGATGATTCAGGCATGAACATGCAAAAAACCGCCCCTAAAAAGTCAGGGCTTTACAAGCCACTAGATGGTGATTGCAGCCATGAAATTAAAAGATGCTTACTCCTTGGAAGGAAAGTTATGACCAATCTAGATAGCATATTCAAAAGCAGAGATATTACTTTGCCAACAAAGGTCCATCTAGTCAAAGCTATGGATTTTCCAGTGGTCATGTATGGATGTGAGAGTTGGACTGTGAAGAAAGCTGAGCGCCAAAGTACTAATGCTTTTGAACTGTGGTGCTGGAGAATACTCTTGCGGGTCCCTTGGACTGCAAGGAGATCCAACCAGTCCATCCTAAAGGAGATCAGTCCTGGGTGTTCACTGGAAGGACTGATGCTGAAGCTGAAACTCCAATACTTTGGCCACCTCATGCAAAGAGCTGACTCAATGGAAAAGACCCTGATGCTGGGAGGGATTGGGGGCAGGAGAAGGGAATGACAGGGGATGAGATGGCTGGATGGTATCAACGACTCGATGCATATGAGTTTGGGTGAACTCCGGGAGTTGCTGATAGACAAGGAGGCCTAGCATGCTGCAAATTCATGGGGTCGTAGAGTCGGACACGACTGAGCGACTGAACTAAACTGAAGTGATCTTTCTCCAGAACCAGCAAGTGTTGTATTAAGTCGCTCAGTCATGTCTCACTCTTTGCAACCCCATGGACTGTAGCCCGCCAGGCTCCTCTGTCCATGGGATTCTCCAGGCAAGAATACTGCAGTGGGTTGCCATTTTCTCCTCCAAAGGATCTTCCCAACCCAAGGAATGAATCCAAATACTGGTCCATGACAGAACAGTCAGACAGACTGGTCCAGACAGAACAGTTTACATCTCCCACTCCATTCCATTTTTGGCAGAATATAACAAGTAATGGGCTTGAAAATTTGAGTACATATCTACTGTTTTAACTTTTAATAAAGTTTTCAAAATCCAATACATGAATTTTGAATATATATTTTTAAAATTAAAAATTCATTATTAACTTCAGTGGGGGTTAAAAAAAAAAAACCCTGCATCAAGTTCTTCTACTCTTCAGCAGATCTCAGGTGCCAACTTCCCATTTTCAGATGGCAGGTCTATTCTAAAAGAGCCAGTTTATACCTTAAAATCTATGTCCAAGTACATGTACACTCACACACAAGGACTTACATAAAGACAACTTTCTGAAGCATCATTTCACATCTATCATCTGGAAAATTAATTAACAAATTCATCTTCTCATTTTAGGTCTACTATGAAGGGTAATAATGCAATATACAATGCCATATCTTAAATATAAGTATCAGTAAGTGAGAATACTGAACCAGCATAGTCCTTACTTTTAAAATGACAGCCAACAGTAAAACCAGCTGATACCTCTACCACAACCCTCAAGCCCAGCCCAGTTTTCTCATCTAAAACGTCTCAATCTTCATCAAACATAGGAATCTAAGATTAAATAAACACTGAATCTAAAAATGTATTCATTTTTCAACTTTGGCAAGTGTGGCCTGCTTATTTCATACTATTTAAGTTGGGAGTTTATGGGTGAGCAGCACAGCGAACAGGTATCTACTATGTAGCATCACCATTCATAATTCACAAGAAAAATATTTTGTATTTTTAAACAGTACTCACACATACACCAGAGAAGGCAACGGCACCCCACTCCAGGACTTTTGCCTAGAAAATCCCATGGACAGAGGAGCCTGGTAGGCTGCAATCTATGGGGTCGCTAGAGTAGGACACGGCTGAGCGACTTCACTTTCACTTTTCACTTTTATGCGTTGGAGAAGGAAATGGCAACCCACTCCAGTGGTCTTGCCTGAAGAATCCCAGGGACGGGGAAGCCTGGTGGGCTGCCGTCTGTGGGTTCACACAGTCGGACACGACTGAAGTGACTTAACAGCACACATACACGTCTATACATACGTAACACTAAATACTAGTATTACGGTTGCTTTAGTCACCAAGTCATCTCTGACTCTGTGCTGTGCTCATTTGTGTCAACTCTTTGCAACACTTCGGACTCCTCTGTCCATGGGATTTTTCCGGCAAGAATACTGGAATGGGTTGCCATTTTCTCCTTCCCAACCCAAGGACTGAACCCATGTCTGCTGCACTGTCAGGTAGATTCTTTACCACTGAGCCACCAGGAGAGCCAAATACTAAACTAATATAGTAAGATACTAATATTCAATACTGTTCACAAATGAACACTAACTCCTACTCTTTTATTTTATACATTATTATACACATATATTGACTTTATGATCCACTGATGGTTTTCAATCTTCAGTTTTTCAGATTAACTCTGATTACAGCAAATTTTGGAAACTAAAATCTAATAGCAAAGAGGAAGCAATGTTTAGTTAAGCAAGCTTTCAGAATACAATCCATGAACTAGAATTTATGGATTTTAAGAACCCATGGAAATGTTCACTAAGAAATAAGGTTAAATAAAACTCAACATACACACTGATCACAACTATACAATCTTTGGCTGGAGAAAGAAGTTATGTAGCTGACTAACGTGTTTTCATTCCTTAAGATTTTCCCTCTAAAGCGTATTTCAGAATCAGAGATCCAGTTTGAATCCCGGTTTCTCATTTACCTTGTCTTCAGACACATCAAGTGATAATCTCTCAGCTTTTGTTATTTCAACTCATAAAAATCAGACAAATCTTACAGGGATGTTAAGAGGAATTAGAAATAAAATACAAAAACCACAAAGTATACCAAGTGCAGAGTGGATGCTCAATAACTTTCAGCTACAACCATCAGTATTAGACAATTCTAAAACATTCTTAGACAAGACTATCAGCTAAAACTATCCGAATGTGACCTTTTACATATTTTCTTTTCTAACAGTAACACAATTTTACATGCATTTTCTATCCTGTTCACTTACTACCTCAGTCTGGAGCTTGAACTCCTCCCCTCCCCATTAAATACCCTAGTGACCAAAAGTCTCAACTCAACTTGCACAAAATGTTTCTGTGCAACATGGCAGTACAGGAAAGGAGTTTACAGGTCAGGCAACTACGTGGCAGCTGTGTTCTTTTTCAAGTTAAATAACCTCCTTGAGGTTTAGTTCTCATCTCCAGTTGGAACCTAACATCCACACCTCACAGGACTGTTCTGAAGATTAGGAACACACACAGATCATCTTAGTGATCCATCTTAATGACATCTTAGCTGACATACTTAACAAATGGTAACCATTTTTCTTAATAAATTAAACCTATTTGAGAAACTAAAAAAACTAAGACTCCACCTGCAACACAGGAGACGCAAGTACAATCCCTGGGTTGGGAAGATCCCCTAGAGGAGAAAATGGCAACCCATGCCAATATTCTTGCCTGAAAAATACCATGGACAGAGGAGCCTGGTGGGCTACAGTCCAAAGGATCACAAAGAGTTCGACACAATTGAACACAGCGCACAGCAAGACAGTTATTTTACCTTCTTGGGTATACTTGTGACAGTCAAAAATACTTATCTTCAATTAAATCATGCATCAATTTAAAATGTCCTGTGAAAAGGCAATCTACTTATTTATGTTTATCTATATTTATATTAAAGTTTCTAACACTTTTAATATTCACTTATATCTTGGTAAACGATAATGTATGACATCATATAGTTTAATATACTTGTATAGTCAACTTTGGCCAGAGTTCTTAACTTGCATCCATAATCAGCTTCAGTAACCACCAGAAATTGTATATACAATTTCTCTGCAAGTTTCCATAGTTTTTGCCACATCTGCAAAAAAGTCTATAACCAAAAGAATGTTAACTGCCATGGCATTAAAAACACATTTGAATATATATTCTAAAGGCTACATATTAATTAAAATATATCAATACCACCTTTGCATTTATCAATTTTCCTACTTAGTCCAAACACAGGCATACCCCATCTTTTCTACATACTTAATATCTATTAACACTTTGTTATTCTGAGCTAAAATGTTGTTTTCTCCAGCAATCTAATATCTCACCTTTTATATTTACATACTCCTATAAACAAAGTAGCTCATTAAAGTTCTACTTTTTACATATTTCCATCTCCATTTACATGCCATCTTACAGGTGACTAAACATTTTCTTTTTTTGGTCAAACTTTTATACAAATACAACGAAGCATTTCCTTTAGTCTCAACACCAAGTTTCACTTGATGATAAACACAAATCAAAATTAGAACACTGGTTACTTAATACAATTTCCTTCAAACACTCAGTTGAATATTAATAAAATTATCTGATGATGATGGCTGAATATTTAAACATAAATACATATACAAATTCTCCAATTGTATTTTGATTCCTTTGACAGAATATAGGCATTATTTTTAGCCATGGATTGCCCCATGAAGGTTAAGTTGACAAGTGAAATTGACAAGATTAAGTTTTTGGCTATAACTAAGTTTTACTAACAAAATTAACCCACTTTTAATCTAAGATCTTAATTTCTTTTTTGAGAGGGGCTGAATTTTTTTAGATGGAGGTATAATTGACATATACCATTGTATTAGTTCCAGGTGTACAATGTAATTTGTTATTGTATAACTGTGAAATGATCACCACAGTAATCTAGCTACATCCACTAAACTTGTTATCCTACCAAATACTGCACTAAGCCTGAGACTCATGTTGAGACTCATGTTAAGTTTTAAAAGCTAAGTACTAGGTCATGTTTTCCAAAAGGACCATTTCCTTTCATTCACTTAGACACATAACATAAGGCATTCTAGATTAGATGAAACTATCTAAATTCTGAAATTTAAAAAAATGTCAGTTCAATTCCCAATATTCCTCTGAAGATTCTGCAATGCAAATTGTTAATCTAGGGCCAACATCCCTGCTGTTAAGTACATTCTAAGCTACCTCCCTATATTCTGCTACACACCCTATAATGCACACAAATATTTCGGGTAAAGCAGAGTACTCCACTTGGGTGACTTGTTCTGCTTAGTGGTCCTTATATATACACCATTATTTCTCAATCCTATCATATTCGACCTTCCTATCCTTAATTATACTGATATGTACCCAGGTTGAAAAGTCACCGTTTAATTCACACAATCCCCAAAGTCAAGAAAAGGTGGCTTCTTGTCATTAAATCCAGATTCCCCAGTTTACTATAACCAACCGTATCCTTAGTCTACAATGTACAAGAAAAATATTCTATAACTGACTAAAAAACTGGGGAGAAGGGAAGAAACGGCCAAGTGAACAAGTAGTTTAACTTCATAATGAATACTGGCACAAAGCAGAAAAAGCAGATTAAAGGAACATCATCATTAATATCTGCTATTTTAAAACAAATCATTCAAAATCTCCTAAAACATTCCTAGAGAAGCAAAAGTGATACTTAATGAAAGCATAGTTGTCATCTGCCTCAGAGTCCTTAAATCTTATACCCAGAAAGAGCCTAAGAAATCAACTGATGAAACTGCCTCACATTTGAGATGAGGCCACAGACAGAGGGGACATTTTCAGCTGATAATCTGAAACACACTTAGCCAGAGAAAGCCAATTTCTGAAGAGCAGCTAAGCAATCCACTATCCATTTGGTGTGGTAGTCAGTAGCCACATGTCACTCGAGCACCAGAAATGTGACTAGCTCCAAATGAGATGTGCTGTTACCGTAAAAGACACTCTGGATTTCAAAGACTTAATATAAAGCAAAATAAAAAAGCCAGTAGCTCTCTTTTTATCCTAAGTGACTGTGCAATGTTTAGTACACCCACAGTCAAAGATCATACAGTGATCAAGCCTTCTTTATTCCACCCGAGGTCACATTAGGGCAATGTTGACAACTCATTGCTGGGGATCCAAATTCTCATCCTGTGCTGTGCTAAGTGGCTTCAGTTGTGTCTGATTCTCTGCGATCCAATGGAGCCCACCAGCCTCCTCAGTCCGTGGGTTCTCCAGGCAAGCATACTGGAGTGGCTTGCCATGCCCTCCTCCAGGGGATGTTTCGGACCCAAGGATCGAACCCACGTCTCTTATTGTCTCCTGCACTGGCAGGCAGATTCTTTACCACTAGCGCCACCTGGGCATGTACATGGAAAAATCATTCATCAGTTAATATTCTGGGGTGAAGAGCTTTTACTGTCTAAATAAAAGCTTCTCCAGATTTAAAAACATTAAGTGATTAAAATGCATGCTGGCCACTGATTGCTAGCTCCTGAAAACAAAAGTGAAAGGAACATGTTCCACCAAGTATAAATAACCAGGGCCACTTTTAATACTCCTTAAAAGACCAGTGATATAAATGGGGGGGGGGGGGGGGGGGAACGCATTAGAAGAAATGTTCTCCAAACTTTTTTGATACTCATCTTCAGAGAAGTATTTTTGAAGGAATAAACATCATACAACAGAATCATCAGTTTCATATAACAAACTATTGATACTATTTTCTGTTTTTAAAAAATTCTGACCACCCACTGACTTGATTTCATAACCCAGTAAGTCAGGACCTACAGTTTGAAGAACTTGATTTAGGATTCATTTTCATCAATTTCCACTACAAAGCTATTAACTGTTCAAAGAAAAAGCACACAAATATCTATAGTGTGTTGTACTCTAAACCAAGAAATTCTAGTTAATGCTAACCACTCCACTCTCAAAGTTCACAAGTTTCACAATACTACCTAACTGGGTATAGTAAATCAAACACCCTCAAAAAACCACCGAAGTAACTTACAAAACGTTACTTAACTACATATATTTTCTGAATATTCTATAAACGAATCAGACTGCCATACAGCAGAAAAACTTGGACAAAGGACACTTATTATACTTTCTGAACAGCGTTTCAATTTAAAATTTAACGTTTTAAACAAGTGCGTGATTTTCTGGCCATCAGAAATGAATGAGGACTGCTAAATGAGGTTTTTACTCTAGCAACTGCGTGCCAAGAAAATAATCATCAGTAAAGTTACAAATAAAAAAAACTCATCCAGTCTTCTGATTTACTTAAAGAATTCAACATTCACTATCCCCGATGCCTTTTCCCATTTGCCAGCCCTCTCAAAATCGAGAAGTCTATTTTAAAAAGCTTTAGAGTTGACCTCTGACACAGAGGCAGGGGGGCCAGGCCGTACTGTAAAAGTTGGAAAGACTGAAGGCCATCGCTAGCCAAGGACATAAAGGTTACGCATTCCTCACACCGGAATCCTCCAGGAACGTGCATCAGCCAACCTGCTTCCAGGGTGTGCAGCCCCCAAGTCAGGGATGGGGCCGCTGGCTGGGGCCCAGGTCGCCATGCATGAGCCCGTCCCCCCGGGATCCCACTTCCTCCCGCCCGCCCTCTCCACTGCCAAGGACGGCCGCAGGGGTGGACCGGCTGCACAGCTGCTCCAGGACCGGAGGCTGAGTTAGGCCGGCGGATTAACAGCAGCGAGGTAGCCCAGAGCCTGCCCGCCCGCTTGTCCCGGCCCTCCCCCGCACTTCCTACCTTCCCTCTGGCATCCCAGCCCCCAAGGCCAAGGTCTCCCCTGCCCACAAACCTGATAGCGGAAGTGACGTCAGGGGACCTGGCGCTGTCCACAGCCAGTCACGCCATAGCGGGAGGGAACGCTGGCCAATGGGCAAGGCGCGGGGGCGGGACTTCCCCCGCCCAAGTTTGATTGAAGTTGGGGGAGGGGCGGGGTGAAGAATGTGAAGAATGACCCCTCCCCCCGTCCGTGAGGCGCTGGGCGGGAAGCGGAGGGGGTTGGGACCGACCACGCCACGCGGCGCCCATCCCCCACCCGCGCCACCACCTACTGCGGCCTCTGCTCTCAACCCGCCCGCCCAGCTCGCTCCAGCCCTTCAGGCCTCCACCAACCGGTTCGCAACACTCCCGTTTTCCCACCGCCGCCGGGGGGGGTCCGAGAGATGGAAAATGGCGGCCCCGCGCTCGCCGTCCCGCCTCTGTACCCACCTCAGGCTTGCGGAGGAGGCCGCCGCCTGCCGCTGCCCTCCGCGGGGACAGCCCAGCCCTCGCGCCCGCCGCCCGCCGCCACCCGAGAGCTGCACACGAGGACCCGGATGGAGGAGGCGCGGGCGGGCGGGCCGCAGCAGCCAGAGGGAAGGCAGCGCGGGCGCCGGGAGGCTGAGGCAGGGGCGGGCTCGAGAGCAGCGCACGAACTCATTGGCGGGACCTTTTGACTGACGTGTGTGTCGCCCTTTTGCCTCAGCCGAGTTGGGCTGGCCGGACCCCACTGGAGAAGGCATCTGGACCCGCCCCGTACTGGGCGGCCTTCGGAGGAGGGGCGGGCGGGACCCGCCCGGGACCCGCCCACTTTGCCGCTCCCCGTTTCTTATTGGACCGCTGGGAGAGTGGTGGCGCAGAATCCTGCCTCTGCTTGTGAAGGACCGGCGCCGTCACGTGGCCTTCGAAATCGCGCCGGGCTGCGGTACGCCGCGCTCTGGCTTTAGGACGGTGTACCGCAAGCCTCACAAAGGACTGTCCCGCTCGCCGTCACCCACTCCGCGCCTCCCCTCGAGGACTTAGACCGACCCGCTTTGCCTCAGTTTACCCGCAAGTAGGTGAAGCAGTCCTGTCCGCCGTTTGCCCCAGGTTTTGAAGATTCTTGTTTTTTCAAAGTAATCCATAATTTTCCTAACTTAATAATAGCTTAAAACATGGTTCGTCCATGCCGATTATAACTTTCCAAACTCCGGAAAGCACTGGTTGAGTACCCTTTCAGATCTCTTTATGGCTGGGAGTCCACCACCTGCACCTCACTGTTTCTCTTAACTCACTGCTACTTTGTGCACAAGATACTAAAAAAAGACAAAACGCATTCTCATGGATAACAGAACTGTTTTTAACAGCACTAAAAATTTACCTGGTGCGTCTACATTTATGATCTCAGATGGCACTATGCTAGTATTCGTCTTAGTGCATGCAAAAAATGCCAAAGTGGTTACTTAGTTAATTTTGTGGGCTGAAATGAACAAGAGATGAGACAAAACTTGAACTTGGACCTGAAAGATGAGCATGATTTAGGACTTACAGAAAGAAGATGTATTCAGAAAGAAGAGCATAGGCCCACTGGGCTGGCTGGAGTTACGCTGTAGAGAGATGGAATCCTCATCCTTGTCTGTCCCCAGTACCTATCACAGTAGGAGTGTGGCAGTCTGGGAGTGTAAAAAATTCTGTCGAATGGAACCAGTATCAATGATGTAGGCTGAGGTGGGAGGAAAATGCAGAAAGGAAACAGGTCAGGATGTTGTTCAGTTTTGAGATGAGAGGTGATGGGATTCAGCTACACAACAGCGACCCCACAGCACTATGAACTTTAGTGACGTTTTCTTCACATGTTCACCTACAAGTGGTTAGTAAGGTTGAAAAAGTATATATGAATTATATTATGCTCTACTTTCCAATCCGTGCTTCATTTTCTACCCTTGAAGGCCAACCAAACAATGCTGAAGTCTATAAAGAAAAAGATTAATAGATTTGTCCATATGAGTGAAAACACAATTAAAAAAAAAACCTTTAAAGTTAAAAGACAAGTGACAAATTGGAAAAACAATTTTGTATAATACATAGCAAACAAACATTAATTAGAATGTCTAGTGGTCAGGAGCAGGGACCTGAAACCAGGCTGCTAACTTTGAACCCTGATTCTACTTCTTCCCAACTAGACAGCTATGGACTTACCAAACCACTTATTCTCTCTGTCTCGGGTTCTCATCTGTAAAATGGAGATGACAACATCAGTTACCTTATAGTATTGTAAGGATTAAATGAGTAAACTTTACACGTGCTTAGAACAATGCTAGATAATAAAAGCATTATGTAAGTGTTTGTTAATGTTAATCCTTAATATATAAAGTGGATTTTTTTCAAATCAGTAGTTAAAAGTGAATGACCCATTAAAATATAAACAAAAGATAAACTGTCAGTTCAACTGTCAATCTTATTAGCTATCAAATAAATACAAATCAAGTTGTCTCCCAGGTCATCATAGGTCATCTCTTAAACATTCCGTGAATAAATATGATGGTGATGTAAACCTAAATTTATCAGTATAGGAAGACTGCGACTTACATTGTTATGAGAGAAATAGGTATATGACATGACCTTATAAATTTTAAACAGTTACCTCTGGGATTACTTGCAAACTTTATTGTCTTTACACCCTTCTTGGCAGTAAGTATGAATTGCTCTCATAATCAGGAAAAAAGTATAAAAGTTATCCAGAAACATTTATTTGTTCCCCCATAACCCTTGTCTCCTTTGTCTGTATTAAACAGAAACCAGGTTCTTAGGTGACAACAGAACTAGAGTGCCCTAAGATGTAACCATGGGGTCGCTAAGAGTTGGACACGACTGCGCGACTTCACTTTCACTTTTCACTTTCATGCATTGGAGAAGGAAATGGCAACCCACTCCAGTGTTCTTGCCTGGAGAATCACAGGGATGGGTGAGCTGCCGTCTCTGGGGTCGCACAGAGTCGAACACGTCTGAAGCGACTTAGCAGCAGCAGCAAGATGTAACCATCTGACTAAGTGCTGGCTTGAGATGTGAACAAAGTTTTTGGCTTCTGCCCTCCAAAGGAGGGACTTGCTCTTTCTCTCTGCTTTTCTGATTTCCAGCTGCCTAAGTAGAATGGAATATGGTGGAGAACCTCATGAAACAAATCCCAGCCCCCTTCTGATGTCATACTGTGCTCTCCACTTAAGCTTGAATTTGAAAGAGATGTGACTTATTTAAGCCCCTAAAGTTTGGAGAAACTTTCATAGGAAGCCAGCCTGACCAGCTGGGCAAGCTCATGCAGTGTGCTCTCATTGTGTGTGTGGATTCTTAGGAGATAGAGAGGGCATATTGTGGGAAGAACATGAAGTTTTTGGAATAGAGCAAACTTGGATGAAAGGCCCAGCTCCTGTGTCCCAGGGGCACCCTTGGACGGAGACTGTGTGTTCAATTAAATCATAGTAGGGTATGATTTGGAACTGCTGAGTGATGAACAGAAGCTGGTTGTCTTCACAGTCATTGTGAGAAAGGGTGGCAAGAGCTGCATTTGAATCCTTGCTTGGGACCACTCCAGTATTCTTGGGCTTCCTCTACAGCTCAGCTGGTAAAGAATCTGCCTGCAATTCGGGAGACCTGGGTTTGATCCCTGGGTTGGGAAGGTCCCCTGGAGAAGGAAAAGGTTACCCACTCCAGTATTCTGGCTTGGAGAATTTCATGGACAGTCCATGGAGTTGCAAAGAGTTGGACATGACTGAGTGACTTTCACTTTCACACCAAGGGGATGACCTTGTTGGCAATGCAGATCAGCCTGTCATAAGTCTTAGGTTCAAATTAGAGCTTGTTCCCATACTTCACCCTACCCCCAGCCTGACCTCAACCTCCCTTTCTACTCCCAATGCTTGTGGGAGTCCAGCACCTGCCGCTGCTCAGGCCTCCTGGAATGGTCATCTTTATCCTCACCTAGCCAGTCATGGTCATCCAGATCTTTTCTGACCACCCAGTCTATCTCCTACCATCACTCTTTCACCATTCTATTTTATAACACGTTCGGCATGTTAGCCCACTTTGAGCCCATCTTGCTTGTGTTCTTGTTCTCCCCACGAGAGCAAGAACCTTGTCTGAATATTCACAGCTGTGTCCCCATGTTCTAGAACAGGACCCTGTACACAAAGTAGATGCTTTATTATCTCTTAAAGTGTAGAATTACAAGCAAAGACTAGGGCAGTTCATAGTGGAGGCTGAGCTCAAAGGATAGAAATTTTACCAGCAGGAGTCCAGGAAGTGAGAGCCTTAACCAGTAGACCATATGAAAAGCAGAGGGAGCAGCAGCCAGATGGGCCAGGAAAAGGAAGAGGTTTGGAGTCCTGAGAAGACCCACAGACTTCCATGGCTGGAATTCCTGGAGTAGCCAACCCCAAATGACCAGAGGCCTTGCCATCTCAGATCCCACTTCTTGTCCACAAAAGTTGCTGTGGAGGCAACCTCAGGACAGAGTCTTCCCTCCACCTTTGTGTGTGTGTGTATGTGTGTGTTAGTGGCTCAGTCATATCCGACTCTTTATGACCCCATGGACTGTAGCCCACCAGGCTTCTCTGTCCATGGACTTCTCCAGGCAAGAATACTGGAGTGGGTAGCCATTCCCTTCTCCAGGGGATCTTCCTGACCCAGAGATCAAACCTGGGTCTCCCACATTGCAGGCAGATTCTTTACCATCTGAGCCACCAGGAAAGCCCCCACCTTTGTTTACCTGCGACTAAAACTACTGAAGTAAAGAAAACACATTCCAGGGAACACTCTCTGACCCTGCCCTCCATCACCACCCCTCCCCAGGTGAGACTGGTGCTCTTTGTGCAGCTGCTTCCTCTGGCCCCTCACTCAGCATGCTGGGTCCAGATACTCAATTTGCCTTTTGGTCTCCCTGCTTTTTACAGCAGATTCCCTTATCTTTAATTTTGCCCTTAATCTTGGGGCCCTGCCTCAGTGGGCCCAGGTTTTAGCTTGGAGCCTGGGGGACATGACCTTTTAAACTGTGGTGTTGGAGAAGACTCTTGAGAGTCCCTTGAACCTCAAGGAGAACAAACCAACCAATCCTAAAGGAAATCAGTCCTGAATGTTCATTGGAAGGACTGGTGCTGAAGCCGAAGCTCTAATACTTTGGCCACCTGATGCTAAGAACTGACTCATTGGAAAAGACCCTTGTGCTGGGAAAGATTGAAGGCAGGAGGAGAAGGGGATGACAGAGGATGAGATGGTTGAATGGCATCCCCAACTCAATGGACATGAGTTTGAGTAAGCTCCAGGTGTTGGTGATGGACAGGGAAGCCTGGCGTGCTGCAGTCCATGGGATCACAAAGATTCAGACACGACTGAGCCACTGAACTGAATGGGGGACATGTTGATTTGGAGATTGATGTCTGGTCAGTGCCTCTGGCAATCTCACCCACTCTAAGTGCTGATGGCTCCAAAGGTCTCCTGTTTTCCTATGTAAGTGCCAGAATTTCTGTCTAAGAGTCACAGTGGAAGAAGAGAGGCCCCAGGTTTGGCCTACACCCCCAGTATCCCTAGGGTGAAGTGGGCCATTATTATATTGTTGTTATAGTGTTCACTTTAGCCAGAGGTTGCAAACTGGTGATGTCCTGGAAGTCACATCTAGTTCGCAGAAGTGCTTTGTGATGCCCCTGCAATGTTTTAAATCTATTTTTAATTAGCTGACAGCTTTCAAAATAATCGAGATATTTAATGCTAAAAAGTCTAGATTTCTTGCTCTTCTCAAAAAAACTAGAATCTCTGGCTACACTCAGCCAGCATTTCAACAGGACAATATTTTCTTTATGCACAAAATGGGCTCTGCTATTTGTCACAGGCCCCACCCTTCCCTCCACCTCCAGCCTGCTTTGTTTTGTTACAAGCCTGGCTCCCGTGGTCATCTGAATATGCGTCCTTGCTGCCTCCACTTTGGGGCACTGTTCCTGTCCCACTTGGACCATGGGATTTGGGTCTAGATCAAGCAGAGTCCTTTCCTGAGGATGTCTTAAACAGGAACTGGGAGAAGAGAACCCCTTAGTCCTGGACCCCAAGCTATGACAGGGAAGAAGGGATCCTTCTGCAGGAAAGCAGCAAAGCAAGCTTGAGAAGCAGAGACAAAAGAGAGGGGGGCTTCCGGTCGCAATTGAGTCTAGTTCCTATCATCCCTGAGGCAGCCCTACCCTTTCCCCAGTGCACAGTTGTGACTAACAATGAGGTAGCGGGAAGGAGAATGGGCTTGAGAATGATACAGATCTGCCACTCTGCGATTTTGGCTGAACCACTGATAACCTTCTGAGTTTCTTCATCTGTGCAGTGGGGACACTATAGCTTACCTCCTAAGATGGGGTGGGGTTCCAATAATGTCATCTATGTGAAGCATTAGATGTAATGCGTGTGCATAACACATGCTACTAAGGATTCCATAAACAGTGAATTTTATGGTAGATGTTTACTAAAAACTGATCAGTTAGAGTTAAGAAGAGTGAGCGCCTTCCTGAAGAATAGTAGCAGTGTTCTTTAAGGAGATAAATCCTAATCAGTACTGCCTTCAGAGACTCAGGTAGCCTGGAAGAAGCTAAGCCTCTACCAGGAGGAGCTGGATTTGCATAACAGTTCTCCCTTTCAATGACTGTGTCCACTTGGAATATTTACTTAAATTCTCTGACCCTGAGGTTCCTCCTCTAAAATGGAGACACACTCAGTCACGTCTGACTCTTTGTGATCCCATGGACTGTAGCCCGCCAGGTTCCTCTGTCCATGGGGATTCTCTGTCCAGTAGGATTCCCTACTGGAGTGGGTTGCCATGCTGTCCTCCAGGGGATTTTCCCAACTCAACCCAGGGATCGAACCCATGTCTCCCACATTGCAGGCGGATTCTTTACCGATTGAGCCAGCAGGGAAGCCCAAGAATACTGGAGAGGGTAGCCCATCCCTTCTCCAGGGGATCTTCCCGAACCAGGAATCAAACCAAGGTCTTCCGCATTACAGACCTATTCTTTACCAGTTGAGCTACCCAAGAAACCCATCTTTTTCAGTTATTTTGAGAATGAAAGTAACTCATTAATGTAAGAATGGCTAGTAGTGTTTGTGTCCTAAGCATTCAATAAATTGTATTTATTGTGATGGAAAAACAACAAAAGCCACAGTCCAGAGCTAGCCAAAGGTTTCATTTCTGGGGGAGTCATTGCTATTGTGCTTTCTACTATCTGAGGCTCAACTGAGCTAAAAGTGCACACTAAGTCATCAGAACACAAAGCTTTTCTGTTCAGTTTGTGCCAAGAACTCACCTCCTGCACCACCCACCCCGACTGCCAAATTAGCAGCCCCCATGATTCAAACCCTCCTATGTGAGCCTCAAGCAAGTAGTTTTTAAAGCAGATTTCCATTTAAAAAAGAAGAAAAAAAGGCTTTGGATGATCAACACAAGACCAAAATCAAAAGAGAAACCACAATGTAGAATTTTTTAATTTTCTTTTTAAGAAGCAAAGTCTAGCAACTTTCAAGTTACAGACAAAATGATAAAAGTTGTTGACATCTTGAGACCAAAATAATACCTTACACGGTTGATTCTCTAGAACCAATCTCACTTCCTTGTACTGAGTAAGCATGAGATGGGTTCCTAGGAAGCTTTGCCTCTTGATTTGGTTTTGGCCCTGAGCCCGACACTGCCTTGCACAAAATATCCTCAAGCACTTGTTGCGACAGACGGCCCTGCATGGCACAGCCTGCCTGCCAGGCCTCTTGGAGCCCAGCCATGCTGGCCGGCACTTGGTCAGTCTCAGGCGGGGCAAAGGCAGTGATGTCTATTCCTCTAATGAGCTCTTGAAAATAGCGCCTGATGGAAATAGTGTCCTTGGTGGGGACTGTGGGGGACACGCTGCCCTCCACGAGTCTCTTCATCTCCCCCTTGAGCCTTTTATGCTCTTGGAGAAATTGCACTGTGTTAGCATGATGCTGCAGGAGCATCTTCATCTGCTGGTAAAGCTCTCGGGGGGCTTCAAGTTCCCGGGCAACCAGCTGTAACTTCTCCAGCTTGGAGCAGTGCTCACTCTGCAGTTGCTTTTTCAAGGTGGCAATACGACATTTGATGCCACTGAGCAGGCTGTCTCCTATGGCGTCGATCATGGCCATTGTGTCAGTGGCGCTGGTAGAGAGTTCCCTGATGAGCTTCTCCATGTCCTGTGGAGGCAGCATGAACAATTCTTAGGAAAGACCTTCAGCATTCAGGCCTGGGCACCTGGTTCATGGCATTGCCTCTTCTCCACTACTGAACCAAGAACTCCTTAGGGGTGGTGCCCACTGCTAGCTGCTAGCCTACTACCCTTTTTTCAACTCTTTCCTACCAAAGAACCCTGATTCTTCCAGCCAGTGATGTGTGGGCAGCTAAAAATACTTACATTCATTTCCTGCTTTCCTTGTAGTTCGGGGTGACAAGGCATGCAACAGAAGCAGAAGTCTGAGTTATTGGGTGCGGCTTCTGGGAAAGCTGCCTAAAAGTAGATGCTTCTGGGACAAGTCTTGATCCTTCCCCTTTCTCCTGCCAGGACCTGGGGTCAATGCCCCATGGAGTAGGCTCCTGGTAACCTTGTGCTGACAGGAGCACGCACGGCAAAGCTGAGAGAAAAGGGTGGAGCATCATGGGGCCACTAAGCTGGCATTCTTGACTTTCTACCTATGGCCATTTCATTAAGTTAAAAAATAAATAGAATCTCTAATTTTTAAAAAACCTTCAGTTTGTGAATTTCTATTACAATCAAACGTACACCCTTACTAAAAGAATACTCAAGTGGAAGGAGTTACCTGAATATTTTGAAGGGAATGAAATCACAAACCATCCATTGTGATCTTGCTAGAAAAAGTCAAGGTCTCTTACTCTGGACTCCATGACCTACAGTGCCCTTCCCCGTCTGGTCAGCTTGTCCTGCAGCTCATCCTGTCAGCCTCAGCTCTGCATCACCTCTGTGATCAGGTCTCCCCTCGGGGGGAAGGAGTGTAGGGGAAACAGCTGTAGAGGCACTCGGAGGTAAGGCCAGGCAGCCCCTAGGTGTGCTTGTGGCTCTTACATCTGAATAGTCCTGCATCTTAGATTCCTGCCTTGAGGAAAGGAGATCATGGGTGCTGAAGAGAACTAAATGAGATGATGGACATATAGTGCCTAACACCAGACCAGCATGTAGTAGGCACTTAACAAATTCATCTTCCATGGGATGAAGAGATTCTTCCATTCTATTGATAAATGTTTCTATAGGTCTCATATATGTCACCGTGGCTCCCAATAGTACAATATAATAGTACAATAAGCAGGGTGACAATATAAAGCCTTGACATACTCTTTTCCCAATTTGGAACCAGTCTGTTGTTCCACGTCCAGTTCTAACTATTGCTTCTTGACCTGCATACAGATTTCTCAGGAGGCACGTCAGGTGGTCGTCTGGTATTCCCATTGCATTAAGAATTCTGCACAGTTTGTTGTGATGCACACAGTCAAAGGCTTTGGCATAGTCAATAAAGCAGAAACAGATGTTTTTTCTGGAACTCTCTTGTTTTTTCGATGATTCAGCGGATGTTGGCAATTTGATCTCTGGTTCGTCTGCCTTTGCTAAATCCAGCTAGAACATCTGGAAGTTCATGGTTCACATACTGTTGAAGCCTGGCTTGGAGAATTTTGAGCATTACTTTGCTAGCGTGTGAGATGAGTGCAATTGTGCGATAGTTTGAGCATTCTTTGGCATTGCCCTTCTTAGGGATTGGAATGAAAACTGACCTTTTCCAGTCCTGTGTCTACTGCTGAGTTTTTCAAATGTGGTGGCATATTGAGTGCAGCACTTTCACAGCATCATTTTTTAGGATTTGAAATAGCTCAACTGGAATTCCATCACCTCCACTAGCTTTGTTCATAGTGATGCTTCCTAAGGTCCACTTGACTTCGCATTCCAGAATATCTGGCTCTAGGTGAGTGATCACACCATTGTGGTTATCTGGGTCATGAAGATCTTTTTTGTATAGTTCTTCTGTGTATTCTGGCCACCTCTTCTTAATATCGTCTGCTTCTGTTAGGTCCCTACCATTTCTGTCCTTTATTGTTTCCATCTTTGCATGAAATGTTCCCTTGATATCTCTAATTTTCTTCGAGATCCCTAGTCTTTCCCATTCTATTGTTTTCCTCTATTTCTTTGCACTGATCACTGAAGAATCAAATGGGTATATCTTTCCTTTTCTCCTTTGCCTTGAGCTTCTCTTGTTTTCTCAGCTATTTGTAAGGCCTCCTCAGACAACCATTTTGCCTTTTTGCATTTCTTTTTCTTGGGTATGGTCTTGATCACTGCCTCCTGTACAATGTCATGAACCTCCATCTATAGTTCTTCAGGCACTGTGTCTATCAGATCTAATCCCTTGAATCTATTTGTCACTTCCACTGTATAATTGTAAGGGATTTGATTTAGGTCTGCATTCAGTTCAGTTCAGTTCAGTCGCTCAGTCATGTCCGACTCTTTGTGACCCCATGAATCGCAGCACGCCAGGCTTCCCTGTCCATCACCAACTCCCAGAGTTCACTCAGACTCACGTCCATCGAGTCAGTGATGCCATCCAGCCATCTCATGCTCTGTTGTCCCTTTCTCCTCCTGCTCCCAATCTCTCCCAGCATCAGAGTCTTTTCCAATGAGTCAGCTCTTCACATGAGGTGGCCAAAGTACTGGAGTTTCAGCTTTAGCATCATTCCTTCCAAAGAAATCCCAGGGCTGATCTCCTTCAGAATGGACTGGTTGGATCTCCTTGCAGTCCAAGGGACTCTCAAGAGTCTTCTCCAACACCACAGTTCAAAAGCATCCATTTTTTGGCACTCACCCTTCTTCACAGTCCAACTCTCACATCCATACGTGACCACAGGAAAAACCATAGCCTTGACTAGACAGACCTTTGTTGGCAAAGTAATGTCTCTGCTTTTGAATATGCTGTCTAGGTTGGTCATAACTTTCCTTCCAAGGAGTAAGCGTCTTTTAATTTCATGTCTGCAGTCACCATCTGCAGTGATTTTGGAGCCCCCCAAAATAAAGTCTGACACTGTTTCCACTGTTTCTCTATCTATTTCCCATGACGTGATGGGACCGGATGCCATGATCGTTTTCTGAATGTTGAGCTTTAAGCCAACTTTTTCACTCTCCTCTTTCACTTTCATCAAGAGGTTTTTTAGTTCACTTTCTGCCATAAGGTTGGTGTCATCTGCATATCTGAGGTTATTGATATTTAAAATGGTGTATAAAATAACCACGTTTATTTAAGAATGTATTCCAATATCAAACAGCAAATTTCAACAATGCAAAACTGCAATTACTTTAATATATTTTCTTTTCTCTTGGGTTTTGAAACCTAGAAGAGGAAGAGCTGAACCAGTTAACTTTTTAAAAAATTACCAAATTGTTTTCCAAAGTGTTTGTACAATTTTACATTCCCAGCAGCAGTGTATGAGAGTTCCTTACCCAGAGTCCCCTACATCCACACAAACACTTGATCTATCATTTCAGATAGATGTGTAGCTGTATCTCATTGTGGTTTTCATTTGCATTTCCCTAATAACTGAGAATCTTTTCATATACTGTTTGCCATCTGCATAGCTCATTTGGTGTAAAGTCTATGCTAATATTTTGCCTATTTTAATTGATTTGTTTGTTTTCTTTTTTTTTGGCCACACTCTGAGCCATGCAGGATCTTAGTTCCCTGACCAAGGATTGAACTTGTGCTCCCTGTACTGGGAACGTGGAGTCTTAACCCCTGGACTGCCAGGGAAGTCCCCAAGCTGTTTGTTTTCTTATTGTTGAGTTTTGAGAGTTCTTTATATACTCTTTATCTTTTATCAGATATATTTTTACAGAGATATTTTTCTCCTATGTTTTCTTCTACACATTGTGCGGTTTTAGTTTTATATATATATATATATATATATATATATAGGTCTACTGTCTATGTAGGATTAATTTTTGCATATAGTGTGAAGGATGGATGAAGTTTTGTTTTTCTTTTCCTTCCTTTTCTTTCTTTCTTTGTTGCTGTTGCTACATACAAAATTTCAATTGTTCCAGTACCATTTGTTGAAGAGGCTAGTCTTTCTCCACTGCACTGCTTTTGCAGTTTTGTCAAAACTCAGGTTCTATTTGTGTACAGATTTGTTTCTGGATTCTTTATTTTGTTCCATTGTTTTATTTGTCTGTCTTTATGCCAATACCATGCTCTTTCGATTACCAGAGTTTTAGATTAATTGTTGAATTCAGGTACAGTTAACCCTACAACTTTATTTCAAATTGTTTTGGTTATTCTATAACCTTTACTTTTCCACATGAGCTTTAGAATCACCCAGTCATTAAAAAAAAAAAAAAAAAAAAGTATGCTGGGATGTTAATTGTGATTGCATGAAATCTGTTGAAGTATTTGGGTAGAACTGACATGTCAATAACACTGAGTTTTGCTATGCATGAAGAGTATATATTCTGCCATTTATTTACTAATAGATCCTCTTAATTTCTCTCAGCAATAGTTATTTTGTTTTGCTTCTTCCTTTCCTATCTGAATGCTTTTATTTTTCTTGCCTAGTTGTACTGGTTAGAACTCCAGTACAATGTTAAATTGCAGTGATGAGAACAACATCATTGTCTTATTTCTGATCTTGTTGGGGGTGAATATTCAGTGTTGCAAGATTAAGCATGATGTTAGTTGCAGGTTTTCACAGATGCCTTTTATTATCTTCTATGTTGTGGTATAATGGGAAATATATGGCCTTTGTCCCTGGTTCCTGGTACAAAGCTCATAAAATTCTTGGAATTTCCTGAGTGATAGGTATAGATTTTGTTATTCATAATAAGCCGTATTTAAAAATATATGAGATTATACTAATTACGTGACTCTTGGTGGGTCCCTAGATAGCTTCAGGATGGATCCTGGTTGCGAGAAAGACCAAACATGACTAAAGAGTTGGAACTTTCAGCTCTACCCTCAATCTCTGGGTTTTAGCCCTACCCTCAAACTCTGGGTTTCAGCCCTGCCCTCAACTGGCGGTATAAAACTCTGAGAAGAGGAGAGGGATTAGAGATTGAGTTCAATCACCAATGGCCAATGATTTGATCAGTCGTGCCCTACATAATTGGGGAAGGAAATGGCAACCCACTCCAGTATTCTTGCCTGGAGAATTCCGTGGACAGAGGAGCCTGGTGGGCTGCCGTCTTTGGGGTCGCACAGAGTCGGACACGACTGAAGCGATTTAGCAGCAGCAACAGCCCTACATAATGGAATCTCCACAAAAACCCCTTTAGAAAGGGTTCAGGGAGCTTCCAATTGGTGAACACTGTTATGCTGGGAGGACAGGACACACGGAGAACTCATGCAAGCTACCCCTCTAAATACCCCACAGCTCTTACCTTGTCCTGTGTATCTTTTCTGTTTAGCTGTTGCTGATTTATATCCTTATAATAAAGAAGTAAAAGCAGTAAAGTGCTTTCCTGAGATCTGTGAATCATTCTAATGAATCATCAACCTGAGAAGGGGGTTGTAGGAAACCCAAGTTTATAGCCAGTTAGTCAGAAGTACAGGTGGCAACTTCAGACTTGTGACTGAAATCTGAAGTGAGGGCAGTCTTATAGCATAGCCCTTAACTGGTGAGGTCTGTATTAACTACAGATGGTTAGTGTCAGAACTGAATTAAGTTTTTGGACAATCAGTTTGGCCTCTGAGAACCAGAGCATCTGAGATATTACTAGATTGCTTAGTTTTATCAAATTAATATTGAATTCTTGCAAAAAAGTATTCTGTCTACTGAAATCATATGATTTTTCATTTTTCTTTTGTTATTATAGTGGACTACATTGATTTTTGAATGTTAGCACTGTATTCTGGAGATAAAGCCCCTTTTGCTTGTAATGTATTAGGCCTCTCATATATTTTTGGATATGATCTACAAAATTTTTAAATGAATTATTACATCAGTGTTCATAAAAGATATTGGTTGTAATTTTCTTTGCCTGGTTCTGACTTCAGGATAACCCTGGTCCTATAGAAAGAGTTGGGACAAATTCCCATTTCTTTAATTTTCTGGAAGTTTGTGTATATTTGTTATTGCCTCTTCCTTAAATGTTTGGTCGAATCATCAACAAACCTATATGGGCTTGGAGTTTTTAATGCAAGCAAGTTTTTAACTACAAATTTAACTTCTTTAACAGATAAATGGCTATTATAACATTTCTTCTGGGAGAATTTTGATCATTTGTGTCTTTCACAGAATTTAATCTAAATTGTCGAGTTTATTGCCATAAAATTGTTTGCAGTTGTCCCTTATTATGTGTTGGAGCCACTCCTCAGAAACCTGAAGAGTGATGATGTCACCACAGAAAGATGTGATGAAAAGGGCTATTACATAATGAAGCTTTCTGGAGGAGAGCAGGGCAGCTTCCAACCAGGTCTGAAATAGCTTTAAAGAGCAGAGAAAGCAGATTGGTTTGGAATTTTTATGGTGGTTATGAGCTGTGGAAGGTTCCCACAGCTAAGCTGGGCTTATGTGGTTTGAAATCCTGCAGGTGCCAAAGAAGGTTTGCTTATCAGCTTTTCCAGATTTCGATCAGAAGGGGTAGAGGGAGAAGGAAGGCTTTAAAAGCTGTGAGCAGTTTAACATTAAACATAGAGTTTGACTGTTGTATTTTAAATACCTATAGAATTTGTAGTGATGTTACCTCTCTTATTCCTGGTTTTGGTAAATAATGTTCTCTCTCCTCTCACCATCTCTATTTCCTTGAGTAGTCTGGCTAGAAGTTTAATTCTGTTGATCTTCTTGAAGAACTAGTTTTTGGTTTTATTTATTTTCTCTATTGTTTTTGGTTTTCTAGCTCATTTTTTTCTGCTCTGTCTTTATTATTTCTTTTATGCTGCTTACTTGGATTACTTCACTCTCTCTTTTTGTACTTTCCTAAGGTGGGAGCTGAGATCAGTAATACCAAGTCTTATTATTTTCTAATTTAAATTTCCCACGTGCTGCTTTAGTGGCAACCCATAATACTGATATGTTTTGCTTTCATTTTTATCCAGTGCAAAATACTTTATAATCTCCATTTTGGTTTTTCTTTGACCTATGAGTTAATCAATACATGTTATTTAATTTCCAAAAATCTGTAAGTTATTCATTTCTAATTTAATTCTGTTGTCATCAGAGAAACTCAACATTTGAAAAACTAGGATCATGGCATCCAGTCCCATCATTTCACAGCAAATAGAAGGGGGAAAAGTGGAAACAGTAACAGATTGTATTTTCTTGGGCTCCAAAATCACTGCGGATGGTAACCGCAGCCATGAAATTAAAAGACACTTGCTTCTTGGAAGGAAAGCTATGACAAACCTAGACAGTGTATTAAGAAGCAGAGACGACTTTGCCAACGAAAGTCCATGTAGTCAAAGCTATGGTTTTTCCAGTAGTCATGTACAGATGTGAGAACTGAACCATATAAAAGGCTAAATGCCAAAGAACTGATGCTTTTGAATTCTCCAGTGGTTCTGGAGAAGACTCTTGAGAGTCCCTTTGATAGCAAGGAGATCAAACCAATCAATCCTAAAGGAAATCTACCCTGAATATTCATTGGAAAGACTAATGCTGAAGATGAAGCTCCAGTACTTTAGCCACCTGAGGAGAAGAGCCGACTCATTATAAAAGACCCTGATTCTGGTAAAGATAGAAGGCAGGAGGAGAAGAGGGTGACAGAAGATGAGATGGTTGGATAGCATCACTGACTCCAAGGACATGAGTTTGAGCAAACTCTAGGAGATAATGAAGAACTGGGAAGTCTGGTGCACTGCAGTCTATGGGGTCACAAAGAGTTGGGCATGACTTAGCAACTAAACAGGGAACGTACTTTGTATAAATTGAATTTTTAAAAACGTTTAAAAAATAATTTTATTTATTTATTTATTGGCTGTGCAGACTTCTCTCTAGTTGCAGTGAGTGGTGGCTACTGTGGTTGCAGTGCACGGGGTTCTTACTGCGGTGGCTTCTGTTGTTGCAGAGTACAGGCTCTAGGGCGTGTGGGCTTCAGTAGTTTCGGCTTGAGGGCTCAGTGGTTGCGGTTTCCAGACTCTAGAACACAGGTTCAATAGCTGTGGCACACGGGCGTAGTTGCTCCATGGCATGTGGGATCCTCCTGGACCAGGGATTGAACCCATGTCTCCTGTATTGGTAGGAGGATCCTTTACCATTGAGCCAACAGAAAAGCCCCAAATCCTTTTAAATTTGTTGATACTTGTTTTATGGTCTATCTTGGTGAGCTGTGTGAACTTGAGAATGTGTTCTATTGTTGTTGGGGGGGAATGTTCCATAAATGTTAGTCAGGCCTGATTAACAATGTTGTTCAAGCTATATATTTGCAGAATTCCTGCATACCTGTTCTATCAGTTATCAAGAAAAAGATATTGAAAATTATTGATTTGTCTATTTCTCCTGGTAGTTTTGTCGGTTTTTGCTTTATATATTTTGAAGATTCCTTATTAAATGCATAAACATTTCAGACTGTTTTTATTCTCTTGATTAATTGATCCATTTACGAAAATGAAATTACCTTCTTTCTCCTTGGTATTAATAATATTATTTGGCCTGAAATCTTCTTTGCCTGATGTTAATAGAGCCACTCTGGCTTCTTTTGACTCATATTAGCATGACATGTCTCTTTCCATTCTTTCACTTTTAACCTATTTGTGTCTTCATATAAAGCACATTTATCCGAGTTGGGTCTTGATTTTTTTTTTTTTCACTATGATGAAAGCCTTTTTAATTGGAGTGTTTAGACCATTTTCAGTTGATGTGATTATTGATATGGCTAGATTTGAGTTTTATCATCTTGCTATTTGCTTCGATTTGCCCAATCTGGTTTTTGTTCCCTTCCTCCTCTCTTTCTACCTTCTTTAGGATTAATTGTGTATCTTTTATAATCCTATTTTATCTCCACTGCTGGCTTATTAGCAATAACTCTTTACTATTTTAGTGGTTGCTTGAGGGCTTATGGGCTTCCCTGGTGGCTCAAATGGTAAAGAATCTGCCTGCAATGCAGGAGACCCAGGTTTGATTCCTGGGTCGGAAAGATCCCCTGGAGAAGGGAATGTCTATCCACTCCAGTCTTCTTGCCTGGGAAATCCCATAAACAGAGGAGCCTGGCATGCTTAGTCCATGGCATTGCAAAGAATCAAACGCAACTGAGGGACTTTCACTTTCTTGAGGGCTTATAGCACACATCTTTAACTTATCACAGTCTACCTTCATCTCACCTCACATGTAGTATAAAACCCTTATCGTACTGTACCTCCATGATGTCTCTCCTAGGCTCATGCTATTGTTGTCATGTACTTTACTTTTACATGTAATGAACGTCATATGACATTGTTATTTTAAAAACAGTGAGTTATGTTTTGAAAGATTTAAATAATATGAAAACAATCTTACATATTTACGGTTTTCTTTGCCATTTCTGGTGTCCTTTATTCCTTTTAGATTCAGATTTTCCTTCTGCCTGAAGGACTTCCTATAACATTTCTTATAGTGTGAATCTGCTGGTGATGAATTCTTTCAGCTTTTGAAAGAAAGTGTTTTTATTTTGTCTTCATATTTGAAAGATATTTTCACTAGATACAGAATTCTAGGTTGACTTTTTTAAACTGATATTTTAAAGATTTTTCTCCACTGTCTTCATGCTTGGATTGTTTCCAGCAAGAAAGCAGATGTCATCCTTATTTTTGTTCTTCTGTGTGAAATATGTGTGTGTTTTTACCTTTGGGTGCTGTTAATATTTTCTCTTTATCACTGGCTTCAGCAATTTGACTATGATGTACTCTGGTATAGTTTTAGCCATATTTATTTTACTAGATGTTTGTCAAATTTCTTGGATGTATTTTTTTTATATAGTTTTCATCAAGTTTGGTAAATATTTGGCCATTATTTTTTAAGATAGTTTTCCTGTCCTTCCCCCACCCCATCATTTCCTTCAGGGACTTCAATTAGTCAAATATTGGGACACGAAGCTCTTCCCCTGCTAAGTAATTCTGTTTTAAAAAAAATTCTCACTCCTCTCTGGGTTTCATTTTGAGTAATTTCTATTGCTATGTCTTCAATTTCACAAAGCTTTTCTTCTCAGTGACTAACCTGCTGTTAATCCCACTAAGCGTATTTTTCTCTCATCTCCAGAAATTTGATTTGAATCTTTTTTATATCTTCCTTGTCTCTAACTTTTTGAAATATGGACTACAATTACAATAATTATAATTATAAATATAATTTAGCAACTGAAAAAACCAACAAATTATTATTTTCATTATGGGTCATATTTTCCTGCTTCTTTGCTTGCCTGGTAATCTTTGATGTCATACATTGTGATTTTTTACCTTGTTTGATGTTGTGTATTTTTACATTCCTATAAATCTTAATATTTTGGGAGGATACAGTTAAGTTACTTGGAAAAAATGATCTTTTAGTGCTTGCTTCCCTGGTGGCTCAGATGGTAAAGAATCTGCCTGCCAATGCAGGAGACCTGGGTTTGATCCCTGGGTTGGGAAGATCACCTGGAGAAAGGAATAACTACCCACTCCAGTGGTCTTGCCTGGATAATCCCATGGACAGAGGAGCCTATAGTCCTCGGGGTCGCAAAGAATCGGACACGACTGAGTGACTAACACTTTCATTTTCACTTCATTATTTATTAGGTGAGTCTGGAGCCATGCTCATTCTGGGACTAAGACTTCCTGAGTACTCACTTCAATGTCTCATGATTTACAAGTTTTTCCAATCTTGTTCGTGGGAACAGGCTTTGTTCTGATTCTGTTTGAGCTCCAAGCACTGCCCTCAATCTTTTCCTGTGGAGCCTTTCATGGCATAAGGTAATTTTCTCACAGACAGGTGCTGAGCTCTGTTGAACACTCAAAGGAGACTCTCTGCAGATCTCTGGTTTGTCTCTCTGTGCAGTGCTCTCTTCTCTGAACTCTGTCTTATGCACTTGAAATGTCTTGACCTCCCCAGATCTGCCAGGCTTTGCTTGGGTTCCCTCTTTCCACCCTTTCGAGCTCTCTCAAGGCAGTAAGTTATAGCAACTGTAGAGCTAATCTTGTGTATATCCTGTCTCTCAGAGATTAGTATCTTTTATTTCTTGAGGTCCAGTGTCTTGAAAACTGTTGTTCCATATATTTTTGTTTATTTTGTTTTATTTTTCCAGAAGGGAGAATAAATTCAGACTTTGTTACTCTATCTGGATCAGATGAGGAAATAATAAAAATCCAATTTTAACCAATATTTGGTATTTAGAAGAAGATCTATAAAAGTCAGCTATGATAGACAGAGATATTCTGCCCCAATCCCCCTTTCCAGAGAGGACTTACTGCCTGTCGAGGTATGACCAGCCTCCAGGTGTCAAATCCTTTGGGATTGCTGTGCCCTTCCCACATCAGCCTACATTTAGAGGCTGAGCAAAAGGACCTACAGTCTCCTGCCCATTGCAGCTCAACATAGAGTACTCTAATGGGCAAAGCTGGATCAGGCAATGCTTGTCAAGCCTGTGGTGTAGTTTGCCTTCTCCTCTGTTTCATCTACCTCCTCCTACTCTTACAGATGGCAGTCTTGGATATCTTGTACCCCAAACTCTGTCTCAGCTTCTGTTTCCAGAGACTCAACCTATGATACCAAATGTTAGGTGGCTAGTGTGGCCCAGTCCCCAGCAGCCTCTGCCTTGGCCCTTCTGCAGGTGTCCCTTCTCTACAAAAGCTAAAGTTTAGAATTTGTTTCTTAAAGACTATCTAGTCTTCAGTGTGTGTGTGTGTGTGTGACTTAGAAAATTTTGTTCTCTTGACAAATGTATCCAGAGATTGATTCCTAATATCTAAGTTTTGCAGGGCAGGGGAAAGTTATAAAATAAGGAAAATATACCATAGAAGCTAGGATGCATCTTACTTTGTCATCTTAAAAGAGTAAAGTGAAGTGAAAGTCACTCAGTCATGTCTGACTCTTTGCGACCCATGGACTATACTGCTCATGGACTTCTCCAGGCCCGAATACTGGTATGGGTAGCCATTCCCTTCTCCAGGGGATCTTCTCAACCCAGAGATAGAACCCAGGTCTCTCACACTGTAGGTGGATTCTTTACCAGCTGAGCCACCAGGGAAGCCCAAAAGAGTAAAATGGCCATTAAATGATCATTTTGGAATCCCTTTAAGCAAACAGAATTCAACCATTTCTCAACATGCACATTTCAAAACTTGACATATTTCACAACACACTTAAGGAGACTCACTCTCTAGAGAATTTCTCCCTCATATTTAAATACTGCTTTTGTTAATGTAGTGTCCTCAAGAGAACAGCAGTCATTTGAATGGAAGCCAAATATTGCCCTGCTGTTGGAGAAAAGACATGAGCCATATGAGCCATACCTGTACTGCCTGTGCCGCGCTCTCAGATTTCTGCAGCACCAGCTGAATATCCTTAGCAAAGTTCACTTTCCTCTCTGCATAGGCATCAGAAATCTTGGCTACTGGGTGAGTCTTGTGGTCCCCAAAGAGCTTGCACATTCCACATATTGGTTCTTCATCACTTAGGCACATCTGATTGACAAAAGAAAAGTCAATGACACTTATTTCCCTTCTTATTCCAGTCCTACACACTCAGAACCTTCTGTAACCTCAGGCTACTGAATGTATTCTTAAGCAGGTATCAAAAGTCAGTTGCACAGGAGGCTTGATGTATGGAAGACAGAGATGGTGGTAGTACCAGGATGCTTGAATGATAATTTAGTAAGCACATACACACTTGGTTTTTCTTGGACTCCTCATAATGACCCTTTGATTTGGATAGTATTGTGTCCATTTTACAGGGGAGAAAGCTGAAAAGTCTCCAAGTTGTTAAATGATTTGCCCAAGGACACAATGCCATGAAGGGATAGAACTGGGGTTAGAAGCAAAGTCATTTCCACTTGGCCAAGCCAAGGGCTGTTATAAAGATTAAATATGATGCATGGAACATGCTTGGTATGCAATCTGGCACTCGGCAGACATTATACACATGGTAGCTACCAATAATATCATAAAGACTTCAACAAAGTTGACCCTGCTACAGGCTCAAGATAAACTGGGCCTATTTTAGATGAAAGGGATTGAGTAGGACCTCACTGTCCTGCTGGCCCCTTCACTTGGCTAATGGGAGCCTTGGAATGAAACCTTATGAATGAAATGAAAACTTACTAGTGAAAACTTGGAATCTCAGAAAGGGAGGTTACTGCTGAGGGTGAGAGAACCACTGAGAATTTGTGATAAATGAAACTGATTTTCAAAGGCAGAATTCAACAAGAATACCAAATCACATTGTATTCTCTTGGGTCCTCTTAGTGGCCTGAGCTAGCCTGCCCCAAACATTCCATTTATGTCCTTGCACGAGGAGGGGTGGCTGGAAGAAACAGAGCAGAAGCTGGTGGAGCTCAGAACAGCCCGGGAAAGTGGCTGAGGGTGGCGACTCACAAAGAAACCCTGCCCTCTGAGGACAGACCCTGGATATTCTGCCCTAAAGGGCTGGGGGCCCTGGAGCGATGAAGCCCTCACAGAGCTCCATCTGTGCTTTAGGAGTTGGCTGCAGAGCTCAAGCTAGAGCCAATTATAAAGACTCAGGAAAGCTTTTGACCTTCTCCAAGGAAACCACTAACTTAGTTCACCCCTGACCTTTATCAAAGCAACCTAAACCTGGTGGGTGCTGCATAGTCTGTGAGACGTGGGAGCTGCCTCATGCTGTCCCTCCAGGGCTGCTGGGGAAAGCAAACAGGCTCAAGGTTGTGTACAGGCTTTGTTGACTGTGACGAATGAAAGCTAAAGTGGTGTTATGTCTGATTCATATCTGAGTTATATTTGACATGGAGATCATCCTAAAGCTATTACCAAAGGGGCAGATTACATGTATCAAATCACCTGTGAAGATCTCTTAGCTGGGGAACATGGAATTAGAGTGGGGTACACATGGTTTTATTTAAATCACACTGTAGACACGTGTGTATAAACGTATAACATGTATAGCATCATACAGAGTACAGTAAAGAGTTAATATGACATATTGTATCAAAAACTCATGCTTAAGATTAAACATCAGAGTCATACACAGCTCTCCAAACGGGATGTGGCCAAAAGGAGGAATGGCAGATTCCTGGTCCCATCTTACCCTACCCTCTCTCTCTGCGTGATCATGGGTAGCTAAATTCTCATAGATCTGACTATCATGCAACTTCTTTGTAACTATGTGAGCCTGTCTATCTGTGGTCCCTTTAATCTTGCTGCAGTTTACCTGACTGAATACCACACACACACACCAAACCCTGGGCTCCATCACTAAGAATGAAGGTAGCGTTGATATGTGCATTTGTCTGGAAAGTAATCCTCTACTATACTCCTAAGCAAATATCTGATTTCAACAATAGGTTGCTGAGTAATTTGACAGATTGGGTAGCTAAGCAAGAATAAAATAAAATTAAAAGTGTGATTGAATACCAGATTCACACTTTCTCCATGCTTTTCACATGTCTGAGCAAGTTGATTTTGCTCCTTGGTGTGAAGCGTCTCAAGTTCTTCCTTAAACTTCTCCAGTATGTTTTCAGCCAAGATGTTCCTCTGCAATCCGTTTGTTCCCCTTCCCCTCAAATAAATGACCTAAAACACAGAACCGGCATGAGCTTGTGGCAAATTCCCATCATCAACTGTGACATCGTCATGGGGAAGGATGAGACACCGCCCTTCCTGCACATAAACACCAGTGAGCGGGAAGACAGCCCAGGCCACCCCTCCAGGCTTTCAAAAGGAAATGACTGTGAAGACTCCTCATCCCTGTAGAATATCTCCTCCTGCTCCAAAGCACTCTCACCTGAGCAAGTAAGTGCACCGTCTACAGAGGCAATCATCACAGACTCCATCAGATGGAGCAGGAATCTGCCTTCTTTGACCTTGTAAGTCTTGGTTAGCACCTGCTCTGTCTCCTGGGGACATTCAGGCCAGTGGGAAGACAGACCTTCATGAAGGACTGTGTGCTTGGATGTATAGGGGAGCACAGAGAAGGAAGGACTAACTCTCCTTGGGGTGACAGAGGAGAGCATGACTGGAGTCTCAAGAAGATGCCTAAATTAAGCATTGAAGACCAAAGCATATTAGCCACATCTTTTATTTACTGTGTCCTGATGTTCTGGCATCTGGGGCTTGGGATGAGCCCCTTCCCATTGGCTAGCCAGTTCCTACAGACAGTAAAGGATTCACCTGGGGGCATTCATTTTACATGCAAACTGACGAATCTGGGGTCCACACCCCAACCACTTCCTTTATATTTGCTGTTCCCCTACCCGCTGCCCTAGCCATTCAGGGCCAGATACTAGATATCTAGGGGCAACCCCATGTCCCAGAGGCCACTGAAATTGTTCAAGCTGGCCAATCCTAAGCCTTCTCACCATACCTACCTGTTTTCTTCCTGCAGAAACCAAACAAAAGTCTTTCTTGTCCACATTTCCCCATCCCCCTGTTTCCTGACCCACTCTGATTTCCACATGTGGCCCACTGTGATGTGGTGTGGCCCCTCCTCTTGGGGTCTATGAGTTACAAGCTATTTCTCAATGGCAATCATCTCCTGATCTGTTTGTCTTGTCATACCCAAATAATAACAAGGAAAAAAAGCCAAGGCTACATGCCACCCTGAGGTACCATCGCAGTCCACTCATCTGTCAATAACCTTAAATTCCACTTGTTTAATAAACTTTCATTGAGCACCTGCCATGCTGGGAATGTGATAGTGAACAGGACAGTACACCTGGCCCTACCCTCAGGGGTTTATATACTAGAGAGGGGAACAGACGCCAAACAACCTATGTGCCAGCTATAGCCACTGATTTCCAACCAGACAATCTAAACCCTTCTTGGACCCAGTTGTTTCTTCTGCAAAACTAACCCATGGTAAAAGAAGTCTTAACAGTGTCTTGTGTGTGTGGTGGGGGGACGCACATGAAGTGAAGAAAATGTTCTAGACGTTGGTCCGGGTGGGGCTTATATGGAAATACACATATGTGCTTTATTGGGACAAAGTGTACCTCAGATGTCCTCAATTTAGCAACTAAACGACAACAACAAATACCTCAGATGTGTGCATCACACACTTTACTGTGTGTATTTTATACCTCGAGGGAAGAAAGGTGGGTGAACTTAAACATCGTGACTTGAATTTTCAGCCTCGGTTTCATTATCTGCAAATAGAAATCCAGCCCGTTCTCTCCAGAAATGCTTAGATTCCTATTTGGGAATATGCATTAAAGGAATTACTATCATTATTGTTACAGTGAATTTTCAGTTACTTCTTTGAAAAAAAGTGCCTATTTAAGCTTGAGGGAGAAGGCGATGGCACCCCACTCCAGTACTCTCACCTGGGAAATCCCATGGACGGCGGAGCCTGGTGGGCTGCAGTCCATGGGGTCGCTAATAGTCGGACACGGCTGAGCGACTTCACTTTCACTTTTCACTTTCATGCATTGGAGAAGGAAATGGCAACCCACTCCAGTGTTCTTGCCTGGAGAATCCCAGGGACGGGGGAGCCTGGTGGGCTGCCATTTATGGGGTCGTGCAGAGTCGGACACGACTGAAGGAACTTAGCAACTTAAGCTTGGGGAGGGGGTTCCATAAAGTGGGCAGTCTTAAATTTAGAGATTATCTTGCCCGTAATCCTTATATAGTAAATGTTAACATATTTTTTTTTCTTCGAGATTGTCCCTCTCTCTAGACCGAGGAGCTGGGCTTCTCAGCCCTCCTCAGCCAGCATGCCATTTCTAAAAGGTTTACACCCTGCTCAGAATTTCCCTGGCCCCTCTGGGAAGAGAAAAAAAATTCATCTTTAGAGGGGCCGGTCCTGAGTTTAAACCCCAGGCTAGCCATCGCTACAAAATGAAAAGCATAAGTAAATCTAAGCATCTGGTGTTTTTGAACTGCTGCCCCGCAGCTCTATACACACATTCTCTCACACACAACCTTCTCACTGGCGCCCTAGCCCCCATATTCAGTTGATTACCATTGGAGAGCCAGCACCTGCCTCTCCAATCGGCCTACCCTCCGTTCCTACTGACACAGAACCCTTCATAACTTCCCTCTTCCTGCAATCCATTCATTTTATATTTTCTTCCTTCCTTCCACAAATACCCAAAGGACCTGGAGAAACACCAATCACAGTACTTTCATGCTACCTGGGGAGAGAAACACCACACAAGTCATTGTCCAACAAGTTTCCATGAGAATACATACTGCAGATAACAGTAGTATCAACACCAGTGCTCTATGACCTTTTCCAGGTTAAACATTTCTCCTGGCCCCACTGCTTACAGGACAGCATGCAAAGAAAGCCTTTTGCATGACATGTAAGACCTCCTTCAACATGCCCTGACCTGTCCTCCTAATGGATGCTGTAAGTGCCCTGGCAGCTCCTACAACCCCACACCAAAGCCTTCTTATTTACTAACCAACTCTAAGCAATCTGGCTGCAGGCCCCCCTTTAGGCCCTTGGTATCTGCTATCCTCTCTTCATCTGCCCTGCTTTGTAGTCTCTCCCCAGCTGTCAGCTCCTCTGCAGTCTTTTGTGTCTCCACTGAAGGGTCTCTCACTGTATAGAGAGCCACTGGCTCCTACAAGGATGTGTCTTGTCATCTTTGTATCCCTGGGATCCTGGCAGTGACAAGGCCCCTGGCAGGTGCTTGAAAATGTCCCCCTACCCCAGCACATACTGAATAAGTGAAAGCTGGTGTATTTTATCTCTTGGCAGTTCTGTTAGAACCTTCTAACATTAAACCACAGTGCATATCTTCCTGTAGCTCCTATCCTGGGTCCCACCATGTCTTCTAAGCCTGCTACCCCCAAAATCCATTGATGTGCTTAGTCACTTAGTCATGTCCAACTCTCTGTGACCCCATGAACAGTAGCCCACCAGGCTCTTATGTCCATGGGATTCTCCAGGCAAGAATACTGGAGTGGATTGCCATTTCCTTCTCTAGAAATCTGCTGATAACCCTTCACAGATGTGAGTTCTGGCCAGACAGTCTTCATTTTGCAGGCCAAATAACCTTAGCTCTTTTATTGCATAGATTCAAAGATGTGTTGACCAGAAAGAAATCTGCTATGTCAGCAGCAGAAGGGCCCCCAGGCTCTCTTACTTTCCTACACACTGGGCAGCAGAACTGTCCGTTGACGTGGGTGCAGTTCTGGCACACCAAGATCAGCTCCAGGCACTGTTTGCAGAAGTTGTGGGAGCAGGAGAGGAGCAGCACGGGCGGCGTGAACAGCTCCATGCACACGGGGCAGGACAGCACCGCACTCAGGGCCTCCATGGTGTCCACAGCTGTCTGCCTCCCCCAGGCGGCCAGCCCCCGCCAGGCTTCTAGAACAGGCGTGGAATGCAGTCACAATAGACACAGCCGGGCTTTCCTCAGAGGATAGAAGGCGCAAGGGGCCTCCAGACACTCGGGGCCCCAGGATGTATTAGCAGGGAGGTGGCAGACCATGCCCTGCCAGGGATATCCAGCCCACAGCTTATTTTTGGTACAACTCACAAGACACAAATATTTTTCACGTTTTAAGGCATTGTAAAAAACAACAAAAAAATCAAGAATATGTAATGTGCTTAGTCGTTCAGTTGTGTCCGACTCTGTGTGACCCCATGTACTGTAGCCTGCCAGGCTCCTCTGTCCGTGGGGATTCTCCAGGTAAGAATACTGGCCCTTCCTCCAGAGGATTTTCCTAACCCAGGGATCAAACCCAGGTCTCCTGCATTGCAGGCAGATTCTTTACCTTCTGAGTCACGAGAGAAGCCCAAGAATATGTAATAGAAGCCATACTTGATCTACAAAGTCTTAAATATTTACTTTCCAGCTCTTTACTGAAAGAGTTTTCTGACTCTGCCTAATTTAGAAGATAAACATAACTGGAATCCAGTCCACCTCATATGCATACTTTCAGCTTTAGGATTTGGTGGGATTGAGTGAGGAACAGGAAGCCTGCCTCTATCTAGCTCACAGTCTATGAGCTGGGTGATTATAAGCAGTGACTACTAGCCTCTCTCCTGTTTCTTCACCCACAGTATGTGGAACTGGGTCCTCGCTAATCCCTACCAGCCCTGTAACTCTGTGCATCTAGTCTGGCTTTCCTAACCTCCACCCCTGTCACAAAGGGGGCAGTTTTAGAGGTCTTACCTGGACTGTGGGTTCTTCGGAAGATGAACTAGTCTTAAAAAGAAGCATTGGTTGGACACTCAGACTGGGCCAGGCAGTTGTCACGTTGCGTGAGTGCTCAGTAGCTCAGTCGTGTCTAACTCTGGGAGACCCCATGAACTGTAGCCCACCAGGCTCCTATGTCCATGGGATTCTCCAGGCAATAATACTGGAGTGGGTTGCCATGCCCTCCTCCAGGGGAATCTTCCTGACCCAGGGATTGAACTGTTATCTGTCATTTAATCTCCACAACTGGAAGAGGCTCAAGTCATTAGCTTTCATCTGCATCATCGAAACTGAAGCCTGGAGAGGTCGAATAACCTGCCCAGGGCTTCAGTTCATGAAGATGGCAGAGCTTGTGATATACGCTTGCTTTGCTTCTGACGGGCTGTTGCTGCAGAGATGAGGTCCTCCTACAGATGTTCCCAGTGAGATATACAGTTTCCCTACACTCCTAGATGTGTTCATGAGACCACGGAGAGCAGGGAGAAAGGAGTGAAAACCCATCATGTGTGCTCTCAGCATCCATTTGACAAACACAGATTGAGGACTGAACATGTTTGAGACACATGATGGGTCGTGTAGGGGCTTAACATGCCCATTATTCATGACAGGTTCGTTAGGACTGGTGCTTTGCACATACCACCCTGTTTACTTACCACATGGCTCCTGAGTAACTGACTAATTCATGAACACAGACAAGGCAAATCCTTGCTCGTAGAGAGCTTGCAGTCCAAAGGAAATGGCAGGTACAGGAGGAGAGGTGTGGATGTCCCAGGCGGCCCACTGGCCATTTCTTCTCTGACTGTCTTCCAGGACCGTGGCCAGAAATATCAACTCTGTCCCATCAAACTATCTGACATTGGGGAATGGTCATGTCAGAAGCTTTTGGCCAGTGAGGCTTGCATTGAAGTCTGCTGAAAGGATTTGGGAGAAACTTTCTTGCTTTCCTGATGAAAGAGATTGATGCAAATTTCAGCACAGTTTCCTTCATCTTTCTGCCTTGTATGAAAATGTAGAACTTGGAGTTGCAGCAGCCACTTTGCAACCATGAGGATTACAAATATGAAGCCTAACATCAGTGATTAGCAGCACTGATGCTGGTACTCACCTCCCTCCAGTTCAATGTACATGAGTAAGCAAAGCCACCATGAAATGGGTTTGCAATCCTAACTGATAAAACAAAGCAGCAAGTATTATAAGCCATGGTGATAAACTAGAAGCATTTTGAGAATACCATCTTACAAGAGAAAGGACTGTGGACAGTGTAGCAGAGCTTGTTGCTTACTTTGCAGAGGTGTTGTCTTCTGGCTTGCTAACAGGTCCCCAGCTACATTCAAGACTCCAGAGTGTAAGGAAAGTGCAAATTAGCTAAGATGGCTTATTCAGGCTCTCTCGCCCCACGTTTTGTAAATAATGACTATGTAACGGCTGAGATCACTTATAGCACTGCACATGCCCTGCATGAAGTACTCACTTGGTCACAGGTTGTGTGGGGTTCTCAGATATGTGAGCTCCACCTAGAAAGCATTTATTGCTACCTCACGGCTGTGTCTGTTGGGTTAGCCACCAGAGGAGAAAATATAAAGTGTCTACTGCTACGGCTGCTGCATCAGTCAGTGGAGAATAAACATGTCTGCAGTTCTACAGCTTCTCAAGTTTTCTTCAGACTTTCCCACTTGCACCTTATCTACCATGAGTTCAGCAAACAGTGTAAATAGCGAGACAATTAGCGTCATGAACAGGATGAAGAACAATATAGTGCTCCATCGTGAGGTGTCCCTGACTGAGACAAGACCCCAAAAGCAATGTCATCTCTCTTCCCAGTCACTCGGATCTTTAGGCTAGCTTCATTACACGGCCCACTTCCCTCCAATGAGACATTAGGGGGATTTTGCCAGAAAGTTACTGGGAAACTTTTCCACCATAATAAAAGGGGAAATATCCCACTCTTTTTTTTTTTTTTTTTTTGGCCTTGAGTATAGTTGTGTGAAGACATGATCTTGGAGCTACAGCAGCCATCTGTGATAGAGAGGTAATCCCTGAAGATCAGCAGAGGCACTGACCCAGACTACTGATACTGACATCAGTGAGCTGGCTCTAGACTTCTTGTAGGTAAAGTGTAGACGTCCTCAATGCTTAAATCCTATTGGCTGATCAGGCTCACAAGCTCATTCTTGGCTTGTGCACAGACTTCCTGAAGCACTAGATGTTTGGCTCCTCATGTCCAAGCCTCTTAAAGGCCGCATGGTCAGTCAGGACTGGGAGCAGCAGGCTGGGCAGGTAAGCACTGGCCTCAGTCTACTCCCCCAGTCCCTGGCTGTCTTGGGAACTGCCAGCAGGAAGCAAGCTTTTGTTCATTAAGCCATTGCTTTTTTGTTCATTTTTTATTGTGCTAAAATATACAAAACATAAAATTTACCTTTTTAAACCCTCCCTTTTTTTTTTTCACACTGCATATCATGTGAGATCTTAGTTCCCTGATCAGAGATGGAACCCATGCTCCTTACAGTGAAAGCTCAGAGCCCTAATCACTGGACAGCTAGGGAATTTCCTTAACCATGTTTAAGTGCACAATTCAGCCTGAAGTGCATTCAAACTGTTGAGTGACCATCAGTTCAGTTCAATTCAGTCACTCAGTCGTGTCTGACTCTGCGACCCCATGAATTGCAGCACACCAGGCCTCCCTGTCCATCACCAACTCCCAGAGTTCACTCAAACTCACGTCCATCGAGTCGGTGATGCCATCCAGCCCTCTCATCCTCTGTCGTCCCCTTCTCCTCCAACCCCCAATTCCTCCCAGCATCAGAGTCTTTTCCAATGAGTCAACTCTTCGCATGAGGTGGCCAAAGTATTGGAGTTTGAGCTTTAGCATCAGTCCTTCCAAAGAACACCCAGGACTGATCTCCTTTAGGATGGACTGGTTGAATCTCCTTGCAGTCCAAGGGACTCTCAAGAGTCTTCTCCAACACCACAGTTCAAAAGCATCAATTCTTTGGCGCTCAGCTTTCTTCACAGTCCATCTCTCACATCTATACATGATCACTGGAAAAACCATAGCCTTGACTAGACGGACCTTTGTTGGCAAAGTAATGTCTCTGCTTTTTAATATGCTATCTAGGTTGGTCATAACTTGCCTTCTAAGGAGTAAGTGTCTTAATTTCATGGCTGCAATCACCATCTGCAGTGACCATCACCGCTCTCCATTTCCAGAATTTTTCATCTTGCAAAACTAAAACTGACCCATTAAACAGTTGCCCCTTCTCTCCTCCCCAAGCTCTTGGCAACCCTTCCCCTACCCCTGGAACCACCTCTTATAGATGGAAAGTGACAGAGAGGAGGTGTGGAGGCCACAGGTCTTTGGCTGGACCCAGGCAGGACAGCCTCTAGGGTCAAGCTCTGGTGGTGCCACAGGAGCTGGAGAGGGTAGGCACAGTATGGTGATCCTCCTCCCTCCCAGGCAGGACTCAGGTGGGAAGAAACCAAGAAAGGGATTGGAGAGGCCAGAAGGTCCAGGGGGGACCAAGGAGAGAAAGTGTCCAAGCTGCCTCTCAATTTGGTGGGGGAGACCCGGAACCTCAGTCATTACCCGTGGCTTCAGGAGAGCAGGGAGTGGAACCCACATGGAAGCCAGATGGTTGGCTTCGGGAACCAGGAATGCAGGAGGGAGGAGCAGCAGATCCACCCACACTCTGCGCATCTGCCAGGCACCCTGAGCTCTTCCCGCAAATGCTGGACTGAGCAAAGGCAGACACCTTCCTCCCACCTTGTCCTCCCTCCCTGTCCCCATCGTGTTTCCACTTGAGAGTGGGGTTTTCCTGGTTTTCTATTTTTTTTCACTTACCCTCTTCCTGTGGCAGCGTCTTCCCTGCTTGTGTCCACCTTGGACACCAACTCTGCGCCAGGCGCCTGCTGGGATGGAGGATCAGACTTTAATGAGAAGCTACCCCTGCCTTCTAGGATCTGGCAGTCAACAGCAGGTGGGTCAGGGAGCCAGCAGTCTGCATCCAGACTCTTGCTGTCACTTGGCATGGGCCCCAGGAAGCCATGCAGAGAAAGGTTCCCCTTGGGGCGACCCAGGAGAATGGATGTCACTGAGGGAAGGGTGAAAACAGAGCAGGAGGGCTCAGGGTGTGGGGGTCCTGAGACCCCTGAGTCCTGAGTGGTGCAGGTGGCAGTTTGATGTCTAGAAGGCAAGGTCCCAGTGAGGCTGAGGGGGACGGGTGTGGAGACACAGCTTTAGAAAGCAAGGAAAGTGTAGAGGGAAACCCAGAGACTGAAGGGGGGTTGGAGATGAAGGGATGGAGCTGAAAGACAATTACCGTGAATCTGTGGACAAAGTGAAGGCTGGGCAGGAGAAGGGAGGAAGTGGAGGCAGAGGTGAGAGAGTGAAGCCTCTGGAGGAAACAATTAAAAAGAGCAGCGTCGTGTAAAGTTGCTTACCACCTGGCCCAGCCATCCCTCTCCTAGGCTTTTTACCAAAAGAAACCAAAACCAAGTTTTGGGGGGAGAACCTACCCAAGCTCATGTATCGTCATGTCCTTTATTCACAATTGGCAAGAGCTAGAACCAGCAAGTGTCCTCGGGGGAATGGATAAACACTCCATGGTCCGTCCACACAACAGAAACTCCCTCAGCTCAAAAATGAGCAAACGACAGATGGAGGCAGCATTGGCGAATGGCAAGTGGATTTTGTGAAATTGAGAAAAACCAGACCTGCAAAGCCTGCATATTGTCTGACATTCTGGAAATGCAAAACCATAGGGACAGAAAGCAGATGATTGGGTGCAGGGCTGGGGGTGAGGGCTGCCAAAGGACATGAAGGGGCTTTCTATATGCATGGTGCAGTCCTGTATCCTGACTATGGTGGTGATTACAAGACAGTGTGTGTTTGTCAAAACTTAGAACATGAAGACGAAGAAGGCAATGGCAACCCACTCCAGGATTCTTGCCTGGAAAGTCCCATGGATGGAGGGGCCTGGTGGGCTACAGTCCCTGGGGTCGCTGGGAGTCAGACACGACTGAGCAACTTCACTTTCACTTTTCACTTTCATGCATTGTAGAAGGAAATGACAAGCCACTCCAGTGTTCTTGCCTGGAGAATTCCAGGGACGGTGGAGCCTAGTGGGCTGCCATCTACGGGGCCACACAGAGTTGGACACGACTGAAGCGACTTAGCAGCAGCAGCAGCAGCAGCAGCAGCAGAACATGAAGAAGCAATAGTATTTCAGAAAAACATCTACTTCTGCTTTATTGACTGTGCCAAAGCCTTTGATTGTGTGGATCACAACAAACCATGGAAAGCTCTTCAAGAGATGGGAATACCAGACCACCTTACCTGCCTCCTGAGAAGCTTGTATGCAGGGCAAGAAGCATCAATTAGAACTGGACATGAAACAACAGAATGGTTCAAAATTGGGAAAGGAGTATGTCAAGGCTGTATATTGTCACCCTGCTTATTATTTAACTTATATGCCAAGTACATCAGGCAAAATGCTGGACTGGATGAAGCACAAGCTGGAATCAAGATTGCCGGGAGAAATATCAATAACCTCAGATATGCAGATGACACCATCTTTAAGGCAGAAAGCAAAGAGGAACTACAGGGCCTCTTGAAGGTGAAAGAGGAAATTGAAAAAGCTGGCTTAAAACTCAACATTCAAAAAATGAAGATCATGGCATCTAGTCCCATCACTTCATGGCAAATAGATGGGGAAACAAGGGAAACAGTGACAGACTTCATTTTCTTGAGCTCCAAAATCAAGAGATGGGAATACTGTGGGTAGTGACTGCAGCCATGAAATTAAAAGACACTTTCTCCCTGGAAGAAAATCTATGAAAATCTAGACAATGTATTAGAAAACAGAGACATCACTTTGCTGACAAAGGTCCATATGGTTAAAACTATGGTTTTTCCAGTGGTCGAGTGTGGAGCTGAGAGTTGGACCATAAGGAAGGCAGAGTGCCGAAGAATTGATGCTTTTGAATGGTATTGTTGGAGAAGACACTTGAGAGTCCTTTGGACTGCAAGGAGATAAAACCAGTCAATCCTAAAGGAAATCTACACTGAATATTCATTGGAAAGACTGATGCTGAAGCTGAAGCTCCAATACACTGGCCATCTATGCAAAGAGCCCACTCCTTGGAAAAGACCCTGATGCTGAGGAAGATTGAGGACAGGAGGAGCAGAGGGTGACAGAGAATGAGATGGTTCAATGGCATCACCAACTCAATGGACATGAGTTTGAACAAGCTCTGGGAGATGTTGAAGGACAGGGAAGCCTGGCATGCTGCAGTCCATGGGGTCTCAAAGAATTGGACACAACTTAGCGATTGAACAAGAACATGAAAAGCAGAAACTTTGACTGTATATTAATTATATCTAATATTTCTTATTGTTGTTCAGTCACTAAGTTGTATCCAATTCTTTTGTGACCCCATGGACTGTATAGCCCATCAGGCTCCTCTGTCCATGGGATTCTCCAGGCAAGAATACTGGAGTAGGTTGCCATTTCCTTCTCCAGGGGATCTTCCCAACCCAGGGATTGAACCCACGTCTCCTGCATTGCAGGTGCATTCTTTACCACTGAGCAACTAGGGACGCTCCATATATATTAATAATAAACCTGAATTTAAAATAAGCAGCTACTGGAGTGACAGCCTTCTTGAGGGAGGTGGCTGAGCCAGGGTGGCTGGTCATGCTGTGAAGGGCTGAGAAGGAGCAAAATGTGAGGTCAGGCATTGGGGGAGAGTTCAGGAAGGGGCTTCTCCAGACAAGCCTGGTTTTTGGAGCTGGGGGAGGAACAGATCCTGGAGGTTCCCATTTCTTCCTGGTCATCCCATCAGTGTTCTGTGCCAGAGACAGCTTCAGGAGATGACTGACCCCCTTCCCGATCAGACCGCCCCCCATGGGTGTCCTGGAGAGGTCACCGTTCTTTTTTCACCTTCTCCTGAGTGTTACAAGAGCTTCTGCACAAGCCATCTCCTTGGCCAGTGTCAGAAAAAGGGTCAAAGAAAAGTGATTTCCTCAGGGTCAAGAGCGGATCCCAAATCAGAAGATGGGTCTCTGAACTCCTGGATCCCTGTTTGTCAGGACTTCTAGGGCACCAGAGAGCATGCACAGCCATCTACACACTCATCTTGGAAGGTGGCTCAATCTCTGGCTGCTTGGGAGGTGCCAGCCTCCAGGACACAATTCGGTATTTAAAAGAGAAAATATGTATGTGTTCCAGCCTTTCTAAAGGCACCTAGGCTACAAGCCCAGTGGGCCAGGGGAAGAAGAGGTCCCAGGCCTGTGGGATATTCAACATCTTAGCTCCAAATGATCCGTGAACCTCAGCAAAATCCTGGGGCCCAGAACAACCTCAATCAGATATTTCATCAGCTCTGGGGGGAAATGGGGACTTGGAGTCAACACCAAGTTGATCTAAACAAAGTAAAGGAATATGGATTTAAAAGAGTGGAAAAGGAGGGAGCCCCTTGAAAATTGGCACCAAAACCATCTCTAGCTTTCTCTCTCCTACAATCCAGGCACAGAGTAATTTGGTCTCAGAATGGAAGGCCAGAAGCCCTTCCATGATTGTATCTTTGTCCAGAATTCTCATCCCCTTACTTTCTGTGGGCCACATTCAAGTATCCTCCCTGGCCTGGGAGCCTCTCCTTCTTCCCAAGGAAATTTGGGTCCAGAGCTCCATGTGCTCCCAGGGCCACCTGGCTCCCTAGACAGGAACCAGCTGTGCATCCCCAGTTCCTAAGAAGGGGATAGGAGACCTGAAGGTGCTTAAGTGAGGATTGAATGGATGATGCCAGAGAGAAAGAATTTAGATGGTCCCATATTTAATTCAACTTTCTGCTCTGTGGCTCAGACACAGTACTTTCTAAAGGACCATTTCTCATTTGCCTGAAGGTTTATTTTATACAGAGTTTCTTCATGACTCACAGTCCCTGGGCAGCAGCCAGGAGTCTCTGTCTATCAGAATTCCTGGGGTGATGACTCCTGGGCACACCATCAGTGCCATTGCAGGAGGCAACAGGCTGAACCTTTTCTGAAGCTTTAATTAAACTGAGGTTTCTGTGCCTCAATTTAATTAGTCTGTGGATACTGTGGTTGTCAAAATTTTTAATTGTTGAAAAAAAATCCTTATGCGGCTGTAATGGCTAAGTCTTCTCTGAATCCTTTAAATATAGAGAGCAGGAAGAAAAACATCTGGTAACAGAGGTTATGTTCTGAGGGTGGTGGCCAAAAAATTTCATGCATTAGTCAGAGTCTAGAAAAATACTGAGGAGAGAACGTAAGACATCTGTTAAAAAGCAGATTTTTCCAAACTTAGTCCTTCAGAAATTCTCAGGAAAAATAATATTTAAAATAAGAAATACACTTCAATTCATTTAAAGGTATTTTAGATTGTAAAAACAAAATTCCCACTGTAAAAATATTAAAGCTCATACAGGTTCTCTGAAGATTGAGTCAACAAACATCAGAGCCCACTTGTGTGTCAGCCATTTTTTTTTAACTTTAAAAAATAACATAGTTAATATGTGGGCCTATTTGTGTTAAAAAATTTTCAAATAATGCACTTAAAGCCCCAGTCCCCTTTGACAGTAACAACCCATTCCAATCCCCTCCCAGAGAAAACCATTGTGAACATCTAATGTTCTCCTTTCCAAAATGTTTTCTTTCATCATCTACATATTTTTATTTTATCTTAACAACTTTATTGAGGTACAATTGACATACAGTATTTAAAGTGTACAGTTGATAGGTTCTGACATGAGACCAATATGACAACCAGTGTGTTAACCATATCCATCTCCTCCGAAGTTGCCTCGTGCTCCTTTGTGACTCCTCCCTTATTGCCGTCCCCTACCCCAGACAACCACACACTTGTTTCCAGGCACTACAGGTTACTTTTCCATTTTCTAGAGTGATATACAAGTGAAATCATCAATATGTACTTTTGTGGGGGGAGGGTTGACTTCCACTCAGCACAATTAGGCTGAGATTCATTCCTGTTTCTTTTTTTTTCATTCCTTTTGCTGTTTCAGTGGTTGATTCCTTTTTATTGCTGGGTGGCATTCCATGTGCAGATAAACCAAAATGTAGTTATCCGCATACCCGCTCATGGACATTTGTGTTGTTTCCAGTTTGGGGATATTCCACATACAGCTGATATGAGCACTGATGTAGGAGTCTTAGTAGGGACAAACACATTTTTTTCCTCTTGGGTAAATGCCTAGGAACGTAATGGTTGGATCACATAGTAGGTGCATGTTTAACTGTTCAAGGTATTGCTAAACTGTTTTCGAAAGTGTGTATCATTTTGTTTCTTGACATCCTCACCAACACTTGGTATGGTCCGTCTTTTTCATTTTAACCATTTTGAAAGATGTGAAGTGATATCTCATTGTGGCTTTCATTTGCATTCCTCTGACTAATAATGCTTAGCATCTCCTTTTGTGCTTCTCTGTCAACTTTGTATCTTTGGTGTTGTATACAAATCTTTTGCACTTTAAAAAATTTAGGTTGTTTTTTTCTTTTGTTGAATTCTGAGAGGTTTTATATAGTCTGGATTCAAGCCTTTTATCTTATATGTCTTGCAAAATTCTCTCCTAGTCTATGGCTTGTCTTTTCATTTTCTTAACAGTGTTTTTGAAGAGCAGAAGTTTTAAACACTGAGCAGTTTAAACAGAGTTTTCTTCCTTAAAACAAGTTGATTAATCAAACCTGGAGCTACTTTACAGCACTGTGCATTTGCAAGACACATGTCTCCCAAATGACCCCAGAACCAAGAATCTTCAGTCTAGAAAACTCAAAGAATAGAAATGCTGCCACTGGAGCCCTTTATGAAGTGAGCAGTCCTTCAGTAAGGAAATTTCAGTTTCCAGCAGCTGATCACAATATACGGACTGATCCAAGACTTGTCAATCAGCTCACCCCTTAAATTTCACCTGAAACCCTGGATGGGGAGACAGATTTGAGCCCTGCCTCCTATCTCCTTACCTGGTGATCTTTCAATAAAGTTCTTTCTTTTCTCAAAAGTCTGTACCATAGTATTGGCTTCCATGCAGGTCAGGCAGCCAGCCCTTTCACAGTAACACTCTTGGTGTCATATCTAAATCTCTGGCTTACCTAATGTAACATATACTTTCTCCTAGAAAGTTTATAGTCTTAGATTTTACATTTAAAAGTTGATTTTTTACAGATGGTGCAAGATATGGATCCAAGTACTTTTCTTCATGTAAATATCCAAATTGTCCCAGCACCATCTGTGGGCAGACTATCCTTATTCCATTATACTGTCTTTCACTTTTGTAAAAAATCAGGTGTTCATGTATTTGTGGGTCTGTTTCTGGACTTTTTTGTTCCTTTGATCTATTTGTACAAAATATCACAGTTTTGATTAGTGTCAGTTCAGTTCAGTCACTCAGTTGTGTCCAACTCTTTGTGACCCCACAGACTGCAGCACGCCAGGCTTCTCTGTCCATCACCAACTCCTGGAGCTTGCTCAAACTCACATCCATCGAGTTGGTTATTCCATCCAACCATCTCATCCCCTGTTGTCCTCTTCTCCTCCTGCCTTCACTCTTTCCCAGCATCAGGGTCTTTTCCAATGAGTCAGTTCTTCACATCAGGTGGCCAAAGTATTGGAGCTTCAGCTTCAGCATCAGTCCTTCCAATGAACATTCAGGACTGATTTCCTTTAGAATTGATTGGTTTGGTCTCCTTGCAGTCCAAGGGACTCTCAAGAGTCTTCTCCAACACCACAGTTCAAAAGCATCAATTCTTTGGTGCTCAGCTTTCTTTATGGCCCAACTCTCACATCCATACATGACTACTGGAAAAACCATAGCTGACGAGATGGACGTTTGTTGGCAGAGTACTGTCTCTGCTTTTTAATATGCCATCTAGGTTGGTCATAACTTTTCTTCCAAGGAGCAAGCATCTTTTAATTTCATGGCTGCAGTCACCATCTGCAGTGATTTTGGAACCCAAGAAAATAAAGTCTGTCACTGTTTCCATTGTTTCTCCATCTATTTACCATGGAGTAATGGGACCGCATGCCATGATCTAAGTGTTTTTGAGTTTTAAGCCAGCTCTTTCACTCTCCTTTTTCACTTTCATCAAAAGGCTCTTTAGTTCCTCTTCACTTTCTGCCATAAGGGTGGTGTCATCTACATATCTGAGGTTATTGATATTTCTCCTGGCAATCTTGATTCCAGCTTGTGCTTCTTCCAGCCAAGCATTTCACATGATATACTCTGCATATAAGTTAAATAAGCAGGGTGACAATATACAGCCTTAACATACTCCTTTCCCAATTTGAAACCAGTCTATTGTTCCATGTCCAGTTGATTAGTGTAACTTTATAATAATCTTGAAGTCAAGTAGTATTAGTCTGCCAATTTAGTTCTTTTTCAAAGTTGTTTTGGTTGTATGAGGTCCTTTGCCTTTCCATATAAATTTTATAGTTTGTTTTTGTTTTTGTTTTTTTGCTGCACTGCACAGCCTGCAAAATCTTAGTTCCCTGGAATTGAACCCATGCTCCCTGCAGTGGAAGCTGAGTCCCAACCACTGGCCTGCCAGGCAGTTCTCCTAAAATTTAGAATCTATTTGTTAATTTCTACAAGAAAAGTCTGGTTGGATTTTGGGCAGGATTGTCTAGAACCTAGACGGAAATGACATTTTAGCAATCTTGAGTCCCCTGACTCATGGAGAGGTATAACTTGTCTTAATTAGGTGTAAGTTTCTCTTGCCAATATTTTGTAGTTTTCAGTGAACAAGTGTAGTGAATTAAATAATTGCCCCCCTCCCTCCAGCCCTCAAGATATGTCCACATCCTAATCTCCAGAGCCTGAGAGTGTGACTTTATTTAGTAAAAAGGTCTTTGTAGATGTAGTTAAAGGTCTTGAAATGAGGAGGTCATCCTGGATTATCCAGAGGGGCCTTAAGTTTAATGGCAAGTGTCCTCATGTAGAGGACAGAGAGAGAGGAGGGGACATGCAGATAATGATTGATAATGACATGAGTGGTAATGCTACAAGCCAAGACACAGAAGGGCGCCTGAGTCAGCAGAAGCTGCAAGAGGGAGGAAGGATCCTCCCCTAGAGCCTTTGGAAGGAGCACAGCCCTGCTGACACTTTGATTTTAGACTTCTGGCCTCCAGAACTGGGAGAGAACAAATTACTGTTATTGTTAAGCCACCATTTGTTATAATTTCTTTTGGCAGCCCTAAAAAACTAATACAACAGGTTGTTTACATCTTCTGTCAGATTTATCCATTAGTATTTCATCTTTTTGATGCCCTGCCCTTATTTTTCAATTTCAGATTATTCATCGCTAGTACATAGAAGTGGAATTGATTTTTATGTATTGATATTGTATCCTTTTACTTTTATGAAATCATTTATTCTCATAGTTTTTCTGCAAATTCCATCAGATTTTCTACATAGATGGTTATGTCTAATAATAGAAACCATTTATTTTTTACTCCTGATGCCTTTGACTTCTTTTTCTTGCCTGACTGTACTTGCCAGAACTTTCAGTACAATGTTAAATGGGACTGGTGAGAGCAGCCCTCCTTGATTTGTTCCTAATCTTATGAGGACAGCATCCTTACACATGGCATCCTTATATATGGCATCAGCTACAGGCTTTTTGTAGATGCTCTTTGGCAGGTCAAGGAAGTTCTTTTCTATTATTTGCTGAGAACTTTTATCAGAAATAGATGTTGGATTTTGTCAAATGTTCTTTCTTGACCCTTGGCAATGATGTTTCATTTTTTTCTTCTTCTTCTTTTCTGTTTGTTTATGTGGTAATGACCTCATCCTAGAGATGATCAGTACTCAGCTGAGCACCCAAGGGGTCCCTCTGCAGATCTCTTGGCCTGTGAAGCTCCCTCCTTGGTGGCACTCTGTCCAAAAGCTCTAGCTGCCTGGTCCCTCTTGACTCTCAGCTCCATTTCCTCCAGTAGGAAGCTGCAAGGCTGTTCTCAGTCCCCTCTCCTCTGCCACAGAAACTTTCTCAGAGCAGTAAGCTGTGTCAATAGTGAGGCTCAAAGCATTTGTTTCCCATATCTCAGAGATCACTGTCTTTTGTTTCCTGAGGTCCAGTTTCCTAATATTGTCAATGTTGCTGTTGTTGGTAGTGGTGATGGGGCATGTATGTGTGTGTGTATTTGTTTCAGGAGTGAGATATCTATGGCCCCTGTTTTTTTCCATCTTGGGTAGAAGGGGAGGTCACATACAGAAACTTATGTAAGTTAAAAAAAATATGTTGTACATATTGCTTTTCTTTTTTTTAAGTTTGCTTTATGAAAAATTTCAAAAGTATACAAAAATAGAAAAAATGAATTCCCATATACCCAACAAATAACTTTAACAATAAGTAATTTATGACCAATCTTGCTTCATCTATAACCCTGCCCAGATCCTAAGAGACCCTCTCCCCATTAGATAATTCTGAAATAAATTGCAAACATTACATCATTTTATGTATAAGTACCTTGATTTATATCTCTAAAATATGACTTTTAAAAAACATAAATGACAATTCCATTATATCATCAAATATCTATATGTTGTCATCACTGTTTTATAGTAGTTTGTTAATATCAGGATCCTGCCCAGGTCTATATGTTACATTTGGCAGATAGGTATTTTATAATCTATAGATTCCCTCCCTAATTTTTCCTTTGTGATTGCTTTATTTAAGAAACCAGGTCACTTGTCCTGTATAGTTTCTCAGAGAATGGAGATTCTGATTGTAGCCTCATGTTGTCTTCCACATGATTCTCTGATAAACTTAGATGTGATTCAGTTTCTGCTGCTGCTGCTGCTGCTGCTGCTAAGTCGCTTCAGTTGTGTCCGACTCTGTGCGACGTCATAGACGGCAGCCCACCAGGCTCCCCTGTCCCTGGGATTCTCCAGCCAAGAACACTGGAGTGGGTTGCCATTTCCTTCTCCAATGCATGAAAGTGAAAAGTGAAAGTGAAGTTGCTCAGTTGTTTCCTACTCTTAGTGACCTGATGGACTGCAGCCTACCAGGCTCCTCCGTCCATGGGATTTTCCAGGCAAGAGTACTGGAGTGGGGTGCCACTGCCTTCTCTGGATTCAGCTTCTAGTTTTGGCAAATATTTTACAGGTTGCTCTGTATAGTAGCATCACAAATTCATAATCGGATTGTCCCTCTCTATAGTGTTCTACTGCCTCCTGTGCATACAACTACCATGTGCAATCATACACCTTGTATTAGCCTGCTGAGGCTGCTATAACAAAGCACCACAGAATGGGTGAGTTAAACAACAGAAATTTATTTTCTCACATTTCTAGAGGTTGTAAGTCTGAGGTTAAGGTCTGGCCGGTTTGGTTCCTGGTGCGGACTCTCTTCCTGACTTGTGGACAGCCGTCTTCTCCTTATGTCCCTACAAGGGAGAGACAGAGAGTCTGGTGTCTCTTCTTCTTCTTATAAGGGCACCAGCCCTTTCAGATTAGGGCCCCTCCGTTATGGCCTGTTAACCTTTATCATCTCCTCACAGGCCTGATGTCCAAATAGACACACTGGCGGTTATGGTTTCAATACATGGTGTTTTTGGACAACTACCAAGATTTAGTCCATAATACAGCTTAAGATTGTCTTTTTAAAACAATAAGCTTTTAGCCCCAAGCATCCAGTATCGTGCATCGAACCTGGACTGGCAACTCGTTTCATACATGATATTATACATGTTTCAATGCCATTCTCCCAAATCTTCCCACCCTCTCCCTCTGCAACAGAGTCCAGGGATGGTATGGGGAGGAAGGAGGGAGAAGGGTTCAGGATGGGGAACACATGTATACCTGTGGCGGATTCATTTTGATATTTGGCAAAACTAATACAATTTGTAAAGTTTAAAAATAAAATAAAATTAAAAAAAAAACTAAGCTTTTAAAGAATAGTTTTAGCACAGAAATAGAGTTGCAGATGCAGAAACAAATTTAATGGTTACTAAGGGGTAAGGTGGGTTGAGGGATAAATTGGGAAACAAGGATTGATATATATGCACTACTATGTAAAATAGATAACTAATAAGGACCTACTGTATATCACAGGAAACTCTATTCAATACTCTGTAATGGCCTGTCTGGGAAAAGAATCTTAAAAAAGAGCAAATATATGCTAAGTAATTCATTTTGCTATACACCTGAAACTAATAGAATCTTGTAAATCAACTATATTCCAATTAAAAAAAATTTTAATATCCATACTACCAAAAAAAGAAAGAATAGTTTTAGCCTAACACAGATGTTTCAAAAATAGTAGAATTATTGTATGTTCTTGGCTCAATTTCCCTATTGTTAACATTTTATGTCACCGCAATACCTTTGTCACAACTAAGAAACCAACATTGGTACATTGCTCTTAACTGAACTCTGCACTTTACTTGGATTTCACCAATTTAACCCCAATGTCCTTTTTCTGTTCCAGTATTCAAACCTGGATATCACAGTTAGTTAGTATGTCTCCTTAGCCTCCCCTGGGTTGTGACAGTTTCTTAGATTTTCTGGTCCTTGATTAACTTGATAGTTTTGAGAAGGACTTCGCAGGTTTTTTGATGAATGTCCAGCGGTTTGGGTTTGCCTGATGTTTTCCTCATGGTTAGAGTAGAATTATGGGTTTTGGGGAGGATGACCACAGAGGGATATCAAACTAGTCAATCCTAAAGGAAATTAACCCTGAATATTCATTGGAAGGACTGATGCTGAAGCTGAAGCTCCAATACTTTGGCCACCTGATGTGAAGAACTGACTCACTGGAAAAGACCCTGATACTGGGAAAAATTGATGGCAGGAAGAGAAGGGGGCAACAGAGGATGAGATGGTTGGATGGCATCACCGACTCAATGGACATGAATTTGAGTGAACTCCAGGAGACAGTGAAGGACAGGGAAGCAGGGCATGCTGCAGTCCATGGGGTCACAAAAAGTCAGACACGGCTTAGTGACTGAAACAAACAACTACCACCACGGAGGTTAAGTGCCTTTCTCCTCGTATCACATCAGGGGAAAATACTATCAGCATGACTTAACACTGATGATGCTGACTCTGATTCTCTGGCCAGCAGCTGTTTGCAGCTTTTGCCACTGTAAACTGATTCCCTTCCCCATCCCCTTCCACCTTATACTCTCTGGAAGCAACTTACTAAGTGCATTTTAGTGGGGAAAGAGAAGAGTATCTACCTAAATTAATCTGGAATTCTTCATAGGAGATTTGTCTCATCTTCCCAGTTATTTATTGCTCACTTATTTATATAAATTTGGGCTCATGGATATTTTATACTTTTCCTATGGCTCATGCATTGTACACAAACAAGCATTGGGCTAGATTTAGAATGACCCCGAGTCATAGAAGACTCCTCGGGAAGGACTCAAGTGAATAATATTCTCTGAGTTATTTTATGTTGTTACACATGTGTGGCCTTTATATATAAAAGCTGCATGATTTGGAAATACAATCATTTTCTCCATCTCTTTAAAAAAAGGCTGTTGGAATTGTATCGAATCTGTAAATAGCTTAGATAATATTGACATCTTAGCAAGATACTTGTGTGAGTATTGTTAGCTTCTGGCATGGTGTTGTTTTTGAAAAGTCAGAAGTCAATCTAATTTTACTTCCCTTTTAAATGGCTTGGTCTTTGAAAAATTTTTTTCATTTAATAATATATATATTTTATTGAAATATAGTTGATTTACAATGTTTCAGGTGCAAAAAAAGGTGATTCAGTTATACATATACATACATATTATTTTTCAGATTATTTTCCATTGTGCTGCTGCTGCTAAGTCGCTTCAGTTGTGTCCGACTCTGTGCGACCCCATAGACGGCAGCCCACCAGGCTTTCCCGTCCCTGGGATTCTCCAGGCAAGAACACTGGAGTGGGTTGCCATTTCCTTCTCCAATGCAGGAAAGTGAAAAGTGAAAGGGAAGTCACTCAGTTGTGTCTGACTCTAGCGACCCCATGGACTGCAGCCTACCAGGCTCCTCCGTCCATGGGATTTTCTAGGCAAAAGTACTGGAGTGGGGTGCCATTGCCTTCTCCGATTTTCCATTGTAGGTTGTTACAAAATATTGGCTATGGTTCCCTGTGATATACAGTAAATCTTTGTTGCTTATTGCATATCTATTGTTTTAAAATTAGAAATATAGCATTTTATTCATACTAAGTCAAACAAGTGGAGTCAAAATGTCATAAAATTTTAGTTAGGCAAAAATTCATACATTTTCTAAGATATATATATTATATATACTATTTATACATATGTGTACAACAGCTTTTCTACTGTACCTGATACAGGTTTGAGAACGAACATCAAGAGCTGGAGAAATTGAAAACATAAACTACATGAAATGGGAGCACTGAATATAAAGTAGAAAAAGTGAAACAAACTAGATAAAAGATCATGATACAGTCCAGTAGTTTTTAAACACGGCTGCTTATTAGAAACATATCTGGAGTTCTAGAGGGAAAAAGAAATATCTGGGCATTTGTATTTTTCAAAAAATTCCAAGATAATTCGATATGCATCTGGATTTTAAAAAGTGATTACAGGTTTTTCTATTAAATGGTAGTTTTAGTGATACAGTATTCTGTTGTTTTTCTGTTGGCTGATCATGATACAATGGTGTCAAGTGGGTTATAGTTACATAATAACAATAGTAAAAGTGGTTTATCAGTTTTCACAATCAGTTCAGTTCAGTTCAGTCACTCAGTCATGTCCGACTCTTTGCGACCCCATGGACTGCAGCATGCCAGGCTTCCCTGTCCATCACCACCTCCCTGAGCTTTCTCAAATTGGCCATCGAGTCGGTGATGCCATCCAACCATCTCATCCCCTGTCATCCCCTTCTCCTCCTGTCTTCAATCTTTCACAGCATTAGGGTCTTTTCAAATGAGTCAATTCTTTGCACATCAGGTCGCCAAAAAATATTGGAGTTTCAGCTTTAGCATCAGTCCTTCCAGTGAATATTCAGGACTGATTTCCTTTAGGATGGACTGGTTGGACCTCCTTGCAGTCCAAGGGACTCTCAAGAGTCTTCTCCAACACCACAGCTCAAAAACATCAATCTTTGATGCTCAGCTTTCTTTATATTCCAACTCTCACATCCATACATGACTAGTGGAAACCATAGCTTTGACTAGATGGACCTTTGTTGGCAGAGTAATGTCTCTGCTTTTAAATAAGCTGTCTAGGTTGATCATAACTTTTCTTCCAAGGAGCAAGTGTCTTTCAATTTCATGGCTGCAGTCACCATCTGCAGTGATTTTGGAACCCAAGAAAATAAAGTCTGTCACTGTTTCCACATCTATTTGCCATAAAGTGATGAGACCAGGTGCCATGATCTTAGTTTTCTGAATGTTCAGTTTTAAGCCAACTTTTTCTCTTCTTTCACTTTCAAGAGGCGCTTTAGTTCACAATCAATAGCCAGACAAAAAAATAAGAGATAATTACAGTTGAAAATCATAATGTAAACATGATTAACCTAACAATATAAAATAATTACATATAGTTTGGGAGGTCAAGTAGAGTGATGTGGTAAGTATAAGTACATACATGCACATGTTTTCATCTGCCAAGCCAGTCTATCGTTTGGTTGGTGCATTTAATCCATTTACAATTAAGGTAGTTATTGATACGTATGATCCTAATACCATTTTCTTAATTGTTTTGAGTTTAATTTCTGTAGGTCTTTTCCTTGCCATGTTTCCTGCCTAGAGAAGTTCCTTTAGCATTTGTTGTAAAGCTGGTTTGGTGGTATTGAATTCTCTTAACTTTTGCTTGTCTGGAAAGCTTTTGATTTCTCCATCAAGTCTAAAGGAGAGTCTGGCTGAGTAGAGTATTTTTGGTTCTTCCTTTTTATCACTTTAAATATATTATCATGCCATTCCCTTCTGGCTTATAGAGTTTTTGTTGAGATATCAGCTGAGAGCCTGATGGGAGTTCCCTTGTTTATTATTTGTCATTTTTTCCTTGTTGCTTTTAATATTTTATCTTCGTCTTTAATTTTTGTGAGTTTGAGCACTATGGGTCTCAGTGTGTTCCTCCTTGAGTTTATCCTTCCTGGGACTCTCTGTGCTTACTAACTTGATTAACTGTTTCCTTTCCCATGTTATGGAAGTTTTCATCTATCATCTCTTCAAATATTTTCTCAGGCTGGTCACTTCTCTTTCTTCTCCCTCTAGGATTCCTATAATGCAAATGTTGGTGCATTTAATGTTGTCCCAGGGGTCACTTAGGCTGTCTTCTTTTCTTTTCATTCTTTCCTCTATATTCTTTGTTCTGTGGCAGTGATTTCCAGCATTCTGTCCTCCATATAATTTATCTGATTTTCTGTCTCAGTTAGTCTGCTATTGATTTCTTCTACTGTATTATTCATCTGTTTGTTCTTTAGTTCTTGTAGATCTTTGGTAAACATTTCTTGCATCTTCTCCATTGTTTTCACAAGACCTTGGATCATCTTCACTATCATTATTCTGAATTCGTTTTCTGGAATGTTGCCTGTCTCCACTTTATTCAGTTGCTTTTCTGGGGTTTGATCTTGTCCCTTCATCTGGGACATAACTTTATGCTTTTTCATCCTGATTAACTTTCTGTAATGTAGTTTTCAATACAAGAGAACACTCTACACATGGACATCACCAGATGGTCAACACTGAAATCAGACTGATTATATTCTTTGCAGCTAAAGATGGATAAGCTCTATACAGTCAGCAAAAACAAGACCAGGGGCTGACTGTGGCTCAGATCATGAACTCCTTATTGCCAAATTCAGACTTAAGTTGAAGAAAGTAGAGAAAACCACTAGACCATTCAGGTATGACCTAAATCAAATCCCTAATGATTATATAGTGGAAGTGAGAAATAGATTAAGGGACTAGATCTGACAGACAGAGTGCCTGATGAACTGTGGACGGAGGTTCGTGACATTGTACAGGAGACAGGGATCAAGACCATCCCCATGGAAAAGAAATGCAAAAAAGCAAAATGTCTGTCTGAGGAGGCCTTACAAATAGTTGTGGAAAGAAGAGAAGCCGAAGGCAAAGGAGAAGAAGAAAGAGATACCCATTTGAATGCAGAGTTCCAAAGAATAGCAAGGAGAGATAATAAAGCCTTCCTCAGTGATCAGTACAAAGAAATAGAGGAAAACAACAGAATGGGAAATACTAGAGATCTCTTCAAGAAAATTAGAGCTACCAAGGGAACATTTCATGCAAATGTAAAGGACAGAAATGGTATGGACCTAACAGAAGCAGAAGATATTAAGAAGAGGTGGCAAGAACACACAGAAGAACTGTACAAAAAAGATCTTCACGACCCAGATAATCACAATAGTGTGATCACTCACCTAGAGCCAGACATTCTGGAATGTGAAGTCAAGTGGGCCTTAGGAAGCATTACTACAAACAAAGCTAGTGGGAGTGATAGAATTCCAGTTGAGCTATTTCAAATTCTGGAAGATGATGCTGTGAAAGTGCTGCATTCAATAGGTAGCAAATTTGGAAAACTCAGCAGGGGCCACAGGACTGGAAAAGGTCAGTTTTCATTCCAATCCCAAAGAAAGGCAATGCCAAAGGATGCTCAAACTACCACACAATTGTACTCATCTCTAGCAAAGTAATGCTCAGAATTCTCCAAGCCAGGTTTCAACAATACATGAACTGTGAACCCAGATGTTCAAGCTGGATTTAGAAAAGGCAGAGGAACCAGAGATCAAATTGCCAACATCCACTGGATCATCGAAAAAGCAAGAGTTCCAGAAAAACATATTTCTGCTTTATTGACTATGCCAAAGCCTTTGACTGTGTGGATCACAATAAACTGTGGAAAATTCTTCAAGAGATGGGAATACCAGACCACCTGACCTGCCTCCTGAGAACTCTGTATGCAGGTTAGGAAGCAACAGTTAGAACTGGACATAGAACAACAGACTGGTTCCAAATAGGAAAAGGAGTACATCAAGGCTGTATTTAACTTATTTAACTGCTATGCAGAGTACATCATGAGAAACGCTGGGCTGGATGAAGCACAAGCACAAGCTGGAATCAAGATTGCTGGGAGAAATATCAATAACCTCATATATGCAGATGACACCACCATTATGGCAGAAAGTGAAGAACTAAAGAGCCTCTTGATGAAAGTGAAAGTGGAGAGTGAAAAAGTTGGCTTAAAGCTCAACATTCGGAAAACTAAGATCATGGCATCTGGTCCCATCACTTCATGGCAAATAGATGGAGAAAGAGTGGAAACAGTGAGAGACTTTATTTTTTTTAGGCTCCCAAGTCACTGCAGATGGTGACTGCAGCCATGAAATTAAAAGATGCTTGCTCCCTGGAAGAAAAGTTATGATCAACATAGACAGCATATTCAAAAGCAGAGACATTACTTTACCAACAAAGGTTCATCTAGTCAAGGCTATGGTTTTTCCAGTAGTCATGTATGGATGTGAGAGTTGGACTACAAAGAAAGCTGAGCGCCGAAGAATTGATGTTTTTGAACTGTGGTGTTGGAGAAGACTCTTGAAAATCCCTTGGACTGCAAGGAGATCCAACCAGTCCATCCTAAAGGAAATCAGTCCTGAATGTTCATTGGAAGGACTGATGTTGAAGCTGAAACTCCAATACTTTGGCCACCTGATGCGAAGAGGTGACTCATTTGAAAAGACCCTGATTCTGGGAAAGATTGAAGGTGAGAGGAGAAGGGGACGACAGAGGATGAGATGGTTAGATGGCGTCACTGACTCGATGGGCATGAGTTTGGGTGAACTCCGGGAGTTGGTGATGGACAGGAGGCCTGGCGTGCTGCAGTTCATGGGGTTGCAAAGAGTCGGACACGATGAGCGACTGAACTGACTAAATGTTTTTATTCTAGCTGTGGGATTGTGGTTCTTCTTGCTTCTTCTGTTTGCCCTCTGATGGAGGAGGCTAAGTGGCTTGTGTAAGTTTCTTGATGGGAGGGCCTGCCAGTGGGAAAAACTGGGTCTTGCTTTGGTGGACAGGGCCTTGCTCAGTAAAACTTTAATCCAATTATCTGCTGATGGGTGGGGTTGTACTCCCTCACTGTTAGTTGTTTAGCCTGAGGCAACCCATCCCTGGGGTCTAGGGCTCTATGGTAGGGTTAATGGTGACCTTGAAGAGGGTGTATGCCAATGGGGGCCTTCCAGGACTACTGCTGCCAGTGCCCCCTTCCCTGTGGTAAGCCCCTGTCAATCCTCGCCTCCACAGGAGACCCTCCAACACCAGCAGGTAGCTTTGGTGAGTCTCCTGTGGGGTCACTGCTCCTTTTCTCCTGGTCTTGGTACACGTAGATTTTATATGTACTCTCCAAGACTAGAGACTGTTTCCCTCAGTCCTGTGGAAGTCCTATAATCAAATCCTGCTGGCTTCAAGGTCAGATTCCCTGGGAATTCCCAGTCTCTTGGTTGGATCCCCAGGCTGGGAAGCTTGACATGGGGTTCAGAACCTTCACAACAGTGGGAAAACTCCTTTTGTATTATTGTTCTTCAGTTTATGGGTCACCAACCCGGCAGGTATAGGATTTGATTTTATCGTGGTTGTGCTCCTCCTACTGTTTCACTGTGGCTTTTTTGTCTCTGGACATGGGATATATTTTTGTGGTGGGTTCCAGCATCCTCCTGTCAATGGTTGTTCAACAGCTAGTTGCAATTTTGGTGCTCTTGCAGAAGGAGATGAGTGCATGTCCTTCTACTCTGCCATCTTGAACTGGAAGCTTAAATAACTTGGTCTTTTGTCTGATTGTCCAAAGAGGCTTTTCTTTTTCTTTTAAAAACCAATGATTTTACTAGAGTATGTGTTACTGTTGACCAGCCTGGGTTGATTTTTGCATGTAAATGGAGTAAATTTGTAGTATATACTTGTAAGTACATTGCTCTTTCACTGAGCAATTTTTTTTGATAGCGTAGTTTTTTAAATTATTATTTATTTTTTCCCATTATTTCAGTTTTCTTTTTCAGATATACCTGTTATACTTACATTGAATCTTCTTTGTCCTCTGTATCTATCACTTTTCTCAAATCTTCTTAAACTTTACTTTGTAAATTTGCTTTCCTCCTTCCCTCCTTTGTTTCTCTTGGACTCATTTGGTTTTTGCTTCCCAGGTGGCACTAGTGGTAAAGAACCCACCTACCAACGCAGGAGACCTAAGAGACATAGGCTCAATCCCTGGGTCAGGAAGATCTGCTGGAGGAGGGCATGGCAACCCATTCCAGGAGAATCCCATGGTGAGAAGCCTAGTGGGCTACAGCGCAGAGGATCACAAAGATTTGTATACAACTGAAGCAGCATTGGAGAAGACAATGGCACCCTACTCCACTACTCTTGCCTGGAAAATCCCACGGATGGAGGAGCCTGATAGGCTGCAGTCCATGGGGTCGCTAAGAGTCGGACACGACTGAGCGACTTCCCTTTCACTTTTCACTTCATGCATTGGAGAAGGAAACGGCAACCCACTCCAGTGTTCTTGCCTGGAGAATCCCAGGGACGGGGAAGCCTGGTGGGCTGCCGTCTATGGGGTTGCACAGAGTCGGACACAACTGAAGCGACTTAGCAGCAGCAGCAGCAGCAGCAGAAGCAGCATAGCACATCCATGAGTTTAATATTCAGTTTCTCAAAATTTTCCTCTTTATTTCTAATTCTTTCTTGAGTTCATCTGCTTTTTTTTTCAGATCTTGTTTTTAACCAATCATCTCATTTCTGAATTTTTCATATTCTATTTTTTTGCTATTCTATCATAGCGTCTATAATCTTAATTTTTAAAGCTCATTTAAATATTAGACATGTCTTTATGTTGTAAGCATATATCTCTGCATTCTTTCATTATTTATAGGAATGTTATTCCAAATTTAACCCATTAATCTTTTTTCTTTTAATAATTTTATATGGGATTGTTGTTCATGTTATATGAGATGGGGCAGAACTGCTTCCCTAGCTTCATAGTTTCAGGGTGTCGTTCTCTGTGGTTTTTGAAAAGTGATGAAAAAAATAGCCCAAACAAAAAACCTCACACTTTCCGTTCCTCTCCCAACTTTCCATTCCCTCTTCCTTTGCACTCATTTCTCTCTCCTTGTCAAACAGAATCCACTTCCAGCAGCATCACCTTTGTGGGAGGCTTTCTTGGGCTAACAGCTTTGGGCTGTTAGCTTTGACTTGATAGAGGCCATATGCTGTCAGGGATACCTGTAGGGGACCTGAGATTCAGGTGTCTGCAACCTTTACTTTTTCATTAGAGTATTAAGATGTTATGTGCATTTCTCATGCTCATGAATGTATGGTGTAGTTTTCCAGTGGTTACAACATGTGTGATAGTATAACAAAATGAATGCAAGGCACATATGAGAATCCAGTTGTTTTCTCTTGTCAGAACTTAGAGATTTGCAAAAATTAAAAACAATGCCACTAACTTAAAAATATTTATATTAAGAAGTACTGAATGGGTTTATGTTAAGTGAATTATTTTAGAAAGGTGTCAATTACTAATATGTGTGTGTGTGTGTGTGTCTGATCATGTTAAATCACTTCAGTTGTGTCCAACCCTTTGTGACCCCATGCACTATAGTCCACCAGGCTCTTCTACCTATGAGATTCTTCAGGCAAGAGTACTAGAGTGGGTTGCCATGCCCTTCTCCAGGGGATCTTCCCAACCCACAGATCAAACTCTTATTGTCTCCTGCATTGGCAGGCAGGTTCTTTTCCACTAGCACCACTGGAGAAGCCATATATATATATATATATATATATAATATATATATAATTATATATAATAATATGTAAAATTATAAGTTATATAATTATTATATATTATAATTATATTATATAACCACACATTATAATTATATAATTGTTATATAATTATATATTATATAATGTATTGTATAATTATATATTGTAATATGTATTATTTATATAATAATTATATAATACATATATAAAAATCAATAAATATTATATAATAGAAATAAGCAAAAGCTGTTTGAGGAACTCACCGATGCTTAGGAGAGCAAAGTTGTCCTGAGATAAACCAGTCAGAACTGCTGCAAAGGAGCCCGTGTTTGTTGTGTGCGTTTGTGTATGTGGAAGCCCCTGTTGTATGCGTGTGCCTGTTTCAGTGACTCTACAGCTTTGCTTTCTGTTGCACAGTCTCTCAGTTGCTGAGAGTGGGATGGTGAAGTTATAAGCCTAACTGTGGCTTTGTCTCTTTCTCCTTTCAGCTCTACCAGGTTTTGCTTCATGTATTTGGAAGCTCTGATGGCTGGTGTGGACTTACTCAGAATTATGTATCCCTGGTGGGCTGATCCTTTTATCACTGTGTAATGTTTCTGTGGGGAAGGCAAAGGCAACCCACTTCAGTATTCTTGCTTGGAAATCCCCATGGACGGAGGAGCCTGGCAGGCTATGGCTCATGGGGTTGCAAAAGAGTCAGACACAATTTAGCGACTAAACAAGACACAAATGTTTCTGTAATTTTCTTTGCTCTAAAGTCTACTTTATCTAATAAACCATTCTGTTTTTAATAAATAATGAATGATATAACCTATCTATAACATTGTATTTTAATCTTTCTGGAAGGTAGGATTTATTAGTCATTTTTATCTACTAAGCCAATCTGTCTTTGGTGCATTCAGACCATCTGAATTTAGGTAATTGTTAGAATTTGTCAGCCATTTTATTATTTGTTTGTTTTCTGTATTCCTCATTCTTCTTCTCTTTCCTTTTTTTTTTTTTCTCTTTCCTGTTGTAGTTATTTGAACATAAAAAAAATCCCATCTTGATTATAGTGAGTATATTACTACAGTTTTCCTAGTGCTTACTCTAGATATATGTAACTTGGCGTAGTCTACTGGCATGGGATGTTTTATTCTCCAGGCCAGCATCCTGGAGTGGGTCGCCTTTCCCTTCTTCAGGGGATCTCCCCAACCCAGGGATCAAACCCAGGTCTCCCGCAATGCAGGCGGATTCTTTACCAGCTGAGCCACAAGGGAAACCCAAGAATACTGGAGTGTGTAGCCTATCCCTTTTCCAGCAGATCTTCCCGACCCAGGGATTGAACTGGGGTCTCCTGCATTGCAGGTGGATTCTTTACCAACAGATCTATCAGGGAAGCCTGTTGAATGAAGTGGAGAACCATTACTTCCATTATGCCCCTATACACTCCACTTCCTTGTTTTTATTTATTTAAATTAATAATAATATAATGGAGTATAGTTGCTTTACAATGTTAAGTTTCTACTGTATAGCAAAGCGAAGCTATATATATACACCTATCCCCTCTTTTTTGGGTTTTCTTTCCTTTTAGGTCACCACAAAGCACTGCATAGTTTCCTGAGCTACACAGTAGTTTTTCATTAGTTATCTATTTCATACATTGAATCAATAGTGTACATATGTTAATTCCAATCTCCCAATTCATCCCACCTTCCCCTCTTGGTGTCCAAACATTTGTTCTCTACATCTGTGTCTCTATCTCTGCTTTGCAAATAACCCAATTTTTAAACATAACTGACCCAGGTATTTTTTTCTATATACACTGACACCAGGGCTCTACTTTCCTTTCCTCTACCCTCTTCCCTTTTACGCATATTACATTTGTTGAGTCCTCTCTATGCACCAGTGTTACACCAGGAGTAGCTGTTTCATGGATGAAAAGAAATACCAACAAATCCAGCATATTACGTTTAAGTCACGTGAGACACACATACGGACTTTGTTTTTAAACTTTATCACTTCTTAAAAGGCCTGTCTCCAAACACAGTCACATTCTGAGGTACTAGAGGTTAGGATTTCAACATATGAATTTTAGGACTTAATTCAGCTCATGACACCTCCCTACCTCTGTGGTCATCGGGTAGTTAAATTTAATTACATTTAACAAAATGTTAATTAATACATAGTTTGAAGGGATCAGAGCTGAGCTTTGAAGGACACTCAGAATTAACAATAATAAAGTATTGAGAATTATTCTTCCACCATTGTATAGAAAGAATGAAGGTGTGGACTGAAGTGGGCAGCTAGGTGGCAGACAACGCAGAACTCATTTTGGGTGCTGATGGAAGGAGATGGCATGAACAAGTGGCATACAGACATGCACTAGACTTGGCTCCTGGTGGAGGGATGAATGACTGAATGATTCCTGGGTGTCCCCAGCATCAGCAGAGTGGAAGCTCCGAGGAGCACAAATCAGTTGTTGAAAGAATAGTTTTATATTAATCTCTTTCATTTGTTTTGGAACTCTGAGCATAAAGGATATCCTTAGAAAGTAACTAATCATCTAAACTTTGCTAAAATAATTTAGAAAATGTCACCTACTGGTCCCAGGAAAATTAAATTTAGTATTCAGTTAAAACTGTATAAAATGGCCCATATTTGATAATTTTTGACCTGCAGAAATGGCCATTCAGTATAGTTCAACATAATTCAATGTCTGAGTAGTCTGTTTTATTTTTAAGAGGAGAAAGAAATGAAAAGGCAATTCACTAAATCAAAACCAAGTAATATTTGCAGACTGTAATCAAATGGTTAGGTAAGTAGGAATGTATTCTAAAAATAACTTTTCTCCCAAAGAGGCAATCTGAAGAGTAAAACATCTTTTAATTTTAATCAAGAAAGGCAGGAGGCAAGAGCATAATAGCCTTCTGTTGTGATGTAAATTGCAGTGGATGTATGAAACTTTTATTTTTTCAGGGCAAAAGATTTTATGATATTAACATCTTATTGGGACATTATTTTTAGTGACTAGCTATTTTAATTGACGATTTAGAATGAAGGTTCACTACAGCTCTACTGTTGAATGGCTCCATTGTGATTACTTGTAAATCAGTTTTATTGTCAGCCAGAGCTGGGCTAATCAGAGATCAGCTCATGCTTAAAAGCATAACTAAAAAATAATCCACTGCTGTGTAACAGGATTTGTTGAATCTTTCTCCTGCCATTTTATCTGTAAATAATTTTCAACTACCTAACACTGAAAAGTGAAAGTCGCTCAATCGTATCTGACTTTGTGACCCCATGGACTATTCAGTCCATGGAATTCTCTAGGCCAGAATACTGGAGTGGGTAGCCTTTCCCTTCTCCAGGGGATCTTCCCAACCCAGGGATTGACCCAAGTCTCCCACATTGCAGGAGGATTCTTTACCAGCTGAGCCACAAGGGAAGCCCAGATATTAGGGCTTCCCTGATAGCTCAGATGGTAAAGAATCCGCCTGCAATGCAGAAGACCCCGGTTCAATTCCTGGGTTGGGAAGATCCGTTGGAGAAGGGATAGGCTACCCCCTCCAGTATTCTGGCCTGGAGAATTCCATGGACTGTATAGTCCATGGGGTTGCAAAGAGTCAGACATGACTGAGCAACTTTCACTTCAACACTGAAAAGGGCTCCTTGGGTAAGGTGTTACTCTTGGGTCACATTCATAAAAAGCACCAAAGGAAATGTGGTTCTTAATTTACTGAAAATGTATCAATGCTTAATAATTTTGAACAACAAAGATCCTATGAGTAAGCTGTCACTTTTAAACAATTCCTCAAATTATCCTCAAATTATTTGGGGGCCTTCAGATATCAAGAACTTGGGGCACACACTCTGTCTACAATATACTATCTCTGGAAACTTTTTCAGACCTCTAGAGAACAGCCAGAAATAGCACCCAAGCATATGTAAGCAACTGTCCTCCATTTAAGAGAGAAATACAGAAACTTCCTCTCTATTGAAGTATGATATATGTTTAATTTTCATGGAATCCAGAGTGATGAAAGCACGTACTCTTTCTTTCTCAGATAGAACTGGGAAGTTGGTTGAAGCTATGAGAAAGTAGATCAGCATAGTGTTTCTGAGTTATACAAACAGATGAGGCAACTTTAAAATAGCAGCACTTCATCTCAAAGAGCATCAGCAAGTTCACTGAAACAGGAAAAAGAACACGAAGTGGCAAGAAATCATGCACTTTCTATATATGTATGTATGTTTGCGTGTGTGTATCACACACATATATATAATAGCAATAGAGTCAGCTCAGTCTTTTTCAGAGGACAAAAATTGTAGGATATTTCCACTGAAGTTACAGAATGCGGTGCTCTGTAATGCCATCATGGAATCTAGTGCTGAAAGAGTCTCAAGAGGGAGAACATACTTCAAAGTCAGTCAGAGGGGAATCCATTCATCAGCCAAGTATGAAAAGTACTTCACTCCTGGCCTGGTAAGAGAAGTAATCAAGAAAATGCATGTGCTCAGCCATGGTAGTTAAGTTCTGAATGTGTGCAGTTTTGGCTCTTTCCACTCTGCTGAGCTTAATTTTTGTAGGCCTGTAACTTCTTCTAGTAGGTAGACTTCTATCCTGTGGGCTACAGAGAACTCTTCACCAGTTCAAATACTGGAAGGCAGGAATCCTGCTGACCTTGAGATTTTCCTCCCATATTTCTCTTAGAATCCTCCTATCTGCCTGTCTCCATCCCTTGGTCATTCTGAACCAACAGAGTCGGGGCTGACTAGAGCCTGGCCAGCTGACTACTCAGTCTGCAACTCAGACTGCTCACTAGGAAATCCTAATCACAAAGCCAAATCTTTATCATCAGGATCTCAAGAGCACTAAGCTAAAGAAGTACAAGACAAAGATCATGTGCTTTTTTCCCCCACTTTTATTCAAATAAATACAAAACCTGTATACAACTTGATTAATCACACCATCTCTCTTTCTCGGACTGGTGCACTTAGATTTTAGACAGGCACTGCTGTGGTCACAGCATGGCTGTGCAGGATTTATTCTCTAATCTGAAATGATCATTTCAGATGCACAGGCCAAGAGCCACTTGTCAAATGAGCCATGGTGGCACCTGTCCATTTGAGATCGACAAACATAAGGATAAATATCTTTTTAGGTATAAAATACATATCTTTATAATGTACCTTTGGATAAATGTAATTGTTTTCTCCCTGTCTTTCCCAGATCAGGCACTTGAAAATGAAAAATTTCAGGAATGGGCAAACCAGTTCACTAAAATTCACTGGATTTGATTTCCTAAAAATTCAAACAGTATGGCATTTGCCACTAGAGTTAGTAAGACCAATAATGACAGACATTTTTGATGTGCTAGAGTTGATTCAGAAATGTACAAGTTGGAGAAATTTCATTTCTTGTAAATTAGTTACTGTCTCTGAAATTCTGTCTTTAAGATTAAGTAGTAGCTTTAGTTTGAAACTGGTTTAATATCACTTTTATTGGGAAAAAAAGAGAGGCTTGGCCTCTTGTGCCCCACATATTCACTTAAATATTATTTAATGGCTTTGATTACTGATAGTTTGGTTTATAAGGAACTAAATAATTTAGGCAATTACTTCCTCTTATCTAAAACCTGTAGGGTGAATGCAATCTACAATGAGTCAAATTCAATTTAAACATCTAAATTCTCACAGAAAAGCAACCAAAGATAAAGCCCTGAGGCAACTGGATCTATGAAACAGTAGACTTAGGACGTGTGGGCTGGGGCTCATGCTATCACAATGTCAGCATGAACAGAACTGCCTCTGGGGAGTGGCTGTGGCTATGGAGGCCGCCCCTGTAAGACAGTTCTGCTGGAGTCTTGCAGCTTCCTGCACTGCTTGTCACCGATCCTACTTTCTCTGTAAAGATGCTGCTCAGCTCAGCAACAGCCCAGAAGAGTGGGAATAAGGCTTGATGTGTTAAGAACTGTTCCTTCCGCCTGTGACAGCAGAGGTCAGTGAGGTTGTCAGGAAGCCTGACAAAGAGCAAGCCTATTTCCCACAGTAAAAAGTCCCAAACACTGTACTGTCAATCCTTTAACGTAAAACTAAAACACTCACAAAAATAATACATTTGAGACTCTTTGCCACATTTGTAAAAAGGAAAAACAAAAAAATCAAAAAATGTAAAAAAAATCCTTTAAAATGTTGTAACAATAGCCTTCTTATAACAAATATCTTACAGTTTAAGACACTTGGTGACTTCCTGAAGGTCACGTATCAGGGCATACACAGTAAAGTTTTACTATTAAAATTATCTATTTGGTAAACAGATAATTCCATCAATAAAGAGAAGAGCTCCATCAATAAAATAATTGTTTTGGAAAGAAGAGTCAACTTTTTCCAAAATGTCAAAAAAGAACAAGGATGTAAACACCACATTCTTAAAATATTAATACAACAATATTAATTCAGTTAAATAAATACATAAATAAAAGAAGTGGCACTGACTTTATGGCAATTTTTTAACATAAAAATGTAACTGAAGGATATTTTAAAATAAATAATTGCTCCAAACAGGAACAAGCATTTCTGAGCACAAACCGAGAGCATCTGAAATAAAGTGCTATGAAACGAAGCAGTTCCACACTTCAATTTGTTCAGCTATGAGTAGAAATGCCACCCAGATCTTCAAGTCTGAAATAGTCATGAAGGGAAAGTCAGCGTCACTAAATGCCAGGCTCAGGGTTATCTTTTGTCATTTTTCTTTTTTCTTCCAGTGTGTGCTTAAATATTTTCTTCAGGGTGTTGTAGACTATTGGTCCATTTTCAGAATCAAAATTAACCTAGTGATAAAGAAAATTTATATTCAGTATACTATAACAAGAATTCAGGATACTATAACCAGTCTTTATTCTGGGAGAAAAGAAAGGGGGTGGAGAAAAACAAAGACTTACAAACAAAATTACATACAATTTTATAAGGACACACAATACAGTTCACATATTAGTTTAAATTAAAGTAGTATATTAGAACTGCCAATTATGTCAATACTAAACTTACGAATGAAAACTAAAACAATTAAATCTAGTGCCTGGATAGATACTGTACTCCTGAAGCAAGCCAACAGTGAGTGTGATGGGGGTTTTGAATCCAGAGACTAATCATGGCTGGCCTAAGGGAAAAGTCTCCTTATTAAAACAGTGCACACCAGGTTAAGTGTTGCACTGAGGTGACCTGAATAGGAAGCCTAGCTCTCTGTAAGCAACTGTAGCCTCGGGTCATATCTAACCTTTCTGTAAAATGGAGATCACAACATCCATCTCCTTAGGATTTCCGTGAGTACAAAATAGGAAAATCTAACATGGGCATGACACATGTAAAAACCTCTCTGTAAAAGTTAATTTCCTTTCCCATTGGTGGGAAGGCACCATGGACACATATTTGGATTGCTTATCCAAGTTCACTGTATTGCAGGGTTGCAATGACATTAGGACAGAGAACCAGGGCAATCACCACACCTCCACCCTACTCCCATTGCCAAACGTGCAACTCCCAAGATCAGGACTCCTTGACCAGTGATCCCTTCCCTTCTGGAGGGAGACAGGAAGGCCGTTCCCTCCAGGGGGGCTGGGAAGGGTCTCACACAACTTGTGGACACTGGCAGAAGACATGACAGTGTTGGGTCAAACAACTTTATGACTCAAGGCAGCACATGCTCCATAATCACATGGGTTCCCTTGCCTTCCAAGCCCCCTGGGGATGATGCAGGGGGACACAAGTGGAGGCCACACAAGCAAGGAGTCTGCCTCACTGCTGAGGAATTCCCCAGTGTCTGATGAGGGAGCTGTGCCAAGGCTGCTAAGCTGTGGCCTGAAGGAAATCTCATCTATTACACTGGAAGCAGATGCTACACAGATTTCCTTCACGAGCTAGTCTGGAATAAAAGCTATCAGGGCCTCTATTCCTAAGACTGTACACAAGGGGAGAGACCCAAGAACAGTCTTCTAACATTTTTATAGACAGGTTTGGAACAACCAATATATTTAACTTTTCATTAGTATTACTGTAAAAGGTCAATAGAAGTTGTAAAGAATTTCTACTGCTTTCAGGGAGACCAGTATTAAGGACTTATTTTTAATTAAATTCAGAAATTTAACTTTATCTTAATCATTGTTTTGTCTATCCTATCTGCAAAACTTAATAATATTAGTAATGGCCTGAACTGCGTACTTTTGTTACACAGCAAACCACAACCCTCCCCACACAGCAGGTAATCTCTGGGTCTATGAAAACATAAACACAGTTGTAAAAGATCACATAATTTGGTTTTGATGTGCTAACTCTGGAAATAGTCACAAAGAGACTGACTGAGAGGATGCAAAGTGGTTAGTGCTGTAAAGCTCTAGATGAAGAAAAAAGCTCTGGATGAGGAACAAAGAAATCTGTAAGAAGGACATCACTTTGGAAAAAGTGGATGGGGAAAGAGATTGGTAAATGAGTACAAATAACAATTGCTATTAATATAAATGTTTGCCAAAGATGCTGTCATCAAAAAACAGGGTTCTTTGTTTAATGATATTTTGGTATCACATACAAGAAACACAAAAAAAATTAGCTGAGGGGAACCTTTTCTCTTGGCACGAAATCTGGCATCTTTCTTCAGTCAGGAAAGACTGCTGCAGGACAAAAGGATGTGCATGTAAAGGAAACTTTGCTTAGGATCTGCCAACCAGACACGGTACTGAACTGCCAAAGCTGCATGTTAAATTCTCAATAGGCGGTTTCTTGTTCAGACCCAAAGTAGAACTGGCTCAAGAAGAAAAGATTCTCTCCCAGGGTTAGAATTCTACTAGGCACGTGATTTTAAAATATTTCGTCAACACTTAATTGTGTCTCTCTGCATAAAAGTTCTTTGTTTCAAAGTTTTCCTTCAAAAAACCCACGGTTCAGCCTTTTCTTATATCTTTGTTAGGAAACTGGTATTTTTTAGCCAAAAGTCTGTAACTTTCATGAAATGTCAAACATATTTCCACTAAAGGGAAACGTGGCCAAAAGTTTTATTTTAGAGAAGGATGACAACCTCTGGATTCTGATTTACTAAGATTATACTGTGGTCTGAAGTGGGAAGGAGGAGTGCAACCCACCTTAGTGAAAGCTTTAATGGCGCGGGCAAGAACAGCTTCCTCCACGTCTGCAGGAATCGTCTGCAGGCTCACTATGCAATGCAACACGCAAAGAATAGTTTGTTGCTGGCCCTGTTTTGCAGAAATTGAAATCAAACAAGTTGTCTGAAAAATGCCTCAAGAAATAAACTCAAAACAACTGCTGAGCCAAGAACTGGTTTGCAATCAAGTATTCACTACCTCAAATACTAAACTATCTACCAAGGGCTCTACCAGTGTTTACTGTTACACGTTAATCTGAACAGCTTTCAGGAGATAATATCAAAGCTGGTTATTTATTACACAAAATATACTTGAATCTGTAGATAAGTGCAATTTTTAATCAAAGGCCTTCCATGCAGTGTACTGAAGATGACTCATTCTTGCTGTTTCTAGACACAGTCACTCAGTGTCTGGCACCTCAAGCAGTATGTGTACTAGACAGCTGAGTACTCAGCACTCAGTGCCTTCATCATGTCTTGCCAGTGGCAGACAATACTGAATGGGGAAGGACAGAAGAAGAAAGACCACCACAGCCCTCCAGGAACATGCTAAAGCATAAGGGGAAAGGTTCCTGAAGAATGTGTCCCCAGCTTAAACTCCTAAGGGTTGTTTCCTTTGGAGAAGCAAAGGAAAAACCCTATCACTGGAGCAATTTGCATCCAACACACCCTGTCCACTGAGTCACTAATTTTACTTCTGAAAATCTACTCCAAGGACATAATCTGAAATGCAGAAAAACATGCGATCACAAATTATCATTACAGTGATCTGTATCAAAACTCTAAATAATGTAAACACCCTGCATGTGAGGACTGGAGTGAATACTGTGGAAATAGCACGAGACAGAAAAGTACAGGACCTTGGTGCCAGAGTTTGTATCTTGCTCTGACACAGGCTGCGTGCTGTGGGCAGACTGCTTCGCATTCCCTCTTCTGAAAAGTCGGGCCCCTACCTCTCTGAGTGATGGAGATGAACAAAGGTGAAAACAGAAATTATGACCCAGCAAGGGCCTGGCCCACTGCCACCCAGTCAGTGAAAGTTAACTGCCTTCCTTATCCCTGCTCTGGATTCATCTCTGTCATTCAAGTGCTCATGGGCATCACACAACTGTGCACAAATGCCGGTGTGTATCTCTGTGTGTCTATATTAAGCAATAGTTCATAGCAGAAGTTTGGAAGCAATGAAATGTTTATACCACAGCATAGCAGATTACTCAAGGCTGATTATGAGGTAACATTGTTTCCTAAAACAAAACAAATCCTATTTATAGATGAAAATTTACTATCTCTACACGGTTAAAAATATTAAATTGTATAAAAGAATCTACAATGAAAAGTCTCTCTTGCTTTCTAGATCCACTGACTCCTATTACTATTCTCTAAAGGCAACCATTATCAGTTCCTTATTTTTCCTTCTATATTTTATATATACAAAATTATACACATAAATGTATATGTGACACACACCCTTTTTAAAGACATACAAATGAATGTATATTCCAACGCACTTCAGTTAGTCACATTATATGCTCATAGTAAATAAGTAGAAATAAACACCTGAAAATGAGAAAGTGATTAGTTATAGCATATCTCATGTTAGAGCATTATCTACCCATTTAGGTTTACATTTATGAAAAACACATGGAAAAACATCCATATTATAATTTTGAGCAAAATGAAGTATAACATTTTACGTGAAATAATTTTTACCAAGTTAACATATGTGTTGATAAGACTGAAAGAAAAAAACTTGAAAATGTTTCAATGAAAATGTTTAAAGTAGCTCTCCTGACTCATTTGATGTTGGGAAAGATTGAAGGCAGGAGAAGAAGGGGACGACAGAGGATGAGATGGCTGGATGGCATCACCGACTCAATGGACATGAGTTTGGGTGAACTCCGGGAGTTGGTAATGGACAGGGAGGCCTGGCATGCTCCAGTTCATGGGGTCACAAAGAGTCTGACACGACTGAGTGACTGAACTGAACTGAACCTGGGGTTATGGGTATTTTCCCATTTTACTTTAGTATCTTCTGAATGTTTATATTGGGGATGCATTTCTTCCCTTACCTTGGAAAATTTTAAATTAGACCTCAATATGGAGTTCTGTGTGAGTCCTCTTTTTTAATGGTTATTTTTAGTGTTTAAAACTTGTACTGAGGGCCTCAGTTAACTTCATCAAGTGTTCAACAGCTATTTTACCTTTTCTAATAAGAACAGTGCTTCCGAGGCATCTGCACATCTGTCAACCAACATGTCCATGTCCTCTTTGGTTATCACAGGCTCCTTTAGCTGCTCCACCCAAGACCACATCAAACTGCACAGGATGAAAGGATCCTTTTCGCCACATATTCTTTCCCAAGCTCCGTCTCGGGAATTTAGTTCTTTCTAAAAAGGGAAGGAGAAAGAAAAAGAAAGAGAAAGGAGAGTGGACAGGACAAGAGAGGAGGGAAAGGTACAGAGAGAGAGAGAGACAAAGCGAGGGAGAGGAGGGCAGGGAGGCATGCTGTGATATCTGATGAGCCCTAGGCTCTCCAGGAGAGTGAAGCCTCAGGCTCTGAGGTGGGGACTGGAACCCCTCCCAGTGGTCCCACTTTCACTCAGTACCCTGGGCTAAGACATTTGATTTCTCTAAGCCTCAGTTTCCCTTTGTGAAATTCATCCCCACCCCACTGGTGCGCTGAATAAACTGAGAGGGCTGTTAAAGCTCCTGATACTGAGAAGGCTTAGTTAACCCGAGTTCTCCATTTCATTCAGAAACCACAGAAACAATTCAAGAAGGAACCTTTCTTTTCAGGCTCCTTAGAACAAAACAAATATTTACTGCAAGGAAGTTGAATGGTAAATGAAAAAGTATAAAAGTGCCAAAAAGTTAATAAATGTGGTATATATAACCTATTTCTTTCAAATTCCTTTTTAGAATCCCATGTAAAATTTAACAAGTTCTGCATTCTGAATTTGATAGGGTAAAACAACTAGGAAATTTTGCCAATACTCCAAATGCCTGGAGATAATTTAAGGAGATTTTAAAACTTTACCTCACAGAGAGTAGGGGGGAAAGTAAGGTAACTATTTTTAATTTTGAGAGGGTTCAGATTTATGTTTTAATAAATAAAATACATGTTTGCAATAGTAATAAGCAGAATAATTACCACCATTCATTCATTCACCCAATCTAATATTCATAGAAAACTTGTAGTATGACAGGAATGATGACACAAGACTTTTCTCTGCTTCTTATAGCAACCCAGCATGGAGGTTCCCTTTACTGATGAATGTACTGGGAGGCTCATAAAAGAAGAAGTGACTTTCCCAGGAGCCCAAACTAAGAGAGCACATTCCCGACCCAGATCTGCTCTACCCCAGTCTGTGATGTTTTTCTCATGCTATCAGGATCCTCCAGCACTGGTTTCTCTTTATTTTCTCATAAATAAGCCCAAACTTTTAGTTACGCATAGTCCTTCATATCTCATAGATCATGTACATAGCAGAGTAGCTTTTATTCAATTTTATGTTATTGCACAAACGACATGACTTACAGACCCTCTTAGTAAAATGACCATTACATCATTGCTGTTTTCTGAAAATTTCCAATGGGGCTAGGAAAAACATCAGGGATGATGTAAAGTATTAAACACATGAACTGTATCCTGGCTCTGCTATATTCAGACCACATGACCTCAAGCACATCCCTTGACCTCTGAGTTTTCCCACCTGTGATACTTACTTTGTAAGTACTGAAAGATTAACAAAGAATTTGTAAATAGTATCATCTGTCTCACAGGATTACTGTGAAAATCACATGAAACAATGTGAAAGGGCCTTAGGGGTGCACAGAATTCAACTGATTTTCTTTATTACTGAAAGACCCACAATAAAATCCAGAAAGGAAAAAAGGCAAACCTATCCAAAGGATAGAGTTGTATCTACATCTAGAAAATGCTTTTGTATATATTATGTGTTCAAATAGTTTGGTCATGTGGGGCAGACCCACGATGGGGTGGTGAGCTGTCAAGCCTGAAACCGGAGGTCCTGCCGCTAGCTACTGTGGCTCAGTTAGACGGAGGAGACCTGCCCACTGAGTGGAATGCCTGTTCAGCTTGGAGTACAAAATAAAGAAAATATTTCATGTTGGAAGACAGCAATACATTTAACTACTGATTAAGCAAAACACTACAATTCTGATGAAAAAATCATGCGTGGAAGTGCTCTCCTCCTGTCAAATAGTTGTGAGTGAAGGCAGGCTCCATGCCTCCTCTTCCTCTGCGTCTGGAAGGCCTGACCTCCTGGAAAGTGTACACACCTTGCTTGATTAGTGGTAGGAGATGGAAAAGCAGCTACAAATAATTCATGGTACATTTTGGGCTAACAAGCCAATATCACTGAGCCAGGCCTCCCCAGGTCAGCCCCACATTTGGGCAGTTTACCATAACTAGGTTTATAAGGCCTGTCTTCTCTCTAATCAGCTGCTCATTCTAGGCAGAGAGCATGATTTAAGACTGCTCCCTCATGAAAGTACAACACAAAACAATGTTAAAGTTTAAAATGTCATATTCTAATTTAAGTAAAAGCCAAGAAATAGAACTCAGGGACTCAATCTCAGATAAAACCAGTGGACAAAGGGGCTCTGTGGCCACTCCCATTTGCTCTCTGGAATCTAACACCTGCCTTGTTTGGGTGGACTGGGGAGGGATTGCTGAGCAGTCAGCATTCATCACTCATCCTTCTGTCCTTACTTGATACTTGGGTTAATGAGCTTTGGGAAAGAATTGTCTCTATTTCATTTTATCTCTCAGCTCGGGGTTCTCAAAGTGTGGTTTCCTGCTAGGGCTCAGGTTAGAGATGCTTCAGGTCAGTTCCTACAGTTGTCTATCCATCTGGCCATCAGTCCCACAGGCCCAGCAAGGAAGAAGGAAACTATGGTCATCAATCACTACCACTGCCATGTTCAGTCAAGCACCCTGACGAGTGCTAAACAGTAAGTGCTTTCTTTCACAGAGACTGAAATGAACCTATACAAGAGACCTGTGTCTGTTATTTCAATGACAGCAATTTGGTATTACAGTTGAGTAACGACGTTCAAAGGTTATGTATTATACCAACATGTCTTCAAATTCCTGAAAACAAATGAACTTGGGAAAGTGTATTACTTTTGCTCTGACAAAAATATTTCCTACTCATAAATAATTGAATGAAATTCAAATACCTGCCACATTTCTACTTTCTTTTTCACTTCCTCCTTTTCTGCAATCTCATTTAAATTTGCCAGGGCTTTGGCTGCCAGTATTCTCCTTGCTTCAACACTCAACTCAGACTGTAAAGGCATATGTGCAGCAACTTCAGACAGGTATTTGCTGTTCTGAGTTTCATTCCCCAAGAACTGTGCTTTGGGACTGGACCCACAGTCCACAGGGCGGCGGCAAGTCTCACCATCCTCTGCAACAGAGCTTGGGCCACAACCACCATGACTTTCACACTCACAGTGGTACACTTTCTGTTGAGAAGAGTTTGGTCCCTTAGGAATATTTGCAAAGTTTGGTGTGACTGGTTCCCCAGGGTTGTATGAATCTGAAATTCCTGAAGAGAAGGTTCTACTTCGCTGTACTTCCTTTGGAATGCTCGTCCTATGGAAAATTGATGACCCATCATCTTTGAGTCCCTCTGGGACTCCAAATTTAGTGTGATTCCAGAAAGAAAATGTATTGCGGACCAGCGTTTCCTTATTTAAATCTAGCTGTGGAGACTGTGGGGAGTAACAACGGCTTATGTGCTTCTGCTGCCTGGGATTATGGCAAAGCAAGGCTTGGGCAGGCACCGTCCACGGAGTCCTCCCTTGCTCCAGAAGCGACTCGGCCCTTTTTAAATCTGAATCACTGTAGCTGAGCTGCCTTTTCAGATGAGCCAGGGGCTGAAGACACTCGACATTCCGCCTCTTCCAAAGAGGGTCCAACTCCTGCTCACTGGAAAGAACCACGTCCTGATTCTCAAAATCCATCACTACTGCATTAGGGGTGAAAGAGTCTGATGCATCACTATCATGTCTCAGTAACTCCTTATCCAGCTGCCTTGTGATCATCTCAGAAACAGTTTTTTCAATTTCAGCTGAGAGGCCAGGTATGTCTGCCACTTCTTCTGTCACCACTGGCCTGTTCTCAGCTAAGTCCAGCAGCAATTTGCAAACAAGGTGGATAATTTTTGGTATATGTTTCAGAAGTCGTGCCTCATATCCATGAAGCAGATGCCGCTGACGAATGAGATACTGTGCTAAGGTAACAGCATGTGCCTTGGGGTCACAGCAAGAGAATATATTGCGAAGAGGAATCAGAAACTGAGTAAATTCCCTTACACAGAGTAGCTGTCCTCGAGTTTGTATGGAATTAGGTCGCTTTGCCCGAACAAATATAATTGCTTGGTCAGCAGTCATTCTTGTTGCAAAAACTAAGTAACATGCTATTAAAACACCTAAACAGTGAAGAAATGAAGATTGGTATGAGAAAAATTTATATTTTTATTTATACTCTTTGATGATTTTAAAATTTGAATATGTATTAGGAAACCATATATATAGAGGAACATTTTAAGAACAATGATAACTTTTAAACTTTTGGTACAGGGGTTCACCTATTTACTTGTCTCTGTGGTAACCCTCCCCTTGACTTAGAACCCTTGGTTACCTCTGTACCCCAGGGCAAGCACAAGCACTGTCACAGTGAACCTGAGTAGGTGTGGAGTAAGGGAGGATGGCTGAGTGTGGAGGGCAATGACTGAATGAACTGATGACCTGGTTCATTTACCCTCATTATGCCTAACTCCAACATGGAAGGAAGCCAATACTGCTTTCCACTCTGAACAGTTCTTAAAAATTTCTATTCAATCACTCTGTACATTCTGTTTAGAACTTCCCACCCCTTTCAGCTTTGACATCAATTGGTGGCACATTCCAGACCTGCATTTTTCCCACTTGGGTATTTTTATCTTTGGTGACTATTCATTTTCACAATCTATTTTGTCTCTTGAAGTTTCTTCTTTAAGACTAAACTAATGCCTAAACTAATATATATTTTCCTCCAGACCACAGATACTTTTCTATAAGTACTTAATATTAAGGAAGACCACATTAACCGTGTAAAAACTATGTACTATCATTAATACTAAACTGAAATGAATAATAAAAAGGTGATAAATTAATTTAAATATAATAGTTAATTAACATCAAAAGGCAAATCAAAAGATATCTGTGTGATTCATGAAGTTTCTGAATCTCATTACATGTGAAAATCAGAACCTCTGAAAAATGCCTGTTTTCCTAGTATGAGGTAAGGTCCAACATATCTTTCTCACTAGGATAAGGCAGTTCTTTAGGGTAAGCATGATATATCTGCAGAACTATCACATGGAATCCCTAGAACAATGAGATCTTGGCTCAACCATGAGAGCTGACCATCTGGAGCAGAACTATGTCCCCATCTGAAGATGCTCCCCAGTAAGTGGGAAGGCCAGTGGTAAGTGCATGGGTACATTGTAAACAGAGTCAAACTCTGGTGTCTGGTTGGATTAGATGACTAAGGAAGATTCCATCCTTTTTGTGCCCTAGTTTCGGCATTGCACTGATATTCTGCTGCATTTTAAAGTAAAATCATTTATTTTTATACATAATTTAGGCACAGTTAAGACTCTATAAACAAAATCCTTGTAGCTGTGGCTTTAAATCATGGTCCTATCACTTACTAGATACAGCAAATTAACCTCCTTCAAAACTTACAGTGTTGCTAACAACTTAAAAAGATTATTGGATGAAACAATGCTTGCTATTTCCATTATTATTTTGGTTTAGGAAGATAAAATTTTAAAAAGACTTATGTATTAAAAACAAAAGTATTGACTTTTTTCCTTGAAAGAAGAAAATCAGAAAGGTCATTCAGCTAGCTATGGAAACCCACCTATTTCTCAATACGATGCAGTTTTAACTCTAAATCATTCAAAAAATACTCTCATGGATATATGGTCACTGAAACTATCTATTTAAGATATTTCAAGTATCTTTTATTGACTTGTTCCATTTGACTCCAAACCTTTGATAGGAATATGAAAACTATCCTTAAGAACTAGGAAATATTTTTCCTTATATGTTTAAATACACAGAAAGGCAATAAAACCACCCACTAGAATTTACCTGTTCGACCAAGCCCTGCATGACAATGGATAGCTACTTTTCCTTCTTGTAAGGCAAATGTCATCACCTTCACCATATCTAAGATGGTGGTAAGGGATGCTACACCATAATCCTTCCATCCAAAGTTGTAGAAATAAACTGGACAATGAGAAAGAACAAGAAGAAATCAACATGTAGGAGAAATACTTGCAAAGACATTTGAAAAAACTGACTGAAGTCATGAAAAGTATACAGCTGTAAAACATGCAGATCTCACTAGATATGTAGAACTAAAATAACAGGCTTTTCCCATTTCCAGTAAATTTACTGTTAGCATTTCTTAAAAAGCATATTCTGTGTTATTTAACTCATTTCCTGCTGAAACTCAGAAATAATTAATGAAAAGCAGGATTATAAATTAAAGTTGATAACCTATGCCAAAATTACTCTACCATGGAGGGAAAGCATGCAACCTTGTTTAAGCACTGAAACCTGTCTGACTGACTGATAAATGACATGAGGTGGTACATATAGATTTTTCTAACTAGTGGGATAAAAAGCTAGCATGAACTTCAAGTTGTAGAAGTGGCACAGGTTGATCCTTTCCAGCTTGGTGTCAATGACACATGTTCAGTGGATTCTATGCTGAAGCTCCTGTGACTCAGAGCTTCTGGACTTGTCACATACAGAATCCCCACATCCTACCCACAGGTTAGAGCTATGCGGTAGGTAAAAACACAAATAAGTCCTGGGTTCTAATCCTGTTGCTATGTTTAAGTTGTGTAATCCTGGGCAAGTCAGAACTTCCTCAGTCTGTGTGACCTCATATGTGAAGCACAACAACTATATATATATATATATATAGTTAAAAGTTCATTTATTTATTTGGCTTTGCTGGGTCTTGGTTGCAGCATGTGGGATCTACTTCCCTGACCAGGGGTGGAACCCAGGCCCCCTGCATTGGGAGCACAGTCTTAGCCACTGGACCATCAGGGAAGTCTCAGAACAACTATATTACATGAATGCTTTAAGGATTAAATGAGATGACAGGTCTGACATACTGTTTATGTTAATTATGCAGGTATTATTTCTACAAGGTCTCCTCTCAAGATCTCTCTCACAGGAAAAAAGAAATTCTGTACTTTCTTTACTTTCAACACCAATACTAAATAAGATATTTAAAGACAAAGTTATCTCATCTTCACTTTTCAGAAGCCTTACTACTATGCATGAACTTTGTTTCCATCACCTTTTTAACCTAAGAACTGAGCAGACAAAAGTCTCTGAGTTCTGTCCTTGGTAATGTATGGAGAGGAGGTTGGAAGGACTTACTGCCTGCCTCCATGAAAGCTTCAGGAAGGTATGTGAAGCCACTTTCTTGTTCCAGAGGGTTCCCACAGCTGGCATGCTCACCAGGACGCTGCAGGTTAATGATACTTTTTATGCCGTGGCTTAAAGGGAAAAGAAAAAAATTAGTCATATTGGGGAGGCAGTGTTAACAAAAAATAACCATTTTTGGTATTAATGAACATTAACTACTCTTACAACTTTGTCTTACTTGAAATAAGTTCCTCACATTTCTGTTGGTAAAATGAAAGCGCTTTTCTATTTTAAGTCAAAAGCAGTGGAAAAGAAGACATAAGCTGGCTTATTACAGTGTGTAAACATGCAACATTTACCTTCGGAACTGCTCAATGATACAGAACTTCTCCAGGACCTCAGTGGATGGGCGTGCCATGGCCAGGATATTATCAGTGACCCTACAGATGGGAGGAGGGACTGATGAAATGCACAGAACTGAGAAAGCAAGATTTCAAGCCCTTACTTTTTCTATGATTTCAGCAATACTGTAAGATAAGAATCTCCTTATACAAATCTGGCTTCAATTCTGTATTATGATTAGGACTCTAAGAAACCCTCACTTCTTAAACCCCTGGAAACAATTCCAGAACATAATGTATTTATGGGCTCCAGCAAAGTATCTTCAAGGACTTTGATGAGATTCTAGAGGACATAACAGAATGATGGAGAAACCTCAACTGGCAGCAAAATAACATCCTGGATTAGTTATCCAGAGGTTACTGACTAAATGAGGAGGGCCAGCTGGGAGGTATTTTTAGTTACATAGTTATCTGTACCTCAATTATCTAATGTGTTGAGTGAGGGTAATAATGCCTGCCTCATAGGGTTGGTGTGAGAATTCAATATGATGAGTATAAAGTCTTTTAGCATAAATTCTGGCATGTGGTTATGAATAAATGCTGAGTTATTGTAATTTAGAAAAAAAATATCACTTTGGAGTCACTCAGGCCTGGTTTCAAATGCTGGCTTTTCTATTTTCCAGCTGTGCAGCAAATTACTTAGTCTCTCTGGACTTCAATTCCTTATCAATAACATGACACTAACAATGCCTACTTAAAGGGGTTTTATGAGCATAATAATTTGAAAATGTCTAGCACTGTGACTGGCCTGTAACCAAATGGATGTTTACCGAGTGTACAAATGGATAGAGGCCCAGTAAATGGCTGTCATTCTCACTAGGGCTCTAACTTCCCTCTGTTCTGATCAGATTTCCCGCCAGTGGTCTGGTGAAAGATACCTAAGACAGACTGTCACAAGTTGTGGGTTACAAGAACCTGAGAGGAGTAACAGAGACATCAGATGAGCAGGTCAGGATTCAGAAAGATACCATCTCTCGTGCCTGGGGCAATATCTAAAAACAGGGAACCACGAAGGTTTGGGATCCCCCAAATTTAATAGCACTTAGTGTAAGATTAGGAGAGATGTAATGTGAAAGCAGCAGAAGTGAAAACAAGATAGTTTAGTCAACAATAAACCAGAAATATTAATGTGACCTTAAGCTGCATTATTATAAATATATGTGTCTGACCACATCTCAGGAGTAGTGTTTGCTTTTTTCATGACACTCTAAAAAAGTAGTGATGAAGGTAGTGACAGTGGATCCCAGACTATAACACTACACATGTACCCAACACATCCAATATGAAAAATACAGGGCTGGAGCTTAGTAAACTGGCTGACAAATACCTAATTTGTAAATGGATTCTTACTTTATAAAATGATTCACCAGCAGAGTTCTTTAAATAGTGAATTCCTCTTAGTGCATTCCAAATATGGTTTTAAATATCAGAATTTTTCAGAGGTATCACTATATCAAAAAAGGTATACTTGACAATTTGCTAGTAATAATAAAAATAGCATGATTCAATAATGAATGAATTACACTTACATACCATAAACAATGAAAGCATTTTACATCATTTACTAAACTGACAACTTATACCACCCTCTACTGAGGCAGACTGGAAGTGTATGTATTTGTATGAAAATGTACCCTTTTATACAGAATACAGGAACAAAATAAAAATGAGGCTGAAGTTCACCTGCATGAAAGTGAAAAACTACCTGTATACCTCGTAATTTCTCACATTTATAGCTGAATATTTTAATTGTTTATAGAAATCTCTGAAATTTAAAATCTATCTAGTTACCAATTCTTTAAGATACTTTACCTACAACATTCTACTTTATTAAAAAAAAAAATCCTAAAGGGTTGGTTTTATTATTTCCATTTTACAGATGAGGAAACTGTGGTTCAGAGTGCCTTTGAGTAGGCCAGATTGTCAAGAGGGGAAGCCAGGGATGGAAGGTAAGTCAGAGGTCCTTTAACTTAAAAATCCCACATTTCTTCTTCTACTGGCTACTGCCTCTGGCCATCACCTATACCTCCATTTCCTTTTCCTACTTAGCAGTAGGTGGGAGCTATCAAAGACTGACAGAATCACTTACCAGGACGAGTAGATCCCTTTAACAGCTTGTTCCTGTTCACTCCAGCGGGCTGCATTTTCATACTTGCAAGCTTTGCCACCACATGCCATAGAACAGGCCACGTGTCCAGGAATGACATGCCGCAAACGCTCTCCAACTTTTGTATATTTTGGCGTTGGACGTCCTGAATTTCCTAGAACATACGAAGAAGGGAAGATTTAAAATCCTACTCTCCAAATGGAACAGTAACAAGGGAAAGAGCTTCCAATTTCTCTCAGGATTGCATATGACAAGTTGGTGCTAAATCCCCTTCATTTTGTCAGGAATAAAACTGTTTCCCTTTCATATAAGTACACTATCCTTTACTTCAGAAAAGGCCTTTGCACACAAGAATCTCCATATGGGGTACTGGTAATGAAAAGGAAGAAACTGTTACAGCAGATCTTCTACAAAGAAATGAGTTTTACACAAGAACTACATTTTTAATGAAAAAAACATAAAACATTCAAGCATTTTTATCTATTACATGTCTACTGAATCTCTTAGCATAACAGACAATAAGTATAATGTAGAATTCTCAAAATTTTTAAAGGTATAAACACAGCATAGCTTCTTCACAATCATTATATTTAAACTCAAAGGTGTGTCAATCTTTAAGAAGAAAAGGAGCTTTACTTTTTCTCTCGGGGCAAGTTGGGTTTCTCTCAGCACAGCTGACAGAGGACATGGCCACCATCACCTGGAGAGAGGACGAGGACAGCACCTTGGCAGCAGAGCTGCGCCGCCCCTGCTGCAGCCGCAGGATAGGGTCGGAGGCAGAGTGGCGACGACCCTCAAAAAAGGAGCTGAGGAATGGCACAGCGGAGAGCCTCCGGGGTGGATCCTGCATGGTGCTGGGCTTCCAGGAGGGAAGAGCTGGAGGCGAGATGTCAGCGCCAGCCTGCTCCATGATGAAGTTACACTGAGATGTGAGCATCACTCTGCGTGATCTAACCGCTGTTCAGGATAGGCTGACTTGTTTCCATAGTGACAAACAAAGAAAGTACTGATTCCCACTCAGATCTGTACAAGCAAAATCCCTTATGAATGGATTGTGTTTTGAACAGATTGTTCAAATATAGGGAAGAATAACATGTATTTTAAATAGATTATACCTAAAATGTGACTTTTCTACTGTTTCTCAAATACCTTCAAAAAGATCTGACTGCTCAGAGAATTGTATCTAAAATATTGTAATGAATTTAGAAAAATGTCTTTATGATGCAAACACACACATTATTAAAATACCTAAATTTTGTTCTTCCGTTCATATCTATTCTCTGAACATTTTGAAAAATATTCTCTTTCTACTCCTCTCTGGAAAAGGGCAGATAAAAAGTTAATTATAATAAAGTGGGACATATTAGATATCTCTAACATTATTAAAACATAATTTTTCAAAACCAAAAATCCCTCTATTTTTTGTTTAGTTGCTATATCATATCTGACTCTTTCACAGTCTCATGAACTATACCCTGCCAGGCTCCTCTGTGCATGGGATTTCCCAGGCAAGAATACTGGAGTGCACTGCCATTTCCTTCTCCAGGGAATCTTCCTGACCCAGGGACTGAACTCACATCTCCTGCACTGAAGGTAGACCCTTTATCAGTGGGCCACCTTGGAAGACAAAACCCTCTATTATTTTATAGAACAACTTAAGAAATGCTTGGATAGAAGAAATAAAGACATCTTGAGGGCTGGTATACTAACCAAAAGACATTTATTTTCATATTTCTATTTTCAGAATGTGAAAATCCAATTCTTGGTTATTGGATAGTTAAAGCAGTCATAACTACAGCCCTCAAAAACTCAAAAGACATGCTTTTGTGTCTTTTGTTGCTGACTAAGGGGAAAAGAGAAGCTTCTATAATGTCTTGGCAGAGACATAGGAAGAAAATCCACTAAGTATCACATTTTTTAAAGGAACTGGATGAGGGGGAGGTTGCAACTTGAGGATAAAGGATATAAAGAACACAGAAACTGTAACAACCACCCATTGTCCGCCTCCTCTCTTGTTAATGTCAAACTGCAACACCCTCACCCCACCCCCTTGTCTTTTTCTCTTTCTGTTTCTCCAAATGGTATTCTGGCCATGTGCAGATGGAAACAAACCATTATCAGAGATAGGGCTCTTTGCTTTGTTATGTTCTATTTTAATAATTAATAATGCTTTAAAACTTGCTCTTTTTAAAACACACCCCCATTTCTCCAAATGGATATGTTTTGTCAAATAAGATACAGCAGCTCAATTTGGTGTCTAAATTCAAGTGTAGCACCCTGCCCCTATCATTTTGTAAACAGCAATGAAAAATAATTTCTTCTAATGTAGTCTATTCAGAAGGCACAGCTTCCACAGTTTGAAAGGAAAGGAAAGTACAGAGGATGTGGTGACGAAGGCATGTTGGAACCTGATGTCAAGAAGCCCTAAATGCTCAAAATAAGGAGTCTGAGTCTGCTATTGGGGAACAGGAGTCTGACTCAAGTTTCTCAGGGTTAACACTCCCTGCAAAGACAGGGATTGAAGTCAAGGACTGAGGGCCTGCTGGGACAGTAACAGTAAGTGTGGGAGCAAGATAGTACAGGCGTGGACACTGCACTGCATGCCAAGACTTCAAGTCTAAGCGAGCAGCAGCAAGACACTTAAGTCAGTAAATACGGAGTCCATAAGGAGAAGGTGCCAGAGAAAACCCAGCAGGCAATCTCCATCTGAGATGAAATGCATGTGAGGCAGCAACTAGGAGGCCTCAACCAGTGAGCAGGAAATGCCTGATCTGTGCAGCTCTAAGGACATGAGAGTCCAAGTGACTCTGCTCTCAACAGTTCTGAAAATGAGAATGAAATTGATGAGGATAGGACTTGTCTGGACCAAGCCAAGGAAGGGAAGATTTTTGTATCATCTCAGGAATAATTGCTGTGAAATGTTAAGAACTGGGCTGGCCTCAAATAAATATGCAACCACTTAGTGGACTCAGTTACCAGACAGGGACACTGAGTTTGGGCTTTCAGTAAAGTGGAGTTGAAGGCAAACAGGAATCCAAAAGGTGACTGCAGCCCTCCCTCTCAGCATATTCTTGCCTTGCTCACTCACCTGGGGCACCCAGGGGTGCTGGGATACACTGGCACTCTCTGGTGGTGAACTGGAGTGCTCCTCACCTGTGGGCACGACAGACAGGGCAGAGGCCTCCACTTCCCCAAGACATGTCAGAACTGTCAACCTCACTATTGCATGCTCCAAACTATTCCTTGAAAAAATGCCCAATTCATAGCCAAATCCACCTTTAAAAATCAGTTATTTATGCCAAATGACATTACAATAGGGAAGAGTACCTTTCATTCCACCCCTAAACTCATCTTCCTTTCAGTATCTGTCCACAGACACATGGATTTTCTACATATTTGTAGTCATAATTGCAAATAATTTCCCCTGCTTTTTCTAAGGAGCATAGCCAACACCTTCCCATTTTGCTTTAGTCTTCTCATTTTCATTTAGTGGATGCACAAGAATTTGATGCATTATAATTTACCCAGTCATTCTTTAGTTGTTGAATATTTAGGCTATTATCAATTACATTGTTTAAAAATAAGGTATTATATATTTTCAGGATTAAAATTTTTATTTCTATTTTTTCCTTCATTAAACTAGAGATGATATGACTGGTATGCAAGGCTCATATTTTTATTTACTTGAGTCTTTACATGTTTGAACAACTAACTTTATAGAAGCAGAAAGGAGTAATATTTTTTAGCAAATCACAGGTTTTTCCTGAGGTCAGAGAGGAACACAGCATTAAAATAAAGATCAAGAGATGCTGTCTCTAATAAGCTATTTTGCCAACCTCCGTGACCTCAGAAATCCATACCTCCACATAACCATGTTTTCGTTCACAGAATGTTGCCAAAAAACAATCATGCCATGACTTTAAAGGGATTATCTTTTAATTCATGGAATAAAACATATTAGAACTTGTACCAAATTAGTACAAGTTGGTCTTTATTTTGTGTATTATTTTTAAAAAGTTATTTTATTCATTTTGTGGATCAATTTAGTTACTAATACTCACATTTTTTGTTTCACACCTCTGTAAGACTTTGTATTACATCCAAAAACCAATTAAAAATTTTAAATTGGGATGAATCATATAGATTGCTAATGATGAATTGTTCAGACTAACATTTTAATATTTAAATTATCAATAGGAAAAAGTGAAGCCTTTTCTTTAAATCAAAGGAGCAACAAGACTACTTAATTTCTAATATTTTTCATGTTTTATATAAAATGGAAGTGTTTTAGAGCAAGAGCAATTTTATGAAGGGCCATATTTTCAATAGACACCTAAAAGCTAAAGAAACTTTTTTCTGACAGCCACAGAGATAGGCTGTTGTTGTTCTTGTTCAGCTGCTCAGTCATGTCCGACTCTTTCCAACCCCACAGACTGCAGCACGCCAAGCTTCTACGTCCTTCACCATCTCCTGGAGCTTGCTCAAACACATGTCCATAGAGTCTCATGTCCATTTAGTCACGTGTCTATGTAGTCTCAGTCCTAAGTCAATAAAGGAGTCATTTCCAGGAACTAGACTAGAACGCCGACTTTTCAGCTTCTTTTTTATTCCACTTTTTGTGACAGGAGGCTCATTTCTCACAAGGCAGTTAACTATTCAACTGTTCGACAGCTCAAGATATTTTCTACTGTTGAGTCATAATCCATTCTCTGTAAACACTGGTCTTGGTTCCCCCCTTTGAAAATGAAAGTCGCTCAGTTGTGTCCGACTTTTTGCAACCTCACAGACTATACAGTCCATGGAATTCTCCAGGCCAGAATACTGGAGGGGGTAGCCTATTCCTTCTCCAGGGGATCTTCCCGACCCAGGAATTGAACCAGTGTCTCCTGAATTGCAGGTGGATTCTTTACCAACTGAGCTATCAGGCAAGTTAAAAATGAAAAATAAAGCATCTCTCTGACTTGCAAGGTTTTCAAATATCTGAAGACAGAACTTCTCCAAGACTCCCCCAATTGCAGTCAAATCTTAATTTTTACAAACATTAATAGTCATTGTTTCCAGATCCTTCACTATAATTCACTTTCTTCAGAGAGCCCCCTAGCCCCTGCCTTCCCTTTACAGATAAACTTCTAAAAAGAAAATTTGACTTAATTTGCTATTTTCATTTGTGACCTGTTTCATTCTTGCTAAGGTCTCTGATGGTCCTTTTTATAGTTTTTGTCTTATTTTTACTGCTTAGCACACATCCAACAGAGTTGAACAATTTAATTTTAATTTTAAAAATATTTGGAAAGGATTTTACTTTTTGATGCATCTCAAACTTATAGAAAAGTTTTAAGTATAATACAAAGAATTTTTTTTATTGAACCATTTGAGAATAAGCTTCAGATAAGCTGCTCCATTATTCTAAATAAGTTAGTGTACATTTCCCATAAAAAATTCTCCAAAATTCCCCCAAATCAAAAATTATAATTGATATATTATTAGTTGCCCACTATGCCAAAGCCTTTGACTGTGTGGATCACAATAAACTGTGGAAAATTATGAAAGAGATGGGAATACCAGACCACCTGATCTGCCTCTAGAGAAATTTGTATGCAGGTCAGGAAGCAACAGTTAGAACTGGACATGAACAACAGACTTGTTCCAAATAGGAAAAGGAGTTCGTCAAGGCTGTATATTGTCACCTTGCTTATTTAACTTATATGCACAGTACATCATGAGAAACGCTGGACTTGAAGAAACAAGCTGGAATCAAGATTGCCAGGAGAAATATCAATAACCTCAGATATGCAGATGACACCACCCTTATGGCAGAAAGTGAAGAGGAACTCAAAAGCCTCTTGATGAAAGTGAAAGTGGAGAGTGAAAAAGTTGGCTTAAAGCTCAACATTTAGAAAACGAACATCATGGCATCTGGTCCCATCACTTCATGGGAAATAGATGTGGAAACAGTGTCAGACTTTATTTTGGGGGGCTCCAAAATCACTGCAGATGGTGACTGCAGCCATGAAATTAAAAGACGCTTACTCCTTGGAAGGAAAGTTATGACCACCCTAGATACCATATTCAAAAGCAGAGACATTACTTTGCCAACAAATGTCCATCTAGTCAAGGCTATGGTTTTTCCAGTGGTCATGTATGGATGTGAGAGTTGGACTGTGAAGAAGGCTGAGCGCCGAAGAATTGATGCTTTTGAACTGTGGTGTTGGAGAAGACTCTTGAGAGTCCCTTGGACTGCAAGGAGATCCAACCAGTCCATTCTGAAGGAGATCAGCCCTGGGATTTCTTTGGAAGGAATGATGCTAAAGCTGAAACTCCAGTATTTTGGCCACCTCATGCAAAGAGTTGGCTCACTGGAAAAGACCCTGATGCTGGGAGGGATTGGGGGCAGGAGGAGAAGGGGACAACAGAGGATGAGATGACTGGATGGCATCACTGACTCGACGAACGTTGAGTTTGAGTGAACTCTTGGAGTTGGAGATGGACAGGGAGGCCTGGTGTGCTGTAATTCATAGGGTCGCAAAGGTCGGACACAACTGAGCGACTGAACTGAACTTACTTCCTGTACCTAGATATTTTCCCCCTTTCGATTTAGCAAGTTTTCAGCAATAATTTTTTCAAATGAATTTTCAATCCCCTTATCTCTTTCTTCTCCCTCAGGAATCCCTATTATGTGTAAATTGGCATCTGCTGCTGCTGCTGCTAAGTTGCTTCAGTCGTGTCCGACTCTGTGTGACCCCATAGGTGGTAGCCCACCAAGCTCCCCGTCTCTGGGATTCTCCAGGCAAGAACACTGGAGTGGGTTGCCATTTCCTCCTCCAATGCATGAAAGTGAAAAGTGAAAGTGAAGTTGCTCAGTTGTGCCCGACTCCTAGCAACCCCATGTACTGCAGCCTACCAGGCTCCTCCGTCCATGGGATTTTCCAGGCAAGAACACTGGAGTGGGTTGCCATTTTGCCTTCTCCTAAATTGGCATCCCATAGGTCAAATACGTTGGTTTTATTTTTTCTTTTCATTTGTCCTTTTGTCTGCTAACTGTGATTGGGTGATTTCCATTATTCTATCTTCCAGCTCACTAATTCATTCTTCAGAATTAATTTGCTGTTTTAAAAAAATTTTATTTATTTTCTTTGGAGGCTAATTACTTTACAATATTGTGGTGCATTTTGCCATACATCAACATGAATCAGCCACAGGTGTACATGTGTCTCCCCATCCTGAACCCCCAACCCACTTCCCTCCCCACCCCATCCCTCTGGGTTGTCCCAAAACACCAGCTTTGAGTGCCCTGCTTCATGCATTGAACTTGCACTGGTCACCTGTTTTACATATGGTAATATACATGTTTCAATATACATACTGTCTCAAATTGTCTCACCCTTGCCTTCTCCCACGTCGAAAAGTCTGTTCTTTGCATCTGTCTCTTTTGCTGTCTTGCATATAGAGTCATCATTACTGTCTTTCTAAATTCCATATATATGCGTTAATATACTGTATTGGTGTTTCTCTTTCTGTTTCTCCTTCTTACTTCACTTTCTGTAATAGACTCCAGTTTCATCCACCTCATTAGAACTGACTCAAATGCGTTCTTTCTTACAGTTGAGTAATATTTCATTGTGTATACGTACCACACATCCTTATCCATCATCTGCTGATGTACATCTAGGTTGCTTCATGTCCCAGCTATTGTAAACAGTGCTGCAATGAACACTGAGGTACATGTCTCTCTTTCAATTCTTGTTTCCTTGGTGTGTATGCCCAGCAGTGGGATTGCTGGGTCACATGGCAGTTCTATTTCTAGTTTTTTAAGGAATCTCAACACTGTTCTCCATGGTGGCTGTACTAGTTTGCATTCTCACCAATAGTATAAGAGGGTTCCCTTTTCTCCAAACCCTATCCAGCACTTTTGTAGTTCTGTCCATTCTGTCCAGCATGAGATGCTACCTCATTGTGGTGTTGATTTGCATTTCTCTGATAGTGAGTGATGTGTTTGTTAGCCATTTGTATGTCTTCTTTAGAGAAATATCTGTTTAGTTCTTTGGCCCATTTTTTGATTGGGTTGCATTGAGCTGTATGAGCTGCTTATATACTTTGGAGATTAATTCTTTGTCAGCTGTTTCATTTGCTACTATTTCTCCCATTCTGAAGGCTGCCTTTTCACCTTGCTTATAGTTTCCTTCATTGTGCAAAAGCTTTTAAGTTTAATTAGGTCCCATTTTTTTATTTTTGTTTTATTTCCATTACTCTGGGAGGTGGGTCATAGAGGATCTTGCTATGATTTATCTCAGAGAGTGTTCTGCATGTTTTCCTCTAAGTGTTTTATAGTTTCTGGTCTTACTTGTAGATCTTTAATCCATTTTGAGTTTATTTTTGAGAATGGTGTTAGAAAGTGTTCTAACTTCATTCTTTTACAGTTAGTGGACCATTGTGCCAGCACTTGTTAAAGAGATTGTCTTTTCTCCATTGTATATTTTTGCCTTCTTTGTCAAAGATAAGGTGTCCATCATTTCTGTTCAATTGCTCAGTCATATCCGACTGTTTGCGACCCCATGGACTGCTGTACTCCTGGCCTCCCTGTCCACCATCAACTCCCAGAGTTTCCTCAAACTCATGTCCATTGAGTTGGTGATGCCATCGAACCACCTCATCCTCTGTCATCCCTTTTTTCTCCTGTCTTCAATCTTTCCCAGCATCAGGGTCTTTTTCAATGAGTCAACTCTTTGCATGAGGTGGCCAAAGTATTGGAGTTTCAGCTTCAGCATCAGTCCTTCCAATGAACACTCAGGACTGATCTCCTTTAGGATGGACTGGTTGGATCTCCTTGTACTCCAAGGGACTCTCAAGAGTCTTCTCCAACACCACAGCTCAAAAGCATCAATTCTTCAGTTCTCAGCTTTCTGTATAGTCCAACTCTTCACATCCATACATGACTACTGGAAAAACCATAGCCTTGACTAGACAGACCTTTGTTGGCAAAGGAACATCTCTGCTTTTTAATATGCTGTCTAGGTTGGTCATTACTTTCCTGCCAAGGAGTGTCTTTTAATTTCATGACTGCAATCACCATCTGCAGTGATTTTGGAGCCCCTCAAAAAATAAAGTCTGACACTGTTTCCACTGTTTCCTATCTATTTGCCGTGAAGTGATGGGACTGGATGTCATGATCTTAGTTTTCTGAATGTTGAGCCTTAAGCCAACATTTTCACTCTCCTCTTTCACTTTCATCAAGAGGCTCTTTAGTTCTTCTCCACTCTCTGCCACAAGGGTGGTGTCATCTGCATATCTGAGGTTATTGATATTTCTCCCAGCAATCTTGATTGCAGTGTGTGCTTCATCCAGGCCAGTGTTTCACATGATGTACTGTGCATATAAGTTAAACAAGCAGGGTGACAGTATACAGACTTGACATACTCTTTTCCCAATCTGGAACCAGTCTGTTGTTCCATGTCCAGTTCTAACTGCTGCTTCCTGCCTTGCATACAGATTTCTCAGGAGGCAGATCAGGTGGTCTGGTATTCCCATCTCTTTCAGGATTTTCCAGAGTTTGTTGTGATCCACACAGTCAAAGGCTTTGGCATAGTCAATAAGGTAGAAATAGATGTTCTTCTGGAACTCTCTTGCTTTTTCGATGATCCAGTGGATGTTGGCAATGTGATCTCTGGTTCCTCTGCCTTTTCTAAATCCAGCTTGAACATCTGGAAGTTCACGGTTCATGTATTGTTGAAGCCTGGCTTGGAGAATTTTGAGCATTACTTTGCTAGCATGTGAGATGAGTGCAATCGTGTGAGCATTCTTTGGCATTGTCCGTCTTAGGGATTGGAATGAAAACTGACCTTTTCCAGTCCTGTGGCCACTGCTGAGTTTTCCAAATTTGCTGGCATATGGAGTGCAGCACTTTCACAGCATCATCTTTTAGGACTTGAAATAGCTCAACTGGAATTCCACCTCCTCCACTAGCTTTGTTCATAGTGATGCTTCCTAAGGCCCACTTGACTTCATATTTCGGGATGTCTGGTTCTAGAGGAGTGATCATACCATTGTGATTATCTGGGTCATGAAGACCTTTTTTGTACAGTTCTTCTATGTATTTTTGCCACCTCTTAATATCTTCTGCTTCTGTTAGGTCCATCCCATTTCTGTCCTTTATTGTGCCCATCTTTGCATGAAATGTTCCCTTGGTATCTCTCATTGTCTTGAAGAGACCTCTAGTCTTTCACATTCTACTGTTTTCCTTTATTTCTTTGCACTGATCACTGAAGAAGGCTTTCTTATCTCTCCTTGCTATTCTTTGGAACTCTGCATTCAAATGGTATATCTTTCCTTTTCTCCTTTGTTTTTTGCTTCTCTTCTTTTCACAGCTATTTATAAGCCCTCCTCAGACAGCCATTTTGCTTTTTTGCATTTCTTTTTCTTGGGGATGGTGTTGATCCTTGTCTCCTGTACAATGTCATGAACCTCTGTCCACAGTGCATCAGGCACTCTATCAGATCTAGTCCCTTAAATCTATTTCTCACTTTCACTGTATAATCATTAAGGGTTTTGATTTAGGTCATACCTGAATGGTCTAGTGGTTTTCCCTACTTTCTTCAGTTGATGTCTGAATTTGGCAATAAGAAGTTCATGATCTGAGCCACAGTCAGCTCCTGGTCTTGTTTTTGCTGACTGTATAGAGCTTCTCCATCTTTGAATGCAAAGAATATTTTCAATCTGATTTTGATGTTGAACATCTGGTAACGTCCATGTGCAGAGTCTTCTCTTGTGTTGTTGGAAGAGGGTGTTTGCTATGACCAGTGCATTCTCTTGGCAAAACTCTATTAGCCTTTGCCCTGCTTCATTCTGTACGCCAAGGCCAAATTTGCCTGTTACTCCAGGTGTTTCTTGACTTCCTACTTGCATTCTAGTCCCCTATAATGAAAAGGACAAAGTTTTGGGGTGTTAGTTCTAAAATGTCTTGTAGGTCTTCATAGAGCCATTCAACTTCAGCTTCTTCAGCATTACTGGTCAGGGCATAGACTTGGATTATCGTGATATTGAACGATCTGCCTTAGAAACAAACGGAGATCATTCTATTGTTTTTAAGATTGCATCCAAGTACTGCATATCAGATCTTTTGTTGACTACGATGGCTACTCCATTTCTTCTAAGGGATTCTTTCCCACAGTAGTAGATATAATGGTCATCTGAGTTAAATTCACCTGTTCTAGTCCATATTAGTTCACTGATTCCTAAAATGTTGACGTTCATTCTTGCCATCTCCTGTCTGACCACTTCCAATTTGCCTTGATTCATGGACCTAATATTCCAGGTTCCTATGCAATACTGTTCTTTACAGCATTGGAACTTGCTTCCATCACCAGTCACATCCCACAACTGGGTGCTGTTTTTTCTTTGGCTCTCTCTCTTCATTCTTTCTGGAGTTACTTCTCCACTGATCTCCAGTAGCATATTGGGCACTTACCCACCTGGGGAGTTCATCTTTCAGTGTCATATATTTTTGCCTTTTCATACTGTTCATGGGGTTCTCAAGGCAAGAATACTGAAGTGTTTGTCATTCCCTTCTCCAGTGGACCACATTTTGTCAGAACTTTCCACCATGACCCGTCTGTTTTGGGTGGCCTTACAGGGCATGGTTCATAGTTTCATTGAGTTAGATATGGCTGTGGTTCATGTGATTAGATTGGTTAGTTTTCTGTGATTGTGGTTTTCAGTCTGTCTGCCCTCTGATGGAGAAGGATAAGAGGCTTATGGAAGCTTGGGATGATGGGAAAGAGTGACTGAGGGGGAAACTGGGTCTGGTTCTGAAGGGCGGGGCCATGCTCAGTAAATCTTTAATCCAATTTTCTGTTGATGGGTGGAACTGTGTTCCCTCCCTGCTATTTAGTTCAGTTCAGTTCAGTTCAGTCACTCAGTCCTGTCCAACTCTTTGCGACCCCATGAATTGCAGTACGCCAGGCCTCCCTGTCCATCACCAACTCCCGGAGTTCATTCAAACTCATGTCCATCGAGTCAGTGATGCCATCCAGCCATCTCATACTCTGTCGTTCCCTTCTCCTCCTGTCCCCAATCCCTCCCAGCATCAGGGTCTTTCCCAATGAGTCAACTCTTTGCATGAGGTGGCCAAAGTATTGGAGTTTCAGCTTTAGCATCAGTCCTTCCAATGAACACCCAGGACTGCTCTCCTTCAGGATGGACTGGTTGGACCTCCTTGCACTCCAAGGGACTCTCAAGAGTCTTCTCCAACACCACAGTTCAAAAGCATCAATTCCTCGGTGCTCAGCTTTCTTCACAGTCCATCTCTCACATCCATACATGACCACTAGAAAAAACATAGCCTTGACTAGAGGGATCTTTGTTGGCAAAGTAATGTCTCTGCTTTTGAATATGCTATCTAGGGTGGTCATAACTTTCCTTCCAAGGAGTAAGCGTCTTTTAATTTCATGGCTGCAATCACCATCTGCAGTGATTTTGGAGCCCCAAAAAGAAAGTCTGACACTGTTTCCCCATCTATTTCCCATGAAGTGATGGGACCAGATGCCATGATTTTCGTTTTCTGAATGTTGAGCTTTAAGCCAACTTTTTCACTCTCCACTTTCACTTTCCTCAAGGGACTTTTGAGTTCCTCTTCACTTTCTGCCATAAGGGTGGTGTCATCTGCATATCTGAGGTTATTGATAGTTCTCCCGGCAATCTTGATTCCAGCTTGTGCTTCTTCCAGCCCAGTGTTTCTCATGATGTACTCTACATATAAGTTAAATAAGCAGGGTGACAATATACAGCCTTGACGTACTCCTTTTCCTATTTGGAACCAGCCTGTTGTTCCATGTCCAGTTCTAACTGTTGCTTCCTGACCTGCATACAGGTTTCTCAAGAGGCAGGTCAGGTGTCGGGTATTCCCATCTCTTTCAGAATTTTCCACAGTTTATTGGGATCTACATAGTCAAAGGCTTTGGCATAGTCAATAAAGCAGAAATAGATGTTTTTCTGGAACTCTCTTGCTATTTACCTGGGGCCAAACCATGGTGGAGGTAATGAAGATAATGGTGACTTCCTTCAAAAGATCCCATGCATGGACTGCTAAACTCAGTGTGCCAAACCTTGCAGCAGGCCACACACCTCCACTGGAGACTCCTGGAAACTCACAGGCAAGTCTGGGTCAGACTTTTGTGGGGTCATTGCTCCTTTCTCCTGGGTCCTGGTGCACAATGTTCTGTTTGTGCCCTCCAAGTACCTATTTCCCAGTCCTGTGTAAGTTCTGGCAGCTCTGTGGTGGGGTTAATGGTGACCTCCTGCAAGAGGGTTTATGCCATACCCAAGTCTGCTGCACCCAGAGCCCCTGTCCCTGTAGCAGTCCACTGCTGACCCTTACCCCCACAGAAGATGCTCAAGCACAGTTCTGTCTCAGTCTCTGTGGGGTCCCTGGATCCTGGTGCAAACAAGATTTGTTTGAGCCCTCTTAGCATCTCTGGCGGGAATGGGGTTTGATTCTAAACATAATTCGCCACATCTTGCTGGGGCTTCTCTCTTTTGCCCTTGGACTTGGGGTATCTCCTCACAGCTGCTCCAGCACCTATCGTCTTACTGGGGTTTCTCTGACTTGGACATAGGGTATCTTCTCACAGCCGCTGCTCCTGATCTGGGATGTGGGGTATCTCCTCACAGCTGCTCCAGCGCCGCGCAGCCGCCACTCGCCGCTCCAGCACCGCACAGCCGCTGCTCGCCACTCCAGCACCTAAGGTGTCCATAAGTGCGTGGATTTATCTCTGGGCTTTCTATTTTGTTCCACTGATCTATATTTCTGTCTTTGTGTCAGTACTATACTGTCTTGATGACTGTAGCTTTGTAGTATAGTCTGAAGTCAGGCAGGTTGATTCCTCCAGTTCTATTCTTCTTTCTCAAGATTGCTTTGGCTGCTCAAGGTTTTCTGTGTTTCCATACAAGTTGTGAAATTATTTGTTCTAGTTTTGTGAAAAATACTGTTGGTAACTTGATAGGGATTGCATTGAATCTATAGATGGCTTTGGGTACTATACTCATTTTCACTATATTGATTCTTCAAATCCACAAACATGGTATATTTCTCCATATATTTGTATCATTTTTTATTTCTTTTATAGTTTCTATATATAGGTCTTTTGTTTCTTTAGGTAAATTTATTCCTAAGTATTTTATTCTTTCTGTTGCAATGGTAAATGGGATTGTTTCCTTAATTTTTCTATTTTCTTAGTGTATAGGAATGCAAGGTATTTCTGTGTATTAATTTTATATCCTGCAACTTTAGTATATTCATTGATTAGCTCTAGTAATTTTCTGGTGGTGTCTTTAGGGTTTTCTAAGTAGACGATCATGTCATCTGCGAACAGTGAGAGTTTTACTTCCTTTCCAATCTGGATTCCTTTTCTTTCTTTTTCTTCTCTGATTGCTGTAGCTAGGACTTCCAAAACTATGTTGAATTATAGTGGTGAGAGTGAGCACCCTTGTCTTGTTCCTGATTTTAGAAGAAATTCTTTCAATTTTTCACCATCGAGGATAATGTTTTCTGTGGGTTTGTCGTTTATGGCTTTTATTCTGTTGAGGCATGTTCCTTCTATACCTGCTTTCTGGGAAGTTTTTATCATAAATGGGTATTGAATTTGGCAAAGGCTTTCTCTGCATCTATTGAGATAATCATTAGTTTTAATCTTTCAGTTTGTTAATATGGTGTATCACATTGACTAATTTGCAAATATTGAATCCTTGCATCCCTGGAATAAAGCCCACTTTGTCATGATGTATGATCTTTTTAATATGTTGTTGGATTCTGTTTGCTAGAATTTTGTTGGGGATTTTTGCATCTATGTTCATCAGTGATATTGGGCCTTTATCTGTTTTTATGTGGGAGTGCTCCTGTTCAGCATGCATGTATTCAGTATTTTGGTGCATGGGCTATATTTGGTATGGATGCCTGCCATGTCTTTCCTCAGGGTGTCCCAGCCATTATCCTCTTGGGAGAGGAGGGTGTGTGTGTGTGTGTGTGTGTGTGTGTGTGTGTGTGTGTGTGTGTTTGGTGTTATGGTGACCAGAGCCTGCAGTCAATGTTGGGGCTTGTCAAAGTCAAAGTCCTTGTTCTTTGATAGTCACAGCTCTGTTGGGGGCAGGATTTGCTCCTCAGTTGTAGGAATAGAAGCCTCCAGATCCAGTTCTAGAATGCAGTGTGAGGTAGTCGGGATTAGACTACTCCTTGTAGGAAAGAAGCTGCTGCATATTCCTCTCCAGGACTTGTCCACTGTGCTTAGTGATGTAAACTGCCACCCAGTGTATGCACCCACAAAGTACACTATTGGAGGCACTGTCTTTGGCCCCACTTCCACGGTGGGAAAGCTGGTAATTGGCTCAGATTTTGGTGCTACTTCCATGTGTGTGCAGCCACGAAGTCTGCTGCTGCTCATATTTGACTCACCTCAGCAGTAGGACTGCCAGTGGTCAGCATGGATGTCCCTCAGTCATTGCCCCTACAAAGTTGCAGGCTTCAAAACCCGCCAAAGCTATGCCTTGCATCCACTTACACTGGTAACTGGCTCAGATTTCAGCAGCTTCCACATGTGGGCAACCTGCTGGCACCTGCATGCTCCTAAATCTTGTAGCAGCAAAATCACTCCTGCTGTTAGCACACTGAGACCAAAGCTACTACTGGCGGGCCATGCCCCTCCCTTTACAAGCTCATTGACAATGGTGCTCCTATGGCAGACCTGGGTTCCATCTTGAACACACATCCCCAGATCATATTTCAGGCCTTTTAGGCTATCTCCACATAGCCAAACCAAGTCCTGTCCCTGGGTCTGTCTGTTGAAGCTCAAGTTGCAGCACTCACCACTGCACTCATCAGCAGGGCCATGATTTGGGCTCGGAAGTGTAGCAAGTTGGCAAGGACCATCTGTGCTGGTCTTTCTCTGCCCTGTCTGCCACAAGCCTGCTGGCACACTCTCTTCTGAGCTTCTGAAGCTCCCTATCTGTCCCAGCTGACTTTTCAGATGATGAAGGAGGTTCCCAGGATGAGGGAACCATTCCTTTTTCATAGTTCCCTCCAAGGGGCACAGGTCTCATCTCAATTACCATTTTTTTTCTCTCATTTTATATGTTGATCTTTCTTGCAGTTGGGGTTCTATGAGATCTTCTGCCTGCATTCAGTAGGTATTCAGTGAGAATTACTCTAAATGTAGATGTATTTTTGAGGTATTTGTGGGAAGAGGTAAGCTCCATGTCCTTCTACTCTGCCATCTTGTTTTCTCTCAGATTTTTTGAGTTAATTTTCATACATGGTAGAAGGTAAGAGTCCAACATCATTTTTTTTTTTGCATGTGCACACAGTTTTCTCACTACTAACTGATAAAAGGATTATTTTTTTTCCCACTGAATAGCCTTGGCACCCTTGTCAAAAATCACTGACCACATTTGCAAGGTTTTTTCTCCTGGGATAGCTTTTCCATTCCATTTGTTTGTATGTCTTTCTGTATGCCAATACCACACCATTTTAACTACTGTATCTTTGTAGTAAGTTTTGAAGTCAAGATGCAAGTTCTTAAACTTTGTTCTTGTTTTTCAAGATTATTTGGTAATTTGGGGGTCTTTCAATAGTCCATGCAGATTTTGGGGTGAATTTTTCTATTTCTGCAAAGAAATCATTGGGATTTCTGATAGTGACTGCATTGAATCTGTAGATTCTGTTGGGTTGTACTGACATCTTAGCAATTCTTCCAAATCATGAACACAGCATGTCTTTTCATTTATTTAAATCTTTAATTTTTTTTCAGCAATATTCTATAGTTTTCAACAAAGTACACTGAAAATACTGGACCCCTGACTGCCCTAAGCCCATCTCCTTTGTTCCAGAGGTTCCATGCTGAGAAAGGTAAGCCCTCAAAAAAGGATAAGAACAAACCTCAAAGACTGGCCTTGGTCAAATGAAGCTTAAAGAGGACACACCCAAAGAGACCTATGCCAAAAGTCATGGGTGGAAGTGGGTTTGGCTATAAATGGGCACCAGAAGGAATCCTTGTATTGATGGAACTGTCCTGTATCTTGACTATAACAATGTCAGTATACTGTCTGTGAAATAGTACTATATTTTGTAAGATGGTTACTGTTGGTAGAAACGAGTAAAGGGTAAATGAGATATTTTTGTACTATTTCTTACAACTGCATGCTAGTACTTAATTATCTCAATATTTTAATTAAAAATGTATATACAATCAAAGAAAAAAGTGACAAGGCAGGCTAAGTGAGGGTGATTTAGCAGAGGTCAGAGCTAACACAGGAAGATATCTAATAGCATATGATACATGATCTGGCAGGATGTAGGCCCCATGTGAAAAAAAAAGAGCTAAACTAGATGATGGCTGAGCAGGTCTGGGAGACTGGTTATGAAAACGAGGGCTGAATAAATAAGCAAACATATTGGGGATAATAAGAGCCAGGTTTCTCACTCTTGGAGAAGAAAATTGTAAACATAAAAACAGGCAAAACTAGAATTATGGTATAGTGTTGGATTAGAATATTAAGTACCAATATGAATCCATGGTTTTCAATATGCATAGATAAAAACAAAAGTAACTACAAGTGTATACACATACATACATATATACATACACTAACATAAGTTGCCAAAGATTATAGTATCATATTTGAGCACCAAACAAATGATAGTAAAGGATGATATTCCACTGAACAAAGTAGTAATCTACACTGAAATAACTAAACAAATAAAAGCTAAGGGAAAGTTCTTCCTCACAGCAGAATGCTAACTAAGAAATGCCAAAGGAAAGAAGGAATTAGAAAATCTCCATTCAGTTATCTGTGATAGTAGTAATTAAAAGCTGAAACTACTGAGTAAAAGCTGGATGAGGACCAGGATATATACAAGGTCTCAGTGGATCTCTCCATAAAATGTTGGGAAAAAGAATAATGTATAATAGGTAAATCTTTGGCAGATACAACTTTACTGATGTGATCAAACTTAACATTTCCAGTTTTATGACAAAATGGTATCTTGAATTGCTTGACAGGATGGAGAATACAAAAAGCACAGAATCACTTCTGTGATATTTCTGCCCAAAATTTCAATCTTATGATGAAACAGTAGACAAACTCAAACTGAGAAACACACTGCAAAATAACTAGCCTGTAATCTTCATAAAGGTCAAGAAAGGACTAATTATGGTCACTAAAAGAAGTTGAAAAAACATGACAAGTAACCTTTTGGTACTAAAAGATATTACAGACAGTTGATAAAATCTGAATGAGGGTCTCCGGTTGAAAAATACATAGAAAATTTTTTGTGCTTTTCTGTATGTTGGAAATGATTTCAAAATAAAAGAAATGACATTATAAGAAGAGGGACAATCTGACAACATGAGAATCCTGATGAAAGAATATAGCACCTTCTGTGAAATATCATGCCAATAAAAAAACCTGACTATAGACTCTACATCTTTCTATCAATTCAATTTATAGTAAATAGTATTAGGATATAATCAGCAAAATATAGTTTATGGCAAAATCTACAGAGTAAAAAATCTGATTTCCTCAATAAATAAAGTGTAAGGAAAAAGAGATTGTGGGAAATCCAAATTTAAAAGAGATGTAAGACATATCTCAATCATGTATGATGTATGAAATTATATATACTGCTGGATCTCAATTTAAAGATACATCTATGAGACAAGTAGAAATCTTAGCAATGTTTAGATATCTAAGAAACTATTGTTAACTTTTTTAGTTATTGCAATGATGATATACAGTTAATGAATCAAATGAAGTAATATGGAGGTAGGGGAAATGAGTGGAGGAAGCTAGTGACCTGATAGGTTAAAGTTGGGTGATGATACCTCCTTAGGGGATGGTACCTCCTTAGGGGATGGTACCTCCATGGCAGGTGGGTGGTACCCACCTGGAAATCTTTATTGTACTCTGTATACTTCTGGGAATATTTGAAATTTCCCCAAAATAAGTTTTCCCCTCCAAAAGTAGTAGAACCAAGATTGTTTAATTCCAAAGCTAATTCAATATTTACTGAATTTCTAATTTTCCTTTAAAAATCATTTAAGTATTTTATTTATATACCCCTTAGTTAGAATTTCTCATCACCTATTAGTCAACATTTAAGAAATATACTAGCCTTATCCCAATGTTAACTTAATAATGTATAACTGACTATCTTCATAAATGAGATGCACTTTAGGAAAGTTACATATAAAGTTTTTAAAAATTTTTCTAATTTTTCCTAATTAAAAATTAGGTACACTTACACAATAAGGAAGATTTTATTTTAAAAAAAAAATGCTTTTGGAAAGGTAAAAATCAGCTTAGTGAGTGGATGACAATAGGGGTTACAACCTTCCTGGGGACATTTGGAAATGTATATGATTTTTTGATAGTCATGTGGCCTAGGGACAGTACTAGATGAGGGCAAAGATACTAAATGTCTTCAATGCTAAGGGCTCTCCTGTACAATCAAGAGTTGCTTTGCCTCAAAAGCCAAGAGAATCCCAAGTAAGAAACACCAACTAAGACATAGCGTTCCAACTGAAGAAAGGGAAAAAGGCTAATCGAATTCTTACATTCATTAACTGTAAAGTACATAGGAGAAAACCCCTCTACCAGAGAAGCAACAAACTGACACCATTATGAAAGCATTTGTTTTAGATACCTCTTCTTTCTAAAATCAGGGAGATGAATATGTAGTTAAGTCTGGCACATAGAAGTTGTCCACAGATGGTAGTTATCAGAAGTATTAGTCCCTTTAGAGTCAGACACAGCACAGACAGATGGAGGATCTATAAAGATCTGGAATTTACTTTTAAAGCTTTTTATTTTATATTGGAGTATAGCCAATTAACAATGTTGTGACAGTTTCAGGTAGACAAGGTCAGAAGTGCAAAACATTGGTTTTCTTGATGAAAGACAGCTCTCTCTGGTGGAGTGGATAGATTCTAATAAGAAGCATAACCAACTTCACGAACCAATTATTCCCAGCAAGCATTTAACTCCAATACCTTTAGACCTTTATTTCTTAACTTCTTCTTATATTATCAAATCCATACTCAGAAGGGGAAAATCCTTCCAAGATCCCTAAACAGGAGCACTAAAATGAACTTGAGCAAAATCCAAAGTAGGCAGTAAGAAAATCATACAAGGGGTACTGCCAAGAAAAATTATTCAACATGTTTCTTGGTTAACTGCTAGTGGTAGCAGCAAGACCAGTGATGCCAAAGTGGCAGGAAATCGGGTTGTACTTCCAGCTCAGAGCTTTCAACAGTAGGAAAGAGAGAGGGTGAGTGTGGCAGTAAGAGTTTGAGTAACATCACCTTTCCTTTCCTGGGAAGCTTTGTAAGAATCAGAACTGTAAGGCCATGACAGAGAGAAAAAGACAGAGAAGAAGGGCTAGCATGCCTCTGAATGGGCTTTATAAGTGACACTGATGAGTAACAGAAGAATGAAATGAAAGATCGAACTGCAAGCAGGTGCTTGATGAGAGGAACAGCCAGATAATTTAAGAGGAAAATGAAGGAGATAAACATTGTTTTCAACATTGCTCCTTAAAAGACTAAGGAGAGAGTGGCCAAGATGGCAGAGTAGAAAGACCCTGAGCCTACCTCCTCTCATGAACACACCAAAATCATAACTATATGCAGAAAAAGCATGGATGAAAAAGACTGGAACCTACCAGAAATGATCTTCTACAACTAAAAACAGAGACAGAACCAAGAGATGGGTGGGATGGGTAGACTCAAAATATAATCAAATTGCATACCACAGGTGGATGATCCTGGAGGAGGACATGGCAACCCACTCCAGCATTCTTGCAGGGGAAATCCCATGGACAGAGGAGCCTGGAATGCTATGGTCCATGGGGTTGCAAGGAGTTGGACATGACTGAAGCCAACTGAGCACAGGTGGATGACCCACCAACTGGAGAGTAACTATACTGCAGAGTGAGTAAGTGTTCTAAATCCTACATGGGGCTCCACAGCCTTGTATGATAACCCTCCAGAGCATTTGGTTTCGAACACCAGTGGGGCATTTCAGGAGCCCCAAAGAACTGTGGGAAAAGAGACTTTACTCTTAAGGGAAACACATAAAATCACACACACCAAGATCCAGGGCAAAACTAGTCATTTGACAAGAGCCTGAGCCAGATCCACCTGCTGGTCATGGTGAATCTCCTGCAGAGGTCAGGGCAGCTGTAGTTGACCCTCTTTGGCAGTCACACTTGGCAACATTCTTCCAGGTGAATACTACTGTTGGTAGCTGCCATATTGGCTGACTAGTGGTAAAACGGGCTTCATCCAACAGCCTGTACGGACTAGAGCTGGGCTACTTCAGGCCAAACAACTAACTGTGGAGGGACACAGAACACTCCTAAGCAGAGAGGCTTTCCAAAGACTTCCTGAGCCCACAGCCACCTCTAAAATATGCCCCTGACATGGCCCTACCCACCATTGGGCCAGGACCCAGCTTCACCCACCAGTAGGCAGGCACCAGGCCTTCCCCCCAGGAAGCCTGCACTAGTCTCTAGAATAGCTTCACTTACCACAAGGAGCAGACACCAGATCAAAGGAAACAATAATCCTGCAGCTTGCAGATCCAGGACACTCACAGAAGGCCAGATCATACCTTGGGAGCAGCTGGGCTCTGGCTGTGTCCACTACCAGGCCAACACAAGCTTCAGGACATCTCAGACTCCATAACCAAGTCCAGGAACCAACCCGCCCACCCCTACCACCAACTACCTGAAGCAAGTTCTGGGATCCCTGGTCCTATAATCGGACTCCAGGAACTGGCTCTGCCTACCAGTAGACCAGCACTAACCACAGGATCTGGCTTTAACAACCAGTGGCCAAGCAACAGCCCTGGAGTCTTCGGGACCTGGTTTCTGCCACCAGTGAGCCAGCACTAGCCATGAGGCTCCCTAGGGTTCTGTAGCCAGCTGCCTTGTGACCAGACCTTGTGCTGTCTTGCTAAATAGCAACCAGTAGCATTTGGACAATGCGGGGTCTGAAAGCCAAATGGGCTAGGGGCCAATAAAGCCTACAAGACTGTACATATAGCCCCCATAACAGAAGAACCCACACACCCATCTCAGGGAGAAACCCTAGAGCATCTAGCTTAGATGACAAGAGACAAATGTACTGCTGAGACACATAGGACATCTCCCACAGGCCACTTCTCACAGGTCAAGAAACATAACTAACTTACCACATACATGAAAATACAAATAACAACTTACACAAAGTGAGATGGCAAAGGAAAATGTTCCAGATGAAGGAACAAGATAAAACTCCAGAAGAAAAACTAAGTAAAGTGGAGACAGTCAATCTACTCAAGAAATAGTTCAGAGGAACAATCCTAAAGATGATGGAAGAACTTGGGAGAAGAATGTATGCACAGAGTGATAAGTCAGAAGTTTTTAAACAAAGTCTTAAAAAATATAAAGAGTGACCAAACACAGTTAAAGAATGTAGTAGTTGAAATGTACACTAAAAGAATTTAATAGCAGACTAAATGATACAGAGGAATGGATCAGCAAGCTAGAAGACAAATGGTGGAAATCACTGACTCTGAACAGAAAAAAGAATAAAAAGAAAAGAGGGCAATTAAAGAGATCTCTGAGACAACATCAAGTGCAATGATATTTGCATTATAGAGGTCCCAGAAGAAGACAGAGAGAGAAAAGGCCTGAGACGATACCTGAAGATATAATAGCTGAAAACTTTCCTAACCTGGGAAAGGAAAACATTCACTCAAGTCTAAGAAGTGCAGAGTCCCACCAGGATTATTCCAGAGGAAAACACCAAGCAAGACATCTTGCAATCAAAATGACACAAGTTAAAGAGAGAATATTAAAAGTAGCAAGGAAAAAGCAACAAGTTATATACAAAGGAACTCTCATAAGTTTATCAGCTGATTTTTTAGCAGAAATTCTGCAGGCCAAAAAGGAGTGTTAGGAAGTACTTAATGTGATGAAAGGGAAAAACCTACAACCAAGAATGCTCAGCAAGGCTCTTGTTCAGATTTGATGTAGAAATCAAGAGTTTTACAGACAAGCAAAAGCTAAAAGCTAACTTTTAATTTAAAAATTAAATGTAAACTGACTGAATGCTCCAAGCAAAAGACACAGAGTCCCTGAGTGGAAACAAAAACAAGTTCCATAAATATGATGCCTACAAGAGACTCACTTGAGATCTAGAGACACATACAGACTAAAATGGGACAGGAAAAGTTATTTCAGGAAAATGGAAATCAAAAGAAAGCTGGAGTAGCAATACTTATACTGTTACAACAAAGCACACAATGATCCAGGGAACAAACGAAGAAGAAGATTTACAAATTGTAAATATATGTACTCAACATAGGAGCACCTAAATACATAAAGCAAATATGAATATACATAAAGGAAGAAATTTACAGTATCACAGAAATACTAAGGGACTTTAAATCCCCACATCAATGGTAACAACACTTACATAAGGGTATAAGATTAGATATCAATTACAAGGAAAAAAAAGGTGTAAAAAACACAAACAAATAGAGGCTAAACAAAACACTTCTAAATAATCAAGCACTCACTCAGCAAGCGAAACTACAAAAATGATGAAAAGACAACATGTAGAATGGGAAAATAACTGCAAATGAAGCAACTGATAAAGGATTAATTTCTAAGACATATAAGCAGCTCATGACAGCTCAATATCAGAAAAATAAACAACCTAAACAAAAAATGGGCAGAAGACCTAAACAGGTATTTCTCCAAAGAAGACATACAGATGGCCTATAAACACATGCTGCTGCTGCTGCTGCTAAGTCACTTCAGTCGTGTCCGATTCTGTGCAACCCCATAGACGGCAGCCCACCAGGCTTCCCCGTCCCTGGGATTCTCCAGGCAAGAACACTGGAGTGGGTTGCCATTTCCTCCTCCAATGCATGAAAGTGAAAAGTGAAAGTGAAGTTGCTCAGTTGTGTCCGACTCTTCGCAACCCCATGGACTGCAGCCTACCAGGGTCCTCCGTCCATGGGATTTTCTAGGTAAAAGTATTGGAGTGGGGTGCCGTTGCCTTCTCCGATAAACACATGAAAGATGCTCAAAATGGCTTATTATTAGAGAAATGTAAAGCAAAACTACAGTGAGGTATCATCTAATACCAGTCAGAATCACTTCAGTTCAGTCGCTCAGTCACGTCCGACTCTTTGCGACCCCATGGACTGCTGCACACCAGGCCTCCCTGTCCATCACCAACTCCCAGAGCTTACTCAAACTCATGTCCAATGAGTCAGTGATGCCATCCAACCATCTCATTCTCTGTCGTCCCCTTCTCCTCCTGCCCTCAATCTTTCCCAGCATCAGGGTCTTTTCAAATGAGTCAGTTCTTCACATCAGGTGGCCAAAGTATTGGAGTTTCAGCTTCAACATCAATCCTTCCAATGAATATTCAGGACTGATTTCTGTTAGGATGGACTGGTTGGATCTCCTTGCAGTCCAAGGGACTCTCAAGAGTCTTCTCCAACACCACAGTTCAAAAGCATCAATTCTTTGTTGCTCAGCTTTCTTTAAAGCCAACTCTCACATCCACACATGACTACTGGAAAAACCATAGCCTTGATTAGATGGACCTTGTTTGGCAAAGTAATGTCTCTACTTTTTAATATGTTGTCTAGGTTGCTTATAACTTTTCTTCCAAGGAGCAAGCATCTTTTAATTTCAGGGCTGCAATCACCATCTGCAGTAATTTTGGAGCCCAAAAAAATAAAGTCTCTCACGGTTTCCATTGTGTCCCCATCTATTTGCCATGAAGTGATGGGGCTGGATGCCATGATCTTAGTTTTCTGAATGTTGAGCTATAAGCCAACTTTTTCACTCTCCTTTCACTTTCATCAAGAGGCTTTTTAGTTCTTCTTCACTTTCTGCCATAAGGGTGGTGTCATCTGCATATCTGAGGTTATTGATAGTTCTCCCGGCAATCTTGATTCCGGATTGTGCTTCATCCAGCCCAGCATTTCTCATGATATACTCTACATATAAGTTAAATAAGCAGGGTGACAATATACAGCCTTGACGTACTCCTTTCCCTATTTGGAACTGGGCTGTTGTTCCATGTCCAGTCCTAACTGTTGCTTCCTGGCCTACATATAGGTTTCTCAAGAGGCAGGTCAGGTGGTCTGGTATTCCCATCTCTTTCAGGATTTTCCAGAGTTTGTTGTGATCCACACAGTCAAAGGCTTTGGCATAGTCAATAAAGCAGAAATAGATGTTTTTCTGGAACTCTCTTGCTTCTTTGATGATCCAACGGATGTTGGCAATTTAATCTCTGGTTCCTCTGCCTTTTCTAAATCCAGCTTGAACATATGGAAGTTTGCAGTTCACACATTGTTGAAACCTGGCTTAGAGAATTTTGAACATTACTTTACTAGCATGTGAGATGAGTGCAACTGTGTGGTAGTTTGAGCATTCTTTGGCATTGTCCGTCTTAGGGATTGGAATGAAAACTGACCTTTTCCAGTCCTGTGGCCACTGCTGAGTTTTCCAAATTTGCTGGCATATTGAATGCAGTACTTTCACAGAATCATCTTTTAGGATTTGAAATACTTCAACTGGAATTCAATTACCTCCACTAGCTTTGTTTGTAGTGATGCTTCCTAAGGCCCATTTGACTTCACATCCCAGCATGTCTGGCTCTAGGTGAATGATCACACTATCGTGACTATCTGGGTCAGGAAGACCTTTTTTGTATACTTTCTCTGTGTATTCCTGCCACCTCTTCTTCATATCTTCTGCTTCTGTTAGGTCCATACCATTTCTGTCCTTTATTGAGCCCATCTTTGCATGAAATGTTCCCTTGGTATCTCTAATTTCTTGAAGAGATCTCTAGTCTTTCCCATTCTATTGCTTTCCTCTATTTCTTTGCATTGATCACTGAAGAAATCTTTCTATCTCTCCTTGCTATTCTTTGGAACTCTGCATTCAGTTCAGTTCAGTTCAGTTGCTCCGTTGTGTCTGACTCTTTGCAACCCCATGAAGTGCAGCACACCAGGCCTCCCTGTCCATCACCAACTCCCAGAGGCCACCCAAACCCATGTCCATTGAGTCGGTGACGCCATCCAACCATCTCATCCTCTGTCATCCCCTTCTCCTCCTGCCCTCAATCTTTCCCAGCATCAGGGTCTTTTCAAATGAGTCAGCTCATGACATCAGGTGGCCAGAGTATTGGAGTTTCAGCTTCAACATCAGTCCTTCCAATGGACACCCAGGACTGATCTCCTTTAGGATGGACTGGTTGGATCTCCTTGCAGTCCAAGGGACTCTCAAGAGTCTTCTCCAACACCACAGTTCAAAGCATCAATTCTTCAGCACTCAGCTTTCTTTATAGTCCAACTCTCACATCCATACATGACCACTGTAAAAACACAGCCTTGACTACATAGACCTTTCTTGACAAAGTAATGCAAATGGGTATATCTTTCCTTTTCTCCTTTGCCTTTTGCTTCTCTTCTTTTCTCAGCTATTTATAATGCCTCCTCAGACAACCACTGCCCATTTCTTTTTCCTGGGGATGGTCTTGATCACTGCCTCCTGTACAATGTCACGAACCTCCGTCGATAGTTCTTCAGGCACTCTGCCTAAAAGATCTAATCCCTTGAATCTATTTGTCACTTCCACTGTATAATCGTAAGGAATTTGATTTAGGTCATATGTGAATGGTCTAGTGGTTTTACCTTCTTTCTTCAATTTAGGTCTGAATCTGGCATAAGAAGTTCAAGATCTGAGCCACACTCAGCTCCAGGTCTTGTTTTTGCTGACTGTATAGAGCTTCTGAAACTTTGGCTGAAAATAATATAATCAATCTGATTTCAGTATTGTCCATCTGGTGATGTCCATGTGTAGTCTTCTCTTGCGTTGTTGGAAGAGGGTGTTTGCTATGACCAGTGCATTCTCTTGGCAAAAACCAATCAGAATGGTCATTATCAAAAAGTCTACAAACCTTAAATGTTAGAGAGGATATGCAGAAAAGGGAACCCTCCTGCAAAGCTGGTGGAAAAGTAAACTGATACAGCCATTATGGAGATTTCTTAAGAAGCTAGGAATAAATCTACCATAAAACGCAGCACTCCCACTACTGGGGATATACCCTGATAAAACCACAATTCAAAAAGACACACGTAACCCAGTGTTCATTGCAACACTACTTACAATAGCCAGGACACAGAAGGAACCTAGATGTCCATCAACAGATGAATGGATAAAGAAGATGTACATATATACAATGGATTATTAAGCCATAAAAATAAATGAGCTTCCCTGGCAGCTCAGCTGGTAAAGAATCTGCCTGCAATGTATGAGACCTGGGTTCAATCCCTGGGTTGGGAAGATCCCCTGGAGATGGGAACGGCTACCCACTCCAGTATTCTGGCCTGGAGAATTCCATGGACTATATATATAGTCCATAGTGTCATGAATTTGAGTTAGTGGTAGTGAGGTAGATGAACTTAGAGCTTGTTATACAGAGTGAAGTCAGTCAGTACATATCATATAGTAAATGTATATATACAGAATTTAGAAAAATGATACTGATGAACCTATCTGCATGGGAGTAATGGAGACACAGATGTAGAGAATGGACTTGTGGAGATAGTGGGGAAGAAGAGGGTGGGACGAATGGAGACAGTAGCATTGACATATATACAGTATCATGGGTAAAACACATAGCTGGTGGAAGTTGCTATAGAACACAGAGAGCCCAGCCCAGTGCTCTGTGATGACCTGGTAGGGTGGGATGGGGGAGGGGAGGGAGGCTCAAGAGGGAGGTGATATATGTATGCTGCTGCTGCTGCTGCTGCTAAGTCGCATCAGTCGTGTCCGACTCTATGCGACCCCATAGACGGCAGCCCACCAGGCTCCCCTGTCCCTGAGATTCTCCAGGCAAGAACACTGGAGTGGGTTGCCATTTCCTTCTCCAATGCATGAAAGGGAAAAATGAAAGTGCAGTCGCTCAGTCGTGTCCGACTCTTCGAGACCCCATGGTCTGCAGCCTACCAGGCTCCTCCATCCATGGGATTTTCCAGGCAAGAGTACTGGAGTGGGGTGCCACTGCCTTCTCCGATTTATGTATAATTATGGCTTATTCAAGTTGTTGTATGGCAGAAACCAACACAAGATTATAAAGCAATTTTCCTCCAATTAAAAAATAAATTTAAGAAAAAATAAAATAAAGTATAAATTAATAAGGAAAAAAAAAGAACTATTACCTTTCATGTTTGCAGCATATCCACTGTTATTCACCAATGTAGAATATGGTTGTTCATTTTGAGGCAAGGCTCCTGCAGCCATGGTAGTCTGTTGGAGAGAAAAGATTACTTTTTGAAGTTTTGCCTATGAAATATTTTTTTGCTAATCACCTAAAATGTGCTAGTCTTCTACTGTCTAATACAGCAGTCATTAGCTAAGTGGTTACTGAGCATTTAAAATGTGGCTAGTATAGATCTGAGATATGCTATAGATATAAACTATAAGATTTTGGAGAATGGCACAAAAAATGTAAAATATTTAATTTTTTATACTGATTTTACATTTAAATATTTTAAAATATATTAGGTTAAATAAATTATTAAAATTATTTTTCTGATTCTTTTTGTTGTTACTGGAGAATCCAAATTTGAATATGTAGCTCATATAATATTCTACTGGACAGTGCTGTGCTAGACTGTAAGGAAATGACAGAAAAAAATAAGACCTACTCTTCCTGTACATTTATAGACTGTTGGGAAGATAAGATGTAGACACAAATAATGCTAACATGTGCTAAGTGTCACAAGGCAGTCTGGGACAAGCAAGAGGGCTGCCCAATTTGAGGGCAGGTGTAATGCTTAAAAAAGGAATTTGTACTTGAACTAGGCTCAAGGGGTAACATTTATTGTGGACACGATGGTACACTACGCAATTAAACAGAATCCCTCCTTCTTTACTAATTCAATTCAGTGAGAGTTACTGAATTTATGACTTTACAGTTAACAGTATTCATCTATCTCATGGTAAATTATATGGCTAAGTAACCATTGTGTTGCTATGGTTTCCACTGAGGAAAGTTAAGTAAATCTTTTAACGTGTCAAAAAGCAAAAATCGTCACTTTTCTGAAGCCCCTATTATGTGTCAGATTGTGAAATAAACAAAACACATATTGATTTCTGCTCCCTGGTTCCTGACACAGAGCAACTAGACACCTGTAAATTCCTAAGTGATAAGGACTCTAGGAGACTCTTTGTTCTAGTTCTAATGGGGTAACTCTTAACTCTAGGTGGGCTACTGGATGGCTCCTGGATGGGGGCTGGTCACCAGAAAGCCATGATTAGAAACTTGGAATTTTCTAGAAGGGGAGAGTTAATGGCGATACAGCAGAAAGTCACATACAGTATTAAATTTTTTTTCTAAATAACGATCTTAATATTTTTCTTTGAAAAGCCATGTTTATTGTTTGAGCATCAATGACTAGGGGATCAAAGACTAATTTTTATGTGATTGTTAATTTTTTAAAAATGCTTTAAAAATCTGTTGAAAATTTTGGCACCAATAAACTAAGTGGTAATTAACACACACACACACACAAGTCACTCAGTCGTGTCCAACTCTTTGCGACCCCATGGATTATAGCCCACCAGGCTCCTCAGTCCATGGGATTTTCCAGGCATGAATACTGGAGTGGGTTACCGTTTCCTTCTCCAGGGGATCTTCCTGACCCAGGGATTGAACCCAGGTCTCCCGCATTGTAGGCAGACGCTTTACCGTCTGAGCCACCAGGGAAGCCCCAGGTGGTAATTAAATACAGTCTTAATATTTTCCTTGGAGCATTTATTTTTGTGGAAAAAAAAAAAACACTTCACAAATTTCAGTGACCCTCTGACAATTTCAAATTCACTAAAATTTTATTTCTAAAATCAAGTTTTATATGTTCAATAGGTATAAAATTTTCAAGTCCTACTTGATGAAACGGTCTCCCTTCAAAAGAAATACAGAAATTAAAATCGTAGATGTACTCTACCATGAAAGATAAAAGAAATTCCTGCAATATTCATATCACAAATCTGGTATCATACTAATATGAAATTTATAATGTACATAATATTTCAAACAAATATTAGACAAAGACAAGAAGTCAATGGACTAATGGAACAAGTTGTTCCAGGAAACTCATTAGCAAAAATTTAATTTGAAAGAATACCCACTAAGATCAGATTTACAATATTTTTACCATGTTACTTTTCAAAATTCTGGACCTTTAAAACATATTTTGACCCCCAAAAAACAATTATCACCATTTTAGAACCATGGGATTTTTAGAGCAGTCAGAATTGTTGTTCGGTAGATGAGGAGTTATGAAGCATGTCCCAGGTGATCCAGCATGTGGTGACAAGACAGACCTCCCTGTCACTTTTTCTGTTAAGTCTTTCCTGAAGCCACCCTAAGCTCTTCAGCTGTGATGTAATAAAATGTGACTACTGGACTGGCTCCCCTGCACACCATGGGGTCTCAAAAGGAGAAGCCATGACTTGCTCTTCTCTGATGTAAGGGACACATTCACTGCATACATATCTCTTGAGGTGAAATGGCATATTAGACGACTTTCATGGATCTAACACCTAAAACCCATTGAAAACATCACTTTAGGAACTTCCCTGGTGGTCCAGTGGTTAAGACTCCACACTTTCAATGTAGGGGAAGGGGTTTGATCCCTGGTCTGGAAATTAAGATCCCATGTCACTAAGAGTTGGATACGACTGAGCAACTTCACTTTCATGCATTGGAGAAGGAAATGGCAACCCACTCCAGTGTTCTTGCCTGGAGAATCCCAGGGACGGGGGAGCCTGGTGGGCTGCCATCTATGGGGTCGCACAGAGTCGGACACGACTGAAGTGACTTAGCAGCAGCATGCTGCACAGAGTGGCCAAAGAAACAACCCCCAAAATGGCTTTAAATAGTGTTGAATTAATCTTATCCCTTTGGGTAGTAAAAAGTACAAATAAGATTGTGGACTATATTAAAACTTTCTTCTCAACTTGGCCCTCAGAAACTCAAATTTGTGAGGAACCTCAGAAGTCCTCTATTAGAATCCTAACCCATATGAGCATTCTCTCCACAATGTCTTTGAAAATTAACAGTGACATCATCACATAATTCTAGTAAAAAACTCTTTTTATGTGGCTACTCTGTAAATATCTGCTCTGAGACCACACAGAATAATAAACCCTTTGTTCCACATATCTAAAGCTGGCTAGCGATCATGTACTCTCGCATTACATCTTCCCAGACTATCCACCCGCAGATCTTCTCCTCCACATTTTTCATATGTAATGGTTCTAGACCTCATAGACATGGATGCCCTTTCTATTTAAATTCTATAGTTATTCATATCCTAGTACCCAGAGCTGAGATCTAACCCTCAGATGGGCTGTAATCATCAAAAATTAAAACAAAAACAATCAGCTCCCCTGTCTGCACAGTGTATGTGGTTTACTATCACATTAGTATTTTCAGAAGTCCCAAGACACATCAAGACACTTTTTTTAAAAAAGGCTAAAAATGATTTGCAATACATTTTGAGGTTAAAAAGTGGACCTTCAAACACAGATAATTAAGCATATATAAAAGTTTACAAAGAAATAAATGGTACAGAATGAAAAGTCTCCATTCTTATCTCCCATCCCAACTTTTACTCCCCAGAGGTTAAAAATGTAAACACTGGGTTTAGTTCTTCCAGGGGAAATGACTACATGTATACTTCTGGTTATTATTTTATCATCTTTAAAATGATTCACCAAAACAAGAAAACTGGCTCATTTACTCTACCTACCTCCCACCATGCCAAATCTTTCTCCACCAAACATACCAAAACATTTTTAATTCTTCTGATTATCTTTGTAATTTTAAGTAACATCGTTTAACCATATTTTATTCTATCAACTTTAAACAGTATCTTGATTCTTACCTTGTAAAATAAGAAAAGTAATTTTATCTGTACTATTCCATTTCACCTTTGCTCTCCACTTCCAAGTTCTGCTATTTCATTTCCTTTTAAAAAAAACAATTTTTAATTTTAAGCTTTAGCTAGTTAAGATCTAGCTAAAGCTTAAAAAGTAAAAGTAATTGAAAAAATGATATAGGTAGAAGAACTTGGAAGTGGAGGGGACCTATATCATTTTTTAAATGATTTTTAATTTTTATACTTTAGCTATATCTGCAATTGGGCATTCCTGGGGGGTCAGCAGTAAAGAATTCACCTGCCAATGCAGGAGATGCAGCTTTGATTCCTGAGTCAGGAAGAACCCCTGGAGAAGGAAATGACAACTCATTCCAGTATTCTTGCATGTAAAATTCCATGGTCAGAGGAGCCTAGCAGGCTACAGTCCATGGGATTGCAAGAGAGTCAGACATGATTTAGCAATTGAACAACAAAAAATACCTGTAATCAAGTTTTCCATGCCTTGTCTTCCATGCCTTGTCTATAGGCTTATTCTAATATGCAAGACAAAATACAAAATAATTATTTTGTGTGTTAGATATTATATACATGTATTGTGTGTGCATGCATTCATGGTAAGTCACTTTAGTTGCAAGTCTTTGCAACCCTATTCTCCAGACAAGAACACTGGAGTGGCTTGCCATTTCATTCTCCAGAGGCTTGATCCCACCCAGGGATTGAACCTGCATCTCTTATGTCTCCTGTATGGGCAGGCGGGTTCTTTACCACTAGCGCCACCTAGGAAGCCCATTTGTATCTGTAGGGCTATCAAAAGTATTCAGTGCAGATTCCCTTTCATTCTTTGTGCAGTTGTTGATCACGTGCCTTCATCTAAACTCTAGTAGCTCAAGTACTAGTAGCTCTAGTACTGTTTAAACTCAGTTCCACTGGTTTACAAATTAAACAGCTTTCCTGTTTGCTTGAACAACGAGTCATACTTTTATCCTGTTTTACTTAATCCTTCTTTCTCCACAAGGAAATCCTCATTACTTATTCAATAGGTCTCAATTACTCACTTTTTCCTGCCTCATTAGACTAGTTATCTGAAATTAGTATGGCAGCTCCACAACTGCCTTCATTTTAGGCTAATTTAGCCCATTGCTTAAGGCCACAACTTTGTAAGGCTTCCACCTGATGCTCTGGGTATCATGAGGCTTTTCTTCTCTGACTGGTGGGAACATGAACTATTTCCAGCCCCGTGAATGCCCTGGAACTGTTCTGTCTACTTCTTCCTGTATCTCTCCCTAGTCTTGGGTAGTCTGTGCAGATCAGTACTCAGCCAAATACTCTAGGCCAGCAAAAACTTGAGGGTCCTCCACATGTTTCTATAGCCTCTCTTCATGCTACTCCCTTCTCTCCAACATACTACACTGCAACTTCTAGCCATCCTGGCTCTCTACACATCTCCAAGAAGACTCTGTTTAGGTACTCCCCATACTGCAGCATGCAAACTGCTTCCAGGGAGGCAGCTGGTGCAACCTGAAGCTCACCATGTTTGCTTGTCCTCTCTCAAAGATCATGATTCCAAGCTGCCTGTTTTTCAATGTCCAAAACCATTTTTACATATTTTGTCTAGTTTTATAGTTATTTCAGGCAGGGTGGTGATTCTGGTCTCTTGTTATTTCATCTTGGTTGGAAGCAGAAATCCCCCTTGGCTCTCTTCAAATAACTCAAATCCAGGAGAACTCTGCAAAAGTGCTCATTTGTGCACTGACCCTCCATCAGTTCAGTTCAGTTCAGTTCAGTTGCTCAGTCATGTCCAACTCTTTGCGACCCATGAATCGCAGCACACCAGGCCTCCCTGTCCATCACCAACTCCCGGAGTTTACCCAAACTCATGTCCATCGAGTCAGTGATGCCATCCAGCCATCTCATCCTCTGTCATCCCCTTCTCCTCCTGTCCCCAATCCCTCTCAACAGCAGGGTCTTTTCCAATGAGTCAACTCTTCGCATAAGGTGGCCAAAGTATTGGAGTTTCAGCCTCAGCATCAGTCCTTCCAATGAATACCCAGGAATGGTCTCCTTTAGGATGGACTGGTTGGATCTCCTTGCAGTCCAAGGGACTCTCAAGAGTCTTCTCCAACACCACAGTTCAAAAGCATCAATTCTTCGGCGCTCAGCTTTCTTCACAGTCCAACTCTCACATCCATACATGACCACTGGAAAAACCATAGCCTTGACTAGACGGACCTTTGTTGACAAAGTAATGTCTCTGCTTTTGAATATGCTATCTAGGTTGGTCATAACTTTGCTTCCAAGGAGTAAGCGTCTTTTAATTTCATGGCTGCAATCACCACCTGCAGTTATTTTGGAGCCCCCAAAAATAAAGTCTGACACTGTTTCCCCATCTATTTCCCATGAAGTGATGGGACCAGATGCCATGATCTTCGTTTTCTGAATGCTGAGCTTTAAGCCAACTTTTTCACTCTCCTCTTTCATCAAGAGGCTTTTGAGTTCCTCTTCACTTTCTGCCATAAGGATGGTGTCATCTGCATATCTGAGGTTATTGATATTTCTCTGGGCAATCTTGATTCCAGCTTGTGCTTCTTCCAGCCCAGCGTTTCTCATGATGTACACTGCATATAAGTTAAATAAGCAAGGTGACAATATACAGCCTTGACGTACTCCTTTTCCCATTTGGAACCAGCCTGTTGTTCATGTCCAGTTCTAACTGTTGCTTCCTGACTTGCATATAGGTTTCTCAAGAGGCAGGTCAGGTGGTCTGGTATTCCCATCACTACTTTCTCTTCCATCTTCCAGATACATAGTGATCTGCCAAAATTTATACATGTATTTTGGGGAGAGAATTTGCAGGGATTGTATTAATAAGTGCCTGAGATATTAGAAGTATGGTATATTCTTCCTAGACTCTCAAAGCACTAGCACTCCAACGTGCATCAGAATCACCTTGAGTGCTTATGGAAAATGCAGATTCTTTGGCCCATCCTCAAAATGATTTATTAAATTTGGTCTAACAATTTCTATCATCAACTTACACTGCAGCTCATTCTGGTAAGAGGCTTTCTGCCACACTTAAAGAAATTCAATCAAAATGATTAGATTCTATACAGCAATCATGATAAAAGCTTCTGTGGCTAAAAAATTTAAGTTTGTATGGGGAAAAACAGATGCAAGCCTAAGTCTATGAGTGAACCTATGTAACCTATATATTTTTATGTTCATGAATAATAACACATACACTTACTTAATGCCAAGCCCTGTTCCAAATGCTTTATATATCTCAACTCATAATATCCATGACAATATTATTAGATGAGTATCACCATTATTTCCATTTTAAAAAATTATTTTATTTTTAGAGCAGTTTTAGATACATAGCAAAACTGAGTAGAAGGTACAGAGATTTTCCCCTAAACCCCTGCCCTATTTCCCACATGCCCAGCCTCTCATTATCAACACCCTCCCACCAAAGTGGTACATGTGTTATAATAGAAGAACCTACACTGATACGTCATAATCACCCAGAGTCAATAGTTTACCTTAGGATTCACTCTTGGCATTGGATACTCTATGGAACTGGACAGATGTATGACATGCATAGGTTTCCCAGGTGGTGCTAGTGGTAAAGAAGCCACCTGCCAATGCAAGAGACACCAGGAACCTGGATTTGATCCCTAGGCTGGACAGAGCCCCTGGAGTAGGAAAAAGCAACCATTCCAGTATTCTTGCCTGGAGAATTCCATGGACAGAGGACTGTGTGGGCTACAGTCTATGGGGTTGCAAAGAATCATGATATGTATCCATTATAGTATCATACACAGTACTGTGTCTGCCCTAAAAATCCTCTATGCTCCACTTAGTTACGCTCTACACCCCATCCCAGTAATAATTAATCTGTTCACTGTCTCCATACTTTGGCTTTTCCAGAATGCAATATAGTTGAAATCATACATTATGTAGCCTTTTCAGATTGGCTTTCACTTACTAATATACAATTAACATCTTCCATGTCTTCATGGCTTGAAAGTGCATTTCTTTTTAGTACTGAATAATATTCCATTCTCTATATGTACCATAGTTTATTCACTCACCTACTGAAGAACAACTTGGTTGTTTCTGAGTTTTGGTACTTATGAATATAGTGGCTATAAACATCTGTGTACAGGTTTTTGTGTGGACAAAGGTTTTTCAGCTCCTTTGGGTAAACATCAAGGAGCATGACTGCTGGATTATACGGCAAGAACATGTTTAGTCTGTACATTATTTCTATTTTACAGATAGGAAACTAAGGCAAAGTCAAGTCAAACAATTTGTCTGAAGTCATAGCTATTATCTGAACTGGGATTTGAGCTGGGATTTGAATTTACATAGTTCAGCTCCAGAGTTTGTGCTCTTAACCACTATACATACAGCTTTTCAACAATAAAGACAGACCTTAGTCTGCTACACTATGCATTGGAACTTAACTACACTGGATTCTGCACCATTTATAATTGCTTCCCTTTCAAGAAACTCTTCAGAGCTCCTTTCCACAGTAGTATTTTCAAATTTGTCTTGCTCTGTGCAGACAATCTGTCAATTCTTCCTTCCAAATCTTCATTCACTGCTATACCAAAGACAAGTATCAACAACACAGCCCTTTTACATATTTTATGTTCCCCCCTTCCAACAGAAACAGAAAAGAGCTAAACATAATGTTACAAAATCTAAACATATTTTCAATAGAGTTGTTGGCACTTACTGGCTTTGTGATCTTAAGCACACTTACTAACAGCTCTGAGACTATCTGCTCTCTAGAAGTTATAAAGATTACCTGAGAGCCAGTACACAGATCTAATTCCATACCTGATTGATAATACAGTCTGTTTTCAACACAGAAGCCAGAATGATCTTAACTTCAGATGGATCGTGTCACCGTCCTCTTCAAAACCCTTCTAGTCACCCTATTCACATTTTAAACCAGCTCTCTTTCCCTGTTCCGTTTTTCTCCTCAGGACTTGTGAAGAAAATATATCTAAGCACATTACATAATTTACTTATTTATCCCATTTACCATCTGCCTTTCTCTACCCAATCAAGTCATAGATTTTTGTCTGCTTTGTCAACTACTATGTCTTAAAAGCCCAGAAAAGGGCCTGTTATGTAGTAGATGCTCAAAAATTTGTTGAATAAATATTGGGTTGGCCAAAGAGTTCAATCATTTGCAGTGTTGTTTGCTATTCAGTTGCTAAGTCATGTCCGACTTTTTGAGACCCCATGGAATGTAGCACCCTGTCCTTTACTATCTCCCACAGCTTGCTCAAATTCATGTTCACTGAGTCGGTGATACAATCTAACCATCTCGTCCTCTGCCGTTGCCCTCTCCTCTTGCCTTCCACCTTTCCATCAGGGTCTTTTCCAGTGAGTCAGTTCTTTACAGCAGGTGGTCAAAGTATTGGAGCTTCAGCTTCAACATCAATCCTTCCAATGAATATTCAGGACTGATTTCCTTTAGGATTGACTGGTTTGATCTCCTTGCAGTCCAACTGACTCTCAAGAGTCTTCTCCAACACTACAGTTCAAAAACATCAATTGTTTGACACTCAGTCTTCTTTATGGTCCAACTCTCACATCTGTACATGACTACTAGAAAAACCATAGCTTTGATTATATGGACCTTCTATATCATTCTTTCTATATCAAACTATATTGTTCACAATATCTTATAGAAAAGCCCAAATGAACTTTATGGTCAACCCAATATATACCACACCACCATCATTTAATCTCTCTGAACCTCAGCTTTTTCATCTGTAAAGGAGGAAGAGTAATCATGCTTTACTTATCTCAAGATTGTTGCTAAGAGCCTATCAAATAAACGATAGCACCACTACACAAATGCAAGAAATGGCATTCTCTCTATCTTAACTTCCCTGATCACAGTGACATTTCCAACATCTTTTCAATTTGCAACTTGAAAAATTTGTGTTCCTCCTAATTCCCTAAGGAGTGTAGCTATTTTTTTTTTTTTTTGCCAAATATGCACGATGACAATAAATTCAACCCTCAGCCCAAATTTTCTCCCCTTTAGGATGCTTTCCCTAATGCTAATTACACATTCTATTCACATCCCCTCATCATGAAGGGCTGACAAGATTTATCTAGTGGCTCAGATGCTATAAAAAATAGATTCTTAATACCACAGTATGTAGTATTTTGTCCTTAAAAGAATTAATGCACTCCTTATGACTCCTTATGTAGTAAAACAAAATAAAACCATGTTTCTTTTAAACTCTAAGTCCTCAACTATGAATCCCACCTCTGAGTCTGTATCCTCAACAAAACAACAACAAAAAACCCTAGAACTATATAAAATCCCCTTTCTCCTCAAATCACCTCTGGAGAACAGGCCGGCAACATTTAAGACACACCTTTTCTTTTTTTCAAATCCCTCCAGCCTTTCTAACTAGATAAGTCCTCAGGGAAATAACTTACGACTGCTTTGAATATACGTTATGTCTGGCAGTTTGCTATGAACCACACTGGCTTCTGTGATTTCACACCTTAAATACACCTTAGGGAAGGTCCCCAGCTCTCAGGAGACTAATCACAGATCAGAGAAAAACAACAGTACAGTATCATTCTCAGTATTTCATCATTTGAAGAAATATGCTGTTTGGTTCAGACTGTTCACAAAACATACTATGATAAAACAGGTAAGATGTTAACAATAGGTGAAACTCGTTTTCATAAGCAAGGTTTCCATACTCTTTTCCCACAAACAGCCACATCTGACTGGTTATTCCTACAGGTTTCAACCATCTTCACATGAGTGCCACTACCACAGATACTTCTAAATTCATTAAAAAAAAAAGTCAACAAATCCTAATTCAACACTCATCAGAATCAATTGGAGGGCTTTCCTAAAAATCCAGACTAGTCAGCCCCACCTCGAGAATTTCCACTCAGTAGGTCTGGGTGGGGCTGAGAATCTGCCTTGTTAACTAGTTTTCAATGACCCTGATGCTTTGAGAACCAATGCATTAGGTAGGCAATCTGCATTCACCTAGCAGCACATATTCTATAGATTATTGTGAAAGTGTGTCTCCTGGGTTCTATTTAGCTGCCAGAAAAATAAAACTTTCTTTTTTTTCTAACCCAATCTTCACAACCTCCTGAAATATGTTAAGAAGTTCTACATCATCAACCAGATCTAGAAAAAGACTCATGTTCCTGGGTGAGACTTGGGCATTAATGTTCCTATCAAAATTCTATTTTAAACCAAACACATTACCTGGAATCAGGGCATTGCTATGCAGGTGGTATCAGCAAGATTCTCCTTATCAGTTATTTTAGTAAAAAACAGCATACCACATCATTTTGCAGACCATAATTTGGATTCCTAACCAAAAGATGTTTAGTATCTGAATATTCTTTTTAGTAAGTATATAAACACTGTGGTCATATAATTACATCCACCTTTAAATACTGTGACACTGTTTAGAATTTTTAAAATAAATTGCAGCTAGTTCAACATGAAAAACTTAAAATAGTAGATGAAGCAGGGTTTACTATTCACCTTACTATCTCCATTTATTTACAGACTGAGAAGGATAACAAGATTTTACATCTTTTACATTCCTGAACTACTTCTCAAAGAAAATACTATTCTGTGAAACATATTTGAAACACTTGAGTGACAAGCTTGGATAACTTAAAACAAGGGCAGGTGTGTAGCTCCTGGGAAATCACAGGCTTAGATCAGACCTTCTATAGCAAGATACAGAGAACATCTGGTTTAAGTAGTGGATTGAATTTATACACTAGTTTCCCCTTCCTCCTAAGATCCTGGTGAGAAAAAATTTTTAAAAGGATAAGCTCACGGAGCAAGAAGCAAGAGGTTTCAATGGATTTGGGAAGAAAGAAAGCAGACACAAGTAGAGGCAACTAAAACTGAGTGGAGGAAGTTGTAGCCTAAAATATGACCATGAAGAGAGTTAACAGATAGTTATGTCTTATCAGAAAAGATGAAAGACAGTGAGATGACCATCTTCAAAGTGCTAAAAGAAATACATGGTCAACCAAGAATTATATATCCAGCTAAATTCTCCTTTAAAAATAAAGGAGAAATTAAGGCATCTCCAGATTTAAAAACAAAGACCAAAAAAACAGATATGAGAGAATTTGTTGCTAGTAAATCTGCCCTATGAGAAATACTAAAAGAATCCTTCAGGCTGAAATGACTGACATGATAGGGCATCTATAAAGATTTCAAATCCTAAATGATGATGCTGTTAAAGTGCTACACTCAATATGCCAGCAAATTTGGAAAACTCAGCAGTGGCTACAGGACTGGAAAAGGTCAGTTTTCATTTCAGTCCCAAAGAAGGGCAATGCCAAATAATGTTCAAACTAGCACACGATTGCATTCATTTCACATGCTAGCAAAGTAATGCTCAAAATATTTCAAGCTAGGCTTCAACAGTATGTGAATCAAGAACGTCCAGATGTACAAGCTGGATTTAGAAAAGGCAGAGGAACCAGCGATAAAATTGCCAACATCAACATGTCAACAGAAAGTAACATGGAAACTTACATTACCATATGTAAAATAGATAGCCAATGGGAATTTGCTGTATGACTCAAGGAACTCAAACTGGGGCTCTGTAAAAACTGAGAGAGGTAGGATGGGGAAAGAGATGGAGGGAGGTTTAAGAGGGAGGGGACAGATGTATACCTATGGCAGATTCATGCTGATGTTTGGCAGAAACCAACACAATTCTGTAAAGCAATTACCCTTCAATTTAAAAATAAATAAATTTTAAAAAAAGAATGAACCCTAAGGTAAATGATACTTTGGTTGACTATGATATATTAATATAGGTTCATAGATTATAACAAATGTATTATTCTGGTAAGCAATGTTGGTAATGGGTGATGTATCTGTTGGAGCAGGGAATATTTGGGAAATCCCTGTAACTTCCTCTCGATTTTGTTGTGAACTTAAAACTGATCTTAAAAAACTAGTCTTAAAAATATGGACCCAAAACCATAAAACAAAAAAGCATAAATTAGATTTCATCCTCCCGCTAAAAAACTAAACTACTAATATATACAATCTACAAAAGACATGTTAGATTCAATGACACAAACAGGCTGAAAAGTAAAGGACAGGGCTTCCCTGATGGCTCAAGTGGTAAGGAGTCTACCTGCTAGTTAGTACAGGTGACACAGGTTCAATCCCTGGTCTGGGAAGATCCCACATGTCACAGAGCAATTAAGCCCCACCATCTGCAGTGATTTTGGAGGCCAACAAAATAAAATCTCCCACTGTTTCCATTTTTTCCCCATCTGTTTGCCATGAAGTGAAGGCACCGGATGCCATAACCTTAGTTTTTTGAATGTTGAGTTTTAAGCCAGCTTTTTCATTCTTCTCTTTCACCTTCATCAAGAGGTTCTTCTTTAGTTCATCTTTGCTTTCTGCCCATCAGGTGGAGGGTGAAAAGTGCTACTTCCTAAATATAACCAGAGGCAGCTCAGCTAAGAGAAAACAAAAACTTGTGCTATAGCGCCACCTATTGGAAGAGAAAAGAAAATCCTTTAATTATTTTTGAGTTATCAGAATCAGTTGAAATGAATTCTCTATTTCAAATACACCGCCAGAGGAACAACTCATGAAGCATCATGAAGAACCACAGAAACACTATCACAAAAAGAAAATGACAATTTCATCCAAAGCAAAATTAAAACTATGGAGTATTATGATCTAATAGAGAATTCAAAAGAGCTCTCATGAAGAAACTCAACAAGCTACAAGAAAACTCAGAAAGGCTCAAGTTCAGTTAGCTCAAGATAAAAATTACTGAAATGAAATAATAGTTTACCAAAGAGGTTGAAACCCTAAAAAAGAACAAGACAATTCTGGAGCTGAAGAACTCAATATATGACATAAAGAAGGTATTAGAAAGCACTGGAAATAGAGCAGACCAGATACCACAAAAATACAAAGAATTATAAAAGAATATCACGAACAGCTATGTAACAACTAACTGGAAACATAGACAAATTTTTAGAATCATTATAACCTCCCAAAACTGAATCATGAAGACAGACAGTGAAATGGAAACATAAAAACCTCCCCCAAAACAAAAGCCCAGGACCAGAGGCTTCACATGTAAATTCTAACATTCAAAGATGATTTAATATCTATCCTTATCAAACTCTTCAAAAAAACTGAAAATTAGGGAATGCTAAGTAATTTCATAAAGCCAACATCACTCTGATACCAAAACCAAATGAAGACAACACAAACAAAAAAAGAAAATTATAGCCAATATCTCTGATAAGCAAAGATGCAAAAATTCTCAACAAAATATTAGCAAGCTGAATACAATACATTCAAAGATCACACAACCATGATCTACAGAAGCAAGGATGGTTCAACATCCTCAAACCAAACCATGATCTATCAAAGCAAGCTGATTCAACATCCTCAAACCAATCACTGTGATACATCACATAGATAGATATGTATATACAAGAATTGACTTCCCCAGTGGCTCAGATGGTAAAGCGTCTGCCTACAGTGTGGAAGACCTGGGTTCAATCCCTGGGTTGGGAAGATCTCCTGGAGAAGGAAATGGCAACCCACTCCAGTATTCTTGCCTGGAAAATCCCATGGACAGAGGAACCTGGTAGGCTACAGTCCGTGGGGTGGCAAAGAGTCAGACACGACTGAGATAGATATGTATATACAAGAATACACACTACTTAATCACAAAAATAATAGAATATTGCTCAGTATAAAGATGATACTGCTCAGTATCATCTTTCAACATGGATGTACCTTAAGGGTATTAAACTAAATGAAATAAGTCAGATGAAGAAAGATAAATACCATGTAATTTCACTCATGTGAAATATAAAAAAATAAAAAACTTGAATAAATAAAACCAAATAGATAGATATAGAGAACATAGTGGTCACCAAAGAGGAAGGGGTGATTGGGGGAGAGTGAAATAGGTAAAGGGGATCAACTATATGGTGACAGATGGAAACTGAATTTTTGGTGGTGAGCTGTAACGTACATAGTAAAAATATATTATTGTACACATGAAGCTTATGTAATGTTGTAGCCAATGTTACCTCAACAAAAAGGTAATTAAAAAACAGAAAATCTGAAGAGACATGATTGAGTATGCATACACACACAAATGAATCTTAATCCTATTCGGGGATTCAACCAACCACGGATGGAAAATATTTGGGAGAAGAACCCCAGAAAGCTCCAAGAAGCAGAACTTAAGAATCTGCTACATACCTGCAACTATTTACATAATCTTTAGCTTGTATTTACAACCATTTACATAGCATTTGGGCTTCCCAGGTGGCACTAATGGTAAAGAACCCGCCTGCCAATGCATGTAGACATTAAGAGACACAAGTTCAATCCCTGGATTGAGAAGATTCTCTGGAGGCAACCCACTCCAGTATTCTTGCCTGGAGAATCCCATAGACAGAGGAGTCTGGCAAGCTGCAGTCCACAGGGTCACGCAGAGTCAGAAATGACTGAAGTAACTCAGCACGCAGGCACGCACATACATAGCATTTACATCATATCTATAAGTAATTTTATAGGGTTTATAAGTAATCTAGAGATGCTTTAAAGTATACGAGAGGATATGCATAGGTTATATGCAGACATTACATCAATTTATATAAGGGACTTGAGCATCCATGGATTTTGGAATCCAAGGTGGGGTGGGGGATCCTGGAACCACTTCACTGTGAATAAGCAGGATGACTGTATTTACAACTGGAAGTTTCAACACCTGTTTCCAAGGAATTGATAAATCAGGTAGGCAGAAAATCAGTAACAATATACATGACCTGAACAGTACCATCAACCAACTTGATCCAACCGATATTTATAGAACATTCCATCCAACAACAGAAGCTCACACGGAACATTCACCAACATTCTGGTACATAAAGCACAATTTAATAAAGATAAAAGAATACAAACCTTATAAAATATGTTCTCAGAGCATACCAAAATAAAACTAGAAATCAATAATAGATGACAGCTAGACAATTCAAAATATTTGGAAATTAAACAATGTACTTTAAATTATACATGGGTTAAGAAGTCTCAAGATAAACTTGAAAATGTTTTGAACTAAATAAAAATGAAAAGTACAACTTAATTTACACAACATGAATATACTTAATGAACTGTACACTTAAAATGGTTGTTGTTTAGTTGCTAAGTCATCTCCAACACTTTTGTGACTCCAAGGACTATAGCCCACTAGGCTCCTCTGTCCATAGGACATCGTATTAACACAGAGAACAAGAAAAATCATGTGATCATATAATACATGAGCAGAAACAGTTCAACATCAATTCATGATAAAAACTCTCAAAAATTAGAAGAGAACTTCACTAAACTAATACAGATTACTTTTTAAAAATCAGAGCTAACATCATTCTCTTGACTATGCCAAAGCCTTTGACTGTGTGGATCACAATAAACTCTGAAAGAAATGGGAAATTCTGAAAGAGATGGGAGTACCAGACCACCTGACTTGCCTCTTGAGAAATCTATATGCAGGTCAGGATGCACCAGTTAGAACGAGACATGGAACAACAGACTGTTTCCAAATAGGAAAAGGAGTATGTCAAGGCTATATATTGTCACCCTGCTTATTTAACTTATATGCAGAGTACATCATGAGAAACGCTGGGCTGGAAGAAGCACAAGCTGGAATCAAGATTGCTGGGAGAAATATCAATAACCTCAGATATGCAGATGACACCACCCTTATGGCAGAAAGTGAAGAGGAACTAAATGATGAAAGTGAAAGAGGAGAGTGGAAAAGTTGGCTTAAACTTCAACATTCAGAAAACTAAGATCATGGCATCTGGTCCCATCACTTCATGGCAGATAGATGGGGAAACAGTGGAAACAGTGTCAGACTTTCTTTTTTTGGGCTCCAAAATCACTACAGATGGTGACTGCAGACATGAAATTAAAAGATGCTTACTCCTTGGAAGGAAAGTTATGACCAACCTAGATAGCATATTAAAAAGCAGAGCCATTACTTTGCCAACAAAGGTCTGTCTAGTCAAGGCTATGGTTTTTCCAGTAGTCATGTATGGATGTGAGAGTTGGACTGTGAAGAAAGCTGAGTACTGAAGAATTGATGCTTTTGAACTGTGGTGTTGGAGAAGACTCTTGAGAGTCCCTTGGACTGCAAGGAGATCCAACCAGTCCATTCTGAAGGAGATCAGCCCTGGGATTTCTTTGGAAGGAATGATGCTAAAGCTGAAACTCCAGTACTTTGGCCACCTCATGCAAAGAGTTGACTCACTGGAAAAGACCCTGATGCTGGGAGGGATTGGGGGCAGGAGGAGAAGGGGACAACAGAGGATGAGATGGTTGGATGGCATCACCGACTCAATGGACATGAGTTTGAGTGAACTCCAGGAGTTGCTGATGGACAGGGAGGCCTGGCGTGCTGCGATTCATGGAGTCTCAAAGAGTCGGACACGACTGAGCAACTGAACTGAACTGGACTGAACATCATTCTCAACAGCAAGATGCTAGGCTTTCCCCCTAAGATCAGGAACAAGGCAAGGATATCCTCTGTTTGTTGTTGTTGTTCAGTCCGTAAGTTGTGTCCAACTCTTTGTGACTTTAGCACGCCAGATTCCACTGTCCTCCATTTATCTCCCAGAGTTTGTTCAAATTCATGTCCACTGAGTCAGTGAAGCTACTTAATCATCTCATCCTCTGCCCCTCCCTTCGCCTTTTACCTTCAATCATTCTCAGTCTTGGGCTCTTTTCCAGTGAGTCGGCTCTTCGAATCAGGTGGCCAAAGTGTTGGAGCTTCGGCTTCAACATCAGTCCTTCCAATGAATATTCAGTGCTGATTTCCTTTAGGATTGACTGGTTTGATCCCCTTGCAGTCGAAGGGACTCTCAAGAGTTCTCCGGCACCACAATTCAAAAGCATCAATTCTTCAGCGCTCAGCATTTTTCATGGTCCAACTTTCACAACTGTACGTGAGCACTGGAAAAACCATAGCTTTGACTATACAGAGCTGTGTCAGCAAAGTATTCCTCTGCTTTGGAATATGGTGTCTGGGTTTGTCAGAACTTTTCTTCCAAGGAGGAAGCTTTAATTTTGTGGTTGCAGTCACTGTCTGCAATGATTTTGGAGCCCGAGAAAATAAAATCTGTCAAAGTTGCCACTTTTTTCCCTTCTATTTGCCATGAAGTGATTCAAAAAATCTAAGTTTTTGGATTTTCAGTTTTAAGCCAGTTTTTTCACTCTCCTCTTTCACCCTCATCAAGCAGTTCTTTAGTTCCTCTTCATTTTCTGCCATTAGAGTGGTATCATCTGCATATCTGAGGATGTTGATATTTCTCTTGGCAATCTTGATTCCAGCTTGTGATTCAGCCAGCCCGCCTTCTGTATGATGTATTGTGCATGTAAATTAAATAGGCAGAGTGACAATAACAGCCTTGTCATACTCCTTTCCCAGTTTTGAACCAGTCAGTAGTTTCATGTTCGGTTCTAACTTACTTCTTTATCTGCATACAAGTTTCTCAGGAGACAGGTAAGGTGGTGTGGTATTCCCATCTCTTAAGAATTTTCCAGTTTGTTGTGGTCCACAAAGGCTTTAGCATAATCAATGAAGCATAAGTGGATGTTTTTCTGGAATTCTCTTGTTTTCTCCATGATCCAATGAATGTTGGCAATTTGATCTCTGGTTCCTCTATCTCTTTGAAACCCAGCTTGTACATCTGGAAGTTCTCGGTTCACATACTACTGATGCCTAGCTTGAATAATTTTGAGCATAAGATGTTAAGTATTTCCCCTAAGATCAGTAACAGGGCAAGGATGTCCTCTCTCATCACTTCTAATTCAACCTTATACTGAAAGTCCTAGCTAGTGTATTTAAATAAAAAAAAAAAAAGAAATGAAGGGTATTCAGGCTAGAAAGGAAGAAATATGTAAGACTGCTTTCAGTTCAGTTCAGTTCAGTTCAGTTGCTCAGTCGTGTCCGACTCTTTGCAACCCCATGAATCGCAGCACGCCAGGCCTCCCTGTCCATCACCAACTCCCCGAGTTCACTCAGACTCAGGTCCATCGAGTCAGTGATGCCATCTAGCCATCTCATCCTCTGTCGTCCCCTTCTCCTCTTGCCCCTAATCCCTCCTAGCATCAGAGTCTTTTCCAATGAGTCAACTCTTCGCATGAGGTGGCCAAAGTACTGGAGTTTCAGCTTTAGCATCATTCCTTCCAAAGAAATCCCAGGGCTGATCTCCTTCAGAATGGACTGGTTGGATCTCCTTGCAGTCCAAGAGTCCAAGAGAGTCCAAGACTCTCAAGAGTCTTCTCCAACACCACAGTTCAAAGGCATCAATTCTTCAGCACTCAGCTTTCTTCACAGTCCAACTCTCACATCCATACATGACTACTGGAAAAACCATAGCCTTGACTAGACAGACCTTTGTTGGCAAAGTAATGGCTCTGCTTTTTAATATGCTATCTAGGTTGGTCATAACTTTCCTTCCAAGGAGTAAGCATCTTTTAATTTCATGGCTGCAGTCACCATCTGTAGTGATTTTGGAGCCCCCAAAAAGAAAGTCTGACACTGTTTCCACTGTTTCCCCATCTATTTCCCATGAAGTGACAGGACCAGATGCCATGATCTTCGTTTTCTGAATGTTGAGTTTTAAGCCAACTTTTTCATTCTCTTCTTTCACCTTCATCAAGAGGCTTTTTAGTTCCTCTTCACTTTCTGCCATAAGGGTGGTGTCATCTGCATATCTGAGGTTATTGATATTTCTTCTGGCAATCTTGATTCCAGCTTGTGCTTCTTCCAGCCTAGCATTTCTCATGATGTACTCTGCATATAAGTTAAATAAGCAGGGTGACAATATACAGCTTTGACATACTCCTTTTCCTATTTGGAACCATTCTGTTGTTCCATGTCCAGTTCTAACTGTTGCTTCCTGACCTGCATATAGGTTTCTCAAGAGGCAGGTCACGTGGTCTGGTATTCCCATCTCTTTCAGAATTTTCCACAGTTTATTGTGATCCACACAAAGGCTTTGGCATAGTCAATAAAACAGAAATAGATGTTTTTCTGGAACTCTCTTGCTTTTTCAACGATCCAGCGGATGTTGGCAATTTGGTCTGTGGTTCCTTTGCCTTTTCTAAAACCAGCTTGAACAACTGGAAGTTCACGGTTCACGTATTGCTAAAGCCTGGCTTGGAGAATTTTGAGCATTACTTTACTAGCATGTGAGATGAGTGCAATTGTGCGGTAGTTTGAGCATTCTTTGGCATTGCCTTTCTTTGGGATTGGAATAAAAACTGACGTTTTCCAGTCCTGTGGCCACTGCTGAGTTTTCCAAATTTGCTGACATATTCAGTGCAGCACTTTCACAGCATCATCCTTAACCACAGACAACATAACTGTATGCAGAAGACCCCAAAGAATCTACCAAATAACTCTTATGAAGAGTTTAGCAAAGTCAAAAGGCACACAGCCAACACATAAAAATCAACTAGTCAGTAAAGATGTCAATTTTCTGTGACCTAATGTAATCCCTATTGAAATTCTAGCCAGGTTTTTTTTTAATAGAAATATATAAATTTATTTCAAAAATCTGTGAAAAAGTAGAGGTACTAGAATAACCAATCCAATTCTGGGAAAGAAAAGCAAAAGCTTAAGAATTTATATTATTCAAGATTCACCATTACAGTAATGAACATGGGGGCGGAGGGGGGTGGAGAACAGACACATCAGTCAATGAAACAGAATAGAGAGTATGGAAACAGACGTACACAAATACTGTAAATTTTTGACAAAAGTGCAAAGGCAATTCAATGGAGAAAGAAGTCTTTTCAATAAATCATGCTACACTGGAAGTCCATATACAACAAACTGAACTTCACATCTTACACAAAAATTAACTTGAAGTAGATCATAGACCTAAATGTAAAATGTAGAAACTAAAAAATTTCTATAAGAAAACTTAGGGGAAAAAATCAGCATGACTTTGAATTTGGTGATGAGTTTTTAAGTACAATACTAAAAGCAAAATTCATTAAAGAAAAAAATTTTAAGGGGAAGTCAAGATGGCAGAATAGGAGGACCCAGAACTTGTCTCTCCTCACAATTACATCAAGAATACATCTACAAATGGAACAATTCTCACAGAGCATCTTCTGAACATTAGTGGAAGACTCTGGACACCTTAAAGGATAAGAAAAATGCCCTAACAACCGGGTAGGACCAAAGAAAGAAAAAAAGAAAAGGAATAAAAAAAACAGGCCAGCAATCCTGGCGGGAGGCTGAAGGTGAGGACAGGTTCCCACATTCAGAAAATGTGGAGAGATCAGCTGGGGCAGAAAGGGAACTTTGGGGGATCAGGGGAAGGCAGAACAAAGTAAGAAATGCATGCATGATCTGTGCCTTAGCCCTGAGCACTCCACTATGAGTTGTGTGTCTCCTGGTGTAGAGGGAGTTGAGTGCTGGAAAGTGGGGTTCAGAGAACTGACTCAGGGAGGATTGGCTGTGAAAAGACAGCCTGAAGTAACAGGACTAAGGGCCCCACAACCAGGAAAGTTTACACAAAAAACCTGGGACATCATAGAAGCAAGGCATCATTGTTGAGTGGCATAGAAGGGGTAGGGCCACCATTGCAACCCCCTTCCTCAACCATCTTCTTCAGCCTCTGCAGGCACTGGGAGGGACTCCCACCAGAGTGATCCTGCCCCAGTATAACAGCCTGTCAGTCTCCACTGCCACAGGCACTTCGAGCACAGCCCAGCTGTGGTCACAGTTACCCCTCCTTGGCCTGGGTGAATAAGTGTGCTTCAATGATGAGCAGATTAGAGCAAGTCTTGGTTTCTAATACCATTTTCCAATGAAAGAATCCAGGGAAATAGGTGATTTTACATAAAAAAGAAGCAGCAGCACAGATGAACCTGGAGATTGTCATATTACGTGAAGTTAAGTCAGAAAGAAAAAGACAGATACCATATGATATATGCGGAATCTAAAATATGACACAAATGAACTTATTTACAAAAGAGTCACAGACATAGAGAATAGACTCGTGGTTGCCAAGGGGAAGCGGGATGCGGAGGAATGGATTGGGAGTTGGGGATTAACAGATGCAAACTATTATATATGTTAATAGAACAGATAAACATCAAGGTCCTACTGTACAGCACAGGGAATTATATTCAATATCTTGTAAAAAGCCATATGGAAAATAAAAAAGTAAAAAACAACAAAGATAAACAAAAAGAGAAATGGCTGATTTTAGAAGCAGAGTAGAGAATATACAAGATGATCCTGCCCAGAAAGTAGGAAAGTGCTCAAAACACAAACTGCTAGGGCTATGTCAAAGCGATTCAGAAGCCAACTAAAACAGCTCACAATGGCAAATGCTGGAACAATCTGAATAACAAAATAAATAATGCAGTTTTTAGTTATAACTGTATGATGATAGAAAACTTTGACATCCTCAATAATAATAAAATTAGATCTTTGATATTTTTCCAATTTTCAATCATATAGAATTGTGTCTTTGTGCAAATATATATATTTTTCAAAGTATGAAGACAGAGTATACAGGAACATACTGAAAAGAGACATATAAACTAGTATATGTTAAGCAGGGAAGAAGCCAGGATAGTTAGGGACTCATGAGTCAATATAATAAATACCTGAGTTGCTACTAGGTGCCAAGAACTATGAGGGGCATGAGGAATATAAGAATAAATAGTCCCTGACCTTTAAAAACATCATTGTCTGGGAGAAAGAATGAAAGCATATACCCAGGGAGTATTTTTATTCAGTTATCTCTCCTTTCCCTATAAGTCTGAGAAAGAATTCCAGCATATGATTTTATTTTCCTGTATTACTCTAAATCCTCCCAACTCCACTCGTGATGTTTGTCTCCAGCAAATAAAATAAAATATAAAAATTCTGAAGGATTTACTGAAAAGACTGGAAAAGAAGAGAACTTAAGTGTTAACAATGTATAACTGACTAGATAAAACTTCCTTCAGAGACTCCCCCAACAGAACCCTCCTGGGGGTGGGGAAATGGGCAGTGGGGAGTAACAGGTACAGAATTGGGGTCAAAAAGGAGCAGAGAAGTAATTCTGTTCCTGGGTTGGTAGACTGGGTTTCTGTAGACTAATTTAATAAATAGATTCGTGTGGTCCCTATTTTAGCAACAAAACATCTGCTCACAAAGAACTTAAATTATGCACGTAAAAAGCACATTTATTTGTCATATGCTGCTGCTGCTGCTAAGTCGCTTCAGTCGTGTCCGACTCTGTGCAACCCCATAGACGGCAGCCTATCAGCCTCCCCCGTCCCTGGGATTCTCTAGGCAAGAACACTGGAGTGGGTTGCCATTTCCTTCTCCAATGCATGAAAGTGAAAAGTGAAAGTGAAGTCGCTCAGTCGTGTCTGACTCTTCACGACCCCATGGACTGTAGCCTACCAGGCTCCTCCGTCATATGCTACTAGATTAAAAAATATAAGGTATAAAATAGAATACAGAGTATGATCTCATTTTTATTAAGAAATACATAAATAGAACAGGTACATAAACAAAGACCAGAAGAACATGTCAAAATATTAACAGAGTGTATTTTATTTTCTGATTATCAGTATTTTCTAAGTTTGATATTGACTATATATTTACCTACCTTTATTTATTTCTAGAAAACATTATTTTTAAAAGTCAATACATATTATATGCAAACTTCCTGGGAAACAGTATTGTGTCTAGAATAAAATAAAAACATAGAAACAACACTAATTAAACTACTGGGCAATTTAAACCCTAAATCAGAAGGTTTTTTTAAATGGAGAAAATATAAATCCTCTAGAACATTTTCCACCTAGAGCTAAATTAAATTAGTCTTTATAAAGCTATAAAAGTAACATATTAGGATTGACTTTGAAAACAGTATGATTCTAAATGAGAAAATGTTTCCATGAGTAGCTAAGACCATATGGCCCTTCTTAAACATACAGGAATCTAAGAATCTATAATAATTGATCCATTTAAACTATTATAATGTCTAGCACAAGTATTCAAACATTTTTGATGAAATCAAGTCCTGAGTTCATTTATAGGGCCAGACAACCTTCCTTTTGAAGGGAAGAGTGCCACAAATTATTAGATCGAGTGTGCAAAAGAAATGGTGCTGCTTGAACTGTAGTGAATAAAAACTCCAAGATCAAAAAACACATGCCTTTGTTTCCCTCAAGTACAATTTGTAGGCCTTCTCTAAACCATTCTCTACCTGCAATGGCCAACTCCTTGCACTATAAACACATCCAGCAGCACTACACAGCATCCAGACAGCAAAGTATGAGCCAAAGACTAATATCTTCACATCCAAGAGAAAGAACAAAGAAAGGAAGTATTCTTTCATAGCAGCTAGAATAAGGCTAGTTAGTGGTTTTGCAGTAGAATCTGCCACTCAAAAAGTTATGGATTAAAATCATAAAGGTTTACTACCCAACAGAACAAATGTTAGGTTTTAAATAAGACCAAAAAAAAAAAGAAGAAGAAAACATGATCATTAACAAACTGAGAAAATGTTAAAGCAGAATCCCTATTAATAGTTTCTTATGCAAGCGTAAGTAGAGAGTTTCAATTTTTCATCACTGTAACTAGTTACAATACAAAATTCACAGCTTCTTTAAAAATCTAATTTGCTCAATTTACTGTGATCAGATTGATCACTGTTTGAAAGTGTTGGAATTGGGGTTGGAGCACCAGGTCTTCCTCAAACTAAAACTCACTTTATTTCCTCTATCCCATATTGCCTCCATAAGAACTAGACAAATAAAACCTTTTTAGCAGCAAAGTGCATTAAATGACAGTTAATAATTGCAAAGAAATGTTTTGATTATTCAACTTACATTTTTTAGAACATGAAATATATAAGCAAATTAAGTATTAATAATTAAATATATCTTTTGGTGAGAATGAAGTGATATGGGAAAGAACAGATGAAGTCACTGGAAAAGAAACATTTCAGTGTATACATATGCATACCAATGATACCATTTATTTTTAGAACTAAAGAAAAATCTTCAGATTTTGAGGCATTTGGAAGAATGAGATATGTTCTAAAGAGAACTGTGATTTAAGGTTTATCTTCAGCATAATTTTCTGATTTCCAATTGGAATTGTGAGGTTCAAGCTCATCTCCTAGAAGAATTTTCTAAATTGTGTGAACTTGAATAATCTATATGATTAACAAGAGGGAGATTATTAATTAATAGTAGAACAATACAACAGAACATGAAAACTTACAGACTGGAAGCATTATGAATGAATTGTGGTTTTTAAACTTTTTTCATGGTGTTTTAAATTTTAATATGGACTTTAAAATAAATGCCTTGAGCCATTTTCTCAGGAGTAACAGAGTAGCAACAACGGAAGCTGTATAAAAAAAGAGGGGAGAAAAGGGGGGAGGAGAAAGGAAGGAAGGAAGAGGGGGGGAGGAAGAAAGAAAACCAAAATTGCCAGCACTTTCTCAAACTGAGAGGTGTGCAAGGTGCTAGCTCATAAACCTTGGCTTCTCTCAAAGCTTGGTTGGCCACCTCTTTGGAAGAGAAGATGTAATCTCTGCTCTTTCGAATCCCTAGGGTACACGCCATGAGGACGTGGGGGCTGGGTGGGAAATTTATGGAGTAGTTGTTCTCCAAATGGTTCCTAGATCACCAAAATGGAATCACCTAATAACAGTTAAAATGCAGATTACCAGGCTAGGTCCCAAATACTGAATTCACATTTCTTAGGTGTGGGGGGCTGGAAATATTCATATTTTAAGTCACAAAGTAGAATTCTTGGTTGGGACATAACTGGAACAGAGGCTGAGAGGCAACATGATGAATGGGTTTTGGAGCCACAGAGGCTTGGGTTTAAATCCCAGTTCCTCATTAAATAGCTCTGACTGCAGCATGTCACCCAAACCCTTGGATCCTCAATTTTCTCATTACAGAAGGTGGAATGACAGTCTGTTTTGGAGACTAAGTAAAATTATGTGTGTGTACGTGTGAGGCGTCACAAAACTTTTCTAATAGACGACCTTTCAAGTTCTTCCAACTCATTTGCTTTAATCCTCTAATGTATGTAACTATCACAAGAACGTCTCTTTATCTCTTCCCTTAAAGCAGGGTTTCTCATCTTTTTCTCATTTACCCCCTCTCCTCCCAGGAGCCTTGCTAAGCATTTTCTCTTCTAATCTCCCAGTCCGAGACAGACAGTACTTAAGTTTTGTGGCCCTTTGGTAAGCCACAAGCCATTGTATTGTCTGAGATCTTTTTCCCCTCAAAAATATGAGCACTATCATCCACGTTGAGAATGTCCATCCCCGAGAGAGGTGACTTGGTCAAGGTCACACAACAAATTAGGAGCAGGATCTAGTCTACATTGGCCACAAACCGATGGTCTGGAACCGGCCCATCCGCCCTCCCCCTCAGTTTACTCATTTACTTTTAATTAGTTACTGATATTTAAAAATCAGGAGCTCCTACAAAAAGATGTCGGGTCCTGGGCGGGGTTGAGAGAGGCCCCTCGCAACCGGGTCCTGCAGCCCCGAAACTCAGGCCAATCCCCCTCACTGAGGTGCCCGCCAGCACTCACCACGTGAGGATTCAGACGTTTAACACGCAGCTGGAATCGCCGGGGCAGCTAAGTTAACAGCAGATCGCGCGCCTCTCCCGCGGCTTCTCATCCGTAGTCCTCGTAGCGGCAGGCGGGTCGCTTCCCCGCCTTCCCCACCCTACTTGCCCCGCGTCCGCCGGCTGACCTCCGCCCAGCCCCAACTGAACCCCACAGGCCGTGCTTCACCGAGGTGTCCCAGAGGCCCCGCCGCTGCCCACCAGGGCAAGCAATACTACCGCCACTCACAGTCCTGCCTGCCTGACCAGGCCGCCCGCCTAGCGGTCCATTCACCGCCGCTGGGCACTAGGGGCTGAGGTGACGCTCCCTCTGCGGTCCCCGGCGCGTCCCCGCCGTCTCGCACTGCACCAATCGCCGCCGCGCGCTGCTGCACGTGACGCGCGCTGGCCAACGGCAGCTTGAGACGGCCCGTGTCGCGGCTGGTGGCTCTGGGAGCTTTCAAAGTGGGCTGAGGGGTTGCGGGGTGCTAACTGCCTGCTCAGCTGACGCTGTTGGGTGGATTCGGGGTCAGTTCTGCGGGACTGCGGGTGGCCGAAGTCCAGTTTTGACTCCCGCTGCTCTCCCCGGACTACACCAGTAGGAGAAAAAAGGGAAAGGAGTACTTGGGGCGAGGGCTGACACAGTATGGGGTTTGGCCAGCCTCTCAGTCCTGCACAGAGAGCCTGTTTTCCACCTTTTCTTCCTCCGTTGTCGTCCTAGTCCAGCCCCAGTCTTGCTACCTAGCCTTCAGCTAGTCCCAGAAGTTCCCAAGGACGGGAATACTGGGATTAGATCAAGGCCCAGCAGTCAGCCTCACATTAGCTCCTTTAACAGATCGAAGGATGGGTTCGCCTGCATGCCTAACTTTCAACATCCTAAGCCCTTACGCTCTTTTCCCTCTCTCAGAAGGTGTTGTTAGGTTGGTACCCCAGGAATGCAAACTCCGCTCTATCCTTACTGTTGGCTTCTATCCTCAAGTTTGGGCCAAAATGGTTGTTGTAGCTTCAGACATCACCTTAGTTTATTTTAGTTTGATCTAGTAGTCATTGTATTCTTCACCACTACTCTTTGCAGAAAAAGAAAAAAAAAAACAAAAAACAGTTTCACAGTAACAATTATTAACTCTATCAAAAGTTGACCCTTGAGATATACGTATCTTTAAAATTCTATGATGGTTGTCTGGAAAGGCAGTTGGACTATTAGGCTGAATGATATGATACAGCATTGCCATTTGTTCTAAACAAATACAGTTTGAGTTGTGAGCTTAACTAGTCCCTGTTTTGCAAAATGAAACACCAATTTTACTTGACAGATGAAAGGTTGTTGTTGAATCACGCGAATACACCGGGATTCTTGGCCCCGGGAGGAGAAGAATTCAAATCAGGGCCAGAGACAAGGCTTGATCGCTTAGAGCTTTTGTGTAATAAAGTTTTATTGAAGTATAAAGGAGATAGAGAAAGCTTCTGACATAGGCATCAGAAGGGGGCAGAAAGAGTACCCGCTTGCCAGTGTTAACAATGAGGTTATATAATCCAAAGAATGTCTGGAGGTTATAAAGACCTCATCAGACCTACTCCCATAATTTACATTTTAAGATAACACTGTCCTCAGGCAAGATACATCCTTGTAAAGACCAGATCTACTCCCATAATTAACATTTTAAGATAACAGAAGGTTGAATCCAAAGACTGTCCTTAGGCAGGATACATTATTTTTTTTTCTTTCTTTTTTTTTTTTTTTTAGGATACATTATTGTTATATAATCCTAAGGAATGTGGAGAAAGAAAAAAAGTTTGTCCTTTCTTCCTCCTTGAGAATTCCAGACCCCTCTCTCCTTGGGGACCCCTAGGCTCCCTATCAACCTGCCTAGGAAATGACTTTCTCACTAAGAAACTAGTATTCAGAAGAGTATTTGTTAGATTTTTAGAAAATCTCTTTTAGAAAGGATCTTTCCAGAAGCCCCACCCAAGAACTTCTATCTACATCTTACAGATTTGAACTTAGTAACATAGCCTTGCCTGGTACTCTAAGCACATTTCTGTCCTCAATAAAATTCCCTTCCAAAAAAGGAAGGAAGAATGCCTTTGGATGAACAACTACAACCTCTTTTTATAAACACTTGCAAGTGGTCCTGTACCACACAACTCAGTAGAAATAATTCCTTCCCCTGGGTGTGCTGAACAACTTACTAGGCAAATATAAACTCTATGGCTGACTCTGTGCTAAATGCTTTACATATATTTTCCTCTTAAATGCTCAACAATCCTGCAAGGTGGGCGGGCATTACTAGCCCTCTCATGTGCATGAACACTGAAAGATAATAGTGAGAAACCATAGATATACCAAATGATATAGATATACTACTGAGCTGCTACACAGTATTTTACAAGCACATGGGCCTAAGGAATATAATTTCATGTACTAAGTCAAGAAGGACCACTCTGTCTAAAACTGACTAGAATCAAACAAAATGAGAATAAGGCCACTCCCCTATAAGCGCAGGAAGCAGGCCTCAGGTAATATACCCAGTGTAAAACTATAGTTTGTCAAAACACCAATATAGTAATGTTGTAAAAACAAATGCTTTTGATAAACAGACGAAGCTAAAAGAGAACTGAAAAAGTTCAACTTGGTACTTCTCAACACTGTCCAGAGGAGAAGAGTGCCCATATTAGAGTTTATTAGCAACCCACTCCAGTACTCTTGCCTGGAAAATCCCATGGACGGAGGAGCCTGGTAGGCTGCAGTCCATGGGGTCGCTAAGAGTTGGACATGACTGAGCAACTTCACTTTCACTTTTCACTTTCATGCCTTGGAGAAGGAAATAGCAACCCACTCCAGTGTTCTTGCCTGGAAAATCCCAGGGATGAGGGAGCCTGGTGGGCTGCCATCTATGGGGTTGCACAGAGTTGGACACGACTGAAGCAATTTGGCAGCGGCAGCAGCAGTAAGGAATGAGACTGATTTTTTGCATTCAATAAACTTTAATGCTTATTGAATACGTGCTGCTCCATTAAGCATTAGTCAGATAATCCCTGCCTTTAGGGAGTCCACAGTCAAGGGGAAGAAAGACAAGAGTACAGACAATTTGAACACATCATGATACTATGGGGGATATGGAAGAGGTGAGAAGGCATCAAACCTGGAAGGGAAGGAAGGGAGTTGTCACAGAAGAATTTCTAAAGAACTGATGGCTCTAACTAATATTTTTTTTAAAGAGCTGATGACTAATGGGGTCTTGAAAATGGAACTGGAGACCACCAGCTAAGTGTAAGGAATGGTAGTACAAAAGTATATAGATGGCAAAGAGGGTGAGGCATATTGACTACTGGGTATGAAGAGATAGGGGATAGGAGAGAACGTGGAACAGTTAGGCAGTGCCTTATCATGATGGGTCGCATATTCATGCTAAGGAGTTTGATTGCTATGGCCAGTAGCATCAATTGTCTCCTTGCTTTGGGCGGTGGGTGGGGGTGGGTGGAGTTACTTTACCTTGTATACAGTTTTCTTGGTGGCATTCTTACTTTAGACATCTTCTGCTTCCCCAGCCAATGGATGGGCACTTGACACAAGCAAAGCCAATCAGATGAGAGGAAAAGATGCGGGATAGGGAGTTGAGTGTTTAAACATCTGCACTATAGAGCTGGTGAGGCTCTTGGATCCATGAAAAGATTCCAAGGTTGGATGGTACTCACAACTGACAATATTTTCCTTAGCAAACCCAATAACCTAGAGTTTAGTTACTTCATTTTCACATCTCACGACTAGCTATAAATACTGTATTTTAGCTGCTGAAAAGATGTACTCTATAGTTATTTTGATTGTACTATCTAGCCAAAAATTAAATTGTATTTAATCATCCCTGTTACAGAAAATCTGTACTATATAGAAATCATTTTTTAGTTAACATTAAAACAGTTTATTCCAGGCACCATCTCCAATTATGATATCCTCAGTAATACACCTTAGCCACTGCTCTGAATCTATCTCCTGTGCCACTGCTCTGAATCTTTCTCCTGTTAGTAAGGGAGATAAGTGGACAGTCATTCTTGAATGGTAAGTTGTTGCACTTATTGAAGACTTGCCCTGTTAGTTTATCTCAAATATTCCATTATTGAGTTGAATGAATGTTCTGGCTTGGCAGTTTTTCAAGTTGTAATTTTGTTTCCTTATGAAGCACAAGCTGGAATCAAGATTGCCGGGAGAAATATCGGTAACCTCAGATATGCAGATGACACCAGCCTGTGGAAGAAAGTGAAGAAGAGCTAAAGAGCCTCTTGATGAAAGTGAAAGAGGAGAGTGAAAAAGTTGGCTTAAAGCTCAACATTCAGAAAACTAAGATCATGGCATCCAGTCCCATCCCTTCATGGCAAATAGATGGGGAAAGAGTGGCACTTTATTTTTGGGGGCCCCAAGAAAGAGAAATGCAAAAAAGAAAAATGGCTGTGTGAGGAGGCCTTATGATAGCTGTGAAAAGAAGGAAGGGGAAAAGTAAAGAAGAAAAGAAAAGATATACCCATTTGAATGCAGAGTTCCAGAGAATAGCAAGGAGAGATAAGAAAGCCTTCCTAAGTGATCAATACTAAGAAATAGAGGAAAACAGTAGAATGTGAAAGACTAGAGATCTCTTCAAGAAAATTAGAGATACCAAGGGAACATTTCATGCAAAAATGGGCTCAATAAAGGACAGAAATGGTAGGGACCTAACAGAAGCAGAAGATATTAAGAAGAGGTGGCAAGAATACACAGAAGAACTATACAAAAAAGATATCCGTGACCCAGATAATCATGATGGTGTGATCACTCACCTAGAGCCAGACATCCTGGAATGTGAAGTCAAGTGGGCCTTAGAAAGCATCACTACAAACAAAGCTAGTAGAGGTGATGGAATTCCAGTTGAGCTATTCCAAATCCTGAAAGATGATGCTGTGAAAGTGCTGCACTCAATATGCCAGCAAATTTGGAAAACTCAGCAGTAGCCACAGGACTGGAAAAGGTCAGTTTTTATTCCAATTCCAAAGAAAGGCAATGCCAAAGAATGCTCAAACTACCGCACAATTGCACTCATCTCACATGCTAGTAAAGTAATGCCTAAAATTCTCCAAGCCAGACTTCAGCAATATGTGAACCATGAACGTCCAGATGTTCAAGCTGGTTTTAGAAAAGGCAAAGGAACCAGAGATCAAATTGCCAACATCTGATGGATCATCAAAAAAGCAAGAGTGTTCCAGAAAAACATCTACTTCTGCTTTATTGACTATGCCAAAGACTTTGACTATATGGATCACAATAAACTATGGAAAATTCTGAAAGAGATGGGAATACCAGACCACCTGACCTGCCTCTTGAGAAACCTATATGCAGGTCAGGAAGCAACAGTTAGAACTGGACATGGAACAACAGACTGGTTCCAAATAGGAAAAGGAGTACGTCAAGGCTGTATATTGTCACCCTGCTTATTTAACTTCTATGCAGAGTACATCATGAGAAATGCTGGGTTGGAAGAAGCACAAGCTGGAATCAAGATTGCCGGGAGAAATATCAATAACCTCAGATATGCAGATGACACCACCCTTATGGCAGAAAGTGAAGAGGAACTAAAAAGCCTCTTGATGAAAGTGAAAGAGGAGAGTGAAAAAGTTGGCTTAAAGCTCAACATTCAGCAAACAAAGATCATGGCATCTGGTCCCATCACTTCATGTCAAACAGATGGGGAAACAGTGGAAACAGTGTCAGACTTTATTTTGGGGGGCTCCAAAATCACTGCAGATGGTGATTGCAGCCATGAAATTAAAAGATGCTTACTCCTTGGAAGGAAAGTTATGACCAACCTAGACAGCATATTGAAAAGCAGAGACATTACTTTGCCAACAAAGGTCTGTCTAGCCAAGGCTATAGTTTTTCCAGTAGTTATATATCGATGTGAGAGTTGAACTATAAAGAAAGCTGAGCACTGAAGAATTGATGATTTGAACTGTGGTGTTGGAGAAGACTCTTAAGAATCCCTTGGACTGCAAGGAGATCCAACCAGTCCATCTAAAGGAGATTAGCCCTGACTGTTCATTGGAAGGACTGATGTTGAAGGTGAAATTCCAGTACTTTGGCCACCTGATGCGAAGAGCTGACTCATTTGAAAAGACCCTAACGCTGGGAAAAATTGAAGGCAAAAGGAGAAGGGGACAACAGAGGATGAGATGAATGGCATCATCGACTCAATGGACATGAGTTTGGGTAAACTCCAGGAGTTAGTGCTGGACAGGGAGGCCTGGCATGCTGCGGTCCATGGAGTCGCGAAGAGTTGGACATGACTGAGCGACTGAACAGAACTGATAATTATTTGCAATTGTGTTTGAAATAAGCCATATGTAATTGTCTCAAGTTAATGTGAGCTGTTTTTAGCGGTGCAAAAGCTCTGATTGCATATTTTCTTTTTATCCTTAGTATTAATAAAAGATGGGCATTCATGTTTAGTCATATTCACAGATTACCTTAGTGAACAGAAATATGTTTCATTATCTTTAAATCAATGAATTTCAATATGTTCCAAGGTTCCCCCCCAAATGCTGCATCATTATGACACAAAAATGATAAACCTCCTCCCAAGGTTTTGAATATAATTTTGAAAATGAGAATATATCTATCTTTAATTATAAAAAATACTCATTGAAAAAAATAAATTGCAAGAAAGTAGAAAAATATGAGGACTACCTTTAAAATATATAAATTTTATGTATAAAAATACATAAATTTAAAATATAAAAGTGGCTTATACTGTCCAAGACATTTTTCTACAAATTTATTCAAACATAAGCTTAATTTAAATAAGATCATATGACATACTATTTCATAATTTATTTTTTACTTAACATAACCTAGACAGCTTTGAATAACAAATTACCACAAACTTAGTGACTTAAAACAATACTTATTTATTATCTCACAGTTTTTGTTGCCAGGCTGCATCAGCTGTTGGCCAGGACAGCAGTCCCATCAGAGGTTTGACCATGGAAATATCTGCTTCCAAGCTGTTATCGGCAAGATTGATCTCCCTACAGCTCTAGACTGTGGTTCCATTTTTTTTGCTGACTGTCAGCAGTGGGCTGCTCTCAGATTCTAGAAGCTGTCCTCAATTCCTTGCCACGTGGTTCTCTCCATTGACCCTTTTACAACCTGGCAGCTTCTTTGAAGCCAATAAAGGAGTGAGAATTGTGACCCCGTGGACTGTAGCCCACCAGGCTTCTCTGTTCATGAAATTCATGGAACAGGAATGGGTTGCCATGCCCTTCTCCAGGGGATCTTCCCAACCCAGGGATCAAACCCAGGTCTCCTGCATGGCAGGCAGAGTCTTTGCCACTGAGCCACCTGGGAAGCCCATAACAGTAGCCTAATATTCCACTGTATGAATGTCCTATAATTTAACTACCCTCTGTAGATAGAAGGTTGTTTCAAATTCTTCTTTATTATAAACAGTGCTACAATACGTTTTTGCGACTTCTCCAATTCTTTCCTTAGGATAATGCCTAATAGTAAAGTTGCTGAGTCGAATGGTATATGCTTTTAAAAACAATTTGCGTATTACAAAATGGGCATCCAAAAAATTGATCCCATCCAGTAAGAATGTATGAGAGTGCTGGTTCATGCACATACTTGCCTTATCCCTAAATTTAAGCTTTACCATTCTAATGGTGAAAAACTATGTTTCATAGTTTTAATCTGTATTGCTTTATTGGTAAAGTCAAACATGTTTATATGCTTACTGGACATTTGTTTTGTGAATTGTCTTCTCATGACTTTTGCCTAGCATGCAACTGTGAAAAACTATATGTTAACTGCTCTTTATAGATTGCAAATATTTTCCCTAATTTATGCTTTTCAATATTTGGCAGAATTCTTGGCCTTGTAAAAGTTTTAAATTTTTTTCAGAAATCAATTCTATTGGTCATTTTCTTAATGCTTTCTGCCTTTGATACAATGCTTAGTAATACCTTTCCCACTGGAGAAGTATAAACATTTCCACACATTTGTTGTTCTAAAATTCTTATAGTTTTATATCTTATTTAACTTTTAATTGTTCTGGAATTGTGTTGTCAGATTGATTAATTGTGACAAACATGACAAGTGTGTGTGTGTGTTTTACTTGAGTTATTTTAGATGGGCAACTCTAGAGCTAGTTTTAAAATGAGTCACTTGTTGCTGTAGATTTGTGGGAAATAGAGAACAAATCAGCACTGTGGAATGTTTCGTCATAATGCGGTTCTCTGAGTACTTTTATTTCCAGTAAAATCCACTTTTTCCTGAAATGTTATGGAACTATGTCACTTGTGCTATAATAACATTATATAAGAGGACATACTTAGTGATGAACTTGACAACAGGGAATAAATTAGAAGGATCTAGGACAAGGACCAAACCACAGAAGCCCTTAATTAAGAGAGCAGGATGTTCTTGCCAAAACACAATTACTCTCTAAAGCAATCACATTGAGGCCTAGGGCACTGACGCTTCTGTTGAGAAAGTGGAGTTATTCTTCACTACAAGTGGGAAATCAAAGATAGTTGGGGAGCAGTGGGAGGCCAAGACTGAGCTCAGGCTTGGCTGGAATGAAAAGCAAGTCTCTTAGGTATGCTCTCCTGCCCCAGTGGAATTCAAAGAAGACTGAGTCAAAAAGAAATTTTGGTGACCAGTACGCCAAAGTGACTTGTTGAGCTTTGATGTCTCTTAAATGAATTAATGTGTGAAATTAAGAAACAAAAGCAGATAGGAAATTCAAATTCTGTGACTTGTTCGCCTGCGATTCCCGACACTTAGCACAGAGTCTGGCTCAGTGTGGGTTCTCAATGTTAACTTTCTCTCCCTTTCCCCTGAGCCATCCTCTCACTTAACTCAACATCTATCACTTAGCACAGGGACTGGAATATTATTAAGCACTTAGTGAATGCTTATGGAATAAATGTTTGCATGGTTTGAAGAAATAAATGTATGTGTATTCAAGAGGAAATTTAGTTACATACAAACAATCATAGCCAATTTATGAAGAGCCTATTTCTGTACTACGTGCTTTGTGTACTTAGATCATTTAACCTTCATAATAACCCCATGATATAAATATTATTAATACTATGGTTCCAATTTTGCATGTGAAGAAACAGAAGATCAGAGAAGAACCAAAGTTATCCGACTAAGTGGAGGAATCAAGGTTTAAAACACTGAGCTGACTACAAAGCCCAAGTAATTTCCCAGCATTCCTTTAGAGCCTCTAAAAACATCACAGATCACTGGAGAGACACCTCTAATCATTGCATGGGCATGTACACTTCCAAGGTATTTCATGGGTGTTGATCTTCCAAAATGGACAAGACCCACATCCAAAGATTATGCAAGATCACAGGAGCCAGAGAGAGCTCATTAACCTTTCAAATTCCTTCAGCTCAGCTCCCCAGGGAAGAAAGACAACAGATGGTCAACATGCTATTCACTTCCTCAGCTGCATGACTATTTATAGAGACATTTAACTTGACAGACTGGTTGGAATTTCTAGTGGCTATAGGAGCTGACACATTCAAGTTTAGCCTGAGCTTTAATACCTACTTATTAAATCTGTTCAAAAGGCAGCCACTAGCCCAATACAGTGGGAAACGGTTTACTAGAAAGAGTGGTGGGTGGGAAATAGGAAATATGGGTCCAGCTCACTGTTTTATTATCATTACTTTTATTATAAATTTGTTCATTTGGCAAATGCTTTTTGAAATATCTGTTTTATGCCAGACTCTGCTCTATTCTATGTATTTAGCAAAAAAGGGTTGAGGGAAACCATCACATAATGGTTTCTTCTGCTGAAGGGGCAAACACAGTTAGTATATGTAAGCCATCATTGTTAAGCAATTTACATCCAGGTTTATGTGCTCCTTTCTCAGTAAGTAAGCTACTCTGAAGGAAGAGAAAATGAGTCTCCTACACATGTGTGTGCCCCCTTACTTGTGCCTTTAGAACCTTGCCCCTTTGGTGGTGTTCTAAATAAAGAGAGCTATGATTAGATGTTACCATAACTCACAATTTTTGCCCTAAAGAACACTGGAGAGTGGGGAGGGATAGACAAGCTGTATTCCTTGCTGAAACATGTGCCCAGTCATCTCTGCTGTGCCTTCCCCTTCTGAGTTAGACCCCAACTTTATCAGTTCATCAACTTATCAGATGAACATGTCAGCTTGGGGGTCCAGGACTGTTTGGTCACTTGAAAAAACCCCAGCTTTAGCCAAGGGCTAGAGCAGTCCAGATACATCTAAATACAGTTTAGTCCTGGGTAGGAAGACACTGCCTTTTGAAATCCTGTAGCTCCTCTTCTTTTCTTGGTGCCCTCAACTTCCGTGTCATTATGACTGCAAGGCTGACACTGCAGAGGAGAAAGCCCCTACTTTTGGCAGGTCTGAAGAGACAAACTTTCCTCTGCTGCTGCTGCTGCTAAGTCGCTTCAGTCGTGTCCGACTCTGTGCAGTCCCGTAGACGGCAGCCCACCAGGCTCCCCTGTCCCTGGGATTCTCCAGGCAAGAACACTGGAGTGGGTTGCCACTTCCTTCTCCAATGTATGAAAGTGAAAAGTGAAAGTGAAGTCGCTCAGTCGTGCCTGACTCTTAGCGACCCCATGGACTGCAGCCTACCAGGCTCCTCCATCCATGGGATTTTCCAGGCAAGAGTACTAGAGTGGGGTGCCATTGCCTTCTCCGAACTTTCCTCTAACTTTTAGCAATTTTGAGTCTACTGATGCTACATACTTGTACATATTAACTTGAGGTAGACCTTGCCAGGTTATGCCTTATACCTTAAAGCCATTCTCATATCCATCTTCTCATTAACACTTACAAAAACTTTGTGGGGTATTTATTAATTTCAGTCTACCAATGAAGAAACATGAGCTCAATCAAATGTAATGATGTGTCCAACCGCAGAGATGGTGAGTAGTGAAGCTCATATCAAAACCATGTCTTTGATTTCCATTCCCTGTGTGTAGGCAGGATTCTAACTTGTTTTCCAAGAGTTCCTGCCTACCTTCCACATATACATCCTGAATCATCCTTGGGATTGAATCTGATGGGTTTTCCCGCTGTGATTAGGTTATGTTATCTGGCACAGTTGATCATAAGAAAAAGAGAGAGGATCCTGGTGGGCCTAACCTAACCACATGGGGCCTTTGAAATCAGAGGATTTTCTGTAGCTGGTAGCCATGGCACAAATCAGAGATTGGAAGTATTAGAAGGATTTGATGCCCTGTTGTTGGCTTGATGATGGAGGGGCCAGGTAGAAAGGATTTGAGAGCCAATGGCCAACAAGGAAACTGGGCCTTCAATCCTGCAACTGAGTCCTGCCAGTAAGGATGAACTTGGGAGTAGGTTCTTCCCCAGAGCCTCCAGATGGGAACTCAGCCCACCGATGCCTTAATTACAGCTTCATGAGACCCTGAGCAAGGAGCCAGTCATGCTGAGCCAGGCAGGGCCTCTGACCCATAGACTGTGAGTTAGTAAATGGGTGTTGTCTTAAGCCATTAAATTTGTGGTAATTTGTTTTGCAGCTTGATTTTCTTGCTAAATCTTAGGACTCAGAGCAAGTTTTTAAATTTTTCTGGTCTTCATTTTCATTTGAAAGAGAATTGGTATGTTCTTCAAGGTATTTACAACTCAGATGATTCTAAGGTTCTTAAAACTGTGTTTTTATAAAGATGGAAAGAAAATAGTACATATGAAAGCACTTTAATCTTGAGGAAACATGTGAATTGAGAATAGTAATCAATCTAATGATGTTTCTAGTCATCTGATGCCCTCTTGAGATTTTCTAGGACAGTTTCCCATGAAAAGTAATCTCATGAAAAGCCCTAAAAGTAATTTTAGGGCTACAGCTGTGGTCATATAGGGAAAAGAGACTTTCTGACTCCCCAGGGACTCCTCTCCACTGTGGCAGACTTCAGGGAGCACATAGAGGGAAGGACACCCTCTAGTATCTTGAAGAACCCAAGCTATAGGGTTGGAGGTATGGTAGGAATGAGGCACAGCTCCAGCCTTGCAATGTGAGAGGATGGTGTCCATATGAATAAGCCGAGACAACAAAGTGATCGGAAGCTCCAGAGGAGGAAGAGAGGCTTTGTCAGAGGCATCCGTGAGCTCGGATTGGGTTTTGAAGGGAAGGGGTTTCCCAGCCACACTAGGTTGGAGCAGCACAAACAGAGGCAACAGCACATGTGAAGATGTGGATAATAGCTGCTGATCCTAAAGCCCAGGTGGGTATTCAGTCAGTGGGAACTGTTAGTTGATTATTGCTGGAGCCTTGGAGTGAACATGCCGGAGGGAGATTAGAGTACCTCTGTGCTAATATTTGAGTCTGTTATCACCTCTCTAATATTAACTCCACATAATTGATACTTATTGATCCTTCAATCTCATGCATATACCCTCAGAAGGATAGTTTTGTTGTGCTTTACTTTCTGTAGTTGGGCTTTCCAGGTGGTGCTAGTGGTAAAATAACCCACTTAATGCAGGTAGATGTAAAAGACGTGGGTTTGATCCCTGGGTCGGGAAGGTCCCGTGGAAGAGGGCACGGCAACCCACTTCAGTATTCTTGCCTAGAAAATCCCATGGACAGAGGAGCCTGGTGGGTTGCAGTTCACAGGGTTGCACAGAATCAGACATGACTGAAGCAACTTAGCACACACACACTTTCTGTAGTTAGAATAATCAAATTAATATGCACATATTGAATCTATCCTTTCCAATGACCTCACCATCACCCCTTCCTGTTACCCAATTCAAGATTCCATTAGGCTCTCCTAAAGAGTAGGAATCATTTGTCCAAAATATGAACTTAATGTGAACTATGACTAACAGTGCTGAAATAAGAAATGCTGGGAATCTAACATTTTGGCCACCTGATGCAAAGAACTGACTCATTGGAAAAGACCCTGATGCTAGGTAAGATTGAAGGCAAAAGAAGAAGGGAGCAGCAAAGGGTGAGATGGTTAGATAGCATCGCCAACTCAATGGACGTGAATTTGAGCAAATCCCGGGAGACAGTGAAGGACAGGGAAGCCTGAAGTGATGCAGTTCGTGTGGTCACAGTCAGGTGTGACTTAGCGAATGAACAACAACAGCAGTAAGAAATACTGGACTGTAAACTTCTCGAGGACAGGAGTCTTGCTTTTCACATCTCTATAGGACTCAGCACAGTTTCTTACACACAGCAAATGTTCACTGTTGAATTAAATTTAATTTGAGTTAAGTTTTATTAGCATGCAAAGAAAAAAGGAGCAAAGATCATATAAAAATCTCCCCAATGGATAGTGCTCAAGCTTTTTGCACATACCAACCAGAGCAGCCTCAAAGCACAGAGCCAATTGGTTAGAGCACATATCTCTTGGAAAATATATTTCAGACCCTGTTCCTGGGAGAAAGTTGTTCAGCTGCCAGAGGCAAGCTTGGAAGAAATCCCCTCTCCACACTAGATCCAAGTTTTTCTCCTCAGTCACAGGAGACTCATTTATTACTACTCTAGATGACAGCTTCAGAAGTGGATAGTTAAATTACACAATTATGGATAATAGTGTGACATTAACTGAGGAAATATAACGTAGTTCCTAAGTGTTGCTAATCGTCTCCCACCACTATATGGAGTTAAAGACCAGAAATGATGGAAGCTTGGTCAATCTTTTGTTTCTTTTTGGTGGGAAAAAATGTTTCCCCTGAAATCTGGAGGAAGAAATCTTAGAGGTTATTTATTTCTCTAATGTTTAGTCTACCACTACTTTATTCATTGAGCAATGCTAATTACTGAATGCCTACTATGACTCAGACACTGGGCTGGCCTCTAGATTTGAGCTGCGAATGAGATCAGTGTGGTTGTTTGTCCTTATATGAAGCTTCAAACCTAGAAGTTAGAAATTTCAAGAGTGTGAAGTATGACCAAGGGCAAAGATGCTCCAGGAGCATGTTCTCAGGAAACTAACCTTGTTCAGGGAGGTGAGAGTCTCTAAGGAAATGATATTTTAGGTGTAAGCTAAAGATGAATGTGAGTTAGTGAAATGAGGGAGATAAGAGACAGTGGGAGGGATTCCAGATTAAAGGAATAACCAAATTTATGTAAGCTTGCCCTTATTAAATAGAAAAATCAGACTGAATTTCTAAAAGAGAAAGGATGCTCTGAGTGGAGAAGAAAAATTTGAGATTTTAGACTTAGACCAACCTCATTGCTGGAGTAGGAAAAGGCGGCCCACTACACTATTCTTGCCTGGAGAATGCCGTGGACAGAGGAGCCTGACGGGCTATACAGTCCACGAGTTCGCAGAGTTGGACACAACTGAACCGACTTTGCACGCATGCGCGCAACCTCATTGCATTTACTGAGAAATTGTGCCACCTTGTGGCAGCTAGTTATCAATGCACATACTGTGTATCAAAAGGTTTTCTTGGAATCCTAGGATTTTTTTTGAGAAGGAAGGTCCTTGCTTTAGAAAACAACTTATTTATTATACAGAGTGAAGTAAGCCAGAAAGAAAAACACCAATACAGTATACTAAAGCATATATATGGAATTTAGAAAGATGGTAACGATAACCCTGTATGCGAGACAGCAAAAGAGACACAGATGTATAAAACAGTCTTTTGGACTCTGTGGGAGAGGGAGAGGGAGAGGATGGGATGATCTGGGAGAATGGCATTGAAACATGTATAATATCATATAAGAAACTAATCGCCAGTCCAGGTTTGATGCAGGATACAGGATGCTTGGGGCTGGTGCACTGGGATGACCCAGAGGGATGGTACGGGGAGGGAGGTGGGAGGGGGGTTCAGGATGGGGAACATGTGTACACTCGTGGTGGATTCATGTTGATGTATGGCAAAACCAATACAATATTGTAAAGTAATTAACCTCCAATTAAAATAAATAAATTTAAATTTAAAAAAGAGAAAACAACTATTCCATAGATTTCTAACCTTATTGAGAAGGATACACATAATTGTATGCCTCTCCCTATGAGTCATATTTTGAACGGTATCTATAAAACAAAAGTCCACTTCTTTTTCCTTTTTTCCCTCTGTAACTGGTTGTTGTTGTTTGGTCACTGAGTCGTGTCCGACTCTTTGCCACCCCACGGAATGCCAGGAGTCTGCCAGGCTCTTCTGTCCATAGGATTTCCAGCCCTGGGAATACTGGATTGGGTTGCCATTTCCTTCTCCAGTTAACTGGATAATCCTGGCTAAATTATTAAGTTGATATAATTCCATTTAAAAGCAAAGGAACCTGAGTTTTTGTTTCATTTAGTTTTGTAAAATGCCAGTTCCGCCTTAGGAAAGTTATCTCCCTCTCTGTGTGCTAGTTCTTCATTTGAAAATGGAAATACCTACTTCATTATGCAACTTCAAGGAAACATAAACCGAAGTACATGTGTACTTAGTGAATGTTTATCCTTCTGTAGCCTTTTTGTGGGCAAAAGTTCCATTTTATTAGCTTACTTATTCTTGTTTACATCACTGAGAGCCCCCTGGGAATCCAGGGGTTCCATTCTTGTCATCTAATTCCAATCAAATTCAACCTTCTTGTTTTACAGATGAATAAACTATGACACAAGAGAAAGGAAGTGATCTATTTCTGCTCTTGATGTTAAATCGCATGTCAATTTACTTCCAGTCATTATAAAGAAACAGTTAGTAAAAATAAGGCCTTGGGCCTTCCAGAAATGCAAACAAGTCCATTATGGCAGGCAAGGAGTGGGCAATGGGAAGGAGGGGCATGAGAAATTAACGTAGAATGTTAATTGTAGTTGAGATTTGGAAACATATTGACAGATGCGTTTAAAAAATTTCATCCATATGTTTGGAAATGTTCAATCACAGGTTTAAAGTTATAAACTTTACTGTGTAAGCTGACAGTAAGAAATTATTTCCAGTGAGAATAAGAACCGAAAGCAATGGACTTAACCAGACAAAAGAGATGTAGGTTGAATGTGGATGGAAATTCTTGACTGCAACACTACATGTGCTACAGATCTTCCATCCTGTAAAAGAACCCAGGCAGCAATATTCTTAGAAAAGACCATTAAGAATCTGAGTGTTTCCAAGCTTAACCATGAACGATAAAGATTTAATCTATGTAAAGAGCCTTTAAGATGTGTGTTTTTAAAGGGGTTCCCTGTTTGGTTTCCTTTTAACAAATTCTGAGGAATGAAGGTGGAGAGTTTGAAAGCCTCTGGATATATCACATCCACATACAAGCTATGAGACTGTGATCTTAATAACACTCTAAGAGTGTCTTCTGTTTACATACATCCCACATCTCCCTCCTATGTTCCAACAGTTTATTAGCCCCTTCTACTTTCTTGTCCCACAGGTACCTCTAACTCAACATTCTAAAACTGGATTTTCTCTTTCCCTCAAATTGCTTTTCCTCCTAACTGAGTGAAAGAATCTCTTTTGATCTGTCAGTTCAAATCAGAAGCCAGGAGTCATCCTCCATCCTTCCTTTACCTCCCTGCTCATTGGCGTTCTGTCCTATGGACTCCACCTCCTTAGAACTACTTGGATTACTACTGGAGGTGATGGAATTCCAGTTGATCTATTTCAAATCCTGAAGGATAATGCTGTGAAAGTGCTGCACTCAATATGCCACCAAATTTGGAAAACTCAGCAGTGGCCACAGGACTGCAAAAGGTCAGTTTTCATTCCAATCCCAAAGAAAGGCAATGCCAAAGAATGGTCAAGCTACTGCACAATTGCGCTCATCTCACATGCTAGTAAAGTAATGCTCAAAATTCTCCAAGCCAGGCTTCAGCAGTACGTGAACCACGAAATTCCAGATGTTCAAGCTGGTTTTAGAAAAGGCAAAGGAACCAGAGATCAAATTGCTGACATTCACTGGATCATCGAAAAAGCAAGAGAGTTCCAGAAAAACATCTACTTCTGCTTTATTGACTATGCCAAAGCCTTTGACTGTGTGGATCACAATAAACTGTGGAAAATTCTGAAAAAGATGAGAATACCAGACCACCTGACCTGCCTCCTGAGAAACCTGTATGCAAGTCAGGAAGCAACAGTTAGAACTGGACATGAAACAACAGACTTTCCAAATAGGAAAAGGAGTACCTCAAGGCTGTATATTGTCATCCTGCTTATTTAACTTATATGCAGAGTACATCATGAGAAACGCTGGGCTGCAGGAACCACAAGCTGGAATCAAGATGGCCAGGAGAAACATCAATAACCTCAGATATGCAGATGACACCACCCTTATGGCAGAAAGTGAAGAACTAAAGAGCCTCTTGATGAAAGTGAAAGTGGAGAGTGAAAAAGTTGGCTTAAAGCTCAACATTCAGAAAACGAAGATCATGGCATCCGGTCCCACCACTTTATGGGAAATAGATGGGGAAACAGTGGAAACAGTGTCAGACTTTATTTTGGGGGGCTCCAAAATCACTGCAGATGGTGACTGCAGCCATGAAATTAAAAGATGCTTACTCCTTGGAAGGAAAGTTATGACCAACCTAGACAGCATATTAAAAAGCAGAGACATTACTTTGTCCACAAAGGTCCATCTAGTCAAGGCTATGGTTTTTCTAGCGGTCATATATGGATGTGAGAGTTGGACTGTGAAGAAGGCTGAGCGCCGAGGAATTGATGCTTTTGAACTGTGGTGTTGGAGAAGACTCTTGAGAGTCCCTTGGACTGCAAGGAGATCCAACCAGTCCATCCTAGAGGAGATCAGTCCTGGGTGTTCATTGGTAGGACTGATGTTGAAGCTGAAACTCCAATACTTTGGCCACCTGATGCGAAGAACTGACTCATTGGAAAAGACCCTGATGCTGGGAAAGATTGAAGGCAGGAGGAGAAGGGGATGACAGGATGAGATGGTTAGATGGCATCACTGACTCAACGGACATGAGTTTGGTTGAACTCTGGGAGTTGGTGATGGACAGGGAGGCCTGGCGTGCTATGGTCCATGGGATCGCAAAGAGTCGGACATGACTGAGCAACTGAACTGAACTGATGCTCTTCTCCACCTGTGGTATGGCTACCCTAACCTGGGTTCTTTACATTCCTGCCTGGGTTACTGCTCCTGCTTCCTGAGTGATCTCTCAGGCTAGCCTGACTGCTTCTACACCTCCTTCTACACTCCCCCCACCAAGGAGATTTCCATACCACAAATCTGATCATTCCACTCCCTCTTTAAACACTTCACTTACCACATCGTTAAAAAGTCCACACTTCTTAGGGTGATATGCAAAATGCTTTACGATCTTGCCTGCCTAGACTGTTAGCATCATGTCTTCTCCACCCATTTCCCCGCAATTCTTTAATCTGACTGTGCATACGATGATTGGTTTTTTCCAGGTCTGTCTAGCCCTCCTTTCCTTGTTCATGCTCCTCTCTTGTCCTATCACCTCTCTTCTTTTCTCCTCCTTCATGATTCATCTCAGTTATTATTTCTTCTCTCTACACCCTAGACCAAGTTAGGGGCCTATCCTCTGAAAAGGAATGTATTAATGCAGTACATTTCAGTTTACAAAGTACTTTTAAATACAAAATTATTTAATTCTTTTCAAAAACTAGATCAGATCAGATCAGATCAGTCGCTCAGTCATTTCTGACTCTTTGCGACCCCATGAATCGCAGCACGCCAGGCCTCCCTGTCCATCACCAACTCCCGGACTTCACTCGGACTCACATCCATCGAGTCAGTGATGCCATCCAGCCATCTCATCCTCTGTCGTCCCCTTCTCTTGCCCCCAATCCCTCCCAGCATCAGAGTCTTTTCCAATGAGTCAACTCTTTGCATGAGGTGCCCAAAGTACTGGAGTTTCAGCTTTAGCATAATTCCTTCTAAAGAAATCCCAGGGCTGATCTTCTTTAGAATGGACTGGTTGGATCTCCTTGCAGTCCAAGGGACTCTCAAGAGTCTTCTCCAACACCACAGTTCGATTTATACCCATTTTATAGACAAGACTCGGGGAATTAGCTTGTTCAAGATCACACAGCTAGTCAGTAACAGAAATGGGACTATAACCAGGTCATATAGTGCAGGGCTCTTTCTCCTGTACCCTGTGGAATAAAATCAGAGGAGAAAGCAGAGGGTGTGCCATCCGAACTGTGACAGACTGCCATCAAGAAAGTGAGGGCCATAAGAGAAATCTTCCTTCTTGCTTGCCACCCACCCCCAACCCTGTCAATGTGATTTACAGTATTCAAGAAGAGAAGAAAAGTCTATTGGGTTTATTCATACTTTTACCCCTGTGGTTTTTCTGTCTTCCTCACTGACATTCCAGAATTCCTTCTTTTATCATTTTGGTCTCAAGAACATCTTTTGCAGTATGTCTGCTGATGACAAATTTTAGTTTTTCTTCCTCTAAGAGTGTCTTGATTTCCCCCTTATTCCTGAGGGAAATTTTTTACTAGATATAGAATTCTTCATTCATAGTTCTTTTGTTTCTGTATTTGAAGTATGTTGTGCCACTTATTTCTGGCTGGATGATTTCTAATGAGAATTATGGGCATTGAATGGCTTTCTCCATAGGTCAAATGTTATTTCTTGGTTCTTCCTAAATATGAGACCAGATGCTTTAAAATACCTAGAAGAAAATATAGGCAAAACACTAACATTTCAATCCATCTCCTAGAATAATGAAAATTTAAAAAAATTGAACACATGGGACTTACTTAAACTCAAAAACTTGTACAGCAAAGGAAACAATAAACAAAGTGATAAGACAACCCATAAATTGGAATAAGATATTTGCAAATGATGTGACCAACAAGGGATTAGTTTTCAGAATTTACAAACAGCTCATGTTGCTTAACAGCATCAAAACAAACAATCCAATCAACAAATGATCAGAAGACCGAAATAGACATTTCTCCTAAGAAAACATACAGTGGCCAAGAGGCACATTAAAATGTGTTTAGCATCACTAATTATTAGAGAAGTGGAAATCAAAACTACAGCCAGAATGACTATCATCAAAAAACACATGAACAATAAGTGCTGGCGAGAGTGTGGAGAGAGGGAAACCCTCCTACACTGTTGTTGGGAATGTAAATTGGTACAGCCACTATAGAGAACAGTATGGAAGTTTCTTAAGAAACTAAAAATAGAGCTACCATATAACCCTATAATCCCACTCCTGGGCATATATCCAGAGAAAAACATGATCCAAAAAGCTACATGCACCCCAATGTTCATTGTAGCACTGTTTACAATAGCAAAGACATGGAAGCAACCTAAATGTCCATCGACAGAGGAATGGATAAAGATGATGTGATACACATCTACAATGGAATATCACTTAGTCATTTAAAGGAATGACACAATGCCATTTGCAGCAATAGGGATAAACCTAGAAATTGTCATACTGAGTGAAGTAAGTCAAATAGAGAAGGAGAAATATTGTATGACATCCCTTATATGTGGAATCCAAAAAGAAATGATACAAATGAACTTGCTTACAAAATAGAAAGAGACTCACAGACTTTGAGAAAGAACCTATGGTTGCCAGGGGAAGAATAGGGGGAAGGGATAGTTAGGGAGTTTGGGATGGATTTGCACACACTGCTATATTTAAAATGGATAGCCAACTGTATAGCACATGGAGCTCTGCTCAATGTTATGTGGCACCCCAGATGGGAAGGGAGTCTGGGGGAGAAAGTATACATGTATTTGTATGGCTGAGTCCCTTTGCTGTTCACTATCTGAACTATCACAACATTGTGAATCAGTAATACCTCAATACAAAATAAAAAGCTTAAAATTTTTTCTTAAATTAAAAAAGTTTCTTGGTATTTCATTTTCAGAACTTTGTGACGTTTTGCATGGATTTCATTGGGTTTATCCTATTTGGAGTTTGTTCAGCTTCTAGAATCTATAGGTTTATATCATCTGCTAAGTGTGGATATGCTCAGCCATTATTTCTTTGAAAACTTTTCAGTCCCACCTTCTTTCTCCTCTCTTTCTGAGGCTCAGATAACACATGTAAGATTTGTATTACAGGACAATCTTAACACACAGGAACTGGGGGCTCACTTTTAGAAAATCTGTTTTCTTTCTCTTGTTCAGTTGGATAATTTCCATCATTCTACCTTCAACTTTATTGATTCTTCACTCTGTACTTTCCTCTCTGTTTTCCGTTGTGCCCATTCATTGAGTTTTTCATTTGTATTTTTTAGTTCTAAAATATTAATTTTCAGTTCAGTTCAGTTCAGTCGCTCAGTCGTGTCTGACTCTTTGTGACCCCATGAATCGCAGCACGTGAGGCCTCCCTGTCCATCACCAACTCCCGGAGTTCACTCAGACTCACATCCATCGAGTCAGTGATGCCATCCAGCCATCTCATCCTCTGTTGTCCCCTTCTCCTCCTGCCCCCAATCCCTCCCAGCATCAGAGTCTTTTCCAATGAGTCAACTCTTTGCATGAGGTGGCCAAAGTACTGGAGTTTCAGCTTTAGCATCATACCTTCCAAAGAAATCCCAGGGCTGAACTTTCTTTATATTTTCTATTTCTTTTCTGAGACTTTCTTTTTTTTTCCCATTTGTTTCAAACATGCTCATATTTGCTCATTGAAGCATTTTCATTATGGGTGTTTTAAAACCCTTGCTGTATAATTCCAACATGTGTCCTATTGATGTTGGCTTCTGCTGTCTTTTCTCAATCAAGTTGAAACTTTCCTGCTTCTTGGTTTATCTGATGATTTTCTATTATATTCTGGACATAATAATTATTATGCTATGAGACTGTTTCATAGTTAAATTCTTTGTTTAACAGGCTTCTCTGTCACTGCACTGGTAAGAAAAGGAGGATACCACCTTGGTACTGCCCAGTTGGGGTGGAAATTCAGATTCCCTACTTAGTTTCCACTGACATAGTGGAGGAGGGATTCATTAATATCAGATAGGGATAAAAGCCCTAGCTCCTCATTCAGCCTTCTCTAACACCATGCTGGTGAGTGGGAGGGGCTGTTTCGTTACAGTCAGGTGGGTGAGGGTGGGCATCTAGTTTCCCCAGTAACTCTGAGGATGCGGATGGCAATAGAGCTGCAGTATTTTATGTGATATTTGATTAGAGTTTTTAATTTGCATTTTCTAGTTTTAAGATTTCTATTTGGTTCTTTAAGGTCTTAAAGTTATGGTTTAAAAGTTTTCTGTCTTGCTAGGTTGTCCTTTTTCAATTCTTTTGGCTAGACAGAATTGGTTCTGGGTACGGGTGTGTGGGGCTTCTGTTGTCTGTACTCATTGGCATTTGCAAGTTGCCAGCTTCTTGATTCTTTATATCCATAACCTCAGCTATGCAGATGACACCACTTTTATGATAGAAAACAAAGAGGAATTAAAGAGCCTTTTGATGAAGGTGAAAGAGGAGAATGAAAAAGCTGGCTTGAAACTCAACGTTTAAAAAACTAAGATCGTGGCATCTGGGCCCATTACTTCATGGCATATAGTTGGGAAAACAATGGAAACAATGACAGACTTTATTTTCTTGGGCTCAAAAATCACTGCAGGTGGTGACTGCAAGCATGACACTTCTCCTGGGAAGAAAAGCTATGACAAACCTGCTGCTGCTGCTGCGTGGCTTCAGGCGTGTCCAACTCTGTGCGACCCCATAGACGGCAGCCCCCTGGGCTCCTCTGTCCCTGGGGCTCTCCAGGCAAGAATACGGGAGTGGGTTGCCATTTCCTTCTCCATGACAAACCTAGACAATGTATTAAAAAGCAGAGGCATCACTTTGCCAACAAAGGTCCGTATAGTCAAAGCTATAGTTTTCCCAGTAGTCATGTACGGATGTGAGAGTTGGACCATAAAGAAGGCTGAGCGCCAAAGAATTGATGCTTTTGAACTGTGGTGTTGGAGAAGACTCTTGAGAATCCCTTGAACAGCAAGGAGATCAAACTAGTCAATCCTAAAGGATATCAGTCCTGAATATTCTTTGGAAGGACTGAAGCTGAAGCTGAAGCTCCAATACTTTGTCCACCTGTTGCAAAAAGCCTACTCATTAGAAAAAACCCCAATGCTGGGAAAGATTGAAGGCAGAAGGAGGAGGGGACGACAGAGGATGAGATGGTTGGATGGCATCACCGACTCAATGGACATGAGTCTGAATAAGCTCCAGGAGATGGTGAAGGACAGGGAAGCCTGGTGTGCTGCAGTCCATGGGAGTCACAAAGAGGTGGACATGCCTGAGCAACTAAGCACAGGACAGCACATGGCCCTTCTCTGTGCCTCAGTTTCCTCATCTGTAACATGATATTGAGGCAGGAAATAGATGGGACCCAGGCTGAGCAGCTAGAATTTGCACTCTAAGATGAAGGTAGGAGAGGCGAGCCCTGCCCAGAATAAAAGATAAGGGACTATGTATTTCTCATTCTTGAACGCAAGGAGACCTTTCTGACTATACAGCTCCTTGAAAGTCAAAAAGGGAGTGGGCACCACCCCGTAGCAGGTGATATCAACATACCCATAGTCCTCTTTGCTGGAATCCATCTTTGCTAAGAGATGTGCATGCACTCATGGGAGGATCCTGAGATATACCAAATACAGACTCAGAACCAGGCAAAGCAAGATGATTCATCAAAGGAAACTCAGAAGAAATGCCCCCATAAAAGTAATTCAAACCACCATGAGGGTTCAACTCTCTCTGAGGCTGCCTGTGTGTCATCTACATGTACTCTTTTCCCTCTTAATAAACACTTTACTTGTTTCACTATTTTCTGTCTTTGTGGGAATTCATTTCTGCAAAGCTGAAGGGCCAGAGCCTTGTCACTGCCGCTCGTCTAGGAGTTAGGATTCCGCACTCTCACTGCTGCAGCCCAACCTCAGTCTCTGGTGGGGAACCGAAACCATGCTTCAAGCCATTACAGCTGAGGCCACCCAAGATCACACAGTGCTGTGCTGAGTTGGTCAGACGTGTTTGAGTTTTTGTGATTCCATGCACTGTAGCCCGCCAGGCTCTTTTGTCCATGGGGATTCTCCAGGCAAGAATACTGGAGTGGGTTGCCATGCTCTCCTCCAGGGAATCTTCCCAACACAGGGATTGAACTCAGGTCTCCCACATTGCAAACAGATTCTTTACTGTCTGAGCTACCAGGGAAACCCCAAGATCATATTTGGTGCCGAAACTCAGGAAGTCAAGGTAAACTGCAGGCCTTGCCCAACTGCAGCTTGAGATCCCTGACTGTCGCTCTTGCCCTCTTTCTCTCACTCTCTGCTTTGCTCTATTTTCAATACCCACAGGGCATAAATTCTGTTCTCCCACTGCGCTAAGTCTTCCCCCCAAAGTTAGGCGTGGCAAGGGTATTCCCCAGGTCACAAAGATTCAAATAATAATCACTTGAGTGACAGCTGATGCTGTTCTTTGGGACCTGGTGAAAATGTGATTTCCCATCGTGAAGGAGCCCATGAGGTTTCTCTCACTCTCTCACTGTCCAGTGTGGAACCCTCCACTATACTTTTCTTCCGCACTTTGCTTTCACAACAAGGTATCTTTCTCACTTTATATCTCCATGCCCTTTTAGGGGAGGATTTCTTGGACATCATTCCTAAACTGTGTCCCTGCTTGCCAAACTCAGTGCTGTCTATATCAGACAAAATTGTCAGACAATTTCCAATTCTGTCTTAGCTGCCAGACATATAGGGCAACACATTTTGGGTTCTTCTGCTGTTTAGTTTCTTACTTTACTCAATGCCCAGAATTTACTATGAGAATTTCTTTGTGTCCCAGCCTCCACCCTTGAACCCTGTGCCATCTTCCATAACATCCAACTTCAGTTTCTCCAAAGGTCCCTCTTTGTATCTATTGGACTCCTTCACTCCAGGCTTTGACAGCCTATGTATTGTTATGAATAGCCTATCTGGCTGGCCACTACCCAGAAGCCCAAATTATAAACTTTGTAGATGCTCAGTCATGAGCAATACACCCCAGTGTAGGAAGGCTTATCGTAGGACACAAGCTGTGTAGACAATGGATCCCTCCAAAGGAAAATCCTGGCATCCAGTCTGCAATGATTCAAATGTCTCCCCTGCCCCGCAGCCGGCCACACTGGGGGACACCTTGGTCAAGGCACTAAGGAAGACCAGAGGCATCTTGATAGCAGAGTAGAGGATGCTTGAAACCCCATCAGGTTTGAAAGGAACTTGGGGGACACCCTGAACCCCTTCAGGTTAAAACCTCCTGGTAAATGTTTCTGGGACACCAGATTCCATTTGTAGAACTTTCTTGTTCTCAGTTGCAAGTTACCCGACATGGGAGGATCCTTCTCCAAGCCGGAAGAAACACCTCTGAAATGTATCTTTAAGAACTGGAAATTTTTTTTAATAGAAGGGCTTAGAAAGGAAAAACTTAAGTTGTATGTTGGGAAATGGAGAAAAATGGCCTGAAAAAAGGTCTCTAAATTATAATACCATTCTGCAATTGGATCTTTATTGCTGCAGGATGAGAAAGTGGACTGAAGTTTCCTATATTCAGGCTTTCAAGGTTCTTTACCAAAACCCTGCCCTATATAGCTCTTGTAATCCAAAACGTGGGGAACCAGAAGCTTTCCTGACATTTCATATGATTCCCTTCTATGATCTCCCATCTCTCAGAGGGGATCATCAGGCTCCCCCAACTCCTGACAGTATTTCTACTTCTCCAGAGCCACTCACTTCTCTGCAGTCACGTACTGTTCCCCGTCTCTCGGACCAATCCCAACCTCTACTTCCCTATGTCCCTCAATACTCTTTACCCCAAGGAAGAGTCACTAGTTCCTGTGGGGTAACTTGTAGTAGAGCTTCCTCGCACCCTGGATCAGGGAAATTATGCCTTCTTAGAGAAGTGGCAAGAAATTCAGGCAAGGCTTTACTGGGTTTCCTGTGCCAGCTACAGGAGGGAGCAAAAACAAGAAACAGGTTCTCTCACTTGCTCCCTAGAACAGGGGCAGGGCAGGGTGGGCAAGCTCATTCCTTATATGGGGTGAGGGTAGGGGTGTGTCCAGGGGTCAGGCTGGAAAGGTGGCTTAGGTGATTTACTCACCCCTCTGTGGTGTTGAGTGCTGGGGGCATGCCCAGCACCCTGTTTTGCTCCCGACACCCAGTTTTTGCTCCCGGATCTTCAGAAATGGCAGTTGGGATTTTTGTCTTTTGGTCCAGCATTTGCCCCAACTGCACATGCACTGTTATTTTTACTCTCATATAATTTCTTTGTATTTTCTAGCTCAAGGATAGGTGTGTCCAGGTGCAAGCATTGTAGCATGCATCAAAGGGTCTCAGGTCCCAGGCCTGACTCATGATCAATCATAGGTATGAAAGCAACTTTCAAAGGTATTTCTGGATTAAAAATGGTATCATGACAATCATGAAACTGTGGAGTGGGACAGATTTTGACCTTTTAGATATTAGCTGTTGACTGAATTCAGCAGGCTTTGCATTGATCTTTTCAAATAAATCAAATATGGAGCTATGACCTAAGAAAAATGGGCCACTGTCCCTTCAGCGAACCACTGGGAAGATGGTGTGGTGCACAGTTCAGCTCTAGCTGTGACCCTGTACTGTCTCCTGTTGCTGGTAACGAAATTAATAGATTCGTGCAAAAGTAATTGTGGCTTTGCACTGTTGAACATTGCCATTTGATATTAGAATGCATTCTTAAATAAATGTGGTTGTGTTATACATCATTTTTAATGCCCATTTCTGGCTTTATATATTTTTGCTAATGACATTACTTGCTGTCTCTTTTGTATTTATTTTAAATTAGGGAAATGATGTCAGACAAAAAGCAAGTTTGAGCAATTTTCTTCTTTGAGTTCAAAATGGATTGTAAAGGAGTGGAGATAACACAACATCAACAGTGCCTCTGGCCCAGGGACCGCTAATGAATGTATAGCGCAGAGGTGGTTCAAGAAGCTTTGCAAAGGAAACAAGAGCCTTGACAATGAGGAGCACAGTGGCTGGCCATGGGAAGTTGACATCATCAAAGCTGATCCTCTTACAAAGAAGTTGCCAAAGAACTCAATGTCAACCATCTTATGGTCATTCAGCATCTGAAGCAAACTGGAAAGGTGAAAAAATCTCAGTAAGTGGGTGCCTCATGAGCTGACTGAAAATCAAAAACATTGTCATTTTGAAGTGACTTCTCTTATTCTATGCAACAACAAAGAACCATTTCTTGATTGGATTGTGATGTACAACGAAAAGTGCACTTTATACAACAACTGATGATGACCCTCTCAATGACTGGACTGAAAAGAAGCTCCAAAGCACTTCCCAAAGCCAAATTTGCACCAAAAAAAGGTCATGGTCACTGTTTGGTGGTCTGCTGCCCATCTGATCCACTAAAGCTTTCTGAATCCCAGTGAAACCATTACATCTGAGAAGTATGCTCAGCAAATCAATGAGTCACACTGAAAACTATAATGCCTGCAGCCAGTATTGGTCAACACAAGGGACCCAATGCTTCTGCATCACAACACTCACCACACATTGCACAACCAGCACTTCAAAAGTGGAGTGAATCGGGCTACGCATTTTTACCATATTCACCTGACCTCCTGCCAACCGACTACTACTTCTTCAAACATTTCGACAACTTTTTGCAAGGAAAAGGCTTCCACAACCAGCAGGAGGCAGAAAATGCTTTCCAAAAGTTCGTTGAATCGTGAAGCACAGATTTTTATGCTGCAGGAATAAACAAACTTATTTTTCATTGGCAAAACATGTGTTGATTGTAATGGTTCCTATTTAATGAGTGTTTGAGACTAGTTATAATGATTAAAAATTCACAGTCTGAAACTGCAGTTACGTTTACACCAACCTAACAACACAAACTTACTGACTTAATGGGACTTCCCTGGTAGCTCAGCAGTGAAGAATCCACCTGCCATTGCAGATGTGGGCTCAATCCCACAGTATTCTTGCCTGGAGAATTCCACGGACAGAGGGGACTGTCGGATTACCATCTGTGGGGTTGCCGAGAGTCAGACACAACTGAGCGACTAACACTTTCACTTTTTTTCAGTGACTTAAATGACTCACATTTACTGTCTTATGGCTCTGAAGTTCAAAAGTGTGAAATTACTTTCTCAGGGCTAAACATCAAGGGGTCAGCAGGACTGGTTCATTCTGGGGGGAAATCTATTTCCTTGCCTTTTCCAGCTTCTAGAGGAAAGAATCACTCCAATCTCTGCCTCTGTCATCATGTTGCTTCTTTGACTCTCTTGCCTCCATATTGTAAGGGCCTTTGGAATTACACTGAGCCCACTTGGATAATCCAGGAAAATTTCACCTCAAGAGCCTCAATTCCACCATATCTGGAAAGTCTCTTTTGCCACGTAAGCTAACATAATCACAGGTTCTGGAGATTAGGACAAGGGTATTTTTGGAGGCAATTATTATGCATACCATGCATTGGAAGAATGCTGCCCCAGTTGTGCTGCCAGACCACAGAGCAAGCAGCCCCTAGCTGACTGCTGAAGGCTGAGTTGTTGTTTTAGTCACTAAATCGTGTCCAACTCCTTTGTGACCCCATGGACTGTAGCCTGCCAGGCTCTTCTTTCCATGGAATTCTCCAGGCAAGAATACTGGAGTGGGTTGCCATGTCCTTCTCCAGGGGATCTTCATGACCCAGGGATCGAACCCGCATCTCCTGCAGAGGCAGGCAGATTCTTTACCCTTAAGGCACCTGAGAAGCCTGAAGGCTGAGTAAGGACTGCTTTAAGAGGGCATTGTAAGAACAGGGACCCTGGAGGACCTGTCCAGGGTCCTCCTCAAAGTATTTGTTGTAGAATGCTATGTCAGGAGCTATGCTTGGGGCCTTATGCCCCCTTCTCTTTCATCCTCCAGACACCCTCATGAGATTCTCAGCTATGCATCTGAGACAAATAAAAAGAGAATTCAAATCAGAATGGAGTAGACTGGAGTGGGATGGGAAGGCTGGAAGGCCCTGGCGGTGGCTACATTCTGCATACACGTGTGATGGTGGGGTTGGAAAGAGAGCCTGGTGTCAAGTGGACAGGGAGGGGTGGGAACAGTCATCTGGAAGGATGCTAATGTTCTTGCCTTAATGGTCATGACAGTGAATGCTAGAGAACATGTTCTTTTTATTTTAAGGATGATATTCCTAGTTAATTTTTGTTCAAGGTTATAGAGGAGTAAAAGACAAAAAGCTAAAGTCCTTGCCTTCCGTCTCTCTCATGTTCCACAGTTAAACTTTCCAGATGTAGCTTCTATTAAAATAGTTTCACCTCAGAAATTTTTCTCTGAAAAACAAAGATTTGGAGGGGCAGAGAAGAGAGGAAGGTTAGCCTGGACTCTTGAGTCTGAGGTGCTGTTGGACATCCAGGGAGAGGATACTGGAGGCAATGGAGAAAAGGGGTCCAGAGTTTAATCGACAGGTATGGACAGAAAAGACTTATAATACAGCCTTAGAAAATTCATTTTCTGGATATGCTAGAAACTACCACTATAATGATTTTTCCTGGATATTAATATTATAAGCACTTTTTCCCCAAGCACCCATGGTACCATGGGTGAACATTTCCTTTTTCAGTAACTTACTTGCACATGTCATGGTGGTAAATCTCTTCTGCTTGAAATGTTTTGGTTTAAGAATGCTACTGTCTGGCTTCATCAACGGGGCTATCCACCCTAGCTATTTGGGTAGAGTCATCTTTATGATCTCACTGTTCAGGGAATTAGAGTTAGCTCTGACTACCAGAAAGATTTTAGTTGAGTAGATGTCATCATTGGGCATAATTTCTGCCCTCTTAGCCTCAAAAATGTTATTAAAAAGAAATCAAGGCTGAGTTTAATTTTCTGTAATGGTGAACCAGTTTGTTTCAAACCAACCCTCACAATCAAGAACAACTAGAAAATCTGGACAAAATCCAAAGTCACATCTTTTGATATCATTGTAGAGAGAAAGGAAGTGCAGTTAAGGGAACCCAACATTTGGTACATTGTCTCCCCAAGATATTTGCCAGAAATAAATGCTGCTGCTGCAGAGGCTGAGAAGCTCAATGAGACTGTTGGTGGTTCCACAGGCCTGGGGAGCAACAACTGTCATTCAAAGTTGGTCAAGGAGAGGGGACCTATCTAGCATCCAGAATCTCAGCTTGTTCCCTGAAGGCTTACACCCCGTCCCTTACGAACTGCCTGCCAAAGTAAGAGTAAATCCTCTCTGCATGAGAAGGAATCCAAAGTCTCGAATTATCTCTGTTATTTTTAAACCACAGATAACTGGCAATCAACCAAATATAGGCACGCGTTTAAAAGGACAATAATTAACTAAAAATTAAAAGAAGCAAAATAAGACTGAAGACGGTCCCACAGATGTCCCAGATACTAGGATTATCAATCATGGACTTTAAAATAATTGTTTCATATTTCATGTCTTCAATACATCCAATGAGAATATAGAGGGTTTTTTTTTTTTTTTCAGAGAACTGGAAGCTATTAAAAACAATCAAATGGAAATTCTAGAATTGAAAACTATGATAACTGAAATTAAGAACTCAATGGATGACTTGTACTTCTGTCCATGAAAGATTAAATGCTATGGTAATTGCCCTCTGGCCATAAGAATTAGAAAACCAGATAAAATATCTGAAACAATAGTTTCAGACATTGGAAATCGGGTAGCATAGGACTGAGAAACTGAGAGGAAGCGAATGACATGAGCCCTATAATTGTCCCAGCTTGCTGCCTGGAGTCAGCTTCCAAAGAGCAATGCAAGAGAGGACAGGAAAACCCAACAACATTCGGAAGTATTGCCGAGTTCAAGAAACAGATATTGGGTTCTAGGAAAGTTGAAAGGTTAGAGATTTGCAGACAGAATTTAGAAAAGGATTGTGTTATAGAGTTCCAGACATCTGCAGAAGGATCCTGTTGAAGCTTTATTAGAGTACTTGTGCATGTTTGCACCAGGAAAGGAATCCCCCAAAGCAAGAGACAGAACAATTCCTGGTGTTTAGGTAAGGGTGAGAATAGTCTTCCCACAGGCCTCCTAATAATACCTGGGGGATTGAGTAGCATATGCACAAGGGCCAGGCCTAGTAGTAGCACTGAGTTTCCCCCAGAATAAGAGCTACTCTGAAACCCCTATAAGTTTTAAAATTAAACCTCAAAATTATCAAATTGATCTGAAAGTAACTGCTACCAGAACAACACTCCCAGCAGGGCTTCCCACATGGCTCAGTGGCAAAGAATCCACCTGCCAATGCAGGAAACACAGATTCAATCCCTGGATCAGGAAGATTCCCTGGAGAAGGAAATGACAACCCACCCCAGTATTCTTGTCTGGGAAATATCATGGACAGAGGAGCCTGGCAGGCTACAGTCCATGGGGTGGCAAAGAGTCAGACACGACTTAGCAACTAGATGACAACAACCACAACAAACAGTATCCACCATGAAAGAACACTGTAAAATTTACAATATGGAATATTCAATCACAAGTTACCAGGCAGGCAGAGAAGCAAGAAAACATGACCCATGGCCAGGAGAAAAATTACTCCACAGAAACATACTGAGTACAAGGGTTTTTGGCTCCTTAGATAGTTTATTCCTAAGTATTTTATTCTTTTTGTTGTGATGGTGAATGGAATTGTTTCCTTAATTTTTCTTTCTGCTCTTTCATTGTTAGTGTATAGGAATGCAAGAAATTTCTGTGCATTAATTTTGTATCTTGCAACTTTGCTGAATTCATTGATTAGCTACAGTAGTTTTCTTGTGGTATCTCTAGCATTTTCTATATATAGTATCATGTCGTCTGCAAATAATGACAGTTTTATTTCTTCTTTTCCAATTTATATTCTTTTATTTCTTTTTCTTCTCTGATTGCTGTGGCTAGGATTTCTAAAGGAGAAGGCAATGGCACCCCACTCCAGTACTCTTGCCTGGAAAATCCCATGGATGGAGGAGCCTGGAAGGCTGCAGTCCATGGGGTTGCTGAGGGTCAGACACGACTGAGCAACTTCACTTTGACTTTTCACTTTCATGCACAGGAGAAGGAAATGGCAACCCACTCCAGTACTTTTGCCTGGAAAATCCCATGGACGGAGGAGCCTGGTAGGCTGCAGTCCATGGGGTCGCTAAGAGTCGGACACGACTGAAGCGACTTAGCAGCAGCAGCAGGACTTCTAAAACTATGTTGAATAAGAGTGGCCAGATTAGACATCCTAGTCTTGTTCCTGATCTTAGGTGAAATGCTTTCAGTTTTTCACCACTGAGAATGATGTTTGCTCTGAGTTTATTGTATATGGTCTTTAGCTAACACCTTTCCCTCTTAAACTCTTCCCAAAAATGGAAGAAGGAGGAATACTCCCAAATTTGTTCTACGAGGCCATAATCACCCTAATACCAAAACTAGACAAATACATCACACAGAAAAGAAAAGGACACACCAGTATCATGATGAATACAGAGGTAAAAATCCTCAACAAAATACTAGCAAACAGAACTCAACAACACATTAAAAGGATCATACACCATGATCAAGTGGGATTTATCACAGGAATGCAAGGATTCTTTAGTATATGCAAATCAATCAATGTCATACACCATATTAACAAATTAAAGAATGAAAACTGTATGATCATCTCAATAGATGCAGAAAAAGTTTTTGACAAAATTCAACACTTCATTTATGATAAAAATGATCCAGAAAGTAGGCATAGAGGTAAACTACCTCAATGTGATAAAGACACTGTTGGTGGGAATGTGAACTGATACAGCCACTATAGAAAGCAGTATGGAAGTTCCTTAAATAACTAAACATGTAACTACCATATGACCCAGCAATCCCACTACTGGACATATACCTCAAAAGGACACATGTACCCCAGTGTTCGTTGCAGCACTTTTGCAGTAGCCAGGACATGGAAACAACCTAAATGTCCAATGACAGATGAATGGATATAGAAGATGCGGTGCATACATACAGTGGAATACTACTCAGCCACTACAGGAATGAAATAGAGTCATTTGTAGAGACGTGAAGGGACCTAGAATCTGTCATACAGACTGAAGGAAGTCAGAAAGAGAAAAACAAACATTGTACATCAACAAATAAATGTCGGATGTAGAAAAATGGTACCGATGAACCTGTCTCCAAGGCAAGAATAGAGATGCAGCCATAGACAATGGGCATGTGGACACAGCAGGGAAAGGGGAGGGTGGGACAGATTGGGAGGTTAAAACTGACATATATACACTATCATGTGTAAAATAAATAGCTAATGGGAACCCACTATAAAGCACAGGAAGCTCAGCTTGGTGTTCTGTGATGACCTAGATGGTTGGGATGGGGGAGGTGGAAGAGAGGTCCAAAAGGGAGAGGCTATATGTATGCATATGGCTGATTTACTTCACGGTACAGCAGAAACTAACACAACACTAAAAAGCAATTATATTCCCATAAAAAATAAAACTCAAAAAAAGAAAAAGAAACAGACTGAGAAATGACAGAGATAATGGAGTTAATAGATAAAGATAGGAAAACAACTATAAATCTTATAACTATGTTCAAGGCAATAAAGAAAAATGTGAACATAATGAGGAAAAAATAAAAGATATAAAACAGCCCCAAGTACATTTCAAGATGTATGTAAGCCAACTCATTATTCTGTATACCTTAAATGTATATCAGTAAAACTAGAAGAGGAAAAAAAGATTCAAGTGAAAGTTACAGAGATTAAAAATACGATACTGAAAAGAAAAATAAACTAGATGGAATTAAAAGCAAACTAGATTCTGCAGAAGAATAAATCAGTGAACTTGTAGCCTTAGCAATAGAAACCATTCAAAATAAAGTACATAGAGAAAAAACAAGACTGAAGGAAAAGAACAGAACTTTACTGAGTTGTGTTGCAATACTGAGTAGTCTAACAGATTTGTAATTGGAGTACTTAAAGGAGAGAAAAGGAAGAAAAATATTTAGAGAAATGATACTTGAACACTTTCAAATTTGAGAAAAACAGGAAACCCAAATATCCATAAAGCTTAACAAACTCCAAACAGAAGAAACATAAAGAAAGTCACACATTATCAAATTGTTGAAAACTAGTGATAAAGAGAGAATCTTATAAAGTGGCTAGAGAAAAAAGGCTTATTACAAGAGCAAAGTAAGAATGACAATAAATTTTTATTCAGAAACTGTGTAGTTCAGAAGATAATAAAACAGTATTTTTAAGTACTGAAAGAAAACGTTAACCCAGAATTCCATACTCAGTGAAAATATCTTTCAAAAAAGAAACAAAAGTTGAGATAATTTATTGCTAGCAGATTTTTACTACAAGAAAAGTTAAAGGAATTGTTTCAAGAATAAAGAAACAGATGCCAGGCCAAAACTGTGTTTCTCCACAAGAGAAATGAAGAGTATCCAAAATGGCAAATATGTGAATAAATTTGGAACTAATTTTCCAATTTAAAAAGTTTTTAAAACGAGTGCTATTTAAAGCAAAAAGCGACAATGTATTTTGGAGTTTATAACATGTAGAATTAAAATGTCTGATAACAATAGCACAGAATATTGGGTGGGAGGAAAGAAATACAAGTTTACTATTGTAAGGTTTATATATTATATATGAAAAATATTGTTATTTGAATATAGACTGTGATCAGTGTAAACCCTAGAGTAAATCAATAAATAAATGTGATTTATCTAATAAGACAAGTATGGAGACGAAATCATAAAAATTATTCGTCCTAAATGAAGGTATGGAAAGAAGCAAAAAAGCAACAAAGAGCAAATTAAAAAATCAGTATGGTAGATGCAAATGCAGCCATATGGATAATTACATTAAATGTGAATGGTTTAAACACTCATGCCAAAAGGCAGAGATATATATAAAAACAAGACTCAATTATGCATTGTATATAATCAATTCACTTAAATATAAAAACATAGATAGGCTCCTAGCCACAGTAACTAGGTAAGAAAATTGATGACATCTACTTGGAAATGAAGAAATAAAACTGTCACCATTTGCAAATAACATATACAGTAAACCCCAAAGACTCCACCCCAAAATGATTAGAACTAATAAATGCAGTAAGATTTCAGGATACAAAATCAACATGCAGAAATCTGTTGCTTTTTATACACTAATAATGAACTAACAGAAAGAGAAATGAAGGGAAAAAAACCATTTATAATTTGCATGAAAAATTATAAAATACATAGGAATCAGATCAGTTCAGTTCAGTCACTCACTCGTGTCCGACTCTTTGCAACCCCATGAACTGCAGCACGCCAGGCCTCTCTGTCCATCACCAACTTCCGGGGTCCACCCAAACCAATGTCCATTGAGTCAGTGATGCCATCCAACCATCTCATCCTCTGTTGTCCCCTACTCCTCCTGCCCTCAATCTTTCCCAGCATCAGGGTCTTTTCCAATGAGTCAGCTCTTCGCATCAGGTGGCCAAATATTGGAGTTTCAGCTTCAACATCAGTCCTTCCAATGAACACCCAGGACTGATTTCCTTTAGGATGGACTGGTTGGATCTCCTTGCAGTCCAAGGGACTCTCAAGAGTCTTCTCCAACACCACAGTTCAAAAGCATTAATTTTTCAGCGCTCAGCTTTCTTTATAGTCCAACTCTCACATCCATACATGACCACAGGAAAAACCATAGCCTTGACTAGACGGACCTTTGTTGACAAAGTAATGTCTCTGCTTTTTAATATGCTGTCTAGGTTGGTCATAACCAAAGAGGTGAAAAACCTGTATACTAAAAACCAAAACGCATTAATGAAAAAAATTGAAGAAGACACAGATAAATGGAAAGATATGATGTGCTCCAGGATTGAAAGAATTAACAGTTCTTACATGGCTATGCTACCCAAGGTAACCTACAGATTCAATGCAATCCCTAACAAAATTTCAATGGCAATTTTCAGAGAAATAGAACTATCAATCCTAAAATTTATAAGGAACTACAAAAGACCAAGAAGATAAAGCTGATGTCATAATGCTTCCTGATTTCAAACTGAATTACAAAGCTACAGTAATTAAAATAGTATGGTATCGGCATAAAAACACACATAGATACACAGAAAAGAAAAGTGATTACAGGAGTCAACTTATGCTATAAATACGGTCAATCAACTTATGACAAAATATCCAAGAATATACTATGGGGAAAGGACAGTCTCTTCAATGGTGTTGGGATAACTGTACAACCACATGCAAAATGATGAAACTGGACCACTAAATCTCACACTATACACAAAATTAACTCAATGGATTAAATACTTGAATATAAGATCTGAGATCATATAACCGTTTGAAGAAAACAGATGGTATGTTCCTTGATATTGGTCTTGGTGATGATTTTTTGCATTTGGCACCAAAAAGAAAAACAAATACTTTAGGATCTCACTTATATGTGGAATCTAAAAAACCAAGAAACAAAATCCAACTCATGGATACAGAGAACAGATTGGCAGGTGCCAAAAGTAGGGAGTACTGAGTGGGAAAAATGGGCAATGGCTGTCAAATGGTACAAACGTCCATTATAAAATTAATAAGTCCTGGGGATATAATGTACAGAATGGTGACTGTAGTTAATACACTATTATATATTTGAAATTTTGTAAGAGAGTAGGTCTTAAAAACCCTCAGGAAAAAGCTTTTTATAACTATGTGTGGTGATGAATGTTCACTAGACTTTTTGTGGTAATCACTTCATAATATATACCAATATAAAATCGTTGTATTGCATACCTGAAATTAATACATCAATTATATCTCAAATTTTGAAATGCCTACAGGGTGCATATTTAAAAATTGAAAAAGGTGTACAATGCAAACTATCAAACCAAATGAAACCTAGTGTGGCTATATTGATATTAGACAAAGTATGTTTCAGAACAAGGAATATTGACACAGATAATGAAGAGCAAGTCATAATGATAAGGGAGTTGATTTCTTCAAAAGGACTTAATCTTTAAGATCGTGCATCTAACAACAGAACTTCAAAATACATGAAGCAAAACCGATAGAACGAAAAGGGGAAATAGACAAATCCTTACTCATGGTGGGAGATTTAAACATTTGTCTCTTAAAACTTGATGCCCCAAATCAGTAAGGATATGGACCAGCTTGACTTCATTGACACTTATCGGATACCCAGCCAACAACAGTATCACACACACTGTGTTCAAGTGCATATACAACATTCATCAACATGGGCTAAATGCCGGGCAGAAAAATCAAATATCACAAGGTACACAACTAACCCATAACTTGTTCCCGGAAGGAGCCTGGATCCCTAAGTCATTGTATGGAGAAAGGAACACCATCCATAGACCAGGAACGTCCACAGTAGACAAACATGTGAATGAAAAAGAAATTTTAAGTGGGTTAAGCCACAGAGCTCTTGAGGTTTACTTTTCAAAGCAAATAGTGATATGGTAACTACTAGAAATAGAATGTATATTCAGAACTATGGCTAAAACATGGGGTGTAGGATCAGAACTAGGAGGGAAAAGACACTGGCCAAGAAATATGAGAACGGACTGAGGAAAGGAGGGTGTGGTGGACCGGGTTAAGATCTTTGCCAGAGAACATCAGTGCCAGGATGATGAAACATCCCAGTCAAAAGAGACTGAGGGACCCTCTGCTGGGCACTTTCCAGGGCTCAGAATTTACTGGGCACATGGCTGGTGCTCCTGGAAACTGCTACCCCAGGCTGTGGTGCTGTTGAAAAGTTCAGGGTGGAATCATTGGCGCTGGTATCTCTAGATTGGAGGGATACCTAAGGCACCTTCAGTTCAGTTCAGTTCAGTCACTCAGTCGTGTCCGACTCTTTGCGACCCCATGAATCGCACCTTAGAGTAGTGATTGTTGTGTACATGGCGCAGATAAGATTCAAGGTGGACCTACTCCTCTGTGGACCCAAGGGCTGTGACTCCATTCATTCCTGTTCCTGCTCAGGAAAGCATATTGAAAGGCAAGAGATTGAGGTTGGTGTTGTTACAGGTGTAACCTTGAATTTTCATATTAAAAGATGCATCTTAAGTTTATATAAATGTAAATTATTCACAAATCAATAAGAACAAACTATTTGGGACGCCTCTCAAAACTGGAAACATTATATTAATGTGATGCTGCCGCTGAAGCATGCAGGTCTTACCCAATCCTCTACTGACCTTCTACACCTTTCCTGACCAATCAACCTGCCTCTGCTTGAATTACCTCCAGTAATTCACTCCACACCAGGCATTCACTTTTACCAGTGGGCAGTTGGCCCAGAGGCTCCCTCCTGCCTCCAGCGGAGTAGCCTAGTGATTAGAGGGCTTTGAGAGTGTGCTCAGATTCCAGTTTCAGCCCTGCCACTTATTATAGGGTAAACCAGGCAAGATACCACCCTTGCTGAACCTCAGTTCCCTCATCCATAAAGAGAGATAATTGTGTCAAAACCCTAGGATTGTTGTGGCTAAGTGGCTCATGGCTTGAGTAAACACGTGAAGAAATAGATCCTAAACAAAGAGAGCCAGGACAAAGATGATGTCAGAAGTGGTAGGAGCCTTGAGAACGATCCAATCCATCCTTCCTCTCATAGACAGGGAGATGGAGGTCCAAAAATGAAATGGATCATGTCTGTGAGGCTAGTGCCATAAAGTTGTGTAGAAGGCAGCAGAAAGAAGAAATGTGTGTGGTAAGGATGCATGGATGCAGGCATGCCTATGCATGAGGTGCCAGCTGTTTACAGCAGCACAGGGGCAGGTGTCCATGGATCCCTTTACACATGAGGGCCATGAAGGGAACACCACATGTCAGGCACCAGCCAGCTAGGTCCAGGGCTGCTCCTGAGACCCCATTCACCAGCCTGACCCAGGAAGACCCAGGCCAGGAGGTGTTTCTGGACCTGCTGCAGCTTCTCTCCAGGTCTCCACATGCTTGTGGTCCCAGGTGACCAAGAGTTACCCACAAAGGGGTGCTTGCCATAATACCTGAGTTGTGCGATTTGGGGGATATTCCCCAGCCAGGGATTGAATCAATGTCCCCTATATTGGCATGCAGATTCTTAACCACTGGACTGCCAGGAAAGTCCCTCAGCAAATTTTTAATTTAACTTCATTCCAAAAAAATTATTATGGTATAAAATAGGAAGACAAATTAACATGGATTAAAAAGTTTTACACTAACATATTTTAGGGGATCACATTCAACAAAAACATTGATCTGCTATGGTTTAATAACAAATTAAAATACATAGCGTAATTTTAAAAGGATAATAAATTTAAGTTAAATATTTCATGTGCAAAATAAATCTGCATTCACAAAACTAGTACACTTTGCATTTTGCACTATTTCATTGTTCTGTTTGGCTTTTGAGATTATTCTTGCCCACAGTTACCTTTTTAACTTTTTATTTTAAACTATATTTTAGATTCAAAGTAAGTTGCACAGGTAACAGAGAAAGGTCTGGCGTACCCTCCAGCTTGTTCTCCTCAGTGACACCTTAGGTTAACTAACTGTAGTTAATTAAAATTAAAAGCATTGGTATTGGTACATGTGTGCTGTTCTTTGTCATTTTACCACCTGTCTAGTAATCATCACCCCATTCAGGATACGGAACTGTCACACTTTACCCTTGGCTCTCTGTTTCATTGTTGTAAGTTTTTAAAAAATTATTATTATTATTTATTTATTAGGCTGGGCCAGGTCTTAGTCGCAGCAAGCAAACTCTTAGCCGTGGCATGTGGGATCTAAACTCCCTGACCAGGGATCGAAGCCAGAACCCCTGCGTTGTGAGCTCAGAGTCTTAGCCACTGAACCACCAGGGAAGTCCCTGTTGTAAGGTTTAAACACTAGTGAAAAATAAACCGCCAGTGCTCTGGCAGAACAGTAGATTTGGAGCCTGAGGTCTGTCTTTGTCTTCGCAGTCGCCCTGCTTTCAGGATGGACACGGACTTTACCATTGGTCTCAGGAGTGTGTGGTCCTACTGGGGCTCACCAATGGTCCCCAAACCTCACAAACTCAAGATGTATGTCAGGCTCTACTGCTTAACTTCCAGTTATCTAAATAACTTCCATTCAGACCACAGTTTTCATGAAAAGGTAAATAATAGTGTGTGCTAGCCTAAAGCTAGCATATATTATAAAAACAATGATAACAGCAGCAGTTGTTTAGAACTTAAACCAGCATAAGATGTGGGTAAGGGAGGAGAGTTTCATGATTGACATTGTTTAAAATAGCAGATAACATGGTGATAATAAAAAAAAAAGGAGACTAACTTTTAGACAGCTTTGTTATTGCTCTTAAATTCTCTGTAGATAATGTATCACTTACGGCCTTGTCTGCTGCAGACCCTGCTTTGGCCCCACCCTTGGGATGCAGCCATTCAGGCTCTTTCTTTGGGTTTTGTAGCACCTTTGACCCAAGCTGAAGTTGAAATTTCAGTCTGGACCTTTTACTTGGGATGGATGTTAAGCATTTAAATGAGAGGTTCCAGAAGAGGGCTGTTGCTTACAGCTGTGCAGCTTGTTCTCTGCACACAGGTACCCAACTCAAGGGTAAGCGAGAAGTTCAAACCCAGCCTGTGCTTGACTGCTGCAGCCATGCCTTCCCTAAGGAATTTGTACAGAGGTGCTATATGGACAGTGTTGTGGGGTGAACTCTGCTCCCCAAAGAGATATGCTGTAGTCCTAACTCCCAGGACCTGTGAATGTCACTTTATTTGGAAATAGGGTCTCTGTAGATGTAGTCAGTTATGATGAATGAAGGTAACCCTAAAGCAATGACAGGAAGGCTTCTAAGGAAGGAGATGAAGACACAGATGTACAGAGGAAAAGGCTATTCAACTACAGAGGCTGAGACTGGAGTGATGCAGCCAGAAGTCAGGGGTCATCGGCAGCCACAAGAAGTTGGAAGAGAAGAGGAAGGACCCTCCCTGGAGCCTTCAGAGGAAGTAGGGCCCTGCTGACATTTTGATTTCAGACTTCCAACCTCCAGCACTCAAAAAACAGATTTCTGCTGTTTAAGTCAGCAAGTTTGTGATGCTTTCTTATGACAGCCAAAGGAAACTCATACATGCAGTGATGGCTTTGTTCTAGAATCCTCTTTTAACTATTTTAAAGTATCAGAACTTATCCCCTTCTCCCTAGAAAACAAAGTTCTCCCCACCGTGGTGAAGGTGGGGTTGGTGAATGTTGTTGTCAAGGACATTAAAGGCCTTTGGCAGAGATTAAAAACAACAACAAAACACATGATACATAAATAAACAAATACTTGTTTCTTTGGGCGGGGGTGAGGGGGGGGAACACCTGTTTTCTCCTGCCACCAGAAGGGCAGGTGGGAGAGACAGATCGGAGCTAAGTTGTTGCTTCTGGAGAAGCCAGCAGAGGGCGTGCGGACTGCACGCAGGCAGGTTGATCACACCTGCGCTCAGCAGGGGCCTGGCGCCTCACAGAGCGAAGCCCTGGAGCACCTTCTACAGCTCTCTCTTCTTTTCCTCGGAACTTCCACATGCCAACTTGGCTCTCCTGGGGCCACCCCTGGTCTCTCACACCCTCTGGGAATCCACTCACCCTCACTGTCTCAGGGATGGGGAACTGTCCAAAGTCCCCAGCAGAGAAAACTGAGACTGGAGGGAAGGAGCGAAGACTCACCTGAGTCATCAGTCCTGTTGGGGTATCTACATCTTCTCTCTCCTCACCCGTCCTGAGAAGGTGCCCGGCTTCATACCAAGTTCCAAAACCTAAGGCTGGACCTGTGCAAGGGAGTCGGGGGCTGGGGGACACTTGACAGGCACTTGACCAGCACTTGACAGTCCCTTGGCAGCCAGGGACTCCAGGAAGCAAAAGAGGAGTCCCGCAGCCTGGGCTTCCGTCCCTGCTCTCAGCTCTGGACCCCGACTTGAGCTTCTGCAAGAAGATGCCTAGGAGGACCGGAGTGTTGGGGATGGGAGAACATCATGCCAGCACTTTTTTTTTTCAAGAATTTACAGTTTATTTTTATTTTATTCTTTATTAATCTGGGAAATTCTTTTTTTTTCTTTTTTAAAATTTATTTATTTTTAATGGAAGGACAGTTGCTTTATATAATTGCATTGGTTTCTACCAAACATTAACATGAATTAGTCATAGGTTTACCCATGTCCCCTCCCACTTGAACATCCCTCCCACCTCCCTCCCTATCCTGCCCCTCTAGGTTGTTACCAAATGCTGGTTTGAGTTCCCTGAGTCATACGGCAAATTCCCATTGCAGCCAGCATCTTTACCTAGAACCACCCAGCTGCGTCTTTGCACTCAGGCCTCCAAGACTTCCCTGAAATGCACACATGCAGTGCCAGCACCTTCTGTCGTAACCTCTGCACTGTTCCTCTCAGTGCTTCACTCTCCATCTCTTATTCTGGGTATTGATACATATGAGTTTCATCCCTACCACCTGGCCACTAGTTTCCTGCACCCAGGACTGGGCAACCGTAGACTCCCTAGCATAGGATTCAAATTTGACTGTGCTTTTACTAGCTTCCTTGGGCATTTTCTGTAATGCCTCTAGACTCAGTTTTCTGGTCAGAAAGATGGGGACAACACTGCCTTATGCCAAAGGGCTTAGGTGTATGGTAGAAGATACTCATTCAAACGGTAATCACTAGTAAGGATTTTCTGAGCACTTAGAAGTATCTTATTGTTCCAATTTTTGAGCATTTATTCTGTTCCTGGCCTTCTGCTAAGCACCTTGAAAGTATTATCTCATTTCACTCTCACACTAATCCCGGAACATGGGATTGCTACCACCCCCCATGGAGAGATGAGAAAGATAAAGCTCAGAGAGGTTTTAATGTTTGTCTCCCAAACTGGTGAACGGTGCAGCCAGAATGGTCAGGGAGACATGACTGGTCGAGACACACATGAATTGGTTGTCACAGCGTTGGGCAGGAGGGTGCTTGGAGACCTCTTTCACCCCTGTGACCCTACCTCACTAAGGGAGAGACAGACTGGGGATGCCACAGAGCAGGGGGGCAGCCTGGAGGCAGGACCCCCACTCTGAGCTTTAGCTGCCTGGCGTGATCATCTCAGCCCTGCTGTGTGTGTGGTAGGATTGTCCTAGCTCTGGTCGGGTTGTCAAGGAAAGCGACTAGAATCACCTCCAAGCTGGACCACTTAATCACCAATTTGAGACTCTCCAGAATTCCCTCTTCCCCTCTGCTCCTCACAAGCAGTCCCCAGACAGAGCCACTCTGTGGACGGATGAGTGATGGACTCACAGCAGGAGCGGACACAGACCTTGGCCTTGCCAGCCTCCCAGGAGAGGAGGCTTTCATTACAGCCTGTTGCAACCATACATGTCCTTCCAATCCCGCCACCAGCCATGTGGCTTGAAGTGAGCCCTTCCTCTCCTCAGCTTTGCATGCAGCAAGTGGGAGCTTCTGTTCATTAAGCACCTGCCATGGACCAGGTGCTGAGAAATCCTGTGATGAGGAAGTTGGTCTGATTTTTATTTTATGATGGGAAACTGAATCTCTCAGGGGTGAAGTGATGTATTGACATAGCCTTCTCACTGGGCTTCCCAGGTGGCGCTAGTGGTAAAGAACATGCCTGCCAATGCAGGGGACAGAAGAGATGTGGGTTCGATTCCTGGATCAGGAAGATCCCCTGGAGGAGGGCATGGCAACCCACTCCAGTATTCTTGCCTGGAGAAGCCCAAGGACAGAGGACCCTGGCGAGTCCACAGGGTTGCAAAGAGTCGGACACGACTGAAACAACTTAGCATGCAAGCCTCCTCACCGGTGACACAGGGCACAGTTCACTGATCTGCACAACATTTATAAGGGATTCTGGCCTGTGAGATTAAAGGGGCCCCAGAGGAAATGGAGTGGCCGGGCTGGGGACAAGCAGCAGCCTGGAGAGGTTCTGGCCCTGTCGCCGTATCCTTCCCCCAGATGGGGTGAGTGAACAGACTCCCTGAGACAGACCCAGGGCTGGGCAAGGACTTCAAGGAGGGCAATGGACACTGGGATGGGGGTGAGCAGTCCTTGGGGTTGGAGGCCCTCCCAACTCTCCCACTTTACCGGATGTTGGAGGTCTACCCCAATGACAAAGGCCTTAGGAAGGACAGTCCAGCATGACTCTGATTTGATGGAATGTCTAACTGGAACAAAGCCTCTGCCCAACTCAAGGGGGTTCTGGCATCAGGAGCTCCAGGGTCTTGCTGAGAGGGCAGAAGGGCCTGGAAATCAGATTAGGCTTATTGTCTCCAAGCCCTGGAGATTGCTCACTTGGCTACCAGCACAGTAAACTTCCAAGAACAACCACTCTTCACCGCAGCCCAGCCTCACCCACTTTTCACCCCAGCCCAGCCGCACATCCCTCACCACCACCACCACCCCACCATGACCAGCACCAGCCTCAGGGCTTCTGTGGCCACTGCCCATCTAGCTGCAGTTCACTTTGTTGCATGTAGGGGAACATGCAGATGTTGAGTTGAGCCCTGACTGTAAGACTCGTCTGTTTGACACATAGCTCAGGAACCACTGTCTCCACTTGTTGCTATGCACATGCCAAGGGGTCATGCTCAGCCAGAATAGATGTGGGTGAACCTCTGCGGGAGGCTGGTGCTTCCTGCTCGAAGGCTCAGGGCTCTTTCTGCAGCAAGCTCACCCAGCATCCAGACAACTGCACGGCTGTGGAGCAGTCAGAACCTTCCTGATACTTCGTTCATTCATTCACATTCACTGAATGGGCAAGGCCCCCTGCTGGGTACTGCAGTTGACCGTCACTTCCTCCTGCCAGGACTGGTAAGGGCCCCGTCTAGGGGACAAGAGAAGCAAGTGGCAGAGAAAATCTGGAGCTACAGGTGTCAGTGTGGGGGCAGCACCTCTCAGACTGGGGTCAGAAAGTCCCTACAGGAATGGCCATCAGCAGTGTCTAAGAGGGCTCACTATGCAGGCTTCCTTAACCCCATTTGTCAGTTCTACTTAACAAACACTCACCTAGCACATGCTGCATGGTTGAGAGCTTTGTGAATGTACACATAGTGGGTCTTCACAGTGTTATTGTCCTTTCTTGGTGAAAGAAACTGAAGCACAAAGAAGGCTGGTGCCCCAGGTTACTGAGTGAAATTCGAATCCAAATCTATGCTGCCCTGCTCATACCACCTCCACGATCATGTCATTTCCACATGAATCACCCGTGCTACTGTTTATCTGATTTTTTCCCCCTTTAAATGGCTTTGCTCTAACTAACTCAATGTATTTAAAATTTACCCAGATGTGGCTCAGATGGTAAAAAATATGCCTGCAATGCAGGAGACACCAGTTCGATCCCTGGGTTGGGAAGATCCCCTGGAGTAGGAAATGGCAACCTACTCCAGTATTCTTGCTTGGAAAATCCTATGGACAGAGGAGCCTGGTGGGCTACAGTCCATAGGGTTGCAAAGAGTCGGATACGACTAAGCGACACTTTCACAGATCCTAAACAAAAACAACCAGTCAGCATCACTTAGGAAAAATCAAAAGCAGTTAACTATAATGATAAATCCAATTTCAACACCCTTCTGTCCCTGCATGCCCCAGCGCTGCTACCTGCCTGGTGCTGTACAGCTAAAGCTGGACTCGTCTGCTGAAAGAAGAGTGGCCAGTCTGCGAGCACAGTGCACCCATACCAGCAGCAAGGTGAGGTGTAGGACTTAACAAAATCAGGAAGATGAAGAAAAAACTGAAAAGGGAGGAACTTCCCCAGTATGTGATACAGTGTAATCAGCACACAGTCTGTGTAAGTTCCCTACTAGAGATTAGCCAGCTCTCCACTCTCTCACATACAGCCCTGATATCCTCTAACTTAATAAACTGTGGAAAATTCTGAAAGAGATGGGAATACCAGACCACCTGACCTGCCTCTTGAAAAACCTGTATGCACGTCAGGAAACAACAGTTAGAACTGGACATGGAACAACAGACTGGTTCCAAATAGGAAAAGGAGTACGTCAAGGCTGTATATTGTCACCCTGCTTGTTTAACTTCTATGCAGAGTACACCATGAGAAATGCTGGGCTGGAGGAAGCACAAGCTGGAATCAAGATTGCTAGGAGAAATATCAATAACCTCAGATATGCAGATGACACCACCCTTATGGCAGAAAGTGAAGAGGAACTAAAGAGCCTTGATGAAAGTGAAAGAGGAGAGTGAAAAAGCTGGCTTATAGCTCAACATTCAGAAAACTAAGATCATGGCATCCGGTCCCATCACTTCATGGGAAATAGATGGGGAAAGAGTGGAAACAGTGGCTGACTTTATTTTTCTGGGCTCCAAAATCACTGCAGATGGTGATTGCAGCCATGAAATTAAAAGACACTTATTCCTTGGAAGGAAAGTTATGACCAACTTAGACAGCATATTGAAAGCAGAGACATTACTTTGTCAAAAGGTCTGTCTAGTCAAGGCTATGGTTTTTCCAGTGGTCGTGTATGGATGTGAGAGTTGGACTATAAAGAAAGCTAAGCACCAAAGAATTGATGCTTTTGAACTGTGGTGTTGGAGAAGACTCTTGAGAGTCCCTTGGACAGCAAGGTTGGACAGCAAGGAGATCCAGCCAGTCCATCCTAAAGGAAATCAGTCCTGGGTGTTCATTGATAGGACTGATGTTGAAGCTGAAACTCCAATACTTTGGTCACCTGATGTGAAGAGCTGACTCATTTGAAAAGACCTTGATGCTGGGAAAGATTGAGGGCGAGAGGAGAAGAGGACGACAGGATGAGATGGTTGGATGGCATCACTGACTCAATGGACATGAGTTTGGATGAACTCTGGGAGTTGGTGATGGACAGGGAGGCCTGGTGTGCTATCGTTCATGGGGTTGCAAAGAGTCAGACACGACTGAGCGACTGAACTGAACTGAACTGAGGGGGCGTGAGAAGAGGACACCGAGAACTAGAGCAGGATTCTGCGGTGCATCAAAACCACGTTGACCAGGGTCTGGCCAACAGAAAGTTCTGGTCTCATGGGCCACAACTGGCTCCTACCAGGAGCTCAAGTCCAGGTGCAGCAGGCAGAGGGTAGGACCTGGTGACTGTCACCAGGAGGGTGGGGAGGCGTCCTGTGGGCCATACATTTGCTGTGAGAGTAGGGCTGGACGAGGGGGATTGAGACATAGCCACAGAACAAACTTTAAATAGGTGGATGGGGACTGAGCAGACTGGCCCAGTTGCACCAGGCCAAATGTCTGAGAATGGAGTCAAAGACCATGTGCTACTTCATCCTGGCTCCCAGATCCCAGAGGATGAGAGAAAGAGGAACTGGATACACATCTTCCCCCACCTCACTCCTGGTTTTCCCTGGGTCTGCATGCAACACTGGCCAGCTCTGCAGCCTCAGAGAGGCTTAGAACAGCTTTCCCTCTCTGCGTGGAGTCTTCCTTGGATTCACTCTTAATCATAGTGAGTGGGTGGTTCCAGGATACCAGGACGTTGGTGATCAGAATCACCTCTCTTGTTCTCCACCCTAGGTGAGGAAGCACAATGTAGATCCTGCCCACACTGTGGCCAGCTGCCTGCCAAAGAGGCTTCCTTGGGTGTCAGTATGCATGTGGGGACTAGGGGCACATGATAGTCCCTTGGCAGGTGTGCCTTGGAGTACTGGAATCCCAACTTGGGCTCTGCAAAGGTCCCCAAAGGGGTATCCTCTCCTTGTGTAGTGTCTCTCCTGAGGCAGAAGTCAGGTTTGGCCCATGCACAAGTAACTTACTGAATTGGTTTCTATTCCTGAATAACAAATTATTGCAAATGCAGTTGCTTAACACAATGTACACATGTTATCTCAGGGTGTCTGTGGGTCAGGAGTCCAGGCAGGGCTTAGCTGGGTCTTCTGCTGGGTCTTCTCACAGAGTAGCAATCACAGATGTGGTCTCATCTGGAGGCCCAGCTTAGGATGGATCCACTGTGAAGCTCACTCAGGCTGTGAGCAGAATCTGTTCCCTTGCTCTTAGTTCCTTGAGGCCACTGTGGGGTCCTGGTCCCAGGTCCCCTGCGTGCCCCCTCACAATGTGGCAGCTGACTTCAAGGCCTGCAGAAGAACTGATCAGTCCCCAGGGAGGTCTAAAATGGGTCATCTACTTAAGTCAAGTCTAGAATAATCTTCCTTTTGATCATTTCAACACCAACCAGTTAGGGACCTTAATCACATTAGCAAAATCCCTTTTGCCATATGGCGTTAGTTGTTCAGTTGTGTCCAACTCTTTACGACCCAGGGACTGTAACTTGCCAGGCTCCTCTGTCTATGGGAATTCTCCAGGCAAGAATACTGGAGTGGGTAGCCATTCCTTTCTCCAGGGGATCTTCCCAACCTAGGGATTGAACCCAGGTCTCCTGCATTACAGGCAGATTCTTTACCATCTGAGCCACCAGGGAAGCCCTTTTTGCCATATAAGGTAACACAATCAGGGCAGTGACAGTCTATCACACATTCAAGGGGAAGGCTTACATAGGGTGTGTACACATATCAAGGGGCAGTCTTAGAATTTAGTCTGCCATATGACCCTTACTCAAAACTTTGAGAGAAAGTTTGCTCTAATCTGTAACAGAAATATAACATGGCTAAAATTAAGTTAGATTTTTAACACGAGTATGAAGATAGGCTATGTTTTCCTTTGGGATCTCAAATTGTAGCTTATCATTTGGGAAAGGGGCATATATGATGTCATAAAATTTAATGACAACAGTCTCTTCAACCCCATTTGGTTCTATGAAAACAGAAGGAAACAAGCATTTGGCAGGACTGCTGGACATGGTTGGGGGGACAGGGGCTGCGCATTGCACAACAGCAGGTGCCACTTCCAGTTCGGTCGATGACACTCCTAGCGGTTCTGTAGCCTGTAAATGGGGCCACAACAGAGGTCCTCAGACCCGCCCCAGGGTCCATAGTCTATCTTTGGGCACTGGGAGCATCTACAGTTGTAACTCCTTGACTGAGGACAAGCTGCTGTGGGCAACATCAAATGCAAAGCCATTTGGAACAAGCTTGTTTCTGGAACAAGCCCTTCAGCCTCAAAATGGGTGACTTCCCAGACATCACAGAAAGGCCCAAACCCCTGCTCCGAGCTCAGCATGTGGGTGGGCTTTCCAGCCCTGCTACACCCAGATACCTACTCAGCTGTTGCCTCCGCAGCCTTCTCTATTGTCTCCTCAGGTTCCCAAAGCAGCCTGTCTTTCCCAAAGCCACCACCTTTGGTTACCCTCTGTCCTCTCTACCCATACGCCCTCCTAGACAGCTGGGGTGGGCCTGGGTTGGGGCCAGTACAGGGCTTGCCCATGGAAGGGGCACAGTACACGGGCTACCCTGCCGGATGAATGGGGATGCCCTGCCTGCTGTGAGTGCTCTGGTAAGAGTGGGGCCTGCCTCTTGGGCCCTCCTGGTTGGCGGGCAGTGTACACTGATGGCTGTTCCAGTGGATGCTCCCCACTCAGCCTGGGCACAGGGAAAAGGAGAGGCAGCCTGGGGGGAGGCAAGAGACAATGAGTCCAGATTCAGGCCCAGTGAGCACACCATCTGTGGACACCTGACTGGAAGTGACCTTTGGCAGATGGAGCTACTGGTATAAACCTCAGTAGAAATCAGGCCTTGGAGAGAAAACAGAGGTTAAGTCAGAAGGTGGAGGACTCCCCTCCCCAACCAAAGAGGTCACTGTGGTGCTATGGACAGAATGCTGGTTCAAATACCAGCTCACCGCTTGGACAAATGAAGTTGCTCTGCTACCTGTACTGATTCACCTGTAAATCAAGGGTAAAAATGCTCTCTTCCCAGAGTGAGATTAAAGGAAATAATGTAAGGGGGAGGGTGACAAAGCCCCCACAGAAGACATGCTCTTCAGATGGTTCTGAGGGCTACTTCATGTCGGGGAGTACACAGTGGAACCCATGACTGAATGGAGAGACACCCCAAGCACGGAGCGCAGAGGGCTGTTATGTCTCCAAAGTCCAGCTGTGGCTGGCACTAAAGTATCCAAACATTTAAAAACATACTGACACATGTTGCCAGCCACCAACCGGAACACTAACACCCTCCAGAAGCATGAGCTTACTGTGTCTGCGTCTGGAAGCTCTGCACCCATCAAGGGGTTTTAGATCATGTCACCTGCTCTAGGAAGCCATCCACCTCCCCCTCACCTTGTTGTCACTTGTAAGCACATTTGTCCATCTCTCTCCATAAACTGCATTCCCTGAGGATATCTCCTCACTCTTGCTCAGCATCCAGCAAGCCACGTACATAAAAGGGAGATAAAGTTCTGGGTTGCTTTTCCTTTTGAAGAGGAAAGATGGATCCGAGTGAGCCTGGTTAGGATTCAATCTGACCAGCAGAGGGCGCAAAAGCCATTGAAGATGCAGAAGAAGAGGGTGAGGCCTCCGCTTGTGCAAGATTTCCTGGAAACACTTTTAGCAAGTAACACATTTATAATAGCTTTTTTTCTGTCATATTCTTTCCTTTTGCCTATTCCTTGCAGGATTTGTCACTTGGCAGCTGCAAAAGCCTGCAAAAGCTCAGGGCTTGGGAAACTCCCAGAAAGTCAAGGCCGCGGCCCCCTGTCCAATCCACATTTTAGCAGCTGGAGGGGATTTAGTTGGAATTGAGAGGAGATGGGAAAGGATGGTCCTGGAGGGAGCACTCACACCCTTGCTGGCCTTTGACCTTCCAAGGCTGCCAGCCAGGTCACTGAGCAGCTGGGGTTCTCCAGAGGAATCAGCCTTTAGAGTCTGTTAGGGCTGCCACTGAAGGGAGTGAGTGTACTGTCACAAGGAGTATGCAAGAAGCTGGAAAGTAAGGGTGAATAATTCCTACTCTAAAGACTATTGTGGGATTAAATGAGGTGATGGTTGTAAAGCATCCAACCCTGTGCCCAGGTGTATCAGTATCAGGAAGACTTTAAATTGTTGAGAATTCAGACATGGGAGTAGGAAATGAACTTAATGATTTGTGTTTCTAAGGCCAAAATGCTGCAAAAATAATGAATGCTTTCATGGAAAAAAAATTTAGAATGTTTATTAAATAAGGTAACCCTTCAGATACAGAGGTGCACCTCTTTGGGCAATCAGAAGAATTTGCATCTAGACGAGCAGACTAGGAATTGGCAGCTATGATCCATTGCCTGTTTTTGCATGGCCTGTGAACTGAGAATGTTTTTCACATTTTTAAATAGTTGAAACAAATAAAGATAGGACAAATATTTGTGACATAATATTTTATGAAAATTAGATGAAGTTCAAGTTTTGATGTGCATATGGAACAAGACTGGCACAGAGCCACATTCATTCCTTTACACGTTCCCTATGGTGGCATTCATGCCCAAGGGCAGAATGGAGGCACTACACCATATCCATACAGCCCACAAAGCTTAAAATATTTACTTATCTGGCCTTTTACAGCAAGTTTTTCAACCCTTGATCTAGACTGTTAAAATTGGTAAGAAAGAATTCATCTAGTTCATCCCTTCTTGTTTTTTTCATTTGGGGAAACAGGGAATGAGCTTGCGTCGTGGGTTCCTTGTGTGCCCTGCATGGCATTTGGACATTTGCAAGCAGGGCCTCTGTGCCCATGTTTGGCACTGATGAACGTGTACAAAAGAGTGCAGGAAGCACAGGTGTATGTGGACTGGCACCAAGCTCCTAGACCCTTTATCTCGCTCAGACCAGCAGGAGGAATGGACTGGAGCCCAGGAACCAGAGGCTGGGTCTGGCCTGGTGTCTAAGGAACAAGGTGATTGTGGCTTCTCTCTTTCCTCTTTACTTCCCGCTCCCCACCCACTCCCCACCCCCCAAATACTGCAGAGGAGAAGGGACTTCTGTGTTAGGGAGGACAGATATAGGTGTGAATTCCCTCTTGCAAGGGGCAATATGTTCTGGCCTCCCATCTATTGGAAGACACCCTGGAGGAGATGTACCTGCCTTGCCTGGCTGGGTCACAGATTCAGTCTTTTGCCTCCTTCATCTTTGCCACCTCGAATGACCAGCTAGCTGGGAGGAGACCCTGCCCCAGGTCCACAGCCCACATAAGCCTCCCAGGGCTCTGCAGTGGGGTACCTGGAGGTCCCCTGATGAGTACAAGGCCCCTCCCTTTATTACCAGGGAGACAGACTGGGATGTGGACCCTTTCTGACCAAAGGAAACAGGGAAAGAGAGAGAAGAGAAGCAGGGAAGGAGCAAGAGCGCAAGAAAAGAGGAAGAAGAAGCATGCAGAGGAAGCAGGCTAAAGAAGAAAAAGGGTAAACAGATGAAGGGAGGGAAAAGAGAACGAACAGAAAAGAAGGAAGGGAGAAAAACAAGGAAGAAAAACAAAGCTTGAGCCATTTTCATGAATCTTGCCTGCGGGTCTGTTTGGAGGGACCGGCCTCTGTCGTGGGACCTCTCCTTTTCTGCCCTGTCACCGAGGCCGGTCCCGTGGCTTCAGGAGGACAGTGGCCCAAGCGAGCGGGCACCTCGTTCGTTCTCTCAAAGGCCAGAACGGCTGGGAACCTGAACTGGGGTCCCTGACTGGCGCCCGGGAGGGAGTCGGACCCAGCCTCCTGCTCCTTGGCACCGTGTCCCTGGAGCACAGCGCCCTTGTTTCAGAGCACATTCTCAAGGACCTGCGCATACCTGCAGGAGAAGCCGGCGGGAGACTCCCCAGGCTGCCTACACAAGGCGTGGATATCTGAGCGCAGGAGCTGCTGAGCGAGTCTTGGGGCCCGAGAGAGCGGAGGCACTCGCAGCCACTACTTCCCGGCCCTGCGTGTGGCCTTCAGTGCAGATACTGTTCAGGACTCCACTCGGAACCAAGGTAGTTGTTCAAACCCTCCCGGCTAGGCTAAAATGCCTAGGGGCGAGTGCAGAACAGCCCGGGGTCTGCGCTGTGCCCAGCAGGAACGCTTTGGGTTTCTGGGGGCATCAAGAACGGGATTCTGGCTGGGTCAAGGCAATTATTGCCTACCTACGGATCTAGTCTTTAAAACACATTTCTAAAGAAAATCACACGTTAAAAAAAAATAGCTACAAAACAAAAATAAAGTAATTATTTCCAGAGGAACAAATATGTAAATTACTTGAAGAGGGAGAATTTGAAGGGGGGAGGGAAGGATGTGTCTCAAGGCGCTGTCCCCAAAGGCTCTTTGAGCCCTGAGCTCACAGGTGTTTGAAATGATTCAAAACGAAAAGTCCACACATGACTTGAAATGTTCATAAAGGAAGGCATCAGTAGAGATCCGCTTCTCCAAAGAGAAAGTGATCATGAGGTCATCAGGAGGTGTGACTTAGGAGCGTGGAGACGGAGTAATTTTATAACATCGAGATTTTCTGTTCTGAAGGCAAGGCAGATGTCGCCAGTCTTGAATCCAGACACTATGAGCAAGAATGGGGCACGGGGCCTCAGGACGAGCGATGCGTTCCCGGCGGTGCCGGTATGCTCCTCCTGGCACGGTCCACGGAGACAGAGCCGGTGCGGCCACCTGAGAACCTCAGCCACCAGCGTTAGCCTGCCCTGGGCCGGGGACAATCACAAGTGACCGCTTTCAAAAGAAGCCCGTAGAGGATGACTTTCGTTCTGGGCGCGGACGCGACCGCGGGCGCCCTTGAGGAGACCGGGCACAAGGGCGAGGGACGCCGGATTGCCAAGGGTGGCAGACCGGGAAGTCCTTCGCGGCTCCGTTCCTGGATGACTTGGGCTTGCGGGGAGGTGTGGCGCCCCCACCCCTAGCAGCTGCCTACCGGAGGTTGCGCCCAGGGGTGAGCAGATAGGTCCAGAGGAAACCACTCTTGGTGGTTCCCATCCCCGACTCTGTTCTGCGGAGTAGGACACAAACCCTCGACAGCTGGGAGAGGAGACAACGAAAAAGGGCCAGGGTTCGGTGGATGCTGGAGGGGGAACTGGGCCCAGAACACTCCAGGTAATGCAGAAGCACCCAGACCTAGTCAGAGACCTTGCCCGGGCCTGCGGACTGCTTCCTCATCTGTACAATGGTTCGGGCCCCCTACGCCCCATCGGCTCCAGAAACCCACCCGGGAGGCGCCAGGGGAGGAGGAGCCCTTAACTGGAGAAGGGGAAGGTCTGGGACCTGCGTTCCTGGGCTGAGGGGGTTCGGTTAGGGAGGGAGGTAATCCTCTCTCGCGCCGTTGCCCTTACGGCGCGGCTGTGGGGTCTGAGGAGCACAGCAGCAGTGGGGAGGGGGCCCCACCCGGCGTCCGGGCGGCGCCGAGACCCCCCTGCTGCCCGGAGCCCCTCATCGCCCGGCCTGCGGTGAGGGCGGCTGGCTGCGGGCGCTGAGGTCACCTTTTCCACTGCGCCCGCCGAGAGCGGACGGTTTCCGGGATTTTCGAGGCGGCAGCGGCGGCGGGAGGCCCGGGCTGGAGGAGCTGGGCCCGGTGGTTGCACCCCTGAGGCGGGGGCTAGAAGGCTGGGACCGCGCGAGAGGCCCTGAGGCCCCTTCGCCCAAGGGGGTTTTCCCTTCTCTGGGCCTCTGTTCCCCACCGGGAGGAGGGACCCTTCTCTCTGGGAAGGAAGGAGGAAGGACCCCACTCTCTGGGAATCATTTGCCGGCCAATAATGCTACAATTCCCAAGCAAAAGAGGCCCTGCTGCTCTTTGTGAGTATTTTTTCGCCTAAAAGGGGGTTTATCTGTAGATCTTCTTTGGGATCACAGCTGAGCACAGGCATGCCCAGAGAGGGGAGATCAGAGGCCTACCCACCCAGGGAAGGGCCTTGAGGGGTGACAGGGAGCCCTTTGGACCAGCTAGGGTCTCCAATGCTCCCCCAAAGAGTGTTGGGCCTTATTCCTGGCGCCTGCCATGGCTCAGACCTCAGCCTCCAGAAGCTAAGCCCAAGTAGCTGAGGGGAAGTATTCCCCTTCAGCATCTGCGAAATAGGGTGGGGGCTGGACTTGCACTAGTCTTCTGACTCCCAAAAATCTAGAGGTGAAGCCTCAATCCTGAAAATAACCTCCTACCCCTAAACCTGACCCAGGACTGGAGGCAAAATGTATTTGGTGAGTTGATCAATGTGATTCCCAAGTCCTCCGATCTGGGTCCTGAGCTCTGCTGGTTTGGAGGACCTAAGACCCTCAGGGAGGCAACTGCCTAAAGCAGAGATGGTTCAAAGCCAGATGGCTTCAGTTAAGGGCACAAATAGAAGGTAAAGGGATGGAGCGGGGGTGGCTGGGTTTAACCCTCACAGTAGGCTACCCATAGGCTATGCCCTTGGGAAGGTATGGAAAGAAGGAGCCAGAGGTGGCTGATGGGCCCTACTAGGTGGAAGGAGGTGAGAGGAAAGTGGGCCCCATGCCATATGCACCAGGACCAAATAGAAAACAAACCCTGCTCACTGTGGTCCCTGAGCCAGTACTTTCCTCTTGGTGGGCCTTAGTTTCACCATCTGAGAAAGTAGGTGGTTGGACTGGGTGACACCCAAGCACCTATCTAGGGAGGGGTTCTCTTTGCCTGTGAGCTAGAAGAGGCTCCCAGCTAGACTACCTAGAGCTCTGGGAGACACTGGCTTTTCTCTGTTTGCCTGGTGGCTGCTGGGCCAACTGAGGTGGCACAGACCCACTCCCTGTTTCTCTATCTCTCACCAGGAGAGAGGCCTGCCTTGTGTGGGATATCCTCACTCTTAATGGGTCCCACACTATCCCCTTCTGAGCAGCCTTGTGACTCATAAGATCACCCACATAGGGAGCAGCTGGAGGTCTTTTCAGTCCTGAGGAGGGCTGGGAGGTTCAGAAAGGTGCAGCCCTGGCTGAAGTCACTCAACAACTAGGGGGACGGGCAGCTGGGCTCTTAGAGCCTCTGGTAAGACATTCTTTTTGTCCCTGTGGACAAAGAGTCTTGGGCATCTCCTCATTCACAGGTGCCAGGGCCTCACCGCCAGCAGCTAGAGCTTGAGAAGCTGCATCATCCTGAGGTGAGGCAGGGCCACGGGTGTCGTAAGTAGGTCCTGTTTCCCAGAGGTGATCACTGAGGTCCCAGGCAGAGCTCATATGGGAAAGAGAAGAGGCCAGGACCCCAGCTGAGGGACTCCCAAGGGACAGGAGGAGAAGGGTAGGCACCCTCCCCAGTCTCCTGGGGACACCCACCCATCTCTGCTGACACTCCACCCTCCTTGTCTAGATAAACTATATACTCCTCCCTAGTCCATCCTATGTATCCATGGGAACAGGACCCCCCACTAAGTCCTCACAGCCTCCCTGAAATCAAATGTCAGCATCTTCTCTGGACAGGTCAGGAGACTGAGGTCCAGAATGGGGCAGTGGCTTGTCTCTAGTGACAATGCCAAAGAGATAGACTAAGTGGAGAGTTGAGCTTTGGGATTGACTCCCTAACTTGAACTAATATTCCCCTGATGATGAAGAGAGAGACCTACAAAGCCTCTGGCCTTCCTCAATCATATTGGGGTCCTTAAGGCTCAGAGAGGAGGCAGGAGCCAGAGTTCATCTCCAGATTCCCAGGGCCCTCTGTGGCTTCTCATCCAGCTCCACCCAATACCCGTTTTCTCTGTTCCTCCAAAACTGCGAAAAGGCAAATCTGCAGCCTTTCCTTTTCCTGGCATCCACCTCTTGCTCTAACTAGGGGAACCCAACACACTCCACAGCGTCTAGGGTTGTGTGGAGGGGTCCACATATCACTTGACAATATAAGCAAATTCTGGCTGGAGAAATCTGACTCTCAGGGCGGTTCCGGAGAAATGAGGCGGTGCCTGGTAAACTGAGGCACAGGTAAGATCACTGCCCTGCGAGTTGCCCTCGGCCCACTGCTGCACTCCAGCCCCGCGGGTGGCCCTGCGTCCTGGCAAGGAGGCTGAGCACCGCCACCCACTTCCCAGCCGAGCTTTCTACTCCTCCCCCCGATCTCTCCGGGGCTCCCTAACCCCTACCCAGGCCGCCCGCCTTGCTAGCTGTCCCATCTTTCTTTACTGCCCCGTCTTTCTGTCCTGCTTGCCTCTGTGCTCTCTGGCACGTCACGGCCCGCTGACTCCCGCGCCTCTGTCGGTCGCTCTCTGCGCACGTCTCGGCGTCCCTGGCATCCTCACGTCACCGTCTCGCATCTTGTGTGGCCCTCGGTGTCTCGCTCTAGACCCTCTCTCACCTCTCTCTCTCTCTCTCTTTCTCGATCTCCCATCCCCGGGGTTCTTGTGTCCCGAGCTCTCCGGCTCGATCCTTCTTGGGCGTGCGCTCCGCTGGGTCTCCCTCTGTCTGGGTCGGTCTGCCCCTCTCGCGGCCCCCTCCCTCCTGCCACCCTCCCATCTCTGGCCCTCCCTCGGGCTCGGCCTGGGGGGTGAGGGGCGGTGTCGCGGGGCGGGGCGGGGCGGCCGGGCGGGGCGGGGCGGGGCGGTGACGCGGGGCCGACCGGGCTAGAGGCGCGGCAGAGCGGGGCGGGGGCGCAGTCTCGGGTCCGACCAGCCGAGCCCCGCGCGCCCCGCCCGCGCCCTGTGCCTCCGCCCGGCTGGCCGGCGGGGGAGGGGGCATGAGCCGGCGCCCGCGCGCCGCCGGGAGCTGCGGGCCGGCCTAGACCCCGCGCGGGCCCCGCGCCCCAGCCGCTGACGCCGCCGAGCTCCGGGAGCCGCGATGCAGCGGCCGGGGGAGCCGGGCGCAGCGCGCTTCGGGCCGCCCGAGGGCTGCGCCGACCACCGGCCGCACCGCTACCGCAGCTTCATGATCGAGGAAATCCTCACTGAGCCTCCGGGGCCCAAGGGCGCCGCTCCCGCCGCCGCCGCCGCCGCCGCGGGCGAGCTGCTCAAGTTCGGCGTGCAGGCGCTACTGGCGGCGCGGCCCTTCCACAGCCACCTGGGTACGTGCGGGGCCGGGGGCCGCGGGGCGCTGGCCGGGCTCGGCGGGAGGAAGCGAGCCGCGGCCTCTGCGGGACGCAGCTCTGGGCACGCAGGCCCCGGGTCGTTCCTTCGGCGCGTTCCAGGCAGGGAAGCAAAAGGGGCAGGCGCCGGGCCGCGCAGAAACCAGGCCTCGTGCCCGTGGGCCAGGCCAGCCGGGAGAGCATTCGCTCTCTTCTTCACTGCTACCCTGTGGTTTCCAGCCCCAAGGAGTCCAGCCCGGGGACCCGAGCCCGCATCCCCATCGCGGGCGCTGGACCAGACTGCGAATGTCAGACTTCGGGTCAAAGCGACCTCAGGCCGCGGGCGCCTGGGCCTTCGCCACAGGACTTGGGAGTGGCCGTGGCTGCCCAAGCTGGGGAAGCTGGACCTTGATGGAAGAGGCCCGTGTGTCTGAGTGCTGTGCTGGGGGCTGACGCTGGCCGGAGCCAGCCCAGAGCTCCCGGAGCCCAGGGTCTCAGGCTGGCGACGAACCCGCCTGTGCTGTAGCGTAGACCCCCTTGGGCCTTGCCTGAGATCAAGAGGCTTGTCTGTGAGCTGCTGCCGGACTGGCCCTTATGCTCCAGATCGGCGGCACCTTGGCGGAGCTTGAACCAGCAACTCAGACTTTTTCTGCTCCTTTCAGTTCTCTTCTTCCCTTGTCCAGGCCCTGCCTTGACCTGCCTGCCCTCTCCAATGCATTCCCTCTTCTGACCTTTCCCTGTCTCTCTCCAACCTTCCTCTCAGTGGGGTGGGTCTGCCCTTCCTCTCACCGTCCCCCGAGGATCCCTTCTCCGCTCCCCCTGCCTTCTCACTTTCACCCGCTCATCTTTCCTGGGCCCTTCTTGACTCCAGCGGCCTAACATCGCCGGTAGTGAGATGTATCCGGGCAGGGAGCCCTCCTACCTTCTAGCGGGACCTCAGCCCAGGGAACTGACATCCTCTATACCCAGTGACCCTTCAGCCTGTGATCCGCCTGCCTGAGGGGCAGCGGGACCAGTTGGTTCGTTTTGAGTTCAATCTCTGCTGCCTTTTGCCTCTAGCTGCGCTGTTAATAATTCGTTTGAAGCGGGCAAAAAATAAAAAATCATTTAGGACTAATGAAAATTGAAACGTCTTCGCGGGGAAGAGTCTAAAGAGAGAAAACAGGAAGAACAAATTTCCTATTTCTTGGGGGTGCTTTGGAATTTCCGGGAAGCTCCCAACTTCACCCTCACTGACTGTCCTGCCTGTTCACTGCCTGTCTCTCCGGGTGGCTGTTTTGCCCTGCATAGACCAGCAGACTGCTTACTTCATTGAAACTCTCTTCCCGCCCCCACCCCCCCCCCCCAATGCAGCAAAGCCGATTTTGGTGGGGGAAATGCTCATGTTCCTAACTGTGCCGTTTTTTCTTGGTTTCCCTTTCCTGTGACACACATACTCCGTTGGTTTGGGAGCTTCGACCTTGTTCATTGGGAATCCTGAAATGTCAGGGCAGCTGGGGCCTGGGGAACGCCAGGCAGAGCCCGGGTGGGGGAGGTCCCCCTTCCAGACTCTGGGAACCGCGGCGTCAAGGAGGGTCTGTCTAGCACAGATTTCTCACTTCCCGGCCAGCACGAAGGTTTTGTGCCGGGGGCACTGGCTGAGGGCGAGCTGTCGGCAGGGGCGCACGGCGCGAGGATCTCCAAGAGGAGGAGCACGGCTCGAGCTCACCCGGCTCCCCACTCTCTCCCCGCAGCCGTGCTGAAGGCCGAGCAGGCGGCGGTGTTTAAGTTCCCGCTGGCGCCGCTCGGCTGCTCCGGACTGGGCTCGGCGCTGCTGGCCGCGGGGCCTGGGCTCCCCGGCGCGGCAGGCGCTCCGCACCTGCCGCTGGAGCTGCAGCTTCGCGGGAAGCTGGAAGCGCCAGGCGCTGGGGAGCCGGGCACCAAGGCCAAGAAGGGGCGTCGGAGCCGCACCGTGTTCACCGAGCTGCAGCTGATGGGCCTAGAGAAACGCTTTGAGAAGCAGAAGTACCTCTCCACGCCGGACAGGTAGCGCGGGGCCAGGCTGGGCCCAGCGGGTAGTGGGAGGGAGGCTGCATGCCCTGCTGAGGGTGCACCCCGCTCTTTCCAGAATAGATCTCGCCGAGTCCCTGGGTCTGAGCCAGTTGCAAGTTAAGACGTGGTACCAGAATCGAAGGATGAAGTGGAAGAAAATAGTAAGTGTTTTCGCGGTTTTCTGTGTTTTCTATTTGCCGCCACGCCCCTGCAGCCTGAGCTACTCTCTCCACCGTGGAGATTTGCACCCAATCCTCCCGATTCCCTCTGTCCTGGTGCCCAGAAGGACCCTCCCTGCTCTCTGTCCCTCTGGGTGCCCTAGCTCAGCTTCCTTCCGGTGCCCTGGCCCAGCTCCTTTCGTGCTCCCTGAGCTCTCAGTGTTCCTGGAAGACTTGAACCCTCCGCCCGAAAAGCTCTGGTCGTTTTGCCCCAGCAGCGCTTGGACAAATGGCCACCATTTCCCAGGGGCTAGGCGCGGCCTCCAATGGCCTCGATGGGCTCTCCAGGTCCTGCCTGCCTCTCCAGGACGCCGGGATCCCCGGCCAGTTCACCGCAGCGCCACTGGTCTCCCTCGCAGGTGCTACAGGGCGGCGGCCTGGAGTCTCCCACCAAGCCCAAGGGGAGGCCAAAGAAGAACTCCATCCCCACGAGCGAACAGCTGACGGAGCAGGAGCGCGCCAAGGAGGCGGAGAAGACGGTGGAAGCACCAGGCGAGGCCAGCGACCGGAGCCACGAGGACTGAGCGCGGCAGAGGGTGCGGGCCCAGGGAACCCCAGCGCAGTCGGCGGCTCCCAGAATCCGCCGAAAGCCGCGAGTCGGCCCTTCTGCGTCCACGCCGTTTGCTTTCTAAACTTTTTATTATTACCTTGAATGCGGACAGTTAGGGGCCAAACAAGGACAGACCCTGAAGCCAAACCGAGGCCCCAGTGCGCTCGCGGGCCTTAGCCTGGAAACTCACATGAGACGCGGCAGAAGGTCGCCTCCGCTCGGAGCTCAGCGGCGCCAGGCGCTCCACGCGCGTTCACGCCCCGATCCTTTCCTGCACCCCCCACTCGCCTCTGGCCGGCCCCCGGGCTCAGACGCCTCCAGGCACACACGCGCTTCCACGCGTCGGGGACCCCGCGGCCCGGCGCAGGCCACCACGGCCGGAGATGGCGCCCAGACAAACCGACGTCGCTGGGGCCCCTACCCCTCTCTTACGAAGACGGTGATTTTTTTTTTTTTTTCCCAATAAAATATTTTATGACACAGCGGGACGTGATGAGGGAGTTTCTGAATCCGCGAGGTTGAAGGGGGACACGGCGAGGTAAGAGGGAGACACGCAGTGGCTTCTGAAACATCCTTGCCCCGGGGTTCCGTGGATTCGAGCCTTAATCAGCTCCACCCGGCTGGGCCGGCACGCAGGAGGCTCGGTTGCTGCAGGATCCTAGGAATCGCTTCCACTTTGGGCATTAGAGGCCAGTGTGAACCTGCTCCCTTCCTTCTCGGCCCAGGGCGCTGCGGATGGCAGCAATCAGGCTACACAGCGGTCTCCAACAGGAGCGGGAGCCCCAGGCCACCTCGCTCTCACTCGGCAAGTAGCCCCGGGCTGAAAACTGCCCCAATTGTTGGTTCGGTCTCAGGGACTAACTGTGAGGTCCTTGAGATTTTCTGGCCAGCCCATCCTAAGGCTGACGGGAAACCTAGGACTCACCTCCAGGCCGGCCACCATCAGCAGTCCTTGCCTGCAGAGGCACCCGGCTCCCGGAGTTTTCACGTTTTCTACAGTATACACCCGGTGGAGGCACCTAGGAACCGAGTGGGGGTACCTGAGGCAGAGAGCAGAGGACCCCAAACTGCTCACAGTTTTTCAGGGTGCCCCTTTCCAAGGGCATGGCCTGGTGGCATGTGCTTGCTGTCCCCCGCCCCCAGCCCCTTTCGCTGGGGAAGGTTTCCAGTCGCCTCCTCCCTGACCTAAGCTGGGCTGCGAGCTCCCCAGTTCGTTCCTGTTTTGGTGCTTTCTAGGACTACCACCAGGCTATGGAGATGGGGAAATGGGCACACCATTGGTTAAAGCTAGGGGACAGATGGAAACTTGGCTCTGCAGAGTTCCAAACAGGAACAAGATTTGAAACCAGGTCCTTGCAGGTGCAGAGACGGAAAGAGTCAGGAACATTATACTGAGATACAGGCTTTGAATTTCAGAATGTGAAAACCATTATGGCTTTCACCTGCAGTGGCTGATAGCTTCCTTTTCAAACTGGCCACTTGATTGCCCTTTCCTGAAACTTGCCCTTGGACTTCTGGTACCCAAGCATCACTGGCCTTGGTTTGAGGCTGGGAGGACTGAAAAAGAGGATGTTTTCTGAGGTTGGCAGGCAATTCTCTGCAAGCCCCAGCCCTGCCAAGTCTGGGAAATCAGCTCCCTTTCTAGGCTCTTAAACTCAAAAACAGCTCCCAGACTACTCACTTGCCACTGTCCCCTGAGGGGCCTGAGAAAACCTGTAGGCAGGAGGGAAGAAATAGACCATCAGTGTATGACTGCAACTCTTAATTCCTTCCATCCCTTAGGGTTACCTCCAGGTCTGCTCAATGTAGTGGTCCTGCCAAAACCTTCCTACAGCAGGCCCAGGCTAGCCAAATCAGGTACACTACTGAGTTTAATCCTTTCCACCTCAAAGTGGGGCAGGAGTGGGAGTGAAAAGTCAAGAAGTTCTGCCCCTCCTTGGCCTGGGAGAGATTTCAGCACAGCTTTTGTCAACTATGCAGAGTTGCAGAAGACAAGAGAAGTGAAAGAGGAGAGACGAGGCATACCGACCTGCACTCCTCCAGTCCGTTCTGGGACCTCGTTCTGGGTCCTCTGGGTCCTCAGGTTTCATTAAATCTGCGGAATGCAACCTCAGGCGGATTGCCTTGTGGTTCTTTGGTGCTTCCCCAAGGCAGCCCCCTCACTGGACTGGAGGAAAGAGCCTTAAAGGACCAGAGCTCTAAGAGGGAGTGGGGGCGTCCGAGGAAACCGGCTCCAGAGCACAAGGGCCCCAATATTCCAGTAAGTACAGCTCCTTCAGGCACAGATGGGGAACCTGACGCGGGCACTGCTGTCACGAGGTCACCAGCCGGTCAGTGGGGGAGCTGGGCCCCTGTAGAAGAGGTCCAAATTCCAGTGCGGGCGGGGGTGGGAGGGGTTTCTGTCACTGCCTGCGCCTTTGTGCTCCTTGGCGGACAGGGAGCGGGGCGACCGCAGTAGATCGAGACCTGGAGGCCCGGGAGAGGACCGGACTGCTGACCGACCGCGTTCCGGCACCTCGGCATTCCTGACTTGGGCAATTCCTATGAGACCCGATGGAAGCTCAGGCTCGCTGCAGGAAAAAGCGAAGAAGCGGAGGCAGATTTGCCGCCCATCCTTAGACTTACAGTCAAGGACCGCCGCCCGCAGAACTAGGACTCTAGATAAAGGGCAGCACCGTATCTCTGACGGCGATGCGGTCGCCCAGCCTCAGAGCCACCCCGCCCCGGCCACCTGGGCCACCCAGCGCGGAAACCCTCTCCCTGCCTGGTAGCAACCGCTCGCTCCCAGACCCGAGCCTTGGGGAAGGAACGATCTTCTCGCTCCCCACCGCCGCACAAATCTCATCTCCGTCCCAAGGTTCTGGGAAACAAAACCCAGAGACCACACCAAAGCGCAAAAGAGGTCGCGCGGCTGTGCCTCCGGAGCCCCAGACCCTCAGCCAGGGCAGGAGCGGGCTCAGGCGTCTCGAGATCGACGAGGGCCCAGAATGGGGTGGAGGTGGAACGCCCTTGGTGGCCAGGACTCCGGCCTGATTGGAAGGGCGCGCAGCTTGGCGCAAGGACTGAGCGGCACACGGGATTAGCTCGGCGGCAGCGCTCTGAGGCGAGCACGAAGTTTGCGCGTCAGGGCTTTGTGAGGTGGGGGTAGGTAGGGGCCTAGACCGGAAGGGAGACTATGGGCGCAGTTTGGCTGAAGGCCTGGCCGGGGATGGGGGTTATGACCCCGATCCTGAGCAAGTCATTCTCCTAGTCGGCGGAAGCGGGAGCCTAGCTCTGTGTAGCGCTCGGCTCAGGCAAGGATCGCAGGAAATGTTCGAGGAGAAGTGGGCCTGTCGCGGCCGGCTTGGGGTTCGCCGCAACTTTCTCGAAGCTTCCGACTAGCCGCGGGTTTTCCGCAAAGTACGAACCACTAGGATATGACAGGCGCAGCCGAGCGGGGGCTCCCCATTCCTCCTCCTGTCGCCTCATTGTAAAAAATAGAGTTTATTCGGGTTTACTCCGTTTCCCTGTTCTGGATTCTCTTGTAGGGTCAGTAGTGAGAACCCATAAGGTGGAAGAAAAGAAACACGGACCCCAGGACCACATTAACCACGCCAGGCGCGAGGTTTGCCTCTCCTGGAGCTGGAAGGTTCTCTCTTACTGCACCTAAGGGGGAACCAGGATCCAGAGTGGTGCCGGCTCAACCTGGAGTGAGCAATACTGCCTGGGGACATTTCCCGAGGCCCAGAATTGGAGTAGAAACCAGGCCTCGCCTCCGTTTTTAGTCCGTGCCTGATTTCGTTTCTACACTCAAGGGGAACCCCTGCCCCAGAAGTTACATCTCTGATCCCATGTCGAGTTCCCATGTCCACAGAGGAGACCAGCTGATCCCTTGAGTCTCTGCCCCTCAAGGCCTCTTCAGGCCCAGGGGGGCTGCAGTCAGGCTAAGAATGACTACAGAGGCCCAGTGGGCTCCCTCCAGCTCAACCTGGCCCCGGACTTTCTGAGCTGAAAAGAAATTGTCTCCAAAACCACCTTCCCAGCCCCACTTTAAGGGGAAGGAAGGAAGCCAGGACTCACTCCTCATTTGTGGGCAGGCAGAAAGGGACAACAGCAACAGTGTCATGCATCTGAGTCAGCCTGGCTCAAGGCCAAGTTTTTCACTGGCCCTGGTCCCTGGACCACTCCACATGGTGCAGCAGAAGGCAGGTCCTCCCTGACTTTGCAGGGGTCTCTCCATTTTGTGACTTCTGATGTTTTCCTTTGTGTTAGTTCTCACACTGTATTATGCTCATCTTATTTACTTTAAGACAGTGTCTTCCCATTTCTGAAATCTGGTTTCATGTGACAGTTGGGGTGGAAAGCCCTGTGGGCCCTGTGTCTGCAAAGATGTGACTGTCCCTAAGGAGGTGTCCTTGGCTGGACACCTCACCTCTCAGGCCCTCACCTCTCAGGCACCGACTCTTGATGGAGAAAGCCACAGAGCCTGGGGGGAGGAAGGGATCTTCCTTAAGGTGCAGGTAGACACAGGGCAATAGCATGGCAGGAACTCAGAGACACTCACACACCAGGCAGAGGCCAAGTGGGACAGGACTGTAGGTTGCTAGAGGGGGATCAATTCAAAGATGCCTCTGACCTTGGAGAAGTTTTAGGAATGCTCAATCCATTGATTTCCCTGCTTGTTTCCTTTTCATGTAAACTCAGTAGTGATCTGTAATAGAAATTTTTGTCTTAATAAGCCCAAAAGAGATCCTTGAGTAAGTACAAGACAAAAATTCTGGGCGCTAAAAAGCCACTGGGTTATGTCTTCATTGGCAGTGTTTTAACATTTTTCTTTCTTAGTGTTTCAGGGAAATAATGGTGTGAGACATCAGTGCTATCAAGGACTCTCTGATATTAATTAAGCTCTTTCTTGGGTGATTCATTCATTTAAAAAGCAGTTGCAGGATGTGGTGGGGTTCTCAGCATTGGGACACAGGCCATTCCCCCTTTACTGATCCAGTTACAGTCTAGTAAAATAGGGGCCCTACTCCCATTTTGCAGATGAAGATACTGCTCAGAGATGTTAGGCAACTTGCTCAGGGACACATAGCTATCAAGAGCAGAATTTGGATCTGACTTCAGCTCTGTGGATCTCCACTGCCTTGAGGTTCAAATTGGTATATCCTAGATCCCTTAGGGTCCCCAATGGCCCCTGCCTGCCCAGAATGAGTCTCATCCATTTGTCTGCCAAGTATCTATTAAATGCCTGCTGTGTGCCAAGCACCGTGCTAGGCATGGGGCACACAGCCTGTGACCCAAGGAGCTCAAGTTGGAGGCAAAAATGTCACAATTAAATCTACAAGATGATATCAGGAAGTAACAAATGCCTTGTAGAAAATAAAAACAGATAGACAATGAGTGGGATGGAAGCTTTAGTCAGAGAGAGTCAGTCTCAGGAGTTGACTCTTCAACCAAGACATGAATGTGAGAAATGCTTACCAGGCAGTGGGCATAGCAAGTACAAAGGTCCTGTGGCAGAGTGAAGCTTGGCCTTAAAGACACAAGTGAAAGATCAGAGTGATGGGAATACATATGGAGAGGTGGGCAAAGGTAGTGGGTAAGGAGGTGAGAAGGTGAGTCTTGCTGCCCGGAAGGTGGTGGGGAGGAGGTGGCATTCTGGTTCCCTCCAGGGGCAGCTTTCTGTGCCAGCACAGCCCCCCTGAACTCTAAGCGCAGCCACTAGAGCCCTGAGGCAGCTCCGCCTACACCAAGCAATTTGCTTTTTTTTTTTTCTTTTTCATAAGGATGCAATTTTCTGCGTGCTTTAAGGACATTAGAAGGGCGTTTGACTGACGCGCCATGCGAAACGCATTAGCAAGGCTCAAGGCGCTGCGCACAGGAGGCAGCACCGCCATGCGTGCGCGTGAAGGGGCAGGTGGAGGCGGGAGCTGGCCCTGGGGACCCGCTTGGGGCGGGAGGTAGAAAGGCAGAAACTAGCGGAGAGGAGAGACAAAAGAGAAAGAGTTGGAAAGATAGGAGATGCAATAGTGAACTATCAATTTAGAAGCGTTTAAAGGGGCGGGACGGGTTTCTGAGAGAAGGAGGAGGCAGCTGGAGGAGGGGGAGAGCGGCTTTGGGAAGAGGGAGAAGGAGCGGGAAGTGGAGAGGAGGGATGCGAAATAAGAAGTCACTCTGGGAAGAGGGAGGGAGGAGAGAGAAGGGGAGAGAGAGGAGATGGAAGGGGTAAAGAAACAGCTAAAAGGGGAGTGAGAAGACAGTGGAGATGGAGAAACAGAGGAGAAAGATGGGAAAAGGAGGCAAAAATGAGAGTTACTGACAGGAGATAATAAAAGGGAAGGGGGGCAAGGAAGGCAAAAGCAGGAATGGGGTTCTTCCTGGGGCAGGCTGTCTCCCAGACCAACCTGTGACCTGATGCAGAGGGGTCTTGTTTGGTAGTCACTGGGGAAGATGGGAAGCAGTCTAAAGTGCCTTCGCCTGCTGTTGACCTGCTGTGTTCAGCCTTTCAAACGTGCCAGGCTCCTCCTTTTCTCAGGGCCCTTGCACATTCTGTTCCCTAGTCCATGGTGTTCTTCCTTGCACTCCCCTGATGTGAGTCCTTTCTCTCCCTCCAGGTGGAGGCCCCCTCATTATTCCCAAGGTGGCCTACTCTGAGTGCTGGCTGGCACTCACCCCTGTTGTGATTTTCTGTGCGTTTGCCTGAGGTCTATCAAATTGCTTGGGGTCTATGCATTTGCCTGGAAGACAAAATCACATTTGCCTGTGTTTCTCTGTGCATTTGTCTGGGGGCATGGCTATCTCAGTCCTGGTATAGCCTCACAGCCTCCAGCAGCAGCTCCTTTCCACCTGACATTCTCCTGAGCAACAAGGGACACTGTATTTGCAGCCAGACAGACCTGGATTCAGACCTCCTCGTTCTTGCTGGGTTGGGTGCCCATTGCAGATGCTCAGAAAACTCCCAGAGCTAGGAGGACACAGGGCTGAGCTCTTTCCCCTTCAGGGACCCTTCAGGATACTTCTTTCCTGTGTGAACAGTGGCAGGTGGGCTAGGCATAAGCAGGATGGGCTCTGTAGGGGTTTGACCTGTCTTGGAGCTGTGCACCTTCCAGGGTGTCTCCTGGGGATGTGATGTGAAAGCTTGTAGTGGCATTGTCTCCCAGCCTTGGAGCTTGACTGGAACCCAGGGCCCTCCCTGAGCTTATAAGCATGCCACCACTGCCTCCACCATTTACGGAGCACTGATGGTGGGCACTGCTTTGGTTAATTGTCATCAAGGTTAATCTTGAAGGCCTTGAAGGTGAAGACGATACCCAGCCCATTTCACAGATGAGGAAACTGAAGTGCAGAAGAGGAGTAGCTTGCCTTACTTACATAAGCAGAACTGGAGTATAAATTTAAGTCAGAGCAACTTACTGTCTCAGCTCTGCATCCTCTACCTCAAGTAGATTCCTAGGAAGGTTTCACTGAGAGTAGTGGAGGCAGTCTGGCTTGGTGACTGAGGTCCAGGCTAGCTTAGGTTTAAATCCTGATACACCACTCACCAACTGTGTGACCTTGGGCAAGTTACCTGTCCTCTTTATGCCTCAATTTCCCTCTTGAAAATGGGGACTAATAATAAAACTTCAAAGCTATGGTTTTTCCAGTAGTCATGTATAGATGTGAGAGTTGGACCAGAAAGAAGGCTAAGCGCCAAAGAATTGATGCTTTTGAATTGTGGTGCTGGAGAAGACTCTTGAGAGTCCCTTGGCCAGCAAGGAGATCAAGCCAGTCAATCCTAAAAGAAATCAACCCTGAATATTCATTGGAAGGACTGATACTGAAACTGAAGCTCCAATACTTTGGCCACCTGATGCAAAGAGCCAACTCAAAGACCCTGATGCTGGGAAAAATTGAGGGCAAGACGACAGAGGATGAGATGGTTGGATGGCATCACCAACTCAATGGACATGAGTTTGAGCAAACTCTGGAAGATAACAAAGGAGAGGGAAGGCTGGTATGCTGCCGTCCATAGGATTGCAAAGAGTCCGACACGACTCAGCGACTGAACAATAGCAATAAACTTTGTATTCTCCTTAAGGTGCCTGATCATTTGGTGAGCAGGATTTCCTCACAAAGGAGTTTTAGAATTATTTTGAAGATATGACATGATGTTTGTGTGTCTCAGGGGCTGATGGGAGTGACTCAGGTGTCGGCAAGGAACAAGGAATTCAGGCTGTCAGTTGATGGATTTCTGGCCAGCTCTCCCACTGGGAGGGAGAGACCCTACCTGTTCTGCTCATCCTTGAGCCCTTATTTCTGGGACAGTGCCTGGGATGTGGTAGGTGCACAAGAAACATCTATGGGCCAGAAAAGTGAATGCACATATAGGCTGGGAGATCCTGGGCCAAGCACTTGTGCCCCTCCTGCCTCAGTGTGTGCTGAGAGTGTGTGCAAAGATCTCACATGAAAGGTAGCCTAGCCTTTGCTCCAGCAGGCTCTGGAATGCAAAATCTCTCCTCCCAGGGCCTTGTGGTGGTACCCTACGGCAGCGGCAGGTTGCTTGGCAGGCTCCTGGGTGTGGCCTTGGCAGAGCTGTGCACGTTCCGGTGACTGCTTGGAGCTCAGGGCCGCATCATTGTCACGCTTACTCTTCAGCAGCTTCCATCAGGCCCAGAGCCCTCAGCTCACATCACCGACCCCGCCCCCCCGACCCTGCCCACCCTCTCCTTTCACCACCCTCTGCCTGGTCTGTGGGTTCCAGAACCACTCACTTTCCAAAGCTCCCTTCCCTGCCTGAAGCACCATTTCTGCCTTCCTCTGATGGCCAACCACAAATACTTCTCAGGCACGGCTTCTCCAGAGTCCTCCCTGTCTCCATCCCTGTCTGTGTTGGGCACCAGACTGAGCTCCCACATCCCCGGGCTTGCCCTGAACCTGGACACTCATGCACATCCCCTCCAGGCTTGCAGTGAATGAGTAAGTGAGCGAACAGATGAATGATGTCCTGGGTCTGACTTCCACCTGTAAGTGCTGGCTTTGGGCTGCCTGAGTATTACTGCCGCCACGACAGCCTGCTTTCCCGGGAATTCACACCATATACCAGCAACCAGTGGCTGCCAGAAGTTGGCTGGTAGGCACAGCCCCTTACCCTCCAGTTGCCCCCAGTGGGGATTTGCTGGCAAACAACCCTGTGTCAGCCATGTGCTGTTTGTGACTGGGGTGTATGGGGTAAGCTGCATGGAGGGCTGTCAGGGAAATTAATCATAGAAATAGCTCCACTGACAGCTCTGAGTTAATAGGTTCTAGTAAGATTTTATTTGAACAAAGGATTGACTGCTAAATAAGTTTAAGACAGTCAGATGTAATTAATGCTTTCTGAGGACCCAGCTCAGAGCTTCTGGAATCTTCTGATGCTGTTCATCCACTTTCAAGAACTTCTACAATCTTCTGATGCTGTCCCACCTTCAAGCAGCCACTGGCTTTGCTTCAGCCATGCAGCAGTCACCAAGATGTTTGAAGAGGAGGAGGTGGGGGAGACAGGGAAGGGGTGGGTGAGTTGGGGAGGAGGAGAAATATGTGGCGCGACATGAGGAAGAAGGAAGAACAAGGAGGAAGCAGAGAAGTATATTAGTGCTGCCTTGATGTCCAGTCTGTGATGATAACAGCTGCTGTCCAGAAACTTCTGGATTCCTGCATGTACTTCCTACTTGTGAAGGAGACCTTAGGCACTGTATGAAGACAAACTGGTAGAAGCCCTTCCAAAGAAGGGGCATCATGGGTCTTTGTAGCCATAGCCTTGCCTGATGGCCCAGCTGATGTTAGGATGTACAGGCTGAGAGAGGAGAAGAGAGAGAGGGAGCGCACAGAAACCACGCCTCAGGGGTCTGTGCAAGAAAGCCCAGGCCTGGATGCTCTGAGCATGCACCTTTATGCATTCATGTCTCCAGTCCCTCCTTTGATCCTCCTTTGGCAACTAAAAGTTACTCTTGCCAATTTGTATACCTATGTTCATCTCAGCATTCACATGAACCACAGGTGGAAACAACCCAAATATCCACCGATGGTTTAATGGATAAGCAAAATATGGTCTACCCATACAACGGATACTGGTGTTGTCGTTCAGTCGCTGACTCATGTCCGACTCTCTGTGACCCCATGGGCTGCAGCACACCAGGCCTCCCTGTCCTCCAAAATCTCTTGGAGTTTGCTCAAACTTATGCCCATTGAGTTGGTGATGCTATCTAACCATCTTACCATCTGCCGCCCTTTTCTTTTGCCTGCAATCTTTCGCAGCATCAGGGTCTTTCCCAATGAGTCGGCTTTTCACATCAGGTGGTCACAGTACTGGAGTTTCAGCTTCAGCATCATTCTTTCCAATGAATACTCAGGCTTGATTTCCTCAAGGATTGACTTGTTTGGTTACCTGGCTGTCCAAGGGGCTGTGAAGAGTCTTCTCCACCACCATAATTCGAAAGCATCAATTCTTTGGCGCTCAGCCTTCTTTCTGGTCCAACTCTCACATCTATACATGATTACTAGAAAAACCATAGCTTTGACTTTTGTAGGACCTTTGTCAGCAAAATGATGTCTATGCTTTTTAACACACTGTCTAGGTTTGTCATACAATGGAATAGTATTCAGACTTAAAATAAGGAACCTGTGACACATGTTACAACATGGATGAACCTTGAGGACATTATTCTCAGTGAAATAAGCCAGTTACAAAAAGACAAATTCTATATGATTCCAGTCATATGAAGTGCTTAGTGTTGTCAAAATCACACAGACAGAAAGTAAAATGGTGGATGCCAAGGGCTGGAGGAAGGGAGAATGGGAAATTATTGTTTGGTATGTATACGTATATATAGATATATATAGAGTTTCAGTCTTACAAGATAAAAAGAGTTATGGGCATGGATGGTGGTGATCAGATCAGATCAGATCAGTTGCTCAGTCATGTCCGACTCTTTGCGACCCCATGAATCACAGCACGCCAGGCCTCCCTGTCCATCACCAACTCCCGGAGTTCACTCAGACTCACGTCCATCGAGTCAGTGATGCCATCCAGCCATCTCATCCTCTGTCGTCCCCTTCTCCTCCTGCCCCCAATCCCTCCCAGCATCAGAGTCTTTTCCAATGAGTCAACTCTTCGCATGAGGTGGCCAGAGTACTGGAGTTTCAGCCTTAGCATCATTCCTTCCAATGAAATCCCAGGGCTGATCTCCTTTAGAATGGACTGGTTGGATCTCCTTGCAGTCCAAGGGACTCTCAAGAGTCTTCTCCAACACCACAGTTCAAAAGCATCAGTTCTTCGGTGCTCAGCTTTTTTCACAGTCCAACTCTCACATCCACACATGACCACAGGAAAAACCATAGCCTTGACTAGACGAACCTTTGTTGGCAAAGTAATGTCTTTGCTTTTGAATATGCTACCTAGGTTGGTCATAACTTTCCCTCCAAGGAGTAAGCATCTTTTAATTTCATGGCTGCACTCACCATCTGCAGTGATTTTTGAGCCCAGAAAAATAAAGTCAGCCACTGTTTCCACTGTTTCCCCATCTATTTCCCATGAAGTGATGGGACAGGGTGCCATGATCTTTGTTTTCTGAATGTTGAGCTTTAAGCGAACTTTTTCACTCTCCACTTTCACTTTCATCAAGAGGCCTTTGAGTTCCTCTTCACTTTCTGCCATAAGGGTGGTGTCATCTGCATATCTGAGGTTATTGATATTTCTCCCGGCAATCTTGATTCCAGCTTGTGTTTCTTCCAGTCCAGCGTTTCTCATGATGTACTCTGCATATATGTTAAATAAACAGGGTGACAATATACAGCCTTGACGAACCAGTCTGTTGTTCCATGACCAGTTCTAATTGTTGCTTCCTGACCTGCATACAAGTTTCTCAAGAGGCAGATCAGGTGGTCTGGTATTCCCATCTTTTTCAGAATTTTCCACAGTTTATTGTGATCCACACAGTCAAAGGTTGTGGCATAGTCAATAAAGCAGAAATAGATGTTTTTCTGAAACTCTCTTGCTTTTCCGATGATCCAGTGGATGTTGGCAATTTGATCTCTGGTTCCTCTGCCTTTTCTAAAACCAGCTTGAACATCTAGAAGTTCACGGTTCACGTATTGCTGAAGCCTGGCTTGGAGAATTTTGAGCATTACTAGCGTGTAAGATGAGTGCAATTGTGCAGTAGTTTGAGCATTCTTTGACATTGCCTTTCTTTGGCATTGGAATGAAAACTGACCTTTTCCAGTCCTGTGGCCACTGCTGAGTTTTCCAAATTTGCTGGCATATCGAGTGCAGCACTTTCACAGCATCATCTTTCAGGATTTGGAATAGCTCAACTGCAATTCTATCACCTCCACTAGCTTTGTTCATAGTGATGCTTTCTAAGGCCCACTTGACTTCACATTTCAGGATGTCTGGCTCTAGGTCAGTGATCACACCATCATGATTATCTGGGTCATGAAAATCTTTTTTGTACAGTTCTTCTGTGTATTCTTGCCATCTCTTCTTAATATCTTCTGCTTCTGTTAGGTCCCTACCATTTCTGTCCTTTCTCGAGCCATCTTTGCATGAAATGCTCCCTTGGTATCTCTGATTTTCTTGAAGAGATCTCTAGTCTTTCCCATTCTATTGTTTTCCTCTATTTCTTTTCATTTACCACTGAAGAAGGCTTTCTTATCTCTTGCTATTCTTTGGAACTCTGCATTCAGATGCTTATATCTTTCCTTTTCTCCTTTGCTTTTCGCTTCTCTTCTTTTCACAGCTATTTGTAAGGCCTCCCCAGACAGCCATTTTGCTTTTTTGCATTTCTTTTCCATGGGGATGGTCTTGATCCCTGTCTCCTGTACAATGTCACAAACCTCATTCCATAGTTCATCAGGCACTCTATCTATCAGATCTAGGTCCTTATATCTATTTCTCACTTCCACTGTATAATCATAAGGGATTTGATTTAGGTCATACCTGAGTGGTCTAGTGGTTTTCCCTATTTTCTTCAATTTCAGTCTGAATTTGGCAATAAGGGGTTCATGGTCTGAGCCACAGTCAGCTCCTGGTCTTCTTTTTGCTGACTGTATAGAGCTTCTCCATCTTTGGCTGCAAAGAATATAATCAATCTGATTTTGGTGTTGACCATCTGGTGATGTCCATGTATAGAGTCTTCTCTTGTGTTGTTGGAATAGGGTGTTTGCTATGACCAGTGCATTTTATTGGCAAAACTCTATTAGCCTTTGCCCTGCTTCATTCCATATTCCAAGGCCAAATTTGCCTGTTACTCCAGGTGTTTCTTGACTTCCTACTTTTGCATTCCAGTCCCCTATAATGAAAAGGACATCTTTTTTGGGTGTTAGTTCTAAAAGGTCTTGTAGGTCTTCATAGAACCGTTCAACTTCAGCTTCTTCAGCATTACTGGTTGGGGCATAGACTTGGATTCCTGTGATATCGAATGGTTTGCCTTGGAAACGAACAGAGATCATTCTGTCATTTTTGAGATTGCATCCAAGTACTGCATTTCGGACTCTTTTGTTGACCATGATGGCTACTCCATTTCTTCTGAGGGATTCCTGCCCACAGTAGTAGATATAATGGTCATCTGAGTTAAATTCACCTATTCCAGTCCATTTGAGTTCGCTGATTCCTAGAATGTCGACATTCACTCTTGCCATCTCTTGTTTGACCACTTCCAATTTGCCTTGATTCATGGACCTGACATTCCAGGTTCCTATGCAATATTGCTCTTTACAGCATCAGACCTTGCTTCTATCACCAGTCACATCCACAGCTGGGTATTCTTTTTGCTTTGGCTCCATCCCTTCATTCTTTCTGGAGTTATTTGTCCACTGATCTCCAGTAGCATATTGGGCACCTACTGACCTGAGGAGTTTCTCTTTCAGTATCCTATCATTTTGCCTTTTCATACTGTTCATGGGATTCTCAAGGCAAGAATACTGAAGTGGTTTGCCATTCCCTTCTCCAGTGGACCACATTCTGTCAGATCTCTCCACCATGACCCGGCCATCTTGGGTTGCCCCATGGGCATGGCTTAGTTTCATTGAGTTAGACAAGGCTGTGGTCCTAGTGTGATTAGATTGACTAGTTTTCTGTGAGTATGGTTTCAGTGTGTCTGCCCTCTGATGCCCTCTTGCAACACCTACCTCTTACTTGGGTTTCTCTTACCTTGGGCATGGGGTATCTCTTCACGGCTGCTCCAGCAAAGCATAGCCATTGCTCCTTACCTTGGACGAGGGGTATCTCCTCACCGCTGCCCTTCCTGACCTTCAATGTGGGATAGCTCCTCTAGGTCCTCCTGCGCCCGCGCAGCCACAGCTCAAAAAGTTGGTCTATCCCTGGGCCTTGCTTCCATCTCAGCCGTTGCCAGCTTCCCCTCCGAAGGTGCCCGCATCCCACCAGGACCCTCTTGTCGGGGGTGGTGGGGACTCCTGGGAGTTAGTATTGTCTGAAAGGGTGAGGGGAAGCCACCCCCTTGTTCTCAGGACCGGGCTGGAGCCACGGTGATGGCTACACAATCATGTGAAAGTGTTTAATGTCATTGAACTCTACACTTAAAAATGGTTAATGGTAAGTTTTACATTATGTATATTTTAGCACAATAAAAGAAAATCTTTAAAGAATTTGTGTATTCTAGCTCTAGCCACTGAATATTCCTTGAAACGGTGAATCCAGTAGCAGCAAGCCCGTCTGGTACCTTCACTGGAGACTCTGTATCATTTCCCCTTAAAAGGAACCAGGCCTGCATAGAGAAATAGCTGGTCTATGTCTGGGGCAGGAAACAGACAAGATGAGCTTGAAGTTTTTTGTTATAACAGACAGCAAGGAGGTGACTAGGGCTACTGGGCACCAGTGAAAAGAAACCTGGGCCAAGGAGAAGAGCCTGCAACTGGGGCAATTTGAGCAACAATAGTAACTGCAGTAGTTTGAAACATCACTTACTCGAAACAAACTTAAGAGGAAGGAAAACTCTTTCCTCTTTCCAAACTTTTTTTGAAGGGTACTAGGAGTTAGGGTGGAGAAGGCAATGGCACCCCACTCCGGTACTCTTGCCTGGAAAATCCCATGGATGGAAGAGCCTGGAAGACTGCAGTCCATGGGGTTGCTAAGAGTCGGACACGACTGAGCGACTTCACTTTCACTTTTCACTTTCATGCATTGGAGAAGGAAATGGCAACCCACTCCAATGTTCTTGCCTGGAAAATCCCAGGGACAGAGGAGCCTGGTGGGCTGCTGTCTATGGGGTCGCACAGAGCTGGACACGACTGAAGTGACTTAGCAGCAGCAGCAGCAGCAGCAGCAGGTGTTATGGACTCAATGTTTGTGTTCCTCTCAAATTTATATGTTGAAATCCTAAATGCCCAAAGTGATGGGTTGGGCCCAGGGCAAGGAGCAGGGAGAGGCTAGGACTCCATTTTGCATGGGGCCCTGGGAAGCAGTCCTTGGAGCACTCCCGCGCCCCCTTGCCTTGTGGTCTCCATTCTCCTTGGGAGACTGGAGCTCACAAAAAAGAGCGTTTTTCCAATGTCAGCTGCCAGGGATGTCTCTGAGGGGGTGAATTTCCCCTCAGGAGGGGCTGTAGGAGGACAGTGTGGCAAGTGGGGCTGCCTCTGAAGGCAGATCCAGCCCTTAGAGGCAGGATTCTTCTCTCCAGTCTGTAAATGAGGAAACTGAAGCCCAGAATGAACCAGTGAAATAGGAAGTGTCATTTCTGGGCCCCCAAACCACAGGCCCATTGGCTCTGCCTGTGGCATCTATGCTGGTATGTGAAGCGTGGAAAGTGGGGAGGACACAGTCTCCGATGTTGATGGTGCTGTTCACTATCTGGGTGCAAGTCTGGACTCAGTGTTCCCTTGGAGGGAGCACTGACCCGTGGGGGCACGAAGTACTGTCCCCCATGTGTCTGTGCTCCTTCTTTGCTGGGGTCCCACATCTGTAGGACAAGCCCCTGTTCACTGCCGTCTTCACCACAAAGTACTGTTTGTGATTTTTTTAAAAACACACTCTCTGTGAGTGACTCATGCATTTAAAATTATTTTAATATATTTTACACACTTGTGTATAAATGGGGCCGTGTGTTTCTTCTTATTAAAGGAGTCTTATTTAGACTGGTCATAATATGGTCAGGAGGCTCTCTGCTGAGCCTGGGGTATTTATAGGGACTCAGAGTGGTGAACGCGTGGAGGGCAGCTCTGCCGTGTGGGAGTCCAGGGGTACTTGTGCCCAGCGGTCCCCTCTGGGATGCTGCAGACCTCAGGGCCAGAGCATGCAGGCTGCAGGCCTCCTGCACACAGCAGCATGAGATGCCCACCTGGAGCCCCCCAGGACCTGGTCCAATGCTCCAGAGAAGGCGTGCTCAGGTGAGAAATGTTGTCAGGTCCTAGCCAACACAATGGGTGGGCGTGGGCAATGGGCATGGGCATGGGAGGGGCAATGGACCCCAGGTCCTGTTCTTGTGGGTCTGACTTAACTTACTACCCTTTTGAGAACCTGCAAAATGTCACATTTGCACTCTGGGGATGCAGGTGTGGGTGAGAGCTGGCCCTGACCCCATCAGTGAGGAGGTGGACATGTGAATGGACTCCACTTTCCTTCCCACTCTCCTCGAGGTCCCTGGCTCCTGGGACTTCTCCCACCCTCCCTCTACTCCAACCAACTGTCCAGCCTTGCTGGCCTCCAGGCTCTCTCTCCAACATCTGCCCCAGGGTCTTTGCCTGTGCTGTTCCTGCTGGATGGCCCCTCTCCCAGACACTTACACAGCCAACCCCATCCATCTCTCACACATGCTCTCTTCTCTGCTGTTTTTTAAGGAAGCCCCTCATGGCCCTGCCCATGATTGTATGGTAGCTTTCAACCCAGGCTCCCAACCCACTTCCCCCATTTCCCTGCTCCAGGGCTCTTGGCACATATCCCTAGAAATCACATTATGCATTTTTTGTCTTCTTCTTATTCATGTCTGTTTCCCCTCCAGAACAAGATCTCCAAGCACTTTTCTGTTTTTCACAACTCAGGATGGTGCCTGCACACAGTAGGTGTCTGATAAATATTTGCAGACTGACTGGATGGGTGTGTTGATTGAGTCTGGTCTCCCAGAGATACACAGCCCATATTTTGTTGGGTGTGTATTAGGGTGGAACCACGGGACCACAATTACAGGCAGGTTCAGCTTGATGGAAACTGCCAACAGCTCTCCAATGGCTGCACTGCCTCGGCCTCCTTCTGTGGGACTCGGGTTGTTCTCTGTCCTCCCCACTCTTGGCACCGTCAGTCTCTTTCATTTTATCTCATCTGCGCTAGGTGGTGGCAGCATACTGGGAATTTAATTTGTATTATTGCCTTTCCCTATGTTTGTTGTCACATAGATATGGCATGAATACTGGAGTGGGCAGCCTATCCTGTCACCAGGGGATCTTCCTGACCCCAGGAATCGAACTGAGGTCTCCTGCATTGCAGGTGGATTCTTTACCAGCTGAGCTGGGATTTTAATTTGTATTATTACCTTTCCTTGTATTTGCGGCCACATAGATGTGCTCTTTTGTGAAATGCTTATTCAACACTTCTGTTCTATTTCCTGTGGGGCTACATTTTTTTATTTATCATTATTAACTTTAGGACACGGTACCTATTCTGGATAAAACTCTTGGTCACTGCATGGGTTGCAGGGAGAACATAGTTCTCTCAGTGTGCCCAGTACCCACCATGATCCCTCCCTTCCTGTCAGCTGGGAGCTGGGTTTGTGCTGTAATGCTATTCTTCAGATTGCCCCAGGAAAGGGGACCACGGGGTTACCAGGGGAACTAATATAAATGTGCCTTATTGGGCTTACTTTCCCAAGGCCTTTTTTTTTTTTTTTTTTGTCTATTGAGAGTCATTTGTCTATTCAGAGTCGGAGAAGGCGATGGCACCCCACTCCAGTACTCTCGCCTGGAAAATCTCATGGACAGAGGAGCCTGGTAGGCTGCAGTCCATGGGGTCGCAAAGAGTCGGATACGACTGTGCGACTTCACTTTCACTTCTCACTTTCATGCATTGGAGAAGGAAATGGCAACCCACTCCAGTGTTCTTGCCTGGAGAATCCCAGGGACAGGGGAGCCTGATGGGCTGGTCTATGGGGTCGCACAGAGTCGGACACGACTGAAGTGACTTAGCAGTAGCAGCAGCAGAGTCATTTTAGAGGCCACTTCCTCCAAGAAGCCCTCCACACTTTTCCAAGGCTGAGCTGGGAGCCTCCTCAGGGCTCTTACAAGTTACTCTGTTAAATCATCATTGTTCAGTTATCTGTTTCCACAGCTGACTGGGTGGCTTGGGTGGTCAGGGCCAGTGCTTCCCTGGGTGCTCAGGGCCTAATGCCTGTGTGCAGTAGGCACTCATTGTGTGATGCTGAATGCTGAACAAAGCCACAAGTCTGAGTCTCAAAGCTGTGTCTTCCCCCTGGTTGCAAAGTCTCAAGTGAGGATTCTCATATGTCAGAGCTTTCTCATCACAGCCTTAGCTTCAGTTGACTGAGTTCTTACCATGCACTTTTCTTACCTGCAACACAATGATTCACCTCATAAATCTCTTTAAATCTATTTACTCTTTTTTTTTCCTTTTCTTTTTTTTTGGTTGGTTAGTTGCTAGATCTTCTCATTTATTTAAAAAATCAGTTTCTCCATAATTGCAAAAGACAAATGTACCCCAGTATTCACTGCACCACTGTTTATAATAGCTAGGACATAAAAGCAACCTGGATGTCCATCAATAGCTGAATGGATAAGAAAGCTATGGTACATATACACAATGGAATTAATATTCAGTTCAGTTCAGTTCAGTCGCTCAGTCGTATCTGACTCTTTGCGACCCCATGAATCGCAGCATGCCAGGCCTCCCTGTCCATCACTAACTCCCGGAGTTCACTCAGACTCACGTCCATCAAGTCAGTGATGCCATCCAGCCATCTCATCCTCTGTCGTCCCCTTCTCCTCCTGCCCCCAATCCCTCCCAGCATCAGAGTCTTTTCCAATGAGTCAACTCTTCGCATGAGGTGGCCAGAGTACTGGAGTTTCAGCCTTAGCATCATTCCTTCCAAAGAAATCCCAGGGCTGATCTCCTTCAGAATGGACTGGTTGGATCTCCTTGCAGTCCAAGGGACTCTCAAGAGTCTTCTCCAACACCACAGCTCAAAAGCATCAGTTCTTCGGTGCTCAGCTTTTTTCACAGTCCAACTCTCACATCCATACATGACCACTGGAAAAACCATAGCCCTGACTAGACGGACCTTTGTTGGCAAAGTAAGGTCTTTGCTTTTGAATATGCTATCTAGGTTGGTCATAACTTTCCTTCCAAGGAGTAAGCATCTTTTAATTTCATGGCTGCAGTCACCATCTGCAGTGATTTTGGAGCCCGCAAAAAGAAAGTCTGACACTGTTTCCACTGTTTCCCCATCTATTTCCCATGAAGTGATGGGAACAGATGCCATGATCCTCACTTTCTGAATGTTGAGCTTTAAGCCAACTTTTTCACTCTCCTCTTTCACTTTCAACAAGAGGCTTTTGAGTTCCTCTTCACTTTCTGCCATAAGGGTGGTGTCATCTGCATATCTGAGGTTATTGATATTTCTCCTAGCAATCTTGATTCCAGCTTGTGCTTCTTCCAGCCCAGCGTTTCTCATGATGTACTCTGCATAGACATTAAATAAGCAGGGTGACAATATACAGCCTTGATGTACTCCTTTTCTTATTCGGAACCAGTCTGTTGTTCCATGTCCAGTTCTAACTGTTGCTTCCTGACCTGCATATAGGTTTCTCAAGAGGCAGGTCACGTGGTCTGGTATTCCCATCTCTTTCAGAATTTTCCACAGTTTATTGTGATCCACACAGTCAAAGGCCTTGGCATAGTCAATAAAGCAGAAATAGATGTTTTTCTGGAACTCTCTTGCTTTTTCTATGATCCAGTGGATGTTGGCAATTTGATCTCTGGTTCCTCTTCCTTTTCTAAAACCAGCTTGAACATCTGGAAGTTCATGGTTCACATATTGCTGAAGTCTGACTTGGAGAATTTTGAGCATTACTTTACTAGCGTGTGAGATGAGTGCAATTGTGTGGTAGTTTGAGTGTTCTTTGGCATTGCCTTTCTTTGGGATTGGAATAAAAACTGACCTTTTGCAGTCCTGTGGCCACTGCTGAGTTTTCCAAATTTGCTGGCATATTGAGTGCAGCACTTTCACAGCATCATCTTTCAGGATTTGAAATAGCTCAAACATATGCACAATTTGAAATAGCTCAAATAGATCAAATATATACACAATGGAATTAATATTACACAGCTATAAAAAGGAACCCATTCAAGTCAATTCTAATGAGGTGGGTGAACCTAGAGCCTATTATACAGAGTGAAATAAGTCAGAAGGGGAAAGACAAATATTGCGTATTAAGGCATATATATGAAACCTAGAAAGATAGTACGGATGATCCTATGTGCAGGGCAGCAAAGGAGACACAAACATAATGACCAGACTTTTGGACACAGTAGGGGGAAGGAGAGGGTGGGATGATTTGAGAGAGTAACACTGAAACATACACATTACCATGTGTAAAACAGATAGCCAGTGGGAGTTTGCTGTATGACTCAGGGCATCCAAAGTTGGTGCTCTGTGACAACCTAGAGGGGTGGGCTGGGGAGGGAGCTGGGAGAGGTAGTCTGTACTGTGTTCTCAAGCCATCTTTCTGCCGAACAGAAAGTGGGAATGATGATTCTGAGATGGCAAACGGTGCACAGACGACCTCATGCAAGGTGAGGAAATGATGCCAAAGTGGTTTTCCACAAACTTACACAAACAGCTCTCAGATTTCTGATTCTTCTAGTTTTTAGAATTGGGGATTTTCCCCCACCCCTCCACCCATGTTATCCGTTTCACAGATGAGGAAATAGAGATGCAGAGAAGTGAGCAGCCTGCCTGGCAAGGAGGTGGGGGAACTGAATCTCCAGTGGGGTGGAGTGACTCTGATGGCTTTCCGCCTATGTGCCAAGTCCGGGGCTTGTCCTTATAAGGGATGAGAAGTGTAGGACAGACCAAGGTGTCCTGTGCACCCTTCTTCCTGAAGCCAAAGGAGCTGACTCAAGTGTGCAAGTGTTTAGATTAACGTTAGGGCGAACTCAGTCCCCCGCCTCAGTCGGATGATAGGCACTGCTTGGAAATTCTCCTGGGGGTCCCTGTCAGTACGGTTCCCCATCCTCTGAGGGAATGATTTTGTCTTCCCCACCTGCGATAGAGTGATTTCACCCCTTCCTCTATCCCCATAATCATGTCCTTCCAGAATCTATCTTCCTTCGCCTCAGGGTCAATAGAATGTAATGGCTTTAAAGGAGTGCCAGGTCTGAACTTGGCCTGGGGCCCATGCAAACTCAGCTCTCTCCTGCCTTGGCCGTGAGGACAAGCAGAGGCAGCGGGGTCCGGTTATCCCGCATTCAAGTGCTGTGGTGCTGGTGGTCACCAGCATTTGTGAGTTACCACTGTGAAGGAGCCCGGATCCTGCATAGACTTGTGAGCCATAAGTGGTGACTGTGGTTTTAAACCATTAAACTTAGGGGAGTTCTTATACAGTAATAGCAGTTTGATTCACTGCTATTCAGGGGCCAGTCTGTCTCCACCCTCATCTTTTCAGTGAAAACTCTGGCTTTCTATTGAAGTAGGAGTCAAGCTCATCACCCTCCCTAGTGCCCCTACTATATGCCTGAATGCTTTTTGCAGCTCCTTAGAAAGGGAAGTGGAGTCTCCTCCTGTGAGGCCCAGGGTCCCCCAAGAGCTCTAGACCCCACTCCTGTCAGCTTCCCTGACCTCATCCCCCAGGGTATCAGCTTCCTGGGGCAGCCAAAACAAAGCCCCATCACTGGGGGGCCCAAACAACAGATAAGTTTGTTGTCTCTCAGTGCTGGAGGCTAGAAGTCCAAGATCAAGGTGTCAGCAGGGCTGGTTCCTCCCGAGGGCATGAGGTCGAACATGTTTCAGGTCTCTCTCCTGATCTTCCAGTGATTTTCTGGTGCTCCTTGGCTCACAGAAGCACCGTGTTGATCTCCACCTTCATCTGCATGTGCGGTTCTCCCTGTGTGGACCTGTGTCCAAATTTGCCCTTTTTATAAGGACGTCAGTCATGTTGGTCAGGGGCTGTCCTACTCTAGTATCATCTCAGTGAAGGGCATTTGTTGTAATGACCCTGTTTCCAAATACGGTCGCATTCTGATGTCAGGATGTCCACATGGCAGGACTTGAATGTATGAATCTGGGGGGACACCTGCCATTAGGATGCAGTGTCTGGGGACTTGGACTTTGAAGTCAGCAAAGCCAGAGGCCTCTTGGCTCTGTCAGGCACCCAGCTCAGGTGTGAAGCACTGAGGCGCTTGTGAGTTGGGCATGCAAACACAAAGCATACTGCTGGACCGTCACCAGCCCTCAGACAAGAGCGTGGTTGCACAGAATGCTCAGTAAAGCATAACTCTCATGTCTTAAGTTATCACTCTGCTCCTCCTACCTTCAGCCTCTGCCTTCTCTAGTGATGTATAAGTCACTGCCCCCTATAAACACCTCCTGATGCCACTTTGTAGCTCCCCGCCCCCCTCCGCTGCCTTTTGCATCCAGATCCTGTGGCACACTGATTTCAGTGCCCCAGTCAGCCATGCCTCCCAGACTTCTCACCCTCCTCCCTACTCTGGGCTTGACCATATGGTTAACTGTGGGCCATGAGACATTAGCAAGCATGATGCAAGCAGAGGCTTGATAGACACTTGCCCCATGGAACCCATCTTCTTGAAGTGCTGGTTCTTCACACATAGTGCCATGCTATGAGGAGGCCCAAGCAGCTGTGTGGACCACACACTTGGATGAGAATCAAGATGCCCTAACTAGAAACCCCAGGGAGCTCCTAGTTGATGGCTAAAACCGCTCTGTGAAGGAAAACACTGTAGACCTCCCAGCTGTCCCAGGCTGTGCTCTGTTGTGCTAAGTTGCTTCAGTGGTGGGAGAAGTATCTAATGAACCCATAGAGAAAAATATACTGTTATTTTAAGCTACTTAGTGTCAGCATGATTCTTTCCCCAGCAATAGGTAGGCAGAACACCCCTATTCACAGCTAAATTTCTCAAAAGAGCTGTCCTCACCAGCTATCTCCAGTGTTCTCCACAGTCTATACTTCCCTGCCTTACGTCTCCCTTCTCCCCATCACTCTGCCAACATTGCTCTCAATAATGTCACTTAATACCACCTGAACTGTGTCCCCCACAAAATCATATGTTGAAGCCCTGACCCATGACACCTCAGAATGTGATGGTATTTGGAGACAGGGCTTTCTAAGAGTTGTTTAAGGTAAATTGAGTCCCTGAGTGTCCTCAAAGCCCAGCACAGTGTCTGATGCACAGTAGGTGCACAGGAATGACCTGTGGGGGCTGTTATGGAGATAAGGCTCTGACAATGAGGACTGAGTGGGAAGAGCAGGGTGGGGAGCCCTGGGTCTGGTGAGGATGTGTGATGGCCAAGGTATGTGAGGTGTCCCAGGGGGCAGAGTGGACAGAGATCTGCTGCCTTATCCTGGATCTCTCCTTCCTCTTGCCCTGCTCCGTCTCTGCTTCACACCTTTCAGAATCCTGGGAGGAAGCCCAGAGCTTTCCACCATGGACTTGCAGCATCCAACCCTCCCCCAGCACCAATGGTTTGGTCATTGTTCTCACAACCGTGTCAGTATCGAACAAACAGATGTTTATAGTTAATCCCTAATTTTGCCATCAAAAAATATACAATCTTGGGTAGAAACCGAAGAGGAAAGAATTTTTTAATTTACAGTGTCTCCCCACCGCCCCACTCCTGAAATTTGAAATTGCTGAACAGCCTCCAAATTCAATATTCAAAGTCAAACAAATCTATGTGTTCTCCAAAAGGAAGTATTGAATGTCGACCAAGATGGAGAAAGTCAGGAGACGGAGGAGCGCCCTGCTCCCCGCAGTGCTTCCCAGAATGTCTCTTTTCCGGTGTTTGTTCGTTCTTCCTTTCCCTCGTGTTTTAATGAAAGAAATACCTCTGTGAGTATTTCCTCGGAGGAGCTGGCTGTGGGTCTCAGATGGCAGTCAGATTAATTAGAAATCCTGGCTTGTCAGTGCCACACTCTGCTGTTAGGAGGCTGGGCTTGGGTCCGGGTGCAGCCTGGGCCATCCTGGGGGACACAGAGCCAGGAGGAGATTCATGGCTGTGCTGCCATGAATCAGGTCTGTAGTGGAGGAACCCGACTTCTGGGGGTGGCAGGAAGGTTTGATGCCAGAGGAGACCCTGGATCTGGGTCTGTAGGAGAAGCAGGCAGTCACCCAGAAGAGCTAGGGCCAGCAGTATGACCAGCCTGGGGCTCCAGGTAGAGCTGAGGTTAGGGCTTGCTCTCAGGAGGGTAGGAAGGAGCTCTGGGGCCTCTTACTAACGTGGTATATCTGGGAGGGAGCTGACATTCTAGACCTTGCTCTGGAGCCCTCCACACTCCTCAGCTGGAATTTGCCTTGTCCCCGCTTTACTCCCAAAGTCCACTCTTTGGAGTTCTTGGCCATGCCGCTGCGTGGTGCTGCCCTCTTGTCAAAGCTTGTAGGTGGCAGTGTTCCCTTCAGAGTGAGCTTTGTAGAAGATAGGGCAGCCTCCATTTTATGGATGGGGAAGGTGAAATGACCTGACCTGTCCCATTAGCCCAGACTGTACTGGTCATGAGTGACAGAAACCAACTGCCAAGCTTAAACACAGAAAGGAATTTGCTACTCACATCACTAGAAACCCAGGGCCTAAAGGGATCCAGAAAAGGGAACAGATGCTTTTAGTTGGGTGTCCCCCCAAAACCCCTTTGCTCTGGCCCCCTGTTATGGTGGGGCAAGTTGGTGGTGGGGTCCAGGGTGACTTCCCAGCCTGTCCACCACCTTACAGAAATGATTGTCTTTTTCTAATAGTCCAGGTAAGGATGGGATCTCCTGTCCTAGAGTCCTGTGCTTGTTCAGGTAACAATCACCATGGTGGGTGGAACCCAAACTATGTCCTCATCCTGCATCCCAGGGTCTCGTTAGTCCCTCAAACCACAGACGGTTAGTTCCTCAAACCACTAGCCTCAAACCTCATTAGTCCTCCCATAGATGGAGGGCAGGTTTCCCAAGGAAAATCAGAGGATGTGCTTAAAGAAGGAAAGTGGAGGGAAGGGATTGCTAACGTGTTCGGTTGCAGCTGCCAAACCTCGCTGCTCAAAATGGGAGCACCAGGATTCAAACTCGAGTTCCAGGGGGGTGTCACTGCCAGGAGGGCATTACAGGATCCATGTTCTCTCCGTCCATGCCACTTCTGCTGAGTGACAAGCCAGCCTTGCCCATGGGGGTCACCAGGTTGGAATGGAGGAGTAGCCAGAAGGATCCCCTGAGGAAGTAATTCATGCTGCTTATGCTGTGGATGCTGTGGAAAGCTGTGAATGCTACAGGGCAAGGATGAGTTGATTGACTTGTAGATTGTCTAAAAGAAGTATCAGCAAACTGTTCTGTAAGAACAACATTTTAGGCTTTGCAGGCCACATGTGGCCCCTGTTACATCTCCTCTCCCCCCATTCCCTGTCCTCCTCCTCACCTGTCTCCCTTCAGGAGCTGTGTGCTGGCTGAGGGCTTGAACCTATTCAGTATTACCCAAACCTATGGCTTGGTGGAGGTGATGGAATTCCAGTTGAGCTATTTCACATCCTGAAAGCTGATGCTGTGAAAGTGCTGCACTCAATATGCCAGCAAATTTGGAAAACTCAGCAGTGGCCACAGGACTGGAAAAGGTCAGTTTTCATTCCAATCCCAAAGAAAGGCAATGCCAAAGAATGCTCAAACTACCGCACAATTGCACTCATCTCACACGCTAGTAAAGTAATGCTCAAAATTCTCCAAGTCAGACTTCAGCAATACATGAACCATGAACTTCCAGATGTTCAAGCTGGTTTTAGAAAAGGCAGAGGAACCAGAGATCGAATTGCCAACATCCACTGGATCATAGAAAAAGCAAGAGAGTTCCAGAAAAACATCTATTTCTGCTTTATTGACTATGCCAAGGCCTTTGACTGTGTGGATCACAATAAACTGTGGAAAATTCTGAAAGAGATGGGAATACCAGACCACCTGATCTGCCTCTTGAGAAATTTGTATGCAGGTCAGGAAGCAACAGTTAGAACTGGACATGGAACAGCAGACTGGTTCCAAATAGGAAAAGGAGTACTTCAAGGCTGTATATTGTCACCCTGCTTATTTAACTTCTATGCAGAGTACATTATGAGAAACGCTGGACTGGAAGAAACACAAGCTGGAATCAAGATTGCTAGGAGAAATATCAATAACCTCAGATATGCAGATGACACCACCCTTATGGCAGAAAGTGAAGAGGAACTCAAAAGCCTCTTGTTGAAAGTGAAAGAGGAGAGTGAAAAAGTTGGCTTAAAGCTCAACATTCAGAAAACGAAGATCATGGCATCTGTTCCCATCACTTCATGGGAAATAGATGGGGAAACAGTGGAAACAGTGTCAGACTTTATTTTTCTGGGCTCCAAAATCACTGCAGATGGTGACTGCAGCCATGAAATTAAAAGATGCTTACTCCTTGGAAGAAAAGTTATGATCAACCTAGATAGCATATTCAAAAGCAGAGACCTTACTTTGCCAACAAAGGTCCGTCTAGTCAAGGCTATGGTTTTTCCTGTGGTCATGTATGGATGTGAGAGTTGGACTGTGAAGAAGGCTGAGCGCTGAAGAATTGATGCTTTTGAGCTGTGGTGTTGGAGAAGACTCTTGAGAGTCCCTTGGACTGCAAGGAGATCCAACCAGTCCATTCTAAAGGAGATCAGCCCTGGGATTTCTTTGGAAGGAATGATGCTAAGGCTGAAACTCCAGTACTTTGGCCACCTCATGCGAAGAGTTGACTCATTGGAAAAGACTCTGATGCTGGGAGGGATTGGGGGCAGGAGGAGAAGGGGACGACAGAGGATGAGATGGCTGGATGGCATCACTGACTTGATGGACGTGAGTCTGAGTGAACTCCGGGAGTTGGTGATGGACAGGGATGCCTGGCGTGCTGCGATTCATGGGGTCGCAAAGAGTCGGACACGACTGAGCGACTGATCTGATCTGATGGCTTGGTGTCCATCCCTCATATGCATTTGGCTAAAGGTCACATGTCAGGTATAGGCTCTTAATCAGGGGGATCCCTGAGGCTCCAGCAATAGCATCAGAGTTTGGGAAACGAGGTTGGTGATGGGCCTGAGACTCGCTTGGGGAGGGTCTCTGTGTGGCCCTGCAGGGGGAATGTGGTCAGTCTTTCTCTCCAGAAAGACAGCGGCAGTGCAGAGTGACTGAAGGTGGTGACCACAGTGAAGACTTGCTTCACTGACCCAGGAGAGGCTTCCACTTGGGGTGTGGGCATGAGCTCCAGTGTCCCCATGATGAAGCAATGCCCTGTCCTGGTTCTGCTCCCTGAGAGCTGCTATGGGCTGGATGGGGGTTAGAAGTTCCTGTAGTTCTCTGTTGGCACCCACCGCATGCAGTGGATGCCCACCTCAAGGCATGAGGACGTCAAGGGCACCTTGCATGTCAGGGCACAGCAGCATCCATCCATCTCCACCCACCATGACGACATCCATGCATCCAGCACAGGCCCAGGGGCCCAGCACGGGCCAGGATGTTCATGTGATTCTACTCTGTGTCTCTCATGGACAAAGAAAAAGCTTGGGCAGTTCCTAAGGCCCCCCATCCATCTCATCATCCCATGCCACCACCCTGCCCCATATCAGTCCCTCCTACACTCCTTACCCCATTCCTGGTCCCCTGTCCCCTGTCATGCCCGGGCAGTGGCTGGGCCCAGCCACCACATGCACCGGATAAGCTTAATTACCACAAAACCTAATACTTCCAGGCTGCATGCTCTGGTCAGTGGGGACTCCTGCATGTTTTCCTTGGCTGTCTTCTGACAATAGGATTGGGGGAAAGAAAATGTGCGGAGGGGTGTGGACTGGGAGGGCCCCAGGCTGCTGCTCTACTTGGCAAAGCCCACTAACGCTCTGGTTTCTGGGGTTGGATCATTATCTGTTTTGGAGTGGCCTGGGGTTCCACAGGGCTGCCTTCACCCACCAGGTGCCCGTAGCACCTCCTACCCCTGTCGTGATGTTGTCTAGTGTCAAGCTGATCCAGAATCTGAGGGGCTGAGGGAGATGGACCTGGATACACCCAAGGGATGTGTCTCATGTGCCAAAGGACCAGGTGGCTTAGAGCAGGGAGGGTGACCTCCTGCTTGGTGGGAGAGAAACTGGCCAGATAGGAGATATGAGCAAAGAGCTGGGGGCATCTGGTAGGTTTGGGGAGCAGAGGAGGAAGTGTGAGGTGGCAAGAAGCCTGAGCCCAGCTCCTCTGTAGGCCAGGGTCTCCACAATGGGTGGAGCTCAGGGCCAGTGGGGGCTGGGTGCAAACTACTGCACTTTCTAATCTAATGATGGGAACATCTAATCTAAAGGAAGGAAGCATGGCTCCCAAGGGAGGCTGGGGTCCCCGTCTCTGAGCCGTTGTCACACAGGTCCAGCGTGTGGGGGCTTTGTGTCTTGAAGGATGAGGGGCTGCGTTCCTCTGCTCTGGGGATATCACAACCCAGTGCACGGTGCAGGCTTCCAAGGGGATCTGTGGTGACATTGCGTTGTGGGTGGTCTAGCGCCCCAAGGCAAGGTAACACTGGGCGGCACCTCCCTCCTGGGTCGTGGCTCTCAGAGCAGCCCTGGAGGCTGATGTGCTCTTTATCTTCCTCCATACAGATGAGAAACTGAGGCACAGAGTGGAGCAACTCAACCAGGTACTCACAGCTTAGAAGCCCAACCTGCGCTGGACACCTGCTCTGGCTTCTGCCTCTGCCCTCGGGAGTTTCTGTCAAGGTTTCCTCTGTCTGGCCGTCTGCTCAATTACAGCGCATGAGCACACTGATAAGTGCTGCTCATAGACACATGCACACACCCTCACGTACGCCCTAGCACACAGTTCTTACGCACACTCACACTTGCACCCATGCACACACATGTATATGCTCATGCTTACACACTCATTCACTCTCATGCTCACACCCCTTTGCACTCACAAGTGCACACCTTCCAGAGCCTGTAGGAGGAAGGCTATCAGATGGAGGAGGACAGCATTTTGTGTCTGCACTCTGAGGTTAAAGTCTGCTCACACTGGCCTGGCAGAGGTCCCAGGCTCCCAGGGACTTAGTTTTCTCATTTCTTTGCCACAGCACCACCATCAGAGGGCGGAATGTGTGGGTGATCATCCCGGGAGGTCTCCCTGCTGGCACGGCTGGGTCCAGCAACTCCAGCTTCTTCTCTGCTGGCTTCTTTCTCAGGGTGCCCCCCTTTGTGGAACCAGAGCTGGGGTGGGCACCCAGGGAAACTTTGAGTCCCACAGCTGTCAGGACAGCAGCAATTTTCCTATTGGCTCCCAGATGGCTCTGACTGGTAGGCATGTGCCAGTTCAGCATCTTGGTGGGCAGGAGTGCCTTTGCACCCTTGCATCAGGATGGGACCTGCCTTCTAGAACCAGGCGGACTGAGGACAGGGCAGGTCCCCAAGGGATATTAGTGGGAAGGGCAAGCCCCAGAAAAGGAAAACGCAACACCAGAATGCCATTCTGTAGGGAACCTGCTCTGGTGCCTGTGCCCCATACAGAGTGACCAGTGAAACTCATTCTGCAGAAGAGGTAACTGAGGCTTTAGAGGGGCAGAGTGCCTTGTCCAAGGCCACTGAGATGGACAGTGAGAGCAATGGTGAGCCATGGGGGGCTTTGAGCAGGAAAACACCACAGGCCAGGGTGGAGGATGAAGGAGGAGAAAGTGGAAGCAGGGGAGACAGGACGAGCAGTGTGGAGACCCTGGATGTGCAAAGCACAGGAGCAAGGCCTGTGGTGGGCAGGGCGGGCCCTGTGGCTGGCCCTCAGAGTCTCCAAGCTATTGGAGCACAGATCAGGACTGCAGGCTGGAGGTGTTGAAGAGGACCTGCAGCTCACCTAAGGCAGGTGACCCCAGCCCTGTCCTCCAGTCTCTTGGTGATTTAGTTTTCTCATGAATCCGGTCCAGTCTCCCTGGCACAGGAGCTGACACCTGTTTACTGAATGACCCCAGTGCCCTACACTGGTTTGCTAATGTCCTTTGTATAATATAGAGCAAGAAATGGATATAATTTCTTCAGCTGAAGGGAGGGGCTTCTCTAGCTGTAGTATAGGTGACACCCCTCTGAGCTTGTGAGATAGCACAATTCTTTTTGTGCCGTTGGAGACCACGTCCTTGTTTTGCTATCAAATTTGTTCCATCATTTCAGCTTGTGGTCAGCTAAGACCTTTAGATCACTTTCGTAGGAGCTTTTGATATGTCATGAAATGAATTCCATTGTTGTTGAGAGCTGGGCTCTGCTTCTTCACACTTAGGTGGTTCTGCCCCTAATCCTGCCACTAGCTACGGCTTATCCCTATTGGTGCTCTCCAAGGCTCCCTAGGGATTTGAGGTGTATCTTTGCCTCACTCTACCTGTGACGGGGCCTGAAATATCACTGTGCTTTTTCTTTCTTCTTTGGAAATCCCGATTAAAAATGTGAATGTTCTCTAAGCAGGAGATGGCCTGAATTAGGTCAGTTTTTCCCAAATTCCAGTCATGTGGGCGTCACAGGCTGCATGCCTCGGGATCTTATGGATTTAACATCACTCTCGCAGTGGGCCCGCCCTCGGGTTTGTACCGTGCAGTGCCCAAAGAAGCCATGACCGCACAGTGATGTTTTTCGTAACTATGGTCCTAGGGTGCTGCCTTCCCCACCTCCGCCCGCAGGCTGGGGTGCTCTGCACTCCCCGTGGAGGGAGGGCAGTGGCCAACTCCCCTCCCAGGCTCAATGTTTCACCCTCCTTTACAGTTCCTCCCAGAAAGAGGTGGGCGCCCCATGCCTGGTAGCACTTAGACCAGTGGAATTGGGCTGAGGCGCTGGTGGCCCCCTTTGAGGCATAGGCCCTGAAAGCACAGGTCTCCTCTGTGAGCAGCCCATCCTCACCACATGGCCTCCAGGCCGCAGGCGTGTGGGGTAAGCCCATGCTTCTGTTGTGTGAGCTCCTGTGGTGGTTGTGCTGTGTCGCTGCAGCCACGGCTGACCCACATTGGTCCTGGGGGGCTCTGATAGGGATGGTCCAGGGAAGGACATGCAGGGCCACTCCTACAGGAGACAACTCCAGGCCTGCACACTGCCTTGTGAACTGTGATGCTGGAGATGGGACCCTGGGCTCCAGCTCCACCTTGGCCATAGGCATGCTGGTGGTTTTGAGCCGGATTTCACCCTCTCTGATCCTGTTTTCCCACTTGCAGAACAAGAAGGTTGGACTTGGTCTCTGACATCTGGTTATCCTGATCTGCTCTTGCTCCATCTAGCAACTTCTGGTCAACTTGACTATGTGTGACACCTCGGGGTGATGCCCCTCCACACACAGCAGAGATTACTTCCTGGTGACGGTTTTAATCATGGCCCCACACTGTCTCATATAATAGCATTTAGACAGTTATAATAGCTGTCTCCAAATAATAGCATATATCAACTTCCATTGAGGCTACAGTACTCCATATGGATTACATCCTCAAGGCAAGTTTGTTGTGGTCCCACTGTGTGGATGGAAAGATTGAGCCAAGGGGGCTAAATGACTTAACAGAGCTTGAACCAAGGAGGTGATGCCTGTCTAGTTCCAATGTCTTTTTCCCAATCACCTCTCCCTGGGATGTTTGAGGCCTGGTCGTGGTGCTCTGCTTCCCTGGTGGCTCAGACTACGGTAAAGCGTCTGCAGAGGCTCTGTTTTAGCCTCCTTTGGCTGTCACAACAGAGCAACACAGAACCACAGAAAGTTATCCTCCCGCTGTTCTGGAGTTCAGAAGTCTGAGATTAAGGTGTCAGCTGGGTTCAGACAGCAAAGAATCCACTTGCAATGCAGGAGAACTGGGTCAGATCTCTGGGTTGGGAAGATCCCCTGGAGGAGGGCATGGCAACCCACTCCAGTATTCTTGCCTGGAGGATCCCATGGACAGGGGAGCCTGGCGGGCTACAGACCATAGGGTTGCAAAGAGTCGGACACGACTGAAGCGCCTAAGCACACAAGCACACAGCTCAACACTTAACAGCCCTCAGCATGGATATTGGTGCTGCAGGCACAGCCCTGGCTGTTTTTTGGCCACTAGGGGAGTAGGGGCACCCTCTTGGTGGGATATCCACATGTTCTCCTTAGGAATCCATGTTTGCAGTGGGCTGAGCCTTGGGTGGCCTTTAGGGAGAAAGGAAGGGACAGGGCTGTGTGGGAGTGTCACCACTTTGCCAGAGAAGAGGAAGGGGCTATTTACTTACAGGCTTTCCTGGAACAGCCCCCTAGAACTGTAGAAAATGCTGTCTCTGGGGCAGGGGCTGAATGAGAGGGTACAGAGGTGAGGACATGTCCTCGATGGCCTGCCAGCGTGTACAGTTTGATTATGGACCACGAAAAAGAATTGCAAAAACGATTTAAAAAAATTTTTTTTCATTAAAAATAGCTCCAAACTTTAAAAAACAGGACCTACCAGGTAGGCAGGGTGAGGAGCCAGTGAACTAATGGATGGAAACACCACTGGCCTGGCCCCTGCTTGCAGTGCTATTATTAGCTAACGGCCCGTGCTGGCCTCTGAGGTGGCTCCAGGCTCGGCAGCCTTGGCTGAGCAGAGATGGACCAGGCCCCTCCATCCTTGTCCAAGGAAGCCCTTGGAGCCAGCATGGCCTGGCTTGGCCTGACGTCGATGAATTCAGGGGATAGGTCGATGGAGGGGGGCCTCCTAATGGGCAGGCCCCACTCCTCCCAGAGGCTCCTGTGGCCTCTGGACAGGTGTGAGAGCCCCTAGGCCTCCCGCCTTCACACAGCCTTTTCCGGCCCTGCCAGCTCTGCTGCCAGGCCAGGCAGCCCTCGGGCCTTGGCAGCCCTGTGAAACCTCCAGCTGGGCGGATGATGGATGGGGCCGCGTCAGCACTGGCCTGAGAGTGGATTTTGTGTGTGTGTGACATTTATTTACTGTCCGTATAAACACTAACACCTATGAAGCATGCTCCCCGTGTGATAGCTTGGCTGAAGGCAGCTCTTAAATACATAAATTATGCACACCTCGCTAATGAAGGACCTGACAACCGGGAAGTTCTATTTACCACGGGCCGAGTTTCCATATAAAACCCGGCACCAGCGAGCCAGGATTTGTGCACGATCACAGTCCTGCCTGTTCAGACTCCGACTCATTTCTTTCTTCTTTTAAAAAAAATCTCTCCTATGTCTTCTTTTTTATTTCCCCCTTTTAAAGGTTTGACATAAAACCGAAGTCGATGTGTAACTTTGCTGCCTGGAGCACACGTAGGAAGCCAGCCCATCTGGCGCGGGCTTCTCTGACGGGCGTGTGCGAGAACAATATGTGGTTTGACAAATTTCAAGGCAGGCTTATGAAAACATAACAGTGGCGCAGCCGTCGCGGTGAATGCCTGTCCACCTGCGGGCGCGGGCAGGGGTGCCAGGCCCATGAGTCAGGGTGCCCGGTGGGGGATTAGGAGGCCTCGTGTAAATCACCGTCGTCCTGCACGTGTCGACACAGCAGCGTCGTTGTTCCTGAGACCTGTCTCCACCAGCAGGGTGCAGCTGTCCTCGCGGGGGTGGGAGGCGGGGTGTGTCCTTCCTCAGGGAGCCTTGAGACACTCCAGGTAGGGTGAACCTCCCGCCCGACCTCTCTGGAGACTCAGTCTTCTCATCTGAGAAACGGGTGCATGTGGTGGACCATGGCTTCAGCTGAGCCTGTCTCGAGGGCCCAGGCTTGTGAGGCTGCTGGGAGAGGCATGGGGGTTTGGCCTCCAGGCGGTCTTGTCCTGAGGACTCCAGCCAATCATCGTGGGCACATTCCAGGGCTGCCATATACTGCGTGGCCTCAGTATATGTGGCCTTTCTGTGCCTTGGTTTCTCCGCTTGAAAAGTGGAGGTGGTAACAACACCTGCCTCTAAGGGGCGCTGTCAGCAAGCACTCCCCTCGCTGGGCCAGACCCAGAGTGGCTAGGCTATCTGCTAGGGGATTCTGGGTGCTTCATGTGGGGCTGGGGAAGCAGGGGGAGGCTGTGGCCTGCTCTGTGACCAGCCTCTGAGGGGTGTGTGTATGGGGAGGGGTGGAGTTGCTCCAGGTGCCTGGCACCAGCTGACCCTATCTTTATGGACGGCATCAGCCATCCTGAGAATCCTAGGAGGGGGTGTGGATGGTTCCTGCAACACTGGGATCCCCAGCCACGGTAGATTGTTCCAGTCTCCTTGCCTGGGCCACAGCTTGTGGGACATATCTTCTCTGGCACATTCCACCAGCCATGTCTGGGGCCCCCAACCAGGGTGGGGTGGAGTCTGACTCTGTCTGGGTCTCTGGGCTTCTTATACAGAAAGGGTTCGGTAAATGTCACAGGACAGGTAGGGGGCAGGAGGTATGACGTGAGCAGATGTGCAGTGTGGGAGTTATGGGCACCCTCCTTTGCCTTTACTGGGATGGAGCTTCCTGGCCACAGGAGGATCCCCTCCTTAAGGGACATTGTTCCCCATGCCCTGCTGCTGGGCCCACAAGGACTTTGCAGAGCTGGATAGTGGTTCCTCCCCAACCCTAGACCTAGTGGGCCCCAGTTGCTCTCTATTCTGCTCCTTACTTCTGGGAAAGTTGCTTCATTTTCTGGAGTCCCTGTCTCCCCTCTACCAAGTGGGGTTAGTGAAGCCCACAGGGAGGCCTGCTGCAGCCAGGGCAGGTCTGAGAGGCTGTGGGTGTGGTCAGGGCACTCAGGTTGCCGGGCTCATCAGCAAAGTCACGGAGGGCTTCCTGGAGGAGGGGATGGCCGTAGTGAGCCAACAGCTCTACACTGGCCTGCAAGAGAGTTTGTAGACCGCTCCAAGGCTCAGGCTGGGGAGAGGTTGTAAATTGCCAAGGTCACAGGAGTGAAACAGGAAGCGAGGCCCTGTTCTGAGCAGCCCAGGCTGCTGGGACACTGGCTTAGGGGCCCAAGGAGCAGGGCCACGTGCCACCAGCTTTATTAAATTCATATTTCCACCTCTGTCCCACACAAATATCTGTATTTACCATCAACTTCGGCAGTATTTATTTTCTAAAGTAGTTCTGTTTAAACAAGGAGTTTCTCTCTTAAATTCATCGACTCCAATTTCCTGTGGACCCCAGCCCTCCACGGAGCTGACATTAATCATTTGCATGACTGCAGGTTCTGTGGCCATGAGGCCTCCGGCAGGCGGCATCCATGGCGCCGGGCTTTGCCATGGCTTTCCCTGACTTTTCCTATTACAGTAGGGGGGCATGGGTTGGAAATTGAATGCCCCACCCTGTCCAGCTCCTCGCTGTGCCTATCTCACCCTCAGGTAACCATAGGTGGAGTGTGGCTGGGTAGGGTGGGGGCAGAGTGGAGGGGGCCAGCACAGCAGCTCCTGGCTTCCACTCTGGCCACGTGATTCCTTTGAGCATCCTGGCTTAGACCTTAGGCATCGGAACTTAGACCCCAGAGGGCTATCTGCATCCAATGCTGGTCCCATCATGGACAGTCTTTATGCCTCAGTTTGCTCATCTGTGAAATGGAACACTACACAACCATCCTGTCTTGCTGGGACTGAATTAATGCATGTGAGGATGGCCATGGGCTGTGACTTGTGTTGTTATGATGTTTGGTGCCACTTGGTGACTGGCAGGATCCTCAGGCACAGTGCTACCCTACAGCAGGTGGGGGTCATCCCAGTCTTCTTCCCAGTGGTATTCCCTGGACAAGTCTTCCTGCCAAGTAAGATGCTCTTGTCTCATCTCCCTAGGGGAAGGGCAAGTGCACGCATCCCAGGAGTCTTGCACTGCCTGCTGGCGCCTGAGCCCTAAAGCCCTTTGGAATCTCCAAGTATGAGGGGTAACCCTGGGCCATGCTGCCACCTTACCCTGCTCCAGCTGGATTGCCATGCTGGCCCGATTGTTTCTATGGGGCATCTCTATGCAGTGATTTGGAGTTGTGTTGTGGGCCATGACAGCCCAGGGAGCTTGACTGCCCACAGCAGCAGGCAGGGGCTGACCTGGAAGGTTAACAGATGAGGGGAGGCCCAAGTGTTGGGTTTGGAAGAAGATAGTAACTGGGTCAGCCCCAGGAGACTGATGGTAAGGATGACAGAAACAGCTCCCTGAGCTGAGGCTTTGTGACCCCTTATGGTATGCTAGGCACTGTGCCATCGAGTCACACATCAGCCCCTATTAGTCTATTGTACAGATGGGGAAACTGAGGCCAGAGCCAGTGAGTAGCTTGTGGGTGGGGGAGCTGGGAGTCAGAAGCCTGACTTTGGAACCAGGTGGCTGGCTCTGCTCCTGTCAGCTGCACATGGTCCTCGAGTGCGGATGCCTCAGGAAGAGGATCTCAGAGTTCTGCTTCCTGGTGAGATTTCAGGGAAGATGAGCCTCTGGCTACACGGCTACTTCTTCATAGTGGGAAAGCAGGCGCTGGAGCATCCACAACGATTATCTCCAAGGGCACTGGGGATTTGGAAAGGAACCCAAGTGTCATCTTCAGAACAAGGTGCCATGGATTCTGGCTGACCCAATCTCCTGTCCACCAAAAGGGCTAAATAATACCTAAAAGTCATCAGTCCTATCCAAGCCACTTACTTTGCAGATGAGAGAAACTGAAGTCCAGAGCAGGTGTGGAAGTTGAACCAAACTTCCAGAGTGCATGCCCTCGCTGCCGCTCACCCGTAACCCCTCCCAGAGCTTCCATTTAAGGCACCAAGGACAGTGGCTATTTCTCAGTTTACATTCCTCTTCCCCATCTCTCTGGTCAATGCTCCAGAGATGAGTGGAGACCTGTATCAGTCAGATGTAAAAAACTACCCCAAGACACCAACAATAATTTAATTGCTCCAGATTCTGAAATTTGGGTGAAAGAAAAGTGAAAGTGAAAGTCACTTAGTCATATCTGACTCTATGATCCTATGGACTGTAGGCTTCCATGCTCCTCTGTCCATGGAATTCTCCAGGCCAGAATACTGGAGTGAGTAGCCATTCCCTTCTCCAGGGGCACTTCCCAACCCAGGGATCTAACCCAGGTCTCCTGCACTGCAGGCGGATTCTTAACCATCTCAGCCATCAGGGAAGAGTGGAGCAATTTATCTCTGCTCGATATGGCAACCTAATCTTTCCAAGATGATCCCATTCACAGCCTGGTGCCTTGTTGCAGGGCTGGGGCTGTCTGCCAACCTCTCCATACTCTCTCCTCTCCAGAGCCCTTCTCACCACACAGCTTTGTGTCTTGCTAGGGCCCAGGAAAGCTTCTGGTCCTGGTTATCTGGGAGGCTGAAAGGGAACATTCTAGGAAGCAGGCATGGGAAAAACAAAGCCCCAGAAGGCCCAGTCTGCAGGGATGAGGTCCTTCCCTCCACCTTCCATTGGACAAAGCAAGTCATGAGGCGAGTCTAGACATGAGGGGAGAGGAAATGGCATTGCACTCCAGGGAGGGATGGTTGTGGGGACAGAGAGGAGGAATGTCTGGCTTGTCTCTGTAGAGAAAGTCTATGTGGCCAGCCATTTCAGCAACTGTTCTGTTGGTGTCAGAATTAAGGACAGTCTTTTAAGGAAGGCAAGGACAAGGTCAGGTCTGGATTTGACACAGGGTCTTTGGGGCCGGCATGGGAGTGGGGTGGGTTGGGCTAGAGTGGGGAGAAGCAGAGGGACTTCAATGGATTGAATCATGTCCCCAAATCTCCCATTGAAGCCCACCCTCCAATGTGACTGTATTAGAGATGGAGCCTGTAAGGAGTGATTCAGACTCAATGAGGTCAGAACAGAAGTCCCTGATCCCATAGGACTAGTGTCCTAATAGGAAGAGCCTCTCTCTTTCTGCCATGTGAGGATGCAGCAAGAAGGTGGCTGTCCACAAGCCAGGAAGAGAGTCCTCACTAGATCCTTGATCCTGGACTTCCAGCTTGCAGAACTGTGAGGAAGAAATGTTTGTAGTTTAAGTCCCAGCCTGTGGTGCTCTGTTAGAATGGCCCAAGCTGCCTGAGATAAGTGCATTCTTGTGTGGGGCTCCTTCCTCAGCCTGCATCATCTCTGACGCCATGACGTGGGACACGTTTGTTGGTTTGTGGCCACCATAGCGGGTGGGGATCCCACCTAACTCCTCTTGGGCCCCCATGTTCCTGCCCCAGGGCTGGAGAAAGCGACCTCAGCCTATGCTGGTCAGTGGCTTCATACTGGTCACAGTGGCTGGGTGGGTGGTCAGCATGCCCTTCCAGGCCATAGGGAAGGGAAACTGAGTCTTGACGCCATCTCTTGAACCCTGGGTCCAACCAGGCCTCTAGCTACTTCCTCGGTCCCTTTGTATCTGAGTGAGTTTGTATCCTCATCACCAGCCTCTGTTCCAGTTGTCCCCACCAGAGTGACTGTTTTTCAGTGAATATTATCTAAGCTCACCCTTAGAATAGTCATATCTGCAGCACAGACACTGCTGTGGTCCCCATTTACACCTGGGGACTGTTGTGACAATTATCCTCTCCCAGTTCTGGAGGCTAGAAGTCTGAGATCGAGATGTCGCAGGCTGTGCTCCCTCTGATAGCTCCAGGGGAGGGTTGTTCCTGCCTCTTCCAGCTTCTGGGGGCTTCAGGTATCCCAGGGCTTGTGACTGCATCACTCCAATTTCTGCCTCCATTGCCCCATTACCTCTCCCTGCGTATACTTGTGTGTCCTCATCTCCTCTAAGGACATCATTCATTGGATTTGGGCCCCACCTTACTCCAGGACAGCCTTGTCTTAAATAACTACATATGCAAAGACATTGCTTCCTAATAAGATCATGTTCTTGGATTCTAGGTGGACATAACTATTCCACACACTATGGAGTGAGGGGGGACACTATTCCACACACTATGGAGTCTGAACCCAGAAATGGCCCTCTCCAGCCACGCAGATCTGGGATTTACACAGGACCAGTGGACACCCTACCTGCTCTGCCCTCACAGGAAACTTCCCACACCCCCTCTTGGGGTACTTAAAATCAAATGGTGGCTCCTGGTGCTTCTGGCCCCCAGCTACCCTCTTTGCCCTGAGCTGTCAGTCCTGTGGAGTAATATAAGTAGAGTGACATCCAAGTGGCATTGTGGGAGTGGAGAGTGGCTGCCCTGGCTCCACATCGGGCGAGGACTCTGCTCCTTCCACCAGTCCCTAGGCCATAGTAGACACGGCCTCAGACAGGGATGTGCAGGCATGGAGTGGGCGCCACTTCTCTGAAACTTGCAGACAGAGTGTGTAGGGTCCTGGGAACACGTGGCTCTTAAGCCACCACTGAAGCCCACAGCACCAGATTTTTCTTTTTGTTAATTGGAAAATAAAAATTGTATATATTTAAGGTATACAATGTGATGTTTTGATATATTTATACATTGTGAAATGACTACTACAATCAAACTAATTAACATCCTCCTCACCTCATACAGTTACCTTTGTATGTGTGTGCGTATGTGTGTGTGTGTGAGTATGTGTGTGGTGAGAACACTTGTGATCTAACCTCTCGGCACATTTCAGCCACTCAGCCTTTTCTCTTCCATTATTTGGTTGAGGGCTGCATTCAATTACACGAGTAAAACTTCTAGGCATTCTCTCTCTAAAAAATTAAACCCTACAAATTAAGATTCATGGCTCCACAAATGGCCACAGCCCTCTAATCAGGGTCCCACCTCCACAGGTGTCCACCTTTGTCTGTTTGGAGTACATCCTTTTGGCCATTAAAACTTGCCTTTATTTATATTCATGTATATATGTAGAAAACACATAGTATTGCTTTATGGTGCTTAGCTTTTTTTGTTGAAATTTTCAAATACAATAGTTTGAAGAGTGCTATACCCACTGTGCTGCTCCACCAAGCTCCTCTCATGACCGCTCTTGGCGCCTCCATATCCCTGCCCCCAGTGACTTGCTCCAAGCAAATCTCAGGCACCGCCATCTCATTTGCAGTCATCTCAGTATGTTGCTGTCTCCCCGAGGTAGGTCTCCTCTCCCCTTTAACACCACCACTCCATCAGCACACTTAACAAAATTAGCAGTCATGCCTTAATATCATCTAATGCCCCATCAGTCTTCAAATTTCCCCGATTGTTCAAAAAATGTCTTCCTGCGATTAGTTTGTTTGACTCGGGATTTGCTGGGCTGTCAAAGGCCTCCATGGGATCACGTTTCCACACTTCACTGTGCAGGTTGCTTCCTCCACTCCCCATTGCGTCTCAGAGATCCATCCTGTCCAAACCTGCAGAAAACCTCGGAGGGTTTCCTAATTTATTTAGTCACACCTCTATTGATGAAGGCACATTTAGGCTGGTCTGGGGGTTTTGCTACAAAAACAAGGCTGCAATTAACATTCTTGTCCTGTTCTTTCTGTGTCCTCTGAGTGTTTTTCTAGGGACAATGGCTGTCTCTTGGGCAAACTGTTTCCCTTCTCTGAGCCTTGGTTTCCCTTTGGTGAAAGGCGGAAATGCCTACATTCTGTCAGCATGGATATTCAGGAGGTCTCCCTGAAATCACCCACTATGACCTCTCATTTTTCCCTGTGACAGGAGAGGAGGTACTTTGCCACAACTTGGAGGCACTGTTACCGCATGTCCCAGACACAGGGGCTCAGTGGCAAGGACCTAAGTGTCTGATGAAGCTCCGTTCCATCATCTGGGCTGCTTGCTGTTCCAGCCTCTCCTGGATGACTCCGGCAGGATCTGCACTGGTTTCCCATAGCTGCTTTAGAAAAACAACACAATTAGGGTGGCAGGGGGCTTACAACTGAAGTGTATCTTTTCCCAGTTTTGGAGGAGGGAAGTCTGAAATCAAGCTATCAGCAGAGCCATGCTCCCTCTAGAGGCTCTGTGAGGACCCTTCTTGCCTCTTCCAGTTTCTGGTGGCCCCAGTCACCCCCTGGATTACAGCCTCATCACTACAACCTCTGCCTCTGTTGTCATGCGACCTTTCCCTGTCTGTATGTGTCTGTGTCCTTTTATAAGGACACCAGTCATTGGAATTAGGGCCCACCAGGACAATCCGGGATGATCTCATCTCAAGATCCTTAATTCATTAACTTGCCAAGACTCTATTTGCAAGTAAGGTCACACTCAGAAACACTGAGCAGGTGTGACGTTTGGAAGGACACCATTCCACCTCTTCGTGGTGTGTCACAGAGAATTTTGGCCTCAACCACTGGGGAATCTGGGAGGCTTGGGAAGTTTGCACAGCCTCAGGGAAGGACGCGTGCTTCTCCCAGGCAGGAACCCTTCAAGTCCTGCCTGTGTCCATTTTCTAAGCTGCACAAGGAGCTGCCACACACTGAGTGATCACAATAGCACACTGATGATCTCATGGTCTCCGTGGTTGGAAGCCCAGGAGCAGCTTAGGTGGAGCTCTGCTTAGGGTCTCCAGACTTAACGTCTTTATGTCTCCCAGGACTGCAGTCTCATATGGGACTCTGGTCCTTTCCGAGCTCCCTGTGGTTGGCAGAATTCAGGTCCATGCAGCCGTGGATGAGGTTGTCTGCCAGGAACAGCTCTTCTTCCCAGAGGCCACTCAAGTAGCCATGTGGCCCCCAGAAATAGTCTTGGCTGTCCATGCCTTCCCAGGCCAGCAGAAGGGCATCTATCTCTCTGGCGCTTCATATTCTTTTAAAGCCCTCCCCTCCAGTTAGTTTAGGCCCACCCTCAAGACAGTCTGTTCAGTAACCGGTTCACGGTTCTGTCACAGTCACAGAAGGGGACTCTGGGGTAGGCTCTGGGCCATCTCAGGATCCTGCTCACCATAGTGCGTGAGAGGAGGGGCTGGGGGAGCTTCAGCAGTGAGGACTGAGTGGGTGCAGGAGCTAGGAGGAAGTGGCCAAAGAGGTGATATTGTTCCACAGAAGTCACAGAAAGGGACCAGCAAAGGTATCTCCTCACATGCCCACAGATTTGCCCTGAGAGTCCACTTCACCCACCTCCAGGCTTGGGAGAGTGACGCCACCGGCAAAAGAACTCACCGCTTTCCCCCTATCGCACCCCCACTGTTATACTCTGTCTGGGCAGCCGGTGAGCAGGAGGCAAATCCACCTGGTGCCTGCAAGAAGATGGTGCCTCACAGGTCAAGTTCAGAGCTTTCACTGTCCTACAGGATGGAACATTCTAATCTCTGAACTATCTCCATTCCTAGAAGACAGACAAGGAGTTTGGTATTGGGACATGCAAAGGTGTAGTGAGAAAATTCCACATGTTCGTCAAAGGCCATTTTCTTTCCCCATCGCATGAGGAGAGCCTTTCCCTGGTCTCTGCAATCCCAGGGCTGGTTCTAGCCACTACAGGGTGGGCAGGGGAGATGTGTGCCTTTCCTGGCTTGGCCCCCAAATCTCTGCACCCTCTCTCTCTTATCATCTCTTGACCCTTGCACAGGACCCAATCAAGGATGCTAAGGCTTTGAGATGCTAAAGTCACCAGGTGGAAGGAGGCTGGCTCCCCAGTTACCACATAAGTAAGGGAAGGAAATTGCAGCAGAGTCACGAGGAGGGTCCCAGAAGCCTGAGGAGATGAGGCTCCAAAGGTCGAAGGGCAGGTAGGAAGGAGGTCATCAGGCCAGGGCACACAGCCCCCAGGGCGGCCCCCACCTCCTCTATCTCCCTGTGCGGGGCCCAGTCAGGCCCCCGCAGGAGGTAGAGAATTGCAGGAATGAGTTGACTGAGAGTGACAACAGGAAGTTAAGAAACCTGCCTGGGATTTCCTGGCCTGGTAGGAAGGCAGTGGAGGGCAGCAAAGATGGAGAAACTGAGGCTCAGAGAGGTCTCTGGCAGCCCCTACTCTGAGCTCACAGGATGGCAGGCCCCCCACACTGCTGAGTCTTGCCATGGAGCCCTGGTAACTCAGCGCAGCCAGGGCTGCTCTCCCAGAGAACATGTCCATGCCCAGCTCTGCGGTTGTCTCGAGGAGTCAGTGGAGCCTTGGACACAGATGCCCCCGCTGTTTTGTTCTCATGCACTGCTTTGTGACCCTGAGTTCAGTAGCACCCTTTCTTTAAATAAGGCTCTGGAAGCTTCCAGTACTTTCAAACTTTTGACCTCATGGAACACATGTCATCTGCAGGACAGGATGATACCCAAGGCCCATAGGGGAGGGGAGACCTGAGTTTCCACACTTCGGGGCTGAGTCTCCCACAGTCCCCTGCCCACCTGGAGAGGGGAGACAGACACTCTCCAGGATGGCCCCTCTCCTGCCCCCACTCATCACATTCTTTTCCCATGACATCACCTGGCGCAGGCAGGTGGCAACCCAAAGCCCCAGTGGCAGGCGGACAAAGGACAGGGATTAGGCCTGAATGACAGGCCCGACAGCGCCTTGGGTGAATCCCTGTTGGGGCTGCCTCTTCCCCGAGTGAGTGGGAAGGGCCTTGCCCCGAGACGCAGTAATAGCTGGGTGTCTGTCATCATCCCTCCCAGGGTGGCCCCAGGCCTCGGGAACACACATCATCCTCTCCTGGCTGCTCTACTGCTCCGAGAGCCCTAGTATCTGTGCCAGAGTCACGAGCTGGAGACGTGCAACACAAAGACCTGAACCCAGGGCTGTAACCCCAAGTGCACACCTCCCTTGCACCAACATACTGCCCCAAGTTCTTCTGGAGGTTACCTAGGCAAGCAGTGTCTGTCTCCATTTTGCAGATGAGCAAAACTGAGTCAGCCTGCCACTAGGTCCCCATGATGCCTGCTGGATGGAGGCTGGAGTTTGGGCCATCACTGTAAGGTCCTGGCTGGTGGGGGGGGGTGGGGTTGGGGTGTGCCCTCAGGTATTAAAGAGCAGAGACATTATTTTGCCAACAAAGGTCCATATAGTAAAAGCTATGGTTTTTCCAGTAGTCTGTATAGATTGGAGAAGGCAATGGCACCCCACTCCAGTACTCTTGCCTGGAAAATCCCACGGACGGAGGAGCCTGGTAGGCTGCAGTCCATGGGGTCGTGAAGAGTTGGACACGACTGAGTGACTTCACTTTTCACTTTCATGCATTGGAAAAGGAAATGGCAACCCACTCCAGTGTTTTTGCCTGGAGAATCCAGGGACAGGGGAGCCTGGTAGGCTGCCGTCTATGGGGTCACACAGAGTCGGACACGACTGAAGCGACTTAGTAGCAGCAGCATGTATAGATGTGAGAGTTGGACCATAAAGAAGGCTGAGCGCCAAAGAAGTGATGCTTTTGAATTGATGTTGGAGAAGACTCTTGAGAGTCCCTTGGACTGAAAGGAGATCCAGCCAGTCAATCCTAAAGGAAATCAGTCCTGAATATGCATTGGAAGGACTGATGCTGAAGCTGAAGCTCCAGTACTCTGGCCATCTGATGCACTCATTAGAGAGAGACCACTCATTAGAAAAGACCCTGATGCTGGGAAAAATTGGAGGCAGGAGGAGAAGGGGATGACAGAGGATGAAATGGTTGGATGGCATCATCGACTCAGTGGACATGAGTTTGAACAAGCTCTGGGAAACAGTGAAGGACTGGGAAGCCTGGCATGCTGCGGCCCCTGGGGTCTCAAAGAGTTGGACATGACTGAGTGACTGGACAACAACAGATCAGGTCGTGGTCCTGAGTGTCCATCCAGCTCTGGGGAATATGTCTTCCCTAGGAGACTGGGGTGAAGGCCAGAAGCCCAGGTGGTTCTTTTGGCATGAGTCTTGCCTGTAATGGGGAGAAAAGGTTCCCAGCTCCAGTGCGTTGGAAGGGAGGTCAGCCCCTGAGACCAGCTGCCACATTCGGTGCGTCAAAGTCGACTCGTGACAACAAGGATGCTCCTGGCCATCTTGCTCGGGTCCCAGAGTTCCCTGGATCTGTGTCCCTTTGTAAAAGGTGGCAACCATTCCTGTCTCACTGGACTAAGGTAGAGAGACAACTAGCGACTTTGGACACAGGCACTGAAGCAAAGGGATGCTTGGCAAGATGATAATTGCCCGCCTCACTCTGGCTCCTCCTTTCCTTCTCTCCACTGGCCCTTCATCCTACACCTCTCTTGTCCCCTCCTTTTCCTTCTCTTCCCTATCACCCCATTCCCCCACAGCCACTCCCCTGATAATGACTCCAGTCTTGGACTCAAAATCCCTCAAAGATGAACAGCCTCCCAGGGCTTCTTAGTGGCTGAACACCGCTGCCTATGGTAAAGTTTCTTCATGGGTCTCCAGGAATCCCAAGCTGGGCTCAGCCATGAGGGATTGGCTCAGCTGGAGCCCAGGAGCAGGCATGGTGGGCATCAGGACATCCTCCTGGGGGCCACACCACAACCCAGGCCAGCCCTGCCCCCAACGGTCATCAGGACCCCGACTCCTTCCCCACTGAGTCTCTGCCCACCTCTGGTCCCTCAGTCTCTCTTCTCAGCCACTGATGAGACAGATGAGGGTGAGTGGTGGAGCCAAGGAAGGTCTGCAATGGTGTCCTTCAGCCACACTGCCAGCCTCTCTCTCACTGGGAGAGGAACGATTCTTTAGGTAGTACAGAAAGTGAATACAGAGGTCATCCTAAACAAACCTGCTCCTGACCAAACTATCACAGATGCCACAGCGGGTCCAGCCAAGATCAGTTAAGACCAGGAGAACCGACTGACCAGTAGATTCACGAGCAGACGTAACCACCTGCTGGTTCTGGGTATGGAAGGAATGAGCACAGGGAGGAGTGCAGGAGAGCATGGCCTTCCGGATCAGAAGTGGAGGGTGAAGCGGCTGGGTAGGCAGAAGCAGGATCCCCAGGGTCTTGGGTGTCTTGTCCAGAGGGCACCAGTTTGAGCAGCACAGAAACAAAGCTGTGGGATCTGGCAGATGGCATGGAAGATGGAATTGAAGGGGATACTGTGGAGTGGATGGATCAGTCAAAGGAATTAGGGTGCTCATCCTAAGAGCCTCCTCTCCTGGGGCCCTGGGGAACGTCAGTGGTAAACTGAGGCAGAGTTCTAGAGGCAGATGAGGTGGAAGAGAGAGAGGAGGCCATGGCTGGGGGCCCCATGGGAGGAGGGCTTGGGCAGCAAGGGACCCATCCAGGGTCATTGGCCTGGGCCCAGTGGGTCCCCTGCCCAAGTGGGCTGAGCTTCCTGGGAAAGAAGAGGCTGCCTCAGGGGTCCTGACTGAGAGATTCCCCACCTCCAGCTTGAACATGCAAAGTCAGAGACCTCCCAGGAGAGCTGTAAAACAGAACCACAACTCATTACTCCCTGGACTCTGGAGAAACGCATGGTCCCAAATAGGCTCATATGCATAAGCTCTATGACCATTTCACAGTCAGAGAGACTGAGATTCAGAGAAGTGGGATAACCTGCCTAATATCAAACAGATGGTCCAGAAGGGAAGGGCTCTGATTGGAGGATGTCTGTCCCTGAGGGTTGGGGTTGAGACTGTTGTGGCTGTGCCCCAAGGTGGCTTTGCGTGGGGAGGGAGAGCTGGATCCCACAGCTCACCCCTCTTCTTCCCATCCCGGCTCCACCCTGAATGGCAGGAGCTGGGGAGTGATGTTACGACTTGGAAAGCGTTAGACCACACGAGAAACCAATTTTTGCCTCCACTTATGTAAAATAAAATAAAATAAAATAACCCTGAAGCATTTGAAGTTCTGCCCGCCTTGGCTGCCTTCCCTGGGGGCTGGCTTGGAACCACCTCAGACTTGGGTCCTCAGAATGCCCTTTCCTTGTGTGCCCCAGGCTGGCTCTGACGGGCCCCCCCGTCCTGCCAGGCTACTGACAAGCCCAACCCCAGCCCCGAAAACCGGGCAAGCCTGAGAACACAGTTTCTTACTCTCAGGATACACGAACAACAGACTCTTACAGCCTTGGGAAGTTCAGAGTCCTTTAGGATTTCAGGTCCCTCCCATCTAAGAGGGGGTCTCCCATGCATGCCCAGTGAACATGTCCTGTCCTACCAAGAGACTGGGGTGTCAGGGCCCCGAGTCAGATGAGGAGTGGATGCCTTGACTAGGTCCTGCTTCTGCTCTCTTGTCTGCTGTGCGCTCACAAGGTCCCGACCCTGTGCCCAAGGAGACCCTCCTCTCCATTCAGCTGCATTGATTTTCTTTGGGTGCTGAGTAGTCCCCTGTATAGGCCCGTTTCTGGCCTGGGAAATGAGTGGCAAATAACCCTGCCTACAGGCCTGTTTAGGTCGCCCAGTCCGTGGTGCTTTTTTATGCAGCCTCAAGAAACAAATTCTCTCTCAGCCTTCTGCAGGGATAAAGCTGCTCTGGATCTGATCCACCCTTCTTCTGATCTTGCCTGAGGCCATCTGATGGATTAGGAGAGTTTACTAGGCACTGTCTCTCCAAGGCATCAAACTCACCTTCAATGTCTGAGTTGAGAAGCAGTTAGTCTTTTTAGTCACCTAGGCTCAGTTCTCTGGGCACTATCAACTCCTTTTCTATTCTGATAGCAGTCTGGCCAGTTCTATCCTGAGCTCCGTTCTTTTCTGTAGCCACTGCACAAGCACAGCCAGTTGCAACCCCACATGCTGGAGCATCTGCTTTCCTACCTCTTCTCCCAAAGCCACTCATTCAAAGTTTTCCTTGCAGCTGTAATCATGTGGGTCACCATCCTTCCAGCCTCTGATACGGATTTCAGCCCACCGCCTACCCAAACCCCCTGCACCAATACCACCATACCAGTGTCAGTCACCTACCCTTTAGCACCCCCAAGGCTTATTTCTCACGCCTGCCCCATCTCACACACAGGTTGGCTGGGGCTCTGCACCCCACAAGTCACTCATGGTTCCAGGCTTGACGACAGCTTCACTATCTTGCAGCAACACCTGTGATCACTTGGGTACTACAAACTGAAGAAAAAGAATGAGAAGGTGGAAGGCTGACTCTTCTCTGTTGCAGCCTGGAAGTGACCCTCATCACTATGTCCACAGGCCACAGGCCGAAACTAGTCCTATGGAACCACTGTTGCTGCTATTTAGTCTCTCAGTTATGTTAGACTCTTTTGCGACCCCTTGGACTTGAGCCCACCAGGCTCCTTTGTCCATGGGATTCCCCAGGCAAGAATACTGGAGAGGGTTGCCATTTCCTCCTCCAGGGGATAGTCTCAACCCAGGGACTGAATTTGCGTCTCCTGCATTGGCAGCCAGATTCTTTACCACCTGGGAAGCCCCCCGCAGACCTACCTGATCACAGAAAAGGGCTGAGAGTGTGGAGTGCTTGATGAACTCGGGCCATATTGTGTGGAAAGTCAGAAAGACACTCACAGAGGCAGGAGGCCCTGGGGACAGAGATGTGGTGGCCTAGGGCTACACTTTACTCTATCCCTTTGCAGCTCACTTCAGCCTCCTGAGTACAGTCCCTGGCTGTTGGGAGTCTCATCTCTGGATCTAGTCCTGAAGAAAAAAGGAAAACCAAAGGCCCCCACAGGGTCTGCTTTCCGAAGCCCTGGGTTTCCCACCTACCACCAGGATCACCAGGCTCCTGCCCTAGTACAAGAGGCAAGGCCTCTGTGGGGGAGGTGAGGTGGGTCTGCAGGGCTCTTCATCCTCTGCCCCCAGCCACAGGGTTTTGACTAGCCTTGCATTTCTCGAGGGACTGCCATGGAGTCAGGGTCCACATGTCTCTCCTGCCAGAAACTAAGAAGGGACTGTGACCCCGTTCTGCAGAAGGACGTCTCCATGGTATGCGCTCGGGCGGCCCAGATAAGTGCCCTGTGCGTGTTCTCACCAGGACCAGCCTTCAAGGCTGGCTACGAGGACCCTCCTGCTAGACGAGGACTGGGAAAAGGCCAAGGGGATGGCCCGGGTCACAGCTCCATAGGCCAGTTCCCATGTGGGGACAGGACCTACTCTCTGTCCACACCAGCCTGGATACCCTCTGCTAGGAGGGACCATCTAGTCCCCTTGCCCCTTCTCCAAAACTTGGCCCACTTCCTGGTCTCTCCCTCCAGGACCTTGTATTGTTTCAGACCCTGCACAGGTTCTGTTCTCCCAGACCTTCAGACCATGAAAGACAAAGACAGTTAGTACCATGAGGTAGAAATGGGGGTTGTGGGGTGGGCCCCTGGAAGACTTCCTGGAGGAGATGATAGTGGGTCCAATTAGAAGATGAGCAAGAGGGACCCTGCATAGGAATAGGGTGAGTGGGAGAGAATTCCTCATGGAGGAAGGAGGATGGGCAATGAGGTGTCTGGGGAGAGGGACCTTTACATCTTGGCAGATGGCTCCTCCCACCTATGGCCCTGACATTCCCTCCTGCCAAGTCCGTGGGACCCTACCTCTAAGCCCCAAATTCACCTGCTGTTCTTTTGCCTCCTGCCCCTTTTGCATCTGATTCCCCCTTGCTACCCTGCCTGGCCTCAAATTAATTGTCGCCTCCTATTTCACCCCTCTGGGCACCTGCCAGGGCAGGGGCTTCATCCCAGCTCCCCCATTACCCCCCTACCCCAGCCCCCACCTGCAGAGGAGAGAAGCACCCACCCTTCGCCTGCACAGGCCTCCTCCAGGCTGCGGAAACAGCCCATTACACCCGGTACCGATAATGGCCCCTCAATTGAATTAAGAGAGTTCATGGGAAGCCCAGGCATGAAATCCGTTTCCGTAAAAGTCCAAATTTGGGACAGTGGTAGGAACAGGGGGTGGGGAGGGGACCGCGGATCCACCAAAGAAAACACCCCCGTGCATTTGTTTCCAATTCGCCTTCCAGCACGCTTGCTCCCTCCCTGCTCTCCCAAGGACCTTGGGCGCTGGGCCAGACGCTGCGTTTGTAATTCTCTTTCATTAATGGGTAATTTCCCCTTCAGAGGAGGAGGGAGGAGAGAGCCTTGTCAGGGAGGCAGGCAGCACTCCGCCCTCCAGCCTGGAGCCTCTCTGGTGGGGTGGGAAGAGTTGGGTCACCTCTTGGCTTCCTCCCACCAGGATCCCCATGAACAGATGTGAAAGCTGAGGTCTGGGTGGGTGCTGGTTTGTCCAAGCACCCTCAGTGGGTAGCCAGGGCCCAGAGTCCTCTGAGTTCTGTGTGGTCAACAATACCACAAAATAAGAGAGCATGGGAGAGCGGGACCAAGAGCCCAGGTACAAAACAATCAGATTCCCAAACTACCAGCCCAGAGGCTGACAACCGTTCTCTTGGCGTAAACTAGAGAACCTTGGGAAGGATTCCTGGCCCACCTCCAGAGGCTTGGGGAAGCTGACATGCCCATGTCGAGCCACTGTTTCTCTACCTGAACATGTGGGTGTTTCACAGAGGAGATCTGTGCCTTGCTTGAGTGGATCAGACCTCCATGAGGCTCCTGTCACTCTGGGATGCCAGGATTTTAAGTTCTGGGGCATGTACCCCTGCACACGCTCTCACTGCCCTTGAATCCCACTTGCAGCTTTGTGACCATTGTCTCCAAAGACTCCCAGGAAATGACCACATAGCCCTGTGTGCAGGTAAGTATTGTGTGATGTAAAGACAAGTGTCTGGGATTGAAGAGACAGCTTCTGAGATGGAGTAGGTGGAGGGAGGCCCCATGGGAAAGGCAGGAAGGAGCACAGGTTTGGAGCTTAAACTTCTCATTCCTGGCAGTGACTATTTGGTGGGGGTGGGTCTGGAGTGGAAGGGTGAGGGATGGTAGAGGGGTAAGGAGGTGAGGGGTGGTAGAGGGGTGGGGGTCGGGAGGATCAGGCTGAGCCCAGACCTCTCCATTCCTTTCCCAGTGTGGAGGCTGGTCTCTCATCCTGGGTAGGTCTATTTTAGAAAACAAATGGGGACCGTGGACCTTCTGCCCACAGACAGGTGCCCTACCTGCCCATCACCAGTTTGGCCTGCTGCTTCTTCATCTCCTGAGCCCCAGGCAGAACTCTGGTCGGAGGCACATGGGACATACTCGGGAAGCTATTAAGCCCGGGCTCTGGCCCAACATCGCTCAGCTCAGCTCCCAGGGTGGCCAGGGTGTGGCTCCAGACAGAGGAACCGGGCTCAGAGCCCCAAGCTCTCCCCTGGCAGAGCTGCCCTTGCAGTAGTTGGATGAACAGGGATCACCAGGGAACACTTTGGGACCTCAGGGGCTGCTCCTGAAGTGAGCCAGGGCATACGGGAGCGGGCTCCTCCTCGGCCAGCCTTGATAGACGGAGTGTGACTAAAGGGCAAAATGTGAGGCTAATGGAAAGCAAACACCAAGGGATGCACAGCCCACACGGTGTTTTCTCAGCAGCTTGCTGCATGGCCCGCGCTGCTTGGCCAAGGGCTGCGGCTGTGTCAATCACTCACCGCTGTTTGTCTAACCTCGCCAAGTGTGTTTCTCTTTATTAGCAGAACACAGATAGGGAAGGAGATCTCCCCACAGATGTTGGGCTGCAGGAATGCATGCTCCCAGCAGAGTGGAGGGCAGCAGGAGGGGTCTACAGCCCAAAGGACCCTTTCACAGCCTAGGGCTTCTCTGGAGACCCCACTCCGCCAAGCACTCACCTGACCAGGCTCTGGGGAGGGCGCTGTACAGGCACTCTCTCGGAAGCATGCAGACCCCCAGGGCACGGTCATCCTGACCATTTTACAAGCACAATGTTGAGCTCAGCTGGCAAGGGGGGCCAACAAGACACAGAGACACACAGCCAGGAAGAGGTTGCCACTGATTTCTGCCTCTTAACCAAAATCAGCATTCTGTTCTCGTCACCACTGCGCTGACCCTAGCCTGGATCAGCTGTCTCCTTAGTCATTCTAGATGCATCCCAGAGGCCTCAGTGTCCTCAGATCCTTCTTTCCTTGTGCTGGAGTAGGGCTAGCAAACTACTGTTAAGAGCCACTCACAGTAATAGCGCCATAAGGACGGAAGTGAGAGGTTCTGAGTGGACCCTTGGAAGGCTTCCTGGAGGAGGTGATGGTGGCTCCAACCAAAGGATAAGCAGGTGGGGCTCTATTTACATAGCAGTGGGGAAGGTGAGAGAGAATTCCTCAAGGAGAAAGGATTTGGGTAGCTGACTTGCTCATGGCGGGCCTTGGTTTCTCCACCTGTACAAACAGGTGTTTCACAGAGGTGACCTGCTCCTTGCTTTAGTAAATAGTCTCTGTCACAACTACTCAAGGCTGCTTTTGTAGCATGAAAGCAGCCATAGGCAACAGCAAACAAAAGGGTATGGCTCTGCCTCTGTGAAACTATTTGTAAAAATGTGCACTAGGTCAGACTCGCTGATTCTAGCACTAAGTTGATTACAAGCATTCTTTAGGCCTTCCTGTATATACATCTTGTACATACACTGCGGAACAGTTCAGCTTCTCCCATCAAGAGGTGGAGTCAGCACCCCATCCAGTGAATCTGGCCTGGCCTCTCCACTTCCTTGGTCAACAGAACAAGGGTGGAGCCAACAGGGTGTTGGATCCAAGCCTAAGCCTTAGAGCCTGGGACACTTCCACCTCTCAGGGGCAAAATGCCATTCTCATCACGTCATATCAAGGGTACATACGGCGTACATGACTTGATGTTATGATCACCTGCCTGAAGTATCATTTATCACATGTCTCTGCTGTAAAGTTACTCTTTCCCCCTCCTTCTGTACCATGCTCTTTTGAAGGAAACCATTTAATACATCTCACACCTAAGGAGGGGAGCTGTGCTTTCATCTTTGAGGGTGGAGTATTACCAACTCAATGCACATGAGTTGGAGCAAACTCCAGGAGATAGTGGAGGACAGAGGAGCCTTGAATGCTGCAGTCCATGGGATCACAAAGATTTGGACATGACTTAATGACTGAAGAACATCTACATAAATTATTTGGAATTCTTCTGCATGTGAAGTTGGTATCTTCTCCTTCATTTATTAATTTTTTCTGTCATTTATTTATATTAGTGTGATCCTGTGGATATTTATTTTATACTTTGGGTTATAACCCAATACTACTTTATTTTGTTGCTCAAATTGTTCCATTTTTGGTCATTGGGAGCTCTTTCAATTGGTTCCTGTGAAACTTTGAAATACCTCCATCAATATGTTTCTGTGTGTGTGTTTTGAGCACTTCTTTATTTTCTGCAACTGCAAGATTCTCCAGATACATCTTGTATATTTTCTCCCCAGCCTTAGAATCACCGATTACTCCAAGGAGCCCTGAGTTTTCTTATTGGAGAATGGCAGTAGAAACCAAGATCTTGGTGCTGGGTGTGCTCATTGCTACTGGGTTATTATTTCTTTTAGGCCCTCTCAGTTAATAGAGCCAAAAACTGATGTGCTTATAGTAACGAGTATATACACAAATCTATAAATATTTCTATATGGAACCATCTGTATCTATATTAGTTAAGCATGAATTCATACTGATGGCTCCTACTTAAATCCATCACACATGGACAGCTGCCTTCTCTTGCTTATCTGCAAATTCCCACTCATAAATGAGACATCTGGTTCCACCATTCACAAGCCATTTACTTAATTAATACATACTTAATTTTCTGTCTTTAAAATTATGGCACTCCTAGTAAGTGTGAAGTGGTATATTCACATTGTGGTTTCATTTATTTGCATTTCCCTGTCTAATAAAATCGAACATCTTTTCATGTACTTATTGGCCATTTTGATATCTTCTTGGATAAGAGTCCTTTGCTCATTATTTAATTGAGTTATCTTTTATTGAGTTGCAGGGGTTCTTTATATATTCTGAATATTAAGTCATTATCAGATATATGATTTGCAATATTTTTTCCCATTCTGTAGGCCATTTTACTTTCTCAATAATGTTTTTTGATACAGAAAATTTTTTATTATTTTAAAGTCCAATTTATCAGTTTATCCTTGTGTTATTCATGCTTTTTAGTGTCACATCTAGGAAACTATCGCAAAATCCAAAATCATGAAGATTTATCCTCATGTTTTCTTCTAAGAGTGTTACATTTCAGCTTTTATAGTCAAGTCATTGACCCATTTTAGTTTATTTTTATATATGATGTGACATAGGGCTCCACCTTCAATCTTTTGCTTGTAGAAATCCATTTGTCTCAGCACCACTTGTTGAAGAGACTACTATTTTCTCAAGGACAGAATTGGCATTCTTATAAAAATCAATTGGCCATAGGTGCATGGGTTACCTTCTGGACTCTTAAATTCTGTTCCATATGTGTGTATATCCATATGCCAGTACACTATTGTGATTATTGTTAAGTTCTGAGATTGAAAGCTATAAGTCCTTCAAATTGTTCCTCTTTTTCAAGATTTTTTTTGGATATTCATGATTTTTGTTATTATATGTGAAATTGAGGTTCAGATTTTCCATTTCTCCAAAAATATAGTGGAATTTTCAAAGGGATTGGGTTGAATCTGTAGATCTTTGGGGTAGTATTAAAAATATAAACTGTTCCTATCCATGAGCTTGGGACATTTTCCCACTTAGTTTTAAAATTTATTTCAGCAATGTGTTGTAGTTTTCAGTGTATAAGTCTTTAACTTCCATGGTTAAATTTATTCCATGTATTTTACTCCTTTACATGCTATCATAAATGTATCTGCTTTCTTAATTTCATTTTGGATTACTTATTACTTGTGTTGTAAATGCAAATGAGTTTCATGTATTTACCTTGTACCCTGTGAAGTTTACTGAATTTTAAAATTTGTTTTAGTAGCTTATGGATTCTTTGGGGTTTTCTAGACATAGGATCTTGCAATCTGAAAATAAAGATAGCTTCACATATATCTTTCTAATTTGAATGTCTTTTAATTTCTTTCTTTCTTTTGTCTAATTGCTCTGGCTAGTCCAGTGCCGTGTTGGGTAGCAGTGATGAAAGTGGGCTTCCTTGTCTTATTCTTGATCTTAGGGGGAGCATTTTCAACTTTTCACTATTGAAAATGATGTTTGCTGTGTGTTTTTCATAAATACCATTTATCGTGTTAAGGAATTTCCCTTCTTTCTGTAGTTCTATGAGTATTTTTTTGTTAATCATAAGAGGTGTTGGATTTTGTCAAATGCTCTTCCTGTGTCAGTTGAGATGATCATTACTGTGATGTATTACATTAAATGATTTTCTTATATCAGACCAGCTTTGCATTTATAGGATAAATTTCACTTAATGTATAATTTGGTGTGTAATCTTTTAAACATTCTGTTAAATTCAACTTGCTTGTTGCTATGGAATAAATGTTTGCATATCCCTCTCCCCCAGATTCACAAACTGAACTCCTAACCTCCAATGTGGTAGTATTTGGAAGTAGAATCTGGGAGGTGGTCAGATTTAGATGAGGTCGAAGGTGGGACCTTTGTGATGCAATTAGTGTCCCTATTTTAAAAAGGAAGCCGCCCTCCCTCCCTTCATACTCATGCACTGAAGAAAGCCTATGTCAGCACACAGTGATAAGTGGCCATCTGCAAGCCATGAAAATGTTCTTCACCGGATCCTGCCACGCTAGTACTCGGCTCTTGTCCTTCCAGCCTCCAAAACTGTGAGAAAAAAATGTCTGTTGTTTAAGCCACAAAGACTATGATATTTTGTTGTAACAGTCTGAGAAGACTAGACATTAGTATTCTGTTGAGGACTTTTACATACTTCTTCATAAAAGATGTGGGCTGTAATTTTCTTTTTTTACGATGTCTTATCTAGCATTGATATTAGGATAATACTAGATTAGAGAAGGAGTTAGGAAGTGCTCACTCTTCTCTTTCTTTTTTGGAAGAGTTTGAGAAGAATTGGTGTTAAATCTTCTTTGAATGTTTGCTAGAATTCACTAGTGAAGCTATGTTGTTCTGAACTTTTCTTTGTTGGGAAGTTTTAAATTACTGATTTAATATTCTTGATAGCTATATTGTGATATGATTATCAAAATAAGATTAGTGGAGAGTGAAAAAGTTGGCTTAAAGCTCAACATTCAGAAAACAAAGATCATGGCATCCGGTCCCATCACTTCATGGGAAATAGATGAGGAAACAGTGGAAACAGTGTCAGACTTTAATTTTTGGGGCTCCAAAATCACTGCAGATGGTGACTGCAGCCATGAAATTAAAAGATGCTTACTTCTTGGAAGGAAAGTTATGACCAACCTAGATAGCATATTCAAAAGCAGAGACATTACTTTGCCAACAAAGGTCCGTCTAGTCAAGGCTATGGTTTTTCCTGTGGTCATGTATGGATGTGAGAGTTGGACTGTGAAGAAGGCTGAGCGCTGAAGAATTGATGCTTTTGAACTGTGGTGTTGGAGAAGACTCTTGAGAGTCCCTTGGACTGCAAGGAGATCCAACCAGTCCATTCTGAAGGAGATCAGCCCTGGGATTTCTTTGGAGGGAATGATGCTAAAGCTGAAACTCCAGTACTTTGGCCACCTGATGCGAAGAACTGACTCACTGGAAAAGACCCTGATGCTGGGAGGGATTGGGGGCAGGAGGAGAAGGGGACGACAGAGGATGAGATGGCTGGATGGCATCACTGACTTGATGGACGTGAGTCTGAGTGAACTCCGGAAGTTGGTGATGGACAGGGAGGCCTGGCGTGCTGCGATTCATGGGGTCACAAAGAGTTGGACACGACTGAGCAACTGAAGTGAACTGAACTGAACATCTCCATTACCTCATGTACATACTTTAGTGCATGTGTGTGGTAAGAACTTTTAAGATCTGCTCTCTTAGTAGCTTTCAAGTACACATTGCAATATTGCTGCCTGTAGTCACCATGCTGTATATTAGAGGCCCAGAACTCATTTAAAACTGGAATTTTTACCCATTGACAACCTCTATCCATCACCATCCCCACCCTCCATCTCTGCCTATGGCAATCATCAATCTAGTCTCTGTTTCTATGAGTTTAGTTTGTTTTGTATATATAGATTTCATATAACGGAGATCATATGATATTTGTCTTTGTCTGTCTGACTTATTTCATTAAGCATAACTGTCTTCAAGTTTGATCCATGTTGCTGCAAAAGATAGAATTTCCTTTTTTCAATGGTTGAATAACATCAGTTGCATTTTCTTTCATTCATTCACTGATGGACACTTAGCTTGGCTATCATAACTATTATAAATAATGCTCCTGTGAACATGGGGAGGCAGATATCTCTTCAAGATGGTGATTTCATTTCTTTCTGATATATATGCTGCTGCTGCTAAGTTGCTTCAATCGAGTCCGACTCTGTGCAACCCCAGAGACGGCAGCCCACCAGGCTCCCCCGTCCCTGGGATTCTCCAGGCAAGAATACTGGAGTGGGTTGCCATTGCCTTCTCCGTCCGATATATATACTAAAGTGGAATTACTGGATCACCTTGTAGTTCTATTTTTAATTTTTTGAGAAGCCTACATGCTATTTTCATAGTGGCTCTACCAGCTTACATTCCCGTCCTCACCAGGACTTATGAAGTCTTGTCTTTTTGATAACAGCCATTCTAATAGGTGTGAGGTGATAGTTCGTTGTGGTTTTCTTTTGTATTTCCCTAAGGATTAGTGATGGAGAAGGCAATGGCAACCCACTCCAGTACTCTTGCCTGGAAAATCCCATGGACAGAGAAGCCTGTAGGCTGCAGTCCATGGGGTTGGTACGAGTCGGACACGACTGAGCAACTTCACTTTCACTTTTCACTTTCATGCATTGGAGAAGGCAATGGCAACCCACTCCAATGTTCTCGCCTGGAGAATCCCAGGGATGGGGGAGCCTGGTGGGCTTCCGTCTATGGGGTCGCACAAAGTCAGATACGACTGAAGCAACTTAGCAGCAGCAGCAGAATGATTAGTGACATTGAATACCTTTTCATGTACCTTTGTACATTTGTAGATCTTATTTGGAGAAAAAAAGTCTATTCAGGTCCATTGCCCATTTTTGATTGGATTATTTGGGTTTTGCTTTCTTGGTTGTTGTTGTTTTTTTTTTTTTTGCTATGAAATTATATTAGTTCCTCATATATTTTAGCTATTAGCTCCTTATCAGATACATGGTTTACAAATATTTTCTCCCATTCCATAGATTGCCTTTTCATTTTGTGATAGCTTACTTTCCTATATAGAAGCATTTGATGTAGTTTGATGTAATTTCACTTCTTTCTCTTTGCTTTTGTTGCTTGTGTTCTTGATATTAAATCCAAAAAATCATTGTGAAAACTAATGTCGAGGAGTTTTTCCATGTATTTTCTTCTAGGACTTTTACAGTTTCAAGTCTTAGATAAAAGTCTTTAATTCACCTATAATTAATTAAAATTATTGTTAGTGGTGTAAGATAGGGGTCCAACTTCATTCTTTTGTAAAGGGACAACCAGTGTTCCCAACATCATTTACTGAAGAGATTATCTTTTACTGATAGAGTATTTTAGCTTCCTTGTCAAATATTATTTGACCATGTATACATGGGTTTATTTTTGGGATGTTAGTTTTATTCTATTGATCTGTGTGTCTATTTTTATGCTGCTGCTGCTGTTGCTTCAGTCGTATCCGACTCTGTGTGACCCCATAGATGGCAGCCCACCAGGCTCCCCCATCCTTGGGATTCTCCAGGCAAGAACACTGGAGGGGGTTGCCATTTTAGTACTATACTATTTTGATTACTGTTAATTTGTAATACAGTTTGAAATCAAGAAATGTTATACCTCCAGTTTCATTCTTCTTTCTTAAGATTGCTTTGGCTCTTCAAGGTTTTTTGAGGTTTCATACAGATTTAAGGATTTGCTTTTTCTAATTCTGTAAGAAATACTATTGGAATCTTATAGGGATTACATTGAATCTTTGGGTAGTATGGACATTTTAAACAATATTATTTCTTCTGGTCCATGAACACAGGATATCTTTTTATTTGTTTGTGTTTCATTAACTTCTTTCCTCAATGTCTTATAGTTTTCATTGTATAGATTTTTCACTTCCTCATTTAAATTTATTCCAAAGTATTTTGTTATTTTTGATGCTATTGTGCATGGGATTGTTTTTTTTTTTTTTTTCTTCCAGATAATTTTACTGTTAGTGAAAAGAAATGCAACTGATTTTTGTATACTTGAAATTTTACTATGAGGGCTTTAGGAGTTTCTGTATATAAGATTATGTCATCTGTAAATAGACAGTTTTACTTCTTTCTTATTTGGATGGCCATTTTTCTCTTTATTGTTTGATTTCTCTGTCCAGGACTTTCAGTACTATTTGCGTAAGAGTATGAAAGTGGGAACCCTAGTCTTGTTTCTGATCTTAAGGGAAAAACATTGTCTTTCACCATTGAATATGATGTTAGTTGTGGACTTATCATATATGGCCTTTAGTATATTGAGGAACATTCTTCTTACCATATTTTTTGAGAATTTGTATCATGAAAGGATGTTAGATTTTGTCAAGTATTTTTTCTAGATCTCTTGAGATGATTATATGACTTTTATTATTCATTATTTTAATGTGATATCACATTTGTTAATTTGCATATGTTGAATCATCCTTGCATCCCAGAGATAATCTCACTTGATCATTGTGTTTGATTTTTTATGTTTGCTTATGAATTCAGTTTGCTAATATTGTTGAGGATTTTTCATCTATGTTCACCAGTGATATTAGCCTGTAGTTTTCTGACATTGTACTTATCTGGCTTTGGTATCAGGGTGATGCTGGCCTCATGAAACTAGTTTGGAAGTGTTTCTTCCTTTAGACTTTTGAAGAACAGATGTCTTTAAATGAGGAATTCACCAGTGAAGCCATCCAATCCTGAGCTTTTTCTTGTGAGAATTTTACTCAGAATGTTACTGAGTCAGTCTCCTTATTCATTATTGGACTGTTCAGATTATTTATGTCATGACTTGGTCTTGGGAGGTTGTATGTTTCTAGGAATTTATCTATTTTTTCTGGGTTATCCAGTGTGTTGGCATATAATTATATTTGTGTTCTAATCTTTATTATTTTATTTTTTCTGTTAATTTTGAGTTTTGGTCTTTTTCTAGTTTATTTGAGATTTTTTTTTTAACGTATGCATTTATAGTTATAAACTTTCCTCTTAGAACTGACTTAGCAGCATCCGTAAGTTTTGGCATGTTATGCTTCTGTTTTTATCTCAAGTTATTTTTTTATCTCCCGTTTTATTTCTTCCCTGATTCATTGCTTTTTGAGGAATGTGTCATTTTATTTGCATGTTTTATAAAAATCTACCTTCCTTCCTATTGTTAGTTTCTAATTCATACTAGTCTGGTGAGAAAGGATAGTTGTTTTGGAGAATTTAATCCAATAAGGTAAGTATTGATAGGTTGAATTTACCATTGGCATTTTGTTTATTTTTTCCTGTTTCTTTTGTAGATCCTTTGTTCCTGGCTTCTTCTCTTGCTGTTTTCCTTAGTGATTTGATGACTCTCTGTGGTAGTATGCCTTGACTTCTTTATCATAATCTTTTGGGCGGCTTATGGGTGCTCCCTTGTTTGTGACAAGTAACTTTTCTTTTGCTGCTTTAAAAATTCTCTCTGTCTTTACTCTTGAAATTTTAATTTTAATCTGTCTTGGGTTAATTTTAATCTGTCTTGGGCCCTTTTAAGGTTCAATCTATTTGGAATATTCTGGACCTTATTAATCTATATGTCCATCTATCTCCCCAAGTTTAGGAAGTTTTTAGCCATTATTGCTTTAAATGATTTTTTTTTTTTTTTTTTTGGAGGCCCTTTCTGTTTCTCTCTTCACCTTCAGAGATTCCTAAAATGTGTATATTTTTCTTTTGACCATATCCTATATGTCCCTAGTTTTTCATTCTTTTTCTTTTTCACTCCTCTGACTGGATAATTTAAAATGACCTGTTTTTAAATACACTGATTCTTTTTTCTGCTTGGTTGAGTCTCTGTTGAATTTCTCTGTTGAATTCCTCAGCTCAGTCACTGTATTCTTCAGCTCTTGTATTAGTGTGTGTGTGTTTTAATGGTTTCTGTTTCTTTGTTGAACTTCTCATTTTGTTCAGGCATTTCCCACTAATTTCATTTAATTGTCTGTCTCTGTGTTCTTGTAATTCACAGAACTTCAAGAGGATTAGTCTGAATTCTTTGTCTGATAGCTCACAGATCTCCATTTCTTTTGGGGAAGTTATTGGAACTTTGTTTATGATATTCTTTGGAGGTGTCTTGTTTCCCTGATTTTTTACAATTCTGTATCCTTTTGTTGGTATCTTCTCATTTGAGTGAGTAGTCTCCTCTTCCAGATTTACAGTTCTCTTCAGTTAGTCAGCTCAGCTTAAGCCTTTAGACAGGTCAGCTGGTAGCATCTAAGGGCAAATAGAGCTTACTATCAGAGTTTTTAGTTGAGGAAGGTCACTGCTTGAGTTCTAAGGTAGGCAGTGGGAGTGCTGCTGGCTGGGCTATGCTGTTGGATGGGCCTGTGGGCTGGGTTCCATGTTCCAGTGGCGCCTCTGAATGGTCTTCTTGGTCAGGAGAGGCTCCTGACTGTGTTCCATGGCTGGATAGAGCACTAGCTGGGCTAAGCAGTCTCCCTTAGTTAGGAGGGGTTCCGTCTGTGTTCCCTGGCAGAGCAATGCCTCTGGTTGGGCTCTATGATTTGGCAGGGTAGCAGTCTGGGCTCCAGTACTGCTCTTGGTTAGGTAAAGCCTTGGGCTGGGCTACCTGCCTGGGTGAGGCATCAAGCTGTGTTCAGCAATTGGGCAGGGCTCTACGCTTGGCCCTGCTGCTGGACTCCATGGGTAGATAGTACCATAGCCTGAGTTCAGAGGGAACACAGAGTCACTGCTCAGGCTCCCTGATTATGCAAGGCAAAAGGCTATACTCAACAGTTGGATAGGAATGGTAGCTCCTTCCCTGAGCTGGCTATAGGTGGAAGGTATTCTCAGCAGTTGGGTGGATCTTCAAACTTGCTTCTCTGCTCAGGTGGGATCATAGAATGGACTCTATGGCCAGTATGGCCCATTGGCTGAGAACCCAAATCAGCCAGAACTGCCAGCTGAGCTCCCTGGTCAGACAGGACCACCAGCTTGTCTCTGTAGATGGGCAGAGAAGCTGGCTAGGATCTCTGCTTGGACACCTTGCAAGCAGAGATGTAGAATACAAAGATCTGAAAGCCAGTTTCTATAAGCTCTTCCCCTTTCTCTGTCTCTATCTGATTCCCAATGACAGAGCTCTGTAGATTCCCCCCGTGATTTCCATTAGATGGGACCCCAGTAAGCCTCCAAGGAAGTGTCATGCAACACTGAGAAAGATGTATATCCACCTTGGATTCTCTTTTCCCACTGGAGAAACTGTAGGTTCAAGGGGCCTCTCTTGGTGTTGCACTGTGCCAGGCTGGGGATGGGTGATACCGTCAAAGTGTAGCCACTCCTCTTATCATACTAACGCAGTTTGTCTTAGTCTCTGTCATATGGGGAGCAGGGGGTTCTTTGGCTCCATACTTGGTTTCTAGAATTTTCACAGTAGTGTGTTGTCTATGGACAGTTGGGAGTTGGTTTTTTTGTGAGGGAGACTGAAGTCTGGAATAACCTATACTACTACCCTAATGTCATCTCTCTAGGCTCTGTTGTTTTGCGCATGTGTGTTTATAGGTATAATATCTTCTGATAAATTGATCCCTTTATCAATATATAGTGACTTTTGGGTCTTTTTTTGCAGTTTTTTAAAAATGTATTTTTAGTTGGGGGAAAATTATTTTACAATGCTGTGTTGGTGTCTACCATACAACAACACAAATCAGCCATAATTATATATATATATATCACCTCCCTCTTAAGCCTTCCTCCCCTCCCTGCAGCCCACCCCTCTAGGTCATCATAGAGCACCAGGCTGGGTTCCCTGTGTTATACAGCAACTTCTCACCAGCTATCTATTTTACATGTGATTGTGTATATATGTTGATGCTACTTTCTGCATTCATCCCACACTCTCCTTCCTCCACTATGTCCAAAAGTCCATTCTCTATGTCTGAGTCTCCATTCCTTCCCTGCAAATAGGTTCATTGGTACCATTTTTATAGATTCCATATATATATATATATGCATTAATATATGATGTTTTTCTCTTTCTGACTTACTTACTTTACTCTTTTAACAGGCTTTAGGTCCACCCACCTCACTAGAAGTGACTCAAATTCATTTGTTTTTATGGCTAAAATTCCATTGTATATATGTACTACTTCTGTATCCATTCATCTATTGATGGACATCTAGATTGCTTCTGTGTAGCTTTTGTAAATAGTCTGCTGTGAACATTGGGATACACGTGTCTCTTTCAATTATGGTTTTCTCAGTGTATATGCCCAGTAGTGGGATTGCTGGGTCATATGATTGTTTTATTTCTAGCTTTTAAAGGAATCTCCATACTATTCTTCTTAGTGGTTGTATCAATATTTACATTCCTACCAACTGTGCAAGAGGGCTCCCTTTTCTCCATATCTTCTCCAGCTTTTATTGTAGCTTTTTAATGATGGCCATTCTGACTGGTGTGAGGTGATACCTCATCACAGTTTTGATTTGCATTTCTTTCGTAATTAGTGATGTTGAGCATCTTTTCATGCATCTCTTGGTCATCTGTATGCCTTCTTTGGAGAAATGTCTGTTTAGGTCTTCTGCTTATTTTTTGATTGGGCTGTTTGTTTTTCTGATATTGAGCTGTATGAGATGCTTATATTTTTGGAAATTAATCCTTCATCAGTTTTTTCATTTTTGCAATTATTTTCTTCCATTCTGAGAGTTTTCTTTTAATCTTGTTTATTGCTTCCTTTGCTGTGAAAAAACTTTTAATTAGGTCCCATTTGGCTATTTTTGTTTTTATTTCCATTACTCTAGGAGGTGGTTCAAAGAGGATATTGCTGTCATCTATGTCAGAGTGTACCACCTGTTTTCCTCTAAGAGCTTTATAGTTTCTGGCCTTACATTTAGGTCTTTCATCCATTTTGAGTTTATTTTTGTGTATGGTGTTAGAAAGTGTTCTAGTTTCATTCTTTTATATGTAGCTGTCCAGTTTTCCTGACACCACTTAATTAAGAGTATCTTTTCTGCATTGTATATTTTTGCCTCCTTTGTCAAAGATAAGATATCCATAGGTACATGGGTTTATCTCTGGGTTTCCTATCTTGTTCCATTGGTCTATATTTCCATTTTTGTGCCAGTACCATACTGTCTTGATGACTGTAGCTTTGTAGTATAGTTTGTAGTTTTTAACTTAAAGTCTATTTTATCTGATAGAAGTATAGTCATTCGCACTGCCTTTTAGTTGCCATTTGCCTGGAATATATTTTTCCACCCTCCCACTTTTGTGTCTTTAGATCTAAAGTGAACCTTTTGTGAACCACATATTCAACTATGGACAGCTTAATGCTTTTGTTTTGTTTTTAATCACTTATTCCACTCTGCATTTTTATCTGGGAGTTAAACCCATTTATGTTTAAAGGAAAAGGTTACTAGTAAAGAAAGATTTCTGTCATTTTCTATTTGTTTTCTCTATGTCTGAGCTTGTGTGCCCCCCATTTCCTCAATTACTACCTTCTTTTGTATTTAGTTGATTTTTTTTCTAGTGAAACCATTTTGATTTCCTTCTCATTTCCTTTTATGTATTTTCTTTAATATTTTCTTTATTGCCATGAATTACATTTAATATCCTCAATTTACATTGATCTGCTTTTAATTGATATAAACTTAACATCAATAATACACAAAATTTTTTTCTAGACAGCTTTGTCCCTTTATCTTATTGTTATCACAAACTTCATCTTTATACATTGTGTGCCCAATAACATAAATTTGTAATTATTTTTATGCATTTTTTAGTCATGTAGAAAATAAAAAAACAGAAGTCAAATATTCAATAATGCCGATGTTTATATTATCCATATATTTACCTTTAATGGAGATTTTTATTTCTTCTTTAAGTTACTGTCTAGAGCTCTTTCATGTCAACCTAAAGGGGTCCCTTTGGCATTTTAAAAAATAATTTTATTTACTTATTTATTTTTGGTTGTGGTTGGTCTCTGTTGTCACACAGGATTTTCTCTCGTCACGGTGAATGAGGGCTGCTCCTCGGTGTGGTGCGCAGACTTCTCATTGTAGTAGCTTCTCTGGTTGCGGAGCACAGGCTCCAGGGCATGTATGCTTCCGCAGTTGTAGCGTGTGGGCTCAGAAGATGCGGTTCCCGGCTCTAGATTACAGGCTCAGTAGTTGTGGTGCACAGGCTTAGTTGCTCTTTGACATGTGGAGTCTTCCCAGATCAGGGACTGAACCCGTGTATCCCGCATTGGCAGGTGGGTTCTTTACCACTGAGCCACCAAGGAAGCCCCCTTTGGCATTTCTTGTAGGGAAGGTCTAGTGATAACACACTTCCTTAGCCTTTGGTTATCTGAGACTGTCTTTCTTTGTCTTAAATTTTTTAGAGACAAGTTTATCAGTTATAGGATTCTTTGTTGACAGTTTTGTTTTTTTTTTTTTTCTTTCAGCACTTTACATGTCATCCCACTACCTCCTGGCCTCCAGTTTCTGATGAGAAATCAACTGTTAATATTATCAAAGATCCTTTGCACCTGGTGAGCCACTTCTGTCTTACTGCTTTCAAGAGTCTCTGTTTTTTCTTTCAACAGTTTGATTATGATGCATCTCAGCATGGGTCTCTTTTGATTTTATCTGTCTTGGGATAAAGTTTGTTGAGCTTCTTGAATTTGTAGTTTCATCAAATTTGTGAAATTGTTGGCCTTTAGTCCTTATTTTTTCAGATATTCTTTATACGCCTTTCTCTGTCTCTCCTACGGTGGAAGCACAGAGCCCTAACCACTAGATTTCCCTCTCTCCTCTCAAGACTCCCATCATGTCTATATTTGTCCACTTGATGTATCCCACAGGTTCTTTAGGATCTGTTCACTTTTCTGCATTATTTTGTTCTCTTCAGATTCAGTAGTTTTGATGGGCCTATATTCAAGTTTAATAATTATTTATTATACTTTCTCAAGTTTGCTGTTAAGCCACTTTAGTGAATTCTGCATTTTTGTTACTGTACTTTTTTAGCTCCAAAACTTCTGCTTGGTTTCTTTCTATAATTTCTGTTTATTGAAATTCTCATGTTTGTGCATCATTTTTCTAATTTCCTTTAGCTCTTTGTTCAAGTTTAAAGTCTTTGTCTTCTAGTAGATCTGATGTCTGGGCTTTCATGGGGACAATTTTTGTCAATTTATTTTTCCTTTAAATGGATGACACTTTTTTTTGTATTCCTTATAATATTTTATTGTTGTTGAAAATTGAACATTTGAATGCTACAACTTTGGAGATTAGTTCTTCCCCTTCCCCAGCATTTGCTCCTATGTTTTATTTTGATTGTTGAAGGGTGTAGCTTTAGGAGCATATTTATTCAGGGGCTCTCCCAAAATATGTTTGCAAAGACTTTAACTCTTGTCATCTGTGATTACTGAACTCTTTGATTCTTTACCTTATGTTCAACTAATATTTTGACAGAGATTTCAATGCATGCCAAAAACGTAAAGAAAGGAAAAAATACAAACACAAACAATAAACAATAAAACCAAACACCTCTCCCAGTCTTTGCAGACTGTCTCTGCAATTGGGTCACTCTAACACTTAAGCAGGTTTGCACTGAACCTCAGGATTATTCCAACATGAAAGCTTAGGTTGTTCTTTACATCCTTTCCTAACACATCTTGTCCTGGGCATGTGTCTGGCTTCCTAAAATCCTCTATATTCTTGGTGCTTTTTAGTGTCCTAATTTCCCAAAGAATCAAGAATTCCCTCAGATTTTCCTCTCAGGCCTTACGTAGTCTACTATATGTCTAACCATCATCTTTTGCCAGACCCATCTGTGGGTTGTTAGTTTACCTTGCAGCATTTTTGAGCAATGTTCACCAGGTTTGTGGCCTGAGGTTCAAGATAGGTGAAACAGAGATGTGTGCCCTGCATTAGTCCATCAGGTGGCCCCCAGTCAGCTTAGAACAGCCATACAAGATGACTTTCAAATAAGATCTTTCCTGCTCTTGCAGAACCAGGGACCAGGATCTCATACTGAGAATGAGGGCTGCTGCGGCTTGCAGACTATCACTGCACTAGGGTGGATGTGGTCCAAGGGCAAGTGAAAATGCCACAAAGCTTTGCTACTGTTTTCAGGTTGCCTTTTTCTTGATTCTTTGTTCAGTTGGTTGCTGTAAACCTTTGGCTGTTTTCCAGAGCTCTGACAGTTTCTGCTTGTTTTTTGATGTTTCTCTAGAAGGACAGAAGTTTGGAACTCATCTGTACCATTTTGCTGACAGCATTCTGCTCATGCATTCTTAATCTTTTTAAAATATTTTTATCAAGTCCTAATCTTGTTGGATTCGGAGAAGGCAACGGCAACCCACTCCAGTATTCTTGCCTGGAGAATCCCAGGGACGGGGGAGCCTGGTGGGCTGCCATCTATGGGGTTGCACAGTCGGACACGACTGAAGTGCCTTAGCAGCAGCAGCAGCAGTCTTGTTGGCTTACCATATTTCTTGCTGCTAGGAGCACAATGATCTAGTAGCCACTCCTGTTGTCCTCCTTGGTGTTAGGGAGCCTAGTGTCATCAATTTCTAGATTCATAACTGTTCCTCGTCCTCACTGCTTCAGTGAGGAAGCATCCATAGTCTCCTCCTTGAAGAACATAGTAAACTGGAGGGCTTTTTGGTCTTAAGAGAGATCTGTTCTAATACACTAAGTTTATCACAATATTTGATTCAACCAACATCACTCTGCCAAAGCTGTTTTAGTATCTCCATTTCATTTAATGTAGATCATTACTTTTTGTTTTTCAAGCTTTCGGGAACCATCCCAATAGTGTTCCTGGTGTCCTATCTGGTTGTGTCTTAGTAAGCTTAGGCTGTGGTAACAAAATACCGCAGACCTGGGGCCTTAAACAATAGAAATTTATTTCTCACTGTTCTGAAGGTTGCAAAGTCCAAGATCAAGGGCTTATAGTTTTGATGTCTAATAAGATCCTATTTCTTGATTTACAGATTTCTGCCTTCTCTCTACATACTTATATGGACTTTCCTTGGTGCATGTGTGAGGTCATGTCTCTTCCTCTTCTAAGGGTACTAATCCCATCATGAGGATCCCACATTCATGACCTCACCTAAGCCTAAGCACCTTCCAGAGGGCCCACTTCCAAATACCATGACATTGGTGGTATAACTTTAACATATGGATTTGGGAGGGATGAAAACATGTAGTCCGTAACAGGGAGTAAATCCTGAATCACAGGAGAATGTCCTTGCATAAACAAACTCTCTCTCCTACAGGCTTCCATTCTGAACCTTAGTCCTTTAGGTACAGCATCCTCAAGATCACTCCCAGGTATATTCTCTGAGTTTGTGATGAAGCATATTAGCCAGGTTCTGAGCGACTTCACTTTTTGTCACTTTCATGCATTGGAGAAGGCAATGGCAACCCACTCCAGTGTTCTTGCCTGGAGAATCCCAGGGACGGGGGAGCCTGGTGGGCTGCTGTCTATGGGGTCACACAGAGTCGGACACGACTGAAGCAACTTAGCAGCAGCACCTTCTTTGGTGAATAATTTCTCTCCTCTGTTAGCAGGTCCTTTTCTACTGGGTTATACTGGGACTTGACTATCCTTTTTTAATCTAACAAGCAAGAGGGAGTGATAACTCTTTCATGCATGCAGATCAAGGAAATCTGGGGTTCACTGCTATGCAGCACACTATAAGATAGTCTTATCCCAGATGTGGTGAACAGAATCATGGCCCTTCAAAGGAGTCCACACCCCAATTTCTGAACCCTGTGAACACGTTACCTTTCATGGCAAAAGAAACTTTGTAGATGAGATTAAAGCTACAGACTTTAAATAGAGAGGTCAATAGTTGAATCTGTATGTTCACTGGAGTCGTTAAAAGTAGAGAACCTCACCTAGCTGATGTCTGAGATGTGGCTGGAGAGGAAGTGAGAGACTGAAATCAAAAGGGACTTGACCCCTCATTGTTAGAGGGTGCCACATGGAAAGAAAGCACAAGAAGGAACATGGGTAGCCTCTAGGAGCACAGGCCAGCCTCTAGCTAATCTAGCCAATAGCCAGCAAAGAAACGGAACCTCAGTCCTATGGGACAAAGAAAGATATTCAGCCCTCAACCTGCATGAATGTGGGAGCAGACTCATTCTCAGAAGCTCCAGAAAGCTTCTCAGAAGCCTGCCAGTGCAGGCTGACGGGCAGCATGGCTTCAGCCTTGGAGAACCCAGGCAGGGGAGCCAGCTGAGCCCCACTGACCTCAGGCTTCTGAATTTCGGGGCCTACACAAGGGTAAGAGAATGAATTTGTGTTGTTTAAGGTGCTCAGTTTGTGGTCATCTGTTATAGATGTGCTCAGTCGCTTCAGTCGTGTCTGACTCTCTGAGACCCTATGAATTGTAGCCTGCCAGGCTCCTCTGTCCATGGGATTCTTCAGGCAAGAATCCTGGAGTGGGTTGCCATTTACCCCCATCTCATTACCTGCCGACTAGGTTGTCCCAGGTAAGTCTCCTCTCTCTGGACCTCAGTTTCTGAGCCTGTAGAGGGAGGGAAGTGGCTGAGTTGGAACAGAGGGTCAGAGACCATTGTTTACAGTCATCAAGGGCTAGGGCATGACTAGTCCAGCAAGCTGAGTTCCAACCATGGAGCCCCAGGGCCATTATGAGAGCTGAGGACAGACATCCATGGCCCAGGGCAGTGTGGAAGCTCAGTACTTTGTGTGTGTGTGCAAGCATGCATGTGTGTGATTGTGTGAATGTGTATAAGTGTGTGTGCATGTGTGCATATGTATGTGGGATGCATATATACCGTGTGTGTTGTGTATGTGTGTATATGATGTATATATACATGTAGTGTATAGGTGTATATAGTATGTTATGTGTGTGTTGTGTATATATATGTGTGTGTGAATATATGGTATGTGTCTGCATATGTATGTGTCCATGTGTGTATATGTGCTTATGGCCATGTGTGTATATGTGGGGGAGGTATGGTGTGTATATACACGCATGTGGTATGTGTGTGTGTGTGTGTGTGTGTGTGGTATGGTGTAATGTATATGTGTGTGGTGCGGGTCTGTGTTAGTCATCCTTTACCCTCCTGCCCTCCCCTGGGTTAACACTTGGTAGTGCTTTGTGCCCCAGGCCCTTGCTCAGGGCAGACCGTGGTCCTGCCTCTGGGCCTGCCCGCTTAGACTGTTTCTGTCCCCGTTTTGGCTTCCTGGGCAGCAAGGACGCAGGTGGAGCCCGGTGTCCAGGCCCTGGTCTAGGGCTCTCAGAGGAGGGAAGGTGGGCCACGGGGGGCAGGTGGGGCCAGGAGGAGGCATTTCCTTCTCCAGCCCCAGGCAGATGGCCCCTAATATGCAACAGACACTGGAGCTCTGCGACTCTCTGCCCTCCGCACCGCCAGGCCAGGGACAGGAAGGGGGCTCACAGAGCGGGCCCCAGAGGCTTTCATTAGTTCTGCAGCATTGCTTCTGGAGCCGGGATTCCTGGTGGGGGTGTGCAGATGGGAACTCAGGCCAGAAGCCTTCCTCACTGCACAGATCAAATCCTCCCTCATACAGTCAAGTGGGAAACTTCCAGAAGCCCCAGGAAACTCAAGCCCTGAGTGATACTCTCAAGTCCCACTTTGACAGTGTTTCACAGGTTTCTGTCTTTTGTGTGTAAATTGTGGCCACCATTGTCTGGGTGAGTTAACCAAAGTCCTCAGTTTAGGGGCCTTGCCAGCATGGGCTGGTCTTGACTGCCCCCTGTTTCTGTCCTAGAGGCCCCCTCTAATGTGTTTGGTGTTGCTTTTTGTCCAGGATTTATTCTTTGAACATACATTGTTTTGTGCATGGAAGTTTTTAATTTGAGTTTTTACTTTTTATGCTCAGCCTTGCATTTGTAAGGTTCATCCATGCCTCTTATTGCCACTTGGTCCTCCAAGCAGTGTGTTCGCTGAATGTTCTCTTCCATTCCCCTGGCCTACTTTAGCTCCTTCTGTCTCAACAAGGCTGTCTTCATACCCCATCCTTGTCCCCTCTGGGATCTGTGTGAAATGAGAACACTCTTAAAAGTGACAGAGGCCCTTGGTGTCCTGGCCAGCTCAGAATAGGCAGAGACTCCGACATCCTTTGGCTTTGGGCTAATGGCAGCCAAGTCCCTGGGTAAACATTTGAGACAAATGTGGGTCTAGAAATGAAAACCCATAGGGTTAGTGTGATAAAGCCAGTGATGAAAACATATAAATACATGCCCACAGGTATGTATGCATACATGTATACACATATATTTATCGACACATACATGCATACATAATATAAGCACACCTTTACACTATGTGTACACACACACACACACACACACACGCACTCACAGATCACTCTCCTCACTGTCACCAATTGTCTTCCTCACCCACCCCCATTGCACATGCCTGTGTCAGGCATTGTCAGCTGCATCTCACTGAAGCCCCCCAACACATCTGAGGGAGTTTATGACCATCTTACAGATGAAAAGCTGAGGCCCCATGAAGACTGATGCTAAGAGAAGATGGCCTGAACTCAGAGGGTTCTGTCTGGGGGTCATAAGCAGCAGGCACTGTTTTACAGAATCCTTGAAGAAATGAGTGGTGGTTTCAGTCTTGGTTTGGGGTATAGGAGAAACATCCGCACTGTCTGAAGACAAGGGTAATGCCAGATCCAGGTGGGAGGTCAAAGGTCAGGGGTCAGTGTTGAAAAAGTGGCCTCTGAAAGAGAGGAGTGTCTGCAGGAACTTCCCCGTGGACAAAAGCACTTTGAGGGGGGCAGGCAGGAGGCCAGAGGTCCTCAGGGAGCCTCCTGTGAGGCAGCACCCAAAGTCTGCTGATGCTCCAGCCATAAGGGATGAGGGACGATGGATAAGGGATGGCAATCTCCTCAGAAGATCACTTTCTGGTCTGCTTCCAGTGAGTGCTACAGGAAAACGGCCTTTTACCTTAAATTGGTTCAATTTTCAATTTGCTTGATATCTGAGCAGCATGAGGCCTGCCGAGGCCTTCTTGTCCCCTTCCTGGAGCAGCCTGGAGCTGGGCAAGTCCTGAGTTCAGCAAGAGGGTGTGGCTTCCCTAGGGGTGTGGGACATCAGGGGGCCAGAGGTGTCCGCAGGAAGAGCCCTCAGATGAAAGTGCAGGTCTCCAGCACCCCCTCTGCCCTGTACCAGGGCTCTGGCTCCTGGAACCAGAGTCTGCAGCCCACCTCCCCACACATAGGCCAACCCCTTCCATCCCTCCCTGATGCTTCCTCCCAGGGTCCTCCCCTCAGCTCCCAGTTCCCCTACAGCATTCCCAGCCTGCTCTCGCCTCCCTGTCTGGGCTCCTCCTCAGAGACAAGCCTGGTCCACAGTAGGAAGTGTGGGAATGGGGCTGACACCTGCCCCACAGACATCAGCTGAGCCCCACCAGGCAAGATCCTTGTCCTCAGGACCCACATCCAGCTCTGGGGACAGAAAGTGACTCTAGAAATGCAGAGGAGGGAAACTATAAAAGAAACAAAGCAGGGCCCCTGAGAAGGTAACACTTGGGGTAGACCTGGGGGAGTTGAGGCCAGGCAGCATCTCAGAGGTCAGAGCAGGCGGGCACTTGAGGACCATTGTAGGGTTGTTTCTCCCTGAGAGACGGGGCCCACCCTGTGGGGAGTGGGTCTGAGCCATGAAGGGATGGTCGAACTTGGACTAAGACCCTGTGGGGAGTGGGTCACAGGGGTGAGTAGGGCAGGGCCTGAGGACAGATGGGGGATGATGGGTGAAGAAAGGGTAGAGGTTGACTCCAAGGCTTATGGCTTAGACTGGCAGGTTAGGGGAAGATGATGGACTTTCAATACAAGTCCTGTGGCATTTCATGGGCTTCCCAGGTGGCACTAGTGGTAAAGAACCATCCTGCCAATACAGAAGACGTAATAGATGCGGGTTTGATCCCTGGGTTGGGAAAATTCCCTGAAGGAGGGCATGGCAACCCATTCCAGTATTCTTGCCTGGAGAATCCCATGGACAGAGGAGCCTGGCGGGCTATGGTCCGTAGGGTCGCAAAGAGTCAGATACGACTGAGAGGCTGAACACACAGGCACGTGGCATTTCATGGCATCCCCAATCCCTCTCCCTGACATGGGCTCCTGTAGCCTGGATTCCAGCACAGACCACAGGGCCCTGGCAGGAGTGAACTCCTTGCTGGTGTGAAGAGATGCCTGAGGCATGGGCAGTGAAAAGCGTGGATTGTAGACAAGCAGGCAGGCCTGCTGCCAATGGAGGAGATGGATTCCATAGGACAAGGAAAGTCCAGGGGACATCCCAGGGGAAGCAGTGACATGTGTGTTTCTGAACATTTTCACTGGGGATCCAAAGCTTTTAATTCTGAGTTGCTCATTATTTTTCAAACAAATATTATCTTTTCTTGTCTATCTGTAAATGTTGAATATCTCGCAATGAACAAAGGAAGGGAGGCATTGAATAATTCGTCCATAAGATTAGGTCTGGGCTGCTGGTCCCTGCTTGGCCTCTGGACATCCTTTCTGGGGGACTAGTGAGATGCAGGCTTGATTGGACCAGGGCAGTTCCTGTCTTCACGTAGACTGCTCCTCTCTGATCTGCTCTGTCCCCTGCCCACCCCTCCTGCCTTCTGACCAGCCCAGCCCCTTGGATGTGTCTCCTCCATTCACATATGCTCTCTCTCAAGGGGTAGGCTGCCTCTCAATGGGCCCCCTGCCTGTTCACCCTCCTGTAGGTGGGCTGGTTCAGGAATCATTTGGGATGGTAAGTGGGTCACAGGGGGCCAGGTGATAGGTTGAGATCCAGTTCTGCCCCCATCTACCCTGTTTGCCATGAGGGTCCTAGACTCAACTAGGAAAAGAGGGGTACGCCCCAGATCTGGGGTCTGCATCCCCCCCCAGAACTACACCCACAGGGCTACAGTTCAGGGGTGTGGATACAGGGTGAGGCTCTTATCCTGGCCCTGTGTCATCTAGCTTCATGGTCCTGGGCCCATTGTTGAACCTCCGTGTGCCTCTGTTTCTAAGCCTTGAAAATATGGAGACACCAAGAGCCAGCCTCTGGTTGTCCTATGACTGCAGGGAGTGAGTGTGTGCCAGGGGTGCGTGGCAGCCACTGGGGTGATGTTGTCTAGGCCAATGCCAGAGGTATCCTGTGCACAATACCCCTGAATCCTCCCAGTTGTTTCACAGGAGCACTCCAACATTCGGGAGAGAAATAAGGTCTGGTGATGAAAGGCCTCACGAGAGTGCTCACAGTGGCGTGGCCAGGCTGGTCCCTGCTGTCCAGGCTTGTGGTGGCCCCTGCTCCAGCTGCTTCTCTCCTCAAGGACCCTGGAACTCTGGCCATCCATCCCGCCTTTCTTGCCCAACAATGGGGCTGCCCAAATTCTGTGGTATAGATTGACCCTCCCTGCCATGCCCTGCCTCTTACCCAGGGCCCTTGTTATGCCCTCTCTGTCCACTAAGCAGTGCCCATTCCCCACCTCTCACATCCCATGGCTGCCTACCCTCCTTGTAATGACCCTTCCAGCCATCCCAATCTAAAGGCTAGCCCTGATTTTGCCCCATGTGCCCTTTGCAGCACTGTCCCCCTGCTTTTACTGTCTCCAGGCAACCACTTCCTATTCTCCTTCAAGACTGCTCAGAAGTCACCACCTCCATGCAGCCAACCTTGATTTCTTCACCTCCACCAAAATACAGTAGCCCTTCTTGTAGGTTCTCCCCACCTCCAACACTATACTTCATTCATCCTCCACTGCTGAAATTGCCCCCTACCCCAGACCTGGGGGCCATGTCAAGCTCCCTCTGAGCCCCCAGGGCTAAGAAGTGAAGAAGAGGAGCCTTACTCTTCACAGGACCTGTGCTGGAAGGGAGCGTGTACAAGCTGGAAGGCAGAGTTGGAAAACGAGAGCCTGGAGATGGACAAAGGGGAACGGAGATTAGAAGTCAGCATTGAACACATAAGGAAAGAGAGGAACAAGAGGAGAGATACAGGCAGTGCAGAGACAATGAGAGCGATAGAGAGACAGAAAGAGAATCAGACAGACAAGAAAAGAAAGAAGAGAATGAGAGAGAGAGAAGGAGGTGGGGGAGGTTGAAACTGGGGGATAAGGGAGGGAGGTGAGACTCAGGGAAACAGAATAAGAGAAAGGGAGAGAGAAACTAAGGAACTAGAGCCACTCCCCCGCCTGCCCACCTGCCCAGGAGAAGGAAGGGAAGCAGGGGGGAGGGCTGAGGGGGGAAGCAGGGAAGAGGCCGGCCAGGCTTGGCTGTCTCTGGGGAGCCCTGACCCCACCTCCAGCGGCCCAGCCGCTCACCTCCCAACCACGCTCAGGTTTCAGGGCTTGGAGCTCACGCAGATTCGGTAACAAATGCATGTGCAACACATTATGAAGAAAGCCTTAAAAAGCCCTCGTTTATCGCTGTTTACGTTACATGATTGAGGGGAGAATTTGCCAAGACCAAAGGTTACTGCTGGTGTTTCTGTGACGAATATTACCTCAAACTAAAGCAATTAGCTTCAAGGAAACGTGCGCTGTCTTTGGGAGAGCTTTCAAGAGCGAGCAGTAATGTGCCCGCGATGGATTTCCACGCTACCCAGCACGACCGGCCACACATACACATCTTCTGTTTCGCATGGAATTTCTGCATGCGCTTGACCTGACCGCCTGCCTGCCTCGCTGGGCCTTGGTTTCCTTCTGTGGAGTGGCATGGGGTGGGCGGGGCGTGGGGTGGCATGGACTAGACACAGGCTCCAGGACTCCCTGTGGCCTAAGTGATTTATTTCCTTTGGTTTGCGCTCCCTGAGCACAAATCTTTAGCTTTTCTCCCTGAGGCTGTTTCTGCTCACGTTTGGCTGATAAAACCCTTTCTTGAGGCAATTATGGAAATTGCTTGAGTGGTAATTAGTGAACGGTAATTAGTGAACTCTCCTTTCTTCCAAAGAGGACACGTGACAAATCTGCCCTGCCCTGCCTCCCTCCTTCGGCTCCCCAGCCAGGCCTTTGGGAGGTGGTGGGAAATGCCTGGAGCAGACCCTTGTGCTTGTAGACATGACTGGGTGTGCCTCAGTTTCACCATCTGCAAGCAGGGTGATGATAGCACCTAATGTGGGACCGTGAGGAGGAAAGGGACTCATTCTGGGCATGTAGGCAACGTAAATGAAAGTCATTGTCATTGTTGTGCCCAGGAATCTGGATGGACTGGGTAGTGAAGCTGCAGGGAATGGAGGGGTGAACTTTTCATCAAGGTGAAAAGGGCAGACACCCCAAGATGGAGCGGAAAGACACCTGAACCTGTTGGGATGTGGCAGAAGTCCGGCCATCTGCTTCCCACTGCCTGTCCCCAATTGCCTTGCAAACCAACCAGCTGAAGTCACATAGGTGTTGCTGTATGCCCGTTACTCACATCTAGTGTTAGCAGAAGGCGGAGATACCAGCTCCCAGAGGCACTGAGAGTGGGATGGACCTTAAACATACAGCTGGCAGCCAGGATCTGCCCCTAATTCTCTTTTGGCACTTAGCAGGGGGTCCTCATCGGAAGACATATGCCTCTTTCCTACGGCTGTAGAAAGAGTAGATTATACAGGGAGAGTGCTCAGAAGAGGGCAGGGAACAGACCCTGTGTGCAACAGACCTGTGAACATTGACGGTGGGGAGGGGTCAGAACAGACCCAGGGGGCCTCACGGGGGGTACAGAACCACCTGGGTTTGCATGCAGGATCTGGAAACAAAACAGTGTCCAAGCTGAATTTGAAGGAGGGTCCAGCCCTCCTGTCTCCTCCCTCCGGAGGCCCCAGGACAGCCAAGCAGTCATGCTCTTACACTTTATGCAGTCTCTAGACTGAGAACAGAACAAGCATCACTGTTCTCAGGGGGGCCAGGAGCCTGAGTCAGCAACATGCGGGCAGACAGATAGAGGTCCCTGGAAGAGAGGGGTCCCTGCAGCTCTATCCCAGTCTGTGCAGGCTGTTCCAGCCTCCACAGTGTGGGAAGTATCTGCCCAGAGTCGTAATGGAGTGAGGGGTGAAATTTGAAAAGTCAGGGCTCAACTGCCAGCGGAGTCACAGGCAACTAAGCAACAAGAGGGACATCTGGGCTCCCCCAGACTGACTACTTGTTTCTTCTTCCCATTATTATCCCACTTTATAGACAAGAAAACCAAGGCTCAGAGGTGATGTAACTGTACATTCAAGGCTGAAATAGTTGTCTGTCAAGTTGATAGATGGAATTGGGCTCTACTGTAGTCATCCCACACCACCCCCCCCCCCCTCCCCAGCACCTAGCAGGGAGCTGGGCATGTCCTGGAAGCTCCATCAGCACCTCCTTCTCCCCTTTGCCTGCAGGACTCTATGACACTTCAGCTCTGTCAGTCCAGAATTGGATGCAGGGTCACACCCCCAAGTGCTCTCTGACATTTTCTGAGCTGATGGACGGAGGTCCAGGAAGCAGGCCTGCAGCCACCCAGCTGCCCAGCCCAGCAGAGCGCTTTCCACTGCAGGACCTCCAAGAGCTCTTGGGCAGGGTCCCATCCTCAGCTGTTCCTCCACACGCCCTGCCCTGCGCGACCTCGGCGATCCTGGCACCTCTTGGTCAGTGACCACAATCCCTGTAACCCGAGGATGCCCAGAGGGACCCGACAACCCATCACGCCGCGCTGCTTCTACCTCCAGAGAGACCAGCTAATTCCTCAAGGTCGCCGCACACCCTCAGCATAAAGCGCCCATTCTTCCTCAGCGTGGGGCTGAGGTGGGAAAATATTTTCCAAAGGTCAGTTTTCCAATTATACTTAAAATTTGAAAGTTCATTTCTCTTTTTTTTGCCTCCCCTCAGTGCAGCCGCTTTCTGCTAATTTCATAAAGATACCATTTAGCTGAGGTAGGTGGGATTCTGGGCATCAGAACAGCTTCCCAACGTCAACAGCCAGCCGTAACTGTAACCACCGACTTCCCATCATTTGTGGGGAAAAAAACGTTTCTCTCCCCAAAAATTATGGCCTGTAGGAACCAGACAACATCCCCATTGCCCGGCGGGAAATTACAGAGATTTTCTTATGTACTTAACTTTAAGTCACGTTTATAAAGCTCTGCTAGGTCTTAATGACTTGCTCATGGGCCGCTGGGGATGCAGGATGTTCTAGGCTGTTGCTTTGGCATGGGGTGATGCAGTTGAGCGCCTGCATCATGGGACAGCGGCCCCAGGGGGTCTGGCATGCAGCCCGAGGGCTGAGAACCCTCAGGGCTTGGAGAGAAGTGGGCAGGGCTCCCTGAGGGTTTGGGTATGAGTCTGAGAGGGGTCAGAGCAGGCCAGACAGGACTGTCTTGGCTACACTCTTTGGGTGGGAATGGAATGAGGCACACATAGGCAACGAACCTGGGACTCTCTCCCTCATCTGCCCCAGGGGACCCCAAAGGCAATTGGAAATCTGACCCTCTCCCCACCTCCACTCCATCTGTCCCCCTTACTCCATTCTCCCTCAGCTAGACTGTGTCCTTCTCTCATCCATCCAGGCCCCCATGTGGTTCAGAGGGAAGGGGCTCCTTCCTGAGATCTGAAAGCCTTCCACCCTCTCTAGTCACTCTGCTCCAGCCACATGGGGCTCCTGAGTTGACATGAGATGGAGGAGTGGTAGCCAGCAAGAAGGCAGAAGCAAAGGGCCCAGAGGATGGGCTGAGCTGGACCTGGAGTCAGGGTGCAGGAGCAGAGAAGCCTCTGTCCTATAGGGTCCAGGAAGGGCAAGGTGCAGGTGTTGTGAGGGGCTTGGGTGTACAGATCCCACCCCTACTAAAGGGCTGAGGGTCTTTCTGGGCCCAGGCAGGGGTGGGAGATTCTTGCTAAGTTGGCAGTAGGGCAGTGTCTCTAGGTTCCAGATTATAAACCTGGTGGTACCAACAATGCCGAATTTTAGCAGAACAGAGAGTCCAGCTTTTGATGTGAAATATCCCAAATTTTCAAATTTGGCATCTATTTCATATTTTAAACACTGGGCTTGTCATACCACACCAGGCTTTGGGTCTCATCAGTTTTATCACCTCCCATCTTTTCCCTCACCCCCATGCTCCAGTCACCTCTTATGGGTCCTTGCTCCTATCTCAGGGTCTTGGCTCATGTTTTCTTTGTCCCTCTGCCCAGAAAACCCCTCACCAATAACTGCATGTCCAGCTACTTCTCTGTTCAGAGGGCTCTGACCATCTGTCACTCCGGTCTACTGTTTCGTTTTGTTTTCTTCCCAGCCCTATCTTGACTTCACTTTAAATTATCCATTCATCCATCGATATATTCATTCACCCACCTATCCACTTATCCACTCACTCACACGTCCTGTAAGTGCAGGGACAGGGCTGAGAACAACTATTGTGTGGTTGAGAGCTGAATGGAAACTGGTACGATGCTCAGGGACACTGGAGTTCTGCCAAGCTAGTGGGAAAGGCTAAATCAACCCCCCAAAAAATCTCACCAAGATCAAGTTTATTAGCCAGCAAATTGTCCATTAGAAAATCAGTCAACACTTTTTAAAGAAAAACAACATTCAGGATCTCAACAGCGTAGCATTCAGAATGTTTGAAATACAATCAAAATTCCTAGACATGCAAATAAGAAGGAAGAAGGGTTTGTTCCACAACCAGGAACAAAAAAATCAATGTAAACAGACACAGGAAAAATATGTTGAATTAGCAGACAAGAACCCACTCCAGTGTTCTTGCCTTGAGAATCCCAGGGACGGGGAGCCTGGTGGGCTGCCGTCTATGGGGTCGCACAGAGTTGGACACGACTGAAGCGACTTAGCAGCAGTAGCAGCAGCAGACAAGAACATGAAATTATTGCTATAGTATACCATATTATTTATTATATTCTGGTTGAGAATTTAAAGTAAAGGATGGAGTGAAGAAGAAGTGAAATTTCATCAGAAAAAATCTCTAAAGAAGAATCATGTGTAAATTCTAGAGCTGATAAAATATTTGCAAAGTGAAATTCTCTAGATAGGGTAAATAGCAATTTGGACACTGCAGGAAAAAAGATCAGTAAACTTGAAGACAAAGCAATAAGAACTATCCAACTGAAGCATACAGAGAGAAAAACAGAAAATAAATAAACAGAACCTCAGAACTGTGTGGGGAAATGTCAGTCAGTCTAACATCTGTGCAATTGAAGTTCCAAGAGAAGACAGAGAGATTGGAAAAGAGAAATATTTGAAAAAATAGAGGAAGAAGATTTTTGAAATTGGGTAAAAACAGTAGACCTACAGAAGAAAGAAGCACAAAAAACTCAAGCAGAAAAAGCAGAAAACAAAGCAAAACTCACACTAGGGCTCATCATATTCAAATCATGAAAAAACGAAGTTAAAGAGAAAAGTCTAAAACACAGTCAGACAAAAAGACACAATTATATGTAGGATAACAAAGATAAATATACTAGTGGTCATTAGAAACAAGGAAGTCAAAAGACAATGAAATACTGAAAGAAATGAAAGAAATGCTGAAAGAAAAAAGACCTGTAAATCCAGAATTCTGCAGCAGCAAAAATACTCCTCAAAAATAAAGAAAAAATAGATGTATTTTTATACAAACAAAAGCTGAGAGAATTTATCATGATAGATTTGAACTACTAGAAGTATTAAAGTTCTGTGGACTGAAAAAGAATATCTGATGGAAGCATATTTACATGGAAAAATGAAATGGTAAATGTGTTAGAAAATATAAAGTCTTATTAAAGAAGGAAAATAGATTTACATTGATTAAGAGTGGATTTAGTAATTCTAATCATTAACACACCTAATAATAGAGACTTAAAATGAAGACAGAGAAGTAAAAACTGAGAGAACTAAAGAGAAATAAACACAGCAAGAGATATAGTTGAAGATTTAGCCTTCTTTTTTGAATAGCTGATTAAAAACTAGACAATTTAATAAGGATATAAAATATTTGAACAGTATCATAAGCCAATTATGTCAATTAATTCTAATTGATATTTATATATCATCTTCTGGAGAATATGCATTTTTACCTGTACAGTGGAAATTTAGCAAAACAAGTTTTTTTTTTTTTTAACTTTTTGTTTTGTATTGTGGTATAGACTATTAACAATATTGTGACAGTTTCAGATAACCAGCAAGGGACTCAGCCATATATATTCATGTATCCATTCCCCCCCAACACCCCTCCTATCCAAACTGCCACATAACACTGAGCAGAGTTCTATATGCTCTTCAGTAGGTTCTCATTGTTTATCCATTTAAAATATATTAATAGCAGCATATACAGACAACCACAAGTTCATTCTCTAAGTCTGTGAGTCTCTTTATGTTTTGTAAGTAAATTGAAATCATATTCTGTAGAGAGTATATACCACTACAGAGTTCAATTAGAAATTCATAACAATAAAGTAATAAGAATATTCTCAAATCTTTAAAAGAAATACACTTCTAAATAACTCATAGGTCAAAGAGGAAATCATAGGATAAATTTAAAAAATGTTTTGAACTGATAAAAATTAAAACAGAACCTATCAAACTTTGCAGAATGAAGCAAAATTTGTGCTTAAAGGGAAATTTATAGCTTTAAATGTTTGTATTATCAAAGTGCCTCAAACCAATTATCTAAGTATCTATATCATGCATTTAGACAAAGAATAAATTAAACTCAAAATAGAAAAGGGGAAATAATAAAGATAAGAATAGAACTCAATAAAACAGACAATGAATAGAACAAACAACAGAGAAAATTACTGAAATAAGAGTTGGTTACTTGAAAAGATCAGTAAAATTAATAACAACCCCTAAGTCAATTAAAGTAAAAACAGAGAAAACATAAATTATTATTATGGATCAAAGAGGAGATGTAATTCAGGCTTTGAAGACAACAAAAGAATAACAAATGAGTATTATGGACAACATTATGCCAATAGATTTGACAACTTAGATAAAATGAACAAATTTCTTAAAAGTCATAAAATGCCAAAATCCTTTCTCTGTCTCACACACACACACACACACACAGAGTGAATACATTTCTTTAACTCCTGGGGGCTGCCACAGGCTCCAGTGCCACACCCCGCCCACAAGAAATGCATACTCACGGACCCTTAGTAACCACCAAATAGCAACCACCAGCAAATCAGAAATGCTCTGAAGGGACTTCCCTGGTGGTCAAGACTCCCTGCTTCTAACACAGGGGACATGGGTTCGATCCCCAGTGCATGCCACTTTTCCCCTCGACTCCCTGCCACAAAATAATGCTCTGAAAATGGGGAGGTTTGGGGTATGTTAGGGAGCAAAACCCAACTTGAGCTAACAGGGGAATTTATAGTCCCAGTCAGCACCGTCTAACAGAACTTTGTACTGTGCTGTCTGGTATTGTAGCCACAGGCCACATGTGCCTGTTGAACTCTCAAAATGCAGCTAGTGTGACTGAGGATCTGCATTTTTAGTTTTATTTCAGTTTTAAACTTAAAACACCACATGTGCTTCTTTTTTTTTTTCATATTATTGGGTATATTATATTTTCTTTTTTTTAAATTTTATTATATTTAACTTTACAATACTGTATTGGTTTTGCCATATATCAAAATGAATCTGCCACAGGTATACATGTGTTCCCCATCCTGAACCCTCCTCCCTCCTCCCTCCCCATACCATCCCTGTGGGTCGTCCCAGTGCACCAGCTCCAAGCATCCAGTATCGTGCATCGAACCTGGACTGGCGACTCGTTTCATATATGATATTATACATGTTTCAATGCCATTCTCCCAAATCATCCCACCCTCTCCCTCTCCCACAGAGTCCAAAAGACTGTTCTATACGTCTGTGTCTCACATATACACAATGGAGTATTACTCAGCCATGCGTGCTTCTTGTGTAACACAGGTCTGTATATATCTCAGTTAATGTGACTCTTCATATGTTTCAGGACCAAAAAATATTAATGAGTATGACTGGGGTAAATCTTATATATAATTGTGATTCAAAATAAAATCACAGTATCCAATATAGAAATGTACGGGCTTCCCAGATGGTGCAGTCGTAAAAAATCTGCCTGCCAATGCAGGAGATGCAAGAGACGTGGGTTTGATCTCTGGGTTGGAAGATTCACCGCAATAGGAAATGGCAACCTATTCCAGTATTCTTGCCTGGAAAATTCCAAGGACAGAGGAGCCTGGCAGACAGTCCATGGGGCTGCAAAAAGTTGGACATGACTGAACACAAACACATACTAACTAAAAATCTGAAATCTCCCCACAAAGAAAACTTTAGGCTCAGATGGTTTCACTGTTGAATTGTATCAAGCATTTAAGAAAACAATAATATCAATCTACACTAACGCTTTAGGAAAATAAAGGAGGAAGAAAAACTTTCCAATTGTTGTATGAGGCTAGCAAAACCTTAATAAAAAAACTAGTGAAGGATATTACAAAAAATAAAATCATAGACTAATATCATTTTAAAATATGGATATAAAATACTTAACAAATATTAGCAAATCAATTCCAGAAAAAAATTTGTGTTTGTGTGTGTGTGCATGCACACACATGGACATATGCATATGCTAATTTCAAGGATGCACAATTCATTTAATATTCAAAAATCAATATAATTTACCACAATAACAGAATGAAGGCAAAAAATATCATATCATCATCACAGTAGATGCAGGAAAAAATGCTTTAAAAGTACAACATCTATCCAAATCCCATGATTTGGAGGAAGAATAGCCAACCCCTAGCAACTTCTAGGAACAGAGGAAAATCTTAATCTGTCAAATAGTATCCACAGAACTGGAACTGAAAAGAACTAGAACTTGAGGAAAACATAAAAGCATATTTTTGCAACCCCAAGGCAGTCAAAGTTTTCTTGAGAAGATACAGAAAGCATTAGCTTTTTTTTTTTTTTAACGCATAAATGGAACTTCATCAAAAATTAAATCTGATTTTTCTTCATCAAATGACATCAACTAAGAAAATGTACAGACAAGTTATCTAGTGAGAAAAAAATTATTTTTTCTTTCTGCTTTCCATCCTCTATTATATCTGGTGGCCCAGACAGTAAAGAATCCACCTGCAATGCTGGAGACCTGGGTTTGATTCCTGGGTTGAGAAGATCCCCTGGAGGAGGTGTGGCTACCCGCTACAGTATTTTTGCGTGGAGAATCCCCATGGACAGAGAAGCTGGTGGGTTACAGTCCCTGGGGTCACAAAAAGTCGGACATGACTGGGTGACTAAGCACAGCACATAATCTCTCTCACTCTCAGGACTTGTATCCAGAATATATAAAGAACTCCCACAGCTCACCCAACAAAAGTGCCTTGAAAAGATGTCACAAAAGAAGATATTGTTGTTCAGTCAGTCATGTCTGACTCTTTGTGACCCCATGGACTGCAACATGCCAGGCTTCATTGTACTTCACTATCTCCCAGAGTTTGCTCAAACTCATGTCCATTGAGTCAGTGATGCCATCCAACCATCTCGTCCTCTGTAGTCCCCTTCTCCTCCTGCCTTGAATCTTTCCCAGCATCAGGGTCTTTTCTAATGAGTTGGCTCTTCATATCAAGTGGCCAAAGTATTGGAGCTTCAGCTTCAGCATCAGTCCTTCTAATGAATATTCAGGATTGATTTCCTTTAGGATGGACTGGTTTGATCTCCTTGCAGGCCAAGGGACTCTCAAGAGTCTTCTCCAGCACCAGAGTTCAAAAGCATCAATTCTTTGGCACTCAGCCTTCCTTATGGCCCAACTCTCACATCCATACATGACTACTGGAAAAACCATAGCTTTGACTAGACAGATATTTGTTGGCAAAGTAATGTCTCTGCTTTTTAATATGCTGTCTAGGTTGGTCATAGCTTTTCTTCCAAAAAGCAAGCGTCTGAATTTCATGGCTGCAGTCACTTTCTGCAGCAATTTTGGAGCCCAATAAAATAAGGTCTGTCACTGTTTCCATTGTTTTCCCATCTATTTGCCATGAAGTGATGGGACTGGATGCCATGATGTTAGTTTGCATATGGTCAATAGAACCATAAGAAGTACTTAGCACTGTAAAATCAAACACGATACACCACCATTTCATACACACCAGAGGGCCTGAAAGTAAAGCAAATGACAATGCAAAATATAAGTGAGGGTGTAGAAGAAATGCATACCTCCTACATTGCTGGTAGAAATGTAAAACAGCACAATCACTTTGGGGAATATTTTGGCATTTTCTCTCAAAGTTAAAAGTATAGTCACCACTAGCTTTCTAGGTATTGATCAAGGAGAAATGAAATCAAATCATGTATCCATCCTAAGATTTGCATTGAAATGTTCATAGAACTTTGTTAATAATTTATTTAAATTGGAAGCAATCTAGATGTCCATCAGCAAGAGAATGGATAAAAACAGTGATACACCCATATAGTGGAATACTACCCAGCAATAGAAATGAATGTACTATTGATACATGTAGAAACATGGATGAATCTCAAATTTATTATGCTAAGACAGGCACAGGTGACTCTAATACATGACTCCATTTATATAAAAGTGTAAAATGGTATTTGTGGGTGCAGGGCAGCATCCTCTATAGCAGCATATCTTGAAATCTCTACTCACCTTGTCTTTTCCACTTTATAATGTATTATGGTCACTGGCCCCTGTCAGAATATTTGGATCTGCCTCTCTGTCTTCATCAGTAGCATGGTATTCCACCGGGTAGAAGGAACATAAATAATTTACCCAGCCTGCTATTGGAAGACAGACAGTATTGCCAGTCTTTTGTTCTCATACCACCCGCGCAGTGAAACTCCTTGTACGTTCGTCTACGTTTGTCTAGTGCGTGTCAACAAGTCTATCCAGCTGGAGCACAAATTCCTAGAATGGACTTTTAGGGTCAGAAGAATGCATTGGTCTTTTTCTTGGGAAGTCAGAACACAGCTCCTAGCTCTCCAGGGAATAAGGGCTTTCCTGAGCCATCTCAAGGCACACCAAAGGCCCTAAGTCCAGAACTTCCAGTATGAACAGGCATTAGGAGTCACCTCCAGTCACCAAGAGAGTGCTGGTGGTCTCAGAGGGCAGTCAAGGTGTGCTGGTAACACCTAGCTGTGGCCATACTGTATGTGAGACCTCAAGATGTTCCTGCCTATAGGTCAGCAAGCTGAAGGATGACACCTGGAAGAAGATTTGCCCATGATGGAGCTTTGTCTGAACACAAATGGACTAGGTTTTCTATCCCAGGGAACAGGCAGCCAAAACCTCATGCAGATCCTTTCTTGCCAACCCTGCAACTAACCTGGGTTGTAAGATTGGGCTTGTGGCTACAAAAGCAGAGATCTTCCTGGACCAGGACTCATAGGTCAAAACCCCCATATGCCTGATTGATACCTCCTGGTCTTTCTCTTCTTGCCAGCTCCCACTCTTATCTCCAAGTCTGATCCCACCCCCTCAAACCTAGCCTTCCAGTCCACCCTTCAAACCCCTCCAAAGCAATTGTTCTTTTTTAAAAAATTATATTGGCCTATAGTTGATTTACAATGTTGTGTTAGTTTCAGAGGCAATCATTTTTTATGAAAATAAACTTACAAAAAATTATGAAAATATTTCTGCTTTTCATCATAGAGTAACAGAGTCTAGATTTATCCTCTCACCTGCAACAAATAAACAAAAAACAGAATATGTGAAACAATGTTTTTTTAAAGACAAGGGACTATAATCTATAAGGGCCAGGAAACAATGTAGGTCAGCCTTGCAATTACTCTGTTGAGAGTTTCCATGCCACAGTGCAGGGAGAAGGAGCCCAGATGGAGTCTGGTGGTCTCACTGAGTTGAGAAACAAAGTTGAGAGTGTGGAGAGAACAGATAGCTGGAACTATAGGATAGAGTATTAGTGAGTAGAAACCTGGAGATAACTCCAAAGAACTGCAGAGATCCCCCTACCTCAGTATGTAGCAGAGTATGAATCAGCACTTGCATGGGAGAAACTAATCAAGGACAGAGAAAGAATTACCAGAAAGGGTTGTAGGTAACAAAGCCCAGCACTCACACCAGACCAGGAACATACCTGTTCCCACCACCAGATTAGAAAACTTCATGATTAACAAGGCATTGGATAGAATACATAGACAAGTCTTGCCTTTTTAGGGAGTCATTTGTCCTTGGGGCTTTCCTAGGTAGTGTTAGTGGTAAAGAACCTGCCTGTCAATGCAGGAGATGCAAGAGAGGTGGGTTTGATCCCTGGGTCGGGAAGATCCTCTGGAGGGGGGCGTGGCAACACACTCCAGTATTCTTGCCTGGAGAATCCCCAAAGATGGAGGAGCCTGGCAGCCTACAGTGCCTTGGGTCACACAGAGTCAGACATGACTGAAGCAACTTAGCATGCACACATGCATTTGCCCTAGACTGAACACTGCTTCAGCCCCATCTAATAAATCTTAAAAGTATGATCTCAAACTATCAAACTGTTTCCAAGTAACTTAACTGTGTCCCAGAAATGAAGCTCAATAATATTTCCAAGCATACAAATCATCCAGCATCCAACTAGGTAAAATCCACAATGCTTGGCATCCAATAAAAAAATTACTAGGCAAGAAAAGAAGCAAGAACATACAACCTATGGTGAGGAGAAAAATGAATCAAAACTGACCCAGAGATGACACAGATATTAGAATTAGTAGACAAGAATATCAAATAGTTATTATATTCTATATGTTTAAAAAATTAGGTAGACACATGGAAGACATAAAAAAAGAACTAAAACTAAAACCAAACTTCTCTTAAAAAGAAAAACAGAGTTGGAGGAGTAATACTAACTGATTACATGACATCATAAAGCTACAGTAATCAAAACAGTGTAATACTGGCACAAAAACAGTCAAATACATCGATGGAGCAGAAATAGAGTCCAGAATACAGAAATATAGTTAGCTGAATTTTAACAATAGTCAAAGGCAATTCAGTGAAGTAAAAATAGACTTTTTAACAAATGGTGCTGAAACAACTGGATACCAAGAGGCAAAAAAATTAAACTTCAAAACTCATATCAGAAATTAAACTCAAAATGGATCACATATTTACATGTAGACCTCAAAACTATAAAACTTCTAGAACAAAACACAGGAGAAAACCTTGTGACTTGGGCTAGGCAAAGATTTTCTAGCTATGATACCAAAAGCATCATCCAAAAAGAATAAATTGATAACTTGGATGTCATAAAAAGTAAAAACATCTGTTTTGCAGCAGACACTCTTAAGAGATCAAAAGACAAGCTACAGACTTGGGGAAAATCTTTGTAAAGCATAAATCCAATAAAGGGCTTTTATCTATAATTATTAAGGAGTTATCAAAATTCAATAAAAATTAAATCCAAGTTTAAAATGGGCAAAAACTTTGAATAGGCACTTCACTAATGAATATATTTGAATGGCAAATAGGCTTATAAAAAAATGCCCCAAATCATTAATCATCAGAAAATGCAAGTTAAAAACACAAGGAGATACCACTACATACCTAACAGAATGGCTAAAATTAAATGGACTGACCAGAGACTGACTGAGAATGTAGAGAAACCAGGACCAGTGAGAAAGTAACATGGTACAAACATTTCATAAAATAATTTGACTGTTCATTAAAAAGCCATAGTGGGATGTCAGCATGAGTTGTTCCATGGACTCACCAGATGAAAAAAGCAAAGCTGACAATAGCTATTAAGAAACAAACATACAAAAGACCCTAATCACTTAAAATCTCTGGAAATTATCCTAAGAGCATATGACAAAAGAAAAAAGCTCATTCAAGAAAACATACTAAAACTTGGTAAGAATAGCAAGAATCTGTGTCATTTGAGCCATTTCTTCTCTCTATCTCCACTCTCAGCTTTAATGGATGCTCTGCTCCATTCTGGGTGAGCGTGGCCAAGAAGATGATGCTCCCTCTCCCTTCAGCTTCCAACCAAGTCTTACTATACCTCATCAAGAAGGGCAGTCTTGATTTCTAATCCTTGAATCTAATCCCCTGAAATTCCATTTTGAAGAAGTCCTGTTGAGTGTGGCTGAGAGGTCAAGAGTTCCCTTTTCCCACCAGCTTTGCATCTATAGGACAGAAGCTCTTCCCTAGGCACAGCAGGGGAGAATGGCACCCCACTCCAGTACTCTTGCCTGGAAAATCCCATGGATGGAGGAGCCTGGTAGGCTGCAGTCTATGGGGTCACTAAGAGTCGGACACCACTGAACGACTTCACTTTCACTTTTCACTTTCATGCATTGGAGGAGGAAATGGCCACCCACTCCAGTGTTCTTGCCTGGAGAATCCCAGGGACGGTGGGGCCTGGTGGGCTGCCATCTATGGGGTCACACAGAGTCAGACACGACTGAAGCGACTTAGCAGCAGCAGCAGCAGGCACAGCAGATCAAGAATACTAGAGTTCTAATCATCCCTAACTTAGGACAGAGTTTCTGGGTCAAGAAGGACAAATCATGAAGACCAGAGGCTACTGCCCCATTCAGAGCCCAGAAGAGTAAATTAGATACTGTGTACAGGAGAAAGGTAGCCCATAAGAAAAGAGATCTCCAAAGCTCTCCACAAAGTAACTGATACTTGAAAAGAGGAGAAGTTTAAGTCTAAAGTTGCTCTCAAGAACTGTAGCTCCTCTTAAAACTAGGAGCAGCTAGCTAAATCAGTTCAGCTGGTAAAGAATCCACCTGCAATGCAGGAGACCCTGGTTTGATTTCTGTGTCAGAAAGATCCCCTGGAGAAGGGATAGGCTACCCACTCCAGTATTCTTGGGCTTCCCTGATGGTAAAGAATCCACCTGCAATGTGGGAGACCTGGGTTTGATCCCTGGATTGGGAAGATTCCTTGAGAAGGTGCATGACAACCTGCTTCAGTATTCTTTCCTGGAGAATTCCCATAGACAGAGGAGCTTAGCAGGCTAGAGTCCATGGGGCCTCAAGGAGTCAGACACCACTGAGAGACTTATTTTCACTTTCACTTTTCAGCTAAATCATAACCATGTAGCTCACTAGAGAGAACCGGGGAAAAAGACAGAAGACCCTCTGGAAACAAAACAAACCTCAAAGACTTGCCTGAAAATCTACTCTTGTCCAACTTTAATTGGATCAGACTGGAGAAATAAATATCCAAGGGCATTGCCAAAACTATAAAGCAACCAGTTGGTACTTAGTGGCTCCTAAAGGATAGAGAGTAATATCAAATGAAGAAGATAGACTAACAGAGAAATCAGAGAAAGAGTCAGAGAGAGCCCTGCTAAAACCTCTCTCATCCAGGGTCACTTTGTATATGTCCAAGGCTCTGCCCCCAGAGGAGCAACAGCAATGGCTTCATGCTGTGAGGGAAGTAGACTTCACTAAAATAGTCAAGTCACCAAACAAATAACAAAACAAAAATAAGCCCTTCAGAGAGGAAGGGCAGTCAAAACTTGATAAAATTTATTACCTAAAATACCAAGTTTTCCACACAAAAAAATTATAAAACACACAAAGAAACAAGAACATTTTTAAACAGAAAAAAGAAAAGAAGGAAAAAGTGCTTCTGAGAAGGTCCATATGTCATTTTTAACAAAGACTTCAAGGTCACCATTATAGATATGTTCAAAGACAAGAGGAAAAACCATGCTTCAAGAACTTAAGGAAGATATGAAGACAATGTTTCATCAAGTAGACACTGTCAATAGACATAAAAACTATTCAAAAAGAACCAAATGAAAATTCTGGAGTTGAAAAGTATAATGCTGCTGCTGCTGCTAAGTCACTTCAGTCGTGTCTGACTCTGTGCGACCCCATAGACAGCAGCCCACCAGGCTCCCCCGTCCCTGGGATTCTCCAGGCAAGAACACTGGAGTGGGTTGCCATTTCCTTCTCTTTCATGAAAGTGAAAAGTGAAAGTGAAGTCGCTTAGTCGTTTCCGACCCTCAGCGAATCCATGGACTGCAGCCTTCCAGGCTCCTCCATCCATGGGATTTTCCAGGCAAGAGTACTGGAGTGGGGGGCCATTGCCTTCTCTGGAAAAGTATAATAAAATGAATCAAATGATTTATTAGAGGGGCTTAACCAGATTTGTACTGGCAAAAGAAAGAATCAGTGAATTTAAAGACCAGATCAGATCAGATCAGTCGCTCAGTTGTGTCCGACTCTTTGTGACCCCATGAATTGCAGCACGCCAGGCCTCCCTGTCCATCACCAACTCCTGGAGTTCACTGTAGAAATTAGACAGTTGAAAAAAACAGAGAAAATAGAAGGTGGAAAATTGAACAGAGCCTCAGAAAAATGTGGGACACTTTTAAGCACATGAACATATGTGTAATGGAAATACTATGAGGAGAAGAAAAAGAAACTGAAATAACATTAGAAGGAATAATGGTTGAAAAATTCCCAACTGATGAAAAACTGTAAACTACATATACATGAAATGTAGTTCCATATTCATGGAATTTGCTCAACAAATTCCAATTAGGATAATAACAAAGAAATTCACACCCAGATACATCATAGTAAAAATGCTGAAAGACAAAATCTTCACAGCAACAAGAGAAAATGAATTTTTTACCCAGCAAAACTATCTTTCAAAAATGAAAGTGAAATAAAAACATTCTTGGGTAAATAAAAAAAGAATTTGGTGTTAGCAGCCCAACTTATAAGAAATGTTAAAAGAAGTTCTTAAGGCCAAAATAAAATAAATGCAGATGAAAATCATAATCAACATAAAGAATCTATTTAAGGTAAGTATGTAATTATTAGAAAATTATACCAAAAATTTTGTATTTTTCTTTCTTCTCTTAACTGATTTTAAAAAGCATCTGTATGAAATAACTTGTATACAAATGCATTGGTGTGACACATATGTTATATTTATGACAACAACATCACAAATGAGGTGAAAAAGAGCTGAGCTATATTACAGCAGGAAAATGATACCAGATTGTAATTTGAACCCATGAGAATTCATGAAGAAAAACAGAAATACTAAATAATGAAGTAAATATAACAACTCAGTAATACAAACTTGTTCTCCTTTCTTTTCTCAGCTTCTCTATATATATAAAATAGAAATTATTACAGTGTACTGTTGGTTCAGTTCAGTTCAGTTGCTCAGTCATGTTCAACTCTTTGCGACCCCACGGACTGCAGCATGTCAGGCTTCCCTATCCATCACCAACTCCTGGAGCTTGCTCAAACTCATGTCCATTGAGTTGGTGATGCCATCCAACCATCTCATCCCTGTCGTCCCCTTTTCCTTCTGCTTCAATCTTTCCCAGCATCAGGGTCTTTTCCAGTGAGTCAGCTCTTCACATCAGGTGGCCAAAGTATTGGAGTTCAGCTTCAGTCTTTCCAGTGACTGATTTCCTTTAGGATTGACTGATTGGATCTCCTCGAAGTCCATGAGATTCTGAAGAGTCTTCTCCAAAACCACAGTTCAAAAGCATCAATTCTTCAGCACTCAGCTTTCTTTATAGCCCAACTCTCATATCTGTACATGACTACTGGAAAAACCATAGCTTTGACTGCTGCTGCTGCTGCTAAGTCACTTTAGTTGTGTCTGACTCTGTGCGACCCCATAGATGGCAGCCCACCAGGCTCCCCTGTCCCTGGGATTCTCCAGGCAAGAACACTGGAGTGGGTTGCCATTTCCTTTTCCAATGCATGAAAGTGAAAAGTGAAAGTGAAGTCGTTCAGTCATGTCCGACCCTCAGCGACCTCATGGACTGCAGCCTTCCAGGCTCCTCTGTCCATGGGATTTTCCAGGCAAGAATACTGGAGTGGGTGCCATTGCCTTCTCCGACTAGATGGACCTTTGTTGGCAAAGCAATGTCTCTGCTTTTTAATATGCTGTCTAGGTTGGTCATAACTTTTCTTCCAAGGAGCAAGTGTCTTTTAATTTCATGCCTCAGTCACCATCTGCAGTGATTTTGGAGCCCCCCAAAATAAAGTCTGTCACTGTTTCCATTGTTTCCCCATCTATTTGACTTGAAGTGATGGGACTGGATGCCATGATCTTAGTTTTCTGAATGCTGAGTTTTAAGCCAACTTTTTCACTCTCCTCTTTCACTTTCATCAAGAAGTTCTTTAATTCTTCTTCATTTTCTGTCATAAGAGTGGTGTCATCTGCATATCTGAGGTTATTGATATTTCTCCCAGCAATCTTGATTCCATCTTGTGCTTCATCCAGCCCAGCATTTCACATGATATACTTTGCATATAAACTAAATAATCAGGGTGATAATATACAGCCTTGATGTACTCCTTTCCCAATTTGGAACCAGTCTGTTGTTCCATGTCCAGTTCTAACTGTTGTTCTTGACCTGCATACAGATTTCTCAGGAGCAGGTCAGGTGGTTTGGTATTCCCATCTCTTGAAGAATTTTCCTCTGTTTGTTGTGATCCACACAGTCAAAGGCTTTGGCATAGTCGATAAAGCAGAAGTAGATGCTTTTCTGGAACTCTCTTGCTTTTTCCATGATCCAGTGAATGTCAGCAATTTGATATCTGGTTCCTCTGCCTTTTCTAAATCCAGCTTGAACATCTGGAAGTTCACAGTTCATGTACTATTGAAACCTGGCTTGGATAATTTTGAGCTTTACTTTGCTAGTGTGTGAGATGAGTACAATTATGTGGTAGTTTGACTATTCTTTGGCATTGCCTTTCTTTGGGATTGAAATGAAAACTGATCTTTTCCAGTCCTGTGGCCACTGCTGAATTTTCCAAATTTGCTGGCATATTGAGTGCAGCACTTTCACAGCATCATTTTTTAGGATTTGAAATAGCTTAACTGGAATTTCATCACCTCCACTAGCTTTGTTCATAGTGATGCTTCCTAAGGCCCACTTGACTTCACATTCCAGGATGTCTGGCTCTAAGTGAGTGATCGTACCATCACGGTTATCTGGGTCATGAAGATCTTTTTTTGCATAGTTCTTCTGTGTATTCTTGCCACCTCTCCTTAATATCTTCTGCTTCTGTTAGGTCCATACCATTTCTGTCCTTTATTGTGCCCATCTTTGCATGAAATATTCCCTTGGTATCTCTAATTTTCTTAAAGAGATCTCTAGTCTTTCCTGTTCTATTGTTTTCCTCTATGTCTTTGCATTGATTACTGAGGAAGGCTTTCTTATCTCTCCTTGCTATTCTTTGGAACTCTGCATTCAAATGGGTATATCTTTCCTTTTCTCCTTTTCCTTTAACTTATTTTCATTTCTCAGCTATTTGTAAGGCCTCCTCAGACAACCATTTTGCATATTTGCATTTCTTTTTCTTGGGGATGGTCTTGATCACTGCCTCCTGTTGGTTTAGTAACATATATAGATGTAATAAGTATAACAATAATAGCACAAAAAGAGAAAGAGCTATCTAGGAATAACATTTCTATAGCTCACTGGAATCAAGTTTTTAGAAATCTGAAGCAGATTATTATAAGATGTATACAGTAGGTCCTACAGCAACCACTAAAGAAATAATGAGACAGAATAGAGAGTCATTAAAGGAATTAAAATGTTATATGAGAAAACATTCAGTTCATGCAAAAGAAAGAAGTAAAGGAGGAACAAAAGAAGTAAAAAGATATAGAGTAAACAAAAGTAAAATGGCAGATGTAAATCCAACTATACTAACAATTACATTAATGTGAATGAATTAAGCAGTCCAACCAAAAGGCAGGGATTGTCAGTTCAGTTCAGTTCAGTCGCTCAGTCATGTCCGACTCTTTGCGACCCCATGAATCACAGCATGTGGGATTGTTATAGTGGATTAAAAAAAATCACCCAACTATATACATGCTGGCCGTAGGAAATATATTTGATTCAGAGATCCAACAGATTGGAAGTAAAAAAATGAAAAGAGATATATTATGCATACAGCAACCGTAAGAAAGTTGAAATGACTATGCTAATATCAGACAAAATAGCTTTAAGATTTTTTACTAAACACAGAGGGACATTTTCTAGTGATATGAATATCAATCCATCAGGAAGTTATAACAATTATGAACATGTATGCACCTATGGTTTTTCCAGTGGTCATGTATGGATATGAGAGTTGGACTATAAAGAAAGCTGAGTGCTGAAGAACTGATGCTTTTGAACTGTGGTGTTGGGGAAGACTCTTGAGAGTCCCTTGGACTGCAAGGAGATCCAACCAGTCCATCCTAAAGATCAGTCCTGCGTGTTCACTGGAAGGACTGATGTTGAAGCTGAAACTCCAATACTTTGGCCAGCTGATGTGAAAGCTGACTCCTTTGAAAAGACCCTGATGCTGGGAAAGATTGAGGGCATGAGGAGAAGGGGACGACAGGGATGAGATGGTTGGATGGCATCACCGACTCAATGGACATGGGTTTGAGTGAACTCCGGGAGTTGGTGATGGACAGGGAGGCCTGGCGTGCTGTGGTTCATGGGGTTGCAAAGAGTTGGACATGACTGAGCAACTGAACTGAACTGAACTGATGCCCCTAACAACAGAGCCCTGAAATACATGAAGCAAAGGCTGACAGAGTTGAGGGTAGAGATAGATAATTCAACAATAATCATCAGAGACTTTAATGCTGTACTTTCATTACTGGATGGAACAACCAAGGAGAAGATCAACAAGAATAGAGACCAGAATAACAATATATACAAATTAGACCTAATTCATATCCATAGAACACCTAACAGGAGCAGAATGCACATTTTTTTTCTCAAGCATACATGAAACATTCTACATAGGGTAGGTTATAAAACAAACCTCAATTAATTTAAAAGGGTTAACATCTTACAAACTATGATCTCCTCAAAATGGAATAAAATTGGAAATTAGGAAGAAATTTGAGACATTCACAAAAGTTTGGAAATTAAATAACATAATAAATGTAAATGGGTCAAGAAGAAATCATAAAGAAAATTAGAAAATACTTTGAGATGAATAAAGATAAAAATAGCAAGAAAACTTCTGGGATGCAGCTAAAGAAGTGCTTAGGGTGCAATTTATAGGTATAAATTACATGAAATAAGACAGACCTCAAACCAACAACTCTCCACCTTAAGAACCTACAAATAAGAAGTGCAAACTGAACTCAAAGCAACCAGCAGGGATAAAATAAGTATTACAGTGGCAATTAATGAAATAGAAAAACAATAGAGAAAATCAAACTAAACCAAGTATTGGTTCTCAGAAGAGTCTCACTAAGTTGACAGACCTTAAGCTAGATTGACAAGGAAAAAAAAAGAAAATTCTAAAATTACTGAAATCAGGAAAAAAAGAAGGTACATAACTACCGGCCTTATAGAAACAAAAATAATTATAAGATAATACTACGAACAACAGTTTGCCACAAATTAGATAACTTAGATGAAATGAACAAATTCCTAGAAAGAAAAACAACTAAATCTGACTCAGAAAGAAATAAACTTACTGTGGTGATCATTTCACAATATATATAAATGTCAAATCATTATCAAATATCAAATCACCTTGAAACTAATATAATGGCCAATTATACCTCAATAAAAATGAAGAAAAAGAAGAAAGAGAAAAACTGAATAGACTTATACAAGTAAAGAGAATGACTTAGTAATAAAAAAAAATTCACAAAAATAAATCCAAGACCAAATGGTTTCACTGATAAATTCTACCAAACATTTGAAAAAGAGCTAATCCATTAGAATAAATAAGTTCATCAAGGTTGTAGAATACAAGATCAATATATAAAAATTAAATATTTCTAAACAATTCTAACAATTTGATGTAACAACATCAAAAAGAAAAAAACTTAATAAATTTAACAAAAGTAGTATAAAACTTCTACTCTGAAAACTGAAAATTATTAATGAAAAAAATTAAAGAAGACCCAAATAAATGGAAAGACGTGTCTTTCACCTGATTCAGGTTTATGAATGAAAGACTTAATCTTGTTATAATGCCAATACTATCCCAAATAATCCATAGGTTCAATGTAATCCCTATCAAAATCCTAGTTGAGTTCTTTTCAGAAATTAACCAGTTGATCTTAAAATTCATATAGAAATTTAAGGGACCCAGGATAGCCACAATAATCTTGAAAAAGTCCAAAGTTGGAGGACCCACTTTTCCCCATTTCAAAATTTACTACAAAACTATAGTAACCAAGATAGGGTGGTGCTGACATAGGAGAGAAATGTAGATCAAGGGACCAGAACTGAGAACCCAGAAGTGAGCCCTGATATTTACAGCCAATTGATTTTCTATAACATGATTCAATAAAGAATAAGCTTTTTAACAAATGGTGCTTCAGCAACTATAGATCCACACTGCAAAGGATAAATTTGGATCTCTACTTCACACCATATACAAAAATTAACTCAAAATGGATCAGAAGTCTGAATGTAAGAGCTAAAACTATATGTCTTTGAAGAAAACATCAGTGTAACTCTTCACAACCTTGGATTAAGAAATGATTTCTTTGATATGACATCAGAAGAGTTAGCAACAAAAGAAAAAGACTGGATATCATCAAAATTAAAACTTTCTGTGCTTAAAAGAACACCATCAAGGAAGTAAAAAGAGAAACACAAACTGGGATAAGACAGTTGCAAATCCTATAAGGGAATTGTATCTAGAACATACAAAGACCTCTACTACTCAATAATTTAGAAACCAAATAACTCAATTTAAAAATGGGCAAAACATTTGAATAGACATTTCTCTAAGGCAAACATACAAATAGCCAATAAGAATGTAAAAGGATCTCACCCTCATTAGCCATCAGGGAAAAATCAATGAAAACCATGAGATAGCACTTCATACTCACTAGAATGGTTATAATCAAAAGAATATAGTAGTAAGTATTAGCAAAAATGTAGAGAAATTGGCACTCTCATATGCTACTGGTGGGAACGTAAAATTGTGTGACTACTTTGGCAAAGAGTTGGATGGTTCCTCAAAGAATTAAACATAAAATTAACATGTGACCCAGCAGTTCCATCTATAAGTATTTATCCAAGAGAAATAAAAACATGAGTCCTCACAAAGACTTATATATGGATGTTCAGAGCAACTTTAATAACCAAAAATAAAAGCTCAAAATTGGAACCAAACCAGATCAAATGTCCTTCAATGAATAACTGGATAAACAAACTGTGGTATATTCATCCTATTGAATACTGCTCAGTAATAAAAAAGGAATGAAGTATAGATATACACAACAATGTGAATAATTTTCCATATAATTGTGCTGAGTGAAAAATAAAAGCTGATTATGACAAACTTTGAGGCTGTTTAGCATTTTGATTGTAGTGAAGTCTCCATGTAGACGGATGATAGACAAATAGATAGACAGATAATGAGTGTGTCAAAACATATCAAGTTCATCATGAAAGTTTAAAAGACAATCTGCAAATTAGAAGAAAGCATTTGTAAGTCATGTATCTCATAAGGGCTTAATATTCAGAATATATAAAGAACTCCTACAACTCAATAATAAAAACAACAAACAACCCAATTAAAAATCAGGCAAAGGATTTAAATAGACATTTCTCCAATGAAGATATACAAATGACCAACATGAAAATACATAAAAGAATGCTTAACATCATTGCTGTTGTTCAGTCACTAAATCATGTCTGACTCTTTGTGACCCCATGAACTGCAGCACACCAGGCTTCCCTGTCCTTCACTGTCTTCCTGAGTTTGCTTAAACTCATGTCCATTGAGTTGGTGATGCCATCCAATCATTTCATCCTCTGTCACCCACTTCTCCTCCTGCCCTCAATCGTTCCTATCATCAGACTCTTCCAAAGAGTTGGCTGTTTCCTTCAGTTGGCCAAGGTATTGGAGCTTCAGCTTCAGCATCAGTCCTTCCAATGAATATTCAGGGTTGATTTCCTATAGATTGACTGGTTTGATCTTCCTGCTGTCCAAGGGACTCTCAAGAGTCTTCTCCAGCACTGGAGTTCAAAAGCATCAATTCTTTGGCACTCAGCCTACTTTATGTTCCAAATTTCACATCCACACATGACTACTGGAAAAACCATAGCTTTGATAATATGGACCTTTGCCAGCAAAATGATGCCTCTGCTTTTTAATATGCTGTCTAGGTTTGTCATAGCTTTTCTCCTCAGTCATGACCAACTCTTTGCGACCCCATGGTCTATACAGTCCCTGGAATTCTCCAAGCAAGAATACTGGAGTGGGTAGCCTTTCCCTTCTCCAGGGGATCTTCCGAACCCAGGGATCAAACCCAGGTCTCTTTCATTGCAGGCAGATTCTTTACCAGCTGAGCCACCAGGGAAGCCCCTTCCAAGGAGCAAGCATCTTTTAATTTGATGGCTGTAGTCACCATCTGCAGTGATTTTGGAACCCAAGAAAATGAAACCTGACACTGTTTTCATTTTTACCCCATCTATTTGCCATGAAATGATGGGACTAGGTGCCATGATCTTTGTTTTTTGAATGTTGAGTTTTAAGCCAGCTTTTCCACTCTCCTCTTTCACCTTCATCAAGAGGCTCTTTAGTTCCTCTTTGCTTTCTGTGATTAAAGTAGTATCATCTAAATACCTGATTGCTGATATTTCTCCCAGCAATCTTGATTCCAGCTTGTGAGTCATCCAGCCTGGCATTTCACATGATATACTCTGCATGTTAAAAGAAGAGAAGCGAAAAGCAAAAGAGAAAAGGAAAGATATTCCCATTCGAATGCAGAGTTCAAAAGAATAGCAAGGAAAGATGAGAAAGCCCTCCTCAGCGATCAATGCAAAGAAATAGAGGAAAACAATAGAATGGGAAAGACTAGAGATCTCTTCAACAAAATTAGAGATACCAAGGGAACATTTCATGCAAAGATGGGCTCAATAAAGGACAGAAATGGTATGGAGCTAACAGAAGCAGAAGATATTAAGAAGAGGAGGCAAGAATTCACAGAAGAACTGTACAAAAAAGATCTTCATGACCCAGATAATCATGATGGTGTGATCACTCACCTAGAGCCAGACATCCTGGAATGCGAAGTCAAGTGGGCCTTAGAAAGCCTCACTACGAACAAAGCTAGTGGAGGTGATGGAATTCCAGTTGAGCTATTTCAAATCCTGAAAGATGATGCTGTGAAAGTGCTGCACTCAATATGCCAGCAAATTTGGAAAACTCAGCAGTGGCAACAGGACTAGAAAAGGTCAGTTTTCATTCCAATCCCAAGGAAAGGCAATGCCAAAGAATGCTCAAACTACTGCACAATTGCACTCATCTCACATGCCAGTAAAGTAATGCTCAAAATTCTCCAGGCCAGGCTTCAGCAATACGTGAACCATGAACTTCCAGATGTTCAAGCTGGTTTTAGAAAAGGCATAGGAACCAGAGATCAAATTGCCAACATTCACTGGATCATTGAAAAAGTGAGAGAGTTCCAGAAAAACATCTATTTCTGCTTTATTGACTATGCCAAAACTTTTGACTGTGTGGATCACTCACAATAAACTGTGGAAAATTCTGAAAGAGATGGGAATACCAGACTACCTGACCTGCTTCTTGAGAAACCTGTGTGCAGGTCAGAAAGCAACAGTTAGAACTGGACATAGAACAACAGATTGGTTCCAAATAGGAAAAGGAGTACATCAAGGCTGTATATTGTCACCCTGCTTATTTAACTTCTATGCAGAATACATCATGAGAAACTCTGGGCTGGATGAAGCACAAGCTGGAATCAAGATTGCTGGGAGAAATATCAATAACCTCAGGTATGCAGATAACACCACGCTTATGGCAGAAAGTGAAGAGGAACTAAAAACCTTCTTGATGAAAGTGAAAAAGGAAAGTGAAAAAGTTGGTTTAAAGCTCAACATTCAGAAATCTAAGATCATGGCATCTGGTTCCATCACTTCATGGGAAATAGATGGGGAAACAGTGGAAACAGTATCAGACTTTATTTTTTAGGCTCCAAAATCACTGCAGATGGTGACTGCAGCCATGAAATTAAAAGACAACCAACGTAGATAGCATACTAAAAAGCAGAGATATTACTTTGCCAACAAAGGTCCATCTAGTCAAGGCTATGGTTTTTCCAGTGGTTATGTATGGACGTGAGAGTTGGACTGTGAAGAAGGCTGAGCACCGAAGAATTGATGCTTTTGAACTGTGGTGTTGGGGAAGACTCTTGAGAGTCCCTTGGACTGCAAGGAGATCCAACCAGTCCATCCTAAAGGAAACCAGTTCTGGGTGTTCATTGGAAGGACTGATGCTGAGGCTGAAACTCCAGTACTTTGGCCACCTCATGTGAAGAGTTGACTCGTTGGAAACGACCCTGATGCTGGGAGGGATTGGGGGCAGGAGGAGAAGGGGATGACAGAGGATGAGATGGCTGGATGGCATCACTGACTTGATGCACATGAGTTTGGGTGAACTCTGGGAGTTGCTGATGGACAGGGAGGCCTGGCATGCTGAGATTCATGGGATCGCAAAGAGTCGGACATGACTGAGTAACTGAACTGAACTGAACTCTGCATGTAAGTTAAATAACTAGGGTGACAATATACAGCCTTAATGTACTCCTTTCCAAATTTGGAACCAGTCTGTTGTTCCATGTCCATTTCTAACTGTTGCTTCTTGACCTGCATACAGGTTGCTCAGGAGGCCGGTAAGGTGGTCTGGTATTCCTTCTCTTTAAGAACTTCCCACAGTTTGTTGTGATCCACACAGTCATAGACTTTAGAATAATCAATGAAGCAGAAGTAGATTTTTTTTTTTTTTTAATTCTCTTGCTTTTTCTATGATCCAGTAAATGTTAGCAATTTGATCTCTGGTTCCTCTGCCTTTTCTAAATCCAGCTTGTACATCAAAGCTTTCAGTTCACATATTGCTGAAGTCTAGCTTGATGGATTTTGAGCATAATCTTGCTAGCATGTGAAATGAGTGCAATTGTATGGTAATTTGAACATTCTTTGGCATTGCCTTTCTTTGGGATTGAAATGAAAACTGACCTTTTCCAGTCCTGTGGCCACTGCTGAGCTTTCCAAATTTGCTCACATATTGAGTGCAGTACTTTCACAGCATCATCTTTTAGGATTTGAAATAGCTCAACTGGAATTCCGGAGAAGGCAATGGCACCCCACTCCAGTACTCTTGCCTGGAAAATCCCATGGATGGAGGAGCCTGGAAGGCTGCAGTCCATGGGGTCGCTGAGGGTCAGACACGACTGAACGACTTCACTTTCACTTTTCACTTTCATGCTTTGGAGAAGGAAATGGCAACCCATTCTGGTGTTCTTGCCTGGGGAATCCCAGGGACGGGGCAGCCTGGTGGGCTGCCGTCTATGGGGTCACACAGAGTCAGACACGACTGAAGTGACTCAGCAACAGCAGCAGCAACTGGAATTCCATCACTTCCACTAGCTTTGTTCATAGTAATGCTTCCTAAGGCCCACTTGACTTCACACTCCAGAATGCCTGTCTTTTAAGAGCTATTTTGTACAGTTCTTCTGTATATTCTTCCCACCTCTTCTTAATATCTTCTGCTTCTATTAGGTCCTTGCCGTTTTTGTCCTTTATTATGCTTCTCTTTGCATGAAATGTTCCCCTGGTATCTCCAATTTTCTTATAGACATCTCTAGTCTTTCCCATTCTGTTTTTTCCCCTCTATTTCTTTTCATTGTTCACTTTAGAAGGCTTTCTTCTCTCTCCTTGCTATTCTCAGGAACTCTGCATTGAGTTGCAAATATCTTTCCACTTTCCTTTGCTTTTCTTTTCTCTTCTTTTCTCAGCTATTTGTAAGAACTTCTCAGACAACCACTTTGCCTTCTTGCATTTCTTTTTCTTGGGGATGATTTTGGTCACCACCTCCTCTACAATGTTACAAACCTCTGTCTGGAGTTCTTCAGGCACCCTGTCTACCAGATTTAGTCACTTGAATCTATTTGTCACCTCCACTGTATAATCATAAGGGATTTAATGTAGGTCATACCTGAATAGGCTACTGGTTTTCCCTACTTACCTTGATTTGAGCCTGAATTTTGCAATAAGGAACTGATGATCTGAGCTACAGTTAGCTCCAGGCCTGCTTTTGCTGACTGTATAGAGCTTCTCCATCTTTGACGGTAAAGGATATAATCAATCTGATTTCAGTAGTGACCATCTGGTGATGTCCATGTGTAGAGTTGTCTCGTGTTGTTGGAAGAGGGTGTTTGCTATGACCAATGTGTTCTCTTGGCAAAACTTTGTTAGCTTTTGCCCTGCTTCATTTTGTACTCTAAGGCGAAACTTGCTTGTTATTCCAGGTATCTGTCGATTTTCTACTTTTGTATTCCAGTCCCCTATAATGAAAAGGACATCTTTCTTTGGCATTAGTTTTAAAAGGTCTTGTAAGTCTTCATAGAATCATTCAACTTCATCTTCTTCAGCATTAGTGGTTGGGGCATGAAAGTGAAAGTGGAAGTTGCTCAGTCACGTCCAACTCTTTGTGATCCTATGGACTGTATAGTCCACGGAATTCTCCAGGCAAGAATACTGAACTGAGTTGTCATGCACCTCCTACAGGAATCTTCCCAACCCAGGGAACAAACCTAGGTCTCCCACATCACAGGCAGATTCTTTACCAGCTGAGCCACAAAGGAATACTGGAGTGGGTAGCCTATCCCTCCTCCAGTGGATCTTCCTGACCCAGGAATCGAACCAGGGTCTCCTGCATTACAGGCAGATTCTTTACTGAGCTACTGGGGCATAGAGTTGGATTTCTGTGATGTTGAATGGTTTGCCTTAGAAACGAACCAAGATCATTCTGTCATTTTTGAGATTGCAGCCATTTTGAGTACTGCATTTTGGACTCTTTTGTTGCCTATGAGGGATACTCCTTTTTTTGTAAGGGATTCTTGCCCACAGCTATAGATATAATGATCATCTGAATTAAATTCACCCATTCCCATCCATTTTAGTTCACTGATTCCTAAAATGTGGATGTTTGTTCTTGCCATCTCCTGTTTGACCACATCCAATTTACCTTGATTCATGGACCTTACAGGTTCCTTTGCAATATTATTCTTTACAGTGTTGGACTTTACTTTCACCATCAGACAAACACAACTGTGTGTCATTTCTGCTTTGGCTCAGCCTCTTCATTCTTTCTGTAGCTATTTCTCTGCTCTGCTCCAGTAGCATATCGCACACCTATCGACCGTAGGTGGGGATGGGGGAGCTCATCTTTCAGTGTCATATCTTTTTACCTTTTTATACTGTTCATGGAGTTCTCAAGGCAAGAATACTGAAGTGGTTTGCCATTCCCTTCTCCAGTGGACCACATTTTGTGAGGCCCTAACTAGCAGGGACATGCCTTCACCACTCCATGTAGCTGGACAATATGCCCAGTGCCCTGGTAGTCCCACAGCTGGTGCTCGTTGAGTGTGTAAACTTTCACTGGCTGTTGGGTGTTGGTCAGTGTGCGGCCCAGGATGGTGGCAAAGGCCCTGCTGGAGTGGCTGGGAAGGGAGTCCAGGGAGGCTGGAGCTTCCCAGCCTCTTTGCTGCTGCTGGCCACCCTAGGGCCTATCTTCTACCCAGTAATCGCTGTCTGCCCTGGAGCTGATCTGCCACCCAGGAGTGGAGGGCCTCTCAGCCTCAAGAAAATGCAAATCAAAGCCAGGATGAGATACTGATTCATACTTACTCGGTTCAGTTCGGTTCAGTTGCTCAGTCATGTCTGACTCTTTGCAATCCCATGGACTACAACACGCCAGGTTTCCCTGTCCATCACCATCTCCCAGAGCTTGCTCAAACTCATGTCCATCGAGTCAGTGATGCCATCCAACCATCTCATCCTCTGTCGTCCCCTTCTCCTCCCACCTTCAACCTTTCCAGCATCAGGGTCTTTTCTAGTGAGTCAGTTCTTTGCATCAAATGGTCAAAGTATTGGAGTTTCAGCTTCAGCATCCAATTCATTCACCTTCCAATGAATATTCAGGACTGGTTTCCTTTAGGATAAACTGGTTGGATCTCCTTGCAGTCCAGGGGACTCTCCAGAGTCTTCTCCAACACCACAGTTCAAAAGCATCAATTCTTCGGTGCTCAGCTTTCTTTACAGTTCAACTGTCACATTCACACATGACTACTGGAGAAACTATAGCTTTGACTAGATGGACCTTTGTTGGCAAAGTAATGTCTCTGCTTTTTAATATGCTGTGTAGATTGGTCATAGATTTTCTTCCAAGGAGCAAGTATCTTTTAATTTCATGGCTGTAGTTACCATCTGCAGTGATTTTGGAGCCCAAGAAAATAAAGTTTGTCACTGTCTCCATTGTTTCCCCATCTATTTCCCATGAAGTGATGGGACTGGATGCCATGATCTTTGTTTTTTGAATGTTGAGTTTTAAGCCAGCTTTTTCACTCTCCTCTTTCACTTTCATAAAGAGGCTCTTTAGTTCCTCTTTGCTTTCTGCCTTAAGCATGGTGCCATCTGCATATCTAAAGTTACTGATCTTTCTCCCAGCAATCTTGATTCCAGCTTGTGATTCATCCAGCCTGGCATTTCGCATGATGTACTCTGCATATAAGTTAAATAAGCAGGGTATCAATATACAGCCTTGATGTACTCCTTTCCCAGTTTGAAACCAGTCCATTTTTCCATGTCCAGTTCTAACTGTTGCTTCTTGTCCTGCATACAGGGTTCTCAGGAGGCAGGTAAGGTGGTCTGGTATTCCCACCTCTTGAAGAATTTTCCATAGTTTGTTGTGATCCACACAATCAAAGGCTTTAGTGTAGTCAATGAAGCAGAAAGAAGTGAGTGCCAGGGACTGAGAGGAGTGGGGATTGTGGAGTTAATGTTTAATGGGTACAGTTTCTGTTTGGTTTCACAACATTGTGAGTATAAGTGCTGCCACTGAATTTTGTACTTAGAGTGATTAATATTGAAAATTTTATGCTGTACACATTTCACTACAATTGAAAATAATGTAATATGCCAAAAAACATTGACTAGGATGCTTTAAGTAGGTGAATTGTATCATATGTGAATTATATCAACAATAAAGCTTTTTCAAAAAGCAATCAATTTTTTACATTTTTGTGTGAAGACAGAATATATATATATATATATATGTATGTATGTATTTAAAGATAACAGAAGCCCTCCTTGAAAGTAATTTAGTTAGGATCATTTATTGGATGGGGAAAAAATGAACACAACGAAAGCTAGGAACAGAGACCCCCAAGATGTGGGTCTCACCCCCACCCCAAGTGGCACCGTCTGTGGTCCCAGTCAAGTTTGCAGAGGCGAGACCCACGTGGGAGATGGACTCTGTGTAAAATCAGGACTAGAAGCACGTCACTTCGTCTTGTCTGCCTTTGTGGATCTGGTAGCTGGTCAAGGCCACTGGCTTGTTCTCCTGTGGAAGGCTTTCCAACACTTGAATGTGCACGAAGTCATCATCCATTTGAACCTTGGTGAAGAAGGTCCTCCCAGCAACCCCTTGGCTTTTGAACTCCACAGCGTTGAACACCGGGAACTTCTTGTTTTCCTTCTCTTCCAGCGGAGACTTCACTTTGTCAGCAATGGCCTGGATCTCAGCCGTGGCCAGCTGCTTGGTGGGGGGCGCACCACACATCATCTCAGTGGTGGGTCCGTGGACACCAGGAGGCGGTCATGGAGCGGCAGTCATGCTGCACCAGCGGTTGCGCAGGAGCAGCGGACACTCGCAGGAATTTTATGTGCATTTTATTGTACATAAATTATACTCAATAAAGCAGCTAACAAAACTAAGTATGAATTACTTTGATAAAAATAAAAATTAAATTTTAAGAAAAAAATTATTTCTCAATCATTGAACAGTACAGATTTAATACAGAGGGAAACAAAGCTTCCCGCTGTGTCCCTGCTGCCCTGAGATGCATTCATTCAAATGCGAATCAAATGCCTATCACTTAGCATATACCAGGTGAGCTGTGACCTGAACACATGCCTCAGTTTATCTCACTGGCCTTAGGAAGCAAGCAGTGAGACACTGAGATGCAAGAAAACAGAAACGGGACCCATAAAATGGAATAACAATAATGTCTGCTTCAAAGGATTAATATAAGTATCTTAGAAAAGGCTTAGCAGTATCGGGCATGCAGAAAGGGCTAGATACACATCAGCTACTTAGGGGGGACCATGGTCCCAGTAAGGGACACATGGTCGTTGCCTGGACCTTTGACACATAGCAAGAGGGGAGACCCTGCGTCAGGAGAGAAAGGTGAGGGCAGAGACCAGGCCTGGAGGCTAGCAGTGACCTTGGTGCGCCTCTTGGTCCCTGAGAAGGTCTGGGGTCATGGCAGGTAAGTAATCTGGGAGGGGTACGCAGTGCCGGGAAGAGACATAGGAGCTGGTCCTGGGACCTTGGCTGAGCCCAAAGTGGAGACCAGGGGCCCCATGACCATACCGAATTACAGTACTAATACTTTATTCAGCCCCATTCCAAGACTGGGGGTATCCATGTCTTTACCTGGAAAAAATAGTGGGAGCTACTCGGTGAGGCAGTGAGGAAATGGAAGAGGAAAAAGGGGCTCATATTCCCCACCTTGTCCTCAGCCTCCCCATGGCATAGTGCTCTAGGGTCTGCCCACCCCCTCAACCCCAGGGACCCAGCCCACGCCCCTTCTGCCCTCTCAGATCCGTCCATCCCACCAGGCCCGCCCCCTTGCCCCGCTTGGACAGCCTGGCTGGGCTATGAATAGCACATGGCCCTTTTCCTTTCCAAATATAAAATGTTTGCTTTCAATCAGGGGCGTCTGGGGAAATGGAAATTATAGGATTGGAGAGTGTCCTTGGGTAAAGAAATACCTCGAATGCCGAAACCTCGCAGGGCCTCTGATTAGGGCTGGAATAATTCCTGCTGTAATATAAACAATCCTCGCTCGGCTAATGGGGGGCGGGGGAGCGGGGCCAGAAAATAGGGGCACATGCTGCCTCTTTGTTCTCTCCCCTCCCAGCATGCCTGTGTGGCTGGGCCAGGGCTCGGGGTCCAGAGCAGACAGCTTGAGAGCCTCAGGACATCAGAAGCCTCGGCTTCTGGGGTGCTGAGGGCCCATGGGTGAAACCCTGCCCCAGGGTCCCCTGCCCCTGCCATAGCGAGTGGCAGACAGATTCTCCATGAGGAGCAGCCAGCCCTGGCCCCTTGGTCTTCTAAGGCTTCAGAGGCTTGGACCTGCTCTGGGGGCTGACGAAGAGCGCGGGGTAGGGGGTGGGGTGGGGGGAGGCCATCTGAGTAGATGACCAGGGAGAGAGGAGAGGAGCCTGGGAAAATGGCTCTGAGCAAAGTTTCCCAAGTGGTTGGTCAGTTAGTCAGCAAATACTTCTCAGTGTCTCCCTGAAGCACCAGGATGTGAAGTTGGTAAAGGCACTTTCCCCACCCTGGAGGGGCACAGGATCTGTCTGGTAAATACACCACCAACAAACCATGAGCCTGGCAGCAGTGGGTTAGGACAGAGGCCCTGGGAAGGGGCTTTGCACATCCCAGTGACTCCCAGCTTACATACAGGAGGGACAGCTCCCTGCCACTCAGAGCATGAAGGCTGTGCCTCGGAGGCCCTGCCTATGTCTTCAGCATTGTGCAATCAGCTCTCAACATCCCATTAGCTGGCCTGGTTAGCTAGCACCTCAATTAACCAGAGCAGGGAATGTCCTCAAAATCAGTATGCATTTGATAACATGCAGCTCCAAAGCCAAGCTTTTTTTTTCTCTTTTGCAGAGGAACCTCTCAGGCTAACAGCTCTTCTTGACACCTCATTCTCAAATGTACAGTTATCTTGATGCAAAGCACTAAGAGAGAGAAAGCAGGTCAAGCTCCTCATAAAACAGAGAAACTGGGAAACTGTAGGAAGCATTTGTAAAGATTCACATGTCACAGACCTATGTGGCCATGTAGGTTACAGTCAAACCATGCTGAGGACACAGCCAATCAGTCTAGGGGTAGGGGCTGGGAAGGGTACTGGCTTGCTGTGTCTCTATGGCTGCAGCCTCTTATCTGTAAAATAGGTGCAAATGGCAAAGGAAAACCAGCCAAGGTGATTCTGAGGAAGATGAATCAGGTGTGATTTGTGGAGGATCTGGTCCTATCCTGATGGAGCTAGGGGTCCTGGGGGAACCTTCAGTCCACAGGCATGGCTGGCTCATGGAGTCCAGCCCAACACCCAGTTCTAAGAGTGGCCAGTCAAGTTGGCCCCCACGTACTGAAGGCCCAGACGGTGTGAACACAAGAGGAGACCTACAATGCAGGCTGGTGTCTCTGAAGAGAAGCGAAGGTATGGTCAGGGCAAGGAAAGAAGCTGGGGTTTCTGGATGGTTGGGAGGGGAGGCTGTTAGCCCCAGGCCTGAGAGCTGGGCCTGCTCAGAGGGAGGGGCTGGGAACATACCTGACCACTCTCTCCCACCTTCCCATCTCCGGCTGCTGCCTCCCAGGATGGATACTCAGGATGGTCGGGATGCAACTGGTGGGTCCAGAGCAGGTGAAGGAGGGGAAGAGAAGAAGCGGGCAATGTAGGGACACCTGCCCAGTGCTCCCCAACAGTGGACACACACTCCCCCAAGGGGGCAGGGGCTGCAGCCAGACCTCTGCCGAGTGACTGAGTGATGGGACTTGACCCTCACATGGCAGCTCCACATCTTAAGTGAGAACATGTTGAAAACCCTTCAACGTGGGGAAGCAATTGCAGGCCTGCTCAGAACCCCAACTGGTGGCCGCCCTGCAGCTTGGAGCCGGCAGGAGGAAGCCATCACCTGCAGCAGCGGCTCCTGGGGGTGGGGGCGGGGGTGGGGGCCCTGCCCAGGAGGGTGGGGTGGGAATAGGCCCCAGGAATGTAATGGCAGCATTCTCCTAGGCAGATGGGCCCCCCACCCACACACCCTGGGCCGCCAGCGGTTCCGTATTTATACTACATTAATAATGGTTTAAACGTTCTCATAAATAGATGCTGATTAATTGGCAATCCATTTGCTGAAGCCTGGGCTGCCAGACGGTTTCCTGGAGGCCCGTTCCACATCCCGATAAACACCATCAGGGAGCAAGGCAGGCGCTAATGTAGTGGGCGTCCCTCCCGGGCCGCAGCCCGAGAGCAATTCCTCAAGCCTGAAAGGGCCCGACCTGGAACTCCAGCCTCACACAGCAGGGCGCCAGCCGGGTTGGGCCCAGTCCACCCCCAACAGGCTTTGGCTTCAGCCCCGCCCCCTGAGCTGGTCCTGGTGGACAGTGCCCCTACTGCAGTGCTCCTGACATCTAAGAAAAGATCGGTCACCAAGGATCTGAGCTTGAGGGCCAGAACCCTTGCTTGTTGGTTCACCTATTCCTTCACTCATTCAGGCTGTCAGTCATTTCTTCATTTAGAGGAGTCTGCCCCTGGACAAGCCTGGAGGGTGTCAGGGAAGGGCCTGAGGACTGGGAGCCCCTTCACAAGGCCCTGGACTCCTGGGAGACCATTTTCAGAGGATGCCTGGTGGATGGAATCCCTCAGGTGTGAACCAAGGGCAGAAACTCTGTGCTCCAAGTTAGTAGGGACTTAGCTGAGCATCACTGCCCATGGATGGCCCTCCTGAGGCATGTTTACTCCTGCCCTCTCTCAGGTCTCCCAGCTCTGCATCCCCAGCCTGCATGGCCCACTTCCGGTTCACCTGGCAGATGCCCCTGTACTTTCCAGGCTGAGCCCCAGCCCCCTCCCCTGTAGGATGGGGACTCCATTGCACCTTCACACAGGAGCCCCTTCCCAGCCCAATGTCCCTGTCCCTAGTGTGGCAGCCCACAGTCTGCTCATGTTCTGGGACCCCCGCCACACCAGCCATTACTGAATGCTGTTTCATAGGGTCACATGCCCCACCCCCCTCCACAGATGGGACCACTGACATCTGACAGTCACCTGCCCAAGGTCACCTGGCAGGTAAGTGCCACAGTCAGGACTCAAACCCCAGGTCCACTAGAGAGGGTCCTAACTATTGCCATGCTGCCCGATGCTGGGTTGTTGAAAGAATGAAAGCAGGAGGGATGAATGAATGAATTCTACCAGCCCAGATCCAGGGAGCAAAGGGGTTGGGGGAGGGGCCTCCCCGGTGACTGGTTTTTAAAACTCAGGCAGACCCTGAGCCTGAGTGCGGAGGTCAAAGGTGGCCGTTGATGGTTGTCACTCAAGCAAAATAGGCCCATTTTCATTTTTCACTTGGGCCCAGACCCCTCCAAACAGACAGTGATTAGACCCTGATTGAGCCTTTCCTCTGCCTGATGACTCCCACATGTGACCCGCTCCCAAATTACATGCAAATGTTCCGCCGATGAGCTGCTGAAAGCCCCCGGCCTCCCAGCCAGCTCCTGCCGCCGCGCAGGCGCCCTTCGTGCAGGTGTGTGCAGGGCCAGGTCACCACCAGAGGCACCTGCAGGCCTCTGAACTCCACAGCGCCCCTAGGGGTGATGCACCTGAGCCTCAGTCTGCTCATCTGTAGAGAGGGCATATTGACAGAGCGAAAGCTGCCTCACAGGCCACGGTGAGCATGATATTACATTTAAGAAGGCAAAGTGCCTGGGACCAAAAGACATATGGACTAGTTATTCCATGTTGATCTCTGATTCTATAAGAGTCCCTGCCTCCCAGGGGAGTTGGGGACAGACTACACAGACATATCTAGCTGCTTAGAACAGTGCTGGGCATGAGTATTCACACCTGTCACTGTCACTGTGATTTTTACGGACACTGTGCAAAAAGAAGGCAAACCCCCTCCTCCAAGAAGTCTGAAGCCCGTCCACAGATTTTTCACTGCTCCCTGGGCAGCAGCTATGGTCGCTGGAAACGTCTCTGTACGAGCCAGCCCTATGTAGGTGCCCCACCCTGCCTGTCCCATGAGGGTGGTGACACCCTGAGTCTCATTTTCAGTGGGAGTCACTGTGGGGCCAAGAGAGGCCCTCAGTCACAGAGCTGGCCAATGGTGAAGACATCCTGAGGGCTCAGTGCATACCCTCAACTTTGGAGCCAAAGCCCTGGCCTGCAGATGCCTGGATTCTCCTCTGCCATCCCAGCCCTGGCCATTTGCCTCCTGTGAAGCTGGTAGCGCACTACAGCCCTTTCCATGAACTGGGAGGGAAACGCTCCTGACAGCCTTGCATCTATGCTTTAAGGTGTCCCAGTTGGATCTTCGATCTTGTCCTCTCCTTTACTCATTCATTCATTCATTTATTTAACAAGGCCTTCTCTGACCACACATCTTAGTTTCCTCCCCACCCTCGAGCATGTTTCATTGTATTCTCAGGGTAGATACCTCTTTGACATGAGTTGGTTCGTGGGTTGGTTCGCTCTTGCCTGGGTCACTTGTAGAACATCAGCTTCACCAGGGCAAGAGCCATGTTCATTTCCCTCACTTGGATTAGAGCCATTGTGAAATGCACACTCCAGAGAAAGAGAGAGATGGGGTGGGGGTAGGAGGAAAAGGAAGAAAGAGCAAAGAGCGAGAGGAAGAGAGGAGAGAAACAGAGACAGAGAAGGAGGGAGAGAGAAACAGAGGAAGAAAGAGGGAGAGGTTTGGAATGAAGGATCGTGCTTTGGATGGGGGAGAGGGGAGTAGGGGGCCCAGGTAAGGATGGAGGCAGGCCTTAGAAAAAGAGTGGGCAGATGGGCAGGGCTTTGGTTTAACTGTGTGAAGTGACCAGCTCTGGTTCTAGGGTCAGACTGAGCGGGGTCAGGGAGGGGTGAGGTGGAGACATGAACACATTGGCCATGCAAACTGCTGGGCAGGCTGGACACCACGCACAGGGGTTCTGTGGAGTCCAGCTAGTCTCCCTGGACATGCTGAGCTCTCTGGAGGGAGACTGCACCCTCCCCAGCCAGGAGGGATGTCTTTCCTTGAATCCTGGCTCAGACGGTAAAGAATCTAGCTGCAATGTGGGAGACCTGGGTTCGATCCCTGGGTCAGGAAGATCCCCTGGAGAATGGATTGGCTACCCACTCCAGTATTCTTGCCTGGAGAATCTCATAGACACAGGAGCCTGGTGGGCTACAGTCCATGGGGTTGCAAAGAGTTGGATACAACTGAGTGACGAACACACACACACACACACATACACACACACACGAGCAGTGGGGGCCTTTGGTTGGCTCATTCTGGGGAAGAGGAGATCTGAACTGCTGGGGCTATCTGCCTGTGGGTTTGTCTGTGAGTTAAAGGCTGGGAAGGATGGGACCCTCCCTGTTGATGGAAAAGCAAGTCTGGAGGGAGGGGCCAGGCATGGGGGGTCTGTGTGGAGGCACACTCACCATGAGCTGTGCTGGGGCCCTTCCCTCGCTGCATGCATCTGCCTTCTCTCAGGTCCACAGTCGTCCTCACGCAGCTGTTATCCTCAGCCCTGCTGGGACAGTGAGGCACCAGCGTCCTGCAGACGAATGACTTGCCCAGGTTGCACCGCGGGCACCAATACAGGAGGGAACTGTGCCCCTTCCCCGTCCCCTTGGCCTAGGATACCCACATGCCCATCCCCTTCATTCCTGGGCAGGAAGCAGCTCAGTTCAGCCCCTCCCTCAGCGGCAGGTGGGTGGCCCTTCATCAGCCTGATGTGGAAAGTGAAATAACTTCTCCCAATTACCCTCGAATCTGGAAACTTTTTGTGCCTCCGACATTTCCTCCTGCCTGGGAGTTAATCAGCCCCTTGGCCATCCCCCCACTGGGCCGGGGCGTGGGGGCACCAGGGGCAGTTGTGCCCCAGAAAATTATTTCTCATCGCCAATTACTGCCCATTAGAGCTAATGGTCGCGCTTAATCACCACACACTTATCTGGGGTTTTTTAAGCCACTGGAATGGGTCCGGACCCTCCCCCACCTCCCCCTCCCCATTCTCTCTTGAGCAAAGCTCAAGCCATTGCCAGAAATATATTTTTTTAAACCAAATCACACATCTGATACCGTTTTGTTTGAAAAATGAGCTACCCTCCCTTTCTTGTGTCTGCTGGTTAAACAACCAGTAAAGTTTTGGGGACAGAGACAGGACCTCCATGGGGCTCATTCCTAGGACTCTGGGGGAGGTGGAATCCCTCTTCAAAGGGAAAGGTACTTAGCCCTAGCAACAGAAAAGGAAACTGAGGCTGGTGGTGGGGATATTAAAGGCCCCGTAGAGAGCAGTGGCAGAGTGAGGATCAGAGTCCAGGCTGGTGAGTCAGACCTGATGGATACAGGAAAGGGGCGGGAAACAGAGGACAGCCTGGGGCTATTTAACCCTTGGGACTGGGACAAGGCAAGTCAGATGTTGGGGGATCTCCCACAGCAGCCCTCTGGGGCTGAGGAGTTGAATCAGGATTAAAAGAGTATTCACCTGAGAAGTGAAAAGGCTCACATGGTGCCAAAGCTGCAGCTGCCACAGTGCGTGCAGATCACCTGGTTCTGCATGAAACCAAAGCACTCAGGCAGAATTTGCTCTGCAGCCTCTCCACAGAAGTGTTGGAGCCTCTCTGAATCTTGGTTTCCTGACCTGACAAATGAGTCTCTGGTTCCCCAAAGGGCAGGAATGCTGTGAGGATTCAGGGTCCAGGCCCTCACCTTCAGTGTGGTGTGTGGCCCAGGCAACTCTGTCCCCAGGTAGGCTGACCCTCTGGAGTGAAGGTGACTGGGAGGTGGGTACATATAACTCCTGCCAAGCAAACTCATCCGCCACTGCCAGGGGCTGAGACCACCCAGCCCAGCCAGATGGCAAGTTCCGTGGACCCTTACTCCAAACGCAATGACCTCAGGCAAATCTCAGCAACCACAGAGGTGCATCCACTCATTAGAGAGTCCTTAAAGGCCTCCGCCACTTTGGGACCCCTGTGAAGGACAAGACAGGTCTATTCCTGCCTCTTTGGGGCTAGTGGATGGCTCTGGAGGACGAGCAACAGGTAGAGGGATTAGGAAACCAGATCATTCCAGAGCATCCTATGGAAACCACAGCGGGGAATATGAGGGAGCACAGTGAGGTGCCTGTTTGTATATGTCAGGTTTCGAACACATTGCCCATCATGTGTTTCTGGCTCTGTCTGTTCAGTTTTGCAGCTGGCCACTGGGATCTGGGAGCACCCCCAGCTCCCAGACCGTGATCTCTAAGTCATGGCCTGGGAAAAGGAATCCAGCTTCTCAGAATACAGCCGGTTCCAAAGTCGGGGCAGGGTTGATACAGCATAAGCCTGGACCATGTATTACATGGTAAAGAAAATGCTCAAAAAAAAAAAAAGAAAAAATGATGATGGCATGTCAAAGTTTACGGAGCCAGCTTGTGGGGGCTCCCATTGGCTGAATCTGAGACAAATGAAGCACCAAACCACTTAAGCAAAGTAATGATTATGAGCCATTGAAAAATAGGAATTCGTGGTCTGTCCTTATAATAAGGGTAAATGAGTAGGGGAGGGGAGCTCTTTTTTACAGGAGAAAGCTGAAGGTTCTGTTGCTGCTGCTGCTGCTGCTAAGTCACTTCAGTCGTGTCCGACTCTGTGCAAACCCATAGATGGCAGCCCACTAGGCTCCTCCGCCCATGGGATTTTCCAGGCAAGAGTACTGGAGCGGGGTGCCATTGCCTTCTCCAGAGGGTTCTGTTACCAGCTGGCAAATGCAGAGGGAGGCTTAGGTTGAAAATCAGCATTTTGCTGCCTTTATAAGGTGGGAGCCATCCACAGATATTAAACACAGTGGAAAGTAATGAGAGGAGCAAGGTGTTTCCATGCTCTTGCATAGCTCCCTAACAGACTCTGGATTAGACACAAGAAGGCAAAAAGTTACAGTGGCAGCACCTTGGTAGGTGATCAAGTTAACTGATGCCACAGAGGGCAAGTGGGTGCGTGGGTCCCACACAGCGCCCTGAGAGCGTCCCTCATGTCACTCACACCAGCTGGAGAGACACAACCTGAACCAAACAGGGGAAAACTCAGAGAGACCCACATGAGGGGTGTGCCACTAAAGAAACCGTCTTCTTCAAAAGTGCTACTGCAATAAAAGGAAAAACTGTGTGGGCACTGCTGCAGACGAAGGAGGACAAAAGAGACACTATGGCTGAGGGCAGTGCCTGGCCCTGTATCGGATCAGCGGCTGGAGGGGAAGGAAAGGCTATGATGGTGTATGGATGGCAGATGAGAGAAAAGTGTGGTATCGGTGTTAAAGGTACTGAAGTGGGCACTGAACCATGGCCACGTAAGAGCATGACCTATTCTTGGGAAATTCACCCTGAAGTATTTAGGGGCAAAGGGCCCCGATGCCTACAACTTGTCCTTGAACTGTGTGTGTGAGAGAGACAGAACAAGAGCCAATAATACGTAGCAATAAAAAGTTAACAGCAGGTGAGGTCTATGCCTGTGTTCTTTGTCCCGTTCTCATTTTTGCAAATTTTCTGTAAATTTTAAAAGGTTTCCAAATAAAAAGGTAAAAAAGAATGATGTGAGTAAGAGGCAATTTGAAATGGGATCAGGGTGCATGCTCTGAGAGGGGACATGTGGGCAGAGGCCTGAAACATGAGCAGAAACCACTGAGAAAGAGTGTTTCAGAGGGAGGGCCAACTCGTGTGTAGGCCCTGGGGGCTCTGGCTGGGTGTGCAGGGGCCAGGGCAGCAGAGTGGGTGAGGGGCAGGGAGGCTGTGAAGTTGAGGGAGTTGGCAGGGGCCCAGCAGGTCCAGATGGGGAATTTGGGATTTAGTCTTAGTTGCCATAGGTGTAATAGGGGCAGAGCCCAGCCCTGGGGATGATGTTGAGTGAAGACAACACCACCCTTCAAAAAACGTTTTTACCTCTGTCCATGACCAAGACCTAGGAAGAGGGAGTCCTGTGCTTCTAGAACAGTTATGGCATTGGGGGAAGATTGTGCTAGAAAGGAGGGCACAGGTATTGCCCTAAAGGTAGTCCTTGGGGCCTGTGAGTCAGGACGGGTTGGGCTCTGTTCAGTAACAGACAAGCCATCACCTAAATGCTAAGCACAACAGTCACACTGATGGCACTGATGGCCAGCCTGTCACTGTCCCTGGGGACCCCAGATGCTGGGATGGGACAGGTGGTGGGTAAGGGCACACCGTTTCTGCTCTCATTCCTCTAGCTAAGTTATGTGCCACAACCAACTGAAAGATACATGGGGAGTGCCGGGAAGGACAGGGAAAGCCCAAGTCAGGAGCAGCCCTAAGGACAACCACAGGGAGGAGGGACACCCTGTCTGTCCAGCTGTCCACCTGTACTGGCTGAGAATGTGTGATAAAGACTGGGGTGTTTGAGGACCCCTCATTGAGCAGCCTCATAAAGTCAGGCCGTGGCACAGCCAGCGGGCTGCTACATAGCTGGCAGTGAGCACATGGCCGATTGCTGGCCCTGGCAGAGTACCAGGTAAGATTGTTATTTCTCTCTCTAGCCCTCAACCCTGATGGAAATATCACAAAATGCAGGGAGGAGGAACTAACTGGTTGCCCACAGAATCACAACTTGCAGGGAATGGCTGTGTTTGGGTCATTCAAGGGGTCCCTGGAGGAATCAGAAGACATGGCTATTCTACATCCAGACACCTGAGTGGCCTGGCCAGCCTCTATGCCAGCTGCCATATCCCCACTACTCCCTATTGTCCCCCAGTAGAGGACTCACAGTGGCCATTTCCCACCAGGTGGTGGCTGGTACTCATCTGTGGCCAGAAGAAAACCTGGAAGGCTGCATAGCTTTAGCAGCAAGGGAGCAAGCAGGTTGTTGGGGAATTCTGGGGACTCCAGAGGATCTGCTGTTTGCTGAGCTGGAGGCTCCCTCTGTGGACTTTGACTTCATGGCCTGCTTTCAGGGTTCAGGACCACTGTCCAGCAGGACAGCTCTACCTCTGCCCAGGCCCAGGTTCTTCCTGCTATGCCGCACGCTGTCCCTCAGGCCTCCTGGATGTGGTACTTCTGCAGGGGAGGGACCCATCCATCAGTGACCTGTCAGCGGTCAGGCACGACTTGTGCACCACCCGGAAGGGGCCAAAGCAGAGTCAGCTCGGGCCACTGCAGAGAGCCGCTGGGCCGCGGCCTCGGACGTGATGGATGGGCGTCACCCGGCCACTTGAAGTCGTGTTTATGGGACACCCAAACAGCCGGTCAATCCCCCAGGATGATCACTCACTCCAGCTACCAGGCGTCCCTGACAGGCCCCCTGGTTGTTTTGCTGCTTTCACTCCAACAGCACTTAGAGTCTTAGCCTGTCAGGCCTGAGGGTCCCACACAGCCAGCATGTGACAGATGGGCACAGAGCCCTACAGGGCATAGGACTGCCAGGATTACCAGCTATGAGCCGGGGCTTCTGGGGCTCAGCCATCCTACTCACCCCCGGGGCTGTCTGCGTGTCCCTGCAGACTTGGTGACCAGGCCCTCTGCATATGGACAGAGGACCCTTCCCAGATAAACCTGTTATGTGGTTTAACTCACGTTCTCATGTTGTCATGGTGTACTCAGGGCCAAGGGGAGCTCTGGTAACCTCCTTCCTTCCTTCAATTTGACAATTGATATAACCCAAGAAGCACAAGCAAAAAACCAAAAATGCTGAATGGGACATCATTGAAATCAGAAACTTTTGTGCTCCAAACAACCCAATCAAGAAGGTAAAAATACAACCACAGTATGGGAGAAAATATCCACAAATCACATATCTGGTCAGAGTCTTACATCTGGTATACGCAAAGAACCCTTACAGCTAAAACAAAAAGGCAAAAGATAATTTGTCAATGGGGGAAACAAAATCAAATCTGTAGTGAGATGCCACTTTATACGCACTAGGACAGCCATGTACCAAAGGACAAATAATAACAAGTGCTGGCAAGAGTGAGATATTAGGACCCTCATACATTGCTGGCCCAGGTAGAAAATTGTGTGGCTACTTTTGCAAATAGCCTCGTGGTCCCTCAAAGTGTTGAAGGTAGTTATCACATGGCCCAGAGGTTCAAGCCTACCTACCTACATATCCAGGGGAATTGAAAACAGGTACCCACTCAAAACCCAGTACACAAGTGTTCAAGCAGTATTTTTCCTAACAACCCCAAATGGTAATAACTCAAATGTCCATCAAAAGCCAAGTGGGTAAGCAAATGTGGTTCATCCACACGACAGAATATTATTCAGTCATAAAAAGGAATGGAATATTGAAATATGGGTAAACCCTGAGGACATTAAGCTGAGTGATAGAAGCCTGTCACAAAAGACCACAAATTACAGGATCCATTTATATGAAATGTCCAAAATAGTGAAAGACTCCGAGGCAGAAAGGAGATTACTGGTTGCCCTGGGCTGGAGAGCATGGAAGGGTGAATTAGGAGTAGCTACTAAGGGATTCCTTTTGGGGTGATGAAAATGTCTTGGAATTACTGGTGATGGTTCCATGACCCTAAATACTAAAGGTCCCTGAATTGTACAGTTAAAAGGGGTGAATTTCATGACATGTGAATTACATCTCGATACAGGTGATATATAAAAAAGTAATAATCTGAGTTGGCACCAGGCAGTGTCTTAAAGCCATTCCTGCCTTTCTTGTTCTGGCCCCAAATTTCTATCAGGTGGGTGAGGGGCCAACAGATTTCATGATGGAGTGTGGATTCCTCCACCATTTGGCTCCAAACCTCCTTCAAAACCCTACAATCTTTGGTAACAATTAATGACTGCTTGGAATTTTGTAACAGAGGGGCCAGCCCGCTTGTGGTTAATAAATAAAGGGAAAAATCGTTCATCAGAACCCAAGATGATAAGTGGGCTTAGCATGTTTAACTATTTGCAATTGAGACATTAAAAGCATTGGAATCAACCCCCCACCCAATTGCTCATATCCTTTGGCAAAGTAACCGCTCTTTTGGGAAGGTTTTTCCTACAGAAATTATTTAAAAAGAAAAAAGCTGTGTATGTATGTGGGTGCTCCTGGCAATGCCATTTCATCAGGTAACCTGTCTTAGGACTGCAGGGAAAGCCAAGGAGTAGAAGGAGGCAGGGACCATCCGGTGGGTGAGTGGCTTACTGGGGATGGCCATGGTGTTGCATTTCCATGCTGTGTCCACATCTTTATATCAAACAAGCACCCACAGAACTCAGAGGAAGCCCAAATCCTGGAATGGCTCACAGGTTAGATAGAAGGCCTAGAGACTGAACTTGCAGGACAGGACAGTCCAGCGAGTGGGCAACGCAGTGGGGTCCTGCTGGGAGGAACAAGTATCTGTGTGTTGGCTCCACAGCTTCCTGGAGAGTAGAGGTCAGCAGGGCCAAGGAGAAACAGACACAGAGGTGGAACCCGGGTAGCAGGAAGCTCCTCTAGTGTTTAGAAGAAAGAGTCTCTAATGCAGAGAACTGGTTGTGCAGGTGGTTAAGGGTGGGATAGCTCTCTCTGCAGATCAGCATCTGCCAGAAGTCCCATTTTCTGGCTGGTGGGGCCATAGGACAGCATGGAGCAGAAATGGGAGGGGACTGCTCCTTTTCTCTTACTGAAGATGGAATTCAGGACAGGGGGAAGGGAGGGAGGGATCTCGCAGCCTACGGCCAGCACAAAGGTGAGGGGGCTGGACCTTCTGCTGGGACTTTGAACAAGCCAGGGCCCCAGTCCAGATGTGGACCTCAGCCCCCTAAGCTTCAGCCATGGCTCAGGTCACCTTGACTGTGGCGTAAATAATTTCCTCTCCATGACGTGCTTTCTTTTCCTTAAAATAATTTACTTCCAAGAAGACATTTTCCCACCACCATAAAACCCATGCATGGAAGCATAACTAGGAAAATGAAGACAATAGGAACCAAACAGTGGGATCAAATTCTATTCACTTGCTCCTAGAGTCAGCCAGAAGTTTCCAGATTACTGGGAAGGGGCGCCACCTTCTATCCCCATCAGGAGGTCCCAGACCTGTGCCTCCTAAACTCATGTGCTGCTCCAAGACCTGCTCAGACCCCAGGGCCAAGTGCCGCTGGGCACTGGGACTGAACCAGCTGGGTACACGTGGTTTTCTCTGTCTTCTCAGGACAGCAGAGGGTGTAATCAGAACATTTCAGCACCGGTGGGGCTGCTTGATGTCCATGACCACAGGGAAAGGACAACCCTGGTGCCTCCAGAACCCTATCTTCCTGCGGTGTTTTGTTCTCAAGCATCCTTTGTGTGAGTCTGCACTTAACTGCCCCACCAGCAGCCAGGCTGGGGGTGGGGGCTTTGAGCGGGAGATTGCACCCTAATGTCAAAAGCTTTCCCCCTCCCCAAAAGCATCTCACAGCTGTCAGGGGCCTCGCAGGCAGGGCCCTCCATTAGCGGAGGCAGGTGATTTGTATTGCTTGCTGCTGCTTGTGTAAACAAAGGGCTTAGGAAGCTGGAGAGGGGAGGGGGCTGGGAATGCACCTGGTACACCTGAGCTGGAGGCTCGCCACCAACCAGTCCTCTACAGACACGTGCCAGGGGCCATCTGCCCCGCGCTGGCACCTAGGGCGAGGCCAGGGCCACCTTGAGGGTCTCTGCACATAGGGAGAGACAAAGGTGAAGATACACCCGACTACGCTCCCACTAGACTGTCGCTGCAGCCCTGCACTAGGCATGGAACTCTCAAAAGAGAGCTGATGCTGAGTCCCCTCCTGCCTCCTGGCTGGGCACCTGAGGTGCGCCCATCTCTATGTTGAGCTAGTGTCAAGTCCATTTCAGCTCACTGGGCTTCACACGGCAGCCTCTCTGCCCCCCATCCCCCACCACCCTCCAAGCACTTACCACACGGCTGTGATGGTCTGTTTACAAGGTTGTCTTCCGCACCAGACACAGGGCTCTTGAGGGATTTTAATGACCTCCACCTCCCCTGTCATCGCTAATCAGTGTTTCCTGAATGAATGGATAAAGGAATGAATGAATTCTTGAGCACCTACCACGTGCCAGGCTCCATGCTGGGAGCAGCATGTCAGGAGGCCTGTGGTCGCCACACCCCAGGTGATCCTGGGGAAATGTTGGGATTGGGTGGGGAAAGGGCTTGCTGAGAAAGGGGCTCTGAATAAAGACCTGATGGGTGGGGGAGGGAGCTGTGTAGACAGACATGTGGGGAAGAGCACTCTGGGGAATGGCACATGCAAAGACTCTGGGACAAGGCCAGCCTGGAAAGGTTCAAAGAACACTGAGAAAAAATGGCTCAGCTAGAGCCAAGTGAGGGAGACAGAGAGAGAGAGGGAGAGAGAGAGAAGCAGTTTCTGAGAAGTCCTGATATGGGACAGGCTAGCCAACTCCCACACCTAGTCCCACTCTCTCCTGCCACTCTCACCGTAAGGGAGAAAGAGCCAGACCCTCACTTCAATATGCAGTAAAGCAGGGCAGGAGATGGCAGGCAGTTCTGCTCAATGAGATGTAGAGAGAGCTCCCTGAGAAAGAGGTTTCTTAGAGGACTTATCCTCCTTGAGAAGATGAGAGGGACCTTTCAAGTGTTACTCCCAGCCTCTCTTACTTATACTCCAAGTCCCTGCCTTTTCTGTGGTCCTGTGTGCACATGCTGTCTGGAGTGCTGGCAGCCACTTGGAGCCCATGAGATATTGCAGAGCTCCTACCCCAGCACGCAGATGGGAGAACAGTTGCTACTTCCCACCACTGCCTTGAGTGCTGTGTGAATCCTGGCTCCAGTTTGTGTCACTCAATTCTGACAAACAGCACTGCCCCAAGAAGCCCTCCTGGACCATCTGAGCAGTATGCTGCTCCTTGATCTATATTACTCTCTCTTCATAGCTCTTTACTGTCTCTCCAAAATGGTCTGTTTTCTCTCTAGATATTCCCCTTGGGACATCAGCTCATGGCATTAGACTTGGGCTTGTTTTGCTTACAAGTGTGACTTCTGCCTGGAACAGGGTCTGACATAGAACAGGTGCACTAAAATGTCATTTAGTACATGAGCCAGTGGGTAGCATGAGCTGGCATCCAAGGACCATATTATCACTGCTATTGTAGCTTCTGCTTCCTCTGCCCTGATGGAGCACCCATGGACTTCTCTGTATTATGAACCCATATCCCTTTACAAGCTATGGAACTGGTGTGGTGACCTGCAGGGGGTTGCAAGCTGGTTAGTGCGGACTGAGTCCACTCAGTGACCCAGGATGAACAGGAAGGATGTGGGCGCTGCCATGGCCATCATCTGCCAAGGCCCAGGAACTACCTAGAGACCACAGCCATGAAGGTAGGGGGGACCACAAGCCTGGCCGGAACCAGCAACCCAGCTCCTGATATATTTTGTGGCAACCATTACCATCCTGGGGTAAAATCAGTAAGCAACACAACCTCCCCAAATATCTCATTTCAAGCGTCCATATAATACCTCATCTGCAATGGAAGAAGAAATAAAAGAAACTGACTTAACGTTTTTAAATGTATGTTTTAACATACAAATGTGTAGGAGGCCTGGTTACACCACACAACTTGAAGAGCAACCCGAATGCACAATGCAGCAAGCACGAACTGCACTGGAGAGAGCATTCAGCTGTGTGGACCGTCCATACTGTTTGTCTCTGTGAAACCTGGGTGTGGCTGCACGGATGATCACGCATCTGTGTGATGCGCCTGGGAAGGGCATGGCAGGCAGGATGCGGAGGAACTGGAGCGGCAGACCCTCAGCACCAGGTACACTCTGGCCAGCAGTTTCCTACAAAGGTGAGAAGCCCCTGGGAATGCTTTATAAACATACATTAGCATATGTAAAATAGTCAATGGGAATTTGTTGTAAAACTCAGGGAACTCAAACTGGGGCTCTGTAACAACCTAGTAGGGTGGGATGGGGAGGCAGGTTCAAGAGGGAGGGGACATAGGTATACCTATGGCTGATTTTTGTTGATATTTGACAGAAAACAACAAAATTCTGTTAAGGATTATCCTTCAATTAAAAAATAAAAAAATTTTTTAAATGCAATGTGACAGTTCCTTAGATTACTTAGGCATTGCCTTCTTGGAAAATTTCAAATATATCAGAATCACAGAAAAGACACTGTATGTTTTCTGTTTTTAAAACAATTCTTTCTTTTATAAAAAATTTGATTAATTTATTTTAATTGGAGGATAATTACAATATTGTGATGGGGTTGTTGGTTTTTTTTTTTTTTTTTTTTGCCATATGTTTTCGTATAAAACAGAGCCGGGTTCCAGGCCAGGAGACTGAAGGGGCTCTATTCATTGAGTATGTGTAGTGCCCTGGCAAGTGTCTTGGCTCAGGGGCCTGGGCTCTCCCTGGCACCCAGAGACCTCCATGCTCAAGGCCACTGCTTTCTAGCCTGGCGCTGCACTGGACCCCCATCTCCCTGGCTCTTCCCCAGCTGGGCTGAGTGGGCAAAGCCCCAGACCCGCTCCCTTGATGGAGCTTAGTTGCTCAGTTGTGTCTGACTCCTTGTGACCCTTTGGTCTGTAGCCCACCAGGCTCCTCTGTCCATGGCATTTTCCAGGTAAGAATACTGGAGTGGGTTGCCGTTTCCTTCTCCAGGGGCTCCCTTGGTTGGCTCATTTCTAATGCCCCTGATCCCAAAGGCAGGCCTGGCCTAACTTGGGCCCAGGCAAGCAGGGAGCCCCTGTGTCAGGCTGCAGGAACCCCCCTGCTGGAGCTAGGCACAGGCCTGAGCAGGCCTCTGCCTCCCCCTATCCACCCCCCACAACTACCCAACATAGCAAGGGGCTCCCAGGCAGGTGGTGATGGATGGGCCGAGGAGGCTCCATTCCGCCGCGGGTCTCACAGACATTCCTCCCTGCAGATAAACGGCCTCTGAGTGGCCGCCCCCGCAGCAGCCCATCCAAGAGGCCCTCTTGAAAGGCAGGAGATGAGGGGCCTCTGTATATAATAAAGGTGAAAAGTGCCATCCAGACATTTTTATGCTCTTTTTGAGGCCCCAGCTGCTGCGCGGCCGGAAGGACCTAGGGCTTTTAGCAAGTGGCCTGAGGAAGCGGCTGCTTTTAGCAGGTTCCAGGACTGCAAGGGAGCGCAGGGGTCGGAGGCCTGGGCATGACTCAGGGCCCCTTTCCAACTGAGTTTGCCCCAGTAGCCCCTCCTCTGAAGGAATGAGGACAACCTGCCTGAGACTTCAGGGACTTGTTGGCCTGCTCAGAGCCGTGTCTCTGGGGGGCATGTGGCGAGTTGGTGGGGGGGGGGAACTTGCCTATAGCTGGGCTAGTAGGAGGCAGAGCACCCCTTCCAGAACCTCGAGTGACTACCTGAGCTCATGTAGGAAAGCCCAATTTCCTTAGGACACCCACCCAAGAGCGCCATTGCCCCTAGGGCAGAGGCATAGAGGCCTGGGGGGCCCTCCTGTGGCTTGAGCCCCTGTTGTAGTTTGAGGAGCTTCAAGAGTAGGGTCAGTGGCACTCTGACCCCAGGGCCAATACCTAGCAGGCACTCAGGGATGTTTCCCTCCCATTTCCATCCTTCATCCCTCTCCCAGGTCTGCAGTGCAGCCAGGATGAAGCCTCCAGCTCACATAGGAAAAGGCCAGGCCACCTCACGGCATACCACCAGGAAGGGAAGCAGAGTCAGGGCCAGGGACTTGCCCACCAAGGCCCAGACCACCTAGTGTCCAGGGCGGGGACTCATCCACCAAGCCCCCAGGCCCCTCAAGTCTCTGGAGCCAGGGTACTCAGTGTTCAGCCTTGAAGGCCTGGTGCCCTCTCTCCAGCCAACACCTGGGACCTGCTCAGCGTGGTCTCCATCCTGATATCTTAGATTCTCCCTAGTCCAGCAGCCTGTGACCCTGCAGTACCAGGCAATCCCTTGACCACCCCAGCCCCTGAATATAAGGGTCATGTAACATGAAATGGGCTGCTTTTCATGTGGTCAGTGGACCACAGAGGGGAGGCCTTAGGCCTGGTGGTAGTGAAGGCCCATGCCCTGCAGGGAGAACCCAAAGCCCATGCAAAGCCAATGAACTTATCATGCCTTCATGGCAGTCTTGTAATATCATCATCTATATTCCCATTTTCTGGAGGGTTAAACAGGTGTAAGACATGAACAGATCTGCTCAAGATAGCAAAGGGGTAGCATTTTGGATTCAAACACTTTTCCATCTAGCTCCAGGTACAGAATTCTTGACAAACCCTACATCTAGCTAGCAGTCATGAAGTAACTTAATGAATAAAGAAGACCTCTAGAAAAGGAAATCAGAAATGATTTAGTATTTGATTGATAGCACTGATTTACCTCTCCAGGTGCCAGGTAGAACTCAGAATTTTCTGAAAAAGCAGATGGAGAGTTTATGAGCCACTCAGAGAAAAAGAAACAGCACGATCTTTAGCCTTTTCTTACCATCCTGAGCCTAATGCTGAACCCCACCCCCTAGGCCAGCCTCAGCACTGGGATGCCCAGCAGCAGGCCCCTCTAGTCCCTAATGGGGCACACTGATTCTCTGCTGACCCCTGAGAATCTCATGCCCCCTCAGTCTGGCCATCTGGATAAGGGAGACAGGCTCCCAGCACCTACAGAGCTGGGTAGGACATCCTTACCACCGCATCTCCTAGACTCTCACCATCTTCTCTGCTAGCCCCCAAAACTACATTCCTCCCACTCAGACCTCAGGACACCCAGCTCCGTCTTTTCAATTAGTTTGAGTTTTTCTAAACACAGGAGAGGCTTGGGGGACCATGAGGATCCTGCCTAAGTGTGGAGATGATGAACCAATGGGATGGAGCTGGGAAGTGGATGGTGACCTTCCTCAGGATGTTGAAGGAACTCTTGGGCCTAAAGCAATCCTCTTCTTGACTTCTCAGGCTTGAACTAGCCCACTCCTTTTCCCTTGAGCCCTGGGAGCTGGTCCCCCTGGCAACCCCCAAATACATTACCCTGTCCTTTCTTGGAAAGAACTGTCATGAATGCTGAGACTCCTGCTCTTTGTAATAACAAATGGCAGTGGATCCTTGTTTGATGACTCAGTGCAGAGCCATGGGCAGGTCCTCCCTAACAGTTTTAAGGTTATAGACCATGAAATCTCATGACCAGGGCTCCTGGGCCTGCTGACCCTCAGAGCCTTCTGAGGGGAGGCTCAGACATCCTGGCCCTGTGTCCTCCAGAAAGGTCATGGCCAACTGACCTTAGTAACAGCAGAGCCCCACACTGCCCACCTGGATGCCAAGAACACCAGGTATCTCCGAGCTGGATTCTAGGTACATCAGGTAATGCCTTTGGGAGAGATCAAAGCAAGGGGTGAAGAGGGGCTGTGTTGTTTGTTCTTAATTTCTAATAGGTAAGTCAATACATTGTTCAAAATATAAAGTATACAAAATGACAGACACCCCCGTATTCTCCCATCCAAGTGCTCCCCCAAGCAGCCTCTGTTCTAATCTGTGGGTCCCTGACCTGTGTTGGTCAGAAAGGCAGGTGAGAAGATGCCCAAGTAGCTCTCCTGCCAGGAGGCATTTGACACCAGTGCCTCTTCTCCTGGGGGGTGGGGGCACAGTCCACAGTGGCTAAGGGTGACACCATACACTTGGTTGTCACTGTCTCCTCCCTGCTGCCAATCCACACCCTACTGAGACTTCCTGGAATCAGCCTCCAAATAGGGGCTTACATGTCAGCTTCTTGGAGAATACCAGTGGTCTGGCTGCTGAACAAAAGGGGAGTGGGGCCTGGAGACTCCTCATCACAGTGGAAAACTTAGAAGGTTCAAGTGAGGCCAAGAGCAAGGGTGGGACAGCCCTGAAGTCCAAGAACCTGCCCACCCTCTGCCCACCCAGTGCAGGCCCCAGTCTTCCTGCCCCCACAGTTCTGTGCAGAGCAGCTTTCATGGTTTCTATAGTGCTCGCTGAATCACGTCAAGACCCACAACAAAACCCACTTTGATGACCTGATGTGTTTACCCATCATGATCAGACCACTCCCTCATCTCCAGCCTCATCCACTTGTCCATCTGCCATTTGCCAACCCCCTCTCTCCTTTCCCCACTGCTAGACCTTCTCCCCAGCTGAAGCCTGCACACCTTCCTGCCAACTTGGACCTGGGACACCCCAACAGGCCCCAAACTCCATCTCCCAAGCCCACCTCTCACCCCACCACCCCTACAGGATACCAGAGTGCCCCTGCCCCTGGCCCCCCACCTCTCAGCCCATCCCCTCACACATTCTCAAAAAGGAAACTCCAAAGGCAAGAAGACACTGACTCTCTGGAAGGAGCAGGCGTGTCCCACCCAGGCTCACAGCTGCACCAGCTGCCCCTCCATGTCACTCTGGAGACCAGGGATGTGAGAATTGCCATGTTGGCCTGGCCTGTGCCCCAACCTGGGCCCTGCACAGAGCAGGCACTTAGTAAGCATGTGTTGACTTATTGTGTGGTTGTGGGGTGAGTCACCACCCCCATCCCGATGGATAAGGTGGGCTGTCCCCTCTTGCAGGGGCCAAGGTGTCCAGGCCAGGTGCTCCACTCGCCCAGCAAGGCCAGCCCTAGGGATGCTCTGCTCCCCAGGCCACACCATACCCGCTGCCTGGGTCAGGTTTCCATCCGCCGTCATCAGGCAGATGTCATGCTCGAAGGGGCAGCAGCAATTTGGACAATTACGACCGCTATTATTGCTTCCTCTCCTTAAACAGGGGCCCAAATTACTCATTCACAACCACCAACTGCTCCCCATGGCAGAGGGGACCTGCAGGGGCAGGGCGGGGCAGGGGCACAGGGGCAGGGCACCGGGAAGGGCAGTGTGGCACAGCACATCTGCTGGTGATTGTCCAGGTTGCATGTGACATTGGCGGGTCCCACTCTACCCTTCAACTGGCAGAGCCACTGCAGAGGGAGACGGTGCCCTGAGGGAGGGCTAGCTGAGCTTATCCAACAGTCACTGCAGGCTGGGGAGGGAGCAGGTCTGTTTGAGACAAAAGTCCAGAGTGAGGTCTCCTCCTCTGAATCCCAGAGCAAGTCTGGCCCTGAGACTGGGTGGAGGGTGAATGAGGGGCACTTCAGGATGTGGGGGAGGGGTCTGGGAAGCTGAGGCCCAGGACGCGCACCACCCAGGAGATGGTGGCCCAGAGGCCAGGATGGGCTCACTAGGGGCTCAGCAGGCCCAGGAGGCCCTTCTGTTGACAGACAGATGCTGGGCACCCAGGCTCCCTGGTGAGTGAGAAATGGCAACTGTTCATTTCTGGGTGTGGTTCGGGGAGGGGAGGTAAATCCTGAACTTCCCTCTTTCCAGAGTTAATTAGCCACAACCAGATACTATTATCAGTGAACATTTATGTAGCACCTGCTGTATGCTGGGGCTGAGCCCAGTTTATGTGCAGTAGCTCATTTAATCCTCAGAAAATCTCTGTGAGATAGGCATTCCCATCACCCTCACTTTGCAAGAGGAGGAGACTGAGGCACAGAAAGGCTCATCAGCTTGCCCAGATTCACACAGCAGGGAGCTCACCCCTTCCAGGAGCCGCCCACCGCTCTGCAGGCCTCCGTGAGGCAGAAGTAACTCACGATGCTGCTTTCACTGCCACCTCATCATAGAGGGAGGAAATGTGGGCGCAAGGAGGGAAGGGACTGCCAGGGCCACATAGGTAAGAAGTTACATGTGTGCACAGCAGTGGGCTGTTAGCCAGGTGGTCTGGGGTCTAAAGGAGCAGAGAGGGGCACAGAGTGGCATGCCCAGGCGGGTATGGTCAAGTTACAGGCAGAGAAAGGTTCAGGTGAGTAGATGGAGGGGTGGGGTGGGATTTGGACTGAACAGAAAGAGTGAAATGTAATGTTATGTTCAAAATCCTTCAAACTAGGCTTCAGCAGCACACGAGCTGAGAACCAGATGTACAAGCTGGATTTAGAAGAGGCAGAGGAACCAGAGATCAAATTGCCAACATTTGGTGGATCCTAGCAAGGGAATTCAAGAAAAACATCTATTTCTGTTTCAGTGACTACCTGAAAGCCTTCGACTGTGTGGATCACAACTGTGGGAAATTCTTAGAGATGGAAATACAGAACCACCTTACCTGTCTCCTGAGAAACCTGTGTGCAGGTCAAGAAGCAACAGAACCAGACACAGAACAACGGACTGGTTCAAAACTGGGAAAGGAGTACATCAAGGCTATATATTGTCACCCTGTTTATTTAACTTATATGCAGAATAATACATCATGAGAAACATTGGGCTGGATGAAGCACAAGCTGGAACCAAGATTTCAGGGAGAAATAACAACCTCAGATATGCAGATGATACCAGTCTAATGGCAGAAAGTGAAGAATTAATGATGAAAGTGAAAGAGGAGAGTGAAAAAGCTGGCTTAAAACTCAGCATTCAAATAACTAAGATCGTGGCATCTGGTCCCATCACTTCGTGGCAAATAGAAAGGGGAATAGTGGAAGCAGTGATGGATCTTCTTTTCTTGGGCTCCGAAACCACTGCAGACGGTGACTGCAGCCGTGAAATTAAAAGACACTTGTTCCTTGTAAGGAAAGGATTTACTGGAAAAGCCCCTGATGCTGGAAAAGACTGAAGGCAAAAGAAGAGAGCAGCAAAGGATAAGATGGTTAGATAGCATCACTGACTCGATGAATATGAATCTGAGCAAACTCCGGGAGATAGTGAAGGAGAGGGAAGACTGGCATGCTGCAGTCCTTGGTGTCCATGCAGTTCATGGTTGGATGGCATCACTAACTCAGTGGACATGAATCTGAGCAAACTCCAGGAGATGGTGAAGGACAGGGAAGCCTGGCGTGCTTCAGTTTATGGGGTCAGAGTCACACACGACTCAGTGACTGGACAACAACAGTATCATTTACAACTCTTCACAAGATAAAAAATTAAGTAAAAATCTAATTAAAGAATCTGATAAAATTATAAATTTCTGGGAAAAAATGAAAGAAAACTTATGTTAATGGGGAAACATATCATGTTTGTGGATTGAGATATTCAACATAGTAAAGATGTCAATTCTTCATAAATCTATATATAGATTTAAGACAATTATTATCAAAATTTCATCAAGGTCTAAGTTGTTATAAACGTAGACACGCTTAGTTTATTCTAAAATTTGTGTGGGGAAGCATGGAGATCAGAGTGTTCAAATTCCTTTCGGAAAAATTGAGTGAGAGAAGTCATCTCCCCCAGTGTTAAGGCACGCTACGTGTGCTAAGTTGCTGCAGTCATGTCTGATTCTTTTGACCCCATGGGCTGGAGCTCACCAGACTCCTCTGTTTACGGAATTCTCTATTCATGGAATACTGAAGTAAGGTACCATTTCCTTTTCCAGGGGATCTTTCCTGCTAGGGATCAACCCGCATCTCTTGAGTCAGCCTCCTACATTAGCCAGCAGGTTCTTTACCGCTAGTGCCACATGGGAAGCCCTAAGTCATGCTGGACCGCCATAGTAATCGAGCCAGTGTTGTGCTGGCAAAGGAGTAACATATGAATCAGTGGAACAGAATAGGCAACCCAGAGATAGACCCACACAAATATACCCAATTAATTTCTAAAATAAACTTCTAATTCAAACAGTTTTAGATTTACAAAATTTCTACAAAGATAACAGAGTGTTTCCACATATTCAGTTTCCCTGTTAATAGCTTTCACTGGCACAATTAATACTGATACATTATTACTAACTGAAGTCCACATTTTATTCAGATTTTCTAATTTTCCATAATTTTTTTTTTACTTTCCAATATGCCATCCAGGATATCACATTATTTAGTAGTTATGCCTATTGATTGTGACAGTTTTCAAAGTTTCTTTGTTTTTTCAAAAGTCTTTATACTTTTGAAAATTACTGGTCAGGGACTCTATAGAAAACTCCTGAGTTGGGATTTGTTTGATGTTTTTTTTTATGATTACAGTGAAGTAATATATTTTTCAGAGTAAGATCACGGAGGTAAAGTATTAGTCTCATCACATCATATCTAGGATACATGTTAAAATATGATTTATCACTGTTAATATTATCATTGGTCACCTAATTAAGATAGTGTTTGTCATATTTTTCCATTGTAACTATTCTTTGTCCTCCCTTACCATACTATATTCTTTAGAAGAAGTCACCACAGGTAAGCCATAATTAAGAAGAGGAGAGCTTTCTTTGGAAAAAATATCTGTTTACATCATCTACCCACTTTTTTTTTTAGTTGGGTTGCTTGTTTTTCTGATATTGAGCTGTATAAGCTGCTTGTATATTTTAGAGATTAATGCTTTGTCAGTTCTTCATTTGCAATTATTTTCTCCCGTTCTGGGGGTTGTCTTTCTGTCTTGTTTATGTTTTCCTTTGCTGTGCAAAAGTGTTTAAGTCCCATTTGGTTATTTTTGTTTCTATTTCCATTACTCTAGAAGGTGGGTCAAAGAGGATTTTGCTGTGATTTATGTCACAAAGTGTTCTGCCTATGTTTCCCTCAATGAGTTTTACAGTACTTGGCCTTATATTTAGGTCTATAATCCATTTTGGATTTATTTTTGTGTATGGTGTTAGGGCAGAGAAGGCAATGGCACCCCACACCAGTACTCTTGCCTGGAAAATCCCATGGACGGAGGAGCCTGGTAGGCTGCAGTCCATGGGGTCGCCAAGAGTCGGACATGACTGAGCAACTTCACTTTCACTTTTCACTTTCATGCATTAGAAAAGGAAATGGCAACCCACTCCAGTATTCTTGCCTAGAGAATCCCAGGGACGGGGGAGCCTGGTGGGCTGCCGTCTCTGGGGTCTCACAGTCGGACACGACTGAAGTGACTTAGCAGCAGCAGCAGCATGGTGTTAGGATATGTTTTAATTTCATTCTTTTACTTTCAGCTGTCCAGCTTTCCCAGAACCACTTATTAAAGAGGCTGTCTCTTCTCCATTGTATATTCTTGCCTCCTTTGTCAAAGATGAGGTGCCCATAGGTGTATAGGCTTATCTGTGGGCTTTCTATTATGTCCATTGATCAATATTTCTGTTTTTATGCCAATACCAAGAAGGTTTTACCTGGATAGCCACAATGGTGTGAAGATTCACCTAGAGCCAGACATCCTGCAGTGTGAAGTCAAGTGAGTCTTAGAAAACATTATGATGAACAAAGCTAGTGAGGTGATGGAATGCCAGGTGAACTATTTCAAATCCTAAAAGATGATGCTGTGAAAGTGCTGCACTCAATATGCCAGCAAATTTGGAAAACTCAGGAATGGCCACAGGTCTGGAAAAGGTCAGTTTTCATTCCAATCCCAAATAAAGGAAATGCTAAAGAATGTTCAAACTACTGCACAATTGCACTCATTTCACATGCTATAAAGGTAATGCTCTAAATCCTTCAAGCGAGGCTTCAACAATACATGAACTGAGAACTTACAAATGTACAAGCTGGATTTAGAAAAGGCAGAGGAACCAGAGATCAAAATGCCAACATTCACTGAATCACAGAAAAAACAGTGGCATTGCATAAAAGCATCTACTTCTGCTTCATTGACTACACTAAAGCCTTTGACTACGTGGATCACAACACATTATGGAAAATTCTTCAAGAGATGGGAATACCTGACCATGAAAGTCAAGAAGCAACAATTAGAACCAGACATGGAATGATGGACTGGTTCCAAATTGGGAAAGGAGTATGTCAAGGCTATATATTGTCACCCTGCTTATTTAACTTTCATTCAGAGTACATCATTGGAAATGCTGGGCTGAATGAAGCTCAAGCTGGAATCAGGATTGCCAGGAGAAATAACAGTAACCTCAGATATGCAGATGACACCCCTCCACCAATGGCAGAAAGCAAAGAGGAACTAAAGAGCCTCTTGATGAAGGTGAAAGAGGAAAGTGAAAAAGCTGACTTAAAACTCAACATTCAAAAAACTAAGATCATGGTATCTGGTCCCATCGCTTCATGGCAAATTGATGGGAAACAATGGAAACAGTGACAGACTTTATTCTCTTGGCCTCCAAAATCACTGAGGATAGTGACTGCAGCCGTGAAATTAAAAGACGCTTACTCCGTGAAAGAAAATATACTCTGAGAAAACCATAATTCAAAATGACACATGTACACCAATGTTCATTGAAGCATTATTTAAAAATAGCCAGGACATGGAGGCAACCTAGATGTCCATCAACAGATGAATAGACAAAGAAGTTCTGGTACATATATACAATGGAATATTATTCAGCCATAAAAAGGAATTAAAGTGGGTCATTTGTAGTGATGTGGATGAACCTGGGGTCTGCCATACAGTGTGAAGTAAGTCAGAAAGAGTAAAACAAATATTGTATATTAGAGCATATATATGGAATCTAGCAAATGGAACAGATGAATCTATTTTCAGGGCAGGAATAGGGAAGCAGATGTAGAGAATGGACTTGTGCACACAGCAGGGGAAGAAAGTAGGACAGATTGAGAGTAGCACGGACATATACATTCAGTTCAGTTCAGTTCAGTTGCTCAGTCATGTCTGACTCCCTGTGACCCCATGAATCGCAGCACACCAGGCCTCCCTGTTCATCACCAACTCCCGGAGTTCACTCAGACTCACGTCCATCAAGTCGGTGATGCCATCCAGCCATCTCATCCTCTGTCGTCCCCTTCTCCTCCTGCCCCCAATCCCTCCCAGCATCAGAGTCTTTTCCAATGAGTCAACTCTTCGCATGAGGTGGCCAAAGTACTGGAGTTTCAGCTTCAGCATCATTCCTTCCAAAGAAATCCCAGGGCTGATCTCCTTCAGCATGGACTGGTTGGATCTCCTTGCAGTCCAAGGGACTCTCAAGAGTCTTCTCCAACACCACAGTTCAAAAGCATCAATTCTTTGGCGCTCAGCTTTCTTCACAGTCCAACTCTCACATCCGTACATGACCACTGGAAAAACCATAGCCTTGACTAGATGGACCTTTGTTGGCAAAGTAATGTCTCTGCTTTTGAATATGCTATCTAGGTTGGTCATAACTTTCCTTCCAAGGAGTAAGCGTCTTTTAATTTCATGGCTGCAGTCACCATCTGCAGTGATTTTGGAGCTCAAAAAAATAAAGTCTGACACTGTTTCCACTGTTTCCCCATCTATTTCCTATGAAGTGATGGGACCAGATGCCATGATTAGATTTCTGAATGTTGAGCTTTAAGCCAACTTTTTCACTTTCCTCTTTCACTTTCATCAAGAGGCTTTTTAATTCCTCTTCACTTTCTGCCATAAGAGTGGTGTCATCTGCATATCTGAGGTTATTGATATTTCTCCCGGCAATCTTGATTCCAGCTTGTACTTCTTCCAGCCCAGCGTTTCTCATGATGTACTCTGCATATAAGTTAAATAAGCAGGGTGACAATATACAGCCTTGATGTACTCCTTTTCCTATTTGGAACCAGTCTGTTGTTCCATGTCCAGTTCTAACTGTTGCTTCCTGACCTGCATACAGGTTTCTCAAGAGGCAGGTCAGGTGGTCTGGTATTCGCATCTCTTTCAGAATTTTCCACAGTTTATTGTGATCCACACAGTCAAAGGACTTGGCATAGTCAATAAAGCAGAAATAGATGTTTTTCTGGAACTCTCTTGCTTTTTCAATGATCCAGCAGATGTTGGCAATTTGATCTCTGGTTCCTCTGCCTTTTCTAAAACCAGCTTGAACATTAGGAAGTTCACGGTTCACATATTGCTGAAACCTGGCTAGGAGAATTTTGAGCATTACTTTACTAGCGTGTAAAACAGACAGCTAGTGGAAAGGTGCTGTATAACACAGGGAGCTCAGCTTGGTGCTCTGTGACAACCTGGAGAGGTAGGATGGGGGCGTGGGAGGGAGATTTAAAAGGGAGGGGATATATGTATGTGAAGTCGTTCAGTCGTGTCTGACTCTTTGCGACCCCATGGACTGTAGCATACCAGGCTCCTCTGTCCATGGGATTTTCCTGGCAATAGTACTGGAGTGGATTGCCATTTCCTTCTCCAGGGGAATCTTCCCAACCCAGGGATCAAACCCAGGTCTCCCTCATTGTAGACAGACGCTTTACCACCTTAGCCACCAGGGAAGTCCATATGTACATATATATGTATACTTATAGCTGATTCACATTGTTGTACAGCAGAAATTAATGCAACAATGTAAAGCAAGTATCCTTTAATTTAGAATAATAAATAATTTTTTAGAAACGAATATAGCGTTCAAAATGGCTTCCCCGGTGACTCATTGGTAAAGAATCTGCCTGCCAATGCAGGAGACATGAGTCCGATTCCTGGGTCAGGAAGATCCCCTGGAGAAGGAAATGGCAACCCACTCCAGTATTCTTGCCTGGAAAGTTCCATGAACAGAGGAGCCTAATGGGCTAGAGTCCACAGGGGCTGGAAAGAGCTGGACATGACTTAGTGACTAAACAACAGCAAATAGCATTCAAGAAGAAGCCTTTAGATTTTAGAAAGATTTCACGGGCATTAGAGATTCAGGGTCATTTGTTGTTTTTAATAAAAATCTTTGTGTAAGTTGGAAAAAAAAGAGGCAATCTATATTCCATCTCCTTAAGAGCAGATAATGTACAAAAATTATTTGAAATTCAGCATGAGAGTTTTGTTTGTTTTCCCTATTTGTTTATTTATTCAATCATTTACTTATATCATAATTGTTATTAATAAAATATTTATTTTATACTTTAGGTTATAATTCAATTTCAGATTATTTATTCTGTTGTTCAAATATTTCCGGCTTTGGCCATTGGCTCTCTTTCAGTTGGTGTCTGTATCTCTTTGACATGCCTCCAATCACTGTGAGTTTTGGTAGGTTTTTTTTTTTTTTTTCCTTCTTTTTCTGTTGAATTTTTTAAAAGTACTTTCTTACTTTCTGGTACTACAAAATTCTTCTGGCTCATTTTGTATATTTCTCATCCTAGTTCAAGAGTCAGCAATTTCTCCAAGGAGCCCAAGTTCTCTTTATTACGAAAGGTAGTAAAACCAAGATGGGAGCACTAATGTACTTGTTTCTGCTAGAGCGCATTGCTTTTAGGCCCTCCCAACTGAAAGAGCTAGGAAATATACATGTGACACTAACCCACTTTTATACAAGTCTGTAAGTATTTCTATGCATAGCCATCACTATATGTGTTCCAACTAATGTCATTTATCCTAACCATTTCTACTTCTTTCACTTGCTTACCTTTGACCTCCAACTCCAAATAAATGTGATTCTCACCATCAGCCATCCATTTATTTAATTGTTCAATTTCAGTATATGTAGTGGCTTAAGAATTGTTCACCCATACCCTCAAAGGAGATGGTTTATCAACGGATGAAAGTGAAAGTGAAAGTCACTGAGTTGTGTCCGACTCTTTGCGACCCCAAGGACTGTACATTCCATGAAATTCTCCAGGCCAGAATACTGGAGTGGGTAGCCATTCCCTTCTCCAAGGGATCTTCCCAACCCAAGAATCAAACCAAGGTCTCCTGCATTGCAGGTGGATTCTTTACCAACTGAGCTATCAGGGAAGTGCTTTATCAACTGGAATACAGTACTTACACACAGTTCCTTTTAACTTTAGTCTTAAGACATTACTCATTTCCATAGTTACTTAGATCAGCTCATTTCCATAGTTACATTCTTATTCCTCACTTTCTTCAGTGAGGCTGTTTCATACATTTTTCTTTGTTTCTTTCATGGTAAATGGTAAGAATGCTTAAGATTAACAGATTTCAAGCATGCAATACAGTATTGCTAAGTGTAGTCAGCATGCTATACAGTAGGTCTCTGGAACTTATTCATCTTTCATAACTGAAACGTTATACACTGTGACCAACGTCTCCCCATTTCCCCCTGCCCCCAGCTCCTGGCAACCACTATTCTACTCTGTGCTTCTATGTCTGATTTTAGATTCCAAGTATACATGATATCATGCACCAATTGTTTTTCTGTACCTAGCTTATTTCACTTGCCTAATATCCTCCAGATTCATATTGTTACAAATGGCTGGATCTTGTGTGTGTGTGTGTGTGTGTGTGTGTGTTTGACTGATGAATGTATAAAGGAAAACAACATCACATTTTTTTTATCCATTCATCTATTGATGAACATTTAGAGTGAATCCATATCTTGCTTATTGTGAATAACGCTGAGATCAACATGAGAGTGCAGATATAATTTCCTTTGCATATACACCCTGAAGAAGGTTTTCTGTACATTGCATTCCTATGACTCATTTATTTTATAACTGGAAGATTGTACCTTTTTATTCCCTTCACCCATTTCCCCCACTCCCCCAAAATCAATCTGTTCTCTGTTTCTATGGGCTTGGGTTTTTGTCTTGTTTTGTTTAAGATTCTACTTATAAGCCTATCATACAGTATTTGTCTTTCTCTGTCTGATTTATTTCACTTAGCATAATGTCCTCAATATCTACTCATTTTTGTTTCAAATTCTCCATCATTTTTAAGGAATAGCTTTGCTAGATATAATATTCTTGACTAGGTGGCAGGTTTCTTTTTAGTGGAGCAGGGAAGGGTGTCTCTAAGAACGTCTTTCACTCTGACTTACTGCGAGTTTGCCATCTTAGTAATGAGCAGTGTGACCTGGGGTATCTGCGTCTTGGTTTCCTTTTCTGCAGAATGAAGATGATCACTGCCCTTCCTTGTTGTCCTTCCTTCTTTTCTTCCTTTCTTCAGTCAGTCAGCAGATATTTATTGAGTACCCACTGTCAATTATGTGCCAGGCTCTACTGATATGCTAGGAATAAAGCAAGCCACACATTCATAGACTGAGTCCCAGCACAGAAGACAATAGTCACACAAAGAAAAGTACATTGTGTCTGTCAGACAGCCTTGAGTGTGGTGGAGGAAAATGAAGAATGGTTGGTGAGTACTGGGTGTGGAGCTTGGCAGTGTCAGGCGGGTGGTCCCAGGGAGGGCTCAGTGAGAACATTTGAACAAAGTCTTAAGGGCAGTAAGGGGGAGTCATGCAAAACTACAGAAGTCAGCAGGGGGCACAGCAAGGGTCAAGTTTGGAGGAGTATGTGCACACAGTTGAGGAGCAAAGGAGGCCCTGGGGCAGCAGGGAGACGTGGGGGCCAAAGGCTGAGGTGAGGACTCTGGAAGTTACCAGAAGGTTGTAAGCAGATGAAAGGCTGGGTCTGTGTGGGCGTGAGGAACAGTGTGACAGGGACTTCAAGGGCTCAGTGACTGAAAAGGAGGTATGAGAAGGCTGAAGATTCATGATTGGAGGGTAAGCTGCAAAGTTTCTAGAAAGAAGCAGCTCATGCAGACTACTGAAAGCAGGAGAATGGAGATGTTTTGAAGGTAAAGTTCAATAGGCATCTAACAGCCAACCCACCCTACAGGTTCAGGACTCTGGGATGTCTGAGGCAGGCTGGGGTTCACTGTGAACAAAGGCCCTGGCTTCCGGCCAGCTTGCTCATGCTGAGGATCTCAGGCTGGGCATGGACCTAGTCCATCTCAGCAGCCCTGGGGGCCATGTGAACTCATGAGAGCACATGCCCCGCAGCACCCGGCATCTGATCTCCTCTACACTCTCCCTACTTTGGGGGAGTTCCACCCGCTGAAGACCAGGTCTGCCTGGCTGAGGGAGACAGGGCTCCAGCTAGCAACACCTTTTCTTGGAAAATAAAGCCTCCTTTTCTGTGCTGCTCACTGAGCCCATTGGGAACACTTTTTTTTTTTTCTTACCTTCTCTCCTAAATATAAATAAAAAAAAAATTTGCACAACTGTTTTATTTTTGAATGCATTAGAAACAGATATAGAAGGTGCTCAGCAGTTAGTTGGGTTTCCAGACCCAGTTGCTAGCTGACCACTTTCAGAACCTGCTGAGGCTTGTGGGCAGGGTGTGCAAGCAGTGGCTTAGGAATGGCAGCTTGGGAGGGCTGCATATGTGTCCTGCTTGGTAAGGCCAGGACATGCATACGCACATTGGGGCTTCTGGCTACACATGCCTGCAGACCTGCAACAGGACACCCACAGGCCTTGGGCTAACTGGCGGAAGCCCTGCCATCTGGGCTTCGCCTCTCTAGGTGGTCATTAACCATGCTTCCCTCTTGCTTCTCAGTCAACACCCTCCCCAACAGGGGAAATCAATGTTCTGCCTTCTATTATCACTGGAGTGCTAGAGGCTTTGAATTTGTGTGTTCTGAATTTGGAGTTGTATAACTTTGTATCACATGGCAAAAGCATTTCTCATATCTGTTATTCTGTTTCTAATTATACCAGGGAGAAATGCTATGTATGATAATTATGTTTTGAATGCCTTTATAGTTATTTTGTAATAGAAAAGAGGAGCTCTCACTAACTCAGTCAACCACTTCAAGTAGCTACAATTCAACATCAGCTCTAAGTTTCCTTGGACTTATTGTGACAGGTAACTTTGATTCTTGGAAATTGATGCTCTTTATTTTTTTTATGATCATGGCCTAGTTTCCTACAGATAGATATATAGAGAGATAGATGATAGCTAATTAGCTAACTTGATAGTAGACAGATAGAAAGACAAATAGATGGTCAATAGGTAATAGATAGATGTGTGTGTGTGTGTGTGTGCATGCGCACACACAGTCATGTCCGACTGTTTGCGACCCTGTGGACTGTAGCCCACCAGGCTCCTCTGTCCATGAGAGTTTCCAGGCAAGAGTACTGGAGTGGGTTACCATGCACTCCTCCAGGGGATTTTCCCACCCCAGGATCGAACCCAGGTCTCCTGCATTGCTGGGAGATTCTTTACCATCTAAGCCACGATGGAAGCCCAAGAATACTGGAGTGGGTAGCCTAACCCTTCTCTGGAGGGTCTTCCCATCCCAGGAATTGAACCGGGGTCTCCTGCATTGCAGGCAGATTCCTTACTAGCTGAGCTACCAGAGAAGCCCAACAGACAAATTGTTATTATATAGAAAGATAGACACATATGTATAATACATACCAAATATATAAACAGATCAATGATAGACAGATAGATGTATATATGTACATTTATAAACATATGTACCACGTGTCTGAATAGTTCCATTTATATAATGATTAAGAACAGGCAACACTTACCAATGATAATAGAAGGCAGAACATGCATTTCCTCTGTTGGGGAGGGAGTTGACTGAGAAGAGGTATGAGGGAGCTTTCCAGGGTGCTGGAAATAGTCTATGACCTGGTTAGAATGTGTGTACACATAAGCAAAAAGTCAGAGTTGGGCACCTTTTTATGTGTGTGTATGTGTATAAGTGTGTGTTATTTCTCAACTTTTAAATGATAAACTATTTTCAGACTAAAAATGCAACTTAAAATGCTTTTGCACCAATTAAGTTTTCATCTCACAGATTCAGTTTCAAACCATTCAACCAATGTTTCAAACCATTAAAAAAATTTTGAATCTAACTCATCTACCAATTTATAACTACTGGTATTCGTTATATATGATTTGTATAGGATAGGGACTAAAGCAAGAACATAACTTTTGGTATTAAAGAACTTCTAAAAACTCCTTGAGTTGTTTCATTCCCTGAAATCCTCCTTTCTACTCATACTACTTGCATTTATTCTATCACAAGGTTATCCTGAAAAGTGTTGTCAAATGATTCACAAAAATATAGACTAGGTCTCATGCAAGTGACTATTTTACTCATGTTGTTCAAATCTTTTATACATATCAGATATGTTTATGCTTGTTCCATCAGTTACCAGGAGAGATGTGTTTAAAGTCTCCTACCATGATTATAGACTTATCCCTTCTTCTTTTCTTTTTTCCCCCCTCATTCTACACCAGGAAGTCTGTACCTCTTAATCTCCCTCATCCAATCTTTTCTCCCCCTACTACACTCTGCTCTAGCAAACACCTCTTTATTCTCTGTATCTAAAGTTCTGGCTTATGTTTTGCTGTGTTTGTTCATTTGTTTTGTTAAGTGGAACCATAGACCATTTGTCTTTCTCTGAGTTATGTCACTTAGCATGATATTCTCTATGTCCATCCATGTTGCTGCAGATGGCAAGATTTCAGTGATTTTGATGGCTGAGTAATGGTTCATTATATATATATTGTGCTGTGCTGTGCTTAGTCATTCAATTGTGTCCAATTCTTTGTGACACTGTGGACTGTAGCCCACCAGGCTCCTCTGTCCATGTGGATTCTCCAGGTAAGAATACTGGAGTGGATTACTGTGCCCTCCTCCAGGGGATCTTCCCAACCCAGGAATCGAACAGGGGTCTCTTGCATTGCAGGCAAATTCTTTACCAGCTGAGCTACCAAGAAGTCCTATATATATATTACATCTTCTTTATCCGTTCATCTGTTTATGGACACTTAGGTTGCTTCCATAATGTGGTTATTCTATGGTGCTATGAACATGGGGTGCATGTTTCTTTTCTAATTTCTGTTTTTGTTTTCTTCTGATAAATACTCAGGTGTAGAACTGCTGGATCATACAGTAATTCTAATTTTAATTTTTGGGAAATCTCCATACAATGCAATGCAGGAGACTTGTTTTCCATAGTGACTGTACCAACCTGTGTTCCCACCAATACTGCACAGGGGTTCCCTTTATTTCTTTTTCTTTCTAATTTTGACAATTTTAACTTTATATATTTTCAGGCTCTATTATTGGAGAAGACAATGGCAACCCACTCCAGTACTCTTGCCTGGAAAATCCCATGGACAGAGGAGCCTGGTAGGCTGCAGTCCATGGGGTCGCATAGAGTCGGACACGACTGAGCGACTTCACTTTCACTTTTCACTTTTCATGCATTGGAGAAGGAAATGGCAACCCACTCCAGTGTTCTTGCCTGGAGAATCCCAGGGAGGGCGGAGCCTGGTGGGTTGCCATCTATGGGATCGCACAGTCAGACAGGACTGAAGCGCCTTAGCAGCAGCAGCAGCAGGCTCTATTATAAGGTATACGCAAATCTAAAATATTCAAATTGAATCACATCATTATGAGATGTCTCCCTTCATTTTTAATTATATTTACACTTAATTCTTTTGGTCTGGTATTGGCTTATCTCTGGACAGTTTGAAAGATAAATTTTTTGTATCTTTTTACTTTTTAACCTTATAATAAGCAATTTCTCATAAGCAATATATTGTCAGATTTTAAATTCCGATCTGGCAATCTTTATCTTTTACTTAAGACATTGAGTACATTTACATTTAGTAATTACTGATATACTGGGGTTTTAAATCTATTATTTACTGTTTTTAAATTTGTCTCATTTGCTCCATGTTCTTTTTTTCCCTCAGTTTTCTGCTTTATTCTGGATTTTATTTTCCCATTTTTTCACTCAATAGAGCTTCTTATTTATATAATACCTTTGATATTGTTCTTTTTGTGATAACCATAGAAATGATAATATGTAACCTTATTTTCATAGAACCGTTCAACTTCAGCTTCTTCAGCGTTACTGGTTGGGGCATAGACTTGGATTACTGTGATATTGAATGATCTGCCTTGGAAACGAACAGAGATCATTCTGTTGTTTTTGAGATTGCATCCAAGTACTGCATTTCGGACTCTTTTGTTGACCATGACGGCTACTCCATTTCTTCTAAGGGATTCCTGCTCGCAGTACTAGATATAATGGTCATCGGAGTTAAATTCACCCATTCCAGTCCATTTTAGTTCGCTGATTCCTAGAATATAGATGTTCACTCTTGCCATCTCCTGTTTGACCAATTCCAATTTGCCTTGATTCATGGACCTGACATTCCAGGTTCCTATGCAATATTGCTCTTTACAGCATCGGACCTTGCTTCTATCACCAGTCACATCCACAACTGGGTATTGCTTTTGCTTTGGCTCCATCCCTTCATTCTTTCTGGAGTTATTTCTCCACTGGTCTCCAGTAGCATATTGGGCCTCTACTGACCTGGGGAGTTCCTCTTTCAGTATCCTATCATTTTGCCTTTTCATACTGTTCATGGGATTCTCAAGGCAAGAATACTGAAATGGTTTGCCATTCCCTTCTCCAGTGGACCACATTCTGTCAGACCTCTCCACCATGATCTGCCCATCTTGGGTGGCCCCACGGGCATGGCTTAGTTTCGAGTTAGACAAGGCTGTGGTCCTAGTGTGATTAGATTGACTAGTTTTCTGTGAGTATGGTTTCACTGTGTCTGCCTTCTGATGCCCTCTTGCAACACCTACAGCTCAACATTCAGAAGACGAAGATTATGTCATCTGGTCTCATCACTTCATGGGAAATAGATGGGGAAACAGTGGAAACAGTGTCAAACTTTACTTTTAGGGGGCTCCAAAATCACTGCAGATGGTGACTGCAGCCATGAAATTAAAAGACGCTTACTCCTTGGAAGGAAAGTTATGACCAACCTAGATAGCATATTCAAAAGCAGAGACATTACTTTGCCAACAAAGGTCCATCTAGTCAAGGCTATGGTTTTTCCAGTGGTCATGTATGGATGTGAGAGTTGGACTGTGAAGAAAGCTGAGCACCAAAGAATTGATGCTTTTGAACTGTGGTGTTGGAGAAGACTCTTGAGAGTCCCTTGGACTGCAAGGAGATCCAACCAGTCCATTCTGAAGGAGATCAGCCCTGGGATTTCATTGGAAGGAATGATGCTAAAGCTGAAATTCCAGTACTTTGGCCACCTCATGTGAAGAGTTGACTCATTGGAAAAGACTCTGATGCTGGGAGGGATTGGGAGCAGAAGGAGAAGGGGATGATAGAGGATGAGATGGTTGGATGGCATCACTGACTCGATGGACATGAGTCTGAGTGAACTCCGGGAGTTGGTGATGGACAAGGAGGCCTGGCGTGCTGCAATTCATAGGGTTGCAAAGAGTCAGACACGACTGAGAGACTGAACTGAACTGAACTGAACCTTATTTTACTAAAATCTAGTTTAAATTTGTATTTTTACCAGTTGCTGGGCAGTGCAAGGATGTAAGAACCCATAAATTTCATTTACCTTCTGTCTGTTGTACTATTTTTGCCACACATTTTAATTATATATATATTTTTTTACTTAAACTTTTTATTTTGAGATGATAGATTTACACACAGTTGTGCAAAATAATACAAAGATTCAGTGGTACACTTCTGACTCTGGGTACTCCAGTTGCTCCACTGATGACATGTTGCAAAACTATTTAGTACAATATCACAACCAGGATGTTGGAGTTGATGGAGTCAAGATACAAAACGTTTCCACCACAGGAATCCCTTATATTGTCGTTTTGGAGCCATACTCAGTTCCCTCCACCCTTTACACCCTAGTTTCCTTTCTGAAGTACATTTCTTTAAATAAAATATTACATGATAGTATAGACAGTATGCTGATACAGCAAAAACCAGGACGAAATTTTACAAACTGATGAAGTTTGGGAAACACCAACTTCAGAGTTTTGGGAGTATCTTGAGCTGGGCTGTGAAGAGTAGATTCCAGAGCCAAAATAGTGGCAAGAGGATGGCATGTCAAGACACCCTGAAGCCAAAACAAGCTTGGCTGGTGTGGCTGGCAGGCAGTAAGCAAGTGGAAGAGTAGGGGCAGGGGGGCAGAGGCCAGGAGAGACCCCAGAGGCCACAGAAGAGTGTGGGTTTCCTACTAAGCAAAAAAAGAAGCTACTGAAAAGTGAAAGTGTTAGTCACTCAGTTGTGCCCAACTCTTTGCAACCCTGTGGACTATAGCCTGCCAGGCTCCTCTGTCCATGCAATTCTCCAGACAAGAATACTGGAGTGGGTAGCCATTCCCTTCTACAGGGTATCTTGCTGATCCAGTGTTCGAACCCAGGTCTCCTGCATTGCAGGCAGATTCTTTACTGCCTGAGCCACCAAGGAAGCCCAGGTAGCTACTGCAGGGATTTAAATGGAGAAATTATGAGACTTTATTATGTTTGCTGCTGCTGCTGCTAAGTCGCTTCAGTCGTGTCCGACTCTGTGTGACCCCAGAGATGGCAGCCCACCAGGCTCCCCCGTCCCTGGGATTCTCCAGGCAAGAACACTGGAGTGGGTTGCCATTTCCTTCTCCATTATGTTTACAAAGATGCATTTAGCTACTCTGGCTGTGTATGGAAAATGGACAGTAGGGGGCTCCAGTGAGGAGGCAAATTCAATAGTTTGAACAAGAGCCCAGGGTGGCAGTAAGATAGTATTAAAGGGATAAATTTTGGATACGATTTTAAAATTAGCTTTATTGAGAAGTAATTTACATCAATAAAATACAGTGATTTTTAAATGTACAGCTCGATAAATGTAGACAAGTCTACTCAATCATATAACCACCACAGCTATGATATATAACATTTCCATCACCCCAAAATGTTCCTTTGTGCCCCTTTTCAGTCAATCCACTCCCATTTTCTAGCAACCACTGATCTTTTTGCTGTCAGTATAGTTTTACTTTTGCCAGAATCTCATATAAATAAAGGAGAAGGCAATGGCACCCCACTCCAGTACTTTTGCCTAGAAAATCCCATGGACGGAGGAGCCTGGTAGGCTGCAGTCCGTGGGGTCGCTAGGAGTCGGACACAACTGAGCGACTTCACTTTCACTTTTCACTTTCATGCATTGGAGAAGGAAACGGAAACCCACTCCAGTGTTCTTGCCTGGAGAATCCCAGAGACGGGGGAGCCTGGTGGGCTGCCGTCTATGGGGTTGCACAGAGTCGGACACGACTGAAGCGGCTTAGCAGCAGCAGCAGCATATAAATAAAATATTCAGTCTTTTGTGTCTGGCTTCTTTCACGCAGCATAATACTGCTTTTGATTCATCTGTGTTGTTGTTTGTCTAGTCAGTTCTTCATTTTGGTGGTTGAGTAGTGTTACATTGTATGGAGGTATCACAATGTTGCTTATTCGTTTAGCGGTTAATGAACATTTGGATTATTTCCAGTTTTGTAGATAGTATAAATAAAGTATAAACATTAAAGCACAAGTCTTTGCATGAATATAGGTTTGCATTTCTCTTGGGCATATACCAGAAGTGAAAAATTTGAGCCATGTTAAGTATATGTTTAAATTTATAAGAAATTGGAAAATTGTTTCCAAAGTGTCTACACAGGTATTCATTCTCACCAGCAATGAGAGTCGGAGAAGGCAATGGCACCCCACTCCAGTACTCTTGCCTGGAAAATCCCATGGGCAGAGGAGCCTGGTGGGCTACAGTCCATGGGGTCGCTAAGAGTCGACACGACCGAGCAACTTCACTTTCACTTTTCACTTTCATGCATTGGAGAAGGAAATGGCAACCCACTCCAGTGTTCTTGCCTGAAGAATCCCAGGGACGGGGGAGCCTGGTGGGCTGCCATCTATGGGGTTGCACAGAGTCGGACACGACTGAAGCGACTTAGCAGCAGCAGCAGCAGCAATGAGAATTCTAGTGGATTGGCCTCCTCAGCAGCACTTAACCACTGTCAGTTTTTTAAAACTGTTTATCCACTTTTAGGTTTCTGAGACTACATAGAGGTATCCCACTGTGATTTTAATTTGCATTGCCATAATGAGTAATTATATTAAACAGTTGTTCATGTGCTTCTTGGACATTTGTTTATATTCTTTGGAGAAATGTCTATTCAAATCTTTTGCCCATTAAGAAAAATTGTCATTTTGTTACTAAATTGTAAGAATTCCTTATATATTCTGAACACTAGATGCTTTGTCATAAACAATGTGCAGTTTCTTCTCTCATTCTGTTGGCTGTCTTTACATTTCTTTGATTAGGTCTTTTGATGCACAAAAGTTTCTAATTTTTTTGAAACATAATGTATCTATTTTTCCTTTTGTTTTCTTGTGCTCTTGGTGTCATGATTACGAATCTATTGTCAAATCCAAGGTCATGAAGAGTCACCCATGTTCTCTCTTAAAAGTTTTATTATTTTCCCTCCTATATTTTGTCACTGAAACTTTTAGACTTAATTTTTATATTAAGTGAGACAGAAATAGAATTTTATTTTTTACATGTGGAAACCTAGTTGACCAAGCAACATTGTTGAACAGACTATTTTTTCACCCTTGGAATGATCTGGGAACTCATTGAAAATCAGTTGACTGTAAGATGTGTGGGTTAATTTCTGGCCTCCCAATTTGATTCCATTGTGCTATAATGTCTATCTTGATGCCAATCCGTTTTGATTGTCATAGCTTTGTAGCACGTTTTGAAATTGAGACATTAATCTTCCAATTTTATTTTTTCTCCCAGTTTATTGAGTTATAATTAACATACAGTACTATGTAAGTTTAAAGTGTACAGCATAATGACTTGATTTACATACATCATGAATGGATCATCACAAGTTTAGTGAAAAGCATCACCTCATATAGATACAATATTAAAGAAATAGAAAAAAGTTTTCCTTGTGATTAGAACTCTTAGGATTTATTCTCTTAACAACTTTCATGTATAACGTACATTAGTGTTAATTATATTCAACATGTTATACATTGCATCCCTAGTTTTTATCTTGTAACTGAAAATGTAAACCTTTTGATTGCCTTTATTCAATTCCCCCCCCCCCCCCACCTCTGGTAACCACAATTCCGTTCTTTTTTTTCTAACAGTTTATTTAGTTGTTGGTTGGTTTTTGAAGTGTAATGGACCTATAACACTATGTTAGTTCCTGTTACACAACATAGGGCTGCCTTGGTGGCTCAGACAGTAAAGAATCTGCCTGCAATACAGGATACCAGGGTTCAATCCCTGGGTCAGGAAGATTCCCCTGGAGAAGGGAATGGCAACCCACTCCAGTAGTCTTGCCTGGAGAATTCCATGGACAGAGGAGCCTATTGGGCTACAGTCATGGGGTCACAGAAAGTCGGACACGACTGAGCAATTGACATACGTATCATTCGTGATCTGATATTTCTATACATTTCAAATTGATGGCCTCCATAAGTCTGTTACCATATGTAACCATACAAAAATATCACACTGTTACTGACTTTATTCCCCACAGAGTACATTTCATATCCATGACATTTATTTTGCAACTGGAAATTTGTACCTCTCAGTCTCTTCACCTATTTCTTTCCTCTTCCCTCCCCCACCCCTCTAGCAATCCTCTCTTTATTTTCTGTATCAGTGAGTCTATTTCTGTTATATTGTGATTGTTCTTCTCTTTATTTTCTTAGATTCCACAGATAAGTAAAATCTCAGAGTTTTTGTCTTTCTCTGTCTGACATTTCACTTAGCATTATATCATCCAGCTTCATCCATGTTGTTGCAAGTAAAAGATTTCACTCTTTTTATGGTTGAGTAATATCTTCTTTATCCACTTATTCTGATGAGCAGTTTGGTTGGTTCCATATCTTGGCAATAGTAAATAATGCTACCATGAACATAGGGGTGTATATGCATGCACACTCAATTGCTCAATCATGTCTGTCTCTTGGCAACCCCATGGACTGCAGACGGCTAGCCTTCACTGTCCATGGAATTTTCTGGGCAAGAATACTTCAGTGGGTTGCCATTTCCTACTCCAGGATATCTTCCCAGCCCAAGGATCAAACCCAGATCTCTTGCAGCTCCCTTGGCAGGCATATTCTTTACCACTGTGCCACCTGGGAAGCCCAGGGATGTATATATCTTTTCTAATTAGTGATTTTGTTTTCTTTAGAGAAATATCCCAGGAGTGGAAATGCTGGATCTAAAAAGTAAGGTAGCTCTCAGTTCAGTTCAGTTCAGTCTCTCAGTCGTGTCCAACTCTTTGGCAACCCCATGAATTGTAGCACGCCAGGCCTCCCTGTCCATCACCAACTCCTGGAGTTCACTCAGACTCACGTCCATCAAGTCGGTGATGCCATCCAGCCATCTCATCCTCTGCTGTCCCCTTCTCCTCCTGCCCCCAATCCCTCCCAGCATCAGAGTCTTTTCCAATGAGTCAGCTCTTTGCATAAGGTAGCCAAAGTACTGGAGTTTCAGCTTTAACGTCATTCCTTCCAAAGAAATCCCCGGGCTGATCTCCTTCAGAATGGACTGATTGGATCTCCTTGCAGCCCAAGGGACTCTCAAGAGTCTTCTCCAACACCACAATTCAAAAGCATCAATTTTTCGGTGCTCAGCTTTCTTCACAGTCCAACTCTCACATCCATACATGACCACAGGAAAAACTATAGCCTTGACTAGCCGGACATTTGTTGGCAAAGTAATGTCTCTGCTTTTGAATATGCTATCTAGTTGGACATAACTTTCCTTCCAAGGAGTAAGCATCTTTTAATTTCATGGCTGCAGTCCAGTGATTTTGGAGCCCAGAAAAATAAAGTCTGACACTGTTTCCACTGTTTCCCCATCTATTTCCCATGAAGTGATGGGACCAGATGCCATGATCTTCGTTTTCTGAATGTTGAGCTTTAAGCCAACTTTTTCACTCTCCTCTTTCACTTTCATCAAGAGGCTTTTGAGTTCCTCTTCACTTTCTGCCATAAGGATGGTGTCATCTGCATATCTGAGGTTATTGATATTTCTCCCGGCAATCTTGATTCCAGCTTGTGTTTCTTCCAGTCCAGTGTTTCTCATGATGTACTCTGCATATAAGTTAAATAAGCAGGGTGACAATATACAGCCTTGACATACTCCTTTTCCTATTTGGAACCAGTCTGTTGTTCCATGTCCAACATGTCCAGTTAAAAAGTAGCTCTACTTTTTAATTATTTGAAAAATCTCCACACTATTTTCTGTAGTGGCTGCACCAATTTATGTCCCCATCAAAAGTGCACAATGGTTCCCTTTTTTCAACATGTTTACCTACTCTTGCTATTTGTTATCTTTTTGATAATAGCCATTCTGAAGGTGTAAGGCGATATCTCACTGTGGTTTTGATTTGCATTTGACTGATGATTAGTGATGTTGAACATCTTTTCATATGCCTGTTGGCCATCTGCATGCCCCCCTTGGAAAAATGTTCAGATACTCTGCCCATTTTTAATTGGATTTTTTTTTATGTTGAGTTGTTTGAGTTTTTGTTTATTTTGGATACTGACCTATTATCAAACATATCGTTTGCAAATATCTTCTCTCACTCAGTAGGTAGAGTTTTCTGTTTGTTGATCATTTCTTTTGCTGTGCTAAACTTTTCAGTTTGTTGTAGTCCTATTTGTTTTTACTTTTGTTTCCCTTGCCTGAGATTGCATACCCAAAAAACTATTATGAAGACTAATGTCAAAAGCATATATATATAGCCTATATATAAAATATACTGCCTATATTTTCTTCTAGAAGTTTTACAGTTTCAGGTCTTACATTTAAGTCTATAATCCTTCTTCAGTTGATTTTTGTGCATAGTGTGACAGAGTAGTCCAGTTTGAGTTTTTCATATAACTGTCCCATTTTCCCAACATCATTTATTGAAGAGACTATCTTTCCCCATTGTATACTCTTACCCTCTTTGTTATAGATCAATTAACCATTGATTAACTAAGCCAACAAAGGTCAAAGTTATGGTTTTTCCAATAGTCATGTATGGATGTGAGAGTTGGACCATAAAAAAGGCTGAGCACCGAAGGATTGGTGCTTTTGAACTGATTTTCAAGAAGACTCTTGAGAGTTCCTTGGACTGCAAGGAGATCAAACCAGTCAATCCTAAAGGAAATCAATCCTGAATATTCATTGGAAGGACTGATGTTGAAGCTGAAGCTCCAATACTAGTTGCTTCACTTGATGAGTTCCAGTACTGATACTGACAGTCTTGTAGGTGGAGCCAGATTCCAATGCTCATAAGCTAAGGAGAGGATTAAAAAATGGTACTTGCCAGCACCAGTGTCCACATGGTAGAATGATCTCCCAAAACTGACTGCCACCAGTGTCTGTGTCTTCCAGTTATGCTCCAGTTGCTTCCTGCCTCTGTAGGAGTCTCTCCAAGATTAGTAGGTGAGTCTGACCCAGTTCAGTTCAGTTCCATCGCTCAATGATGTCTGACTTTTTGCAACCCCATGGATTGCAGCACGCCAGACTTCCCTGTCCTTCACGATCTCCCAGAGCTTGCTCAAACTCATGTCCATTTAGTCACTGATGTCAGCCAACCATCTCATCCTCTGTCATCCCCTTCGATATGAATGTGACCCAGGATCCTTTTAAATTACTACTTCTGCCCTGGGTTCTGGACTGTGTAAGATTTTGTGGGCACCCATTAAGAGTGGAGTCTATTTTGACAGCCCTTTTCATCACCCCAAAATTAAGCCCCACCAACCTTAAAGCCACACATCGAGGGGTTTGTCTTCCCAGTGAAGCACCTCTGGGTAGGGGAGCTCACCAGGGGCTCTGACCTCTCACTCCTTGGTGAGAACCTCTGCAGTAGCAGTTATCCTCCTGTTTGTGCATCATCCACCTAGGGATATGGATCCTGCCTATGCTGCATCTCTGCCCCTCCTGCACTCTTTGTTTTGATTTCTTCTCTGTATCTTTAGTGGTAGAAGATTATTTTTGCTAGTTCCTGGTCTTTTCACCTCAATAGTTGCTCCATAATAGTTGTAATTTTGGTGTACCTGTGGGAGAAGGTGAAATATTAAGACAAGGTCTTAATACTCTGTCATCTTGACCATTCATCCCTTTAATTTTCATTTTTTTTCAATATTATTTTTGGCTATTCATAGTTCCTTGCATTGCCATGTGAATTTGAGGTTTTTAAAAACACTTTTTGTTAAAAATGCTGTTGAAATGTTAATATGGATTGCATTGAATCTATAGTTCACTATGAGTAGTATTAACATCTAACACTATTACATCTTCCAATCAATGATCAAGGGATAGCTTTGCATTTATTTAGGTCTTCTATAATTTCTTTCAAGAATACTTGGTCATTTACAATTTTTCATCTATTTTGTTAAACTTATTCCTAGGTAATTTATTCTTCTGGATACTATTATACCCGGTTGGCACTAGTGTTAAAGAATCCACCTGCCCATGCAGGAGACACAAGAGACATGGGTTCAATCCTTGGATTGGGAAGATCCCCTGGAGTAGGAAATGGCACCCCACTCCAGTATTCTTACCTGGAAAATTCCATGGACAGAGGAGCCTGGCAGGCTACAGTCCATGAGATCACAAAGAGTCAGACATGACAAATGCTTTCACTTCAAACTTTCATAAATTGAATTATTTTCTTAATTTCCTTTTCAGATTATTCACTTCTGGTATATAGAAGTACAGCTAATCTTTCCATATTGATCTTACACCCTGAAACTTTGCTGGACTTTTTTATTAGCTCTAGTAATTTTTTGTGGATTCCTTGGGATTATCTGTAGAAAATATTTTTTCCTTTATTTCATTTTCAAATAGAGACAGTTTTATTTCTTCCTTTCCAATCTCAGTGACTTTTATTTCTTTTTCTTGTTTAATTGCTATGACTGAAACTTCCAATACTATGTTGAATAGATCTGGTGAAAGCAGGCATCCTTATTTCAGCCTTGATCTTAGAGAAAATTTTTCAGTAGTTCACTTTGACTATGATGTTAGCTCTGGGTTTGCGTAACTATCCTTTATCATGTTAAGGAAACTTTCCTTCTATTCCTAGTTTTCTGATTATTGTTATCAAGAAAATGTGTTGGATTTTTAAAAAATGCTTTTCCTGCATCAATAATCATATGTGTTTTTCCCTTAAATCTATTATATGGCATATTATACTGATTGATTTTCTTACATTGAACCAGCCTTGCATTCCTGAGAATACTGATATTTAAACAATATTGAGCTTTCTGATTAATGGACATGCTTTATCTTTTTATTTGATTTCTCTCACTAATGCTTTGTAGTTTATACTGTATGTATTTTGCATAAATATTGTTAAATATTTATTACACATTTTTGGTGGTATTGAAAAAAACAGTTTTTAATTTTCAAAACTGTTCATTGTCTATATGTCAAAATGCAATTAATTTTTGTATGTTAACTTTGTGTCTCAACGTTTTTAAACCCATGTTATAGTAAAGAGGCTTTTAAATTTACTTAGAATTTTCTACATTGACAACATATTGTTTATGAATAAAGCCAATTTTACTTCTTCATTTCTAAAATGTATGCCTTTCTTCTTTTGCTTTCCACTGTAGTTATGGCTCAAACAATTTAATAAAAGTGGTAATAACACATATCTTTGCCTTGTTTCTAATCTTAAAGGGGAAGCATTCAGACTGTTAACAGTAAGTAGAATATTAGCTATACTATTTTCGTTGCATGGGTGCTTGCATGCTGTCACGTCTGACTCTTTTGTGATCCCCTGGACTGTAGCCTGCCAGACTCCTCTGTCCACAGCGTTCTCCAGGTAAGCACAGTTCAGTGATTTCTAGGTACATTCACATTGTTGTGCACATATCACTTCCATCCATCTCCAGAATGCTTTTCATTTTATAACACTGAAACTCTGTATTCACTAAACATCAACTCCCCCATTCTCCTCCTAAACCCTAACTCCTGGCAACCACCATTCCGTTTTCTGTTTCTATGAATCTGACTACTCTAGGTACCTCATATGAATGGAATCATACAGTATTTGTCTTTTTTTATATCTGACTTAGTTCACTGAGCATAATGTCCTCAAGGTTTACACATGTTGTAGCATATGTCAGAATCCTCTTACTTTTTTCAGGTTGAATAATATTACATTGTATGAACATACCATGTATTGCTTATTCATTCATCCATTGATGTATTTCCATTTTTTACTGCTGTGAATGCTATGAACATGGGTGTATAAAAATCTCTTTAAGATCGTACTTCCAATTCTTTAGGGTTTCACCCAGAAGTAAAACTTCTGGATAATATGATAATTCTATTTAAAAATTTTTCAAGAACCACCATACTATTTTCCGTAGCAGCTCCACCAACTTGCATTCCTACCAGCAGTGTTCAAGGGTTTCCATTTCTTCACAACCTAACCAAACTTTTTATTTTCTCTCTTTTTTTTTTTTTTTTGACAGTAACTATCCTAATGGATATGAGATGGCATCTAATTGTGGTTTTGATTTACATTTCCCTAATGATTAATGATGTTGAACATCTTTTCATGTGCTTATTGGCTATTTGCTTATTTTCTTTAGAGAACTGTCTAATCACCTTGCTCTTTTTTAAAAAATCGAGTTGTTTGGTTTTTGTTGTCACATTGTAGAGGTTCTTTATATATTGTGTATATTAATACTTTATCAGATAGATGTCTTGCAAATATTTTTTCACATTTCATAGGTTGCCTTGTAATACTGTTGATTGTCCTTTGAAATACAGGAGTTTACATTTTATATAGTCCAATTCATCTATTGTTTAATTCTGTTACCAGTGCTTCTGGAGTTATAACCAAAAAATCATTGACAAACCCAATGTCACAAAGCTTCTTCTTTGTATTTTAAGTGTCTTTATACGTTTAGCTCTAACATTAAGATCTTGATGCATTTTGAGTTAATTTTTGTATAAGGGATATGATAAGGCCCAACTTTATTTATTTGTATGTGGATCATGACATTGTACAGGAGACAGGGATCAAGACCATTCCCATAGAAAAGAAATGCAAAAAAAGCAAAATGGCTGTCTGCGGAGGCCTTACAAATAGCTGTGAAAAGAGGAGAAGTGAAAAGCAAAGGAGAAAAGGAAAGATATAAACATCTGAATTCAGAGTTCCAAAGAATAGCAAGAAGAGATAAGAAAGCCTTCTTCAGCGATCAATGCAAAGAAATAGAGGAAAACAACAGAATGGGAAAGACTAGGGATCCCTTCAAGAAACTCAGAGATACCAAAGGAACATTTTATGCAAAGATGAGCTCCATAAAGGACAGAAATGGTAGGGACCTAACAGAAGCAGAAGATATTAAGAAGAGATGGCAAGAATACACAGAAGAACTGTACAAAAAAGATCTTCACGACCCAGATAATCATGATGGTGTGATCACTGACCTAAAGCCAGACATCCTGGAATGTGAAGTCAAGTGAGCCTTAGAAAGCATCACTATGAACAAAGCTAGTGGAGGTGATGGAATTCCAGTTGAGCTATTTCAAATCCTGAAAGATGATGGTGTGAAAGTGCTGCACTCAATATGCCAGCAAATTTGGAAAACTCAGCAGTGGCCACAGGACTGGAAAAGGTCAGTTTTCATTCCAATCCCAAAGAAAGGCAATGCCAAAGAATGCTCAAACTACTGCACAATTGCACTCATCTCACACGCTAGTAAAGTAATGCTCAAAATTCTCCAAGCCAGGCTTCAGCAATATGTGAACCGTGAACTTCCTGATGTTCAAGCTGGTTTTAGAAAAGGCAGAGGAACCAGAGATCAAATTGCCAACATCTGCTGGATCATGGAAAAAGCAAGAGAGTTCCAGAAAAACATCTATTTCTGCTTTACTGACTATGCCAAAGCCTTTAACTGTGTGGATCACAATAAACTGTGGAAAATTCTGAAAGAGATGGGAATACCAGACCACCTGATCTGCCTCTGAGAAATTTGTATGCAGGTCAGGAAGCAACAGTTAGAACTGGACATGGAACAACAGACTGGTTCCAAATAGGAAAAGGAGTTCGTCAAGGCTGTATATTGTCACCCTGTTTATTTAACTTCTATGCAGAGTACATCATGAGAAACGCTGGACTGAAAGAAACACAAGCTGGAATCAAGATTGCCGGGAGAAATATCAATAACCTCAGATATGCAGATGACACCACCCTTATGGCAGAAAGTGAAGAGGAACTCAAAAGCCTCTTGATGAAAGTGAAAGAGGAGAGTGAAAAAGTTGGCTTAAAGCTCAACATTCAGAAAACGAAGATCATGGCATCTGGTCCCATCACTTCATGGGAAATAGATGGGGAAACAGTGGAAACAGTGTCAGACTTTATTTTTCTGGGCTCCAAAATCACTGCAGATGGTGACTGCAGCCATGAAATTAAAAGATGCTTACTCCTTGGAAGGAAAGTTATGATCAACCTAGATAGCATATTCAAAAGCAGAGACATTACTTTGCCAACAAAGCTGGCTAGTCAAGGCTATGGTTTTTTCCTGTGGTCATGTATGGATGTGAGAGTTGGACTGTGAAGAAGACTGAGAACTGAAGAATTGATGGTTTTGAACTGTGGTGTTGGAGAAGACTCTTGAGAGTCCCTTGGACTGCAAGGAGATCCAACCAGTCCATTCTGAAGGAGATCAGCCCTGGGATTTCTTTGGAAGGACTGATGCTAAAGCTGAAACTCCAGTACTTTGGCCACCTCATGCGAAGAGTTGACTCATTGGAAAAGACTCTGATGCTGGGAGGGATTGGGGGCAGGAGGAGAAGGGGACGACAGAGGATGAGATGGCTGGATGGCATCACTGACTCGATGGACGTGAGTCTGGATGAAGTCTGGGAGTTGGTGATGGACAGCAGTGGTCCTGGCGTGCTGCTATTCATGGGGTAGCAAAGAGTCGGACATGACTGAGTGACTGATCTGATCTGATCTGATGCAGTTTTCTTAGAACCATTTGTTGAGAAGAATGTGATTTTCCCATATTAGCATTTCTGTCAAAATTAAGTGCCCCAAAATGGGTGGGCTTATTTTGGGTTCTCTATTCTATTCCATTGGTATGTGTATATATATATATATATATATATATATATATATATACATATATATATATATATATCTTTATGCTGCTGCTGCTTAGTCACTTCAGTCATGTCCGACTCTGTGTGACCCCATAGATGGCAGCCCACCAGACTCCGCCTTTCCTGGGATTCTCCAGGCAAGAACACTGGAGTGGGTTGCCATTTCCTTCTCCAATGCATGAAAGTGAAAAGTGAAAGTGAAGTTGCTCAGTCATGTCCGACTCTTCTCGACCCCATGGACTGCAGCCTACCAGGCTCCTCTGTCCCTGGGATTTTCCAGGCAAGAGTACTGGAGTCGGTTGCCATTGCCTTCTCTGATCTTTATGCCAATACCACACTATTTTAATTACTGTAGCTTTGTAATAACTTCTGAAATCAGGAACTGTGAAACCTTCAACTTGTTCTTTTTCAAGATTGTTTTGACTTATTTGCTTTCATTTTAAAAAACTAATAGGCATTATTTTTCAAAGCCATTTTAGATTTACCAAAAAAATTAGCAAAGAACACAAAGAGTTTCTTTATACTCCTTTTCCTCCCCACCCCAACAGTTTCCCTATTATTAACATTTTACATTAGTATGTACATTTGTTACAAGTGATGAAAATATTAATACATTGTTATTAATAGACATCCATAGTTTTCATAAACCTTTTGTGTTGCAGAGTTCTTTGGCTTTGACAAATACCTAATATCATGTATCTACCAAAACAGTAACATATAGAATAATTTCTCCACCTTAAAATTCTCCTGTATTCTATCTATTCATCACTCTCACCCCTTTCCCTATCTCTGGAAACCACTGAACTTCTAACTCTCCATTGTTTTGCCTTTTCTAAAACATCATAGAGTTGGAATCATACATTATGCTATCTTTTAATACTGACTTATTTCATTTAATAATATGCATCTCAGGTTACCCTAGGGCTTTTTAGGTATTGATGAGTAATTTTTTTTGTTACTGAATAACACCCCATGTTATTATACTATGGCTTATGTATCAATTTGTCTATTGAAGGGAATCTTGGTTGCTCCAAATTTAGGCAATTAGGAATAAAACTTCTACAAACATTTGTGTACAGAATTTTGTGTGGACACATTTTTTCCAAATAATTAGGGTAAATACCAAGGACCACTTCTTGTAGCTCTAGGCAGCCTCCTTGACTCAAGGCTCCTAAAAGTCTCTTGCAAATACAGGTCCCAAATCCACTCCAGTGACTGCCAACTTCCATGTTGCTAGACAGCTCCAGTGGCCCAAGACTCTTATTTCACCTCAGTGCCAACCAACTCTTATGACACCAGGCTCCTGGTAGATTCCTGAAAACCCAGGTTTTTAGAATATCCCAGTACAGCCTGACATTTACAGCTTTGAAGGCCTCCTGTTGCTCTAGGCTACCAATCAATGACCACAAACCCAGTTCCAGGAGGAACTCATAAACCCAGGGGTCCAATGCTTTTGACTCACCCAAACACCAAGTCACCAAGAACTCCAACAGTAAGCCTGCTGGTGGATACCACCTGACTTCCCACCCAGAATCTTTGACAGGCTGGTGAAGCTGGTCTAGAAAGACTGGAAGAGATGTCTACACTCTCAAAATTCACAGAGACTAATGTAAGACCATAGGATCATAAATAATCAACAAAAATAATACCACCAAGTGGAACTAATAAAATTTCAATAGCTGAACATAAAGAAACAAAGATCTATAAACTGTCCAAGAAAGAATTTAGAATAATCCTCTTAATTCAGTGAACTACAGTAGACACAGATAAGTAAATTAAATTAGGAAAACAATGCATGAACAAAATGAGAGATCAACAAATAAATAGAAATCTTTTTTAAAACAGAAATTCTAGAGTTGAAGACTACAATGACTGAACTGTAGAATTCAAAAGACAGCTTCAGCAACAGAATCAACTAAGTAGAAGAAAGATTTAGTGAGCTAGAGTCAGGTCATTTGAAGTCATCCAATCAGAGGAACAAAAAGAATGAAAAAGAAAGTGAAGAAAAATTAAATGAAATGTAGGATAGAATTAAAAGGAATAATCTACACATTATTGAAGTCTCAGAGCAGAAGTAGAGAAAGAAGCAGAAAGTTTATTTAAATAAGTAATAACTGAGAATTTCCCAAATCTGCAGAGATATTAGACATCTGAGTTCATAAATCTAATAGGTAATACCCCAATTCCAACATTTCAAAATGACCCTTCTCCAAGACACATTATAATAAAATTGTCTAAAATCAAATGCAGAAAATTTCAAAAGTAGCAAGAGAAAAAAACTTCTCACATATAAGAAAACCCCATAAGATGAACATCAGATTTCTGAACAGAAATCTTGCAGATAACAGAGAGTGGGGTGACATGTTCAAAGTGCTAAAAGAGTTCGGTGCCAACCAAGAATACTTTACTCAGAAAAGTTGCCTTTTAGTAATGAATGAATGAATGATGAGAGATAAATCTTTCCCAAACAACAAAAGCTGAGGGAGCTCATCACCACTAGATCTATTTTATAAGAACTTCTAGTTCTTAAATTAAAATGAAATAATGCTAATTAGTGACAAGAAAACATGAAAATATAGAACATTCTGGTAAAAGTAGGAAGACAGTCAAATTCAGAATGTTCTAATATTGTGATGTGGTGGTATGTATAAGTATTAAAATAACCGTCAGTTCAGTTCAGTTGCTCAGTCGTGTCCGACTCTTTGCAACCGCATGAATCGCAGCACGCCAGGCCTCCCTGTCCATCACCAACTCCCGGACTTCACTCAGACTCACGTCCATCGAGTCAGTGATGCCATCCAGCCATCTCATCCTCTGTCGTCCCCTTCTCCTCCTGCCCCCAATCCCTCCCAGCATCAGAGTCTTTTCCAATGAGTCAACTCTTCGCATGAGGTGGCCAAAGTACTGGAGTTTCAACTTCAGCAACATTCCTTCCAAATAATTTGTTAATGGCTATACAAATAAAAGAGGTAAATTATGACATCAAAAATAAATTACGGGGTGGGTAAAAAGGAAACTTCTTGTATGTGAGTGAAGTGACTATCAGCATAAAACAGATTATTATATCTGTAAGATACTTTATGTAAGTGTAATGGCAGTTACAAAGAAAAATCTGCAGTAGATATACAAATGATAAAGAAAAATACCTTTACAGAAAATCATCAACCCACAAAGAAACTAAGCAAAGGGTGAAGGAAAGAAGATGAACTACAAAACATCCAAAAACAATATGACAAAATTTGTAAGCTCTCACCTGTTGATTCTTCCATGGTAGCTCAGCTGGTAAAGAATCTGCCTGCAATGCAGGAGGCCCCAGTCCAATTCCTGGGTCAGGAAGACTCCCTGGAGAAGGGAACCCACTCCAGTATTCTCTCCTGGAGAATCCCATGGACAGAGGAGCCTGGCAGGCTACAGTCTGTGGAGTCACAAAGAGTCAGACATGACTGGGTGACTTTCAGTTTCACCTGTTGATTATCACTTTACATGTAAACTGATAAATTTTGCTAATCTAAAACAGAGTGGTGGAATGGATTGAAAAATAAGACACAACTATATAAGGCCTACAAGAGGCTCATTTCACCTTTAGGGATACTCACAGGGTCAAAGTGAAAAGATGGAGAAAAAATTCCAGGAAAATGGAAAACAAAGGAAAACAGAGGCAGCTATACTTTTATCAGCCAAAATACACTTTAAGTCAAAAACTGTAATAAGAGACAAAGAAGGTCATTATACAATGATCAAGGAGTTAATTCTTTAAGAAGATAAAATGATTATAAATATATATGCACCCAACTTTGGAACACAAATATATTAAGCAAATATTAACAGATCTAAAAGAAGAAACAAATAAAATAAAATAATAGTAGGGGACTTCAATACCCCTCTTTTAACAATAGATAGATCATCCAGACAGAAAATCAATATAGATACATTGAACTTGAACTATATCTTAGACTGAGTGAACTCAACACATATATAGAACATTCCACCCAGCAGTAGCAGAATACATGGTTTTCCCAAGTGCACACAGAATATTCTCCAGGGTGGATCATATGTTAAGTCACAAAAAAATACAGCAAATGTAAGAAGATAGACATCGTACCAATTATCTTTCCTGACCACAACTGTAGGAAATTAAATATCAATAACAGGAGAAAAATTGGGAATTAAAAAATGTGTGGGAATTAAACAACATACTCTCGAAAAGCCACTGGGTCAAAAAAAAAAAAAAAGAAATAAAAGTATATTTTGAAACAAACAAAAACAGAAAAACAGCATATCAAGACTTATGGGATGCAACAAGAAAAGCATGCTTAAGGAAAAAATTGTAGTGAAAAACATTACGAAAAAAGAACACAAATAATCTAACTTTACAGATCAAGTAATAAGGAAAAGAAGAACAAACTAGCCTCAAAGTTAGCAGAAGCAAGGTAATAATAAAGCTTAGAGCACAAATAAATAACATAGAGATTCAGAAAAACAAAAGAAATGATCAAAAAACTGAACTTTAAAAATATATATAAAACTGGTACTGCACTCAATATGCCAGCAAATTTGGAAAACTCAGCAGTGGCCACAGGACTGGAAAAGGTCAGTTTTCATTCCAATCCCAAAGAAAGGCAATGCCAAAGAATGCTCAAACTACCGCACAATTGCACTCATCTCACATGCTAGTAAAGTAATGCTCAAAATTCTCCAAGTCAGGCTTCAGCAGTACGTGAACTGTGAACTTCCAGATGTTCAAGCTGGATTTAGAAAAGGTTTCTCTGAACCAGAGATCAAATTGCCAACATCTGTTGGATCATCGAAAAAACAAGAGTTCCAGAAAAACACCTATTTCTGCTTTATTGACTATGCCAAAGCTTTTGACTGTGTGGATCACAACAAACTGTGGAAAATTCTGAAAGAGATGGGAATACCAGACCACCTGACCTGCCTCCTGAGAAATGCAGGTCAGGAAACAACAGCTAAAACTGGACATGGAGCAACAGACTGGTTCCAAATCGGGAAAGGAGTACGTCAAGGCTGTATATTGTCATCCTGCTTATTTAACTTCTATGCAGAGTACATCATGAGAAATGTTGGGCTGGATGAATCACAAGCTGGAATCAAGATTGCTGGGAGACATATCAATAACCTCAGATATGCAGATGACACCACCCTTAAGGCAGAAAGTGAAGAAGAATTAAAGAGCCTCTTGATGAAAGTGAAAGAGGAGAGTCAAAAAGTTGGCTTAAAGCTCAACATTCAGAAAACTAAGATCATGACATCTGGTTCCATCACTTCATGGCAAAAAGATGGGGAAACAATGGAAACAGTGACAGACTTTATTTTGGGGGGCTTAGAAATCACTGCAGATGGTGGCTGCAGCCATGAAATTAAAAGATGGTTGCTCCTTGGAAGAAAAGTTATGACCAACCTAGACAGCATATTAAAAAGCAGAGATTTTTGCCAACAAAGGTCTGTCTAGTCAAAGCTATGGTTTTTCCAGTAGTCACGTATGGATGTGAGAGTTGGACTATAAATAAAGCCGAACGCTGAAGAATTGATGCTTTTGAACTGTGGTGTTGGAGAAGACTCTTGAGAGTCCCTTGGACTGCAAGGAGGTCCAACCAGTCCATTCTAAAGGAGATCAGTCCTGAATATTCACTGGAAGGACTGATGCTGAAGCTGAAACTCCAATACTTTGGCCAACTGATGCGAAGAACTGACTCATTGGAAAAGACCCTGATGCTGGGAAAGATTGAGGGCAGGAGGAAAATGGGATGACAGAGGATGAGATGGTTGGATGGCATCACTGACTCAATGGACATGAGTTTGAGTAAACTCCAGGAGTTGGTGATGGACAGGGAGGCCTGGTGTGCTTCAGTCCATGGGGTCACAAAGAGTCAGACATGATTGAGCGGCTGAACTGAGCTGAAAATTGGTACAACCTTAGCTACAGCAAGAAAAAAACGGAGAAGACTCAAAATTAGAAATGAAAGAGGAGACAGTATATTTGACCCAACAGAAATACAAAGGTCCATATGAGATTACTATGAACAATTACACACCATCAAATTGGGTAACCTAGCATAATGGATAAATTCCTAGAAATATAGAACCTATCAAGACTGAATCATGAATAAATAGAAAACTTGAACAAACCAATGATGATTGAGGAGGTTGAAACAGTAACTAAAATCCTCCCAATACAGCAAAGCCCAGGAACAGAATACGTTCTCTCTTTATTAATGTTCCATGTCAGTTTGTGAAGAATGTGTTTTATTCTGTTGTTGGATGAAGTGGTTGATAGATGCCAATTATATTCAGTTGATTGATGGAGATATTTAGTTCAACTACATTCCTACTTTCTTTTGCTTACTGAGCCTATACATTATTGGTAGAAAAGTGTCCAATTGTCCAAATATGTGGATTTGTCTATTTCTCCTTGAAGTTCTATCAGCTTTTGCCCCACATCAGGCCAATTTTGATGCTCTGCTGTAAAGTACAAACACGTTAAGAATTGTTATGCTTTCTGTAGAACTGACTCCTTCATCATATGTAGTATCCTCTTTAACTCTTATAATTTTCTTTGTTCTAAAATCTGCTTTGTCTTAAATTAATATATAATTAGCCTAGCATACTATGTCTTTCCTCTTGCCTTTACTTTTTGTACCTGGAACTTTATACTTCAAGTAGATCTATGGGTCATATACTGTTGGGCCTTGTTTTATTTTTACTCTTACAGTTTCTATATTTTAATTGGTGCATCAGACCAACCACATTTTAAATTATTATTTATATATTTAGATTAAATCTACCATACTTTGGAAGTATTTTCTATCCATGGTTATTGTTCTTTGCTTTTTATTGGGGTGGGTTTTTTTGGTATTCTACTCTTTCATCTTCTTTGGTTGTAATTGAACATTTTATATAATTCCATTTTTTCTATCTTAATATTAATTACACGTCTTTTGAAAAAAATTAGTGGTTGCCATAGGGCTTTCAGTAGGCATTTACAACTAAACTAAATCCACTTTCAAATAACACTACACTGCTTCATGAGTAGTGCTGGCACCTCATAACAGAATATTTCCAGTTCCTGCCTCCTATTCCTTATAACATTGCTGTCATTCATTACATTTATTCATAAGGTATAATCACCTAACTGTTGCTGTTATTATTTTGAACAAAGTATTTTTAAAATCTATTAAGAATAAGAAAAATAAAATATTTCACTTTACCTTCATTTGTTACTTCTTAAGCACTTTTTTTCTTTATATAGATTAAAATTTCTGATCTATATCAGTTTTCTTTTTGCTAAAAGAACTTTTTAAAACATTTCTTGTAAAACAGATCTACAAGCAAGAAATTCTATTGGTTTCTGTTTGAGAAATTCTTTTTTTTTTTCACTTTTGAATAATACTAATCAGTTCAGTTCAGTTCATTCGCTCAGTCGTGTCCGACTCTTTGGGACCCCGTGAATCGCAGCACGCCAGGCCTCCCTGTCCATCACCAACTCCCGGAGTTCACTCAGACTCACGTCCATCGAGTCGGTGATGCCATCCAGCCATCTCATCCTCTGTCGTCCCCTTCTCCTCCTGCCCCCAACCCCTCCTAGCATCAGAGTCTTTTCCAATGAGTCAACTCTTCACATGAGGTGACCAAAGTACTGGAGTTTCAGCTTTAGCATCATTCCTTCCAAAGAAATCCCAGGGCTGATCTCTTTCAGAATGGACTGGTTGGATCTCCTTGCAGTCCAAGGGACTCTCAAGAGTCTTCTCCAACAACAGTTCAAAAGCATCAATTCTTCGGTTCTCAGTCTTCTTCACAGCCCAACTTTCACATCCATACATGACCACAGGAAAAACCATGGCCTTGACTAGATGGACCTTTGTTGGCAAAGTAATGTCTCTGCTTTTCAATATGCTATCTAGATTGGTCATAACTTTCCTTCCAAGGAGTAAGAGTCTTTTAATTTCATGGCTGCAGTCACCATCTGCAGTGATTTTGGAGCCCAGAAAAATAAAGTTTGACACTGTTTCCACTGTTTCCCCATCTATTTCCCATGAAGTGATGGGACCGGATGCCATGATCTTCGTTTTCTGAATGTTGAACTTTAAGCCAACTTTTTCACTCTCCTCTTTCACTTTCATCAAGAGGCTTTTGAGTTCCTCTTCACTTTCTGCCATAAGGGTGGTGTCATCTGCGTATCTGAGGTTATTGTTATTTCTCCCGGCAATCTTGATTCCAGCTTGTGTTTCTTCCAGCCCAGCGATTCTCATGATGTACTCTGCATATAAGTTAAATAAGCAGGGTGACAATATACAGCCTTGACATACTCCTTTTCCTATTTGGAACCAGTCTGTTGTTCCATGTCCAGTTCTAACTGTTGCTTCCTGACCTGCATACAGGTTTCTCAAGAGGCAGGTCAGGTGGTCTGGTATTCCCATCTCTTTCAGAATTTTCCACAGTTTATTGTGATCCACACAGTCAAAGGCTTTGGCATAGTCAATAAAGCAGAAATAGATGTTTTTCTGGAACTCTCTTGCTTTTTCCATGATCCAGCAGATGTTGGCAATTTGATCTCTGGTTCCTCTGCCTTTTCTAAAACCAGCTTGAACATCAGGAAGTTCACGGTTCACATATTGCTGAAGCCTGGCTTGGAGAATTTTGAGCATTACTTTACTAGCATGTGAGATGAGTGCAATTGTGCGGTAGTTTGAGCATTCTTTGGCATTGCCTTTCTTTGGGATTGGAATGAAAACTGACCTTTTCCAGTCCTGTGGCCACTGCTGAGTTTTCCAAATTTGCTGGCATATTGAGTGCAACACTTTCACACCATCATCTTTCAGGATTTGGAATAGCTCAACTGGAATTCCATCACCTCCACTAGCTTTGTTCGTAGTGAGGCTTTCTAAGGCCCACTTGACTTCACATTTCAGGATGTCTGGCTCTAGGTGAGTGATCACACCATCATGATTATCTGGGTCATGAAGATCTTTTTTGTACAGTTCTTCTGTGTATTCTTGCCACCTCTTCTTAATATCTTCTGCTTCTGTTAGGTCCATACCATTTCTGTCCTTTATCGAGCCCATCTTTGCATGAAATGTTCCCTTGGTATCTCTAATTTTCTTGAAGAGATCTCTAGTCTTTCCCATTCTGTTGTTTTCCTCTATTTCTTTGCATTGATTGCTGAGGAAGGCTTTCTTATCTCTTCTTGCTATTCTTTGGAACTCTGCATTCAGATGCTTATATCTTTCCTTTGCTCCTTTGCTTTTCGCTTCTCTTCTTTTCACAGCTATACAGAATTTTAATTTTGTGGTTTTAATTTTCAATAATTTGTGTATTTCACCCACTCTCTTCTTGCTTGCATGATTTCTAAAGAGAAATCCAGTGTAATTCTTATCCTTGTTCAACTGTAGATAATCCATGTCCCTCCTTCCCTCCATGATCTTCTATATTTATTGTCTTTGATTTCTGCAATTTAAATATGATATGCCTAACTATGGGGCTTATCTGTTGGCTCAGATAGTAAAGAATCTGCCTGCATTGTGGGAGACCCAGGTTTGATCCCTGGGTCAGAAAGATCCCCTGGAAAAGGACCTGGCAACCCACTCCAGTACTGTTATCTGGAGAATCCCATGGACAGAGGGGCCTGGTGCTACAGTCCATGGGTTCACAAAGAGTCAGAAGTGCCTGAGCAACTAACACACACATACTCACACACACACATGTCTAACTATAGATTCTATGGTATTATAATACTTGGTATTTTCTGAGATTCCTGGATCTGTGGTATGTTGTCTCTCAGCTAATTATTACTTCAAATATTTCTTCTGTTTCTTTCTCTTTCTTCTTTGTCTGATGTTCTTATTATGCATTTGCTACACTTGTGATTGTTCCATGGTTCTTGAATACTGTTATTTTTTTCACTCCTTTTTATTTTTGCTATTTAGTTTGAGACAATATTTTTAATTACCTTCACACTCGGCGATTATTTCCTCAGTCATGTCTAATCTGCTGAGTCCATCGAAAGCATTTTTTTTTGTTAGATTTTTTTTTTTTATTTCTAGTATTTCCTTTTAATTCTTAGCATTTCCATCTCTCTTCTTAGATTCCCAATCTGTTCTTTCATATTACCAACATTTTCCTTTAGATTCCTTGACCAATAAATCATATTTATTTCAAATTCTTGATCTGATCAATCCAAAATCTCTGCTATATCTACCTACCTCTGGTTGTGATGCTTGCTTTCTCTACATACTGTGTCTTTTTTCTTTAAGTATGCCTAGTATTTTTTTTTACTGAAAGCCAGGCATTGTCTAACTCAGTGAAATTATGAGCCATGTCATATATGGCCACCCAAGATGGATGGGTCATGGTGGAGAGATGTGACAAAACATGGTCCACTAGAGAAGGGAATTGCAAACCACTTCAGCATTCTTGCCTTGAGAACCCCATGAACAGAACACAAAGGCACAACAATATGACACTGAAAGATGAACTCCGCAGCTCAGTAGGTGCCCAATATGCTATGGAGAAGAGCGGAGAAATAGCTCCAGAAGGCATAAAGCTATTGTTTTTCCAGTAGTCATGTATGGACATGAGAGTTGGACCATAAAAAAGGCTGAACACTGAAGAATTGATGCTTTCAAGTGGTAGTGTTGCAGAAGACTCCAGAGAGTCCCTTGGACTGCAAGGAGATCAAACAGTCAATCCTAAAGGAAATCAACCCTGAACATTCATTGGAAGGACTAATGCTGAAACTTAAACTCCAGTACTTTGGCCACCTGATGTGAAGAGCCACCTCATTGGAAAAGACCCTGAGGCTGGGAAAGATTAAAGGCAGGAGGAGAAGGGACTGACAGAGGATGAGATGGTTGGATGGCATCACCAACTCAATGGACATGAGCTTGAGCAAGCTCCGGGAGATGGTGAAGGACAGGGAAACCTGGTGTGCTATAGCCCATGGGGTCGTTAAAAATTCAGACATGACTGCACGACTGAATAACAGGTCATGGTACACTGTGATTCTGTGTATCTGCCTGACTCTCCAGTTTTCAAGATAGCCATTTGACATGTTTCTTTTTACTGTCTCCATAATTTGCCTTTTCTAAAATATACAGTTAAATCACATAGTATAAATATTTTCAGATTGACCTCTTTATTTAGCAATATTTACTTGTCTCCTTCATAATTTTTGTGTCTTGATAGATCATATTTTATTCATTTTGTTGTTTTTCAGTCACTAAGTCATGCCCTACTCTTTTCAACCCCATGCACTGCAGTACACCAGGCTACCCTGTCTTTCACTATCTCCCAGAGTTTGCTCAGATTCATGTTTACTGATGCAGTCATACTATCTAACCATCCCATCTTTTGCTTCCCTCTTCTTTTGCCTTTAATCTTTCCCAGCATCAGGGTCTTTTCCAATGAGTTGGCTCTTCACATCAGATGGCCGAAGTATTGGAGCCTCAGCTTTCAGCATCAGTCCTTCCAGTGAATATTCAGGGTTGATTTCCTTTAGGATTGATTGGTTTGATCTCCTTGCACCCCAATGGACTCTCAAGAGTCTTCTCCAGCATCACAATTTGAAGATATCAATTCCTTGGTGCTCAGCCTTCTATATGGTCCAACTATCACATCCAGACATAACTAGTGGTTAGTGTTGTATAATATTCCCCTGTATGAATGTGCTACCATTTTTTTATCCATTCACCTGTTGAAGGACATCTAGTTTGCTTCCAGCATTTAATAGCTGTGAGTAAAGCTACTATGACTATTGCTGTGTAGTATTTATTGTAAACACAAATTTTCAACTCATTTGAATAAGTATGTAGGGGAATAAGTGTTGGATATTTAGTAAAAGTCTATTTAATTTTGTGAAATTGACATCCAAAGTCATTTATCAATTTACATTCCAACTAGCAGTGAAAACAATAAATGAGAACTCCTGTTGCCTCATATCCTGATCAACATTTGGTGTTGCCCTTCCCTTCATTTTCAAATATATATATATATATATATATATATATATATATATCCTGGGTATTTTTCTTTTAGTACTTTAAATGGCATAGCAGAAAAACCCTAAGGTTACATCTTCTCAAGGGCACACCAAAATTACAACTATTTACAGAGCAACTATTGATGAGAAAGACCAGAAGACTAGCAGAAAAGGTATTTTACAACTAAAGGTATAAAAAGGAAACCATGAAATGTGTAAGAAGAGAAGAGTCATGGTGTAGTCAAGACCCATACCTCTAGCTGGGAGATCCACAAATGGGAGACCAATTACAACTTCAGTGGTTCTACCCAAGTAACAAGTCTGAGCGCCACATTGGGCCTCTCATCCTGAGGTCCTACACCAGAAAGACAAGCCCTGGAAATATCTGGCTTTGAAAGCCAGCAGGGCTTACTTTCAGAAGTCCCAGAGTGCTGTGGGAAAAAGAGACTCCACTCTTAAGGGTTGCACGCAAAACTACACACACTTCAGGGACCGGGGCAGAAGCAATAATCTGTAGGAAGCCTGGGTCAGACCTACTTGCTGATCCTGGATGGTGAAGAGGCAACTGGAATCAGAGATTCTGGGACCAAGTTCTGCCTACCAGTGGTCCAATATCAGCCTCAGGACCACCACAGACACACAACATTTCATGGCAGGATCCAGAACTCCTGCAAGCAGGCTGGCACCAACCTTTATACCTCTTGAGCCATAGCCCAACCCACAAGTAGGCCAATACCAAGTCTGAGACACCTGGGACCCTTAGTCAGCTACCTCAGGATCCAGTTCCACCCACCAGCAGGCTGATACAAACTTTCAGACACCCTCACCTCCTCAGCCAACTGTCTTAAGTACTAGCTCTGCCACCAACAGGCCAACACCAGCTCCAGGACACCCAAGGCCCTGCAGCCAGAAATACTGGGACCCATCTCTATCTACTAGTGATCCAACACTAGCACCAGAACCTGTCCTTATCCCCCTGTGAGTGGACATCAGCTCCAGGAACCCCTGAGCCTTACCCCACCCACCAGTAGGTAGACACAAGCCTCAGGCACTGCAGCCCAGCAGCCTGCTATGGCAGGATCCAGGCCACACACCAGCAGGACAGCACCAGCCCTTGGACCACCTGCTTCTTAGCCCTGCCCACCAGTAGGCCAATGCCAACACTTGAGACACCTCAGGCCCCTCAGTCAGCCACCCTGGGATCCAGACCTACTCAACAAGAGGCCAACACCAGCTGGAGGACACCAAGGGCCTTACAGCCAGAGATACCAGGACCCAGCTCCATCCATTAGTCACTGGCACTAGCCTTGGGAAATTTTGAGCACCAACCTGGCCACCAACAAGATGTTACCAGCCCCAGGACATGATCTGATCCATCAGCAGGCCAACAGAGCTCTAAGACACCTTGACCATCTCAGCCAGCCAACCCAGGATATAGTGCCATGCACCACTGGGCAAATACCAGCTTTGGGACACCACAAAACATTTAGCCAGGCATGTCAGGAACTAGCTATACCCACTATCAGGCTAATGCTAGATTTGGGAACCCTGGCCCTGCAACCACTCACTCCCAAACACAGCTGTGCCCATTGAGCCAGCACTAGCCCCAGGATCCCCCCTCCCCCAGGGTACTGCACCCTGCCACCTCATGACTCAGCCCCACCAACCAGTGGCTGGTAGCCTCTGCACAATGTAGGGTCTGGCAGCAACTGGACCCAGAGGCAAGCCATGCTTACCAAATCACTCACAATATTCAGCTCACCATAACAGAAGGACACACTTGGCCCACATAGGGAGCATCTTTAAAGTATATAGCTCTGGTGACCAAAGAGGGGTGCACTTTGGGAATGCATAAGCCACTTTTTCAAGGTCGGTAAATGTAACCAATCTACAAGACACGTAGAAATAAAAAGCAGCATTAGGCAAAATGAGGAAACAGAGGAAGAAGATGAGAAGTTACAAGTTTTAAGCAAAGTGTTTGAAAATTCTAAATTCTCATTCTTAAAGAAGAATCAAAGTGAGATGAAGAATAACTGAAATAAAAATACACTAGAAGGAATCAGAAGTAGATTAAATGGTGCAGAGGAATGCATCAGTGAGCTGGGAGACAGAGTAGTGGAAATCTCTGAAGATGAACAATGATAGCCAAAGAAGAAAAAAAGAAATGAGAACAGTTTAAGAAAACTGGGACAACATCAAATGCACTAACATACACATTATAAGAGACCAAGAATAAGAAGAGAAAGAGAAAGGGGCAGAGAATGTATTTGAAGACATAATAGCTGAAAATTTCCCTGACTTGTGAAAGGAAACAGATGTTCACATTGAGGAAGCACAGAGTCCCAAACAAGATCAATCCAAAGAGGAAAACACCATGGCACATTGTAATTAAAATGACAAAAATTAAAGACAAGAAAAGAACACTAAAGGAGCAAAGGAAAAGCAACAATTTATATACAAGGGAACTTCCCCTAAGCTTATCAGCTGACTTTTCAACAGATACTCTGCAATCAAGAAAGGAGTGACATAATGTATTTAAAGCAATGAAAGGGTAAACTCTACAACCAAGAATAATCTACCCAGCAAGGCGTTCATTCAGATTTGATGGAGTAATCAAAAATTTTACAGACAAGCAAAACCCAAATAAATGAACCCAAAATTATCAGAAGGAAAGAAACCACAAGCAGAAATAAATGAAATAAAGATGGGGAAAACAGAAAAATTTTGTAAACCTAAGAGCTGGTTCTTTGAAAAGATAAACAAAATACATAAATCTCTACCTAGACACATCAAGAAGAGAGAGGGCCCAAATCAGTAACATCAGATGTGAAAAGGAGAAGTTACAACCAATGCCATAGAAATAGAAATGCAAATTATTATTAGATATTACTATGAACTATTTGCCAATAAAATAGACTAACATAGCAGAAATTGACAAATTCCTAGAAATTCAAGACTGGAAGAGGAAGAAATGAAAATGTGACCAGATCAATTACCAGTTCTGAAGTTGACTAAGTAATTTTAAAACTTCCAGCAGACAAAAGTCCAGATTCAGAGGAGGGAGGGGGTTCACAGGTGGATTCTATGAAATATTTAAAGAAGAGTTAACAACTACCCTTCCCAAACTATTTCAACTATTTCAAAAAATTTCAGAAAAAGGAATATTTCTGAAACCATTCTATGAGCCAGCATCACTCTCATACCAAAATCAGACAAAGATAATAACAAAAAAATAAATTACAAGTCAATAAACATAGATGCAAAAATCCTGAACAAAATATTAGCAAATCAAATTCAACAATACATTAGCAGGATCATATACCATTAACAAGTGTGATTTCTCCCCTGGATGCAAGGATGGCTCACAGTTCACGATCATTGTGAGACACTGCATTAACAAGTCAAAAAATAAAAATCACATAATCATCTCAGTAAATGTAGAAAGGGCTTTTGATGAACATCAACATTCATTTATGATATAAAAAAAAGTCTTTCCAGAAAGTGAGCATAGAGGAAACATACCTCATCTTAATTTGTGACATATGTAACAACCCAGAGTTAATATATACTCAATGGTGAAAAGCTGAAAACATTTCCTCTAAGACCAGATACAAAGATGTCCACTTGCACCACTTTTATTCAACATAAGTTGGGAAGTCCTAACCACAGCAACCAGAGAAGAAAAAGAAAAGGAATCCAAATTAGAAAGGAAGAAGTAAAACTGACATTATTTCCAGGTGACATGATACCCAGAAAATATTAAAGATGCCACCAAAAAACTACTAAAACTCATTAATGAATTTGGAAAATTTGTAGAATAATACAAAATTAATAATCATAAATCTGTTGCATTTCTATACATTAGCAACAAACTATCAGAAAGAAAGGTTAAGGAAATGATCCTATTTGCAATTGCACCAAAAAGAATAAAATACTAAGGAATAAACTTATCTAAGTAGGTAAAAGATCTTTACCTGGAAAACTAAGACACTGATGAAAGAAACTGAAGATTACTCAAACAGATGGAAGGAAATTCCATGTTCATGGATTGGAAGAATTAATATTGCCAAAAATAACTATATTACACAAGGCAATGTACAGATTCAATACAATCCTTACCAAAATACCAATGGCATTTTTCACAGAACTAGAAAAAATAATTCTAAAATCTGTATGGAAACACAAAAGACCCTGAGTAGCTAAAGAAATCTTGAGAAAGAAGAACAGAGTTGGAGATACCCTGCTCCCTGACTTCAGACCATGCTACAAAGCTACAATAATCAAAACAGTACGGTGCTGGAGCAAAAAAAGACACACAGATCAATGGAACAGAATAGAGAGCCCATAAATAAACCCACATAATTATGATCAATTTATCTATGACCAGGCTCAGTGGTAAAGGATCCACCTACAAAGCAGGAGCCATAGAATACACGGGTTCAATCCCTGGATTGGGAAGATTCCTTGGAGGAGGGAACAGCAACCTACTGCAGTATTCTTGCCTGGAGAATCTCATGGGCAGAGGAGCCCGGCAAGCTACAGTCCATGAGGGCTGCAAAGAGTTAGACACGATTGAAGCAACTTAGCATGCACACACAATCTATGACAAAGGAGGCAAGAATGTACAATGGTTGAAAAGCATTTTATTATAGTGGTGCTGGGAAACTGGACAGCTACATGAAAAAGAATAAAATTACAACGTTCTCTAACTCCGTCTACAAAAATAAACTCAGAATGGATTAGACCTAAGTGTCTGACCAGATACCATAAAACTCCTAGAAGAAAACATTTTCTGACATAAATTGTAGCAATTTTTTCATCTGTCTCCAAAAGCAAAGGAAACAAAAGCAAAAAAAAAAAAAGAAAATGGGGTCTAATTAAACTTAAAATCATTTGTACAAGAAAAGAAATCATCAATGAAGCAGAAAGACAACCTACTGAATGTGAGAAAATATTTGCAAATGATATGACCAATAAGGAGCTAAAGGTCCAAAAATATATAAACAGTTCATCCAACTTAAGGTTAAAAAAACAAACAACCAATTAAAAAATGGGCAGAAGATCTAAATAGACATTTCTTCAAAGAAGTATACACATGGCCAATAGGCACATTAAAACATCCTCAACATCATTAATCATCAGTTCAGTTCAGTTGCTCAGTTGTGTCCAACTCTTTGCGACCCCATGAATTGCAGCACACCAGGCCTCCCTGTCCATCACCAACTCCCAGAATTCATTCAAACTCACGTCCATCAAGTCAGTGATGCCATCCAGCCATCTCATCCTCTGTCGTCCCCTTCTCCTCTTGCCCACAATCCCTCCCAACATCAGAGTCTTTTCCAATGAGTCAACTCTGCATGAGGTGGCCAAAGTACTGGAGTTTCAGCTTTAGCATCATTCCTTCCAAAGAACACCCAGTTCTGATCTCCTTTAGAATGGACTGGTTGGATCTCCTTGCAGTCCAAGGGACTCTCAAGAGTCTTCTTCAACACCACAGTTCAAAAGCATCAATTCTTCAGCTCTCAGCTTTCTTCACAGTCCAACTCTCACATCCATACATGACCACAGGAAAAACCATAACCTTGACTAGATGGACCTTTGTTGGCAAAGTAATGTCTCTGCTTTTCAATATGCTATCTAGTTTGGTCATAACTTTCCTTCCAAGGAGTAAGCGTCTTTTAATTTCATGGCTACAATCACCATCTGCAGTGATTTTGGAGCCCAAAAAAATAAAGTCTGACACTGTTTCCACTGTTTCCCCATCTATTTCCCATGAAGTGATGGGACTGGATGCCATGATCTTCGTTTTCTGAATGTTGAGCTTTAAGCCAACTTTTTCACTCTCCACTTTCACTTTCATCAAGAGGCTTTTGAGTTCCTCTTCACTTTCTGCCATAAGGGTGGTGTCATCTGCATATCTGAGGTTAATTATATTTCTCCCGGCAATCTTGATACATCAGAGGAATGTAAGTCAAAACCACGATGAGATATCCCCTTACACCTGTCAGAATGGTTATCGTTAAATGATCATCACAAATAACACACGTTGGCAAGGATTTGGAGAAAAGGAAACACTCATACACTGTTGGTAGGAATATAAATTAGTACAGACACTATGGAAAACAGTATGACGGTCTCTCAAAAAACTAAAAATTAAACTACCATATGACCCCAAAATTTCATTCAAGGTTATAGATCTGAAAAAAACAACACATTAGTTTAAAAAGATACATGCACCCAATGTTCATAGCAGTGTTAATTACAGTTGCCAAGATATGGAAGGAACCTAAGTGTTCATCAACAAATGAAAGGATAAAGAAACATACATACATCTAAAGAAATACTCAACCATAGGGAAGAATGAAACTTTTGCCAATTGTAGCAACATGAATGGACGTGGAGGGCATTATCCTAAAGTGAAACAAGTCAGACAGAGAAAGACAAACACTGTATAATATAACTTGTTTGTGGAATTTTAAAAAGTACAACAAACTAGTGAATATAATAAAAAGGAAATAGACATAGAGTTATGGAGAACAAACTGCTGCTGCTGCTAAGTTGCTTCAGTCGTGTCCGACTCTGTGCGACCCCATAGACGGCAGCCCACCAGGCTCCCCTGTCCCTGGGATTCTCCAGGCAAGAACACTGGAGTGGGTTGCCATTTCCTTCTCCAGTGCATGAAAGTGAAAAGTCAAAGTGAAGTCTTTCAGTCGTGTCCAACCCTCAGCAACCCCATGGACTGCAGCCTTCCAGGCTCCTCCATCCATGGGATTTTCCAGGCAAGAGTACTGGAGTGGGGTGCCATTGCCTTCTCCAGAGAACAAACTAGTAGTTACTAATGGGAAAGAGGGAAGGAGGGAGAGTCAGTATAAGGGTAGAGGATCAAGGGGTACAAATTATTAGGGATAAAATAAGTTACTAGAGTATATGGTACAACATGGGGCATATAGTAAATATTTTACAATTATAAATGGAATATAACCTTTGAAAATTGTGAATTATTATATTTTATACTTATAATCTATATAATATAATGCATCAACTATATCTGAATTGGGGTTCCCAGGTTTCTCAGACAGTAAAGAAGCCACCTACAATGCCAGAGACCTGTGTTCGATCCCTGGGTTAGGAAGATCCCTGGAGAAGGGAATGGCTACCCACTCCAGTATTCTTGTCTGGAGAATTCCATGTATGGAGGACCTTGGCAGGCTACTCCATTGGATTGCAAAGAGTCTGACATTTATGTCTGAATTATAAATAAATAAACTACAAGGATATATTTCATAACAAAGAATATAGTCAATATTTTATGACAACTTTAAATGAAATAAAATCTATAAAAATATTAAATCATTATGTTGTATAGTTGAGACTAATTTAATATTGTAAGTAAAGAGTACCTCAATGAAAACAGTTTTTTAATAAATGCAATCATACAGTTAGAAAAATACTCCATTACTTTCTGGATTGCATACTTTTTGAAAAGATGTCTGCTGTTTTTCTTATATTCTTCTGTTGCAATGTTTCTTTTCTTTTTTCTTAAGATTTTTACTTTATAATTATTTTCAGAAACAAGATTGTGATTCATTAAGTCTGTAAATTGTTTTGTAGTTAGAGTTAGCAGGTGATGGATCAGATGTGGAGAGTCAAGAATGAAAGACATCAAAGATATTGCCAAGAGTTTGAGTTTGAGCAACTGGATAGATGGAGTGAAATTTGTTGAGAAAGGGAAGACAGTTGATGAAGGCCATCGAGAATCACAGTTTGGTTGATTCAGAGACAAAGAGGACATATCCCTTGGGCTACCTCATGATGTATGTAACTTATTGAGCAATGACCCCAGAGCACCAAAAGCAAGAGGGACATGATGCCAGGAAGGGAAGGCAGATTAACAGGTGTGTTGTCAAAATTACCACTGCTGGAAAATGGAGCTTACTCCCACTGGAGAATTCTGGGATCCAGTGTAGAACACACTCCTCAGTAGTATACAACCCAAGGACTAACGGAGATGAAGTATTGACTTACTAGCTCCCATCAGCATCTGACTGAGGGCTGGCCTTAAGGTCATTAATCCTCAGACATTTCTGGCCTGTCTCACACAGGCAGAGAGCAAAGCTCTGGAGGCAGATGGCCTTGGGTAGGAATGCAGGTGCTGACAGTTGAATGTTGGCTGCTGTGTTCCAAGGGGATATGGGCAGGGTCTGAGTGGTAGACCAGAGGACAGATGCCTATCAGCTATTCATGAGCCAGGGAGTTACAAATTTGTGAGTGAATGACAGCAACGCTGATAATCCCGTTGGCTTGGCTATTTGCCTGGAAGTTCACCTGCCATCTATTTTAACACTTGTTAGGGCATGATGATTCTTTGCCAAGGCCACAGTAGCAGACAAAAGGAGCCCAGTTTAGCAAGGCTCCCACACCCCATTCCCACTGCCAACTAAGAGATCTGCATGCAGAGAGATCTGTACTCACTATTTCATTCCATCCTCACTATGCAGCTGGAAGTTGGCATCTTTCCCATATACATTTCATAGAAGAAACTGGTGCTCAGAGAGTTGCAGTCACTTGTGTAAGGCCACACAGCAAGGAAGTTGGAACCAGGACTGAAACTCATCCCTGTATCACTGCCTCTCAGGAATCCAGTCTCCCAGCTTCCACGTTCTAGAAATAAGTGTTAGACAAGGCAGTGGCTCTTATTCATCATCATGTCTTATGAATTAAAAACAATGTTCATGAGGTCATTTCCATGGGGCTTTGAGGTTGGCTGTGTAAATATTTGGCCTTCAGGGCTCTTCTCGGCCAAACTCCTCAGGGTGCTGACGTTAAACACACTCCTTCAGGAAAAATGCAATTGGTCTCAGGAAGCCCCTGGGGTCCGGCTCTCAGAGGGTGTCTGCTCAGGCTAATGTTTGACAACACAAAGCCCATTTTTCCTATGACTTTTTCTCATTTAAGACAAGAAAGATCGCCCTCCTCTCGCCAACGCACATACTCAACAGTCATTAATACGCAGGCATTTAAAAACATTTGTGATCAGAAAGGTCTGTGTTTTCTCATTTCTTTACAGAGTCGGGGAGGTTTGAGAGTGAGAGACAGGGGAAAGGGGAAAGGAGAGAGAGGGAGAGGAAGAAAAGGAGCAAGAAATGGAGGGAGGGAAAGGAAGAGGGAGAGAAATAAGGGAGAGAAAGGGGAGAGAGGGAAGAGGGGAGGAGAACGGATGAAGAGAGAAAGAAAAGAAAGCAACCTTAGTATGCACCAACAAGACTTTGTTAAAGTATGTGCTATCTGTGTTAAAATGATGCTGAAGTTCTACATGTAATATCCTCAGGTGACAAAGCAGGTCTCAGAGTAGCCTAAAAAGCTGGAAGTCAGTGTCCAACTATGTGCACAAAGACGGATAGAAGGGGTGGTCATCAGAAGCTTAGCAGCAATTTCCTTTAAGTGGTGGAGTTTCAGGTGGTTTTTACCTCTATTCTGTGATGCTACCTCATGTGTTTTCTCCCTAAGGCTGCAGTAACCAAGTACCACTGATGGAGTGACTTAGATAATAGGCATTTGTTTTATCTCAGTTCTGGAGGCCAGAAGTCCAAGATCAAGATGTCAACAGGGGTGTGCTCCCTTTGGGGGCTCCAGAGGGAAGATCCTTCCTTGCCTCTCCTAGTTTTGAGCAGTGGCTGGCCAACCTTTGTTCTCCTTGATTTGCAGCTGCAGCATTCCAATCTCTGCCTCTGTCATCATGTGGCCTCTGCCCACTATGTCAATAGCTGTGTCTCCTCTTTTAATAAGGATACCAATCATGTTGGATTAGGGCCCACCCTACTCCAGCATGACCGCATCTTAATTAATTGCATTTTTAATAACCCTATTTCCAAAAAGGTCACATTCCAAGGGCCTAGGGATCAGGACTTCAAGGTAACTTTTGGTGAGGGTCACAGTGATGAAAAGAGACCACGCAGGCCCCAGTTCAGAAGATGAAGGGCCCATCACTTGGGGACTGACCGTCTGGGTTTCTGGGAAGTCACATCTTCCCCCAGTGCTGTGGAAAGCCCACAGAGTGTCCCAAAATGCAGAGATACTTCACAGGAAAGAAGGGGTCATGGGTTATGCCCTGGGATGAAGGCTGGGTGTCTGACAAGATGACAGGGGACCAAATTGGGTCTCTGAAGCTAGAGCAAGGTGTCATCACAACAGTGTATCCTGGTGCCTTGGAAGGGTGCTAGATACATGATCTAGTGGGTGGAGGGGCTGGGACATCTAGAATGAACTAACTGGACAGGGATGACACGTTAGGAATACTGAACCAGAATATTTTATCATGAATCCCTTGTCTAGCCTGAGGATGGACCTGGAGGACAGGACAAGTTCATAGAGTCTTCCCTATTGCACTGATGAAGAGGACTTGGCCTGGTGGAGGAAGAGCAAAGCCCAGGGATCTGTGAGAAGGAGACAGACTGGGAGGTCAGCAGGAAGGTGCACAGGCATAGGTGGCTCAGGGCAGGAGCAGTGGGGGAGTGGAATCCCTGAAGAGTGGAGAACAGGGGCACTTTCCAGATACAGCTTCAGAATCTTCTTAATAACACTGAATTCATAAAAGTGATTATTTATTTTTAAATTTTATTGTTTTTATTCTTATCTTTTTAGGTTGATAAGCATACATATTAGAGAGGAGAAAGAGTAAGAAATTAGTCATAGAATGTAAATAGCAAGGCATTTAAACATCTAGTTTCATTACATGCCAGGGCAATATTACTATTGTAAGATATTGAAGTTTTTGATTACTCTCTTTTTTTTCAAACCCCACCGTCATTAGGCATAATGGATTTTTTTAGAAATGATTATTTATAATATACGTGTGAGGTACAAATATCAAGAAACGAGAATCTAGGTAACCATCACAGTTTCTTCATCCCACCTCTGTCCTCCTACCCGGATGTGACCACTCCCCAAATTCTGTGTTAACCTGCCCTTTGTCATTTAGATGTAATCATGACACCTATGTGTGCCTCCCTAAATAGAATCTTGTGACATATGTTCTTTTGTGACTTGCCTCTTTGCTAACAGCTAAGTATATACTTGTAATTAATTTGTTTCAATGCTACTTTGTTTCCACTGTATGAATGCATAGTTTGTCCACTCTCCTTCCAGGGAGCACATGGCTGCCCCACAGCTTTGCCACTGTGAGAAGTTTCCTGGGAACACTTCTGTGCCTGTCTTCTGGCACTTGTGTGTGGGCCCTTGCCCAGGAGGGGGATTGCCTCAGCACAGGATGGGCATGTCAGCTTTGCCAGCTGATGACAAACTGGTTTGCCAAGCAGTCAGGCAGGTTCACATGCCCAGTGAGGGGCCAGGGATCTGCTCCACACCCTCGCCTTTCAGACCCTCAGTCCTATTTCTCATACATCAGAATTGTCAGGATATTGCTTACAAATGTCACAAAATAACCAGGAAAAAGGGGCATTAAAGTGATTTACCATTCAAAACAAACTGACAAAAGGAAGGCCATCCAACAAGGAACCACACTTTACCTGAGGTCTCTGAGGCAAGGGCTAACCCAGCATCCAGGCACCAGGAAGGCTGTCCTGGTGAGGGAGGGGCCCCTCTGGCTGGGAAGGGATTTGTGGCTCTCCAAGGCAGATGAGCTAAGGGCAGGAAGAGCCCCTCCTCTCTGTGGCACTCCCTGTGCTGCTGATGCTCAGAGTGCAGCTTCAGTGGTCCAGACCACGTTGTAGTTTGACACCTAAGGGTTCCCAGGGGTGATGGCTGGCCCTCAAGCATGGTGGCCCAAGAGTGTGGTGGCCAACCCTAGGGCTGGTGGCTGACCCCAAGGGCCATGACAAGGGCAGTTGGAGGGGTGTGAGCGGTTGCTCCCCTCATGGGATCCTCCCTTCTCGTCATTCCTCCTAGACTTCCCCTGCCCAATGGGAACAGTCTGTCTTCCCCCACAGGGTTCTGCATGGGGACCTCTTTCCCGCTTTGGTACCTTGCCACCTGGCATGATGCTCTGAGGTTCATCATCTGCTCCTCCTCCTTACCTTTCAAAGATGTGGCTCAAGGTAAGCCTGCTGCCTCCTTCTTGCCCTCCCAAAGAGCAAGACAGACACGATGATAGCCCTGCCCTCCTTCCCCAAGCCTTACTCTCGTCCTCCAGCAGCATCACCTTCCTTTGCTGACATGCCCTCAGACTCACTGCACTGGCACCTTGGGGAGACTTCACCTACATGTTCAGCATGATGACCTTATGAGGCTGGGGCACAGACAGCCTTGAAGAGTTTGTGAGGCAGCGAGGAGGAAGCCCAAGTGAAGGCTGACTGCAACTCCTACCTCAGCCCAGCCGCCTCGCTCAACATGCCCTCCGTCATCACTGCCTGCCTCGGAGCTGTGGTTTCCTCACAGGGACAGGGCGACAGTACCCAACTAGCCCAGTGCCTGTGGAGACGCAGCTCCCTGCCCTGCCCACAGGCAGGCATCATGCTCTAGGTGATTTCTGTGGGCTGGCCGGGCCTCTCATCCCTAACATGCCTCTAACCCGGCCTCCTAGCTGTTTATCCTCAACCGTGTGAAGAAGTCATAAACCGTGGAGCCTGCCCAGGTATTTATTTTAGTTAGTAAAAATGCCTTGGACCTTGCCAAGAGCCATTTGACTTTAATTGGAAACTTTTGAGGCATTAAGAATGCGCTGAGGTTTAAGACGTGTACAAAGTCTCTGCAATCATCGATCATGTGAGCACTGCTTTGGACCAGGTGGAACGAAGACAACCTTTTAGCAAATCCACCTCCCTTAATGGACTCATTTATAATAACTCTGCATTGCTGGGCAGTGTGTCTCCCCCAGAACTCCATGAACGCTGGCCAGCGCATTTAAAAGCAATGAACATCTGGTGACTGTAAACGAGGAACCCAGAAAAAAAACAAAACAGGACATAAACAAAAGGCAGTTTGGGGAGGGCCAATACGATGGCCCCCATTCTGTGGTCAGGGCAGACATTTCCCCGCAATGTGAAGGAAGTTAGGGAGAGACACCATCTGCTGTTCCTCTGAGAAATGTCATCCCAACAGCTTTGTTTACGGAGGACTTACTGGGTGCCAGGCTCAGTCAGGAAGCCTCAGCCAACTGCGCTAGCCTCATCTCATGACATGTTCCCACTGGCCTTTCTCAGACCCCATGCCATTGCACAGCCTTTGCTTATGCTCTTCCCTGTGCCTCTAGCACTTCCCCCCTGCTCTTCCCATCTGTATTAGTTAGTTGTGGCCACATAACAAACTACCCCAAAGCTTAGGAACTTAGAACAATAAACACTTGTTATCCTGGTCTCTGAGCCAGGAAGCCAACAGCAGCTTAGCCGGGTGGATCTGGTTCAGGTCTCTCATGAGGTTGTTCTCAAGCTGTCAGCAGGGACTGTAGTCTCCCATGAAGGCTGGACTGGGGCTGTGGGATCTGTTTCCAAGCTCACTTACATGGCTGTAGCTGAATCTGCAGTTCCTCATCACATGGACACATCCACAGGGATGCTTGAGTGTCCTCTACAACATGACAACTAGCTGCCCCAGAGTGAATGATCCAGAGAGAGTCAATCTGGAAGACTGGGAAGGCCCAGTCTTTTATGACCTGATTTGGAAAGTGTATACCATCATTTGTGCAGCATTCTGCTGTTTACAGGGGTCCTCAAAATCCATGTGTACCCAGAACTTCAGAATGTGAACCTGCTTGGAAATAGGTTCTTTTCAGATGTAATTAGTTAAGATGAGGCCATTCTGAATTGGGGTGGGCCCTAAATCCAGTGACTAGTGAGTGTCCTCATAAAAAGGCCATGTGGTGGGAGCCCAGCCTGGCAGTCTGTGATTACCTAGAGGGGTAGGGTAGGGAAGGGGAGGGGGGCTCAAGAGAGAGGTGATATATGTATAATTATGGCTGATTTGCATTGCTGTATGGCAAAAATCAATACAACATTATATAGAATGTCTCCCAATTAAAAATAAATTAAAAAAATAAAAGAAGTCCATGTATAGACCCAAAGACATAGGGAAATGTAGGGAAACATAGCAAACATAGGGAAGAGGGCCATGGGGCAATGCAGACAGAGATTAGAGTGATGTTTCTACAAGCCAAGTATTGCTGGCAGCCATTAGAAGCCAGGAGAAAGTCATGGAATGGGTTCTACTGCAGAATCTCCAGAAGGAACCAATTGTGCCCAATAACTTGATGTTGGACTTCTGGCCTCCAGACTAGGAGAGAACAAATTCCTATTGCTTTAAGCTCCCTAGATGTGGGCACTTTGTTACAACAGCCCCAGGAAACTAATACAGATTGGTCACATACAGTCCTATGGTCCACGTAGGAGGGAGCATGAGGCTGTAAGAGAAGGTGGGGACATGGACTGCCTACCCTGTTGCCTGAGCTACTCCACTCATTCTTCAGATCTCAACTTCTGTGACTTTCTCCAGGAGGCTGGGCCATGTGCCCTGGAGCATCCAGAGCCCCTCTGTAACTCACACCAACTTGGGGTTGTTTCCACTGTCTTTCCACCCTACCACACTGTAAGCGCCAAGATGAGAGCATTTCTATCTTGATCACCTCCTGCTTGCTCCTATCCCTGGTGACAAGCACATGCCCAGCAAACAATGGGTGCTCAATAAGTACATGAATGACCGTGGGATGTGCTATACCTCTGCTACTTCTACCACCCCTCCATTGTTAGTAACCCTCCTCTGAGGCTCAAGGGTAATAGAACTCATCAGGTCAGTGAATACATCTGACTACATCAACATTGCCTTAAAACAGGTGCCAGTGGTGGGGTGGGATGAGAATGGTCCTTAGGAAAGTTACCTGCCTCAGGTGAGGCAATGGCGAGACACTTGCCTCCTGTGGTGGGTGGGGTGGAGGGGGGGCAGGAGCAGATGGCCATGGGCCTTTTACCTGGGAATTGCTCGCTGATCATCACTGCCAGTACCCACTGATTGCTGAAGCCTTTTTCTCCTCACCTAGCTGGCCCATAAGATCTCAGGACCCCACCTTTACTCCACAAAGCACAGTGGAGACCAGGCCAGAATAACATTCACTAATGGCTCAGAAATGATGACAGGGAAACAGACTCAGAAGCTAAATGAACTCAGAGCACACCGATTCTGCAACCAGTGACCCATTCTCCTTCTCATCCTACTTGTGGTGAATCACTAGCTGGGGGCATGCACAGACGATATTTCTCAAACTCCTGTGTGGCTACACGTCGTCACAAGTACATCTGAATTCTAGTCAGTGGGATCGCAAGCGTGTCACATGGGACCTCCCTGGAAGTGATGTACGGGGAGGAGGATGAATCCTTCTGTGCTCTTTGTCTTACTTTCAGCTTCCTGGAGTGGCAGCAGTGATGACTGATGCTCAAGCAGCTATCTTTGACCATGAGATGGAAGCTGTGTATTGAGGATAGCTGTGCAGGAAAGTAGAAGTGTTGGAGTCCCTCATGCCTACCTCTGTGCTTTTCACATGAGAGAAGAATAAGCTTCCATCTCTCTTAAGCTACTACTATAATTTGGATTTTTCTGTTGATGGTAGCCAAACTTAATCCCAATGCATGGAGGAGATTATGTCTTTTGTGCTATAGCCATGGTCTTGATATCAGAACTTTCTCGCACTCTTTGAGCACCTGCTGAGCTGTGAGAGGGCCACCAAACTGAAGCCATGGATCTGTGGTTCTGACGACCTCTCAGTCACGGGGGCGGGAGGCTGATGGTTGGCCATTCCAGAGACTCTTGACGCTCTAGCTGCCCCTTTCACCTCCTTGCCCCCAAAGCACAGTCTCCTCTCCTGATCCTGGGAACAGACAGCTCACATTTATTGAGCACCAGCTATGTGTGTATGGCAAGTTACTAAATCCTTCATGTCAATGATCTCACATGGTTCTTACCGTTATGCCCTGACATGGCAGGGGGAGTGTACAGATGATGAAATTGAGGGTCAGAAACTCACCATATGCCTCTGTAGCACAAGGGGATATCTGTCAGCTCCCAAGCATGAGGGTAACCTGTCTGTAACACCTTGTGGGATATGCCTAGCTTTTCAGGAAGCCCCCTGCAGCGTCTAATCTTCATGGGGTCTAGCACTACCCCTCCTCTCTACCTCCTGGCCACACTATGATCCAGGCCCCTTACCCACCTGGAGAAAGCCTCTTGCCTGCCTAGAGAAGTCTCCTCTCTGTCTCCATGCCTGCCTTTACTATGCTTGTCCTGCTTACTACACTCCAGATACTCTTGCTGCTCATCAAACAGGCCAAGCTAATTCTTGTACGATGGCCACCCAGAGGTATTCATCCTCTATCATACAACCCGTTGCTTTTCACAGTAGTTTTATCTGTTCATTGTCTATCTCCTGAATAGGTAAGCAAAAGGCCAGGGACTTGGCCTTCTGCTTTGCTGTGTTCACAGAGCATAAAAGAGTGTCTGACACACAGAGATGCTCAGTAAATATCTGTTGAATGAACTAATTAAAATCAATTTAATTAATGTAACCAGCAGAGCTAGGAGAAACTCCAGGGAGCAATGAGAGGTAAGAGGAGATTTTAATGGAGAAGCCTGAGACCAAGACTACTGCAGAGAAAGGACCTTTAAGCATCCTGGGCAGGTAAGGTGTATCAGGGATCAACCTCAGGAACAGAGCCAGTAGATGAGATATATACATATATATGACTTACTACCCCTTCATGGGTCACATCCTTTTCATGCAAAGGGGCTTGCATAACTCAATGAAGCTATAAGCCATGCTATGCAGGGCCACCCAAGACGGACGGGTCACAGTGAAGAATTCTGACAAACCGTGATCCACCAGAGGAGTAAAGGGCAACCCACTCCAGTATTCTTGCCTCAAGAACTCCATGAACAGTATGAAAAGGCAAAAAGATATGACACCAGAAGATGAGCCCCCCATGTCGGAAGGTGTCTGATATGCTAATGGGGAAAAGCAAGAGCAATTATTAATAGCTCCAGAAAGAATGAAGCAGCTGAGCCAAAGCAGAAATGACACTCAGTTTTGGATGTGTCCGGCGCTGAAAGTAAAGTCCAATGCTGTAAAGAACCTGCATAAAGATATGCAGATGATACCACTCTAATGGCAGAAAGTGAAGAAGAACTAAGGGGCCTCTTGATGAAGGTGAAAGAAGAGAGTGAAAAAGTTGACTTGAAACTCAACATTTAAAAAATTAAGATCCATCCCCATCAGTTCATGACAATTAGAAAGGGGGAAAGTGGGCTCCTAAATCACTGTGGACAGTGACTGCAGCCATGAAATTAAAATACACTTGCCCCTTGGAAGGAAAATTATGACAAACCTAGACAGCACATTAAAAAGTACAGACATCACTTTGTTGACAAAGCTCTGTATAGTCAAAGCTATGGTTTTTCCAGTAGTCATGTAAGGTTGTGAGAGTTGGACCATAAAGAAGTTTGAACACCGAAGAACTGATGCCTTCAAAATGTGGTGCTGGAGAAGACTCTTGAGAGTCCCTTGGTCTGCAAGGAGATCAAACCAGTCAATCCTAAAGGAAATCATCCCTGAATATTCATTGGAAGGGCTGATGCTGAAGCTGAAGCCCCAATACTTTGGCTGCCTGATGCAGAGAACCAACCCGTTGGAAAAGACCCTGATGCTGGGAACGATTGAAGGCAAAAGGAGAAGAGGGCAACAGAGGATGAGATGGTTAGATAGCATCACCGACTCAATGGACATGAGTTTGAGCAAACTCTGAGAGGTAGCAGAGCACAGGGGAACCTGGCATGCTGCAGTCCATGGAGTTGCAAAGAGTCAGACATGACTTAGAGACTAAAAACAACAAAACAAATGACTTATTACAGGGAGTTGGCTCATGTGATGAGGGGCACTAGCTAAGCAAGTCCAGAAATCATAGGATAGGCCACCAAGAAGGAAGACTGTGAGTAGGCTGTAATCCCCAGGCATGTGCTGAAGCTGTGGTCCTCAGGTGTTGTATATTCTCTCTTGTAGGGAAGACTCAGCTCTGCTTTTAAGACCTCCCCCTCACAAACTGAGGCCCACCCAGATTATCTAGGATATTCTCCATTACTTAAAGTCAACTGATCAAGAGCTTTAATTATATCTGAAAAATACCTTCACCACATCTGGGTTAGTGTTTGATTAAATAACTTGGAACATATTCTAGCAAAGACTTCTCAGGTGGCACTAGTGGTAGAGAAATTGCTTGCCAATGCAGGAGATGCAAGAGATGCAGGTTTGATCCCTGGGTCTGGAAGATCCCCTGGAGAAGGGCATAGCAATCCACTCCAGTATTCTTGTCTAGAGAATCCTATGGGTAGAGAAGCCTGTCAGGCTACAGTCCATAGCGTTGCATTGAGTTGGACATGACTGAAGCGACTTAGTATGGAGTGCACACACACATAGTCTAGCCAAGGTGATACATTAAAGAAACCATTATGATCCATCCCCTATCAATGTGGCACCCATACACACATCTTTAAACTAGATTAATCTACAGATAAAAAAGTAACAAACTTTCCCCTAATATAGTAGAATTATCCTGATGCTGGGAAAGATTGAGGGCAGGAGAAGTACATGACAAAGGATAAGATGGTTGGATGCATCACTGACTCAATGGACATAAGTTTGAACAAACTCCCGGAGATAGTGAAGGACAAGAAAGCCTGGCATACTACATCCATGGGGTTCCAAAGAGTCAAACACAACTTAGCCACTGGACAACAACCAAAAATGCACTAATCATGTCCCCCAAAAGAAAATGCAAGATCCTTGGATGATGTTCACTCTTGTCCTTTATATTCTGAAATTTAAGTACTATATGTAGTGTTAACACTATTAATATGTCTTATATTAGATGATAAATGCTTAAGAGAGGGGAAAATTTTTTTAATATTTGGTTATTTTATATAACTAATATATTCATATAATCAATAAAAGAAAGAAATCACCGTTTCTCATTTCTGTATTCCTCATTTCTGTAACTAGTCATATAGTGTAGCTGGTATTTATCACTTTCCTTCTTCCAGTGCCTATTCCACATTTATTTCAACAAGCATTTCAACACGTTATGGTTCTTAACTTGATGGGATGACCCAAAACTTTATTCATGAAGGGTCTGGGCCATTGGTTTTTGTAGCTTTGCATTGACCTTAATCACAGGGCATGGGAGATGCCCTAAGGAATCTCCTCTATTTCAAACATCCTCTTCCTTTCCTCAGTTATGTAATAGTAGCCCAGTTTCTCTTGATAGTCAGGATCAATCACCTTAGCCAGTACAGTGACCCCCTTCTTTAGCTTGTTTATTCAGAGGCACAGGGAACCCAAAGTGGTCAGGTGAAAGTCTTAACCTCTATTTCAGGGGAATCATTGTTGTGCCTCCTAGTGGAAGCATTCCTCCTTCTCGAAGGCCTCTAGGCAAGCAGAGTATAAAGTTATGGGAACAGGAAGGAAAAATTTTGCTAGTGGTCACTAGCGGTAACAGTGAGTGCTGCCACACTCATTTCCATCCCTTTATTCCTGCACCTGTGAATCCTGACTATGGGACAAACAGTACCATACATTGGACACTGATTCAGAGCACACATAGCCTGCTAGACAACCTTGCCCCAGTCCTGCAAGGTATTGCCACCTAGCTAGCAATGTAACTGAGTCTTCAAAAGACTATTCCACAGAACCTGTCAAACCAGTTATTACAGGATGGTGGGAAGCATGGTGAATTCGGTGAAATCCATGAGCATGGGCCTGCTGTAGCACTTATGTTGCTGTGAAGTGAGTTTCTAAATAAGAAGCAATAGTGTGTGAAATACCATGATGGTGAACAAAGCGCTCTGTAAATCCATGGATGGATGGTAGTTCAGGCAGAATCATTGCCGGCAGGGAAGGCAAATTCATATCCTGATTACTCCACAGAATAGTGCTATTTTGGGAACTCAGGTTAGCCAAGGTGATTGGAGGTCCATGTTGCTGAGCCCATGTATCATCTCTGTCACTGTCACTACGGCCCCAGTGTTCATGACCCCATTAGGTCGTGACAGGGTAGCTGTGAAAAGAGGGTGTAATTCCACCAACTTAATTATTAAAATCCTTCTCTACTGAGGTCACCCTTTGATTAGATTCACATGGGACACAAATAGCTTCACATTTTTTGCCCATTCAGAGAGGTCTACACATCTATGTCTTCCCCAGACTTCTTTATCACTAATTTTCCAATCATGTTCCTTCCAAGTCTCTGATCATCCATTCAACCATTGGTCAAAGCCTATGAATCAGTATCTAATCACTTATTTGGTTATTTGGCTATTTCTCCTTCCAAGTAAAGTGAACTTTGATTTCTGCCTGCTAGGAGGACTTTCCTTTTCTATTATCCTTCAGTGATGTCCCAGAAAGAAGCTATGGAGCTGCAGCTGTCCACTCTCAGATGGTGCCAAATATCAACCAAAAGCATCTGTACATCAGACTCAAGTCACCTCTTCCTCTATCAGCTAATCATAGGGAACTCCCCATGAGCCCATAGGGCAAGGCTGGGAAACAGAAGGCAATGTAGCAGGAGTGGGGACCAAGGATATTTGGGCCACTTTTTTGTGTAATTTACTTGTGCCTTCAGGATTGCTTGGGTCTGATCATGTACATACCATCTTTATGGTATGATGTACTCACCCAACTTTATGGCATGGTGGGTCAGGTAATGCCCAGTCCATGATGAGCAGTGTAAGTCACATGGTAACTTGGTGACCCATGATTAAGTGCTTAGTCTCTACTAAGGATCAGTAGCAGGTGAACAACTGTTTCTAAAAAGAAGAGTAGTTATCTGTGGATGATAATAGGGTCATGCTCCAAAATGCTAAAGGCCTGCTCTGTAATTCACCTATAGCAACCTGCCAAAAGCTCCAAACAGTATCTCTATCTGCCATGAACACATCAAGCACCATTGGATCTGCTGGATTATATGACCCAGAGCAGCTTACATGCAGCCTGGACCTGTTGCAGATCCTTCTCTTGTTTTGGATCCTATTCAAAACTAGCAGCTTTGAGGGTCACACAATAAGAGGACCAAAGTAACACATCCAAATGTCCTCCAAATCCAAAAAGGCCCACTAGGCACTGTGCCTCTCTTTTAGTTGTAAGGGGGTCAGATATGACAACTTATCCTCCTTCTTAGAAGGAATATCTTGACATGCTTCACACCACTTGAGCCCTAGAAATTTCACTGATGTAGCAGGCCCTTACATTTTAGTTTGACTTATTTCTCATCCTCTGATTTGCAAATATCTTACCAATAAGTCTAGAGTGACAGCTCTTTCTTGCTTACCCAGTTCAGTTAATGTGGTATTATAAATGTAATGGACTGGTAGATGTCTTGTGGAAGGAAAATATACCTCTGAGGCAAGACGGTAAAGATATATTGCTGGCCTTGCCATCTGAAAGCAATCGGCTTCTGGTAAATCTTATGGACAGGGATCTGGCATTTGCTGCATACCAAGTTCCAAAGGTTCCAGTAGTTTGGACACCTGATGCGAAGAGCCAGCTCATTGGAAAAGACCCTGATGCTGGGAAAGATTGAAGGCAGGAGGAGAAGGGGACTACAGAGGACGAGATGGTTGGATGGCATCACTGACTCAAAGGACATGAGTTTGAGGAAGCTCCAGGAGACAGTGAAGGACAGGGAAGACTGGCGTGCTGCAGTCCATGGGGTCGCAAAGAGTCAGACACGACTGAGCGACTGAACAACAACCTCAGGGTTACTAGTTTTGACATCATAGTTTACATCTTTTTGTTCTGTGTATCCCTTAACTGCTTATTGTGTGTATAGATTATTTTATTTTGTTACCTTTGAGAAGGCTGGTAAAAGGTTTTCACAGTGTAATGGAATCCTCCCTGAGCAGCAGCTGTCTTCCCTTTCATTCAAGGGGCTCTGGGTCTGTAAACTGGCTCAAGTCTGGAATTTGATTGAGGGGTGTGACTCTGTGCTTTTATGATTCAGGTTAGACTTCTGTTCACTTGACCTGGAACTTTTTTGCTCATACACATCAAGTATTTAGTAGACTGTCCATCTATTTCAATTCTAGGAACACCATGATTATTGGTCAACACGTAGGTCTCTGCAAGTCAGACTATTCTTATTGTTCCTTCCGACACTACTGCCCATGCCCACTTTGTGCCTAGTGATTACGGGTTGTCACTTGACCTCTGTTGCCCCAGGATCCAATTATTCCCATTGCCTTTAGGTTTCTCAGTTTAGTGACAGCAGTTTCTACTGTAATTTCTGACCTACAAACAAGAGCAATCACAGAGCTCTCCGAGGATGTGAGGACTTCTGCTACAAATGGACTTCTCACAGTTGTGATAAAGGTGTGTCCTTCCTCTTGGTGAGCAAAGGGTGGTGTTGTTTTTGTCCAGTCACTAAGTCATGTCCAACCCTTTGAGACCCCATGCACTGCAGTACACCAGGGTCCTCTGTCTTCCACTGTTTCCTGGAGTTTGCTTAAATCCATGTCATTGAGTTGGTGATGCTATTTAAATATCTCATCACCTGATGTCCTTTTCTGATTTTTTTTTTTTGAAAGTGCAAAGAAGTTTATTAACTATGATGTGGTAAAGATCTCAAGAGTTACAACGTCTGTGCATATGACCCAATAGTGCATATCCTCCTACAAAAATTAACAAACAAGAAACAAAGAGAAATGCAGCAGGTAACAGTCCAACACTAGAGTCAAAAGACGGAGTTGCCTCTTCTAGCAGCAAAGTTTTAATTGTGCAATTAAATGAGAGTCTTGTGCCACACCCTATTGGTCTTCTTACAATTCTCCTTTGGAATCATAACTGAGTAACACACAAGAACATGGGGTCTCAGGATTTGGCCACCAGAATTTTTCTAAACAAGGACATGAAACATTCCCTCATGAAGCACAGAGGCCAGTTTAAGGGCTGCAGAGAATGTGCCCCCCAAGAAGCTTGAGGTACCAGGTCACATGGGAAACACAAAACATTTTATAAGTTCACATTTGGTAACAGAATTAAGAGCTTAATGCACAAAACCCATAAAAGCAATGTAGCCACAAGTAAAGACTTCAGCAGCCAAAAGAAAAATTCTGAAAGGCTTTTAACCCCCTCTGAAGTTTCAGAATTCAATTCCGTTTCTAGACAAGGCTGGTCTCCAAAAAGTGTGATAAGAACTCAAGGAGAAGCAAAATGAAAAAAATAAAAAGAGAGAATAGCACCTTAGAAAATATTAAAACAGTAAGTTAAAAAAAAAAAAAAACTACTTTATCTTCCTTTCATCCTTAAAAGGCAGGTATCCAAACACTGCTTTGTGCTTCTTTGAAGGAAAAAAGGCTATAACTTAGACCCCAATAAAAGGGCTGAAGAAGAAGACTGAGAGCAACCTTAAGACCGTGATGTGACCATAAACCCATGGAGCAGACTAGTGGTCAACTTACTCTCCTACCCTGAAAGATTTCATCATTCGGTCACTTAAAAAGGAAGGGACTGATTCAAACCATGATCAAGGCTACAAAATAACACGACCAGGCATTCACACAGCACTATTTACCTAAAATGATAAACATATCCCGCTGGATGAATCCTTATAACATGCCTGAAAGGAAACTGCCAGAAAACACAGTCAAAACTGGTCCTTTATTGAATGGGATAAAACTTTACCTGGATTCCTGTAACATCATCTCTTTCTCAAAGCATAAGGACCCACAAGAAGTCTATCTCACAACTAGATCTCTATCTTTTAAATGTCCTAGAGCCCAAATTATCTACTCTTGTTGCTCAAACTGTTTTCCTTTCTGCATTGAGCTGTCAGACTAGACTGTCTCACTAGATTGGCTCCAGACAACCGCATACTTTACAAGTAGCCCAAGACTGTAAGACTTAACCACTGTAGATGCAGACTGATAATCTTGCTTCTGCCTCTTCTTTCTTATATGATCAGAGGTAAATCGAAACATCTATTAACTAATCAGACTCTCATTAATAGACTAGATTAACATAAAAGGCCAGGCCAAATCTATAAGACGGAATAACCTAAATTTTTAAAAATAGATCTTGGCAAAAAAATATAAAAGTGATTTTTGTACAGCATATAGTGCATTGTGCTATAATATGGAAACCTCTTGAGCCACCTAGCAAAGAATCACAGAAAGGGGCTATCCTGTTAAAAAAAATCAAATTATGAGAGACATTTTTTGTCTCTCTATTACAGAGGACTAGACAGTCAACCCTTCCTGATATGTCATACATGTTTCTTAATGGCTTATAGAAAATCCCATGTAAATTAATATTTGAAATAATGTGGTGCAGTAGAATGGAGGAAGTTGATAGAAAGTATCAAGAGAACAGAAGAAGGAAGTATAAGTTGTGTACACCCTCACTTCCTTATCTCAAATATTATGCTAAAAAGGATTTTAAAATACCTTCTTTCACTCATATTTTCTGCATTTTAGAAGAAAATTTTTAAGAACAGCATAGGTTAAAAGATGATTTCATTGCAAATAACTGGTAAAGTTATTCTGCGTATCCCCACTAAAAACCCTATGAACAGTTTTTCTTGCCTCTGATCTGAAAGGTCAAGAAGGAAACCATAAACCACTCAGCTGTAAGAAAGTAAAATAACAAATTGCACCTAGTGAGAAAAAGAAGGGAACCCCTTCATCTCAGCATTTCTTAATTGTAAATTGTTGACACTTTACTACTTTAGAAACTCAAATAAACCACTGACTCCCAATCCTACCATCTCTAAAAAACGGGGGTTATACACTCCAAGCTTCCCAAACACAATTGATAATGAGATAATTAAACCAATGAGTATATGCTGTAGGCTAACTCACAGCTGAAAATATTCACGGAGCAAAAAAACAAAGAATATCCCCAAAAAACATTTTGTCCAGGAGCACATAAGGAAGCTCTAAGATCCATTTCATTAAATACATACATACATACATATATATATATATATATATATATATAGGTTTCAGCGGTGTGGCCAACATCTAGGATTCTCCCTCATAAAAACTGGAAGAAAACATGTAATACATTCAAGAGCAAAGACTAAACAAAAAGTTATCTGCTTAGGAAAAGAATTCCTTCATTCAATTAGAGTATAAGTTATTAACAGGGGTAGTTATGAGTCTCTTCTGAGAGTTTTTGAACAGTTTATAAATACAAAAAGAATATTTCTTCAATAAATAAGTCACTCCTAAAGTCTTTACTGATGACTTCCAGGATTCTCCACCATTATCGTCCAAGCCAGCTCCACTTCTCTAGGAGGCTTTAGCTGTCAGTGGAATGGAACATTTTCTGTTGTTAGGTGACTCTTCTTCTATCATGCAAACTTCCATCAATATGTCTCTTCATAGTCTGAATCCACACACTCGGCACAACGAACACAGAGCTTCGCCATGCAGTCATCCCCCTCCTGGTCAGTGTCATCTGAAACCTCAGTAGACGACTTCTTATAGCCAGACTTGCTCCTCTTCTTCAGCCCCGCAGACTTCCTTCCCATTCGCACCCGTAGCAGAATAACCACTACAGTTGAGGGAATTAAGACAGGAATGGAAAGAAGGGCCACAGAGGACAGCATCGTGCCAAAACCCCATTCTGTGACTGTCAGCTCTGTCACCGGAATATTATGGTGCACGTCCGGGGGTGGGGGTGGTTTTCACAGCACAGCTGAATGTCCCATTGTCCTTCACGGTAGGATTGCTTATGCTTATGGATGCATCCCCTTTGTATACATCTCCAACCCAGGATATCCGATCCCGAAAAGTGCCTGCTGTGGTTGGGTACTGCAAAGACTTATAATGAAAAATTGATTCCATGCGACTGCTGCTTGGAGGTCGGTATGTCCAGTCTATGGTGAGTTTGTCTGCGATAGAAGAGGATGACTTGAAGGTGCATCTCAACTTGACATTTTCTCCAACATAACCCCGGATGTGGGCATCCGCTTTAATCCTGGAAGAACAAAGACACCCAGCAGTGGGCACAGAGCGCAGCCACGGCTTCCAGGAACCCCTCTCTGCTGCATCCCGACAGGTCTCCAGAAGTTTGCACCCCATTTCTCCTTTTACCTTCAACCTTTCCCAGCATCAGGGTCTTTTCCAGTGAGCTGGCTCTTCACATCAGGTGGCCAAAGTAGAGGAGCTTCAGCTTTAGCATCTGTCGTTTCAACAAATATTTGGAGTCTATTTCCTTTAAGATTAACTGCTTTGATCTTCTTGCAGTCAAAGGGACCCCCACAGTCTTCTCCAGCACCACAATTTGAAAGCATCAATTCTTTGGTGCTCAGGCTTCTTTATGGCCCAACTCTCATATCTGTATATGACTACTGGAAAGGGTGGTGAGCAGATCTCAAATGACAAACTCACCCTAATGTTCCAATTTCCCTAAGCCTTCAATTTCCTTTCTCTGTGGTAAATCAGGACAGCTCTGGCATCTCAACTTTGTCTATGATGGGCCACCGCTTGGTCAACGTTTTAGCCAAGAAATAAAACAAAACTTTTAGAGCCCTTTCTGTCCCCTCAAGTTGCAACACTAAATCCAGAATCTCTGCTTAGTGCTCCCATATCAACAAACTCCTTCTGATCCAACTTTATGCTTCTTCAGCTATTATCTCTCATTACTCTTAATATTCATCCCCACACATTCCCTAAATTTCTGTCTGTATACATTAGAATGCTCAAACTACCGCACAATTGCACTCATCTCACACGCTAGTAAAGTAATGCTCAAAATTCTCCAAGCCAGGCTTAAGCAATATGTAAACCGTGAACTTCTTGATGTTCAAGCTGGTTTTAGAAAAGGCAGAGGAACCAGAGATCAAATTGCCAACATCTGCTGGATCATAGACAAAGCAAGAGAATTCCAGAAAAGCATCTGTTTCTGCTTTATTGACTATGCCAAAGCCTTTGACTGTGTGGATCACAATAAACTGTGGAAAATTCTAGAAGAGATGGGAATACCAGACCACCTGAGCTGCCTCTTGAGAAATTTGTATGCAGGTCAGGAAGCAACAGTTAGAACTGGACATGGAACAACAGACTGGTTCCAAATAGGAACAGGAGTTCGTCAAGGCTGTATATTGTCACCCTGTTTATTTAACTTCTATGCAGAGTACATCATGAGAAACGCTGGACTGGAAGAAATACAAGCTGGAATCAAGATTGCGGGGAGAAATATCAATAACCTCAGATATGCAGATGACACCACCCTTATGGCAGAAAGTGAAGAGGAACTCAAAAGCCTCTTGATGAAAGTGAAAGTGGGGAGTGAAAAAGTTGGCTTAAAGCTCAACATTCAGAAAACGAAGATCATGGCATCCAGTCCCATCACTTCATGGGAAATAGATGGGGAAACAGTGGAAACAGTGTCAAACTTTATTTTTCTGGGCTCCAAAGTCACTACAGATGGTGACTGCAGCCATGAAATTAAAAGATGCTTACTCCTTGGAAGGAAAGTTATGACCAACCTAGATAGCATATTCAAAAGCAGAGACATTACTTTGCTAACAAAGGTTCATCTAGTCAAGGCTATGGTTTTTCCTGTGGTCATGTATGGATGTGAGAGTTGGACTGTGAAGAAGGCTGAGAGCTGAAGAATTGATGCTTTTGAACTGTGGTGTTGGAGAAGACTCTTGAGAGTCCCTTGGACTGCAAGGAGATCCAACCAGTCCATTCTGAAGGAGATCAGCCCTGGGATTTCTTTGGAAGGAATGATGCTAAAGCTGAAACTCCAGTACTTTGGCCACCTCATGCGAAGAGTTGACTCATTGGAAAAGACTCTGATGCTGGGAGGGATTGGGGGCAGGAGGAGAAGGGGATGACAGAGGATGAGATGGCTGGATGGCATCACTGACTCGATGGACATGAGTCTGAGTGAACTCCGGGAGTTGGTGATGGACAGGGAGGCCTGCTGTGCTGCGATTCATGGGGTAGCAAAGAGTCGGACACGACTGAGTGACTGATCTGATCTGATACATTAGAAAAATCCTTTTTTTTTTCTAATGTAAAAAAAGTCAGTTTTTTGGAGGTTGCAATTCCTCATGGATCATAATTTGTACCTCATATTTTGGGTCTGTTGGGGCTTCTGTCTAGTCATGTCATGTCTAGAAGCCAAGAGGAGTGATGGGGGGTGGGGCGGGATGGTAAGAGTAGGACCTAAGGGAAATTAGCAATGTCTTGGCAAGGCTATATGGCAGGAGAAAAAGATATTACAGGTTTCTTTGGATAAACTTCTCAGGCAGGATAAACTTCTCTGTGTCAAAATGACTTAGCAGAATTTAGAGGTTCAATGTCCCCACTTTCACTGGTATCCTTCCATGTATCCTCCTTCCAACTTTCAGGATCCCATTTCTTCCCAATCAGTGCTCTCAATTTAAAAGCAAACACCATGCAGAATTGGGGCTTCAATATGCTTTATAATTCAGTCATTAACAAGATGACATTCTGTGTTTCATTTACAGAAATCCCATCCCTGTGGTTGTATGAGTTAAAGTTTCCAGAAAAGATGTAGAAGACTTCAGGTCATCAGTGTAGAGTTTGAGCTGGGAATCTGAAGTTTGAGCTTGTCTTCTTTCCCCACTTTCTTTACCACACTTAGAAGCAACTACCTAATACCATTATACTCCTTATTTTGATGGAAATGTTCTAAGATAGCAAACATGTGACAACCTAGACTCTTGCCATCTGTGTTTGATTACAAATATCCAACAGCAATCATCTGAGTAACTTTTGGTCACATCTTGACACAACTTCCACTGTCTTCTTTACCACTAGAAGCAGGGTTATTAGTGCCTTTAAGTCTAGGAAGATAAGAGAACCAGCTCCAGAAACCCAGAACCAATAAAGGGAACTCATCCATAAGGGTCTGCTTCTCTGGAATCACTTACACTGTGGACATCTGTATCAGCCAGGATTCGAACAGGGGGAAAGACTCAGCATTACACATATGGAGTGGTTATAAAGTTCTACATTTTGATTTAACGTCAGAATGAGCCATAATGGAAATGCCAGAGTGAAGCAAAGAGTGAAGGGACAAACAAGTGCAAGTCAAAGCATCATGTTGTACACACCGAACTTACATAGTGCTGCCTGTCAATTATATCTCAATAAAACTAGGAAGGAAAAGATAGTTCACTCCCTTTTATTGCTGAGTATTATTCCATAGTATGCAGGTGGTGGTAGTGGTAAAGGATTCACCTGCCAATGCCAAAGAGGTAAAAGACCTGGGTTCAATCCCTGGGTTGGGAAGATCCCCTGGAGGAGGGCATGGCAATGCACTCCAGTATTCTTGCCTGGAGAATACCATGGAAAGAGGAGCCTGGCCAGCTACAGTCCGTAGGGTCACAAAGAATCAGACACAACTGAAGCAACGTAGCATACATGCATACAAATACCTTGTATGTGCACTAGAGAATGCTTAGACATTCACTTCTGGAAGGCCTCATAAAATGAGTTAAGGAGTGTTCTCTCCTCTTCTATTTTCCAGAAGAAACTGTGTAAAATTGGTGTTACTTAAATGTTTGGTAGAATTCTCCAGTGAAACCATTTGGGGCTGGAAATTTCTAGCCTGGGAGCTTTTTAATTCAAATTAAATATCTTTACTAGATGGGCTTCCCTTGTGGGTAAAGGGAAAGCTGGTAACCTTTCAGCTGGTAAAGAATCTGCTTATGATGCAGGAGACCTGGGTTCAATCCCTGGGTTGGGAAGATCCCCTGGAGAAGGGAAAGGCTACCTGCTCCGGTATTTTGGCCTGGAGAATTCCATGGACTATATAGTCCATAGGGTCATAAAGAGTCAGACACAACTGAGCCAATCTTTGATAGATACAAGACTATTATTATCTATTTAATCTGGTTGAGTTTTCATAGTTTGTAGTATTTGAGAAGTTGATTCATTTCTTCTAAATTGCTGAGCTCATGAGCACAAGGTTCTTCATAGTATTCCTTCATTAGCCTTTTAGTGGCTGCAAGATCTGTAGTGATATCCCTTATTTCATTCCTGATATTGATGGTTTGAATTTTCTCTCTTTTTATTTTTGCCATTCTTGCTACATGCTTTCAGTTTAATTTATTTTTAAACCAGTTTTCTGTTTTATTGACATTTTCTAATTTTAAAAATAATTCCAATTTCATTAACTTCTGCTCTTACTTTTATCATTTCCTTCCTGTGGGTGAGTGCTAAGTCACTTCAGTTTTATCCAACTCTTTGTGACCCTATGGAGTGTAGCCCACCAGGCTCCTCTGTCCATGGAGATTCTCCAAGCAAGAATACTGGAGTGAATTGCCATGCTCTCCTCCAGGGGGTCTTCCTGACCCAGGGATCAAACCCACATCTCTATGTCTCCTGTACTGACAGGCAGGTTCTTTACTACTAGTGCCACTTGGGAAGTCCTTTATTTCCTTCCTGCAGTTTATTATTTCTTTCTAGCTTATTTTTCCCTTTCTTTTTAATATCTTGAGGTAGAAACTTAAGAATATGTATTTGAGACCTTTCTTTCCTTCTAATATAAGCATTTAAGTGCTGTAAAGTATGTTCTCAGCACCGTTGAGTTGAATCACACATATTTAGATTTTTTCCTTTGAAACTTCCTCTTCAACCCATAGATTACTTAGAAGTGTGTTGTCTAATTTCCAAGTGTCTAGAGGTTTTCCTCTTATCTTTCTTTTATTGATTTCTAGTTTCATGCCATTATAGAGAGAGAATATACTCTGCATGATTTCTATTTTTAAAAATTTGTTGAGGGTCTTTTTATGGCCCAGGATATGGTCTATCTTGGTGAATGCTACATGGACACTTGATAAGAATGTGTGTTCTGCTGTTGCTAGATGGAGTGTTCTACAAGTGTTAATTAGATTCTGTTAGTAGACTGTTTTCTTCAATTCTTCTAAGCATTGCTAGTTTTCTATTTTGTGGCTCTATCCATTACTGAGATAAGGGTATTGAGGTCTCTAAATATAATTGTGGATTTGTCTGTGTCTCCCTTTAGTTTTACCAGTTTTTGCCTCATGCATATTGAGGGTCTGTTTTGGAGGATTAGGACTATTAAACTCCCTGGTAGACTGATCTTTTCTCATTATGTAATGTCTCTTTTATCTCTAGTAATTTTCTTTTCTTTGAAATCTACTTTATCTGATATTTATGTAGCCACTTCTACATTTAGAAAATTAATATTTGCTTGACATGCCTTTTCCAACCTTTTATTTTCATCTTACCTATACCACTGAATTTAAAGTGATGTTCTTATGAACAGCACAACATTGTACAGTGCTTTTGTATCCATTCTGCCAAGCCCTGATCCAGTCATGTGCCTACCCCTGAGCTTATCATGACACAGGAGAATGCCATGGTCTGACTGGCCAGAACTGGACCCCAGGTTTGGCTCCACCTAAACCACCTGGACCAGGAGAGAGAGCTGTGGTCCTTCAAAGGAAAAGAGGAGATGGCAAGACAGAGAATGGGCAACATGAACAGCCCCCCACTCCCCTGACCCTCTCAGTGACCAGGCAATCCAAGTCTAGACAAAGTGTCAGGCAGTCCTGTCATCACATCCCACTTCCTGCCCCTGCTTGCACATTGGGGTGGATTCTAGAGATTTCTCAAAGGAACTGTCTCACAGCCTCCTTTTCCTTGGAACTGGTGGTTCCAACTGAGTCTGGCAGCACCCCAGCTCTATAGTAAGAGTCAAGAGCCAGGGAGAGGAAGAGGAGACAAATCCATCTGAAGTCACCTGAGAACACACTCCTATGCCAAATTATCAGATAGCCATAGAAAGAATTCTGAGAAGGGCAAACTGGGGACCTCTGTGCCTTCTAGAAAGGATCATGGGCCAGAGACAGGAGCTGGAGGGCTGTTTCCTGTTAATGGTGTAAGATGCTCTCAGCCCAGTCAGGGTGTGTGTGGGGCTCCTTCTAACACAGTACCAGACACTGTCCAGGAGCCATCAATGCCCTGACCTGCAGAATTATATCCCAGATGTGACTCTGCAGCCAGGGAAGTCAAGGAATGTGCCCAGGGATGCACCTCCGCTAGGAGTGGGGTTGGGACCCAGTTAAGGACCATCTGATCCCAAAACCCAGGCTCAGCAGAGGAACTGGATTGTTCTCCTTAGAGAAATGAAAACAGATATGTGTATTCAGCAGTTCTTATAGGGGAGCAAGTTACTCGTTGGCTTGAGCGCATGGGTCAGGTCTTGTTCAGCCCTACACTTATCTCCTTACCTGCCAGGTACAGGAGTCTTCCCTCCTTTCTTCCCTCTGGTGTCTGTGGGAGGTTACAGGAGATCCTGCCCAGGCACCCTTTGGTAGCCTTTCAGCCCCACAGTGGGGCTGCTACAAGCAGGACAGAAGCTGTAATACCTGTCAGGGGTTGGACTGGACTACTCTTACCTCCCCACCTTATCTCCCTCCCTCATCTCCCCCTATTATGCTCAGCTTCATCTGATGAGGAAGAGTGGGGGCAACATCTCAAGAGGTTTGAGTCTTCCCCAGAATGTCCCAAGGGGATGTCAGCAAGAAAGTCTTGCTCTTGCAATGGTCTCAGGTGAGTGATAGGGCTGTTAGGGCCTCTGTCCTTGACCCTGCCTTCCAAAGACCCTGTGCTAAGAATCAGGAAGAGCACGAGAGGAAGTAATAAGAGTCTTTCTTCACACTCAAGAAGACTTTTCCCAAGATGTATCAGTAAAGGAAAAACAAAAGCACAAAGGTTTGCACAGCTAGACAAAAATGAAATAATACATTGTCTCTGCATAAAGACATTCTAAAGGGGTAGGCAGGAACCGGCAGGATTGGGTGGTTGACCTGCAGTGCAGGGGGCAGGATTTTCCTGTGTACCCTTCTGTCCCTTCTGAATTTTGAACCATAGAAAAGAGATATCATTGGGCTTCCCTAGTGACTCAGTGGTAAAATATCTGCCTGACAATGCTGGAGACATGGATTCAATTGCTGATCCGGGAAGAACCCACAGGCCACAGAACAACCAAGCCTGTGTGCCACAACTATTGAGCCTGTGCTCTAGGGCCTGGGAGCCTCAAGTATTGAGCCCGTGTGCCACAAGTAACTACTGAAGCTTGTGTGCCCTATAGCCCATGCTCCACAGAAGAATCCATTGCAATGAGAAGCCCATGCACCGCAACTAGAGAGTAACCCCTGCTCATCACAACTAGAGAAAAGCCCACACAGCAAAGAAGACCCAATACAGCCAAAAGTAAACAAATAAATAAAATTACATAAAAAAGAGATTTTTTTAAATAAAAAAACTACCTTATCTGATACTTTAAAAACTTTTTGGCTTTTTGTTTAATTTTTTTTTAATTTAAGGATTTGTTGTTGTTTAGTAGCTCAGTCGTATCCAACTCTTTGCAACACCATGGACTGTGGCTTCCCTGTCCTTCACCATCTCCCAGAGCTTGCGCAAACTAATGTCCATCGAGTCAGGGATGCCATCCAACCATCTGGTCCTCTGTTGTCCCTTTATCCTTCTGCCTTCAATCTTTCCCAACATTGAGGTCTTTTTCAATGAGTCGGTTCTTCGCATCAGGCAGACAAAATATTGGAGCTTCAGCTTCAGCATCAATCCTTCCAATGAATATTCAGCATTGATTTCCTTTACGATTGACTGGTTTGATCTCCTTGCAGTCCAAGGGACTCTCGAGAGTCTTCTCCAACACCACAGTTCAAAAGCATAAATTCTTTGGCGCTCAGCCTTCTTTATGGTTCAACTCTCATATCCATACATGACCACTGCGAAAACCATAGCTTTGACTGTGTGGACCTTTGTTGGCAAAGTAATGTCTCTGCTTTTTAATATGCTGCTACGTTTGTCAGAGTTGATAAGGGTAGCTGATAAAGAATTCAAGGATAGTTGATATACAATATTATAGAAGTAACAGATGTATAATATAGTGTTGCACAATTTTTAAAGATTATATTCTATTTGTAGTAATCAAATACTTGCTATATTCACCATGTCATACAATATACTCTTTTCTAAATTTATTTTTATTGAAGTATAGTTGAATTACAATGTTGTATTAAGTACTTATATACAGTAAATTGATTCAGTTATACATATATACATTCTTTTTCATATTCTTTTCCATTACAGTTTATCACAGGATATTGAACATAGTTCCCTCGTGCAACAGGATTTTGTTGTTTATCCGTTCTATATATACCAGGTGCTGCTGCTGCTAAGTCGCTTCAGTCGTGTCCAGCTCTGCGCGACCCCATAGACTGCAGCCCACCAGGCTCCCCCGTCCCTGGGATTCTCCAGTTAGCGGCTGCTAATCCCAAATTTCCAATCCAGCCCTCTCGTATCCACCCACCTTGGTAACCTCCAGTCTCTTCTCTGTGTCCCTGATTCTGTTTCTGTCTCATAGTTAGTTCATTCGTGTCATGCTTTAAATCCCAAGCATAAGTGACATGTATAGTATCTGCCTTTTCTCTTTTTGACTTATTTCATTTAGTATGATAATCTCTGGGTCGATTCATGATGCTGCAAATAGCATTCCACTGTACATATATACCACAACTTCTTTATTCATTCATCTGTCAACAGACATTTAAGTTGTTTCCATGTTTTGGCTGTTGTGTATAGTGCTGCTATGAACATAGAGATGCATGCATCTTTCTGAATTACGGTTTGGTCTGGATATATGTCCAGGGGTGGGATTGCTGGATCATATGATAAATTCTATTTTTAGTCTTCTGAGGAACCTCCATACTGTTTTCCACATTGGCTACACCAACTTACATCCCCAAAAGCAGTGTGAGAAGATTCCCTTTTCTCCATACCCGCTCCAGCATTTTTTATTTGTAGATGTTAAAGATGGCCATTCTGACCAGCATAAGTTGGTACCTCATTGTAGTTTTGATTTGCATTTCTCTAATAATTAGTGATATTGAGCATCTTTTTGTGTGCCTAGTGGCCATCTGTATTTATTCTTTGGAGAAATGTCTACTGAGGTTTTATGACCATCTTTTGATTGGGTTGTTTGTTTTTTGCTGTTGAGGTTTATGAGCTGTTTGTAAATTTTCAAAACTAAGCCCTTGTCAATCCCTCCTTTGCAAATATTTTCTCCCATTCTGTAGATTGCCTTTCATTCTGTTTTTTGGTTTCCTTTTCTGTGCAAAAGCTTGTAACAACATACTCTTGTAGCTTACTTTAAACCTAATAGATCTCTTACTTTCCTACCCCTATATTGTCCCTCCCCGTCCCCCTCCCCACTGGTAACCATTAGTTTGTCCTCTATATCTGCATGTATGATACAACTGGTGTGTTGTATTTTTAGATTCCATATATATGAGATATTATACGGTATTTGTCATCATTAATCTGACTTACTTTACCTGGCATAATGCCCTCCAAGTCCACCCATGTTGCTGCAAATGGCAATTTTTCATTATTTTTTATGACTGAGTAGTATTCATTACTTTGTGTGTGTGTGTGTGAGAGAGATGTACCACATCTTCTTTATCCATTCATCTGTTGATGGACATTTCGGTTGCTTCCATAACATGGCAATTGTAAATATGCTGCTATGAAAATTGGGGTACATGGGTGTTTTTAAATTAGTGTTTTTATTTTTATTTTTTCAGATATATACCCAGGTGTAGAATTGCTGGATCATCAATTCAGTTCAGTCCCTCAGTTGTGTCTGACTCTCTGCCACTCGATGGACTACAGCACCCCAGGCTTCCCTGTCCATCACCAACTCCCAGAGCTTACTCAAACTTACATTCATCAAGTCAGTGATGCCATCCAACCATCTCATCCTGTGTCATCCTGTTCTCCTCCTGCCTTCAGTCTTTCTCAGCATCAGGGTCTTTTCCAAGGAGTCAGTTCTTTGCATCAGGTAGCCAAAGTATTGGAGCTTCAGCTTCAGCATCAGTCCTTCCAATGAATATTCAGGACTGCTTTCCTTTAGGATAGACTGGTTTGATATTGCAGTCAAAGGGACTCTCAAGAGTCTTCTTCAACATCACAGTTCAAACGCATCAATTCTTCAGTGCTCAGCTTTCTTTATGGTCCAACTCTCACATCCATACATGACTACTGGAAAAACCATAGCTTCAACTATACAGACCTTTGTCGGCAAAGTAATATCTCTGCTTTTTAATGTGCTGTCTGAGTTCATCATAGCTTTTCTTCCAAGGAGCAAGCATCTTTTAATTTCATGGCTGCAGTCACTATCTACAGTGATTTTGGAACCCAAGAGAATAAAGTCTCTCACTGTTGCCATTGTTTCCCCATCTATTTGCCATGAAGTGGTGGAACTGGATGCCATGATCTTAGTCTTTTAAATGTTAAGTTGTAAGCCAGCTTTTTCACTCTCCACTTTCACTCTCATCAAGATGCTCTTTAGTTCCTCTTTGCTTTCTGCATAAAGGTGGTTTTATCTGCTTATCTGAGGTTATTGGTATTTCTCCCAGCAATTTTGATTCCGGCTTGTGCTTCATCCCAATGCTTGTACTTCATCTCAATGCTGAATAGGTGCTGAAACTCTAATACCTTGGCCGCCTGATGCAAAGAATTGACTCCTTGGAAAAGACCCTGATGCTGGGAAAGATTGAAAGCAGGAGAAGGGGACGACAGAGGAAGAGATGGTTGGATGGCATCACCAACTCGAAAGACATGAGTTTGAACAAGCTCCAGGAGTTGGTGATGGACAAGGAAACCTGGCGTGCTGCAGTCCATGGGGTCACAAAGAGTGACTGAACGACTGAGCAACTGAACTGAACTGTGCTTCATCCAGTCCAGCATTTTGCATAATGAACCCCGCATATAAGTTAAATAAATAGTGTGGTGATACACAGCCTTGATGTACTCCTTTCCCAATTTTGAACCTGGATCATATGACAATTAAATTTTTAGTTTTTGAGAAACTGCCATACCATGTTGTTTTCCACAATGGCTGTACCAATTTATATTCCCACCAAGACTGTAGAAGGGCTCCCTTTACTCTCCCTTTATCCTCACCAAAATTTGTTATTTTTGTTCTTTTAATGATAGCAATTCCGAGAGGTGTGGTTTTGATTTGCATTTCCCTGATAATCATGCTATGCTGAGCATCTTTTCATGAGTCTGTTGACCATCTGTATTTTCTCTTTGGAAAAACGTCTGATCGGTTCTACTACCCATTTTTTAAATCAGACTGTTTGTCTTTTGATTTTGTTTTATGATCTCTTTGTATATTTGGCTATTAACCCTTTATTAGTCATATCATTAGCAAATACTTTCTCCCCTTCTGTGGGTTGTCTTTTCATTTTGTCTATGATTTCCATTGTTATGCAAAAGCTTTTAATTAGGTTCTATTTGTTTATTTTTGCTTTATTTCTTTTGCTCAAAAAGATGGATGTAAAAATAGTAATACAATTTATGTTAAGAAGAGTGTTCTGCCTAAGTTTTCCAGTAAGAGTTTTATGGTGTCTGGCTTTACATTTATGTCTTTAATCCATTCTGAGTTTATTTTTGTATACAATGTTAAAAAAAAAAAAAAACTTCTAATTTTATTCATTTACAGGTAGTGTTCAATTTTTTCAGCACCACTTTTTGAAGAGACTATCTTTTCTCTATTGTGTACTCTTGCATCATCGTCATAGACTAAGTGACTATACGTGAATGGGTTTATCTCTGAACTTTCTATCCTGTTCTATTGATTTCTATTTCTGCTTTTGGGCCAGTACCACACTGTTTTGATTATTGCAGCTTATAGTCGAAAGTCAGGGGGCATGATACTTCCAGTTTTATTTTTCCTTCTCAAGATTGTTTTGGTTTTGAAGGTCTTCCATGTTTTCATACAAATTTTAAAATTATTTGTTCTAGTTCTGTGAAAAATACCATTGACATTTTGTTAGGGATTGCATTGACTCTGTAGATTGCCTTTGATAGTACGGTCATCTTACTAATACTTTTTCCAATTCAATAACACAATATATCTTTCCATCTGTTTGTGTCATCTTCAATTTCTTTCATCAGTGCTCTTACATTTCCAAGTACAGGTATTTTTCAACACTAGGTAAGGATATTCCTAGATATTTTATTATTTTTTGATGCAATGGTAAATGAGATTGTTTCCTTAATTCCTCTTTCTCACAGTTTTTTTGTTAGTGTGTACAAATACAACAGATTCGTGTTTATTAATTATGCATCCTGAAACTTTACTCCATTTATTGATGAGCTCTAGTAGTTTTCTGGTGGTATCTTTAGATTTTCTATTTATATTATCATGTCATCTGCAAACAATGCCAGTTTTACTTCTTCCTTTTCAATTTAGTATTTTTTATTTCTTTTTATTCTCATTGCTGTGACTAGCACTTCCGAAACTATGTTGAGTAAAAGTGATCAGAGTGGGCATCCTTGTCTTGTTCCAGATTTTAGAGAAAAGTTTTCAGCTTTTTACCATTGAGTATAATGTTATCTGTGGCTTTGTCATATATAGCCTTTATTATGTTGAGGTATATTCCCTCTATGCCCATGTTCCAGAGAGTTTTTATAGTAAATGAATGTTCAGTTTTGTCAAAAGCTTGTTCTGAAACTACTGAGATGATCATATGATTTTTATTCTTCAATTTGTTAATGTGATGTATCACATTCATTAATTTGCAGATATTGAAAAGTCCTTGCATCCCTGGGATAAATCTCATTTGATCATGGTATATGATTCTTCTAATGTATTGCTGGATTCAGTGTGCTAATATTTTGTTGAGGATTTTTGCATATATGTTCACCAGTGATATTGACCTGTAATTTTCTTTTTTGTGTGATATCTTTGTCTGGTATTGGTATCAAGGTGATGATGGCCTCATAGAATGAATTTGGAAATGTTCCTTCCTCTCCATTATTTTGAAATAGTTTCAGAAGGATAGGTGTTAACTCTTTTCTAAATGTTTGCTAGAGTTCACCTGTGAAGCCATCTAGTCCTGAAATTTTGTTTGTTGGGAGCTTTTAAATTATTGATTCCACATCTTTACTGATAATTGGTCCATTCATATTTTCTATTTCTTCCTGGTTTAGTCTCAGGAGAGCGTACATTTCTAAGAACTTGTCTGTTTCTTCTAGATTGTCCATTTTACTGGCATACAGTTGTTCATAGTAATCTCTTAAGATCAGTTGTATTTCTGTGGTATCTGTCATAATTTCATTTCTGATTTTATTGATTGGGGCCCTCTCCCTTTTTCCTTTGATGACGCTAACTAGAGTTTATCAGTACTGTTTATCTTTTCAAAGAATTGGCTTTCAATTTCATTGATCTTTTCTGTTTTTTAGTCTCTACTTCATTTATTTCTTCTCTCATCTTTATGATTTCTTTCCTTATACTGACTTTGAATTTTTTTTTGTTTTTCTTACTCTAGTTCCTTTAGATGTAAGTTTAGATTGTTTATTTGAGATTTTTCTTGTTTCCTGAGGTAAGTTTATATTGCCATAAACTTCTTTCTTAGAACTGCTTTTGCTGTCTCTGATGGCTTTTGGATCACCATGTTTTCATTTGTCTCTAGGTATTTTTTTAATTTCTTCTTTGATTTCTTCAGTGATCCATCAATTGTTTAATAACATATTGTTTAAACTTCCATGTATTTGTGTTTTTGCAGTTTTTTTTTATAGTTGATTTCTACTCTCATAGTGTTATAGTTGGAAAAGATGCTTGATATTATTTCAATTTTCTTAAATTTACCAAGACTTGTTTTGAGGCCTAATGTGTGATCTATTCTTAAGAACATTCCACATGCATTTGTCTCTTGTAATAGTCTTTACTTTAAAGTCTATTTAGTCTGTTGTAAGTATTGCTACTCTGGTTTTCTTTTGATTTTTCCATTGCATGGAATACCTTTTCCTATCCCCTCCCTTTCAGTCTGTGTGTGTTTCTGATCTGAAGTGAGTTTCCTATAGGTAGCTTAGATGCAAGTCTTAGGTTTGTATACATTCAATCACTCTGTAACTTTTGGTTGGAGTGTTCCATTTACACTTAAGGTAAACATCAATATGCATGTTCTTATTGTCATTTTTCTGCTGTTTTTGGTTTGTTTTTGTAGGGGTTTATTCTCCTGTTTTCTTGTAATTTGATAACTATTTGATGACTATCTTTAGGGTTATATTTGGGTCTCTTTTTTTATGTATACTAATTATAGATTTTTCATTTGTGCTTACCATGAAATTTTTATGTAGCAGTGTATGCATATATGTGTGTGTATGTGTGTGTGTATATATATATATATATATATATATATATATATGGCTTCCCAGGTGGCACTGGTGGTAAAGAATCCATATATATATATATATATATGCAACCCCATAGACGGCAGCCCACCAGGCTCCGCTGTCCCTGGGATTCTCCAGGCAAGAACACTGGAGTGGGTTGCCATTTCCTTCTCCAATGCATGAAAGTGAAAAGTGAAAGTGAAGTCACTCGGTCATGTCCGACTCTTAGTGACCCAATGGACTGCAGCCTACCAGGCTCCTCGGTCCATGGGATTTTCCAGGCAAGAGTACTAGAGTGGGGTGCCATTGCCTTCTCCGATATATATATATATATATATATATATATATATATAATTGCTGTTTTTAATATCATATTTTGTATCTAATTGCTTTCTGTATCCCATGACTGCTTATTGTTGTTACAGATTATTTTTATTACTTGTGTCTTTTAACCACCCTAATAGCTTTGTGTGTGGATGATTTCCTACCTTTATTATATGTTCACCTTTATAGGTGAGCTTTTTATTTTGTAATTTTCTTATTTATAGTTGTGACCTTTTCTTTTTTACCTAGAGAAGTTCCTTTAACATTTGGTGTAAAGCTGGTTTTGGGGTGCTGAATTCTATGAGCTTTTACCTGTCTGTAAAGCTTTTGATTTCTCTATCAAATCTGAATGAGAGCCTTTCTAGGTAGAATATTCTTGGTTGTAGGTTTTTCCGTGTTATTTTTTGATTTTCCTCTGCTGTCCTCTGCTGTTTTAAACATTTTTCTTTATCTTTAATTGTTGTCATTATAATTACAATTTGTCTTGCTCTTTTCCTCTTTGTGTTCATCATGTATGGGACTTCTAGTCAAAGACACCAGCCTGTATATTCAAGGTGAGCAAATATTAAATTAGGTAACCCTAAGGAAATCCACTCTAAGACACAACATACTTAAAATTCTGGAAACTATAGGTATAGGAAAAAAAATCTTGAAAATGACCAGGAGAAAAGACACATTACTTATAAGAAACATAAATTTGAATTATAGCAGATTTCTCATCAGGAACTATGTAGGCACAACATTTTTCAAGTACTGAAAGAACTGTCAACAATGAATACCAAATTCAATGAAAGTATCTTTCAAGCAATGAAGGATAAAAGAAATTTAAGAAAATTTATTGTTATAAGACATTCTCTTAAATGATGGCTAAAGAAAGTTCTGTAAACAGAAAGGAAATGGTGAAAGAAAAATGTTTGGAATGTCAGAAAGGAAAGAACAACATTAACATGGGTAAAAATAGGAATGAATGTAAGAGACTATCTTACTTCTCATGAGTTTTTAAATCATATTTGATGATGGAATCAAAATTATAATGCAATCTGATGTTGTGCTCAAAATAGAAAAAAAACCACAAAAGATATATTTGTAAATGGGGAAGGTAAAGAACATAAAGTAAATTAAGTCTCCCACACTGCCCAATATACTGAAAAAACACTATATATATGAATCAAAGGAGAACGCTAAAAATTGTTAAGAAATCCATAAAAAGATATTAAAAGAGAAACAGAGGACTGAAAAATAAAAGAAACTAACAAATGAAGCATAAAAAAGTGTTAATTAGACTTTAGTCATAACGTTATCAATAATTACCTTAAATGTAAATAGTCTAAATACACTGATTAAAAGACAGAAATTGGTAGACTGGATAAAATTGTGATTCCAACAATATTCTGACCACAAGAAACTCAATTCAAATACAATAACTTAGGTAAATTGTAACTTAAAGGGTAGAATTAGATGGACCATGAAAATATTATTTTCTAAAAAGTAGGAGTGGCTATTTGAACATTAGCAAAGAAAATAAAAGTACTAAAGAGAGAGACATTACATAGCAACTAAAAAATTGACCTGCCATGAAGTCATAGCGACCCTAACTGTGCATGCACAAGACAACACAACCAAATTACATGAAGCAAAAAACGACTGGATCTTTACTTCCTTTCTTTAAATATTGGCAATGTTTATTCTTATGTTTACAAAGAAGGAACTAGGTCTTGCTGCCTGGAAATTTAAACTTATGCCCATTTGGAAATGAACAATAAAAAAAAGACAAAAGTATAATACCTCCAACCTCAATGATTTCATATATATATTTTTTAACTTCAGAAGGATCTTTTAGGAACCCATAATCTGATGTTCAGCAATTTCTTCATTCTACTACAATATCTTTTTTTTCTGTTAAATTTAAAGTTAAAACTCTGTAACTTTTAAATGTTAACAGTGATTTTGTTTTTCAGTTGATATTTATCTAGGTATTCAGTCATTGTTGATGGTAGAAGTTTGTTTTGTTTGATGAACAAAACAGATGAAAACACTAGGAGAGTTGTGTTCCAGTAGGAAGGGATAATAAGCTAAATTAACCGGGTGAAATAAGAGCAAGGTTAGTATGTAGATAATAATGCAAAGGAGAAAAAAAAAAAGTCAGGGATGAGAAATAAAAAATGAGAATCAAAGAGATGGGTTCAAGTTTTAGTTAGGACATCCTGGAAGACCTCCTGAGAAGAACTTTTTCTGTAGGTCTTTTTCTTGTTTTGTGTTTCCTGCCTAAAGAAGTTCCTTCAGCATCTGTAATAGAGCTGGTTTGGTGGTGCTATATTCTGCTTGTACGGAAAGCTTTTGATTTCTCCATTAAGTCTGAAGGAGAATCTTGCTGGGTAGAGTATTCTTGATGATAGGTTCTTCCCTTTCATCACTTTAAACATATCGTGCCATTCATTCTCTTCTGGCTTGTAGACTTTATGTTGAGAAATCAGCTAATAATCTGATGGGAGTTCCCTTGTGTGTTATTTGTCATTTTCCCCTTGTTGCTTTTAATATTTTATCTTTGTCTTTAATTTTTCTCAGTTTGATTACTATGTGTCTTGGTATGTTTATCCTTGGTTTTTTCCTGACTGGGACTCTCTGTGCTTCCTGGACTTGGTTGACTATTTCCTTCCCCATGTTCAGGAAGCTTTCAGCTATTATCTCTTCAATATTTTCTCAGGTCCTTTCTCTCTCTCTCTTCTCCTTCTGGGACCCCTATGTGAATGTTGGTGCATTTAATGTTGTCCCAGAGGTATCTTAGGCTGTCATCATTTTTTTGATTCTTTTTTCTATAGTTTGTTCTGTGGCAGTGATTTCCACCATTCTGCCCTCCTGGCCATTTATCTGATCTTCTGCCTCAGTAATTCTGCTATTGATTCCTTCTAGTGTATTATTCACCTCTGTTTGTTTGTTCTTTAGTTCTTGTAGATCTTTGGTAAACATTTCTTGCATCTTCTCCATTGTTTTCCTGAGATCCTGGATCATCTTCACTATCATTATTCTGAATTATTTTGGGGGAAAGTTGTCTATCTCCACTTCATTTAGTTGTTTTTCTGGGGAGTTGTCTTGTCCCTTCATCTGGCACATAAGTTTCTGCTTTTTAATCCTGTGTAACTTTCTGGAATGTGGTTTTTGTTCTAGCCACTGTGGGATTGTGGTTCTTCTGCTTCTTCTGTCTGCCCTCTGATAGAGGAGGCTAAAAGGCTGGTGTAAGCTTCCTGATTGGAGGGACTGGTGATAGGAAAAACTGGATCTTGCTCTGATGGGAAGGGCCTTGCTCAGTAAACTTTTAATCCAATTATTTGCTGATGAGTGGGGTTGTACTGTCTCCCTGTTAGTGGTTTGGCTTGAGGCAACCCAGCCCTGGGGTCTACAGGGTTCTATGGTAGGGTTAATGTTGACCTCCAAGAGGCCTTACACTGACAGGGACCTTCCAGGACCACTGCTTCCACTGCTCCAGTCCCTGTGGTGAGCCACTGCTAACCCACATCTCCACAGGAAACCCTCCAACACTAATAGGTAGTTTTGGTTCAATCTCCTGTGAGATCACTGCTCCTTTCCTTTGGGTCTTGGTGCATGCAAGATTTTGTGCCCTCCAAGACTGGAGTCCCTGTTTCCCCTAGTCCTGTGGAAGACCTATAATCAAATCCCACCGGCCTTCAAGGTCAAATTCTCTGGGGATTCCCAGTCCCTTTGTTGGATCCCCAGGGTATGAAGCCTGACATGGGGTTCAGAACCATCACAACAGTGGGAAATCTGGTATTATATTTCTCCAGTTTGTGGGTCATCCACCTGGTGGGTATGGGATTTGATTTTATCATGATTATGCCCCTACCATCTCATTGCAGCTTCTTCTTTGTCTTTGGACATGGTTTATCCCTTTTTGGTGGGTTTCAGCATCCTCCTGTCGATGGTTTTTCAACAGCTAGTTGCAATTTTGGTGTACTCATAGGAGAAGATGAGTGCACATCCTTCTACTCTACCATCTTGAACTGGAAGCAAAAAACTACTAGATCTTGAAAGAGCAATGGGAAAAGCTGGAATTACATCTGAGAACTTTAGCAAGTTTTACTCAGCAATTGATATGCTACTAGACAGGAAAACAGCATGAATACAGAAGAACTTGACAGTAAAACCAACCAACATAATCTAAATGACATTTATAAACCACTCCACTCAACAAGAGCAGAACAGACATCTTTTCAAGCACCTATAAGACAGTCACCAAAATAGACCATATACTGGGCCATAAAACAATCCTCAACAAATTTTTTAAGACTAATATCATATATAATGTGTTCTTTAAACAGAATGGAATCAAACAAGAAATCAATAAGAGAAAGACAAGAGAAAAATCTCTAAAGGCTTAAAAATGAAACAATACACTTCCAAATAATCCATGGGACAAGGAGAAAGTCTCAAAGGAAATTCAAAAATACATATAACTAAATAAAATAAAAGCACATCATATTCAAATTTGTAGGATGCAGCTAAAATAGTGCTTACAGCAAAATTTGTAGTATTGGAAATATAGTGCCCATCAGTGGATAAATGGGTAAAAAAAAAAAAAAAGAGGCAGAATACATATATATATATATATATATATATATATATATATATATAATGGAATATTATTCAGCCATGAGAGAGAAGGATATCCTGCCATTTGTGACAACATGGATGGAAATTGAGGGTGTGATGCTAAGTGAGATAAATCAGACAAAGAAAAATACATACTGTATGATATCATTTACATGTATAATCTAAGAAAAATCAAACTCATAAAAACAGAGAGTAAAATGATAGCTACCAGGGACAGTGGGTGGGGGATAAGATAGTTTCTGTTTAAGGGTACAAATTTGTAATGAATTAGTGCTATAAATAAGCCCTGGAAATCTAATGCACAGTGTAGTGAACATAGACAATGCTGTATATAATACGATTGTATAGCACAGGGAACTCTGCTCAGTATTATGAAAGTGAAAGTGAAAGTTGCTCAGTCTTGTCTGACTCTTTGCAACCCCATGGACCATACAGTCCATGGAATTCTCCAGGTCAGAATATAGGAGAGGGTAGCCTTTCCTTCTCCAGAGGATCTTGCCAACCCAGGGATTGAACCCAGGTCTCCCACATTGCAGGCAGATTCTTTACCAGCTGAGCCACAAGGGAAGCCCAAGAATACTGGAGTGAGTAGCCTATCCCTTCGCCAGTGGATCTTCCTGACCTAGGAATCGAATTGGGGTCTCCTGCATTGCAGGTGGATTCTTTACCAACTAAGCTATCAGGGAAGCCTGCTCAATATTATGTAACAACCTAAATGGGAAAGAATTTGAAAAAGAATAGATACATGTATATGTATAATGAATCACTTTGCTCTACACCTGAAACCAACACAACCTTGTTAATCAACTAAGCTCCAATATAAAATAAAAGTTTTAAAAAATAAAATAAAATATATTTTATTATATTAAAGAAAATGACCTGAGGCAAAAGACCTATATTATGAAAAATATAAGGCACTGATGAAAGATATCAAAGGTGACACTAATAGATGGAAAGATATATCATGTCCTTGGATTGGAATAATTAATATTGTCAAAATTACTATACTACTCAAGGTAACCTACAGATTCAATGCAATCCCTATCAAATTACCAATGGCATTTTTCACAGAACTAGAACAACAAAAATTTTTAATTTGTATGGAAACACAAAAGACCCTGAATACCCAAAGCAACCTTGAGAAATTAAAATAGAACTAGGGGAATCAGGCTCCCTGAGTTCAGGTTATACTCTGAAGCTACAGTCATCAAAACAGTATGGTACTGGCACAAAGACAGAAATATGGATCAATGGAATAGAATGGAAAACCCAGAGCTAAACCCATGCACCTAAGGTCAATTAATCTACAACAAAGGAGAAAAAAACTATACAATGGAGAAAAGTCAGTCTCTTCCATAAACATTGTTGGGAACACTAGACAGCTACATTCAAAAGAATGAAATTAGAACATTCTTTAACATCATACACAAAAATAAACTTAAAATGGATTAAAGACCTCAGAGTAAGACTCAATAGTATAAAACTCTTAGAGGAAAACATAGGCAAAACACACTTTGACATAAATCACAGCAATATCTTTTTTGATCTATCTCCTAGAGTAATGGAAATAAAAACAAAAATAAACAAATTGGACCTAGTTAAACTCAAAAGCATTTGCACAGCAAAGGAAACCATACACAAAATTAAAAGACAACCCACAGAATGAGGGAAAATACTTGCAAATGATGTGAACAACAAGGGATTAATCTCCAAAATAAGCTCATGCAGCTCAACATTGAAAAAGCAAACAACCCAATCAAACAATGAGCCGAGAACCTAAAAAAATATTTCTCCAAAGAACACATATAGATGGCCAACAAGCACATGAAAAGGTGCTCACTGTCACTAATTATTAGAGAAATGCAAATCAAAACTACAATAAGGTACCACCTGACACTGGTCAGAATGGCCATCGTTTAAAAGTCTACAAATAACAAATACTAGAGGTTGTGTAGAGAGAAGGGAACCATCCCTCTTACACTGTTGGTGGGAATGTAAATTGGTACAGCAACTATGGAGAACAGTACGGAGGTTCCTTTAAATGCTAAAAATAGAGCTACCATATGATAGCTCCTGGAGAAATCCCAGGAGCTGGAGAAAACCATGGTTCAAAAGGATATATGCATTGCAATGTTTATGGCAACACTGTTTACAATGTCATGGAAGCAACCTAAATGTCTATGGATAGATGAGTGGATAAAGAAGATGCGGTACACAAACAACACATGCTGGAGAGGGTGTGGAGAGAAGGGAACCCTCCTACAGTGTTGGTGGGAATATAAACTTGTATGACCCCATGTTGAACGGTATGGAGGTTCCTTAAAAACTAAAAATAGAACTACCATATGACCCTGCAATCTGACTCCTAGGCATATATCTGGAGAAAAACATAATCCAAAAGGTTACATGCACCATAATGATTACTGCAACACTGTTTACAATAGCCAAGACATGGAAACAACCTAAATGTCCATCAACAGAGGAATGGACAAAAATTTGTTACATAGATACAATAAAATATTGCTGTTGTTGTTCAGTTGCTAAGTTGTGTCCAGCTCTTTGCTCTCTCCTGGGCTGCAGTACACCAAGCTTCCCTGTCACTGTCTCCCAAAGTTTGCTCAGATTCAAGTCCATTGAGTCGGTGATGCTATCTAACCATTACACAGCCATTAAAAAGAATTAAATAATTCCATTTGCAGCTATATGGATGGACCTAGAGAGTGTCATAGTAAGTAAGTCAGAGAAGGAGAAATATGGCATGACATCCCTTATATGTGGAATTTAAAAAGAAATTATACAAATGAACTTACTTACAAAACAGAAAGAGACTCACAGACTTAGGAAACTAACTTACGATTGCCAGAGGGAAAGGTTAGGGACCTTGGGAAAGTCATGTACACACTGCTGTATTTAAAATGGGTAACCAAAAAGGACCTATTGTATAGCATATGGAATTCTGCTCAATGTTATGTGCCAGCCTTGATGGGAAGGGGAGGGGGGCTTACAGGAGAATGGATACTTGTATATGTATGGCTGAGTCCTTCACTCTTCTCCTGAGACTACCACTACATTTTTAATCAGCTATATCTCAATACCGGAGAAGGCAATGGCACCCCACTACAGTACTCTTGCTTGGAAAATCCCATGGACGGAGGAGCCTGGTAGGCTGCAATCCGTGGGGTCGCTAAGAGTCGGACACGACTGAGCGACTTCACTTTCACTTTTCACTTTCATGCATTGGAGAAGGAAATGGCAACCCAGTCCAGTGTTCTTGCCTGGAGAATCCCAGGGATGGGGGAGTCTGGTGGGCTGCCATCTATGGGGTCGCACAGAGTCGGACATGACTGAAGTGACTTAGCATAGCATAGCATAGCATACCTCAATACAAAATAAAAAGTTTAAAGTTTGTATTAAAAAAATGTGGTATGTATACACCATGGACTATTACTCAGTGATTAAAAAAGAATGAAACAATGCCATTTGCAGCAATATGGATAGACCTGGAAACTACCATACTAAGTGAAGTAAGTCAGACAAAGTAAGACAAATATATGATATTGCTTATATGTGGAATACAAAAAATGATACAAATGAATTTATTTACAGAACAGAAATAGGCACATAGATTTAAAAAACAAACTCTGGTTACCAAAGGGGAAAAGTGGTGGGGAGGGATAAATTGGGAGTTTGAGACTGATATACACACTACTATATTTAAAATAGATAACCAACAAGGACCTACTCTATAGCACAAGGAACTTTGCTCAGTATTTTGTAATAATCTAAATGGGGAAAGAATTTGAAAATGAATAGATACAGGTATATATGTATACATGTATATATGTATATTCTAGGGCTCCCCTATAATGAAGCAGATATGTCTCAGATGGTAAAGAATCTGCCTACAATGCAGGAGATCTGAGTTCAGTCCCTGGGTTGGAAAGATCTCCTGGAGAAGGAAATGGCAACACACTCCAGTATTCTTGCCTGAAGAATTCCATGGATAAAGGAGCCTGGTGGGTTACAGTCCTTGGGGTCGCAGAGATTGACACAGCTGAGCGACTAAAACAAACACACACATAGGTCTTTCCAGGTGGCACTAGTGGTAAAGAACCTGCCTGCCAACGTAGGAGACGTAAGAGATGTGGGTTCAATTCCTGGGTCAGAGAGATCCCCTGGAGGAGGGCACAGCAACCCACTCCAGTATTCTTGCCTGTAGAATCCATGGATGAGGAGCCTGGCAAGCTATAGTCCATAGTGTTGCAAAGAGTCAGACATGACTGATTGACTTAGTGTGCACACAAGCACGTATATTATAAATATAGTAAATAATGTTTATAAGAAAAAATTTTAATAGTTAAAATTCAGTTAATAAAAAAAAAACTGAAAGCCTGTTAGGAAGCTGATCCCAAGGAAAACATTAGAATCTGCTCAATCAGGCTGATCATCATTGTGGTCACTAAGAAGACAATCATGGGGACTTGTTCACAAATCTCTGCTGCTGCTGCTGCTGCTGCTGCTGCTGCTAAGTTGCTTCAGTCGTGTCGGACTCTGTGCGACCCCATAGATGGTAGGCCGCCAGGCTCCCCCGTCCCTGGGATTCTCCAGGCAAGAACACTGGAGTGGGTTGCCATTTCCTTCTCCAAGGCAAGAAAGTGAAAAGTGAAAATGAAGTCGCTCAGTCGTGTCCAACTCTTCCACGAGCCCATGGACTGTAGCCTACCAGGCTCCTCCATCCATGGGATTTTCCAGGCAAGAGTACTGGAGTGGGTTGCCATTTCCTCCTCCAACTATCTCCCAGCGTTTGCTCAAATTCATATTCATTGAGTTCATGATGTTATCTAATCATCTTATTCTCTGCCATCTTATTCATCTTACACCTTCAATGTTTCCCAGCCTCAGAGTCTTTTCCAGTGAATTGGCTCTTAACATCAGGCAGCCAAAGTATTGGAGCTTCAACTTCAGGATCAATCCTTCCAATGACTACTCAGGGTTGATTTCCTTTAGGATTGACTACTTTGATCTCCTTGCAGTCCATGGGACTCTCAAGAGTCTTCCCCAGCACCACAATTTGAAAGTGTCGATTCTTCAGCACTCAGCCTTCTTTAGGGTCCAACCTTCATATCTGTACATGACTCCTGGGAAAACCATAGTTTTGACCATACAGACCTTTGCAGGCAAAGTGATATCTTTGCTTTTCAATGTATTGTCTTAGTTTGCTTTCCTTCCAAGTAGCAAATATCTTTTAATTTCGTGGCTGCAGTCATTGTCCACAGTGATTTTGGAGTCCAAGAAAACAAAATCTGTCACTGGCTCCACGTTTTCCCCTTCTATTTGCCATGTAGTGATGAGATCAGATGCCATGATCTTAGTTTTTTGAATGTTGAGTTTCAAACCAGCTTTTTCACTCTCCTCTTTCACCCTCATCTGGAGGCTCTTTACAGCTTATCTCTAGAACTTATTTAAATTGCATAACTCAAAACTTTACCTCTGTTGAATAGAAACTCATTTCTCCCCACCCCACCCCTGGCAGCCTCCATTCTCTGAGTCTATGAATCTATTAGACATGTCATGAGAGTAGAATCATGAAGTATTTGTCCTTTTGTGACTGGCTTCTTTTGTAGCATAATGTCCTAAAGGTTCATCCATGTTGTCACATGTGGTAAGATTTCCCTCTTAATTTTTAGCCAACATTGATTTGTTTATTCTCTATTTCATTTATCTCTGCTCTAGTTTTATTATTTCCTTCCTCTACTAACTTAGGAGGGCAGAAACCAAAAGGAAGAAAGAATTCAAACTTGAAGCCTGGGAAAAGGAGACCTCAAGCACAGTAAGTAAAAAATAAATAAATAAATAATGAAAAAGCAGAGAAATACTACACAAATGAAGGAACAAACTAGAAACACGGAATTCCAAATAAATGAGGAAATAGGCAAACTACCTGAAAAAGAATTCAGAATAATGATAGTAAAGGTTATCAAAAACCTTGAAAACAAAATGAAGAAAATACAAGAATCAATTAACAAAGACCTAGAAAAATTAAGGAATAAATATACGAAGACAAACAACACAATTACTGAAATTAAAAATACTCTAGAAAGAATCAATAGCAGAATATCTGAAGCAGAAGAACTAATCAGTAAGCTGGAAGATAAAATAGTGGAAATAACTTCTGAAGAAAAGAATAAAGTAAAAAGAATGAAAAGAACTGAGGATAGCCTCAGAGACCTCTGGGACAATATCAAGTGCGCCAACATTAGAATTATAGGGGTCCTAGAATAAAAGAGGAAAAGAAAGGGTGTGAGAAATTTTTTGAAGAGATTATAGTTGAAAATTTCCCCAACATGAAAAAGGAAACAGTCAATCAGGTCCAAGAGGCACAGAGAGTCCCATACAGGATAAACCCAAGGAGAAACATGCCAAGACACATACTAATCAAACTGACAAAGACTGAACACAAAGAAAGAATATTAAAAGCAGCAAGGGAGAAGCAACAAGTATCATACAAGGGAAACTCCATATGCTTAACAGCTGATCTTTCAGCAGAAACTCTGAAGGCCAGAAGGGAATGGCAGGATATATATAAAGTACTGAAAGGGAAAAAATCTACAACCAAGATTACTGTACCCAACAAGGATCTCATTCAAAATTGATGGAGAAATAAAAAGCTCTTCAGACAAGCAGAAGTTAAGAGAATTCAGTACCACCAAACCAGCTTTACAACAAATGTTAAAAGGACTTTTATAGTCAAGATATACAAGAGAGGGGAAAAGATCTACAAAATCAACCCAAAACAATTAAGAAAATGGCAATAAGAACATATATATCAATAATTACTTTAAATGTAAATGGATTAAATGCTCCAACCAAAAGACACAGACTGGCTGAATGGATTCAAAAACAAGACCCATTTATATACTGTCTACAAGAAACCCACTTCAGACCTCAAGACACATATAGACTGAAAGTGAGAGGATGGAAAAATATATTCCATGCATATGGGAAGCAAAAGAAAGCTAGAGTAGCAATCTTCATTCAGACAAAATAGACCTTAAAATAAAGAAGATTACAAGAGATAAGGAAGGACACTACATAATGATCAAGGGATCAATCCAGGAGGAAGACATAACAATTGTAAATGTCTACGCACCCAACATAGGAGCACCTCAATACATAAGACAAACACTAACAGACATAAAAGGAGAAATTGACAGTAACACAATAATAGTAGGAGACTTTAACACCCCACTCACACCAATGGACAGATCATCAAAACAGAAAATTAATAAGGAAACACAAGTCTTAAATGATATATTAGATGAGATGGATCTCATTGATATCTTCAGGACATTCCATCCAAATGCAGACAAATACACCTTCTTCTCAAGTGCACATGGAACATTCTCCAGGATAGACCACATCTTGAGTCACAAATCAAACCTCAGTAAATTTAAGAAAATCGAAATCATATCAAACATCTTTTCCAACCACAATGCTATGAGACTAGATACCAATTACAAGAAAGAAACTGTAGCAAATACAAATACATGGAGATGAAACAACACAATTCTAAATAACCAACAGTTTACTGAAGAAATCAAAAGGGAAATAAACAATTTCTAGAAACAAATGACAATGAAAACATGACAACTCAAAATCTATGGGATGCAGCAAAAGCAGTCCTAATAGGGAAGTTTATAGCAATACAATCCTACCTCAAGAAACAAGAAAAACATTGAATTGACAACCTAACTTTACACCTAAAACAACTGGGAAAAGAAGAACAAAAAAAATTAGTAGAAGGAAAGAAATTATAAAGATCTGAGCAGAAATAAGTGAAAAAGAAATGAAAGAAACAATAGAAAATATTAATAAAACTAAAAGCTTGTTCTTTGAGAAGATAAACAAAATTGACAAGCCTTTAGCCAGACTCATCATGAAAAAAAGAGAGAAGAATCAAATCAGCAAAATTAGAAATGAAAAAGGAGATGTTACAACAGACAATGAAGAAATACAAAAGATTATAAGAGACAATTATGAACAACTATATGGCAATAAAATGGATAACCTGGAAGAAATGGACAGATTCTCAGAAAAGTTCAATCTTCCAAGACTGAACCAGGAAGAAATAGAAATTATGACCAACCCAATAACAAGCTCTGAAATTGAAGCTGTGATCAAAAATCTCCCAAAAAACAAAAGCCCAGAACCAGATGGCTTCACAGGAGAATTCTACCAGACATTTGGACAAGAGCTAATGCCCATCCTTCTAAAACTCTTTCAAAAAACTGCAGAGGAAGGAACACTTCCAAACTCATTTTATGAGGCCACCATCACCCTGATACCAAAACCAGACAAAGACAACACAAAAAAATAAAACTACAGGCCAATATCACTGATGAACATAGATGCAAAAATCCTCAAAAAAAATTTAACAAACAGAATTCAGTAATATATCAAAAAACTAAAACACCATGGCCAAGTTGGATTTATTCCAGGAATTCAAGGGTTCTCCAATATATGCAAATCAATCAATGTGATACACCATATTAACAAATTGAAAGATAAAAACCACATGATAATTTCAATAGATGCAGAAAAAGCCTCTGACAAAATTCGGCACCTATTTATGATTAAAACTTCAAAAAATGGGCATAGAAGGAACCTACCTCAACATAGTAAAGGCCATACATGATAAGCCTATAGCAAACATTATTCTCAATGGTGAAAAACTGAAAGCATTCTCCTTAAGACCAGGAAAAAGACAAGGGTGTCCACTTTAACCACTATTATTCAACATAGTTCTGGATAGCTATAGCAATCAGAGAAGAAAAAGAAATAAAAGGAATCCAGATCAGAAAAGAAGAAGTAAAGCTTTCACTGTTTGCAGATGAAATGACACTATACATAGAAAGCCCTAAAGATAGTATCAGAAAATTATTAAAGCTAATCAGTGAATTTAGCAAATTTGCAGGGTACAAAATCTATACATAGAAATCACTTGCATTTCTATATAGTAACAATGAAAAATTAGAAGGAGAAATTAAGGAATCAATCCCATTCACCATTGCAACAAAAAGAATTAAATAAGAATAAACTTAACTAAGGAGACAAAATAACTGTACAGAGAAAACACTGATGAAAAAAATCAAAGATAACATAAGCAGATGGAGAGACATTCCATGTTCCTGGGTGGGAAGAATCAATATTGTAAAAATGACTATACTACCAAATGCAATCAACAGATTCAATGCAATTCCTATCAAATTACCAATGGCATTTTTCACAGAACTTGAACAAAAATTTCACAACTCATATGGAAATACCAAAGACCCTGAATAGCCAAAGCAGTCTTGAGAAAGAAGAATGTAGCTGGAGGAATCAACCTTCCTGACTTCAGACTATATTACAAAGCTACAGTCATCAAGACAGTATGGTACTGGCACAAAAACAGAAATATAGACCAATGGAACAAGATAGAAAGCCAAGAAATAAATCTATGCATCTATGGGTACTTTATTGTTGACAAAAGAGGAAAGAATATACAATGGGGCAAAGACAGCCTCTTCAATAAATGGTGCTGGGAAAACTGGACAACTACATGTAAAAGAATGAAATTAGAACACTTCCTAACACCATACACAAAGATAAACTCAAAATGGATTAAAGACCTAAATGTAAGACCAGAAACTATAAAACTCTTAGAGGAAAACATAGGCAGAACACTTGAGGACATAAATCAAAGCAAGATCCTCTATGACCCAACCTCCTAGAGTAATGGAAATAAAAACAAAAGTAAACAAGTGGGACCTGATTAAAATTAAAGGCTTTTGCACAACAAAGGAAACTATCAGTTCAGTTCAGTCACTCAGTCGTGTCCGACTCTTTGTGACCCCATGAATCGCAGCACGCCAGACCTCCCTGTCTATCATCAACTCCTGGAGTTTACCCAAACTCATGTCCATCGAGTTGGTAATGCCATCCAGCCATCTCATCCTCTGTTGTCCCCTTCTCCTTCTGCCCACAATCCCTCCCAGCATCAGAGTCTTTTCCAGTGAGTCAACTCTTTACATGAGGTGGCCAAAGTATTGCAGTTTCAGCCTCAGTATCAGTCCTTCCAATGAATACCCAAGACTGATCTCCTTTAGGATGGACTGGTTGGATCTCCTTGCAGTCCAAGGGACTCTCAAGAGTCTTTTCCAACACCACAATTCAAAAGCATCAATTTTTTGAAAGGCGGTCAGCTTTCTTCACAGTCCAACTCTCACATCCATACATGACCACAGGAAAAACAATAGCCTTGACTAAACGGACTTTTGTTGGCAAAGTAATGTCTCTGCTTTTCAATATGCTATCTAGGTTGGTCATAACTTTCCTTCCAAGGAGTAAGCGTCTTTTAATTTCATGGCTGCAGTCACCATCTGCAGTGATTTTGGAGCCCCCCCAAAATAAAGTCTGACACTGTTTCCACTGTTTCCCTATCTATTTCCCATGAAGTGATGGGACCAGATGCCATGATCTTAGTTTTCTGAATGTTGAGTTTTGAGCCAACTTTTTCACTCTCCACTTTCACTTTCATCAAGAGGCTTTTGAGTTCCTCTTCCCTTTCTGCCTTAAGGGTTGTGTCATCTGCATATCTGAGGTTATTGATATTTCTTCCGGCCATCTTGATCCCAGCTTGTGCTTCCTCCAGCCCAGTGTTTCTCATGATGTACTCTGCATAGAAGTTAAATAAGCAAGGTGACAATATACAGCCTTGACGTACTCCTTTTCCTATTTGGAACCAGTCTGTTGTTCCATGTCCAGTTCTAACTGTTGCTTCCTGACCTGCATATAGGTATCTCAAGAGGCAGGTGAGGTTCTCTGGTATTCCCATCTCTTTCAGAAGTTTCCACAGTTTACTGTGATCCACACAGTCAAAGGCTTTGGTATAGTCAATAAAGCAGAAACAGATGTTTTTCTGGAACTCTCTTCCTTTTTCCATGATCCAGTGGGTGCTGGCAATTTAATCTCTGGTTCCTCTGCCTTTTCTATAACCAGCTTGAACATCAGGAAGTTCACGGTTCACATATTGCTGAAGCCTGGCTTGGAGAATTTTGAGCATTACTTTACTAGTGTGTGAGATGAGTGCAATTCTGAGGTAGCTTGACCATTCTTTGGCATTGCCTTTCTTTGGGATTGGAGTGAAAACTGACCTTTTTCAGTCCTGTGGCCACTGTTTTGTTTCCAAATTTGCTGGCATATTGAGTGCAGCACTTTCACAGCATAAGCAAGGTGAAAAGACAACCCTCAGTATAGGAGAAAATAATAGCAAATGAAACAACTGACAAAGGATTAATTTCCAAAATATACAAGCAGCTCATAACAAGTTAATGCTAGAAAAACAAACAACCCAATCAAAAAATGGGCAAAAGACCTAAACAGACATTTCTGCGAAGAAGACATACAGATGGCTAACAAACACATGAAAAGATGTTCAGTGTCACTCATTATTAAAGAAATGCAAATCAAAACTACAATGAGATATCACCTGACACCGGTCAGAATGGCCGTCATCAAAAAGTCTACAAACAATAAATGCTGGCAAGGGTGTGGAAAAAAAGGAATGCTCTTGCACTGTTGGTGGGAATGTGAATTGATACAGCCACTGTGGAAAACAGTATGGAGATTCCTTAAAAAACTAGCAATAAAACCACCATATGACCCAGCAATCCCACTCCTAGGCATATACCCTGAGGAAACCAAAACTGAAAAAGACACATGTATCCCATTGTTCATTGCAGCACTATTTACAATAGCTAGAACATGGAAGCAACCTAGAGGCCCATCGACAAATGAATGGATAAAGCAGTTGTGGTACATATACACTATGGAATATTATTCAGCCATAAAAAGGAATGCATTTGAGTCAGTGCTGATGAGGGGAATGACCCTAGAACCTATTACACAGAGTGAAGTGAGTTAGAGAAAGATAAATATCATATTCTAACACATATATACAGAATCTAGAAAAATGGCACTGAAGAATTTATTTACAGGGCAGCAATGGAGACACAGACAGAGAATAGACTTATGAACATGGTGAGAGGGGAGGAGAGGGCGAGATATATGGAAAGAGTAGCATGGAAACTTACATTACCATATGTAAAATAGATAGGCAATGGGAATTTGCTCTATGGCTCAGGAAACTCAAACAGGGGCTCTGTATCAATCTAGAGGGGTGGGATGGGGCAGGAGATGGGAGGGAGGTTCAAATGGGAGGGGATATATGTATACCTATGGCTGATTCATGTTGAGGTTTGACAGAAAACAACAAAATTCTGTAAAGCAATTATCCTTCAATAAAAATAAATTAATTAAAAAGGGAAAAAATGTTTTTAAAAGAAATGAACAAGCCAAACTCACTATTTGTAGATCATGTGATTTTATATATAGAAATCCTAAAAAAAAACCATCAATAAACTAGTAGAACTAATAATTTAAGTAATACTGGGAGATACAAAAATGATACACATGAATTGGTTGCATTTCTGTGCACTAATAATGACCTGTAAGAAAGAGAAATTTAGAAAAAGAAAACAATCCCATTTACAAGTGCATCAAAACTAATTAAATACCTAGGAATAAACTAAATTAAGAAAATGAAAGATCTATAGTCTGAAAACCTTAAGACCCTGATGAAAGAAACTGAAGACAACACAAATTAAAGGAAAGATATACCATGCTCATAGCTTGGAAGAATTATTGTTAAAATGTCCATACTACCCGAAGCCACGTACAGATTCAATGCAATCCCTGTCAAAATAACAGTGATATTTTTGTAAAGAACTGGAATAAATAATCCTAAAATTTTTATGGAATCATGAAAGACCCCAAATCACCAAAACAATTTCAAGGGGAAAGAACAAAACTGGAGGTATCATGCGCCCTGATTTTGAACTATGCTGCAAAGCTATAATAATTTAAAACTGCATGATACTGACACAAAAATAGACAATGGAATAGAACAGAGAGCCCAGAAACAAATCCACACTTGTACGGCCAATTAGTTTATGGCAAAGGGACAAGAATAAAAAGTGAGGAAAAGAGAGTCACTTCAATAAATGATGTTGGGAAAGCTAGACACAGTTTAATGCAAAAGAATGAAAGTGGGTCACTTTCTTATACCATATACAAAAATAAACCCAAAATGGATTAAAGATCTAAACATAAGACCTGACACCATAAAACTCCTAGAAGAAAACCTTGGCAGTACTGTCTTTGACCTTGATCTTAGCAAAGTATTTTTTTTGGATCTGTCTCCTCAGGCAAAGGCAACAAAAGCAAAAGTAAACAAATGGGACTACATCAACCTAAAAGTCAGATCATTATGTTGTACTTGAAACTAATATAATATTGTATGTCATCCGTAAGTGTTAGTGCTCAGTCACATCTGACTCTTTGCAACCCTCAAGACTGTAGCCCACCAGGCTCCTTTGTCCATGCCATTTTCCAGGCAAGAATACTGGAGTGGATTACTATTTCCTCCTTCAGGGATCTTCCTGATCCAACCCATTTCCCTACATCTATTGCATTGCCAGGAAAATTCGTTATCACTGAGCCACCTGGGAATCCCCTGTATGTCATTTATTCTTCAATAAGACCAACAACAATGAATACTGTAATTCTAGTCAGATCAATTAAGCAAGAAAAGGAAATAAATGTTATCCAAATAGGAAAGGAAGAAGTAAAATTATTTCTGTTCAAATATGACATGATATTATATGTAGAAAACACTAAAGAATCTACACACACATGCAGCTATCAGAGCTAATACATGAATTCAATAAATTTGCATGATACCCAATCAATAGGTTCAAATCAGTTGCATTTCTATACAGTAACAATGAAAATGGAATTAAAATAATCCTATTTACAATAGCATCAAGAAAGAATAAAATACTCAGGAATAAATTTGCCAAAGTGACTAGAGATCTCTTCAAGAAAATTAGAGACACCAAGGGAACATTTCATGCAAAGATGGGCTCAACAAAGGACACAAATGGTATGGACCTAACAGAAGCAGAAGATATTAAGAAGAGATGGCAAGAATACACTGAAGAATTGTACAAAAAAGATCTTCACGACCCAGATAATCACGATGGTGTGATCACTCACCTAGAGGCAGACATCCTGGAATGTGAAGTCAAGTGGGCCTTAGAAAGCATCACTACGAACAAAGCTAGTGGAGGTGATGGAATTCCAGTTGAGCTATTTCAAATCCTGAAAGATGATACTGTGAAAGTGTTGCACTCAATATGCCAGCAAATTTGGAAAACTCAGCAGTGGCCACAGGACTGGAAAAGGTCAGTTTTCATTCCAATCCCAAAGAAAGGCAATGCCAAAGAATGCTCAAACTACCACACAATTGCACTCATCTCACACGCTAGTAAAGTAATGCTCAAAATTCTCCAAGCCAGGCTTCAGCAATATGTGAACCGTGAACTTTCTGATGTTCAAGCTGGATTTAGAAAAGGTAGAGGAACCAGAGATCAAATTGCCAACATCCGCTGGATCATGGAAAAAGCAAGAGAGTTCCAGAAAAACATGTATTTCTGCTTTATTGATTATGCCAAAGCCTTTGACTGTGTGGATCACAATAAGCTGTGGAAACTTCTGAAAGAGATGGGAATACCAGACCACCCGACCTGCCTCTTGAGAAATCTGTATCAGGTCAGAAAGCAACAGTTAGAACTGGATGTGGAACAACAGACTGGTTCCAAATAGGAACAGGAGTACATCAAGGTTATATATTGTCACCTTGCTTATTTAACTTCTATGCAGAGTACATCATGAGAAACGCTGGGCTGGAAGAAGCACAAGCTGGGATCAAGATGGCCGGAAGAAATATCAATAACCTCAGATATGCAGATGACACAACCCTTAAGGCAGAAAGGGGAGAGGAACTCAAAAGCCTCTTGATGAAAGTGAAAGAGGAGAGTGCAAAAGTTGGCTCAAAACTCAACATTCAGAAAACTAAGATCATGGCATCTGGTCCCATCACTTCATGGGAAATAGATGGGGAAACAGTGGAAACAGTGTCAGACTTTATTTTGGGGGGCTCAAAAATCACTACAGATGGTGATTGCAGCCATGAAATTAAAAGACGCTTACTCCTTGGAAGGGAAGTTATGACCAACGTAGATAGCATATTCAAAAGCAGAGACATGACTTTGCCAACAAAGGTCCATCTAGTCAAGGCTATGGTTTTTCCTGTGGTCATGTATGGATGTGAGAGTTGGACTGTGAAGAAAGCTGAGCACCGAAGAATTGATGCTTTTGAACTGTGGTGTTAGAGAAGACTCTTGAAAGTCCCTTGGACTGCAAGGAGATCCAACCAGTCCATTCTAAAGGAGATCAGTCCTGGGTGTTCTTTTGAAGGACTCATGCTAAAGCTGAAACTCCAGTACTTTGGCCACCTCATGCAAAGAGTTGACTCATTGGCAAAGACTCTGATGCTGGGAGGGATTGTGGGCAGGAGGAGAAGGGGACGACAGAGGATGAGATGGCTGGATGGCATCACCGACTCGATGGACGTGAGTCTGAGTGAACTCCGGGAGTTGGTGATGGACAGGGAGGCCTGGTGTGCTGCGATTCATTGGGTCGCAAAGAATCGGACATGACTGAGCGACTGAATTGACTGACTGACCAAAGGCTTATACATTGAAAACTACAAAACATTGCTGAAAGAGATTAAAGAAGACATAGAGCTAAAGATATCCTGTGTTCATGAATTGGAAGATTTAATATTGTCTAGATCATAATGCTGCGAAAAGTGACCTACAAATTTAATGCAATCTTTATAAAAAATATCTACAGCATTTTTTGTAGACACTGAATAACTGTCTCTAAAATGTATATGGAATCTTAAATAACACAAATAGCCAGGGGAATACTGAAAAAGAAGAGCAAAGTTGGAGGATTCGTACTTTCTAATTTCAAATTTTACTTTTAAAAAAACACAATAATCAAAACAGTGTGATCTGGGCTTCCCTGGTGTTCAGTGGTAAAGAATCCACCTGCCGATGCAGGAGACACTGATTCAGTCCCTGCATCGGGAAGATCCCACATGTCTTGAAACAACTAAGCCTGTGTGCCACAACTATCGTGCCTGTGCTCTAAAACCCGTGCTCTGCAAGTGACTTCAAGAGAAGTCACTGCACTGAGAAGCCCATGCACCGCTAGAGAGTAGCCCCCATTCTCTGTAACCAGAGAAAAGCCCAAGCAGCAATAAAAACCATGCATAGCCAATAAATAAAAAAATATTTTTTTAAAATAATGTTATCTGGCATGATGGACATATAGACCAATGGAATAGAATGAATACCAGAGAAATAAACCCTCATATATGTGATTAAATGATTTTCAACAAAGTTGCCAAGAACATTCAGTGGAACAAAGTTTCTTCAACAAGTGGTACTGGGAAAACTACATATCCACATGAAAAATAATGAAATTTACCTTTACTTTATCCCATATACAAAAATTATCTCAACATGTATCAAGACCTAAACATAAGCATTAAAATTATAGAAATCATAGTGAGAAAAATAGGGAATAATCTTCACAACATTGGATTTATCAACGATTCCTTAGTTTTGACACCACAAACATAGACAACAAAAGAGAATAACACTGAAACATATACATTACCATATGTAAAATAGATAGCCAGTGGGAGTTTGATGTAAGATGCAGGGAACCCAAAGCCAGTACTCTGTGACAACCTAGAAAGGTGGGATGAGGGGAAAGTGGGAGGCGGGTTCAAGAGGGAGGGACATATGTATACCTAATGCTGATTCACGTTGATGTATGGTAAAAACCATCACAATATTGTAAAAATAACTATCCTCTAATTAAAAAAACAAAATATAAGAACAGAAAAGTAGATGAATCAGATTCATGAAAATTAAAAATTTTTGTACATCAAAGATCACAACCAGGAGAGTGAAAAGACAACCCAGAAAACAGGAGAAGATATTTTCAAATCAGATATCCGATCAAGGATTAATATTTAAAATATAAAAACAACTCCTACCACTCAATAACAAAAAAACATAAAGCAAAAATAACAAGTGTTGATAGGATGTGAAAATCGCAAATATTACACATTATTGATAGGAATGTAAAATGGTCCAGTACTGGAAAACAGTATGGCAGTTCTTCAGAAAGATAAACATAGAATTACCGTATGATGCTGGAGAAGGAAATGGCAACCCATTCCAATATTCTTGCCTGGAGAATCCCATGGACAGAGAATCCTAAATGGCTACAGTCCATGGGTTCGCAAGAGTTAGACACGACTTAGCAACTAAACCACCAGCACCACCATATGGTGCAACATTCCCACTTCTAAGCATATACCCAGAAGAACTGAAAGCAAAGACTCAGACATTGTACACCCATGTTCATAGAAGCATTATTCACAATAGCACAAAGGTAGAAACAACCCAAGTGTTCACCAACAGATGAATGGATAAACAAATGTGATATGTACATACAATGGAATATCATTCAGCCATTAAAGGAATGAAATCCTAATAACGCTACAACATGAAGGAACCTTGAAAACACTATGCTAAGTGAAATAAGCCAGACACAAAAGGGCATATATTGCATGATTCTACTTATATCAGATTCCTAGACAGAGAATAGAAAGGTGGTTTCCAGGGGCTGGCAGAGTGGAGAATTGGGGAGTTATTGCTTAGAGGCTATGGAGTTTCCGTTTGAGACGATTTTTTAAAAGTTTTAAAAAATCACTACCACTAGCTATCACCACAGATGGTAGTGATAGTTAGACAACATTATGAATACACTTAGTTTCATCACTTTAGAATTATGTATATTTTAAAATGGGTAAAAAGGTAAATTTTATGTTATATATATTTTGCCCAATAAGATATAATCAGGAAAGGGAAGGAAGGGAGGGAAGGAGGGAGGAAGGGAAGAAGGAAGGGGAAGGAGAAGGAAAGGAAGGAAAGATGAAAGAGCCTGGCTGTTATCCGTGCCTGACGGTGCCAGTGGACTGCCTTTCCTGATCCAGCCTCCTTACAAACTGTCCTCTTAGGCTGGGTATGTATACTTCCAAAGTAAACAGAAGGATAATTTAATCCCCAAAGAAAAGAGTTGAAGGAGGGGAGAAATTTCTCCTATTTTTGCAGTCTTAATTTTTCAGGTGAAGAGGAAATACTGATTCTGTTTCCAAATGGAAATCCCAGCATTTCACAAAGGGGACTCTGCGTTCCAAGTGGAGTAGCTCTAGAAATATCCCAGGGTTATGAGTGATAGGATAGAACTAATCACACATGAGCCTCCCACAGTCAGAGCTAATCCGCCCATGTTGTGAATGGAGTGTGCTTAGCCCATGTTATTAACAAAGAATCCCAGGCTCAGAGAGGCATTGAGATTTGCCCATGTCTCACAGTTACAGTACATGGAATAGTCTATAACAAAATCCAGGTTTGCTTGAATCTTTTCCTCTGATTTCTAGGAATAGAAGGAGAATTTATCAGACCAGAGGTGGCGAAATGCAGGATTTGAAAGCAGAAGGTTTAGCTCAAGTCTTTGCCCCCCAACTCACTGTATGTCTTTGGTCCAGTTGTTCCATCTTTCTGTGCCTTGTTTTCCTCATCAGTAAAAGGAGGATCAGAATCTGCCTCAATGGACTTATAGCTGAGCTCTGCTGAGTTGCTGTGGAGCATAGTCTATAAGCCTCTTTGGGGGAGATTTACTGGTGGCTGGCCTGATTCCTTCAATGTGTTTCACATGGACACCTTGAAAGAGGCACATTCTCTTGGTCTGATATATTTTTCCTCCAGAAATGTTAAGATGGAAGTGTAAGAAAATAGGCTCTCAAAGCAGAGTGATCACCCAGAAGGGAAAGCAAGGGATTTGCTTGTAACTGGACAAGCAGCCACTTGACGGAATGCACAGAGGTGATTTCTCCTCTGGAAAGGAGTAAGACTAAGTTTTTGGAGACCTTACAAAGCCTGATGACCTTTGAGGAAAGTAGGTGGAGAAGCAGGAGTGCTTTCCGTTCCCCAGGGGAGCTGCACAAGGAAATCCTGTGAGCAAATGTAAGCATTGGCTTCTGGCCAGCCGCATCCTCTCTGCACTAACTGTGTGGCTTTGATCAGGTCACCTAGGAGCCTCTTATTCACAGTGTCTACCATCTTCCTCTGAGCCCTTAGAATAGAATCTGCACAGGGTGACAGTAGAGTAGATGGCCATGGGTGTGGTCAGACTTCCACGTGAGGGCAACTCCCTTCCACTGATTTTGTCATTTCTTGAGTGCAGGAATTCGTTAGTAGCAAATACAGTACAAGCATCTACCATCCCAAGCTGCCAAGCACTGGATGCCAAGGTCCCTAGAGGGTAGTTTTCCCTCCCACATGAGGATGTCTGAGTCTCCAAGCATCTCTTTGGAGCAGAGGTTCACAGTAGTGGGAGACTCAGAGTGACGGAGGCCTATAGCATGAGTGAGTAAATGGGAAACTGAGGCAGAGTGGGACAGTCTTGCCCTCCAATAAAGGTGTCACTCAGCCCATCCACTCAGGGCCATGTGGGAAATTTAGCCTCATGTGGCCAGAACTCCCAGTTTTTTCTAAAAATTCAGACATCTGGATAATTATGTAAAATATCTATAGCACACAGGACAGTCTTGGTTCTGCAGCACTAGAAAACAACCTCAAATCCCAGGGGCTGGAAACAAGAGAGCTTTTTTTTCCAGCTTGCTCACTCATTGTCTGTGTCCCACAAAATCTTCAGGAGCCCCTCATTCCCATTGTTTACCATGATTTTTGTCCTGTGTGACTCGTGGAGAGGACTCTTTCTGTGTGGCTGGAGGAGCCGCCTCCATCCCAGATGTCTCCACACCAAGGAGAAAGCACTGTAGAATTACCCTCCCTTACAGTCAAATGCTCAGACCCAGAAAAGACACATCACCTTTGCTCATCCACAGGGCCCCATGGGCCATGGGGTACAAGTCAGCCACAACCTTTGGAGGCAGTCCCAGTTAACACCACAGCTAGCCATCCCATCTCCTGGTGAGTCAAGTCTGGCATCAGCCTGCAGGCCACACAGAACCCATCTCAGGTAGGATGTGGCCCAAGCGCATGGGGTTGTGTCTAGGGACTATGAGATAGTAAGGAGAGGTGCTGGAAGCCAGACATGACAGATAGCCAAACACAGAGTCTGCCCATCCCACGTGTGCAGGGACTGGTAAACACCATCACCTCCTGCCCTGACCATTCCTCCTCTCCCCTGAGAAGGTACCTCTCAAGAATCCCGTCCCTCGGGCCTGTGAGTATATATTCTCAGCAGGCTCCCTCCTGCCCTTTGACCTTTTTGTCTGGGATCATCCCATTGTTCCTCTCCTCCTAGCTGAACTGCAGCCCCCAAGAAGGGCCAGCCCCGTCCCAATTTCAGACTCACAGGAGAGGTACTCAATAGTTTGGAAGAAACAACAAATGAGCACATGGGATCCCCATCTTTAGATAAAAATTATTGTAGCCAATACTGTTGCTCATTTGCACATGTTGAGTACTGAGGCAGTTAGTCAGTCATTTCAGTCACTCAGTCGTGTCCAACTCTTTGCCACTCCATGGACTTCAGCATGCCAGGCCTCCTTGTCCATCACCAACTCCCTATGTTTACTCAAACTCATGTGCATTGAGTTGGTGATTCCATCCAACCATCTCATCCTCTGTCCTCCCCTTCTCCTCCTGCCTTCAATCTTTCCCAGCATTAGGGTCTTTTCCAATGAGTCAACTCTTTGCATGAGGTGGCCAAAGTACTGGAGTTTCAGCTTTAGCATGAGTTCTTCAAAAGAACACCCAGGACTGATTTCCTTTAGGATGGACTTATTGGATCTCTTTGCAGTCCAAAGGACTCTCAAGAGTCTTCTCCAACATCACAGTTCAAAAGCATCAATTCTTCGGTTCTTGGCTTTCTTTAAAGTCCAACTTTCACATCCATACATGACTACTGGAAAAACCATAGCTTTGACTAGACAGACCTTTGTTGGCAGAGTAATGTCTCTGCTTTTTAATAAACTATCTAGGTTGGTCATAATTTTTCTTCCAAGGAGCAAGCGTCTTTTAATTTCATGGCTGCAGTCACCATCTGCAGTGATTTGGAGCCCCAAAAAAATAAAGTCTGACACTGTTTCCCCATCTATTTCCCATGAAGTGATGGGACCAGATGCCATGATCTTAGTTTTCTGAATGTTGAGTTTTGAGCCAACTTTCTCACTCTTCTCTTTCACTTTCATCAATAGGCTCTTTAGTTCTGTTCTTCTTCACTTTTTACCAGAAGTGTGGTACCATCTGCATATCTGAGGTTATTGATACTTCTCCCAAAAATCTTGATTCCAGCTGTGCTTTATCTAGTCCAGCATTTCTCATGATGTACTCTGCATAGAATTTAAATAAGCAGGGTGACAATATACAGCCTTGACCTACTCCTTTTCCTATTTGGAACTAGTCTGTTCCATATCCAGTACTAACTGTTACTTCCTGACTTGCATACAGATTTCTCAAGAGGCAGGTCAGGTGGTTTCGTATTTCCATCTCTTGAAGAATTTTCCACAGTTTGTTGTGATCCATACAGTCAAAGGCTTTGGCATAGTCAATAAAGCAGAAGTAGATGTTTTTTCTGGAACTCTCTCACTTTTTTGATGATCCAATGGATGTTGGCAATTTGATCTCTGGTTCCTCTGCCTTTTCTAAATCCAGCTTGAACATCTGGAAGTTCACAGTTCACGTATTGCTGAAGCCTGGCTTGGGGAATTTTGAGCATTACCTTACTAGTGTGTGAGATGAGTGCAATTGTGCATTAGTTTGAGCATTCTTTGGCATTGCCTTTCTTTGGGATTGGAATGAAAACTGACCTTTTCCAGTCCTGTGGCCACTGCTGAGTTTTCCAAATTTACTGGCATATTGAGTGCAGTACTTTCACAACATCATGTTTTAGATTTGAAATACCTCTACTGAAATTCCATCACCTCCACTAGCTTTGTTCATAGTGATGTTTCCTAAGGCCCACTTGACTTGCATTTCAGAATGTCTGGCTCTAGGTGAGTGATCACACCGTCATGATTATCTGGGTCATGAAGATCTTTTTTGTAAAGTTCTTCTGTGTATTCTTGCCACCTCATCTTAATATCTTCTGCTTCTGTTAAATCCATGATATTTCTGTCCTTAATTGTGCCCATCTTTGCATGAAATATTCCCTTGGTATCTCTAATTTTCTTGAAGAGATCTCTAGTCTTTCCCATTCTATTGTTTTCCTCTATTTCTTTGCACTGATCACTGAGGAAGGCTTTGTCATCTCTCCTTATTATTCTTTGGAACTCTGCATTCAAATGGGTATGTCTTTCCTTTTCAGCTTTGCCTTTAGCTTCTCTTTTTTTCTCAGCTATTTGTAAGACCTCCTGAAATAACCATTTTGCCTTTTTGCATTTCTTTTTCTTGGGGATGGTCTTGATCACTGTCTCCTGTACAATGTCACGAACCTCCATCCATAGTTCTTTAAGTACTCTGTCAGATCTAATCCCTTGAATCTATTTGTTACTTCCACTGTATAATCACAAGGATTTGATTTAGGTCATACCTGAATGGTCTGGTGGTTTGCCTTACTTTCTTCAATTTAAGTCTGAATTTGGCAATAAGGAGTTCATGATCTGAGCCACAGTCAGCTCCTGGTCTTGTTTTTGCTGACTGTATAGAGCTTCTCCATCTTTGGCTGCAAAGAATATAATCAATCTGATTATGTCCATGTGTAGAGTCTTCTCTTGTGTTGTTGGAAGAGGATGTTTGCTATGATCAGTGTGTTCTCTTGGCAAAACTCTATTAGCTTTTGCCCTGATTCATTCCGTATTCCAAGGCCAAATTTGCCTGTTACTCCAGGTGTTTCTTGACTCCCTATTTTTGCATTCCAGTCCCCAATAATGAAAAGGACATCTTTTTGGGGTGTTAGTTCCAGAAGGTCTTGTAAGTCTTCATAGAACCATTCAACTTCAGCTTCTTCAGCATTACTGGTTGGGGCATAGACTTGGATTACTGTGATATTGAATGGTTTGCCTTGGAAGCGAACAGAGATTATTCTGTCATTTTTGAGATTGCATCCAAGTACTGCATTTCAGACTCTTTTGTTGACTATGATGGCTACTCCATTTCTCCTAAGGGATTCCTGCCCACAGTAGTAGATATAATGTCATCTGAGTTAAATTCACCCATTCCAGTCCATTTTAATTCACTGATTCCTAAAATGTCGATGTTCACTCTTGCCATCTCCTGTTTGACCACTTCCAATTTGCTTTGATTCATGGACCTAACATTCCAGGTTCCTATGTAATATTGCTCTTTACAGCATCAGACTTTACTTCTGTCACCAGTCACATCCCACAACTGGGTGTTGTTTTTGCTTCGGCTCTGTCTCTTCATTCTTTCTGGAGTTATTTCTCCACTGATCTCCAGTAGCATATTCGGCACCTACCAACCTGGGGAGTTCATCACTCAGTGTCCTATATTTTTGTCTTTTCACACTGTTCATGGGGTTCTCAAGGCAAGAATAGTGAAGTGGTTTGCCATTCCCTTTTCCACGGGACCACATTTTGTCAGAACTCTCCACCATGACACAGCGTGGCTCATAGTTTCGTTGAGTTAGACAAGGCTGTGGTCCATGTGATCAGATTGTTTAGTTTTCTGTGGTTGTGGCAAGCACTAGCCTAATAACCCAGCACTGGGTACTGCATGCTTCCTGAGTGGCAAAACCTGCTCTCATTTACTCCTCACAGCAGCCCTTGAGGTTAGCATCATCTTCCTGGTCTACAGATGGGGAGACTGAGGCATGTAGCTTGCCTTTAGCCACTGCCTCCACCAACTCCCAACAGCCACCTGAGATCCCTAGAGTGAGGAGGGGGCTGGGCTGGCCCACTGTGGGCCACATCAACCTCTGGGGCCATGTTCCTCCCACCTGCAGGCTCAGAATCCAACCCTGGGTTCCACCTCCTTCACCCCCTCTAGAAAGCTCTTGATGCACTAGGTGTCAGCAGGGGGGATCCAACTCCTGGAAGCCAGGCACGTCCAAAGACAACGTCCACTCAGCTCAGTCCTTAGTGCCCCCATGTTGATCCTGGACACCTGACGGGATATCTGTTCCATTGTCTCATGCTGAAGAGAGGCAACGTCCCAATCTACAGATGAGAAAAAACAAGTCCACAGGGCCAGCAAGCGTGGGGGCGCATCCCAGCCAGACCACCGCCCCCAGGGGACAACTTTGGATAGAGCCACTACACCAGACGGGACAATTGATTTGGCAAGGTGGAGATCACATTGTCAAATTATTTTTAATTGTGGTAAAATGTACATAAGAAGAAGTTGACCATTTTAACCAATTTTAAGTGACAATTGAGCAATGCTAGGTACCTTCACTGTGTTGTGCAAACATCACCACCATCCATGTCCAGAACATCTGCGTCTTGCATAACTGTAACTCATTGTTAAACACTAACTCCCCAGTCCCTTCTCCCCCAGCCCCTGGCACCCACCTTTCTACTTTCTGTCTCTGAGTGTAACTACTCTAGTAACCTTGTATAAGTGGGATCAAACAGTATTTGTCCTTTTGTAACTGCCTTATTTCACTTAGCATGATATCCTCAAGTTCCATCTGTGCTTTAACTTGTGTCAGAATTTCGTTTTTAAGTTTGAATAGTATTCCACTGTATGGCTATACCATATTTTGTTTATCCATTCATACATCAGTGAGTTGCTTCCCCTTTGGGCTTGTGAATAATACTGCTATGAATATGGGAGTGAAAATATCTCTTCAAGACCCTGATCTCAATTCTTTGGGATATATTTATCCAGAAGTGGAATCATTAGATATATGACAATTCTATATACATTGTTTGAGAGAGAGAGAGAGATTTTTAATGAATTTTTTAATAATTTACATTGATTGTAAGAGAGTGGGGAAAATATAGTTGAGAAAAAAAGAAAATGAAAAATGATCGCTTTTTTCCATTTTGCAGAAGAAACCCACTTTTAACATATGTGTATGCTTGCCTCCAGAGGTATCAACACGCTGTCAATCCGTCCCTCAGTTTACCTCCTGTAGGCATCGTTTGCAGCTGATTGCCCTGGGCTCAGCTGCACTGGGTGGTTCTGCTACCTCATGGGTGAACATTAGAAAGAGCACCTTGGCCTCCAGGTGCCACACCAGGTCTTCCCCCAGCAGAGGCCAGTGCTGCTCAAGGGCACCCACCCACAGGGCCTCGGGTCCCCAGCACCTCCCCCTCTGCCCACCATAGGCCAGGCGCCAGGCTCCGCGTGCCTTGCAGGTGCTGGGGGCCCAGCCTGCCCAGCCTCCCAGCGGCTCCAGAGTCATCTATGGAGTATATTCGAGCTGTCGTGTGGAGTTGAGTTTCTCTTGGCAAACGCTGGAGACTGACAAAAATATTCACGTCAAAACATTTCTGGTGCAAAATTTATGAAAGCATTTGAATTTGGCTTGGGCATTTTTTTCCTTTTTCCTTCTCCCCCTCCCCCGCCTTGTCCTGAGTTGGGGGTGGGGAGAAGAGATAGAGTCCAGATGTTGGTGGGAATTAACTTCTCTTTTCTCCCTCCCCCCAACCCCTCTGGCCAGAGGGACAGTGGAATCAATGGCCGCTGTGTGTCCACACAGCACAAAAGGCCGTGCGGCTGAGACCTGGGCTCTCCCTGCCTTGTGAGCACCGAGGAAGTGCCCCGGCCTGGAGTTTGCCCCCTAACCCCAGGGTCTGGGGTAATTGTCTGCAGAGGCAGCCCGGGGCCGGGCGGGCCATAATGATTTAGGCAGGATCTATTTCACTTCAAGCCTTTTCTACTCCGAAGAGGCCTAATCGAAAGTAATCTGAAAATTAGGGAAAATAAAAACCATGCCCACCGTTACATAAATACCCATTTCCTCGCATCGGCTGCTTGAAATCACCTCATTCCAGAGCAATGTGATGTTTGCCTGATGGGCAAGGCCGAGCCCCCAGGGGGCTTTTGATCCACACCGCCTGTGCCCTGCTCCCTGACAGGGACCCCAGAACAGAGGGTGGGAGCGGGAGAAGGAGGAGAGCATCTGGCCACAGGGCTGGCCCAGTCCCCATGGGGCCAGCCCTGCAGACATCGAATGTGGCCTGTGTGTAAAGAGGGTTTGGGTTTGAGGTAGCCCCGTGGACTGTTCATGTATTCCTCCATCCCATTTCCTCCTCAAGACTCAAGACTTTGCAAGGCCCTCATGACAGCTCCATACCTCTGCACTCATACCCTCTCCTTCTCCTGACTCATTTCTTTCAGCCCTCAGATACTCCCAGCTCTGCTGCCCTCTAGGGCCTTTGCACAAGTTGGTCGCAAAGTCTAGAGAGCCCTTGCCCAGGTTTTCACTCACCTCAGGCCTTCTTTGCTCTGCCATCTTAGATGGAAAGTCACTTTCTCAGAGTCGCCTTCCCCGGCTCTTTGCCACAGGACACCTCCTCACAGCACCCTCACTCACTTGACCCAAGCCCAGCATGTCGTTGCTGGGTCCTTGTTTTCTGAGCCCTGTGCGTGAACTCCAGGAAACAGGGGCCACATCCAGCTTGGTCACCATGACTAGAACTCAGTAAACATTTGCTGTCAGAATGAAGACGTTTTTCGTGCAAGAATGAAATTCAATGTTTACAGAAGTGGGGCGGGGGAGGGATCTAGAGCACAGAAGGAAACCAAGTTAAATCTACCTGTACCACCCACCTCCTCAAGGGTTTGGCTGGAGACAGCAGCGTCCTGAGCCTGCAAAAACTCCCAGACCAGCATCCAACACTTAAACGGTAGTATTCAACATGGCTACAAATCCTCTGACATTTCATCAAAAAGTGAGGTCTTCTCTTGGATGTGCTGGGCCTGTGAGGAAGAATCTTCCAGATGGTTCTGGAGGTCTGCAGTCATTTGAGTCTTCCAAGTTAGGCCCCACATGGAATGTGTGGGCTCCATCTCTGGGCCAAACCAAGTGCTAGGCATGGAGATGTGACAGGGAGCCAGATTCTCTGTGTCCTTGAGAGATGGACCAGGATCAAGTGCCCCTTTGCTGACAGGAGTGGCAGTAGATGTGCCCAACTCACTCGGGTGGGGAAACTGAGGTTGGAATTGTACGTGAACACCTACAAGGGTGCTGGCCAGAAGACACATGCTTTGCTGGGCTCTTTCCTCCCTGCCTCCCTTCCTCCCTCTTCTGGCATTTCCTGGGGGCTCCTCCTACTCATTGCTGCACTCAGACCCTTGATTGAGGCTGACTGAGGAGGAGCCAGCTCCTCTGGGCCTCCATCTCTTCACTGGAATGAAGGACAATTGTCGATGGTAATGGATGATGGGATATCTGTAGGCCAAGATGAAGGACATGGACTGCCACAGCCCCACAGCCAGAAAATCAGCCATTCTTCCCCAGCACAACTATCTAGCTGGTTTGAGTTTTGCTCCTGGCAACATTTATAACAAAAATAAGGTGACTGGGGTTCCCCATAATAGAGTCAAGTCTGCTCCCTAAGGCCTTGTCTGCCCTGAGCTGCAAAGATTCCAGAACACTGTAATATCAGGGGCTGAGGGCCACCCAGTGCCACCAGGCAGGTCAGAGTCTCTGAATGCCTGAGAATGAAAGTGAGCCCCTGCAAATCAGGATAAGAGTCACCAGGACCAGTGCCCACAGCCAGCTGTACCCATGACTTTTCAAGCCCCTCAGTCCCACGTTCCTTAGAGGTGGGGCCCTGGCTCGAGAGTGAGGGCATTTCTAGAATCGATAATTGTGTCACTAACTCATATCCATCACATGCTCAGAGGTGGTAAGAATTTCCCATGTAACTATCCTTAATACTCAACACAGTCCTACAAGTTCAAGACGAACAGCCCCATCTTTTTATAGATGAAGAAACTGAGGCATAATGAGGTTGAGTGACTGAGTCCATTGTGACCCCCGAAGCCACAGAGAGGCCTGACACCCAGATACTAGCAGTTCCTTTTCTGCCTCTCAAGACCCATCTCTGCACTATCTCTGCCTCAATATCTGCCCAGTTGAGATCTCAGTGGTTCTGTGGGAGGCACGTCCTCCCAGCTCAGGCAGGATGGGAGGAGATGCCTGGGAAGGGGTGGGGCTGTGGCAGGTCACCCTGGAGCAGGACAAAGCTTCCAGTCTTGGGTGGAGGCTGGACTAGGGGGCCTTCAAACCCTCTGACCTCCAAGTTCCATGGGCCTGTGCGCCATAGGAAGAAGAGGCCCCTCCCCTGGCCACATGCAGCCCCCACCTACACCACTATCATACCGAGGCCTTTGTGTTGTCCCCCACCTGGAGCACAGTATCACCCACTGCACCACCCCCCACCTGGCCAGCCCCCTCTCAGGTCCTACCTGGGCTGGGCCAAGGGTTCTGCTGGACTCTGAAGCTCCAAAGTTCCTCTGGGGTTGCATGCATATCTGCATCAGCCTCCCCACCAGCATGGGCCCCTCAAGGATTCACACTGGATCAGAGCAATGCCCAGCAGAAGGTGCTGGTGGACGAGGAGGGGTGACTAGTGAATAACAAAAGGGAAGGACTCTTCTCTGGGTTCTGGTGTCCAGCTCCTCACAATGTTATGGGGGTACAAACACATAGCTCCCTGAGGCCATCTCATACAGGCACACTTGCCCCCTCCATCCCTTTACATGTGCCTCGTGCACCCCCATGCCTGCCCGGGATGGACACCAGCCTATCCAGACTTCTCCAGGTCCTAGAGGGTGAGCCATCATACAGTTACTCTCATTTCTAATCTAGAACCTGATGCTACATAGAGTGTGTGGCAGGGCAACCATCAGACCCACACAGAGTATGGCCTAGGTTCCAGGAGACAGAGTGTGGTCCCCATGCTAGTTGCCATTGCAGGCCCAGAGATAAGGCTTTGTCCAGCAACCCCTGGTGACCCTCTCTGCTCCTCTAAGCTAGGGGTCTCTCAACAGAAGAGACAAGTCTCTATAGGTCCCACAGGACCCTGACCCCATTCCCTGGACCGTGCTGGTCAGAGTTTCAGAAATTCCAAATCTGCCTCTGGAATGTCCCACTTAATGTATCAGGGGACTTTGATTGAAACTTCCATTTAACAGTACTGAACCCTGGCCCCTAAAGGAAATCAATACTGGCTATTCATTGGAAGGCCTGACGCTGAAGCTGAAGCTCCAATACTTTGGCCACCTAATGCAAAGAACTGACTCATTGGAAAAGACCTTGATGCTGGGAAAGACTGAAGGCGGGAAGAGAAAGGGATGACAGAGGATGAGATGGTTGGATGGCATCCCTGACTCGATGGACATGGTTTGAGCAGGCTCTAGGAGTTGGTGATGGACAGGGAAGCCTGACATGCTGCAGTCCATGAGGTCGCAAAGTCAGACACAACTGAACTGAACTGAACTGAACCCTGGATAAGGCTTCTCAGGCAGGCATGGGACCCAACTCAGGGCCTGGATATGCAGGCAGAACACACACAGGACCCTGAGAAAGTTCAGGAAAGCTGTGAAGCAAGAGAAAGTCATGTAACTGGGAGCACTGGAAGGACTGTGCTGAGGTATAGCAGGAGGTGAGACTGCAAAGAATTGCAAATGGCCAGTTCCAGGCAACAGCCTCCCCGGGAGCTGGGCAAGGAGAGCCAAGCAGGCTGGGGGCACATCGTGGGAGCACCAGGCTGGAGTGTCCTCCAAGCTGAGGTCGGAGGGGGCAGGCCCAGCTGGGGAAAGCTGCAAGATAGACCTGCAGGAGTGGGCCTGGAGGCTGGACACCATCCAGAAGCTGGGCAAGAGCTGTTCAGACCTGAGCCAAGGCAGGAAAGGATCCCCAGGACTTGACTTTGTGGATTGGAGTTGAGGGGTAACAGAACTAACCAGCAGAGGTGGGGAGACAGTGCTTCCCGAGGCCAGAAGCCCCAGGAAGGTGGAAGCCTCCTTTCCCCACAGAGAGAACCCTTCTAGAAGCCCTGCCTCTCAGACTAGGGTGGGGACCAAGCTGTCTCATTTTCGACCCTTGAAGCTTTTGGGGGGTGGGTGCTTTGAGGGCAGGCAGGGGCTCCCAAGGGTAATGTGTGTTTACCCGCAGTAGTCGGGGAAGGCAGGCCATGTGAAAGCTCCCGGAGTGGAGCCGGTGCTCTGTTGCAATTACCCGTAAGCCTGGTGTTTACATGGGGGTTTTACAGAGAATTCAAAGCATATCTTCCTGTTGCTTTGGCAGCAAAGGCGTATCAAGTGAGTGTTCAAAAGGGCCGAACTGCGTTTGCAAAAATAAAAACCAAATGGCTGAGTAATTTCCACCAGAGAAGGACTTACTCTCACAATTGCACGGTCTATTTAGCATGCTTTCATAAAACCTTTTAACGAATCAGCCGTGAACTTGAGTACCAGCCCAACCCACCTGTCGGACTTGCATTTCCAATCACAGGTATGGGTGCTCAGGAGAGCGGATGCAGGTTTCTGTCTCCCACGTGGAGTAGAAGCCTGGAGCAGGAGGCAGGCTCTGCGTGCCCAGCAGTAAGCATGTGAAGACCCTGTGCCAGCCAGGGACAGAGGTCCTAGCCCAGAGGGAATCCCAGGAGAGGGGGAGACAGAGCAGTAGGTCAGTGCTGTGACATTGCATGGACACGGGGGGACCCACGGAAGACCTGACTCAGCCTGGGGAATCAGGGGAAGCTTCTGGAAGGAAGGACTCCCTGAACCAGACACTAGAAGGATAAAGTAGGAGGCGACAGACCAGGAGTGAAGGAAGGCCCTGTGAGAGGAGTGTACCCTGAGAGAAGGCCAACCAGGACCAAGGAGGGTCAGTGGTTTGTATGTAGTCACCTAAAGGAGACAAGAAGAAAAATGCTTTCACATGGAAGATTCCATTCCAGAAGTACATAGTGAGCCATTCAGCCAAGCTGAGCCAATGGGGGTTGTTAAAGGAGCAGGATCTCAGCCTCCGATGAAGGGAGACATGTAACATGTTACTAAGTAAACCTTACTGAGGTATTGGGTTTTAGGGTAACTATGTGTTCAACTTAACAAGAAACTACCAAGATGTTTCACCCAGGGTGACCCATTTGATATGCTACCTGCAGTGTATACGAGTTCCAACATGCTCCACATTTTCTTCAAAATATGGTATTGTCAGTCAAAGTAATATCTGCATTCTAATGGATACCTAGTGAGTGACAGCTCATTACAGTTGTAATTTGCATTTCCCTGCAGAGACATTACTTTGCCAACAAAGGTCCGTCTAGTCAAGGCTATGGTTTTTCCAGTGGTCATGTATGGATGTGAGAGTTGGACTGTGAAGAAAGCTGAGCACCAAAGCATTGATGCTTTTGAACTGTGGTGTTGGAGAAGACTCTTGAGAGTCCCTTGGATTGCAAGGAGATCCAACCAGTCCATTCTGAAGGAGATCAGCCCTGGGATTTCTTTGGAAGGAATGATGCTAAAGCTGAAACTCCAGTACTTTGGCCACCTCATGCGAAGAGTTGACTCATTGGAAAAGACCCTGATGCTGGGAGAGATTGGGGGCAAGAGGAGAAGGGGCCGACAGAGGATGAGATGGCTGGATGGCATCACTGACTCGATGGACATGAGTCTGAGTGAACTCCGGGAGTTGGTGATGGACAGGGAGGCCTGGCGTGCTGCGATTCATGGGATCGCAAAGAGTCGGACATGACCGAGCGACTGAACTGACTGATGAATAATACGGGCTTCCCCAGTGGCTCAGTGGTAAAGAATCTGCCTGCAATGCAGGAAATGTGGGCAGGAGACGTGAGTTCTCCTACGTTGGGAAGATCCCCTGGAGAAAGGAAATGGTAACCCACTTCAGTACTCTAGACCTCTCCAAGTGCTTACTGGCCATCCGAATATCTTCTTCTGAAAAGGATCTTTCAACTCTTCTGCGTATTTTTGATGTTTGTCTTACTACTGATGTGTAAGAGTTCTTTGTGTGTTTTGGTTACACACATTCTATTTAGATTTTTTTCCCTTCTGAATTTTAGCTTGCCTTTCTTTTATATCTTTTTATTTTGAAATAACAATAGATTTAAAGCATGTTGCATAAAAATGTATGAGGAGTCCTATACATTCTTCACCTCACTCCCCCGCAAACCTAGGATATCGCATGACGATAGTGCATAATCGAAACGAGGAGATTCACATTGATCTGATCCATGGAGTTTATTCAGATACCTCCAGTTATAGATACACTCATGCGTGTGTGTGTGTGTGTGTAGCTCTATGCAATTTTATCACATGTAGCTTAACATAACTGTTACCCAGATCAAGATACTCCGTAGGACTACCTCATGCTACTCCTTTATAGCCACTCCCATCCCATCCCTACCTCATGGCAACCAGTAATCAGATCTCCATCTCCATAATTATGTTATTTAATAAATGTTATATAAAAGGAATCCGCAGTATGTGTCCTTTTGAAGTTGGCTTTTCTTCACTCAGCCTTGTTCCCTGGAGATTCATCCATATTTCTGTGTGTGTCAATATTCATTCCTTTTTCTTGCCGAGCAGTGTGTTTCATGCTATGGATGTACCAGTGTTTCCATACTCACTCACTGAGGGTCACTGGATCCTCTCCAAACTTCAGCTATTACAAATAAACATTCCTGTCCAAATTTCTGTGTGAAAATACATTTTCATTTTCTGGGATAAATGCCCAAGAGTACAGTCGCTGGGTCTTCTAGTAACTCCGTTAATAAGTTTAAAAGGAACTGCCCAAGTATTTTACAAAGGGGCTGCACCATCATGCATTTCAACCAGAACCATAGGAGGGATCCAGTTTCTCTGCATCCCACAGGATTTGGTGTTGTCACACTTTTTTGTTTTAGCTGTTCTGATAGGCATGTAATAATATCACAGTTCCCTAGTGATACTGCCTTTGAGTATCTTTTCACAACCTTATTTGCCATCTGTGAATCATCTCTGGTGAAATGCCTGTTTATGTGTTTTTCCCATTTCCTAATGGAATTGTTTGTCTCTTAGTGTTAGATTTTGAGAGGTCTATATGTATTGCAGGCATTAGTATTTTGTCATGTATGTGGCTTACAAAATTTTTCTCCCAGTCTGCAATTTATCTTTTCATCCTCTCAATAAGGATCTTTCACAGAGGGGCAAAATTTTTTACTTTTGATTTATTTTCCTTTTATGGATCATTCTTTTGATGTCAGGCCTAAATAGTCTTTGCCTAGTCTAGGTCCCAAGGATTTTGTCCTGTTTTTTCCTAAAATTTATTTAGTTTCACATTTAAATCTATAATCTGTTTTGAATTCGTATTTGTACAAGGTGCTACATTTAGACTGAGGTTCACTTCTTTGAATTACGGCCCACCTCAGTCACCTCATTTTGACTTGATTACTTCAGTAAAAACTGTCTCCACTGAGACTCGATTACATGAGATCACTGAGCAAGCCACTTGGTGTAAAAAGGCGGCTCTTTCAATGGGGTCTTTCTTTGACATTTGATTTTGATTGGTTTGGGTCTTGCAGACCATGGCTATAAAGTAATCTCCAGTTCCCCTTGACATGTTAGATGAGATGCTGCCTGATTCATGAGTCATTCAATAAAGCCAATTAGATCTTTTAAATTAAAAAAAAAAAGACTATATCACCAAATAAGGTCACAAATCTCCAAATACAGGGAGAACTGACTTGTTTACCATGTTAAGTCATGCAGTTCATGAACATGGTTTGGGTCTGCATTTGTTTAGGTCTCCTTTGATTTCTTTCATCAACATTTTATAATTGTCAGCTTTTCAGATTCTGTACATGTTTTGTTACACTTGCACCTAAGGGTTTGATTTTTTTTGGCATAAGTATAAATGGTATTATGGCTTTAATGTCAATTTTCAAATGTTCATTGTTAGTGTATAGAAATAAAGTAAACTTTTGTTTTTTGATCATTTATCTTTTAACCTTGCTGAACATGCTTGTTACCTCTAAGAGCTTGTTCTCATATTTTGTAGATTTCTTTGGATTTTATACATATACCATAATGTTATCTGCAAATAGAGACAGTTAAATTTCTTCCTTTATAATTTGTGTGCCTTTTCGTATCACAGTGGCTAGAACTTCTAGCACTATGTGAAATAACAGTGGTGAGAACAAACATCTTTCCCTTGTTCCCAAATTCAGAAAGAAAGAATTTAGCCCTTACGTGGGAAAACAATCCAAAAAAGAGTGGATATATGTATTTGACAACAGATTCATTTTATTGTACACCTGAAACTAACAGAAAATCGTAAAGCAGCTGTTCTGTGTGTGCTTAGTCGCTTCAGTCGTATCTGACTCTTTGCGACCCTATAGACTATAGCCCATTAGGCTCCTCTGTCCATGGGATTCTTTAGGCAAGAATACTAGAGTGGGTTGCCATGCCCTCCTCCAGAGGATATTCTTGATCCAGGGGTCAGACCTGTGTCTCTTATGTCTCCTGCACTGGCAGACGTGTTCTTCACCACTAGTACAACCTGGGAAGCCAAAATCAACTGTACCCCAATAAAATTTTTTAAAAAGAAAGTATTTAGTTCTTTAACATTAAGTATAGCGTGATATTAGCTGTAGGTATTCTGGTAGATTTTCTTTAGCAAGTTGAATGAGTTTACCTCTCTACTTAAGTTTGTTGAGGCTTTTGAAAATAATAATTGGCTATTGGATTTGTCACATTCTTTTCCTGCATCCATGGATATAATCATATTTTTTTGCCTTTGACCAGTTGATGCTGATGGTATTGGTTGATTTATAAAATATTAAACCAACCTTGAATTCGAAATAAATTCTACTATGAGTATATAAGGTTTTGCTTTATACTCCTGGATTTGATTTGCTTATATTTTGCTGAAGACTTTTGCTTCTAGGTTCCCAAAACATATTAGTTTTTCATTCTATTTCTATCTCTCTACTTGTACTTTCTCTGATTTTGGTATAAAAATAACATTGGTCTAATAAAATAAGTTGGCAAGTGTTCCCATTTTTGTATTTTCTGAGATAGATTTTGCAGAAGTGGTGATAATTCTCTAAATGTTTTCTAGAGCTTTCCACTGAAGTAGTTTTGGCCTGCAGATTTCTTTTTCAGGAGTTTTAAATCTGATTCATTTAACAGTTACATTACTATTCAGTTTGTCTCATTCACCTTGATTGAATTTTGGTTGTTGTAATGTTTGAGGAATTAGTCAATTGGTTTTTTCTAAGCTGTCAAATTTATTCTCATAGAGTTTATTGTATTATTCCCTTACTATGTTTTAAACGGCTGCAGGATCTCTTGTAATATCTCCTGTTTCATTCTTGATATTAATGATTTGGGTCTTTTATTTATCTTCGTCTTGCTAAAAGATTATCAATTTTAATGATATTTTTCATTAATTTTCTGTATTGTTTTATTTCTTTTCAATGTCATAAATTTATGCTCTTATCTTTATTAGTTCTTCCTTTAAATTGCATTGGCTATATTTTGCTCTTTTCCCCCTAACTTCTTGAGGTTTGAGCATGTATTATTGTTTTGAGAACTTTCCTCATTCCTAACATAAGCATTTAGGATTAAACTAAGATCATGACATCCTATCCCACCATTTCATGGCAAATAAATGGGGAAAAATTAGAAACAGTGATAGATTTATTTTCTTGGGCTCCAAAATGACTGCAGATGGTCACTGTAGCCATGAAATTAAAAGATGCTTGTTCCTTGGAAGAAAAGTTATAACAAACATAGACAACATATTAAAAAGCAAAAAGATCACTTTGCTGACAAAGGTCCATATAGTTAAAGCTATGGTTTTTCCAGTAGTCATGTATGGATGTGAGAGTTGGACCATAAGGAAGGCTGAGCACTGAAGAAAAGATGCTTTTGAACTGTAGTGTTGAAGAAGACTCTTGAGAGTCCCTTGCACTGTGAGGAGGTCAAACTAGTCAATCCTAAAGGAAATCAGTCCTGAATATTCATTGGAAGGACTGATGTTGAGTCAGAAGCTCTAAAACTTTGGCCACCTGATGCGAAGGGCTGACTCACTGGAAAAGTCCCCTATGGTGGGAAAGACTGAAGGCAGGAGGAGAAGGGGGCGACAGAGGAGATGATTAGATGGCATCACCAACTCAATGAACAAGTGTTTGAGCAAGCTCAGGGAGATGGTGAAGAACAGAGAAACCTGGAGTGCTGCAGTCCATGAAGTTGCAAAGAGTCAGACACAACTGAGAGACCGAACAACAACAAGGGCTATAAATTTTCCTCTTGGCATGGCTTTTGCTGTATCTCACAATTTTTGATATGCCATGTTTTGATTTTTATCCAGTTCTATTTATTAGTATGTTTTCTTTGAAATTCCCTTTTTGCTCCATGGGTTATTTAGAAATATGTTGATGATTACTTTCCAAGTGTTTGGAGATGTTCCTTTTGTCTTTACCTTATTGATTTCTCTGTATGATTTCAGTTCTTTTAAATAAGTTGAGGTTTGTTTTATGGCCTAGATTATAGCCTATCTTGGTAAACATCCCATGGCTGTTTGAAAGGAATGTGTATTCTGTTGTTGCCTGGTGATATGTTCTGTGTTCTCTCACTTGCTGAGAGTGAGATGTTGAATTCTCAAGCATAATTATGGCTTTGTCTATTTCTCCTTTCATCTCTATCAACTCACATCAAAGAATTGTTGTTTCATGCATAATATTTAGGATTGCTGCATCTTCTTAGTGGACTGGTGCTTCTATTATTATGTAATGTTCCTCTTTGTTTCTAGGAATTTTCTTTGCTCTAAATTCTACTCTATGTGATATTAACATAGCCACTCATCCTTTTTAAAATTGGTGCTTGGAATGTATATGTCTTTTTCCATTCTTTCACTTTCAACCTATCTATGCCATTATGTTTGAAGTGATTTTTTTTTTTTAATTCATGAGCTAAGTTTTACTCTGTTTGCTGTGAGAAAAAAAAGAAAGATCAGCTTCTCTGAAACCCAAATCATTATGGTGGAAAGATTATACTGAATATGTTATTGGCTTATAGATGACCCTATAGGAAGTCAATATGTATACAGTTCCCATTAACCTGAAAAAACACATTATTTAAATTTAGTGTCTCAAAGAGACTTCTTTTTTCCTCTTTTTTTCTTTTTATGGCTCTGATCAATATTTTATGGTATCTGCTGTCTTGTCCTCCAGTGCAAACGAATGCATATCAGTCATTTGTATATTTAACGTGATAAACTCAGAAAGGTTTTCTGAACAAAACTTTGGTCCTGCTTCCAGATGTTTCATCTACCAGAAGTGAGGTGGTCTTGTATTCAAGGAGGTATCTTGTTTAGGTAAATTGTTTCTTAATTTCATAGAATATTCTCATCCCTACCTTCTAATGTTTATGGTCAGCCTTTCACCAGAAACATATATAAAGTGAATTTCTTGATGACAGCCTATAATTGGAACATTTTTAATCACTTTATCAATATCTGTCTCTTAATTGATGTACTTGTATCATTTACATTTAAAGCAATGATTGACATGTTAGTGCTTAAATCTGTCATTTTATTATTATTTTCTGTTTGTTCCTTTTGTATCTATCCCTCTGTTTATTTTTTCTTGGCTTCCTATAGGTTATTTGAACATTTCTGAGATTACTTTTTTAAATAATAAGGCTAACCAGACTTATTTACAATAGTTTTAAATAACTAAATACACTGATCTGTATAGTTTCATTAGTGGTTGCTCAAGGTATCACCACACCAGATACTGCTCATCACAGCCTAGTGGTATAGCTATTTTACCAGTCTGAGTGATGTGCAGAAGCCTTTCTTCCATCTAAACTTTTAAAATATATTTATTTATTTGGCTGCACCAAGTCTTATCTGTGGCACCTGGGATGCCTCATCATGGTGCATGGACTCTAGTTGTGGCGCACAGGCTCAGAAGTTGCAGCACGTGGGCTCCAGAGCACGTTGACTTCAGTAGTGCTGCCAGAGGGCTCTCTAGCTATGGCTTATGGGCTTAGTTACTCTGTGACATGTGGGATCTTAGTTCCCTGACCAGGGATCCCCAGCATCCCCAGCATCCCCAGCATTGCAAGGCAAATTCTTAACCAATGAACCACTGGGGAAATCCTTAGGCTTTCTTTATTGTATTTATTTTTCTGAATTTTAAAATTATTTTTTCTTTAGGGAATTCCCTGGTGATTGAAAGGTTAGGACTCTGTGCTTTCACTGCTGAGGCTTGAGTTCAATCCCTGGTCAGGGAACTCGGATCCTACAAGCCATGCAGTGTGGCCCCCAAATAAATAAAATTTTTTCTTTGTCTTTGCTTTTCACAAATTTAACTCTGACATGTCTGGTTGGTGTGGATTTCTTTGGATTCATATTGTTTGGAAACACTCAACTTCTTGAATCTGGATGTTTATATCTTTCATGTGGCTTGGTTTTTATTTTTTAAATGGAAACTTAGAGAAAACAAAACATTTTTATTTTGATATAATTCAATTTGCCAATTTTTATTTTTTGTCCATTCTAAAAAATCTTTACCTATTCAATGTCATGAAGGTTTTCTCCTATGTTTTCTTAATGATGTATGTGTTTTATCTTTTTAAGGTCTCTAATCCTTTTGACCTTAATTTTTGAGTGTGAATGACATAAGGATCAAAGCCCTTTTTTTCCTGGTAGACATTTAGTTTGTCTAGTTTTCATTTGTTGAAAAGAGTTTTCTATTCATAGTGAATTTTCTTTTCATAGTGAATTTGAATTCATATCAAAGCCTTGGTAACTTTGTTGGAAATCAATAGACCATATACATATGGATAAATTAATTCACTAGTAAAGCAATCTGGGCCTGGAAATTTTTTTTTTGAATGGGGGCTTTTTAATTATTAATTCAAAAAAATTTACACACAGAAGACTATCCAGATATTCTCTTCTTACATCAATTTTGGTTGATTGTGCCTTTCAAGGAATTTGTCCATGTTATGGCACTTGTCAAAAATTTATATAAAGTTGATCATAATATGCTTTTGTTGTTTTTTTTTAATGACTGAAAGATCAGCAGTAATGACCACCCTTTCACTCTTATATTGGAAATGTGTATCTTCTCCATTTTCTTATCTGTCCAGCTAGAGATTTATCAATGTTATTGATCTTTACGAAGAACCAAGTTGGGAGTTCATTAATTTTCTTTATGTTTTTTCCATTTTCTATTTCATTGTTTCACATAGCCATTTAAATGTAAACTTAAAAGTAATTAAAAGTAAATAAAAATTAAGAATTCAAAACTCAGCCACACTAGCCATATTTCAAGTGTTTAACTGTACTATATGAACATTTTCTTCATTGAAAATAGTTTATTGGTCAGCACTGGTCCAAAGGGTGGAAGGTCTTTTTTCTCAGTTGATCTCATCTCTCTTAACTAGACATTTTCTAAGCTTCTTGAGGGTCTTGGGAGGGCCAGGTGGCTCTTGAAACCACCCTGTCCTCTTGATGACTCTGGCCTTGGTCCCATCTCAGGCTTTGTGGCCACCTCCCTTCTTCTTGATCCCTTTTCCTCCTCTCATTCTCCACCTTTGCTTCCAGAGGGAGCCTCCAACACAGTGATATGTCCCTATACCACCTTTCTCAAATCACAGTGCTCCCATTACCTGGGCCCCACAGGACTTCCCAGCAGAGCATGATCTGTTTCCCTTATAGGCCTGAGTTATGCTTTCTAGAAGCAGCCCCCACTTTTAAATGGGCCACCAAGAACATCCATGTCACTTGCACCACCTGGCTTCAGTCACCCAGTGGACTACCAGAAAATGGAGACAGGGAAAACTGCCCCTGAGCTGTAGGGCTCCTTCTCTTGGACCTGGTTTATGACATAGGCCCCAGAGCACCTCCTCTCCAGGCCTTCCAGAGCCAGCCTAAGAAGGCAAGTTCCAGATCTCTGAGTTCAGCCAAGTTTAAGAGTGAGACAGAGAATCCAGGAAGATGTGCGTGCCCCACCAGAGGTATCAGGGGTGTGGGGTTAAAGGCCAGACAGCACTTGTCTGAAGTGGGCTCCCAGGCTATAGCTAGGGGATCTTGCACTCTGCCACCCAGGCTCCCAGGAGCCTGGTCCTGCCTGCACAGGTCAGGCCAGTTCACCACAATAGGAATGTCCATGACCCCTCCCTGCTAGTCTAACCATGCCCCTGACCACCTGCCCATCAGCCCTCAGGCCATGAATCACCAGCAGCCTTACAAGAGGAAGCAGTGATAACCCCAGGTCCCAGAGGGGCTGCCCTGGCTGCTTGTCTGTCTTAATCCACCCCTGCAGGGCAGGAATTAATAGCCTTGTTCCACACACTCCATGAGTTTCTCTATCTGGAGCTCTCTTCCTTGTAAACTCCCTCCCCCTATTTGAATATCCCTCTTCTCCAAGTCCCCTGTTGTCTCCCTCCCACCTCTCTGTTCCCTCCCTTCTCTGGGGTCCCTGATCCACCTTGCTTTCCCACCATGTACCAGTCACTGGTGCCCTTGCCTGCCCTGGACCAGGGGCTTCCCATGGCTCCAGGGCCCAAATCAAGGACATAAACTACCTTCTGGAGTGAAATAGGTCAAGAGGGGGTCCATTTGACCACACAGAGCATCCCCTGATGGGGCTGTAGGAGTTGAGCCATGAAAGAATAGAAGGCCTGGGATGTGGGGATACTGCAGGCAGTTAGTGGCTAAGCTGAAGAATGACCAGAGGAGGTAGTGTTTGGGGCTGAATATGGGGACTGTGAAGAAGGGAATCAGGGAAACAGAGTCAACGCAGGTCTAGTATAAGGCATTCTGGGGAAGGCTAAGATGCGGCCAGCAGGGCCATGAGACCTGACGAAGCCAGAACCAACCCATCTAAGTGTGTTGGCAGAAGGACAGAAAGGACCTCTGAAGCCCAAGGCAGTGAGAAATGAGTCTGGAGCAGCTGAGTGAGCACAGCTGAGGGTCCTCCAGAAGACTGCAGAGTGGAGCCTGGACAGCTAAGCCCAGAGAATGTCAGCATCTGGGGAGAGGAGGAGGGAGGGTTTGAACAGACAGGGAGGGAGCCCCTCCTTCCTGAGTGGAGACTGTAACTGGAGCACAAGCCCCTTTTCCCCACCTTCAAAACTGCTTCACACATTGTAGCACAGTAATTCAAGAAGCAAAGGGAAGGTCTGATAGATTGGAAATACATCCTAAAGCTGCAATCATGAAAACTTTATGGTCTGAGTCAGAACAGATGAAACAGAGAGGAAAAAAGAAAAAATTCCCTCAAAAGCATCCTTATTCACATTTGCCACACACCCCCAGATGTCTCCTTCTCAAGGAACCTCTCCCACCACACACACACACACACACACACACACACACACACCCCTAACCCTAACACTTCTCCTGGTAACCCCATGGAAAGAGCAGAGAACAGACACCAATAAACTTTCCAGAGCTTAATCCACAACCACTGAGAGACAGCCACCAATAAACTTCTGTGTGATATGGGTCACAAATTCCTGTATGTCGATGGAGGATAAACTCAGGATCTTAACTCTTGGCCATTACAGTTCATCGCAGGGGGTCACAGTTAGGTGGTCTAAAAAGAAAAGGAAAAGAAAATAAGACTGGGTTTTCCCCCAGGTTTGAAGATGAAGTAAATGACATTTGAGCGAAGATACTGATCTCAGAACACATTGCAGGAACCCATCGGTGAGCCTGGCATTGGTTTACCCTATGACTCCATCAGAGGTAAGATATCTGTCCCCATGTTGCAGCTCCCAGAGGTGGCATCTCCGTCAGCTGCAGGTGCAGAGCAAGGAGTTCCTGAGGCCCCATCACAGGCAAAATCATGCAGTTTTCCTAAACTCTAAGAGAAATGAACCAAAAAGGGAAAAAGGAAGGAAAGATGAATGTGGCAGACCAAAGCTTACTCTACAAAATGTGTAGCCCATTTATATGGTATTTCTCTTTGAAAAGCAGAAGTGTTTGTGGTGTACCTATACACACTGATTGTAGACCACATTCTAGAACAGCAGTCTACAAAAATCCTCCCTCTTCAGGCTAAAAAATCACATGTTGTAACACATGTGGCTTTACACACTTACTAAATCAGTCAAAATGAGTAGAAAAGATAAGCGGCAATGCCAGGCGCGTTGAGCGCACATCCGGGGCATGGAGACCCCATTGACCCATGGAGGCCGCTCGCTTAGCACCTGATCCACTCGGGCCAGGCAGCAGAGACAGTGTGCCTGTGGGTGTGCGGATGCTCGGCCCAGCCTGAGCCAGGCACAGGCGCCCCATTCCCCTGACTGTCGAGGAGGCCAGGACGACGCCTCTGTTTTGCAGAGAGGAAGTCGAGGTCTGCAGAGCCAAGGCCATCTCCATTCTCCTTCCTACAAGCTCCGGCACAGCCGCCGTTTGGTGAATGCAGTTTGGGAGCGGGGGTGGCAGGAGGGATTGAAATAACACTGGCTGGAGTGTGGGTTCAGGCCGGTGGGCCGGCAGGCGGACAATTAATTACGAGGATCCCGCTTTGAGCCGGGCGAGGGCCCAGCTAGGCCGGGTGTTTACATGCACGCTCGTCTGTTTGGGGCCTGCAAATCCGTGTCAGATGTTAATGGAACAGCATCATTTTTCTGCCGAGGTGGCATCCCCTGGGATGTTTGGATGAGGCAGCCGATGGGACTCGGCCTGGGAAAGGCGGGCTAGCGTCTAAGGAGGGAGCCCATTTGTCAGGCTGCCCGACAGCCCACAGAGCACCCCTCCCACCACCTCTCTTCACGCAGCCCCGCCCGGCGTCCTTCCATCCAAAGCACTCTGGGGACGCAAAGCCCTGGGTCGTGAGAAGTAAGGATTCACTCCAAAATATGGGAGGGAGACTGCAAGCTGGAAGTGAGTAAACATTTAATTGAGCGTGGACACAACCACCTGGGTTCACACCCAGCCCAGGGCACAGCCTCTGCTCCACACACCTCTGCAAGTTGGGGTGTGCATGGCACGTCCATTGGCAGACCTCTCAGGCCAGGCCTGGCCACCTGAGGCCTGGCTGTGTCTTGTGTCCTGTTGCAGCTTCCCTCCCGAGTGGGCAGGCGTCTGCGGGCCATAGCAGAGAAGATCTGGGGGAGACCAGGTGGGGACATTCCACTCCTTTGTCTCCAGCTCCCTGCTTCATCCATCTCCTCCTCATCAGGAAGGCCGATGGAAGAAGAGGCCCAGAGAGGGGAAGTGACCTGCTGAGATAACACAGCCAACAGGCTGTCGGGTCAGACAGGTGGAAGAGAAGGTCCAGCAGAAGGTCAGGTGGGAATGGTGACCCATGGGGAGAAGTTGGCCCCATAGAATTTCTGTGTGGGTTTGAGATATCAGTCACTCAAGATGAAGAAGCTGAAGCCAGCCCCAGGTTTCCACAGCCAGGCAAGGTGAGGCCTTCCACAGGCTCCTTGGGTCGGGAAGGGGCAGGGGACACAGCCTGGACCAAGGATTGGGGCAGAAGAAGCCTTGCTGGAACCCTGGCCCTGCCAAGCTCTCAACTCACACCATCCCCACTGTTCTTCACAAAGCTTGATCCTGCCCCTGGGCCTTTGCTCTACTGTTCCCTTGGCCTCGGCACTCTTCCCGCACGATCTCTGGGGTCTGCCCAAAGGTCACCTCCTCAGAAAGGCCTCCCAGCTCCAGGACCCAAACCTGAGGTGTAGGGGGAGGTGGCAAGTGGCAAGCCTTGGGAAACCACATGGCACTCTGTCCAGCACACAGTAGGCACTCAGGAAAGTGTACCACACTGGCAGCATAATCACAACATGAAACCCATGGAATTTAGCACCAGCATCTAATGTCTTTGACATGAATTTTATGTACCATTATCATTACTGCTAAGGAGGTTTTTTCCACAGGGCTGGGAACACAGTCTTAAGTTTTATATCAGCAGCATCTTTTTCTTTAAACCTTGGATGGTAAGCACTCTTCACTCTTTCTCCCACACACTGTGCAGCCTCTCAGAACCATGGGCAAGGAAGCAGAGACCCCCGGTAGCCATGTGTCCAACAGAAGACCTGCCTCAGGGTCTTCATCTGCAAAGAGGGCTCCTTGTTCAGGGCTGTGCACAGAGGGAGGCTGGGCTGGGTCCAGCGGGGAACGTGAGGTTTGGGGAGGGGGGATTCGAAAGTCTCTGTGCAGCCTGGGAAAGGGAGAGACCCCCGTGATGGAGCAGAGAGTCAGGCAAGAAAACTGCTGCCCTGCCTGACTTCTGTCCCCTCCCCTGTACTCATCCTCTACTCCAGCCATCCTCAAAGATGGCACTTCACCTTGTCCCCACCTCAGGGCCTTTGAATGGTAGCTCCTTTCTGCTCTGGCACAGCTCTTTCTTCTGCATCTTGGGGAGTCTGCAGCAGGGTGTCTCTCACAAGCTCAAGGGCCCTATAACTGTCCTGCCTAGACTTGACTTGCACCGTAGCTCCACCAGCTGTGAGAGTCTGTACCTCAGCTTCCCCCTCGGCAAGACAGAGACAGTTGTAGGACCTTCATCAGAGGGTAGTTGTGAGGCGTGAATGTGCTAATAATATATGCCAGATACTTAAACAGGCCCTGGCACACCCAGCGCTTAAATAGTTCAGGACCAAGGTGAACTGATTATTATCATCTCCCTCCCAACCCTCACAGCATGCTGATGACTTCTCTTTGCCCACATCAGTCCCTTCTGCCCTTAGCCCCAGGGTCTTGCCCGAAGGACACCTAGCACAAAATGAATTCACGTTGCTATCGCAGGAGGACAGGTCGTTCCTGGCCCTCCCCTGCCCCCTGGTGGTCACTCTCAGTATTGCCCCAAGGCACCACACGGGACCCTTTCTTGCAAGTTTGGGGACTGGCCCTTGGGTTGGTTTAAGGCTCTGAGCATCTAGGCAGCACCATGCAAAGCAGACTGGGCTGTTGGTGGTGCTGAGCTCCCTCTCCAATTGCACAATGGTAACATGTGCCTGATGGGCATAAGGGGTGGAGGGAATAGGGGGGCAGATGTCAGAAGGGGAGGGAGCCCTAGAAGGAGGGGGACCCTAGGGAGACAGGACCCCGGGTGGAAAGTAATCCTCTTTTCCTCAGCCTACCCTGCAGCAGGCTGCTTGCTCACCTGCAGGGGCTCCCCAGGGCCTGCCACATCCCTACTGTGTGGACACCCTCTGTGGCTCAGCCAGCTGCTACCCCACCTCCCACCATCTGATCACCCTAAGGTCTGGTCACCTGCCCTGAGGCCTTTGCTTGTGTTGCTGAAGACATTTTCATCTCATGGGTTGCTCCAGGGAACTTCGCAAACTCCCTTCTTTCACCCGGAGTATAAGACGACACGATGGATGTCTCATCACAGACTGTCCCACCGCACAAGGGAGCAGGTGACAGTGAGCCGCAGGTGAGGCAGAATTTCCCCTGGTGAAATCGACCCTGAGGAAGCCTCTGTAAGTTTCTCAACATGGAGCCTGGAACTCAATGGGTGCTCAGGAAAATGACTGTAAAATTCAGCTCAACTTTGTAAGTTGAGTTGAGGCAATTTGTTATTTATGCCATGTTCAATGCACAGGACCCCAGCCACTCACGAGTCACAGGCAGAGCTAGGGCAGCCTGCAATAACAAACAAACAGCTCCAGCATCTCAGGCTTAACATGCAACCCTTTGTTTCCTTTTGAGAAGCTTGTTGCTGGTCAGATGGCTCTTCAGGACCCTGCTGCCAGCATCCTGTGGCCCCCTGGGGCTGCCTTGATACGATGGTGGTGTTCCACTTACATGGCCAGCCACCTGTTGCCAGGAGGTTGAGAAATAATGATTGAGCAAGGGACGATCCCGGAGCACTCAAGTCTCATCCACAGAGGGCTTCAGTCTGAGCCTTAGTTTATCTGTCAAATGAGGGCTTGGGTCCGTGGGGCCAGGCAGGGAGCTTTCTCAGTGGCCTTGCATGAAGATGAGAAGACCCCGGAAGGGCCACAGTGAGCACCAAGCATGGAGCAACACAGGCCCCTTGCTGCCCCTGCTACAGGCATACCGAGAAATGCACAGCCTGGGTCCACCTATAGTCATTCCTGGACACCTGGACTGCTGGGGTTAGAGGGAGGGCCCAGGGCTCAACTAGGCCAGGCTGCCCCAGGATGATGTGGGTACAGCCCAGGACAGGGCCTAGGGCCAGGGAAGAGACTCTGGGCACCTTCTGGGAGCCCTCCCCAAGCCCAGGGCCCTAGGTCCCAAGTGGCCCTCTGAAGACACAATCCCCACAGCCATGCTAGGGTGGGGAGACCCAAGGAGCACCCAGATAACTCAGCCTCAAGGACTCCAACTCAGAGGCTGGGCAGCCAGAGCCAGTCCTGGCGGGCAGGATGCACAGAACAACCCAGGGCTCAGCCCAGTCCTTTGGCGGCTATGGGATGAGGGTGTGGGGACCCCTGGAGGATCCTCAGGGCAGAATCTGGCTGGATCTGGGCAAGGACAGGAGAGCTGCCAGACAGGGTGAGTGCCTAACCTGGGAGTGTGCAGAGGCCCCAGTTGTGGGGTCCAGCAGAGCAGATTCAGGCTGTGCAGCTGAACACTTTATCCCAGGGCCCAGCAAAGTCTGAGGTGCCAGGCAGCTGGGGCAGCCCCAGAGTGGGCCCAAAGTCTCCTCTGTGGCGGGCCCCTCCGGCTAGCTGCTCTTTCTCCCTAATCTTCGATCTTCACTGTGCCCTTCACTGTGCATCTGTTAGGGTGGGATGGGGGATCTGCTTTTGTTCATCTGTTGTAAATAACATCAGATTTAGACTGAAATCCTGCACACATTCTCGGGTGCCTGTCACTGGACTCGCTAAACTGCACGCCTGTGAACACTAAGACACCAAGAATGTTCTACGGGCACCTAAGGATGCTTGGTGCTGGGGCTGGTATTGCCAGGGTCTCAAAGGCTGCCCACTCTGACCAAGGGTCTCTTCTGCCTGCTCCTACAGGCTGGCTCAGGGTGCTGTAGCTTTGGGGTACAGGGAAGTACCTATGCCCTGTGGGCAATCCAAGGGCTTTCCAAGGGGAATGTTGGCAGCCAGGGCCTGGGCCTTGGTAGGGGGCCTGGCCTGACTGCCCACCCTTAAACCCAGCCCACCACACTGGTCCACTCCTCTCCCCAGTGTCCAAGACCCCCACCATCTTCACTGCAGAGTGGACAACAGCGAACGAGGCAAAAACGACAAAGACGTGGTTCTGTACAAAACCGGAAATATTTTTACTCTTTTAAAACTTTGATCTAAGTTACCTTAGACCTCATGGACTCGATACAAGAGTAATATGAATTGGGAAATAAAACACTTTAATAGCCACAATAAACTTTGTTAGAAATGTACATGTTGCCAAAATAATAATAATAAAATTAAAAAAATAAAAGAGAGGAAGAGAGAGAACAGCTTGATGGCCAGGTTAGATTATATAAATGTTCAACAAGGACAGGAAAGGAAACCTTCAAAACGCTGGGTCAGAATAGTCAGGGCCCCGTGAGGCTCGCCCCTTCCAGCCTCTGGGCCCCGGGGCTGTGTCCCCCAAACAGGATGAGCAAGGATGGCAAGGCCCACACAAAGCTGCCTCTCCTCATGGACAGAACACCCAGGGATGGGCATATAAACAAAGCTCATAAGAAATGTACAAATATAAAAAGCTACAAACATTAATAAATTACAGCATCACAAAACACAGAAACACTTCACAAGGTGCTAGTAAAATAACTGTACCCCACCCCCTTCATCAACAAGAAGGAAAGAAAGAGCTGGTATTCAAGTTGAAGATTCCTCTTCAAATGTGTCTGAAATAGATCTTTTGTGTACTGTTTGCTTCTGTCAAGACAGATATAAGGCTGCACAGACATCACTTGTTTTTCAGGCAATACCTTAGTTCCTAAAAGAAAAAATAATAATAATAACCATAATAATACAAAGAAAGAAGGAAAAGGAAAAGCATCGGAAACCCAACTGTTCATCATACTCGGCAAAAAACTCGTATAAATGTTAATGAAGGACTCTATAGAAAGAAATTCCTAAAGATACTTTTACTCTTATAAAAAAGAAGTTATTTAAAAAGCTATTTACACGCTACATTCTATGAAAAATATGCTTCAGGAAATACATCTAAAATTAAAATACAGGATTGCCTGAGAAACAAATCCAGCCCCTCCATGTCGATGGGCAGACGCGTGGTCCAGGAGCCACCCGTGCACTCGACAAGTGACAAGATAGAAGTGCCTGGCCCCAAGTCCTCGGCCACCCGGCCACCAACTGCCCCACCAGGCATATGGCGGAGTGCTTTGGCTGGGAAGTGCTTCTCGGAGTATAGATGGTCAGGCTGGATGAGGCCCACCCACGTGGCTTAGCCTGGGCCCCCGGGATGCCACACTGTGGCTGGGCCCAAGCCCTTCCCCGGGGACCCCATGATGGCTCCAGTTCGCCCCCACTGACACACTGACCCTGCTGCCAGCCCCAGCCGGCCCCAAGAAATGCCCCAGACATTCAGGGCACAATACCCACCATCCGGCCCACCACCCACTATCTGGAGAGCACAGAGGCTCCTCTCCTAACCGGACCGAACACTCTCTGGACTTGTCTGAGAATCACTTGGGAAGAAAAGGGGGGCACATACACACCCCGATTTCTCCTCCTCTTCCTCTCTAGTGTTCTTTGCCTTTTTTTAAGCCTCTGGAGGCTACCAGTCTGTGGCCAGCTCAGACTCTGGGCCTGGTGAGCATTGGCTCACTCCTCCTTCCTTGAAGGACTCATGCTGCCAGCAGAGCTGCAGAGGCCCTGCAATCACACCCATGCTCGGGGATGCCTGGAGGCTGTCCTGAAACTGGAATGGTCCTCAAACGGGCAGGGCCACGTTTCGGGAACTGGTCACTCTAAGCAACTTGAGAAAGGACGTCTGTCCACATTGGCAAGCTCCGCCTGCTGAAGCAACAGATGCTCATGTGAGGGGGGTGGTTGCTGGGAGGAGGCCAGGCCCTCCCTGGGTGAGGCAGCAAGGCCACCCTCCTGGGGGCTGATGTTCTAGCGGGGCTCCGGGGGTCCTGAGTGGAGCAGAAGGATCCTGGCTTTCCAAACTTTAAAGGAGTAGTTTTCCATTCCGATGAATTTTCAAAATTTTCCCAAGCCTCTGTTTGGCAGTGGCCATGCCCTTTTTTGTACGTTTTCCTGGTGGAGGTGGAGACACAAAAAAGACAGGTGAGTGAGAGGAGCAGCATATGGGGGGGTCTGTAATCCCTCACTGAGCCCACATCCTTTCTGTAAGATGGGCGTGCAATGCCCAAGCACAGTGAGCTCTGCATCCCTCCAAAACCATCAACTGTCGACAAAATGCCCCACTCAGAGACTGTGTCGACAAGGGGCTGGGGCATGGCGTGTGCAGCAGGGACAGTCCAGGGATGGCATTAGGGCAACCTGGAGCTACCCCCCCCCCCCATGTCCATGGCTGGCTGGGGCTCACGGCCGGGGCACAGTGGGCCTGGGGTGACAGTGGGGGTACCATAGGACCCAGCCAACTGTCCCACTCCTAAATCACATGGAGGAGCCTGGGTCACCCTAGGCCACTCCCAGTGAACCCTCAACAAACCATCAACCACACTCTGTCTCCAAGCCAGGACCCAAAGCCAAGGCCCTGGTAGTCTAAAGGAATGGACCTAGCTCCAAGGTACCCAGAACCAGCCCCCACCCCCCCACCCCCCGGCGAGTAACCAGAGGTCTCAGTCTTGAAAGGAGCCATTTCTTTCACACACTGACTGAGGGCCTGGCCACAGAAACTCATGGCTGCAGGGACAGAGACCTATGGTCACTCACAGGCAACTCAGGGTCAGCAAGCAAGGTACCTTTGGCAGCGGTGTTGTTGGGGGATGATGAGGAGGGCCTCCTCTGCGTGAGGAAGACCCCGGGGGCCATGGGCTGAGAGGCACGGCCGGCTTGGGCCCCAGTGAAGGTGCCAGCTGCTGTGTACTCATGGTCGACCAGGCTGCTGCTGTGGGACTCTGGCGGGGGCTCAGGTGAGCTGCCCTCCTGTGAGGCCTGGCTGCTGGCCGTGCTGGTGGAGGCCGGAGTGGTGGAGGCCGGGGTGGTGGAGGCCGAGGTGGTGGAGGCCGAGGTGGTGGAGGCCGAGGTGGTGCTGGCTGAGGTGGTGCCGGCAGAGGCGGAGGCAGAGGGGGAGGTGGTGTTGGGAGCCAGCTTCCTTTTGGTGTTCTTTTTCTTTTTGCTTTTCTGCTCCTCCTTTGAACAAAGCATGCAGGTGTGTCACCGCACAGGGCTGGCCAGACCCAGACCCTGGGGAGCAGACTGCAACCGGGGAGCAGCCTGGTCTACTGTGGACAAGGCTTCTCCCATGGAGCTGAGCAAGTCAGCACTGCAGGAGCAAAAAGGGCTGGACCATGCCCAAGCCCATCTCCAGCCACCACGAGCCCTGCAGAACAGTTCTGGGGTCTGTGGAGGGACCACCAGGCCCTGCTCTGTGAGGCCAGCCATCCTGGACATGGGGACGTCCAGGACACAGCATCAGCACTCAGCTGTAGTGTGGACAGACCCTGCCCAATCTGAGCTCACCTACTGGAGGACATGTAGTATGGGCCCCTCCCCCATCTCCCGAACCCCCCATTCCCCACCACCCTACTGTGAGCTACCATGGGACTTCTGACACCAGTTTCCAGCTTCTCTGCTTCCCACTAGCATGGACCTGGGAGCCTGAAGGAACCAGGCCGTGACAGCCCCAGCCTGGGTGATCCCCGTGCATGAGAGTGGGGGGAGCAAAGGCACTGGGGAGCCCAAGCCCAGGCGGACGCTCCCCGTGCATGAGAGTGGGGGGCAAAGGCATCGGGGAGCCTAAGCCCAGGGGGACGCTCCCCGTGCATGACAGTGGGGGGAGCAAAGGCACTGGGGAGCCCAAGCCCAGGCGAACGCTCTCCTCACCTGCTGCGACAGTTTGGCTGCGGCAGCTGCCAGCCCAGTCTCAATGGAGGCCACTCTGGTCCCCTCGCGCACAGGCCTGTCTTGCCTTGGCACCGATGGGCCAACCCGCGCTGTAGGAAAGAAGGTCAGCCTTCCTCGAGTCGCCACCCAGTGCCTGAGCACCCTCCTGGATCTCCCAGCCTTGCCCTAATCTGTCCCTGAATCCCAGGGACAAGTCACATTTTGGGGAAGGTCAGCAATAGCCCCAACCTCGTGTGGGGGTGGTTGCCCTCCACCAGCAGGACAGGAAGGGTCAGGAAGGGAGTGTGTTAGGGGAACCAGACCCCACTCTGTTGGCTGCCATGCTGGGGGCCAGGGGCAAACGGGACCCACCCAGGGATGCTCGTCAAGGAGAGCCAAGGCAGAGGGCCAGCGCACCACAGCGACATTGCACTGCCCTACTGGCAGGAGCTGGGATGCCTCTGAGTGTTTGCGAGAGCACTTGGCTGAGGTCCTGGGATTGAAGTGGAGCCCAGTCGGGGCTCAACAGACACCCTGTCTGAGCCACAGAGCCAGTGGGTGTGCAACACGACTGCTGGCATTCCGTGTGGACAGAGCTCCCCTCCCAGCCCCCAGCACTACCTGTCGGGCTATAGGGGGCGTCATCCGAGCCTTTCCTCTTCTTGGACCGGGACTTGAAAACAGGACTGTCCTCATCCGACTCCAGGGAGGGGTAAACTAGAGGCGGAAAGAGGAGGAAGGACTGAGCTGCTGGTGTGGCCCCAGCAGGACGGGAGCTGCAGGCTGCTGGCAGACCCTATGACTGGCACCCCTGGGGCCGTCTTCAGGCTCCATAGTACCAGCCCTCCCGGAGTGGCTGTCCCATGCACAGGCACAGGTGGCCTCTGAAATCGTCCAGCCCAGGCACCCCTTGGGGTCCAGAGAGGCCAGACAATGGGTTCCATCCAGCCCCCATGGCCACCCAACCAGCCACGCCTATGCCAGCCTGGCCGCCACACCCACTTGAATGCCCAGTTCTCAAGACATCTCTTCTGTTACTGTCAGAGAAGGGAACCTCTGATGTCCATGGAGCCAGCTGGCTCTGAAGGACCCCAGACTCTCCTCGACAAGTCTCTAGAGCAGGGAGACCCACACAGCAGTCCTGGGTGACTCACTGGGTGCCTCCTCCTATTATCAATAGGTTTAACCCCCAGGACCTGACCCATGTCCCAAGGGCACCCCCAAAATGGAGTTCACCCCACTGTCAGACCATGACAGCCCCCGCCAGTGAGGCCTGGAAGTGTCCACCAGATAGGACAGGCCCAGCGTCACCGCGGGAGGGCTCTCTAGGACAGAGGTGCAGCCTCACACCATCAGGACTGCACTAAAGACAGGCCCTGCGCCATGCGGGCAGCACATGGCCCCTCGCCCTGAGAAGCACACCGCAGCCCGTGGGGACTGGGACATCCCGGGCAGTGGGCCAAGGCATGGAGGTGGGTCCTTGCTCCAAGTCTCCTCCCAGGCAGCCAACAGCAACTCCTTCAGATCGTATTGGAACCTGAAGCGCTGGGCCTGGAGGGGCTACGGTGTGAGGTGAGTGGCCATGCCCCTGAGCAGAGGCCACAGCTATGGCCCAGTTGCCAACTTACTGCCCACCTCAGACTCAGGCCACAGAGCCACTCTGGGCCTTGGTTTCTGTTTACACAGACGCAGAATGGATGTGGTCTCAATGTGTCTATGAAATGGTATAGCCACTTCATAGTGGCTATACCTTCTCAGAAGGTGCCTTAGGCAGCGACCCAGGCAGACACCACAGATACAGGCCACACAAAACCCCCCGCAGTAGCACTATTCACAACTGCCGAAAGGTGGAAGCCATCCAAGTGCCTGGGGATGGACAAAGGGATAAACAAATGTGGTGTGTCCACACAGTGGAATGTTATCCAGCTAGTAAAAGGAACAAAGCTGACATGTGCTACAATGTGGATGGAGCCTAAAGAGTATGCTAAGGAGGACTTCCCTGGTGGTATAGAATCCATCTGCCAATGCAGGGGACACAGGTTCAATCCCTGGTCCAGGAAGATTTCACATGCTCTGGAGCAACAAAGCCCGTGTGACACAACCAATGAAGCCTGCACGTGCCAGAGCCCACACACCGCAGCTACTGAGCTTGTGTGTTGCAAGTACTGAAACCTGTGTGACTAGATGAAGCCTGGGCATGCCAGAGCCCACACACCGCAGCTACTGAGCTTGTGTGTTGCAAGTACTGAACCTGTGTGCCTAGAGCCTGTGCTCCTCAACAAGAGAAGCCACCACAATGAGAAGCTGGTGCACCGCAAGGAAGGGTCGACCCCGCTCACCGCAACTAGAGAAAGCCCACACGCACCAATGAAGACCCAGTGCAGCCAAAAAAAAAAAAATGCATAAATAAATGAATAATGTGTTACTATAAGTTTAAAAAAAAAAGACTATGCTAATGAAAGAGGCCAAGCACCAAAGACCAAGTACTGTGCAATTCTGTTCACATGACACATCCAGATGAGAAAAATCTATGAGTTGGCATAAATCAGTGTAAATCACGGAGAAGGCAATGGCACCCCACTCCAGTACTTTTGCCTAGAAAATCCCATGGACAGAGGAGCCTGGTAGGCTATAGTCCATGGGGTCACTAGAGTCGGACACGACTGAGCGACTTCACTTTCACCTTTCACTTTCATGCACTGGAGAAGGAAATGGCAACCCACTCCAGTGTTCTTGCCTGGAGAACCCCAGGGACGGGGAAGCCTGGTGGGCTACCGTCTATGGGGTCGCACAGAGTCGGACACGACTGAAGAGACTTAGCAGCAGCAGCAGTAGCAGCAGCGTAAATCAGGGGAGGCAAATTGACTCTTAATGGACAGAGGGCAGGGTTTCCTTTGATGAAATGTTCTCCAGTTGGGGGTGCTGACGGCAGCAGACCCATCCCTCTGAATACACTAAGCACCACTGAGTTGCATGCTTCTAAAGGGCAACATCTAAGGCCTGTGAATTACATCCGCAAGAGGGTCTGGCTCCCAGCACCCAGGACAGGCACCTCTCCCTGCACAGCAGCACTCACCATAGTCCGAGTCCTTGAAGCAGGCGTCCAGGTGGTCCTGCTCCTCCTCATAATCGTCCAGGTCCACGCTGTTCTTGGCCGCCCTCTTCAGCAACCGCTTGCCTGCGCTCTTCCCACCAGCCCCGTTCTTCCGGGCACCATGGGCGGCCAGCGAGCTGCCCTTGGCCTGGCCAGCACCCCACGTGGTCTGCAGGCAGGAGTCGGAAGCCTGCAGGTTGGCCATGGACAGCATTCCCTGAATGGCTTCCTGTGTGCTGGGGGAGGCGGGGGGCTGGCTGGAGGCACAGAGAGACAGGCACTCAGCCCATGGCCCACACATCCTCCCTCTCAGCAGCCAGCAGAGGGCGTGGGGGGAGGACGGTGGGGGCTGATCATTTCCCCATAGAAAGGACCAGCTACCCGCTTCCTCTACCCTCTGCCCCCCATCCCCCAACATCGAAGGGAGAGCTGGAGGCCTTGGGACAGAGAGGGGCATAAATAGAGAAAAAAGGGAGGGGAAAGTGGAGGGAGGGGACGAGGGAGAGGCAGACAAAGGTGCTCCTGATCTCTCCCATCATGAGGTCAATAAGCAGAATCCCCCCAAGGACCCAGGCCACCTCTCCCTCCCTCTTCCATTCTCTGTGCACCCCTGCGCCCACCATGGGCTCCTGCACTAAGCCCCAGTCGTGGGTGCTTCCCCCACATCTCATCCAGCACCTGAGATGGAGCGGCTCAGCCCGCTCCCTCCCATGGCACTCGATCTCCCCAGGTGACCCACACCATCTTTTTATGACTGCATCTGCACCCACACCCTCACCCTTGCCCATCACCCCAGACATTTTTCCACCTGGGTCAGGAGAGTCCACCCCAGCCTCTGGGGAGCCTGGCCATACCTCTCACTGCCCCCTGGTTCCTGAGGAAGCAGGGCCTGGAATGGCGCAATGCTTGGCTCTCCTCCCTGGTCACAGACCCAGGAGGCCCAGGAGGCCCAGCAGTGGGCCCGTCTTGCATGTGTGACACTCAGGCCCCCTCCAGCCTGCCCCATGTGCCCCTGGGGGATGGACACACCCACAGGGCTGCCAGAACACAAAAGCAGCACCCAAAAGTGTACCCACAGAACCACGCTGGTGGTTCTGCATGGTCCCTGCCCCCTCCCCAACTTCCAAGAAGTGTTTGAAGCATCTCTAGTAAGACATTAAAATGAGAAGAAATCCCTGCTCAGACATAAAGTTCCCAAGACTGAGGTTGGAGAGTAAAGGGAGATAGAGCTGGCCCCAGGAAGCACAGACACAGAGGGTGGTCCCCTGTGTTCCTGGGGGCCCACCGAGACAAGTTTGGACAAAAGTCATCCTGCGAGGGGTACTGCTGGGCTCCAGGCCAGGGACTCTGCCCTAAGCCAGGAGGCAGCGACGGGCGGGCGCCTCTCTGGGCAGTCCTCCATGAATACCGCTTCCCCCAGCCCCACCCAAGACGTACTGGACCGCAGTGTTTTGGGCTTTTGCTAGAAGCGGATGGATTATGGTTCCAAAGCCACAAACAGTGGGAAAAATCAAGTATGATCAGACCGCTGTGGAGAGTTAGGAGCTCTCCACCAGACCTTCCACCTGCCCCAGTGTCCTCCCAACCCCCACTGTCCCGTGCCATGAAGGCAGAGGGATACCCAGACCCAGTCAGGAGCACATGGCATTTGGGAGTGGTAGTATCATTGCTATACCATCATCACTGATGCTTTCTGAGCAGGGATGGACCCCCCCACCCCCAGCCCGGCCAAGTACGAGAGCCAGCAAGAGCTGATAGATGGCCCCCCACGCTCTGCACCAGGCTCTCCAGTGCTCTGCAGATGAGGCCCTGAAGGTCCCAGGCATCCTCACCCAGCCTTATGGCCTGGACAAATGCCAGGCTTCCTGCAGGGATGGCAGGGTGGGGGCCAGGACACCCACCACGAGGGTCCTCCGGGAGCCAGCATGGAAGCCAGCCGCCTGCCTGTGCCATCTGGACGTCGTGGTCCCAGCCCAGCTCAGCTGCAACTGAGAGGGAGGGGTCTTGGAGCCCAGGGCTGCAGACTGGCCACGTGGGCCGGCAAATCAAGGAGCAAAGTCTAACCAGTGTGCATGGAAAATAATACCTTAATCCTCCAATTATCATACCAAAATCCTCTCCTTCCCCCCCGGCGGTAAACACTAAGCAAACCATCCACAAGAAATTAACATATTTTCCTCCATTTTCTTCAGCTGTTTTTTCCAAAAAAGCAAATACTTAAAACAGAGCAAATGGACCATCAAACACTGACCTACACTCCAAATGGGAGACTTGGGAAAGGAACTGCCTGCGGCGGCCAAGGAGGCCAGCCCCGGCAGGCACACGTGCACGTGTGCAGGCGTGTGTGAGCACACACGTGTGTACCTACAGATCAGTTCACAGCGCGTCCACAGACTGGCCGCCCTCTCCCAACAGGCCATGCCCTTGCTCAGTCAGGAGCCCAGGCTGCAGGCCCTGTGTCCCAGCTCCGGGCAGAGTTCTGGCACCAGCCTCATCTGCCCTCATCCAGTTTTGGGGGGAGCTCTCCATGGAGCTCACAGGGGACCTGGGTGAGCATCATTCCGTCACTGAGGTGCCAGCTAGCCAGAGCATTCCCAGAAGAGAGGCACCTCTGAAGAGATGTGGGGCCAGCCCGGGCACCAGCCCCTCCAGCAGAAGGGGGCTCACAGCCAGGCTTCTCCTCCCAGCAAAGGGGTCTCAGGCCAGGGTCCCTCCTGCCACCACCGAGGCATCTCTGCAGTTGAGGGGCTTGGGTCTGCCTTATCTACAGAAACCACTTCATGCTGAACAGGAAATCTGTACCCCACAGCTCTGTAGCAGCCTCCAACCATACTCCACTCCCATGAGAAAAGGCACCTATGGCTATCTGTGAGCATAACACTGCACAAAAAATGATAATCTGTGAAAGAAAATACAACCATTTGATTTAGGAAGAACGCTTTTCAATCAAGCCCTAATCCTCCTGCTGGGGCCCCACTGTCTGAGATGGGGCAGACATGTGCCTCCACCGGCCCAGGTAGCCCTCAGACCTTAATCCTGGTAGCACGGGCTGAAAGGCAGATCTGGAGGACCAAACCCGGATCAGACCACGTAAGCCCTGCCTCCCTCAGGCCAAGTCACCCCCCCTGGCTGGATGACACCATCTAGCAAGGTCAGCCTTCCAGAACCCCCACGCTTAGGCTCCATCATTAGCAAATGGAGACGCTAGTCCTGCCTCTGCTGCCTCCTAGCTGTGTGGCCTTGAGCAAGTCACCTAAGCTCTCTCAGCCTCAGTTTCCCCATCAATGCAGCAGGAATCTCCTGATGACTCAAGAACTAAGAGGGGAGCCAGCCCTCACCATGGTAGCAGACACTTCCAGAATGGGGAGGCTGCAGGGGACACAGGCCCCCGTCCCTTGGTCTGTCTGTGGTACTTGTAGAAATTCCATGTGGAAAAAAAAAAAAATGTCCCATGATGCTTAAAAGCAAGAGCCAACTGGGGCCAATTGGGACCAAAAAGGAATTTAACTGGGACCATCCTGAGAAAAGGGGCTTCCCTGGTGGCCCAGTGGTAAAGAATCCACCTACAAGGCAGGAGACTCGGGTTCAATCCCTGGGTTGCGAAGATCCCCTGGGGAAGGAAATGGCAAACCACTCCAGTATTCTTGCCTGGGAAATCCCATGGACAGAGGAGCCTGGTGGGCCACAGTCCATGGGGTGACAAAGAGTCAGGTATGATTGAGCAACTAAATAACGACAATCATGAGAAAAGCCCCATGGCCTCCCATCCAATGCAAAAGCCCAAGAGAATTAATCCATTTCTCTCAAATCAAAGGATTGAAACTGGGCAGGCCTAGGCAGGGAGGACTACCTGAGCTGAGCAGACACATGTCCTGGCCTGCCTGATCGCCTGGAAGCTCAGGGCCTCCAGGAAAGGGCAGTATATACACCAGCAGTGAGTGGGCTCCTGAGGCCTCACATGTGGACTCAAACAGGTCTCAAGGGTAGCCTGGCTTAGCTCCCACACACTCCCAGTTGGGGTGGGAATCTGGGACCCTGGCCTATCCAGCCCTTTCTCATGGAATGGGCTCTCACATCCCAAGCTCTGAAGCCATCATCTCCCTTGCTGCAGATGACGGCTCTGCAGGGAAGCCAGCTTGGAGTCCCAGAGAGGCCCATGAATGCTCTTTACCCTAACACCAGGCAGACACTGTGGAATTTTCTTAGGTCATTTTTATGGCATTTGGGAAATGACGAGGCAGAGACAGCTGGACGTCCCAGTCTGGAAAAACCCTGATACCCTCCAGGTACCCAGCCTGGCCCTGCTTTCCCGCAGGCACACAGATATGGAGGCCCCACAGACTCCTCACACAGGAGCTCTGCAACACGAAGGACCTACATAGCCAGCCCCCGCTCACCTCCCTGGCCACCTGGCACCACCTCTGCCAGGCAGGGGTCCCACTCTGACTGTCCAGCCTCCAGGACATGGGCTGATGGAGCCCTGTTTGGCCCAACTCTGTGGAAGCACCCAGTCCCCCCAGTTCCCTGAGGGGACTAGGCCTACCTGTTGGGGTTGTACTCGAGTGCGCCAACCTCCTCGCTGGCCTGAAGCAGGTCCAGGATGCCCGCGGCCGAACCCCCGCTGTCCTTCTTCACTTTGGCATTGCGGGCGGGCTTGGTGTCCGTGTCTATGTGCAGTGAGCCCTCATCAGAGGAGTCATCGCTCTGCTGTAGGGACAGAGCAGCCAGTCAGAAAAGGGCTTGGGGGTAGGGATGGGACTGTTTCACTCCAGTGAGAAAAAGAGGTTTTTAAAGAGCTTGTCCTTGTGCTGAGCACCGGGAGGCTGACTGACCAGACACACACTGCAGAGCATGGGCGCCTGAGCTTTGTGCTGGGAGCCTGCAGCCCCAACTGCAGCACTGTGCCAGATGAGCCCTGGTTTACAGAACCTTATGTGAGAGCTCCAGTATTGAGCACAGATACAAGAAGAGTTGCCGTGGTTGGACAGGGATCAGGTGGGTGAACCTGCGCCTGAAGGACACCTGTTAACAGCCCCTGGCAGGTGGCTCCGCAGGGACACCCTGGGCTCTGCAGGTATGGTATCACCCGTCTTCCTGGAACTTGGCTTCCTGGGAGATGGCCATCACATCCTGGGCTGGACACGCGTGGCCTTGGAGGCCATCTAACTTAACCACCATACCTCAGTGCAAGACCCACCCCCCAGCAGCCTGGCCTGCTACCCTCTGTACTACCATCCTCAAGCATCAGGGAAACTCGTGGATCTGACTGAGGAGCGCAGCTCCAGAGGCCCCACCACTCAGACACCTGTAGACCTTCCACGAGCCCCGACTTTGCTTCTGCCCCTTTGTGCAGGGCCCCAGGGTTCACAGTCCCACATCTGGAGCCCAGCCAGCTTCCCCAGGAAAACTTCCCCCTCTGCACTCCACCCAGAAGGCTCAGTCAGAGATGCCCCACCAAGTGGTAGGCGGGCCACTGCCTCAAGAACAGCCAGACACAGAGATGGCTATCTTGCTCACTCCCGTGACCAGTGTCCCAGAAGGCAGTCGCTTACCTTGTAGAGCGCCGAGTCCAGCTTTGGCTTTGTAACGGGCGTGGGCAGCGGCTCCTTCTTGTCCAGTAGGACTGAAAGCAGAGCAGATGGGAGTCAATGGCAACTTTGGAGGGGCACAGGGGGACCCTAGTCCAGCCACATCCAACGCCCACTCCACATGCCCAGGATGGCTCCTACGGGGCTGGGTCTGCCCCCTCCCCGTGTCCCCCCAACTCACAGGACAAGTCCCTCTTCGGAGCATTTTTCTTTCTCCTAATAGGGAATTCGTCAATCTTGAGCTCCCCATCATCCGACACATATTCATACTCATCCCGCACCGGCTGGGGCTTGTCCTCCTTGAAGTTCTGCAAGGCCCCGAACACCCCTGGGCCGGGCTGTGGCTTGAGGGCCTTGGAGCTGGGGTGGGAGAAAAGGGCCGGTCAGTGGGCATCTGCACAGCCTGGCCAGTGCCCCCAGCACTCCACCCCTCAACAGGCCTTGGAAGACCAACAGTAAGGGCTGGACCCCTCCCAACCCTACAGCCTCCTCTCCAATGCCATGACCCCAGCAAGGATAGCACACAACCCACGAGGTACATGCCCGGCCCTTTCTCAGGCTGTGTGAGGTTGTGCCCCTAACTGCCCCCTGATCCTCGCTGCTGGACGAGTGCTGGACTTCCGTCAGCCTGCCCTGGGCCTGATACAAGCTCAGAGTCAGACACAGCCAGTGCCAACTGGCCTGGGTTTTTTATTCACACAGATATTATGGAAAAATAATTTCAGGGCTGAGGTGTAGGAACAATGTAACAAATCTCCCTCCTGGGGCCACAGGGCTACTGCAAACGAGCAGAGTCCGATGCTCCAGCTGCTGCCCCCGGGGTCAGCTGAGGGCACAAGTGCACACTCAGCAGTGGGGAAGAGCAGGCAGGGCACAGGCGTCTGCAATTCCCAATGGGCACAGCTCCGGTTCCCAACAGTGGAAATACCGAGGACAGCTGGCAGTGAGCCCTGCTGGGTGTGGGCATGAGTTACATCATGCAACACACACACACGTGTACACACACATACCCGTGTACATACACATACCCGTGTACACACATGGTTATAGAATCATGTCTCCTTTTCTCCCTTCCATTTCTAAACTCTAGCACGGTCAGTCAGTCATACAGTTAATGCCGTCAAAAGCTCCCCGGGACCCACCAGCTGAGCTTCAGATAAGTCAAGGACATGCCCAGGGCCGTGAAGTCATGACAACAGATCCAACCCATCTGCTTGCCAAGAGGCCTTGGCACACTGCCACGAGCTCTTGGGAAAAGCAGGCCCACCTGTGCCGGGCCCTGCGCGCACACCAGACACTGATGGCTGTGTCCCGCGGCCTGAAAGTGGCCTTCTCCCATTTTGCAGATGAGAAAACTCAGATCCACAGGCGCAAAGTGGCCCCGTTCCCACTGGGATGTGTCTACCTCCTGTTTGTTAGGCACCCACGCTGCACTTTGGATTTAGCATACAACTGCCAGAAGGCCAGCGAGGGGCTTCTCGGTGGGTACAGGGCTCCTGGCCCACCCACCTCCCATCTGGCCAGCCCACCACACTGGTCAGCCGACCGAGATCCCTTACACAGTCTGGGACCTAGACACACCAGCTCACACACACAGACCCACCCAGGCTGGGTGCCCCACCTCTCAGCTTAGGGCCATCTCCTCCAGGAAGCCCTCCCACCAATTCCCTTGGGCACCCACGGACTCCATAGCACCCCAGGCCCCACAAATCCTCCTTCCATGGCCCCAATCACAGCCATAATTTCAGGTGGATTTGAGAGTACTGGGCTCATACCAGCCTCTCCTCACTGCCCTCTGGACTCCTAGGCCAAGATCCTGACCCCTACGATGTCCTCTGTGACAGCCCAGGACAGCACTTGGCTAGTATCTGCCCAATCATACCCTCCCCTCCTTGCCGCACACACCACTGCTCCCTGCCTACCTACCTGAGCTCTTTGGTTTAGGAGGCAGGAAAGGGGTCAGCCTGGTGAGGCCCTCATGAGGGGTGTGCCTGTCCTCTAGCTCAGAACAGAGGCTCATCTGCAGAGTCCTCCAGGCGAGTGTATGTGTGTGTATGAGGTGTGCACAAGCAGAGCATGTGTGTGTGTGATGTGGAGAGGAGATGCTCAGGGTATGTGTGGCAACATGTGGTGCGTGTACAACCAACCCCTCCTGGCACAAGCACTCACGTACCCAAGCAGTTTCTTGTTGGAGAAGGAGAAGGAGAACTTGGTGTCCTTGTTCCCTGACAGAGGAGACTTCTCCAACTTCTGCTCTTCCTCCATCTTCAGCAGGGAGTCGGGTTTGCTGTTCTGAAAAGCAAACCCAGGACCGTCCCTGAACCCCATACAGGTGCCCAGTGGGCAGAGGCAGCAGGACAGGCCAGCCTCCTCCCTCTGACATGTCACCCAAGGACCCAGGCCCACCACAGCCCCAGGTCCACAGGAACTGCCCTTGGATACAGACCAGCTCCAGGACTGCCAGCTCGAACCGGGGCAGGCCACTAAGGGCAACAGCGTCCATCCTCTTAGGCTAAGATGTGCCCACACCAACCCTCAGAAGGTGGCTCCAGGAGGCCACGTGCACACCCAGACCCTCAAAGACCTTCACAGCACACACCCTGACACACCCCACACGCGCCACCAAGCCCACACCTGCCTCACACACCACCTTCTTTCACTAACAGCCCTCCCTGAGGGTAGACTCACTCACCAGCACACCTGCACACACACACACCTCACCTTATACTTCCATTTGGCCTCTGACTTGCTCTTAGTTTGCTCTCGGATTTCCAACCGCTCCACGTCATTCTGCGTGCTGATCACCTCCTTGTTGGGCACACTCAGGACATTCTTTGTGGCCTAGAAAATACTAGCCATGATCTAGTAGCAGACATGGGAGGGCAGCAGGGTCCATCAGGCTACAATACAAAGTCCCTACAGCACAGAGTCCCCACCTCCTGCTTGCCTACATACATCAGTTCATCCATCCATCAATATACCCAACCACATATCCAACTAGCCATCCGTCCATCTGCCCACCCATCCAATTATCCCCCATCCATCTATCTACTACTCACCATCCACTATCCACCCACCCACCATCCACTATCCACCCACCCACCCATCCATCCACACCATCCATCCACCCACCCACCCATCCAATTATCCACCGCACACCTATCCACCACCCACCATCTACCTATCCACCACCCACTATCCACTATCCACCTATCCACCACCCACCCATCCAATTATCCACCTCACACCTATCCACCACCCACCATCCACTATCTACCTACCCACCCACCATCCATCCACCCACCCATCTAATTATCCACCATCCACCTATCCACCCACTCACCATCCACTATCCACCAACCCACCCACCCACCATCCACCCACCCACCCATCCATCCACACCATCCATCCATCCACCCACCCATCCAATTATCCACCACACACATATCCACCACCCACCATCCACCTATCCACCACCCACCATCCACTATCCACCTATCCACCCACCCACCATCCACTACCACCTATCCACCCACCCACCATCCACCCACCCACCCATCCATCCACACCATCCTTCCATCTACCCACCCATCCATCCACCCATCCATCCAATTATCCACCACACACATATCCACCATCCACCTATCCACCACCCACCATCCACTATCCACCTATCCACCCACCCACCATCCACTCCACCTATCCACCCACCCACCATCCACTATTCACCTATCTACCCACCCACCATCCACTATCCACCTATCCACCCACCCACCATCCATCCACACCATCCATCCATCCACCCACCCATCCACTCATTCATTCACCAACCATTCATCCATCCACTCACCCACTCATAAATCATTCACCCACCCATTCATTCAACCACTCTTCCTCCTCCTACCCTTCCTTCCTCCCTCTCTTCTTTCCATCCACTCATCCATCTATTAATTCATACATTCATCTGCCCTCTTTGCATTGAGAAAAGGAAAAACCATTTGTCCCACTTAAGCCCTGAAACATCGGGTAATGATGTTCCACTAGCAGGAAACCATTCAGTATGGCCTGTTGTTAGAGACTCACTGTTCCCAAAGTCCATACCTAAGACCCTCTACTCACACTGATGGGACTTCAAGGCCAGGCCTGCTCTCTTACTGCCACAGGGGCTCAGGGCCCCAAGGAAGCCTGGCCCATCATCACCTCCACTCCTGCCTCCCCATTGCCCTCCACTGGGTGCCTCACCCACCTTTAGGTTTCAGCCAATGTCTAGGCCCCAGGGAAGACTCAGCCGGCTTGTCCCCCCAGGTGACCCTTGATGGTACCACCCTGACCCAGGACAGACTCCGCTGCCTTTATCATGAGGGTCTCTCCCCAGCTGCCCACTACACCAAGCTTGCTGGGGCAGAGCCCAGCTGCCCTGGGTCTCCAGCACAAGGACACAGCAGGTCCAGCACCAGCCCACAGGCCCGCTCCACGGAGGTGTCTGCAGGCCCACTGACTACAGGTAGGGAGGTCAAGACCACCCACCTTGCCCTTCTTAGGAGGCTCGATCTTGGTCAGTGCCTCCTTGGTGTGGGCCTCCAACAGGTCCAGGTTGGGGATGGTGGGTGATGCTGAGCCCCTGCACTTCTTCCCTTTCTTCTTGCTCCCATCCTTGAGCTTCAGTGACTTGGGAGGCTTGGGGGGCTTGGGGGGCTTAGGAACTTTGGACGGCTTGGGCATCTTCACGGTTTTGGGAGTCTTTTTTTTGGACACTTTCTCCAGGAAGGACCGCGGAGGGCTGGCCTCAATGGGGGATGGGGGCTCCTCCTTTTCCCGGTCCCCAAAACAGACCTCGTCTGAGGAGACAGCCGCAGTTACTTCAGGTCGGGAGGCCTTGGAGGCATTCTGGGAAAAGGACAGGAAGAGGTGACCAAGAGTGCCCTGCTAGGAGGGTCTCACAGCCCCAGGCCATGGGGAACAGGCAGAAAAGGAGCATCTGTCTACATCACTGGTGACACACTCACACGTATCCTACACCATCTGTATAACAGGCTCACACCCATCTACACCGTCTATGAACACAGTCACACCATCCATACCATCCGTGTGACAATTTCACACCTGTCTCACACCATCCACATCAGCAGCCACTTGACCACTCTACCTCCTTGGTGGGGACTGCTGTCCCACCCCAAGGCACGGGGAGGCTGGGGGCTGGACAGGCTCGCACAAGCTGAGCCTCAAGGGGCTGAAGCAGTCCTTGCGGCAGAGTCATCCCCCTCCACGGGGGGCTACACAGCATCCCCACACTCTCTCATTCCCGAGGATCCCACCAGGAGACTGTGAGTCTGCCACCAGGGCCGAGGATCCAGCGTCATCGTGCAGCTGACCCTGCCCCAGAGGGCTGGGGGAGGGGATGCTTCCCATGTGCCCGACCCTCGCAGGATAACCAGGGAAGACAGGCAGAGACATCCCTCAAGCAGGGTCAGCAGGCCACCAGGGTGAGCCCTACCTCACTGAGCCGGATCTCTTTGGCGAGGTCTTTGATGAGCTGCGAGGGTTTGAAGTGCTCTGGGAGCTCGTCCTCATGTTCTGCCAAAGCCTGCAGGATAGCCCATGCACAGGGTCAGCTGCCAAGTCTGGGCACAGATGCCCACTCCCCCTCCACTCGCAGGGGCCCCAAGCAGGCTCAGCTTCTGTGGTTCCTGACTCATGCCCTTTGTCCCTCCAGGCTGTCCCCCATCTACCCAGCCAGGACCTCCAGCCCCACTGCCACCCAGACAGGCAGAAGGGAAGGCACTGCCACAGGCGTGGACTGGCTGCTGGGGGCCCTAAGGGCGTTAGCCCACTCTAGCCAGACACTGTGCCGACGAGGAGGCTCTGCCATGATCCCACTCTTACAGATGGACAGTAAGTTCCAGAGGGGAGGGGGTGCCCAGTGCCACTACCAGCTGTGACGTGAATGTAGGCTATCCCTTCTTCCTGGGCGTGAGGCCACTTCACCTGGCCAGACAACTGGTGTGAGTCAGGGGGCACACCCTGCCCCACTCCAGGCTTTGAGAACCGAAGGACGGCCCTAGGAGGGTACCTACTGCCCCACCCCATCCAGCTCACCCGTGAGAGACACACAGTGTTCCCCTCTTGGACTCCCCAATTCCTCAAGACTTTCCGGGGGCCTGGTGGGATCTGCTTAGACTATGCTGGCACCCCTGACTGGCAGGGGTTCCCAAGGCAGTAGACAGGGAGCCCTGAGGCTGACCAGGCCTCTCCCCTCCCTCTGTACCAACAATCCAGGCAGGATGCCAAGGGAAGTTGGAAGTTGCTTTTCTGGAGCCTCCCTGAGGAGAAGTAGCCACTGCATGGACGCTAGTGAGGGTGCCGATGCTTTCAAAGCGGGGGGACCCAGAAATGCTGCTTCGAGGGAGTCAGGAGGGGCACAGGGCAGTGCTCCTATGGTCGGGGGGGATGGAGGCACGTAGGGCAAAGGGACTGTCCTAGTCATAGAGCAAAGCCAGCTCCTGAGGTGACGCCTGCACCAGTCAGTGGGACAACGAGGACATCTCCACTCTCCTATTCAGAATGTGACCCTCCAGCCAGTCACTGACTCAAGTCCTCCCCGCTCCCTGGCCTTCAGGGTCCACGCAGTGCCATCTCTACCACCTCACCTCTTACTGAATCTCCCTGCCACCCAGCTCCCCCGCTCAGGCCAGGTCCCGAGGTGGTGGGCCCTCTCCCGCATCTGCCCCCACCAACAGATATGTGACTGGCCAGGTGCCCTCCACCTGCCTCTCACATGCTAGTTCCCACCGAAGGAAGGACAAGCCCGAGGGATGACGCCCCGCCTGCCGCCCTCCCTTCTGCCCTGGGTCACGCCTAGCACACTTCCCTACCTGCTTTCTCGTCCATGATCTGAAAGCACCATTGAGAATTTTAGCTCCTTGGACTAAATGAGGGGGCAGCTGCTTCCCAGATTTGTGAGAACCTGGGGGAAGACGGACGGGTTTGCTCAGGAGGGTACCCACTCTCCCCTGCCACCTGCAGGTGACTCAAAGCCCCGGTGGTGGGGGATATTCAGGGCCAGAGCTTTCAGAGGCATGTGACCACCACCACCTGCCCAACTGCCAACGGTTCCTCTTGGAACCCAGGGGATGCCCATCTAAGATGCTCTGCAAGGGGCAGGACTGGCCTTCCCACTGTCCACCCACCAGGCCCCTCAGGCAGTGGGCTGGCTCCCCCTCCACTGGGCCCCAGCCTGCGACAGTGAGGGACCACAGTCATGCCCCAAACCAAGCGTCCCCGATGCTGATCCCACCCGCTCACAGCCCCCTGCATAGCTCAGGCAGTGGGCCCACTTCCCACTGGGGTGGCCCAGGGCAAGCACCACCTCAATCACATCCTTGGGAGCCAGAGCTGCCCCCAAACAGAAGGGACAGAGCATTCCCCCTTCAGGCAGAGAGTTCACCATGGAGGCAGAACAGCCCTGAGCTCTGACACCACCAGATGACCATGTCTGGCCTGTGGCAAACCCCTGGGCCCTCTCAGCTCTGAGGCTGCTGAGCTGTCAGCCCCATCACAGAGGAAGGCCCAAGGCAGAGAGGCAAGGGCATCCCAGCAAGGCCCAGCTAGTCAGCAGTCACCCTAGCCAAGCCGTCCCCAGGTCCTTAGGGTGTGATTCTGCCCATACAAACCCCATTCCATCTCCCCAGCAAGAAACCCCAGAGCAGGGCAGTCCTTCTGCCTGGAGTACAGGGCTGAAGTTTAGAAAATGATGGATGAATTTCACTGAAACCTAGCCAGCCCAGGTTAAGAACCATTTTCAGCCTTCTGATCTCAAATTAGAGTCAAAGTACAAAGGAGTCCTGATAAGGAGGTCTCTACTTGAGACTCTTATCAGAACACAAAAGAGCAGCTTCCTGGAAGGCAGGTGCTGCTGAAAAAGGAAGCTCTCCATGAAAGCAAATGCTCCTCCTGCATCCCTCACATGGCTGCAGAAAGTCTGGAGACCTGAGCAGGAGCTGGCCACCTGGAGTTGATCCCAAAGGCAGGGCTGGCAGGACGTAGGCTGGAGGGCCATGTTCATGGAGGGCAGGGACCCAGTAAAGCCCATCCCTCCCCACGGCCTTCCCCGGGGGACTCTGGCATCCTCACTCCCCCAAGCACAGCAGGGGTGCTACCGAGGTCCCTTGGCTGGTAGCCAGGCAGACCCCAGGCCTCTCGATGTCCCAACTGAGCCCTGTCAGTAACCACACAGGGCCATGGGGACCAAGCAGAACACACACCAGGTCTGGAAATATGTGGCCAGAGCTCCTGCAACACCAGACGACCCTGCAGGCAGAAGCCCCCTCCAGCCCCATAGCACACAGACAGGGAAAGCAAGGCCTGGGAGCTGAGGGGACTTTCTGCTCAGACCCCACAAGGGCAGCGCTCAGCCTGTGCCCCAGGGCCCAGCCGCCCTGCTGCATGATGGCAGACCTGTGACCACTCTCCGGCATCCCTGAGCTCCGCCCGCAACTAACTGCCCACAGCCACAGGCAAAGACGCGGACCAGGAGATGACGTACTTTTGAACGCCTCCAGCAGGTGCTTCCCCATGTACCAGCAGGCAGTTTCGAAGTTGGGAAACTGAGTCAGGCTGCCCAGTTTCAACCTTCTTTCCACTTCGTATGCTCTGGAAGCCACAGCAAAGAACTATTCAGTGTATGAAGCTCTGAGCAGGTAATGAAGGAAGGTGAACCCACGCCACAGCTAGAGGCTACACTGCGGCCATGCCCACTCGGGCCTCCCTGCTAGGCCTTAACAGCAAGGTGAACCAGGGGACCACCTCAGGATGACCGCTTGGTGTGAAGGTGAGCCCCAGGGGCCATGGCTGCTAGAGCTCTGGGTCAGTGCTCAAGGAGTAGGCGGCTCGGCCTTTAAGTTCCCCCCAAGTCTATTACAGGCCTGAGGCTGTCCAGCAACCAGGCAACTCAGGGGCCCTGGTAGGATCACAGCTCATCTCCTCCTTCCTCCCCACCACGCGGACGCCTGGCTAGGCAAACAGCCGTGCCGAGGGTCACCCATGGGCTGGGCCCGGCCAGGACTCAGGGGAGGCATCATCATACCACGGTGGAGCCGGGGAGTCAGGTGAGGCCCTACCTCATCTGCATCTCCACACTCAGGCTGTGGAGGAAATGTCCCGCGAAGGCCAGGCAGTCCACAGGCGTCAGAGTGGCGTAAATCCAGCCTGTGGGGACAGGGATGAGGCCACCTCTTCACAGTGTTCTCACGCCAGGCTCTTGGCATACCTGGCCTGACTCCAGCCAGCATGGGCTCAGGCTCCTACCAGCCCTTGCTCTGTGCCCCCATCCATCCGGGGCCCTGGAAGGTGCTCCGGCCCTGGCTTCTATGTAATGATTGGGTGTGCCCTCCCAGAAGGATGGCCTATGTTCGAACTGGCCCAGTCTGTTCTATCCAGCCCTGTGCGGTATAGACAGGGAAACTCAGGCCCAGGAGCCCAAGAGACTCGCTCAGACCCAACCCAGGGGTGGGCTGCCTGGCATTCCTGATCTCCACATGCAGGACGGACGGACAGGCAGAGCTGCCACAACTCCCAGGAGAGCTGGGTTTGTCCCCCCAGACTCTGAGAAATAGCTGTGGTTGTAGGAAACAGGAGTAGGGGCTAGACCAGGAAGGACTCGGAGGCACCCAAGTCAGTGGAAATGTGAGGGCCTCCATATATGACAACTAGAAAATCTGAACACTGATTGGCCATTGGGTAATACTGGCATGGTTAACTGTTCATTTTTAAAGCATGATGATAGTATTGTAATTATGTTATTTTTAAAAAGAAGCCTTACAGAAACCTTCACCTTAAAAGGTGAAGTATTTACAGGTGAAGCAAAGCGACATCTGTGAAGAGCATTATCTGCTCGTATCCTGCTTTCCCCTTTGTGTTTGAAATGTCCAGATCAGCAAACACCACTCTGACAGTGTGACTGGGATCTCTAGGCTGGGCTCTCAGGGCCCCATGCAATCCCACAGGCCTGGCCTCCAGAAGCACAGCCAGGCTGGAGGCTACAGGGCCTCATGGCCCCGAGGTGGCCCCAGAAGTAACCACAGAGCAGGACTGACCCCAAGGCAAGGCAGCACACACCCAGGGCGTGACCTCCCAAACATCAGAGGTGGGGCACACAACACAGGGGCAGGCACTCACCCGAGGGAATGAAGAGGGTCTGGCCCTGTTTGAGGGTGCACTTGTAGCATTTATCCACCTGATCGGCAAAAAACATCTCGCTGTGGTTTGAGGCTGACTGCCAGCGCTCATACAGGGAGATGTTGGCTGAAGCTGGCTTGATGAGATAGAAGATCTTCTCCCCCTGCCAACAAAAGGCCATTGGCAGAAACTGTCATATGCTGGGATGCTGGGGGTGGGTAATGCCCACCATGTCCCTGGCTGGGTCCCAGCTTCACCATTGTCCTCCCAGGCCCACCATTCCTCCCCTGAAACACTGGGACCACATGTGCTTTGCAATCCAGAAGTGTGCCTGTCAGGAAGATCCTGGGCATCGGTGCCTCCAGCACGTTCGGGGCAACCCCTGCCACTCCACACTCCATATCTTTGCAGCACTATGGATGCTGTACATGCCAAGGGGAACAAAGTTGTGACCTGCAGTCTGACGAGTTATAAGAAAGCTCTTCTCTTGAGAGTAGCCTGGGTCCCACTGGTGATGGAAGGATGGTACCCCCTGCCAGCTATAGCCCAGCTCTACACTTGGTCTAGGGAGATCGACAGGTCCTCACTCCCAGGGCAGACAGGCTGAGGGCAGGAGATGCACAAAGGGTGGCAGGAGTGGGTGGCAGGACTTGCTCAGAGCCTCAAAGGGCTGGGACCAGAAGTTGAGCCACCTATCCTAGCCCAGGCTCCAGCAGGTCTGGTCGGGGTGGTGAGCCCAGTGCTCAGGGTCTCCTTTTGTGTGTCTTTTTACATCTCCCTTTCCCTCTGGCTGCCCTATCTGTTCCCAGCCAGAAGTCCCCTAGCTCTCTCTGCTGCTCAGATGCCAGCCACCGCAGCCTTGCTCCCTGGCCCCCGGCCAACCCCTCATTCTCCCCGTGGGGGATATTCCCTCACCCCCTCTTTCAGGACGGCTCCCCAGCACTGTTCTCCCTTCCCCAGACACCGCATTTGGTCACCACTACAGTGGGCCTCCTCCGATTGCTTCATGAGCCTCAATCTTTAGAAAAAGCACCACACATGCGCTGCTCTGGGCCTGAGTTACTCCCCAAGGGCCCAACATCTGTGTCCTTCCTGTGAAGAAACATCTTGTCCCTCCTCCTACCTGATGCTAGCCACTTTTAAGGCCTGTGGGGATACAGACGGTCCTGCCGGCTCTGGTCAAGAGCAGGTCTTGCCTCGGGCTCAGACAGGGTCCCCGTGGGGAGCAGAGGCCCGCGCTCACCTTGAGCACATGGTACCAGGCAGAGGCGCCCCCGGAGTCGATGTGAAAGTCGGTGTAGCTGTCCTTCACACAGATCAAGCAGTACTTGGCCACCTTGGGCTTGGCCAGCAGGGCATCGTCAGGCCAGTAGTTTTCCACCCAGGACAGTTTCTTCACGATGTCAGGAGGGTCCACAAAGCTGGACATTCTGGGGTCAGGGACAAGAAGGGCGGTCACAGTGACAGGAACCATCAGCACATTTGTTATGCCCCCTGGGGAGGCAGGACAAGGTGCTCTGCGATATGAGTCCCACACCTATTTCTCCACCTCAGGCTACATGGCATTGCTCCCATTCTACCGGGCAGCAAACCGAGGTCCACAGAGCGGGCAGAAGGAGCCCAGCTGCTAGGTGGAGCTACAGCAGGCATCTAACACTGGGCTCTCCTCCCGAAGAGAAGGCCCGAGAACTATCTACCCCAGAAACAACTCCCTTCTTGGAGAGCTGGAAAGAGACTTTTCAGGTGGGCTCATGCTAGTGTCACTGAGCACGATGGGGCCTTGAGAGTAAACGTCATTGCTCATAAACAGCCCGGGCGAAGGGAAAGCCACTGCCCTCCAGAACAGACAACAGGGTGCAGCAACTTCTCGCCATGCTGGGCCATGTCAGACCAGATAACTCATCTCCAGGGAAGATGAGACAAGGCAGAGACAGCCTGTGATTCTATTAAATGTCACTGTCCTGGACAGAACGCACAATACTGCATCGAAAACGCCCAGCTCAGCAGCACCTGTGTGGTGACACTTCAGCCAAGCCGAGAACAGGGCTTCAGTGTTCCTGCTGCCTTGGGCACATCTCTGCCTTCAGGGTCATGCCTGCTCAGACAAGACAGTCACACATCATAAACTAGGCCACCCTGACCTCAACAGCCTCAGTCACAGGCCCTCCTCTTTAAATCTTCAGCATGTTCCAAACCAGTGTTTCTATCCCTCCGCCCTGGCCCTACTCACCTGGTGTCAGAGAACTCAAGGTTGGTGAGGTTGAGGACCCGCTTGCGGTTGGTGCTGTAGTAATAGTCCACAAACTCCTTCAGCTTCATCTTGCAGTCCTTCTGCTTGGTGACGTCTGTCACATCCACACTTCGCTCCGGGCCTGGGGAGGCAGCAGGGGAGGGTGAGTGCAGCCAGGATGGTGACGTGGCCTCCCATGACGTCGGGGGCCAGGATGTGCAGAGAGAATGCTCACTCACCCTCTGAAGACAACCGAGGGAAGGGCGGAAAGCTGAGGCTCTAGGCTCTGAGATCTGACCCTCCTCCCACCTGTCCTGCCCACTCCTTCCCTTGGGTGACCATGAAGATCCCCTGGTGCAGTGGGGTGGCACAATCAGGACCCTCAGCTAAGCTGGCCAGATAAGCAAATAAAAATACAGGACACCACATGAACTTAAACTTCAGCTAAACAATGGAGGTGTTTTTAGTGTAGATGTGTCCAAAATAATACATGGGACATATTTACACTTAAAATTTTTTTAAATAAAAAAAACTGCATTTCTAGGACATCAACTCCACATTCTGAAGGTTGATAAATAAAAGGAAAAACATTTTTCCTACATTTTCTATAGTTGATGGGGCAAGTTCAAGGTAAAAATATTTTAGTGATAGACATAGCATTCTGGATAACCAAGTAAAGAGGAAAAGTTCTTTACAGAAGACTCACAATAGAAGAAGAGAAAAGGACAGAAGTAGTCAACTCTTCCTTTGCAACAGTCCTCACCATGGCTCAGCCAATGAGCTCAAAGGCTGATGGAGCTTTCTGTGGACAGTTGAGGCTGCACTGCCTAGACCACTGAAAAGAAGTGGGTGGCAGCACCCCTACCCTAAGGAGTCCTGCCAACAACATGAACTCAAATCTAAGCAACCTCCAACCACCTGTTACAGGAACTACTTGGGACAGAAGAACACGTTAAATGACACCACAAGGATGCTGTTAACCAAATCCCCAATATAAGATTTTCCCAAGTCAAACATGAGAGACTCTCCAGGAGAGTCTTTCTCCAACAGACCAAGGGAATGGGAAAAGGATGGGGGCTGATACAGAAGAGACTACTGCTGCTGCTGCTGCTGCTGCTGCTGCTAAGTCGCTTCAGTAGTGTCTGACTCTGTGCGACCCCACAGACAGCAGCCCACCTGGCTCCCCCGTCCCTGGGATTCTCCAGGCAAGAACACTGGAGTGGGTTGCCGTTTCCTTCTCCAATGCATGAAAGTGAAAAGTAAAAGGGAAGTCACTCAGTTGTGTCCGACTCTCAGTGACCGCATGGACTGCAGCCTACCAGACTTCTCCATCCATGGGACTTTCCATGCAAGAGCACTGGAGTGGGTTGCCATTGCCCTCTAAAGGGATATAAAACCTAAAATCCAGTGTGAGGGTCTTGTGCAGATTCAAACATCCAAATACAAAAAAAAGGTGTTTTTGAGGCATGTGGGGAGACTGTAGGTGAGCCTTAGGTGATTTTGAGGAATTATTATTAGTGTAATAAAGGGAAATAATGGAACTGTGATTATACATTTTTGAAAACTGTTAGTGCTGTGTACTGGAATCTTCATGGGTAAAATGATGTTATGTACCAGAAATTTGCTTTCAAATAATTGGAGGAAGACAGAGTTGGGGAGATGAATTAACACTCCAAAGCTGGTGGGTTCTCTGACCAGTACTGGATACATGGGGGTTCACTGCTTACTTCTCTTATTCTGTGTGTGTATGAAAAGTTGCATTAAAAAAAAAAAACCCAAGAAGTGAAAGAAAGACCTTTAGACCTCTGGACCATCTCCTCCCTTATTCAGTAAGCCTCTTCCCACTCCTGCAGGCACAGCTGATCGGGCAGCAGGGGAAGCAGCATCCAAGGCAGGGCTGGCCCTACCCTTTGCAGCTGGCTGATCCTGGGGCCTAGGGACAGAGTTGTGAGCAGGACAACACTAGCTCCTATGTAAAAATAGCTTATAAAAATGCCTGACACCTGGTAGGCACTCACTAAATATTATCTGTTATTATAGGTGCTACGACATGGCAGAAACTCCCCTGGACAGCTGTCGCTGCCAGAATGAAAATGTGAGTCCTTTCTTCCTCCCCAGCACAAGCTGGTCATCCTTGGGCTCTCCCCTGGTGGGCTCCAGAGAAAGGGTGTTTCCCATCCCAGCCCCATTCTCCAGAATGCCACTGACTTCCTGAGTGGCTTGTACAGATGCTCTCCCTGAATTCTCATACCCATCTGCCCCCCACCCACAACTCACAGCATTAGGGATGCAGAGGCTCAAGAGCTCATAGACTGAACAACTTGTCTGAGGGCCTCAAGTACCTGTACCCTCCCATCCGGTAAGTGGCCAGAGCGGGCCAGGGCATTTGCCTTTTCAGGGTCTTTCCTTTCCCCTCTCCGCACTGGTCACCCAGGCATCCCTGTGACCACCCCAAGCCCTGGCAACCATGAGAGCCTCAGAGCCAGGGCAGTGTGGCCACCAGCCCCTCCGAGGTCACTGCAAGTGCATGCTGGCCTCTCTGTGCCAGATGATGCTGGGCTACATGGAGAGAGGCTACATCTGGCCTCTCTGTGTCAGATGATGCCGGCATGTACAAGCACCTGCCCCACCCAGAGGTGTCCTGATCAAGTGGGTCCATAGCACTGAAAGCTGCGGGGAACACAAGACAGGGCACCAAAAGTACCAGCGAGAACCCAAAGGGGTCCAGAAGGACAGGAAGCCCTGGGGCCACGGGAAGGCATGCCTGGGGCAAACGAGGGAGGTCAGCTGGGGAGGACATGGCACAAAGCTCAGGGGCAGAGGGCCACACAGTCGAAGTCCTCCCAGGCGTGACTATCATTAGCGCCCAACAATAACGAAGCCAGGGGACGCCATGCAGCCTCCATTCTGTGGGCACAGTAACTGAGAAGGGAGGAGGCCTGGGTCACACATCATTTGCTGGGGCATGGGGTCTCGTTCTAAGAAGAACCCCCCTAATGGAGCCTGGGAAGGGACCGGGAGTCATACCAGCTCACAGTGTATACAGGGACTCCTGGCTCAGGGAACCCATAACTCACTTGCAGGAGAGGACACTTACCCACGTAGTTCTCGACGTCACTGACGTAGAAGGTGGGGGCTGGGACCGCCAGGCCCAGCCCCTCTTTCTTGGGGACAAGGATGGGCTCGGTGAAGCCATGCTCTTCCATGTAGCCCAGTGTGAGCTGGCTGCCCGACACGCGGGCTACCACATCTTCTGCACTGCAGGGAAGTACAAGTCGGAGGTCACGTCAAGCCCAGGTCCCAGCCTCCATGACAGGCCTGGGTAGGGCCTCAGGGCTGGAGACATGGAGCCTGAGCTCTAGCCTGAGCTCTGCCCCCACACCCCAGAAGGAACGCCTCACTCAGTGGTCACAGGGCAGCTACAGGGTAGACATGGCAGAGTCCCACACACACACTCATCACAAGACCCTCGAGGTCCAGGAGTCCAGGGCCGTGGCGAGTGGAGAATGGGGACATGCCACACCTGTCCCTCTTACTATGACAGAGCGAGGCTCGAGAGGTGTGAGCAAGATCCCTCCTCAACCTCCCTGCTCTCCACTCGCCCCTCATTCAATAGTACTCTTCTTGAGTGCTCAGAGGTCAGACCGCTGCACAGGGGTTAGATCCTAAGGGCACAGCTGATGGAGATAAACCTCTTTTCACAGAGAACCTACCCCCTGGACAAGCTAAACACAGGACCCAGGGTGGCTGAGGTGCTGTGGTCAGCAGCTCTCCTGTCTCCTGTGTGCTGGATGCCACCCTGGGTGCCAGGGACCTGTGGGGCCCAGCTGCAAAGACCCCTGTAGGCTGATGCTGGAGAGGGGTTTTCATCAGGTAAGCATGAAATGCCATTAACCCACAGCTGAGAGCAGTGCTACAGCGGAGAGGACAGGAAGCAGGATCAGACTGGGCCTGTTGAAGCCTGGGGGAATGGGAGTGAGAGGGGCAGGGCTCCGAGTAGAGAGTACGTACTAGCAAAGGCCTTGGGGAGAGGAAAATGTGACAAGTGTGATGAATGAGAAGAACCAGGGTGGCTGGGGCAGGGAGGCAGAGGGAAGCACCCAAGTCAGTGGTAGGCCAGGCCACCTCATGCCAAGAGCACTGGGGAGCCACTGGACAGCTTGAGCAAGGCAGTGACAGTCAGAGGTTCATCTGGCTGCTCTGCAGACATACAGTGGACAGCAGCAGGACCAGGGTGGGGCAGGTGACCACAGAGGAGGAGGTTCAGCATGCAGTGCCTGCACCAGAAGGTGACAGTGAGAGGGAGGTGGCAGACTCAAGAATCAGATGATGTCTGGGCAAAGGTGAGCAGCCGAGGGACTGGTCATTGTGATCAAGGGACTGGGGCAGGAGTGGGGTTGGAGCAGACCTAGAACTGAGGAGGGACACACTTGTTGGGACTGGCCAGTGGATGCAGGTGCACATCCAGACAGGTCAGGAGCTCAGAAGGACCAGTGGCTGGAGAAAGAAGCTGAGGAACTGCTGGCCAAGGGACAATCTATGAGGCCAGAGAAACAGATAGTGGGGACCGAGCGGAGTTCCCAGAATCCCTCAGAAGAGCCGTGAGCAGGGGAGATCAGGCAGGGAGGACAGCCAGCACGGCATGGTGTCACGGCCTCTACGGAGGACATCTGACTCCAGGTGGGGGGCCCGCACCACTGCCATGTGTTAACAAGGGCCAGTTAAGTGAGGACTGAAGAGTGATTCTGGGGTTTGGGCGGAGTGTTAGGGATAATCCAGAAGGACTGAGCAGAGGGTGAGGAAGAAGGAGGAGTGTGCTGGGCAACTGCTGTGAGAAGCTCTGGGAGCACTGGGACAGCAGAGTCAGCCACGGAGGCCAAAAGGCAGTGGGAGGTAGAAGGCTGCCCTTGACAAGCTGGAATCCCAGGCTCTTTTCTAGTCACTAGTGAGAGTTCTGGATTCACACAATACCCAATGGATTGGGTCTGGAACTACAAAACCCATGGGGGCCCAGCAAGAGGCAAATATGAACCATTGTGTGGGGATACCTCAGAGCCCAGGGCAGACTGGCTGCCATGGGCATCTTGCCCCACACAAGGAGGTAAACCCCCAGGAGGAAGGGCCAGCAGCCTCATCTGCCCAGAGAAGTAGAGCCCAAGGACTGAGGATAATAGGATAATCGTAAAGGGGATTTTAAGACAAATACATTAAACCCATTCAAAGGGATAAAGAGAAGATAAAGCAAAGATCAGAGAAGGAGGGGAAAGAATAGGCAACAATGAAAAGGAATAGGAATTATAGAAAAGAAAAATATGATGATTGAAATGTTTACAACTCAGCAGATACATTAAATGGTAGCTGGCTAAACAACATTGAATTTGATTAAAAAAAAAAAAAGATTTCAAAAAGTAAGATAGAATGGGGAAGAAGTGCTATTAAAACAGAAAACAGAACATGTTTCAGAACTTAGATAAAATACGACACCTCAAATTAAAAGTGCTTACTGAATCCTGAGAAGGATAAATAAAAGCAAATGCACATTAGAAGCTTCACAGTATACTTATGGTATATCAAAAATAAATTAAAAAAAAAATCTCAAAAGTTTCCAGACAGAAAAACAGATTATTCACCAAAAATGAAAATGAAACAAAACAAAAACTCCAGCAACTAGGCTGATAACAGTAGCAAGAAATGTCAAAAGAAACACAATATTATAATATCTCCGGAGTTAAAGGAAAATAACTTATAACCAGAATTTTAGATCCATTTTAGAAAATTAGAATCATGTAAAAATAAAGATGAAATAAAAATATTGTCAGACACAGAAAATATTTTTATAGAGCTTTTTTGGAAGAACTACTAAAGGATATAACTCAACAAGGAGGAAACCAAATCTTGAAGGAAGGAGTGGGATTCAAGAAATAATGGAAAACTGATCTCCAGATTCCACACAATCCCTCTCTTAATACCACCTGACTACTCTGCAGAAACCCACACGATGAACTTGAAATACTGAGGAAATACAAGGCACACAGATGACCACAACATTTTTTATGAAGAACAAGTTGGAAGGTACTTTCCAATTTCAAGATTCACTACAAAGCTACAGTAATCAAGATTGTGTGGTACTGGCATAATACGAGACATATGGATCAGTGGAACAGAATTGAGTGTCCAGAAAAAACCTAAACATCTATGGTTAACTGCTTTTCATCAAGGGTACCGTGATAATTCAATGGCAAATGAATAATCATTGTAATAACTGGGAGAACTGGATATGCACATGCAAAAGCATGAAGTTGGACCCTTACCTCATACCATATACAAAAATTAACTCAAAATGAGTTAAAGTCCTAAATATAAGAGCTAAAAACTACAAAACTTTTAGAAGAAAACATAGGCATAAGTCTTAATGACCTTAAATTTGGCAATAGTTTCTTTTTGTTTTTGTCTAAAAACACAAGCAGCAACAGAAAAAATAACTTGGACTTAAAAGCATCACTACGAGCAAAGCTTGTGGAGGTGACAGAATTCCAGTTGAACTATTCCAAATCCTGAAAGATGATGCTATGAAAGTGCTGCACTCAATAAGCCAGCAAATTTGGAAAACTCAGCAGTGGCCACAGGACTGGAAAAGGTCAGTTTTCATTCCAATCCCAAAGAAAGGCAATGCCAAAGAATGCTCAAACTACCGCACAATTGCACTCATCTCACATGCTAGTAAAGTAATGCTCAAAATTCTCCAAGCCAGGCTTCAGCAATATGTGAACCGTGAACTTCCTGATGTTCAAACTGGTTTTAGAAAAGGCAGAGGAACCAGAATTGCCAACATCTGCTGGATCATGGAAAAAGCAAGAGAGTTTCCAGAAAAACATCTATTTCTGCTTTATTGATTATGCCAAAGCCTTTGACTGTGTGGATCACAATAAACTGTGGAAAATTCTTCAAGAGATGGGAATACCAGACCACCTGATCTGCCTCTTGAGAAATGTGTATGCAGGTCAGGAAGCAACAGTTAGAACTGAACATGGAACAACAGACTGGTTCCGAATAGGAAAAGGAGTTCGTCAAGGATGTATATTGTCACCCTGTTTATTTAACTTATATGCAGAGGACATCATGAGAAACGCTGGACTGGAAGAAACACAAGCTGGAATCAAGATTGCGGGGAGAAATATCAATAACCTCAGATATGCAGATGACACCACCCTTATGGCAGAAAGTGAAGAGGAACTAAAAAGCCTCTTGATGAAAGTGAAAGTGGAGAGTGAAAAAGTTGGCTTAAAGCTCAACATTCAGAAAACGAAGATCATGACATCCGGTCCCATCACTTCATGGGAAATAGATGGGGAAACAATGGAAACAGTGTCAGACTTTATTTTTCTGGGCTCCAAAATCACTGCAGATGGTGACTGCAGCCATGAAATTAAAAGATGCTTACTCCTTGGAAGGAAAGTTATGACCAACCTAGATAGCATATTCAAAAGCAGAGACATTACTTTGCCAACAAAGGTTCGTCTAGTCAAGGCTATGGTTTTTCCTGTGGTCATGTATGGATGTGAGAGTTGGACTGGGAAGAAGGCTGAGTGCCGAAGAATTGATGCTTTTGAACTGTGGTGTTGGAGAAGACTCTTGAGAGTCCTTTGGGCTGCAAGGAGATCCAACCAGTCCATTCTGAATGAGATCAGCCCTGGGATTTCTTTGGAAGGAATGATGCTAAAGCTGAAACTCCAGTACTTTGGCCACCTCATGCGAAGAGCTGACTCATTGGAAAAGACTCTGATGCTGGGAAAGACTGGGGGCAAGAGGAGAAGGGGACGACAGAGGATGAGATGGCTGGATGGCATCACTGACTTGATGGACGTGAGTCTGAGTGAACTCCGGGAGTTGGTGATGGACAGGGAGGCCTGGTGTGCTGCGATTCATGGGGTCGCAAAGAGTCGGACACAACTGAGTGACTAATCTGATCTGATCTGAATGAAAATTTAAAACTTTTGTGCTTCAAAAGACAGCAAAAAAGTGAAAAGACAGCCCATAAAATTGGAGAAAGGATTTGTACATCATATATCCAATAAGGAGTTTGTATCTAAAATATACAAAGAATTCTTACAACTCAAAAAGACAAAAAACAACTTTCAATGGGCAAATGACAGATACCCAACAAGAACATGAAAAGGTTCATGTTCTCAACATCACTAGTCATCAGGGGAATTCAAATTAAAACCACAGTGAGAGACCACTTCACACCTGCAAGTATAGACAGACAGAACCACCATGAAAATGAAGGTCACTCAGTTGTGTCCAGCTCTTTGCAACCCCATGGACAATACAGTCCATGGAATTCTCTAGGGCAGAATACCATAATGGGGAGCCTTTCCCTTCTCCGGGGGATCGTCCCAACCCAGGGATTGAACCCAGGTCCCCCAAATTGCAGGCAGATTCTTTACCAGCTGAGCCACAAGGGAAGCAACTCAAAAAGTCAGATAATAGCAAATTCTAGTGAGGACACGGAGAATGTTTTAAAACCCTCAGACACTGCTGGTGGGAATGGAAAGTGGTGTGGGAATTTGCTGTATGACTCAGGGAACTCAAACCAGGGATCTATAACACCTAGAGGGGTGGGGTAGGGAGGAAGGTAGGAGGGAGGTTCAAGAGGGAGGGAACATATGCAGATCTATGGCTAATTCCTGTTGACGTTTGGCAGGAACCAACACAGTTCTGTAAAGCAATTATCCTTCAATTAAAAAAAATTAATTAATTAAAAAAAAAGAAACAGCCTGGCAATTCTTCAAACAATTATATATTAAGTTACCCCTAAAAAAATGAAAATATATGTCCAAACAAGGTATTTTACAAGAACATTTATGGTAGAATTCTTCACAGTAGTAAAAAATCAGAAATAACTCAAATTTCTATCAGCTGATGAATGAATAAACAAAATGCAGTCTATCCAAAGGGAATATTACTCAGCCATAAAAAAGCAATGAAGCACTGACACTTGCTACACTCTGGATGAACCTTGAGGATATTATGCTAAGTAAAATAAGCCAGTCACAAGGACGACATATTATATAATTTCTTTTAGATGAAATGTTCATAATAGGCAAATCTACAGTGATAGAAAGCATGATTAGTGGCAGGACTTCTAGGAGGAATGTGGATCATAAATTTATTTTCGAGGTGATGGAAACCCTTCAAAATTAACTGGTGTGGTGCACAGAGCTGTGAATACACTGAATTGTACCCTTCATATGGATGGATTATATGGTATATGAATTATATCTCAATAAAGATGGGAAAAAAGAAAATAAGAAAGAAGCCAGAGAGGAAAAATACCTTATCCATAGAGGAGCAAGGAAAGAAGTTGCACTGAATTTCTCACCAGAAACCTTGCACTCAAGTAGAGAATGGAATGAGTCATTTAAAATGTTAAAAGAAAAACCCCGCCAACTTAGGAATCTGTGTCCATCAAATTATCCTTCAAAAAAAAGGAGTAAAGACTTTGTCAGACAAACAGAAACTGTCTTCCAGCTGTGAAGGGCCAAGGGTGGTTCAGAGCCGCTGTCTATACAACCACATGTCCACACAGTCAGGGTGCCCCCCCTCACCAGAAGTGATTTCCGTGACCCTGATCCTGCCCTCTGCCCTCACAAGGACAAGGGTGTACAGGGGGAGGGGCACTCTAAGAAGAACCAGGGACACCCCACCAGGACATGCGCACAGAGGAAAGCCCATGGCTATGATACCAGGACCCGCCACATCCACATCAGGCTGGATACCAGCCCCCACTCCTGGTCCATAAAGTGGGGACAGTGGCTCTCTCTCAGGAATGTGCCGTCGGAAGGGCCATACCAGGTGGGGGAGATAAGACTCTTCCCTCCAGGGCTGTGAAGGTCACAATCACCTATTTGGGGAGGTGCTGAGAAGGGAGAGATCAGCTCCCATACTGGGAGCACCTGGAGTTTCTGCGACTTTGCTGCTTCCCCTGGAGGGAAGCCCATGGCCCTGGAGCCCCAGTGCGGGGTGCGTATCCAGCCTCAGGCTGGAGAGGAACAGGCTGCTCACCTGGGAAAGGTCCGGCTCCTCAGCTCCTTGATGAAGAGCTGGCTGCCATTCTGCACGGGTTTCACTTCCGGCGTCTGCCCGGGGCCATGTTTATGCCAGGTTCGCTTCTTCTTCACTGTGGGGGAAACAGGAGGCAGGTCGTCACCTGCAACACCCTCCCCTCCTCATGCCTGCAGAGACCCAGCCAGGAGGGCAGCCACCATGAATGCTGCAAGACTCAGACCTCTCAGAGGCAAAGAAGTTGGGGTTCCCTGGCCCCCACCCACCCAGCCTCCCCAGCCTCTCAGGACCCCGAGTTGACACATGGTCAGGAACTCCCACCTCTCACATCCTGAGTCACAGCCCCCACCTCACCTCTTACCCCATACTTCCCAACCTGCTGGCTCAGATGATGGCACTCAAAGCTGGGGCTTCCTAGGGCCCCACCTCACTCAGCACTTAGTCTGCTGAGAACTCTTCAGAGGCGCCCCCTGAGAAGCTCCCACCCACGGTCATTTTTCAGGACCCTTCTCACCTGTCTTACCCTCAGACTTGCCCTCAAATAGCACAGACTGCTGCCCTTCCCCACTGGGATCTTTGCTGCCATGACAACCCACAACTCACAGGCAGAGCAGCCCAGCCCCATCTTCTATGCCCACTGCCCTCCCCACTCCCTGCCCACCACTGCCTGCCCATCCTCAGGGTATCGTATTGTCACACCTGCTCCCAGGGCACTGGACACACACTTCTTGGACTTTTACACGTGAGAATGAACACCTGTGCCTCCTGGGCTGTGACACATGCTCACGCACGTACACACATGCACATCCACATGCAACCACACATGCCCTTACGGGACCAGGACAGGCACGTGCACACTAGGACACACACACACATAAGGACAAATATGCACACACACTAACATACGCTCCTACTGGACTTCGAGTTCCCAGAGGGAAGGAAGCTATTTCCTTGATACCTTCGGCCCCATTCAGGGCAGCCATGGATAACTCAGTGAGTGAAGATGGGCCAGGCATGGAGACCCATCCTGGGGGACTGCCTCGCAGGGTTTTAAACATGATTCTCAGGCAGAGATGTGACTGGAGGTGAGGGAGAGCTGGCGGGGCCCTTAGAGTGTCTGTCCTTCACAGACAGGGATCGGGTAGGGGCTGCAGTCCTCCTGCATTTCAGTGGTTGTGGGGATGAAGGGAGCTGACGACTGCTCCTGGGTGGGACCTGCCTAAAGCAGGAAGCGGAAGGCACTGGATGCGGGGTGGCTGAGCTGACCTCTGTTCCAAATTGCCACCTCTTCCCTGTCTCATCAAGTCATAGTTCCTTGAGACTGTCTCCTAAAATAGGTGATATATACATCATGCTTGGTCTCCCAGACCAAAGTGCAAGTGCATATTATGGAAATCAGGCCCGGTCCTACAAAGGAGGGGCTGGAGCTAGAACTTCCGGTGGCAGCACCAGACCCAGTGAAAGTGAAAGTCGCTCAGTCATGTCTGACTCTTTGCAACCCCATGGACTACACAGTCCATGGAATTCTCCAGGCAAGAATACCGGAGTGGGTAGCCTTTCCCTTCTCCAGGGGATCTTCCCAACCCAGGGATCAAACCCAGGTCTCCCACATTGCAGGCAGATTCTTTACCAGCTGAGTCACAAGGGAAGCCCCACCAGACCCGGAGAGGAGTCCAAATCTTTCTTGCCCACCTATCCTATAGCTGTGTGACTCTAGGCAAGTTAGTGGGTGTCTCTGTGTCTCATCTTTAATGCTGGTTCTGGCTTCCTGGGCTCCTCGTGAGTATGGAGGGCCCTGTGCCAGGAGACACATGGGGTGACTGAGTCTTGGAGGAGGCATACAGCCCAGAGACAGCACATATGCAGGCAACAGTGGGCAGCAGAAGAAAGAAGCAGCATCTCCTCTGCCTTCCAGGAGCCGGGCCTGGGGCCCCTGCTGACCAGGGGCCAGTGGCAGTCTTGGGCCATCTGGGCTTCCTGGGCCCTTATTCAGGACTGGGCAGCTTCAAGCACCTCGTGTAGAGGCTGGAATATGCCTGATACTGTGGCTGGAGCAGGTATGCTGGGACAACAGCCAAAGATGAAGCTGTGAGGCAGGTCTGAGTTCACAGGGGCTACTCTTGAATCCCTCTGCAGCCCTGACTGGTGGGCTCCTTCCCTCCCCAGGGTCTAAGACCCTCCTGAGCTCTAAGGCTGAGCCTTCCCTGCCTATGGGTGGCCCAAGACACCGTCTTACAAGCTACCCAGGGGACAGCTGGAAGCTGGCGGGGACTCAGCAGACCCCTCTGGGTTACAGGGGCAATACGTATATCCCTAAGACATTTGACAACACAGCTCAGCCCACCCTCCTAAGCATAGCTTGCCCCATCCCAAAGGTGTGACAGCAATGCTTGCCTCAGGAAAAAGGAAAAGATAAGAAATTAGTAAGTAACCTCTTAAAAGTCTTTTGGACTCTGTGGGAGAGGGAGAGGGTGGGATGATTTGGGAGAATGGCATTGAAACATGTATAATATCATATATGAAATGAACTGCCCATCCAAGTTCGATGTATGATACTGGTTGTTTGGGGCTGGTGCACTGGGACGACCCAGAGGGATGGTACGAGGAGGAAGGAGGGAGGGGGGTTCAGGATGGGGAACACGTGTACACCCGTGGCAGATTCATGTTGCTATATGGCAAAACCAATACAATATTGTAAAGTAATTAACCTCCAATTAAAATAAATAAATTTATTTTTAAAAATTTTCCTTAAATTCTAAAGGAAATCAATCCTGAATATTCATTGGAAGGACTGATGCTAAAGCCGAAGCTCCAGTACTTTGGCCACCTGATGAGAAGAGCCAACTCATTAGAAAAGACCCTGATGCTGGGAAAGATTGAAGGCAGGAGAAGGGGATGACAGATGATAGATGGTTGGATGGCATCACCGACTCGATGGACATGAGTTTGAGCAAGCTCCGGGGGACAGTGAAGGACAGGGAAACCTGGCGTGCTGCAGTCTACGGGGTCGCAAAGAGTCAGACTCGAATGAGTGACTGAACAACAAAACCTCTTAAGCAGTCATGGAGCCAACAAGAGGAAACACTAGGATTCAGAATCACTTTAAGGGTCATGTCACTTGCCTCCCATGAGCCTTCATGGGAGCCTGTGGGCCTGAGAGTCACAAACCAAAGTCAGTCCAAGGGGCAGATGGCAACAGCATGGACAGGGAACCCTGCGAGCTCGCAAAGACAAGGCAAAGCACGAGGGGTGTGGCCTCAGGTCCAGCTGCTCCGGGAGCCCCGCCTCCATCCATTCCCAGGGCTCCATCCCCCGCCCCCACCCTGTCCTGGCCCTCTCCCTGCTGTCCTCACCTCACTGTGCCCACCACAAACCGCACCCAGGCCAGGACAGGGAAAGGAGGCAGGCGCGTGGGCTTGGGTGGTTCCCAGGGGGCACAGGGTCATCAAGGGGCCTTCCCGCAGAAGGTGTGACTGGAGTTCATGCAGCAAAAACCAACCAGTGTGTCACAGACAGGCTCTGGTCAGGGCACACACATGTAAAATGATCGGTGATAGGCAGTGTGGGAATGCCCACTGGCGGAAGCTGCTAGAATCTGTGCTTTCATCCCTGATGGACACACAGCCCATCAGTGGAGTCTGAGTCACAGAATTTATAAAGCACATGTGCACGCACACACACAATGCACACATGCACACACACAGTCAGGGAGGGTTGGGTCCCCCCAGGCGGCAGTCCCACACTGCTGATCTAGGACAGTGCTATAGAGGCATCCTGGCCCCCCAGCCTCCCTGAGCACACCCCAGGGTAGTGCCTATCATCAGCTGGGTGGTGTCTCCCAGCTCCAGCCCTTATCGGCCCCCCATCCCACTCCCGGGGCCACGAGGTGCAGACCCGGGTGCACACCCTGTTCATCTACCCTAGCCTCCTGGAAGTTCATGAGGTATTAGAAATGTAGACTAAGCCACGGGGCGACAGGCATCCTCCTGTGTCTGCTGTGAAGCCATTACCAGAAGGATCGGGTACTTTAGGGCAGACATATTGCGAGCAGCGGTGCTGCCAGCCTCTAGGGCTGTGAGGGTAAGTTAGGAATTTGAGAACCTTCATGCCTGGGAAGTTCAGAAGCCACCAGGCCTTCTTGTCTTCTTCTCATGCATTTACCACATGCCCACAATGTGCTGGAAAGTAGGGCACAAAAGCCAAAATAAATACAGTTCCTACGGTCACTCAGTGATGATAGAGCACAGGCTAGGCAAAAAGAGAGGCCCAAGAAAGGTCGAGGTGAGGCAAGACGACTCTTCACCCAGCTTCCCAAGGGGCTAGGTTGGGCTTGCTTTGCTGGCCTCAGCCTACAGAATAGGACCGCTGGGGATGGGCTCCGGGTGGGCTCCTACCCCACCCTGTGCCAGTGGATCTACAGGACTCCATACCTCTATGCCCACTGGATCCACTGGGTTACCCCACCAGGGCTACAGGGCTCTAGCCCCGGCAGATCATGGTTCTTCTCCCATGTGGACCTGGCCTTGGAACTTGCCTCCCAGCCTTGATGTGGGGCCCTTTAGAGCCACCCTGGATGAGCCCATGCCTTGGAGAGCACCCACTAGGTGCCCCCCACACCCTGAAAGGGCCACATGGAAGGGGAGGGTGATAAAGTCATTGTGATGTACAAATAGTAGTGTGAGAATGGGAATTCTTTTGCATTTCAAAAATACAAAACTCCTTGGCCATATACTTCAATTAAGGAAAAAAAAAAAAAAAAACTATTAGTTGTCCTCTCTGTACTCTTACTTATTAATAATGTAGAACTGACAAGAAATAAAATGCTTTGCATTGCTGAAAAAAAGATAGAGAAAGGGGATCACCTAAGATTCCAAGCAAGGAGTTCTGGAGATAGGAAGGAGAACAGGTTCCCAATAATGCACATTCCTAGAGCGCTACATAGATAAGAAGCGGCCAGCTGGGCAGAGCTGCGATGGATGGCTCCTTGGACATCTCCCAGGCTATGTCCCCATCTCGCATTGCCTGGTCACTGCGAATGCTAGAGTTTGCAACCCCTGTCCTGGCCTTTGGAGGCTGGTGGGCTCTCTGCAAAGGTCATGAGGGGCCCTAGATGCATCTGCAGGCAGGAGATGATCAGGAGGAGCCACAACCAGCCCACTAAGGCCATGAGGGGCAATAAATGAGACAGAAGGAGGTCCCTAGGCACCAGAGACCCCTGGCTGCAACCACACAGGGCAGTTGACTCCAGCAAGGTAGGGTCCAGTTGGGGCTGGGATCAAGGTCAAGCAGAGACCTCACCCCCATAGTCAGATCCAAGGGGCAGCAGAATGGTGCTATACTTACAGGTGGACTTCCCGTGGGTTTTCTCACAGTTTGGGCAGTGGTATATGTCAATGTCTGGGGCCTCCTCCTCTTCCACTCCAACACAGCTGAAATGGAGGAGAAATAGATTATCACCAGCAGTCAGCAACTCCTTAAGTGCTTCCCCTGCAAAGCTCGGCAACACCCTGGGAGAAAGGGAAGGTGGTATGAAGGCAGTTGGGGCAGAGTATGTGTGACGACAGTAACTCACAGGTATGGGATGGGGGACTCAAAATGGAGAGGGAGGGTCAAGGAAGGCCTCGCCATGTGTGACTGGGAGAGGCAGAGGGGACTGGCCAGACTTTAGGCTTGCCTCTAAGAAAGCCATCACTACCTGTCACCACAGAGTCCAGAGAGGCTGAGGCAGGAGGCGGGAGATGGGGTGTCTCACAGCCCAGGCACTCCCATCATTTCACCACAGACAGTCTGCAGCCATGGGCAGGGCCCCTGCAGACCCCAGGGAGCTGTACCATGGTGCTAGGACAACTAGATATCAGAAGGGTGAAACTGAACAATTACCTCACACCACACACAAAATTAACTCAAAATGGATTAACAATCTAAATATGAGAGCTAAAACTATAACACTGTTAGAAGAAAACACAAGGGTGAATCTTCATGACCTTGGATTTGGGCACAAATAGGACATCAAAAGTACAAGCAACAATGAGAAGGAAATGGCAGTCCACTCCAGGATTCTCACCTGGGAAATATCACGGACAGAGAAACCTGGCAGGCTATCTCCATGGAGTCACAAGAGAATTGGACATCCAAGCCAGGCTTCAGCAATATGTGAACCGTGAACTTCCTGATGTTCAAGCTGCTTTTAGAAAAGGAAGAGGAACCAGAGATCAAATTGCCAACATCTGCTGGATCATGGAAAAAGCAAGAGAGTTCCAGAAAAACATCTATTTCTGCTTTATTGACTATGCCAAAGCCTTTGACTGTGTGGATCACAATCAACTGTGGAAAATTCTGAAAGAGATGGGAATACCAGACCACCTGATCTGCCTCTTGAGAAATTTGTATGCAGGTCAGGAAGCAACAGTTAGAACTGGACATGGAACAACAGACTGGTTCCGAATAGGAAAAGCACGCCAAGGCTGTATATTGTCACCCTGTTTATTTAACTTATATGCAGAGGACATTATGAGAAACGCTGGGCTGGAAGAAACACAAGCTGGAATCAAGATTGCGGGGAGAAATATCAATAACCTCAGATATGCAGATGACACCACCCTTATGGCAGAAAGGAACTCAAAAGCCTCTTGATGAAAGTGAAAGTGGAGAGTGAAAAAGTTGGCTTAAAGCTCAACATTCAGAAAACGAAGATCATGACATCCGGTCCCATCACTTCATGGGAAATAGATGGAGAAACAATGGAAACAGTGTCAGACTTTATTTTCTTGGGCTCCAAAATCACTGCAGATGGTGACTGCAGCCATGAAATTAAAAGACGCTTACCCCTTGGAAGGAAAGTTGTGACCAACCTAGATAGCATATTCAAAAGCAGAGACATTACTTTGCCAACAAAGGTTCGTCTAGTCAAGGCTATGGTTTTTCCTGTGGTCATGTATGGATGTGAGAGTTGGACTGGGAAGAAGGCTGAGTGCCGAAGAATTGATGCTTTTGAACTGTGGTGTTGGAGAAGACTCTTGAGAGTCCCTTGGATTGCAAGGAGATCCAACCAGTCCATTCTGAAGGAGATCAGCCCTGGGATTTCTTTGGAAGGAATAATGCCAAAGCTGAAACTCCAGTACTTTGGCCACCTCATGCGAAGAACTGACTCTGGAAAAGACTCTGATACTGGGAGAGATTGGGGGCAAGAGGAGAAGGGGACGACAGAGGATGAGATGGCTGGATGGCATCACTGACTCGATGGTCGTGAGTCTGAGTGAACTCCGGGAGTTGGTGATGGACAGGGAGGCCTGGCGTGCTGCGATTCATGGGGTCTCAAAGAGTCGGACATGACTGAGTGACTGATCTGATCTGATCTGATTTAGCGACTAAAGAAGACCATGCTAAAAATATTTCCAAGAGTAAAAGATATTTTCTTACCTCCTCTGTTGCTTTAAAAATAGCATTAAAAAAAGGTAAAATTAATATGCCCAAACATTGTGAATAAAAGACTAAAAGTTTAAAAAAAAAGTACAAGCAACAAAAGGAAAAAGAGATAAATTGGACAGTATTAAAATTTAGAACTTTTCTGCATTAAAGGACATCAAGAAAGTGAAAAGGCTTTTCACTGTACAGAATGGGAGAAAATATCTGCAAATCATATTCCTAATAAGGGTCTATCACTGAAATGAATAAAGAACTTCACAACTCAACAACAAAAATGACACATCAATTTTAAAATGGTCAAAGGTCCCAAATAGAAATTTCTCCAAAGAAATACAAATGGCCAACAAGCTCATGAAGAGATGCTCAACATCATTAGTCATCTGGATGCCATGAAATGCAAATGAAAACCAAGAGATACAACTGCACATTCACTAGGATGGCTGTAGTTGAAAAAAAGAAAATGGGAAAAGAGCAAAGACTGGTGAGGATGCAAAGAAATTAGAACGCTCTCGTATCACAGGGCTTTCCTAGTGGCTCAGACAGTAAGGAAACTGCCTGCAATGCAGAAGACCCGGGTTCGATCTCCAGGTCAGGAAGATCCATTGGAGAAGGGAACAGCAACCCACTCTAGTATTCTCACCTGGAGAATTCCATGGACAGAAGAGAATGACGGGCTACAGTCCACGGGGTCACAAAGAGTCAGACACAACTGTGTGACTTTCACAGTGGTTTACATCTCACAGGTAAGGAATGTAAAATGATACAATTTCTATGTAAAAACAGTATGGCAGTTCCTCAAAAAGTTAAACATAAAAGTATCAGATGATCCAGCAATTCCACTCCAAGGTATAGACCCAAAGGAACTAAGAACAGTTTCTCAAACAAATCCTTGTACACAAATACTCACAGCAGCGGTAGTCGCAATAAACAAAAAATGGAAGCAACCCAAATGTCCATTAACTGATGAATGGATAAACAAATTGCAATGCTGCCATACAACGAAGTACTATTCAGCCTTAAAAAGGAACGAAGTGCTGATACACACTACAGCAAAGACGAACCTGAAAAGCATTGTGCTGAGAAAGGAAACCAGATAAAGGAAGCCACATACTGCGATTCCATTCAGATATTCACACCCAGCAGAGGTAAATGTAGAAAGACAGAGACCTACTGGTAGCGCCACTGCACTTCCAATTCCCAGTTTCCTCTAATGGACTCTGTTAACAGCAGCTCCTCCCAACTCCCCCTTTTCCTCTATAAAAGAATGGTCCTCTCCTTTGTTCCCTGGACTTGCCTGTGCTCACCAGAGACCATGTCTCAAACCGTAATTCTTTGTTGTGCCTGAATAAACCCATTTTGCTGGTAAAATAGCTGGCTGTGTCATTAGTTTAGATGAACAGTGCATACTGCAAGTCCACACCGGGCAGTGGTTCTAGGCTACTTCTCACTGGCAGCTCCTGGAGCTCACAGACGCTGAGGATGGCAACCTGCCCTGAAGGGCTTTCCTCTGTCCCAGCAGAAGTCATGCATACCCACAGCCCACTGGGAACCCCTGCCTGCCCCAGGACCCAAGGACAAACGAGAAGGGCTGTCATGGTTCTGCTGCAAGGCCTCTATGTGCCAGCACTGACCCTGCAGGCAGGCAGAAGGTCTCAGGTCAGATGACACAGGGCCCATTCAACAGGTCGGGAGTAAGGTATACCGTGGAAGGCCCAAGGGGCTTCTCCAACGTAGGCTCTAAGGGCACAGGGGGGACCACTCCCACCCAAAGGCCTCATAAGGGTTGAGTTTCAAGTCAATCAAAGGGAAGGAAACCAAAGCACCTTAAAATACAAACCCCCCAGTTGGCATTTCTCAGGCCTAGTTCCTCAGACTGGCTCCCCCAAATACCACCTACTGGTCCCACACATCCCTGAAGCCTCATCATGCTCTGGAAGGCCCACAGCAGGGGCCTCTGTGACAGATGGGGAAACTGAGACCCAGAGGTCACAGCCATGTGCACTGTGCATGCGGATACTCCCACCGCAGCCCTGGGAGCTCGCTCTTTAGAACACCACCATCTGGGGGGCACAGGGCTCACATGGTCCAGGATGGGTCTGGCTGTTTGCTGTGTTGTGCAGGAAGGTCCTGGGACTGAAAGGGAAAGTGAGAGACAAGGAAGGTGGGCCCCGTTCTGCTGGGCACACCTGAGGGCTGCCCCTCACCCAGGAGAGCCACCCAGGGCTTGGGGCTCCCAGGGAGGTGACCCCAGGCAAGCCTGCCCTCTCCTAATGGGAAATACCAGCAGCAACCCCCCTCAGAGCGATGCATCACCGCCCTGTATGTGTCCATGACCCTAACAAGGCCACCTGTGGAAATGAAGTCCCCAGATTCAGCCCATTGGATGTACCGTGTGCAGGGGGGAACCACCCCAATCCTGTCTTAAAGATCCAGCGACCCACTGCCCAGTTCAAGATCCTGTGTGCAGAGCACTAGACCACACCTGCTCACTGCCATTCTGTCAGGGTTGCTTACTGAAAGCAGCTCGTTTATTTTATTATCCCAATGTTAAGCCTTTCTGAGTGCTCCTAAGAAATTATTTGAGATATTATAGAAAATCAGAACAAGAGAAACATCAGAAGCATTTTTCTTGCCCCAAAGCCAGAAGCAAAGACACTGCGGCTCTGAGGGAGACTGTCACCCCAACATGCATCTGGATCAATCACCTAGGTGATTGTTTAGTGTGCGTGATCAACGCCATCCATGGTGAGAAGAGAGGCAGATGTATTCACATTAAGTGGCTGCTAGTGTGATGAGTCATCATTTAAAGACAAAAAAAGAAGCACACATTTCACATTAATACACACCAATCCCCTGCCTTGCTGTACTTAAGTACAGTGGGCAAGTATCAATAGTTAAAGAGCATCCAGCATGGATGTTAAGTCACTTTGGTTTTGTCTGACTCTTCGTGACCCTATGGACTGTAGCCTGCCAGGCTCCTCTATCCATGAAATTCTCCAGGCAAGAATACTGGAGTGGGTTGCCATTTCCTCCTCCAGGGAAGCTTCCCAACCCACGGATCGAACCTGAATCTCCTGCAGCTCTGGGCACTGCAGGTGGATTCTTTACTGCTGAGCCACCAAGGAGCATCAGTTTGAAGAAAATTCCAATTATGCACGTGTCTGCACATGCATGCCCTCTACAGGCACCCTGTTAAGGGCCACCTGAACCCAAGCAGCCAGACTGTACTGAATACGGAAGATACTCTCCCCACTGGAAACCCCTGCTGGCTCACAACAAGAGCTGGACACCCAAGGACTTCTCTGGATGGACACTGGGGGCTCAGCAGGCCCAGCCTGCTAGTCCTCCTGCATGCACGGCAAGGTGCCCAAGGTCCTCACCTGTCCCTGCCCCTTGTGGGACTGCAGCAAAGGCTCTCTGCGGACACAGTGAGCCAAAGAGGCAGGTGAGAAGGGTCCTCGCAGCAACCAGCCCCAGACTCAGGGGCTTCTCAATGGAAGGTGGGTATTGCCCTCCTGGGAAGTAGGCACTGGAGCTTGCCACACACTCCAGGCCCAAGCAAGGGTTCAAAGTTACCTGCCAATGGTCCAAGAGAAAAAGGAGGATGAGGGGCATCAGCTACAAGCTGGGTCCTGGACATGGCCAGGCCCAGCTGCATCCATGTCCCCAGGATCATCACAACCACTCAAGGCAGTCCCAAGTGCAGCCTGGGAGGGTCAGCTCTTTGGGCAGAGCTGGCCAGGGGAGCACACTGGGGAGAGCATGAGGGTAAGGTAGGGGAGGGGAGCGAGAGAGAGGGGAAGTGGAGGCAGGTAGCTCAGGGCAGAAGAGGGAAAAGACCAGAAGCTGGGAAAGGTGCTGTGGGACCAAGGCAGGGGAACCGTACATAGACCTCAGAGGCTAGATGGGGACAAACGTCATCCAGGATATCCGTTCAAAAACAGAACGACAATTTCAACAGCTCTGACACCTTGGCAAAGACACAGGCAGCCAGATAATTGTAGCATTTATCCTTTTTAATGGAGAAGGCAATGGCAACCCACTCTAGTACTCTTGCCTGGAAAATCCCATGGAAGGAGGAGTCTGGTAGTCTGCAGTCCATGGGGTCGCAAAGAGTTGGACACGACTACGTGACTTCACTTTCACTTTTCACTTTCGTGCATTGGAGAAGGAAATGGCAACCCACTCCAGTGTTCTTGCCTGGAGAATCCCAGGGATGGAGGAGTCTGGTGGGCTGCTGTCTATGAGGTCGCACAGAGTCGGACATGACTGAAGCGACTTAGCAGCAGCAGCAACAGTCCTTTTGAACTCTGATGAGAATGCTGCTGCTGCTAAGTCGCTTCAGTCGTGTCCAACTCTGTGCAACCCCACAGACGGCAGCCCATCAGGCTTCCCTGTCCCTGGGATTCTCCAGGCAAGAGTACTGGAGTGGGGTGCCATTGCCTTCTCCATCTGATGAGAATAGTGGTTCCCCAAGCACCCCACAGGCCATATTTCTTAAAGGACAGGAAGTTGTGAGGGCCAAATCCAGCCTGCCCAGCCCCAGTGCCCAGGGTGGAAAGCTGTGGTCCACCCAGGTGGTAGGCAGCAGGCAGAAGCACAGACTGCCAGGACCACCTAAGACATCAACATGGACCCTATTGACCCCACGTTCCCTACATTGGAGAGAATCCAGGTCATCAGGACCCAGGACCCCAGGTCCCTAGGAGAAGGCTGAAATGAATGAGTGACGTTTCTACTGCATTTTCAGGGGCTCATGACCTGATGAGGCTGAGAACTGGTTTGATCTGAGCTCCCAGGGACCCCAGCATGTCAGAAAGTCTACCCCAAACAAATGTTAAGTTCATTTGGTCCCCAGAGCCCAGTAAGTAGAAAGACAACAGAATTTTCAAAGACAGAAGTGAGCGGGAGATAAGACACCAAAGATAACCAAGAAAAAGAGAACTGAGGAGTTTGATGCTGCAGATTTCAGACACTTGCAAAGGTGGCAAAATCAGGTCAGAAATGCCAAAGCAGCCATCCACCCTCCAGGAAGTCCTGCTTGCAAGGAAGCCTGGGTTCCCTGTTCTTTGTACAAAATCCAAACCTACCCCTTGGAGATGCTCCGGTTGTGAGACCAAGGGCCAAGGGGGATCAAGAGAGGAATAGCTCTTCTATGGCCATCCCACAGGAATCCCAGCTCTGCCAGCCAGTAGGGTGACTTTCAGTAGCACGTTCTAGAATCCTACCCCCAAGCATGCAGGGTACAACCTCATGGTAACGGCCCTGCCAGAGGAGCTCCCCAGAGCACAGGCTCCTGGCACGGCCTGGACACCCCACCACTCTCCTCTGCTCAGTCTTTGAGAATCAAGGTTGGAATTTTCTCATGAATCCAAAATTAGACTGCATTGTGGTTTTTTCCTATTGTGTTGTCAAGGATGTTGATTTACCGTAAATCACAACTTCTGTAACACTGTTTTGATTTTTTTAAGTTAGAGGAGGAGCCTCAAAAAAAGGAGGTGGCCCCTTTTAATTCCAGAGGGAAGGTGGAGCCCCCACACTGTGAAGCACCGAGGAGGTCAGAGGTGGCACAGCTGATTTGTCAATAATGGTCACGGCACGTGGGGCCACTTGGACTCATCCTGCCCGTGGAGAAACTAACATGGGAAGAAGCCTCCCCAGATACAGTCGTGTTGCCCAGGTTTAAAAAAGGTTTCCATCCTTTGGGCCAGTAATTCCACAATCTCAAACCTAGTATAAGGCAGAAAGTAGAAATGCACACAAGATTCACATGCAAGATGGTCCACCCCATGATTATTCACAATAGTGAAAAATTAAGAACAGTAAACTTTTCCAGCCAGGAGGTCAGAGACCCAGGTCATGCTTTGCTCACACAGCAGGATATCACACAGTCACCAAAACTCAGGTTTTACACATTTTTGAGTTTACGTGTTTACAATGTGCAGACACTAAACTACAGCCCTGGCACACAGTGACACAAGAGGGCTCCACCCTGGTGCCAGGCAATGGCATGCTTGTTTTCTCTTTACACTTTTCTGTACTTCCCTAAATCACTGAAATGAGTGTGTATTTCTTTCCATAACAAGTAGCAAAAGTCTTGCTTTATTCAGAAGATCAGAACGATGTCCCTTCCTAGCTCATCTCCTCTACATTTCTCAGGTCCTGGTATCCCACTGAGAAGGGTTCCTGAGCTGTCCACCCTGCCACAAGGCTAGGACACTCATCTCAGGGCCCCTGGGTTTCCCCTGGGAGCCTCGCAGAGGGATGAGTCCACGCTGCAGACAACAGGGAGAGGCAGGGTGGGTGGATACTGTATGGAAACCTGGGCGGGCCAGGGAGCCCCAGAAGGCCTGGGGGTGCCCAGCAATTCCCCTCATGATGACTTCATCCCATGTCAAGCCAGCCCCACTTCAGGGCCATCCCCTTCTTCCTGCATTCTCCCACATTTCTGCCTGCAGTCTCCAGAAGGCGCCCAGAAATGGGTCACTGGCACATTTCCACATGACAAAGCCATAGGGATCACAACGCAGTTACAACTTTGCTTCAAGATGGTCACCAGCCACATATCATCAAACTTAAGGTGGTCCTTTAGACCCTAATCACGTGAGCAACCACTCACTGAGTGCCCAGCCACTAGTCCAGGAGCCACACAACCTCCACACGACAGGGGAGAAATCACAGTGGGAGAAGGGATTTGACCCCTTCAGAGCCATACAGGGGCTCAAGACAGTGTGCCTGGTGCTCCCAAGATGCTCCCAGGCAGCAGCTGTCCACAGGTTTTGTGGTTTCACCCTAAGACCCTCAGGTATGGTGTGCAAGGGGAAAACGAAGGCCCAGAGAGGCCCACATTCACCTGGACCACATAGAAGTGGGGCAAGAGCAGGTGAGGTCAGCCAGGTCTGTCTGCACCCCACACCTCATATGCACCTCAGGAGCCCTCACAGCTCCCAGTCAGCCAGCCTGCTGTGCAGAAGCGGGTAGCAAACACTCTGCCACAGAAGGAGCTGGGGGTGCAATAAGGATTGGACCCCTGGTGCAGCTGAGCCCTCAAAGGACAAGTTCATAAAGAGGAACAGGAAACAGGAAACCACCAGACCTGGCCCAGCTGGATGAGCCTGCCAGTGGGTTGCCTGGGTGCCTGGGATGACAGAGTGCCAGCCATGGCCTGGGGGGGCAGCGGAAGACACTGAGCCACAGAGGAGGGTCTCACTCCCAACTCTGGAGGGTAGTCAGCCTGAGGACTCAGTATATCAGGACCCCCAAGGGTCACACATGCAGATGACACCACTCTAATGGCAAAAAGCGAAGAGGAACTAAAGAGCCTCTTGATGTGGGTGAAAGAGGAGAGTGAAAAAGCTGGCTTAAAACTCAGAAATCAAAAAACTAAGATCATGGCATCTGGTCCCATCACTTCATGGCAAATAGAGGGGAAAAAGTGGAAGCAATGACAGATATTTTTCTTCTTGGGCTCCAAAATCACTGTGGATGGTGACTGCAGCCATAAAATTAAAAAATGTTCGCTTGCTCCTTGGAAGGAAAGCTCTGACAAACCTAGACAGCATACTGAACAGCAGAAACATCACTTTGCTGACAATGGTCCGTAGAGTCAAAGCTATGGTTTTTCCAGTGGTCATGTACGGATGTGAGAGTTGGACCATAAAGAAGCCTGCACACCAAAGAACTGATGCTTTCAAACTGTGGTGTTGGAGAAGACTCTTGAGAGTCCCTTGGACTGCAAGGAGATCAAACCAGTCAATCCTAAAGGAAATCAACCCTGAATATTCATTGGAAGGACTGATGCTGAAGCTCCAATATCTCGGCCACCTGATGTGAAGAGTCGACTCACTGGAAAAGACCCTGACTGGGAAAGATTGAAGGCAAAAGGAGAAGAGGGTGGCAGAGGATGAGATGGTTAGCATCACTGATTCAATGGACGTGAACTTGGGCAAACTCCAGGAGATAGTCAGGGAGGCCTGGCATGCTGCAGTCCATAGGGGTGCAAAGTGCTGGATATCACTTAGAGACTGAACAACACCAACAAGGGTCACACAGACCATGTGGCTTCCATCCGGACCTTGTGGGGACCCAGTTACAGAGCAGTGACAGAGCTTTGGTGCGGGCAAGTCTGTCTGCTGAGCCCAGATGTAGACTCGTAGAAAAAACCCAGGCAGGCATTGTCAGAAGGCACTACATTTGGGGGTGGCTATTACACAGTCACAGATAACTAGGGCTGTGGGGAGGGATGAATACTCAGAAGAAATGAAAAGAGGTTCCAGAACATGAAGGACAATTGTTCTCCTAGCCCCTGCTGAGGAGGCAGGTAAGCTTAGAAAGGACTGTATGTACAATGCCCAGCGCCATACCTGGCACAATGCAAGGGCCTGCAAAGACAGTTTACTGCTTGCTGTAGTCATCACCACCTTCACAGTCATAATCACCATCATCATCACTACAACCATCACCATCACGATCAACATCATCACTACTATCACCCACCATCACTATCACCCACCATCACTATCACCATCACCATCTTGGTCACTACAGTCATCACCATCATGATCAACACCATCACCATTATCATCACCACCATCACCATCACCATCTTGGTCACTACAGCCATCACCATCATGATCAACACCATCACCACTATCACCCACCATCACCATCACCATCACCATCTTGGTCACTACAGTCATCACCATCATGATCAACACCATCACCATTATCATCACCACCATCACCATCACCATCTTGGTCACTACAGTCATCACCATCTTGGTCACTACAGTCATCACCATCATGGTCACTACAGTCATCACCATCTTGGTCACTACAGTCATCACCATCATGGTCACTACAGTCATCACCATCATGATCAACACCATCACCATCATCATCACTGTCATCAATTTCTCCCGATGAGCTGATGGATCATGACACAAGCTCTCCCTTCTGTCAGCAAGTGGCTGAGAAAGAGCAAAACTCCAGCGCAAAACAAAGAATCTGCATGGAAAGAATGTCAACATCTATTCCTATTCCCAGATGTGTCATGTCCACTCCTCCAGGACTCAGAGGTGAATGGACTGCAGCCCAGCCCTGCCTGTCTCCAAGGAGAGAATAAGGGGCCAGTGGCCTCTGCTCAGCTGAGACACACCCCATCATACCCACAGCTTTTCCTTCCTGGCTGTAATGTCTTTGTTAGTACTTTTCCACACTTCCCTCAGCAGGATGGGGCACCCAGGGGAATATAAGCTTCCAAGGGGATGGAAGATATGGGGGAATGGAAGCCATGGGCGACAAAGCCATGATGGGGGGATAAAAGCCATAGGCAGACATGCTGGACAGGAGTCTCCCTCATTCTCCAGGCCAACCCAAGAGCACCACCCACAGCAATCTGGAGGAAGCACCACTGTAGGGGAAGAAACCCCTCTCTCCCAGTTCAAAGGTTTAAACAAGGTGGGTCATGACCTTGTAAGTTGATGTCGCTCAGTCTAATGGGTGGAGGTGGAGGTCAAGGTCCTCCATGTTCACATACCTCTTCGGCCAGCCACCGTGAGGCAAGTGACTCGTGTCCCTAGTCTCCTTCATCTGGTATAGGCACAAAGGCAGTGCGAGGGGCAGTGAGAGGGCTCACAGGACAGAGAGGAGCAAGCATAGGGGCCTGGGAAGCGTCCCAAGTGAGGCAGAGTGAAGCCTTGGGGAGTCTACACACAGGTTCCACTCTGGGACAGACAGGACCCTCCCCGGTGAAGGTAAGAGACACAGGCAGAGGCGGACAGGCGACAGTGTGCTGTCCACTCCATGTCACCATCACCTGAGAGGGCTCTCCCAACCCACTTCCCATTTTGAAATTGTAAACCCTACAGAAAAATTGCAATGGATACCTGTCTTCCCTTCACTCAGGTTCTCCAATGGTTAACAATTCCCCTCATTTGCTTTATATCTCTGTAGTTTCCTTCTTTTTTTTTTTCTGAAACATTTGAAAATCTGTTACAGACGTGAGGACTGGCCCCCTAATTCATCACCCTGCAGTCTCCTAAGAACTGAGCTGTCTCCACCATAACCACAACATCAAAGTTAACACCATAAGACATATCCTAAAGCACGTATCTACATATCCATATTTTCCCAGTTGTCTCAACAACATTCCTCACAGCTGTTTGTATTTGACCCCAGATCACACATGGCACCAGCTGCCCAGCCTCTGGCTCCTGAAATGGGGGCGCTGCTGTGTGTGCTTAGGTGCTCAGTTGTGTCCAACTTTGAGACCCCATGGACTGTAGCCCATTAGGCTCCTCTGTCCATGGGGATTCTCCAGGCAAGAATACTATAGTGGGTTGCCATGCCCTCCTCCAGGGGATCTTTCCAAGCCAGGGATCAAACCCAGGTCTCCCGCATTGCAGGTGGATTCTGGATAACCAGCTGAGTTACTAGGGAAGTCCTAGTTGGGGTAGGGGTGCTATTTTTCTCTGGTGCTGTGGCCTTTTGCAGGCTCCAGGCTGGTGGTCTCCTATGTACTCTGCGTTCTGGATTGCCTGGTGTTTCTGCACGACCACACCTGAGCTGCGTTTCTGACACAAATGCCCCATGGGGAGTGTTGGCATAGATCACAGACTTGAGTCAAGCTGTGCCCCCATGGGTCAAGCTGTGCCCCCATGGACATGCAGACTGGAGTCTCTTGGGTGGGACAGGCCCACTATCAGGTCAAAAAGAAGGGACTCTGTTGTGGGGGGGGGAGGTCACTCTGTTGCCCCTGCAATGTCTGACCTACAGCCTCAGTGTCCAGGGCTGACCCAGTTATTGCCCTGGGATTTCCACTTAACAACATGTTCTAGCAAATATATTGTCTTGGCAATATGTCTAGACAACTTTTGGGAAGGCTTTGAAGATCTGGACCCCAAGCCCCACCTAACTTACTGGATCAGGCCCATTTCTAAAGACAAGCTGGGGCCTAGGAGCTGCGAGAACAGGGCCTATTTTAGGAAGCCAGGTGGGGCCAAGCCTATGCTCTTTTCAGCTCTCACCTGGGGTTTCTGTGAGCCATCGGAGCTATAACTTCCTTCATTGGGGCTATAACCCCTTGCAGAAAAGCAGGCCACATGCACAGCATGAGTCCCAGGCTCACTCCTGGTCAGCATCCTTGGCCCTCGGCCATGGTCTCCGCCCAGGTGCCAGCTTTACCTAGGAATTCACTGTTCAACCTCATTTCTTGACTATATTTGCTAAATGAAAACCCCCAGAGCGACTGACTGGAGGAAACCACAGATGGAGCAGACCCCCTCCACGTGAGACATAAGTCACTTATCCTCCATGAACCCTGTTACTCAGCACTAAGCAAACTGCTTTGCCCAGCGCATCTCCAAAGTCCCAACAGCGCTAAAATTCCATGACCTAGAAACTTACAGGCAGCCCCATCCCAGAGAAAGCAGGGAAGTCCTTGATTTCCAGTCAGCCCAGAGACTCCAGTACAGAGCCAGCACTGAGCAGACACCCCTCGACCCTGCGCAAACAAGAACAGGAGGGGACCAGAGGAAGGTCAGCACTTAAGGTCCCATAATGTTCATGCAGAGTTAGCTAAAAAAATCCTCCTAAGGGCTGCCTTCTTAAAATCTTACCCCTAGAGCATGTAAAAGTACAAAACCACATCTGCAGGTTTTGGGTAGGTAAGTATTTGTTGGAGAGAAGCAAGCAGGACACAGAGGCTCCTGACACTAATTAATTAACCTAGGCCACAGCAGAGCTGGTCACGGGCCCCAAGGGAAACCTGGCCCTTCCCACACCCCACAGAGATGCAGCTGAGGGGAACACCTCCCCACGGCCCTGAACGGGTGCCTTGCTTCTGGCCTCAGGGACACAAAAATCCAAATAACTCCAAACAATGAACAGCAGCACCAGGAGTAAAAAATACCAAGTACCCAAATCAATGACAGCTTTCTGTGGAGTGCTATGTGCCTCAGGGAGACCTCAGTTTAGGTCTGGACCACATGTCAAGAATGGTGGAAACAGTAGGAAGACTTTTTGCAGGGAAAAAAAAAAACAGTGAAACTGCCTGACCAGTGATTCAAATCATGGCTTTAAGTAAACAATTTACAGAAAAGGACAAAGTGGTTTTTCAACATATGGAAAGGGATGCAATAGCACTTGTAGTAAGACATGCAAACCCAAATGCAAGGTTTCCCACCTATTGCCCGGCACAGCCCTAAGACGCTGGAGAGTACCTGGTGAGGTGACACTGCAGACAGACGAGCATTCAACGTCTCAGCGAAAACACACACCGGCAAAGCCTGTAGAATGGGAGCTGCCGATACTGAGAACGTGTGCATCCTGTCTGCGATTCTCTCCCAAGAATGCACAGGTACACGAGCGAAGGTGTGCACAGGGCATTGACTGCAGCAGCAGCCAGGTCCCCATCCAGGGGAGACTTAGGCAAATGTCTGGAGCGCCAAGAAATACAAACTCTACACTTGCTATCTGAGCAATCTCCAAGATATACTGTGCAGCAAAGAGCACAAATTTCAGGAGGGGGCACAGCCCACACTCATTTTGGAGGGCACTGAAGGAAATTAAAAGACGCTTACTCCTTGAAAGGAAAGTTATGACCAACCGAGACAGCGTATTAAAAAGCAGAGACATTACTTAGCCAACAAAGGTCCATCTAGTCAAGGCTATGGTTTTTCCAGTAGTCATGTATGGATGTGAGAGTTGGACTATAAAGAAAGCTGAGCGCAGAAGAACTGATGCTTTTGAACTGTGGTGTTGAAGAAGACTCTTGAGAGTCCCTTGGACTGTAAGGAGATCCAACCAGTCCATCCTAAAGAAGATCAGTCCTGGGTGTTCATTGGAAGGACTGATGTTGAAGCTGAAACTCCAGTACTTTGTCTACCTGATGCGAAGAACTGACTCATTTGAAAAGACCCTGATGCTGGGAAAGATTGAGAGCAGGAGGAGAAGGGGATGACAGAGGATGAGATGGTTGGGTGGCATCACCGACTCAATGGACATGAGTTTGGGTAAACTCTGGGAGTTGGGGATGGACAGGGAGGCCTGGTGTGCTGCAGTTCATGGGGTCGCAAAGAGTTGGACATGACTGAGCAACTGAAGTGAACTGAACTGAAGGAAATGCAAACACATGCTCCTCTGTAATCAGAATGTTCTGGAAAGACTCAGAAACAGAACCTCAGTGGCTAACTTTGGAGAAGCCTGGTGGTCAGTAGGGAGGAGACAGACTTGTCACTGAAGACAAGTTTTGTCCTGTGTGTGCTATGCTGCTGCTGCTAAGTCGCTTCAGTCATGTCCGACTCTCTGTGACCCCACAGACAGCAGCCCACCAGGCTCCCCCATCCCTGGGATTCTCCAGGCAAGAACACTGGAGTGGGTTGCCATTTCCTTCTCCAGTGCATGAAAGTGGAAAGTGAAAGTGAAGTCACTCAGTCGTGTCCGACTCTTCGAGACCCCATGGACTGCAGCCTACCAGGCTCCTCTGTCCATGGGATTTTCCAGGCAAGAGTACTGGAGTGGGGTGCCATTGCCTTCTCCATTTCCTGTGTGTACATATTGCTATCTCCGTTTAAACATTATAAAAAACAACTGTAATCCCAATAAACTGACTTGATTCACATCAGAGCTATTTGAATTTCTTAAGTATATACAAATAAACTTTCAAAGAAATACTCTTCTGACTCTTGAAAATAAATCTGCATAGAATGTGGGTCATAAACAAGTGCTGGCGTGTGCTTATGGTATGTGCTCAGAACTTTCTGAGAGCTGCTTGAAGCAGGTAGGAACTAAAGGCTCTTGTAGCATCAGAAATGAAGGTACTCTCAGCAAAAATCAATCCCATCCAGCCTCTCATTTGTGAGACAAGGACAGTAAGGCCAAGTATGGTCAGCAGGCCTGCCCACTCTGCTTTAATTCCTTTTACAAATCTCGTTTAGCATTGTTCTGGGACACGGCGGGAAGCAGGCTGCCCAGTGCACAGGGACAGCCTTCCCTGACACAGCTCTAAGGACACAACAGAAGCCTGGCGCTCACAGGTCTCCACGCGGCCGGCCCTCAGACACCCACCACATGTCTGCACGGCGGGGATCTGAAGGTCATCCAGAACAACCCGCCAAGTGGGCCCTGACTGTGCACAGTGGACACTGCAGGCGGGCCACAAGGCAAAGCGGGCAGGTGCAGCTCAGCTCAGCGAGCAATGGAGATGAGGACACCACAGCCCAAGGCCAAGCAGGCCCGTGGGGGCACCTTGTGGATGCGCACTGAGCTGTCAGATCTCCCAACTGTTCAAGAAAACCTAGGAATGCGCATCTTTATGTGACCAGCGAACCAGTGGAGTTACTCAGTCGTGTATGACTCTTTGCGATCCCATGGACTGTAGCCTACCAGGCTCCTCCATCCATGGAATTTTCCAGGCAAGAGTACTGGAGTGGGTTGCCATTTCCTTCTCCAGGGGATCTTCCTGACCCAGGGATCAAACCCAGGTCTCCCGCATTGCAGGCAGATGCTTTACTGTCTGAGCCACCAGGGAACTCATGATTTTAGTATGTTGTAGCTAACGGAACTGTTTTTGAAAACCCTGTGTGGACCAACATCATGGGCCCTGCACACACCTGTGGTCCAGTGGGCAGTTTGCAATCCCCACCCCTACCCCAGACACAAGGTCAAAAGGTACCCCCTTGCTCTGGGCAACTGAGCCCAGCTGAGGCCCTCCTGCACAGCCCAGTGTCAGGGTAGTGAGAGGTGCCCCTAGCCTCTGAGGCCTTCCAGTGATGTCCTTGACCAGGCCTCAGTGATGTCTGGGGCAGCAATCCCTCCTTCCCCACCAGCATGGGGTCTGCACACATTCTGGCTGAAAGGCAGTACAGCAGCAAAGGGACTGCATCGGTCCTAGGAGACTCTGGGCCTGGAGCTACCCTGGGACACTGACCTGCCGAACTAACAGCACAGCTAGTATGTGGAAAGCTACGACACCAGGATGCCAAGAGTCCTAGTCTAACCCAGGCCTGCAGCAGCATCAGGGTGAGCAGGATGGAGGAGGGTGGCTGAAGGGGCTGCCCCTCTGGGCCTCTCTCAGCCTCCGTGTCCATAAACTACAGCAAGAAAGTCTACTTTTCAGCTTCCCCAGGTCAGGAGAGACAAAAAAACTCACCAACTAAAGTACCCAACAAGAGGGGAGCTGTTCAGTTTCCACCTATCAGATCATTGTGTATCCAAAGGTTTGTACCGACAGTGACACGCTTATGCCCTAATACAGGAAGCAGTACACTGAGTCATCCTGAAATCCACACACAGGAGAGATGGGAGGGAGGTTACTGGGAACAGTGGTTACAAGTAAGCATCACTGCAGAGGGGACAGTTTTCTTGAACAAAAAAATAAGCATATTAAAGGCAAAAAAAAAAAAAAACCCCGTCTGAAGAAACAGAGAAAGCATGAGATATGAGAGAGATAGAAAGCAGGGATGTTGGAATTATCAGATAAGGAATTAAAATAACTATGATTACTATATGGGCTTCCCTGGTGGTTTAGATAGTAAAGAATCTGCCTGCAATATGGGAGACCTGAGTTCAATTCCTGGGTGGGGAAGATCCCTGGGAGGAGGGCATGGCAACCCACTCCAGTATTCTCGCCTGGAGAATCCCCAGGGACAGAGGAGCCTGGCGGGTTACAGTCCGTGGGGTCACAAAGAGTTGGACACAACTGAAGCGACTAAGCACAGCACATGATTACTATGTTAAGGGTTTTAATGGAATAAATGGACAACATGTAAGAACAGATGGGCCATGTAAGCTCAGAGGTGGAAATCCCAAGAAAGGAACAATAGGAAGTGCGAGGACACTGGTTTGATCCCTGGTCTGGGAAGACTCCACATGCCTCAGAGCAACTAAGCCTCTGTACCACAATCACTGAAGTGTGCATGCTGCAGCTACTGAAGACTGCACACCCATCTTATTTGTTCACAACAATAACAGCAACAATGAATTTATGGATAAGAGAAACGAACGATGGCCACGTCACAGGAGATGAGAGGGAGGAATAGGGGACACTGTCATAAGGAACTTGAGCTATCCATAAGTGGTAGAGTGTATTTGAAAGTGGACTTGGCTTAGCCATAAATATATATATTGCAAACTCAAGGGCAATCACTAAAAAAAAGTTTAAAAAGAAGTATATACTAAGAGAGGAGAAAAAATAAAATCATATAAAATGCTCAATTAAAACCAGAGAAGGTAAAAAAAAGACTGGAAGACAAAAACCAATAGCAAGGACAACAAATAGAAAAAGACAACAAATAGATCAATCCAACATTTTCAATAATTACTTTAAACATCAATGGTCTGAATATACAAACCAAAAGAGAAATAAGGGGGGGGGCGGTAATAAAACATGTATTTTCTATCAGAAACTCACTTTAAATATTAAGAGAGAGATTAAAAGTAAAGGGACAATGTGGGGGTGGGGCAGTATGGGAGCTCTCTGCGCTTTCTGCTCAGTTTGAATCTAAAACTGCTCTAAAAATTAAAAGTCTATTAGGAAATAAGTAAAAAAAATTTAGATGAAGGGGAAAATGCAAAAGGATGAAGAAATATATATTGTTTCTTACACTACTGAAAAAGAAAGCCAGAGTAGCTAAGTTAATTTCAGACAAAATAAACTTCAGAGGAAGAAAAATCATCAGGATAAAGAAGGGCATTACATAATGATAAATGGGTTCAGTTTCCAGGAAGATATACCAACCCTGAATGTGTCTATGCCTAATAACAGAGCATCAAAATACCAAAGGCAAAAACTGATAAGCTGAAGGAGAAATAGACAAATTCATTATTATATTAGAGATTTTCACATCCTCTAACAGTAGTTGACATATCCAACAGTCCGAAACCTAAGTAAGGACATAACTGAACAGAACACCACCCACAACAAACTTGATCTAATTGACATTTAAGGAATACATCATCCAACAAAAGCAGAATAAACATTCTTCTCAAGTCACATAGAACATTCACCAAGAGAGATCACATTTCTGGGCAATAAAACACATACTAACACATTTTTTTAATGTAAATTTATTTAATTGGAGGCTAATTACTTTACAATATTGTATTGGTTTTGCCATACATCAACATGCATCTGCCACTGGTGTATACATGTTCTCCATCCTGAACCCCCCTCTCACCTCCCTCCCCATACCATCCCTCTGGGTCATCCCAGTGCACCAGCCCCAAGCATCCTGTATCCTGCATCGAACCTGGACTGGTGATTCATTTCACATACGATATTACACATGTTTCAATGCCATTCTCCCAAATCATCCCACCCTCGCCCTCTCCCACAGAGTCCAAAAGAGTGTTCTACACATCTGTGTCTCTTTTGCTGTCTCACATACAGGGTTATCATTACCATCTTTCTAAATTCCATATATATGTGCTAGTATACTGTATTGGTGTTTTTCTTTCTGGCTTACTTCACTCTGTATAATAGGCTCCAGTTTCATTCACCTCATTAGATCTGATTCAAATGTATTCTTTTTAATGGCTGAGTAATACTCCATTGTGTATATGTACCACAGCTTTCTTATCCATTCATCTGCTGATAGACATTTAGGTTGCTTCCATGTCTTGGCTATTATAAACAGTGCTGTGATGAACATTGGGGTACACGAGTCTCTTTCAATTCTGGTTTCCTCAATGTGTATGCCCAGCAGTGGGATTGCTGGGTCGTATGGCAGTTCTAGTTCCAGTTTTTTAAGGACTCTCCACACTGTTCTCCATAGTGGCTGTACTAGTTTGCATTCCCACCAACAGTGTAAGAGGGTTCCCTTTTCTCCACACCCTCTCCAACATTTATTGCTTGTAGACTTCTGGATAGCAGCCATTCTAACTGGAGTGAAATGGTACCTCATTGTGGTTTTGATTTGCATAACATCCACTGGATCATGGAAAAAGTAAAAGAGTTCCAGAAAAACATCTATTTCTGCTTTATTGACTACGCCAAAGCCTTTGACTGTGTGGATCACAATAAACTATGGAAAATTTTGAAAGAGATGGGAATACCAGACCACCTGACCTGCCTCTTGAGAAATCTGTATGCAGGTCAGGAAGCAACAGTTAGAACTGGACATGGAACAACAGACTGGTTCCAAATAGGAAAAGGAGTACGTCAAGTCTGTATATTGTCACTCTGTTTATTTAACTTATATGCAGAGTACATCATGAGAAACACTGGACTGGAAGAAACACAAGCTGGAATCAAGATTGCCAGGAGAAATATCAAGAACCTCAGATATGCAGATGACACCACCCTTACGGCAGAAAGTGAAGAGGAACTAAAAAGCCTCTTGATGAAAGTGAAAGAGAGTGAAAAAGTTAGCTTAAAGCTCAATATTTAGAAAACGAAGATCATGGCATCTGGTCCCATCACTTCATGGGAAATAGATGGGGAAACAGTGGAAACAGTGTCAGACTTTATATTTTTGGGCTCCAAAATCACTGCAGATGGTGACTGCAGCCATGAAATTAAAAGACGCTTACTCCTTGGAAGGAAAGTTATGACCAACCTAGATAGCATATTCAAAAGCAGAGACATTACTTTGCCAACAAAGGTCCGTCTAGTCAAGGCTATGGTTTTTCCTGTGGTCATGTATGGATGTGAGAGTTGGACTGTGAAGAAGGCTGAGTGCCAAAGAATTGATGCTTTTGAACTGTGGTGTTGGAGAAGACTCTTGAGAGTCCCTTGGACTGCAAGGAGATCCAACCAATCCATTCTGAAGGAGATCAGCCCTGGGATTTCTTTGAAGGGAATGATGCTAAAGCTGAAACTCCAGTACTTTGCCCACCTCATGCGAAGAGTTGATTCATTGGAAAAGACTCTGATGCTGGGACAGACTGGGGGCAGGAGGAGAAGGGGACGACAGAGGATGAGATGGCTGGATGGCATCACTGATTCGATGGACGTGAGTCTGAGTGAACTCCGGGAGTTGGTGATGGACAGGGAGGCCTGGCGTGCTGCTATTCATGGGGTCACAAAGAGTCGGACACGACTGAGCGACTGAACTGAACTGAACTAATTATGAGTGATGTTGAGCATCTTTTCATGTGTTTGTTAGCCATCTGTATGTCTTCTTTGGAGAAATGTATGTTTAGTTCTTTGGCCCATTTTTTGACTCGGTTATTTTTCTGGAATTGAGCTGCAGGAGTTGCTTGTATATTTTTGAGATTAATTCTTTGTCAGTTGCTTCATTTGCTATTATTTTCTCCCATTCTGAAGGCTGTCTTTTCACCTTGCTTATAGTTTCTTTTGTTGTGCAGAAGCTTTTAATTTTAATTAGGTCCCATTTGTTTATTTTTGCTTTTATTTCCACCATTCTGGGAGGTGGGTCATAGAGGATCCTGCTGTGATTTATGTCAGAGAGTGTTTGCCAATGTTCTCCTCTAGGAGTTTTATAGTTTCTGGTCTCATGTTTAGATCTTTAATCCATTTTGAGTTTATTTTTGTGTATGGTGTTAGAAAGTGTTCTAGTTTCATTCTTTTATAAGTGGTTGATCAGTTTTCCCAGCATCACTTGTTAAAGAGATTGTCTTTTCTCCATTGTATATTCTTGCCTCCTTTGTCAAAGATCAGGTGTCCATAGGTGTGTGGGTTTATCTCTGGGCTTTCTATTTTGTTCCATTGATCTATAGTTCTGTCTTTGTGCCAGTACCATTCTGTCTTGATGATTGTGGCTTTGTAGTAGAGCCTGAAGTCAGGTAGTTGACTCCTCCAGTTCCATTCTTCTTTCTCAAGATTGCTTTGGCTTTTCAAGGTTTTTTGTATTTCCATACAAATTGTGAAATTATTTGTCCTAGCTCTGTGAAAAATACTGTTGGTAGCTTGATAGGGATTGCATTGAATCTATAGATTGCTTTGGGTAGTATACTCATTTTCACTATATTGATTCTTCCGATCCATGAACATGGTATATTTCTCCATCTATTAGTGTCCTCTTTGATTTCTTTCACCAGTGTTTTATAGTTTTCTATATATAGGTCTTTAGTTTCTTTAGGTAGATACAGTCCTAAGTATTTTATTCTTTTCATTTCAATGGTGAATGGAATTGTTTCCTTAATTTCTCTTTCTATTTTCTCATTATTAGTGTATAGGAATGCAAGGGATTTCTGTGTGTTGATTTTATACCCTGCAATTTTACTATATTCATTGATTAGCTCTAGTAATTTTCTGGTGGAGTCTTTAGGGTTTTCTATGTAGAGGATTATGTCATCTGCAAACAGTGAGAATTTTATTTCTCTTCCAATTTGGATTCCTTTTATTTCTTTTTCTGCCCGGATTGCTTTGAAACACACACTAGTAAATTTAGAAGACTAGAAGTCATACAAAGAATGCTCACATACCACAATGGAATTATACTGGAAACAAGTAAAAAAAAAAAAAAAGACATCTAGAAACTCCCCTCCCTCCAAATACTTGGAGATTAAACAACTCACTTCTAAGTAACACAGAGACTAAGTCTAAGGAGAAATTTTAATATATTTCTATCTAAATGAAAATGAAACACAACTTGAGAAAATTTATGGGATGTAGTAAAAGTAGTGCTTAGAGGGAAATATATAGCACTGAATGCAAATACTACAAAAGAAGATCTAAAATCAGTTATCTCTGCTTCCACTAGAGGAAACTAGAAAAAGAAAACTAAATCCAAGGTAAGTATAGGAAAAAAAATAATAAAAATAAGAGCAAAAATTAATGTAATTTAAAATAGCCAATAGAAAAAAATCAAAGAAAGCAAAGTATGGTTTTGGGGGAAAATCAATCAATTGATTAGCCTCTAGCCAGGTTAACAAAGGAAAAAAAAGAGACAACACAATGTAGAAATGAAAGAGGGGCCATCACTACAGATCCTATGGATACTGGAAGGGTAATGAAGGAATATTATGAACAACTCTGTGCTCAAAAATTTGATAAGCTAGATTAAATGAACCAATTTTTTGAAAAGTTCAATCTACCTCACACAAGGGGAAATAATCTGCTTATGACTATATAACTATTATATTAAAGAAATTGAATCAATATTTTAAAACTTTCCAAAACAGAAAGCATTAGGCCCAGATGGGCTCTCTGATTAATTCTACCAAACATTTAAGGACAATATTATACCAATGCTCTACAATCTCTTCTAGAAATTAGAAGCAAAGGAAATGCTTCCAATCTCATTCTATGAGGCTATCATTACTTTAATACTAAAACCAGACAAAGACAGAGAAAGGAATAGCAGACTGACAAAGACTAAAGAAAGGAAAATGATGGACCAATATCTCTTTTGAACATTGACGCAAAAATCTATAAAACATTAGCAACAAATTCAACAGTATATAAAAAGACCAAGAGGGATTTATTTCCCCTATAAGTAATATTGGTTTAATATTTGAAAATATAACACAGTCCACCACAAAACAGGCTAAAGAAGAAAAATTATATAATCATATCAATAGCTGTAGAAAAAGTATTTGACAAAATCCAACATTCCTTCATGTAAAATTCACAGCTAACTAGGAATAGAGGGGAATTTCCTCTACTTGGTAAAAAAAAGACCTAAAAAAACAAATAAACAAAAAACAAACAAACAAACAAAACCCCCGAAACTTAATATCATACTTAATATGAGAAACTAGATCAGGAATAAAGCAAAAATATTAATTACCACCATTCTTACTCAACGTGGTACTAGAAGCTCTTAAAATATAGCTCATAATATAACACAAGAAGAAGAAATAAAAATATGCAGATTGGAAAAGAAGAAATAAAACTATCCTTGTTTACACATGATATGACTGTCTATGTAGAAAGTCCTAAGCAATCAACAAAAGAATCTCTGAAACTATAAGTGATTAGAGCAAGGTTGTGTGATACCAATGTTAATATACAAAAATAAACTGTTTTTTATATACCACAATGATAAATTAAAATTAAAAACACTTTACAATTTACATTTGCACCCCCAAAAAATAAATACTGAGATATAAATCTAACACAACAGGTACAGGTCTATATGAGGAAAACTGTAATATAAAACTTTGATGAATGAGAACTAAATAAGTGGGAAAGTACTCCATATTGATGGACACAAAGAATCAACACTGTCAAGATGTTAGTTCTTCACAACTTGCTTTACAGATTTAATGCAATCTCAATCAAAAAGAAAGCAAGTTATTTTGTGGATACTGACAAACTGATTCTAAATTTTAAACAGAATAGCCAACCCTAAAGGAGAAGAAAGAAGTTAGAGGACTGACTACCCAACTTCAAGACTTACTACTATTAAACAAAAGTGTGGTATCAGTGAAAGAATGGATAAACAGATCAATTCAGCAAAAGAAAGACCTCAGAAATAAACCCACATATACATGGTTAATTGATCTTTGATAAAGAAACAAAGGTAATACAATGGGAGAAAGATGGTCATTTCAACAAACAGTGTTAGAACAACTGAACACCCACATGCAAAAAGAAGGGGGTGGGGGACTTTCTTGGCGGTCCAGTGGTTAAGAATACACCCTTCAAAGCAGAGGATGAAGGCTGGATTCCTGGTTGTGGAACTAAGATTCCATATGCCAAAGGGAAACTAAGCCTGTGTGCCACAACTGTGCCCACGTGCCTCAATTAGAGAGGCCATGTGCCGCCAACTACCAAGCCCACATGCTCTGGAGACCACGTGCCACAACTAGAGAGAAGCCCACAGGCCACAGCAAGAGTCACATGTCTCAACGTGCCTCAATTAGAGAGGCCATGTGCCGCCAACTACCAAGCCCACATGCTCTGGAGACCACGTGCCACAACTAGAGAGAAGCCCACAGGCCACAGCAAGAGTCACATGTCTCAATGAAGACCCAGTGCAGCCAAAAATAAACAAATAATATTTTTTTAAAGGAGGCGGGTGGGAGACCTAAGTATAAAATGCAAAACTATACATTTCCTAGAAGATAACATACAAGAAAACCTAGATAACCTTGGTTTGGTTACAACTTTTAGATACAATAAAAAGCATGATTCTGAAAGAAAAAATTGATAAACTGAACTTCACTAAAATTAAAAACTTCTGCTCTGCAAAAGACACTTTTAAGAGAATGAAAGGATAAGCCACAAACTGAAAGTCTTTGAAAAGCATATATATGAAAAATTACTAGTATCCAAAATATAGAGAGAACTATTAAAAATTCAACAATGTATGACAAAAACCACCACAATATTGTAAAGTAATTATCCTCCAATTAAAATAAATTAATTAAATGAAAAAAATAAAAAAAAAGAAAACAACCCAATTTAAAAATGAATCAAAAACATTAATAGACATCTCACCAAGAAAGGTACACAGCTGATAAATAAGTACATGAAAAAATGGTCCACATCATATGTCATCAGGGAAATGCAAATTAAAACAACGAGATACAGCTCCACCAGTTAGAATGGTCGAAATCCGGGACACTGATAACACCAAATGCTGGTAAGGATGTAGAGCAATAGGTGCTCTCATTCATTGCTGGTGGGAATGCAAAAGGTATAGCCACTTTGGAAAACAGCTTGTCAGTTTGTTTGGAAACTAAGTGTACCCTTCGCTATTGTAAACAGTGCTGCAATAAACATAGGGGTGCACACAGAAGCAACCTAAACGTCCATCAACAGAGGAACGGATAACGATGATGTAGTACATATACACAGTGGAATATTACTCAGCCATTAAAAAGAATGAAATCATGCCATTTGCAGCAATAAGGATGGACCCAGAGATTATCATACTGAGTGAAGAGAGGTTAGAGAACCAGAATACCATATGACATCCTTTGTATGTAAATTCAAGAAGACATGATACAAATGAACTTACTTACAAAACAGAAACAGACTCACAGACGTAAAGCATTTATGACTACCAGGGGTAAGGGATAGTTTGGGAGTTAGGGATGGATATGTACACACTGCTATATTTAAAATGGATAACCAACAAGGACCTACTGTACAGCACAGGGAACTCTGCTCAATGTTATGCAGTAGTCTAGATGGAAGGGCAGTTCGGGGGAGAATGGATACATGTTTATGTGTGGCTGAGTCCCTTTGCTGTCCATCTGAAATTATCATAACATTGTTAATCAGCTAACCTCCAATACAAAACAAATAGTTCAATAAAAAAAAAACTCAGTGTACTCTTATCATTCAATCCAGAAATGGCACTCTTTGGTTTTTATTCAAATAAATTGAAACCTTAACATTCCCACAAAAACCTACACATGGGTGTTTTTAACAGCTTTATTCAACTTAGAAGCAACAAGATGTCCTTTAGTAGTTAAACAGATAAATAAGCTGTGGCATATCCATGCCATGGTGAATACTACTTAGCACTAAAAAGAAATGAGCCATCAAGCCATGAGAAGACATGGAGAAAACTTAAATACATATTACCAAGTGAAAGAAACCAATCTAAAAAGACTACATATTGTATGATTCCAACTATATGACATTCTGGAAAAGTCAAAACTATGGAAACAGTAAAAGATCAGTGGTTGCCAGGGAGTATGGATTGGGGGAGAGATCACAGAGGATTTTTAAGGCAGTGAAAATACTCTATATTATATCTATAATGGAGAATACATGTCATTATACATTTGTCCAAACCCATAGAGTGTAAAATACCAAGAGAGAATCTCAATGTAAACTATGGACTGTAGTTAGTAATAGAGTATCAATACTGGCTCATGAATTATAACAAATATATCACACTGTCAAGATGTTAATAATAGGGGAGGCTGGAGGTGGGTATGAAGGGATACATGGGGACTCTATACTTTCCACACAATCTTCCTGTAAATCTAAAATTACTTCTAAAAAGTTTTTTTTTAATCACATGGAAAAGTTCCACATGTGTCCACATGCTTACTAACAAAAATCCCAGAGAGATGTGGGGAGCCATCCAGTGAGAATGCTGGAGAAAAGCTATGAAAATCTTATGAGAAAATCTTATGAAGGAAATATTAATAAAAACCTACAGAAACAATATATATCTCACAGATTACCTAAAACAACTTAAAAATGAGCAAGCAAATAGACAAAAACTAGGATATAAAAAAATGCTGACTTACTGGGTAATGAGATAGTGAAACATGCTGCTGTTTAATTTTGGAACCTGATACAAATGTAAATCATCTCTCTAGATTGAAAAGCAAGGCCTAGGCCTCCTGTTCACCCCCATTAAGCTCACTCTTCTCCCTGATTCCCTGATGCCAGGAGGAGAGCTCAGGGCTCCAGGCTCCAGGCTGAGGCCCCCACTATGCCTGACCCTCAGCACCCACCTGGTGAAGGGGCTCTTCCACCCACCATCCACCATCTGCCTCTTGGTCTCATATCTGGAGCACCATCTGTCTCCCACCTCAGAGGGGCCTCCTTATCTCAGGAGCTTCTCCTGCCCCCTCGCAAATGCTCCCCCATACGCTCCCAGGTCAGGATCAGAGTGTCCTCTCAAACAGCAAAAATGCCCCCTTGGCCAGCAGGCTTCTGAGATAGCCACAGACACTCTAGCAGGGTTGAGTGAGTGCAGGATGGGCCACCCCAGATTCTGAGCCCATCAGGACCAGAACTGGCTGTGGCCTGGGGATTCAGAGGTGCCCGCTGGGCAGCCTCCAGGTGCTGACTAATGGGGCAATGACAAGGTGAGCATTGAAGGCGAGTGTACTAGGCCAGGCCCAACATACAACCCCATGGGGATGCCATCAGATAAAAGTTCCAAAGAACCCAGGATGTTTCTGATGTACTGGGCATCCCACACAGGAGGCCTGAAGCACAGATGCCACTAACCAAGGCAGGCACGGGGAGCCACACCCTGGGGAAACTGAGGCCATGGAAAAACACAGGGAAATGTTTACAACATCAGGACATGTCTCCAACCGTGTGGAAATGGCACCCGCGGCCTTGAAGTATCTAGACTGGGCCTTGTCCTAACTGGGCACCATGACCCAGGGCACCACTATGAGGCTCCCAGCATCAGCACCGTCACCTGGGCCAACTGCCTCTGCAGCCTTGGGCCCCTGGGAAGGGAAACCACAGACCTGGGAGTCCATCTCCATGTCTCAGCTCCCTCCCCACATCGGTGCCCCTGCTGGTCCAGGAGACTCAGGGGTCGGTCCTTCATTCCTCCCTGATGGAAAGACTCTTAGGCAGGGCCCCCAGCCCCGGGCTTTGGAAGAATTAGAAAGTTCTATCTCCCTATGGCCTCACCAGTCCGTCACAGCACAAGAACCACTCCTGTGTGCCCCTGAGGGGGCAATATTGCAACAAGTGAGCCATACTACCAGCCTCAGGTCCTTTCCTTTGATCAAACAAGTTCACTGCTGGGACTGCCCCCCAAGAGGTGATTCCAAAGAACCCAGGATGTTTCTGATGTACTGGGCATCCCATACAGGAGGCCTGAAGCACAGATGCCACTAACCAAGGCACTCACGGGGAGCCACACCCTGGGGAAACTGAGGACATGGAAAAACACAGGGAAACGTTTACAACATCAGGACATGTCTCCAACCCTGTGGAAATGGCACCCGCGGCCTTGAAGGCCAGGGGAGCAAACACAGGGCTGCAGACCATGGTAGACTATGGGTGGGCCTGCTGTTGGGCCTCGTTTCTCCTCATGACGCTATAGGTGTCTTTACTGATCAGTAACTCTTCTCACAGTCCTGCACCGCTCAGTCACGGCTCCAGTCCCTTTCAGGCCTTGCCAGAGAGGCAAATCAACACAGGACCGGCCCAAGCCCACAGAATAGCAGACAGGAGCTGGCTAAGCCGCTGCACAGGCGTGGCATTTCCAGAGCCCAGCGAGCAAGGGAGAGGGGGTACACTGTAGGGGGCCATCTCAGATGCTCCAACAGCCCCTAGAAACTACACTGGGGGGCAGGTGCCAGCCTCACAGCCCCTTGGAGCGGGGGGAACAGCAGCTCCCCGAGGCCTCGGGAGAACAGAATTTTAAACACAGGCGATGACCTACCCTGAGGGAAAGGAGGACTAAACCCCCGAGTACATTATATAATAGTCATCTAATAGAAGACATAAAACAATTTTAAATAATTGGAGGGGGAAAAAAAAGATTCAAAAGCATGAAACACACTCACACATGCTGGGGAAAAAAATGATCAGACAAATCTGAAAAACTCCAACTTCTAGAAGTGAAAAATGATATTAAAATTTTAAATTCCATGAACAGCTTAAGCAACCAACTAGACACATTTTTTTAATGTGTTCATAGGGTTCACAGAATTGGTGAACTGGAGTCACCAAGAATGTAACACACAAAGAAAAAGACATGGGAATACGTGAAAACAAAGTTAAGGGCCATGAAAGAGAATGAGAAGGCCCAACACAAGAGAAAAACTGTTGCAGGGAGGTGAGAGGAGAATGGAAGGAAGGCCAAGAGATGGAGACTGAGGGCTGTGCGGAATCTAAGAAAGGCCTAGCTCAGCTCTAGGAAGCAAAGCCAGGGCAAGATGGAAAGTAAATAGCTGGAGAAGCCCAACATCCACCTCGGTGCCACTTGCAAAGCCCTGCTTCCCTTTCTCCAAGAACCTCTTCCCACTGCTGCCATCATGTTCATAGGGAGTGGGGGGACCAGTTGCTTCGATACCTGGAACATCCTAGGGAACAAACAATCCCTCCTTCGTCCTCCAAAAACAATGTTTTGGCTTTGCTCCCACCCTCCTGGGAGCCTTTCTGGTGTGCCCATTAGGCACTGGGGCTCTCACTGGGCACTGAGCTACCTCCCGGGTCCTCTCAGGCCCATGCAGACCCTCCTGGCAACAGTGAAAGGGATGAGGATGCCGATTCTCCTGCCAGCCATCAATTACCCCTTCCAAAATGCCAAGTAACCCCAAACTCTGGTTTTTAGAGTCCATTTGCCTAATTTGCCTAATTTCTTCTCTAATTTTTACCAAATAAACATATCAAAAAAAAAAAAAAAGAAAGGATTAGACCCCCTTTGTGTGTTTTCCACCAGTCAGAGCCTGGCTGTAAACTCAGCATGACTGTGGTGTCATGACAGTCTTTCCCTCTCTCAGGCCCGAGCAACACTTAACTCTTTCATGACATAATGCTACTTGAAACTTTCCCTGCTGAGCCAAGGGGGCTCCAGCTGACTGCCTCCAGGCTGGGGGGCTGAGACCTTGTCCACACTGGCCTGGGTTTGACAGGTCACAGGATGTGATCACAGCGTGCTTGCTGGCCTGGGACTCAATCTGCATGACAACCTTCAAAGTGGCCCTCCCACTTTCACTCTACAGGTGGGAAGTGGGGACAGGTGAGGGGCTCACTCAGGCCAGGTGCTGAAGGAGGCTGTACAGATCCGAAGGTGCAAAACCATCCCACCCCATAGGAAGGCCAGGCGGTCTCACATCAGTGGAGCACTGTGCTGGGCTCCCACAGTGAGGACAGATTTCTGACTAAGAGATTCACAAGGTGATGCTCTGGAAAATTCTTAGACTCTCCTCCTAGTGTGTCTGCTTTTTCCCCTCTGGAGAAAGCATGTGCAGCATCCATGGCCTCAACATTTTACAAGGGCCCTCCCAAATTCTCAGGGTGCTGACACAGGTGGCCATATGCTACTCCATTGCTCTGTGGCTGCCACATACACACACACACTCACATACCATACACATATACATGCAAACACACTCACAAATACACCACACACATATACAAAAATACATATACACATATACACACATAAATCCACACACAAATACACTACAACACATATACACATACTCCACATGCCACAGACTACACACACACACACTCTACACATGTACACTGCATCCCCCACATGTACCCCATACATACACACACACACACCTCTGCAAGGTTCTCCTCTCACTGGTAAAGCAGGCTGGATCAATCTGGGGGACACAAGGCACCCCAGTGGCCAGGTTCCCTCCCTGCAAAGTGCTGGGAGCCTGGGAGTCCCACCTTTCCTGGCTGACAAAGATACAGGTCTGGGCTACAGGGTGGCCAGAGTTAGCAAATGAAAATACTGGACACCGGTCAGATATGAATTTCTGATAAATAGAAATTCAAGCTATTTTTATCTAGCACCCCTACCTGCATGTCTAAATCCCTTCTGGCTCTGAACCCCACAAGGTGTGAAATGATGGTTGGACCCCATCTGTCTCAGCTGAGACACTGCATGCTTTGGTGGAGACCAGGAAAGGTGAAATGCAGGCGTGACCATCAAACACTTCAGGTGGCAGGCTGGCTCCCTCGTGAGCTGTTTACTGGCACTGGGTCTTGTTTTGAAACACTGGCATTCAAACAATGAATGTAGACACTTCTTTTATTTGGCCTTTTATCCTCTGGGCACCCCCATCTCCTTACAAAACCTTGACCATCGCTCACTCAGAATTTGTCTGAAACTCCTCCTTGATCCCTTTAGAAACTCACTTCTTGGACTTACAGATTAGAAAGGCTGAGCCAGAGTTGTGGAGGGGCAGCAGCAGCAGTGTGTGCCCCGTGAGCCTGCTCCGGGGCAGTTCATGTCTGCTTCCCAGGCCAGCCCAGTGCCACCTGATCCCCTGCCTGCCACTGCCCCAGGAAGGTGAATGTACCGGACATGAAAAGTAACCCTGAGGGCAGCCCCAGCCCCACAAGCCACCCCTGAAACTGCCCTTGAGATCCTCCGCAGGGCCCATAGGAACAGGTGTCTAAGCGGCTCTACCTTCAGGCGGGGGCTGGTCAGCAGACCTCACCCTGGGCTCTGGGACAACCAAGGGTATCCAGCAGGGCTGGCTTGCTGAGGCCTGGACTGAAGGGAGGCAGGGGCTGCAGAACAAAACTGGTACAAATGAAATCATTTATGAAGAACACGCACAATAAAAACAGTTTCTGAGGGCACAGGCAAGAAGCACACGTGTGGAAAGGTGGAGGCTCGTGCTGGACCCCCAGCAGTGGAGGGGCAGAGTGGGGCCGCAGGGAAATGCCCTCCTGGAGATGATCACAGTCCCCTGCACAGGGGCCTCTGTGCCGGACCTCTCCTGGGGTCAGAGGCGGCTGACCCACCAGGACACACTCAACAGCACACGCCTGTGGTAGAATTCTCCGAAGGACAACTGTACTTCCTGGGGCTCTGGGTCAATAGGACACCCTCCTGGGCTCTTCTCTGGATCACAGCCAGTCCTGGGGCAGAGAGGCCTAGGCCCACAGGGGCTAGCATTGCGGGTGCCACTCTTGGGGACACAAAACAAGGATGAGACCTGAGCACATGGCAGCCAAGACTGCCAGCTGTGGAACCAGCCTGGCCTAAAAGGCCTGTGGTGCTCCTCTTCAGCCCATCTTCCCAGCCAAGGGGACCCCACCCCAAGCCTCAGGGCCATCCAGCTGGGCCTTCTCAGAGCCTGAAAGGTGAGCGGGGGCCTCCCAGAAAAAGCCAGGATGCAGGGCCATGCCTTCCTCCAGAGGACAGCCGCCAGGGCCAGGACTAGCAGGGCACAGCACTCAGACTGAGACTGGTGGCTTTCCCCGCTCATCACCACCACCTGCGGAAGTTCCATCCAGCTCATGAGGTCTCTGCTGGCTGACCATCCCTTGCAAATACCCAATGCCCCTCGTCATGGCCTTTCTGGTGGGATGGGAGCCGAGTGTCAACAATCTGGCAACAAGGAAGTCGGCAAGGCTCCCACGAAGCGTAGCCACATTCATAGGGAATTGGCGTCATCATTATCAGTCAGCCTGATTCTCACCGGTCAGAATAAACAGGGTTCACAGTGGGTTTTGTGCCTGAAGGGATCAGGCTCTCCTGTCTTCTCTTAGGGGCCTTTGGACTTTGGTGGTCATGAGACAGGCAGCAGCCCTCTCACCAAGGCTGAGCAGCCAAAGGCCACAGGGGCAGACCGGCTGACCCTCCGGAAAGATGAAATGCGGGGGCCTGTGAGTTGAGCTGCATGAAGTGTTGAAACTTAGAGGGTGCTCCTGAGTACCACGGTACACATCGGTGATCCCCCTTCTGGGTATTTAGAGGAGGAAGATGCCAGGCTGAGGTGCCCTCCTAGACAGGGAAGGAGTCAGAAAATCAGAGAAACAGAGAGCTAGGAAGAGAGGAGTTCTTTAAAACTCCCTGCTGCTGCTGCTGCTGCTGCTAGGTCACTTCAGTAGTGTCCGACTCTATGTGACCCCATAGATGGCAGCCCACCAGGCTCCCCCGTCCCTGGGATTCTCCAGGCAAGAACACTGGAGTGGGTTACCATTTCCTTCTCCAGTGCATGAAAGTGAAAAGTGAAAGTGAAGTCGCTCAGTCATGTCCAACTCCTAGCGACCCCATGGACTGCAGCCCACCAGGATCATCCATGGGATTCTCCAGGCAAGAGTACTGGAGTGGGGTGCCATTGCCTTCTCCTAAAACCCCCTACTCATGGCTATATGCATATTTCCCACACTGAATAGAAAGGGCGGTTGAAAGAGTCCACAAATGCGGTAGGGGATGAATGACAGGGCTTCAGCAGCTGGGAAACTGAAATGTCACCTACAGGCTAGGTCCCAGACTCCCGAGAGGATGTGCCAGGTTCCTCCGAGAGACAACAGAGGCCTTTCCCCAGCAGACCTCAGAACACTCAGCCATCTCTCACATCCCAATATAAGCAGAGCTGTTAAGCCACACCATGCTGGGCACTGCATGTCCACCGCCCCACACACCCAGCAGCAGCCGCTTCCAGCTCCGCAGGTGGGGAAACTGAGGTTTGGCAGCCTCTGCTCTCCTTCCTTCGAGAGCTCTGTCTTCCCCCTTCCCGTGGCCAGCAGGTGGGGGTCCAGGAGCAAAGAGGAACCAGAACAAAGGTCCCAGAATGCACACCTGCTGCACACCACCCAGCACCTCAGAGCCAGGCACTTTTTAATTTTTTTAGGACTCGGCAGAAATTCTGAGACTCTCAGGCACAATTTCCCTAACTCCGTCCAGAGACACACCTTCAGTTGTCGGCATCAGCATCACCCCGGGAGGGAAGCCCCCAAGAAGCTAGAACAACTCTACCCATTGGCCCTGCCCACCAGCTCCTCAAAGCTCTAGGGGCCAGCTGCGATGGTCTGAAACCCTCTCTCTCCCCAGGATAGACCCACCCAACCATAGAAAACAATCACATTCAAGAAGTGCAGGACTTTAGGGCTGGGAAAGTATTTGACATCACCTTCTCCCGGTAGCTTGGACAGTAAAGTATCTGCTACAATGCGGGAGACCCGGGTTCAATCCCTGGGTCGGGAAGATCCCCTTGAGAAGAAAATGGCAACCCACTCCAGTATTCATGCCTGGAAAATCCCATGGACTGAGGAGCCTGGTGGGTTACAGTCCATGGGGTTGCAAAGAGTCGGACACGACTGAGCGACTGCTCTTCACTTCACTTCACTTCTCTAGAGGTCTCAGCCACACCTGACAGCCTGCTCATCATTTCCAGAGCCCCAGTATCTGCCAGGTGCAACACAGGGTTGGGCTAGGTGGAGAAGGCAAGGCTCAACAAGGCTACCAGTCCCAACAGGGTGGTCTCTGCTCTGGTTCTCAGTGGGCACCTCCAGACCCCTTTGGGTTGCTGACCCAGTGCTACACGCAGTTTCCTTCCATCCTGTTCTGGGAAACAAGCAAAGCTCCTTGACTTCTCCTCACCCACAGCTGTTCAAGGTTGCCCCCCAAGATAGCCACCCACTCAACCTGGTTCTGCCTCTTCTGCTTCAAGAAAACAGGAGAGGAGGAGCCTGGCTCAAAAGAAAAGTCAGGAACAGCTGGGTTCAGCTCACCCAAAAGGATGGACGGTCAGAAAGTGAGCAACTGGGAAAACGTCCACTCCTGCTGGCTGCCACAGACACAACTCAAACAGAAACCAGTTATCAAATCTGAAACAGTACAGTATCACCTGTGTGATGGGAGTAAAACTAACAGTAATATGAGCTCGGTGAAGTAGAGAAAGTGAGTTGACTTAGGGACGTGGACTTTCTGTTTGATGGGGTCATCTTGGAATCCCAGGTCTACCATCCCTCCAAGACAAGGCATCTTTGTGGGGAGTGGGGGAGGCTGGTAAAGGGCAAAGTCTGAGGATCTAATGTATAACATAGGACTAGCGTTCATAATACTGTATTATATAACTGAAATTTGCCAAGAGATTAAAACTTGTGTTCCAACCAAAAAAAAAAGAACTATGTGAGATGATGGATATGTTAATTGACTCAATTGTAGGAATCTTTTCACAATGTATACCTATATTAGATCATCACATTGTACACTTTAAATACATTACAATTTTGTCAATTATAACTCAATAAAGCTGGAAAGAATAAAACTGAATTTTGTAAAATGTATAAGAAAAAAGAATAGGGCATCTTTGAATAAGCACATATTTGGTGCAAACCAGCTGTGTGGACACACGGACTTGGAAAGGACACGTGCCCGGCAGGTGCATCTGTAGGATGTTCTTCCTTGTGCACTGCAAAGTGCCACCTGGCACACTCAGAAAGGACATGTGCACAGACACACAGATGCACATGTTCTCAGGGTATTCCAGAATTGGCGTTTTGAAAATGAATGGTCACACACTGAATGTGGTCAGGAAATATTTTCTATAACACCAAATCCTAAAGGTTTACATTGTATTTTCAGAATTCTTTGCTATCATTCCTAAAGTAGATCCAATTGAAAGTAGCTCTCCATACCTTTGGCCCTAGGTTACTCTAATAATTTAGTATCTGTTAGTATCCAAGTGTGAAGAAGGCGATGGCACCCCACTCCAGTACTCTTGCCTGGAAAATCCCATGGATGGAGGAGCCTGGTAGGCTGCAGTCCATGGGGTCACGAACAGTCGGACACGACTGAGCGACTTCACTTTCGCTTTTCACTTTCATGCATTGGAGAAGGAAATGGCAACCCACTCCAGTGTTCTTGCCTGGAGAATCCCAGAGACGGGGGAGCCTGGTAGGCTGCCATCTATGGGGTTGCACAGAGTCGGACACGACTGAAGCGACTTAGCAGCAGCACAGCAGTATCCAAGGATATATGAGTAACTATCTGGCATGTCTAAGTAATGGCTTAAAGCTCTGTGCCTTTAGCATGTCTGATAAGGCTGGTGTCCGCTGGTATCTCCCCAAGGGCCCCCTCTTGGGTCACACCCCCATCAGCCTTGCAAACCACATTTAGGGCACTAAGGCCCCACTTGCTCATCCCTCACATGAAGCGCAGTAACTAGGGGCTTAGCCTAGTTAGTCTAAAGGAGAGAAATGTGAGGACAGACCAGAAGGAGCTTGGCTTACAGGCTCTGCCCTCCAAAGCTGGCTGCACTCTTGGGTCCCCATCTAGAGTGGGACACTCCAGCATAAGAGCAGATGGTGACAGGATGGTCCTGCTGCTTTGGGAAGTGGTCACAGGGCTTCAGTCACTGCGCCTAGTTAGCTGAGGGGCCTACCTCAACCCATTAGCCTGAGGCCCCATCCCTGGGAGACCCACAGTGGGTACAGGGTCCTATGAGGCTTGAAGTTCCACTTGCAGAAAGATGCTTGGGGGTGATGGGGCTCTTGGGTGGCAGATGGAGCCCCTTCTCAGCAGACAGGTTGCAGGCCAGGCTACTATGCATTACTGGGGGCTAGGAGGATAGCATCAGAAGAAAGGTTGCTTGAAGGACCTTCAGAGTCAAGGGTCCTAAAGAAGGCTGCCCTCAGCCTAGCTTCCGGGTGGCTGTGAGGTTGGGAGACACTCATTCCCAAGTGTCTATAAAACCTATAGAGTAAGTCCCCTACATATGAACCTTCAACTCGAGAACTTTCAAAGATGCGAATGTGCATTCTCACGTACAATCACACAAGTGTCACGTGCGTGCATTCTCTACAAGCAGTTGTACTTTTGTGTACTTCACTACAGTACTGTATAGAGTTCCGTAGCACAGTGTCTGTTTCAAGCCCAAGGTGTCTGGAAGCAAGCGTAAACGCAGCGGCAATATAGCTGGCACGACTGTACTTTTTAAGGTACTGTACTGTAAGATTTAAAATACGGTATTTATTTTTTGTGATTGTTATGTATTGTTTGTGTGAAAAGTAATATAAACCTATCATAGTATAGTACTATATAGCCAATTGTGTTAGTTACGTACCTAGGCTAAATTCATTGGACTTACAAACCTGCTCTCAGAACAGAGCTTGTTCATATACAGGGGCCTTACTATAGTCTACAAAACCTGTAAAATGCGAGGAAGGGCAGGATGACCTCTACACTCTGACAACCTTATTTTCATGCTTATTTTAGTTCTGCTTATAAAAGTAACCTTATGTTCCTAGAAAACAAGATGAAAAGTACAGATGAGTATGAAAGCAACAGGAAAAAAGACACTCTCAACCCTCTTAACATTTTCTTCCAGCATGTCTTCTGTTTTAATTGATTCATACCAACTAACATCCTATATAGATGATATAGCATCTTGTTTTATTTTCCTATTTAATATTATAGTGTAAATGTTTTCCCATATCATTAAAATCTTGTCATAAACATCTACTGTTTGAGACTGAATAATTTCCTATTGTGAGTACATTATAATTTATTTAATCATCCCCTCAATCTAATAAGAGTCTAGAATCCTTGATATATTAAATGAATATTCAAAATGTCTCTTTATATATTTTTAAACCTGTCCCGGTGAACTTTTTTTTTTTTTTCTCTCTAATTTTATTTTATTTTTAAACTTTACATAATTGTATTAGTTTTGCCAAATATCAAAATGAATCGGTGAATTTTTAATAGATATTCCAGATAAATGGCATGTTCTCTTTAAAAATCAGAAGCAGGTTCTGGAGCATTTATTCCAGCAGTTTCTAAGGAAACCAATTATATGCAGATATACAGAAAATACAAGCTCTGGGAATTACAGCCTTCCATCTGGATAAAATCCTCAGAGACTCACAAGGTGGCTGGGAAGACAAATTTGACCTGAGAGCAAATGCAATCCAAGGTCATATCAACAGAAATAACACTCTAGGCCCAGGGAGGTGAGGTGCCTGTCCTCAGCCCCTAACATATCCCTTGGAAGGTGTTTAGGGGTAGGGCCTGGGATCCAGCTCTGTGCTGTGACCCTCCAGGTGACAGCGCAGATGAAGGATGTGCTCTGGTTGTAGTGTGGCCACATCTGGATGGAGGACTAACTGGTGTGCTTCTATCCTGGTGGAACATTCTAATATCTGTCCTTTGCTTTTTTTTTTTTTTGGTGTCTGTGTGTGTTCATGTGTTTACCATAGAGGACAAGAAAAGCAAAGATCAGGCTATGGAAACTTGGATGGGCTCCAGTGGGCACTTGCTCAAGACTCTCAGAAGGCACAAAAAAAGGTGTGGGCCTGGAGCAGACGTGTGCTGCAGCCCTCTGAGATGAGCATCTTATGATACGCCTTTTGATGGACCCTATCCCAGAGGGGACCAAGCCATGGGGCTAGGATGGTACAAGTTGGGCCTCAAGGGACACTTCAACAGCAGCCATCATAGCCACTGGGCAGTGAGCATGGCAAAAGGACACTGGCTGCGCTTGACCACATCCAGCCTAAGTCAGGGGCCTCACCTGGCTCCTGGAACAGGCCCTGCGGACGAGATGAGGCACACAAGACCTTAGATCTCACTGTACAGGGGCGCCAGGGTCCTCTGTCCATCCGACGCTGACGATACCAGCAAGCACAAGCACACTAGGCCGTGTCCATAGTTCCGCCCTACAGACAGGACATTTCCGGAAAGGCCTTTAAGATTCTCCTGCCAAGCGACTGGTCAGAATGGCAGGCTGCCAACTGCTGCTGGGTGGCTTCGCCAAGAGCCTTTTCCTTCACTAACTTGCAGTGCGTGCAGATCACGGTGAACAGGCCAGCACCACGAGGTGACTGTCCGCTCCCAGAGGACCCCCGGTACAACAGGGTGCTGTGACCGTGAGCCATCATCCAGACCCGCGGCCCCAGCACAGGGACCATCTGTACAGGGACTGCCCCAGGAGTTTAAAAATGAACTGAATCCTGGAATCCCAGAGCGTCAGCAGGGAAGTGGCAAGGACACAACCAGGCCCAGCTCTGCCATCCCTCAGGCCTCTAGTGACCAGCTCTGGGATGGCAGGGGATGTTGAAGATAGGCTGGATCCTGATCCATCGTTCCAACAAGGGACCTCGGGGAGCTGGCCAGGCCTCCTAGGTGATAGAGGCTCCACGGACAGGGCAGGAGGGCAGGCAGAGAGGGGAGGCTCCAGAAGGACAACCCAGCAGCAGGCAGGCCTCTACCAGAACAGCATCGGGCCACGTCCTACTGACCCCAGAAACTCAAGGCCAGTTGGTCACAGCCTCCCACTGCAGATAGGCAGCCCGACCACAAGGCGAATAGGGGCTCACAGTCATCAATCACTCACTGAAGTCACAGAGGATAAAGGGCTTCCAGGACTCAAACGTGTGCTTCTTAGCACTGGAGGCAGGGGGCCTTCCCCAGGGCAGAACCAACCAGGAGGGTTCCAGCCCATCTGTGGGAACGCCCCAGGGTCTGGAAAGAGCTTCATTTTTTGTTTGCAAAAGAGAGGGCTGGACCAAATGCTCCCTGGGACACCCCCACTCGCACACCCTACTCCAATGGTGTGTCCAGAGGGCAGGAGCCATTGAAGTGTCTGGATGGTGGTAACATTGGTCCCCAAGGCAGAGCACAAGGGTTGGGGAGCGGCCACTCTCTCAGTCAGCTTTTCAGAGGGGAGGTGCAAAAGACCACCCTAATTACATCTTTCTTTTCCAAAGAGTAGTTTGAAATCTAATAAAACAAAACAATTCTGAGATCTAGAAGAAACTGTGAAAGGGCAGCAGCACCATGATCCTTAATGGCAGCCTTTGTGATCAGGACCACGTGGAATACACCCCATGTCTGTGCTGCAGGGACCACCATGGGGCTGCTGAGTGATGCCCAGCTCTCTCACAGGATCACAGACAGCCCCAAGAGCAGTTAGAGTGCCCATGCTGGGGCTGGGGTCCCAGGTTTAGGGGTGTGTGAAGGTGCCACAAGGAAGTCACACAAGCCAGAGACATGGTTCCTCAAAGGTACACAAACTCTGGAGGGTCTTCAGTGTCAGGATCAGAGGACAAAGGGATCTGAGAGGCCACGACAAGGCACGCAAGGCCTAAAGCAAACCTGGTTCTGTGGGGAGGACCAGGAGTTGGGAGTGTATGGCAATGGAACAACATGAACTCCTGCTCTGTGACCAGGGTAGGGCAGTGATGTGAGACGCTAACAATCAGGGAAACTAAGCCAGAGTATGCACAAACTCAACCAAGGCTGCAAATTTTCTACAAACCTAAAACAAGTCTAAAATAAAAGTTCTTAAAGAAATAAAAGCAAATGAGGCTGACCTCACAATAAGACTCAAAAGGAAAGGAGAGGTGGCAGGGGGTGCTTCCCTGGTGGCTCAATGGTAGAGAATCCACCTGCCAGTGAAGGAGACATGGGTTCGATCCCTGATCTAGGAAAAACTCACATGCCACAGAGCAATTAAGCCTGTGCATCACAACTATTGAGCCTGTGCTCTAGATTCCGGGAGCCAAAACGACTAAAGTCCGCACGCCCTAGAGCCTGTGCTCCGCAGTAAGAGAAGCCACATAATGGGAAGCCCATGCACTGAAACTGGTGAGTAACCCCTGCTCGCTGCGACTAGAGAAAAGCCTTCGCAGCAACAAAGACCTAGCACAGCAAAATAAATAAATAAAATTACTTTAAAAAGGAAGGGAGAGGGGATATTTAGCAAACAAGTGGGCTTTCACCCTCTGCCAGTCCTAAAGGTTTGCAGGGGCTCAGAGTACTACTGGAGCAGGAGGACGGAGAGCATGGGAGTGACACCCATCCCACCCTGCCCTGACCCAACAGAAGAAGGCTGCCTCTCATTTTACTTCTCAGATTCAATCTGCTCTTTTTGTCTTTATTAGAAAGCATCAGGGCCATTTCCAAAATCCTACAACTGCAGGGCAAAAAGAATTTAAAAGTGAGTTAATAACTAGACAACTAGCAACTGAAGTAATAATGTATGAAAACTGCACTCTAAAACCACAGTGAGATAAACAATTTTTCACCTTCTAGACAGAGTTGACAAAAAAAAATCAAAAAGTTCAGAAAATGTGTTGCTAGTGTGTAGAGAAATCTGTACAACCTATCTGGCAATTTTAAAACCTATAATGCGTTCCCCTTCAACTCAGCAGCCTTATATCTTGGGATTTATCCAACAGATAAAGTTGTACATGTGACCACATAACTATATGTACCAGGATGCTCCCTGCGCAAAACTGCAGTTGCTACAGATGAGAAGAAAGCTTAACGCCAACCAGGACCTAGGAGTCAGGAAAATGCATCCCTGAGCGCAGACAGCACAATGGAGCCCTCGGTGAGACCCCTGTCCCAGGCAGAACCGTGCCCACAGCATGCGCCTATGCGCCTGTGTGCCTGAGGAAAGGGAGGGGGGCGGCTGCGCCACACAGATGCTGTATAAACAGAAATCTCCCTGGAGCTTTTCTTAAAGAGCTGCAATCGAGTTGGTTCTGGAGAGAAGATAACTTTTCACTACCGATTCCTTCACACTCCTTTTTAAAAAGCCAGATCCTAGTATTCCACTTGCAAATTTGTTCAAATAACTATTTTTAAGTGAATAAATGCAGTTATTCCTATCACAATAAACATAAAGAAAAGGGGTCAGAAGCTCCATTTTCCACCCAACGAAAGTGAATATGTTTCTGCAGATGTTCAGTCACCTCTTCTCCTCCACCAGGGACAACTGTATCTCCCGAAGGACATCGGCCTATGCCTAGAGGCACTTTTGCTGTCACAACTGAGGGGCGGTGCTCCTGGATTAGTAGGCAGAGGCCAGGGTTGCTCCATATCCCGCAAAGAACTTTCTGGTCCCAGTGTCGACAGAGCCCAGATGGAGAGATCCTGCTTTAACGTGCATGGTATATTTCCCCAGACAGTCCAGTCTAGGGCCAATTTCAATTATCAAAAAGTTTTTTCTCAAACTGAATGCAGATCTGTCCGCCTCTTTCTCCAAGCTTCAATCCAGCACTTGGTTTTTTCACAGCCCTGAGGCTGGCACGGCTGCTCTGCAGAAGGATCAGGCAGAGCTGCACCTCTGGACCTCGGCCGCTGAGCGCCAGGAGGAGCAGAGCCACATGGTGCTCTCTGGTCCCACCAACACCCACCTTCTATTCCAGAGGGTCACGCTGTCTGTGGAGCAAAGGAAAGGAACCACGTGCCCTGGGAAGCTGGAGAAGGGGACTGGATGGGCAGGACTGGGACATGGCGTGCAGGGTCTGGGAAAGCACAGCTTTTGAGGCAACCTAGGTACAAGTCTTCAGAGCCCTAGTCCCACACCTAGCAGTGGCCCAGTGAAGTGAGAGGATATAATACAACACGGCCCCTAGACTCACAAAGATGCCCACCCCCACTTAGTGAGTCACGCCCAGGTTCCCCTGTCCACCTCCACTTCTGGAGCCAGGGACCGAAATGCAAGTACCTAATGCTTACACACTGGGCAGGGGGCAGGGGTTCTGGCAGACAGGGGCCCAGGATTCTGAGAGGGACGCTGGAGAGGTCCAGGGGCAGAACCAGGACAGGACGGGGGTCGGCTACATAAGTACCCAAACTGGGATCAAAAGGTCACCATGACAACAGGGTATCATGAGAACCACAAGACCGAACAGCAGCTAAGACTTTCACCCTCCAACAGCACAGGTGAAGCAGTGCCTGCCAGACTTTCAACTTGCCAAGGGGAAGGCAGGATGGCAAAGCCCCACGTGCCACTTATCAGCCAGTGACCCAGGCTGGCTGCTGGCCCTCTCCAAGCCAGATTCTCCTAGGCAGACCCAAGTGTGGTGCCCTCGGGAAGCTGCTGAAAGAACAAGGGGATGACAGAAAGTATCTTGCTGGGAGCAATGAGGCATCACCACCCCCAGGCACCCCCTTTTTCATGAGCAATAGCTCCAAAACAGCTGGGAGATTAGCCATAGTTATCTTAAATTTCCAGGAAAGAGATTCCATAAGTACCAACAAAGGCAACTAACCCTGGAGTTTTGCAAATGTCAGCAGAAGGATGTTTAGTGAGAACCCATCGCAGCTCTGATGCACACCCACTGTGTTGCTTCACGGGGTGTCATGGGATCTCCCTCCCCACAGGGTCTGGGGAGTCCTCTTGGGGAGCTCACTGCACACCTCTCTGGGCCTTGTTCATCTGGCAGGCAGACTGGATCAGGCTGCAGTTTCTTGATTGTCCCAGGATGCCTAGAGTCATACTGCACAGGGCCCCAGGCCTCAGCCTCTTCTGCAGGAGATGGGGGCTGAATACCTATTCCTGTGTCATCTCTCCAGGTGACAGCAAGTCAGCCCAGGAGGGTGGTGAGATGGAGCCTGGGCAGGGAAGGGCCTATGTGCCCCCACTGTTCCCAGAAAGCACTTTCTCACTCCCCTTCCAGCCCAACTTTGCTGGAATTCACATCCAGACTCTGATCTGGGGGCAGTTCTTAGGGGCTGGATAAAATGAGAGGCAAAGTCACAAAGTTACAAAAAGATTTTCAAGTATCAGAGTCCATGTAGCTGGGCTGATCATGCATCAGTCTGGGATTACCAGCGTAAGTCTAGCTGTCCCAGGGGGAGGCATCTATGAGCTCAGACCTGGCCCCAGGGCAGTCTCCAAGGCCTATCCAGCCACTCACACTTATCCAGCACCATGGGACCTGTGCCCAGCCCATGCTGTGTAGAGCACAAGAAATGAGTTCCACCCTGCACTTTTATGTGAAGCAGAAAACGGCACCCTACTGGAGGGACCCAGACCCAGATGCATCCAGCCAGACTGTGCCCAAAGTTTCCTGGGCAAGCAGCCTACCCCAGCATAAGGCTCATGGTTTAGTCAGCAGCTTGCACTACCATCCCAGGAGCTTATTCGCTGCCCTCATGCGCTGCTCAGCCCAAGGAGCAGGGCTGACCCAACCCACAGCTTCACAACTGCTGGGAACTCTCACCTTCTGGGGTCCCAGGCACTGAACCTTGTCATTAACATCAATGAAGGGGCATTGGTAGAGGGAGCTGCTGTCGTCCCAGCCTATCATGTGGTAGTGTTGACCTCAGAGAGCTGATCTTTCTAGCCTCAGCTTGCTTGCCTCTCAATCAGAAAGGCCCACCACCACCAAGCACTCAGAGGCAGTGGGAAGGTCAGCAAGGCCACATACACTACAAACCCAGCAGCAAGCCCTGACTACTCAGTTGTAACTTCCTTAACGGTCACCATAAAGGATACAGAGACCTGTATGGCAATCCCCAGACAACACAAGAAGCACCCCTACCACATGTGTATGAAAAATGCCTAACCCAGGATGTGACAGAGGGAAGGCTCAATGAACACTTAAGATTAAAAAGGAAAGTAGCACTCCTCCCTGGGCATGCACACACTCTGGACACATGACATCCAAAGGCGAGCAGCTGAGCATGTGCATACCTCAGCACCTGCACCCAAGCATGTCTGGTTCAGGAAATTTCACCACCACATGTTAAAAGGTGATTAAAAAAAAAAAATTAAAATGTGTAAAAGCACTAGCAACAAATACAAAAAAGATATTAGAGAAACAATCCTACTTACAGTTGCATCCAAGAAGATGGGGTACCTAGGAATAAACTTAATCAAGAAATTTAAAACTTGCACACTGAAAACTACCAAAAAATTGCTGGAAGTAATCAGGGAATACCTAAATCTAAATAAATGGAAAGACACCCCATGCTCATACATCAGAAGATATAATACTAAGATGTCAATACTACCCAAAGCAATCTACAGATTCAACGCAATCCCTGTCAAAATTCCAAAAGCCCTTTTTGCAGATATGGAGAAGCCAATTCTCAAATTCATATGGAATTTGCAAGGAGTCCCAAAAATTCAAAAAAATTTTTTTAAAAAGAACAAGGTTGGAAGTCTCCCACTTCCAAATTACTACAAAGCTACAGTAACCAAAACAGCGTGGTGCTAGCAGGAGGACAGACACACAGACCAGTGGAATGGAAGAGAGTACAGAATTAAATCCTCGTGGATATGGTCAAACGATTTTCAGCAAGGCCACCAAGACTTTCATAGGGAAAAAATAGTCTTTCCAACAAATGGCTCTGGGACAACTGGACACCCACATGCAAACAAATGATGTTGGATCCCTATTTCAAATCATATATAAAAATCAACTGACAATGAGTCAAAAACTAAATATAAGAGCTAAAACTGTAAAACTCTTAGAAGAAATCAAAGGGGTAAATCTTCATGACCTCCAGATCTGGCAATGGATTCTTAGATATAACACCAAAAGCACAAGCAACAGAAGAAAAAGACAAATTAGACTTCACCAAAATTAAAAATATTTATGCATCAATGGGCATTAACACAGAAGTGAAAAGACAACCCATCAAATGGAAAACACGTGCAAATTTTGTATCTGATAAGGGTATATTGTCTAGAATATATAAAGAACTCTTAAAATTTAAAAAAAAAAAAATTCAAATGGGCAACCTGTTTCAACAGACATTTCTCCAAAGAAGATATGTAAATGGACAAGTGCATGAGAACATATTCAACATCATCAGCCATTATGGAAATGCAAACCAAAATCATAATGAGATACCACCTCTCACCCACTAGGATGCCCATAATTTTAAAAATAAAAAACAACGTGTTGGTAAGGATGAAGAGAAACCAGATTGCTCCCACATTGATGTTAAGAACGTAAAATGGTGCAGATGCTGTGGAAAAACAGTTTGCTGGTTACTCAAAAAGTTAAACATAGACTAATCATATGACCCAGCAATTCCCTAAACAACTGAAAACAAGTCTTCAAACAAATATTTGTACACAAATGTTCACAGCACCACTACTGACAATAGCCATAGGTGGAAAAAGCCCAAATAACCCTAAACAGATGAATGTATATACAAACTGTGGTATATCCTTACACTGGAGTATTATTCAGCCATAAAAAGTCAACGAAGTTCTGATACACACCACAATACAGATGATCCTAAGAATACATTATGCTAAGTGAAAGAAGACAGACACAGAAGGTTACATATAGTATGATTCCATTTATATGAAATGTCCAGAATAGATAAACCCATAGGGACAGGAAATAGATGGGTAGTTGTCCAGGACTGACGGGAGGAGGAATGGGGAAGTTGTCTAATGGGTTTTCTTTGGGGGTGATAAAAATGTTCACAACCTAGACAGAGGTGACAGCTGCGAAATGTCCTGAATGTACTAAATGCTATTAACTGTGCACTAGGGGCTTCCCTTGTAGCTCAGTCAGTAAAGAATCTGCCTGCAGTGCGGGAGACCCGGGTTCAGTCCCTGGGTTGGGAAGATCCCCTGGAGAAGGAAATGGCAACCCACTCCAGTATCCTTGCTTGGAAAATCTCATGGACAGAGGAGCCTGGTGGGCTACAGTCCATGGGGTCGCAAAGAGTCAGGCACGACTGAGCGACTAACACTTAAATTTATAAAACAGTTAATTTCATGGTATGTGAATTTCACCCTAATTTTAAAAAAAGGATGAAAGGCTTGTTTCTCCATTTGCCTGGACAAACACCACAAGGACCTTCAGTTCTTATGCTTAGAGGCAAAGCCAGTCACTGGCTGGAATTCTAACTACGTTTGTCCACAGATGACCCAACACTTTGGAGGGAAGTGAAGAGACCCTGTGCCCTAAAGCACAGGGCCAAGACCCATTCCAAAGAGCGCTGTTAGCCTCACCACCAAGCCAAAAAGCTGAGAACTGAGACAGACAGGAGTAGGGAATGGAGCTGGAGTGAGACATGGAGGCAGGGTGCAGAGATGGAGACATGGCTCTAAGTGGGAGGCCGGGGGGCTGCTGGGTACACTTGAGGCACCAAGGGTGTGCAGAGAGCCCAGCTTCCCTACCTGCCACCGGATGTGGCCTTTCCGCTACGAAGATGTCTCTATCCACACTGCATTTTCAAACCCAGGGACAGGTATGGAGTTTTCAGCACACTTGAGCCAGAATATGCCAAATGCCACTTCTGCCCCCACCCCTGGCAGAGATGCCTACACCAGCAGTGGGTGAGGAGACAAGGGCCCTCTCCCTGTGCTAGAAGTAGGAGGCCAAGGTGGCCTGCCTGGCCCACCACCATCCAATAAAAAAGGATGATTGGGAACTAATCCTGACACCACAAAGGCCAGACAGAGTGTGAGCCCTGCAGTGCTACTAGTCACACCAGTCACTTAATAGCTTTGCTTTACCCACACCGGAATCTTAGCAGTTGGATTCTTCTAGCATACTCTGTTGTGGAACATTATTTTCTGGCCAACACTCCCTCCTAACAGCAAAACTTCTCATTATTTTGGAAAAAGGCCCTGCACATGGCCAGGTGCCATGATCACAGAGGTGAGGGGATGGACCCACAGATGGTACCTGAGCGTGGCAGGGTCCGCTTCAAGTATCCCAAACTTTGCCCGAACTCAGGCCATCTGCAGCCGCACCTAAGCCCAAGAGGCCCCAAACAAATGCAGGCTGCAGTGCAGAGGCCCGCATCAAGCATGCTTCCAGGCCAATATTTTCAACAAAAGCAAACATTCTGATGATTACCATGAGCTCCAAGTAGCTTCCTTTGAGTTTCATCTCATTTGGAAAGGATCGATGGACAGGGGATATCTGTTCTGCCCTCTATAATTTGGCAGGACATTCCCCCAACCTCCTCTGGAACTTCTTAAGCTCATTCAGTGAGAATTCTTCATTTTAAAATGACAAATCATTATTCCTAACCACGTCAAACATGCCACAACTCGGTCGCCATGTGAATGGCACTTCCCACTATATTAAGGGATCTCACATTAGAAGATTTAATTGTCAGCTCTGCTCTCCCAGATTGCGGCACTGAGGGCCTGAGCCCTGGCAAGCCCTTCTTTCTCTCCAAGTTCACACAGTTCGCTGGCCAACAGAGCCACCCACCATCCCACTCCGTGGTACTGAGCAGCCATGAGGGCCAAGGACCCAGGAAGAGGATCTGCCCTAAAAAGCTTAAGGCTGGGTGGGGTGAAAGACATGGCAAAAGCCCACAAAGGTCAACCAGTCCTGGGGAGGATGGGCACAGAGATAGGGCCCTGGCGAGGAGGGCACGTGGAGTCCAGATGGCAGGACAAACACACAGCAATCAGAGGGGATCTATACCAGGCAAGTCTTGCCAGCCCACCTTAGAGTACCTGTAGAATTCAACCCCTTCTCCCCACCCCAGTCCTCACCCCAGGTCCTGCCTGTCCCCTCTCATCTGGGCAGGGACCCCTGTCCCCGTCCTCTTCCCCAGCTGCGTGCACAGCATCCAGAGGACCCCTGTCAAGTCCTCAGTCCCCTCCTACCACTGCTCTGCTCAGTGCCCCAGAGTGGTTCCTGTCTCCAGCCACACCTGCAGGCTGGCCCTGATGCACCTCCCTGCCCCACACAATGCTTCCTCCGGCTCTGAAACACTCCCCAGGCTGGGATGGAACTCCCAGCCCACAAGTTTGACTCTCACAGAAGAAAACCTGTAAGAGGCAAGGGGATCTGCCTTGTTACCCCAGGAAACCACAAAGCTAACACTGCACCCCATACAGAACACGCACCCCACAGTACTTGCTGAGGAATAAATGGAACTTCCGCCTCTAAAGGACTGGCACAGCACCTCAGCTTTCAAACTCTTTAAAATCAACTTTACTGATTATGCTTCCAAAAACCCTTCAAGCTCAATACAACAGGAACTTAAAGAGGGTCAGGAAGCTTCAGGATCTCTGATATCTCACAGAGACTCTTCACATCAAGATGGTGAAAAGGTGAGATGTCCAGGTCACTCCCTAGAGCTACTTACTGGTCTAGAGTTAGACGACTTGCCAAAGGCAGACACACAGGGTCTGGCAGGAGGCACAAGCATGAGAAGCCCCCCATCTCTTGGCCCCCATTTCTGGCTCTGTGGCACCCCAATTGAGGAGGAAGGTTCCCAATGCCTGAGTGGTGCCATATCTGCTCAGACAGATAAGACAGCTCTGAGGACACCCAGCCACAAAATCTATCCCTTCCCAGTCAATCAATTTCCAGGTGACACTGCAGTGGGTGCAAGGAAGGCAGACTGGGTTGACACGTTATCCTAGCCCCAGGAGTGACCAGTCATGGTCAAGATAGGGTGGAACACGAGCTCCTGCCTTCCTGGCTGCCCAAGTACCAGCTCGGTCCAGCAGAAAGACTGCCGCAGAGAATGCCAGAAGGGGTAGTCAGGGTTCTCCAGGCTTCCTGCCAGGGTGGACACATCCTGGGAGCAGGTTCTTCCCCTATGGAAGGAGACTGCCTCAACCATGATCTCAGCCGGCACTGCTACTAGAGTCCTACCAGCAAAGAGTTGGCCACTGGGAGTGAAAGTAACTTCAGAGACCCCCTTCCAATCCATCCAAAGCGGGGTTCATTGTAGGGATGTGATGGGTCACAGGTGGAACAAGAGGGAGCCTGTTACTTTCACAGTTATGTTTATTTTTACAAGTACTGTCTACAGCAAGTTATACTAATGTTCTATTTCAGGGAATGATACGAAGTTTCCTTGGAACAGAAAGATTCAGGAGAGTAAGGAGACACCAGAGTGAAATGCAATGTGGGGTCCTGGAACTAAATAAATCTGCCCAAGGCCTGAAGTTTGGTTAGCAGTGTGGCCCCAGTGTTTCTGCCTGTTTCTATGCTTGCAACATAATTTGATAAGATGTTAACTTTAGGGGAGGCAGGGTGTGGGGTACAGGGAAACTGTACCTTTTTTTGTAACTCTTCAAATTCTCTCAACACAAAAAGTTACAAAGTATTCAAACTTTTAGAAAGTGAGTTGAGATGTTTGAATATGAAGTGAACAACAGTACAGATGGTACATGGATCTGAAAAGAGTAGAGGGTCATCCATCCAGGAATATCTGGAGATTTGGAAACATTGTGGATCATGTCATACACCTTTCTGTCACAGTGGAGAAGGGTCATGACAGGAGAGGTGGGAGGTTTGCCCAGGGGTGTGAGGGCCGCATATAGCCTTGTCCAACCTCGCCAACAATGGTCCCAAACTCTGACCCTATGTTCTCCCAACACAGCACCTCCCCTGAGCCACTCAGGGGACGAAGCACTACAGGAGGTGCTCTGGCCCCTCAGGGTTCACTCACTTCTGTAAAGGACCCTTGATTACACACAGAGAAGATGTGCCCCATGGCACAAGGGAAGTACAGCCCCTTTCAGACCGTAGGGTGACCCCACATAGGTGGAAATGAATCTGTGCTGGTCAAATGATCTGTGTGTATATCAGATTAAATCAAAGACTTCACATGAGAAATAAGAAATAAAGAGAGAAGACTTCCCCCAAACATCCCCTTTGAGGTGTCAGGGCACATCTTTCTCCCTGTCTCTACCTAAGCCAATCCAGTAAATGCCACCATCCCAGCCCTCAGCCCCTTTCCCCTGCTCGCTCTCATTCCCAGGTCTCTCCCTATCCACTCCGCTCCTCCCACTCACTACGCCCCTTCTCAAAGTCCAGCTCAGAACTGGCTTTGCCTGCCCAACTCAAAGGAGGGAAGCCACACAAGGGTCCTCCCAGGCCCTCACACTCCTCCAGCCTGGGCACCTTGGGCAGGCTTGCAGGCCCTGGGTAGGGGTAGGGGAGGAGGGAGAGGTCCCACCACTTTCAGGGCACTCCCGGCCAGCTTCTCAGCATCTCTGGACCTGAGGAGCCATGAACGATCATATGGCAGCCCGCACCCTTGATCCAGCCATGAACTCTGAGAGGATGCCAACTGGTGGGTGTGCATAACAGCACTGTTCTGGGCAGACCCCAATGCCCATACTCCAGCCTCCACTGCTCTGCAGGGTCTCCACAGTCCTGGGAAGGCAGCCCAGGATCCCCACGATCTCAGTGGGAGTTCCTATCCCATGGCGGCTCAGCCCTCCTCACTGGTGTCCCTGGCACAGGCACTGAGCTAGGACTCAGGCTTGGCACTGACCAACCTAAGCAAGCCCTGTCACATCTGGCTGCCTAGCCCCACACATGCAAACTGTCAGAAGTAGATAACACAACCTACCTTTAAGGGCCACTCGCCCATCCACAGTTAAAACCGGGGTAGGGGGTGAGGGGCTTGTCTCTCTGGAAGTTGAGGGACCACGTACCAGCACACACACAGCCTCTTGCCCCCAGCCCTGCTCCTGCTGGGTCTAAGACTGGAGCCTAGGAGGGCACACTACCCTGGCCAGCCTCTGGCGGTTCCGCTGAGGCCCAAACACAGGAGAACCTGTTGGAGCAGTTTGGGCACCAGGATCACCTCCTCTTCCTCCTCCGCCACTTACTTCTGGGTGGGAAGGGGCCTCTGGCTTTTGAAAACTCGGCACAGGGCCAGGTCATGGTCACGGGCAAAGGCCAAGCCTCACCTCCCCCCACCCCATCTTCCTCTGAGAGCAGAAGGTCAAGTCAAAACCAGGGTGGGCCTGTGTCTGGAACACAGAGGGAGGGGAACGGGGAAACGTGACGGCCAAAGAGGAGGCGGCAAAGCCACAACACCCACACAGACCCACCATTCTGTCACCCACACGCCTGCCGGGGATGTGCAGGCCGGCCGTGTCTAGGAGCCCCGCTGGGGCCGGGCAGGGGTCCCTGCCTCCCGGACAAGGTGCCGGAGCTCCGGGCTGCGGCGGAGGGTGGGCGCGCCGCCGCCACCTGGCCGGGCCCCACGTCCGTCCCAGCCCCGCCGGCGTCCGAGCCCGCCACTCGCGCGTCTCCCGGGCCCGCGCGGGGAAAGTTCCTGCAACTTCGCGGGGGAGGCGCCGGGCCTGGGCCTCGGGAGCCCGGCCTCCGCGGGCCCGCTGTCAGGCGGTCCGGCCTGCTCGGCGCCCCAACTTCCCGGCCCGGCCCCCGCCCGCCGCCCCCCGCGGACCCGCTTTGTGCGCGGCGGCAGTGAGGGGCGCCCGACCGGCCCCGGCCCCCGGCCCCCGCCCCGGGCACAAAAGGGCGCGCGGCCGGCGGGAGGCGGCGGGCGGGCGGGGGCCTGCAGGGCGCTCACCGGACCGGGCCGGGGCCGGGGGCCGGGGGCCCGGGGGACGGGGATCGGGGCCGGGGCCGGGGCCGGGCGGCTGCGCGCTCACCTGCCGTGGAACCAGTCCTTGCAGGCGTCGCACTCGATCATGAAGCGGGTAACGTCGTAGGGGAGCCGGCAGACGCAGTACACGGGCACCGTCGCCATGTTCGCGCGCCGCCCGCCCGCCCCTCGGCCCGCGCTGCGCTCCCGGGTCGGGCCGGGCGGGCCGGGCCGGGCGGGGGCCGGGGCCGGGGCCGGGGCCGGAGCCGGGGCCGGGGACGGGGCCGGGGGCGCACGACAGCCCGCGCGCACCCGGCCGGCGCGTCCACACAAAGCGGGGCGCGCGGTGCAGGGCCGCGCCGGGAGCCGCCCGCCGGCCCGCGGGGCGCAGGGCGCGAGTGTGCGCGGGGAGCGGGCCGCGCGCGGGACACAAAAGGGAATGGACGCGCGGGGGCGGCGGGCGGGGAGCCGCGGCCCCACCGAAGGGACCCCCGGCCGCCGAGCGGCCTCTACGTCAGCGCCCCGGGTGGCGCCGCCTCCGCCCGCCAGCCAGGGCCGCCGCTCCCGCCGCGGGAAGGCGGGCCGGGGACCGCGGGGAAGGCGGGCCAGGGTACCCCTCTGCCGGGGGAGAAAGTGGTCCGGGGGAACCGTGCTGGGGGAGAAGAGGGACCAGAAGACCCTGCCCGGAGAAGGTGGGTCGGGGAACCTGAAGGGAGAGAGAGTGGGCTGGGAAGACGGAGAAGGTGGGCTAGGAGACCCCTGAAGGGGAGAAGGTGAGCTGGAAGACAGTCACCTGGAAGAAGGTGGGTCAGGGGATTCCCCGAGTAGAAGGTGGCCCGAGGATGCAAGGGGAAGGCAGGTCTGGGAGACCCCTGGGTGTGGGGTGAGACCCTGGAGGAGGAGAAGGAAGACGTCCTTCCTGGTTAAGAAGGCAGAGGAGCAACTACTTGACTCTTAAGTTTCTTCTGATAAGCAGCAGAGCAGGGGGGCAGCTTGGGGGCTGTTCCTCCTGTTGCCTCCTCCCTCCTACCTTCCCAACTGAGTTTCTGGCTGGAATACAACTTCCCTTTCTCCCTTATTCCTGGCTGGGGACTGCCCTCCCTCCTTCACAAGATCTGTGGACTTCCCTTGATGCTGAGCCCTCAGAGGAGGACATAGTTCAAAGGATCCAGAAGCATGCCGGCACGAGTCAGCTCTGTGAAGAGGAAGAGGTTACCTGGTATTTGAGCTGCCCAGGAGCCCTGGTGGGAGCCCCCAGGCCTGGGAGACCTAACGCACAGGAAGGACATTAGGCCCCAGGCCTCCTGTCTGTGTCCCAAACTGCTGAGTTCTGCTGGTGGCAACAAGGATATAGGAAGACGAGAAACAAGGATATAGGAGGAGAGGACTGCCATGTTGCTCTGGGCTAGTGGTCATCCATCTCACCTATGATGGTCAGGGTCTTTGGCGGGTGGAGGGTGAGGGGTTCAGGCCCTGGCTCTGAGGAATCTTTTCCCAAGGCATTCTATAGCAGACTGTCCCCGGCCTGCTACCCAGCTGCTGTATACTTTGGGGATCCGAGATCATTTCAGGATGCTAGAGCAGAGCTGGCTCCTAATTCAAAGTAAGGAACCTGTCTGTGCTCCCTCACTCTCTTGGCCTTCCCCATCCTCTCTGTATGGTGCTAGGAGATGCAGGCTGCCACAAGCATAGAATTCCAGATTTGGGGCAGGAAACGGTCCAGCTCACTTCACAGAAGCATCCCTGACAGGTACCCTACCAAGGCCTACAGCTCCTAAGAGTCACTTACTCCACTTGTAGGCAGCTCAGTTGAAGCCCTCTCTTCTGTTGAGTCAAAATCTGCCTTCACATTGTTGCCCAGCTTCCCTCTACAGATGGCCCCTCAACTGCAGCCTGAGCAATGCCCAGAGCTGGGCCTTAGCTGGGAGGGACTAGGTGAGAGTGGGGAAAAGAAGCTGGAGAAAGGGGAAGTAAGGAGAAAGGAATTATCTCCCCCCCACACACATACACACACACTCTTACACATTGGTGAGCTGCCCAGGATCTGGACTACCTTCTTATCTGAATTCCAGCTGTTATCCTCCCTTCCAGAGTCCTTCCTTCTGATCCTTCTGATGACGGCCTGGATGGCCCTGGAAAGGGAGTAACTATTAAGCATTGTCCACAATTAACACCCTGATGTGAATTGGTGCAAGTAAACAGTGCTCAGCCAGTAGATCAAAGTCTGCAAGGAAGCCCGAAGAGCCTGGCCTGGGCACTGCTGAGTTACCTTCTCCCATGGCACTGAATGGGCTTCCCTGGTGGTTCAAGTGGTAAAGAATCTGCCTGCAATGCAGGAGACCTAGGTTTAATTCCTGGGTCAGGAAGATGCCCTGGAGAAGGGAATGGCTACTCACGCCAGTATTCTTGCCTGGAGAATCCCATGGACAGAGGAGCCTGGTGGGCTACAGTCTATGGGGTCACAAAGAGTCAGACACGACTGAAGGACGAACAGTTTCACTATTTTTCACTTTTCATGTCAGTACTGAAGCACTTAAACCAGCAATATCCCCATTCCCCCCACTTGTCATCTATTAGAGCCAGAAACTTCTGGAGACCAACTTGACTGTGGTCCAGGGGAAGCCAACCTGACTGTGGGCAGTCCTCATCTCTAACAGTTCCATTTCCTACTTTACAAATAATGATAATAGGTACCCAGCATTTATCAAATGCTTACCAGGTACAGTACACTGTGTTTAGTTCTTCAGACATGGACCAGAACTCACCCAGCTGCTTGTAAAGCACTTAGCATATCCCCTGGGTAGTGATTATTACAAACTCAGCACTCACATTGACACCTTAGGTGTGACTGCTGCCACTTTAGAGATAGGTATATAAACAGGTGTTGTAGAGAGGGTACAGGGCTTCCCTGGTGGCTCAGATGGTAAAGAATCTGCCTGCAATGCAGAAGACAGGGGTTTGATCCTTGGATTGGGAAGATCCTCTGGAGGAGAAAATGGCAACCCACTCCCATATGCTTGCCTGGAAAATCCCATGGACAGAGGAGCCTGGCAGGTTACAGTCCATGCAGTCGCAGAGTCAGACACAACTGAGCAACTAATAGACATGGTATAGTATTGATGCCATTTTCTGAAAGTGAAAACTGAGGCTCAGAGCAGTTGAATGGAGAAAGTCACCTGACTAGTGAGAGGAAGGAGCAAGCCAGGAGCCCAGACTTCTCCAGGGCTTGAGCCTGCACTGCCACCCCTTGGTCGCCTCCCAGGGCACCCCGAGCACATGCAGTAGGCGTGGGAGCCCGTCCTCCGCCCCCAATCATTCACCACCGACCTCTGGGATGGCTCTGGCCACCCCACCCCACCCATCTCCACCCCCTGCCCTCCAGCACTGCCCTGTCTACATCCATAACCTCTTGTATCTGGAAGTGTCTATTGAGATACTTTCCTATTACTCAAAGCACTTCCAAGGCTGCCTGCCAATTATGGGTCCCAGACTCTTCTTCTCTTTGGAAGAGACTTTCTCCCTATGACTTCTCTCTTATCCTCTGTCAGAAAGCCTGCCTTATCTTTGTGTCCTCCCTCTCTGTCATTTATTTCAAAATATATTTATGTCAACATATATTGAACACCTGCTGTATGCTGAGCAGTGTTGTAGCCATAGAGCACTTAGCAGCCCCAAGTGTTGTGAAGCTCATATGGCAGTAAAGGGAAACAGCAACACATATAGTGGGCTGGGCACCACAGTGCCCTATGGAAACTGGCACAGTGTCAGGGCTGGGCAGAGGCAGAGAGCTTCTGAGGTGACTTGAAAGCAGAGGCCTAGAAGTGGTGAGTTAGGGAAGGAAAACAAAGGGAACTTAGATGGAAGGACCTAGGAAAAAATGGGAGGTGACCTTGGTATTCTTCCACCCTAAGATCAGTGGCCCTCCATGTGGTCTGCCCCTTGCCTCAACACGCATTCCCCCAAGTTTGCCCCATTCCTCACGGCACATCACCCGTGAGTCTGTGCAAGCGTCCAAGACTTCACGACTCACCCCTGCCATACTGTAGGGGCGAGGGGGTGGGCTGCCAAACTACATGGCCCACGCACTGCCCCTCCACCCCGGCGCTCTGGTGAAGCACGACTGCAGTGCTGCATGCTCTGCAGAAAGCATCCGAGGACAAGACGTGCTTTATTCACCTTATTAGCCAGTGGAAAAGCAGCATCTTCCAGTATGTGTTTATTCATTCACCTACTACTCAACAAAGTGTACCGCATGCAGGTGCAGGATTTTCCACTGTGGTAATGTACATAACATAAAATTGACCATTTTAACCATTTTTCAGTGGACAGTTCTGTTGCATTAAGTATACTTACAATATTGTGCAGCCATCAACCTTATCCATCTCTACAACCATTCTCATCTTTCCAAAGTGAAATTCTGACCCTAACTCCCCAATACCCCTTACCTCCAGCCCCTGGTAACTACCATTCTACTTTCTGTCTTTATGAATTTAATTACTCTAGGGACTTCATATGTGGCATCATTATTTGTCCTTTTGTGATGCTTATTTCACTGAGCAGAATGTCCTCAAAGTTTATCCATGGCATAGCATATGTCAAAATTTCCTTCCTTTTTAAGACTTTAAGATACTTCGTTGTATGGATATGCCACATTTGGTTTATTTGCTCACTGTCGTTAGACACAGGTTGTCCCGACCGTTTGGCTAAGAGCACGGGTATACAAATATCTGTTCAAGTCCCTGCTTTCACTTCTGTTGTGTGTATACCCAGAAGTGAAATTGCTGAATCATGTGGTGATTCTATTTTTAACTTTTTAAGGAACCACCATACTGTTTTTTCACAGCAGCTACAGCATTTTAAATTTCCACCAACAGTGCACAAGTGTTCTAATTTCTCCACATCTTCATCAGCATATTGTTCCTGATTTGGGTTTTACTTGTTTGTTTGTTTCTATTTTTTATAGCCATCCTAATGTGTGGGAACTGGTGTCTCATTGTGGGTTTTTTTTTTTGAAGTACATTTTTTTCTATTTTGATTGATTTCTCAATGTATAGTCCAATATAATACCAATTTTTAATGGCAAAAATTTAGTTCCACTGAAACTCCATGATCACTGTGGTCTTGATTTACATTTCCCTAATGATTAGTGATATTGAGTATCTTTTTATGTGCTTAGTGGCTATATATATATATTATTTGGAAAAATGTCTATTCTAATCCTTCATTTTTGATTTGAGTTGGTTGCTTTTTGCTAAGTTGCAGAAGATTTTTTAATATATTCTGGATATTAATTGCCTATCAGATATATGATTTGCAATTATCTTCTCCCATCCTGTGCACTTTAAGTTTTTAATTTTGATGAAGCCCAATTCATCTATTTTTTGTTGTTCTGTTGCCTATGCATTTGATGTCATATCCAAAAAATCTTTGCTAAATTCAATATCATGAAGCTTTCCTCCATATGTTTTCATCTAAGAGTGTTGTAGTTTTACATGGATGGACCTTGAAAGAATTGTCCTTAGTAAAATAAGTCAGAGAAAGACAAACACTGTATGTTATTACTCACATATGCAATCTAAAAAATAAACTAAGAATATAAAAAAGAAAAAAAGTATTGTAGTTCTTAAGTATAGGACTTTGGTCCATTTTCAATTAATTTTTGTATAGGACATGTGAAGTAAGCGTTCATCTTAATTCTTTGATATGTGAATATCCAGTTTTCCCAGCACCATTTGTTGAAAGGGCTGTCCTTTCCCCGCTGAATGGTCATCACACCCTTGTCAAAAATCATTTGAGCATATGAACCAGGGTTTATTTCTGGGTTCTCTATTGTATTTCATTGGTTTGTGTATCTTTATGCCGGTACCACATTGTTTTGGTTAGTATGGCTCAGTATTAAGCTTTGAAATTTGGTAGGATGAGACCTCCAACTTGGCTTTTCTTTTTCAAGCTTGTTTTATCTTTTCTGGGCCCCATGCAATTCCATATTAATTTGAGGATTGTGTGTTAGTCACTCAGCTGTGTCCAACTCTTTGTGATCCCATTGACTGTAGCCTGCCTGGTTCCTCTGTCCATGGGATTCTCTAGGCAAGAATACTGGAGTGGATTGCCATTTTTCTTCTCCAGGGGACCTTCCCAACCCAGGGATTGAAGCCAGGTCTCCTACATTGCAGGCAGATTCTTTACCATCTGAGCCATGAGGATTGGCCTCTCCTTTCTGCACAAGGGCTATTGTAATTTTGACAAGGGTTACATTGCATCTGTAGAACACTTTGGGTAGTATTGACATCTTAACAACAGTAAGTCTTCTGATCCATGAACATGGGATGTCTTTTTAAATTGCTTTCAGCAATGTTTTATCATTTTCAGTGTATAAGTGTTTTGTCTCCTTGGCTAAGTTTATTCCTAGGTATTTTATTTGTTGGATGCTATTGTAAGTGGAGTTGTGTTTCCAATTTCCTTTTTGGATTGTGCTTTCTTAGTATATAGAAACAAACTAATTTTTGGTATTGATTCAGTATGTTCTGGAGAAGGCAATGGCACCCCACTCCAGTACTCTTGCCTGGAGAATCCCATAGACGGAGGAGCCTGGTAGGCTGCAGTCCATGAGGTCGCTGGGAGTCGGACACGACTGAGCGACTTCACTTTTACTTTTATGCATTGGAGAAGGAAATGGCAACCCACTCCAGTGTTCTTGCCTGGAGTATCCCAGGGATGGCGGAGCCTGGTGGGCTGCCTTCTATGGGGTCGCACAGAGTCAGACACGACTGAAGTGACGTAGCAGCAGTATGTTCTATGTTTGCTGAGTTTGTTTTTTAATTCTGTTATTTGTAGAATCCTCAGAGTTCTTAAATATTGATGATTTTACATGACATAAGATCATATTATCTATGAACAGAAATAATTTTACATCTTCCTTTCTAATTTGAATGCTTTTTATTTTTCTTTCTTTCTTTTTGCCCAGTTACTCTGGCTAAAACTTCCAATAGCACATTGGATAGAACTGATGAAAGTGGACATCTTTCCCTTGTTGCTGATCTCAGGGGAAAAGTTTTTTAATTTTTTAGTCTTTCACCATTTGTAGGTGAAAGTATGAGTATGATGTTTGGTTTGGGCTTTTCATGTATGGCCTTTACTATATTGAAGAAGTTTCTTTCTATTCTTAGTCTGTAGATTTTTTTGTGTGTTTGTTTATTTATTTATTTTTGTTTTGTTTTGTGTCAAATGCTTTTTCCTGGCATCAGTTGAGATCATCATATGGTTGTTTTTCTCCCCTTCATTCTGTTAATGTGGTCTGTATTACACTGATTTTTTAATATTGAGTTTAAGGATATTGAACCATCCTTACATCCTGGGAATAAATCCTATTTGGTTAGGGTGTATGATCCTTTTAACATGCTGTTGAGTTTGGTTTTCTAGTAGTTTGTTGAGGATTCTCCATCCTCAACATATGTTTATAAAGAATATTGTTTTGTAATCTTCTTGCAGAATCTTTGGCTTTTGTCAGGGTAATCCTGACTTCACAGAAAGGATTAGGAAATATTCCCTCCTCTTCAGTTTTTGGGAAGACTTTAAGAAGGATTGATGTTAATTTTCCTTAAATGTATGATAGAATTCAGTGAAGCTAAATTATGAGTTTTTCTTTAGTTCTATTCAGATGTTCTATTTCTTCATGATTCAATTTGGGTAGGCTGTGTGTTCCTAGGAATTTGTTCATTTAATCTAGATTATCCAATGTGTTGGCAAACAACTAGTGCATATGTTATAGTAATGGACAAGGCATACACCATCCCTACCTCCAAGGAGCTCATATGCCAGAGCAAGAAACAGACATGTAATAGATGTCATGGGGAGATGTCAGAAAGGAGACACTAATTCAAGGTTGGGTGTGTGCTTTTGTTAGTGGATGAGTTCATGTGATGAATGCAAAGAAAGTTCTAAGAGCAGGCTCTTCTTGGACTACCTAGACCTTGGTGATCTAAACGAAAAGCAGTTGAAATGAACAGTAAGCCATGGGAACTTTGGAAGCCTTCTGGGTTTTTCTGACAGGTATGAAAGTGTGCCTTTTCATACTGTTCATGGTGTTCTCAGATATGCAGATGACACCACCCTTATGGCAGAAAGTGAAGAAGAACTAAAGAGCCTCTTGATGAAAGTGAAAGAGGAGAGTGAAAAAGTTGGCTTAAAGTTCAACATTCAGAAAACTAAGATCCTGGCATCTGGCCCCATCACTTCATGGCAAATAAATGGGGAAACAGTGGAAACAGTGACAGACTTTATTTTGGGGGGCTCCAAAATCACTGCAGTGGTGACTGCAGCCATGAAATTAAAAGACGCTTACTCCTTGGAAGGAAAGTTGTGACCAACCTAGACAGCATATTAAAAAGCAGAAGCATTACTTTGTCAACAAAGGTCTGTCTAGTCAAGGCTATGGTTTTTCCAGTAGTCATGTATGGATGTGAGAGTGAGAATTGTAAAGAAAGCTGAGCACCAAAGAATTGATGCTTTTGAACTATGGTGTTGGAGAAGACTCTTGAGAGTCCCTTGGACAGCAAGGAGATCCAACCAGTCCATCCCAAAGGAGATCAGTCCTGAGTGTTCATTGGAAGGACTGATATTGAAGCTGAAACTCCAATACTTTGGCCACCTGATGCAAAGAGCTGACTTATTTGAAAAGACCCTGATGCTGGGGAAGATTGAAGGCGGGAGGAGAAGGGGATGACAGAGGATGAGATGGTTGGATGGCATCACTGACTCAATGGACATGAGTTTGGGTAAACTCCAGGAGTTGGTGATGGACAGGGAAGCCTGGCATGCTGCAGTCCCTGGGGTTGCAAAGAGTTGGACACAACTGAGCAACTGAACTGAACTAGTGAAAGAGTGGCCTTCTTTTTGTCCATCTCTAGGATGGTCCAGTGATGTTTGGAAGTTGTGAGTTTGTAGATCAAGGTCCCTCAGCTGGGTGACCATATAATTTACTATCCAAAAATGTGCTGGTAATAAAGCACCAGAACAGGCACAAACAAGGCTATTCTGGTCAAACTGGGACCAAGGTGGCCCTCCTATAGCCCACACTTGAGTTAGTCAGGTCTGCAGAAATGGACATGCAAAAATGCCAAGAGGTGGTGTGAACAGGTCTGGCCAGGTCTACCATGGGTGCCAGTGCCTGCCAGGCACAGTAGGCTAAGGCCAGCCAGGATACCCACCCTGAAGCAGCTCAAGCTCATCTGGGTAATTCCCACCTGGCTTCCACATCATTCCTCAGAGGACTCCCTGATACCCTCCTCCATCATAGTTAAGTTCCTACTTTCCTCTGCATTTTCCTTCATAGAGTGTATTATCATTGCTATTGCATTTCCACATGGGTTTAATTTTTCATTGCATTTCCATGTGATTGTCCACTCAGAGGAAGTGACAGAGCATGGAGATGTCTCTATTCTACTCATGGCTGAGCCTTCAAGCAGCCAGATGACCAACAGATGGATAAAGACTCCAGTAAAGATCCAGGAATCTCTCTAAGCAAGAAAGACCTAAGATCTTCAGCCTGAATTTAGCCTCTGCCTGCCTGAGAGGCAGGGCCATAGTTCTTGCTACCAGGCAGGTTCATTCCAAGTGGAACCATTTACACTCAGCTCTGACTGGGCCATTTCCCGTCACTGTTCTGGGTGTCAAGAAAAAAGAAATACATGCATCCAGAGCTAAGTCACACCCAGCTAAGGGTCTGGGATGGTGGTGTTCCCCCCATGGTTTCAGAGACCCTTGGACAGAGCACAGTTTGCACTTACCAGGACAGCAGCATGCAGAGTATATCAGCTTCCTGGGGCTTCCTTGTCAAGGTACAACACTGGGTGACTTAGGACCACTGAAATGTATTGTCTCAGGGTTCCAGAGGCCAGAAGTCTGGGATCAAGGTGCCAACAAGGCCATGCTGCCTCTGAAGGCCCCAGGAAGGGTCTGTTCTAGGCTTCCCTCCAGCTTCTGGTAGTTTCTTGGCTTTTGGTAGCATCAGTCCAGTCTTCATATCATCATTTTGTTCCTTTGTGGGTGTCAGTTTCTGTGTCCAAATTTCCCCTTTTTATAGAGACAACAGATTTGTTGGGTTAGGACCCACCCCACTCCAGGATGACATCATCCTAACCTAACTAATTACATTAACAACACCCCTATTTCCAAATAATGTCCCACTCCGAGGGACCGGGGTTTAGGGCTCCAACATATGAAACTTGGGGGGACACAGTCCAGCCCATAGCACAGGGTAAAGCATCTAGGGCAGAGCTATTTTAGCTTTGTGTACAGGTCCACTGGTCACCTGTGGCCCAGGCTGTCTACAGCAGCCAACAGGACAAGGAGCATAGAACAAGCATTCAATAGTCTGGGCCCACATGGGGAGGGCAAAGACAGGGCTCCAGGCAAAGTGGCCTCTGCAAGGGTCACTCTACCAAGTGGGGATGAAGGAGTAAATGACTACATAAATTTAGTAATTCTCAGGAAATTTTGAGGGTAGAATAAGTTCCCTGGAAGTGAGAGCTACATCAGGAAAGAACTGGCACCCAGTGTACACACAGACTCTCTCTGAGGCCAAGTATGAGAGGAAGAGTGAGGAGGGAGGTGTCTGAAACTCCCTTTGTCCTTACAGGTGATTGTATGGATAAGGTACAAAATAGTGAATTCTTAACATTCTTGCCTTGGCCTGGCATTTTAGAATCATAAAAGAGCCAGGACATTAGACATTCTTTTGCAATTAGAAAATGGTAAACTGAGGGCACAGTAAACCTAAGAAGGTATATATTACCCTTGCTGGCAATCAAAGCAATGCAGATGAAAACCAGAAACCCATCTTCTGCTTCATTCTAGCAAAGAGTCAGGGTCTGGCCAACACCAAGGACCAAGACAACCTGCCCTCACTTGCCACCTTAGGCAGTCCTTTTGGTAAAATGCTAATCACCTGTAGGGTTTGCATGCCTCCCAGGCTGTGACCACCTGGAGACTGGTCACAACCTCAGAAGGGCCACCAGCATGCCCAGAACCCTCACCCTGCAGCGCTGCTCTTCCCCCTCACTCATGGATCCTCTGCATCCATTACTTCCTTCCCTGGGCCCAAGCCTGACTGCATTCTCCACAAACCATTAACCTTCTCATTCCTCATCCCAGAGGTCCTCCCTGCCATATAACCATCACCCCATTTTATTTTCCTCATCTTCTCTATCATAATAATGTCATAATAATGTAAAAATCTGTACACATGTATACTTCCCCCAGTCCCCAGTTGTAAATGCTCTCAAAGGCAGGGCCCTTGCTGCCCTCTTTGAGCCTGCAGGCCTAGGGCAGTACCCAACACAGATCCTCCATCAATACTGGAGGATGCCAAAGTAGAGCCATGTCCAGCCACACTGGACAAACAGATACATCATGGAGCAGCCATCCATGGAACTGTGGGGCTATGGCAGAATATGAAACGTTAGAGAGCCATAAAATTTTTCTAGGTAGGGAGAAAATGTGACAAAATACGTATGATGATTTTATTATTTTCTGTAAAAAAAAATTATACATTGCATGGAAAAAGGAAAGGTAAAGGCTGAAAATTAACAGTTTAGTAATTAACATATTAACAGTATTTTGGCCACCTGATGCAAAGAACTGACTCTGGAAAAGACCCTGATGCTGGGAAAGATTAAAGGCAAAAGGAGAAGGGGGTGGCAGAGGATGAAATGGTTAGATGGCATCACTGACTCATTGGATATGAATCTGAGCAAACTCAGGGAGATAGTGGAGGACAGAGGAGCCTGGAGTGCTGCAGTGCATGGGGGTCGACTTAGCAACTGAAAAACAACAATAAACATATTACTTTGGAAACAAAAAAATCAGTAGAAGCTATTTTTTCAAAAAGAAAGAAAGGGAAAAGTAACCGTCAGTCCAGGAGATTGTGTGGATTGTCCAGGGGTCAATGCCAGGGTCAGAATCCAGCTGCCCAGAGTCCCAGCTTGGCCACCCACAGCTGTTGGCTCTTTGCATATATCCGGATGCCACGCAGGCCGTCCCTGTGACTCTTGATGTGGGACAGTCGGCCAGCCTATCCCCAAGAAAGCATGGGGTCTTCAGTGGCCCTTTGCTTCCTGCGCCTGCCCCTCTCCGTTTTCCAAAACACAGGGTTCTTCTTCAGCTGGGAGGACCTGCTCCAGAGAGGAGAAACGCGGCGCGGGTGGTGGGGAAGGAAGGGTTGCAGTTGTCATGGTGGGGAGCTACCGCTGGCATCTGGGGGCAGAGGCCAGTGGCACTAAGAATACAACCCTCCCCGAAGAGAACCTCGCCAGGCATTTGCAATGGACACTGTATTAAAAGTGCTCCGGGTACAAAGTCAGGGGAGCCGTATAGCGAGTCCTCCCTGGAACTGTCTTTCTGTAAAACGGAAGCCCTCCCTGCTCCCCAGTGTCTCTCTCAAAAAACGAGGACTAGCAAGGACGGGGGACCGGGAGAGGGGGTGGCGGGGGGGCTGTACAGTAGCCCTTGGTACTGTGGAACAGAGCACGATACGAACGCAGAGGAGCTCAAATCCAAGTCCCTGAGGAATTGTGGGGCCAGCACGACTGACCAGACAAGAGTCAGGGAGAAGTGTGGGTGTTTCCTTTATTTCCTCCAAATCTCAGAGCCACAGTCTGTAGGAGCAGAGGGTTAACGGTACACCCATCACGACCAGGGCTTGCCTGGAACAGATTAGCTGAGGACAGTGCCTGGTCAGCCCCGGGGATCGGGGACCAGGGACCGCGGTCCGTCTCACAGAAGCGCAGAGCCCCTGGCTATAGAGAACGCGGTGCCGGCGCCCAGCCCCAGGACAGGCGGGGTTTTCTGCGACCGATCGGGTTCCAGGAACGAACTTGAGTGCTGACCGTGTGTGGAACCCCGGCCCAACCCTCGCGGTCCCCGAGGATCCTGTCGGCGCTCTGAGCGCGGATTTCGGTCCCAGTGCACGCTGTGTAAATACCGAACCGGCCCTCGCAGGCTTCTAGCGGTCGCCTCGGGCCTCGCCTAGGGAGCTCCAAAGGCTCGCACCGGAACGTGGGCCTTAAACTCGGGCGAGGTGCGCGCGCAGTCAGCACAGGCCAAGAACCCGCCGACCCTGCCAAGGCCCCGCCCCGCCCCGCCCCACGCACGGCCCCGCCCCGCTGCACGCAAGGCCGGAAGCGCGCATCCCGGGATCGTCTTCCTCTGACTAGGAGGGCGGGCGGGGCCCTGAGGCGGCCCGCCCTTCTCCGCCCCGGGGTTCCGCGCGGTAGGTCCAGAGCGCGCGCCTGCAGTCCCTGTATTTTTGATACCGAGTCTTCTAACATCGCTCCTCCTCCCCACTGCTCCTACTCTCCCTTGCGGCTCCTCCCCTCGTGCCCACCCGGTGGAGACGGGGACGCAGCCCCACCTCCCCGCCAGGCCCGAAGAAAAGATTCCGGAGGAGCCGGGAAGAGGGGACTCAGACCACCGGGGTGTCTGCAAGGCTCCGAACATAGGCTCGGACGGGCACAGACTCAGATCCCTTTCCAGCGTTCACTAGCAGTGTGGCCTCCAATAAGTTAAAAATCGTCTTTGGTGGTGATAATGTCATACTGATAGCACTGTTGTGAACATTAAAGAATCTGGGAAGAAAAAAAAACACCCAAAAACCTAGAGTAGTGCTTCTAAAAAGCATGTCCTGTTTTAGTGTCATCATTTAAGATATAACCTGAGAGGTTTGCAATGGATGTTCACAAGGACCAATAATATGTATTAAATGCCTGCCATTCGGTGCTAAGCACTCAGAACTCGATGGTGTAAAAACATATGGAGAAATAAAAGAAGGGACAAATTTGCCACTCACAATTCCAAATGATTTACTAGATAACTCAAGCATGACTTCCCACTCTGAGGGTTGAAACACGGTGGCTCTTTCAAAGAGTACAGTACAGAAAGGAGTGCCTGCCTGCTCAGTCGCGTCTGACTCTTTGTGACCCCATGGACTGTAGCCCGCCGGGATCCTCTGTCCATGGGACTCTCCAGGCAAGAATACTGGAATGGGTTTGCCATGCCCTCCTTCCTCCAGGAGATCTTCCCCACCCAGGGATCGAACTGGCATTTCTTAAGTCTCCTGCATTGGCAGGCGGGTTCTTTACCCCCAGGGCCACCTGGGAAACCCATGGAAAGGAGATGGGGCTGGTCAACTTTACAGTGAGGAGACCTGACAACACTAACTCAGTCAGTTGATTAAGGTCACCATCAATGGTGATAAGGAATGCTAATTTTACATAGTCTAACCCCAGTCCATTCATGAAAAAAAAAAAATCAGACAAATAACAGTAAAGGTACATTTGACAAAATATCTTACTACTCCTCAAGGCTGTCACAAGGTCACCAAAAACAAAGTCTGAAACCCTGTCACAATGAAGAGCCTAAGGAGACATGGCAGCTAAATGTAATGTGGTAGAACAAAAAACGTGCATTAAGTAAAAACTAAACAAATACAGTATGGATTTGGCTTTTTAAAAAGTGGTTTAATCAAGATCAAATGTATTTCTTCCTTGGGCTTTTTAAAAAAAAACATTTAAATTTCTATTTCTAAGGCTGCTCTATCAAAGAATGTCTTTTTTGTAATTATGAAATTCAGGCATCAGCATCAACATAACTTGCACTTTGACAACACATGTTCCTTTAGAGCAAGACATGGAATGGGCAAAATACTTCTAAATTTTGGTTAATTGACTAAGCTCTTTAGTAGCTGTTTCAATTGGCATTAAACCTCAGTAAAATGGATGTTCTTACAAAGAATTTAAAGCCACACCATCTTTATACTAAAAGAATAAAGATTTTTATTAAGCAATTGTAAGTTGCATTCAATAGCCTTCAGATACACCACACCACAACCCATCTACAATCAGTCAAACCCAACAGCAGTTCATTCTTGCACAATCCATGAGTTAGGGCAAAACTCCCTTCAACTTACAGTAAGATCCTACTCAGGTCTTGCGGGCAGGGATTGGGGAATTACATCTCATTTCTGATCACTAATGTGTGATGAAGAGCATCAGGAGAATTATATGAAAACGAATAAGAAGTGATTCTGATTTCAAAGTACATTGTTTGGAAACATTAACAAAAACATCAAAATGATATAAGTATACCTGCTTCTACTAAATTCTTGATGGGAAAGTTCTCAAGAACAAGCAATTTGTTTCCTGCTACAGAAGGGGGGGTTGTTTTTTTTTGTGTTTTTTCTTTTAAAGATCAAAGGGATTTTTTTTGTTTTTCACAGAATTTCATATTTTGCTAATATGAAGGCATAAAACAGCAACAAAGAACAATAATGCATACAGCAGTGAATACACCAGGGTAATGTTGATATTTGAAACAGCTAGATAATTTGGGGGGTTTTAGAATAAATGCAACAGAGGTCAATAATCACAAAATTTTAAGGTTAGAGCAAGATCAGTCAATGACTAAACAGAGTTAACATCTTTTATAGGACTATTACTGATTATTAGCATTTTTGTTTTGCAAATGGGCACATACTGGTAAGAATGGAAGAAAGGACAATAACATGCATAATATTAACTACACACTTTAAAAATTATGAACCATGCAGAAGTTTAGCTCAAGTAAGTAGCACTAATGGTCTACATCCGATTCAAAACCACATAGTTCATTGATCACAGATGCATGGTATTAAGTCACGAAAAGTTTCAGAACACATTGTGTTGATTTTGAAAGGTCATTTGCATCTTCTATGATTTCAACTTTATCTCCATTTAACTTGCTTGTAAAGTATGTATGATGTACTGTATATTTAAAATCAGCAGAACGGCAATATTACTCTATAATTTTTTGTTTTGATAGTTGCACTTTTTTTCTTAACACAAAAGAACCACATCAACAGTGATGAATTTTAAGTAAGAAAGAAAAACTGTGGTTGTGCCTTATTTCTTTCATAATCATAAAATCAAAGCCTTAGACAAAGCTTTCTTGTGAACAGTAATGCAAAATCAAAGATAATGGCATACATATGGTGCCAAATGCTAAAAATGATATTTTAAGCTATATATACTTAAAGACTGCCAAAATTTGTTTTCTTTATAGTTCAAGAAACACAACTATAGGCTTTTGTCATTAACCAGTTTAAACTTTGTGTGTACTTCATTTTAAGTGTGGGAGTCAAATGCTCTTCATTTTCTTTCTCTCTTTTTGTTTTATTGTAGCATTTTGACTACAACTGGTTAAAACTAAAAATGTGTTGTTTAAATCTCTGATATCAAAGAGGGATCCGAATTTCCAAAGTCCTCATTTTTCTCTTACGGAAAGGAAAAAATGTACATAACTGTAGGCTCTCTTTCTCTCCAGATATTCCTAAATCCTTACCCTTCCAGCATCCTTCACCCTCTATAAAAAATAAGTTTACTCTTCTTTCTTTAAGACAGCTGCCTCCAGAGCATCAGCTCTACGGCAACCACTGTCTGTACTTAGTGCATTTAAGTGAGGATTTGTATTGCACGTCTTAGAGTCATTGTTCAAGGCACTTTCCGAGTGGCTGGGGGCCCTGGTGTCGCCCGCGCTCCCGTTCATCTGGGGAGCCGGCTTCTCCTCAGCCACCGCTCCGTTTTCAGCCAGGGACCCGTCTGAAGACATAGCGGAGGATTTAGATTCCCCGGATCTCGACTTCAGTTCTTTGGCCACTTCTTCTGCTGAAGCAGCATAGGGAGGCTTGCCCTATTAAAAATGAAAGACAGCAAGCAATAAGGCAGTGTTTGATAAACAGCGGGAGGGAGGAGACACCAACTGAGGCCTGGTAACTCACTGCAGATTCAAGAATAGAATGCAGTGAACGTGTGGCTGTGTCCCTCATTGTACGTACTCTCTACCCTATGCGTGTTATACACTATAATATACTCTATGCACTCTATTATATACTCCATATATTCTCTATACAGTTGACCCTTGATCAACATGGATTTGAACTGCCCAAGTCCACCATTATATGGATTTTTTTTCAGTTGATACGTACTATAGCCCTAAATGAATCTGCAAATGTGGAACTGTGGACATGGAAGAAAGGCTGACTATAAAGTTCTTTGAGGATTTTTGACTGCATGTTGTCCAAGGGTCAACTTCATAGTCCATATACACTCTGTAATACATATACATTCTATATTACATACTCTGTATCTGCTCTTCATTCTATTATATACTCTCTCCACTCTGCAGTCTATATACAGAGTAGAACTGGCGGTACCTATCACCCTTGCTTCTAGAGACACCCTCTTGTACACCAGGGTTATCATGTTTCCCAGCTGGGGCCATTTTCACACAGTGTCTTCTCATTTTAGTTTTGAATCCTGCAGTTCAGAAATACTCATGTAAACTTTTCTAGAAGTCAATACTTCTGTCATTCTCTAGGAACCTTGAGGAAAGTAATTAATATAAAAATACAGGAGGGCCAAAAGGGAAGAAAAATAATACTGACGATTTCAAGTACATGCTTTCAAATCTCAAAGCCCTCACTCTCTTAAGGAAAAAGTCCACTTCCCAGACTAAACACGTACGTGGTGCAGTATGCCAGTGGTGATGAAGCAGTTCCCTCACAGATGCCTGCTACAGGAAATGCTTCAAGGGGCCTGCTTATTAGGGAGCCGCCGTATAGTTATGAAGGATGCAGGAAGACTAAGAAGGAACGATAGCCTGTAGCTGTTTGGAAACAGACACTCCCTCTCTCTACAGCAAATTCTTCCCGTAAGCCCAGAACACCGCAAGGAGTCGCCCACCACTATAAGCACCACGAGCAGGGGGCAGCCCTGCCTCTTGTCCCACTGACACAGCCTCTCAGAACTGCCCCATCAGGATGGCAAGAACAGAGACAGGAAGGCCAGCGACTCAGGAAACAAGGTGCCAGTTATCATCTGTCCTTCTCAAGGGGCAAGAGTACTACTTTCACTTAAAAATGAGCAACAGGAAGTACCACAGTGAATTCACACATTATACCAATAAAAGATGGAACAGCATCCCCAAGGACAATGAAATACGTCAGAATGGCACGCCAGTAAATGATTCAGACTTCTTCCTCTGATTTTGAAACAGGCTATGACAGGACAGGATGAACAGGAACACATATTAACCCAGGAAAAGCCATCAAGTGAGGTGAAAACCTTAGGGAAGAATTAAAAATAAAAGAAAAAATAATTCCAGAAAGGAACACTAAACTAAAAGAAACACCACTAAGTAAACATCATATAATACCTGAAGGTTAAAGAAGAAAATTTTTAAAATCAGAGACAAAGAAAGGGAAATGCAGATCAAACTCACAATGAGATCCCATTTTACACCCACGAGGACGGCTAAACTCAGTAACAGAGAGTAGCAAGTGTTGCCATGGATGTATATAGTATTGGGATCTTCATACACTGGTAACAGGAATGGAAAATGCACTCACTTTGAAAATTTTGTGGCGCCTCAAATGCTTAAACACAGAGTTACCATATGACTAAGAAATTCACTTTTACATATATACTCAAGAGAACTGAAAATGTGTCCATACAAAAACTTGCACGTAAAGACTACAATTAACAGTGCTCTATTATATATTTAAAAGTTGCTGAGAATATCTTCAAGGATACATTCCCATCACAAGAAACGAAATCTGTAATTATGTGCAGTGATGGATGTTAACTAGACTTTGGTGATCATTTTGTAAATACAAGTATCAAATCATAATGTTGTATAAATGAAACTGATATAATATTGTGTCAATTATATCTCATTAAAACTTTGGGGGAGGACACAAAATATATGTGTTCTGTATATATGTGTTCATAGGACTGAAGCGACTTGGCAGCAGCAGCAGCAGCAGCATTATTCATAATAGCAAAAAAGTGGAAACAATCTAAACGTCCATCAACTGATGAACAAGTAAACAAAATGTAGTATTATCTAGACAGTGGCGCATCACTCACAATAATAAAGAATGGAGTCCTGGACTGGGGCACAGCAGGTGCATTTGTACAGAGGGCAAGTCCAGACAGAAAGCAGATCATCAGAGTCTATGAGGCTGGGGTGTGACTGCTCATGAGTAAAGTTTCTTTTGGGGTTCTTTTGGGGTGATAAATGTTCTGGAATTAGTGGTGATTGCTGTATGACCTCGAGAATACACTGAATTGTACACTTTAAACAGATGAACTGCATTAGTATATGAGTCACATCTTGAGACAAAAAGGAATCGAGAGTATGCCAAACAATGAAGACAGAGAACCAGAGATGAAAAGAAACCAAAGCAAAAGAACTGAAATGAAAAACAAGTAATTCAAGAAAATTTTCTGGGGAAAAAAAAAAAAAATTGAAATTATGCCTGGAAAGAAAGTATTGCATATTGAGTGCAATGACCCAAGAATGACCAGCACTAAACTTCAGCGAAAAAAAATGAAAACTGGGGTTGTGGCAGGGGTGGGGTGGGGGAGAAAACAATTTAGGCATTTAGGTCTAAACAGCAAATGACTTCAAAGGGAAAGACAATTCAATTATTATTAGTCTTTATTAGTCATAAAGCAAAGCTTTATGACAGAAGAAAATCATATAACATGTGTAAAGTCTCTTGAGAAGATGTAAACCAATATTTCTGATTACTGGGAAAATAAACTACTTTCAAATTACTGTTATCCTAAGTCCTCCCTAGGAACTCACTAAAGAAAAGAGCCTCAGAGGGACAAAATGGACCAGCAGCCTCAAGGCTTATGGGGCACAGGACATAGTTATCTACAGACCCTGGACAAATGTAGCTGAAAGGATAATGTACCCTGGACAATGTAGACAGTAGTAGCATAGCTTCTTTTTAAAATGTGAGAATGGTGGGGGAAAAGGGGAAAGCATATACCAACACTTTAACTGTCTCCTGTGATTGTGCTAGTGATAGAAGTATTAGCTATTCCTCAAGGTAAGAGAAACCCAAGTAAGACGGTAGGCACTGAGAGAGGGGATCAGAGGGCAGACTGACTGAAACCACAATCACAGACAACTAGCCAATCTGATCACATGGACCACAGCCTTGTCGAACTCAGTGAAACTAATCCATGCCCGTGGGGCCACCCAAAATGGATGGGTCATGGTGGAGAGGTCTGACAGAATGTGGTCCACTGGAGAAGGGAATGGCAAACCACTTCAGTATTCTTGCCTTGAGAACCCCATGAACAGTATGAAAGGCAAAAAGATAGAATACTGAAAGATGAACTCCCCAGGTCGGTAGGCGCCCAATATGCTACTGGAGATCAGTGGAGAAATAACTCCAGAAAGAATCAAGGGATGGAGCCAAAGAATTGTGGGCAGGAGGAGAAGGGGATGACGGAGGATGAGTTGGTTGGATGGCATCACCGACTCGATGGACATGGGTTTGGGTGGACTCCAGGAGTTGGTGATGGACAGAGAGGCCTGGCGTGCTGCGGTTCATGATGTAGCAAAGAGTGACACGACTGAGCAACTGAACTGAACTGAACAGACTGTGTATGCAATGTGGGATGAAATAAATGAGGAGCTACGGGATGTTCTAATTTAATCATTCTCTGGGTTCTTAGGAACCAAGATTCTCAGGAGGGAAGAAAGGACACACTGACATAAATAGTAAACGTTAAGTCAAATTCCTGAAATTCTGAATTTGCATTAGAAGAGTCAATTTAATTGGGGTGGGCAGGAACAGCAGATTATATGTATATATGTTTGCATGTGCATTATACATGAGTGTGCATGGGTACACCTCTTCCCTCTAGATCTGTTCATAGGAAAAGCCCAGAAATGGTGACTTGGTCTAGAAGAAAGAACATACAGATTTAACAGAGATGAGACTAAATACAAGCCTTATAGTCTTCAGTTTAAACTGAAAACATCAGTGTGAATTCAAGAGAATCCTACCTTTAAAAAATATAATAAAAAGCATATCGTTTGTGTGTGTGTTTATATATATAAAGAAATAGGACTGTGTGTGTCTATGTACACAGAACACTAGGAACTGTGACTGACACTATGGCCACTTATGTCCATCAGGGAGTGCTCTTACTGTGGTCTTGAAATGCTGTTTCTCACTAAAGAAACCAAGAAACAAAGAGAAATGACTGTCACTGGTTTGCTGGGCTGGGTGATACACCAGACAGGAAGTTACTGAAGACTAGAGGTCACAGCAAAGGGTCCCAGTGGCCAAGGACAGGTGAGTTGAGCTACAGAACCATGTGTTCATCTATAGCTTTCCTGAAGGGCTGTAACACTGAGGCACCAAATGGAAAGCGAAGGGAAGCATTTCTTTATAAAAATATCCCAATAAAGAAAAACAAATGATGGAATGAGAGTCTCTTCATTTTTCAATCTGCAGTACATAAATGGATCAACAGGTTCTAACACATAAAAAACGATAAGCAGACAGGAAAGCACGCGACTCCACTGCAGTCTTGCCACAGGGACAAACCGAAGGACAATGAAGCATCCAGATCCAGCTACGAGTGGGCAAGAAAGGTCAGAGTCACACAAGGAACAGCACCGTGAGTGTGCACTCAGCAAAAGCCAGGATTCTGAAGGTGACATAGCCTGAGTTGTGCTTCAGTTGATAAATGAAGGAAAAAGGGAGGGAGGGAAACCTGGGGATTCAGAGAGACTTAGAAGACATAGCAAACTAAAGAAAACGAATACAATTCATCAAGCGTCTAGGAAGGCACATACGAGTGGTAAAAAACCAGAAAGTGACAAGGGAGAAATAAGTGTAAAACTCCAAGGTCGTGGTTATGTTGTGCAGAGGGAGGCAGGAGGTTAGTGTTGTGACTGGGCCTGTGAGGCTCTTGGAAAGAGCTGGGAAAATGCTACTCATCACATGGGTGATGGCTCCATGGCTATTTGCCTTATATCTCATTTAACTACATTTTGATATAGTTTTTTTTTTATATCTAGGTGTGTGTGGTTTTTTTGGTATCTAGGTTTTATAATGAAAATGAAAGTGCTTAAGCATTATAGGGATACATATTTCCCACTACTAGCTCAGGAAAGGCCCTTGTACCCACCAAGGATGACTGTAATGAAAAACCAGAGGCATTTTATAGGACAAGCTCCAGGCTGGAGAAGTAAGAAAGAAGTTCTCCTCCTTCTCATCTACCCGCTAAGAGACTGAGAGTACCTCTGGCTCAAAAGAGCATTTTGATGAAGGCTGAGGACGGTCAGGGCGGGACAACAGGGGAGCCGGAATGAGCTGAGGACCTCCCCCTTGCTGGATGCTGCACGGCAAACAGGGGCTGCCTGGATCTGTTTTCAGGCAAGAGACTGTTTCTGTACTTGACTTATTTGATGTATTTCATCAAAATACAGAAGCTATCAAGATGCTAAGATCACCTGGCAAAGGCAGAAGTTTTATTTTCTCTTGGCCAACTATTTCCAAATAAGGATTATTAATTAATAAATGAGTCACACAAGTGTACTCCTCTTAATGTTTACAAGGATGCTATGAGAAAAAAATTGTGTACTTTAATTAAAGCCATAATTCAATAAATGAGACAACGTAATACAGTGTTAAGGTTGACTGGTCTTTTTAAAACATCATTCTCAAGGGGAAATGCATCAGAATCCAGGTCCTAAAATGGAGTATCCAAAGCGGAAGAAAGTTCTAGCTCTTTCATGAAGACAGACAGTCTGTGACTTTATTTTCTCATGAGCTGATCCTTTCATGGAAGAACTAGTCAAGATGGTGCAGGAGGAAAAAAAAATGCACTGTTCTAGCACTTACAAAGTCACAACTTCTTTTTAAATCCTAAATGTGATTCACCTAAATGATGGTTTATAATATAGATAGCATTAACAGCTTCTGGATTATTCTCAGCTAAATTCCCAGGTACAGCACGCGAACACGAGCTCACACGCTTTACCCAACACGATGCTAAAACGGTCTGGGTTTGCGGGAAGGTGGGTTTGAGGGAAGGTACATTTGAAAACCACCAGGTGCCACTATTGGGTCAGAAGCCTTCCAGCGCCCCCCTCTCTGGTCAGGGGCCCTGAAACACTGGCCGGGCAGAGCAGGCGCCCAGAACTGAGCTGGCACTAGCACTGCATGGTGCTATTACCTGAATCGCACCCTGGTTTTTATAGCCTCTGCCATAGTACCTTCCACCTCTTCCAAATGTTCGGATCACTGGAGTGGAAATAACGCCTCTTGGACGCCTAAACACATAAAAGAGAACAAAAGCAAACAGACTTGTATCTCTTAAAGATAACATTTAAAATAATATCAAATGGATTTAAAGGTGTCTAGTCTATGCTATAGGAAGCACAGACTTTAATTTCTGGATAATTCTTTAACAATGGTTTACATAATTACATACTGTTGTATATAATGGAATCCTACATAACCAATAAAAATATATTTAATGATATAAAGATGTTACCAGTAAGCTTATAATTAAAGTAACAGGTAAGAGGTTGGTTTTATTTACACAAATACATTTTCATGGTTCAGAACTCACCCTCTTGCTGGTCCTCCAACAGAAACTACCTGCAGGGGGAAAGGCCCACGGCCGCCTCGGCCCCGTCTGCTCCCAGCCCAGTGGCCAACCACGGTGCCAGCTATTTCTAGCTTCCCTCCCTGAGAAGGTATAGGTTGGATTCCTGCACAAAAGTAGATGAAAAAAATCTTGACAATCACAGAAATAGCAAAGAGAAACAAGTAAGCAATTTCTTTTCAAATGTGGTTTCTACTTCATATGAAGCCCTTTCTCTTCCTTTCTAAAGACTTCTTGTTTATTATGTGAACTATCTTTGCAGACAGTTTGATTTTAATGATTTTAAGTTGTCATTAAAAATATATCTGAAAGTAAGACAACTGTGTTGGCTACTGGAAGAAATCACAACTGAAATTAAGTTATGGCTGAAAAATGAGTACAGCTATTAGGAAGAAACAGATCCAATAAAGTACTGGGTATACATGGCACACCTTCCACATTATCAAGATAGAAATCTGCAAATTCAAATGTTTTTCTCTTTGGGTAATTACTTAGACTTTACTACCTTAACAAAACATTACAGAAATTAATCAGTAAAGCTAGCCTGTTAAGTCTCATTGTGTTATTAAATGATAATTTCCCTAGGCAGGGTTACAAATATTCCTTGTATTCACTAACTTCTATTAATTACTGGTAGCCTGAATATTCCAAAGTCTTCTAACTTACCTAAGAAAATGCTTAGACAATTAATTGATACCAAAATTTCTGATAAAAACAAAACAAAACAGAACCTCAAGCATCTTCTTTTTTGGGAGATGGAAAGGATTATAATAAATTCTCCATCATCCGGATGTTAGCCATGATCATTAACAGCTAGGTAGCGCTGTCCAACAAAACCTACAAATAAGTCTTACATTTTCTAGTAGCCACATTAAAAAAGTAAGAACACATAAAGTAAATATTAATAACATATTTTATTTAACCCAATATACCCAAAATAACATGTAATCAATATAAAAAACTACTAATGAGACATTATGCATTCTTTCTATGTTAAGTCTGTAAAATTAGGTGCGCGCTTAGGACACAGCTCAGTTTGGATGAGCCACAGTTCAAGTGCTTGAAGGCCACATGTGGCCAGCGGCTACCATACTGGACAGTGGAGATCTGAATTCCAGACACAATTTGGTAAAAGTTAGGAAGCACGTTCCTACTGTCATTTCAGACTAAACCACTGACAGAGCAGTGTTCACAGTCAGGACTCCTCCCCACCCCCCCAACAGTATTTTATCACAACTGCAGGCCAGCATGAGTTTCCAGGCAAGGGTTGCAAAAAGCTGAAGCTGATTGTAAAGCAGAGAACACACATTACTGCGCATTGTGTGATGCGCAGTAACAGGAGGAAAGCACCCTGGAAAGCCAGGAGAACTAAGGGGAGGCAGGAGCAGGCATGCAAGTACAGCAGAAGAAAAGTGGCTTCCACAGCTACAGAGAGAGGGCAGCGTTCACCCAGAAGAGTATTACTATTACAAAAGATGTCTCTAGTAGCTTCTGTAAGAACCCAAGTAACTCAACTGGAAAAATATTTCTGATCAAGAAAGGCTTGCCTATCCTAAAAGTTCTTCAAAACTGTATTTGAGTAATCCTGTAACACTGACTTGACAGTCAGGTTTAGATTTGCAGTCCCAAAATGTGGCATTTATGACAAAGTTACAAGTCATGGGCTTCAAAGTACAGCAAAATCACGAGATAATATTTCAAAACTCAATGTTCAGACTTTTTCTCACCCTCACAAGCCTAATATGAATGAGAAGAGAAGCAATGGAAATTTAAACCAGACTCTTTTATTAGACTTTTCTTCACTAATATTTCTCTGAAAAAAACTATGAAAAACTCTTTTATGCCAAGAACTGTACAATGCCCTTAGATTCTTCTATACAAGCATGATCCTCTTTAACTAGAGAGGGCTGTTAGAGAACACGAAAGCAAAAAAACGTCCCTGGGAATGAATGGGCAACCTGTCTATCACAGGAGGCAATGATTAGGAGGCAGGTGCACAGAAGGGCTGTGTGTGGACACACTGGTCCCGCTGGAAGACAGAGGTGGGTCAGAGCAAAGCTGCCGCAGAGACCCGGGGGGAGGCAGAGGCTGGCAGATGAGCAGCAGCAAATACCAGAGTGGGGGCCTATCAGAAAGGACTTGGTGCTGGAGTCAGGACAGACAAGGAGGAAGAAGAGCCAGAAGGAGCGGGAAGCTGCTGGTGGAAAAAAGCTCTAGGAGGAGTTGTGGCATAATTACCGCCCTGTGACTTGCTAGTCCTGCTGCTGTCACTGCCTGAGAAGGCTCCACAGTGTCCTGTTGCTGTCGCCACTCGGAAGGCACGGTAAGCGCCTGTCGCTACAGTTTCCCCATAGGGGCTTCCAAAGCCACAGACTCCTGTGGGACCCGGGTGGAGAGAGACGGGAGAAGCCATGAGGAACTGGGTTCAGGGAAAGCCACCAGTGGGCTTTCAGGCAGAGAGACCCCCGTGCCCTTCAGTTGTTCTTACACCATTAGCTGCCAGGGAAGAGCCTCCTGACTCTTCTGTTCACAAGCAACACAGGAAAGTCACCTTGCCTGCTCTTTGAGGAGCCTCTGGAGACCAAACACTATTGCTATGGGCTCTGCCACAGGCTTGGGAGGCAGCCTTAGTGGAGGACAGCTCCGCTGACCCCACAACATGAGAAAATCTTAAACCACAAATGTCAGCAGAGTTTTTGGCTACACTGACCAATTTAAAAATCATATCTCTGCAATAGCTTCTGCTCCCACTCCCTTTCCCATACGTAATCTCTTCCAGGATCAAGTTTATTCCTTTCTAATGTGAAGAGCTGTTGCTGCAAACTTCATAACTAAGGCTGAGAATTATTTACAAGGTCTCAACACAGCAGGATACAGCTCACTGAGAAGGCCTGCATGTTATGTATGTGTGTCTGTCTCCCCACACTAGCAAGTCCGTACCTACAGTGGTGGACACACTCACCTGCAAAGCCCCGCCCTCGGCCCTGGGCCGGGGGGACGGGCCCGAAGTGCCGTGGGTACACAGAGGTGGGGTAGAAAGGCAGCGCCGCTGGCGGTGGGAAGGGGAGTGGGTGGCTCTGCCGGGAGAAGTTCAGCCCTTCCAGGATGCTTTGTCGCATCTTTTCTACCTTGGCAGCTTGCTCGGCCTGGAAGTCAAGGACTGGCATGTGAAAACTTCATTCACAAATTCAATTCAATTGAATTGGAATGAACAGGAAGAAATAAGACATGCTGACCACTATGCTACGCCTACATGTGTGTTAACCACTTAGTCATGTCCTACTCTTTGTGACCTCATGGACTGTAGCCCGCCAGGCTCCTCTGTCTGTGCTTATTTACCCATAAATAACACAGCCACAATCTGCTCAGTGAATGCAATGTTACTGTTGTTGTTGTAGTATAGTCGGTAAGTCCTGTCTGACTCTGTGACCCCATGGACTATGGCCCACCAGGCTCCTCTGTGCGTGGGATTTTCCAGGCAAGAGTAACTGGAGTGGCTTGCCATTTCCTTCTCCAGAGGATCTTCCTGACCCAGAGATCAAACCTGTATCTCCTACATCTCCTGCATTGTCAGGCAGATTCTTTACCACTGAGCTACCAGGGAAGGCCACAGAATGCAAACATGACCACAAAAGCAAAAAAAAAAAAAAGATACTTTATCTCATAATCTTATAAAACAAGAATTTAAATTTCTACCTTCTCAACATATTTTTAGATGAGAACCACTTAGTATTAACTGAAAACAAATTTGGTTCTCAAAATCAATGACTAAGTCCAGACAAGTCATGCTCGCAGCCTTCCTTCCGCTCATGCACCAGGGAGTAGACGATGCCGAGTTCACGTCTTTAAATTTTACTTTCCTAACCAATTCAATTTTAGGTCAAACATTCACTTTACAGAAAAGGAACTGAGGCAAAGAGTAGTAGATGCTTCTTAAGAGATGCCTGGAGCTCTCTAATAGAGAAAGGACAATAGACCAATTGACCTGTCCATGGGGCTACCAGTGAGGTAGCCTGCACAAATGTGAGCAATACAACTTGTGTGTGTCAAATTATACTGCAAAAAAACACTGAGTGTCTTTTGTTGATAAATACATAAATATGTATGTGCTAAGTCGCTATACCAGCAACAAATCTTTAATCAGAGAACCTGAAAATCTGCTTACTCTGTAAATTTGTCTTTAAACTGAGCTGAACTTAAGCAGCATGTGGAAGAATACATGTTTTGTAGTCTAAGGTTAAAAAGCAAAAAGCTTGCAGCATATGTGAACTTCTTTTATATACAAAGGGACAAGATAACCCGATGACCTACTTCACTTTATTTTTAAATTAGAACTGTAACAAGTACAGTCAATCCTGACTATTCATGAGTTCCACATCTGTAAACTCAGCCACTTGCTAAAATTTATTTATAAACTCAAAATCAGTACTCCTAGCATTTTCACAGTCATCTGAAGACATTCACTGAGTGGAATAAAGCTTGAGTTGCCACCTAAGGTTAAAGAAAGCACAGCACTTCCTTCATGCTTCAGTCTTTATACTGTAAACATGTGTCCAGTCACCATCTCCTTAGTGCCACAATTTTGTGTTTTTGTGAATGATTTTGCTGTTAGAATAGCACAGTGCTGAGTATTGGCTAGTGTTCCCAAGTGCCAGGCTGTGATGTGCCGTACAGACAAAATGCGTGTGTTAGTTAAATGAGCTTTGTTGAAGCTGAGTTATAACGTTGCCAGTCATAAGTTCAATGTGAGTGAGTTAACAATGTATATGCATTAAGAAGTATTTAAACAGAAATATACATAAGACAAGGTTATTGTCTTATTGACTGACTGATGAAGACGATGCAACAGAAGGCTTGCAGGACCCTAACCCTGTATTTTCCCTAAGTGCAAAAATTCAGTATTTGCTAATTCAGTGTTCAAGGTGAATTCATACAGTACAATTACTGTGAATAATGAGAACCAAGTGTATGTTCTGGGCTCAGCTCATATGGGCACTGAATTGACATTTAGTTACACACTGGGCTGGCTCAATCTAAATTAAATTCTTGTTGCATGGGCTCATTACAAATTCAGTAGGAAAGACAACAGATTAGCTAGTGAACATTATTTCGTTCTGGTTAGAAGGGGCCACCCCCTCCTCCCTGCCCCACCCAGCCTGCTTTCCTGCAACTGACCTGACCATCACAGAGGTCGATGAGTGGGGTCTTTTCCCGGCTTGCTTTGAGGAGTTTGGACTGGAAGAGCTTCCCATCAAAATACATCCAAGGACAGCAGTGTTCCCAGGGTACTGGCTGGCCACATGCGTCGTTTGCAAACAGGGCCATGTCCACGCCACTCATGAAGAGAGCTGACAGCTGAATGCCTCGGGGGTCGAGGTTCTCAATCTTTAAATGGAAAAGAATTATTTCTATGGAGTAAGAGTACTACAGCATCCAACTCTTGCAATGTCTGACTATAACTCTCCATGGGTCATAAGGACACCCCTCAACCAAATGCCCCTAAGTAGCTCTATCACTATCTTACAGTGACTTAACACTGACCTGTCTGAACAGAAAGACTTTTTATGTTATTTAACAAATTTAAGTTTAAGAGGCTGTTTTATAAACATACTGAAATATTTCAATTTGAAATTTGTAAAGAGTTATACAAGTGTAAATCAATACTGTGTTTAAGGTGGACACATGACAAAGTAACAAATCATTAATGGTCTCCTTAGCAGTTAAGAAGCCCACAATTCATTTATGAAATAAAATTTTATACTGCAGATTCTAAACACTGGTAATATATTAACAGAAATGTGGTAAAAAGGAATATTCTATTAAGATTCTGCATTTTTAAAGTAGTTATCTTAAAAAAATTATTTGGAAAGAAATTACTTGGTATAATTTCATTCTAAAGCTTATATTTTATGTCTATTTTATATGTTAATGTTTTAGATAGCAACTTATTAATGAGACTGTCAAAATGTTTTAGGAGAAATGGATAGCTTATAAATGAAAGAACACAACAGCAAAAACACTGTATCTGAACCATGCAGACTATCAGAGTCTAGAGACTTGCATTTCTGGGTTCTTTTCCCTCAAGTCATTGGTGCTGTGAGCCTTCCTTTGTACACATAGCCCTTTCTTCTAGCATCTAATGCACAGGACAAGAACCACTGACAAATACAGTCAACTCTTGATTATCTGTGAAGGACCTAGTTTGTGGATTATCCAGGACTGAGTTTTAACTGTCCTGATGTCTGTCTTCCCACCATGCATGTTTATTTTCTAAGGTTATGGTATCTTGCGAATGCAGTCTTTATGCGTACCAAACTAAGCAATGCCTAACTGTGGCAGGTAAACGAGCTTTTCATTAAAGAGAAAAAAGATGACTCCGGTGCCAAACACTAATGAACTTAGGATTATCTGATGTTTTGTGCTGTCGTTGTCAACATTCCCCATTATCAGCTAACACCATATTTTTCAACTTAAAAAAAACCCAAAACAACACAAAAAACAAAACTTGAAGTCAATGCAGTGAAGAACTTCCTGAACCTGAAGAAGTCTGTCCCTCCCAGCCCACGCCTGCTGGCTTCTGCTTGTCCAATGTAGTGCTGGAAAGAGTAACTAATAAGCATATTCAGTTGAGGGCATGTGGGTTCGGGATGATAGATGAATTTTTACATTTATGAGCAGAAAGCGGGGCGGGCACAAAATGGAAATAAAAAAAGTCACCTAACTTACTTAGATCCCTACTGATCCTGCCTCTCTCTGCACTGCAGAAAGGAAGTGGAAATCCCTTTCTTCTGAGTCTCGAGGCAGAGAAAGAGTTTCTCCTTCCTAAACACTGACGCTGTGGGAAAGTGTCACAGCAGCGATGCCAGCCTGAGCTTGGGGGCTACCCGTGCAGCACCCATCTCCTGGCCTCTCTGCAGGGATGATGGCAACCAGGCCTCTAGCCACTCTCTTGCTGCCAGTCCACAGTCTTCTAGGCCGGGAAGGGAGGGCCTGGTCAAGGCGGAGGGGAAGGCAACGGTGATGCTGATGCTGCTCTGAAGAAAACAAAGTGGCAGCAGCGTCCTTCGGGGAAATTCGATGCTACCGTCATTTCTTAGTGACTGGTGGCGCGGGCCATATCTACCCTCAGGCCTCACTTAACTAACAGGGCTCAAACCCACTTTGGCAGATGCCCATCTGAGTGCTGAGGCTAAGAAATAAGAGCCAGAACACAGAGGCACCTCAGTTAAAACAAGTAACTTCCCAGTGAGCTGATGGGAGGAATGGCTAAGTCTACCTTATCCACACACATATATATTTATTTTAAATGACTTTATCATTACTTAATGAACTATGTTTTTATGGGTTTAAGAAATGATTTTCAAGTCAATTAGTTTTAGAAATAGCAGCTATTAATTTAATAAAGGAAAGTTCTTAGAAACTGTCTAAATAAAGTGAATAAAATCTCAATTACTCTATGATTTCACTTGATTCAAAAAAATTTTAGTTATTTTACATGGTACTTTATACTTCATTCCCTAAATGTTAATTGTACATATAACACTATCTAATATTTATGGGGCACTTACTAAATATGTATCTGATACCGCACTAAGTATTTTTTCATATATTATTTCATTAACATCTCAACAACTGTATGTGTGATACTGCTGTTAGAACTCCATTTCATGGATGGAGAAACTGAGTCACAGAGAGCTCAAGGTCACAAAATTGATAACTGGTAGCACCAGAATCTGAACTCTTGATCATAGAAATGGCTGTAATATTCACATTTTAACCTCATTCTCTTATACCACAGAAGATAAAATATTCACCATTATTCAAAGTTCCTTAACTAGAAAAATAGTGACAAGATTTTGTAATCTTATAGGAAACACAAATATGGAACGTATCTCCAGCCAATTAGTTGAAGAACCAAATTCCAGTGAGGTTTACTTTGTCCAACTTCTAATTACTGGGCAACAGACTCTTACTTTGATTTGGCATATTTACCTATATGCACAACAATTCTTACAGGTATCACAGACATGCTGCACGTCCCTAATACTGTCTTTAAAGCTCTTCATTTTCCATCTTTTAATGCTGCACTTGGCATGTGAAACTGTTAAAAGAATTTAAGGCAATTATAGGGATGTCAAGAGCAAGGGAGAAAGAAACTGGATAAATATTAAAACTGTACAAAGATCTTTCTCTTCATCCTTTACCCGCCCTCCTTCAAATACAGCATCAGTGCTGACTTTACCTTAGTCTTTATGTTTGTGCTGGTAACCTAGGAGAGGTGCCAAAAAATAAAAAATAACAGGGAAAAAGTGAGGGCTGTTAATCACTGAGCCACGCAGAACACTCATCAATTGTTCAGGGTTGTGGCGGGAGGACAGAGAATGGACAAGATGAAACTCTTGCAAATTCATTTAAACCAATGGTTTCAACATCTTTTCCCAAACCTCCCATCAGAATAGCCATCAAGAGGGCAAACTGTCAAAATTAGGTCTTTCCCTTCTGTTCTCCTCTTTATTCTCAAAGCACATGATGGGCAAAAATGGGAGAAGAAAAACAGGATCTGGGCAATCCACAAACTGGATAATGGCCTCTAAAACAACAACAAAAATCAAGAGTTGACTATATCCTAAGCAGGAAAACGGTGTTTTATAGAAAAGCACTGTCACTGCTTTTGAAATATCAAAACAACTTTAACGGTTAAGTGAAAAAGCCATTTTGAAATTTACTTTTCTATCACTGAATTTTGGGACTCTCAGTCTCTGCATAGGGATTTTTGTTCATTTAAATAATGATTAGTTCTCAATCTGATAACTGAGAGGATCACTGATCTTAAAAAACAAAACACCCCAACTATTTCTCCCCCCAATGAACACTGTTATTTTCCCTTCCAGCTCTCTCAGGATTTATGGTGCTCGTGAATGAAGCACTAATGATGCAGGCTGTCCTTGGTGAAAGGAGCACAGACCTCCAGACCAGCAAGACCCAAAGGGACAGTGGTGGGCTTGAAGTAACTGCACATAAAATGGGTCTTTCTAAACACAGCTCTAGAAATGCCTGGCTTTAGATGAAGAATCAGGAGAAAATCATGAAAGCACTAAGACCTCAAAAGAACCAAAATGAAAGCTTAGAGTGTGACTATCTTTCAAAAGTTATATCCTATGTGTTGATCCAAAAATGAAAAGGATATGGGAGAAGATGAACTTTGAGTAAAAGCAAGTTGATGGTGAATAAGGCTTGGTGGGCATACCTGATACCTGGCGGTCTGATTTTCAGAACTGGGATGTCAATACTGATGTAATAATCTAAATAAGAGAAACAGGAAGTAGAGGTAGAGGGATGGCACCACACTCTAGTCAAAGTATTTACCACACCCCTGAGCACAGTCTGCTGATGAAGACGGTGGTGATGGCACCACTCTAGGACACAGGACGAGGGGCCTGCACTTAGTGCCAGCCTCTCAGGGGACACCCGGCCAAATATTCTACAACGAAAACTTAAACTCAGAACCATTAAAAAAATTTCTCTCTAAACTACAAAGTAAAGAATATAATTTGAGGTAGACTCGCCTAAGTTTGGTTGTCTTTAGTTTAGCTTGTTTCAAAGTCATCAGAAGCCTAAGGTGATCACAAATGACATGGGGTCCACACGGTTGAGGGCCAACACTGGATTACTGAATTTAACTCAATAATTTAGGGGCAACCACAGATTTATTGAGCCCCAACAGTAGAATACTGAAAACCCATCAAATGAGCCTAAAATTCTTCTGCAGGGTAAGAACGCCTTCATAAAGAATGGTAAAAAGATCTAAAAGTGAAGGCAATTTTGTCAAAAGAGATTACTTGATTACAAATCAAATTTTGTAAAAAAACAAACAAAAAACACAAACCACAACAAAAAAAAATCAAACCAATGGCAAAGAAAAAACCAAAACCCTGTACATTAAAAAGAAAAGGCAGATCCACTAATTTAGCTAACTCTGAAGTCTTGAACTTTCTAAAATTTAGTGTAGAAATTAGAAAGCAAGTACAGCCATGTGGACATAGTGACTAATAAAAGTGCACTGAAAAGATAAGCACACCAAAAAACCAGGTGACAAAATGGACAAAATTAATACTGTCAAAACAATCAAAGGAAAAAAAAAAAGAATACTAGAAGGGAAAATTAAAAGGAATACGATGTTAAATGCTGACTAGAAGGGCACAGGAATGATGACATAATATTGTTCTTCAAGTGGTTTTTTAAAAGGGATTTATAATACCAGGAGGGCAAAGACTATTTTTTTTTTTTTTTTTTAGAGAAAACGAATGTTGTATTTAGGAATAATAGAACGAAATAAGAAAAAGACTCCTGGCCAGATGTTAGTAAACTCTTAGGACCAAGCCCTCCCAGGGTTTGGGATCCCCACCTGAAATAAAAGGCAAGTTTACTTCCTGATGTGAAAAACAAGAATAAATACCCACTGGTAAACAAGGGAAAAATCTTTATCACACAAAAGTAGACTTGACTGTTTCTATAACCCTTTTGCCCTGAGGCTCTTAAGTTCACGTCATTAGTATTACTAGTTTAGTGCACTGAGTGACTGCTTGGTGAGCCATGGCTCCAAAATAAGACCTCCCAAAACAAAGAATGAGGTTTGTAGATTACCTTGAGCTCCTGCAGCTGATCAGGCTCATAGAGTTTGGGGGACAGCGCCTGAGCCAGGAAGGCATCCAGCTCCTGGCGACGCAGTATCCGTGCTCCAGGCCACTGCACCATATACCTACAGGGGGTGGACAGAGAGGGTCTGGTGTCAGGATGGAGCAGTCACCAGTCACACGCACAACCTGGTGGTCGGCTTCTAGGGAGAGTCAGGATGACACAAACCAAGGAGGCCTCTACGGACTTCTTAGCCAGCTTCTCTAGTTTCACTGGATGATGCCAGTTACAAATGGAAACCTAATCATTAGCTGGGCTGATCAGAATGTTTGATTCTGCAATAATTAACAATAGCATACTAAATAAGAACACACTGCAAACCAGCTGGTAATTTTTTTTTTAGTATATAACTTATATATTTTTCTGAGGGGTTTAAACTCTGAAAATATATGTTAAGCACCAATTTATATGATTTATCTATTTTAATTCAATACACAGTACCTGGGAGGTAGGTCCTAAGTCCAAATAAGCAAGATTTACCTCCTGATAAAGAGTTAAGTCTTGTGTAAACTGTCTGCACGGAAGGGGCTCTGGTGGTGGCAGGTGAATGCCCTGCAGTGGAATAGGAAGTGACAGCAGGGGCAATAAAGCTTCAGGCTTCAGAACCGGCACCTGAAGAGCTAGTGCCAGCCATCCCTGGGGTCATGCAGGCGTACTGGGGCCACCCTGGTGTGAGCACCTAAAGGGAAATCAATTTCTAAATCTCCAAACTTCCATTTGTACTATCTGCCTGAGAACTGGCAGGTGTCCATAGTCCCTCTTCTCTACTGATCACTTCCCTTTACTCATCTTGCCGCTCAGCACTGGCCCAGTGACAACCTCCAAAGCACTAGGTAAAGGCACAACCCCAAACAGTATCTGGGTGTGAGAGCGAGGGGCTAGCCAGTAAGAACTTCATCATAAGCCTCACTGCATATCCAATGGTTCCTAAGTCTGTATTCAGCAAACTTGAAGGATGACCTAGTCAAATTGCCAGCTGATACCTCCAAATAACTCCTGGTCATCCCTATGTGATCTCTGGAAAATAGCTTAAGAGGAGTCTGGAGAACTGTGACATACCTAACAAAGCTCTTTTCCAGTACTGTCTGCTGAGAAAGGTTTCTCAGCGCTTAAAATTTAAGTTGACAAAATTAGAATCAGAGTTAGTGCAGAGCCTTCTCTCATTTCGGTAATAATTAATATTCATCCACAGGAATGTAAACATAAAAGGGGAAGGAGGAAGTTCTATCCAAATGATTAAGAGGGGTATTTTCAATAAAAATCCCAATAGAAAAATGAAAGTGCTCACTGGTGCCAGGTGCTAGTATTTGCACACAACCGATTCCTTAAGTGGTCACAGCCACTCTGAGGCAGGAACCATTACTGTCCCATTATAGAGATGGTGAAGTGGAGGCACAGAGCTTATGTACTTCACGGTCAAATTATGCAGTAGAAGCAAAAAGGAAGGTAAACAAACAAGGTAAACAAGGTGGGTGTTAAATCTCTATGGTATTTAGATTTGATCAGATATACTTAAAAGAGTGATGTAGAAGTTTTACTTTATTAAACTGCCAACACTTACAAAGATAAAAATAATACCCTATGTAACTGGTTGAGTGCCAAACATCTTAAACAAAAGTCTTACTGAGTTTTAACCACAATTTGATGCAAGAAACAGCAAATCTGAACAAAGTTTCCCTACTTTTCTCTGAAAAAAATTATTGTGGAAAGATTGTGCTCAATATAAAATGTTCCTTGCCTAAGTATCCATATTTTGCATCCCTTTTATTTTTATTTTTTAAAAACTGTGGTAAAATACACATAATATCTGAGCAGCTAACACTTCAAAATACACATAACAAAAAATCTAGCATTTTAATCACTTTTAGATTGACAGTGCAACGGCATTAGGTATAATCACTGTATTCCAACAGACATCCCCCACCATCCATCACTACAACTCTTTTCATCCCGCAAACACTAATTCCCCTCTTCATCCCCTAGCCCTAAGGCTAGATGTTTCTTTAAATATGACGATTCGGGGAAAGACTGTGTCGTGGACAGGGCGTTTTTCTCAAGTTCCTTCCTGGTTTTCCTGGCAGCAAAGACTCTCGGCACCCAGTTTAGCTGCAACAGAAAGTCTTTGGGGTTAGTGGTGGTTTAGTCGCTAAGCTGTGTCCGACTCTTTGCGACCCCATGCACTGTAGCCCGCCAGGCTCCTCTGTCCATGGGATTTCCCAGGCAAGAATATTGGATGGAGTGGGTGTCCATTTCCTTCCTCACAGGATCTCCCGACCCAGGAGATCAAACCTGGGTCTCCTGCATGGCAGTCAGATTCTTTACCAACTTAGCTACGAGAGAATCCCAATACCTACCATTTCCTCCATCTGACTTTCTATTTACATTTTAACAAAGTTAACCTTTATCTCTTTTTCAATTCAAGTCCTCAGAAGGAACTTCTGTATATAGAAAGAGCATGATGTGCGTTCCTAAAGATATGCATATATACAGACAAACAGCTTAAAGACCACAAAAATGGACGATACCACCGGCACTGCAGTAAACAAAAGCTGACCCTTCGATCTCCTGTGTCCACACTATCCTTATCTGTGCATGACAGTGTTTTCAATCCCTTTATGTTTCTCAGTTTTCTCCAGACACTTTTTCCCATGTCTTCCTCCTGGGCCAGGCTTTACGTTTTCTACCACTGGAGTCTGAGGGTATCTGAGTTCTCCGCTAGTCACCTCTCCTCACACTGCCCTTCAGAAGCACGGAAGCTGGACTAGAAGAGGTCTCCAAGTCACTTGGTGGACAGAACCAACGTGGTCTGCCTCCGACTGGCACAGCTGGGCAGCTGAACCCTGGCTATGTTCCTGGCTATGTTGCAACAACCTGCACTTGTTTGGGGGGCTCAAACCCTCTATCTAATTTATTCCCTCTATCTAATTTATTAAGTTCCTCCAGAAAGTAACTCAGTTTGTCTTCTCAGAAGCTCTCTTGGATAAGGACGTCATCGGTCTGGTCTCAGCTGTCCCCCAGGAAGGCTGCTTTCTGTTTCGTTCTGGATACATACTTGACCCTCACACTGAACCTCTGCTCAGATGCTAGTCCCTCCTTGGTGTCACTACAAGGATTCTAGAGATTTGGCTGTCATTCTTCCCCTTTCTGATTGCTCTATTCATTCATTCATTTATTTATGGCTATGCTGGGTCTTCCCTGCTGCGCACTGGCTCTCTCTAGTTGTGGCTCGCCAGCTTCTCACTGTGTCAGCTTCTCTCCTTGCGGAGTACTGGCTCCAGGGCGCGTAGGCTTCACAAGTTGTGGCACACAGTATCTGCTGTGAATGGGATTAGTTGCCCCAAGGCACGTGGGATCTTCCCAGACCAGGGATGGAATCTGTGTCCCTTGCACTGGCAGGGAATTCTTAACCACTGGATCACCAGTGAAGTCCTGACTGCTCTTGCAATGTCACATTTGGAACATATGTAACATATAGGTACTGACATCACTAGTGAAAGCATAGAGAAGATCACCACCTCCTGCCCCAAAGGCAGAAGTTGAACCTCATCACGAAAGAACATCAGCAAATCTTGACTGAGAAAAAGTCTACCCAGAGATTGACAAATTGCACCCAGGGGCTGGCTGGCTGTTTTTAAACACAATTTCCTAGAGCAGCCACACCCATTAGCTCACATGTTGTCTAAAAGACATAATCTCCAGATCCCTGATCTATAAAACACACCAGTGTTTACTCTTCAGAAACATCTCTGCATCAACCCAAAGAAACCTGAGAAATCTGGAGGAGACAAGGCACCTGAATGCAAGAACAAGGCAAGATTTTGTTGCTAATAAAGGATGTTACTGAGATAAAAAGAAAAATCTGAGTATCTGTAGATGAGATGTATCAGTATTTTTCTGATTTTGAGGATGTCTTTAAAAAAAAAAGAAAAGAAAGAAACAAAGAGCTTAGGGATAAGGGTGGTGTCATACTCACAGCTTCCATTCAAGGGATTCAGGACAAACAGCCAGGAGAAGAGAAAGCCACTGCAGTAAAAATTTAATATGTTGGGAAACTGGGTGAAAAATAGCCACCAAATCTTTGTACTAATTTTGCAATTTCAAGTTTAAAATTATGTTAAAGAAAAAAAAAGATTAAGGAAGGGAAGAGCCTTTGGGATGACAGCCTGGCCTTGTGGCTGCTGACATTTGCCCAGCTCAGCCATCAAGGCCAAGGGTCACGCTGTGTGGCCTCCAACAGGGCCTTACCATCTCGGGGACACAGAAGCTGCCCTTTGGTGCCTCTCCCCCAACCTCAGCAGACTGCTGTCACACAGCTGCAATTTCTCCAGAGAAAGACCACTGGGCCCATTGGCCCTAGACTATAGCCTGTCCTTGGCAAGCCCTTGGAGAGACACACCAACCCTCTTACTCATCTGCACCTGCCCCTGCCCCCACCCCCATGCCCTTCATCGCACATTCTTAGCAGGCCATACCCATCAATCAAACAGGCCGTACAGGGTATACTCCTTTACCTACTTGTCCCTGTGGCCCAAAACACTCACGAAGGTAGAACAAATTCTCTTCACAGAGATGGACCAACCCATTTACTGATGTCCTGACCCCAAATCCTGAGACTTGTGCCACAAGCCACTCTCTCTCATCTCTTCCCAACCAGGCCCTCCTCCTCAGGATCTGAAACTCTGTGAGTCTTACCAAGTGGGAAACTCCACGGCTTCAAGCCCACGCTGCACACAACAGTCTCTGCACAACCAAGCATGTCTTCTGGCTTCTACCCAAGTAGCAAGTATGAGGGAACCTGTGCTGTACTCATGGTACTCATGTACTCTTGACACCACAGAGATGAGCATGGGAGGAGGCTCAATCAAACTCAAGATTACTAGTTGCATTTGTTAACCTTTTCAAGTTCTAAAATGAGTATGATTTTTATAAACAACCACAAAACAAACAAATAAATGGGAGCCAGGACAATCCTGAAATCATGACTTTCCAAAGGCCATCTGAACAGTGCCTAAAAGAGGCACAGCTATTTCTGGAGTAATGGCCAAGGAAGTCATGAGGACTGAGCCAAAGACTGGGGTCTGATCACTGTCCAGTCTGCACTTGCTAGGTATCCCAGTACCCCATGAGGTCCAGTGAATGAACAGACAAGACGTGAAGGCACCACAATCCCAAGCATCATGAAACACTATGAGCACCGTGCAAGCATCAACAGAGGCTGTCCCCCAGTAACATATGGGTGCTTCTGGCCAAGGGGCAACCGAACAAGCCTCAAGTGCCACACACATCGTTCTTACTCAGGGCCCAATGGGACCTTCAAGTCAGGCATACAGTAGACAGTTAGCTGTCTACCCAACACATGAAATGCCACACATGATTTTAAACTTGGAAGAGAGAAACACAAAGTAACCAAATTCACTACTGCTATTTAATCTTCCAGTAACCCAAAGTCTTAATGTTTTGGCTAATATAAAATGAATTCCATAGAGGAAATCAGAAGATTCTAAAACCAAAATGAAAAAATTAGTCTCTCCCACTAGGCTAATCCTCAATGGAGATAAAGATAAGAAACTGATATACCACGCTATACTGTTGTTGTTGTTCAGTTGTTAAGCCATGTCTGACTTTTTTGCAACCCCACAGACCATATCCTGCCAAGGCGCCTCTGTCCAGGGAACTTTCCAGGCAAAAATACTGGTCTGGATTGAGATTTCCTACTCCAAGGGGTCCTCCTGACCCACGGACTGAACCTGCATTGTGGCTCCTGCACTGGCAGGGATTCTTTACCCCTGGCACCACCTGGGAAGCTCAACAGCATTGCTTTTGCACTGGCCGGGAGCTGAACCCGGGCCTCCCGTGCAGCAGAATTCTACCACTGAACTACTCCAAACACCAACAGTCTCCACACAGGCGTTTGTGGCCCACTGACTGATAAGAGTCTGGAAAAACACAGTGCACATATCTGGGTTTTTAACCTTCTCTTCAAGGCAGGAGTCAGCCCCTTAGAGACAGCAGGTTCCAGGGCAGGGCAGACACAGGACAAACCTGGGCATCCTGTGGTGCTAGAAAGCAAGGACATGCTGGAGGGTCAGGGGGGACAAAGGACATAGAAGCCACTTAACAAGCTCCCAAGGCCTGAGCTGGAACAAACTGAACAACCAAATAACAAGGCTGTATCAGGTTATAACCCTAGAAAGAGAGATAACCACAAGTCCATACTGATCTACATATGATTAAATAAATGAAGGAGGAAGAAGAGACACATTTTACCAAAGAAAAATTACTAATATATAAACATATAATACAGTCCCCCAATAGTCATCAAAAGCTTTAACATTTAAAGGATAAACTATGTTTAAAATCATTATGATATCTACATAAAATATAGGTTCATCAAATGTTACCTATTCTATAAACACACTATATAGCATCAACTCAAACTCATGTTGTATTTACATGACCTATATTTCTATAATATAGAAAATATTAGATGGGAACAAATTCAACTGACAACCTGATTCATCTGGAATAACCCCAGGTGAATCTGGGGTACTGAACTGTAACTTCATACAGTGCACTTCTTTGAGAGGCATTTGTACAAGCCCCTGCTGGAGAACGTGCAGTGGCTGAAGAGGCGGCCAGTGGCACCTACCGTAGGACGCAGCACAGCACCGTGAGATGAGTGGGCACACTGGCTGGGTTGAGCATGGCTGGTGTGTCTGACCTCATGCAGGCCAGGAAGGCCCTCATTCTGCGGTTCTTGTCCTCCACCGCCTTCCCCAGCCACAGCCTCTTCAGATTGGGGCAGGTCCATTCCCTGAAGGCAAGAGCTTCCACCAATTCCGGGGTTTGCGGCGATTTCCCTTTGTAAGCTGCCCACTCTTTAATGATCACTGGTGAAACTACAGAAAGGAAAATGAGAGAACCATTTATGCCCTATCTTAGCTACTTTAAGCCTAATTACAGTATGTTACACTTCTTGTGTAACAATGCATTCTCTCATTAGTAAGCCATCAGTCATCAATCCTCAACTCTAAAATATTTTGTTTTCTACTCTATGCACTTCAGAGACTCATTCAGAATTTCAGTCAGACCATCAATAAATTTCTTCTCAAAGATTCCCCATAAAACTAGTATGTATAAATCAAGGATGTTAGACAAAATTTGCTTTAATATTATAAATTCATTAATAGTTTTAGTAATAACAATGGGTACAACTTACACATATTTTGCGATCATCACAGAAATCAAGGAAAATCCAATTTAGATAGCTGATCTTTTTCTCCATGTTTTTACTAATTAGATCTGAGAAATAACTTGCACTTGGCAGCCACTTTACTTAAGCATCTCCTACTATATAACAAGTATAACTGTTAAACTCCATAAATAACCTTTTATCCACAGTAGTTTTACCACTATTAGCAGGAATTAACTCTGGAAACAGAAACATGCATATTTCCCCACAAAATTCCCAAATAATTTAAGGGAAAAACGGTGATGGGGAAAGGAGAGCAATAGAGATAAAGCACACTGCACAGAAGTATGTTAAAACTTCTCCCCAAAGTGGATTGATAGAAACAGTCAGATGGTAAAACGTGGGCGTGCATTTTGTAACAAATAGCTTACTCTGGTCAATAAACATGAGAGCTGAAGCAGGGCCACATGGAGACCCCATCCTCCCCTCACATGGCTGACAGCAGGTACAGAAGCCAGGATGGTGCTGATTCTAATGCAATCTTGGATACGTCAATTCTATCCAAATAACCATACCCCCTTCCTGGGCTCATTTTCCTTAAAGTAACACCTGAGGCAAACTGAAGACTATGAAGAAGCCAAATCCCGACAAAATTAAATGATTAACTGGCTCATCTCCAGCTCCACACCAAGTCTAGACAATCATCTCTTTCAAGGTCATGAAGAATTTTAGGAGTTAGATACGTGGATAGGCACGATTGTTAGCAACAGGAAAAGCAAGCTTTGCACAATCAACCCCAGTCAAGTCAGATGGTAGTGTGCTGCAGAGGAGCGCCATGACCAGCCATTCTGCAGGGACCCCAACTCCCAGAAGCAGGCTGCTTGAGCAGGGGTGCAAAATCAAGACAGTTTCTGAAAATTCTTTTACAAAAATGTAACTGTTTTGTCATTGAGGGAATCCCTTTAATTCACATTTGAATATCTTAGTGTTTAAATGTTTAAAAAAAATTCTAAACTTAAAAGGTTTAAAGTCCATCAAGTCAAAACAGAAAGACACATGTATATATAAATACACGCATCTTTAAATGTATCTATTTTAGGTACCAGCCACACACTCATATGGTCCCTGCTGTCCAGCAGACCCTGTCCTTGGACTCACAATCTAAGCCGCCCACCCCATTCCTGCTGAACTCCAGTGCACATAGCTCCACAGATTGCCACCTGTGTGCAGAGGGCAGGCGCCACCACCACAGTGGCCTCCTAGGGGCAGCACACCCCACCTCCCTTTGTTCCAACTACATTCACAGAGGCTGGCACACTGTCAGCCCCAAGAAAACAAGTGAAAGGAGGTAACAAGATAAGCCATTAACCAGTACACTGTGTTTCCATTAAGTCAGTCCACAAAGTTTATTTTCATGCCCCCCCCCCACAGTAAAAATGAATAAATCTATTTCTCCCATGTAGCATCTTCATTTTGGTGACAAAGATTTATTTAATGGGACTAATTATATTTTATCTTTGGTTTTTAATCTGGGTTAATAACCTAGTTATCTAAGGTCTCTCATGTTCTTTCCCCAAAATAGACACACACACACATGTGTGTGTGCAAACAAAGCTTAAGCTTACTGTATCTTAAAAAACTCAGTTTATAATGCCAGGGTCTCCTTTGAGTTTTCTCAACAGAAGCATTCTTATTAAAACTATCTTCATCTAGTTATATCTTTCCCCTTTGTCATCTCTGCTCTTGCTTCTCTTTAATAATTTTTAGCAATTGTTTTATTATATTGTTTTCATTCTAGAAATAAATTTTTGGTTGAGGATTTTCATTCTCAAGGTCAAAAGGCTTAGACCTGTATATGCTTTATGCTTCAAACCCTACACTAAAGTTAAGTGGAGGTCAGAGATGCCAACAGTCCCTTCACAAGTTCTCCTGAGTGTTCCCTGAAGCTGCCTTAGACAGCTGTTTACACTAGTTGGGGCTCCGGGTGTGCCTGAATTTACCTGGCCTGATGCTGTGTGCTCAGATCCTATTCAGCCTGCAAAGGCTGCAGATGAGCACACACCTGTGCCTGAGAACTGCCACCTCACGCTCACCTGACCATCCCTCCCACGTCCTGGTAAAAGGACTTCCCCAGTACAGGCAGGCGACACTGGAGCTGCAAAGAAGTATTAGATATAATAGCTTCCTCTTATATTCTAAGCATTTTTGTTGCTATCTGCACTATTCATGACTAGAATGTTCAAGTCTAATTTGGGAAATACATGTTCTCAGAGAAAATAAATGTGCAGTAACAAAAAAGCTTTGTTCCGAAAGCAAAGATGCCCTGATTTGCTTTATTTTTCACATGTATCTGTTTTTAAACTGAATACTTGGAGATCTTTTGTGTACACCACCACTTAAGCGCTGTGGAATCTTTGGCCAATCGCCCAACAGATATTTATTGAGCACCTACTATGTAGTGGGTGGGGCAGGAAAGGCATCCAGGGCTCAGACGTCAACCACCATGTGTCTGTGTGAAAATAAGGGTCTTCCTAAATTCTGAGGCCTGGGTCCCTCACTTACCTTGCCCCAGCCCAGCCCTAGAACCAGGCATTGAAACAAGGGGGGCCAACAACTCACTCTGTAGCACAGTCCAGTTGAAATGCAAAGACACCCTGCACCTCTGTTATGTGCTTACAACTATGTGAGGTCAACTTATATTTATAGGCTTGTAACATTAGATTAATTAAAGGTCAGTGTTTTATAAATTAATGAATTCCAAGGGACATCCCATTTTCAGGTAGACACACAACAGCAGCCTCTGTGTTATAAGTTCATCCAACGGGGTGGCTGATGCACACAGGGTACCTTCTCTCCCTCTGGCTCTGCGATTCTTCCCAAGTTGCTGCTGCCCACTGTTTTACTCCCTGAGCTCTCCTGAAGCTCACAGGAATAAGCTGATGCAAAGCAGCCAGCTAATAGCAAGTAATCTGGGCTCTTATCATTTTTGCAAAAAAAAAAAAACAAAACTAGTTATACAGGGATTATCCAAGTGGTATGGAACAGCTGGATTATGGAAACACGCTGCGTGCAGACAAGAGTACTGGGGTATAAAACCTTCTCTGTGAAGGCACCATTTTAGAAAGACATGTTCGTGCCTCCTTGTTAAAACAAGAATAAGAGAATCCCAGAGGTCAGCTAATCTAGCTACTGTCCATGAATAAATCTTCTGTGTATCACCATCAATAAAAATTTATCCTGTCTTTTCTACTGACAGGAAAAACTCATGATTTCAAGTGGACTACTTTGAAAAATCTGAACATCAGGTTGTCTTCCCTACCTGAAACTAAACTGAATTTTCACACTGGCAAAAAGCAACTCCAGGGTACCAGTTTGCTGTTATTACCAACGGCTAAATTTATAACACAGTTTCTTTGCTGGAAGCACCTCTTCAAAATACAATTTCGAGACATAAAACACTGCTGAAGACTTAAGCTGTTAGTAAAAACCCAATGTTTTCCATCAGTCGTTAATTTTCTTCTATTTTCACATTTATACATATGACAACCAGCCATCTCAGGAATCTGTTATAATACTGATTTGGGGATCCATCCCAGGCCAGGAATAATGAACATGTTTCATTTTGTAAGCCTATTTCAACTGACTGGTAGTAGCTGCCCACAGTGCCATACAATGAATTATGTCTCTAAGCTCACTCCAGAGCACCATGAGCAGTGAGAGTTATGGCACGCACACAGTGTGGTTAGAAGGTAAGGAAAAAGGTGGATACAAACAACTCCCAAGGCTATGGCCAACTGGACCTTTGGTCTGTGTCTGTGCAGTGTGTATTTGGGGAGGAGCCACTGTTTTACTCCCTGAGCTCTCCTGGAGTTACAGAAAACATACACACACAATAAATAAAAACAAAACTTCAACTCCTTCACATCAGAGTTTTATCAGAAATGGGGAAATGGGCGCAATGACAGCTGGTCTATCCTCCTTATGGGAAAACTGCCGGTTAACTTCCAAGCAGCTCTGTGTGCAGGCTGGGGGTCCAACTAGCCCCTCATTTCCTCATGCTGACACATGTGTGAGTATCCTCCATGATTCTGAAAAGTAAAAGACTATGAATTTTCTCCCTAAACTTTTTATATCTGAGGCTGGGAGTATCTTACTGTCCACAAACATATACATGCTCAGTAGGCCACAGGGCATGTGGAACACAGTGTCACATGGTGTTACAGACGCTTGCTAAACCACTTACGTCATTCCTACTGTTCTAGAAACTCCGAAGTTCAAGGACATAAACATTAATCCAAAAGAGTACCATCAAACAACTCCTGCCACACAACACTGCTTTTCCCACAGATGTCTCTTGAGCTCAGCCACTCAAAGTTCTGTGAGGGAAAAGCAGTTTGCTAATGCTACGCCTGAAAAGCTTTGAGGAATAAAAAAATTCAGATTAATATACAAACAGTCTTCACAGAATCGTAAGAAAAATGTTTACGACAACCAATTTTCACACATATGAAAACAGCACACTAATTAATATTTGTCATGTTAAAGTATTGTTTTATAATATGATTCACAATAAACAAATTTATTTTCAATCAGCAATCCCAATGACTTGGCACTAACAAAATTTCTAAAGCAAACTGGATCAGTGGTGGTGGGGGAATCAATGTGTTCCTTTTGGCTTTTCTTGACAGTTTAGAAAGAAGAGAGTAAATATAGGGAAATACAAATGCAGTATTTTGTGATTAGTAGCTCAGTCATGTTTGTTTCTTTGCAATCCATTGGACTGTACCCGCCAGGCTCCCCTGTCCATGGGATGTTTCAGGCAAGAATACTGGAGTGGTTGCCATTTCCTTCTCCAAGGGATCTTCCTGATCCAGGGATCAAATCAGCATCCCCTGTCTCTTGCAGGGAGATTCTTTACCTGCTGAGCGATCAGGGAAGCCCTAAATGTAGTATAAGTATAGTAAATATAAGCATAGTATATAAACTTGTTATTTGGGGGTGGGGAGGACAACACCATATTGCTTGTGGGATCTTAATTCCCGGACTAGGGGTCAAACCCTTGCCCCCTGCAGTGGAGACCTAACCACTGGACTGCCAAGGAATTCCCAAGCCTGCTTTTTTCTCTTCAACTATAGCTGAGGTGACTGATCATCCTGTAGTCTTTATAGAACCAGATCCCTTTCTTCTGGTCCTTCCCCTTCATCACTGGGGAGTACCTGGGTGGCTGAGGAACATCCCCCGGGAGAAGAAAAGTCACTACGGTACTAAAGGTCAGAGCTGCTTCCAGGGCAGAAGTGCCTGTGAGGAGCAGCCACGCCACCTGGATCTCACGCACACAGGCCTGGAGGCCAGGGCCAGCTCAGACCAGGTGCCTGGCTCCAGGCCCAGCCCCTATTCCAGCAGCTGCAGAGATGGCTAGCTCCCTGGGCCCATCTCTCCCCAGAGAAACTGCCACCATCACCATTTAGCCCATATGGGTGAGACTGTTTGTGCTGGGTCAACAGTCTGCTGCTTGAGCCACTGGTAGGACCGTGAATTCCACAATAGTGACTTCAGTAGCATTCTCCCACAATAAAACAAGTATTCTTATTACTCTCCTAAAAGCAAAATAACAGAACCTTGGAATGGACAGGGAAGAACAGAAAAATAAACTGCCAGCATATAATTCAATATGATTTTCAAAGGCTGAAATTTTTTTTCCCCTTAAGTTTGTATTTCTTCTAAATTACTTTTGGAACTGTCAAATGACAATAAGTTGAATGTTTCATATCATCTAAACTTAATTTTTTAATAATTTATTCTTCAACAGGAGGAAAATTGCTTTACAATGTTGTGTTGGTTTCTGCCATACAACAACGCAATTCAGTCATAATTGTGCATATATCGCCTCCCACCTGAGCCCTCCTCACCCCCCTCACCCCACCCCGCTGGGTCATTGCAGAGAGCCAGGCTGGGCTCCCTTCGTTACACAGCACCTTCTCACCACCTATCTATTTTACACATGATAGAGCATATATGTCGATGCTACTTTCTCCATTTGTCCCACTCTCTCCTTTTCCCACTGTGTCCACAAGTCCATTTTCTCTAAATGGCTGTGATTTTTTTTAAGGATTCGATTGTAGATATCCTACTTTAGCCATATTTCTAAAAATGAAACTTTGGTAAGTCATATGAATATTCATTGTAGATTATGAACATTTTATCATATGCCTGAATCAAGAGAAATAATTCCAAATGGATACATGTCCTACATCTAATGAGAGCTAAGTATTTTTGAACAACCCTATAGGCTTCAATATGCCCTTTGACTAGTTCTGACAACAAAGCCCTCTTGGGAAAATTCTTGACTGTCACAGTGACCACACCAAGAACATGCATCTGTATGCACAGCATTTTGAAGCCATGTTAGATCAAAACCCTCACATTCAGAAGTAGCTCCATCACCCACCTGAGTAGGAGGGTTTACCTGGAACCCACACAGCTCCGATCTGGCTACCAAAGTGGAAGGCAAAGGCAGCAGGCACGTGGAGAACAAATCTGTCCCGAGGACCTCATCGTGCACTTTCATGTGCCAAGTGCCACTGACTTCAAAATTCATCTACATACGGTCTATGAATAAATGTAGGTCAAATCTTATCAACCAAGAACTCCTGAGAAACTGCTCCAGGTTAGCCTCTTTGGCATTATCAGACATTGTTCTTTTCCCATCTCATCCAAATCATAAAGAAGCTACAATATTCTCTCCATAAAATAGTCACTTAGTAGATGTTTCAGGTATGGAAACCTAAACCAGTGGCACTGTAAGAGTCAGTGTTTTCCACCGGCCAAAAGTAACAGAGCAACGACAAACAACTGTGTGCCATCCTTGAAAAGAAGTCAGCAGAGTGGGGAGGGGAGCAGAGGCAGGAGGAAAGGAAAAAGACATGCCTGCCAAATTCTCTTTGAAGTTGCGGTTTTCTCCCACTCACCCACCCTTCCCCCATCCACCTCACAGCGGAACACTTTCCTCCTTTCTTTTCTATTCCCTGTGCCTCCCAGCCTCCAAATGAGGTCAAGACACGTCCATCCAGAGTCTCGAAGAGCTCATTTGAGTCCCCTCAGGCTTTACCACCCTTCTCCTTCCCTTGGGCATGCCATTCCCCATGCCCTCCAGCCCTAGCCAGAACTGGCCTGCCATAGGCAGGCTGACGTAGTCATTTCTCTGTGAGGGCTGCATTGGGCCCTATGGTGTGGTTTGTACATTCAGCTCTTTACCACAATTTGCCTCCCTCTTGCTTATGCTTAGAGGATGCTAGTCTATTTAGTCAATACTCTCCCCTGGCTTCTGTTTCCCCTATTGTCTAAAAGGCCAGCCTCTCCCAGGCCAGTAAGACACCTGTATCAACTGGGTACAATTAACTGATGAGGGAGTGGAGCATGCGGGGTGCTGTCAGCTGTGTGTTTCACAGTGTTTTAAAGGCACAGACTGGCAGCAGGGCAAAGGAGACCAAGACTCTTACTTCCCAAGAGCACCTAGCACCTGCAGCTCACCTGCGACACAGAGAACTCCCTGAAACAGGCGAGGGATGCACAGTGCCCACTGCTGACGACATGAACACAGCACACCAGCCATATGCAGGCTGCTCTATGAAGCTATGGATACTGCCAAGGGGAGCCCAACCTAGGACATACCTGAGGGTATTCAGGTTTTGAGCACTGAAAACTCTTGAGGATTTTCTGCATAAAGATAACTGTGTTTCTGGAACACACAAGCAAATGAAGAACAGCCTTTCACCATGAAAGCCAATATGGTGTTACGGGGCTAAGGACACAGCAGCAAGTAGGGCCGCATGGGACCCTGTAGCACTCAGCATTCCAGGACCAACAGAGACCCCAGAGGCTACAGGGACTAAGGTGCTCAGGGCTGGTGGTGAACTGGAGGTCACAGCTGTGGGGCCAGGGTGGCCTGGGTGGGCCAGCACAGAAAGCTCACCAATCCTGTGCAAAGTTAAAAAGGTCTTCTTTTCTGAGCAAATAAATCACACAGTGGGAGAAAAGGATGAGGATTTGTACTCCTGGAATGTACTGGGCCTTTGAAGAGTGTCCACTGACACACTCGGTGTTTCACATGGTGCCTCTGGCCTGATCAAGGTGGTAGAAACATCAGCTAGAGGAGGCCCTGTGGAGCCGGCATCACCTTCTCCAGCTACAGTCACACAAACAGCTCAGCAGCCACACTAGGTATGACTATCTTCAAGTAAGGGAAGTGACAGATGGCTTCATTCTAAAGGCTTACAGAATCACAGTTTTGTCACAGTAATAGAAACAGAAAACAAGAATCTATAGAACTGTTTAGATAAAATTGCTAGACCCTCTCTAGTTTTGAGTTCCAAAGGTAAGATCTACGCCCATACTTGTCCTTGAGCTCAGCTTCACCCGTCACCAGGGCTGCAGTGACCTGCCATACAAGCAGGTGATCTGTCACCAAATATCCTCAGTTTAGAGGAAGACTTAGTAATCTACAATTTCCACACTTCATAATGCTCTTATTTTAGACTGCACATTTGGGGAAACATTTTTGTATTTCCTACTAAATATACAGTGACTTTTATCTTCCCTACATTAGTAGATAAAATCACCTAGAACAGAAAGGCATGATTTTCTCCTCCAGAATCACATTGGCCCACTGAAGATGGAAATACTTTGACCTCAACTTTTGCCCAAATTTCAAACAACAGTTTCTGTCTTCCCACTTCCCCCTCCACCCCTAGAATCGATCAGCTGGAGGCCTCTAAGGGAAATCATTACAAGTCCCCTCTTGGCCTCAGGGATGTGTGCAGCAACTGCACAGAAGCAGCCCAGTGGACAGCTGGTGGGACCTCCCCAGGAACACTGATCTCTGCAAAGAGGGAACCACATCTCGTGGACACCACAGCAGAAACTGCTGTCAATCTGCCCAGGACATGTTAACCACGAGGATGGCGACCGTCAGGACTGTTTCCAGATCAATGTTCAGTTTGAAGCGCAAACCTGTTGTTTTATCATTTTAGTGAATAAACACCACTGCTGGGATGTTACTGAGGAAAACAACCTGTGGCTTGTCCTCCTTTCGTAAGAGCCCCGATGGAGCCCATCTCCTTTATGTGGGGACTCTCAAGGTGAACTCAGTCACGATTCTTCTAAGGCTTTAAAAATGCACAAGAGATTACGAGGTACCGAGGAAAACAAACAATGGATTTTACAGTACATACATTCTGGTGGAAGTCTGTTCTTTCTAAAAGCAAGTCTCTCAGTTTTCTTTCTGCTTTCTGCCAAGCTAAACAGGACTCCGTAAACATACTGACGAACTGGCCTATAGAGCAGGGCGGCGGGAGGCAGGTCTTTGCTGGCTTCATCTTCAATAGAAACAGCAATTTTGATTTCACCCTTTGCATGGAAGAAAGCAGAATAATATTGCACATTTTTCATGTTGAATTTACAATAAACTCACAGAAATATACTGTATTATCTCCAGTTAATGAAATTGCAATTCTATTCCAAATCAATTGCTTAACAAGTTGCCTATATCAAGATGTTTAGGGAGAGTTCATTTAGCAGGTTTAGTCAAAATATATGCTCAAAGAGTCAAAATAAAACCTACATTGTTTTATTTTTAACCTGGAACAACAACAACAAGAACAAAAACCATGTAAATGCTTCCAAAGTCTTCCAAAAAATCTAGGTCAGTAACACCAGACAACAAATAGCATAGAAAATGCTGAGAACTGGCAAATTTTATGAGTCAAGATGGTCATATGTAATATAATTCGTAATTTTCAATGACCTATATGAAATCCAAGAAAAGAGCACCCTAAAAATAAAATGGTCACAAATTTTCTTTACCAAGCTCTTTCATAAAAAATTATCATATACAAAAAAACCTACCTAAGAGAACTCTTTTAAGTGGTATTCGTTTTTAAAGTGTTCAGCATGTATCAAGCCTCTGCCCCAGTGCATCAAGTAACTCAACAGACGAGTCCCACTGAATGAGACAGCCACCAGGGGCTGGAAATGAAGGAAGCCCTGTTCTGTTCCTCCCCACCCCCACTCCTCTCCGCCAACACAGCAGGGGCTTCCTTGTGGCTCCAGGAGACAAATGACTCTGTGACCGCCTGCACCTGAGATCAGTCCAAACATTCTGTGGTCCATGTTATCAAGGCACATCTCAAGAGACTTCACAAGGAATTTAATTATGCATATTCTTAATATAAGAATATATTTATGACCCCAATGTTTAGTAAATTTATTGATATGTACTCTTTTAATCATGTCATAACATTTATTCTTTCTTTCACATGAATTTAATTTAGAACTGATCTTTTCCCTTATCAGAATCTTCATACGTATTAATCTAATAGGTACACATGTGGTTAACACTCATCTAGTGAGTATTTACTCTCCCAAATTATGAGGCTTTGACGATTCTCTACATTCTCACTTGAAGCTTGAATTCACAGCAAATGTCTCAGCCTGGAAAATTTAACACCAGAGCCACTCAGCTCGCAGGAAACAGCACACATTTCAGTCTAAACTTTTCCCAAATATACTGAAAAATTTTAGGTGACACCTTAAAATCTGAAGATAGTCAAGTTCACTTTTCTCAACCACAGTCATTTCCTCAGTCTTTGCCCTTGAAATCAGGGAGTACTAAAGAGGAGGACAGGCAGTTTTGCATCACTCAGACTGATTTAACCAAAAGTCCCTAAGTCAGACCCACAAGCATGGCAGGGCACAAACAGCAGGGAGTCCAGGGACCTCATATCCCAAACAACCCCAGAGTGAAAGGGCACAACCTTCCCAAAGCTTGAGTCCCTTTAAACTTAGCAAAATCCTTTTCCCGCAAGAGTAACCCTCACTTACCCTTATAATCTATGTTGGACCTGAAAGATAAAATTTTTACTTTATAACCATAATCTGAGAAGTGATACCACACATGCATACCCATATCAAATAACAGATGAGACTTGGAGGCAATTACAATTCAAAAATACATTAAAGGGCCCAAATGATAGCACTCATCTTACTGTCCTTTATTTTATAAAATATAAAATTAAGCAGTCAAATTAGTCAATTAACGGTTAAAAGTGCAGCTCGAGAGTGCTGTGGAATGGAAGTCACTTGTAATTACTGACTCCATTCTATAAACCATACATGGACTGTAGAAAATAAGAAAAAAGCTTGATTATATATGGTGGTACATATACAGATGAAAACATGATAAAATACACATAGTAACGAACCAATGTTACACCAGAAATCTGGTCACCAAGTTAAATTGTGCATCTATGATTATAAATATGACAAGTCACTGAGGAAATTTAAATAAACACAGATCTATTCAAAACACCAAGATTCAGAAACAATTAATGCCACACTGTATATCTATTTAAGCATACATTTAGGAAGATACTAATAAAGTGACGAAGCCCCATATTCCATTGTTTGCTGTAAGTACTCAATGAGGTAGGGGAATAAGTCAAAGTATGAAGTGCTATCAGCCACTCAGAAGTTGGGAGCTTCTAGGACAGATGATAAACCAGATATAGTATGTGACATCACAATTAAACTTGACACTATAGCAAAAACATGTAGGAAGTTTTGAAATCAGAAATACAAATAAAATTACAAACCAGAGAATAACATGAAGTGCCATTAATTAGAAGCTTCATAAATAATTTTGTGTGAAACTGACGAGAAAAATAAGACTTTCCCCAAGTTCTAATTTTATTGTGATTATAAATATCCATCTTTTTTCTCCAAGTTTAGAAAGGGGAAAATGAACTTCACTTCAAATACCTTGTAAGATAAAAAGCAGTTCCAAAAGGAACAAGGATACACCCCACAAGAGTGACCACTGTGAGAAGAAGGCCACACGACAGCCCCAGGGCATACCTTCGTCAGCACGTGGAAGATGTAGGGGTACATCAGCCCCTTCTTGTGCCGGTGCTCGGCCACTCTCAGCACCTCGGGCGCGACAGGAGGCAGGGGTGGGGTGGTGATGTCCATGTGGTTCCTGGTGGGCATGGACAGGAGGCACGGAATTGGCTGAACAGTGCCAATCTGGTTCCCCTTTCCTTCAGCAAGCTGGCTGCCAGAAGAGGCAGTGGACGAACCTTCTGCCTGCAGAGCAACGGGCAAGCGGAGAAAATGGGTTTGTGTCACATTCCCATTCCTTTAACCTGTCTGTTCAACTGTAACACAGAGAGATGTGATTAACAACTTCAAGGAGGACAAGAGCTGTGACCCACTCCTCCTTGAACAGAGGAAGTGTGAATGGACGCCCACTGTGCCTGTGTCAGGGATGGGAACCCAGAGAACTGCCACAGCTTCCGCTGGGTGACCCCACTCATGGCTCCTCCCTTGGGATCCCCATGAGATGAACAGCCTTCTGTAGTTGCTAACCCAAGTTCCATCTGGCTCCTTCATGTGACCAACTCTTGTGATTCTGCTTTCCTGGGAGACCCTTCCTCAACTCAATGGGTAGCATCCTCTCTACAGATGAAAAAACTAAATCTCCAAGAGGGGATATCTCTTGTCTGTGGTAATAAGACCAGTAACTAGTGAACTGGGACTAAAACTAGATCTCAGTCAGGTCTGCTCCTCACCACCACCACAGTTCTTATTTAAAGAAGAAATATAAACCAATCCTCAAGTATTCTCTTAGGGTACTTAAAGTCCCAAATTAAGTATACACAGGGAACTGCCTGCCAAAAATTAAAACCAAAGAACAAGCTAAAACCATTAAAACTGATGAGTCAGATCTACATAAACTGACACAGAAATATGTGCATGGTAAATTATTAGGCGAAAAACATCCACTCTGTACAACCAATCACCAAAATACAGAATATATGTACATGAATGGACGCCAAATGACTAGCTCAGTGCTGAAGGGAGATTCTCAGTTTCTCTTTACAAATTTTAGCAAAGTCCTAATTGTTAACCAAAAGTGAAAGTGAAGTCACTCAGTCGTGTCCACCTCTTTGCGACCCCATGGACTGTAGCCTACCAGGCTTCTCCGTCCATGGGATTTTCCAGGCAAGAGTACTGGAGTGGGTTGCCATTTCTTCTCCAGGGGATCTTCCTGACCCAGGGATCAAACCCAGGTCTCCCGCATTGGAGGCACATGCTTTACCCTCTGAGCCACCATTGTTTACCAAGAGCAAGTATTATTTTTGCAGCAAACTTTTTTCCTCACAACAAATCCTAGAAATAATAATTGCTCACTGCTTCTGCGGCACCTTAAAAAATATACAAAGAAAGGCAATGCCAAAGAATGTTCTAACTACTGTACAACTGCACTCATTTCACATGTTAACAAGACTATGCTCAAAAATCTTAAAGCTAGGCTTCAGCAGTACGTGAACTGAGAACTTCCAGATGTACAAGTTGGATTTAGAAAAGGCAGAGAAACCAGAGATCAAATTGCCAACATCTGCTGGATCACAGAAAAAGCAAGGAATTTCAAAAAAACATCTACTTCTGCTTCACTGACTATGCTAAAGCTTTGACTGTGTGGATCTCAACAAACGGTTGGAAATTCTTAAAGAGATAGGAATCCCATACCACTTTACCTGTCTCTGAGAAGCCTATATGAGGGACAAGAAGTAACAGAACTGGACATGGAACAACAGATTGGTTCAAAATTGGGAAAGGAGTACATTAAGGCTGTGTATTATGCCCTGCATATTTAACTTCTATGCACAGTATCTCATGGGAAATGCCGGGCTGGATGACTCACAAGCTAGAATCAAGGCTGCCAGGAGAAATAAAACAACCTCAGATATGCAGATGATACCACTTTAATGGCAGAAAGTGAAGAGGAACTCAAGAACCTCTTGATGAAGGTGAAAGAGGTGAGTGAAAAAGCTGGCTTAAAATTTAGCATTCAAAAAACTAAGACCATGTCATCTGGTCCCACCACTTCATAGCAAATAGATGGGGAAAAAAATGGAAACAGTGGCAGATTTTATTTTCTTGGGCTCTCCAAACCACTGCAGCCATGAAATTAAAAGACACTTGCTCCCTGGAAAGAAAATTATGACAAACTTAGACAGCGTATTAAAAAGCAAAGACATTACTATACCAACAAAGGTCCATCTAGTCAAAGCCATGGTTTTTCCAGTAGTCATGTATGGATGTGAGAGTTGGACCATAAAGAAGGCTGAGTGCTGAAGAATTGACTCTTTTTAACTGTGTTGTTGGAGAAGACTCTTGAGAGTCACTTGGACCTCAAGTAGATCCAACCAGTCCATCTTAGAGGAAGTCAATCCTGAATATTCATTGGAAGGACTGATGCTGGAGCTGAAGCTCCAATACTTTGACCACCTGATGTGAACAGCTGACTCACTGGAAAAGACTTGATGCTGGGAAAGACTGAGGGCAGGAGGAGAAGGGGATGACAGCAGATGAGATGGTTGGATGGCATCACTAAACTCAATGGACATGAGTTTGAGCAAACTCCAGAAGATAGTAAAGGATAGGGAAGCCTGGCGTGCTGCAGTTCATGTGGTTACAAGAAGTCAGACACAACTTAAGAGAATGAACAACAATAACAACAAAAAATATTGATTTTTCTGTTCTGAAACAAAATGTATTCTTTTAGTGGTATGCATTGAGTGCTTAATTTCATCCTTTAAAATACAAAGTGCCAAAATTAGCCTTAAGAAGAATAATCCATGGATAACTCAACGAAAGTTTTCTACGCTTTCTGTTCCATAGCATGTAGACATAAACAACTGAAAACGCTTTGGAGTATGAATCCAGAAAACATCTCTGTTATTTATTTTCAGGATAATCATTCAACAGTGAGAATATTTCAGAGTTTTAAACATATTTCTAACATTCCATTATCCTGTATAAAAACAAGCCCTCTTCCAGCCAGAGACCAGCTCATCCTAGGTGACCAAAGGTGGAGACAGATGTGGCTTTGTAAGTTTAAAATATTCATCTAGAGATGAACATTAACAAGTAGAAATAGAAAAAAGGGGGGGTGGAATAAAATTTAGTTTATTTTTATTTTTTCATTTTTAATGTGTACATCAACAAAACTTTTCTCACCTAATCACCACAAAACCCTACAAGAAATGAGGGCTCTGAAAGGCTATGTAGTGAGCAGAGAGAAGAGGATCTCTATTAGGTCACCACCCTGCTCTGGGAGAGAGAGCAAACGGGGGGTAGCCCAGCCCTTCCCCGCTCACCCTTGCCAATGTATTACTCATAAATAACATGAGTAAAAAAAGAGAGAAAGAATTTCACTTTAAATCAATCCCTGGCACTACATGCTGAGACAATGAGAATTTGAAAGAATAAAAGGCACAGACTTACTACCTTTGTTTGGTCTCCTGGGTCTCCCCGTGCTTGAGGTTCTGAATGGCTTCCTGTCTTCTCCCAGCCAATCTTGTTCCCACTGATATGGCTGAACATAAAATGAACAAAAATACCAATTAGTGTTGACCACTTCCCACATGTACTCATGATGATAAGAAGGGCCTGCCCTGAGCCTACAAACCAAGGATACCTTATGCTTTACTGATCCCACTTTGTGAAACAACCTATGTCCAGAGAAAATCCTATCACAAGAACACTTTCCACCTACTTCAACAGTAACTACCCACTGGCGAAGAGAAATCAAGCACCTAACCTATGCCTCATGGCTCGGCTTAAAGATGGTCTAGGATGTGCTAGTGCTGCGGGTATACAGGAAACAAATGCAAGGCTTGCCTTTGGGAGCTCAGTCATCTTGGAGAAATAAGACATCACATTCAATTGACAATGATCAGGCAGTAGAAGATTAAATGTTATCCGGGTCAAGTGTTACTCATAATTTATAAATAAATATAAAGTATTATATGCCAATGACAATTCATGGGGGGCATTCCTATTCATGGTAGGGAGCATGGGAGCTAAGGCTAGCGATAACTCACTCAGAGGTGTGTGCCTTGCAGGCCTAAGGAGAGGCAATGGATTTGTGAGTGCAGAGAACAAGAAGTTACCTGAATCTTACTTGAGGAATGATGTTCTTTGGTAAAGTAAAAGTGGGAGAAAAAGATGCAGAAGATTACAATGTATCTTAAAATACCAGAATGAAGTATTTTTCAATCAGTATTCTTAAAAACTGTGGGTTGTGACCAATTAGAAGCCTGAGAAAACAATGTAGGGGATTTAACAAGCATTATTTTTTTTTTAAAAGAAAACGGGGACTTTCCTGGTGGACCAGCAACTAAGACTCCTCACTTTCACTGGAGGGGGCATGGGTTTGATCCCTGGTCAGGGAACTAAGGTTCCACCTGCTGGAGGGGACAGAGAAACAGAATAGACTGGATGCAGCAAATGTGATATGAATCAAGTTATTTCAAAAACTCTTTTTCCATTTGTATATTTGGGGCCACAATGTAAAAGCAAATTTACTTTGGTACCCGGGCAAACTTTGTGAAAAGAGTATCCTGGAGGGAGTGGGGAATCTAGAGGGGCTCGAGTAGGGACGAGCTGCTGACAATCATGGGGATCACCTGAGCCACTACACACATCCGCCTTCGCCTGCCCCTCTCCCTGCAGTGCTCCAAGCCAAAATTATCTTCTAAAACCAGTGCTGGCCACAAGACATGCCAACACAGAGAGCTTTTATTTGGCTTGCCTTATCTGACTCATGTGACAGAAATTTTAAAACCTGGTAATTCCATCTTCCAATCAACTTCATTTTAGTTTTTTAAAAAAAAAAAAGCCATTGCAAAAAGAGGAGAGTGAGACTGACCCATCTTAAACCAAGAATCATGTCCAATGTTGTGATATTTTGGAGTCTCATTCCTTGATGTGAGTCACCCCAATACCTCCACATCAAACAAGGTTATCCAGCATCCAGGCTCCTAGTCTTCAGTGAAGACTCAGAGAAACCATTGCTCTGCCCAAGTTCGCTACTCATGTGTACAATCTCAGGCTACAACTTTGCAAAACCAGAGGAAACTCTAGTGATGAGAAGGCATAAAAACAAATACAAGTATTCTAAGAGCATAGTGATCCATCCTATTTGAAATCCAAGAGAAGAGCAGCTACTACATGAGTGAGCAGATAAGAAGCTGGACAAACTGATTAGTCAATCCATTATTCATTGAGTATCTACTGGTCAGGACATGTTATGTGATAACTGTGCCAAGACCTGTGAAATAGGGAATTAGAAGGTATATAATCTTGTCATATACATGTCCAAAGTGAGTATTTCAAGCAAAGGGGAGGAAAGGTAAGTAGCTCTGAAGTGATTTATTTAGAAGGTGGTATAAATAAAGTTGTTTAAAAAGTCAATAACATTTATTGTGTGAAATTTTAGAATATATTACTTGACACATGTTTTATACAGAAATATAACATTTATTACCTACAATTTTATATATTTAAGGATATCCCATCTACAAAATGCACACATGAACAGCTTAATGAATGTCTACAAACACACCACATAAGCAACACAGGACTGACATTCCAGAATCCCCTTCTTGACCTGCTCCTCAGACTTCCTCAAGGGTAACAGTTATTCTGACTTCTAACAGCAAAGACTGCTTTTACACACCATATACACAGAATCATGCATTTGTACACTTTTTATGTCCAGGAGTTTTGGCTCAACAGTATGATTGCAGTGCTGGTTCTGTCTCAGGGCCACGTGCACTCAGTGCTGTGGAGGCACACCACAGCTGGGCCTACAGTCCAATCCTACAGGAGATCCCCTCCCCAGAAGCATTTAGTGTTTTCTGTTGTTCTTCGGTTGGCCTTTTGGGAGGAAATGCAGTGAATCTCAGCACAGTCTACCCTGCACTTCTCTGATAATAATGAAGATGAGCACCTTCCCATGTGTGTGTGCCTGTTCAAGCATTCAGTAAGCGGACAATGTGCAGAATGCTCTCAAGGACTTACAGGAAGCCATCATCTGTTTTGGATACAGGTTCTCGGTCAGGTGCATGGACTGCAATTATCTTCCATGTCCTGCTGGACTAACACCCCTCCCTCTCTATGACAAATTTAAGCTTTTATAAGTGATGCCCTGATGCGAAGAGGTAACTAATTGGAAAAGTCCCTGATGCTGGGAAAGACTGAGGGCAGAAGGAGAAGAGGGCACCAGAGGATGAGATGGCTGGATGGCATCATTGATGCAATGGACATGAACTGGGGCAATCTCCAGAAGATGGTGGGGGACAAGGAGGCCTAGTGTGCTACAGGGGTCGCCAAGAGTTGGACACGACTGGGTGACTGAACAACTGCCACATGTGATGCCTTGTTTTGTACAAGTTGGCTGCGACTGGGTGCAGCCTTTTCTAACCACCCTGTGCTCGCTATTCTCGTTTCTGTGTTTCATGGTATGTATCACATTCAGCACTAATGTCTGTCTATATCACTCAGTCATGAACTCTACAAAGATAATAAAACCATACAGTCACGACAGAACAGGTGTGCAATAGCTGAATGACTAAATCACGTAACTGTAGCCTAAATGGATATGGCAAAAAAGGAGTAAAATTTTATATGGATACACTGTAGTGGGGAGATCATGCCATGTGACGAACATGGAAGCTTGTCCCACTTAAGATCACGTACAATTTTTATTTATAAATCTTAGTTTTGTTTTATAAACTAAACTAAAAAGTTACCCAACTAAAAAGTTATCATAACCTAAATGTTTGCAAGATCTTTTAATACTGTACTATAAAATCTAAAATTCTGCCTGAAAAACATTCTTGACAGTGGCTAATTTTATACAGTTCAGAATACTTCAATAGGATAATTATATTACTTTATAACTTAAGAAAAGTTATTTGATGCAACAAATGCCGTGCTTTGAACAACAAGATGGATTAGAAATTTCTGGATATTTGTATATTCAGTTAGGTTCCATTTTGCACAATGGCTCCCACCTTATAATCACACTTGGAACTGCTAATGGTGTCATAAGTTTCATCAGCTTTGCCCTGAGAAAACCTGCTCAGACCCAGGCAGGCCACAGGGAAGTGGACGGGGCAGGGCAGGAAGCCTGCATGTGTTCTGGATTTGAATTTTCCTGCTCAGCCAAACGCACAACTCTCTGTGGGTAAACTTCAGGTTCAGGGATCCATTCACAGCCACAGCAACAATGACTGGATTCAAACCTAGACCCACCATTCCAGACACTACCCCATGCTATTACCAGAAAGCCATGAAATGCATTTATGATGCAGCAGGCAATCAACAGAAAAGAACTACCTTCATACCCAGACAGGTGGCAAGGAGGAAGGCCAACACCACACAGAACTCGCCAGGATGAGAATCTGTGGATTCTCAACAGGTGATGCAAAGCCTCACTTCACTCCAGGACACGTGGGACTTTTTCTGCACTAAAGCTGGTTGAAAGCAGCCAACTGTCCTAACCACTGAATTCTCTCAAACACATTTTTTTTTAGTTAGCAGGTTGGTGATGCTAGGATGGAAGTAGACTGGTGTCCATATTTATACCAAGTGTCTGACCCATCACAGTGACTTCTCACTCACGCACAGCTGTCCTGGGTGTGGTTTGCTCTTGTGGAACAGAAAAGGAAGATAGCATTGACCACAAGCTGACTTATTTGTCAACAAAAAAGGAAGAAAAGGCAAATAAAACCAAAAGGGGGGACTTCCCAGGGGTTAAGCATCTGCCTGTCAACGCAGGGGACACAGGTTTGATCCTTGGGCTGGAAACTAAGATCCCACATGTGGTGGAGCAACTGAGCCCATGTGCCACAACTACTGAGCCTGCGCTCTGGAGTCCTTGAGCCGCAACTACTGAGGCCTGAGTGCTCTAGATCCCTGCTCTGCAACAAGAAAATCCCTGCAACGAGAAGCCCACACATTGCAACTAGAGAGTAGCCCCCACCTGCCTCAACTACCCACATGACAAAGAGCTAGTACAGCCAAAAATTAATTAATTAATTTAAGAAAAACAAAAGGGAAGAAGTAAAACATGAGCAAGATCAAATCCTCAGTAGCACTATCTAGTGTATGTGGATAAGGTTATAGATATGGTTAAACCATGTGAAAGTTTCAACAAATGCACATACATTTTCATTTTCATCTGCTCCCTATCCCAAGAACGGAAGGGAGATTTGACCGACAGCCTGCTCTCCATTCAACAGACCCCCCAAGAGTTCTGATTGCCAGGTGTTCCTATTACAGAGGGTGAAGACTTGAGCTCCCTGATAAGGGAAGCCACAAGAGTATCACATACATAAATATCCTTTCTAGGTACATCTCCCTATGCCCCAAATTAAGCTAGGGTCACACACATTCAGATTCTTTCAGAAGTACTTGTCTCATTCTTATGCAGCAGTCAAGATGGAGCTCTTGTCCCAGACGCTCCTCTTATGGGTTTGTCAGAGGACTTCTCATGGCTTTTCCCACCCAAGTGAATGTTCAGAAACACCCGAGTCAGATGAGCTCGACATAAAATGCCTACATGGGTCAGTAAGTGGCTAGAACTTACACAGACCCTCCACCTAGGATGGCAAAGATAATAATTAATTCTAACCAAACATAAATATAATTCAGAATAGCTTTTCTCAAAAGATATTATGTGTTGCTGCTGCTGCTGCTGCTAAGTCGCTTCAGTCGTGTCCAACTCTGTGTGACCCCATAGACGGCAGCCCACCAGGCTTTATAAGTGTAACCTGGTACTAAAAAAAAAAACCCTCAAAATATAAATGTAAAGTAGCCATTTGTCTGACACAACAGTGTAACAATCTGAAAGGGAAACTGAAGCTTATTTAGCCTATCTGGGACTGGGTACCCTAGGGCCAGGGTAAAATGTAACTGTCTTTGCAAACAGTTTCCCTGGAAAGGAAGCCTGACAGGACTTCAATCCCAGCTCCGCATAAAAGGCCTGCGTGGGTCAGTGAGTGGCTAGAACTTAGACAGACCCTCCACCTTTGATGGCAAAGATAATAAGTATTTTCAACCAAGCACAAAAGTAATTCAGAATAGTTTTTCTCAGCAGATATTAGAAATGTAGAACACCAATACCACTCAAAGGAAAAAAGATGCATTAGAAGAAGCATGTTTCCTGGGACACTAGATGAAGGGTGCTAAATGAAATTCTTTAGGTATTTACATTAAGAATGAAGTAAATGTTTTGGTATTTTATTGCCTCCATGGTTATTTTTTAAATAATAGTGATAGCTAAAACTTACTCTGGTCACTCATCAACTAATTTAAACCATGTACAACCCAAAGACCTCCTAGTCACACTGGGAGCACTGGGCCCATGGAGCTTCAGGCCACACTACCACAAGTGGCAACTGGTACCTGGCAAGACGAACCACAGGAGGCTGGGGGACTGGGTCCTGACAGCTCTGGGTCTCTGCAATGGTCAGCAGTCCCTCGGGCACTGACAGCAACCTTTTATAGGTTACACAAAGACCAAGGACATGCCAGGAAAGCCCAAATCTCATGCCACACCAACTCCACCAATGTCCCCCTCTGAGCTTTATCTTCAAAAACCAGTGTGGGACTTTCCTGCTGGTCCAGTAGCTAAGACTCCATGCTCCCAGTGCAGGGGGCCCTGGTTCGATCCCTGGTCAGGGGATCGCGTACCACAACGAGTCTGCATGCTGCAGCTAAAGATCAAAGATCCTGCCTGTTACAACTAAGACTTGGCACAGGAAAACAAATAAGTACACAAAGATAAATATTAAAGGAAAAAAAAAATATTTGCCAATTTCATAGGTTAAAAAAAGGTACCTCGTTAGGTTTTAAGTTACCTTCCTTTTTCTTTTCTTTAAATCAAAGTAAACAACATACTTTTATGTTACTGACTATCTGTTTCCTCTGTGAATCCCATGTTTATATTCTTTTTAATTTGTAGGAAGCTGGGTGTTTTGGCGGGGGGGGGGGGGGGGGAGGAAAGGCTTCTTTGGGGGCTAATTCTAGGGTGGGGTATTTTGGGGAGGCATACTCTTATATAACAGTCCCCATTACCTGTCCACACCATCTTTAAAAAAAAAAAGCCATTGCTTTTCCATTGGGGAAATGAGGTCACTTATTGTGTAATCTTCCACGTTCAAGATTATTTCCCAGTACCATGGGGAATATGGTGGAAATGCCTGAGGGAATCAAACAGGAAAGGGCACACCCAGCCAGGGGCAGTTCAGGCCTCCCTCCTCTCTGCTGTACAACTCAGTGTCTTACGGAAGGGCAGTTACAAATGCTTCTACAGTCAATCTGCAGAAGCTGGTACAAACAGTGGCACTTCACTTAAACTGTACAGTAATCTCCCAGCCAAATGGCCTGCTGACCCAGACACGTGTCTGAAACTCTGGGATCTTTACAGCCCCAGGATCATTCCAAGCAAATACTGGATGCTTTGTCACACTTAGAACTCAAGACTCCACACCAACCAGCCTTCATCTCACTTGACATCGCAACCACACTGGCTTCCCCTTCCTCCACCCTGCATTCTCGTCCAGCTTTCTCCCCACTGTCATGGCTCAAATCCTGCCTCACTGGAAGCACGCTCATCCAGGCCCACTCATCTGGTGCTTGCTTCACATGCTCATCACTTGGGTGCTGCCTACCACCATGCTCACTGATAGACAGCAAGTGCTCAAGTGTTGCTTGGCTAAATGAACTGATGATTTCTTTCCCTCAAGACCATCCTAAGAGCACCATGTAGACCCAGGAAATCCACCCTAAGTCCAAAGAAAAGGTAAACCAAATCTTAACTGACTTACTGCCCCTACTTAGCTTCTAAACTAGGAAAGGAATCCTCTGTCCTCTGCATGGCCTTAAAAGTGCACACACAACTTATTCAACCAGAATCCTCACCCTGAAATAATGAACACTGTCCTTCTTAGCAAGAAAGGGGTGCCCATAATCAGGGTTGATCCCAGGTCCTACTCTGCCTGGCTTATGACCCTGAACCTCTGGTACAAGTTCCTATCCCCTTTTCCTTCTGTCCTTCCTCTCAGTTTTAACATGTCTACCTATTGTGTGTTGTTCACTCAGGCATGTCTGATTCTTTGTGACCCCATGGACTGTAGCCCGCTAGGCTCCTCTGTCCACGGAATTCTCCAGACAAGAATACTGGAGTGGGTTGCCATTCCCTTCTCCAGGGGATCTTCCCAACGCAGGGACTGAACCTGAGTCTTCCACACTGCAGGCAGATTCTTCACTGTCTCAGCTACGTCTACTTCTTATTTGTTATAATAAATGGAAAAACAGATTCAAAGAAATGAAAACATTCCTAAAGCACATAACTTGATCCAATCTCAGCAATCTTTCAATTCCAGATTGTGGACGTGCTCTGCCTTTTCTACCGCAATTCACACCATGAGAGGGTGAGACGCCCACGCTACTCCCACATATGGAGATCTTACAGAGGCACTTCCAGAAAAACGCAATAAGAATGCCCTCAGTTGGGGAAACAGACAGTTAAGTGCTACAGAGCTTAGAGGTAAGAGAGACAACTAAGACTGAGAAAAAGCTCCAGGAAAGGCAACTGATCAGAACCTTTAGGAACAGGCCAGAGTTGAGTATGCACAAAAAAAAGGGAGTCACTCTCAATCTTATTCACTCAAGTTCAATTCATTTCCTAACAGGGCAGTTTGCCAAATTAAGTAGGTAACTCACATTACCTCTGCAACCCCAACCATAGGAACAGGATCAACACTGGACCTCCCCAGACCAGGGCCTTTCCTTGCTCACCATGCTTGTCATCTGCACAGGACTCTGAGCCACAAAGAGTGGCTCTGTGTTTTATTTCTACCTGTTTTTCAGAGTCTAGAAAGAATTTGCTCTTGTTGCTTAGTCACTCAGTTGTGTCTGACTCTTCTGCAATCCCATGGACTGCAGCCTATCACGCTACTCTGTCCATGGGACTTTACAGGGAAGAACCTGGAAGTGGGTTGCCATTTCTTCTCCAGGGGATTTTCCCAACCCAGGGATCAAACCTGCATCTCCTGCACGCAGGCAGATTCTTTACCGTTGTATACTATAGATACTTTGGTCTTGATGACGTGAGTCAATTTTTAAAAGAAAACTTATAGTTCCTTAGAGAGTGAAAGGGCTCCTGAGGCATATATCAGCTGTTCTCAAACGTTCTGCGCTAAAGAGTCACGTGGTCTCATTTACACATGCAGATTTCTAAGCCCCAACATAGCAATTCTTATTCAGTAGGTCTTCAATGTTACCTTCCTAGAAGGTTAATTTAAAAGTCTGAATAATAAATTACAACGTTTTGCTTTATTTTTAGAATTTTAGGACTGCACATACAGCAAGTAAACATTTGGGCACTTTATGCTTCTCTGTTTCACAAGAGCATACATCCCTGGATGGCAGCAAACTCCTCAGGAACTGCCCATTTGGGGACTTAGTGGTGACTAAGTGGTGACTTAGTGACCTCCCTGCTGGGGAGGTCAGCAGACTTAGTGCCCATTTTACAGATGGAGAGAAAGAGTGCAAAAGAGGAAAAATCTCTGGCTTCAGGTGGCACACCCATAAGAACTTGCAGGAAGACTGGAAATTGTGTCTCAATTTTTTTCAGCAGAAACTCACACAGCAATAACTAGCCTTGGGCATCTACTATGAATCAGAGTTCAAACCGAGGAAAAGAGATGCAGATGCAGAGAGAAAGACTGTTCCTTTCCTTTCTTCTTTCTCTTTTTGAACCAGGTTTCTTAGAAACATAAGGTTATGTAAGGGGAGGAGGAGGACTATGGATTTCAAGACTTTCTCCATCAGATTCTAACAAATATTTGAAAATTCATTTATTCAGGGACACACATTACTTAAAATATTCCTCTCTACAGGGAGAATTTCAGCCTGGGTCTGGCAGCTTTCTACGATTTTGGTTAGGTGAACAGTGTTATGTCAAGAATAGTCCTATGATCTGGGGAGTTGGGATTCAAGTTATTGAATTCAGAACAAAAGGAAATTCTGATTCCCCTTCAACCCAGCAGCCAAGAGACTGAAAACCATAGAAGTCTAATTTAAAATGCTTTCTGAGGGTGGGAGTAGGGAAATCACAGCCCAAAGAGAGTCAGGTAGAACTTGATCAGATAACTTTACCATATTTGGTGGTCACACAAACTAATTTCCCTAAAATTACACCCAAAAAAGAGGGGAACCCAAGAATTTGGGCTGGCATAGTACACACTTTCAACCTTGGAAGGCCATAGGAAATGTCTAATCTTTTCTCTTGGTCTGAGGAATCCCAGTCAAGCAAAGAGTAACTGTCACCGACCTACAACAAACAGCATCTTTGAACACAACCATCAGTGCCATGGGCCGGCCAGCCAACCAGCCAGAAGGCAGCTTCTCTGGGGACTACAAGCTACTTAAGTAGCCTAAGGCAGCTGCTACACTTTCAGGAAGCACCAGCTACTCCATACACCACTCACTTTGCAGCTCCTCCACTGCCTTCATCATTGTCTGAAGATGATGACGTAGAAGAACCAGGAAAGTATGCTGAGTCCACGTGATTGGGACTGCCGCTTGGAGCTGGGTTGATTGGGGAGGACCGTTCATACAGTGGGGTATGTTTTCCTTCATGAGGAATGTTACTGTAGTTCTGCTCAGTCAGATTCTTTCCGCTGGTTTCCAAGGTGAGAGCCGGCTCAGCGAGGTTGTACGGGTGTGGACCCTGGCCCGGAGCACCTGGGCTGGGCACCTGGGGGGCCTTAAACAGAGCATACAAATCACGTGTGCACACATACTGCATGGCCCAGAACACATTAACATAACCCGGTCTTGGCTAAATTTTAATTCAACAAACTCTGGCACCTGCTTCACATATTATGAGTATTAAGAAATTATCTTAGCATTCATTAAGATTTGATTCATATGTAGCTTTCAAGGCAGCTGTCCCCCACGCCAAGGCTGAGCAGACCAGCTGCGGATGGACAGGAAAGGCCTTACCACAGGCTTTGCTTGCAGAGAGGTCTGTGGAATGTTGAGCATCTGGGGGGGGACATACGGTGGCACTATCCCAGGCATTCCAAACGGATTTGGTCTGGCTGTTTCATCAATACGGAAAGAAAACAATAAACAACTGTGAGCAGGACATTCCCCAAGACACAGCACAGCTAACACACATTGCCATCTGACTTACACCTCCAGGTACAAGCACGTCACTGGCCCCGCTTCCCGGAAACCTTTAGAAATTCATGCTTAATATTAAAAAATATTTAATCTTATGATGATCAATTTCATACACTAGAGCTAGATTTCTAACTTTCAAGAATTTTCACTTACTATCTGACTGTGTTTCTGTTTAGGTTCATTTCCTTGAATGCCTGGTTTGACTCTGTCTGTAACCTAACAGATGTTCTCATTCTCTGCTCATTGCTGACAAAGCTGGAAGCCCTGTAGTACTCTAGGTTCAAAAGGAATAAAAGGACACAGCACTTCCCCTACCGTATGTGAGGCAACAGAATTCTTCAATTTAAACTAAAATTAAGTTTTAAGCCACTAGCACACTTTTAAGTATAAAAAGTGAAATGTGGTAGTTGCTATATATATTCCTGTTATTGTTTTTTTTTCATTGTTAAGGAAACCATGATCAAGTTACACATGCATTACACGGCAGTGCAGAGTCAGTAACTTGGGATTTTGTGCTTCCTTAGATGACTTTATAAACCTGGTGTTTGTTCTTCATTATCCTCATTCTAACTTAAAAAATTGAAGCACAGAATGGAAAACATGTAGAGAACTAGCCTCAAACACAGCGTTAGGCAGGATTGGGTCCCCTATCAGCTTAAAGACATGACATAAAGCAATCAACGCAGTCCAAGGTCCAGAAAACCTCAGGTCCACAACATTCGGTCTCCTGGCAGATCTGAGGAGAGGAGGGGCCAGCATGAGCAAGGCCGGCAGGCCAATGGCCTGAGCATGCAGTGACAGGGGATTAGTGTGGCCCTTGTGCTAAATACACTTCAAAATATCATGGTTTACTGATGTGATAAAAATGAGGAGACTCCTCAGGGTTTAGTGGGGTGCCTGACAAGATAGCCTATGAGGGAAAGCACGGATACTACAAGACCCGAGGGTGGCATCAGGACTCAGACTGCATTAGACACAGAAAACACACCCTGAGAGAACACATGATAGACACTACTGAAACCCCCACGGCCACACGATCTCATTAGGTTTCATTTACAAACAGAACAAGACCAACTCTAGAGTTACCACAACGCAAATGCCATTTGGCAAAGGAAGAGTGCTTTTCTTACCTCAAAATCCAAGTGACACCAGGTGAAAAATAACCCACCCACAAATCACAATTTATCAAGAAAAATAAACACACATTTAATTAATAAAAAAAATAACTTGCTATGCAGTGGCTAAGTCACGTCTGACTCTTTATGACCCCATGAACTACAGCACACAGGCTTCCCTGTCCTTCACTATCTTCTGGAGTTTGCCCAAACTCATGTCCATTGAGTCAGTGATGCCATCCAACCATCTCATCCTCTGCCACCCCCTTCTCCTCCTGCCCTCAGTCTTTCCCAGCATCAGGGTCTTTTCCAATGAGTTCGCTCTTCACATCAGGTGACCAAAATATTGGAGCTTCAGCTTCAGCATGAGTCCTTTCAATGAATATTCAGGGTTAATTTCCTTTAGGATTTACTGGTTTGATTTCCTTGCTGTCCAAGGGACTCTTAAGAGTCTTCTCCAGCACCACAGTTCAAAAGCATCAATTTTGGGCACCTAGCCTTCCTCATGGTCCAACTCTCACATCCATACATGACTACTGGAAAAACCATAGCTTTGACTAGACGGATCTTTGTTGGTAAAGTAATGTCTCTCCTTTTTAATAAGCTGTCTAGGTTTGTCATAGTTTTCCTTCCGAGGAGCAAGTGTCTTTTAATTTCACGGCTGCAGTCACCATCCGCAGTGATTTTGGAGCCCAAGAAAATAAAATCTGTCACTGTTTCCATTTTTTCCCCATCTATTTGCCATGACGTGATGGGACCAGATGCCATGATCTTAGTTTTTTGAATGCTGAGTTTTAAGCTAGCTTTTTCCCTCTCTTCTTTCATCTTCATCAAGAGGTTCTTGAGTTCCTCTTCGCTTTCTGCCATTAAAGTGGTATCACCTGCATATCTGAGATTGTTGATATTTCTCCCAATGATCCTGATTGCACCTTGTGATTCATCCAGCCTGGCATTTCACATGATGTACTCTGTATACAAGTCAAATAAGCAGGGTGACAATAAATGCCTCCATGTACTCCTTTCCCAATTTTGAACCAATCCATTGTTCCAGGTAAAGTTCTAACTGTTGCTTCTTTACGTGCATTCAGGTTTCCCAGGAGACAGGTAAGGTGGTCTGGTATTCCCATCTCTCTAAGAGTTTTCCACATTTTGTTGTGATCCACACAGGCAAAGGTTTTGGCATAATCAATGAAGCAGAAGTAGATGTTTTTCTAGAATCCTCTAGCTTTTTCTATGATACAATGGATGTTAGCAATTTGATCCCTGGTTCTTCTGCCTTTTCTAAATCCCCCTTACACGTATGGAAGTTCTCAGTTCACATACTGCTGAAGCCTAGCTTAAAGGATTCTGAGCATTACCTTGCTAGCATGTGAAATGAGCACAATTGTACAGTAGTTTGAGCATTCTTTGGCATTGCCATTCTTTGGGATTGGAATGAAAACTGACCTTTTCTAGTACTGTGGCCACTGCTGAGTTTTCCAAATTTGCTGCCATATTGAGTGCAGCAGTTTACCAGCATCATCTTTTAGGATTTGAAATAGGTCAACTGGAAATCCATCACCTCTACTAGCTTTGTTTGTAGCAATGCTTCCTAAGCCCACTTGACTTCACACTCCAGGATGTCTGGCTCTAGAGTAGTGACCACACCATCACTGCTATCTGGGTCATTAGGACCTTTTAAATACAGTTCTATGTATTCTTTCCATCTCTTTTTCATCTCATCTCCTTCGGTTAGGTCCTTGTAGTTTCTGCCCTTTATTGTGCCTATCTTTGCATGAAATTTTCCCTTGGTATCTCTAATTTTCTTGTAGAAATCTCTAGTCTTTTCCCATTCTATTGTTTCCCTCTATTTCTTTGTATTGTTCACTGAAGAAGGCTTTCTTATCTCTCCTTGCTATTCTCTGGAACTCTGCATTCAGTTGGGTATATCTTTCCCTTTCTCACTTTGCCTTCCTTTTTCTTTGGGACGGTTTTGGTCACTCCTCCTGTACAATGTTAACCTCCATCCATAGTTTTTCAGGCACACTGTCTATCAGATCTAATCCTTTGAATCTATTTGTCATTTACACTGTATAATCATAAGGGATCTGTTTTAGGTCATACCTGAATGGCCTAGTGGTTTTTCCCTACTTTCTTCAATCTAAGGCTGAATTTTGCAAAAAAAAAGAGCTGATGATCTGAGCCACAGTCAGCTCCAGGTCTTGTTTTTGACTGTATAGAGTTTGTCCATCTTTGGCTGCAAACAATATAATCAATCTGATTTCAGTACTGACCATCTGGTAATGTACATGTGATAGCCACCCGCCCCCCCAAATAATAACATGCCCCAAATGCACCCTCTCGTTCACTGAAAGAACACTGGGAGCACTGAGGCCTGGGCCATTGCTCACTTCTTACTACCCTAGAGAGTCAGGAGCCTCAGAAGTCATGATCTGTTGGAAGATCCCATCTCCTAGTTCCTGGAGCTCAAGTTGGAAATGCCACAATTCTCTGATCCCAGCTCGCACGGACAGAAACGGTGGCCCAGCTTCCACCTTTTGCTGAACAGAGACAGCTGCAGGACAAACCGCTGGGAATTGTGACATTGGTACATGCGCATATGGGCCTGTTGGCCCATCTACACACATGTCCACATGCTCACATACAGGCAAATGTTCACCTCACACACACATGAACACATACATTCACCACACATACATGCACATTTTCGTGCACTCGCACACACAAGGAGACACTCATGATCAAACAGTTAAGTCCACAAGTTAACAAACCTCCATGTATGAGATACATGATGCTCTAACTGTTAAAGTCCCTTAACTGGTGATCGTGAATTTTAGCCAGATTTTGGGTGAGAGTATTAGGAAATTCATTCAAGCTCTAATACTATAAGTTAAATCACTGTAAAAAGTCTAGTTTACAATCCCTTATAGCTGACCTGCCATACTTAACTTCCAAGTAATAAGAATGAGAGACTGGACCCTTCAATTATGCAGCATTTTACAAGTGAAGATGAACACTTATGTTTCACTCTATTTTTGACCATCATATGCTACAAACTTCCTGAAAGCACACACCTTCCCTAAAAAAAATGAAAGAGAGAAAGAAACCCTCCAATATAAACATACACAATTATAACTTAAAAGCAAAGATTCCCAAGGAGAGAATATTTTCTAAAGTCATATTTCAATCACTGACCTAAAACAAACTTTGGAGAACCCACAGAACTAGTTACTCTTCTGTCATAACCTAGTCTATTAAGTGAATTAATTTGTCTACATTTCTCTGATGGCTGCAGAAATGCCTGATACGCAAGGGCCTGCCTCTGCGTATTGCATGCCTTCTTGTAAATCAGTTCTTGTTCTCAATGCCCTCATGCAGCTAAGCAGAATCATTGTCTGTCTTCTGTGTGACAAGGCGTCTTTCTCAAAATTGACACCAGTGCACAGAGCGGAGATTAACATCACCAGTTCTCATTCTCCTCCTTTCACAAATACTTACTAAAAGAGGTAGACTTTTGTTCAAGTATGCAGAATGCAGACAGATGAAAGGAGAAAAAAGTGTTCAATTACTACATGAAAAATATTTTCTTAATTAAAAAATATATAAATATCAATACAGTATACTAATGCATATATATGGAATTTAGAAAGATGGTAACAATAACCCTGAATGTGAGACAGCAAAAGAGACACAGATGTACAGAACAGTCTTTTGGACTCTGTGGGAGAGGGAGGGGGGGATGATTTGGGAGAATGGCATTGAAACATGTATAATATCATATAAGAAATGAATCGCCAGTCCAGGTTTGATGCAGGATACAGGATGCTTGGGGCTGGTGCACTGGGATGACCTAGAGGGATGGTATGGGGAGGGAGGTGGGAAGGGGGTTCAGGATTGGGAACACGTGTACACCCATGGCGGATTCATGTTGATGTATGGCAAAACCAATACAATATTGTAAAAAAAAAAAAATGTAAATATTAAATACTTGAGAATAAGAGAAAGAAAGCATGCATTGCAGCCCTTTCAATTGTTCTGAGTTAGCTTAGAACTCTCATACATAGGATACGTTGTGCAGTATCCACTCTCTTGAATTACTCACTGTGCCTGTATGAAGCTAACCAGTTTTTCTCTAGATTAAAGTAAGATTTATTCATCTATTACTAGGCATGTTACTGTGATGATGTTACATTAAATAAACAACAGTAACAAAGTAATATTCTAAAAATATTTGAGATGGGTGCTGATACATGATTTTCAAGTGATACACAAAAAACATAGCTTTGAAAAATTAAAGATGAAATAAATCAGTATATTCCCTACCACCAACTAGCTTTCAGTGCCTGTAAAAAACAATGTGAAATTTTCAAACTATGGTAACCATTTTGACACATTTATTCAATACTAATATTCTACAGAAGTTAAGGCACAAAGTTATACGAAGGAGAATTTTACATAATTTGTTTTCATCCTTGGGCTTCCCTGGTGGCTCAGACAGTAAAAATCCACCTGCAATGCAAGAGACCTGGGTTCAATCCCTGTGGTTTGGGAAGATCCCCTGGAGAAGGAAATGATAACAAATTTCTTCTGTCCCTGAGTTTAAACAACATGTGCATGGACCTCAAAGGATACATCATGATTCAAATTCACTTGTTACCCGAGTCTTACAGAGCAGTGACACGTTTATCCCAAATTTTACTCAAATCTATTAAATTCCAGGAGTTTTACCTGGAGAATCCCATGGACAAGAGGAGTCTGATGGGCTACAGTCCATGGGGTCACAAAGAGTCAGACATGACTGAGCAACTAACACCACTCCCAAATGAGTGAGTTCTGAAGGCAAGTTCGGGAAAGGGACAGTGGGAACCAATAAGACACTGGTATGGCCTATGAAGCCTGGTAGTTCTGGCTGGATTGAAGACCAGGCGTGAGGGCTCAGCCAAGGGAGTCATGGGGCTTTTTGGGAAGGGGGAGACAGAAATCATCCCGGGCTTTTAGAAGACTGAACTTAGTTTCCACTCAGTACCAACTCCCAAGAGCTCAGAGCTGGGGCAGCTGATGCCAGCCTAGAGCATCAGCTGGCAAGACCACACAGTTAAAGTCAGAGGTCACCGTTCAGGAGAGAAGCCCCCACAGTGGAAGATTAAGTATGGGGCCAAGAAAAGTAAGATCATGAATAAAGAAATAGGTACCTGAAAGAATTATAAGCAATGAAAAACAACCTGGGGAAGCACATTTCAGGTCAACATAAAGATCTTTCTGAGAACAAGAGCAGTTCATCAGTGACGACACTGCTTTGAGTGCTTAACTGCTGTAACAATATTCCATGGTCGGGAGGTAGCCTGGTGCTTATACAGAATTCCTGGCTATCCAAATTTCTTCTGTCCCTAAGTTTAAATAGTATGTGCATGGACCTCAAAGGATACAGCATGATTCAAATTCATGTGTTACCTCAGTCTTACAGAGCAGTGACAAGTTTATCACAAATTTTACTCAAATCTATTAAATTCCTGGGTTCACTTAATCAGGTTTGAATCATAGGCATTAAACAGCAAAATCTCATCTAGCCACCTACAGTTTATGGTAAATCAAGACAAAGCAGTTTCTGTCCATCTGTGAATTCTAAAAAGCACAACCTCAAAGAAAAGTCTCAAGGCCTTTATTCGGAAGTCACTGATAAACTGCACTGGCCGCCCCCTTCTGTCACTGAATACTGAGAAGCTATCCACAGACCTAATGACAAGCTGTGTCCACCTCAGGAAGACACCTGTGCAGTCTTTTAAACCAGACAACAACTAAAAGGAGACATATTCAGTTCTTCCAAAATGACTGATTTTCAGGGTTTTTTTTTTTTTAATGACCTCTCAATAAACCACAAGATCAGCCAGCCTATAGCACTTCATACCACATCAACTGAAATAAACTCACTAAGAACTGAATGAAAGGTCACAGGAATGAACTGAGAGACTCCCATGACCTGCATGAGAATTAACGAGAAAGGAGGAAAAAGAATAAACGGACTTTCTATTTAACATGATAGCATGTTAGCTGTCTCTCTGGCAGCATCTAGTCTGTCAGACCCCTGGGGGCTTGACATCAATGCCATTTGCATTAGCTTTAACAAGATACAAATTGAGAAAGATGAGCATGCACACATCTCAAAAAAAAGAAGGGCAAATACAGAATGGCAGATACAATAGAGCATTTAATTAACAATCAAAACACTATGATTTATTATTCCATATATGAGGTAAAGAAATATAAAAAGCTTAAGAGGGGGACATAACTTTTAGAAAAGCCTAATGTATTTCTTTGAAGACATCTGTTCCACCTGATTAGTGGGTACCCTAATGCTCATGATACTATACTATCCTCTGTATTTTTTAGTTACATTTAAAGCTTTCCATGGTAAGAAAATTTAAGCAAAAATACTGGAAAAAGTGTGTTTAGTAAACAAAGTTTTAAAGAATGAATATTATATAACTTTGTAAAGAACGCCAAATTTCAGGAGCTTATTATTGAAGTATAGCAACAGTATAATGTCAAATACTTGGTGACAATAAAAAGAATTTTTTTAATGATCACTGTAACAGTAAAAAAAAAAAAAAAACCCTTAATATTCTAGATGATGACCACATGACATGGTTAAGTAGATTACATACAGCACATCCCTACTGTGAAACATTAGACAAGCTTTAAAAATACTAAGGCAGGAAAAAAAAAAACCTACTACGAAAGCAAACCTTTGTGAAGTCACAACCAAGTCCCAAAGGTACACTGTTGGTGGGAACAAGGCAAATTGCCTTATATGGATCCTGTGGCCTGGCTATAGCCAGCGCTTGCAGCAGGAGGCCCTGCCTAGTGAGCCTGGGTGCATGGGCAATGGCAGCAGGTGGATGAGGTCCTGAGGGCAATGTTACCTGGCGTGCAGTGGCAGTGGCAGCTGAGGAGCTCAACAGAGCCACAGGAGCAATGCCATCACCCTCTATTCTGGTCAGGTCACACTATGCACTCTGTACAGCTACTGTGTCCTGCAGTGGACCTGAACGGGTGACCCTGAGACCTGAAGACCTAAGAGACTCTTCTCATCAGCCAAGGAAGCCCAGCAGGCACCATATCTTTCTTCACAGACTGTTTTCATGTTCAGGGGGGACATTTCCTGACCATTCCCTCCATGCTGAGAGTGCACGTTGTCGGGGAGGTAGAGCTATATTTTCAAGAAGATTGTCAACACAACCTAGAAAGCCCGGCAACAAACAACGGAACAGTTTGCTGAGCACCGTGCAGACTGTGCATCCACAGGAAGCCACCTTCTCAAGACATCAGAAAGTGATGCCTTCCGGCAAAGTCATGGTCCAGAATGACAACCCACTGAATGGTTCTTATTTTTCCCTTACACTGGAACTTGCACCTTTCTGAGCCCCAGTCCCAAGAGCTGGGGTCCAGGAGCACCAACTACAGTGTCTAATTATTCCTGTTAAGACAGGAGGCATTTATGTTCTTCTGTAGATGGGTTACCAGTGGTTGGAACTGAAGTTTGCCATTCAGCATTTTGTAAGTCAGGATCTTCTGACCCAGTCTGGAAGAATGTGGCCAACCTTGAGGGCATGTCAGGACACAGGCTGGTGCAGGCCCCTGACCTGGGCAAGCCTGTCCAGATAAAATGCCCATGGGGCCTCTCTACCAGCACCTACGAAGTTTCTATAGCCAGAGGTCCTTTCTTTGGGGACACTATAGAATGTGTTCTTTGCTCTAGTGGTGATAGCTCCTATTTCAATATGGTTCTCTTTGCACAATTCTCTATTATTTGCACATGCACTGCTGCCCTGACGGATCCCTTGGTCTCCACCAGACGCCCACATCTGTGCTCCAAGGGACCCAGGGCCACAATCCCCTCCCAACTTCCATCTCCCTTCACAGCCCCCCTCTCAGATTTCATCATCCACCTAAAAGTTTAAGTATGTTCAAACCTCCCTCCCATTTCAAGTCCTTTATGGAAACAATTCAGGTAGATTTGGGGGACTGGTGCTGGCCACCTACCCTACCCTCTTCCATATTTTACAGTATAGAAGAAGGTGCAAAGCTAAAACACTATTTTTCCTAGGATCCCTCACACCTTGCTGAGAACCAGGCAGCCACATGTACCTGCACAGGGTCTGGGAGCTCTGAGTGCCACGGGTACCTCCTCCTCCCCTCTTCTGACAACTGTTCTTGCCACAGCTCCTCTGGCTATTGCACTGCTCTCCCTGTGTCCCCAGCTCCACCCCCTGTCCCTGACCTGAGGCACACTATCTCAAGACCTCCCTACAGAGTACCCTCCACAAAAAACTTCCCCAAGGAATCCCACCCATTTCCATGGCTCTAATTAGTACTCAGGGCACAGACACAATAAAGAAAAGCAAAGAGACCATTAATACAAAATTCACAGTGCTGGAGTACAGGGGAATGTGTCCAGGGAGAGACAAGGATAGGACTCTGATACTAGTAATACTCCACTGATGTCTGTTTTATTTACTGTACAAATATATTGTGCGTATGATAGTTTCAAAATAATTTTAAGTTTTTACGGTAAAAAAGCCTTCAATGAGTTTTCATGGTCCAAAGAGTAAGTCTCAAGTCTAAGGTCCTACATGGCCACTGCACTCCTGCCCGACAAGCACCACCACTGCTCCTCCCCTCGCTTTCCTGTGTTCCAACTACATTGTTTCTTCTACATCCTGGCCTCCACCTCAGAACCTTTACACATTCTGTCTCCTCTGTATATATTCTTCCTCTCTATCGTAATTTTGCTAAATTTCTACTTTACACGCAAACCTCACCTAAACATTAATTTAATTGAACAGAACCAAACACTGGTTTAATCAAGTATTGTTTTAACCAGGTTGGTATTCCTTGACTGTCTTGTTATATTCCTGTATGACTCCTCCTCTCAGCCATCTAAAAGGGCAACAATGACATATGTCCTGTCTACTACCTTGTTCAACACTCAGCACAGTGCCTGGTAGGAAGTCAACATATCAAGGAGCTCATCTACTCTTTTTTAAAAAATTAATAGACTATTTTTTGAGGAATTATACTTTATAGAAAACATAAGCAGAAAGTACACACCTTGCATTACTATGGTACATTTGTTACAACTCATGATCCAATATTGATGCAGCACACCAGGCCTCCCTGTCCATCACCAGCTTCTGGACTTTACCCAAACTCATGTCCATTGAGTCAGTGATGCCATCCAACCATGTCATCCTCTGTCGTCCCCTTCTCCTCTCACCTTCAATCTTTCCCAGCATCAGGGTCTTTTCCGGTGAGTCAGCTCTTCATATCAGGTGGCCAAAGTATTGGAGTTTCAGCTTCAGCATCAGTCCTTCCAATGAATATTCAGGACTGATTTCCTTTAGGATGGACTGGTTGGATCTCCCTGCTGTCCAAGGGACTCTCTCTTGAGAGACCTGTCTTCTTGAGACTCTTGTCTTCTCCAACACCAACAGTTCAAAAGCATCAATTCTTGGGCGCTCAGCTTTCTTTATAGTCCAACTCTCACATCCATACATGACTACTGGGAAAACCATAGCCTTGACTAGACAGACCTTTGTTGGCAAAGCAATGTCTCTGCTTTTTATTTACTTATTTATTTTTTAACTGTTGAACTTAAATTCTCCTTAATGTGCCTTTTTTTAAATATAAATTTATTTATTTTAATTGGAGGCTAATTACTTTACAATATTGTATTGGTTTTGCTTTTTAATATGCTGTCTAGGTTGGTCATAACTTTTCTTCCAAAGAGTAAGCGTCTTTTAATTTCATGGCTGCAGTCACCATCTGCAGTGATTTAGGAGCCCAAGAAAATAAAGCCTGTCACTGTTTCCCCATCTATCTGCCATGAAGTGATGGGACCAGATGCAATGATCTTCGTTTTCTGAATGTTGAGCTTTAAGCCAACTTTTTCATTCTCCTCTTTCACTTTCACCAAGAGGCTCTTTAGTTCTTCTTTGCTTTTCTGCCATAAGGGTGGTGTCATCTGCATATCTGAGGTTACTGATATTTCTCCTGGCCATCCTGATTCCAGCCTGTGCTTCATTCAGCCCAGCGTTTCTCATGATGTACTCTGCATATAAGTTAAATAAGCAGGGTGACAATATATAGCCTTGACATACTCCTTTTCCTATCTGGAACCAGTCTGTTGTTCCATGTCCAGTTCTAACTGTTGCTTCCTGCCCTGCATACAGACTTCTTAAGAGGCAGGTCAGGTGGTATGGTCTTCCTAATTCTTGAAGAATTTTCCAGTTTGTTGTGATCCACACAGTCAAAGGCTTTGGCATAGTCAATAAAGCAGAAATAGATGTTTTTCTGGAACTCTTGAGCTTTTTCGATGATCCAACGGATGTTGGCAATTTGATCTTTGGTTCCTCTGCCTTTTCTAAATCCAGCTTGAACATCTGGAAGTTCACGGTTCATGTACTGTTGAAGCCTGGCTTGGATACATTACTATTAACTAAAGTCTATAGTTTACATTAGGATTTCCTGTTTGTGGTGTGCATTCTGTAAGTTTGGACAAATTTACAATGACATAAACCCAGCATTACATTTTCACTGCTCTAAAAACTCCACGCTTTGCCTATTCACTCCTCTCTCATCCTCCAACCCTGGAACCCCTGACTATCTTACTGTGTCCATAGCTTTGTCTTTCCCAGAATGTCACAGTTGGAATCAAACAGTATATAGCCTTTCAGATTAGCTTCTTTCAATGTATATTTAAGGTTTTTCCATGTCTTTTCGTGGCTAAGTAGCCAATCTCTTTTCAGCACTAGGTAACAGTCCATTGTCTGGATGTGGCAATTTACTTATCCATTCACCTAGTTAAGGATATCCTAATTACTTCCATGTCTTGGCAACTATGAATAAAGCTGCTATAAACATTCACGTGCAGGTTTCTGTGTGAACATCAGTATTCAACTCCTTTGGGTAAAATCCACGCAGCAGGATTACTGGATCTTATGGTAAGAGTATGTTCAGGTTTGTAAGAAACTGCAACCATGTCTTCAGAGTGGCTGTACCTTCGTATTGTATTCCTACCAGCAAGGAGTGAGGATTTCTGTGTCCCACGTCCTCACCAGCATTTGGTGGTGACAGTGTGTGGACTGTGGCTACTCTAGTAGTGTGCAGTGGCAGCTCATCTGTTTTTCACCAGGAAGGCCATGAGGACACACTGCACGCTTTTGCTGACACAGCGGGCCTGTGTCAATTGCATGGCTTTTAACAAATAGACAAGGATTGGCTGATGCCTACAGAATCCATATGCACGGACCTGAGGTGGCTTCTAATATCTCTGTGTTATTTGTTATTCTTAAATTCTGCCAATGATTCTGGAGCACAGCTAAGGTTTAAGAGCTACTTGTTCAATCAGGGAGCCAAATACTACTGACAACTCAATTTTGACATATGTTATTTGTGCTTACATGTAGACTGAGGGTTCTCTGGCGATGGTGGGCATTAAATACAATGATGGAAAGAGAAAAAGTATACTCATCTCTAGATCCCCAATTCCCAACACAGTGTTTCTGATACAGTAAATGATTTAAAATTAATATTAATCTCACCTGTAACTTACTTTAAAAATCTACCTGGTAGATATAATTCATAAATATATATAATAAATACAGATGGGTATTATATATATCCATTATTGTATATATCCATAATCTATAATATATAATTTCTGGGAGTCCACAGTATAAATACAGTACGGACTGGAAAAAGAAAGGGACGATACACTATGCAGACGAGGCCTCCCAGCAATGGGACAGGGAGCATGTGCACTTCCTTCTATAAATTCCACACCATCCAATAACGGTATGGAGGTCTGAGGTTTTTTTCCTCAATCCTGCAGAAAACTAACTAGACTCAGAAGGAAAAGCATGGAAGACACAGCAGGCACCTCCCAATGCCAGTCCACATGGATCTGGCCAGGAAGGTTTTTCTTTTGAAAATACAGAATCCTGAAGCCAATTAAGATTCTGAAAACTATTCTGTGCTAGAACCTAAAATTCTAGCCAGATTAAGAACTCAGGGTAGAATCAACTCTCCCCATTTTTATTCTCAGTAGTCATACTCCTGAGCTTCTACAGCGATTCTGTAACATTTTTTCCCAAAACTCTACACATATTCTAGTTTCTAAAATGATTAAATAGAGACAGGTTCTAATGAACAAGAAAGTTATGTTCTGCTATTGGTTGTTCGAAATTCTGAATGTGTTTTCTTGTAGAATAACATAACGAACTATGATTTGAAAAGACCACTTACGATCAACCTACTGCTTTTAGGAATATTTTTTGTGGAAAATATGTCTTAGGTGCTCATGTGGGATGCCAAGAAAATATTTCCCTAACTCAAGAAAGCATTTCCCTAACTCTTCTAGGCTTCTGATTTCCATTTTAGTCATCACTCTCCATTTAGTGGATCCCTGCAAAGAAAAAGAAAAGCAGGAAGGCAAAATGGTTTTTGCCTTCTGACGAGGCTTTACAAATAGCTGAAGACAGAAGGGAGAAAGGGAAAGTTACATCCAACTAAACGCAGAGTTTCAAAGAATAGTAAGGAGAGACAAGAAGCCTTCTTCAATGAACAGTGCACAAAAATAGAGGAAAATAACAGAAGGGAAAAGATGAGAAATCTCTTCAGGAAAACTGGAAATATCAAAGGAATATTTCACCCAAAGATGGGCACAATAAAGGACAGAAATGGTAGAGACCTAGTAGACGCTGAAGAGATCAAGAGATGAAAGGAATACATGGAAGAACTGTACAAAAAAAGATCTTAATGAACTGGATAACTCTGATGGTGTGGTCTGTCACCCACAGCCAGACATTCTGGAGTGTGAAGTTAAGGGGGTCTTGGGAAGCACTGCTGTCAATAAAGCTGATGGATGTGATGGAATTCCAGTAGAGCTATTCAACACCCTAAAGGATGATGCTATCAACGTGTTGCACTCAATATGTCAGCAAATCTAGAAGACCAGCAGTGACCACAGAACTGGAAAAGGTCAATCTTCATCCCAATTCCCAAGAAGCGTAGTACTAATGTTCAAACCATCAGACAATCGCACTCATCTCCCATGCTAGTAAAGTGAAAGAGCAAAGTCACTCAGTCCTGTTTGATTCTTTGCAACCCCATGAACAGCTGATGAAGTTCTGGAGTGGGTAGCCTTTCCCTTCTCCAGGGGATCTTTCCAACCCAGGGACTGAACCCATGTCTCCCACATTGCAGGTGGATTCTTTACCAGCTAGCCACCAGGGAAGTCCCATACTAGTGAGGTCATGCTTAAAATCTTGCATCCTAGGCTTTAGCATTACACGAACAATGAACTTTCAGAAGTCCAAGCTGGGTTTAGAAAAGGCAGAGGAACCAGAGATCAAATTATCAACATCTGCTGTATCACAGAAAAAAGCAAGGGAATACCAGAAAAGCATCTACCTAAAGCCTTTGACTGTGTAGCTCATAACAAACTGTGGAAAACTCTTAAAGAGATGGGAATACCAGACCATCTTACCTGTCTCGTGAGAAATCTGTATGTGGGTCAAGAAGCAAGTTAAAATTCTGTATGGAACAAACTGATTGGTTCATGATTGAGAAAGGAGTACAACAGGGCTGTCTGCTGTCACTCTATTTATTTAACCTGAGCACATCATGAGAAATGCCGGGCTGTATGAGTTAGAAGCTGGAATCTAGATAGGCAGGAGAAGCACCAATAACCTTAGATATGCGGATGATACCACTCCAACAACAGAAAGCGAACTGGAACTAAAGACTCTCTTGTGAGGAAGAAGGAGAAGAGTGAAAAAGCCGGCTTAAAACTAAATATTTCAAAAACTAAGATCCTGGCCCCATTACTTCATGGCAAACAGAAGGGTAAAAGGTGAAAGTAGTGACAGATTTCCTTTTTGTGGACTGTAAAATCACTGCAGATGGTGACTGCAGCCATGAAACCAGAAGACTGCTTCTTGGCAGGAAAGCTATGACAAACCTTAGACAGTGTGTTGAAAGTAAGGACATCACTTTGCCGACATAGTTCATACATAGTCAAGGTTATGGTTTTTCCAGCGGTCATGTACGATTGTGAGAGCTGGACCATAAAGAAGGCAGAGCACCAGAGAATTGATGCCTTCAAACTGTGGTGCTGGAGAAGACTCCTGAGAGTCCCCTGGACAGCAAAGAGATCAAACCAGTTAATCTTAAGGGAAATCAACCCTGAAAACTCATTGGAAGGACTGATGCTGAAGCTGAAGCTCCAGGATTCTGGTCACCTGATACAAACAGCCGACTCACTGGAAAAGTTCCTGATGCTGGGAAAGATTGAGGGCAGAAGGAAGAGAAGGCATCAGAAGATGAGACAGCTGGATGGCATCATCGATGCAATGGACATGAACTTAGGTAAACTTCAGGAGATGGTGAAGAACAGGGAGGCCTGGTATGCAAAGAGTCGGTGACTAAACAACAACAGCAGCAGCACATATAGACAAAAATCAGTGAGCACTATTTCAGATACTTTTGCTTCTTTATACTTATTAGGAAAAAAAAATAGTGATTTTTACATCTATCTGTTTCTGCTGGTTCTACTTGAAATAAACCTTGCTTCCCAATCTTGCCTCACCCTCTCTCAATTTCAGTATATGGTCATATACTGAACTCTACACTGTCCCAAACCATCTGTGCCTGTGCTTTGTTAAGTCCCTTGCTGTACGATTAAGATCATTGCAATAGTCAGAAGCAATAGGAAATGCTTTATAGAAGGATGTTGTAGGTGGTTATCACCTACATTAACCTGCTTGAAAACATCACTCTAAATATCCCTAGTTCTTTACCAATCACACCACTGTTCTCCATAAACCACTGAGTGAAAGTGAAAGAGAATTCTAAGAGTATTAACTTCTTTTATAAAATACTTACCCCATAATGTCCTTTGATGATTTAATAAGAACACGAAAGCACTTTATAGAACAGTAAATATTTTTAAGAAACTCAAATTTAAACCTAATTTAAAATTCATCTTCCTCTTCAGAACATCTTCCAAACTGTTATCAGCTCAGGTCAATGCCAAATGTTAAGTCAATCTATCCTGTCTCTATCCTTCTCCCACCTATTTTCCTTCAGGAAGGGATTAGAGTAAATGCTCTAATCCCAACCACACGTGCATGCTGTCACTTCAGTCGTATCCAATTCTGCACAACCCCATGGACTGTAGCCCACCAGGCTCCTCTGTCCATTGGATTCTCCAGGCAAGAATACTGGAGTGGGTTGCCATTTCCTCCTCCAGCGGATATTTCCAACCCAGGGTCAAATCTGAGTTTCCTGTATCTCTTGCACTGGAGGCAGATTCTTTACCAAAATAAGCCAGCTGGGAAGCCTGGTCCCAAGTATATTATAATGAATGTTTAAAGTACAACTGTCAAATGAGGAGTAGAACATCACTACAGATACATGAGGTACCAAGTACGTCTTTGTGTTAACTTCTTTCAGGCTATCTGATCATTCAACATTCAGAGCTTTTGCCAGGCATCCTTCCTACAAGAGTAAAAATGACAGTATCTGCTTGTAACAAGCACTCCTTAAAGCACTTTACCTATACTTACCCTTTTAATATTAACATAAGTATCCCATTTTAATAAAACAGGAAAAACGAAGCCAGGAGGCAATGGAAAAGAGATGTCACAACCTGGCATCAGTAGCCCGGCCACTCACCTGTCTCAACAGCATCTATTCCTGTGCCAGCAGTAAAACCCAGCCACCACCATCTGCCCCTGTTATATCTCACCTTAACTGAGGAGACACGTGGTATCGAGTCCCCCTGCTCAGCACTCCCTGTCTGCCTTTCCAAGAGTCACCTTAAGTTGCATCTAATCATTTCACTCTCCTGATTCAACAGCTCTTCATGGATTAAGTCATTTGGGCAAATACTTCCCCACTCTTGTAAAGGATGAAGGTGGCAGTTGAGACCCTGGGGTTGTCCATCCCTGGACCCCTGACACTCTTAGGGGTTGGGAGGGCGTGTCTGAGGAGATGTGCAGAGGATCATTTGACAGGATGGCCTTGTGGAGCCAAGAAAGGTGACCGTGAAGCCTGGACAACAGAAATGGGAATGCCCCGGGCACAGGAAGTCAGAGAGAGAGCTCTAGGTCCACAGCCAGTGCCAAGACCCCACAGCAGGAGCCAGTGTAGGACATTTCACATAGGGAAGAAGGCAGGGCCTGAGGGTGAGGGGCAGAGGCCAGCAAGAGAAGCAGCTTGGTGTGGGGGGAGGAAGCAGGTATGCAGCTGGGAGTTTGTTACAAGCATGAGAGGAATGGAATAGGCTGACTGACATTTTTAAACACTACTCTAACTGCTGGGAAGAAAAGAAGTGGCTAAGGACAGGGGGGTGGGTATCCCATGACAGGGAACTGGGTCATCAGATGAAATGCCTGTACCCTCCTTGATCACACAGCATATTCACTTGTCCATAGTCACAATCCATATGCACTTGTTGTTACCCATGCACAGAGACTGCCATCAGGAGCCAGCACTTACCTGTATCCGTATCGTGCCCCCCGCCCCCGCCAACCACATACACAGCACAGTCACACTGTGCTTAAACAGGTGAGTGAATACTATCATGCAGAGGACACTGTTAGGAACATTTTCAACCGCAGGGTTAATATGAAGTCAGTTACATCCCTCTGACAGTCTCATTACATAAAACAAGCACAACTGAAACAACAGGTGGCAGGATGATTTCTCATAGCTTTACTGATCTGGACCCTAAAAAATGCAATCTGACTTAGGAAGGAGGTTGGTACTTAGGGTTAGTGCTTTACAACCTCCCATGAGATATTTACTATCAAGCAGCCTTCAGGCAGTTTACAATTGTTTTTAATTCCCCAATTTCAACTCTCTGAGAGAAATCTGATCTTTTGCCAAAAAAGGCAACAAGGAGGAGACATCAATCCACTGCACGGAAGGCACCTAAAGATCGGTGGGTCTTCTGTGTCCCTGGCGCACTCTATAAGACCACACCTCACAAACACAGATTTAAGCATCACCATTACTGCCAGCCTTAGTCCTTATGGCTGCATCCTTTTTTCTTCCAATCTCTTAAGTCTCATAAGTTTGCTCTTGCTTTTCAACACTTCCAGGAATTACTACTGAGTCTGCCCAGAAGTTCTGCTAGTACTTATTTGTATAATGATAGAAATCTTATTTCAAAACAATAAACTCACAAGATTATTGGCTGAATATTTAAATCTCTTCGGTTACTGCATGGTTAGCATCACAGAGGCCCCGAATTACTTACCTAAGTAATGTGGTGGGTGAAATGCCATAGGCTTGCTAGTTGCTGAGTAATATCCAATTGCTCTCTTAAATCGAATAACTTTGTCATCTGTTCTAGACTGAAACAAATGCACGAAAACCTTTGTAAATTAGTATGCCACTGGTCATGTGTATATTAATATAATTCAACACACGTATAAGTCTGTAGCCTTTAAAGCTAGATGAGAGTTTAGAATATACATTAAAACCGTTAAGGAAAATCAACAGATTATCATTAAAGAAACAAGTTAATTCTCTTAGAACACTGTACTTATCAGAGTCTGACATGGCACTCAGGAGACCTGAGTTCTGGGATGCAGTCCTCCAACTTTCCCTTGGCAAGGTCTCTGATGCTACCTGCAAAGGTTTCACTTTCCATCTCTAGCAAAGTGGAGGTACAATTTTAGCTCTTCAGAGAGCAAACAGGAAGTCACACAAACTTCATCGCTTCTACTAAAGTCCAACCTCCCTTGAATTTCTTACTTTCCAAAAAAGGAAGAAGAAATCCCTGACCATCACCTGGAGGGATGGACAAATCAGAGATCCACATATTTTGTTTGCCCATTTGACACATCTGTCTCAGTAGAAATCCCACTGAATTATGATGGAGGATCTAGGAGCAGCAGAGGCCTTACCATTTGTCTACCTCTGTGCAGGCTGGAGGGGAGGCTGGAGAAGCTAGGAGAGGGGCCAGCCCTCCTGGCTGGCACCAAGGCCTGACAGCTGGAAGCACTCCTGGGTATGGCTGGTGTGTGCCTCTCAAGACCCTTCCAAATTCAGCACACACCAGAGCACAAAGCATTACCCAAGAGCTTGCATTTCTACCTGAGAATGCTGGAAAACATCTTTAGCTATGGCATCCAAGTCCGAGGTATCCTGGATGTTGCGGACATAGTCAGCCACAGCCTTGATCACCACATCGCACGGTGGCAAGACCAGCTGGTGGGCCCGGACCTAAGAAAACAAGCACACGTGTCAATTCACTAATTCCAAACACGGGGCCCAGAAACTATAAGTAATGCTTTCCTTAGAAGGGCCTGCTTATCATCAATTTGTAAGTTCTTGTCCCTAAGACTTTGAAAGTCTGAGGGTTAAGCCCTGGATCTCCCTTTCAATTGAAATACAACTCAGCGGCTTCAACCTGACTATGTTAAAAAGCATCTGACAGCCTTTCATCACTTCAGAGATCTCTGCAACCTGCTCACGTGAGCACAACACAGACGCCCTGGGCCACAGGTGCCTCTCATTTTTCAACACCAGCCAGCTGGAGGCTATGCAGCCCCAAGCTCCCCAGTCCACTAAAAGAGCCAAGGTCAGCTTGGAATGGATGGAAAACAGTATCCCTGAGTGCTGAGGGACACATCTGGTGAAAGACACATGGAATAAAGTTTAGGAATATTTTACACTTGACACCAGGAAATGGTAAGTAAGAAAATTTTTTTTAAAAAAGGTTTCTTTTGGACTTTTTCATGAAAACTTAAAAAAAAAAATACATGAAAGATCTTCTTAGAAACAAAGATGAATCACACATGAACTATGTTTATGAAATTTTTTTTAATTTAATGATAGCATGAAATGATGTTTTATGTCCTATTTAGTCACAAAGATCATAAAGATAAATAAGATGGCAAAAACTTCTAAAGGCCATTGTTATAGTTTCAGAGCTGTGCACTCCTGCCCACCACACCTATAAATGTGGTACATTACACAGCAGGAGGGAAGACGTGGGCAGACTGGTAACCTCAGGCCAGGCTGTTCCCCTGGATGATGCAGATGGGCCCAGAGTCATCACAGGATCCTCTAATGTAGAAAGGAAGGCAGAGGAGCAGGTTTCATACATGAGGGAGTGCAGGACTCTACTGGCCATTGACAGCTTTGATGATGAAGGAAGGGCCATGAGCCACAGAATACAGCCCCTACAGAAGCTAAAAAGGCAGGAAACACTCTCCCTGGAGCCTCCAGAAGAAACATGGCCCTCTCACACCTTGCTTTTAGCCCAGTGAGACCCACTTTGGTTGTGATCTCTGTAAGATTATTAACTCTGTGATATTTTAAGACATCAAACATAAATAATAGAGGGAAAAATGAAAGAAAAAACAAATGAAGAAAATCAGAGAAACTCAAACAGAATGGAAGAACCTCTAAAAAATACTTACACTATTACGGTATCACACAAATTTTCAGACGCATAAAAGCATACTCAATTTCGTTTTGGAAAAGCAATCTTTTTTTTTAAATAATGTTTTCCATGTTTGAAAAATGTTAGCTGCTCTGTCTCCTAGAGAATGGTTTCTTTCCTTGTTCTGGTCAGTGTTTGATAAAGGTCATCATAATGAACTCCAGGGAACTAGTAAGATGTCCATGGCTGCAGACCATAAGCACGTTCCTAGAAACCCAATTCCCCCTCTGTAGAATGAAAATCTATTGACATACACATGCTCCACGGTGAAGAGGTCCCTGGAACAGCACATTCCAGTCAGTCTGGGAGAAATGGAAGCTCTGTCCACTCCCTGTCTTTGGGGTGTTTAACAGTCCCACAGCCAGGGCAGGGAGGAGGGCCAGGTGCTGGCGGCCCCAGGAATGAGAAGCCAGAAGAGAAACCCTGAGCCCTCCTACCATCAACATTTCACTCTCAGTGAGCACAGACTACAGGGAAGGGGACAGCCTGCAACGGCCACCAGACTTGAGGCCCCTGGGCGACCCCTTCTCTGGGCCACAACCTTCTGTCTCTGACCACGGTTTGAGGCTAGTTGGCCACAGAACACCCCTTGGCAGTCTGAAAGTCTATGGTTACCTCATTATGCTGCACAAAGTTCTGGAAAAGCCAGCCATTGCAGAGAGAGTTTATACAGAGAACAAATGACAATTCACATAGTGGGAACAAGAGTTTATTAGAAATAAAAATGTCCACAATATGAAAATGGCTTTTCTCCAGGAGGTGGGAGCTAATGGTATGGTGCAGGCAGCCTCTCCCAAGGGATGCACAACAGACTGGGCAGGCGCACACTGCCCCCTCCCACCTCAAACGAAAAGGACAGTCTGTCGCTTTTGTTCCTATGGATCTCCTTGGCTTCTCTACCCCTACCTTCTACAACACGAAGGCTATATAATCCTTGAAGTGAACAGATCCTGTCATTAGAGGGCCCCTGAATCCTTCTGAGCGGCTAATTTAACACCACCGTCAACTATATCCTTTATAATTTCCTTTGGAACAGACTCTTCGCTCACACCTCACCCCCTCCTCGTTCGCCCAGCTTCATTCCCAATCCAGCCCTCCAAATCTAGCTCAGGGTGAGCAGCCACGTCTTCCTTTGAGACTGTTGGTGCTACTGCTCCCAAACTATCTCTTGACTGCTTTTTAAATGCAACTCAGTATGAACACAGTTCAGTTCAGTCGCTCAGTCGTGTCCGACTCTTTGCGACCCCATGGACTGCAGCACACCAGGCCTCCCAGTCCATTACCAACTCCCGGAATCCACCCAAACCCATTTCCATTGAGTCAGTGATGCCATCTAACCATCTCACCCTCTGTCATCCCCTTCTCCTTCTGCCCTCAACCTTACCAGCATCAGGGTCTTTTCCAGTGAGTCAGCTCTTCGCATGAGGTGGCCAAAGTATTGGAGTTTCAGCTTCAACATCAGTCCTTCCAATGAACACCCAGGACTGATCTCCTTCAGGATGGACTGGTTGGACCTCCTTGCAGTCCAAGGGACTCTCAGGAGTCTTCTCCAACACCACAGTTCAAAAGCGTCAATTCTTCGGCGCTCAGCTTTCTTCACAGTCCAACTCTCACATCCATACATGACCACAGGAAAAACCATAGCTTTGACTAGATGGACCTTTGTTGGCAAAGTAATGTCTCTGCTTTTTAATATGCTATCTAGGTTGGTCACAACCTTCCTTCCAAAGAGTAAGCGTCTTTTAATTTCATGGCTGCAATCACCATCTGCAGTGATTTTGGAACCCAGAAAAACAAAGTCAGCCACTGTTTCCACTGTTTCCCCATCTATTTGCCATGAAGTGATGGGACCAGATGCCATGATCTTAGTTTTATGAAGTTGAGCTTTAAGCCAACTTTTTCACTCTCTTCTTTCACTTTCATCAAGACACTCTTTAGTTCTTCTTCACTTTATGCCATAAGGGTGGTGTCATCTGCATATCTGAGATTATTGATATTTCTCCCAGCAATCTTGATTCCAGCTTGTGCTTCATCCAGCCCAGCATTTCTCATGATGTACTCTACTGCTGCTGCTAAGTCACTTCAGTCCTGTCTGACCCTGCACAACCCCACAGATGGCAGCCCACCAGGCTCTGCCGTCCCTGGGATTCTCCAGGCAAGAGCAGTGGAGTGGGTTGCCATTGCCTTCTCTGGATGTACTCTGCATATAAGTTAAATAAGCAGGGTGACAATATGCAGCCTTGATGTACTCCTTTTCCTATTTGGAACCAATCTGTTGTTCCATGTCCAGTTCTAACTGTTGCTTCCTGACCTGCATACAGGTTTCTCAACAGCCAGGTCAGGTGATCTGGTATTCCCATCTCTTTCAGACTTTTCCACAGTTTATTGTAACCCGCACAGTCAATAAAGTAGAAATAGATGTTTTACTGGTACTCTTGCTTAACATCATTGCTGAAGCAGAAAAACCTGACCCACTTCACTGCCATTTGGAAAACAGCAACGTGGAAATGATTTCGGCAATTTTGCCAAATTTTGGCAATTTTCAGGAAGAAAACTAGAAACCTGATTTGATCAACATTCACTTGTGAGTAAGGCATTGTTTTAGAAACGAGAACATGGAGCAGCTCCCCAGTACTCGACTTCAAGAAGCTCACATTCTTATTGGAGAAAAAAATGCTGACCAAACTCCAAAAGAGACCTCAGAGGAGAGCCTGGAGGAAAATCATGGCCCAGCTGAGGAGGTAGAAAGGTTTCTGCATCATCTGTGATTCTCAAAGTGTAGCCCTGAGATCCAACTGAGTGCAGCCTTGGTGCCCCAAGACCAATGAAGAGAGTTATGTGAGGGGGCTAAGGCAGTTTGTTATAATAAGCCCTCTAACCATTGCATCAATGAACACACCCTGAAGCCTAGTAGTTTCTAGAAGAGTCAAGAGTAAGGAAAACATTTAAACACTATAATCATTAAGTAACTACCAGTGGCTATGTCTTGAGATTCTTAAAAAGTTATGACATGAATCAATATCTTATACATGTGTGCATGCTAGGTCGCGTCAGTCATGTCTGACTCTGTGATCCTATGGACCATAGCCGACCAGGCTTCTCTGTCCATGGGCTTCTCCAGGCAAGAACACTAGAGTGGATGACATGCCCTCCTCTACAGGATCTTCCTGACCAAAGCATCGAACCCCCGTCTCTTTCGTGTCCTGCGTTGGCAAGCAGGTTCTTTACCACTAGCACCATCAAGCTTGAAAAGGATGCTAAAATGCAATTAATCACACACCATGCTAAATGAGAGCTCTGCACGTGGAAACTGTTATGCAGACATACTGAAGACTTCAACAGATTTGAGTTTAAAGTGTTAACTGTAAACAAAGAAAAGTTCCATCACATTTTGTAAGCAAGGGTCCCCGGAGGCTCTGATGGAAAGGCGGGCAGGCTCGGGCTCCCTCCTGCAGAAGTGTCTGCATCCAGCTGGGGCTGGAAGGTCCTGTGACTGAGTTCCTCTGGACTGTATGCCACACACTGCTCTCGGCAGGCATTGCTTCATTTAATCCACAAATCAGTGCTGTGAGGTACACTCTTAAATGTACTTCCCATTTGACAGAAGCTCATTAAGGCACCCATGGGAGCCAACAAGGTGAGCAGCTGGGCCACTACCTGACCCGCAGACTGCACACTTGACCACCACACTCTGGCCTAGTCGTCTTCTAAATTATGCCTCTTTTAGCATTAAATGTCCTTTTCTGTAAAATAATGGTCGATAGTGAGCTTCTTGTTCTTCTAACATTCTTATTTAGAAAAATTAGAAGTTGGCAACACAACAGTAGCCCTCCCAACTCCTCCCCCCCCCCACCCCGCCAAGAGATCCATGAAATCCAAACTCCTGTTGATGAAAGGAGCTACGGAAAGACTGTCAACAGGGGAGGTATGAGATCAGGCCTGGTGTCAGACACATGGAGGATGGGCATGAAGGCAAAGGAACAGAGAAGGGAACATTAGCGGCTCCTGCTCAAACTCAAGCAGCAATAACACAGTGGGTAGAGAAGGACAGGATGAGCAAGCTGGGAAAGGTCAGAGGAGTTAGACCCGGAGAGGGGAAGAATCAAATATAATTCCCAATTTCTAACCTGATGACTACAGGGACAGTGGTATCACTAGCTGAAAAACATACCACAGGAAGACAAAACCATTCAGGCAGGGTGATGACATTTTTAGAAACATGAAATTTGGTGCACAGGTGGAGTGCCCAAGTGGAGATGACTTAGTGGACAGTAGGATACACCCTGCAGTTCAAGGAAGAGGTCTCACTGGAAGAAGTACACTGGAGAATCATCAACACAGAGATGGTACTTATAACCTTAAAGGCAAATGAGACATGCCAGAAAGAAAGTGTGAGGATTACAGCAAGGTACAGATGGACCCTAGGGAATACACATGCACTCAAGGGAAGCCAGCTTACAGGAGAGTCAAGGAAAGGATGCAGAAATAAGGAATACAGAATGAAATTGGGGTCTGGGAATCAAGGCAGGAATTTCCCAGAGAACAGGTGAAGAGAATAGGATGACTGACACTGTCAAATGCTCCAAAGAGGTTGAAAATCATTTGACAAATCATTTGTCAAATCCACAGCCTTGGACAAAAACCCACCTGTGTCTGCTAGAAATAGGTGGGGAGGGGCACAGCGGGCAGTGAGGGTGGGTTAAGCTATTGGGGACACAATGGAAGACTGCCCTTGGAAGATTCGAGGATGAAAAAAGAGAGTTAGGAGAACACGGAAGACTAGACCACATTTACAAACTAAGGATCAAGGACCAAAAGAGGGAGCGTCTACATAGGAGCAAGGAGTTGACCGGATGAGGCAAGGAAGGGCTCCCTGGATGCATTCAGTGACATGGGCTCAAGAATGTCAGGACAGTCTAGTCTCAGGCTGGAAAAGGGAAGTAAAGTGAGCCTGGATGAAGAAGAAGGCAAACGGGGGAACGAGAAGCTGAGGACTCTCTTCATCCTTAGATAAAGGACCTCTCTGTAAGAGAAAGCACTGTGAAAGTGAAGAGAGGTCCGAAGACATGATGAGTGTTTAAGATAAATATTAAGGAGAATAAAAAGATTAACTGTTGATATTGATAGCTTGGGTTGCCATTTCCTTCTCCAATTAGTGAAGCCACTACCACAATTATGAAATACAATTTTTCCATCACCTCAGTTTCCTGTTCCCCTTCCCATCATAGCCCTAGGCAGCCACTAACCTGCTATCTATCACTATACTTTTGCCTTTTCTAGGATTTTACATAAAACCAATCTATTTCCTTTGTTTTCGACTCTTCACTTAAGATAATGCTTTAAGATTCATACATACTGTAAGAGATTAGTTGGTCCCTTTCTCTGCTCTCAGCATCTCATTGTGACTGTGCCACAATTCATTCCCCCATTCGCCAGCTGAACTGCTGCCTAGTGTCTTTGAGATGACAATAGATAAAGCTGCCCGGAGACTCAGACTGAACCATTTGTGTGAACAGAGGACTTCATTCCTTATGAGTAAATGTCTAGCAGTGGGATTGCTGGGTTATATGGCAGGTGTATGTTTAACTTTGTAAGAAACTTTGTCAGACCATTTGTGACCATTCTGGATTCTGCTTCCCAACAGCCACATCTCAGAGCTGCAGGTGCTGACATGTACTGACACTTATCATCTGTCTCCTTAATTTCGCCCATTCTAGTGGTTAGTAATGCAGCTCATGGTGGTTTTAATCTGCATTACCTAATGGCATGGAGCATCTCCTTGTGTGCTTATTGAATATTCTGTAAAATGTCTGTTCAAAATTTTGCCTGTCTTTTTCTTTGTTGTTGGGTTGTGTATCTCATTATTGTATTGTTCTTTATATATTCTGAATACAAGTCCTCTGGTAAGAATTACATTGTGCAAATAGCACAATGTAATTCTATCTCCATTCACTGTTGTTGCTTGCTTCTCATTCTTTTAACTAAGAAGTCTCTAACTCCAGGTCATAAAGATCTTCTCTTATATCTTCTTCTAGAATAATTTTTATATTTTTAATTTTTGCAAATGAATATCCAGCTATTATAAAGACTAACCCCTTCTGCATTTAGTTACTTATGGACTTCTGGTGAAGGTAACTAACGACGTATATACAGGTTTATTTCTGAACTTGCTCTGTTCCACTGATCTATTTGACACCTTTATGTCAGTACTACACTGAGTTGATTATTATAGCTTTAAAGTCATACTGAAATTAGGTAATGCTAAGTCCTTCAAATTTGTTCTTCCTTTTCAACATCTTTGTTGCTTTTCTAGGTCCTTTGCAGTTCCACATAAATTTTAAAACCTGCTTTTCAATTTCCACTTTAAAACAAAGCTTGATTGGATTTTGATGTAAAAGTGAAAGTGAAGTGAAAATCATTCAGTCGTGTCTGACTTTTTGCAACCCCATGGACTATACAGTCCACAGAATTCTCCAGGTCAGAATACTGGAGTGGGTAGCTGTTCCCTTCTCCAGGCTGGATTTTGATGAGGATGTAGTAAATCTATATAACAACAGTCTTTTGAACCATAAACACATACATTCCCTCATTTATTTAGATCCTTCTTTAACTTAGATCATAAATTTGCAGTGGCATCCATCAGCTGTGTGGTTCTCGAGATATTCTCTAGATAGTATTATCCAGGGTGGAGAAGTCTGCTGGGTGGTTGAGATGGAAGAAGGAACAACAGAAGGGTGATGCTGGTACACCTGGCTCGAGATGACCCATCAAGAGGTCCAGGCCAGCTGGGGAAGAAAGAAACAATGAGTAAATGGGCAGACAACCCCAGGGTGGGTGAAAGAGTGAAGTGTCAGCTTGTGAGAATAGTAAAGATAGAAGCAACAGAGACAAAAGGATAGTAAGTGTAAGATAAGAATCAGAACTCTTCTGGGAGAAGACCCAGTGTATGACTCGGCATAGAAGGCTGCAGTATAGTAGACACCGCTGGAGACAAAGAAGGAATATGCAGCCAAGCTATCTGTGGGCAAACTCTAGTACATGACCGTGCCTCAGTCTCTGAAGAGTTATCAAAGGACACCATCATGAAAGTGAAAAGACAACCCACAAAAAGTGAGAAAGTGTTTGCAAATTATGTATCTGATAAGAGACTTACATTTCAGAATATATTAAAAAAAAAAAAACAAACCAACTCATATACCTCAATAATAAAAAAATTTTTTCAATGGACAAAAGATATAAATAGATATTTATCCAAAGAAGGTATACAAATGGCCAGTGAGCAAAGGAAAAGGTGTTCAACATCATTAGTCATCAGAGAAATGCAAATCAAAACCATATCACATCCACTATGACAATTAGAAATAAAACAGACAACAACAAGTGTTGGTGAGGACATGGAAAAGTCAGAACCCTCACACATCGCTGGTAGGTGTGAACAGTATAGCTGCTGTGGAAAACAGTGGGGTAGTACCTCAAAAAGTTAAGCATATTATTACTAGATGACCAGCAATTCCAGTCCGAGGTATACACCCGAGAGAAATGAAAACATGTCTATACAAATACTTGTACCTGAATATTCACAGCAGCATTACAATAGCCAAAATGTGGCTAACAATCTGAATGTCCATTGACTGATGAACAGATTGAATGTGGTAGGTATACCCACACAACAGACTGTTATTTGGCCATTAAAAAAAAAATGAAGTACTGATACATGCAACAATGTGACTGAACCTTGGGGGGAAAAAAAATACTCAATGAAAGAGGCCAGACACAAGAGGTTATATAATTCCACTTACATGAAATGTCCAGAAGAGGCAAATCCATAGAGAAAAAAGGAGACTAGTGCTTGTCAAGGGGTGGAGGAGGGAGAGAAGCAGGAAGTGACTGCTAGCAGGTGAGGTACTGGGTTTCTTTTTGGGGAATGAAAGTATTTTAAAATTAGACAGTGAAGATAGATGCATAAACTTTGTGAAAGCTAAAAACTGCTGAATTATACATTTTGCATACATGCTCTATCACTCAGTCATGCCCAACTTTTTGCAACCTCATGGACTGTAGCCCGCTGCTGCTGCTAGGCTCCTCTATTGATGGAATTTTTCAGGCAAGAATACTGGATTGCTATTTCCTTCTCCAGGGGATCTTCCCACCCCAGGGATTGAACCCACGTCTCTTGCATCTCTTGCATTGGCAGGTGGATTCTTTACCACTGAGCCACCTTGGAAGCCCTGAATTGTATTTTAAAGGAGTAAATTTTATGACATGTGATTGTATCTCAATAAAACTGTTATAAAAAGAAAATTTTTAAAAACATTCTAATCAGGAATGGCAGTTTGGAAGTAAATTGCCAGCAAATCCCAGTTTTGTCACATGTTCCTGGCCCCAGATTGCGCTAGTATCAAGAAAAGTGACCTCTTTGGTTGAGTTGCCTAGAAGTGCCCAGGGCAGAGACCACTGGCAAGGTGAGGGGTATAGGTGCACGCACCCAAGACACAGGGTCAGGAAGCTGCCAACTGAGCCACATTTTCAGAAGAAGTGATCTCTTCTGTTAGAGAGATGGAGACGACCTCTTTAGGAACAATGCTGAGGTTCTGGACCCAGAGGGGAGAAAATACACTTGAAAGTGTCTTCACACATTTTAAAAACCTGAGGATATGTCACTTAATTAACATACGACTAGAAGATCCCAGGTCATGAGAAGAAACAGAAACCAAAAGTACTCCAGTAAGCTTCCTTTTGTTTAACTTACCCTACCACTCACCACCGCAGGCATGAGAAGTCAGCCACTACGAACACTGTATCTTTCAGACGGCTTTTGGACCATGAATCTCTCTCTCCTCCTGACCAGGTTACGCATTTCTGCTCACTCAGGAAGAGTTCTGCGGGCAGGCACAGTCCCTACAGAAAGGAGCTAAGCTAAAAGTAACCCTGCAACTAGGAAACACAGACTCCTCCCATGACTCTGTCCCTCTTTCCCAGCAAAATGACTTCTGTCCGAAGACAGAAAAGCTATTGAGTCCCAGTGATCCCAGAAGATTCCCTGGAACACCAAGCTTTCCATCTTTACTCTAAAAGCAAATGGGAACAGGTAAAGAAGCTCAGATAAGATACAAATAAGCAAACATCTTTTGAGTTCAGTCTCGTATTTTCCATCTAACGATTCCTTATATAAATTTTAAATGAGCAAAGAATAAAACTTCTTACCTAAGTTTCCACGACCTAAAAGCTTACACCCCAGCACCATGAACCTGGGCGCTGAAATTTCATAGACTGTTAATAATGTGCAGCTCACTGAATGCATGACAGTGTAATAATAATATTAGTAGGGTGTACATTTTAAAACAATTTTAGAGTACAAATATCAATCTGTTAAAAGTGGTTCTCTTCCAAGAGTGAAATTATAAATAGCTCTCATTTCCACACTGCATAATGGTTGAGTTTTTCAAGCTTTTGGGCCCCTAACAATATTTTCTCTAGAGCCCCCAAAGTCCTTGGGTTTTAGGAAGTACTTTTTAGCTCTTATGATACAATGACTTTTTGAGGAAAAAAAGGTATGAGTTAACTTCAATTAACACTAATATACAAGCAGGAATTCCTTCTTTAGAATGTCCTATAGTGCCCATGCTGCCACCTCTTGCAATGCCTTAAAAGGTAGAACTCTTAAAATAAATGAAGCCCATCTTTCTCTTCATGCACAATTTATATTCAACTTTCTTTCAAAAAAGATTCCAGAAAGTCCGATCACCAACCTCACTCTAGTAAAGTTGCACAGTATGTTAGATATACCATAAAACTTCAAAAGGCCTGAAATCATGCTGCTCTTCTCTCTGGAAGCTGGCTCCATGATGTGAAACCCAGAGAGGGGCCATGCGGAGTGGAGATGAAAATCACTGCTTGGCTGGACACTGGTCAGCAGGTGCTACCCACAGAGCCCCTTCCGGGAAACCAAGAGAGAAGAGATCCTTCAAGTCCTGGCTTCATTCTGAGGGCCCACTGCAAGCCGTGTCATTTGCCATGACTTGGAGAATGCTGGGGTTGTGTGGCCTGCACGATGAGACATGACGGCTCTTCTGTCCACCTCCACATTCCTGGGGACCCTGACATGCTACTCTCCCAGAACCAGACTCCCTCCTCCCCAGGGTCAAACGCCACATCTTGTCCCTAAAGACATTTGTAAAAAGGATTACTCAGTGACTTTGGGTGGCAGACAGTAAGATGTAAACATATAGAGATAACTTTTAGTAAAAGTCTAAGTAAATTGAAAACAAAACGTTCCTGAGGTGACCTGCTAGAGTGCCGTGGTATACAGCTGCCTCAGGGAAAGATACTGCTGGTAAAGGAAGGTGACTAAAAAGTAAATCCTAAGGCAGAGGTATAAGCACTAAAGACTGTTTAAATGAGAAAGAGACACGCACAAGAGCTAGGACTCAGATTTTGAGAAGAGCCAGAAGCAAGCAAGAAGTTTTCAAGGAGACATTTTAACTGGACGCACACAGGGAGGAGTTCAAGAGAAACCAGCACCTGCCTGGCCTGTGGCTGATGGGCAGAGCTGGGCTGGGGCAGTGGGGTGGTGATGGTGGCGTGGGCAGTTGTGTCCAGGGGAAGGTCTCCTCTGCCCACTTGCCACAACTGGGGAAGTGGTATAGAGAGATCAAAATAGAACCTGAAGAGCTATACAGGAGAACAACACTTGTAGGAGATCTAAGGAGAGGAAAGGTGAGCACAAAACTTGTAAAGGGAAATGACAAAAGGACTCTGGGGCAGGAAATACTTGGGGGTCATGAATGACTGACAGGGATAAAAGTCAAAATACATGAAACTGAATATGAAGTTTGGGAACACAAAAAGCATCAAAATGAATACAAAGACCTGCAACTTATGATTAACTTAGGAAAACACTTTCAGTTAAAAAATTCAATGCCAAACCCAAATAAAAAGTTCCATAACTTTCAAGGACTCAAAATCATAAAACCATTTTTAAAAATTCAAAAAAGCACATATAAAAAAGGCCCTCATTTGGCACATGCTTATGGCCAGGAGGTGCTCCTAAGCAGAGCTGATCACCTAACATCCCAGAGGACTCCCACTCCTGCTTCTAGAATGTGATGTGACTTAAAATGGGCTCCTGCTGTCCTGAAAACAAACGAAATATACTTTACTTCCAAAACAAAGAAACTTTACTCCCAAAACTAAGAAACTAGAAGTTCTTAACATGTAAACAAGTATTAAAAAGCTTAAAAACTTGACTGGCTGCCTTAACTTCCTCTTTTCTACTGCCCTAACTTGATTTTTAGGTTTTTAAGTATGTTTAGTATTGCATGCCTACTCTAATGAGCACTATCCCTGATTAATAAGACAGCACAAAACAGAATTCTGCTCCCTTCCTAGCCTTCTCTGTGGGGATCGCCTCATGATCCAACTGCCTCAGCTGTTCATCACCAGCCACTCCAGGTTCTGCTTGTGCTTCTGAATCCAGAGCCCCAGCCATGCTCTCCTATTGGCCCAACCAGCACTGTGGATGGTGATGGCAAAATGTTGACAGGGATAAGATTATGACATTACACATTAAGGGGGGAGTTGAATTTATTAGATAATAAGTTCATATAACACCAACCCTCTGTGAATAATAAACTAGTAGATATGAACTCAGTGAAACACTTCGGCAAAATAAAGTAGGAGAAAAGGAATGCTTGAAATCGGGGAAGCAAAATCAAGTATCCTTAAAAACTGTATACAACATACTCTGTTGAAAAGGAATAAAAATCATAAGAAAGTTTTATAATCAACAACTAACCAAATTTTCAAAAGATGTAGTTAATTTTATTACTGGGAAAAAGAAGCAACTGAAAAAGCAGATGGGTACACACAATTCTGAACAGTAGTAACGTTCATGAGGGAAAAAACCATATTCAATATCCCACAGTCTAGTTACACAGAGTGAGGTCAGAAAAACAAATATCACATATTCATGCATATATATGAAATCTAGAAAAATGGCACTGATGAACCTATCTGCAAGGCAAAAGCAGAGACACAGACAGAGAACAGGCATGTGGACGCAGTGGGGGGAGGAGCGGGCAGGAGGGATTGAGAGTAGCACTGAAACACATATGTTACCATCTGTAAAAGAGAGAGTGGGAAGCCGCTGAGTTATACAGGGGGCTCGACATTGTGCTCTGTGACAGCCTAGAGGGATGGGATGGGATGGGGTCGCGGGTGGCTGGGAGGTTTGAGAGGGAGAGGACATATGTATGCTTATGGTTGATTCACGTTTTTGCATGGCAGAAGCTGACACAACATTATAAAGCAATACTCCAATTAAAAAGAAAAAAAAAAATCCCAGTTTTTGTTAAAATGATACTACACACAAAAAACTATATAAAAGGTCAAAACACAAAAGTTTTGCAATTTTTTAACTCAAAGCCAGACGTTTCACTTTTCGTAATGTCACTTTAAAAAATCCTACAACTTATCAAATCATTGAAAAATTATGTTGCACTGCTTTGCTATTATGCTATAAAAATACCTAGCTAATATTTAAAATACACATGTTGACAGTGCAAAAACTTTGATTTTTTAAAAAACCCACAAGTGGATAGGAATCTGCTGCCAATGCAGAGGACATGGGTTTGATCTCTGGTTCGGGAAGATTCCACGTGCCCAAAGGCAACAAAGCCCATGTGCCACAACTACTGAGCCCACGGCCTCAACTACTGAAGCCTATGCGCCTAGACCCTGTGCTCCACAGCGAGAGAGGCCACTACAGCGAGAAGCCTGCACACCGCAACGAAGAACAGCTCCCGCTCGCCGCAACTAGAGAAAGCCTCCGCTCACCACAACTAGAGAAAGCCTGTGCACAGCAACGAAGACCCAACACAGCCAAAAATATGAGTAATTTTAAAATACACACATACACAAACAATCCTACAAACAACTTCCAGAGAAAACAGAAAAATGTCAATGTGGACTTATATTAAATGACATTAATTTAGTTGATATGATAACAGTAATATAATTAAGAGATTACCCTTATTTTTAGGTGGTGGTGTTGATATAAACCAAGATATTCCCAGGTGGCTCAGTGCTAAAGAACCTGCCTGCCAATTCAGAAGATGCTAGTTCAATCCTTGGGTCGGGAAGATCCCCTGGAGTAAGAAATGGCAACTCAATCCAGTATTCTTGTCTGGAAAATTTCATGGACAGAGAAGCCTGGCAGGCTACAGTCCACAGGATCACAAATAGTTGGATACGATGGAGCAGTAGCAGCAGCAGATATAAACCAAAGTTTTCACAAATAAAGTGTTATGATGTCTGCAACTTCCTTCCAAATAGTTGAGTTAAAAAACAAACACACAGATACAAATATACTTTACAGCAAACTGTTAACAACAGGTGAACCAAGGTGATGGATATATGAATAGATATTTTCTATTTCAACTTTTTATATATTTTTATTAACAAACTTAGGAAAAGTACGTGATAATGATGCTTGTGACCTATCAGTGGATTGAGTTGGTTTTCCAATAATGCTTCAAACAGTTCCTCACTTCTAACCTCTGACACACTAAATAAGGCGAGTTCAATTTAAACATATGTATACAGTCTGGGGATCCTGGAAGCCTCTCACTCACCCCTGCTACTCAAAACAATACAAACCTTATAAAAAACAAGCTTTCATTTTGTATCAACTTATAAAAGCATACTGTTTAATAAGCTAATGAGCATAATACTTCTGAGTCTACCTGATTTCAGACTCTACTTTTCTCATTCTGCAAGTCATTAATGGTATCACCAGGAGCTTGGAATCAAGTTTACAAATTGCAGTACTTTGTAAATGAAAACACACATGAAGAACATTCTGGCCAAGAGCAAATAGAGAGCTGTTTTCCTTCAGGTGGGGGGAAAAAAAAAGGCAAAAGAAAACAAGTAATCTCAAACAAAAGGAGAAAAACTGACCTTCCAACAGAAGCTGAAAAGCCCCATACCAAGAACTGTTAGGATAAAAAGGAAAACATCAGGGCCCATCAATAAGAAATGGAAAAAATAGGGTTCTAGGCACCAAGGAACAAGATGAAAGAGGCAAGAGAGGAATGTCACCTGAATTCCAAGTATCACAGTTTGCTGTAAGCTAAACACTGAAAATCCTATTTGGAGGACAATTCTGGCAATAGGAAAACACGCATTCGGAAACCACTCCATGCAACCTCCCCATTAGCACAAGGAACTGAGGCCCAGGCTGCCGGCCAGTCTAGGTTCAGAATTCCCAACTCCCTATGTAATCAGTGGCAGCTATGACCACAACGCTGACAGCAGAGAACACCACACCAATTTACCCAGCAAAGGGAATTCGGAAAATCACAGGAAGCCGCTCACAAATACAAGTTCCCTAGTGACTCACAGCATTCCACTACTATGCTCACATCACACTGTAAACCCTCCCACGTTAGAAAATCAAAGTTAAGTGCTTCTTCTTGGATGTTCATTACTTCCACAAACAGGAAGGGGAGAAAAATAAGAAAATAAATATCGACGAAACAGTACAAATAGACCATTTTTCTAATGAACTTGGGTCTCCTCAATCACTCAAAAAGCGTTAAAACTATAGATTTTTACAATATTAGAAAATCAGTAAGAAAATTATGAAATTTATCAAACTCTGCTAAGATATTGATCCATAACAGATGATATTATCTATTGAAAAAATAATATTTGTAAGAAAAGAAAATACGTAAAAACTTTAGCTAAGAAATTTACACCTATCATGAAGAATTCATCTAAGGAAATTTTAAAAAACATTTATATATATTTCCCTAAAATGTAAGTGCTGGGAACAATATAAGGTAGGTTCTTTGTTTTTTTTTAAGGCAGCACAGATTCTGAAGTTAGGCAGAAGCATGATATTGCTAATTTTGTGGTATATTTCCTTCTACAATAAAGAAACATTACTTACAGTATGAAAGTAAAAGGAAAAGCAACAAATGTTGGAAATAAAATGAATTTGTACCTTAAGTGAAGCTAGTGGATGTTCTGGACCAAGTAAACTCCAATGAAAGGAAGCCAGATCTTCATCAGGTAGAATGTGATTTCCTAAAATACAAACAGGGATACCACAAAAGCCATTACTGACACAGGGGAAACTTAATATCACTGCATGTTATAACCTGTAGATTATCTTTGTTAGTTTTAGACTTTGCAATATAACTCCTTAGGACCACCTCATTTAATACACCGCACAGAACTTCCACACAGACATTGAGAATATTTCTTCATCTTTTAACACAAAACATACAGCAGACCAATCTCTTGAAGCTGCTTCAAGTACATTTCCATTATAGGCTTAACAGCATTCAAACTGAATAAACTGCATAAAAACCTAAGTAACTCCCCAGCACAGTATTAAGGTCAATCTGACAATGCCAGATGCCAAATACCAATCTGATACAAGTTTTCATGTGTTTATGAGAGACTATGGCTCAAACTGCATTCTGTGAAGTAGGTTCGACAGCAGATGCAGAATCTACACAGTTATAAAACCTAAGGTTAAGTGACAATGCTTGCAGTTTGTGACACGGATCAACACCCTCCTCCTCAAATTTCTAGCACCACCCACAAAATAGATGTACAAAGCACGGACTGCACTACCCCCAAGAAGTGTCCGTCAGCTCTCTGCATATCCCCGGGGCTATGTCACAGGTAAGAACTATATTCAGCTGAGGAACTACATTTTTTGGGGTAAACATTTTCCCTTCAATATAATGCTTGGATGCCTGATATACTAACATATTTGTTAGTTGTTTCGATACAATTTAAAAGCAATAATTTCCTAAATAATTCTGTGATTTATATATTATGATTTAGTTACCTCCACACTAAGCAGATGCATTACTGAGCTGCTAGCAGAAGGCAAGACAAGGTGAGCACGTCTCAGCATTGCTACTTCTAATACGCTAGACACAGAACATGACACAGGCTTGCCGAACTGTCACGACATCCACGAGAGCAGAGCCACGCCCAAACCATCAATCACTGAGTTCTGTACTGCCTTTCTCTGCTCAAAGACAGTGCAGAACATCAGTGTGAAGTATAAAGCATCTGAGATTTGTTTTTGAAGCCACTATCTGAAAAAATATTAAGCCAATTCCAACATCAAGTATAGTCTGTTAAAACTTGGGCCACAGACTTAAATGAGTATTTCACTCAACTTTTCTAAAACAAAACATCTTATATTGCTATGCTTTCTATTACAAAAAGGAGAAATTATACTTTCTATTTTAAAAAAAGGAAAAATAATATTTCTCATATGAGGACACTGAAATTTTCACACAAAATCTAAACTAAAATGCTCTAAAAATGCTCACCCAATTAAGAGTTTATAATTCGCCTAAATTTTTTGAAGAAATTTCAAGCCTTAAATTAATTCATTACTAAATTATTCACAATGTTATTATTTTTCATTTCTTTTAATATTTCATAAACTATTAGTTGGTATTATCTCCCAAGAAATTTATTCAATGTTTCTTAAATAAGATAAACAAATGCCCTTCCCAGGGTAGCTAAGGTATCCATATTCTAAAAGTATGCAATATTCCCATTCATTTAAAGTCAATTAACATGCCCAAGTCAATGGGTATAACATTTAAGCAAATACGAAACTTTTCATGTGTCCATCCACTTCATCACTTTTTAACATTTGAGGAAATATCCCTTTATATTTTAATATCTGAAAACATAAAAGTACTATATGCATTTAGAAATTAGGTTTTAATCCTCTGAATCCCAAGTCACAAGAGTTCAGTAAGAAAATGGACAGAAAATAGCCAAGTACTAACTTAAAGACATGTATTTGAGATTGGATCCAAATAAAGACAACTTGTAAAATCAGAATTTTTTTTTATTAATTTGTAGTTACACAATTTGAAATGTTATCACCAAATTACATATGAAAAATTATGGCTCCCTCACTATAATTTCTAGTTGTATAAAACTCTTTTGGAATGTTTATTGAAAAATCTGCTAATTAGAAATTTCTAAAAGAACCCACAATATAGTCCCCCTTGTAAGCACAACCAGATCCTGTTGCTAAGCATTGCAGAATAAAAACAGAGAGTGCAGTAAGATCTCACTTTTTATTAAGACCACACATCTCTCAAAGAGGGCCTGAGTACTCCCAAACAGCTCTCAATCTCATCACTGAAGTTCTTGGGTTTTACTCACAGAAGGGTTTTGCTCAGAACACACTTCACATTTTTAACAAACTCTCAGCAAACTAGAGCCAGATACTCAAGTAGCTAAGAGACATGCACAAGAAAGGGAAGCTGACAGAAAAGATAGAAATAACTATAAACTACAGACATAAAGTGATAAATGGATTACCTATTACCAAGTTGGACTTCCCTGATGGCTTACCAAGTTACTTTAAAGAGAAAAATTTATATATAAAATCTTAGTTAAAACAAGATTTCATCCCTTCTAGATATTCAGCATAAAGAATTTCTCCAAGGGAGTTTTTAAAGATATTTATACATTTACTTGGAGAAGGCAATGGCACCCCACTCCAGTACCCTTGCCTGGAAAATCCCATGGGCGGAGGAGCCTGGTAGGCTGCAGTCCATGGGGTCGCTAAGAGTCAGACACGACTGAGTGACTTCACTTTCACTTTTCACTTTCATGCATTGGAGAAGGAAATGGCAACCCACTCCAGTGTTCTTGCCTGGAGAATCCCAGGGATGGGGGAGCCTGGTGGGCTGCTGTCTGTGGGGTCACACAGAGTCAGACACGACTGAAGCGACTTAGCAGCATTCATTTACTTAAGATGCAGCCTTTGGAAACAAAGGTAGGATAGTTTATTTCTGTTGTTTTCCTTTTAAAGTAGTGAGAATCCTGAAAACAAGGGGAACACAGAACAGTGCTAACTTCACAGCAAATTTTCTTCTGTAATTTGTGTCAAAGGTTTAAATCTTTTTCACAGTGAGAACATATTAGCATTTGTGATTTTTAAATGTTATTTCCCCGAAACTTTAAGAGCATTTTATCCCCAAAGTTAGTTTATTGGCCTAGACAAAACAATACATAAACAAACACTTAAGAACAAAAGAAGCACATACATTATCAGCAAAAAATAATGAGTAAAGAATGTTACTGAAGAGAAGCCCATTCCCTGGTTTTCTAAAATTTAAGACACAATCCAAAATATTCTAGCACCGAAATTAAAAAAAAAAAAAAAAAATCAGTATGTTCCTGATACACAGAACTTGTTCACAAAATGAGAGAGCTTTACACTGCCACTTACCTAACAGAGCGGCAAAGATAGGGAAGCGGTTTGGGTTCAGGTCCAGCTGCTTGGCAACCTCATGCATCAGGTACTGGCTCGTGGTGAGACTCTTCCCATTCCGGCTCAGTTTTAGGGCGTGGGCACTGAAGTAGTAGGGGATGTTGCACAGTGCATAATCAGAGTCGTATGCAACCAAGCCATGGAAGCCGTTTTCTCTGCAGAAACCGATCACTTCTTGATGATGGTCCTCAATGCTCTGTGCAACCTGTGCAAGTAAGAAGAGCACTTCATCAGAGGCCAGTACCACTGCAACATGCGCTCTATATGCAGACATATTTGTACAGAATCTGCAACTGCCAGATATGGAAGATATGCAAGAGAGCCAAATAGTCAAAACTGCCATAATAAAGTATGAGGCACATTGCTCAAATAAGAATTTCAGTAAGAAACATCTCTGGTCAGTAACTTATGATCCCAACCATACCGCAGATTAATTTTCAATTCTTACCAAATTTGAAGATCACCCCATTTAAAATTATACAACACCAGGTGGCCCCTGCGACAGTATTTTAAAAGAAGGGGATCGGGGGGAGAAGGGGAAGACAGAGGAGGAAAATGAAGTGAGAAAGAAGGAGACAAAGGGAGAAGTCAGACACTCTCAGTGAAACCAAAATAATTTCTTCAAAGAAGATCACAGCAAATAGGTGAAATGATCAGAAGGATTTTCTAAACAAAAATAAAAGCCAAGTATTATCCATCACCTATCTGTCTACTAGTTAATATAGATCCTGAAGCATTGAGCATATGGGACAATAACAATGAACATGTGTTCAGTTCAGTTCAGTCGTGTCTGACTCTTTGTGACCGCACTGACTGCAGAACGCCAGGCTTCCCTGTCTATCATCAATTCCTGGAGCTTGCTCAAACTCATTTCCATTGAGTTGGTGATGCCATCCAACCATGTTATCCTCTGTCGACCCCTTCTTCTCCTGCCTTCAATCTTTACCAGCATCAGGGTCTTTTCCAAAGAGTCAGTTCTTCCCATCACATGGCCAAAGTACTAGAGCTTCAGCTTCAGCATCAGTTCTTCCACTGAATATTCAGTACTGATTTTCTTTAGGACTGACTTGTTTGATCTCCTTGCAATCCAAGGGACTCCCAAGAGTCTCCTCCAACACCACAGTTCAAAAGCATCAATTCTTCAGCACTCAGCTTTCTTTATGGTCCAATTCTCACATTTCTTTGCCGACAAAGGTCTGTCTAGTCAAAGCTATGGTTTTTTCAGTAGTCATGTATGGATGTGAGAGTACAAAAAACTATAATTTAAAAAATTCTAAAATTAGGCCAGCTGCATCTAGAAATGATAATCTTCGAGTCCATGCTCTCTACCTCAAATCACTTTATTATGTAGAATTTTATATTTACAGCAATGTCTTAAGGCATTTAAAAATCACCAGTGATTCCTGTTTTCCAGACATCTTTAACATTAAGTCTGCACAATCTCCTAAGAGGTTTTTGAAATGAAAAGAGATTGTAAGTACCATTCCCTTGCTCCACTCCCCTCACAGATCTAGAAAAGGCAGCATGGTTCCTTGCTTCATAGAATCAGATATCCTGTAAAGGAGATTATGGTTACATAGTTGCTAAGTCATGTCCAGCCTCTTTTTGACCCCATGGACTATACAGCCTTTCAGGCTCCTCTGTCAAGGGGATTTCCCAGGCAAGAATATTGGAGTGGGTAGCCATTCCCTTCTCCAGGGAATCTTCCCGACCCAGGGATCGAACCTGTGTCTCCTCCTTTGGCAGGCAGATTCTTTACCAATGAGCCACCAGATGGGGCAGAATTAAAGGTATGAGTTGAGTCAGTGTATAATGTATGTTTTGCAAGAGAGTTTATTAACCTATTCTTCTGGGAAACTGAGGCTAAGAGCAGTTCAGAACCTAGCTCTGCCCAGCTCTAGGACGAGAGCAGTCCAGAGACATCCTCTCTGAGCACCCTTTGTCTACATGCCTCACAGCATATTACCTCATTACCCTCATAATAACCCTACAAGGGGAAAGGAGCCAGCCCTGTGTGGTCACTCAGAAGGGTGTTCAACAGCAGGGGAAGAGCAAGTGTACTGGCTCAGACGTGAGTGTGGTATCTGCAGCCCCATCCTAGTGACCCAGGGGTAAGCAGCAGATGATGGAGTCACAGCAGGCAGGACAGGTCTATGGCAGGTTTTCAAGGAAGGCTACTGGCAATGCAAAACAACAGGCAATACATTTCCAGAGCTGCAAAGCACTCATACTCTTTGATGCTGCAGTAATCTTACTCCAGGAAATACAGCCTAAGAAACCAACCTATCAGATAAAAAAAATGCTGGGAGCATAAAAAGGATGAAGGTAGCCTTCTATGGGAAAAATAATATTAAGGAGCTAGGCAAAGACAGAAACTACACAATGTTGTGAAGAAACTTGAGAAAAGCTTGGAACAAAATATTAAACAAAATCATTTCAGAACACAATATTCGGTACATACAACCACAAAGGAATAAGCAAAAACTGACACGGTGGTTCAGGGTGGTGCAATTATGCTTTTTTAAAGAAAAAAACTTTTTTTCAAAGAAAAAGGCCACCTCTATGCCACTGCCCTGGGGTCAAATATTCCTCCTTTCATATCCATCGCTCACCAGACAAGGCATACAACTTGCTCATCTGTGTATCAAGGGTCTAGGTTGGTGCCTGGCATACAGTAAAAACTACTTAAGAAATGAAAAACTCTGGGGGTTCCAGTTCAGAGGCCCCCAGTCTTTAAATTATTTATAAAGGTTAATAGGATAAACTCTAATCAGTAGAAACCAACATCCATCAGAGCCTTATAGAGTAGTTTCATCTATCTGGAGAGAGTGGGATGTAGCACTTTTCACAGTCATTTCCTTCTTCTACAGACTCTTTCCCAAACACAATTCCCTGTTCATTCTGAACACTTGATTTCAGACTGGCATTAAAAAGTGAGGTAAATGAACTATTAATAATTCACTACAAGACTAATTTGCAAGTGATTAAAAATATCTTTTTTCTTTTTTACTTTTTATTTTGTATTGGGCTATAGCCAATTAACAATGTTGTGACAGTTTCAGGTGAACAGCTAAGGGACTCAGTCATACATACACAGGTATCCATTCTCCCCCAAACTCCTCTCCCATCCAGGCTGCCAGATAACATCAATCAGAGTTCCATGTGCTATACAGTAGGACCTCGTTGGTTATCCATTTTAAATACAGCAGTGTATACTGGTCCACCCCAAACTCCCTAAGTATCTTTTACCCCATCCTCCTCCTTCACCCTAAAACCATAAATTTGTTCTCTAAGTCTGTGAATCTGTTTCTGTTTTATAAGTTCACTTGATTAAATATCTTAATCCTCTCCCAAAGCACATCTAACATGAAACAAATAGTTGTCTGCTAGAATTAATCCCCTAAAACAAAAGATAAAGGAGCCTGCTCAGTCATGTCTGACTCTTTGCAACCCCACAGACTGAAGCCCTCCAGGCTCCTCTATCCATAGAATTCTCTAGCCATTACCTTCTCAAGGGGATCTTCACAACCCAGGGATCAAACCCAGGTCTCCTGCATTGCAGGAGAATTCTTTACCGTCTGGGCCACCAGGGAAGGCCGATTAATCTCCTAAAACAAAAGATAAAGAAATCCCACCCTTAAGAAAACACAGACTTCAAATCTAAAGCAAGGTATATAACTGAATCACTTTGCCGTACACCAGAAACTAACACAACACTGTAAAGCAAGTGAAAGTTGCTCAGTCTTGTCTGACTCTGCCACCCCATGGACTATACAGTCCATGGAATTCTCCAGGCCAGAATACTGGAGTGGGTAGCCTATCCCTTCTCCAGCAGATCGTCCCGACCCAGGAACCAAACCAGGATCTCCTGCACTGCAGGCGGATTCTTTACCAACTGAGCTATCAGGGAAGCAAATCAACTGTACTTCAATAAATAATAAACATAATAAAGCAAGGTCAAGCAATCTGTGCCCTTTGTTCATCTTTCATCCTGTTCATCTTTCCTATTTCAAGTACCGTGAGTGATGGGGAGGAAAACCAAAAAGTCCAAGTTCCGGTTCTGGCTTGATGCCCAACCTATCTGGTGAGGAAGGTAAAATTCATGAATCTTCAAGGTTCTTTCACCTTCTAAAATTCTAGTATTCTTCCCTACTAGTTAACATCTATTATGCCTTTATCTGAGGAAAGGCTACATGGCATTAAGAGCCACAGGGTAACAGAAATGCAAACTTTCCTAGTGGCTCAGTGGTAAAGAATCTGCCTGCCAATGCAGAAGATGCAGGTTCGATCCCCAGGTCAGGAAGATCCCCTGGAGTAGGAAATAGTAACCCACTCCAGTATTCTAGATGGGATAATCCCACAGAAAGAGGAGCCTGGCAGGCTACAGTCCATGGGGTTGCAAAGTGTCAGACGTGACTGAGTACAGAACATTAAACATAAAATCCTTTTCAGTAAAGGAACAATGAAGTATGGTCTAACAGTTACTCAATTAGGAAAATAAAAGCCTCACAGAACACCTAAATGAAAGAGTCTGGTTGATGAATACAACATGACTCTACATTTGTACAAGCGCACATCACTGTACACCTCATACACGGAATAAACTTTAATATGCACAATGTAAAAAAAATTAGCCAGCAGTCAGGAACGCTAGGCCCGATGCAAACTGACAAATGTACTGAACTGTACTGTAAACTGTCTGTCACAGTGGTGCCGGTGAACAACTCTGCAACCATTTTCACATGTGTCAGGTTGGGGTAAAGGAATGGGAGATGATCTGGGTATCTCCCTGTCAGAGAACGGGGTTACAAATGTGCAAAGGGAGGAGGCTAGCATGCTCCTATGGTGTTGGGCTAGCCATGGAGAGATCCACAGATGACAACACAGTCACAGAAATCATCAGAGGTAAGCATGTGCACGTGGGCTGGTCTATAAACACACACATACATCTCCTATCTGTCAGCAGGGAGCCAAGAAGCAGTCACTCCAGGAGAAAGAACATCTATGCTCCAATCGGGTTTCTAAATACCATTCTCCACTAAAAGGGACCAGAGCCTTTGGGAAAAAAGTGGGTAACGCCAGGGCAGAGAAGTCCAAGATAAGCCTGGGACATCTACCTTGTGGTGCCAGGAAGGAAGGTAGTGATCACAAAACAAAGGACAGGGTATGTCAGCGGCACACAAAAGCCCACCTGAAAGATGCCCAATGATCAAAGCTGAAACAATCTGTGCTACAAAACAAATAACGTAGTGCTGGGTATAACCAAAGTGTACAATGAACACGTGAGTCGATACTGATACAAATACATGAAATAAAAGAGACAACTCTTCCCCCAGAAGAATTCAAATAGTAATGTAAAACCCCTTCCCAACAGGTGCCATTTAACCCCACCCCTCCCTTGAATGTATGCTGCACTTTATGACAGCCTCCAAAGAACCAAACCAGCAAAGGGGACAACAGACGTGACACCGAGCAGATGCCTGTAAATACCACTGTACAGGCACTGCGTCCTTGCAGCATTCTCCCCAGATCACAAGAACACATCGGACAGCTCAAACTGCAGGCCAGCCTACAAAATGCCTGATCAATTCTCCCGAAATGTTGAGGTCACACAGAGACTAGCAGAAGCCAGAGGTCACTAAGGGAGACAAGATGCCTAAAGGCAACAGGGAATCCAAAACGGATACGGGTGGAAAATGGAAGATATCTGAATGAAATACATAATGCAGTTAATGGTACACTTGTTGTTGTTCAGTCACTCAGTCATGTCTGACTCTTTGTGACCTCATGAACTGTAGCACGCCAGGCTTCCCTGTCCTTCACCATTTCCCAGCGTTTGCTCAAACTCATGTCCATTGAGTTGATGATGCCATCGAACCATCTCCTCCATTGCCCTCTTCTCCTGCCCTCCATCTTTGCCAGCATCAGGGTCTTTTCCAATCAGATGGCTCTTCACATCAGGTGGTCAAAATATTAGAGCTTCTGCATCAGGCCTTCCAAAGAATATTTAAGGTTGATTTCCTTTAAGATTGACTGGTTTGATCTCCTTGCAGTCCAAGGGGCTCTCAAGTTTCTTCTCCAGCACCACAATAAGAAAGCATCAATTCTTCAGTGCTCAGCCTTCATGGTCCAACTCTCACATCCATACATGACTACTGGAAAAACCATAGCTTTGACTATACAGACCTTTGTTGGCAAAGCGATGTCTCTGATTTTTAATACACTGTCTAGGTCTGTCATAGGTTTTCTTCCAAGGAACAAGCATCTTTTAACTTCATGGCTGCAGTGACCATCCACAGTGATTTTTGAGCCCAAGAAAATACAATCTGCCACTGTTTCTACTTTTTCCCCATCTATTTGCCATGAAGGGATGGGACCAGATGCCATGATCTTGGTTTTTTGAATGTTGAGTTTTAAGCCAGCTTTCTCACTCTTCTCTTTCACCCTCATCAAGAGGGTCTTTAGTTCCTTTTTGCTTTCTGCCATTAGCAATGGTATCATCTGCATATCTGAGGTACCAATGTTAATTTTTTTAGTTTTAATACTTTTAAACTATTAACTAGGATGTTAACATGTATGGAAGTTGAGTGAAGGACATTTAGGAACTCTCTGTACCATTTTTGTAACTCTTCTATAAACCAAAATTATTCCCAAGTAAGTTTATTTTTAAAAGAAAAAAAAAAAGTCTGCAAGACACTGGGAGACTGTTTTAAACTATTTCATCAGGGGAACAAAGCACTGAATGGCATGAAAGGCAAAGTCTCCAAGAGTCTATCATATGAAAACATAACTCTGGGTCCCCAGACAGTCCAACTGAGGGAGGTAGGAAAGCCCAACGCAGATGGCATAAACCTATGAATGGATGGATAAAATCCAACAACCAAGAATACCTGTAAGAGGTCCAGTGAACAACTCTTCAAGACTCACATCAAAGAGCCTGGTAAAGAATCTGGGGCAGAGAATTGGATGGGATGAAAAGAAGACTCAATGCAAGGTGTGGGTGAAGATAGGAAAATGCCTGGGTTGTATCAAAACAAAGCCTGAGAGGCAGTTATTTAATTAAAAATAAAAATTAAATTCTAGAGACTAAGCTTCTGAGAATCAGGGTCTAACAGGTATCTGTTGTTCTTTCTGCTCTGAGTGTGTCTCTATTCTGGTCCGAACATCTCCCTCTCCCGTTTCCCGTCTTATCTGCTCTATCCCTGTCCCTCTGTCTGTCTCTCCAATTCCCTAGCCTTCCAGCTCCTGGCTCAGACTGGGCACATGATGTTTAATGAACACGCTGTGTCTAGTTCTTAATTCTTATTTTAGAAATGAGTAAAAACTATCAAATACAATTGGGAAGATTATTTCAATTTGAATTCCCAAAGAGTATAAAATAAGCTAAAAAATTAAGCCCTGAGACCTACCTACTTCCAGGTGATAAAGAAGGGGTTAAGGCCTCCTGTCAGAGTGAGCCAGACTTGGAATTATGCATACCTTCTTACAGAAAACCCCAGGCTAGGAACCAAAGACCACCCACCACCTTAAAAGGCACTAGGCCTTGACTGATCTTTGCCATGGCTGCCATCACCACTGCATCAAAATGCGACTCCAGATCAAGGGTGTGAAACCCTGGAGCTCCTGTGTACACAGCATAGAGCAGTCAGTGTTGACTTCTGATACGTGTTTTGGTATCACAACCAGGCTGGGAACCACCAAACATCTCACCTCACCTCTCCACCCAGAAACACGGCGTCACCAAGAAACACAGTGTATACAAGATCTTCAGTAGAAGATCTTCATGTTCAAGATCTTCAGTAGTTGGCAAAGCGCCCTATATTTGGTCCCAATGAAGTACTTCATATTTAGCTAGGGGTAACTTTATGCTACTATATTTTTGCCACAGAATCTTAGGTAAATCTTTTTATCTCAACAGTTTTAATTTTCATTATTAAAAAGGCAGATATATCAAAAATTCACTATTTTTTACAAAGAATAATGACTAAAGAATTCTCAAGCTACTTTGCAAATGTATTTATTTATTAATGCTGAAAGCAGCTATGGGGAAAGTCCAGTAAGAATGAAAAAGTAACACTGTTCCTTACTCCTAATCTCCAGTGAAGAAGCACTTGTACAGTGAGGTTTTGTATCTCTGGCACCAGGTAGGTGAACTCCACTACCTACTTCCTGTACTTCCATCTCTTCATCTGTAAAAATAATAGTACTCCCCTACCTTAGAGGGTAGCCGTGATGATTAAATGAGTTACTACACATAAACAGCTCAGAATCATTCACAAACAATAAGCACTCAACAAATGTCAGCTACTATTTACTTTTAGTAAGCTCTGTGAGAAAGGATCTGCTTCTTCATGCTTTTCATGCAGGACCTAAGTTCTTAGATTTTCTAACACAAAGGAAAAAATACCCTATGTCGTTCTTTAGAATAATTTTCAGCTCAGGGGATAATGTGACACATCCTCCAACCAACTGCCAGATTTAAAAGATGTAACTTAACCTGAACAGAAGAGGATATAAGTTGAGCTAAATTCTGAGGGGGGAAAAAAAAAATCAGGCTCTGACCTTTATCCAAAGAATTCTAGACGCTAGGTTTTAGATGCATAAGACTTATTCAGGCTATTTACTACCTACTCAAGTAGAGCTGTTTCAAGCAGACCCAGTTTCCCCCTCAGTCAGTCTCTCCCATCAGAAGTTTCCATAAGCCTCTTATCCTTATCCAGAGGTCAGACAGAATGAAAACCACAATCACAGAAAACTAACCAAACTTGTCACATGGACCACAGCCTTGTCTAATTCAATGAAACTATGAGCCATGCCATGTAGGGCCACCCAAGACGGACGGATCATGGTGGAGAGTTCTGACAAAACATAGTCCACTGGAGAAGGGAATGGAAAAGCACTTCAGTTATCTTGCCTTGAGAAACCCATGAACACCATGAAAAAGCAAAAAGATAGGACACTGAAAGATGAACTCCCCAGGTCAGTAGGTGCCCAATATGCTACTGGAGAAGAGTGGAGAGATAACTCCAGAAAGAATGAAGAGATGGAGCCAAAGCAAAAACAACACCCAGTTGTAGATTTGACTTAGGAACCTGGAATGTTAGGTCCATGAATCAAGGTAAGTTAGAAGTGGTCAAGCAGGAGACAGCAAGAGTGAATATCGACATTTTAGGAATCAGTGAACTAAAGTGGATGGAAATGGGTGAATTTACCTCACATGACCATTATATCTACAGCTGTGGACAAGAATCCCTTAGAAGGAAAGGAGTAGCCCTCGCAGTCAACAGAAGAGTCCAAAATGCAGTACTCAGAATGGTTGCAATCTCAAAAATGAAAGAATGATCTCAGTTCATTTCCAAGGCAAACCATTCAACAAAACAGAAATCCAGGTCTATGCCCCAAACACTAATGCTGAAGAAGATGAAGTTGAACAATTCTATGAAGACTTACAAGACCTTCTAGAACTAACACCCAAAAAAGATGTCCTTTTTATTATACAGGACTGGAATGTAAAAGTAGGAAGTCAAGAGATACCTGGAGTAACAGGCAAATTTGGCCTTGGAGTACAGAATGAAGCAGGGCAAAGGCTATCAGAGTTTTACCAAGGGAACGCAGTGATCAGAGCAAACACCCTCTTCCAACAACACAAGAGAAGACTACACATGGACAACACCAGATGGTCAATACCGAAATCAGACTGATTATATTCTTTGCAGCCAAAGATGAAGAATCTCTATACAGTCAGCAAAGACAAGACTGGGAGCTGACTGTGGCTCAGATCATGAACTCCTTATTACGAAATTCAGACTTAAATCAAAGAAAGTAGGTAAAACCACTAGACCATTCAGGTTTGACCTAAATCAAACCCCTTATGACTATACAGTGGAAGTGACAAATTGATTCAAGGGATTAGATCTGATAGAGTGCATGAAGAACTAAGGATGAAGGTTTGTGAAACCATACACAAGGCAGGGATCAAGAACATCCCTAAGAAAAAGAAATGCAAAAGGCAAAACGGCTGTCAGGAGGCCTTACATATGGCTGAGAAAAAAAGAGAAGTTAAAGGCAAAGGAGATACCCATTTAAACGAAAGATATATCCATTTGAATGAAGAGTTCCAAAGAATAGCAAGGAGAGATAAGAAAGCCTTCCTCAGTGATGTATTCAAAGAAATAGAGAAAAACAATAGAGCTGAAAGACTAGAGATCTCTTCAAGAAAATTAGATACCAAAGGAATATTTCATGCAAAGTAGGGCACAAATAAAGGACGAAATGGTATGGACCTAACAGAAGCAAGACAGATTAAGAAGAGGTGGCAAGAATACACAGAAGATCTATACAAAAAAAGATCTTCACGACCCAGATAACCACGATGGTGTGATCACTCACTAGAGCCAGACATCCTGGAGTGTGAAGTCAAGTGGGCCTTAGGAAGCATCACTACAAACAAAGCTGGTGGAAGTGATGGAATTCCAGTTGAGCTATTTCAAATCCTAAAAGATGATGCTGTGAAAGCGCTGCACTCAATATGCCAGCAAATTTGGAAAACTCAGCAGTGGCCACAGGACTGGAAAAGGTCAGTTTTCACTCCAATCCCAAAGAAAAGCAATGCCAAAAAATGTTCAAACTACTGCACAATTGCACTCATCTCACATGCTAGGAAAGTAATGCTCAAAATTCTCTAAGACAGGCTTCAACAGTATGTGAACTGAGAACTTCCAGATGCTCAAGCTGGATTTAGAAAAGGCAGAGGAACCAGAGGTCAAAATGCCAACATCCGCTGGATCATTGAAAAAGCATGAGAGTTCCAAAAAAACATCTACTTCTGCTTTGACTATGCCAAAGCCTTTGACTGTGTGGATCACAACAAACTGTGGAAAATTCTGAAAGAGATGGGAATACCAGACCACCTGACCTGCCTCTTGAGAAATCTGTATGCAGGTCAAGAAGCAACAGTTAGAACTGGACATGGAACAACAGACTGGTTCCAAATCGGGAAAGGAGTACATCAAGGCTGCATACTGTCACCCTGCTTATTTAACTTATATGCAGAGTACATCATGCGAAATGCCGGACTGGATGAAGCACAGTCTGGAATCAAGATTGCCGGGAGAAATATCAATAACCTCAGATATGCAGATGACACCACGCTTATGGCAGAAAGTGAAGAAAAACTAAGGAACGTCTGGATGAAAGTGAAAGAGGAGAGTGAAAAAGTTGGCTTAAAATTCAGCATTCAGAAAACTAAGATCATGGCATCTGGTCCCACCACTTCATGGCAAATAGATGGGGAAACAATGGAAACAGTGAGAGATTTTATTTTCTTGGGCTCCAAAATCACTGCAGATGGTGACTGAAGCCACGAAATTAAAAGATACTTGCTCCTTGGAAGAAAAGCTATGACCAACCTAGACAGCATATTAAAAAGCAGAGACATTACTTTGCCAATAAAGGTTCGTCTAGTCAAAGCTATGGTTTTTCCAGTAGTCATGTATGGATGTGAGAGTTGGACTATAAAGAAAGCTGAGCACCTAAGAACTGATGCTTTTGAACTGTGGTGTTGGAGAAGACTCGAGAGTCCCTTGGACTGCAAGGAGATCATACCAGTCTATCCTAAAGGAAATCAGTCCTGAATATTCATTGGAAGGACTGATACTGAAGCTGAAGCTCCAGTACTTTGGCCACCTGATGGGAAGAACTGACTCACTGGAAAAGACCCTGATTCTGGGAAAGATTGAAGGCAGAGAAGGGGTCAACAGAGGATGAGATGGTTGGATGGCATCACCAACTCGATAGACGTGAGTCTGAGTAAACTCCGGGAGTTGGTGATGGACAGGGAAGCCTAGCATTCTGCAGTCCATGTGGTCACAATGAGTCAGACACAACTGAGTGACTGAACTAAACAAGTTGAGCTGAAAAGTGAGAACATGAAAGTCAGTGCCAATTTGGTGGAAGATTTTACTGTTGTTTAAAGAGCAATTTCAGTGTCATGACATACATTAGCAATGTTTCTAAAAGTAAATCTCTCCTCCTCAGGAAATCTGAAATTGTAGCTGAACAAAGTTTTTTACCTTATACAGCTCTTGGTTATTCTATAAGAATTGTTTACAGTGGTCTTAAAAGCAAGGAAAAGCAATTTCTTTTAAAATAAGGGAGTAGCACATGAAAAGATTCTCAACTTCATTAGTCATAGGGAAATGTATATCAAAACCACAAAGAGATATGATTTCACACCAATTAAGATGGCTACTATAAAAAAAAGACAAGTAAGCAAGTGTTGGCGAGTATTTGGAAAAACCTGAATCCTCACACACTGCTGGTGGAAATGTGAAATGATGCAGTTGCTAAGGAAAACGGTAAAACACATCTCAAAATATAAAATCATCATATGAACCAGCAATTCCATTTGTGGGCATATACTCAAAAGAAATGAAGGCAAGGATTCAAACAGATATTTGCACCCCCATTTTCACAGCAATGTTATTCATGATAGCCAAGAGGTAGAAGCAACCTAAGTGTCCACTGACAGATGAACAGATAAGCAAAATGGGTCTATCCACACAACACATTACTATTCAGCCTCAATAAGGAAGGAAATCCTGACAAATGCTACAATACAATGAACCTCAAGGACATTATGCTCAGTGAAATAAATGCAGTTAAAAAAATTAATTCTGTGTGATCTACTCACATGAGGTAGTCAGATTCATGGAAACAAGAAAGTAAAACGGTGGCTGCCAGAGGCTGGCAGAGGGGAACGGGGAGTTAGTGCTCAACGAGCACAGTTTCACTTGGGAGAGACGAGGAAGTTCTGAAGATTGACGGCAGTGACGACTGCATGACAGTGTGGAAGTGGTTCCGCATCCACTGATACGGAGGGCTGACTGCACTCACTGCACTATGTCACTGCACATCAGGGACTTGAGCATCTCTGGATTTTGGTATCTGAGGGGGATCCTGGAATCAGTCATCTGCATATACGCAAGGGAAGTTTGTACTTAATTCCATTTAAAAATAGTTAAGATGGTAAAACTTTTGCTATGTACATAGCTTATCACAATTTAAACAATAAAAATATATAATGATAAAAAGAGAGTGGCACCCCATCTCCCTGTCTTCTCAGGAAACCTAGGCACTTGGTGCCAAGACATAACTTCCTACTTGTCAAAAGAGAAGTTTTATCTTTCCTCTGAGTAATGACAATATATATGTAACATATGATATCTGCCAGCTTACATAAAAGGGTGAGATTTCTTCTTTGCAATCTCTTTAGCATGTTGTCTGTGATGCAACTGCAATCTGGTTCAATGCTTATTCAAAATAAAACTCTTTTCTTTCTCTGCTTAAAAAAAAATTAGAGTAAATGTCATAAAAGAAATGCAAGTTAAACTTCATAAATTTTTAAAATAAAAAATAAAATGATAAAAGGAATGTAGAAATACCAACATCATTTGTATTCAGTGTTTATTCAGCCTGCTATATTAATCTAATGATTCTGTTAACTCCTAGCAATACTATTCTTTTTAAAAATCCAGTTTCAGAACATCAAAATTCAAGTTTTGGAATTTAGAAAAATGAATCTCAGATTGATGCAATCTATTTTACGGGGGTGACACCTGCAAACTCTTTTATTTAAAAATTTTATAGCTCACATAAGTACACAGGCATGGTTCACAGGAGTGAAGGTGAAAGTCACTCAGTCATGTCCAACTCTTTGCAATCCCATGTATGAGAATCCGCCAGGCTCCTCTGTCCTTGGAATTCTCCAGGCAAGCATACTGGAGTGGGGAGCCATTCCCTTCTCCAGGGCAATCCTCCCAACTTAGGGATCGAACCCAGGTCTCCTAAACTGCAGGCAGATTCTTTACTGTCTGAGCCACGAGGGAAGCCCCCACATAAGTACAGGAGATTGAAAACCCATGGAGCCTATGCTTATCCAAGCAGTCAAGTGAGGCCCTCCTTGTCTGGACTGGCTGGCACTCCTGCTCATGGAGATGAACAGTACATTCCAGAGCCATGAAAACTCAACCCTCCAGTAATATCCCTTTCAGTATATCTCCCCACAATACTTAGCCTAATATCAACAGGGTAGCTTCGATTTTTCCAAGGAAATAAATTTATTCCAGAGACAAGTGGGAGGCAAGTAACCAGGGTACAAAAGAAACACGCTTCTAGATCACAGATCCTTAATTTTACAGATTCACCATCACCTTTGCAGATAAATCAGTGTGCCAAATTCAACTCTACACTAGTTCTAAGATGCCTAGAAACAAGGTTTGATAGAAGTCACGTATAAGAAGGGAGAAATGATGGCTAACTTCAACCAATTACCCTAAGCAGTCACCCCTTTTATTCTTCAACACGACTCCTAAATTAAGCAGCATAAAGGGTTTACTCAAAGATAAAGCCTCTGCACCAGGTAACCAAGCTGAGACTACTTACCTATGGAAATGACAAGACTCTGGGTTTGAATACAAACTTTCTACCATCTTTCTGCTAACACTGTCTCGCAAAGGGGACTGCGTAACGGTGGTCATTCATCAAAGGACTTTCTAGAGAAAATGTTGTTGTTAGGCAGACTCTTTGGGAAAACATAAACATAAGTTAAAAACAAACAATGTCAGCTATACAGAGACATTTGCAGGATTTTAGAGTATTTCTATCTGAACTCTGATTAATACATTTAATTGTTCTATTTATAAAATTCTTCCTATAAATCCATTGGAAAATTAACTTTCCAAATCCTAAAGCATCACTTTCCTAGGGTAAGGGTTGAGAAAATAGGTAATGGAAATAAAAAGGGACAAACTTCCAGTTATAGTTGACCCTGAACAACCAGAAGGGAGGTGTTTATGGGCACCAATTCTCCACACAGTCAAAAATCTGTGTATAACTTTATAGTTAGTCCTCCATTCGTGGTTCTGCATCCACTGATTCAACCAACCACAGATTTGGTTGTAGGACTGTAATATTTACTATTGAGGAAAAATCCACATATATGTGGAGCTGCACCGTTCAAACTTGTGCTCTTCAAGGGTCATCTCTATTTGGAGGAGGGCACGGCAACACACTCCAGTATTGTTGCCTGGAGAATCCACATGAACAGAGGAGCCTGGCGGGCTACATACAGTCCATGGGGTTGCAAAGAGTCGGACACCACTGAGAGACTAAGCAGAGTATACTTGAAAGTTGCTGAGAAGGCTTAAAAATTCTCATCATAAGAAAAAAAAAGAATAACTATGTATGGTGATGAATGTTAACTAGACTTACCGGGGTGATCATTTCAAAATATATAAAAATAACGAATCATTATGCTGTGCACCTGAAACTAATATAATGCTGAATGCCCACTACATCTCAACTTTTTAAAAAAGTAACTCCTCTTCATATTACAAGGCATTTATTCCTGTGGTCAATTTCATACTAAGACTGGAATGTGTAGTATGTTTTAATTAATTCCTGTCCACTGTATGAATTCTCACTGTATAAAACAAAATGTGGGTCTAAAAATATATTAGAGAGAAGGTACGTATATTTATGTATCTTATTTAGAAAACTAAGTTGCAACTCTTTTTAATTACTTCTCTTCCTGTTTCAAACACTTTATGGCTTCACTAAGGCCCAAAGCCTAGAATTCTCTGACTTGTTATCACCAGGATTTCCTAGTACTGGCACTGCTGATATTTGGGAATGGGCAATTCTTTAGTGCGGGGCTGAACTGTGCATTGTAGAACATTTAGCAGCATTCCTAGCCTGCAGCTGAAATGCCTTCAGTTGTGACAATCAAAAATGTCTCTACCCACTGTCAAAACCACCAGTCCTCAGCCCCAGTTGAGAACCACTCACTACTCTTCACTGACTAAACAGACTGTCCTATGGCATCCAAGAAAGTTCCAAACACTGACTGGGGAAAAGGAGCCCCAGCTTCCATTAAACGCCTTAAAGAATTCCATTTGTTTCTGTTATATTCACTCCTTCATGCCTGGCCTATAACAGGCACTCAATATTTGCTAAAGGGAGAGTGAATCATCATTGGGAACAAGTCAGAAAAGAGAGTATAAGAAATTTAAGGTGAGAAAATAAATCTTACTTAATGGCCATTGATCCAGGTTTTAAAAGAAAATAATTACATTCGTCTGCCTATATAAATAGAACAAGGCAAATATATGATTAACAAGCTGAATGCCTATACTAAACATAAAGGAGGAGTAAAATTAGTCCCCAGTCTCAAGTAGCTTATAGTTAGTGGGAGAGATACATACACAGGTAGCTATAATAAAGCTTTTGAGATGGGCTTTGTGGTAGAAGTAAAATTCTAACAAGCAAAAGTGGGGTAGACAAGAGGGAGCAACATCAGTCAGGAAACAGTGAACAGTCTGGTTGGGAGCATTTTAAAAGTATAATAGAAGAACTGTGAATGTGACAGAAGGTAGAATGGACTCAGACTGCAGGAGGGTCTAAAAGCCTAAATAGTAAGTTTGGATTACGGGTTCCGTTCTAGTCACTGCCAGGAGTGACTCACCCGACGACCCTGCAGGCTGCTCTGACACTGTGTACAAGAGGAGTTCCCCTGTTGACACCAGGCGTGGGGGCCCAGTCAGATCCAGAGGCGATCCAGAGACCACCCACAGTAAAGACACACTTTAATATAATGATACTTACCCTTAGTATATGTCTTGTATTCTACTTTTTATTCTATTTTATTCTGTGTCAACTTTTTAAATGCCAATAAACACCCAATAATTCGGTTTTACAACCCACCAGCACGTTTGCAAGGACTTATGCCTTTTCGGTAAATTTGGTGAGTTCACATGTTGGGGATACTAGAAACGAGGAAGAAAAGTGTGAGAGGCTGCTGGGCTAGAACTGACGTGTCATACTGCAGGGAGTGGAGGATGGAATGATAAAAATGCCAAAGATGATTCTAGGGTGGTTAAGTGTAACTTTGAAGTGGGTAACCATGAGGTTCAAACCAGTTAGGGCTAAAAGTGAAACCAGAACAGACTGGGAGAAGGAAAAATTGTGGAAAGTGAAAAAAGAATGAAGGATACATCAGTAGTGCTCAGGTTGGCGGGGCGGGGGAGCATGCAGTTTGAAGTCTTATCATTCTTCCTGATAATCATGGGGAACAAACTCCAGGGTAGCTAAAGTGAAATTACAACAGTCACTAGAGGTGAGTAATCTGAGGCCAGATGAGAGATGAAAATAATCAGTTTGTGTGCTGAATTGGATATTGTAGAAATAATCTCCAAGTATATAAAACTAGCTAAACTAGCTGCTCATGTCTTTAAGAACAGTAAAAGGGTGCACTGGAATCTCTCAAAAGCTGAAAAAGTACGTGCATAGTTTCGTTTTTAGTCGCTAAGTCGTTTCCAACTCTTTTGAGACCCCCATGGACTGTAACCTGCCAGGCTCCTCTGTCCATGGGATTTCCCAGGCAAGAATACTGGGGTGGGTTGCCATGTCCTTCTCCAGAGGATCTTCCCAACCCAGGGATTGAACCCACAATTCTTTGCCACTGAGCCATCAGGGAAGCCCTCTCTGTTATATACTCTTCTCATAAACCCCAATATTATCTCTTTTGAGGCTGATACTATGCACATATAGACTTCCCTGGTGGCTCGGTGGTAAAGAATCCTCCTGCAGTGCAGGAGATGTGGGTTCAATCCCTGGGTTGGGAAGATCCCCTGGAGAAGGAAACGGCAACTCATTCCAGGAAATGGAAGTGCTTTGATAAACAAAAAGGGTTCAGCAAGGCAGAAGGGAAGAGGCAGTGGGCTTTGATAAGTCTAACTTTAATCGTAAAAAAGGCCAGAAGCGGGGTGCAGGGGGGGGTTTAGAAATGGGTGGTAATTGTTGATAAATATCAGTGCTTAAAGTCACAAATCGGTGTCTTAAGAGCTGAATCTAGCCTGGAGTACATTTTGCTTGGCTCAAAGGTGTTTTTTTAAATGGGATGATTTCAAATAAAAATCTGGACTTCTGACTTCCTTGAAAAATCTCAAGGTCTGGCAAAGTTACCTCCATAGTTTTGTAAGGCTTTTAAAATGTGCACACTCTTGGACCCACCAAGCATATGTATCATACCATTTGTAGGAGATGGATAAATTATGGAACACCATGGCATTAAAAAGAATCAGAACTGTAAGTACAGACAGCAAAAGACTGTTTATATACTTATAAAGAAAGCAAAATTGCTGAATAATGTAGCGATCACATTAACGTTAAAACTAAAACTACTATGATAATATATGATATATAGAATATACATAGGGAGCTGCTGTGGAAAACAGTATGGTGATTCCTTGAGACATAGAAATACCAAATGACCCAGCAATCCCACTCCTGGGTCCATATCCCAAAGGACTGAAAACAGGGACTCCCAAAAGATTTTTGCACAACCGTGTTCACAGGAGCACTATTCATCAGTGCTATTCACTTGGCTATTTCACAATAGCCCAAGGGGAAAGTAACCCAAGAATCCATGACGTAAATGTGGTTCATCCACACAACAGAGACAGAAAAAAGGAAGGAACTTCTGACCCAGTGTTATAATATGGATGAACCTTGAAGACATTAGGCTAAATGAAATAAACCAGTCACCAAACTGGCACACTTGAAGAAAATAGGTAATTTTAAATGAGTATTTTAAATGGATGGCTGGTTTGACTTATAATGTGGTCAACTTAGAGTTCTAAGTATTCCCTGATCAATTCAGTTCAGTTCATTTCAGTCGCTCAGTCATGTCCAACTTTCTGCGACCCCATGAATCGCAGCACACCAGGCCTCCCTGTCCATCACCAACTCCCAGAGTTCACTCAGACTCACATCCATCGAGTCAGTGATGCCATCCAGCCATCTCATCCTCTGTCGTCCCCTTCTCCTCTTGCCCCCAATCCCTCCCAGCATCAGAGTCTTTTCCAATGAGTCAACTCTTCGCATTAGGTGGCCAAAGTACTGGAGTTTCAGCTTCAGCATCATTCCTTCCAAAGAAATCCCAGGGCTGATCTCCTTCAGAATGGACTGGTTGGATCTCCTTGCAGTCCAAGGGACTCTCAAGAGTCTTCTCCAACACCACAGTTCAAAAGCATCAATTCTTTGGCACTCAGCTTTCTTCACAGTCCAACTCTCACAGCCATACATGACCACAGGAAAAACCATAGCCTTGACTAGACGGACCTTTGTTGGCAAAGTAATGTCTCTGCTTTTGAATACGCTATCTAGGTTGGTCATAACTTTCCTTCCAAGGAGTAAGCGTCTTTTAATTTCATGGCTGCAGTCACCATCTGTAGTGATTTTGGAGCCCCAAAAAATAAAGTCTGACACTGTTTCCCCTGTTTCCCCGTCTATTTCCCGTGAAGTGATGGGACCGGATGCCATGATCTTAGTTTTCTGAATGTTGAGCTTAGTGATCTTTAAGAATAAAAGTATATTGCTAGTTTTCAGTGTCTCCTGGATAGAAACTGTGCTATCTAGCAAAAGCATTTTTGCTATCAGATCTGACCTGAGAGTGAACTGCAGGTAGGCACACCCCTATAGCATTCTTACACAATGAAACTGAACTTTGACTTCAGCACACTACTTCCCTCTTAAAGAGGTTACTGGTTACCTTGCCCCAGACACTGCTCAATCAGCAATCCCATTTCTTGCCATATAAAATTAGCAACAAAACACTGAGGGCTAAAAGAGACAGCACCATGAGAGAGAACCTAGCATGGAACTGGACCCCTACAGAGTAGTCCCTCTACCCCCATCAAGGACACAAAGAAAGAGCATCACCACAAGATCTCAGGCCACAGCCTAATCTCACATTCTTCCAGTGACTTAAAACACCAACTTGGCTTTACGAGAGATCTCAGTGAATATACAAGGACTTCATTATAAACCTGCACACCAACACCACCACAAGTCTTGAGGAAGAAACATTTAGGAAAGTTCCAGGAACTTAATGCCACCAAGATTTTTAAGTAAACATCAGTCCTCACTAAGTTTCAAAGGTTATGATGACTCAAGGCACACAAGAGGAAATGCTCCTCGTAACGAACAGAAGCCAAATTCAGGCCAGGCAGTTTAATGACCTGAACAAAATTAGCTGATGTGTGGGCCAACTTCTAATGGTTAAAGAAATACAATTATTACTCTAGTGAAGACATACTCCTCTAAGCCAAAAAAGATTTCTCAAAGCAAAGCTGACAGGAAATTAAGCCTTTCTGCCAGTTTACAGAACCCTGGAGGTCAATACAATGGTAGATTTTTATAAGAAAAATGCTTCATATGCCCAACATTATATACAGTAAGATGCTTGTGTAAATTGCTTTGCCAATTTTTACTTAACCTTTTTTCATTTAAAAAAAAATTATACAACAAAATTAACTTTAATTTACTTTTGATGTATAGTTCTACAATTTTAAAACCATGCTACCACCACAACCATCAGGCTACAGAACAGTTCCATCACCTCAAAAAGCTCTCCCTTGTTGTCCCTTTATATTCACATCTTCGTGTAACCTGTCATCTGGTCCCCATTTACAGCCTTATCTGCAAGAGAACGTCATACAGATAGAATCATACCTTTTGAGCCTGGCTTCCTTGTGTGTATCAGTAGTTTCTCCCTTTTTACTGCTAAGTAGTACTGCACGGTACCATCACTTAACTATTTACCTCTTAAAGGATATTTGCTTGCTTCCAGTTTGAGCTATTATGAACAAAACTACTACGAACAATCAAGTATAGTTTTTCTGTGAATAATAGTTTCATTAGGAAAACACCCAGGAGTACAACTGCTGGATCATTATGGTAAACCTATCTTATAAGAAACTAAGGGAGCTATCTTTCAGGGTGGCATACCATCTTGCATTCCCACCAGCCATGTGGGACGATTCCAGTTGCTCAGCATTCTTGCCAGCATTCTGGCATTGCCGGAATTACTTATTTTAGCCATTCTAACAAGTATGTAGTGATATGCCATCATGGTTTTAATTCACTTAACCATTTTAATAGGCATTTTTCTAAAAAACAGTATATGCTGTTTCACTTCCTTAGAAAATGCTGAACATACATTTTCCCCCAAACCATCCTCATGGAGTAAACCATACTACCCCTCAGGGGCTACTGAAGTACATAGGGTTGTTTCATTTGTTTCTAAAGATGCCTCAGAATTACGTGTGCTTTTTATAGCATTTTCTATCTTCTCCCTTGTAAAGTGTCACTTCTTGCTATTAATGGTGCGCTTGCCTATGGCAGACTTTCCTCTGCAGCCTTTTCTCAAGCTGACTTTAGAAACAGGTAACTAAGTTTATCAGAATTACATCTGAAAAGGAGAGGGCAGTCTACAAGGGAGAGTAGTTGATTCTTCAATGAGGAAACAGAAAGCTTTTTTTTTTTCTTTTCAGATCACTATACCAAAACTTCCTGACCTCTCATTTGGCTGCTGAGAAATTTTTAGCAGCTAAATTTCTTAGGCATTTTCCAAAAAGGTGAGCCTGCCTGGTAAGTGTACACCAGGGAATTAATTGAGTCACTACTATATTAAACTGTAAAATTAACATTATATTGTGATTCTATATCAGGAATTCAAAGTTTATCTAAAGCAAAGTGATTATACACTCAATTATATCTTGAGTCCAGAAACCTAAATGGAAGTAATGATCTTAATTCTAGTTTCTTACTCAAAATTCTAAGCACCTAGCAGGTGAGACATTTATAGGGGCGCAAAGACAAATATCAAGAAATTTTACAACTAAAAAAGTAGATAGCAGTTCTTTCAAAAGATAGAGACCATGTTCAAACACTGAATCTTATCCTAAGTAAAATTTATGATGTTCCTTGGAAAGCCATTTGACTAAAAAGCTCATCGTCTTTTCAGTAGTAAGTAGTTTCCATCTTTGTACAAGACAAAAGTGTTAACACTCAAAGCATCTTCTGGAGGTGGATCACACCGGGGAATTACACTGTCTTACTTCTCAGAGAGCCCTGGCTCCAGGGCAGATAATGCCAACAGCAGTCCCTTGCTCTCACCCGATCTTCCCCAGGGACGCAGGCTAGGTCTCTGCCATATTCACAGACCAATAGCAGCTTTTCCAGCAGCCTCGACCCGCAGACTTAGAAACCCTGTCACCAATTGCATTAGGATCGGGGTGGGACTTCCGCTATCACTTTAGGCTTAACCACCACCATCTCAGCACAGGCAAGAGCAGTCAGGAAGTTCGAATTTCACAAACTTTGGGATCAAACACAGTTCAAGCAGAAATAAAGGAATAATAAGCACATTGGAAGGCAGAGTGGCCAAACTCAGAAAAATAAAACGAAGAATTTAAGAACTGTAAACGAAGAACGATGAAAAACGAAGCAATCAACACTCAAGTCAAGGGTCACTGGTTTGCATGTTATCTCTGCCCTAGCTGCTAGGTCCTGAAGCACTCCTTGGCCTGAGTTCAGGGAGGAGCCCTCTGCCAAAAGGAGAGCAGAATGCTGGACAGCCAAAGCTCTGATTACCTGAGTGCACAGCCCAAAGTGGTGGAGTTCTTACCGTGCAGAGAGAAATAAATCCTGGAAACTCTGATTCACTGACTTTGCCTGATCCTGGACCACTCCTTTCACATGAGACACACAGAACCAAAGACTTTTTCACGCAGACTAAATCGTAGCACCGACAATATTCCATCATGTCAATCATGTCAAACTATGATTCTTTGAAATCCAACACACAAAAACCCGACAATTTCTCTAAAAACTGTTACCTTACTGGGAACCTGGACCTAGCCTTGCGTTCTCAAGAGAAAACCAACTCCACAGACCTTGCCCAGGTCGAACCGGGGTGACAGCAGTAGGCAGTGGCTGGAGACCCCTTCCTGTCGCCATCTAGTTCACTTGCTCCCACAAAAAACCTGTTGCTGTTCAAGCCTTCCAAAATCGAAAAAGGCGTCTCGTAAAAGTTCAGGTTAGTAATATGCCTGCTTCAAAGTGTGGAGGAATACTCGGGATCTCCGCGAGTGGCACTGCACCTTCCAAGCTTGCAGCTATCCGCTGGTCCTACGGTTCTCGGCCGGCCTGGTGCAGTCGAGGTTCCCAGACCCCGGGCACCCGGCAGCCGGCCGGGCTCCAGGCGGCGCGTCCATTTTGCAGCAGGTCAGACCTGGAGGAGAGAGGCGCCTGCGGTCCCCCGCGCCCAGACCCCCAAACCCGACCCAGCTCCAACTTCAGACCCTGGCCTGCCCAGAGCCCAGACCCCAACCGAATTCCAGACTCCGACCCAGGCCTGGACCCTGGCCCCAGACCCCAAACCCGGACTCAGGCCCAGACCCCTGGCCCATCCCTGGTCCCCCAAACTCTAGTCTAACCCCGACCCACCCTCCCTTAAATTCAAGCGACCCCTTAAATTCACGTAGACCTACGCCCGGCCCCAGTCTCCAACCCCGCCCCCGGCCCACGCGGACCCCAGTTCGCCTGCCCGCCCGGCTGGCCGCACCTTGACGTGGAAGCGGATGAGCGCCAGGCGGATGCAGTGCGCCATGCAGACGGGCGGCAGGAACCAGACCTTGGGCGGCGGGGTGCCCTTGTTCTGGACATGGCTGACGATCTGCTGCGCCGTCTGGCGCTCGTTGCCCTGCCGCTTGACCCACTCGTGCAGCCGCGCCTTCTCAAGCGCGCCGTTGAAGAAGACGAAGAGCTCGATGTTGCCGCCGAAGCAGGCCTTGGCTAGCGCGGCCAGGTAGCCGAGCATGTGGTTCCACTGGCCGCCGCTCACCCAGTCGGTGTAGAAGCCGCCGTAGAGGCGATGCAGGCAGTTGTCGGCGTCCACCAGCAGGCGCAGCGGCGTGTGCGGGGGCCGCTGCCGCCCGCCGCCCACCAGGCTGCCCCGGGCCAGCTTCTGCAGCTCCACCGGCACCACGGCGCTCGGGCAGTGCTTCTCGATGTAGTCTTGGAAGCCCTGCACGCCCATGGCGGCGGCGGCGGCGGGCGCGGGGCGGCGGGGCGGCGGGGCCGGGGGCGGCGGGGCCGTGGCGCGGGCCGGGGCCGGGGCGGCGGGCTCTAGGGGGGGCCGGGCCGAGCCGCGGGCGCGCTCATGGCCGCTGCGGCCGCCATGTGCTGCCGCCTCCCAGGGCCATGGCGGGGAGGGACCTGCGCCGTGCGCCGCTCCAGGCCCAGGCCAAGCTGAGGCGGCCTCGCGCGGGCGGGCGGGCAGGCAGCGGCGGGGCGGGGCGGCGCCAGCTGACGTACGCGGGCCGGCGGAAGGGGCGGAAGAGGCGGTGCTGCGAACTGAGGGGCCGGTAACCAGAAGAGGGGCCGATTCCCGGCGGCGCAGCACTCGGACTCCGGCTTCGAACTTCGGTCCCAGCCTTGGCAGAGTCCGCGAGGCCCAGCCCAGGGAAAGGAGCCCTTGGGCCCAAGGGACGCAGCTGTGCCTGCGCGAGTTCCCAGGAGATGTCGGGGCGGTAGCTTCATCTCGTCCCCTTCCTGGTATCCCAGAGCTGGTCACCGAGGACCACATCCCGGCTCCAGGATCTGGCCACCCCGGGACGGCCTTATCCCCGGAAGCCGGTCAGGCAGCCCTGTCCCCGTCCACTATCGGAGCCGGTCACCTCAAGGAGGCCGCGTTCGGACCTACGGATCTGGTTACCCTGAAAGAAGCCTCATCCCGGAAGTCAGTCACCCTAAGGAAGCCCCATCTTCTTCTCGGGTCCCGTTATTCCGAAGAGGCCCTGTTTCGTTCCCAAGGACCGGTCACCCAGAGGAGGCCCCTTCCTGTCCCTGTGCCCGGTCACCCCCGAGAAGGCCTTATTCTCGGGAGTCGGCCACCTGAGGAGTCCCAAGTTCCATCCCCTGGAGCTGGTTCACCCTGAAGAGGCCTCAACCCAATCTTGGGATCTCGTCAACTCGGGGAGGCAGCGTTCGTTTTGAGAGCCAGTCATCTGAGAAGGCCTAATGCCTGGGGTCTGATCACCCCAAAGAGATCCCGTCCTGGTCCCACAGGGCCAGTCATCCCGAGGTGGGACCAGTGCTCTGGCCGAGGCGGCTGCAGAGGGAAAGGTGGTCAGGACCTGGAAGTCCGGATGTAACTAGGGGGAGGAGTGAGCAGAAGTCCCAAACGGAGAAAGGAATCAGTTTCTGCGCTGTGTGCCCAAGTGTAGTTACCGGGTTTTAGAAATGATCAACCGCTCTCTCACCTTAATTGCATCGGTATCTTTAACTTGGGAAATAACTCTCCAGAGTTTCGGTTGTTCACAAGGAGTAGGGTGGTAATTCTGAGGAAGTTGGAAAAGTGGCAGATTGACCCTACTGCCTGCTGGGTTTACTGCTTCACTGCTTTTTTGGGAGTAATCTAAGAGCCACATGAGCAGAACCCTCATTGGCGGTTCCCTTTGAGGTAGCAGATCTCCCTCCAGATAGATCTGACTCAGCCCACTCAAATTGCTTTCACTGTCTGAAGGAGCCAAAGGCTCTGCTTTTTTGTTTTCACACTAGTAACATTTCATGGCCCAGACACTGAAATGACAATCTATAATGTAATATACAAGTAGCCTTAGTGTCAGATATCACCAAAGAGACTTTAAAAACAGTAGATCTGTTACAGCACGTGAAATGCCTCCTTTCTATTTGGTTCCAACTGTGAAATATCTATCTTCTCTAACTCTCGCTTTCTGGAGACTGTGCAGCCCCTCCTAAGGAAAATGATTTAAATCCTTCTTGCTCTAGTAGCATCTTCTGAAACGAGGTCCTTTCAGGACTTCTGTCCCAGAGCTCTGCAGTAATAACTTTTTAAATGAGATTAATATTGTAAATATATTATGCATCAATAAAATGTTTTTTAAAACAGGTTAATGTCTTATAGAATAAAGCATTTATAAACTCAGAACTCTTAGGAGTTTGGAAGTGGTGTTTTTACTTACCTCCAACTCTCCTGTCCTTTTCTTTTCTGGAGAAACCTCTGTAGAGGAGCAGGCCCAGACAGCAGGTGCAGAGCAGATGGAGCCTGCACCCATGAGGTTCCAAGAAGCCTCCATACTCTATTGTCCCTAAAAAGGCAAGTTGAGTTTTTTCATTTCTTGTAACTTCACCTCAACTATAGGCCAGTATGATACATACATAAGTAAAATGCTCTTAGTATCTTGATAAGTGTGTTTAATTTTTAAAAAACAGACTAGCAAGTTAAGCCACTAACTCATACACAGTTAGTGATGAAGCCAGGATCATATGTTATTTAGAAATACAGTTAGTCATTTAAAGCCACATTAAATACTGACACCCAAAATATTCAAATTTCCTTCTATAATCCACTGTAGGCTCACACGTTTAGGAGTAGTAGTTTTAATCAGTCATTGTAATTGAATCTATAGCACTGTGCTCCATATTTACTCTTCTATGTACTGTTTTTGTTTTCTTTTAAATGTGCTTGCTTTTAAATACTTTGGTGCCAGTGTCTGGGGTTCTGAGAATTAATTTATTTTCACTTTAAGGCAGTGTAAAGGACTAAGGTTCTGGAATCAGATTACCAAATCTGTCTGGTCCTATCTCTGGGCCCTTGAGTAAATTACTTAAACTTTTAAAACCTTGGTTTCTATCATGTGTACAATGAGAGTATTAATAGTACTTACCTTCCAGATTTTTATAAGGATTAAATGAGATAATTTGTGTGCTTGCCACACAGCAAATTTTCAATAAATGTTGACTTTTATAACTATTACTTCCACATCCTATAATTGTATCAACTTTATCCTTGAGAACATGTAACAGTTATCTTACTTTTTGAAACTTTAAAATTCATTTTCGTAAGTATAAATTCATTTAGGGTTATTTTCCCTATTTAAGTATATGTTCTCATTTAAAAAAAAACTAATTCTCTTATGTTTTGAATAACATTATTAGTGGCTGGCAAAATGTTTGGCTGACCCATATTTTATATAATCTTCAAATTCAGAAGTTGGTTGAAGCTAAAATTTTTAAGTGTCAAGGTAAAAACAAACATCTGTATTTAAAATTTAATAAAATTATAATATCTTCTTGGATTCACAATATATAGTAACTAGTGTTTGAGGACTTTCCTAGTTCCAACCACCTGTTATCTTTGGACTTTTCACTTAGAGCATATGAGAAAACTTTTTAATTTCACCAAGAGATTGCCCTACAAGCAAGAAAAAAAATCTGAAAAATAAAAATGGTAAAAAAGACATGGCTCCATGCTTTATAAAAATTAAAAAAAGAAATTCCAGAAAAAGTTATGATTAAGAGACAAAGAGAACTAGCCCACGGTGTGCAAAATTTACCAATATGTGGAAAACCAATCATAGAAATACTTATTTTTAGCTGTTTCACTATTTCAGCCAATTTAGTTTTGGTCAATTCATCTACTGCCCGAAGGAGGAAAATATTACTTATTTTACTTACAAGATTCTTTCCAATTTAAAATGTCTTATAGTAGAATGATAACTTTAATATTAATATTAAATATTCTTAATATTATGCTTAGTTGAGATTTCTATCCAATAATAAGGGGGCTTCCTTGGTGGCTCAGATGGTAAAGAATCTGCCTGCAATGCAGAAGACCCAGCTTCGATCCCTGGGTCAGGAAGATCCCCTGGAGAAGGGAATGGCTATCCACTGCAGTATTCTTGCCTGGAGAATTCCATGGACAGAGGAGCTTGGATGGCTACAGTCCATGGGGTCAAAAATTGTCGAACACAACTGAGCAACTAAGCACAGCACAGCACATCCAATAATAAAAGGTTAAGCTTTCAGTGTTTCAAGTAAGGTGATTGAGACCCATGTACTTATTAGCATATATTAGGAGAGCAGCAGGCTGGGGCTAAACGTGCAATCTGTGACCCTGGAAGAGAGCAAATTAATCTCTGCTTGGGATTTGAATGTGTAATGTTCACCTAGCACTAATCTGCTAATTGATTGTCAATTTAAATTACCTGGAAGAGCACACATGTATCTCTGCAGTTTTGAGGATTTTGTTGTCATTGTTTTGGCATTCTGGAATTTAAAACTGCTTTTTGCCTTTAATTATGTGGATTTAATCCTGTTCTCTTCAGAAGTATGAATTCATTTTCCCTTTCAAGTATATGTTGTAGTTTTAAATTGTACATCAATGGGAAAGCATAAGTGAATTTCATTAAGTGCAGATTTCTCAGGCTTTTCAAGAATAAAGGGAATTTCCAAATGTTTGGCTGACAAACATTTGATACAATCAATTGGTTACTATCTCAGCTGAAGAGCTGGTTACCATTGCTGTAATCACTGATTACTAATTTTCCCTTCCCTAACTCACAACAATCAGGAGTTTTTTGGTGTCCGTTCTTTCTAAAATCTGTAAAGAATTGTCTGTGTCCCCTCTCCACCACTGTGGAAATACACAGAGGCCTTCCCAGCACTTCCTGGGTATCCAAGACCTCTCGCTCTCCACATCAGCCATTACTGACCGGAGAGACTCAGGCATCAGTCTGCCTTCATGCCCACCCTCACTTCTGGGAGCTGCTAAAGAGTAAGTAGACAAACATCCACAGGGATACTTTGGAAGACAACACTCAGCTGGGCATATATTTTCTCATTTGAATAGAAGAACTTTACAGTCATCCCTTACCTACTGCCTTATGGAATCTTAAAGTTTTGTTTAATTTTTTTTTTTTTTTGGCCACACTGTACAATATGCAGGATCTTAGTTCACTGACCAGAGATCAAACCCATGCCCCCTGCAATGGAAGCTTGGAGGTCTAACTACTGGACCACCAGGGAATCCTTCTCTGCCCTCCACAATTTATTTAATAAACTAAATTTTATTTTTAAACAATATAAATCAAATGAAATTTTTATTTTTTTAAACCAGGAATTTTCATTCATAAGTACAAAACCGTTTAAAATTTTATTTAGAGACTGTGCTGTGCTTTGTTGTTCATTCATGTCCAACTCTTTGTGACCCTATGGACTCCTCTGTCCATGGGGATTTTCCAGGCAAGAATACTGGAGTGGGTTGCCATGCCCTCCTCCAGGGGATCTTCCCAACCCAGGGATCAAACCCAGGTCTCCCATGTGGCAGGCAGATTCTTTACCAACTGAGCCACCAGAGAAGCCCAAGATTACTGGAGTGGGTAGCCTTTCCCTTCTCCAGCATACCTTCCCAACCCAGAATCGAACCTGGATCTCCTGCATTGCAGGTGTTTTCTTTACCAGCTGAGCTACCAGGGGAGCCCATTTAGAGACCAGTTATCATTAAATGGTCTGTTGTGTTTAATAAAAATGTTTCTGGAAGGAGCAGTTCTCTCACACCAGAATATGAAAGGCACTCAGGCCTGACAAAGCTGGAACACATGAATTCGACTTCCTCCAGGGAATCTGGGGCTTCAGACAGGTGGGAGCACATAGTCATTCTCTGGAAACTGAGCTGAGACTCTCCACACTGAATCTACTGCCAAAGGAAAAGATGAGCTTGGTTTTAGAACTACAAGAATGCAAGTGCCACTGAAAGACAGGGAGAAAGTTCTGCCTTAAATGCAGATGCCCTCAGGGTGGAGCATTAGCCTGAGCCTGGAAAAGAACTGAAGGCAGGAACCCGCCCTTCCTCCCCCGCTCACTGCTCACTGCCTCTTCTCCGTCCCTTGCTCTTTGCAGATCCCAGGTAGGTGGTAAAGGCAACACTGGCCCCCGATGAAGGACTATCAGTGCAACCTGAAATAAGGATTTTAGCACAGTCATGAGACAATACCTGTTTATCTTATAACAGATACCTCTAGTTTTGTCAAACCAAGAAGCACTATAAATGTAATATTTTAAAATAAAAATTTCCATGTCACTAAAAAGATTATATACTCAATAATCTCATCCTAACACTTATGTTCCTTGAGCTCTACTATTCAATAGAACTTTCTATGATGAAGGAAGTGAGCTGTACTGTCTAACATGGTAGCTACTAGCCATAGGTGGCTATTGAGTATTTGATGTGTATAACTGAGAAACTAAATTTTTAATTTTATTTAACTTCAAGTTAAACAGTCATATGTAACTAGTGCATACTGTAGCAAAAGAGCTTAATTCCTAACTAACTGAGCAGTTTCATCAGTCTGGCCCCACATTAGATTACATTTAATGTGTAATTTGTCTCTAACTTGATGGTGAAAAGAATACGGCTCCTTTGGTGTTAATATGGGGAAGCAAGTACATGGATTGACCATGTCACGAAATCTATAGACAATTTCTGAGAAATATACCTGGGTATCTTTTGGAAGAGAAAATAAATGCTGAATTTCCAAAATACATATGTTCACGACATAAATTATAATACCCCTCCTGCTGCTGCTGCTGCTGCTGCTGCTTCAGTCATGTCCCACTCTGTGCGACCCCATAGACGACACCCCACCGGGCTCCCCCGTCCCTGGGATTCTCCAGGCAAGAACACTGGAGTGGGTTGCCATTTCCTTCTCCAATGCATGAAAGGGAAAAGTGAAAGTGAAGTTGCTCAGTTGTGTCCAACCCTCAGCGACCCCATGGACTGCAGCCTACCAGGCTCCTCCATCCATGGAATTTTCCAGACAAGAGTAATACCCCTCTTATACCCTGTTTAAAAGATATAGATACTATAACGCGATGCCTTCTAAATCTTAACCCACTGATTATATACTGTATCACTGGTGAACTACATGTCTAAAGGACATGTCCTATTTTATTTGATCCATTTTCTTTTATTTGCCTTTATTTAACTCAGTGCAAATTTACTTAACTACTGTAAGAAATAAGTATCTATAGTTCTCATAAGAAGCAGCATGAAATTCCTTGCAGCATCAACATACACCATGACATTTGTATGACCTACAAGTCTAGAAATCTATGCCAAGTAAGGTTAATTTTTAATAGTTTAATCTACTAGTAGATGTTTATTTTCATATTTTAAAGTACATGTAGTGACTCAAATTTATATCTTATTCTCCACAAACTCACAAACTACAAAGAAAAGAAAATAATTGCTTGTATTACCAAGAAATATGTTGATTAGTACCAGTGAGAAGGTCAGAGAAGTATATGCTAAGAGATCATATAAGGAAGAACTCACTTTATTTTTAAACTTTTTCTTTTATATTGGGCTATAGCCGATTAACAATGTTGTGACAGTTTCAGGGCAACAGCAAAGGGACTCAGCCATACATATACATGTATCCAGTTCAGTTCAGTTCAGATACTCAGTCGTGTCGAACTCTTTGCGACCCCATGGACTGCAGCACGCCAGGCCTCCCTGTCTATCACCAACTCCCGGAGTTCACTCAAACTCACGACCATCGAGTCAGTGATGCCATCCAACCATCTCATCCTCTGTCCTCCCCTTCTCCTCCTGCCTTCAATCTTTCCCAGCATCAGGGTCTTTTCCAATGAGTCAGTTCTTCCCATCAGGTGGCCAAAGTATTGGAGTTTCAGCTTCAACATCAGTCCTTCCAATGAGATTCAGGACTGATTTCCTTTAGAATGGACTGATTGGATCTCCTTGCAGTCCAAGGAACTCTCAAGAGTCTCCTCCAACACCACAGTTCAAAAGCATCAATTCTTCGGCTCTCAACTTTCTTTATAGTCCAACTTTCACATCCATACATGACTACTGGAAAAATCATAGCTTTGACTATATGGACCTTTGTTGGCAAAGTAATGTCTCTGTTTTTTAATATGCTGTCTAGGTTAGTCATAACTTTCCTTCCAAGGACAAAGCGTCTTTTAATTTCATGGCTGCAGTCACTATCTGCAGTGATTTTGGAGCCCCAAAAATTAAAGTCTGCCACTGTTTCCCCATCTATTTGCCATGAAGTGATGGGATCAGATGCCATGATCTTAGTTTTCTGAATGTTGAGCTTTAAGCCAACTTTTTCAGTCTCCTCTTTCACTTTCATCAAGAGGCTCTTTAGTTCTTCTTCACTTTCTGCCATAGAGTGGTGTCATCTGCATATCTAAGGCTATAGATATTCCTCCTGGCAATCTTGATTCTAGCCTGTGCTTCATCCAGCCCAGCATTTCTCATGATGTACTCTGCATATAATGATCAATTCATGAGGTACTCTGGATACATGTATCCATTCTCCCCTAAATTCCCCTCCACCCAGGCTGCTGCATTAATACTGAGCATAGTTCCATGTGCTATACAGGAGGTCCTTGTTGGTTATCTATTTTAAATATAGCAGTGTGTACATCTATGCATGTACATGTCCATCTAATTTTAAATTGAAGTTTAAGCTATCACTTTCAGCCAAGTTGAAGTAAAGGGACTGCTACCTTCCCACCTGATACAGTAATAACCAAAAACACCCAGACAGCAATGTGAACCAATAGTTCTGAAAACATTGAAAATAAATCAGTGAAGGACAGAGATCCTTTAGAGATGGAAAACAAAGGAGATGAGCCCTACAAATGACCCACTTCACTGCCTGGTGAAAGTTCCCAGACCATGATGTAAGGAAACGAACCCACAGGACCTGGCAGCCTCCCTAAGTTGAGGGAAAGTAATGGGGAATCGGGACTGAGCAAGATGGCTAAAACTCACAGGGTAGAGTACTGGAAAGAGGAGTGATGTACAGAGAAAACTCCAGAGGCCTGCAGAGACTCCTCCACAAATATTCAGCTAAGAATCAATTAATAAACACGTGTGAGCAAGCTACCTGAGGCAGAGGAAAAAGCCCTTGGGAAGGATGAAAGTGTACAGTGCCTGAAGTTCACATGAGGCCAGAAGTAAAGTCATCAGCTAGAGTACTCAAAATGGTCTTTCCTTAATAGTGAGATAAAATTAACTCTTGACAAGAATTCTCGGATGATAATGGAGTAGGTAGCACCAGAAATCTGTCTTCCACCTAGACAACAATGGCATTGGCAGACTCTGTCTTATGTAACTAATTTGGAACTATTGAGTCTGTTGAAAACTTGTAACTTCTGGGGAAGGCTTGGGTAATAAATTTTGGTTAATTTTGAGTGTCTTCAGCTCTTAGCTGGCAATAGTTGCTAGGCATCCCCACTTCCAGCCACTTAGCACACACTGCTTACCTGCAGCTTGCAGGAGTCAGAGTAGGCAAAAAAGGGGATCTGTGTTCTGGTCACTGATTGCTTCTTCTGATCATAGAGATGCAGAAAGTCAGGTAGCCACTGTTGCTGCACCTTCCCTCGCATGCCCCCCCTTCGCTACCAACTCATCGCAGATTTATCCCCTCAAGCTGAACAGCCTTCTAGGAAATTGACAGGGCCAGGGCCCTTTTCTCCTGCTTTAAATTTTTGCTTTTCCCATTTGGGGAGTCAGACATTAAAGACTAGGACAAAAGAAAAAATGCATGTATGGAGGAAATTGGAAAGTGACTAATGTGCTCAAAGAAAGATTTTTAAAGACCTAAGAAGACATTGTTTTCACACCTGAGTCTGATTCTTGGCACAGAGACAGCCTACAACAATTAAAAAAAAAAAAATCCTTGGGAAATGGTGAGAATCTGATTTCCAGAGTTACTATATTATTATATTCAAATGTCCAGTGTCCATTCAACAAAAACTCAGACAAGGCATACAAAGATTTAGGAAGGTATGGTCAATTCAAAGAAAAAAGTAATTAAACAGAGTCTGTCCCTGAAATAGACGTAATGGAATATATATTAAATACTTTAAAACAATTGTCCTAAGATGCTCAAAGAACTACCTTATGATCCAGCAATTCCATTCCTGTGTATATACCTGATGAAAACAAAAACACTAGTTCAAAAGATATATGCACCCCAGTGTTCACAGCAGCATTATTTACAATAGCCAAACTACGGAAGCAACCTAAATGTCCACCATCAGGACATTGAATGAATAAAGAGAATATGATGTGTATGTACAATAGGATACTATTCAGCCATTAAAGAATGCAATGTTACTACTTGGAACAACATGAGTGGACTTGGAGCATATGATGGTAAGTGATATTAATATAAATCAAAGACAAATACTGTATGATACCACTTATATGTGGAATATAATGGAGAAGGCAATGGCACCCCACTCCAGTACTGTTGCCAGGAAAATCCCATGGAAAGAGGAGCCTGGTAGGCTTCAGTTCATGGGGTCGCTAAGAGTCGGACATGACTGAGCAACTTCACTTTCACTTTTCACTTTCATGCATTGGAGAAGGAACTGGCAACCCACTCCAGTGTTCTTGCCTGGAGAATCCCAGGGATGGGGGAGCCTGGTGGGCTGCCGTCTCTGGGGTCGCACAGAGTCGGACATGACTGAAGCAACTTAGCAGCAGCAGCAGCAGCAGTGGAATATAAAAAAATTAAAAACTTAGTGACAATGGCATTAAAGGAAAAGACTAGTGCTTACCATGGGGAGGAGGCATCCCTGGTGGCTCAGATGTTGAAGAATCTGCCTGCAATGCAGGAGACCCAGATCCAGGTCCAGTCTCTGGGTCAGGAAGATCCCCTGAAGAAGGGAATGGCTACCCACTCCATTATTCTTGCCTGGAGAGGAGTCTGGCAGGCTATAGTCCGTGGGGTTGCAAAGAGTTGGACACAACTGAGCGACTAATACTTTTGCTTTCACCATGGGGAGAGAGAAAGGGGAGGAGCAAGCTAGAGATAAGAGATTAAAAGGTAGGGATGGGATGGGGGGGTAGATGGGAGGGGGATTCAGCATGGGGAACACATGTACACCCATGGCTGATTCATGTAAATGTATAACAATAACCACTACAATATTCTAAAGTAATTAGCCTCCAATTAAAATTAATTAATTAATTTACAAAAAAAAAGAAATACAAACTACTATGTATAAAATAAATAAGCTACAAGGATATACTGTACAGAACAGGGAATATAGCCAATATTTTATAATAACCATAAAAGGAATATGGGTTTCCCTCACAGCTCAGTTGGTAAAGAATCTGCCTGTAATGCAGGAGACCCAGGTTTGATCGGGAAGATCCCCAGGAGAAGGAAATGGGAACCCACTCCAGTACTCTTGCCTGAAGAATCCCATGGACAGAGGAACCTGGCAGGCTAGAGTCCAGGGGGTCACACGAGTTGGACACGACTTAGTGACTAAACTACTACCACATAAATGGAATATAACCTTTAAAAATTATGAATCACTATGTTGTACACCTGAAACATATAATATTGTAAATCAACTATACCTCAATTTAAAAAGAAACTTCAAAAGTCTAATGAAATAATCATGGAAAAATCTAAATAAAGAAATACACAACATTTATATGAAATTCAAAATACCTACATTAACCAAAATAACTTTCAGGAAAAAGAGAGAACAGAAATAGAGCACTAACATTACATAATTTAAAGATTTATTCTAAGTCTAGATTACTTAAGGTAGTGTGATACTGGCATTACGATAAAGAGATCAATGTAACAAAGAGAATCCAGATGTATACCCACACATTTTGGGTTAATATTCAATAAAGATGCAAAACCAACTTATGGAGGAAGTTAACCTTTTCAAGAAGTGGTGCTTTCATAATTGGATATCCATACGGGAGTCAGGAAGCAACAGTTAGAACTGGACATGGAACAACAGACTGGTTCCAAATAGGAAAAGGAGTTCGTCAAGGCTGTATATTGTCACCCTGTTTATTTAACTTATATGCAGAGTACATCATGAGAAACGCTGGACTGGAAGAAACACAAGCTGGAATCAAGATTGCTGGGAGAAATATCAATAACCTCAGATATGCAGATGACACCACCCTTATGGCAGAAAGTGAAGAGGAACTCAAAAGCCTCTTGGTGAAAGTGAAAGTGGAGAGTGAAAAAGTTGGCTTAAAGTTCAACATTCAGAAAACGAAGATCATGGCATCCAGTCCCATCACTTCATGGGAAATAGATGGGGAAACAGTGGAAACAGTGTCAGACTTTATTTTTCTGAGCTCCAAAATCACTACAGATGGTGACTGCAGCCATGAAATTAAAAGACGCTTACTCATTGGAAGGAAAGTTATGACCAACCTAGATAGCATATTCAAAAGCAGAGACATTACTTTGCCAACAAAGGTTTGTCTAGTCAAGGCTATGGTTTTTCCTGTGGTCATGTATGGATGTGAGAGTTGGTCTGGGAAACAGGCTGAGCGCTGAAGAATTGATGCTTTTGAACTGTGGTGTTGGAGAAGACTCTTGAGAGTCCCTTGGACTGCAAGGAGATCCAACCAGTCCATTCTGAAGGAGATCAGCCCTGGGATTTCTTTGGAAGGAATGATGCTAAAGCTGAAACTCCAGTGTTTAGCCATCTCCTGCGAAGAGTTGACTCATTGGAAAAGACTCTGATGCTGGGAGGGATTGAGGGCAGGAGGAGAAGGGACCAACAGAGGATGAGATGGCTGGATGGCATCACTGACTCGATGGACGTGAGTCTGAGCGAACTCCGGGGGTTGGTGATGGACAGGGAGGCCTGGCGTGCTGCGATTCATGGGGTCGCAAAGAGTCAGACACGACTGAGCAACTGATCTGATCTGATCTGTTCTGATGGGAGTAAAACAAATAGTTAAGTTTAATCTACATCTCAAGCCATATACAAAAGTTAGTTCAAAAATTAGTAAAAAGAAAAATACTTATTAGACCTAAATGTGCAACCTAGAAGTTTAAAAGGTCTAGAAAGGAACATAAGGGAAAAATCTCTGTGTTATTTTGTTTTTTAAGATATTTTAGATCGTGCCAAAGGCATGATCTGTAAAAGAAAAAATTGAAAATTTAACTTCATCAAAATTAAGAATGTGAACTCTTCAGAAGATACTGTTAACATAATGAAAAGAAAGTTGCAGTTGTAGAAAATATTTGCAAATCATAAAAAAAATGTGAGTTCATACATCATTCATTAGTACATATAATACATAAGACCGAAAACTCATTAAGAAAATAAGGAATGTACAATTTGGGAAATAATTTGATCAGACCCATCACTAAAGGAAATATAGAGCTGACACATAAGCACATGAATGGACGTTCAACATCATTAGTTATTAGGGAAAGACAGAGCCACAATGAAGTGATATCAGGAAATGTGGCAGAGTAGAAAGCCCCAGGAATTTGACTCCACAGAAATGACATGTGAGCTGGTAGGAACTGTCTGAGCAACTATTTTGCAACCTTAGTCTAACAGATCTCTTACAGGATCCAGAGGACTGCTTAATGAAGAAGCTGGTAAGTTTAATTTTGGTGAATTTTAGTGATTGCATGATAGCGGCTACCATGCCTCACATCCTAGCACTCCACAATGCAGCAACTCAGTTCCTGGTGCAAATTTCTGGGGCCATGGTGGGGAATATGGACCTTGTCTTCCAAAAACTTGGGATCATAGGTTTTTTATTGCTAATCATCAAGGGGCTGAGACAGAAGTTAGCCATTGTTTCATTCCCAACGGGCTAAAATGTCTTCCTGATTTGTAGAGGATTTAAAGAGAGAGCATCTATGTTTTCCCCTTTTGGGAGCCAAATGCTTAAGGATATCTTTGTCAGGTTGCACTTTGTCTGCAGAGACAAAGGAACAGAAACTTTACTGATCACAGACAAGAAGCATATACTTTTAAAAACAGTATGGAAAAGTTCAGTTTTATGACTTCAACCTTCAACAGGCAAAATCCAACAATCCCTGATAAGGGACAGAATTGGAATTTTAGAATTCCCACAGCATTATAGTTTGAGTTACCACAACTCAAAATGTCTGGTTTTCAACAACAACAAAAATACAGTACAGTACATAGAAAGAAACAGTAATGTACAACCCTTTAAAGGAACAAGAGTTAGACAGAAACCATCTCTGAGGAAGCCCAGACATTTAAGTTACTAATCAAAGACATTAAATTGACTTTCTTAATTTTATTTAAGGAAATCACAGACAGAGAGCTAAAGGGAATCAAGAAAATAATGACTGTAAAAAATAAAAATACAAATGAAGATGAAAAATAAAGAGATAGAAGGAACTGAATAGAAATTTTGGAGGTGGAAAGTACAAAAACTAAAATGAAAAATTCTCCAGAGGTGTTCAAAATCAGATTTGAGCAGGCAGAAGAAAGGATTGGTTGAAGATAAGGACAAATGAAATAATAAATTCAGAGAAACAGAAAAAAATAATGAATATAAATGAACAAAGCCTGAAGGACCTGTGGGATACCATTAGGTATTCAATATATGTATTATAGGGCTCCCAGAAGAAGCTATTGAAGACAGGAATAGGAAAACATATTTGGCAAAAAAATTCCCAAATCTGATGAAATTCATGAATATACATCTGAGAAGCTCAACTAACTCCAAGCTGGATACTTATAGACTGGACAACCAAGTTGATCTTGAAAGCAGGAATGTAGAAGTCACTCATCACATACAAGTGATTCTCAATAAAATTAACAGACGATTTCTCTCCAGAAACCACAGAGGCCAGAAGACAGTAGGATGACATGTTTAGTAGCCTGAAGGGGGAAAAAAAGTGTCGGTCAAGAATTCTGTATCTGGCAAAACTCTTCTTTAACAATGAAGGAGGTATTAAGAAAATCCCAGGTAAACAGATCTACCGTACAAGAAATTACTAAAGAGACTCCTTCAGGATGAAATGAAAGGACACCAGACAGTAACTCTCAGACATAAAAAAATAATAAGTATAAGGTCCAGTAATAGTGGACTTTTGAATGAACGAAATTGTGCATTTAATTTATAACTTCCCTTTTTTCCCTAAATAAACAAAATGACAAATGTTAAAGCAATAATTATAAATTCATTTTAAGGGGACTACAATGCATAAGGTGATAATCTGTGATAATAACAACTCAAAGGGTTGAAGCAGAGAACCCAAAAGGAAATAAGTGGAGATGTAAGGAAGCAGAATTTTTTTTAATTATTATATACTCTTATGTATATTCAAACCATGTGTTTAATAAGTTTAACATGGTAATTGATATCCTCCAAATGTTAACAATGGAAAATTGAGGTACAGAAGCATAAAACATAAATAGCCACGTGGCAAAGTAAATGCTTGTTTTTCAGTAATCAAATTAAATATAAAAGGATTACTCTTTTCTATTAAAATAAAGGTTTGGAAGACTATATTAAAAAAACAGAATCCATCAACATTCTGTTTACAAAATATTCACTTTAGATATGAAGATGAAGCTAATTTTAAGTAAAAGGATGGAAAAAGATATTCCGTGAAAACTATAACCAAAACTGAACTGACTTGGCTGTACTGTTATTTTAAAAGGTTTCATCATATATTGGGGCTTCCCAGTTGGCTTAGTGGTAAAGAATCCGCCTGTCAATGCAGGAGACATGGGTTCGATCCCTGGTTCACTAAGTTCTCCTGGAGGAGGAAATGGCAACCCACTCCAGTATTCTTGCTGGGATAATCCAATGGACACAGGAGCCTGGTGGGCTACAGTGCATGGGGTCTCAGAGAGTCAGACATGACAGAGTGACTGAGCGTGCACCCGTCATATACTGATAACATTTAACACAGCAATGTGTGTTAGTCACTCAGTCATGTCCAACTTTGCAATCCCATGGACAGTAGCCCACCAGGCTCCTCTGTCCATGGCATTCTCCAGGCAAGAATACTGGAGTGGGTTGCCAAGCCTTACTCTAGTGTACCTTCCTAACCCAGGGATTGAACCCACATCTCTAACATATCCTGCATTGGCAGGCAGTTTCTTTACTACTGGAGCCACCAGGGAAGCCCATATATACCATATACTGGCCACAAAATAAGTCTTAATAAATTTTTAAAAGATTAAAATCATCCAATGTATGTCTTTTGATCATAATGGAATGAAATTAAAAATGAATAACAGAGGCAAACTGGAAAATTCACAAATATGTGGAAATTAAACAATACAAGGAAGACTAGGAGACCTTAAGAGGGAAGGACACAGCACGTCAAGAGGTGAGGGAGCAGGAAGGATGTGCACTCAGCGCTCGCAGGATATTGAATCCCTAACAGGAGGGCTGACTGCTTCTAAGGGGGTTGATTCACCAAGATCAATCCCTGAGCCTTTGGAGTGGGAGCACTAACTCCCAGACCCTAGGGTATGAGAGAACTAACCCTAGGGAGTATCAAATAGTGAGAACTCACACAAACAAAACCACTTGAATACAAGACCCAGCATCACCCAACCACCAGTAGCACCCTGTGCAGGACACCTCATCTAAACAACAAACAAAACAAAAAAAAAACAAACGCAATCATCAGGAGACAGTATTACCATCTCACTCAGCCTTGCCCATCAGAAGAAAAACAAACAAACAAACAAAAACTCAGCACAAATCTCACCCTATACAAAGCTTACACAAACCACTGGACCAACCTTAGGAGTGCAGAAACCAAAAGGAAAAAAGAATTCAATCTTCTTCAAGCAAAGAATTCAACTTTCCTTGAAGCCTGAGAAAAGGAGAACTCAAACACAATAAGTTTTAAAAAAATAACTAAAAGGCAGAGAAATACTACACAAATGAAGGAACAAACTAGAAACACAGATGTCCAAGTAGATGAAGAGGAAATAGGCAAACTACCTGAAAAAGAATTCAGAATAATGATGTAAAGATGATCAAAAACCTTGAACACAAAATGGAGAAAATGCAAGAATCAATTAACAAAGACCTAGAAGAATTAAAGAATAAACATACAAACAACACAAGTGCTGAAATTAAAAATACTCTAGAAGGAATCAATAGCAGAATATCTGAAGCAGAAGGACAAATCGGTGAGCTGGAAGATAAAATGGTGGAAATAACTTTTGAAGAGCAGAATAAAGTAAAAAGAATGAAAAGAACTGAGGATAGTCTCACAGACCTCTGGGACAAAATCAAATGCACTAACATTCAAATTATAGGGGTCCCAGAAGAGGAAGAGAAAAAGAAAGGCTATGAGAAAATTTTTGAAGAGATTATAGTTGAAAATTTCCCCAACATGGAAAAGGAAATAGTCAATGAAGTCCAAGAGGCACGAAGAGTCCCATACAGGATAAACCCAAGGAGAAATGTGCCAAGACATATACCAATCAAATTGTCAAAGACTAAACACAAAGAAAGAATATTAAAAGCAGCAAGGGAGAAGCAACAAGTAACATACAAGGGAAACTCCATATGCTTAACAGCTGATCTTTCAGCAGAAACTCTGCACAATGCTATGAGACTAGATATCAGTTACAAGAAAAAACCTGTAAGAAACACAAACACATGGAGATTAAACGACACGTTTCTAAATAACCAACAGGTTACTGAAGAAATCAAAAGGGAAATAAAAAAAACTTTTAGAAATAAATGACAATGGAAACATGACAACTCAAAACCTATGGGATGCAGCAAAAGCAGTTCAAAGAGGGACGTTTATAGCAATATAATCCTACTTCAAGAAAAAAGAAAAACATAGAACAGACAACTTAACTTTACACCTAAAACAACTAGAAAAAGAAGAACAAAAAACCCCCAAAATTAGTAGAAGGAAGGAAATCATACAGATCCAAGCAAAAATAAATGAAAAAGAAATGAAAGAAACAATAGTAAAGATTAATAAAACTAAAAGCTGGTTCTTTGAGAAGATAAACAAAATCAACAAACCTTTAACCAGACTCATCAAGAAAAAAAGAAGAATTAGATCAACAAAATTAGGAATGAAAAAGGAGAGGTTACAACAGACAATGCAGAAATACAAAGGATTATAAGAGACTATTACGAACAACTATATGGCAATATAATGGATAACCTGGAAGAAATGGACAGATTCTTAGAAAAGTTCAATCTTCCAAGACTGAATCAGGAAGAAAGAGAAACTGTGAACAACCCGATTACAAGCACTGAAATTGAAGCTGTGATCAAAAATCTCCCAAAAAACAAAAGCCTAGGACCAGATGGCTTCACAGGAGAATTCTACCAAACATTTAGACAAGAGCTAATGCCCGTCCTTCTAAAAGCTCTTTCAAAAAATTGCAGAGGAAGGAACACTTCCAAGCTCATGCTATGAGGCCACCATCACCTTGATACCAAAACCAGACAAAGACAGCATAAAAAAAAGAAAATAACAGGCCAATATCACTGATGAACATAGACGCAAAAATCCTTAACAAAATTTTAGCAAACAGAATTCAGTAACACATCAAAAAGATCATACATCATGATCAAGCTGGGTTTATTCCAGGAATGCAAGGATTCTTCAATATATGCAAATCAATCAATGTGATAAACCGTATTAACAAATTGAAAGATAAAAACCGTATGATAATCTCAATAGATGCAGAAAAAGCCTTTGACAAAATTCAGCACCATTTATGATTAAAACTCTTCAAAAAATGGGCCTAGAAGGAATCAACCTCAACATAGTAAAGGCCATATATGATAAGCCTACAGCAAACATTATTCTCAATGGTGAAAAACTAAAAGCATTCCCCCTAAGATCAGGAACAAGACAAGGGTGTCCACTGTCACCACTATTATTCAACACACTTTTGGAAGTCCTAGCTACAGCAATCAGAGAAGAAAAAGAAATAAAAGGAATCCAGATCAGAAAAGAAGAAGTAAAGCTCTCACTGTTTGCAGATGACATGATACTGTACATAGAAAACCCTAAAGATTGTATCAGAAAATTACTAGGCTAATCTTGAATTTAGCAAAGTTGCAGGATACAAAGTCAATACATATAAATCACTTCTATTTCTATATACTAACAATGAAAAATCAGAAAGAGAAATTAAGGAATCAATCCTATTCACCATTGCAACAAAAAGAGTTAGATATCTAGGAATAAACTTACCTAAAGAGACAAAAGAACTGTACACAGAAAATTATAAGACACTAATGAAAGAAATCAAGAATGACATAAACAGATGGAGAGATATTCTATGTTCCTAGGTAGGAAGAATCAATATTATGAAAATGACTATACTACCAAATGCAATCTACAGATTTCATGTGATCCCTATTAAATTACCAATGGCATTTTTCACAGCACTAGAACAAAAAATTTCACAGTTCATATGGAAACACAAAGACCCTGAATAGCCAAAGCAGGACCTTGCCAACAAATGTCCACCTAGTCAAAGCTATGTTTTTTCCAGTAGTCATGTGTGGATGTGAGAGTTGGACTATAAAGAAAGCTGAGCACTGAAGAATTGATGCTTTTGAACTGTGGTGTTGGAGGAGACTCTTGAGAGTCCCTTGGACTGCAAGGAGATCCAACCAGTCCATCCTAAAGGAAATCAGTCCTGAATATTCATTGGAAGGACTGATATTGAAGCTGAAACTCCAATACTTTGGCCACGTGACATGAAGAACTGACTGATTGGAAAAGACACTGATGCTGGGAAAGATTGAAGGCAGGAGGAGAAGGGGACAACAGAGCATGACATGGTTGGATGGCATCACCAACTCGATGGACATGAGTTTGAGTAAACTCCAGGAGTTGGCAATGGTCAGGGAGGCTTGGCATGCTGCAGTCCATGGGGTTGCAAAGAGTTGGTCACGACTGAGCGACTGAACTGCTGCTGCTGCTGCTAACTCACTTCAGTTGTATCCGACTCTGTGTGATCCCACAGACGACAGCCACCAGGCTCCCCCGTCCCTGGGATTCTCCAGGCAAGAACACTGGAGTGGGTTGCCATTTCCTTCTCCAATGCATGAAAGTGAAAAGTGAAAGGGAAGTCGCTCAGTCGTGTCCGACTCTTACCGACCCCATGGACTGCAGCCTACCAGGCTCCTCCATCCATGGGATTTTCCAAGCAAAGTACTGGAGTGGGGTGCCATTGCCTTCTCCTGAGCGACTGAACTGAACTGAGCCAAAACAGTCTTAAGAAAGAAGAATGGAGCTGGAGGAATCAACCTTCCTGACTTCATATTATACTACAAAGCTGCAGTCATTAAGACAGTATGGTACTGGCACAAAAACAGAAATATAGACCTATGGAACAAGATAGAAAGCCCAAAAATAAACCCATGTACCTATGGGTACCTTATTTTTGACAAAGGATGCAAGAATATACAATGGGGCAAAGACAGCCTCTGCAATAAATGGTGCTGGGAAAACTGGACAACTACATGTAAAAGAATGAAATTAAAACACTTCCTAACACCATACACAAAGATAAACTCAAAATGGATTAAACACCTAAATGTAAGACCAGAAACTATAAAACTCTTAGAGGAAAACATAGGCAGAACACTCAACGACATAAATCAAAGTAAGATCCTCTATGACCCACCTCCTAGAGTAATGGAAATAAAAACAGTAAACAAGTGGGACCTGATTAAACTTAAAAGCTTTTGCACAGCAAAGGAAACTATAAGCAAGGTTTAAAAGACAACCCTCAGAGTGGGAGAAAATAATAGCAAATGAAACAACTGACAAAGGATTAATTTCCAAAATATACAAGCAACATATACAACTCAATACCAGAAAAACAACCCAATCAAAAAGTGGGAAAAAGACCTAAACAGACATTTCCCCAAAGAAGACATACAAATGGCTAACAAACACTTGAAAAGATGCTCAACATCACTCATTAATAGAGAAGAATGCAAATCAAAACTACAATGAGATATCACCTCATATCGGTCATATCGGCCATTATCAAAAAGTCTACAGACAATAAATGTTGGCGAGGGTGTGTAGAATAGGGTATGTTCTTGCACTGTTGGTGGGAATGTAAATTGATACAAGCACTACGGAAGACGGTATGGAGATTCCTTAAAAAAAATAGCCATAAAACCACCGTTCAGTTCAGTTCAGTTCAGTCGCTCAGTCGTGTCCGACTCTTTGCAAACCCCAAGAAGTGCAGCACGCCAGGCCTCCCTGTCCATCACCAACTCCCAGAGTTTACTCAAACTCATGTCCATCGAGTTGGTGATGCCATCCAACCATCTCATCCTCTGTCGTCCCCTTCTCCTCCTGCCCGCAATCCCTCCCAGCATCAGAGTCTTTTCCAATGAGTCAGCTCTTCACATGAGGTGGCCAAAGTACTGGAGTTTCAGCTTTAGCATCATTCCTTCCAAAGATCACCCAGGACTGATCTCCTTTAGAATGGACTGGTTGGATCTCCTTGCAGTCCAGGGGACTCTCAAGAGTCTTCTCCAACACCACAGTTCAAAAGCATCAATTCTTCGGCACTCAGCTTTCTTCACAGTCCAACTCTCACATCCATACATGACTACTGGAAAAACCATAGCCTTGCAGTCCAGCAATCCCACTCCTAGGCATATACCCTGAGAAAACCAAAATTGAAAAAGACACATGTATCCCATTGTTCATTGCAGCACTATTTACAATACCTAGAACATGGAAGCAACCTAGATTTCCATCAACAGATGAATGGATAAAGTTGTGGTACATATACACAATGGAACATTACTCAGCCATAAAAAGGAACACATTTGAGTCAGTTCTAATGAGGTGGATGGACCTAGAACCTATTATACAGAATGAAGTAAGTCAGAAAGAGAAAGATAAATATCATATTCTAATGCATGTATATGGAATCTAGAAAAATGGTGCTGAAAAATTTATTAACACGGCAACAATGGAGAAACATAGAAAATAGACTTATGGACATGGGGAGAGGGGAGGAGAGGGTGCGAAGTATGGAAAGAGTAACATGGAAACTTACATTACCATATGTAAAATAGATAGCCAATGGGAATTTGCTGTATGTCTCAGGAAACTCAAACAGGGGTGGGGAAGGAGATGGGAGTGAGGTTCAAAAGGGAGGGGATATATGTATATACCTATGGCTGATTCATGTTGAGGTTTGACAGAAAACAACAAAATTCTATAAAGCAATTTTCCTTCAATAAAAAATACATTTAAAAAAGAAATAATGATAGTGCTCAAAAAAAAAAAAAATACAAGCTTAAAGAAACAATGGGTCAAGGAAGAAACAACAAGGAAAATTAGAAAATGGCTTAAGAAATGAAAATAAAAGCACAATGTACAAAACCTCATGGGATTCATCAAAAGCAATGGTAAAGCAGAAATTTATATTTGTAAATATATATGTTAAAAAAGGAGAAATAAACCAATAAACCTTAAGAAACTGTAAAAAGAAGAGCAAGCTAAACCCCAAGCTTGCATAGTTTCAGAAATGATAAAGGTCAGAGCAGAGATAAATAAAATAGAAAACAGAAAAGTAACAGAGAAAATAAAAATAATCAAAAGTTGGTTCTTCAAAAAGATAAAGAAAATTGACAAAGATTCAGTAAGAAAAAAAAAAAGACTAAACTTTCTTAAATCAGAAATGAAAGTGGAGACATCACCAGTTTTACATAAATAAAAAGAATTATAAGTGAATACTATGAACATTTGTATGTCAACAAACTGGATAACCTAGATGAACTGAACAAATTTATAGAAACACACAATCTGTCAAAACTGAATCATAAAGAAGTAGAAAACCTCAATAAGTCCACATCAAGTAATGCAATTAACTCAGTAATCAAAAACTTCCCAACAGAGAAAGTTCAGTACCAGATGGTTTCAATGTAAGTTCAACCCACCATTTAAAGAAGAATTTAATTCCAATCTTTCTTAAAGTCTTCAAAAAAAAATTGAAAATAATGAAACACATTGAAACTCATTCTAAGAGGCCAGAATTACCCTGATACCAAAATCAGATAAAGAGAATACAAGAAAAGAGATCAATTTTCCTTATGAATACAAGTGAAAAAGTCCTTGAGAAATTACTAGCAAGCTGAATTCAACAGCATATTAAAAGGATTATACATCATAACCAGATGGGATTTATTCCCAGGATGATTCAAGGGTGGTTCAACACAAAAAAAATCAATGTAATCCAGCATGTTGGGCTTCGAAGGTGGCACTAGTGGTAAAGAACGTTCCTGCCAATGCAGGAGACATAAGAGACACAGGTTTGATCCCTGGGTCAGGAAGATCCCCTGGAGGTGGGCACAGCAGTCCACTCCAGGATTCTTGCCTAGAGAATCCCATGTACAGAAGAACCTGGCAGGCTATAGTCCATAGGGTTACACAGAGTTAACATGTTAGACATGACTGAAGCAACACAGGCACACACATACGCAATACACCATGCTAATTGAATTAATGGAAAAAATCCCTCATGATCATCGTAATTGATGCAGAAACATTAGAAAAATTTGACACACTTTCTTGATGAAAATACTCAATAAACTGAGACTAAAAGGGAACTTCCTAAATGTGATAAGGCCAGATATGAAAAGCCCATAGGTAACATCATACTCCATGGTGACAGACTGAAAGCTTTTCCTCTAATAGCAAGAACAAGACAAAGGTGTTCACTTTCTTCATTTATATTCAACATTGTGCTGAAAGTCTTAGCTGAAGCAAGCAAGCAAGAAAAAGAGATAAAACACATTCAAACTGGAAAAGAAGTTAAATTCTCTACACAGATGACATGATCTTATATAGAGAAAACCCTAAGGAATCCACAGAAGTATTGTTGAAGCTGATAAATTAAGTTGGTTAGGATGTGAGGATATGAAATACAAAATCAATTGCAAAAATCAGTTACATATCTATATACTTGCAATGAACAATCTGAGGAAAAAAAATTTAAACTTCATTTACAATAGTATCAAAGAGAATAAAATACTTAGAAATAAATTTAACTTCAGAGCAAAAGACTTCTACACAAATACTACAAAACATTGCTGAAAGAAAATTTAAAAACCTAAATGCATGGGAAGACATGGCATGCTCATGAATTGGAGGATTTAGATTTAATATTATTAAGAAGACAATACTACCCAAAGGGATTTACAGATTTAATGCAACCTGTATCAAAAATCCAACAATTTTTACAGAAATGGAAAATCCATCTTAAAATTCAAATGGAATTTCAAGGAACACTAAACAGACATTATTTTTAAAGTTTATTTGTTTCTTTATTTTTTTGGCCATGCCATGCAGCATGTGGTATCTTAGTTCCTTTACCAGGGATTGACCCCACGCCCCTGAGGTAGAAGTGTAGAGTCTTAACTATTGCACCACCAGGAAAGTCCCAAGACATCATTCTTGGGAAAAAAAATTAAAAAGTTGGAAAACTCGTATTTGTCAATTTCTCAACTTACTTAGGGCTACAGAAATCAAAACAGTGTGCTACTGACATTTTGTTGTCATTGTTCAGCTACTCAGTCGTGTCTGACCCTTTGCAACCCCATAGACCGCAGCATGCTAGGCTTCCCTGTCTTTCACCATTGCTCAGGTTGCTCAAACCAACCCTGAATATTCATTTGAAGGACTGGTGGTACCAACATAAGCACAGACATACGGACCAAAAAGATATAAAACAGCACCCAGAAATATAAACTCACATAGACAATTGATTTTTTGTAAGGATGACAAGACTATTCAAAGGGGAAAGGGAAGTCTTCTCAAATGATGCTGGGAAAACTGAACAGCCACATGAGGAAGAATTAAGTTGGACCATTACTTCATACCAGGGCTTCCCTGCTGGCCCAGTGGTAAAGAATCCTCTTGCCAATGCAGGATAACCCAGGGGATCTTCCTGGGTCAGGAAGGAGACAGCAATCTGCTCCAATATTCCTGCCTGGGAAATCCCATGGATAGAGGAGCCTGGTGGGCTACAGTGCATGAGGTCGCAAAAGAGTCAGATAAGACTTACGAACTAAAAAACAACAGATTACCTCATACCATATACAAAACTTATTTCAAAATTGATCAAATACAATATTGTAAAGTAATTAGCCTTCAATTAAAATAAATAAATTTATTTTAAAAAAAGCAGAAGCATTAAAAAAATTGATCAAAGACCTGAACTTAAAAATATAAAATTCTTAGACGAAAACTCTTAGAGCTAAAATTATAAAACTATAAGTAAAAACGAAATGCAAAAGGCAAAATGGTTGTCTGAGGAAGTCTTACAAATAGCTGGGTAAAGAAAGAAGGAAAAGGCAAAGGAGAAAAGGAAAGATATAAGCATCTGAATGCAGAGTTCCAAATAATAGCAAGGAGAGGAAACAAAGCCTTCCTCAGTGATCAGTGCAAAGAAATAGAGGAAAACAATAGGATGGGAAAGACTAGCGATCTCTTCAAGAAAATTAGAGATAACAAGGGAACATTTCATGCAAAGATGGGCACAACAAAGGACAGAAATGGTACGGACCTAACAGAAGCAAGAGAGATTAAGAAGAGGTGGCAAGAATACACAGAACCTACACAAAAAAGATCTTCATGACCCAGATAACCACGTTGGTGTGATCACTCACGTAGAGCCAGACATCCTGGAATGCAAAGTCAAGTGGGCCTTAGGAAGCATCACTACAAACAAAGCTAGTGGAGGTGAAGGAATCCCAGTTGAGCTATTTCAAATCCTAAAAGATGATGCTGTGAAAGTGCTGCATTCAATATGCCAGCAAATTTGGAAAACTCAGCAGTGGCCACAGGACTGGAAAAGGTCAATTTTCATTCAAATCCCAAAGAAAGGCAACACCAAAGAATGGCCAAATTGCCACACAAGGGCACTCATCTCAAACACTAGCAAACTAATGCTCAAAATTCCCCAAGCCAGGTTTCAACAGTACATGAACCATGAACTTCCAGATGTTCAAGCTGGATTTAGAAAAGACAGAGAAACCAGAGATCAAATTGCCAACATCCGTTGGATCATTGAAAAAGCACAAGAGTTCCAGAAAAACATCTACTTCTGCTTTATTAACTATACCAAGGCCTTTGACTGTGTGGATCACAACAAACTGTGGAAAATTCTGAAAGAGATGGGAATACCAGGACACCTGACCTGCCTCCTGAGAAATCTGTATGTAGGTCAAGAAGCGACAGTTAGAACCAGACCTGGAACAACAGACTGGTTCCAAATCAGGAAAGGAGTAAGTACATCAAGGCTGTATATTGTCACCCTGCTTATTTAACTTATATGCAGAGTACACCATGTGAAATGCCAGGCTGGAGGAAGCACAAGCTGGAATCAAGATTGCTGGGAGAAATATCAATAACCTCAGATATGCAGATGACACCACCCTTATGGCAGAAAGTGAAGAGGAACTGAAGAGCCTCTTGATGAAAGTGAAAGAGGAGAGTGAAAAAGCTGGCTTAAAACTCAACATTCAAAAAACTAAGATCATGGCACCCAGTCCCATCACTTCATAACAAATAGATGGGGAAACAATGGAAACAGTGAGAGACTTTATTTTCTTGGGCTCCAAAATCACTGCAGCTGGTGACTGCAGCCATGAAATTAAAAGACACTTACTCCTTGGAAGAACAGCTATGAAAAAGCAGAGACATTACTTTGCCAACAAATGTCCATCTAGTCAAAGCTATGGTTTTTCCAGTAGTCATGTATGGATGTGAGAATTGGCCTATAAAGAAAGCTGAGCAGTGAAGAATTGATGCTTTTGAACTGTGGTGCTGGAGGAGACTCTTGAGAGTCCCTTGGACTGCGAGGAGATCCAATCAGTCCATCCTAAAGGAAATCAGTCCTGAATATTCATTGGAAGGACTGATGCTGAAGCTGAAACTCCAATACTTTGGCCACCTAATACAAAGAAATGACTCATTGGAAAAGACCCTGTTGCTGGGAAAGATTGAAGGCAGGAGAAGGGACGACAGAGGCATCACCGACTCAATGGATATGAGTTTGGGTGAACTCAAGGAGTTGGTGATGGACAGGGAGTTGGTGATGGACAGCTGGTTGATGGTGCAGTTCATGGGGTGGCAAAGAGTCGGACACGACTGAGCGACTGAACTGAACTGAAGGAAAAATCTATGACATTGGATTTAGCAATGATTTCTTTCCAAAACCACAGACAATAAAAGAAAAAATGGAAAACTTGACTTCATCAAAATTAAAACTTTTGTATATCAAAGGTCAGTATCAAAGGAATATATAGAAACCCAAGAAATGGGATAAAATATTTGCAAATCATATCTGATAAGGAATTTAATTTTCAAAATAAATGAAAAACTAGAATTCAATAACCAAAAAAGAAACCACAATGATGTTTAGAACGGCTATAATTAAAAATGCCTATTACTAAATGCTGATGAAAATGCACTGGAACTGGAACTCTCACATGGCAGATGGGAAAACAGTCTGGGACTTTCTTTAAAAGTTCAGTAATGGTGCCCCTGAAAGCCAGAGTGTGGCAGTACCCCTCTTTTGTTTTTGTTTTTTTCCTAGTATTTTACTCTTTCAGACTTGGACCTGAAGTTGACCCTACTCATGGAGAAGCACTTCAGAGACCGAGGAGATAGCAGTCAACTCAACCCTGAGAGAAAACCTGTCTTTCCAGCCATAGAGGCATGGAGAAGTGTCCCTTCTGAAGAACACGGAAGGAATTTATGTTTCTTTTTTTTCCCTCCATTTTTTTCACTCTCTTTTCCTGAGGGCAGTTCCTTTTGACAATATCATGGGGCACATTGACAGGTAACAGTCAGACAGAAGCCCTATCTTTCTAGCCAGATCCCGGGGAAAGGGGGCCCATAATATCCAGAGAGCCTAGAGGACATCTTGGAGACAAGACACCTGGAAAGGAGGCTCCCCAGTTCTGGGTATGAACAGACATATCTCTTGCTCAGTACAGAGCTGCACAGCAGCACTTTGAAAATGAACTGATGCTGGAGCCACCACTAACAGAGGGCAAGACAAGATTTTTCAGTCAGGCTAAACTGGGTAATTACCTACTAAAACAAACAAACAAAAAATCAACTTTGTCCAGATAAATTTTTTTAGAATTTTAGCACATTGGGCCTCCCAACATAAAACAGATGGTTTTTGTTTTGCCCAATAGTATGGGACCACAAAAATGACTGTGCAAGCTGAAACTGTGCCATACGATTTTAATAATGAAGGGGAAAATTATGACTTTCCCTGACTTCTAGAAATTTTCATCAATACATTAAAAATGCATACTACCATTTATAAATGTATAAGGAAATGAGCAAAGCAGTAAAATTAACCTTCATTTTGTATACTATAATTGAAAACATTAGCAGCACTGAGGATTAAAGTGCTTTTAGTCTTTGTAAAAATGTATCCAGAGTCATTTGAACAGTACTTGTCTTCTTCATATAACTTATTTGACAACTTGTAATATTCCTTTCTAAGTCTGCATTAGCTTCTAACATTTTCTCCTTTATTCTTTTAATGTCATGGACTATCTCCACGTCTCTTTAATGTGACTTTTTGCTGGTGTCCCTTCTTCCGGAACGTCGTCATTCCTTTCGTCACAAACATTTTCCTTATGTATTTGATAAATTTATCTTTACTATGTTCTCCTGGCTACACATCTGAGTGTCTGGAATGATAGCAATACTGACATTCCCACAGTCAGTTACTTCTTGAATGACATATGTTGGATTATTTTTTTTTTATCTTTTTTTTTTCTTATGTTGGATTTAAATGGATTTAAATTTCACTTTTAGTGTTTCCAGTTTTCGTTTTTTTACTGTACTTGCATCATCGGATGATCCATTTTTGTAAACTGTCATGTGAGTTTATCACTGAGAGACACGGAGGCAACACAACCACATGCTTTGCTGTCTGTGCATGAATTAGCTCCTTAATTAGACTGTTTGTGATCAGTCATTGACAGCCTCTGCAAGAAGTGACATCACTGGTCACTGAGCATGATATCTTGAATTGACGTGATGATTGGTGGACTGTGGAGCTAGCAGTACAGTTTGTAGCAAGTTCATTCTTTAAGCATTTACTCACAGTTAATCTACTGTGGTACCTAAAATTTGAACCATGGTGTTGGGGTACTGGTGTCAACCAAACTGTGGTAACTGCAATTTCAGAATCATAAAATGTCACATCTACTATACTCTATTCATCAGAAATGAATTACCAATTCTGGCTCATCTTCATCAGGAGGGGAATTAGGCTCCAACTTTTGACTGGAGGATAAGTATGGATTGTGGACATATTTTAGAATCACCATATTCCTGAAGAATATTTTCACTGAATATAGAATTTGGGGTTAATTGTCCTTTTCCGTCAATACTTTAAAGATGTTGTTTCAGTGAATTCTGGCCTATACAATTTTTTATTGGGTATTTGTGGTTATCTGCAATTCAAATGGTTGTTCTTTGCATTGAATGTGTTCTTTGTCTCTTATTGCTTTCAAGATTTTTTATCTTTGGTGTTCAACAGTTTGATTATGATATACTGGGCATTTTGTTTAGGTTTTACTGAGTTTCTTGAACCTGTAAGTTTATACTGTTCACCAAATTCAGAGTTTTCAGCAATGATTTTGTCAAAACATTTTTCTTATGAATAATTTTTTCTCCTTCTCTTTATAAGACTCCAATGGCAAAAACATTAGGCCTTCTGATATTGTCTCACAGATTCCTGAAACTGTTCATTTTCTTTTATCTTTTTCTTTGGTGTTCCTAATATTGGTTAATTACTATGGTTCTGTCTTCAATTTATTGATTCTTTGTTCTGTTATTTCCATTCTGCTATTTCATCCATTACTTTTTTAATTTTAGAAATTGTATTTTTTCAGTTATAAAATTCCCATTTGGAATTTTGATTGCTTCTATGTCTCTGTCCAAAATTTCTGGGGTTTTTTTTTTTTGTTTGTCTTAAGAGTAGGGTTATAGTAGCTAATTTCAAGTTTTTGTTTGATGAGCCAACGTCTGGGTCATTTTTGTCTGGACATGTTTTGATTGTCTTTTCCCTTGTGAGGACATCATATGTACCTGCTTCTTTGTGTGCTGAGTAATCTTGTATTGGATATTTTGATTATTTGTGAGATTTTGCAAACTATTAAAGTCCTCCAGAGAATTCTTATTTTAGGCAGGCAATCACCCCAGTTAGGTTCAGGCTGCAAATTTTGTCTGTCCTTCTATAGGTGGTGCTTCCAATGACAGTTCAGGTTTCAGATACTTTATTTACTTCTTTGAATCTATCCATGAATGTGTACCTTCAACCTGAGGCCAGGGTTTGTGCCAGTTCATATGCAGAGCCAGGGGTTCCACTTCCCTAGGATTTCCCAAGAACCTGTTTGATTCACAGGAAATTTTTGGAGTTTTTGTTGCCCATGCTGCGTTTTTTAATAGTACCAGGACTGGAGTCTTCCTCAAGCAGTACTGAAAAAGAAAAAAAAGGAAGATATAACTGTGGAGAGACAGCAAATTAGCCAGGATGGTGTGGCCAGCCACTAAAGGAGAGGATAACTATGTCTGCAGTTCCTACGGCTCCTCAAATCTTCTTCCAGACTCTTAGCTTGAGCCTTGCCTACCCTGGGTTCAGTGAACAGTGCAAACTGAACAGCAAGACAATTGGTGTCATGAACAGGATGAGCAATACATATAAACATATCTATATCTGTATCTATGTCTATATCATCTCTATCTATCAAGAGCCAGTGCAATCTTTCTGCCTCACTGACCTCTTTCCTGATCTCTAGCCAGAAAGGGCTTCTCTTGGACGTTTTGTTGTGTGTGCCAACTGGGGAGTGCTCTGACTGGGGCCACTTTCATGTCAGAGCCGAAAGTGTTAAAGGAATGAAAAACTAGGAAACTCACTCCTATACATGTTGCTTTTTCAGATTTTGACCCCATATCCCACAAAGTACCTGTCATTGTTTACTTTACAAAATTTACAGGTGGGTGCTATATAATTTTGTCCAGAAAGTTTAGTTATAATGGAGTGGGAAAGCTAGGCTGTAGCATGCCTACTCTATCTTGACTAGCATGAGAAATCCAAAACTTTGAAATCTTATAAAATGTTAGCTTGAATTTATTTATTTTAGATAAATGTTTTTTTCCAAGCGGTATTTAGCATTCTTCTTCTTCTCTTTTTTTATCTCCTTCCCTAGCAACAAGGACTTCTAGAACAATTCATTTGGCAGGTGAAGAGTCCGACATGTTATGATCATTTACGGCTAAGTGAGAAACTGCCAAATTGTACCTTCTCTACACTTGTTCTCTGGTTCAACAGACCTTAACTTTAAAATTTCTTAAAAATTTTTTTTAAGTTTTTATTTCTCAGAGTACAAGTACTGCACTTATTGGCTTGAGTGCACTTATTGAATCCCAAATTGGTTTCTACTATATATTTTAATTATATGAAGATTACTTTGTCACTGCTCTATTCAAAACACTATTTGTATGAAGCACATTACAGTAAGAAAAGGTATTTTAAAGATGTTTATGATCAGCTTAAAATAATGTCTGTTTCTTTGGTTTTAATATAGGGGGGGAAAGATTTAGCTTATTTCAATTGAAAGGAATCTTTTTAAGCAAAAGATTGTTTTAAAATCAAGTCAAAAAAGTAGGCAGATTTTAATTAGAAATGTTTGATTTTAAAACACACTTTTAATAATTTTGTTGCAGTTTAAATACAGACAAAATTATACAGTCCATAAGTAATACAACCTAAGAAACTGTATCTGTAGTCATTTGATGAGTAAGAGTGTGTGGTTTTGATCAGCTCTTTTGCAGTATGCCATAGAAAGAAGGAGTTAGTTAACCTGTTGCTAAGCAACAATGCTTCATAGATCAGAACTTCTGAAAACCAAATAGAGGGTAGGGGTTTGAATTGTCCAAATTTACAAAGAGAAAGAGACTGTGCAGAGTACAAATGAATAGAGATCCGGGAAACTACTTTTTGAAAGCTAGGCAAAGGCAATTCAAGTGAGTATTTGAGAAATAAACCAAAGGCCCAGTTCTCAAGTTATTCCATGAACATAACACACTCTGAACTCTAAGGAGTTTTGCATGTGTAACAGCCAAAAGATTAACCCCCAAATAGCTCAATGAAATCAAAATTTAAAAAAATAATAAAATGAATTTTTATTAACACATACAATGCATTTTGCTAAAACTGCCACCTTTTGTAGGTAGCAAAAAAAAATAAAATTTTACTGAGATTGTTAAATTTCAATTTTGAAGCACAAAGAATTTAGTAAAACCAAATAAAACGGATAGTATTATTATATATTCGAGAATTGAATTTTCCCTTAAGTTGCTAATGCTATAGAGAGAAAATGTTTAAAGGAAAATTAGAACATTTCTCTTTTAACACTGTGAAGATATGAAAATTTCAATCTGTCTTTAGAAGATCTTAAATATGAAACTAAAGAGTTTTTTCAAGCAAAACCAACTAGGCCTGGACCCATTGCCTTTCTAAATCTAGGAAAAAAAACTAAACTGAAAATATAGAGGACTGTTGGAATAGGAGATACCATTACCCCAAGTTGATATGGTTACCCAATTTTCTTTTTTTTTATGATTTTATTAAATTTTTCCAGCTTTTTTTGAGGTAAGATTGACTAATAAAATTATAATATATTTAAAGTATACAATGTGATGAGTTTATATATATATATATAAATATATATATATTTACACATTATAAAAGTATTCCCATAATCACATTCATAACTTCACAGAGTTACTTTTTTTTTTTTTTGGTGAGAATGCTTAAGATCTATCTTAGTAAGTTTCAATTATACAATACAGCATTATTAACTATAGCCACAATGCTTTTTAAAATTTATTTTTAATTGGGGTATAATTGATTTACAATGTTGTGTTAATTTCTGCTGTAACAAGCTGAATCAGCTATATGATACATGTATTCCCTTTCTCTTGAGCCTCCTTCTCACTGTCCCCGCCACCATGCTTTCTTTACATTAGGTCCTCAGAACTTATATTTCTTATAACAGAAAGTTTGTACCCTTTTACCAAAGTCTCTAATTTCCTCCACTTCTCACCCTCTGGCAACCACCATTCTATTCTCTAGGTGTCAACACTTTTTTTCTTTTTTAAAATTCCACATATAAGCGATACCATGTAGGACTGCCCTAGTGGTCCAGTGGTTAAGAATCCGCCTGCCAATGCAAGGGACATGGATTCAGTCCCTGGTCTGGAAGGATTCTACATGGCATGGGGCAACCAAGCCTGTGCGCCACAGCTACTGAGCCTGCATGCTGCAACTACTGAAGCCTGCATGCCTACAGCCCACACTCCGCAACAAGAAAGTCACTGCAATGAGAAGTCCATGCACCGCAACAAAGAGTAGCCCCCGCTTGCCACAACTAGAGAAAGCTTACATGCAGTAAAGAAGACCCAATGCAGCCAAAAGACAAAAAAAAAAAAAAAAAAAAAGTGAAACGATGCTGCATTTGTCTTTCTCTGTCTGGCTTATTTCACTTAGTATAATGCCCTCCAGTTTCACCCATGTTGTTGCAAATAGCAGGAGTTTCTTCCTTTATAAGGCTGAATAATATTCCATTGTTTTACATAGCTCTGCCTTCTACAAGACCCGGATTTGATACCTGGGTCAGGAAGATCCTCTGGAGAAGGAAATGGCAACCCACTTCAGTATTCTTGCCTGGAGAATCTCATGGACAGAGGAGCCTGGAGGGCTACAGTCCATGGGGTCGAAAGAGTCGGACATGACTTAGCAACTAAACCACCACATGTGTGTGTGTGTATATGTATGATTTTTTTTTGTCCATTCAGCTGTCGATGGACATTTTTTCTGACACCTTGATTATTGTGAATAATACTATAGTAAACGTGGGGGTATTAAAAAAAAAACTCTAGGTAGCACAGTGGTAAAGAATCTACCTGCCAATGCAGGAGACACAGAGATATGGCTTCAATCCCTGGGTCAGGAAGATCTCCCGTAGTAGGAAATGGCAACCTGCTCCAGTATTATCGCCTGAAAAATTCCAATGGACAGAGGAGCCTGGCAGGCTGCAGTCGATTGGGTCACAAAGAGTCAGACATGACTGAGCAAACAGCACAGCAGCAAACAGGGAAGAACTGATATCTTTTCAAGGTAGTGGTTTTATTTCCTTTACATATGTATCTAGAAGTGAGATTGCTGGAAAATATGGTAGTTCTATTTTTATTTTCTTAAGGAAACTATACTGTTTTCCACAGTGACTAGGCTAGTTTACGCCCCCACCAAGAGTGTACAAGTGTTCCCCGTTTCTGGCATCTCACCAAAATTTCTCTCCTGTCTTTTTAATAATGTTAGATGTCCTAACAGTTGTGAGATGATAACTCATTGTGGTTTTGATTTGCATTTCCCTGATGATTAGTTATAGCAACTTTTCATGTACCTATTGTTTCTGGAAAAATGTCTGTCTGGTCCTTTGCACATTTGAAAATCTGGTTATTTATCTACGTTATTGAATTGTACGAGTTTCTTGTATACTTTAGACATTAACCTTTTACTGGATATGTGGTTTGCAAGTATTATCTCTCATTCCATAAGTTGCCTTTAATTTTGTTGATGGTTTCATTTGCTATACAGAAGCCTTTTCCCTGGATGTATCCCACTTGCTTATTTTTGCCTTCATTGCCTGTGACCTTTTTTTTTTTCCTTTTGATGTCAAATCCAAAAATTCATTGCCAAGACCAATGTCAAGGAGTTGATCCCCTATAAGCTAAGAGTGTCATGATTTCAGGTCTTAAATTCTAGTTTTTAATCTATTTGAGTTAATTTTTGTGTATGGTATAAGATAGGAGTCCAGTTTCATTCATTTACATATAGGTATACACTTTTCTCATGGGAAATAGATACGGAAACAGTGGAAACAGTGTCAGACTTTCTTTTTCTGGGCTCCAAAATCACTACAGATGGTGACTGCAGCCATGAAATTAAAAGACGCTTACTCCTTGGAAGAAAAGTTATGACCAACCCAGATAGCATATTCAAAAGCAGAGACATTACTTTGCCAACAAAGGTTCGTCTAGTCAAGGCTATGGTTTTTCCAGTGGTCATGTATGGATGTGAGAGTTGGACTGTGAGGAAGGCTGAGCGCTGAAGAATTGATGCTTTTGGACTGTGGTGTTGGAGAAGACTCTTGAGAGTCCCTTGGACTGCAAGGAGATCCAACCAGTCCATTCTGAAGGAGATCAGCCCTGGGATTTCTTTGGAAGGAATGATGCTAAAGCTGAAACTCCAGTACTTTGGCCACCTCATGCGAAGAGTTGACTCATTGGAAAAGACCCTGATGCTGGGAGAGATTGGGGGCAAGAGGAGAAGGGGCCGACAGAGGATGAGATGGCTGGATGGCATCACTGACTCGATGGACGTGAGTCTCAGTGAACTCCGGGACTTGGTGATGGACAGGGAGACCTGGCGTGCTGTGATTCATGGGGTTGCAAAGAGTCAGACACGACTGAGCAACTACTCTGGTCTGATCTGATACACTTTTCTCAGCACTATTTGTTAAAGAGGCTATCCTTTGTCCATATATATTCTTGGCACCTTTGACGAAAATTGTTGCTCTATTGCTAAGTCATGTCAGACTCTTTGTGACCCCATGAACTGCAGCACACCAGGCTTCCCTGTCCTTCACTATCTCCCAGAGTTTGCTCAAATTCACATCCATTGAGTCAGTGATGCCATCCAACCATCTTATCCTCTGTCACCCCCTTCTCCTCTTGCCCTCAATCTTTCCCAGTATCAGGGTCTTTTCCAATGAGTTGGCCCTTCACATCAGGTGGCCAGAGTATTGGAACTTCAGCCTCAGCATCAGTCCTTCCAATGAATATTCAGGGTTGATTTCCTTTAGGATTGACTGGTTTGATCTTGCTATCCAAGGGACTCTCAAGAGACTTCTCCAGCACCACAGTTTGAAATTTTTGGTGCTCAGCCTTTTTCATGTTCCAACTCTCACATCCATACATGACTACTGGAAAAACAATAGCTTTGACTATATAGACCTTAATTGATCATATGTGTTGGTTAATCTTTGGGTTTTCTATTCTGTTTCACTGATTTGTTGTCTGTTTTAATTATTATAGCATTGCAACATAGTTTGACGGAGAAGGCAATGGCAACCCACTCCAGTACTCTTGCCTAGCAAATCCCATGGACAGAAGAGCCTGGTAGGCTGCAGTCCATGGGGTCGCTAAGGGTTGGACACGACTGAGCAACTTCACTTTCACTTTTCACTTTCATGCATTGGAGAAGGAAATGGCGACCCACTCCAGTGTTCTTGCCTGGAGAATCCCAGGGATAGGGGAGCCTGGTGGGCTGCTGTCTATGAGGTCGCACAGAGTCGGACACGACTGAAGCGACTTGGCAGCAGCGGCAACAGCAATATAGTTTGAAATCAGGAAAAAGGAAGCCTCCAGCTTCCCTCTTCTTGCTTAAGGTTGCTTTGGCTATGTGAGGGTCTTTTGTTTTTAAAAAATTTCTGTGGGTGGGAGGGAGGTTCAAGAGGGAGGGACATATGTATACCTATGGCTGACTCATGTTGATGTGTGGCAGAGGCCAACATAATATTGTGAAGCAATTATCCTTTAATTGAAAATAAATAAAGGCAATGGCACCCCACTCCAGTACTCCTGCCTGGAAAATCCCATGGACGGAGGAGCCTGGTAGGCTGCAGTCCATGGGGTTGCACAGAGTCGGATACGACTGAGCGACTTCACTTTCATTTTCCACTTTCATGCATTGGAGAAGGAAATGACAACCCACTCTGGTGTTCTTGCCTGGAGAATCCCAGGGACGGCAGAGTCTGGTGGGCTGCTATCTATGGGGTCACAGAGTCGGACACGACTGAAGTGACTTAGCAGCAGTAGCAGCAGCAAATTTATTTAAAAAAAAAAATTTCCTGTGGAAAATGTCATTGGAATTTTGACAGGAGTTGTTTTGATAGGATAGGAATCTATTGCTTTCATTAAGGATCTGTAGATTGCTTTCATTAGGATGAATATTTCAAGAATATTAATTCTTCTAATCCATGAGCACAGACTATCTCCATTTGCTGAGTTTTCTTCAGTTTCTTTTATCAGTGTTTTATAGTTTTCAATGTACAAATTTTTCACCTCCTTGATTAAATTTACTCCTAAGTTTCTGTTTTTTAGTTTATTGTAAATGAGATCTTTTTTTAAAATTTCTCAATTGTTTGTTGTTAATGTATAGAAATGTAACTGATTTTTATGTATTGATTTTATATCCTGCAACTTTACTGAGTTTGCTTATTAGTTGTAATAGTTTTCTTTTGTGGAGTCTTTAGGGTTTTCTATATACAGTATCATGTCATCTGCAAGCAGAGACATTTTACTTCTTTTCAGTTTGGATGAATTTTATTTTTCCTTCCATAACTATTCTGGCTTCCAGTACTTCCATAGACTTCCAGTACTATGTTGACTAGAACTGGCAGAGATGAACTTCCTTGTCTTATTTTGGTGTAAAAGGCAAAAACTTTTAGCTTTTTATCGTCAAATATGATGTTAACTGTGGGCTTCTATCATCTCGATTATGTTGAGGTACATTCCATCTATATCTAACTTGTTGAGGGTTTTTATCATTAAAGATGTTGAATTTTAAATTTTGTCAAATGTCTTTTCTGCATCTATTGAGTTGATATGACTTACTCTTCATCTTGTTAATATATTAATAGTGTATCACATTTTGCATGTTTAGCATATGTTGAGCCATTATTGCATACCAAGGTTAAATCTCACATAATTCATGGTATATAATCCTTTTAATTGGAATGTGGGTGTCTGGGAGTCTCCGGCAAAGGCGTGGGTTGGTGGTGGCCTGCTGCAGGGTTGGGAGCACTGACTGTAGCAGTACATGCATCTTTTGAGAGAGGTCACCATTATCTTCATTACCTCCACCATAGTTTCAGTTTAGTTCAGTCACTCAGTCATGTCCAACTCTTTGCAACTCCATGAATCGCAGCACGCCAGGCCTCCCTGTCCATCACCAACTCCCAGAGTTCACTGAGACTCACGTCCATCGAGTCAGTGATGCCATCCAGCCATGTCATCCTCTGTCGTCCCCTTCTGCTCTTGCCCCCAATCCCTCCCAGCATCAGAGTCTTCTCCAATGAGTCAACTCTTTGCATGAGGTGGCCAAAGTACTGGAGTTTCAGCTTTAGCATCATTCCTTCCAAAGAAACCCCGGGGCTGATCTCCTTCAGAATGGACTGGTTGCATCTCCTTGCAGTTATAGTTTGGAAGCAAGGTAAATAGCAGGGAGGGAACACAGCTCCACCCATCAACAGAAAATTGGATTAAAGATTTACTGAGCATGCCCCACCCCATCAGAACAAGACCCAGTATCCCCTTCAGTCTATCCCATCAGGAAGCTTTCATAAGTGGCTTACCTTCTCCATCAGAGGGCAGACAGACTGAAAACCACAATCACAGAAAACTAACCAATCTAATCACATGGACCCCAGCCTTGTCTAACTAAATGAAAACTATGAGCCATGCCCTGTAGGGCCTACCAAGACAGACGGGTCATGGTGGAGAGTTCTGACAAAATGTGGTCCACTGGAGAAGGGAATGGCAAACCACTTCAGTATTCCTGCCTTGAGAACCCCATGAACAGTATGAAAAGGCAAAAAGATAGGACACTGAAAGATGAACTCCCCAGGTCAGTAGGTGCCCAATATGCTACTGGAGATCAGTGGAGATAACTTCAGAAAGCCAAAACAAAAACAACATCCAGTTGTGGATGTGACTAGTGATGGAAGAAAGGTCCGATGCTGTAAAGAGCAATATTGCATAGGAACCTGGAATGTTAGGTCCATGAATCAAGGCAAATAGGAAGTGATCAAACAGGAGATGGCAAGACTGAACGTCCACATTTTAGGAATCAGCAAACTAAAATGGACTGGAATGGGTGAATTTAACTCAGATGACCATTATATCTACTACTGTGGGCAAGAATCCCTTAGAAGAAATGGAGTAGCCATCATAGTCAACAAGAGTCCAAAATGCAGTACTTGGATGCAGTCTCAAAAATGACAGAATGATCTCTGTTCATTTCCAAGACAAGCCACTCAATATCCTGGTAATCCAAGTCTATGCCCTGACCAGTAATACTGAAGAAGCTGAAACTGAATGGTTCTATGAAGACCTATAAGACCTTCTAGATTAACACTCGAAAAAGATGTCCTTTTCATCATAGGGGACTGGAATGCAAAAATAGGAAGTCAAGAGATACCTGGAGTAACAGGCAAATGTGGCCTTGATGTACAGAATGAAGCAGGGCAAAGGCTAACAGAGTTCTGTCAAGAGAATGCACTGGTCACAGCAAACACCCTCTTCCAACAATACAAGAGAAGACTCTTATACACGGACACCACCAGATGGTCAACACCAAAATCAGATTGATTATATTCTTTGCAGCCAAAGATGGAGAAGCTCTATACAGTCAGCAAATACAAAACCAGGAGCTGACTGTGGCTCCGCTCATGAACTCCTTATTGCCAAATTCAGACTTAAATTGAAGAAAGGAGGGAAAACCACCAGCACATTCAGGTATCAGTTCAGTTCAGTTCAGTTGCTCAGGCATGTCCGACTCTTTGTGACCCCATGAATCGCAGCACGCCAGGCCTCCCTGTCCATCACCAACTCCCAGAGTTTACTCAAACTCATGTCCATCGAGTCAGTGATGCCATCCAGCCAACTCATCCTCTGTCGGCTCCTTCTCCTCCTGCCCCCAATCCCTCCCAGCATCAGAGTCTTTTCCAATGAGTCAACTCTTCGCATGAGGTGGCCAAAGTACTGGAGTTTCAGCTTCAGCATCATTCCTTCCAAAGAAATCCCAGGGCTGATCTCCTTCAGAATGGACTGGTTGGATCTCTTTGCAGTCCAAGGGACTCTCAAGAGTCTTCTCCAACACCACAGTTCAAAAGCATCAATTCTTCGGCACTCAGCCTTCCTCACAGTCCAACTCTCATATCCATACATGACCACTGGAAAAACCATAGCCTTGACTAGACGGAATTTTGTTGGCAAAGTAATGTCTCTGCTTTTGAATATGCTATCTAGGTTGGTCATAACTTTCCTTCCAAGGAGTAAGCATCTTTTAATTTCATGGCTGCAGTCACCATCTGCAGTGATTTTGGAGCCCCCCCAAAATAAAGTCTGACACTGTTTGCACTGTTTCCCCATCTATTTCCCATGAGGTGATGGGACCAGATGCCATGATCTTCGTTTTCTGAATGTTGAGCTTTAAGCCAACTTTTTCACTCTCCAGATCATGAATTCCTTATTGCCAAATTCAGACTTAAATTGAAGAAAGTAGGGAAAACCACTAGACCATTCAGGTATGACCTAAATCAAATCCCTTATGATTATACAGTGGAAGTGAGAATTAGATTTAAGGGACTAGATCTGATAGATAGAGTGCCTGATGAACTATGGACGGAGGTTCGTGATATTGTACAGGAGACAGGGATCAAGACCATCCCCATGGAAAAGAAATGAAAAAAAGCTAAATGGCTGTCTGAGGAGGTCTTACAAATAGCTGTGAAAAGAAGAGAAGTGAAAAGCAAAGGAAAAAAGGAAAGATATAAACATCTGAATGCAGAGTTCCAAAGAATAGCAAGGAGAGAGAAGAAAGACTTCCTCAGCGATCAATGCGAAGAAATAGAGGAAAACAACAGAATGGGAAAGACTAGAGATCTCTTCAAGAAAATCAGAGATACCAAGGGAACATTTCATGCAAAGATGGGCTCAATAAAGGACAGAAATGGTATGGACCTAACAGAAGAAGAAGATATTAAGAAGAGGTGGCAAGAATACACAGAAGAACTGTACAAAAAAAATATCTTCATGACCAAGATAATCACAATGGTGTGATCACTCACCTAGAGCCAGATATTCTGGAATGTGAAGTCAAGTGGGCCTTAGAAAGCATCACTATGAACAAAGCTAGTGGAGGTGACAGAATTCCAGTTGAGCTATTTCAAATCCTGAAAGATGATGCTGTGAAAGTGCTGCACTCAATATGTCAGCAAATTTGGAAAACTCAGCAGTGGCCACAGGACTGGAAAAGGTCATTCCAATCCCTAAGAAAGGCAATGCCAAAGAATGGTCAAACTACTATACAATTGCACTCATCTCACATGCTAGGAAAGTAACACTCAAAATTCTCCAAGCCAGGCTTCAACAGTATGTGAACCATGAACTTCCAGATGTTCAAACTGGTTTTAGAAAAGGCAGAGGAACCAGAGATCAAGTTGCCAACATCCTCTGGATCATGCAAAAAGCAAGAGAGTTCCAGAAAAACATCTATTTCTGCTTTATTGACTATACCAAAGCCTTTGACTTTGTGGATCACAACAAACTGTGGAAAGTCCTGAAAGAGATGGGAATACCAGAACACCTGACCTGCCTCTTGAGCAACCTGTATGCAGGTCAGGAAGCAACAGTTAGAACTGGACATGGAATAACAGACTGGTTCCAAATAGGAAAAGGAGTATGTCAAGGCTGTATATTGTCACCCTGCTTATTTAACTTATACGCAGAGTACATCATGAGAAACTCTGGGCTGGAAGAAGCACAAGCTGGAATCAAGATTGCCGGGAGAAATATCAATGACCTCAGATATGCAGATGACACCACCGTTATAGCAGAAAGTGAAAAAGAACTAAGGAGCCTCTTGATAAAAGTGAAAGAGGAGAGTGAAAAAGTTGGCTTAAAGTTCAGCATTCAGAAAACTAAGATAAAGGCATCCAGTCCCATCACTTCACGGCAAGTGGATGCGGAAACACTGGAAACAGTGGCAGACTTCATTTTTTGGGCTCCAAAGTCACTGCCGATGGTGACTGCTGCCATGAAACAAAAAGACTCTTACTCCTTGGAAGGAAAGTTATGACCAATATAGACAGCATATTAAAAAGCAGAGACATTTCTTTGCCAACAAAGGTGTGTCTAGTCAAGGCTATGGTTTTTCCAGTAGTCATGTACGGATGTGAGAGTTGGACTATAAAAAAAGCTGAGCGCTGAAGAATTGATGCTTTTGAACTGTGGTGTTGGAGAAGACTCTTGAGAGTCACTTGGATTGCAAAGAGATCCAACCAGTCCATCCTTAAGGAAATCAGTCCTGAATGTCCATTGGAAGGACTGATGTTGAAGCTGAAACTCCAATACTTTGGCCACCTGATGCGAAGGACTGACTCATCGAAAAAGACGCTGATGCTGGGAAAAATGAAGGCTGGTGGATAAGGGGATGACAGAGGATGAGATGGTTGGATGGCATCACTGACTCGATGGACATGAGTTTGAGTAAACTCCGGGAGTTGGTGATAGGAGAATTGGTGTGCTGCACTCCACGGGGTCACAAAGGGTCGGACACGACTGAGCGACTGAACCGAACTGAACTGAACTGAATCCTTTTAATGTATTGATGGATTTGGTTTGTTAGTTTTTGAGGATTTTTTGCATTTATATTTATCAGAGACATTGGCCTGTAATTTTCTTTCCTGTAGAGTCCTTAACTGCCTTTGTTATCAGGGTAACGCCAGCCTCATAAAATGAATTTGGAAGTGTTCCCTCTTAAATGTTTGGAAGAGTTTTCTGAAGGATTAGTAGTTAATCTTTCTTTAAATTTTTGGTAGAATTTGCCAGTGAAGAGATCTGGTCCTGCACTTTTCCATGTTGGGAGGGTTTTTGTTTGTTCATTTTGCTTTTTACTAATCTAAACTCCTTACTCAAAATTGGTCTGTTCAGATTTTCTATTTCTTCATGACTCAGTATTGATTGATCATATTTCTCTAGGAATTTATCCATTTCCTCTAGGTTATCCAATTTCTTGTATATAATTGTTTATAATATTTTCTAATGATCCGTATTATTTTTGTGGTATTAATAGTAATATCTCCTTTTTCATTTATGATTTTGAGTCTTCTTTTTTCTTTGTCTAGCTAAAAGTTTGTGGGTTTTTTTTTTAAATCTCTTAAAAGAACGGCTCTTCATTTTGTTGTTCTTCTCTGTTTTTTTCTAGTTTGTTTCATTTATTTCTGCTCTTGGTTATTTCTTTCCTACTACTTATTTGGGGCTTAGTTTTATCTTCTTTTTCTAGTTCCTTGACATGTAAATTTATCTTGTTTAATGTAGATATTTATCTCTATAAATTTCCCTCTTAGAACTATTTTTGTTGCATCTAATAAGCTTTAATATGCTATGCTTTCATTTGTCTCAAGATATTTTTTGATTTATCTTTTATTCCTTTTTTAACCCATTGGTTGTTCTGAACTATGTTGCTTGATCTTCATATATTTGTTAATTTTCCAATTTTTCTCTTGTTATTGATTTCTAGTTTCATACCATTGTGGTTAGAAAAGATTCTTTTTTAAAATAAGAATGAGTATTTTTCTTTTTAAGGAATTTGCTTATTTATGGCTCCACTGGGTCTTCATTACTTACTGTGTGTGGGCTTTCTATAATTGCAGCGAGCAGGGATTACTCTCTAATTGTGGTGCATGGGCTTCTCATTGTGGTGGCTTCTCCTATTGTAGTGCATGGGCTTAGTTGTCCAACAGTATGTAGAATCTTCCAGGACCAGATATCTTGTCTCTTGCATTGGCATGTGGATTCTTAACCACTGGGCTGCCAGAGAAGTCCTAGGAAAGATTATTGATATCATTTCAATCTTAAATTTGTTAATACTGTTTCACAGTCTATCACTTGCTCTCTCCTTGAAAATGTTCTGTGTGCACTTGAGTGTGTATTCAACTTCTTTCGGATGAAATGTTCTGTATATGTCTGTTAAGTTCATTTAACTTACGGTATAGTTATGCCTGATTTCTTTAATGATTTTCTGTCTGTATGTTCTATCCGTGGTTGAAAGTGGGGTACTGAAGTCTCTTACTATTACTGCATTGTTGTCTATTTCTCCCTTCAGGTCTACTAATATTTGCTTTATACATTTAGGCATTCTGATGTTGCATGAATAAATAGTTATAATTGTTACATTCCCTTGATGAATCCCTCTTTATCATCATATAGTGACCATTTTGTCTCATTACAGTTTTTGACTTCAAGTTTATTTTGTCTAATATAAATATAGCTACACTCATTCTCTGTTGATTTCTATTTACATCAAATATCTTTTTTTATATCCCTTGGCTATCAGTTTATGTGTGTCCTTAAAGCTAAAGTGAATCCCTTTAAGCAGTATAGAGCTGGTTACCATGAAATTTACATAAAAGATCTTACAGTCTAATTTGTTAATAACTCTGCTTTGAATATATATGCATACAAAAACTCTACATTTTTATCCTCCCCTTGTTTCATGATTTTGGTTGTGTTTAATACTTTTTTGTCTTTTAATTGTTATACTAGAATTAGAAATGATTTACATATCACCACTGTAATATTAGAGTTATGAATTTAACTCTATATTTACCTTTACCAGTGAGTTTTACAATTTCATATGTTATCATGTTACTAATTAGTATTTTTTTCATTTTAACTTGAAAAACTCCCTTTAACTTTTTTTATAAGGCATTTCTAATGTTGATGAATTCTTTCAGCTTTTGTTTGTCTGGGGAACTTTTATATCTTTTTTCTTTTTTTTCTTTTTTTTTCCTTTCAGCACTCTGAATATATTAGTTCACTCCCTTTGGCCTGCAAGATTTTGGTTGAAAAATCCACTGATGGTTTCATGGGGGTTTGCTTGCCTGTAACAATTTGCTTTCCTCTGCTACTTTTAAGATTTTCTCTCTACCTTTAACTTTAGACAACTTAATTGTAATGTATCTTGATGTGGGCCTCTTTGGATTCATCTTTTTTGGTAGTTTTTTGGGCTTCCTGGGTCTGGATGTCTGTTTCTTTTTCCTGGCTTGGAAAGGTTTCAGCCTTTATTTCTTTAAATAAGTTTCCTGTCTATTTTTCCCTTTCTCTTTCTAGGACACCTCCAATACATGTATTGGTCCATTTGATGGTATTCTGTAAGTCCCTTATGGTTTCTCTGGTTTTCATTCTTTTTTCTTTTTGCTCCTCTGATAGATGATTCCCATCAACTTCTCTTTAAGTTCATTGATCCTTTCTTCAGGTTCATCTAGTCTGGTGTTGAACCCTCTATTGAAATTTTCAACTTATTTTTTGTTGTTCAGTTCTATGATTTCTGCTGGTATTTTAAAAAATATTTTCTATGTGTTGAAATTCTCATTTTGTTCATGCATTGCGCTCTCTTTATCTTGGTGAATATCTTTATGACTACTATTTTAAACTCTCTTTCAGGTAAATAGCTAATCTTCATTTCATTAAGCTTGGTTTTTAAAGATTTTTCTTGTTCTTTTGTTTGTAACATTTCCCTCTGTTTTCATTTTTCTTAGCTTTCTATATTGATTTCTTTACATTAAATAAAACAACCACTTATCCCAGTCTTGAGAAACTGGCTTTGTGTAGGAGATGAACCTTGTCAATACACATTGCCTGGGTTCCTGGTTGCCTCTCAAATGTTTGTGATTGTCCAAACCGACTTCCAATAGAGTAGAATGGGCCAAGACTCATCAGTGTCTCAAAGGTGTTGGAAATGCCCATATTCCTGTTCAGGCTCCTGGAGGACTAATAACTGCCTGACCCATTCAGCTCCTGGATATAAGTTAAATGGAAGTCCAATCTTCAAGCAGAAGTTGGGAAAATTGGGACATTAATAAAGTAGTAAGGAACCAGAAACTGAGGTTTTTGCTTAGTCACTCTCTGTTGAGTCAGAGGAAATAGTCACTGGAGTGCTGGTGTGCCCACATAGAAACATTTCTTTGGTTTTCTGTGGCCCTCTGGGACTCACGAATGCTGAGCCCTGTTAGCTCACAGAGATCAATGATTTGGGAGCCAGTCCCTCAGGTGGCAGTCATAACAGTTGGGGTGCTAGATGCGTGGAAAAGCTTTTTTCAGTCATAAGCAAGAGACTTGGTATTACTGTTGGAATGAGTCAGGGATAGATGAGGATAGCTGTGCCCGTCAGTTCTTTCAGGCTCCTGAGAGTATCCCAGTCAGTCACATACAGGCAGATTAGAAGCAAAACCCTTAGGCAGCAACTGAAAAAATGTGCTGTCAACTCCCTTCCAGTGAGAAACTCGGAGATGGGTATTTTTGTCTGCTACCTCTGTGGTGAGCTTGAAGCTGTAAGTGCAAAGGAATGCTCACTCACTCATTTAAAAATTGCTTCCTTAAACCTGAAACGAATATAATGTTATATATCAATTACACATCAACTAAAAATGCTTGTTTTTCATGGTCCTGTGAGACCATGTTGCAAACCCTGTTGATTCTCAGAGCTAGGTGATTTGAGGGCTTTCACTCAGATGGTAAACTTAAAAACTGAGGTGTTACATGTGTGGTCCAAATCCTTTACTCCTCAGGCATCCCTTCTGATTCTAAGGCACTGTGCCGTGGGTGGAGTTTATGATGAGAGTGTATCTCACCATGAGTCAATGGGCGAAGGTAAGAAAGGAAGAGGAGAGAAATAGCAAAGCGTTTCTCAGAGTGTTTCCACCCACACGCCTCCCCTTCCTCCTGTCAGAGATTGAATCTCACTAAGATAATAGACCCTTCCCATAGCTCCAGTAACCCAGTTCGATCCCTTGGTTGAGAAGATCCCCTGGAGAAGGGAATGGCTACCCACTCCAGTATTCTTGCCTGGAGAATCCCATGGAATGTGGAACCAGTCCATGGGGTCGCATAGTCAGACACAAGTGAAAAATTTTCACTCTCAGGTAGACTTAGCTTTAGAAAGGAATGCTACAATTATTATTACTCAACCAAACTTGGATCTCCTCATCCATATGCATTAAAAAATAATCTACAGACAGCAGTTTGTGGTTAAGGAAAGTACAGCATTTTTTGCAAGGTACCATTGTGTGGCAAGCAAGAACAGGCAGATCATGCTCAATAGACCTGCACTCCATAATGGCTTTCTGGGAAGAATTTTAAATGCATTGTGAGGGAGAGAGTCCCAGGATGGATGATCAGCTTGTGTTCAATTTTCTGACTGATTGGTGATGTTTCTGGAGTCAACATCATCAACCTTCTGGTTTGAACTGGCCTGGGTCTACTTGCTGGTGGTAAGCACTTAACCTCTTCCACCAGTTGGGGGTTTTAGAAGCTGCAAAACAACTCAAGGATGTGGCTCAGGATATTATTTACAATCCTTGAAGAGAAACTTAATATCCTTGACTTTGTTTTATGACTAAACAATTCTTATTTTGTCTTGCTTAACTTTCTCCCTTTGTTTCTGCATTTTCTCACTTCTCTGATTAAATTTGCTTTTTGGAACTTGAGGAAGGCCTAGGATGTTAAAGGTTTTCCATAAACAAGAGATAGGTAGGGGACATGTTGGGGGGAATGTCCCTGGAAAGGCCCCAAAGGGTCCTAAGCAGTAACATTATTACTTTTTTCTAACCCAAATTCAAAAGCAGGTTATATACAAAGCCTATGATGGAGTGCTTTCAATTTCATATCATAGAGTAACAATCTACTTCACCTCACCTCCTGAGACCTTACTGCTGCTGCTGCTGCTAAGTTGCTTCAGTCGTGTTCGACTCTGTGCGACCCCATGGACGGCAGCCCACCAGGCTCCCCCATCCCTGGGATTCTCCAGGCAAGAACACTGGAGTGGGTTGCCATTTCCTTCTCCAATGCATGAAAGTGAAAAGTGAAAGTGAAGTCGCTCAGTTGTGTCAGACTCTTAGCGACCCCATGGACTGCAGCCTACCAGGCTCCTCCGTCCGTGGGATTTTCCAGGCAAGAGTACTGGAGCGGGATGCCATGAGACCTCACTAAAACTAGACAAACAATAAAACAATAAAAATATATTAAATCTACAACTATAAAGAAAACAGGAAATGAAACGTCAACAGTAAGAGTTATTTTTGGAGAAAGAGAGCATGCAGCAGCTGCAACTGGAATAGCTAAGTAGTAGCTAAATCCTAACGAGCTTGCAACAGAACACACTGCCAGTTCCAACACTATATACAAAAATAAAATCAAAATGGACTAAAAACCTAAATGTAAGACTGGAAACCATAAAACTCGTAGAAGAAAACATAGGCAGAACAGCAGTAATTTTTTGATCTGTTCACCTAAAGCAAGGAAAACAAAAACAAAAATAAACAAATGGGACCTAATTAAACTTAAAAGGATTTGTACAACAAAGGAAACCATTGACAAAATGAAAAGACAACCTACTGAATGGGAGAAAATATTTGCAAACGGTGAGACTGACAAGAGATTAATTTCTAAAATATATAGCTTATACAACTCAACATCAGAAGAAAACACCTTGATTTAAAAATGAGCAGAAGACCTAGACTGACATTTTTCCAAAGAAGAAATGCAGATGGTTAACAGGCACATGAAAAGATATTCAACATAGTTAATCATCAGAGAAATGAAAATCAAACCCACAATGCGGTATCACCTCACACTTGTCAGAATGGATAACATCAAAAAAAAAAACCCAAAATAACAAATGTTAGTGAGAATGTGGAGAAAAGGGAATCCTTGTACACTGTTGGTAGCAATGTAAATTGGTATAGCCACCGTGGAAAACTGTATGGAGGTTTCTCAAAACACTAAAAATAGAATTACAATATGACACAGCAGCTCCACTCCTGGGTAAATATATGAAAAAAATGAAAATACTAATTAAAAAAGAAGCGTGCATCCCAATGTTCATAGCAGATTTATTTAAAATTGCCAAGATATGGGAACAAAGAAAGTGTCCATCTCAACAGATGAATGGATAAAGAAGATACGGTCTGACCTTAAATGACACATTAGACCAAATGGACTTAATTAATACTTATAGAGCATTCCATCAGAAAGCAGCAGAACACACAGTTTTTTCCAAGTGCACATGGAATATTCTCCAGGATAGATCATATTCTAGGCCACAGAAGACGTCTCAGGAAATTTTTAAAAAATTAAAATCACATCAAGCATCTTTTCCAACCACAGTATGAGATTAGATATCAGCTACAAGGAAAAAATTGCAAAAAACACAAACACGGAGGCTAAACAATATGCTACTATACAACCAGTGGGCCACTGAAGAAATCAAGCAGGAAATTCTGAAAAATAACCAGAGATAAATTAAAAAAAAAAAAACCTCAACAGTCCAAAACCTATGACATGCAGCTAAAGCAGTTCTAAGTGGGAAGTTAATAGTGATACAACCTTGTCTCAGGAAACAAGGAAAATCTCAAATAAACAACCTAACCTTACACCTAAAAGAACTAGAGAAAGAAGAACAAACAAAATTCAAAGTTAGTAGAAGGAAAGAAATATACAGGTCTTATTTTTGTATCCATTCACCCATTCTGTGTCTTTTGATTGGAGCATTTAGTCCATTTATATTTTAGGCAATTATTGATATGTATGAGCCTATTACCATTTATTGTTTTGAGTTTGTTTTCGTAGGCCCCTTCTTTCTCTTGTGTTTCCTATCTAGAGAAGTTCCTTTAGCATTTGTTGTAAAGCTGGTTTGGTGGTACTGAATTCTCTCAACTTTTGCTTGTCTGTAAAGTTCCTGATTTCTCCTTTGAATCTGAATAAGATCTTTGCTGAATAGAGTAATCTTGTTTGTATTTTTTTTTTTCCTTCTATCACTTTACGTTCTGCCACTCACTTCTGGCCTGCAGAGTCCTTGCTGAAAAATCAGCTGTTAGCGTTATGGGGATTCTTTTGTACGTTATTTTTTTGCTTTTCCCTTGCTGCCTTTAATATTTATTCTTTGTGTTTCATTTTAGTTAGTTTGATTGATATATGTCTTGGTGAATTTCTCTTTGGGTTTATCCAGTATGGGACTCTCTGGGCTTCCTTACAGTTACAGTTAGACTTCAGTCACTCAGTCATGTCCGACTCTTTGTGACCATATGGACTGCAGCACACCAGGCCTCCCTGTCCATCACCAACTCCTGATGTTTACTCAAACTCATGTCCATCGAGTTGGTGATTCCATCCAACCATCTCATCCTCTGTTGTCCCCTTCTCCTCTAGCCTTCAATCTTTCCCAGCAACAGGGTATTTTCAAATGAGTCAGTTCTTCCCATCAGGTGGCCAAAGTATTGGAGTTTCAGCTTCAACATCAGTCCTTCCAATGGACACCCAGGACTGATCTCCTTTAGGATGGACTGGTTCGATCTCCTTGCAGTCCAAGGGACTCTCAAGAGTCTTCTCCAAAAGCAGTTTAAAAGCATCAATTCTTCAGAGTTCAGCTTTCTTCATAGGCCAGCTCTAACATCCATACGTGACTACTAGAAAAATCATACCTTTGACTAGATGGAACTTTGTTGGCAAAATAATGTCTCTGCTTTTTAATATGCTGTCTAGGTTGATCATTACTTTTCTTCCAAAGAGTAAGTGTCTTTTAAATTCATGGCTGCAGTCACAATCTGCAGTGATTTTGGAGCCCCCCAAAATAAATTCTGCCACTGTTTCCACTGTTCCCCATCTATTTGCCATGAAGTGATGGGACCGGATGCCATGATCTTCATTTTTCTGAATGTTGAGTTTTAAAGCAACTTTTTGACTCTCCTCTTTCCCTTTCATCAAGAGCTCCTTAGTTCTTCTTCACTTTCTGCCATAAGGTGTCATCTGCATATCTGAGGTTATTGATATTTCTCCCGGCAATCTTGATTCCAGCTTCTGCTTCATCGAGCCCAGCGTTTCTCATGATGTACTCTGCATATAAGTTAAATAGGCAGGGTGACAATATACAGCCTTGATGTACTACCTTTCCTATTTGGAACCAGTCTGTTGTTCTATGTCCAGTTCTAACTTTGCTTCCTGACCTGCATACAGGTTTCTCAGGAGGCAGGTCAGGTGGTCTGGTATTCCCATCTCTTTCAGAATTTTCCACAGTTTGTTGTGATCCACACAGTCAAAGGCTTTGGCATAGTCAATAAAGCAGAAATAGAAGTTTTTCTGGAACTCTCTTGCTTTTTCAATGATCCAAAGGATGTTGACAGTTTGTTCTCTGGTTCTTCTGCATTTTCTAAATCCAACTTGAACATCTGGAAGTTCAGGGTTCACATACATGAAGCCTGGCTTGGAGAATTTTGAGCGTTACTTTCCTAGCATGTGAGATGAGTACAATTGTGTGGTAGTTTGACTATTGTTTGGCATTGCCTTTCTTAGGGATTGGAATGAAAACTGACCTCTTTCAGTCCTGTGGCCACTGCTGAGTTTTCCAGATTTGCTGGCATATTGAGTGCAGCACTTAAACAGCATTATCTTTTAGAATTTGAAATAGCTCAACTGGAATTCTGTCACCTCCACTAGCTTTGTTCATAGCAATTGTTCACTTGACTTTGCATTCCAAGATGTCTGGCTTAGGTGAGTGATTACACCGTGATTATCTGGGTCATGAAGATCTTTTTTGGATAGTTCTTCTGTGTATTCTTGCCACCTCTTCTTACTCTCTCCTGCTTCTGTTAGGTCCATACCATTCTGTCCTTTATTTGTGCCCTGCTGCTGCTGCTAAGTCGCTTCAGTCGTGTCTGACTCAGTGCGACCCCATGGATGGCAGCCCACCAGGCTCCGCCGTCCCTGGGATTCTCCAGGCAAGAACACTGGAGTGGGTTGCCATTTCCTTCTCCAGTGCATGAGAGTGAAAAGTGAAAGTGAAGTCACTCAGTCGTGTCTGACTCTTAGCGACCCCATGGACTGCAGCACACCAGGGTCCTCCATCCATGGGATTTTCCAGGCAAGAGTGCTGGAGTGGGGTGCCATTGCCTTCTCTGATTTGTGCCCTACTTTGCATGAAATATTCCTTTGGTATCTAATTTTCTTGAAGAGACTTCTAGTCTTTCAGTTCTATTGTTTTCCTCTATTTCTTTGCATCCATCACTGAGGAAGGCTTTCTTATCTCTCCTTGCTATTCTTTGGAACCCCGCATTCAAATGGATATATCTTTCCTTTTCTCCTTTGCCTTTAACTTCTCTTTTTTTTCCTCAGCTATATGTAAGGCCTCCTCAGACAGCCATTTTGCCTTTTGCATTTCTTTTTCTTGGGGATGTTCTTGATCCCTGCCTTGTGTATGGTTTCACAAACCTTCATCCATAATTCTTCAGGCATTCTGTCTATCAGATCTAATCCCTTGAACCTATTTGTCACTTCCACTATATGGTTGGGATTTGATTTAGGTCAAACCTGAATGGTCTAGTGGTTTTCCCTACTTTCTTTAAGTCTGAATTTGGCAATAAGGAGTTCATGGTTGGAGCCACAGTCAGCTCCTGGTCTTGTTTTGGCTGACTGTATAGAGCTTCTCCGTCTTTGGCTGCAAAGAATATAATCAATCTGATTTCGGTGTTGACCATCTGGTGATGTCCCTGTTTAGAGTCATCTCTTGTGCTACTGGAAGACGGTGTTTGCTATGACCAGTGCATTCTCTTTGCAGAACTCTGTTAGCCTTTGCCCTGCTTCATTCTGTACTCCAAGGCAACATTTGCCTGTTACTCCAGGTATCTCTTGACTTCCTACTTTTGCATTCCAGTCCCCTATAATGAAAAGGACTTCTTTTTCGGGTGTTAGTTCTAGAAGGTCTTGTAGGTCTTCATAGAACCATTCAACTTCAGCTTCTTCAGCATTATCGGTCAGGGCATAGTCTTGGATTACTGTGATATTGGATGGTTTGCCTTGGAAACAAACAGAGACCATTCTGCTGTTTTTGAGACTGCATCCAAATACTGCATTTCAGACTCTTTTGTTGACTATGATGGCTACTCCATTTCTTCTAAGGGATTCTTGCCCACAGTAGTAGATATAATGGTCATCTGAGTTAAATTCACCCATTTCAGTCCATTTTATTTTGTTGATTCCTAAAAGGTCGATGTTCACTCTTGCCATCTCCTGTTTGAGTACTTCCAATTTGCCTTCCTTTTCCATATGTTAGGAAATTTTTTTACTATAATCTCAAGTATTTTATCATGCTCTATCTTTTTGTCTTCCTCTTTGGGGACCCATATAAATCAAATTTTGATGCATTTAATATTGTCCCAGAAATCTCTGAGACTGTCCTCAATTCTTTTCTTTTTTCTCTATTCTGATCCTCAGCAGTTATTTCTGTCATTCTTCTTCCAGCTCACTTATCCATTTTCCTGCCTCAGTTATTCTGCTATTGATTCCTTCTAGAGTATTTTTAATTTCAGTAATTTTTTTATCACTGTTTATTCTTTATTTCTTCCAGATCTCTGTTAAATATGTTCAATGCTTCTTGCATTTTCTCCATTCTTTTGTTGATATTATGAATCTTCTTTACTGTCATTATTTAAATTCTTTTTCACATAGGTTGCCTAGTCCCTCTTCATTTATTTGGTCTTATAGCTTTTTACCTTGCTCCTTCATCCTTAACATATTTTTGTGTTGTTTCTTTCTTTTTGGATGTGTGGGACTGTGTTCTTGTCTCACTAGTTGTTTGGCCTGAGGTTTCCAGCAGTGGACGTTGCAGGCAGTTGGGTAGAGCCAAGGCTTGGTGTTGAGATGCAGACCTCGGGGATTCATCACTCGGATTAATATTCCTTGTGGCCTGATATTCTCTGTTACTCCAGAAGTTCAAACTCAGTGCTCTTGCCTCATGAAAGGGGCACCCACAAGCAGTGGAGTGTGGGCGGAAAAACAGAAAGAAAAGAAAAAGAAAGGAAAAAGGGAGAGAAAAGCAGAACAATAACAAAGAATAAAGAAAAATAAATAAATTTAGAATAGTAACAGATACATAACCCACTCCAGTACTCTTGCCTGGAAAATCCCATGGGTGGAGGAGTCTGGTAGGCTGCAGTCCATGGGGTTGCTAAGAGTCAGACATGACTGAGAGACTTCACTTTCACTTTTCAGTTTCATGCATTGGAGAAGGAAATGGCAACCCACTCCAGTGTTCTTGCCTGGAGAATCCCAGGGACGGTGGAGCCTGGTGGGCTGTCATCTCTGGGGTCACACAGAGTCGGACACAACTGAAGTGACCTAGCAGCAGCAACAGTTTTACTCTCTGGGGTCACTTAAATATACTCTTACTTTTTCTAATGTATCTGTTCTATTCTAAATTTATTTATTTTTCTTTATTCTTTGTTATTGTTTTGCTTTTCTCTCCCTTTTTCCTTTCTTTTTCTTTTCTTTCTTTCCCACCACCCCCACATAAAGACAAGAGGGAACAGAATAGTAACAGAGTAAAAAAAACAAAATAAATTTAGAAAACTAGTAGAAATAGTAGAGAAAATAGGAATATGTAAAATATGTATCAAACAAGCACTGGAGGGTAAAACTGAACTCCACTGGCAGAGAGTAGAAAAACAAAAGAAGCCAAAACTCCCCAAACCACCAACAACAAAGGCAGAAAAAAAAAATGCCTGTGAAGGGCAGAGTCTAGGTGGGGAAGGGCTTAGGCAGAGTCAGTGTTTAGTTGGGGGTGAGATTTAGACAGGGGTGGGGATGTAGAGTCCTGAGTCTGGACCCATGCCTTCAGAAAAGGCCCTAGTGGGCATGGAGGGGTGGCCTGGTTGCACCCAGTCAAGGAGGCCTCTTCAATGCCTCCAGCTTCAAGCTGCAGAGGAACAGGCCAGGGCTCCAGGAGGCTCCCCAGGGCCAGAAGGGAAGGGGAACACTGGATGGGTTCTCCACAGCTGCAGGGACCCTCCCCCAGCCAATCCTGCTGTCTCCCCTCTCTCTTGTACTCACAGGACCTACATGGGCAGAGAGTGCCCTCAGAGGGGACGCTGAAAGACAAAGGGGACTCTAGAGGGTGGAAGTGGGTCCCTAGAAAATGGAGGTGCCCTGGAGGATGGAGGAAGCCCCTAAAAGAGGAGGGTATAGAAGGATGGGAGGGCCCAAAGGATGGGGGCCTTGAAGGGAGAAGGAGGCTGGAAAGCAGAGGGGGACCCTAGAAGGTGGAGGGGGCCCCTGGGTGGTGCAAATCTCAGCCTGGAGGGAGGAGAGGGCCTGGAGGGAGGAGGGGGCGCCCGAGGGAGGAGGGGTCCCTGGAGAGTGGAGGGAATCCCAGAGAGCAGAAGGGGACCCTAGAAGGTGGAGGGGGCCCCTGCTGCTGCTGCTGCTAAGTCGCTTCAGTCCTGTCCAACTCTGTGCGACCCCATAGACGGCAGCCCACTGGGCTCCCCCTTCCCTGGGACTCTCCAAGCAAGAACACTGGAGTGGGTTGCCATTTCCTTCTCCAATGCATGAAAGTGAAAGTGAAGTTGCTCAGTCGTATCCGACTCTTCGTGACCCCATGGACTGCAGCCTACCAGGCTCCTCCGTCCATGAGATTTTCCAGGCAAGAGTACTGGAGTGGGATTCCATCACCTTCTCCAGGAGGGGTCCCTAGGTGGTGCAAATCTCAGCCTGGAGGGAGGAGGGGGCCCTGGAGGGAGGAGAGGACCCTGGAGGGAGGAGGGAGGAGGGGGCCCCAGAGGGAGGAGGGAGCCTCCAAGGGAGAAGGGGCTCCTGGAGGGCAGAGGGGATCCCTGGAGGGTAGAGGTCCTGGTCCAGAGTGTGGATGGGGGTCCACAGAGGGATGAGAGGGACTCCAGACGATAGAGTCCTGGGGGGAGGAGGAAGCTGGAGGGCAGAGGGTGGCCCTGGAGAGTGGAGGGGATCCCAGAGAGCAGAGGCGGGGCCCAAAGTGTAGAGTGCTAGACCTGGGGCCTCAAGACACTCCCCAGGGCCAAGTGGACATGGAAACACCAGGAAGTTTCCTGCTCTGCAACTCTGCAGAGCCTCCCCCAGGATCCTCCGCTCCTTCTCGTGTCCACAGGACCCACCCTGGCAGAGTGCACCCCAAGGACAAGAAGGCCCTGGAGGACCAAGGGGCCCCAGGATGCAGAGGGCTCAGCCAGGGGCCTCAAGGGATTCCTGGGTGGGGGAATGCTGAATGAATGGTGGAACACCAGACAGTTCTTACCCCTCAAACCCCAGAAGGAGCCTCTCTTGTTGGCTTGGCTCCTCGCCCCATGCCCTACAGGACGCACCCAGGCAGAGGGATCCATGAAGAGCAGAGGGTGCCCTGGAGGGCAGGGGTCTCAGCTGGGAGGGTAGAGAGGGCCCGGGAGAGTAGAGGGGCCCCCAGAGGGTGAAGGCCCCACCTTAGGGCTGCAGTAGGCTCCCTGGAGTCAAGTGTAAGGGGAACCTCAGGGGCTTTCCCTAATGGATCCTATGATCCCCTAGTATCCCTCCCTCTCCCCCATCAAGCAGGCATGCCACTCCCCCTCCCCCAGCAGCCCCTCAGTTGCACTGGTCCCCTGGCTTCCCCCTTCCCCCTCCCCCCCATTCAGTAGCTGGTAACCCCCAGGGCTGCCCCTGTCAGTCTGTCTGCTGGAGTACCCCACCAGCATCTGGTGAGTTTCCTAGGTGGGGGAGGCACTGGACTTTTTGTCGCCATCTTGGCTCTGTCCTCCAGAACTTTTTTTTAAATGTAGAGACTTCTTTAATTTTTCAGCAGATCAGTGTTTTCCTTCATTGTTTCTTCTTTGCTTTTATGCTTAAAAAGTATATTCCATGCTTTTTCCAAAACCAGTCCTTTTCCACACCAGTCTTGAGATCAAATCTTAACTACATTTTCCTTTGTTGCTTCCTCAGTTTCATTTATATTTAATTCTTTAATAACTTATGAATTTACCATGGTATCTGATGTGAAGTATGATTTCATACATTTTCCAGTTAGTTAATCAATATATTAATCCCCTTTACTTATTTATTTTAATGTTTAAGTTAATTTTTATTGGAGTATAATTGATTTACAATGTTGTGTTAGTTTCTGCTGTACAGCAAAGAGAATCAGTTATGTATATATTGTTATACACACAAGAGAAGACTCTACACATGGACATCACCAGATGGGCAACACTGAAATCAGATTGATTATATTCTTTACAGCCAAAGATGGAGAAGCTCTGTACAGTCAGGAAAAACAAGACCAGGAGCTGACTGTGGCTCAGATCATGAGCTCCTTATTGTCAAATTAAGACTTGAATTGAAGAAAGTAGGGAAAACCACTAGACCATTCAGGTATGACCCTTATGATTATACAGCGGAAGTGTGAAATAGATTTAAGGGACTAGATCTGATACACAGAGTGCCTGATGAACTATGGATGGAGGTTCGTGACATTGTACAGGAGACAGGGATAAGACTATCCCCAAGAAAAAGAAATGCAAAATGGCTGTCTGAGGAGGCCGTACAGATAGCTGTGAAAAGAAGAGAAGCTAAAGGCAAAGGAGAAAAGGAAAGATATACCCATTTGAATGCAGAATTCCAAATAGCAAGGAGAGATAAGAAAGCCTTCCTCAGTGATCAGTGCAAAGAAATAGAGGAAAATGATAGAATGGGAAAGACTAGAGATCTCTTCAGGAAAATTAGAGATATCAAGGAATATTTCACACAAAGATGGGCTCAATAAAGGGCAGAAATGGTATGGGCCTAACAGAAGCAGAAGATATTAAGAAGAGGTGGCAAGAATACACAGAAGAACTGTACAAAAAAGATCTTCATGACCCAGAAAATCATGATGGTGTGATCACTCACCTAGAGCCAAACATCTTGGAATGTGAAGTCAAGTGGGCCTTAGAAACCCACTATGAACAAAGCTAGTGGAGGTGACAGAATTCCAGTTGAGCTATTTCAAATTCTAAAAGATGATGCTGTGAAAGTGCTGCACTCAATATGCCAGCAAATTTGGAGAACTCAGCAGTGGCCACAGGACTGGAAAAGGTCAGTTTCATTCCAATCCCTAAGAAAGGCAATGCCAAGAAGGCTCAAACTACCACACAACTGTACTCATCTCACATGCTAGGAAAGTAACGCTCAAAATCCTCCAAGCCAGGCTTCAATAGTACATGAACCATGAACTTTCAGATGTTCAAGCTGGATTTAGAAAAGGCAGAGGAACCAGAGAACAAATTGCCAACATCCTTTGGATCATTGAAAAAGCAAGAGAGTTCCAGAAAAACTTCTATTTCTGCTTTATTGACTATGCCAAAGCCTTTGACTGTGTGGATCACAACAAACTTTGGAAAATTCTGAAAGAGATGGGAATACCAGACCACCTGACCTGCCTCCTGAGAACCCTGTATGCAGGTCAGGAAGCAAAAGTTAGAGCTGGACATAGAACAACAGACTGGTTCCAAATAGGAAGGGAGTACATCAAGGCTGTATATTGTCACCCTGCTTATTAAACTTACATGCACAGTACATCATGAGAAATGTCGGGCTGGATGAGGCACAAGCTGGATTCAAAATTTCCAGGAGAAATATCAATGACCTCAGATATGCAGATGACACCACTCTTATGACAGAAAGCGAAGAAGAACTAAAGAGCCTCGTGATGAAAGTGAAAGAGGAGAGTGAAAAAGTTGGCCTAAAACTCAACATTCAGAAAATAAAGATTATGGCATCCAGTCCCATCACTTCATGGGAAATAGATGGGGAAACAGTGGCAGAATTTATTTTGAGGGGCTCCAAAATCACTGCAGATGGTGACTGCAGCCATGAAATTAAAAGACACTTACTCCTTGGAAGAAAAGTTATGACCAATCTAGATAGTGTATTAAAAAGCAGAGACATAACTGCCAACAAAGGTCCGTCTAATCAAGGCTATGGTTTTTCCAGTGGTCATGTATGGATGTGAGAGCTGGACTATAAAGAAAGCTGAGCACTGAAGAACTGATGCTTTTGAACTGTGGTGCTGGAGAAGACTCTTGAGAGTCCCTTGGACAGCAAGGAGGTCCAACCACTCCATCCTAAAGGGAATCAGTCCTGAATATTCATTGGAAAGACTGATGTTGAAGCTGAAACTCCAATACTTTGGCCACCTGATTCAAAGAAATGACTCATTCGAAAAGACCCTCTTGGTGGGGAAGAGTGAAGGCTGGCAGATAAGGGGATGACAGAGGATGAGATGGTTGGATGGCATCACTGACATGAGTTTGAGTAAACATCGGGAGTTGGTGATGGACAGGGAGCCCTGAGTGCTGCAGTCCATGGGGTCACAAAGAGTGGGACACAACTGAGGGAACTGAACTGAACTGATACATTTGTGACTCTTCTTTATATTCTTTTCCCATAGACCTCATTACAAAGTACTGAGTAGAGTTCCCTTGCTATACTAAATAGGTTCTTATTAGTTATCTTTTATATATGGTAGTGTGCATGTTGTATTTGTTGTCCAGTCACTAAATCCTGTCTGACTCTTTGCCACCCCATGGACTGCAGCAATGCCAGGCTTCCCTGTCTCCCAATTTCTCTCTCCTTCCCCCTTTCCCCTTGGTAACCACAAGTTTGGTTTCAACATCTGTGACTCTATTTCAGTTTTGTAAATAAGTACATTTGTACCACTTTTTGAAGTGAAGTAAAAGTTGCTCAGCCATGTCCAGCTCTTCATGACCCCATGGACTGTAGCCTACAAGGCTCCTCTGTCCATGGAATTCTCCAGGCAAGAATACTGGAATGGACTGCCATTCCCTTCAGGGGATCTTCATAACCCGGGGATAGAGACTGGATCTCCTGCAAGGCAGGCAAATTCTTTACCATCTGAGCCAGTAGGGAAGGCCATTTTCTTAGATTCCACATATAAGTGATATCATATGATAATTGTTTTTCTCTGACTTACTTCACTCAGTATGACAATCTCTAGATCCATCCATGTTGCTGCAAATGGCCTTATTTTGTACTTTTTAATAGCTGAGTAATATTCCATTATAAATATGTACCATATCTTCTTTATCCGTTCCTCTGTTGATGGACATTTATGTTGCTTACATGTACTGGCTTTTGTAAATAGAGCTGCACTGAACATTGTAGTGAGTGTGTCTTTTCAAATTATGGTTTTCACTGGATCATATGGTAGCTCTATCTTCATATTGTTCTCCATAGTGGCTATACCAAATGACATTCCCACCAACAGTATAGGAGGATTCCCTTTTGCTCTGCACCCTCGCCATCATCTGTTGTTTGTGGATTTTTTGATTATGGCCATTCTGACTAGTGTGAGGTGATTCCTCCTTGTAGTTTTAATTTGTATTTCTCTAATAATTACTGCTGTTGACCATCTTTTCAGGTGCTTTTTAGCCATCTGTATGTCTTCTTTGGAAAAATTTCTATTTAGACCTGCCCATTTTTTGATTGGGATGTTTGTTTTTTTGGAATTGAGCTGCATGAACTGTTTTATGTATATAACATTAATCCCTTCTCAGTCTCTTCATTTGCAAATATTTTCTCTCATTCTGAGGGTTTTTTCATTTTGTTTATGGTTTACTTTCCAACTGGAAAGCTTTTAAATTTAATCTCCCATTAGTTAATTTGTTTTTAATCACTCTAAGAGATGGATCCAAAAAGAACTTGCTGCAATTTATGTCAAAGAGAGTTCTGCCTATATTTTCCTCTAAAAGTTTCACAGTATCTGGCTTTACATTCAGGTATTTAATACATTTTGAGTTTATCTTTCTGTATGGCATTAGGGAATGTTCAAATTTTATTCATTTACATGTAGCTGTCTAGTTTTCCCAGCACCACTTATTGGATAGACCGACTGTTCTGTGGCCCTTGCATAGAAAGTGTATTCTGCTATTTTTGGATGATGTGTTCCATAAGTATCTAATAAGTCTCTCTGGTGTACGTCACTTAAGGCTTGTGTTTCCTTATTAAATTTCTGTCTGGATGATCTGTCCATTGGTGTAAGTGGGGTGTTAACATCACCCACTATTATTGTGTAACTGTTGATTACCCCTTTTATGGCTGTTAGTATATGCCTTGTATACTGAGGTGCTCCCACGTTAGGTGCATATTTACTTATAATTGTTTTATCTTCTTGGATTGATCTTTTGATCGTTGTGTAGCATCCTTTCTTGTCTCTTATAACAATCTTTATTTCAAAGTTTATTTTGTCTGATAAGTATATTGCTACTCCAGCATTCTTTTGGTTCTATTTGCATGGAATATATTTTTCCATCCCCTCATTTTCAGTCTGTGTCCCTGGTCTGAAGCGGGTCTCTTGTACACAGCATATATATAGATCTCTCTTTTGTATCCATTCAGTCAGTCTATCTCTTTTGGTTGAAGCATTTAATCCATTTACATTTAAGGTAATTATCAATATGTATGTTCTTATTGCCATTTTCTTAACTGTTTTGGATTTGTTTTTTGTTTGTTTGTTTGTTTTCTTTCTCCTTTTCTTCTACTCTCTTATGATTTGATGACTATCTTTAGTGGTGTGTCTGGGGTGCTTTTACTTGTGTGTTTCTGCTGTAGTTTTTTGCTTTGCACTTCCCATGAGATTTTGGTATAGTAGTCTATATTGGTGCAAGCTTGGTTTTTCCAGTAGTCATGGATGGATGTGAGAGTTGGACCATAAAGAAGGATGAGCGCCAAAGAACTGATACTTTCTAACTGTGGTGTTGGAGAAGACTCTTGAGAGTCCCTTGGACTGCAAGATCAAACCAGTCAATCCTAAAGGAAATCAACCCAAAGTTAGTAGAAGGAAAGTGTTGGTTTCTGCCATACATCAGCATGAATTAGCCACAGGTATACAAATATCCCTTCTCTCTTGAACCTCCCTCCCACCTCCCAGAGCCAAGGTTTGAGTTTCCTGAGTCATACAGCAAATTCTTCTTTTTATTTCCTAACTGATGCTACATAGTTTGTATTGAAGTTTGTTATAGCATTGTAATCATAAGACAGTATTTTTAAATTTTGTGTTATTTTTAATTGGAGGATAATTACTCTACAATACTTTGGCCACCTGATGAAAAGAGCCAATTCACTGGAAAAGACCCTGTTGCTGGGAAAGACTGAAGGCAGGAGAAGGGGATGACAGAGAAAGAGATGGTTAGATTGCATCACTGACTCAATGGACATGAGTTTGAGCAACCTCTGGGAGATACTGAAAGACAGGGAAGCTTAGTGTGCTACAGTCCACAGAACACAAAGAGTCGGACATGACTGAGTGACTGAACAACAACAATATTATTCTGAAAGGTGAAAAGCTGGAAGCATTTCTGCTAAGATCAAAAAGAATAAATGATGATAAATGGGATTGTTTCCAAGATTTCTTTCTCTGCTCTTTCATTGTTAGTGTATAGGAATCCAAGAGAGTTCTGTGTATATATTTTGTATCCTGAAACTTTGCCAAATTCATCGAAGAGCTGTAGTCAGTTTCTGGTAGCATCTTTAGGATTTTTCTATGTATAGTATATAATTTACAAGAGTTAGTTTCACTTAAAGCTAGCTTAAAACTCAACATTTAAAAACTAAGATCATGGCATCTGATCCCATCACTTCATGGCAAATAGATGGGGAAACAATGGAAACAGTGACAGAGTTTATTTTCTTGGGCTTCAAAATCACTGCAGATGGTGACTGCAGCCATAAAATTAAAAGACACTTGCTCCTTGGAAGAAAAGCTATGACAAACCTAGATAGTGTACTAAAAAACAGAGATATTACTTTGCCAACAAATGTCCACTCTCGCCACTATTATTCAGCATAGTATTGGAAGTCCCAGCCACAGCAACTAGAAAACAAAAAGAAATAAAAGGAGTCCAAATTGGAAAAGAAGAAGCAAAATTGTTTATAAAGCACAAATCAAGCCTCAGTAATTTTAATAAAACTGAAATCATATCAAGCATCTTTTCTGACCACAATACTATGAGATTAGAAGTCAATTACAGCGAAAAAACTGAAAAAAGCACAAACACCTGGAGATTAAATAATATGGTATTAAATAACCAATGAATCACTGAAGAAATCAAAGAGGATGTTAAAAAACATACTGAGAGACAAATGACAGTGAAATCACCAAGACCCAGAACCTATGAAAAGCAGCAAAAGCCCCTCTGAGAGGGAAGTTTATAGCAATACAGTCTTATCTCAAGAAACAAGAAAAATCCAAATAAGCAACCTAACCCCAAACCTACTGCAGTGTGGCTTACTCTAGAGGTGGGTCAAAGAGGATCTCTGTGATGCATGTCATAGTGTTCTGCCTATATTTTACTCTAAGAGTTTTATAGTTTCTGGCCTTACATTTAAATCTTTAATCTATTTTGAGTTTATTTTTGTGTATGACATTACAGTGTTATAATTTCATCTTTTTAAATGTAGCTGTCCAGTTTTCCCAGCACTACTTACTGAAAGTGAAAGTGAAGTTGCTCAGTCATGTCTGACTCTTTACGACCCCATGGACTGCAGCCCATCAGGTTCCTCCGTCCATGGGATTTTCCAGGCAAGAGTGCAGGAGTGGGTTGCCATTGCCTTCTCCAGGGGATCTTCCTGACCCAGGAATTGAACCCAGGTCTCCCGCATTGCAGGCTGACACTTTACCATCTGAGCCACCAGGGACCACTTACTGAAGACACTCTTTTCCCTGTTGTATATTCTGGCCTCCTTTGTCAAAAATAAGGTGCCCATAGGTGTGTGGCTTTATCTCTGGGTTTTTTTTATCTTGTTCCAATTGTCTGTTTTTCTGTTTTTGTGCCAATACCATACTGTACAAGTTTGCATGCCCACCAACAGTGTAAGAGTTCCCTTTTCTTCACACTCTCTCCAGCATTTATTGCTTGTAGACTTTTTGATGATGGCCATTCTGACTGGTATGAGGTAATTCCTCATTGCAGTTTTTATCTGTATTTCTCTAATAATGAGCGATGTTGAGCATCTTTTCCGTTTGTGTCCATTTGCTTTTGTTATTTAGTTGCTCAGTCGCGTCTGACTTTTGCGACCCCATGGACTGTAGCTGGCCAGGCTCCTCTGTCCATAGGATTTCCCAGGGAAGAATATTGGAGTGCGTTGCCATTTGCTACTCAGGGTATCTCTCAACACAGGGACCAAACCTATATCTTTTGCATTGGCAGGCAGATTCTTTACCACTGAACCACCAAAGAAACTATGTTCATTTGCCATCTGTATGTCTCCTTGGAGAAATGCCTGTGTAGATCTTCCACCGTTTTGGATTGGGTTGTTTTTTATATTGAGCTGCAGAAGCTGTTTGTATATTTTGAAAATTAATCTCTTGTCAGTTACTTTGTTTTCAAATATTTTCTCTGATTCTGTGGGTTGTCTTTTTGTTTATGGTTTCCTTTCCTGTGCAAAAATGTTTAAGTTTATTTAGGTCCCATTTACGTGAACTGTGAACTTCCAGATGTTCAAGCTGGATTTAGAAAAGGCAGAGGAACCAGAGATCAAATTGCCAACATCCGCTGGATCATCAAAAAAGCAAGAGAGTTCTAGAAAAACATCTACTTCTGCTTTATTGGCTATGCCAAAGCCTTTGACTGTGTGGATCACAATAAACTGTGGAAAATTCTGAAAGAGATGGGAATACCAGACCACCTGACCTGCCTCTTGAGAAACCTATATGCAGGTCAGGAAGCAAGTTAGAACTGGACATGGAACAACAGACTGGTCCCAAATAGGAAAAGGAGTACATCAAGGCTGTATATTGTCACCCTGCTTATTTAACTTATATGCAGAGTATATCGTGAGAAACGCTGGGTTGGATGAAGCACACGCTGGAATCAAGATCGCTAGGAGAAATATCAATGACCTTGGATATGCAGATGACACCACTCTTATGGCAGAAAGTGAAGAGGAACTAAAAAGCCTCTTGATGAAAGTGAAAGAGGAGAGTGAAAAAGTTGGCTTAAAGCTCAACATTCAGAAAACGAAGATCATGGCATCCAGTCCCATCACTTCATGGGAAATAGATGGGAAAACAGTGTCAGACTTTATTTTTTGGGGCTCCAAACTGCAGATGGTGAATGTAGCCATGAAATTAAGACACTTACTCCTTGGAAGGAAAGTTATGACCAACCTATATAGCATATTGAAAAGCACAGACATTACTTTGCCAACAAAGGTCTGTCTAGTCAAGGCTATGGTTTTCCCAGTGGTTATGTATGGATGTGAGAGTTGGACTGTGAAGAAGGCTGAGTGCCGAAGAATTGATGCTTTTGAACTGTGGTGGAGAAGACTCTTGAGAGTCCCTTGGACTGCAAGGAGATCCAACCAGTCCATCCTAAAGGAGATCAGTCCTGGGTGTTCATTGGAAGGACTGATGATGAAATTGAAACTCCAATACTTTGGCCACCTCATGCAAAGAGTTGACTCATTGTAAAAGTCCCTGATGCTGGGAGGGATTGCAGGCAGGAGGAGAAGGGGACAGAGGATGAGTTGGCTGGATGGCATCACTGACTCGATGGACGTGAGTCTGAGTGAACTCTGGAAGTTAGTGATGGACAGGGAGGCCTGGCGTGCTGCGATTCATGGGGTCACAAAGAGTCGGACACGACTGAGCGACTGAACTGTTTACTTTTGTTTTTATTTCCATTAATCTAAGAGGTGGATCCAAAAATAGTGCTCCAGTTTATGTCAGAGCATTCTCCCTATGTTTTCCTCTGTAAGTTTTATAGTATCCAGCTTTCATTTAAGTCTTTAATCTATTTTGAGTTTATTTTTGGGTATGGTGTTGTGTTCTAATTTTATCCATTTACAGGTAGCTGTCTAGTTTTCCCAGCACCACTTCTTGAAGAGACTGTCTTTCTCCATTGTATACTCTTGCCTCCTCTGTCATAGATTAGGTGACCACAGGTGTGTGGGTTGTCTCTGGGCTTTCTATCCGGTTCCATTGATTTATATTTCTGGTTTTGTGCCAGTAGCTTTGTAGTATAGTCTGAAGTCAGGGACCCTAATTCCTCTAGCTCTGTTTTTCCTTCTCAGGATTACTTTGGGTATTTGAGGTCTTTCGTGTTTCCATACAAATTGTTAAAAAACATTTTTTTTTTCTTATTCTGTGAAAAATGGCATTGGTAGTTTGATAGGGATTGCACTGAGACACACTGGGTGCATGTGTGCATGCTTAGTTGCTGTCATGTCCAGTTCTTTGCAATCCCATGGACTGTAGCCCACTTGGCTCCTCTGTACATGGGATTCTCCAGGCAAGAATACTAGAGTGGGTAGCCATTCACTTCTCCAGGAGATCTTCCTGACCCAGGGATTTAATCTGGGTTCCTGCACTGTAAGCAGATTTTTTTTTTTTTTTTTTTTTTTTTTACCATCTGAGCCACCAGGGAAGCCCAAGTCATTTTCACAACGTTGATTTTTTTCAATCCAAGAACATACTATCTCTCCATCTGTTGGTGTGATCTCATTTTTTTTCATCAGTATCTTGTAGGTTTCTGAGAACAGGTCTTTTGCCTCCTTAGGTAGGTTGATTCCTAGATATTTTATTCTTTTTGATGCAATGGTGAATGAGATTGTTTCTCATCTGTCTGATCTTTTGTTGGTGGTGTATAGGAATGCAAGAGAATTTTCAATAGATTTTTCAGTTTTATTGAGTTTCTCATACATTGTCTTTCGGTTACATAGATATTCTCTATTGTTCTTCCTGTTTTCTATTTTACTGATTTTTACTATTCCACTTCTTATGTTTACTTTGGATTTAATTTCTTCCTCTGCTAATTTCTTAAGGCAGAAGATGAAGTCATTAATTTGATCTTTTCTTCAAATATAGGCCTAAGTACTGTTTTAGCAATATGCCATCAGTTTTGATGTTTTCATTTTTATTGTTTAACTGGTTTTCTAATTTCTCATTTGATCTCCTTTTAATCCATAGGTTATTTAGAAGTATGTTACCTCATTTCCAAACATCTCTGGATGTTTTCCAGAGATCTGTTCCTAATTTCTAATTTAATTCCATTGTGGTGAAGGAATATCACTTATATGACTTGAATCCTTTAGAATTTAGAATTGCCACTCATTTTTATGACCCTGAATCTGGCTTATCTTGGTATACAGATCACATACACAAAAAAGAATGTGTGCTCTGTGGCAAGTGGAATTTTAGAAATGTTAATCAAGACAGCAGGTTGAGAGTGGTGTCCAAGTTTTATATGTTCTCAGTGACTGCTGTGGTCACTTCACAGAAACAGGAGGGACCTCCAGCCAAACTGTGGTTTGGATATTGAGAGACACATGCATACACATGTGCACACACACAATCGAAAGATGATAAACAGGCTTGTTACTCACATTATGAGGTGTTAAGATCCAAAACAGATTGAGTGAGCAGGTATAATAACCATAAAAACCCTATAGGCATTGGGGTTTTTATGGTTATTAGGGAGTAGAGTCAGGATGAGGCTTCCACTTACAGTGTGAATTTCCCGTGATGCCAAGGGATGGGGCACTAGGGTTTAGCTTATCAGCATGCCCAGATATGGAGCGGAGAGGAGAGGTGATGCTTAAAAGCTGTTGGCACTCAGACCTCAAAAATGGAGTCACCTCTATTACAATGGCTTTCTATCTACTTGTTGGGTCATTTACTGAAATAGCTGGCTGTGGCTGTGAATTTGTCTATTGCTCTCTTTGCAGTTTTATCTGTTTTCCAGGGTTTTATCTGAGACTAGGGTTTTCCTGGAGGCTCTGGAGAGCCACTGAGCACTTCTAAGCAGTGGAGGAAGCTGTGTGTGCAGATCCCCAGGACAGCAATATGCAGGATCCGCCCCCTGGGATAGTGGCTTGACCATCAACATCACCTGCCTGTCCCTCTGCCTGTGCTGATGAATACAGCAATTGAGCTGCTTCCAGAGGGCCATCTCCATTTTCAGGGAGGACCTAGCTGCTCCTGCAGTTGAGGTGAGGTTGACTCTGCTATATGGGGGTCCTAGGAGGTAAGGTAGCCACTGGCTTCTGCTCCCAAAATGTGCTGTGGGAAGTGCTCAATGATGCTGTAGTGTGAACAGGTATTCAGTCTGTTCCAACCCAGCCTCTCCCCTTTGCCCAACCAGAAACATACCCCCTAATAAAGGAATCTGATAGCTGCCTACTCAAATTCTGGAGGAAGCTTGTGCCCTCATAGGTGTTTACATCCAAGGGCTACTGGATGTGAACCTGTGAGCCCATGCTGGGTTTCCACACTTCAGCCATCTACCCTTGCAATTTTAACCATTCGCTCATGGCACTCCACTCCAGCACTCTTGCCTGGAAAATCCCATGGACGGAGGAGCCTGGTGGGCCACAGTCCATGGGGTCGCTAAGAGTCAGACACAACTGGGCGACTTCACTTTCACTCTTCACTTTCATGCATTGGAGAAGGAAATGGCAACCCACTCCAGTGTTCTTGCCTGGAGAATCCCAGGGATGGGGGAGCCTGGTGGGCTGCTGTCTATGGGGTCGCACAGAGTCAGACTCGACTGAAGCGACTTAGCAGCAGCAGCATGTGCTACTTTTACCTCTGAGTACTATTATCTTACGGCCAATTTTTACCATTAGCTCATACTTGCTTAAAAGGAATGATTTAAATAAATTTGCTATCTGAAAAAGTAAACTGTGCATTATTGCCATCGATAGAAAACCTAAGTAACAAAAGCCACAAACGGACAGTGACAAAATGAACACAATGAAAATACACAATGTTGTTACACGTGGTAAAACATGTGCCTACTCTGCTTCATCACAGAGAGCACACACTGGCACATGTCCACTTGGCCTGGGCAGCAACACCAACAGCTGACAGGCATGAAGTGGGCAGCCCCTATGTATGCCCCAAAATTTCACCTGCACACCCTCTGAGAAGCTGTGGGGAGGCAGGAAGCCTGTGCTGCTCTGCTTTTGTCAGCCAGTTGGATAGGTACTGAGTCTAAGGGGCTGGCATTTTGTGTGACAACCAAACATAACACTTGGGGACACCTTGACAACTACAATGTCACACAAAGCATCTGCGGGCTCCAGTGGTGACATAGCCCAGGTGCTGCTGCTCCAACTCTACATTCTTCACTGGAGGAAACACTAAATCACACTCAGAGATTAATGGAAAACCAAGATACAATTTTCTCATCCCAATGAATGGGACCCCCTGAATTCTACACCAAACTCCAGGTCCCAGTGTGATCCTCCTTTCCAGCTGACCAGGCTGCAACTTTACTACTGCACGCTACTCTGTGAAGCCCCTAGCCAGTTCCCTGGCTTTCACACTGTGCTTCGGACACCCTACCATGGTGGTGGTGCAGCCCTACAAGGGCCACTGGGCCGATCCCACCCCCTACTGAAGTCAGGGGCTTCAGACCTGCGCCTGGCCCCTCCTAGTGGTGCATGTGAAATCTGAACGAAGGGTCATTTCAAGCCACTGTGGATGCCTGTCCTGTGCCTGGGGGATGTATGATCATGTCAAGTGACAGAGTAAGGAAGCCTGAGGGGCAGCATAATGAATGGAGCTGTGTGCACAAAGGCCCAAGCCTGGATGGGCCAAGGAGCCATCAACAGAGATGGGCACCACTGTTCAGCCTCCAGGGCTCTGCATAGAAAGGGGCTGTCCTGGGTGTGAAGGAGGAGAATGCCTGAAAATTGCGGCCAGGATGCCTGCAACCCACAACCTCAACTGCTTCTCTGAGAGGTGGGTCTTTATCACACGTCTGACCCATACTAGCTACTGTCTGGACACAAGGACCTTGAGCTACCCTGGGCACTATTAAGCACCATAGAAAGTGTCATCCCTATATTCAAGAACCCCTTAGCTAAGGGTACTTACCCCCAGACCCGTCCAGCTGTGCGATCCCAGGAGTTTCTCCAACACCCTCATTCACTTACCACCATCGCGGGTTACCTGCCTGTCTGGGGACCACCAGAAAAGAGAGTTTGAAAAACCAAAGTCCTGTTTCCCCCAAAATATTTTTTTATTCTTGCTTACATTTGTGTTTCCAATTGTGAATAAAAAATGCTTAGAAAGTGATTACAAAACATCGTGAACCGGACACGAGGCGTGGGCTCGCCTTCTCTGCGTGAGATGACACAGGGCCTGGCGTCTGGGTCTGGGTCGGCCTGCCTGGGCTCAGTCGGGCTTCTCACTTTCAGAATCTAGAAAACAAAACCGCCACAGCTCATTATAGGCCTGCCGTGACCACGTGAGGCCCCGGAAGTTGGAATGGTGACACCAGAGCTGTCACACTCCGTGGAGGACCGGGCCGCCTGACCACGACCCAGGCACTATACAGATAAGACTCCTGGCTGCCTCTGTCATCTGGCCTCCTTCCACACTGAGCAACCGCCCGAACCAGGCAGGGCCTCCCAGGGTCCGCACAAATGTTGCTCTGGAGAGTGAGGGACCTCTGGCTCCTTGGGCACAGCAAGCAGAGCAGCATCCCAAGCCGCCTCGGCCTCTGCTCAGAGCCAGTGCTGAGGTGGAGCACTGTGGGTGGCTGGAGCACAACGCCTGACTGCACCTCGGTGGAAACACAGGACAAACAGACCAGGGCAGAGACCCCAGCTGGGTGGAGTGGGAGGAACCGCAACCCCCAGCTTGAGTGCATGCAGCAGGCATGCAGGGGCACCGCCAGCTGAGCAAAAGGCCATCAGGGCGGGTGAGCCAGGAAAATGTGGTGAGCCCTGCAGGGGGCCTCCCCCAACTTGCACCTGCTGGACAGCAGAGCCCCTCCAGTGACCGGAGTGCAGGTGGCCCAGCCCCCACCCAGCTGTGTCCAGGGTGAGTCACACAAACCTGGCTTACTGTTAGACAACATGGACAGCGGTCAGAGACACCTTTCAGTTGGCCATGAGACTCATACCCTCCATAGGCAGAGGCTACTGTACATCCAAATGCAGTTCAGATTCAATGTCTGAAAGCCGAGTGAACAGGCTAACCTAGGCCCGGAGCCACAGAGCTGGCCTACGAGCCCTGCCCAACACCCCAGTCTCATCGTCCAAGTCAGGTCGGCTCAGCGTCAGTCACACCAGATCCTGCCAGGAAGACAGCACCTGCCACTCAGCCCCCTGGCCCCTCCTGGCCGCCCCAGCCTCCTGGGCGAGGTGCTGACAGAAGCGTGTTGCTGAGAGTGAAGCTGTGCCAGGACAGCAGCGCTGCCTGCCAGGGCTGCCCACCCGATGCTCCCTATGAGACTGGCTGGTTCAGCTTCTCTGTGGCCAGAAGTTAAGAAAAAGATGTGGCTCCACACTGTTTTCAAGCAAAAATGTTTATTTTTCTCCTTCAAATATACAATCTCTTGGAGAGTCTGTGCCACTGACCATTCCTGTTACAGGCCAGGACTCCAAACCGCATGTCTGGTACAGCAGGGTGGGTGTGGGAAGAGGGCAGTTTCCACCACCCTCAGGAACCAGGCGCACATGATTCTCAATCCAAGGACCCAGGGGCACATTACAGAGAACAGAAATCTCTTACTATAGCTTCATGCCCTGGCAGAAGATTCTGCATAATCACCTAGAAAATTCAATTCTAACTGAATTGACGGAATAATACATTTAAACCAAAAGAATTCAGCCAGTCCTAGTGAAGTCCCAAAGTACAACAGAACTATACAATTCACATCTGGGCAGCCCAACCAGCTGCCTCCCAGTGGGAAGTGGGAAACATCTTGGCCAGTGGGGAGTGGGGCCTTCAGCTCCCACCCTGGGCTGTTTGGTGCCTGTCTGAGATGAGTAGCACTGAAATTTCCAGGAGAGGATCCCTCCTACCCCCCAGCACGATGGCTTGGTGCCTGCAGAACAGTCTGGAGGCCAGAGGTGGGCAGAGTAGCCTGTGAACACTGGGAAAGCTAGGCCCAGGTGGCCACAGGCCTCTGTGCAAACAACAGAAAAGGAAGGCAGGCTGGGAGGGGAGGTTGGTGGGTCCCCTGAGCAGAAGGGGCCACACTCTCTCTGCAGAGCAGGTGGCCTGCCTGTGCTTCTGCACCTCCAGACACAAACCTTTACCTCCCCCACACTCAGAGGAGCCCTGCAGGCTTTGGGTCATGTCTGCTTACCCAGCACTTTACAGCAGTTCCACGTAGCCAAACACAGATGCTAACATTCCTGACTAAGAGATCAACTACCATTAGCAATGCACTGCCCCAATAACCATGCACCCCTGGGCAGTCTGCTGGCAGTGCCCACGGCACTGCAGTTGAGGGAATTTGTCCATCTGTTTGCTATCTGTGACCATACAGCTGGAGAGATCTCATTTTATGAATACAAAGCAGAGTTACTCTAGCATTTGCAACTCTTCAATATTCAAGGTCACTAGTTCAATTTTTTTTAAAGCATGTACAACAGAAAAGATCAGACTTTAGCTTCAGATTTGTAAACCATTCATATCTCTGCAACTTAAAGTGGGAAATAGAGATATCAATGCACAAACCAACTATAAATGAAATACACCTTTCCTGATACACGGTTTTTTAAAACACGTCTTTCCATCAGGGAATGGAAAAGCTGGAATTCAAGGCACTGTACTTCTGCAGGGTTATTACAATGTTCTAACCATCGATTCAAGTACAGGAAGTGAGTGCAAAGACAGCAAGTGTTGACCACAGGAACCTAAGAGGAAATAAGGTCTGCAGCAATAAAGGAAGCAACGATTGCTGCCCATGTGCCAGCTCCCTGGCTGGGCACCCATGAGCAGACAGGGAAGGACTCGGAGGCCAAACCACAACCCGACTCCTCCAGGCTGTTCAGTGTCTTCCACTGGCAAGTAGTGAGACAGAGAGCTACATGATCTGCAGCCTGGGGCCGGGCATGCTGACCACAGTTGGCCTGAAGAACACAGGGAGGGCTGGCGCATCTGCTGCGCCCAGGCTTGGCCCCGCGTTGAGGCTCCGGCTGCCTGCCTGGGCTGCCCAGGGACCCCAGGACACTGGAGCTGGGATCAGGCTTCCATACTGGCCCAAAGGTGGGGCTGGGAGGCAGGAGAGGGCAGTACCTGGCATGGGCACAGGAAGGGCTGAGGCAGCTCCAGGAATGACCACGGTGGGTACAGGGCTGGGTACCGGGGCCAGACATGGCATCCCCATTGCTGTTCGAGATGTGTTCATCTATAAGACAAGAAACATGGCTTCAATCAGCTAGCATCACTCAGTGGCCTTGGGGGTCCCTGCAGTTTCTCCATCCTCAGGAGAGGGTGGTCTCAGGACATGCCCTGGGGCACCTTTTAATGGCTGACATCAGAGTGAAAGTGTGGGGCAAGAAGGCAGCCACACGCCGTGAATGTCCACAGGCCAGAGTGGGCTTCAAAGCAGACCCAGCAGGACCTAAACCCTGAGTAACAGTGAGGGAACCACACACCCCCACCCAAAGGCCTCCTGCTTGACTAGTCAGTGTCATGATGGGAGGTCCAGAACAGCTGGGAGCTCTGCACGGCTGTGCCCAGAGATCTGGAGTCGGGGGCAGGGCGGCACCTCTGCTCCCTGCTCCTCAGGTACAGCCCCGGAAGAGAAGCAGCACAATGAGAAACAAGCTGTGATGGTTAGTGAGGCCAACATGGCCACGATGCAGAAACCTTATGAAGCCACTGCAAGAAGAGATTTCAGACCAACAGCCTTCAAACTCTCTAGACACAATGTTGGCAAATATAACCAAGCAATTAAAAAAAAAAAAAAGATAAAACATCAGAGCCAAGTGAGGTTTTGCCCCACGAATGCAATGATGTCATCCCAGCAAAAATCACTGCATCTCCCCACAGTTACATACCAAAGGAGAATTCCATGTGATGCTCCCCACAGATGCAGGGGGAGTATCTGAGAAGTTCCACACTCCTTCACAGAAAGCACAGGGTCCCTCCTCCATCTGGAAGGGCCTCTGTAGAACCCACAGCCAACCCTGTGCCAATGGTGAAATGCCAAATGTATTTCCCCTTGCCCCTTGCTTCCCTTGCCCCTAGCCAACACTGTATGGGAAAGTTCCAGCCAATAAAAGAAAAGGAATAAGGAACACAGACTGAAAAGAAAAAGGAAAACCATCCTTATTTGCAGACGACAAGACCGTGTATGGAGAAAACCAAAAAGAGCAGACAAACCAATTTCTAGAACTAAGAAGTTAATTTAGCAAGATTGCAGGATACAAGGTACAAAAAATAACCATATTTCTATATGCTACAAACATAATCTGTAAAAGGATATTTTAAAGCAATAAAATTTATAATCACATTCCAAAATATCAACTATCTCAAGGTTAAATTTAATGAAAGATGTGTAACACCTTTACACTGAAAACTACAAAACTTCACTGAGAGAAAATTAGACATAAACAAAGAGACGTCATGTTTATAATAGACTCGCTACTGTTAATGTGTCAAATCTTACCCAGATGATCAACAGACTTAATACAATCAGAATAAAAATCCAATAAGGCTATTTTGTAGATACATACAGGCGGTTTCTAAAATGCAGATGGAACTATTAAAGACCTAGAAAAATCAAGAAATTTTTGGAGGACAAATAAGTATTAACAGATACAAACTATACATAAAAAGATAAACATCAAGAATTTACTGTGTAACACAGAATTATACCTGATATCTTGAAATAACATATAATGGAATACAATTTGAAAAAAAAATGACCACTAACTAAGCCTTCAGCAAACAAAACCAGCAAATGCTGGGGAAGGCAGGACTCTGTTTTCCAGAGTTATCACTTATAATATTCAGATGTCCAGTTTTCACCAAGAAATCACAAATATTTATACACAGAAAATGGAAAGTATGATCCATACAAAGGGGAAAACTCATTAACAGCACCTGTCCCTGAAGAAGTCTAGACACTGTACTTACAAAATAAAGACTTTCAATCTACTGTTTCAAATACGTTCAAAGAATTAAAGGAAACATGGACAAAAAGGAAATCAGGATAATGATGCATGAACAACATGAGAATATCAATAAAGTCAAAGAAGTTATAAAAGGAACCAAATATTAGAGCTGAAATATTAGAGCTAAAAAGGATAATAACTGAAATTAAAATTCCACTAGAGGCTTCCCTAGTGGCTCAGATGGTAAAGCGTCTGTCTGCAATGCAGGAGACCTGGGTTCGATCCCTGGGTTGGGAAGATCCCCTGGAGAAGGAAATGGCAGCCCACTCCAGTATTCTTGCCTGGAAAATCCCATGGATCGCAGAGCCTGGTAGGCTACTGTCCATGGGGTCGCAAAGAGTCAGATACAACTGAGCAACTTCATTTCACTTCAGAGGAGCTCAAAAGCAGATCTGAGCAGGCAGAAAAAGAATCAGCAAATTTGAGACCATATAATTGAAATAGTCAATTCTAAGAAACACAAAGGAAAAAAAAAGAAGATAAGTGTACAGAGTCTATCAAGAAGAGAAAACTAAACACAGGAAAAAATACTTGAAGTACAGAAAGAAAAGACTGTCAACCAAGATTCTACACTGAGCAGGCTGAAGGAGAAACTAAGACTTCTGGATAAACAGAAACAAAAGCAGGTTGTTACTAAAAGATTTGCCTCACAAGAAATACTAAACAAAAAACTTTCATTTCAGGTTGAAATGAAAGGATAATAGTAACTCAAAAGTCATGGGAAGAAATAAACGAAGCAACTACATAGCTAAATATGTAAGCCAATACTATTGTAATTTTGGTTGTAATTCCTTTTTCCCTTACATGATTAAAAAGGCAAATGCATTATGTAACAATTATAAATCCATGTGAATGGGCACACAGTGTACAAAGATGCAGTCTGTGCAAAAACACAGAGGAGAAGGGATGGAGTTACACAGAAGTAAAGTGCTCTCGCACTATTGAAACAAGGTGGTATCATTCACATAAAGCTGTTATAAGGCTAAGATTTTAACTGTAAACCCCAAGGTAATCAATAAGAAAATAAAAATATATACAGAAAAGTTAAAAGGGGGAGGAATCAAAACACACTACAAAAAAAAACTTGAGGCAACAATGAAGTAATTGAGGAATAAAAAACTGTAAGACATTTTAATGTAAATGGATTGAAATCACTAAATAAAAGATTGGCAGACCGGATAAAAAAGCACAAGTGATCTATATGCTGTCTACAAAAAACTCACTTTCGATACAAAAACACAAAGACGTTGAAAGTAAAAGGAGGGAGGAGAGGAGATCAAGATGGCAGAGTAGGAAGATGATGCCAACCTCACCCTCCCCCATGAACGCATCAAAAATACATCTAATATGTGGAGCAACTCTCCCTGAAAATAAACTGGAAATGGAAAGAAAAATTCTTCTAAAACAAAAGCTGTAAAAGAAAGAGCCATATGAGTCACGTAAGAAGGGAAAGGAGCTATCAGCCTGGGATCTGGGCCCACAGAAGAGAAGGGTGGTATGTGGCGGTCACCAGATCTCTCCTGCTGGTGATTTGACGTACATATTTGGTACTTCAGCCCTAGGGTCCAACATGCTGACCTTTACAGTATAGGAGTTCCAGAAGGGTATATGTCTTCTTCAGTGGTCTGAAAATCAACTGGACTTCGAGGAGGGTGAGAAACCTAGAAACCTAGACCCAAGCTTGCTTACTCCCAGGAATGAAGTGTAGGATGGCGTTCTGGAGAGTTTCATGAAACTGCCTAGCATGTGCCCAGCCCCTCTACCTCTGGAGATTTCCCACCAGGTTGAAAGCTGTCATTGCTAAGCAGAGTGTGTAGCTGGGGATGGAGCTGGCTCAAACCTAACCTTGCATATAAATGGGGCGAGTACAGCCACTGCTGGTACTCAGAGGCAGCAGATCAGGAGCTGATTGGGGCTGACTAGCTTGCTGGGACTGTCCCACTGTATATCTTGCCCCGCACCTGGTGCCCACTGCAGCCCTTTCTGCTCTGGCACTGTGCCTCCTGGGGCAAAGGTGCCATTTCTAGGAGAGGGTAGAGTGCACACTTGGAGGGAAAGCAACCAGCTCAGATACCACCCCTGCTCCAGCACCTGGGGACAAGTCCCCACCCCTGATAGAGTAGCGATGACCACTCAGCATAGAAGAAGCTTCAGTTCACACTTGGCTATGGCTCTAGTCCCTCCATCTCCAGCCCCATCACCCACCAGGTGATACCAGACAGCACATCCTGGGGGGAGACATGACCCATCAGATCCACCTCTCACATCACAACTGCTGAGCACAGGCAGACTGCATAAAGGTCTCCACATAAGTACAACACACCAAGATCAGGATAGGTAACAGTTTCACCTAATTTCATAGCAAGAGGAAATGTTAAGCAAAGTGAGAAAACCAAAGAATGTCTTTCCAATGAAAGAACAATGACAAAACCACCAATAAGAACAGAGAGAATTTACCAGATAATGAGTTCAAAGCATTGGTAATAAGAATGTTAAACAAACTAGGGAAAAGAAAAGATGAACACAGAGAGAATTCTAACAAGGAACTAGAAAGTACAAAAACCAGTCAGAATTGAAGAATGAAATAACTAAAGTGAAAAACATACTAGAAAGAATTAAGAGAAGACTAAGTAATAGAGAAGAATGCACAAGTGATCTGGAAGACAGAATAATGGAAATCACCCAACCAGAATGGTAAAAAGATAAACAAATTTTTAAAATATGAGAACAGTTTAAGGAACCTCTGAGACAACATCAAGTATGCTAACATTCACATTATAGAGGTTCCAGAGAGAAGAGAGAGTGAAGAGGGTTGAAAATGTATTTAATGAAATTATGGCTGAAAATTTCCTGAACCTGAAGAAGGAAACAGATATCTAGGTATTCAGAGCATTCCAAACAAGATGAACTGAGAGATACAGACCAGAACGTATCATAGTTAAAACGGGAAAAGTTAAATTAAAGAGAAAAATTAAAGGTAGCCAGAGAAAAAGTCACATAAAGTCACATACAAAGGAGTACCCATAAGTCTATCCGCTGAATTTTCTGCAGAAACTTAGCAGGCCAAAAGGGAATGGCATGACATACTCAGAGTGGTAAAAGGGAAAAACCTACAACTAGGATTATTTCCAGCAGGACTATCATTCAGAATTGAAAGGGAAATAAAGAACTTCTCAAATAAGGAAAAACTAAAGGAGTTTATCCAGAGAAGGCGATGGCACCCCACTCCAGTACTCTTGCCTGGAAAATCCTATGGACGGAGGAGCCTGGTAGGCTGTAGTCCACGGGGTCGTGAAGAGTCAGACACAATTGAGCAACTTCCCTTTCAGTTTTCACTTTCATGCATTGGAGAAGGAAATGGCAACCCCTCCAGTGTTCTTGCCTGGAGAATCCCAGGGATGGGGGAGCCTGGTGGGCTGCCGTCTATGGGGTTGTGTAGAGTCAGACATGACTGAAGCGACTTAGCAGCAAAGGAGTTTATCAATACTAAACCAATCCTAAAAGTAGTCTTAAATTGTTTTCCCCACGTGGAAAAGAAAGAGGTACAAGATGTAAGAATTTATCAGTTCAGTTCAGTTTGATCACTCAGTCGTGACTGATGTCTCTTTGAGACTCCATGGATTGCAGCATGCCAGGCTTCCCTGTCCATCATCAACTCCTGGAGTTTGTTCAAACTCACGTCCATGAGTCGGTGATGACAGTAAGAATTTATAGGAAAGGAAAAACCCCACAAGTAAACACAAATATGTAGTAAAGGCTGTGGGTCAATCACTCAACATAAGCTAGTACAAAGATTATAAGACAAAAGTTAGAAAATCTACTATAACTACAATAAACAGTTAATGTATATACATGAAGATGTAAAATATGACATCAAAACCACAAACCATAGGGGAGGGTAGTAAAGTGTCCTTTAGAATGTATTTGAACTTAAATGGCTACCAGTTTAAAAAAGCAAATATATAGGTCAACATATATGAACCTCATGGTAACCACAATCAAAATACTACAATGGATACACAAAAAATAGAGAAAGTAACACAAGCATATCACTAAAGAAAATCATCAAAGGGAAGAAACTAAAGGAAGAAGAAAAGAATACAGAATGATAAAAACAACCAGAAAACAAGTAACAAAAAAGCAGTTAAATACAAACTTGTATGTATCTAAATGTTTCAATCAAAAGACAGAGCAGATAACTGGACCCATTTGTGTGCAAGAGACCCTCTTGAAAGACACACAGACTAGGATTTCTCTGGTAGTCTAGTCCATGGGGTCGCTGAGGGTCGGACATGACTGAGCGACTTCACTTTCACTTTTCACTTTGATGCATGGGAGAAGGAAATGGCAACCCACTCCAGTGTTCTTGCCTGGAGAATCCCGGGGACAGGGGAGCCTGGTGGGCTGTCGTCTCTGGGGTCGCACAGAGCCGGACATGACTGAAGTGATTTAGCGGCAGCAGCAGTTATTAAGAATCCAGCTGTCAGTGCAGGGGTCATGGGTTTAATCCCTGGTCTAGGAAGATTCTACATGCCGTGGGGCTACTAAGCCCGTGTGCCACAACTACTGAGCCCACATGCTGCAAATCCTGAGCCAATATGCCTACAACTACTGAAGACTAAGTCTAGAGATTGAGCTCTGCAATGAAAGCAGTCGCTGCAATGAAAAGCCTGTGCACTGCAACTCGAGAGTAGACCCTGCTCACCACAACTAGAGAAAGCCTGCATGGAGCAATGAAGACACAGCATAGGCAAAAAATAAATTAAAATAAATAAAAATTTCAAAAGACATGCAGACTATTTTTCATGCAAATGAAAATGACAAGAAAGCTGGTATCAATACTTACATCTTACAGATAAGACTTTAAAGGAAAGTCCATAAAAAATAAAACGAAGGGCATTATATAATGATACAGTGATCAATTTAAAAAAAAGAATATAACATTCATTAATATATATACATCCCATATCAAATCAGATCAGATCAGTCGCTCAGTCATGTCTGACTCTTTGCGACCCCATGAATCGCAGCACGCCAGGCCTCCCTGTCCATCACCAACTCCCAGAGTTCACTGAGACTCATGTCCATCGAGTCAGTGATGTCATCCAGCCATCTCATCCTCTGTCGTCCCCTTCTCCTCCTGCCCCCAATCCCTCCCAGCATCAGAGTCTTTTCCAATGAGTCAACTCTTCACATGAGGTGGCCAAAGTATTGGAGTTTCAGCTTTAGCATCATTCCTTCCAAAGAAATCCCAGGGCAGATCTCCTTCAGAATGGACTGGTTGGATCTCCTTGCAGTCCAAGACTCTCAAGAATCTTCTCCACCACCACAGTTCAAAAGCATCAATTCTTCGGCGCTCAGCCTTCTTCCCAGTCCAACTCTCACATCCATACATGACCACAGGAAAAACCATAGCCTTGACTAGACAGACCTTTGTTGGCAAAGTAATGTCTCTGCTTTTGAATATGCTATCTAGGCTGGTCATACAGGTACAACTAAATTTATGGAAAACAAATATTAACAGACATAAAAACAAGAAACTGACAATAATAGAAAAATAGTAGGAGAGTTTAACACTCCACTTACATCAAGGGACAGATTCATACAGATGGAAAATCAATAAGGAAACAGTGGTCTTAAATGACACACTAGACCGGATATACATAATAGATACATATATATAGGGCGTTCCATCCCCAAAACAGCAGAATGCACATTTCTTTTCAACTTCACATGGAAATGAGCTCCAGGATAGATCACAGACTAGGCCACAAAACAAGTCTCAATAAATATAAGAGCATTGAAATTACATCATGCTTTTTTCCCCGAACCACAGCAGTGTGAAACTAGAAACCAATTACTGGAAGAAAAAACACAAACACATGGAGCCTAAATAACATGTCTTTACAAGAAACAATGGGTCAGTGAGGAAATCAGAAAAAAAGAGAAATAAAAACAAAAACACACCTTTGTACCACTAATGTGATGCAGCAAAAGTAGATGTAATAGGGAACATTATAATGATACATACATATCTGAGCATATAAGAAAAATCAAGCTATCTTCTACGTAAATGAATTAGAAAAAGAACAAAGCTCAAGTCAGCACAAGTAAAGAAATAATTAAGGCATTATTTTAAAATAATATTTTTTATTGATCTTTATTGAAAAATAATAAAGATCAGAGAGGAAATGAATAAAATAGAGACAAAAAATAGAAAAGATCAATGGAAGCAAGAGATGATTTTTTAAAAGGATAGACAAAATTGATAAGCTTTTAGATAGGCTCATTAAGAAAAAAAGAGAATTCACATAAGCAAAGTAAGATAGGAAAGAGAAGACTACAACCAATATCAGTGAAACACAATATTGTCAGAGAATATTACAGACAGTTATATGCCAACAAGCTGAACAACCTAGAAGGAATGGATAAAAATCTGAGAAACACAAAGTACTCAAAGACTGAATCAGAAAGACAGAAACAAACTGAACAGATCAATAAGAAATTGAATTAGTGTTAACAACAACAAAAAAAGCACTGCCAGCAAACAAAAGTCCAGGTATAGATAGATGGCTTCCCAGGGAAATTCTACCAAATACAATAAGAAGAGCTAATACCTAGCACCAATAAATGAAGCGGGGGGAACACTCCCAAATTCATTCTATGAGGCTATTATTACCCTGATAGAATTTAGGAAAAGGCATTACCCAAAAGAGAAAATTACTTCAGTATCTCTGATGAATATAGACACAAAAATCCTCAAAAATATTAGCAAACCAAATTCAACAACATATAAAAAGGATCATATACCATAATCAAGTGTGATTTATTCCACAAATGCAAAGATAGTTCAAAATCCACAAGTCAATCAGTGTGATACACCACATTAACAAAAGGGAGGATAAGAATCACATGATCATTTCAATAGACACAGGAAAAACATTTGACAAAATTCAACTTCCATTCATGATAAGGACTCACAACAAAGTTGGTACAGAAAAAAACATATTTGAACATAATAAAGGCCATTCATGACACACTGACAGCTAACATACTCAGCTTTTCCCTCTAAAATCAGGAACAAAATAAGGATGCCCACTTTTGCCACTTTCAACATAGTACTGGCAGTCCTAGCCACAGCAATCAGATAAGAAAAAGAAACAAAAGGTATCCAAATTTGAAAGGAAAAAGTGAAAATGTCACTATTTGCAGATGATATATTATATATAGAAAATTCTAAAGTCCCAACAAAAAACGATGAGAACTAATTAATGAATCCAATAAAGTTGTAGGATATAAGACTGACAAACAGAAACCTATTGCTTTTCTAAACACTAATAATCAACTATCAGAAAGCAATAAAATAATCCCATTTAAAATTGCCCCAAAGAGAATAAAATATCTAGGAATAAACTTAACCAAAGAGGCAAAAGGTCTATAATCTAAAGACTACAAAACTAAGGCAAAGGAAACAAAAATAAAAATAAACAAGTGGGAATTAATTAAACTTAAAAACTTTTGCACAGGTAAAGAAACCTTTGACCAAAAGAAAAGACAACCTATTGAAAGTGAGAAAATATTTGCAAAGTATATGACCGATAAGGGGTTAATATCCAAAATAAACAAACAGCTCATATAACTCAATATAAACAAAACATCTTATTTTAAAAAATAGGCAGAGGACTGGAATAGATATTTTTCAAAGAAAACATACAGATGACCAAAGGCACATGAGAAGATTTTCAATACTGGTTATCAGAGAAACGTAAGTCAATATCACAGTGAGGCATCACCTTACACCTATCACAATAGCTATAACCAAAAAGATCACCAATAACAAATGTTGGCAAGGATACTGATAAAAGGGTACCCTAGTACACTGTTGATGGGAATGCAAATTGGTGGAGCCACTATGGAAAAATCATAGAGGTTTTTCAAAAAACTGAAACTAGAAAGACTATATGATTCAGCAATTCCATTCTTGAGTATGAATCAACAGAAAATGAAAACACTAATTTAAAAAGATACATGTACCTCAAACGTATGTTCACAGCAGCATTATGTACAACAGCCAAAATATGGAAACAACCTAAGAAACAGATGAATGGATAAAGATATGTGGTTTACATATATAATGGAATATTACTCAGCCATAAGAATGAAATTTTGCCATTCACATCAATATAGATGAAGCTGGAGAGTATTGTGCTTAGTGAAAAAAGTCAGAGAGAGAAAGACAAATACTGTATCTGATCAGATATATGTGGAATCTAAAAAAAATGAACATAACAAAACAGATACAGATTCAAAGATATGCAGAAAATAAATTAGTGGCTACCAGTGGGAAGCTGGAGGGAGAGAAGGCAAGACAGTAGCTGGAGATTAAGAGATATAAACCAATATGTATAAAATAAATAAGCTACAAAGATATATTGTACAGCACAGGGAATATAGCCAACATTTTATAATAATTTTAATGATATACATCTATAAAAATATTGAATCACAATGCTGCACATTTGAAACTAATAAATAGTTTAAATCAACTATCAGTTCAGTTCAGTTCAGTTCAGTCGCTCAATGGTGTCCGACTCTTTGTGACCCCATGAATCGCAGCATGCCAGGCCTCCCTGTCCATCACCAACTCCCGGAGTTTACTCAAACTCATGTACATTGAGTCAGTGATGCCATCCAGCCATCTCATCTTCTGTCATTCCCTTCTCCTCCTGCCCTCAATCCCTCCCAGCATCAGGGTCTTTTCCAATGAGTCAGCTCTTCGCATGAGGTGGCCAAAGTTTCGGAGTTTCAGCTTCAACATCAGTCCTTCCAATGAACACCCAGGACTAATCTTTAGAATGGACTGGTTGGATCTCCTTGCAGTCCAAGGGACTCTCAGGAGTCTTCTCCAACACCACAGTTCAAAAGCATCAATTCTTCAGTGCTCAGCTTTCCTCACAGTCCAACTCTCACATCCATACATGACCACAGGAAAAACCATAGCCTTGACCAGACAGACCTTTGTTGGCAAAGTAATGTCTCTGCTTTTGAATATGCTATCTAGGTTGGTCATAACTTTCCTTCCAAGGAGTAAGCATCTTTTAATTTCATGGCTGCAGTCACCATCTGCAGTGATTTTGGGGCCCAAAAAAATAAAGTCTGACACTGTTCCCACTGTTTCCCCATCTATTTCCCATGAAGTGATGGGACCAGGTGCCATGATCTTCGTTTTCTGAATGTTGAGCTTTAAGCCAACTTTTTCACTCTCCTGTTTCACTTCTATCAAGAGGCTTTTTAGTTCTTCTTCACTTTCTGCCATAAGGCTGGTGTCATCTGCATATCTGAGGTTATTGATATTTCTCCCTGCAATCTTGATTCCAGCTTGTGCTTCTTCCAGCCCAGCGTTTCTCACAATATACTCTGCGTATAAGTTAAATAAACAGGGTGACAATATACAGCCTTGACATATTCCTTTTCCTATTTGGAACCAGTCTGTTGTTCCATGTCCAGTTCTGAGTGTTGCTTCCTGACATGCATATAGGTCAGGAAGGTCTGGTATTTCCATCTCTTTCAGAATTTTCCACAGTTTATTGTGATCCACACAGTCAAAGGCTTTGGCATAGTCAATAAAGCAGAAATACATGTTTTTCTGGAACTCTCTTGCTTTTTCCATGATCCAGCTGATGTTGGCAATTTGATCTCTGGTTCCTCTGCCTTTTCTAAATCCAGCTTCAACATCTGGAATTTCACAGTTCACGTATTGCTGAAGCCTGGCTTGGAGAATTTTGAGCATTACTTTACGAGCATGTGAGATGAGTGCAATTGTGTGGTAGTTTGAGCATTCTTTGGCATTGGAATGAAAACTGACCTTTTCCAGTCCTGTGGCCACTGCTGAGTTTCCCAAATTTGCTGGCATATTGAGTGTAGCACTTCCACAGCATCATCTTTCAGGATTTGAAATAGCTCAACTGTACTTCAATTAAAAAAAATTTTTTTTAAGAAAGTAAAATGACATGAAATAAAACTCCTGAGAGCTCATCCAAGATGGTGCAGCAGGAAGAGCTCGGGTTCACCCCCTCTCAGGAGCATACATACACACAAAAAATGCTGAGGAGCCATCAATAAAAAAGACTGAAAGTGGCCAAAAAAGATATGCTACATCCAAGGATATAAGGAATAAACAAAAACAAGATGGTAGGAAGGGTATACTTGCAATATAATCAAATCCCATACACACTAGATGGACTATCCACAAACTGGAGATTAATCACATCGCAGAAGTTCTCCCACATGAGTTAGAGCTTTGAGCCCCAAGTCAGGTTCTCCAGCCTGAGGCTCTGATAGCAGAGGGAGGAGCCCCAAAAGTACCTGGCTTTGAAGGCCAGCAGGGCTTGACTGCAAGAGCTCCACAGGAGTGACTGAACTGAACTAGACCACAAAATAATGCAGAAAGATATAAATCATACAAAGTATACTTTCTAACACAATGGATGAAACTAAAAAACTAGACAACTGGCATATATATATACACACACATATACATACATACATAGAAAGTAAATGACAAACTCAAACAACCAAATAGTCAAAGACATTATCACAAGCAAAACCAGAAAACACCTTCAGTTCAGCCACTCAGTTGGGTCTGATTCTTTGCAACCCCATGAACTGCAGCACACCAGGCCTTCCTGTCCATCACCAACTCCTGGAGTGTGCTCAAACTCATGTCCATTAAGTCAGTGATGCCATCCAACCATCTCATCCTCTGCTGTCCCCTTCTCCTCCTGCCTTCAATCTTTCCCAGCATCAGGGTCTTTTCAGTTATTTGCATCAGATGGCCAAAGTATTGGAGTTTCAGCTTCAGCCCTTTCAATAAATATTCAGGACTGATTTCCTTCAGAATGGACTGGTTGGATCTCCTTGCAGTCCAAGCGACTCTCAAGAGTTTTCTCTCACACCACAGTTCAAAAGCATCAATTCTTTGGCGCTCAGCTTTCTTTATGGTCCAACTCTCACATCCATAACATGACTACTGAAAAAATCTAGCTTTGAATATAAGGACTTTTGTCAGCAAAGTAACGTCTCTGCTTTTTAATACGCTGTCTAGATTTGTCATACTTTTTCTTCCAAAGAGCAAGTGTCTTTTAATTTCATGGCTGCAGTCACCATCTGGAGTGATTTTGGAGCCCAAAAAAATAAAGTCTGACACTGTTTCCCCATCTATTTCCCATGAAGTGATGGGACCGGATGCCATGATCTTCGCTTTCTGAATGTTGAGCTTTAAGCCAACTTTTTCACTCTCCACTTTCACTTTCATCAAGAGGCTCTTTTGTTCCTCTTCACTTTCTGTCATAAGGCTGATGTCATATGCATATCTGAGGTTATTGATATTCCTCCCTGCAATCTTGATTCCAGCTTATGCGTCACCCAGTCTGGCATTTTGCATGATATACTCTACATATAGGTTAAATAAGCAGGGTGACAATACACAGCCTTGACATACTCCTTTCCCACTTTGGAACCAGTCTGTTGTTCCAGGTCCGGTTCTAACTGTTGCTTCTTGACCTGCATACAGATTTCTCAGGAGGCAGGTCAGGTGGTCTGGTATTCCCATCTCTTAAGAATTTTCCAGTTTGTTGTGATCCACACAGTCAAAGGCTTTGGCATAGTTAATAAAACAGAAGTAGATGTTTTTCTGGAATTCCCTTGCTTTTTCTATGATCTAACGGATGTCGGCAATTTGATCTCTGGTTCCTCTGCTTTTTCTAAATCCAGCTTCAACATCTGAAAGTTCACGGTTCACATATTGTTGAAGCCTGGCTTGGAGAATTTTGAGCATTACTTTACTAGCGTGTGAGATGAGTGCAATTGTGTGGTAGTTTGAGCATTCTTTGGCATTTCCCTTCTTAGGGATTGGAATAAAAACACATTTTCCAGTCCTGTGGCCACTGCTGAGTTTTCCAAATTTCCTAGCATTTTGAGTGCAGCACTTTCACAGCATCATCTTTTAGAATTTGAAATAGCTCAACTGGAATTCCATCACCTCCACTAGCTTTGTTCGTACTGATGCTTCCTAAGGCCCACTTGACTTCGTATTCTAGGATGTCTGGCTCTGGCTCACACCATCGAGATTATCTGGGCCATGAAGAACTTTTTTGGATAGTTCTTCTGTGTATTCTTGCCACCTCTTCTTAATATCTTCTGCTTCTGTTAGGTCCAAACCATTTCTGTCCTTTATTGTGCCCCATCTTTGGATGAAATGTTCCCTTGGTATGTCTAATTTTCCTGAAGAGATCTCTAGTCTTTCTCATTCTATTGTTTTTCTCGATTTCTTTGCATTGATCACTGAGGGAGGCTTTCTTATCTCTCCTTGCTATTCTTTGGAACTCTGCATTCAGATGGGTGTATCTTTATTTTTCTCCTTTGTCTTTCATTTCTCTTCTTTTCTCAACTATTTGTAAGGCCTTCTCACACAACTATTTTGCCTTTTTGCATTTCTTTTTCTTGGGGATGGTTTGATCCCTGTGTCCTGTACAATGTCATGAACGTCTGTCCATAGTTCTTCAGGTACTCTGTCTATTGTATCTAATCACCTTAGAACAAATTAAAAGGAAAACACAATAGTGTCCAGAGGGAAATTTGTATCTGTAAAAGTCTACATTAAAAAAGAAAGATCTTAAGTCAACAACCTAACTGTATACCATAATAAAGATTATAAGTAAGGTACATACGGAAAATACAGAATAGAAAAACAATAAAGAAAAATCAATGAAATAAAAACTTGGTGTTTTAAAAAGATAAAAAATTGGCTAAGTTTTTAGCCACCAAACTGGAAATTCAGATGAAATATACAAATTCCTAGAAACACATAAACTTCCAAAACAGACTCAAGAGGAAACAGAAAAATCTGAATAGACCTATAACAAGTACTGAGATTGAATTATGAAGAAAAAAAGAAACTCTCAACAAAGAAAATCCCCAGGATAAGATGACTTCCCTGATGAGCTGTACTATTTAAAGAATTAAAACCAATACTTCTCAAACTCTTCCAAAAAGCTGAAGAGGTAGGAAACTTCCTAAATCATTACATGTAGCCAGCATCACCCTGATATCAAGGCTAAAGATATCACAAAAAAAAAAAAATTATAACCTAATACCTTTGATAAATACTGATGCAGAAAGTAGCAAACTGCATTCAATCAATTCAATGACCAGGTGCAATTTATCTGAGGAATGCAAGGATCATTTAATATATGAAAATCAATCAACATAATATACCATTAGTAGAATGAAAGATTGAAAAGCTATGATCATCTAAATGCAGAAAAACCACTTGTCAAAATCTAACACTCTTTCATGACAAAAGCACTCAACATACTAGAAATAAAACAGAATATTCTCAGTATGATGAAGGCCATATATAAAGAATAATGTGAAATATCATTATGATGTGAAAAATCTGAAAGCTTTTCCTCTAAGATGAAGACAAAGATGGCCACTTTTGCCATTTCTATTCAATATAGTACTTGGAGTTCTAGCCAGAGAAATTAGGCAAGAAAAGGAGATAAAAGGCATCCAAACTGGAAAGAAAGAAGTGAAATTACCTCTGTTCAGAGACAACACGTTCTTCTATGCAGATAGCCCTAAAGAACATACACACACACATGCAGACAAACTGCTAGAATTTATGAATTTAGCAAAGTTGAAATGGCAACCCATTCCAGTGTTCTTGCCTGGAGAATCCCAGGGACGGGGGAGCCTTGTAGGCTGCTGTCTCTGGGGTTGCACAGAGTCGGACACGACTGAAGCGACTTAGCAGCAGCAGAAACAGAATAGCAGTTACCAGTGGCTGGATAACCAGAGTTACCAGAAAGAGGCATTGTTGTTCCTTCAGTTCAGTTCAGTTCAGTCGCTCAGTTGTGTCCGACTCTTTGCGACCCCATGAATCACAGCATGCCAGGCCTCCCTGTCCGTCACCAACTCCCAGAGTTCACTGAGACTCACGTCCATTGAGTCAGTGATGCCATCCAGCCATCTCATCTTCTGTCGTCCCGTTCTCCTCCTGCCCCTAATCCCTCCCAGCATCAGGGTCTTTTCCAATGAGTCAACTCTTCACATGAGGTGGCCAAAGTAATGGAGTTTCAGCTTCAGCATCATTCCCTCCAAAGAAATCCCAGGGCTGGTCTCCTTCAGAATGGACTGGTTGGATCTCCTTGCAGTCCAAGGGACTCTCAAGAGTCTTCTCCAACACCACAGTTCAAAAGCATCAATTCTTCAGCGCTCAGCCTTCTTCACAGGCCAACTCTCACATCCATACATGACCACAGGAAAAACCATAGCCTTGACTAGACGGACCTTTGTTGGCAAAGTAATGTCTCTGCTTTTGAATATGCTATCTAGGTTGGTCATAACTTTCCTTCCAAGGAGTAAGCATCTTTTAATTTCATGGCTGCAGTCACCATCTGCAGTGATTTTGGGGCCCAAAAAAATAAAGTCTGACACTGTTCCCACTGTTTCCCCATCTATTTCCCATGAAGTGATGGGACTGGATGCCATGATCTTCGTTTTCTGAATGTTGAGCTTTAAGCCAACTTTTTCACTCTCCACTTTCACTTTCATCAAGAGGCTTTTGAGTTCCTCTTCCCTTTCTGCCATAAGGGTGGTGTCATCTGCATATCTGAGGTTATTGATATTTCTCCCAGCAATCTTGATTCCAGCTTGTGTTTCTTTCAGTCCAGCGTTTCTCATGATGTACTCTGCATATAAGTTAAATAAACAGGGAGACAACATACAGCCTTGACGTACTCCTTTTCCTATTTGGAACCATTCTGTTGTTCCATGTCCAGTTCTAACTGTTGCTTCCTGACCTGCATACAGATTTCTCAAGAGGCAGGTCAGGTGGTCTGGTATTCCCATCTCTTTCAGAATTTTCCACAGTTTATTGTGATCCACACAGTCAGAGGCTTTGGCATAGTCAATAAAGTAGAAATAGATGTTTTTCTGGAACTCTCTTGCTTTTTCCATGATCCAGCGGATGTTGGCAACTTGATCTCTGGTTCCTCTGCCTTTTCTAAAAACAGCTTGAACATCAGGAAGTTCACGGTTCACATATTGCTGAAGCCTGGCTTGGAGAATTTTGAGCATTACTTTACTAGCATGTGAGATGAGTGCAATTGTGTGGTAGTTTGAGTATTCTTTGGCATTGCCTTTCTTTGGGATTGGAATGAAAACTGACCTTTTCCAGTCCTGTGGCCACTGCTGAGTTTTCCAAATTTGCTGGCATATTGAGTGTAGCACTTTCTGAGTAGTTTCTGTCTGGAATAACAAAAAAGTTCTAGAAATGGATAGTCGTGAATAGTTAAGAAAAGAACCAAAACCTTATTAAGAATCACAGATATCTGAAGAACACAATCAGCAGAGCTGACCAACAGGACCTGGCCCAGCAAAGAGAGTTGATGCGGTGGAGTCTGAACAGAAAAGTAGAGACTAGCCTGCCCAAGGCTTGGGTGCAGACCCTGCAGGGCCTTGGGGCCAGGTTATAAGCTCTCAATTCTGTGCCAGAATAATGGAACATAGATTTGAGGAGTTTAATGGAGGTGCATTGTCAGGAGGGTGCTACAGAAGAGGAACAGAGGAAGTTCAGACGGGGAGTGTGGATATGAGACGGAATCAAAGAGGATGACCTCAAGCACCTGTGGAGCTGGACCAAGACTGACAACTTGGGTCAAAAATCCAGTCCCAGCAAGCTTTAAGGAACTGAAAACACACGAAATTTGTTCTCTTACCACAGTCCATTTATGCTAAAAAAAAAAAAAAAAAACTAACAAAAAGATTAATAAATATATTGCTCAGTTGTGTCCAAATCTTTGCAATCCCATGGACTGTAGCATGCCAGGCTCTTCTGTCCATGGATTTCCCAGGCAAGAATACTGGAGTGGGTTGCCATTCCCTTCTCCAGGGGATCTTCCCGACCCAGGATTGAACCTGAGTCTCCTGCTTGGCAGGCGCATATTCTTTACCACCTGAGAAGACCCTAATAACTATATTACCTCAGTTAATTACTATATTACCTCAAATCACCATAGAAACTATAAAATATTTGAACAGAAGGCTAAAGAAAATGCTATATATCAAAATCTTTAGAATGCAGCTAGTATCAGTAGAAGGCATTTTATAGCCTGAATACCTGTATTAAAAAAGAAGAAAGGCTCAAAATCAATGCACTACATATCTCAAGAAACTTTCTAGAAAAAAGTAACCCAAAGATAGAAGAAATAATAAAAGGAAGAAACTAATGAAATTACAGTAAAGAATTATCATCAAAGTGACGTGTTCTTTGAAAAGGCTAATAAAATTTATAAACTCAGAGAAATCACCATTATCAGGAATGAAAACAAGACATCACTGCAAATCCTGCAAACCGTGAAGAGAAGATATTATAAGCAACTTTATGCCAATTAATTGGAAAACTGAGATAAATTTAGAGATGTACCAATTGTTAGAAAAGCAGAATTTAACAGAAAGAATAGAAAACCTAAATGGTACTAAAACTGTAAAGGAAATGAAATCCATAATGGAAACCTTACCCTCAAGGGATGGAGAGAAATGTGACAAATACATACAAGCAAAATGCCAATCACAGCTCACAGGTAGAGGGTACCTGAGAGTTCACTGAAGAATTTTCAATCTTTTGTACATTTGAAACTTTTGAACCTTTCCACACTGAAAAAAATAAAATAAAAGGCCATCATCAAAAAATCTACAAACAATAAATGCTGGGGAGAGTGTGAAGAGAATGCTGGTAGAAATGTAAATCGGTACAGCCACTATGGGCTTCCCTGTGGTTCAGCTGGTAAAGAATCCGACTGCAATGCGGGAGACCTGGGTTTCAATCCCTGGGTTAGGAAGATCCCCTGGAGAGGGGAAAGGCCACCCACTCCAGTATTCTGGCCTAGAGAATTCCATGTACTGTATAGTCTGTGGGGTCACAAAGAGTCGGACATGACTGAGCGACTTTCACTTCACTTCATAGCCACTGTAGAGAACCGTATGGAGGCTTCTCAAAAAACTAAAAATAGAGCTACCATATGCTCCTGTAATCCCTCGCCTGGGCATGTATACGGACAAAAACATGGCCCCAAAGGATACATCCAGCTCAGTGTTCATTGTAGCACTGTTTACAATAGGCAAGACATGGAAGCAACGTACGTGCCCATGGACAGATGAATAAAGATGAGATACCCATATACAGTGGAACATTACTTAGCCATTAAAAAGAATGAAATAGTGCCTTTTGGAGCAACATGGATGGTCTTAAAGACTGTCATACTGAATGAAGTAAGTCAGACCAAGCAAGACAAATATTGTAAAATATCACTACTTTATGCAAAATCTTAAAAAAAAAAAAAAGATACAGATGAACTTATTTACAAAGCAGAAACAAACTCACAGGCTTGAACGAACTTATAGTTACTGCGGGGAAGGAAGAGTGAGGGAGTTTGGGACTGACATGTACATACTGCTATATTTAAAATGGACAGAGACTTCCCTGGTAGTCCAGTGATTAAGAATCCGCCTTCAAATGCAGGGGGTGGGAGTTCCACCCCTGGCTGGGGAAGATCCCACATGCTGCAGGGCCACTAAGCCTGCACATTGCAACTACTGAGCTCACACACTCTAGAGGCTGCATGCCACAACTAGGGAGCCTGTGCGCCGAACAACAGAAACCCCACAGCACAACTAGAGAGAAGGCCCCATGCACAACCAGGGAAAGCCTGTGTGCGACAAAGAGCCCGTGGGCCACAGTGAAGACTGAGCGCGGCCCCCTCCCCCGCCAAACAATGGATAACCAAAGAGAAAGCCTGTGTGCGACAAAGAGCCCGTGGGCCACAGTGAAGACTGAGCGCGGCCCCCTACCCCGCCAAACAATGGCTAACCAAAGAGCCCGTGGGCCACAGTGAAGACTGAGCGCGGCCCCCTCCCCCACCAAAAAATGGATAACCAACGTAGCACAGGAAACTTTGTTCAGTATTATGAAACAACTTAAATGGGAAAAAAATTTTGAAAAAAGAACAGATACATGTGTATGTATAACTGAAACACTTGGCTGTACCCTTGAAACTAAGACCACATTATTAATCAACCACATTCCAATATAAAATAAAAAGTTAAAAAAAAAAAAAAACAGAATAAAATAAAATCTCCTGGCCCAGATGGCTTCACCAGTAAACTATGCTAAACATTTCAGGGAGAAAGAACATAATCTTGCACAAACTCCCCCAGGAGACTGAAAAAGAGGGAATACTCCTTCAGTGTAGGTTTTGAAGTCAGCAGTCCTGATTCAGGAACAAATCACACAACAGAACCAAAGACAGCAGCTCCTCACTTCTGCCCTACATGTTCTGGGCACACCTGAGCTAAAACACAACAAGAGGTATGCCCCTGGGTACGTCATGCAGACCACGCCCACTTTGCCAGCTTGGGTTCTGATGGAAGACAGTGAAGGTGGGGCCACCAGGACAAGGCCATACCTGCAAGCTGCTGGCCAGTCCCACCTAGGCACTGCCCAACACCGGGTCAGGGCCTACTGCTCCGCTGAGATCTGGAGTCATGGCTTCACTCCCATTCCGTCCCCTGGACTCTGGGCAAATCCACCCCCCTTCACCCCCCGACCATGCCCCACTTACAGCCCGTGCCTCGCCAGAGGCCAGGGGCCAGCCTGCTGTGGCCTCCATGTCATGCAATTTCTGCGTCTGCTTCAACTGGTTGAGTGACGGCTTTAGTGGTGTGGCCCCGACTGTCTTGCTTGTCCACTCGTCCACCAGCTTGTGCAGATCGTCCGTGAAGGTGCCTTTCTTGTTGTTGCTGTTGTTCACCTGCGCCTGGATGTGCAGGGCAGGTTGGGGGCCCGGCTCAGGGCCCGGGACCAGGCTGCTGGTGGAGGACCCTGGGGAGCACACACAGGCCAGGGTTGGTGACACCGCCCACCAGCACCACTGGCGGCTGCAGTCATTTAAACAATGGTCTTGCTTAAGCCAGGCAACACCTTGCTTCAGGAGATGGTCTGCATTTGGGGGTCCATGCAGTTTTAGACACAGTGGAGTGATCTCAGGCTACAGGGCTTTGCCAGGCAGCCATCACCCATCTCAACAGTCAGGGGACAGGATCCCAGCTGCTGGCAGCTTTATGCAGTATCCCTTCTGTGCCCACACTGCCCAGAACCACCAGACCTCCGTGTGAGGGAGTTCAGAAAACTGCCGGTACAGCTGGACACAAACTAAGGGCAAAGTCCTCCAGCTTCTGCACTCTAAGTTCTAACATGAGTATTCAGAGGAGACTCAACAATACTTTGGGCAGAATGCTTAGCAGCTGCCAATATCCTTCCAGCAAAGGGAAAACGCTTGCAGTAGGTTGGACTGCTGTTTCCGTGAACGATAATGATTTGGTGATCTGGAGTTTAAGACACAGAAACCATGCCTCTCCTTACCAGAGCATGTAATAATAATAAGGTGTACAAACACCCAGAGGCTTGGTGCCAACTAAGGGGCTGACGCCTTTAGAAGGAGGCCCAGATGCCCACAGAAGGCCTGGGGCTGTGGCTTAGGTGAAGCCAGACAAAAGTGAGCACACCTGGGTGTTTTACTCAAAGATCTTTTTTAAGGACCAAAATAGGACTTTTAAACTTTTTAAAATTGTGTCCCTTTCCTCCTCCAAGTACATAATTTCTGGTTGGCAATTTTGGATAAGCCAATTTTTAAATTTTCTGCACTAAATAAATAACCTAATGACCATCTCTTCAAACAAGTCATTGCAAAACGTAGTTTACTTTAGAGGCTAGCAATGAAAAAGCACAGACAAACAGTTAAACATTAGTGATGAGATTTTACACATGTTGCTATTTCTACATGAACATTTCAGCCCAAAAAGAAAAACAGAAAAATTTTAAAAATTAAAAAAAACAAGAGGCATGAGATGAGAGCAGTGGGCGGCCCAGGTAAACTGATACCCATTTTGTCCCGGCATCTCTCCTCTGTGGGGGGCACTCATCTTTAGCACTTGAAGGAAATACTCATTCCTACGGTTTTGGAAAAGGAGCCAATTAATGATTGGTAATACATGGACGTTTCGGAGAAGGAAAGCCAGTTAGATGTGAACTGGCGAGAATGCACAAACTCTAGGAGCCACGGAGGCTTGAAAGTGTGCCAAGGGCAGCTATCTCGCCAGGTGGAAGCCCAGCAGCATCCACGGAGGGTGGGCACAGAGCGGGTCCACACCCGCCTACCCGCTGGGCCCTCGGCTCCCGGTCCAGCCGTGGAAACCCTGATGCGCACTAGCCACAATAAAGCCCATGCGATGGAAGCGGACAAGGGGTAAAAAACCCGATAATTACGACTGCTGTGCTCTTTGCCTAGACAGAGACGCTTCAAGGCAGACCCTGCAAGGGAAAAAGAAATGACACAAGACCACAGGGTTAGGCAGGACAGCACACGAGGGGGACAAGCCACCACACTCTAAGCAAAAGTCATCAGTGTGCGAGGAGGAGCAAAGGCCAGCAGTTCAGAAAGAAGGGACCAGCCTCCTGGGCTAACTGGGAGGCCCCCAAGTCAGTGTGGAGGTTCACACGAGCTTCGCCGAGGGGCGGAGGTGCAGGGCCAAGCCCCAAGCTTCAGGTAGAAGTGTGTGTGTCTCTAGAAGCATATTCCAAAAAAAGAAAAAAAAGAAAAAGAGAGAAAGAGAGATAAAGAAAGAAAGAAAAAAAATTAAAAAAAAAAAAAAGCAAAGCACACTGCTTGGCTTTCAAATGTAAGGTTTTGGGGAGTCCTGCTGGTTGAGGCAGGATGCCCACTAAAAGTCAGCCAGGAGAGCTCTCAATGGAGCACAGCCTGGCCCTGCCTGGCATAAGGCTCATGGGCAGTTTTCCAAGTGCAAAAAGATACATTGTTTTGCAGATTTGAGGCCAATCCCAGATCTTGGGCTGCCCTGAACAGGCCAGTGGTGAGCGTGGAGGTGGAAATATGAGGAGCCCTGTCTACAGAGGCTGGAGGGAAGCTGACCCTCATTCTCAGTAACACGGCTGCCTCATTGGGTATTCCCTGTCCATGGGGCAGGGTGAGAGGCCTCCTTACCACACCATCACTAAGAGCTCCCAGACCCTGTACTCCCAGAGGCTACCTGTGCTAAGACAGATGGGCAGTGACTTTAGTGCTTGGCATTGACAATTAGTGCCCACCTGGAGGGCCGTTGAGCTGGCCAAAAGGGGCTGCCACACCCGGCTTACCCTGTGGCATTCCAGGCAGCCGAGCAGGCAAAGGTGGGATGGGCAAGGACGGCTCAGGTGCTCCCAAGGTCACTCAGCAAGGCACGCTAGCATGGGGGGTCTGTTTGTGCTCCTGCCCACGGCCCCTCCCCTGGAGCACGATTCCCTACACACCCCCAGTCTCCCAAGAGAGTGCCCACCACAGCACCATTCCCAGCCCCTCACTACGGAAGGCAAGACACTGTTTCCTGTGCTTGGGGACAGGGGCAAAGGCTTATTGGGGAAAAGCTGTACTCATTGGTTCAGAAACCTAGCACACACTGAGCTGCACTTATTTTGGTTCATCCTGTTGTGTTCGCTGAGGCTGACTTGGTAAAAAGGGAGGTGATATTCAGTTGGGGTCTGTAATGAGAATAAAACAGAATTGGGCCAGGCAGGAGCAATCCAGACTGATTCTCAGTGGGAACTCTGAAAAGTTTTTGCTGCTCTGTGTCCTGAGATGGACCACAGCTAGAAGCACAAAGCCCTTTAGGGGTTCCAAGGTACAAAGGGAGGAGGGTCCTGGGCTCTGTGACTGTGCATGTGAACACAGATTTCCTAGTCAAGATCCTGGGGTTGTACTGTCCTCTGAACCACAGCAGTCCCCTACAGACGACCCTGGGACCTGGGACTAAGTACTCTGCCAGGTCCCTGCAGTCTAACCATAACAGGTTCTTTCAAAAGGCTGCTCTGTGCCTGCCTGGCAGCTCCTAGTGTTGCTAGAGCTCTGCATCCAGAGCTGTCTCCTATCACCCTCATGGGGAAGAGAACACACGAGCCAGCCATAGAAGCTGCCTGCTAGAGGGAGTCTGTACCTGCGATCAGCCTGAAATCAGGGCTCCAGATCGATCTTTCTGGTTGCCCAGGCAGGGTCAAAGCCATCAGACACCAGGACACCGTGCTCAGAGCCAGAAAGCAATACCAACCCACACCCCCACTGGACACAGCCTAAGGGATGGAGCATAGCTCCTGGCCGTCCATGCCCTGGCTGAGCACGGGCCCTGAGGTGACCAGAGCCTGGTCAGCTCCCAGCCCTTAGGGTGGATCTTTAATACAAATAAACCAGATTTGTATCCCTCCACACAGGTCACACTGTCTGGCTCTACAAAACCACAGCTGAGCAGGCATCATGTGGCTAACCAGTCCACACTCACGCCAGAGCCCTGTCCATCCTCAAGTGGCCCCCTGAATCTCGTCCCCTGTGTCTGTTCCCTGTCCTGAGTCCTGTTCTAAACACACACCATGCAGACAGCCTCTGATGAACAAGTCCCTACCCAGCCCTGCTGAACCCACACTGTGCTAGTATATACATCGAGTTCCTGCCTACAGAGCAGGAAGGAACAAGGCAGCTGCAAGGAACATCAAGCTACAAGGGAGCAATGCAAGGGCAGCAGGCCTGCACAGAACCCACAAAGGGCCCACATGGGACACACCAGGGGCCCACCTGCGGCCCACAGGATACCTACATGGGACCCACACAGGCCTATGGGAAGCCAACATCAGGCGCACATGGGGAATAATGGTTTTCACCAGCCCCACCCCCTGGTTTCCCATGAAGAGAGAGTCCTCCCCATAGCACTTCCATCCTTAGCCAAGGCTTGGCAAAAGCCAGCTTAGCAACCCCAGAAATACTCCGAGAAGCCTCCACATGGGCAGATGCTAGGGATCTGGGGCTTGGCAGCCTCTCCCAGCTACTGAGAAAACTGTTCTTCCCAGACTGCAAAGGAGCAACACGCTGGATGACCGAACATCTCATCCTGGTGCAGCTCGTGTCTGCAGGATCCCCCACAGCCAGGCCAGGAGTCTCAGGCATCGCCCAGGCCTGCATGCAATGAGGCCCCCCACCCCACTTGCCCCTACATTCACTTTGGCATGGAAACAGAGGCGGCTCCAGGTATGGATGGCCAGCCCTGTCAGGCACCCAACGCTGTTTAGACCCTTGGAGTGCCAGAAGGACACCTCAAATCCCAGGATACACGATGCAGGCAAACTGCTCAAGAGGCGGGCCAGGGCAGCCACTATCACATCTGCCCGGGCCAGGCCCTGCAGCCACTATCACACCTGCAGTTTATCAAGCTTCAAACACTAACGAAGTTCACAAGGAACTGGGGACAACAGCCTCAGTGCAGACCAGCCAGGGGCCTCCCCGCTCCCCTCATGTCAAGAGGCGAGTCCGCCGGTCAGCCCTGCACCTGAGAGCGGCATCACGTGCTCTCTTCCGGCACAGGAGACACACAAGACACAGAGACAAAACATCATCCTGGGGTCTCTGGAGCAAGCCACCTAGATCCGAGCACGGAGCTGAAACTTTTCTGGGAAGCATGAGCAGAGAGGAAGGGTGTGTCTCAGCTCTACCCTAGGGTGACTCCACCCTGAACTTCATTCCACTCGGTAGGCCCGAGTGGCACAGGGCCTACCCTTAGGACAGTTCATCCTGAATGCCCGTAGTGTAGGCTGGGGCTTCGTGAGTCCCCACAGGGAGGGGCGAGAATAGTCCCAGGTGAGGGAAGAACCTGGGGGGCCGCACTGCGGCACCTAGCGGTCCCAGAGATAAACTGGCTACAGCGTGGATGACATCCGGCCTGCTGCTGATGGACATGTGAGAAAAGCACAGCAGACCTCACTGTTCGTGTGCACAAAGAAAGGCTTGGCCCTCGCCCGTCTCTGTTCTGATGAAGAGCGGGAGCGGGGTGGGGGGGGCGGGCAGGGAGGATCAATGGGTCTGACCACAGCTTCTGACTAACAGGACACAACCACTTTCTGAACATGGCCTCACACCCCTGACTCCAAGCTTCCTTGAAGCCTCCACTGGCTGCAAGGAGGGCTCTGTGCCCAGAGCCTCACTCCCAAGTCTGCCCTTCCCTGAGTGCCAGCACGCCTACGGCTCTGAGGGCTGGCCTGTTCTGGTGCCCACCCTACGGCAGCACCCAGGCTTCACCCTCCCCTGGCTCTCTATCCTGGGCATGGCTGCTTCACCACCTCAAGTTACCTCCCCACCTCCTGAAGCTGCCTGCAGCTCCACCCCAGGTGCTCCCACCCATCTCCAACCCCTCTTATCTTCACGCTTCATGGAAGCTGGGACCTTCTTTGTGTACTTCAAAGCTTAACACAGGTTTTATTTTCCTAGAGTCCTGTCTCCTGTACAAACTGAAAACCTTCTCTTGGCTTTACCTCCTGCTCTGGGCTGGACCAGTTGCCCCCGGCAACCGCAGAGCCATGGCCTTCAGCACCCAAGCTCAAGCTCCCTCTGCCCTTGCAGCCAACCCAAAGTCCCCCTGCCTCTCAGCCTTCAGGGGCTGAAGCCAGCCCTAAATATTTCCCTCTGATCTCTCACTGAGGCATGTGTTCAGCCTCTTCTCAGAGCACAAAGCTCTGTGGTCACCCAGAAACTGGCAGACTACAGGTCCAAGAGAACCCCCTGCAGGGCTCAGCAAATGCCAGCGCACGTGGGACAGGATGGGGAGTCCTGGGGAATCCCACCCCGTTAAGAGTGGCAGTGGCAGGGGCACAGGCTCAGCTGGAGGCTGCAGTGAGCGGGTCCAGGGCAGGAACCCACAGTACACCCTCCTGACCAGCAACCTCAGAGCATGTGGGGGCCACGATGTGGCCCAAAGACTAGGAGCTCAGCCATGCTGCTGCTCCTGCTAAGTCGCTTTAGTCATGTCCGACTGTGCGACCCCATAGACGGCAGCCCACCAGGCTTCCCTGTCCCTGGGATTCTCCAGGCAAGAACACTGGAGTGGGTTGCCATTTCCTTCTCCAATGCATGAAAAAGTGAGAAGTGAAAGAGAAGTTGCTCAGTCGTGTCCGACTCTTTGCGACCCCATGGACTGCAGCCTACCAGGCTCCTCTGTCCATGGGATTTTCCAGGCAAGAGTACTGGAGTGGGGTGCCATTGCCTTCTCCGAGCTTAGCCATGGTATGCCTAAAAGGGCCACTGTGTGAAAACAGGCAGAATTACTGGATTCATAGCATCAGAGGAAATAAAGCCTTATAGGCCAGCATGTACCACCACCTAAAATTAATCTACGTAGGCCAGCTCCCTGTTTGCCACCAAGCCTTGTCACACACATTTCTTTCTTCCTAGCCACACACACAAGTAGTGTGGTTAGGGGAAGACATATTCTCATCCCTTAAAAACTGAAAGTGGTAAAGTGAAGAATTCTATCTGATCCTGATTCTTTGTCCCTATTGATCCTCAATTTTTTTTATCTTGAAACAATAATTAATAACGATATAAATGAAAACCCTTAAAAAAAGCAGAACCACCTGAGTAGAAAGGTAGCCTGGCAATGACCTCAGGGGCACATGGTACTCTTCACTCACATTTTTACCCCAAACGCCCTGCTCTACTCTGCTTCCCACACCTGGCTGGCCACCCTCAAGCAGTGATACACACACTTGTCCGACTAGGAGATGCCTGGAGATGCCTAGAGGTGCAGGTGCCCTCACCACAGCTTCCCAGGCGAGAGCCAGGCACACACAGGCAGAAGAAAGAGGATTAATGGGTGATGTGTGAGGTGAGCAGGGAGCCAGGATGCATGCAGGCCTCCCAGCCCCCTACCCAACTTGGCAACTAACCTGCAGACCCAGACACCTGAGCAGAAACGGGGGAAGGTGGGGGTGCTATTAGTAGACAAGGAGCACTGGGCAGTTCCCGAGCATTTCTACACAGTCTTATGCCTCTGACCTGTCCCTCCCGGGGAGGGTGCCAAAGTCACTCTGATGGGGATGGACACTGAACTCTGATGGATGCCTGCCATGGATGTGGCCTCAGATCCCAACAAACACAATGTATCTTTATTGTACCAGCAAAAGCCAGAGGCCCTAAACCAGCATGTACAATCCAATGGGTAAAAAGCTTAACACTTCTGTTGAAAAACAAAAACCTGAAAACCTCACAGCTTCTGAATCATTGGCCAATTGGCCTGAGGGATGAAAACGGTTTTGGACAGCCTGAGCAGATGTGCCATTCCTGGACATGGAGTCCCTGGTGCTAGCAGTGTGTTCCAGGGAGGCAGATGATGACTGGGACTTGAGTTTTGATTTAGCAGAGCTTTGGGGAACTGAATAATTGACTTCATCTCTGAGGTCGGTGAGATGAGAGGGAAATACACCAAGTAAAGTGCTCCAGCTAGAGAGAAGGCCAGGAGGGGCCGGGCCCACACACAGGCACAGCAGAAGGCCTGGAATCATGTCTCTCAGGGTCAGAGATTCCTGACGTGACAAGAATGGAGGGGGCTGGGGCATCCTAGCTGGAGCACGTTCTCTCAGCATTTCCACATGCAGGGAGTGGGGCAGTGGGTTAACAGTACTGGATGTTGTGATACGGCCCTTGTACAGAAGTTACACCCTCCAGTGACCTTCTAGAACTGTCTCGGCTCGCTACATGCATGTCTTCAGAGTCCAGACACGTGTGAAACACACCATGCGTCTAGAGAAGGCCGGGGTTGTCTTTTTGTTGTCGCTGGAACTGGGGACAGCAGACGTGTAAATCTGCCACGATTGCAACAGAAATAAAACTACGTCCAACATAAAAAAAAGAAAAAAGAAAAAAAAACCAAAACACTAAACAAACAAGTGACGAAAGAAATGCAGAGCACCCTGGGGCCTGGGGCAGAGCGCCAGGGGCTGGGAGTGGGCAGACCACTGCACATGCTTTTGGTGTCCAGGCATGAGCCAGCCAAGAGCATGCACTGGCGCTTTCTGGGGCTAGAAGGGTGGGCATGGACGGGGTTCCATTTTTTGTATCAAGTACATGATTTCAATGGGGGTGGGGTAAGGTGTCCTACAAAATGTATGGAAGATAATGAAGACAGGGAGGGGCAGGGGAGAAACCAAGGGCCAGGAGGTGATAAAATACAAAAGAACAAATACAGACAGATGGACACAGACACGGGTCCACTGAGGAATCGAGCGCGAGGTTTGCTACTAGACTTATAGGTCACTCTCTCAGACGTTGGGTGGTAAACCGTCCAGCCTGCAAATGAATATAGAGGGAAGAAAACAAAGAGACAGGCATCAAGTACAGTCTCTGGGATTCCTCCTACACACCACCAGCCACATCAGCCTCTTCACTTAGCATCCACGGCTCCACCTAGCCCAGCCCAGAGGACCACAGCCACTGATCACATAATGGAAAGGAGGCAATGTTGGAGCGGAAGAGAAGCGGACCCCAGGAGAGCGTGCGGGGCAGGGTGGGGGTGGGCACCGGCAGCGGTCACCACGACTTCTCTGGAGAGAGATGGTGGGGGTGGAGCACCTCATCGCGTAGCTGCTGCATCCACGGCAGCGGTGACGAGCATTTCCTCCTCAAGGCCAATCTCCCAGCTCGAGAGCTGTGCCCTCGTCCCCCCAACTGGCCCTCCTGACGGAAGGACCCATGTTTAGTGGGGAGTGGGGGAGGGTGGGGGTGGGCCAGTGCCTGGGAACCGGCGCAGAGCACACAGCAGATGCCACATCTGACCTCTCAGTGGTCCTGGCGCCTTCCCCAGGCTGGCTCTTGCAAAGCACACCTCCCTCTGAGCCGCTTACAGCAAGACTTGATGATGGGCAGGCCATCCACTTTTCTCATTCAAAATCTACATCTAACGTTTCTTTTTCCTTAAGAGGCTGTCGGCAGCCTTGGCCGCAGCTCACGTCCCCTCTATGCCACACGGGCCCTATGAGGCTAGCACATGCTCGGAGACGGGCGAGCTGGGAATCACCTGGGCCGTGCGCTCCGCCTCCATCACTGGCCAAGCCGGAGCAGATGTCTGCAGACAGGGAGGCCCGCACGGAGCAAGGCTGCTGAGTCTGAACTGCCTTCCCACATGGGTCTGAAGCTGCTGTGGGCCCTGCCCCAGCTTGGGCAGGGTCCTTAGCAGGAGGGGCTCTGCTGCAGTCTGACAAGTGACCTGGGTTGGGGGGAGAAGGGGTGACAGGCACGATGAGGCACCACAGGACAGACCAGCCAGCTCAGGCCATGTCTATCCTCCCTGCTCTTTGCTGGGTGACCTTGGGGAAGCTGAGTCCCTACAGGCAATGGGTACACTGCTGGATCACCCATGTGCAGTTGCCAGGAAGATCAAAGAAAATGACCACTGTTTCCACTGGTGCTAACCTACGTTGTGCAAACGCTGTGAAAGGACCATGGCCCATCTGCAGATGTACACATGGGCTCAAAGGGGACCTGTGGATTTCCTCACTCTCTGAAGTCTCGTGTTAGCTTTAGGAATTGATACGGAATTCATGTAATTTTGGGTAATCCTAGAAATTCTTGGGTGTGTATCCTGCAGGTTACCTGCAACATGGAGAGGGAAGGCTTAAGGTCAGCTCACTGCTGGCTTCCCACCTGATGCATGTGGGGCTTTCAGCTCACTGGGTCCCCACCCCAGAGTTGTGGGGGCTTGCGGTGTGTACTCTTAGTGCCTGGGCATTGTGGTTAAAGGCTGGGGAGCAAGGAGGGTCCCTATCATCCTCTCCCTCCCCCAAGGCAGCTCTCAACCCCCACTGTCAGGGGCTGACATACATCTGAGAAACGGGATCACAGGAAGCAGGCCCCAGCCCGGGCAGCACTCTGCAGGGAGGAGCACACTGCAACCCACAGGCAGCTGGGACTCCGGTTCTTCCCTCCTGGCAGGAGGGATGGAGGCCTTGGCTCTCTCGGGCCTGAAGACACTTCCTTGCTCCAATGAAAGGAGATTCAGGAAGTGCTCTTCCAAGGCCTAGTGCCTGCCTCCCATCTGCCCAGCTCCCACGTCTGAGGGTGGCTAGGAGGGCCCTGGGCCAACCTGTGCTGGAGGCCACGACTTTGAGCTGCTGCACCAGGGGGCTCAGCAACTTTCCCGCCTTCAGCTTGCTCTTGCTGGTCTTTCTCCGGCGGCCAATGGGTGGGGCCGTGTGGAAGAGGCCTAAGTTGGGGGGTAGCGGCTTGCCTAGGCGGCGGTACAGGGCCTCAATCTCCTGTTTCTGCTGACTTTGTAGCTCTGAGATCTCCTTCAGATGCCTGTAGGAGGGAAAGGAAGAGGGAAGCCAGGTGGGCATTCTGGTCATTTCCAACATGAGGCCCCTCCAGGAGAGCCCAGGACTGGTAGGATGGGTATGAGGAGTAGAGCCTGCAGGGTAGGCTGGGCAGACAGGGCATGCGCAGGGGACATAAGGGCATTTAAATGTCACCTTCTGTTTACACCTAAGCCAAATGGGAGTATCACTGAGACCTCTGGCATCAACTCACCCAACAACAGAACTGCATGGAGACCAGCCTAAAACATTCAAGTTTTTCAATATATCCAGACTTGTAACACTGCTGTTTTTTTTGGGGGGGGGGGAGGGGGTGGACGGGGGGAGGATATGAACAGCTTCTCACGTTTATACTTACAATACAAACCCTACTCATAAACATGGGTGAAGAGACAAATAATCAGGGCTCAGAATTGGAAGGCTGCCTTAGCTTATCAGGCAAATAAGTGTTACTTCCTCCATGTGAGGGAACACAGCACAAGAGGCCTCTCAGAGGAGAGGAAGCCTGTACAAGCGAGTCTACAGAAAATGTTAGCCAGGGCCCTGGGGCTCCAGCTGTGCCCAGGAGAGCCCGCAGCGAAGGCTGACCCCACAGGCAACACTATTCCTGAGAATATAGTCAAGACGCCAGGTCACATGGGTGGGAAGCTGCTGTTAAGACTTGGGTGGAATCACTGGCTGTGGGCAAGGGCAGTTTCTAGAAAAGTCTAGGAAAGGGCTGGGTGGTCCCGGTTGGCCTTCCTCAGGGAGCATGCAGCTAAGGCTAGGGCCCTCTCTGCACAGCCAAGAGTAGAAGAGAGCACGGGCTTCTCCGGCCCATGTCTCCATTTCTGGGTCCCCTCCAAGAGCCCACAGCCACTCCTTCCCAAGGACTCCAGCCTCTCCCGACCTTAGTCACTAAAGTGTGGGGCCCTCTTGTCCTGAAGGAGACTTCATGGCTTAGCTGTATCTCAGTGACCCTGACCACAGCAGGAGCAGGTAAACTTGCAGGGGGAGACAGCAAGCGCGATCAAGGCCTATGTGTGAGACTGAAGGAGGAGGGGAGGTGTGGGCCCCAGAGACCAGGGACCAGATCTGACGGCAGGGACACTGCCTCTGCCCTGTCACCCAGCCCAAGCAGCTCAAAGCACACTTGGCAGGACGTGGACTTCGGCTCCCGGACACTTCCCCTGACACCATAGCCCAGACCTGACCTGTTCCACAGAACCTACTTCTCCCGAAGACTCTGCAGCTCTTTCCTGATATCAGCATCCTCAATCTCTGAGTCGTTGTCACTGCTGATGTAGGATGACTGGGAGTGGAAGGAGGTCACGCTGATGGTGGGGACCTTCACACCCATCCTGCTGGGTGTCTCCAGGCATGGGGAGCCAGCCCGAGAGGACCTCTGCAGGAAGGCAGCAGCCTTCTTCACAAAGTCACTGGCCACACCACCACTGCTGCTGGGCAGGGAGGCATGCTTCTGCACAGAAGGCCTCCTGCGAGGGGACTCATCCCCAGAGTCACTGGACAAAGGCTCTTCCATGCCGACCTCGATGGAGGAGGCCGTCTGTGCCCGCCGCACAGCCAGCTTCATGTCTGGGCTGCAGGGAGCCTCGTCCAGGTAAACGTCAGGTGGGGCTGAGTACCGCAGGCTATTGGGGGAGGCCAGAGTCCACTCATCCTGGGTGCTGACCACTGAGAACCGGCCCACGGTTTTGGCTGGCGAGCTGCCATCCTGCTGCCCTGGCCACTTCAGAGGGGATCCTGATACCAGAGTGCTGTGTGGCTGGGGTTGGCTGTCCTGGCCACCCTCAATCAACATCCCCAGGCAGCTCTGCATGGACTCGGCCAAGGTTTCCCCAGGGACCCTGCTGGTCCGGTCTGTGGGCTCCAGATGGGCAGGGATGGCAGAAGCAGGGACATCCTTGGGAAACAGTGGAAAGGAAAAGATTCCACGCAAACACCATCAGAGAGCAAGCCCGCCAACCCACTGAGCATCTCACTGGAGAAAACTTCTTACCTGGGGGGCACTGGGTGCTGTGCACGAATCTGAGGCCGCTTGTGCTCCATCACGGCCAAGCGTGTGGCTCAAAGATGATTCAGCTGTAGGAATGTTAAAACCGTTACTCAGGCTGGTGCAGAGAACAAAGGCAGGAATGACCCAAAAGCAGCCATCCAGAAGAGAAAGGGAGTGGCAGTGAGAAGCGGTGTGTGCAGCTGGAAAACAGAAACTACTGACATCCTAACCCCATCACTTCACAGGAGATGCCCTGTGATTCAGAAAAGGGGGGGGACATCAGCCCAATCCTACTCAGATCCCTGAAGACCCCTGCTCCAGACCCCCAGGCACAGCCAGGCCTTCCACGCACCTGATGACCATCGCCTGCCTTACCTGTCCTCTCTATACCCCTGATGTGCCCTGTCTCACCTGACAGCATCGCCTTCTCTCTCCCTGACATGTTCTGATGATAAAAGGGTCTTACGAGGTCCAGGAAGATCAGAACAATAAGGGAGACTCCTAATCCTGCTGCTCCAAAGTCTGTGGAAGGTCCCTGTCATCTGAGACTGTCTCATTTCCCCATCTACAGATGAGACATTTGACCAGCCTTCCTGGGTTGCTGTGAAGAGTAAACAACAGAAGCAGAAGGAGCTGATGTGTGGAAGCCTGGCCTGAGTTGGGACCTGCACATAGCAAAGAAAACCAGAGCTGTGTGTGAGCCTGAGCTGAACTGACATGCTGCCGTGCGCAGGGGATTGGGAGAGGCATGACAGGGGCTGAAAGAGCCTCCAGCCAGGCTGAGGGGCTGCCCCCACACAGATTCCTGAAAAGACCCAGATTCATCTGTCATGCAACCCCAACTCTAGGCAACACACAATACTCCTCCCTACACGACTATGGTGAAGATCATCCAATCTTGCTTTGCACACCTCTGGGGACAGGAGGCTCATTACCAACTGCACTCTATTTCTGATCAGCTCTGAAAAATTGACCTTTTCCAAACTAGAATCTATCTCTTAGAGTTTCCCTGTCAGTTTCATACTCTGGAAGGCTCCGGCACTTGAAGGCACTGATGCTGCAGAAGGCAGCTGCCCATGGTACACAACTCACAGAAAGAAGGCAGAAGGAGATGGAGAGGGCACTCGGGTACAATCTCTCACCTTCTCCCTTGCCCAGCCCACACCTGCTTCATCCCATGATCCTTATCTTCCCCAGGTAAACATCATATGTTACGGCTTCTGACTCCAATCCCAGAAGCCCCACCCCTCTAAAGTGTGGCATCTATAAGAATGCAGTGTCCTGGGGTCCAGCCACAGAATCCAACGGTCCACGCCCCTTGTTCTGTGATCTGGGAGGACTGTTCTTGCCACTGATACACACCCATGGTCCCATTACAAGGTCAGCTGGATCCTTATCTTGCCCATCTCCCAAGAAATTCCAGGCCAAGAAAGAACCAACACCTTAGATCAGACCAACTCCCTTGTGCTAAAACATATGTGTTCAGGTAGTGAAATGAGAACTACAGCAAGAATTCCTGCAGAGATGCACAATACTCAGGAACCACAGAAGAAATCCTGTTTCAGAATTTCACAGATGGCTCTAGCCTGGCAGCTTCCACAGACCTGCTGGAACTCCCCAGCCCCAGCCCTGCATTCTGTCCAAAATAACCACAGTCACCTTATAACCTCCTATAGAAATAGGAGCTAGGGGTATCCACCAGAATATACTGAGAGCACTGGGGAGCCAGACAGGCCCTGTTAAGATCCTAATGCCCAGTCAATAGGGCTTTCACCCATTTCCACAGAGGGCCTTCTCTTGGAGTGTGAACACATGGTTTGTGCTAGAACTGCTTCTGCCACATCTGGGCCCCACTCAGGATGCTGTGGGGATGAAGGGTAGAGAAGCAGAATGTTTCAAAGTAAGGAAGGCTGGTAACACCTATGGCTTGTTACCTGTCACTGACAAGGACACGGACTGCTCCAGTGTGACCTCTAATCCAGGGGCCACTTCTGACTTTTCCAACTGAAGAAAGAAACACAAAGAAAGAGCTATGAGCCTTACTTGCTAACATCTCTGTAGCAAAACTGCAAATCCTCCCCTCCAGTTCAAAGGATGGATTCCTCCTCCCTAGGCAACTTGAGCAAAACACGCGTGGGTGGGTCAGACATGAATTGCCTGGAGACAGTGCCTTGGGCAGTACTCACCGCAGGTGGGGGCAGCAGGCCCAGACTGCCCCCAGAGGCCTCTGTACGGGGCTCATCCCCTCTTGGGGGTTCCAGGGTGAAGTCTCGGTCACCTGCCTCTACAGGGGTCCCGGCGGAGGCTGAGGAGGTGGGCACGTGCTCCTGGTAGAGCAGAGTCCTCAGCTTCTCGTCCAGGCTCTTGATGGTGCTGTCCACAAAGCCCACCCTTGGGGGCGGCCCTTCTCCATCTGACTCCAAGGTTGAAGGCGGCTGAGGTGGGGCAGTGGGTGCCAGCGGGGGACTGGGGAGCTGGGGAGTGGCCAGACTGATTGCTCCCACCACAGTGGGGAGTGGGGGAAGGGGCTGGCTCACAGTGGGCTGAGAGGCCCCGCCAGGGGCACCAGATGTGGGGGCCAAAGCTGACAGGGGCTCCCCCTTGGTGATGGGCTCTCTGGCTAAGGCAGGATCCCCCAGACCCATGGGGTGAAGGGGGGCCTCCAAAGGTGGGGCACAAGGCCCTCGGCCCATGCCAGGGGACTGTGCAGCAAGCTGAGCATCAAGAGTTTCCATTAATGGCCAGGGAGTCTTATGCTCACTGGCTGGCCCCTGAGGGGTTCCTGATCCCCCTGCCTGCATGGCAGGCCCCGTTGCTGGCTCCAGCTTAGGACTGGCAGCTGGTGGGGCCATGTCTTGGGACAGAGCAGTCACGGGAGGGGATGACGGCACCAAAGGGGCTGGTGCACCACCAGGAAGGTCCCTGGGGCCTGCTTGGCTCAGAAGCTGCAGATCAGTTGAGAAGCTGGGTTTCTCCTTGGAGGATAGCTGGTCTTTAGAGGGTGCTGAATCTAGAACAAATAGGAAAAATGCCTCTATACTAACCTATTCTGGTCCTATTCACCTGGCACTTTGCTAGCTAAAAATATGCCTTCTTTGGGCTGGTAGTGCTCTATATACCAGTCCTCTTCTCCTTTTCTCCAACATGCCAACTTCATGCATGTGTTAGCTCCAGCCCGAGGCTCCTTGCACATATCTTCCTGCGACCCTGCTTCCCACCTCAGGTTGTGTTCCAGAAGTGTCCCATTCAGCCGCACTAGCACATCCCATCTTCCTTCTGATTTTTCTGTAGCACTTAGCCATTGGGCATAACCTATCCCTGTCTGTCGACTGTCTTTCCATGCCCCCATGTGCCAGGCGAGCTCCATAAAAACAGCTTTTATGACCCTTGCACTGGCCCATTCCACAAAACTGTAAAATGAAATTATAAAGTCTTAAGTAGCAAGCAGTACACATTCCCCTGCCCTGGAGAGGACAGTAACTTCTGATGAGCCAGACACCATGCTCTGTAAGATCAGAAGCTCGGACCAGAGAGAGGAGATCAAGATGAAGGAGTAGAAAGACAACAGGTTCATCACCCTCTGTGAACACATCAAAAATACATCACAGGTGGAACAATTCTCACTAAAATCAAACTGAAGACTGGCAGGAAGCCTTTTGTACAATCAAGGCTGTAAAGATCCACACTGAATCAGGTAGAAAGTGATCAGGTCAGAACTGATGCCCCTAGAAGGGGACACAGAGGTAAAGGGGGATTATGGGCTTGGAGATCCTCCCTAAGGAATGAGTGGTAAGAACCACACATTAGACATCCCATCCTGGGGTCTGACACCGAGAAGATGAGTCCCCTTGGTTGATTTGAAAACTAGTGGGACTAACAGGAGGGCTGTAAGAAACCTAGAATTTGCTCGTGAAGAGTGTGAATACTCTTTGTTTACTCCTAGGAGCAAAACAGAGGAAACAGACTGAAAGTGCCTGGGACTCTGGTCAGTCTCCTGCAACTGATTCAAGGCATGCCCTAGACCACACTGAGCATGCACTCCAGCACCATGAGCTTCAGCACGGCTTCCCACTAGGTCAAAGGCTGCTATGGTGGAGGATAGTGTGCATCTGTGGGAGACAGAGCAGGCTCTTACCCAGCTCTGCATCTGGTCGGGGGTGGGGTGGGACAGCCATTACTGGTGTTCACAGAAGCAGCAGATCAGGACAGACTGGCGCTCTGAATGGTGTGCAGGCACAGTACAAGCATACACACTGGCCTATACCAGGTACCACTCAGATCCTCTTGCTCTAGTACAGATCTCCGCTGGAGCAAACATTTCATTGTCAGGAGAGTGGGGAGCACACACTCACAGGGAAAGGAGGCAGCTTGAACTCCACCCTCAGGGATTCTGCTCTAGACTTTGGGACCAGACCCCACCCTTGATAGGGCTGTGATGACCAATGAGCATACAAGAAGCCCCAGATCATACCTGGCTCTGCCTCTAGCCTCTCCATCTCCAATCCTACCTACCATCAAGGTGATACCAGCCCACACACTCTGGGAAAAGATATGACCCTGCTTACTTCAGACCCAGCTCTCCCACCAAAGCCACTGGGCAGAGACAGACTGAACAGAGATGCTCCCATACAAGTACAGTTCTTTAAGACCAAGACAGGTAACTGTTTCACCTAATTTCATAGAGAAAACAGATGTTAAGCAAAATGAGAAGACAGAGGGATTTCTTTTATATGAAAAAAGGAGAAAACCCCCTGAAAAAATAAATAATAAAATAGATAAATAATTTACCAGAAAGAGTTCAAAGCATTAGTAAAAGAATGCTTAATGAACTAAGGAAGATAATAGATGAACACAGTGAAAATTTTAACAAAGAAGTAGAAAATACCAAAAATAAAGTCATCAAATACAACAACTGAAATGAAAAAACACCAGAAAGATTTAACAGCAGACTAAGTGATACAGAAGAATGCCTAAGAGAGCTAGAAGACAGAATAATGGAAACCACCCAATCTGAACAGAAAAAGAATATTAAAAAATTAGAACAAGTTAAGGGACCTCTAGGACAATAAGGCGATGGCACCCCATTCCAGTACTCTTGCCTGGAAAATCCCATGGATGGAGGAGCCTGGTAGGCTGCAGTCCATGGGGTCGCTAGAGTCAGACACGACTGAGCAACTTCACTTTCACTTTTCACTTTCATGCACTGGAGAAGGAAATGGCAACCCCTCCAGTGTTCTTGCCTGGAGAATCCCAGGGACGGGGGAGCCTGGTGGGCTGCCGTCTATGTGGTCGCACAGAGTTGGACATAACTGAAGCGACTTAGCAGCAGCAGCAGGACAATATCAAGCATACTAACATTTGCATTATTGAGGTTCCAAAGGAGAAAAGGGTAAAAAAATGTATTTGATGAAACTATGACTGAAAACTCTCTGAACCTGAAGAAAAATAGATATCCATGTATGGTAAACACGTGTCCCAAACTGACAGAGACATATACACCAAGACCTACCATAATTAAAATGGTAAATGTTAAAGACAAAGAGAGAATCTGAAGGCAGCAAGAGAACAACAGAGAGTAACATATAAAGAAACATCCATAAGTCCATCAGCTGATTTTTCTGCAGAAACTTTACAACCACAAGGGAATGGCATGACATACCGATAGCGCTAAAAAGGAAAAATCTAAAACTTAGGATAATCTACCCAACAAGATTATCATTCAGAATTAAGAGACAGCTAAAGAACTTCTCAGATAAGGAAAAACTAAAAGTTTATAATATTTAACCCAACTTTAAAGGAAGTCTTAGCCTTCTCCAAGTGGAAAAAAAAGGGTACAACAAAATGAAAGAATTTATAGGACAGGAAAATCCCACCAGTAAAGGAAAATACACAGTATATACAGCAAAGACTGTGGATCAAATGCTTATATAAGATTAAAAGACAAAAATTAGAAAGTCGACTATAACTACAACAAACAGTTAAGAGATACACATGGAGATGTAAAATATGACATAAAAAAACACAAACTATGGTGACTGCTCTGGGGGTCCAGTGGCTAAGATTCCATGCTTCCACTGCAGGAGGCACAGGTTCAATCCCTGGTTTGGGGAAATAAGATCCTGCATGCTGTGTGGCACAGCCAGAAAACAAAAACAAAACAAAACACCCACAAAATGTGGGGGAGACGAGTAAAATAATGGAGACTTTTTTAGAATGTGCTTGAACTTAAATGACTTAAATGACCAGATTAAAATAAATAGATATTTAAGTCAACATATATGAACCCCATGGCAACCACAAATCAGAATCCTACAGTAGACACACAAAAATAGGGAGAAAGTAACACAAGCATACCACTAAACAAAATAATCAAACCACAAAGAAAGAAACTAAAAGACCATGAAAAGAACACAGAATGAAAAAATAACCCAGAAAACAAGTAACAAAATAGCAATATATACATACCTATATATAATCACTTTAAGTGTTAATGGGGTTCAATCCCTGGGTTGGGAAGATCCCCTGGAGAAGGAAATGGCAACCCACTCCAGTATCCTTGCCTGGAAAATCTCATGGACAGAGGAGCCTGGTGGGCTGCAGTCCATGGGGTCACAAAGAGTCAGGCACGACTGAGCGACTAACACTAACTAACTAACTAAATGTCAATGGACTAAATGTTCCGATCAAAAGACATAGAGGAGATGATTGGATAAAAAAACAAGACCCATCTATGTTCAAGAGACTCTCTTTAGAGTTAAAAATACACAGACTAAAAGTGAGGGGATGGAAGGAGATATTTCACGGAAATGAAAATGACAAGAAAGCTGGTAGCAATACTCATATCTTACAAAATAGACTTTAGGAGAAAGTCTATAAATAAGACAAAGGCCATTATATACTGATAGTGATCAATACAAGAAGAGAATATAACATTCATTAATATATATGCACCTAATATTGACTACACTAAAGCCTTTGTGTGGCTCACAACAACTTTGTGTGGCTCACAACAAACTGTGGAAAATTCTTAAGGAGACACGAATATGAGACCACCTTACCAGTCTCCTGAGAAAACTGTATACAATTCGAGAAGCAACAGTTAGAACTGAACATGGAACAACTGACTGGTTCCAAATTGGGAAAGGAGTATATTGTCACCCTGTTTATTTAACTTCTATACAGAGTGCATCATGTGAAATGTCAGGCTGGATGAATTACAAAAACTGAATCAAGATTGATGGGAAGAATATCAACAACCTCAGATATGCAGATGATACCACTCTAAGGGCAGAAAGTGAAGAGGAACTAAAGAGCCTCTTGATAAGGGTGAAAGAGGAGAGTGAAAAAGCTGGCTTAAAAGTCAACACCTAAAATACTAAAATACCAGGTCCCATCTAGTCCCATCACTTCATGGCAAATAGAAGGGGAAAAATGGAAATGGTGGCAGATTTTATCTTCTTGGGCTCCAAAATCAGTGTGGACAATGACTACAAGCCATGAAATTAAAAGATGCTTGCTCCTTGGAAGAAAAGCTACAACAAACCCAGACAGCATATTAAAAGCAGAGACATCACTTTGCCAACAAATGTCTGTATAGTCAAAGCTATGGTTTTCCCAGTAGTCATGTGTTGAAGTGACCATAAAAAAGGCTAAGTGTGAAGAACTGAAGCTTTCAAACTATGGTGCTGGAGAAGACTGCTGAGAGTCCCCTGGACAGCAGGGAGATCAAACTAGTCAATCCTAAAGGAAATCATCCCTGAATATTCATTGGAAGGACTGTTGCTGCAGCTCCAATACTTTGGCCACCTGATGCAAAGAGCTGACTCACTGGAAAAGATCCTGATGCTGAAGACAAAAGAAGGGAGTGGCAGAGGACAAAATTGTTAGATAGCATCACCAACTCGTTGGACATGAATTGAACAAACTCTTGGAGATGGGAGAAGACAGAGGAGCCTACACTCCATGGGGTCACAAAGAGTCAGACACGACTTAGCAACCGAACAAAAACAAATGCAGGTGCACCTGAATCTGGAAAGTAAATATTAATGGTCAGAAAAAGGAAAAATTGACAATAGAATAAGAATAGAAGATTATAACACTTCACTTATATCAAGGGAGAAATCATACAGACAGAAAACCAATAAGGAAACAGTGGTCTTAACATTAGACCAGTTGGACTTATTATATACTTTACTAGCATGTGAGATGAGTGCAATTGTGTGGTAGTTTGAGCATTCTTTGGCATTGCCTTTCTTTGGGATTGGAATGAAAACTGACCTTTTCCAGTCCTGTGGCCACTGATGAGTTTCCCAAATTTGCTGGCATATTGAGTGCAGCACTTTCACAGCATCATCTTTCGGGATTTGAAATAGCTCAACTGGAATTGCATCACCTCCACTAGCTTTGTTCATAGTGATGCTTTCTAAGGCCGACTTGACTTCACATTCCAAGATGTCTGGCTCTAGGTCAGTGATCACACCATCGTGATTAACTGAGACATGAAGATCTTTTTTGTACAGTTCTTCTGTGTATTCTTGCCACCTCTTCTTGATATCTTCTGCTTCTGTTAGGTCCATACCATTTCTGTCCTTTATTGAGCCCATCTTTACATGAAATGTTCCCTTGGTATTTCTAATTTTCTTGAAGAGATCTCTAGTCTTTCCCATTCTGTTGTTTTCCTCTATTTCTTTGCATTGATCGCTGAGGAAGGCTTTCTTATCTCTTCTTGCTATTCTTTGGAACTCTGCATTCAGATATTTATATCCTTCCTTTTCTCCTTTGCTTTTCACTTCTCTTCTTTTCATAGATATTTGTAAGGCCTCCCCAGACAGCCATTTTGCTTTTTTGCATTTCTTTTCCATGGGGATGGTCTTTATCCCTGTCTCCTGCACAATGTCACGAACCTCATTCCATAGTTCATCAAGCACTGTATCTATCAAATCTAGGCCCTTAAATCTATTTCTCACTTCCACGGGCTCCAAAATCACTGTAGATGGTGACTGCAGCCATGAAATTAAAAGATGCTTACTCCTTGGAAGGAAAGTTATGTCCAACCTAGATAGCATATTCAAAAGCAGAGACATTACTTTGCCAACAAAGGTTCGTCTACTCAAAGCTATGGTTTTTCCTGTGGTCATGTATGGATGTGAGAGTTGGACTGGGAAGAAAGCTGAGTGCCGAAGAATTGATGCTTTTGAACTGTGGTGGTGGAGAAGACTCTTGAGAGTCCCTTGGACTGCAAGGACATCCAACCAGTCCACTCTGAAGGAGATCAGCCCTGGGATTTCTTTGGAAGGAATGATGCTAAAGCTGAAACTCCAGTACTTTGGCCCTCATGCGAAGAGTTGACTCATTGGAAAAGATTCTGATGCTGTGAGGGACTGGGGGCAGGAGGAGAAGGGGACGACAGAGGATGAGATGGCTGGATGGAATCAGTGACTCGATGCACATGACTTTGGGTGAACTCCGGGAGTTGGTGATGGACAGGGAGGCCTGGCATGCTGCGATTCATGGGGTCACAAAGAGTCGGACATTACTGAGCGACTGAAATGAACTGAACTGAACTGAACTGAAGACATTCCATCTAAAAACAGCAGAATATACATTCTCTTCAAGGGCATGTGGAACCTTCTCCAGGACAGATCACATGCTAGGCCACAAAACAAGTCTCAACAAATTTAGAGGACAGAAATTACATCAAGCATTTTTTCTGACAATAATAATATGAAACTTGGGCTTCCTGGTGGCTTAGAGAGTAAAGAATCTGCGTGCAATGCAGGAGACCTGGGTTTGATCCCTGGGTTGGGAAAATCCCTTGGAGAGGGAATGGCTACCCACTCCAGTATTCTTGCCTGGAGAATTATATGCATAGAGGAGCCTGGTAGGCTATAGTCCATCTGGTTGCAAAGAGTCGAACATGACTGAGCAACTAATACTTTCACTTTTTCACTTTGCATTTTTGGGACTTATTACAGGAAGAAAAATGGGGAAAAAAACAAAAATATGAAGACTAAATAGTAGGACATTATAAAAACAATGGGTCAATGAAGAAATCAAAGAGGTTATCAGAAAACATTTGGAGAATTGAAAATAAAAGTACAACTTTCCAAAATCATGTGACACAGAAAAGGGAAGTTGTAAGAGGGAAGCAATAAAGGCCTACCTCAAAAAGGAAGAAAAATCTCAAATAAACAACATCGGTTACTGTCTAAAGGAATCAAATAACAAAGCCCAAAGTCAGCAGAAGAAAAGAAATAATTAAGATCAGAGAAGAATAAAATAGAGACAAAAAAAAAACCAAAAACCACCTCAACAATATAATAATCAATGAAAAACAAGACCTAGCGTTTTTGCCTTTTTTTTTTTTTTTTTTTTTAGGATAAAATTGATGTCTTTATCCAGGCTCATTAGGAAAAAAAGAGAGGACTCAAAATAAGAAATGAAAGAAGAAATAATAAAACCAATATCAAAGAGATACAAACAATCATACAGCAACAAATTGGACAGCCTAGAATAAATGGATAAAAACCCTAGAAACACACAATCTTCTAAGACTGAATCAGAAAGAAATAGACAATTGGAATAGACAGGTCAATAGTAGTGAAACTGAATTTGCCATCAAAAAACTCCCAGAAAACAAAACTCCAGAACCAGACAGATGACTTCACAGACAAAATTCTACCATATAAAGAGAGCTAATACCTAGCCTTCCCAAACTATCCCCAAAACGGAAGAGGAGGGAGCATTTCCAAATTCATTCTAAGAGGCCACCTTTACCCTGATACTCAGAAAAATACATTTACAAAAGAAAAAAATTATAGGCCAACAACAGTCATATAAAAAGATGGTCAACATCACTAATTATTAGAGAAATGGAAATCAAAACTATAATGAGGTACCACCTCATACCAGTCAGAATAGCCATCCTTGAAAAGTCCACAAATAATAAATGCTGGAGAGGACATAAAGAAAAGAACCCTCCTACACTGTGAGAGAGAATGTAAGTTGGTGCAGCCACTATGGAAAACATGTATGGAGGTTCCTCAAAAAGCTAAAAGTAGAGTTGCCATATGATCCAGCATGTATCTGGAAAATAAACTATAATTCAAAAAGATACATGTACCCCTACGTTCACAGAGCACTATTCATAATCACTGATACATGGAAACAACTTAGATGTCCTTCAACAGATGAACAGATAAAGAAGATGTGAGATATATACAAATACTACTTAGCCATAAAAAGAACAAAGTAATGCCATTTGCAGCAACACGGATAGAACTAGAGATTATCATACTAAGTGAAGTTTAAGTTAGAAACAGAAAGACAAGTACCATATAATATCACTTATATGTAGAATCTGAAATATAACACAGGGGCTTCCCTGTTGGTTCAGTGGTTGAGAATCCACCCTCCAATGCAGGGGACAGAGGTTCGATCCCTGGTCTGGGAAGATCCTACATGCCCTCACAAGCTAGAGCCCACGTGCCACAACTGCTGAAGCCCACACACCTACACCAAAGAGTAGCCCCTGCTCTCTGCAACTAAAGCTCATACTCAGCAACAAAGACCCTGCACAGCCAAAAATAAACAAATAAATAACTTAAAAAACAAAATATAACACAAATGCATTTATCTTCAAAATAGAAATGAACTCACAGACATAGATAACAGACTTGTGGTTGCCAAAGAGTAAGCGGACTGAAGGAGGGTGGATTAAGAGTTTGAGATTAGCAGATGCAAACTATTATATATAGAATGGATAAACAAGGTCCCACTATATAATACAGGGAACTATATTCAATTTCCCATGATAAACTATCACAGAAACCAATACCAGACAATGCTCTGTGGTTGGGTAGACCAGCTGAAATTGATAACAATCAAATTGAGACATTAACTGAGAACAATCAATGTTATACCACATGGCAGACAGCTGACACACTCAAACTATCCAAATCAAGCAATGAAAATCATTTGCACCAGCTTGGTTATGTTAATAGTTTTGATATTTGGGTTCCACATAAGTTAAGCCAAAAAAAAAACCACCACAAAAACCTTCTGGACCATACGTCTACATGCGATCCTCTATTGAAATGCAAGAAAAACATTCCATCTTAAAAACAAATTGTGAAGGGCGATGAAAAGCGGATTCTGTAAAACAATATAGAATGGGAGAGATCGTGGGGCAAGTGAAATGAACCAACATCACCAACCACACCGAAGGCCAGTCTTCATCCAAAGAGGGTGACGTTGTGTATACAGTAAGACTGGAATGGAGTCCTCTATTTACGAACTCCTTCAGGAAAACCAAACAACTGGTTCCAATAACTACTGCTCCCAATTAGGCCAACTGAAAGCAGCACTTGATGAAAAGCGTCCGAAATTAGTCAACAGAAAATGCATAAACTTCCATTTAGTATAACACAAGACTGAATGCTTCTTTGATGATCAGGCAAAAACTGTTACGCTTGGCTGGGAAGTTCTGATTCATCTGCTGTATTGACCAGACATTGCACTGGATTTTTGTTTATTTCAGTTTTACAAATTCTCTTAATGGAAAAATTCCAACTCCCTGGAAGACTGTAAAAGACACCTGAAAGAATTCTTGCTCAAAAAGATAAAAAGTTTTGGAAACACGGAATTATGAAGTTGCCTGAAAAAAGGCAGACATTAGTTTTTGCCACAGGCCTGGGAAAAAGGTGATTACGTGTTTTTAAAAGAAGCTGAATAAATGATCCCTGATTTCACTTCTGGGAAAAAAAAAAAGGAAGCCTACTTTTAGCTGGTACAAACTCAAACAAGCAAAAATTTGCTTCAGAAAACCTTGTTTTGAGATAAATTTATTTACTTCAAATGAAAAATTAAGCTATTGTGCCAGCATTATGATACTTCTTTAAATATTTACAAAAACTGGACAGGGCACGGCTCTTAAAGATGACTGCAGATTGGAATCATCTGGAAGGTACAAAAGAGAGTGATGCTAGGTCTCACGTGTGGAAATGCAGATTTCACTGTGTAAAGCAGGGCCTGGGCTTCTTCAGTATTATTGCTTTTCTTCCTCTTTTATTCTTTCCCACTTTTTTCTCCTCCCCGTTCTCTCTGTTTTCTCTCACCCTCCCTTCCTGCTTCATGTCTGCAATATTTGTGATTTATAGGAAAAACACGTACGTGGTGTTCATCCATACCTCCTGGCTCACAGATTCCCCAAATCCTTGGATTCTCCTGAGCATTAAGAGCATTAATTATACATTACAAGTATAATATTTGGTCTCTTGCCCTCAGTTCCTGAAAATGCTTCAGGGAAGATGACTTTTGGGTCCCACCCAAGGGTGGGGACTGGGTGCCAAGAGAACTAACCATGTGATCAGAGGGTTAGAACTTTCAGTCCCAGCCCCTGATCAAGAGGGAAGAGAGGCTGGAGGTTGAATTAATCACCAATGGCCAATGATTTAGTCAATTGTGCCTATGTAATGAAGCCTCACCCTGCTTATTTAACTTATGTGCAGAGTACATCATGAGAAATGCTGGACTGAATGAAGCACAAGCTGGAATCAAGATTGCCAGGAGAAAATATCAATAACCTCAGATATGCAGATGACACCACCCTTATGGCAGAAAGCGAAGAAGAACTAAAGAGTCTCTTGATGAAAGAGGAGAGTGAAAAAGTTGGCTTAAAGCTCAACATTCAGAAAACGAAGATCATGGCATCTGGTCCCATCACTTCATGGGAAATAGATGGGGAAACAGCGACAGACTTTATTTTTTTAGGCTCCAAAATCACTGCAGATGGTGACTGCAGCCATGAAATTAAAAGACGCTTACTCCTTGGAAGGAAAGTTATGACCAACCTAGACAGCATTAATTAAAAAGCAGAGACATTACTTTGCCAACAAAGGTCTGTCTAGTCAAAGCTATGGTTTTTCCAGTAGTCATGTATGGATGTGAGAATTGGACTATAAAGAAAGCTAAGCGCCGAAGAATTGATGCTTTTGAACTGTGGTGTTGGAGAAGACTCTTGAGAGTCCCTTGGACTACAAAGAGATCCAAGCAGTCCATCCTAAAGGAAATCAGTCCTGAATATTCATTGAAAGGACTGATGCTGAAGCTGAAACTCCAGTACTCTGGCCACCTGATGCAAAGAACTGACTCATTGGAAAAGACCCTGATGCTGGGAAAGATTGAAAGCAGGAGGAGAAGGGGACAACAGAGGATGAGATGGTTGGATGGCATCACCAACTCGATGGACATGAGTTTGAGTAAACTCTGGGAGTTGGTGATGGACAGGGAGGCCTGACATACTGCAGTCCATGGGGTCGCAAAGAGTCGGACACACTGAGCGCCTGAACTGAACTGAACTGAATGCTGCTGCTGCTGTGCTAAGTCGCTTCAGTCATGTCCAACCCTGTGTGACCACAGAGACGGCAGCCCACCAGGCTCCTCCGTCCCTGGGATTCTCCAGGCAAGAACACTGGAGTGGGTTGCCATTTCCTTCTCCAAGCCTCCATAAAATCTCTACAGGACAAGGTTCAGGGAGATTCCAGGTTGAACACGTGGAGATTGGAGAGAGTGGTGAGCCTGGAAAAGGCACAGAAGCTCCACACCATTTCCCAATGCCATCCCTTATATATCGCTTCATCTGGCTGCTGATTCTTATACTTAAACATCCTTTTATAATAAACTGGTGATCCAGTAAAATACATGTTTCTCTGAGTTCTGTGAGCAACTCAAGCAAATTAAGGGGTCACGGGAAACCCTGATTTATAGCCAGTCGGTCAGAAGTACTGACTGGAGAAGGAAATGGCAACCCATTCCAGTATTCTTGCCTAGAGAACCCCAGGGATGGAGGAGCCTGGTGGGCTGCCGTCTATGGGGTCGCACGGAATCAGACACGATCGAAGTGACTTAGCAGAAGTACAAGAAACAACCTTAACTTGCAATTGACATCCTAAGTTAAAGGATGTCTGTTGGAAACTCCAGTTTGTACCAAGTTGGTTAGATGCCCAGATAACAACCTGGGCTTGTGACTGGCATCTAATGTGGAGGGTTGTCCAGTGGAACTGAACTCTTTACCTCTGGAATCTGATTCTATCTCCAGGTAGAAAGTGTCAGAATTGAGTTGAATTCTCAGACACCTTGCTGGCATCTGAGAATTGCTCACTGGTGTGGGGCAGCCTACACACACATACAAAGTTGGAATTGGGTCTGGGAACCCATTTACAATGTCCTACTCTACACTGGGCTACTGAGGACCTCCAGCAGGATACTGAAAATAAATAGTGATAATGAGTATCTTTATATTGCTCTCCATCTCAAAAAACAAAAAACAAAGCAGCACATCACCATTAAGTATATTTGCTGTTGTTTTTAAAACAGATATCCTTTGTCAGATTAAACAAATTCACTTTTATGTTTATGTTCCTATTATTTAAAGTCATTAATATATGTTGACTTTTATCAAATGTTTTCCTCCATCTATTGAGATGATCATATGCTTCTTTAATCTGTGCCTCTGGCAAACCACCACTCCACTCATTGGTTTGATGAGCTCAACTTTTTCTCCCTCAAACTCCACATACAACTGAAATCAAGGAGTATTTGAATTTCCCTGCTTGGCTTATTTTACTTAGTATAATGACTGTGATTTCATCCATGCTGTCACAAATGGCAAGATTTCTTTCTTTTTATGGCTGAATATGCCATGTTTTCATTATCCATTCAACTAGTGATACTTGATTGTTTCCATATCTTGGCTACTATGAATAATGCTGCATGAACATGGAGATGCAGATATCTCTTTGAGACAGTGATTTCAGTTCCTTTGGATAAATACCCAGAAGTGGGACTACTGGAACATATGGCAGTTCTGTTTTTAAAGTTTCAGGCCTTAAGTTTCAGTCTTTAATCTATTTTAAGTTGATTTTTGTGGGTGGTGTGAGACAGATACCCAATTTCATTTTTCTCCTTTTGGATGTCCAGTTTTCTCAGAACCATTTATTGGAGAAACTAACCTTTCCCCCAGCTGTGTACATGTGGTGCCCTTGTCATAGATTAGTTGACCATATATGCTTGAGTGTATTCTGGGCTCTCTGTTTTGCTGGTCTGTGTCTATTTTCATGTTAATACCATATGCTGTTTTGATTACCATAGCTTTACAATATAGTTTGAAATCATGAAATGATATACTTTGTTCTTTCTCAAAACTGCTTTGGCTATTTGGCTTTTTTTGTGATTCCATATGAATTCTAGAATTTTCTATTTCTGTGAAAAATGACACTGGAATTTTGATGGGGGTTGCATTGAATCTGTAGATAAGTTTGGGTAGTATAGACATTTAATTCTTTCAATCAAAGAACATAAGATATGGCTCCATTTATTTCAATCTCTTTCATCAATGTCTCATAGTTTTTAGCACACATGGCTTTCATCTCCTGGTAAAATTTATTCCTCAGTATGATGCTATTATAATTGGGATTGCTTTCTTAGTTTATTTTTCAGATTGGTTTATAGAAATAAAACTGATTTCTGCATGTTGATTTTGTATTCTGCAACTTCACTGAGTTTATTCTAACAGTTTTTTGATGGAGTCTTTAAGGTTTTCCGTATATTAGATTATGTCATCTACAATTTTACTTCTTCCTTTCTGATTTGGATGCCCTCTATTTCTTCTTCTTGACTAACTGCTCTGGCTAGGACTTCCAGGGTGATGCTGAATAGAAGTAATGAGTATGAATCCTGTCTTGTTTTTAAACTAAGAGGAAAAGCTTTAGCTTTTCATGACTGAGTATGATGTTAGCTGTGGGCTGATTATATACAACTTTCATTATGTTGAAGTACATTCCTTTTAAACTTTATTTGTTGAGATTTTTTTATCACTTAAAACTTTCAAATGCCTTTTTTCTTCATCTGTTGCCATTATCATAAGATTTTCTACTTCATTCTGTTAATGTGTTGTATCACATTTATTGATTTACTCATGTTGAGCCATCCTTGCACCTCAGGAATAAATCCCACATGACTGTAGTGTATGATTCTTTTAATGTGCTCTTGATTCAGTTTGGTAATATTTTGTTGAGGGTTTTTGTATATAAATGTCATACAGATCCATCAAGGATACTGGGCTGTAACTCTGTTTTCTTATAGTATCCTTGTCTAACTTTGGTATCAGGGTAAAGCTGGCTAGCAAAATGAGTCAGAAGTGTCACCACCTTTTCAGTTTTTTTTTTTTTTGGAAGAGTTTAAGAAAGACTGGTGCTAATTCTTCTTTAAATGTTTAATAGAATTCACCAGTGAAGTTTTCCAGTCCTGCACTTTTCTTTGTCAGGAGATTTTTGATTACAGATTTAGTTTCTTCATTAGTTACAGGTCCACTCAGTTTTCTATTTCTTACTGATTCAGTCCTGATAGTCTGTGTGTTTCTAGGAATTTATCCATTTTTCTAGGTTATTCAATATTTTGGTATGTACTCACTCATGGTATTCGCTCATGATTCTTTTCATTTCTGTATTATTAGATGTAACATCTCCCCTTTCAATTCAGATTTCATTTTCTTAGCCTAGCTAAAGGTTTGCTGACTTTAACTTTTCAAAGAACTAGCTCTTAGTTTTGTTGATCTATTTTTTTTTTTTTTTTCGAGTCTCTATTTCTACTCTGGATTTTGTTGTTTCCTTCTCTCTGCTAACTTTGGGCTAAGTTCATCCTTTCACTAGTTCCTTGAGGTGTGAAGTTAAAGAGTTTGAGATCTTTCTTATCTCTCAATGTAAGTTTTGTAACTATAAATTTCCTCTTAAAATTGCTTTTGCTGAACTATGTAAGTTTTGGCACATTGTTTCCACTTTCATTTCTATCAAGATATTTTTATTTCCTTTTTAATTTCCTCTTTGACCCTTTTGTTATTCAGAAATGCATTGCTTAATTTCCATGTAATTTTACATTTTCCAGCTTTCCTCCTGTTGATTTCTAGTTTCATGACATTGTGGTTGGAAAAATAATCTGATGTGATTTCAGTCTTCTTAAATTTGTTAAGACTTGTTTTGTAATCTAATAAATGATCTATCTTGGAGAATGTTTCATGTGCACTTGAGAAGAATGTATACTCTGCTGCTGTTGAGTAGAATGTTCTGCTTATGTCTGTTAAGGTCCATTTGTCCTATGGTCCTTTTGTTCTATATTTTCTCATGGATTTTCCGTCTGGAAGGTCTATCCATTATTAAAAGTGAAGTAGTTTAAGTCCCCCACTATTAGTGCATAGACATCTATTTCTGCCTGCAGATCTGTTAATATTTGTTCCATATATGTAGGTGCTCACATCTTGAGTACATATATAATTACAAATGCTATATCCTTTTGATAAACTGATTCTTTTATCACTATAGAATGACTTTCATTGTCTCTTGTTACAGATTTTGACTCACAGCCATTTTGTCTGATATAAATACAACTGCCCCTGCTCTTTTTTGGTTTCTATCAGCCTGGTATATAAGTTTCCATCCTTCACTTTCAGGATATATATGCCACTAAAGTTGAAGTGAATCTCCTGCAGACAACATATAGTTTTGTCTTGTTTTTTAATTCACTCAGCCTCTGTACTTTGGCCACCTGACAAAAAGAGTCAATTCATTGGAAAAGATTTTGATGCTGGGAAGGACTGAGGGCAAGAGAAGTGGGAAACACAGGATGAGATGGTTGGATGGCATCGCCAATTAAATGGACATGAGTTTGAGTAAACTCCGGGAGATAGTGAAGGACAGGGAAGCCTAGCATGCTGTACTCCACAGGGTCCCAAAGAGCAGGACATGATTTAGCAATTGAACAACAACTCTATATTTTGATTAGAGATATTAATTCATTTTCATTTAAAGTAATTATTGATAAATATGGACTTACTAATTGCCATCTTCTTGCTTTCTGTTTCGCAGTTCCTTTCTTCCTCTCTTTCTTCATTTGTGATCTGATGATTTTCTATAGTGGTATGCTTTATTTCCTTTATCTTTTATGTATAGGTATTTACTTTGTGACTACCATGAGGCTTAAAATAAAAATATAGTTATAACAGCCTATATACTTTTGCCACTGAATTTTACACTTCCATGTGTTTTCATGAGGCAGGTACAGTGGTGATGAACTCCCTCAACTTTTGTTTGTTTGGGTAAAGTCTTTATTTCTCCTTCATTTCTGAATGACAGCTTTGCCAGTTAAAGTAGTAGTCTCAGTCATCAGCTTTTTTCTTTCAGAATTTTGAATATATCATTCCACCCTTTCCTGCCTTACAAGGTTTCTTCTGAGAAATCTGCTGAGAGTTTCTTTTCATATAAAACAAGGTTTTTTCCTCCCAATTGCTGCTTTCAAAATTCTTTGTCTTTGATTTTTGATAGCTTTATTATAATGTATCTTGGGAAAATCTTCTTTGGGTTACATCTATATAGGGACTTAAGAGATTCATGGACACAAATGTTCATGATCTTGTCCTAGATTTGAGAATTTCTTTTCTCTTTTTAATTTATTTTTAATTGAAGGATAATTGCTTTACAATATTGTGTTGGTCTCAGCCATACATCAACATGATCCAGCCATAGGTATACATATGTCCCCTCTTCCTTGAACCTCCCTCCTGGAAATTTCTTAAAATAAGTTTCCTGCCCTTTCTCTCTCTCTTCTTTGGGGATGTCCACAATGAAAATATTAGTTACTGGATGGAGCCCCATAATTCACATAGGCTTTCTCCACTATTTTTTCATTCCCTTTTCTTCTATGACTTGCTAATTTCACATGACTCATCTTCAAGTTCACAGATTCTGTCTTCAGCTTGATCAAGTCTGTATTGCAGACTTGATCTCTATTGCATTTTTTAAAACCTCGTTCTCTACATTTCTTCAGCTCCAGAATTTCTGTTTGGTTCTTCTTACCATTTCTATTTCTCTGTTAAACTTCTCATTTTTGTTTGTGTATTGTTTTCATGATTTTGTTGTCTACATGTGCTCTCTTACAGCTCACCAAGTTTCTTTAAAACGGTTAAGTTTGAATTCTATGGCAATTCATAGATCTCCAATTCTTTGTGGCCTGTTACTGGAAAATTATTCTGCTCCTTTTGGTGGTGTCATGTTTCCTTGCTTTTGTCCATGTTTCTTGTAACTTTGTGTTGATATCTGTGTATTTGATGGATCACTCATCTCTTCTAGACCTTACAAACTGATTTTGGTGGAGAAGACCTTTACCTGCCAGTGGGTACAGGGAAGCTGGTTGGATGGGGTATGTTGATTGCAGGTACAGGCCAGGCCCAGCACTGTAGTCTCTGTGCAGCTCACCAGCTGAGGTCAGTACTGGCAAGGACGGTATGAGTCCTCAACTGCGGGTAGCTACAGAGGCGGGGGTAGCTACAGTGGTGACAGTTTGTGGGCACCTTCTGATCCTTTTTTTCCCATGGGGATTTTATTGCTGATGGGCTACCTCTTAGCACTGGATCCAGCCTGTGGACACTCTCCTGGCAGTGGTAACACAGGAGTCTGACGTATAGGTGTCGATGGCACAGAGACACAGCAGAGGTCTGGTGTGCAGGCACTCACAGAGGGATGGTGGTTCCAGGTTCTGGTGTGCTGACTAGTTCACAACGGTGGTGGCTCCAGCATCTCAGGTGCATGAGTGTGCAGCTACCATGAAGCTGGGATCTGAAGCATGGGTGCCACCACAACAGCCAGGGTTCTGGGGTCTGGGGTATGCACAGGGTTGAGGGAGGCAGCTGGCAGTCCTGGTCCCAGGGCAGCAGACCAGCAGCTTCTTCTGGGGAGGGAAGAATAAGGTGCAGCAGCATCTCTCTCCCTAGGGTGTCCTGTGGTGGTGATGGCTGCTGGTTAACTCCATGGTGAAAGCACCCAGCGTCCTCTGTGGAGTAGGCAACTGGGGCCCATGCCCGCTATCACTACAGGTTCCTCTGCTGTGAAAGCTGTGGGGAAGTTGCAGCCACCATGGGGGCGGTAGAGGTCCTTAGCAGCAAAGGCTAATGGAGTCCTTCACAGAGCTGGCCACTGGGGACCATGATGGCACAAGCTGTGTAGCTGATACAGATACCTCGATCTTCTCTGTTCCTTGCCATCTCATCTAAGCTGATTCCCCTTAATCCTTTCTGCTCATTAATTCTTCATTTCTGCTCCACTGCGTTAATACAGATTCTTAACTGGATTTCTGAGCCATCCCAAAGCCAATTCCGTTTAGGTATCGATGTCCAACTGTTGATTTTATGTAAGGACAGATGCTGATTATCTCCTGCTCTGCAATCTTGCTGACATCACTCCACCCCCATTATTCTCTGAGGGTCTATTTCAATCTGATTTTTTAATCTGGGCAGTTTTCCACATCTCACATGAACCTTTTGTGCTTTTCCTTTCTTCTCAACAATTATTACCTCTTTTCCAACATTTGGGTGAGTCCACTGTTCTCACTCTCATGAACACGTTTCTGGTTTGACCATAGAGCATTCATCCCCTCCCTCACGCAACAGCACTCTTAAATTCCCTCCAGAGAACAGCTTTCCTTATTTTCAAGTCCAGGGATGCGCATATAACTTGGGGACAGGTCAGTCTGTGCATTCCAGCCACCTGGTCACATGACTGCTTTAGGTCTGCATAGTGGAGTTAGGCTGAATCCTTCTGAAAAGTGATAACTCTCATGTCTATATTTGAATCTGGAAGACTATACACTGGAGCTGTGCCAGCAATATGCTGATCACAAAATATAAATGTGAGGTTTTTAATTATTCAACTTTTTAACATTTATGGCACTTTTCAGATTTTATTTCTTCTTATGTTAGTAAGAAGTGTGGTAAATTGTATTTCTCCAGGACATAAATTTGCCAGATTGTAGCAATGCCCCTTTTTCATTCCTGATACTGGCTGTGCCTTCTCTCTTTCCTAGAGTCAGTCTCCCCAGGACATAAATTTGCCAGATTGTAGCAATGTCCCTTTTTTATTCCTGATACTGGCTGTGCCTTCTCTCTTTCCTAGAGTCAGTCTCACGAGCGGCTCACCAGTTTTATTTGCCAAATCAAAGAAACAACTTTAAGCTTTGTTGATACTCTATATACGAACAAAGCTAGTGGAGGTGATGGAATCCCAGTTGAACTATTTCAAATCTTGAAAGATGATGCTGTGAAAGTGCTGCACTCAATATGCCAGCAAATTTGGAAAACTCAGCAGTGGCCACAGGACTGGAAAAGGTCAGTTTTCGTTCCAATCCCAAAGAAAGGCAGTCCCAAAGAATGCTCAAATACTGTACAATTGCTCAAACTGCTCAAAACTACTGCACTCATCTCATACACTAGTAAAGTGATGCTTAAAATTCTCCAAGTCAGGCTTCAGCAATATGTGAAAAGTGAAATTCCAGATGTTCAAGCTGGTTTTAGAAAAGGCAGAAGAACCAAAGATCAAATTGCCAACATCCTCTGGATCATTGAAAAAGCAAGAGAGTTCCAGAAAAACATTTATTTCTGCTTTACTGACTATGCCAAAGCCTTTGACTGTGTGGATCACAATAAACTGTGGAAAATTCTGAAAGAGATGGGAATACCAGACCACCTGACCTGCCTCTTGAGAAACCTATATGCAGGTGAGGAAGCAACAGTTAGAACAGGACATAAAACAACAGACTGGTTCCAAATAGGAAAAGGAGTACGTCAAGGCTGTATATTGTCACCCTGCTTATTTAACTTATATGCAGAGTACACCATGAGAAACGCTGGGGTGGATGAAGCACAAGCTGGAATCAAGATGGCCAAGAGGAATATCAATAACCTCAGATACGCAGATGACACCACCCTTATGGCAGAAAGTGAAGAAGAACTAAAAAGCCTCTTGATGAAAGCGAAAGAGGAGAGTGAAAAAGTTGGCTTAAAGCTCAACATTCAAAAAACTAAGATCATGGCATCCAGTCCAATCACTTCATGGCAAATAGATGGGGAAACAGTAGAAACAGTGGCTGACTTTATTTTCCTGGGCTCCAAAAGCACTGCAGATGATGACTGTAGCCATGAAATTAAAAGACGCTTACTCCTTGGAAGGAAAGTTATGACCAACCTAGACAGCGTATTAAAAAGCAGAGACATGACTTTGTCAACAAAAGTCCATCTAGTCAAGGCTATGGTTTTTCCAGTGGTCATGTATGGATGTGAGAGTTGGACTATGAAGAAAGCTGAGCGCAGAAGAATTGATGCTTTTGAACTGTGGTGTTGGAGAAGACTCTTGAGAGTGCCTTGAACTGCAAGGAGATCCAACCAGTCCATCCTAAAGGAGATCAGTCCTGAGTGTTCACTGGAAGGACTGATGTTGAAGCTGAAACTTGAATACTTTGGCCACCTGATGCAAAGTGCTGCCTTATTGAAAAAGACCCTGATGCTGGGAAAAATTGAGGGCAGGAGGAGAAGGGGACGACAGAGGATGAGATGGTTGGATGGTATCACTGACTCAATGGACATGGGTTTGGGTGGACTCTGGGAGCTGGTGATGGACAGGGAGGCCTGGAGTGCTGCAGTTCATGGGGTTGCAGAGTTGGACACAACTGAGTGACTGAACTGAAATGATACTCTACTGCATATTTATTTTGTATTTCATTAATTCATGTTTGTTTTATTTCTTCCTTTTAACTGCATTCAATTTTCTCTTTAACTTTTTATAGTGGATGTATTTTGATTGTTTCTAATCTTTTCTCCTTTCTAAAATGTGCGTTTGAGACTGCAAAATTTCTGCAAAATATAGATTTAGCTGTATCCATACATTTTGATAATTAATGTTTCATTTGCATGATTTTCAAATCATTATTATTCAGAATATTTTCACAACTTACATTATAATTTTTTTTGTTGCTTCAATGAGATAAATGCATTTCCTAACTGTCAAATTGTGGAGACTTCAGGTATCTTCTTGTTTTTAAATTCTAGCTTACTGCAATTGTAGTTAAAGAACATGCATTGAATGATTTCAATCATTTAAATTTGAAATTAGCTTTGTGTCCTGACTATGGCTAATTTTAAAATATTCTTTGTGTACTTGAAAAAATGGGCATTCTTCAGCTATTGGGTGTCCTACATATAAAACAAAACTGCTAATTCTACTGTCAAAATCCTTTATATTCTGAATTGATTTTTGTCTTCACATTCAAAAAGTTAAAACTCTCATGATGATTTTTTTCATTTATTTCTAGTAATTTTTGCTTTATATATTTTGAGGCTGTGTTATTGAAGACATGCAAATATGGAGTTATTTGATCTTCTAGGAGAACTGAATCTTTCATCATTACTTTTTTGTCTATTTGTCTGATATAAAAGATCTACTCTTTGGGACTTCCCTGACAGCCCAGTGATTAAGACTCTGAACTTCCACTGCAAGGGGCACAGGTTTGATCCTTGGTCAGGGAACTAAGGGGCTTCCCTGGTGGCTCAGGGGTAAAGAATCTGCCTGCAGTTCAGGAGCTGCAGGAGACAATGGCTTCAATCCCTGGGTCAGGACGATCCCCTGGAGTAGAGCATGGCAACCCACTCCAGTATTCTTGCCTGGAGAATCTCCATGGACAGAGGAGCCTGGCAGGCTATAGCCCACAGGATCACAGAGAGTCGGACATGAGTAAAGCAACGTAGCATGCAAACACATAGGGAAGGAAGATTCTACATGGCCCATGGCTCTGCCCACTCCACAAGAGGAAAAAAAAAAAAAAAAGAAAACAATCTACTCTAGCCTTCCTTAGGTATTAGCATGCTTTTTTTTTCTTTACTCATCACCATTTGTAGTCTTATATCTTAGTTTATTAGTTTGTTCTCTTTTTTCACATTTGACAACATTTGATGTTTATTTCATTTACATTTAATTACTCATCTACTAGGGTTAAGACTACCATCTTACAAATGATTTCCTATATTTTCATCATGTTCAATGTTGCTTTTTCTCTTCTTCCTTGCCTTTTGTTTTTAAAAAATTCTTCCCTACTCTACCCCTCCCCCATGAGTGTGAAAATTATCTACTACTTTACAATTCTCAAAAGAGTATTCTACAGACTACAATATACATTCTTGATTTTGGCTCTCTTCTCTAACAATGCAAGAATGCAGGAGCTCTTTGAGTACAATTCCCTTCCCCCGGTAAATATGCCCTTACTTTCACATACTTTAGCTCAATAAATATATTTCAAATCTCAGAAGACATTATGTTTTTTAAACAGTTAACACTCCTTTTGACTTGTCCATGTTTTAGAATTCTATTACTTTTATTCCTTCCTGTATTTCTGACCTTCCATCTGGCATCACTGTGGTTTAGCTTAAAAATATCCTGTCTTATATTTACAATATGCAGGTATTAAAGCCTTCTCATTTTTATCTCCTCTTAATTCATGTAGCATGCTAACCACCAGGTAGAGATTCAAGGTTTATGTTTATTTTCCTTAGCACTTTGAGGATACCTGTATCTCCTAAGCCAAAGTCACACAAACATTCTCCTGTGCTTCCTACCATAAGTTTCACAGTTTTCAGTTTTACATTTAGGGTTACATTCCATTTTGAGTTGATTTTTGTATGTGGTGTTAAATATGGGTTAATATTCATTTTTCACATATGAATGATCAATTATTCCAAGACTGGAAAAACCTGTTCTCTCTTCATTGAATGTCCTTTATCTGTTTATAAAAAATGAAGTGTCTCTCTGTGTTTGTGTCTATTTCTGAATTCTCTTTATTCTATTTACCTGTAATTACTCCAATACCACCCCTTCATGGATTACAGTCTTGTCATGGAGAAGGGGCTTGAGTAACTCAGTGAAGCTATGAGCCATGTTGTACAGGGCCATCCAAGATGGGTGGGTCACAGTGAAGACTTCTGGACAAAATGCAGTCCACTGGAGAAGGAAATGGCAACCCACTCCGGTATTCTGGAGTGGTTTCTTGCATGGAGAACCCCACGGACAGGATGAAAAGGCAAAAATATATGACACCAGAAGATGAGCAACCCCTAGGTTGGAAGGTGTCCAATATGCTGCTGGGGAAGAGTGAAGGGCAATTATTAATAGCTCCAGAAAGAATGAAGTGGATGGGCCAAAGCAGAAACGATGCCCAGTTGTGGATGCGTCTAGTAGTGAAAGCAAAGTCTGATGCTGCAGAGAACAATACTGCAAAGGAACCTGGAATGTTAGGTCCGTGAATTACAGTACACTGGATGTGGCCAAGCAGGAGATGGCAAGAGTGAACATTGACATCTTAGGAACCAGTGAACTAAAATGGATGAGAATAGGCGAATTTAATTTAGATGACCATTACATCTACTACTGTGAGAAAGAATTCCTTGGAAGAAATGGAGTAGCCCTCATAGCCAACAGAAGAGTCCAAACTGCAGTATTTGAGTGAAACCTCAAAAATGACAGAAAGATCTCAGTTCCTAAAGGCAAACCATTCAACACCAGGGTAATCAAAGTCTATGTCCCAACCACTAACGCTGAAGAAGCTGAAGTTGAAAAGTTCTATGAAGACCCACAAGACCTTTTTGAGCTAACACAAAAAAAAGATGTCCTTTTCATCATAAAGGACTGGAATGCAAAAGTAGGAAGTCAAGAGATACCTAGAGTAACAGGCAAGTTTGGTGGTGGAGTACAAAATAAAGCAGGGCAAAGGCTAATAGAGTTTTGCCAAGAGAATGCATTGATCATAGCAAATACCCTCTTCCAACAACACAAGACTCTACACAGACATCACCAGATGGTCAATACTGAAATCAGGCTGATTATATTCTTTGCAGGCAAAGACGGACAAGCTCTATACAGTTAGCAAAAACAAGACTTGGAGCTGACTATGGCTCAGATCATCAGCTCCTTATTGTAAAATTCAGGCTTAAATTGAAGAAAGTAGGGAAAACCATTTAGGCCATTCAGGTATGACCTAAATCAAATCCCTTATGATTATACTCTGGAGGTGATGAGTAGATTCAAGGGATTAGATCCGGTAGACAGAGTGCCTGAATAACTATGGATGGAAGTTAGTAACAGTGTAAATGAGGCAGTGACCCAAACCATCCCAAAGAACAAGAAGATTAAGTGGTTGTCTATGGAGGCTTACAAATAGCTGAAGAAAGAAGAGAAGCAAAAGGCAAAGGAGAAAGGGAAAGATATGCCCAACTGAATGCAGAGTTTCAGAGAATAACAAGGAGATACAAGAACTTTCCTGTTCATAAATGAACAACGAAGAAATAGAGGAAAACAATAGAATGGGAAAGACCAGAGATCTCTTCAAGAAAATTGGAGATATCAAGGGAGTATTTCATATGAGGATGGGCACAATAAAGGACAGAAAAGTTAAGGACCTAACAGAAGCACAAGAGATTAAGAAGAGGTGGGAAGAATACACAGAAGAACTATACGAAAAAGCTCTGAAAGAACCAGATAACCACAATGACATCATGTCACTCACGTAGAGCTGACATTCTGCAGTGTGAAGCCAAGTGGGCCTTAGGAAGCATCACTACAAACAAAGCTGGTGGAGATATTTAAAATCTTAAAAGATGATGCAGTTAAAGTGCTGCACTCAGTATGTCAGCAAATTTGGAAAATTCATCAGGACCACAGGACTGGAAAAGGTCAGTTTTCATCTCAATCCCTAAGAAGGGCAATGACAAAGAATGTTCAAACTGCTGTACAACTGCACTCATTTCACATGATAGCAAGGTTATGCTCAAAATCCTTCAAGCTAGGCTTTAGCAGTTTGTAAACTGAGAACTTCTAGATGTACAAGCTAGGTTTAAAAAAGGCAGAAGAACCAGAGATCAAATTGCCAACATTCGTTGGATCATAGAGAAAGCAAGGGAGTTCCAGGAAAATAATATCTATTTCTGTTTCACTGACTACATTAAAGCCTCTGACTGTGTGGATTGGAACAAATTGTGGTAAATTCTTAAAGAAATGGGAATACCAGACCACCTAACCTGTCTCCTGAGAAACCTGTATGCAGGTCAAGAAGCAAGTTAGAACCAAACATAGAACTAACATGACTGGTTCAAAATTAGGAAAGAAGTACAACAAGGCTGCATATTGTCACCCTGCTTATTTAACTTATATGCAGAGTACATCATGTGCGTGTACATCATTTCCCATGTACATCATGCGAAATGCCTGGCTGGATGAATCACAAGCTGGAATCAACACCGCCAGGAGAAATATCAACAATCTCAGATAAGCAGATGATACCACTCTAACGGAAGAAGGCAAAGAGGAACTAAAGAGCCTCTTGATGAGGGTGAAAGAGGAGAGCAAAAAAGCTGGCTTGAAACTTAACATTCAAAAAACTAAGATCATGGCATCTGGTCCCATCGCTTCATGGCAACTTTATTTTCTTGGGGTCCAAAATCCCTGCCAACAGCGACTGCAGCCATGAAATTAAAAGACGCTTTCTCCTTGGAAGGAAAGCTATGAAAAACTTAGACAGCATATTAAAAAGTAGAGATATCATTTTGCTGACAAAGGTCCATGTAAGTCCAAGCTATGGTTTTTTTCTAGTAGTCATGTACAGATGTGAGAGTTGGACCATAAAGAAGACTGAGCACCAAAGAACAGATGCTTTTGAATTGTGGTGCTGGAGAAGACTCTTGAAAATCCCTTGGACAGCAAGGAGATCAAACCAGTCAATCCTAAAGGAAATCAACCTGAATATTCACTGGAAGGACTATGCTGAAGCTCCAATACTTTGGCCACCTGATGCAAAGAGTTGACTCAACAGAAAAGACCCTGATGCTGGGAAAGATTTAAAGAAAAAGGAGGAGGGGGTGGGAGAGGATAAGATGGTGAAACAGCCATCATTGACTCAATGGGCATGAATTTGAGCAAACTCTGAGAGACAGAGGAGGACAGAGAAGCCTGATGTGCTACAGTCCATGTGGTTGCAAAGAACTGGACATGACTCAAGTGACCAAATAACACTACCACCATCACCGCACTGTCTTGATCACTATGATTTTATAATAATTCTTGAAATCAGCTAGTGTTAGCATTGCAGTCTATTTCTTTTACTTCCAAATGGCTTTTACATTTTCACAGCTTTTCAACTGCTAGAAAAAAACTTTTGGGATTCCGGTGGCAGCTGCATAAAATCTATTGATCAAGTGAGAGAGAATTAAAACTGTAATAATATTGTGTCTTCTGACCTGAGAATAGGGTACTTCTTTACGTCTTTAGCTTCCATCCACATTGTTTTGTAGTTCTTACTGAACAGTCTTACAGATATCTTATCAGATTTAACTCTACATTGTTCATGGAGAGTTTGCAGAGGATACTCCCAGTTGTCAAATTTTGTGAAATTCCTTTTCTGTATTTATTTAGATAATCTTATGGACTGCTTCTTTACTACTTTATCAATATGATAAATTATATCTCTTTCCTATAGTTTTTTGGACAAATGGAATACAGCTGTAATTAACTGTATTAATGTGGCTATCTGGTAATCCTAACAGCTTTGTCAGCTATGGGGAATGAGGAATTTTTCTCATATTGTCCTGCTTGATAATTTCAGTTGGATATCAGACAATGTAAAACTTGCCTTCTTGGGTACTGTATGAGTTTGTATTCCTAATAACATTCTTTGCCATGAGATGCAGTTAAGCTACTCTGGCTTGATCTTTTGATATCTTGCTCTTAAGATTTGTTCAGCAGGACAAGAACAAATTTTAATTTAGGGCTAATTATTCTCCATGACAGAGGCAAGGCCCTTGTCAGCCCTCTACCCAGTGGCCCTTGAATTATAAGTCCTTCCAGCTAACTGGTAGAAACAGACATTCCCTTACTATGAGTTATAGTAGCATTCCCTCTAATCCTTTGGAGTGGTTCATTTCCTGGCATTAGCTAGTTTCCTCACACACAGCACTCTGCAAAACAATCAAAAGGAATCCTCTATCAATCCAGAGACTTTCCTCTTTGTGCTCTCTCCTCTCCAAAACTCTACCCACAAACTCTTGCCCCTGGGCTTCCCAAGACTCTCAGGTCAGTCTCCTCATTATGGGAAATCTGCTGAGCTCTACCTGGGTCCCTCCCTCCCTGCTCTGGGATTGTGAAAACCTCAGTGCAGTCAGCTGAAATGATCATCGAGTGTTTTCAGTCTTGCAGGGATCAATGTCAGTCACTCCTTTATGTTCAAAGTCTTTAAAAAATATAGTTTCGTATATTTTGCATGCTTTTTCAGTTGTTTTAAGGGAAAATAAATCCAGTGTCTATTATCCAATGTGACCTAAAGTAAAAGTCTGAGGATCTCTTCTATTGTCTGTTCTTGTTGCTGCTTTTCTTTCATGCTATCTTGCCTCATTATCTGCCAGGTTACATACTTTCTTTCAATATATGTAAATTTTTTTTCACTTTTTAAATTATCATACAGTAAAATGGACTTCTTTAGCTGCAAAATTCTGAGAACTTCAGCATACATATATCCATATAATTACTACCATAATGCATAGCAATTCAATCATCCCTAAAAAACTTCCTTGTGTTATTATCCCTTTATACTCACATTCTCCCCCTATCTCTAACTCCTTGGAAACACTGATCTGGTATCTATAGTTTTTTTGAGAATGTCATTAAAAATAGGGTTATCCAGTATGCAGCTTTGAGACAGATTTCCTTCACTCAGGAAGGAAACAAACAATTTCAAAGCGCCATAGTCTGTTCTTCCAATCACCCACTGCAGGATATTTGGGTTGTTTCCAGTTTGGGCAATTATGCAAATGAACTGCTATAACCATTTACATATAAGTGTTTAGTAAACATGAGTTTTTATTTCTCCTTGGTAAAGATTGAGTAGTGAAATCGTTGTGTCATATACTGAGTATATCTTTGATTTTTAAAATATCCAACTAGATATTTTCCAGAATAGCTGTACCATTTTGCATTCCCACTAACATGAGATCCAGTTGCTCCATATCCACACAAAATTCAGTATTGTTAGTTTAGTCATTCTCACAAGTGTGTGATGATCCTTCACTATGGCTTTTATTTGCATTTCCCTGGTAGTCAATGACATTAATTTTTTTAAATGTGCTTAACTGCCATCCTTATATTCTCTTTAGGAAGTGTCTGTTCCAGTACATTGTCCGTTCTTCAGTTGAGCTGTTTTCTTAGGAGTTTTGAGAGTACTTTATTTATTTGGGGAACAAATACTAAGCTGAATATGTAACTTGCAATTATTTTCTCCCGGTCTGTAGATCATCTTTTCATTCTCTTAACAGCGGTTTTCACAGCACAAAAGAATTTACTTTGATGATGTCTGATTTATCCATTCTTCTTTTATGCGTTATGCTTTTGATGTTAGATCTAAAGACTCCCTTGGCACAGGTTGCAAAAGTTCTTCTCCAAAAATTATAATACAGTTTTATATTTTATGTTTGGATATACAATGAACTTTTAGTTAATTTTTGTATAAAGATGTCAGGCATAGGTCAAAGTTCAATTATTGCATGTGGATGAGCAACCAGTCCAACACCATTTGTTGAAAAGACTATCCTTTCTACATAAAATTGCTTTTGCATCCTTGTCAAAAAAGCAAATGGCTATATTTCTATGGATATATTTCTGGGCTTTATATTCTTTTTCACTGATCTATGTGTCAATTCTTTTGTTGATACCATACTTTCTAGGTTACTGTAACATTATAAGGTCTTAATATTGAGTAATATGATGCTTCCAACTTCATCTGCCTTTTTCAAAACTGCTTTAGCTATACCTTTGTACTTCCATATAAATTTTAGAGTCAGCCTGTTTGTATCTGCAAAAATTACCATTTGAATTTTTACTGGCATTCTATTAGATCTATATAACATTTTGGGAAGAATTGCTGAAATCTTTAAAAATTCTTTAAAACTCTACATTTTTACTGGTGAATCTTCTAATTCACAAACACAGTATGCTTCTCCATTTATTTAGATCGTCTCTAATCCATTTCATCATTACTTTATAGTTTTCACTATACAGATTCTATATATGTTTTGTTAAATTTAGAGCTATGTATCTTTTTATTTAGCTACTGTAAATAGTATTCTTTCAAAATATTATTTTTAATTGTTCACTGTCAGCATATAGGAACATAATTATTTTAGTTGTTGACTACATATCCTATGATCTTACTAAACTCTCTCATTGGTTCTCAGAGTTGTTTCTGTTTAGAATACTTGTGAATTTTTTCCACGTAAAATCATACTAGCTGCAGAGACAGTTTTATTTCTTCCTTTTCACTCCACATGACTTTAAAAATTTGTTTTGGCTATGCCAGCATAGCCAGATTTACTGCTGCACACGGGTTTTCTCTAGTTGCGTGAGTGGAGGCTACCCTGTAGTTGCAGGGTGTGGGCTGCTCACTGCAGTGGCTGCTCTTGCTGCAGAGCATGGGCTCTAGGCCCCCTGGGTTTCAGTAGTTGTGGTACATGGGCCTAGTGGCCTAGCAGCAAGTGGAATCTTCCCAGAACAGGGATTGAACCCGTGTCCCCTGCATTGGCACGTGGATTTCCACCCACTGGACTCCCAGTAAAGTCCTCAATCCACATGCCTTTTATTTCTGTTTCTTGTTCATCTGGAATCTAATATTTCTAGTGTGACGCTGAACAGAAATAGAGAGATTAAACATCTATGCCTTGATCCCCATAGAGGAATCACATTTCGCTTTTCATCACTAAACATGATATTAGCTATCAGTTTTCTGTAGATGCCCTTTATCGAGTTGAGGATTTTCCCTTTATCCCTAGCTTGCTGAGCATTTTTATCATGAATGGGTGTTGTATTTCTGTCAAATACTTTTTCCGTATCAACTGATATGATCGTGTACCTTTCCTTTTGTAAGGAAATGAGATTCCCTTTGACATTAACATGGTGAATTAGTTGATTCTTGAATATTGCCTTCCTAGGATATACTCTGCTTTGTTATGGCATATTCTTTTCATATTGCTAGAATTGACTTTTTAGCATTTTACTGAGTTTTTTTTTCCCTTCTATATCCTTGAAAGATTAGGATATCAGATAACATAGATAAGATTAGGATGTCAGATAACATAGATAAAAGTGACTGTCACTTTTTTTTTTTGTGGTACTGCCTTTATATAGTTTTGATATAAAGGCAATGCTGGCTTCATAAAACAATTTGAAAAGTGTTCCTTTCTCTTCAATTTTCTGGACTAGCCTGTAGAATTGGTGTTATTTCCTTTTTAAAATGTTTCATAGAATTCAACAGTGAAACTATCTGGGAGATATTTTTGATGCTAATTCAATCTTGTTAATAGGTATAGGAGTATTCAGGTGATCTATCCCATCTTGGATGAGTTTCAGTAGTTTGTGGCTTTCATAGTTAGTTTGTTTCAACTAAGTTGTCAAATAAATGTGTATAGGTTTGTTCAAAATAGTCCATGACTATGAATCCATGATCAGCATCTCTTTATGCAGGGTCTATAGTGATAGTGGTATTTTGTGTTTTTTTCTCTGTCAGTCTTACAAGAGACCAAACATATTTATTTTTTCCAAAGAATTCGTTTTTGGTTTCATTGTTTTTTCTATTGTTTTGTCTGTTTGGTTTCATTGTTTTTTCTATTGTTTATCTGTTTGGTTTCATTGTTTTTTCTATTGTTTCTATTGTTTTGTCTCAAATGTCACTGATTTCTGCTCTTACCTTTATTTCTTTCCTTCTGTTTGCTTTGGATTTTCTAGTTTTCCCTAACTTCTCAAGGTGAAAACTTGGGTTATTGATTTGAGACCTCTTTCTTCCTCTAAACATTTACTGTTATAAATTTCCCTTTAATTACTGTTTCAGCTGCACCTCACACATTTTAATACATTTTCATTCTTGTTCATATCAAAATGTTTTCTGATTTTCCTTGAGAATTTTTCCTGCAAAAACACTGGTAGGAAAGGGCAAGGGCAGAGACATTTTAGCATATACCTATGCAACCCACGTGCCTCAACTGCACTGTGACGGTAACTGACAGGCCCAAGCCCAAGTGCGACCTTGACTTCACTTATTTGGTGGACAACTGGGACAGGGATACAGACAAGGACGCAGCCCCACAGACTGCTCTGGGCGTTGGGTAACAGTGCAGGGTGGGGCTTTTGCACTTTGGCACACAGCACATGCTGGCAAAACATGAGCACAAGTCAAGTCAGGCTGAGGACCATGAGCTGACGTGGAGCAATATACAGGAAACAGACAGAATTATCAAGTAGGAAGGGTTGGGAGTTCTGGCGGCTCATACCTTGGCTGGTGTCTGGCTGCAGGGAGCTCAGAGGAAGTGGGGGAGAAGATTCGGGGGCCTCTACTGCTGGGTGCTCGGCCACCGGACAGATGATAAACCACCTCTTCCCAGTATGCAGGACTAAGAGGAAGGACAGAAGCAGCTGGTGAGAGTGAGTAGGTGACCCCTCGCCGCCAATACCAGACCTGATAATGGGGATTTGAGGAATTCATCTCACACCAGTGGGGAGGATGTGCAGCCCGCTCAGGGGGCTCCTCACTGGCATTAGAGGCTCTCATAAGTCCCCCCAGCATGGGCTTATTTCCAAGGTCACCGGAAGTACATCAGTGAAGTGGTAATGCTGGCTGGGGGACCAGCAGGGCAGTGAGTCCACATCATGCTCAGTCCCCACCCAGACCAGACATGGCTCTTCAGACAGGGCAGCTGTCCCCAGATGGGGACACGCTCACCATACACTCCAGCAACCCCCCAGTGTGATGGCCAAAACCCGTACAATATGCTCAGTGGGAGGCCCTTATCAAATGCCTACTGGAAGCAGAGAAAGGACAATGGCAGACATGACTCCTCCAAAGGCATGTCTGATTGGCAGGGACAGCCGTGAAGGGAGACATACCATTTTGCTGGTACACCGGGGCGTTTGCTTGGGATTGGCGATTCTCCTGAAAGAGGTGAAGGATCAGAACTCAGCCGACTGCATGGAACAAGAACTTCCTTCAGAGCACAACACTGTCTCAAATCCTCTAAGAGGCCTCAAGAGCTCGGACATTTTTAACTGGACAGAAGGCACCTACCCTCCCGGCCACCTCACCCAACACTGCATGGCATACAGGTTCCTCTAGCAGGCCACATCACAGCACTGTACTCGCAAAGCCTGGAGCTGGGGTATAAGTAGGCCCAGACCCTCCCAGGACCTCATAACAGGGACTTACCTCCCCAGCACCCAGGCCACAGGTGCTGAGGTGTGGCGGGCTCACCCCAGGGTCGGAGGCACGGTCCACATCTGTATCCTCACTGAGCATATCCTCTGCCTTGTCCATGACATCCTTCATCTGCTCAATGAATGTCTCCCGCTCGGCCTGCAGGATGAAGTCGTGCTCCACCTGCAACAACACATCAGCCCTGCTGGTGGGGCTGTGCCTCAGGCCACTGGCCGCACAGCGTCTTCATTGATGGATTTATTTGGTTTCTACTCTGGACTAAGCCAAGAGGGGAGACACGGCCACTGAGCTCAGTTGCCAACAGCAGGGCTACACAGTTCAGCAAGAAGCCACAGCAGGCCTCCACGTGATGCCCCAGTGCTATCAACAAGAGGCAGCCGCTGGCAGAGGTGGGAGGACAAGCAAGGCTGGCACCAGTACTCCCCTCAGTGGGGCTGGCATGCATGTGCCCAGCGACACAAGGAGACAGTCCCAGGGGAAGGGCCGTGGGCTCATCCAACAGGCATGACGACAGCCTCACCATGTAGGTAGCGATCTCGTCAGGCGCATCCCCATCCAGGTCAAACTTGAACGTCACCATCTTGTGGTTGTGTGTCTCCAACTGGCACTCCACCATCTTGTCGCCCGTGTTGCACACCTAAAGGACACTCAGGCAGTGAGGCCAGGGAGGACACTGTGCCCAGCCTACCCTGTCTTGCCGGCCTGCTCTGCCTGGCTACTCACGTTCAGGATGGTCAGTCGGGGCCGACTGGCCCTCTCCTGGCGGGAGCGCACACGCGTGGACCTGCGGTGATGTTTCCGGGCGGCCTTGCCTTCCAGCTTTCCCCCACCAAATGCACCTTCGCAGCTGTCACTCATCTCTCTTCCAGAAGGGACGTCAGAGCCTCCATAGCTACATGAAAACCAAGAATGTTACAGCACCCAGGGGAACCCAGCCTGCCTCACATGGGAAACTTGGCTTTCCAGAAAACCAACAGAAGCTTTACTGTCTGGGTGAGCTAGGTGGAAACCCCAGAGGGTCTAAAGCTGCCCATGTACAACAGAGGGACCCTGAGCCCACTGCCCCTCCTAACCCTGTAATATCTGGCCTGGACAGTGCTGGGGTCATATGGGGCATATGACCTTTCTGACCTAGGACCTAAGTCTTCTCAGCTCCTGACCTGTGAATCACACTTAATCAGCTCACAGTATATGTCAGGATTAAGACACAACCCACCCCATGCCTTGGTTCCCCCATCTGTTGAACAGCAATGGGAACACATCAACAAGGTGGAGCTACTGTGGCATTTGAGGAGAGTTTGCAGAGCACTGAGCTTGGTGCTGCCATGACCAGGAGGGTGGGACACAAGATCACTTCCTGTAACCAGCTCCCTCCCTAAACGCAACATTGGCCACGCCTGAGGTGCTGGGAGACCTGGGATGTGGGCCGGACTCTGCCCTGCTCTCCCAGCCTTCCACAGTCCCCGGACCTGGTGACTATCCATCCATAGCCTCTCCCTGCTCTCAGCACTGCACACCAGCACCAGGACCCGAAATACAACTGGGAGTATCTGACTACCAAACAACAGCAAGCACTGACAAACCCCCCAGAGGAGCTCCTTGAGGCTCCCCCAGCTCAGGCTTGGAAATGGGCGACATTGTTAGAAGATCTGACATACACGGGCAAAGTGTGCCATTACCTCTCACAGCTCTGAGGGAGGCTGGGCTGCTTGTCCTGTGAGGCCTGCTCCTGAAATAAAACCACGGAAAGGAGGCCAGGTCACATTCATTCCCCCGCGACACAGCCGCGTGCAGTCTGCCATCTCCCCACCATCACCGCCCAGCCCGCCACCCACTCCCTTCTGACTGCAGGGAGCAAATCACGTGCAGGCTGGCAGGAGCGAGGGATTTTATGTTTAACACTTAGAGCCAAGCAGATTCCTATAAGCTGGGGCCACCTCCTTTCCAAACATGTTAACCCACTTTGATCATCCCTACGAGGGAGCACATGGCCCAGGAAGAATTAGCACAGATTCTTCCCATCGCCTCCAAGAAAAGGACTCTGAATCCATGTGTAAAAATCAGGGTCTCCAGCTGGATGTGTGATTAAGGAAAATCCATCCAGGGACAGCAGAGGGAGAAGAACAGCACCCGTGGCTGTCCCTCGACACACACTTCCACCTTCCTGAGGGTATTCCTGACTTCTGGAGCTGAGCCGCAAGGTCACAGCACAGGAGGGCTGCAGTGAGGCTGGGGTCAGGAATCAGGGTGACGGACTGGGGGCTGAGCCCCTAGGGGAGGGCCACACACCTCGGGGGCTGGCTCCACCGTCAGCTGAACGGTCGGGCAGGGACCAGGGATCCCAGGCCCACTGGGCAGTGGCAGGTTAGCAGGCGGCAGGAGCGCAGCGGTCTGGACAGGCACGCTCTGAGGAGCTGCTATCACTGTGGGGGCCAGAGAGCCGGGGAGCTGAGGCAGGAGCTCAGGGACAGGAGGCAGCAGCACTTCCGGCAGAGGCGGGGAGAGAATGGCGGCAGGCGCAGGCACTGTGGCGACCTGGGTGGTGACATCCACAGCATATGTAGGCGGGTGGCCAAGCAGGATCTGAGGACACAGGGGACAGGGATGCGATTGGGGTGCGGGCCATCGCCTCCCCTGAAGGTCCTGGACCAAAGCAGGCGCTTCCATCACCCAAGGGAGTAAGCAAGTGATGAGGACGAACCTCCCCATGCACCCACACCCCACAGTCAAATCACAGCGTGTGTGTATGCAGATTTAGCAAAACCAAGGACAAGACACTCTCATGTCCCCATGGGTATAAAACCAGACCTAAAACCGCACTGCATCCATGAACCTCCAGCTGCTGTCAGGCTGAGAAGCTGAAGTGCGGCACACTTAGCACCTCTCTGGGCTCCCTGCCACCACCCTGCAGGGCCAGATCACGGTGCTACTCCGCCCCAGCCTCCTGTCAGGTCAAAGCCTGTGTTCCAATCCCAGCTGTGAGCAAGAGGGGCTGTGGACCTCAGCCTTCCATGGGGTGACTTAGAAACTGGGCCAGATTCCCTCCTGTTCCCTCTTTAAAGGCTCTCGGGGGAGAGGCTAAGACAGGTTGAAGGAGAGCCATGGCCTGAAACGGCCCTAGTTTGAGGTTTAGGTTGGGAATGGGAATGACCTGCTACAGGGCCTACAAGTATGAGACTGATCAGACATGTGGTATGTGGAGTGAGATGTGAAAGCCACAGCCTAGCTGTGGAACTTTCTCTCCTGGACAGGTGCCCCAGCCTGTCCTTTCTTGGCACAGGGAAGCCTCTGGGCAGCCAGCCTAGCTCATCAGTAAACTCCAGACCCTCTGTTGGCAAGACCACAGGGAGGCCACCAGGCCTGGGCAGTGACCTCTAAGCACCCACACCTTCTCCAGCTGCTAGCTAAGCAGACAACCCAGTGTCAGCAGTGTGCCGGGCCAGCTCACGGCGCAAGACACAGGCCCTGCAATGATACCACACACCCCCAGGCCTCCACTCAGCCCTTGGCTTTCCCCAGATGACCCTGAGCCCTGAGTCAGTATTACTCCAAGTAAGAGATCAGGGAGGTGGTCGCTCAGTCAGGGCACTGGACTGACGATGGGCCTCCTCACACTGGTTTTGAAACAAGCACCAGCCTATTGGGCAATGAAAATCACCCCTTCTCAAAATCAGGGACAAACATCCAGGAGAATCCATGCATACTTATGACAGTGCCTCATTCTAGAATGGATTCAGTGCAAAATGAGTTAGGGGGACACCTGGCCCCGTAGCACACTTTCAGTATGAATCTTCACAATGAAATCAAAAGGGCAGGAGCCTGAACTTAAAAGGCAAAGGACATGCCCACTGGCACATGGCCACTGAGGCTTAGAGCCAAGGCGGGGCCAAGTGGGAGGATCCCTAGGTAAGAGGCTCCCTAGGTAAGAGGATGCCCAGGTGAGAGCCCTGCCCCTAAGGTGAGAGCCCCAGGCCAGCTCCTCTCCACACAGGAGGCTGGGTAACAGGCTTATAGTTACAAAACGCGCATGGGCTGTGCAGGTGTGTGGAGCCACAGGGAGGTCCTCCCAGCCAGCAAGGGGTGTGTCTCTTCACTGGCAGCTCGACAAGCTGCCCATGGCCCTCATCTGGTTCTGAGACAGCATCCTTGTCTGCCATGACTACCTTAGGACCAGTGGCCCATGTACACTCAACACGGCCTAGGTCATCACCAACAGACCCCATCAGAACCCCATTTTCCTCATTTGCTGACTGCAGAGATGGGGGCTGTCCACCTACTTTCCTTTGGCAGGTAACAAGATAAGCAGTGTGAGCCTCTCCAGCACCCATGGAGGGGCTGACGTGGCTGCACCAAGACTGCCAACTCTATCCACGTGAGGGCAGATGCCACAATGCCCAGCATGGCCAGGGACCCTCCGCCCCCACAGACAGCTCCTCCAACACCTGGGAAGGAACCGACAGCGAAGCTTTTAGTCAGCCCAGTCCCCAAGGCTCCTAACACATGCTGGGAAGTAAGAAGAACATTAGACATTCCCCACAACGGGTGAGACGCTGCAGTCATGGGACAGCACTGCCTGCTTGCCCATTCCCACTCTGCTACCCAGGTGAAGGTCCTGAGAAGGAGCAGAGATCTGTGAGCCCCTTATGTGCTAAGGGGTCTCCCAGCGCCTGAAGGGTGGGCCCTGGCCAGCAGGTGGGTTACCTGGCTTCCAGCACTGGCAGCCGGAGCAGCCTGCTCCGGGAGGCGGGCAACACTTGGCTGGTGGGGCTGTGGCAGCACGGGGGGTGTCGGCTGGGGAGCGGCAGCCTGCACAGTCTGCGCTGCGTGGAGGGGAGAAGGCGGGACGTCGCTGGGCACCATCTGCGGAAAGGCCGCTGGGTACACGGGCTGCGCCGGGAGCTGGGCCACAGTGGGGTGAATAGACAGGGCGGCCACGCCCTGTGGGGCCACAGCCAGCAGAGGGATGGCGGTGGCAGTGGCCGCCACATTTGGCACGATGGTCTGGCACGGCACGGCCAGCGGTGCCCCAGCAGGGTGAGGCAGCTTGACTGTCTGCAGAGGCAGAGCCGGCGACGCAGGCAGGGGAGCGGGGGTGGCACTGAGTGGGAGGCTTGGCAAGATGACAGCTGGAGGGAAATACTGAGAGGGGGGAGGCACGGTGGGCCCACTGGTGGCTGGCAGGTCAGGAAGGGCTGTGGGGAGGTTGTCAACTGTGGCCAGTGGAGCGATGGGGGGGACAACAGGAAGTGGAGGCATCTGAAAGAGAACAAGCACGTCAGGACTGGGCCCTGCCGGCAGCACCCTGCACTGGTGAGAGGGGCCACATCACCCCACCAGGACCCGGCCCTGCCAGCAGCACCCTGCACTGGTGAGAGGGGCCACATCACTCCCAGCTTCTGCCCCCAAGACACTTTTCGTGTAGCTGCTGTGGAAGGGAACCAAAACATAAACCCAATTTAAACAAAACCAAGTGTATACGACACTTAAACAGAAGGAAAGACAGGAGGCCTTAGAAGGGTGTGGGATATAGACACGACCTTCAGGATGGCCCCCATTTAGCACTACCTCAGAGTCTCAGGCTGGACCACTCTTCTTGGTTACTGCAAGGATACTGGGGGTCATAATAGTGACCATCAGATACCCAGCTTTGGCATGTTCTCATTCAGAAGTACCAGGACTGTCCAAGCTACCAGACTGGCTCCAAATATCTGAAACTACTTTGGCTGATTCCCTCTAATCTGTGTAAATTCACAATGAGACCAAGTCATTCTTTGACAAGTCATCTGAAAAAAAGCAAATCTTCCAGCCTCTCCTTGCTGGCTGAATGCCCCTGTGCCATGCGGCCTGGGAGAGAACGGCATGTCAAAACAGCAGAGCGCCAGAACCTTCTGTGTCTGGTCTTCCATCCTGGAGACATCTCGTGGATTTTGCACTTGAAACATTTCAGCAGATTCTCTGACAGTTCTAAACTAAAGCCTTTCTGGTTATAGACACATGAGCATCACACAACATGTACCTTTGTGCAGTTATAAGACAGAAAATATGCAAATTGACCTCTGTGTATTTGAAAAGCTACTAAATGCCACGACCACTGGGAGCAAGGTGTTGGATTAACTAGATGCTGAAAGTGACTCCAGTGTAGGAGTGATGAGGACAAGGCAGGTGACAGGCAACAGCTGACATGAAAGCACCTTGTGAGGGGTGCCTGCAAACCGTAGGAACACTCACATCCTCCCTACAAAGAAGCACTTCCCATCCCAGCCCCGTCAACACGCAACAATGGGACCCATGAAATGAAACCCATCCTGCGGTCAAGATTCACTAGAAACATGCATGACCACCGAAAGCATTAGCCTGAGCAAGAGCACCCAAGTATCAATCACGTGCTATCACATGATACTGGTCACATGACACTCCCCAAAAAGACAGTCCAATCTCTGCAGCTGGCAAGCTGCTCAGCTGTCTACTGGACCCCCAAGAATCCATGGTCCACACAGCCTCAGGTAGCTCCATGGAAAACAGTGACCCAAGCTTTGTGCTCACAGCTCCATCCTGGCTCTTCTGGCCTAACTCTGGACTAAACCTTTCCCAATCTTGGATGCATCTGGGGCAGAAGTCAAAGGCAGAACACACCAGCCCAGCTGTCTTGTCACCAGGGAGTGTTTCCTGAGGCACCCACGTGCCCTGAGGACAAGGACTGGCCAACCAGGCTGGGGGAGCAGGCCAGGCTGGAGAGCAGGGGACAGAGAGGTACCTGCGGGGGGATCTGAGCTAGTGGCTGCAGGGGCGCCGGAGGCATCTGGAGGGGCTTCAGCTGAGCAGGGGCCACCACCTGGGAGGCTGGAGCCAGGTACGGAGGCAGGTGGGAGGGCGCTGGCTGCAGAGGGCCCACGGGTTGTGGGGCCAGGACCTGCGGCAAGGGTACCGGCTGGGCCAGGAGAGAAGGCTAGAAAGAGAGAGGGGCTCCTCTTAGATCAATGTCCTCCTGAGATACATACTTAGACACAACACACATGCACACATACCCACAGTGACACACGTTCAAACATCCAGCCTGGAGCCCAGGACACACAGATCTGAGAGGACCACTCTGTGGAATGAGGGCCTTCCAAATGCTGTGTAACCCTCAGCTCCACAGATACAAGAGACCCATCCCCACTTCCATCCACACCCCAGGCCCTGGGGAACTGCAGAGAAGGAGCACAGGGGGCCTGGACCTGCCAGGAGGTTCACAGGCCCTGGGCTCAGGCCAGCCAAGATGGACAGGCAGGGCCTGGGGAGACCAAGACACCCATGGCACCCAAAAGGAGGGCAGCCAGCACTCACCTGGTGGGCGGGGGCTGTGGGCTGGCCTGGGCCTGTCGGCACAGGGGCACTGGGCGGTGGCAGTACAGGGGCGAAGCTCATGGCTGGCTCTGGGAAAGGCTGCTGTGGGAGCGGAGGGCGGGCGGGGGGTGGGACAGAGCCCACCGACAGGCCAGGCTGCAGAGAACACACAGAGCCATGCTCAGCAGCTGCCATAAGGCCCGCCACCAAGCACACACTCACCATCTTCAGGGACCCACCTCTCATTCCCTATGTCTGCCATCCTGCCAGGGACACTTTCCTAGGAACAAGATTCAGCAGAAGCAAGATGTGATGGCCCCAAAACCTCCCAACCAGGGAATGTGCTAGAATTTCAATTCCACAGAGTATCATGCAACCAAGAGATTTGTGGAACCTTGGAAAACACTTGTGATGGCATTAACTGAGGGAAAGATAAACATGCACACATCTCTCATTTATAGAGCTGAATAAAAGGTGTACATGCAGATATATTCACAAACAGAATATGGAAACATGGGGATAAAAAGCGGGACAGAGCCAGAGAGAAGGGTGTTCTGCAGAGCTGCGAGTCTCCCATGACTCGCCATCAGAAGAGAAATGAGGCCACAGATGTGAGCCTTCAGCACCAGGCAAAGCATAGACACGGAATGGGAAAGTCAGAAATATGAGCGCTGGATGCTTGATGCTGCTAACTTGCTCCTTTTTAGGTACAATAATGGTCCTGGGCTTTGTTTTCAGAGTCTTGATCCTGTAGAGATATAGATGGAAATATCTTGGGGGCAAAATATCCTTCTGTCTAGGATTTACTTCAAAATACTGGGGGTGCGAGCAGGTGAGAGCTATGGAAAAAAACACAGAGATGACTTCTGAAGCTGAGAACACATTGACATCAGAAGCTTCTCTCACTTGAGGTTTTCTAGATGAAACAGGTGACCATCATTTCCAAAACCATTATCACTCACTTCATCTTTCACAGTAAATGCTGTATGAAAAGCAGCGTGGGGTAGGATGGAATCTCTCCTTTGCATTTACTTGAAGCCACAGGGCAGAATGAGTCACCTGCGCACATGTTCCCAGAGCCACAGTCCCTGGCCCAGTGGGAGTCAGGCGCTCAGGCAGCCCGGAAGCCTCAGAGAAGCAGCTTGTATTCCTGACTCCACCGGCTGTGCCCTTCCTTCCCTGGGTCCTAGGGGCACATTACTATGGCAACACTCCCCAGGAACCCTCGGTGCACTCGGGGGACCCCTTCTGTCCAAGGTGTTTCTGCATAAATCGGCAAGAGATGGGAGAGAGCACCCCAGCCAATGTCAGGTGCTTCCTGGCCTGGCCCCCAACTTCCCTGTGCTCGGGCATCCTGTGAGCCAAACCCGCAGGAAACATGCAGCACTGCAGAGACCCGGGTAAAGAACACACTGTGTGACCTGCCCTAGAGGGAATGAGGGCCTGTGGATGGGTCTGGCTCAGCCCCGGCATGGGCAACCTAAAGCCAAGAACCACTGCTCTGAGCAGTGAACTCTTCTTGCTGTAAAATCATATTTCACTTAATTTTGTGAAACAGGGCAAATTGCAAAATGCAAATTGGAAATGAATCCTGGGCTCCGGTTAGCAGAGGCAAATGCTTCAGCTGTTTTTCCAAGGGGACTTTTCTGAGCCTGAGCAGACAGGAGGGGAGGGAAGAGAGACAGAGGTGGCTGGAAAGGCTGGCACCTGGCACTCAGGGAGCCCCAAAAGGCAGCCACAGTGCGAGAGCACATGATCGAAAGGACACGCAAAAGCGAGGAAGTGAGGGCGCGTCTGGGCGCCGCGGTAACCGAGGACCCGGCAGGAGAGGCTCCTCGGGCAGAGGCTCCTGGGCCTGAGGAGCATCTAAATCTCCCTGTGGACCCCTCTCCACAGCCCAGCTCAAGGGCAACTTCTCTGGGACTGACTGATTGGGGACTGGGAGACAAGCAATTGTTCTGCTTTCTTCGGCATTAGAAAAAAATCAAAATAAAACAATAAATGAAATGTGACTCCCTCATCTAACAATTTCCATCTCATCTAACAGCCTTAGGTTTTCCATATCTTACAAATGTTTCCACAGGCATAAGCATGAGGCCCTTTCAATCCCACTTCTGAAATATCACTAAAAACATTTCATATGATTTGGTTATTTCCATACCTCTAACTTTTAACGGCTGTATAATAAGCAGAGGAGAAATGCCGGGAGGTACTTAACACTCTCTCAGTGAAGCTGGACACTGAGACAAAGTCAAAGATCTCAGTGCTATAAATGATGCTTTTCCATCGCCTTTGCAACAGTCAGAAGTAACTTTTCAGGTCCAGCGTATAGGGCAGGACCTCACCAGCTTTATCGCAGCTTTGTATGTACGGGTGTCACTGGGCTCTGTTTTCAGGATTTTCTCATCTAGCAGGTCTTTGAGGGTACATCACAGGCTGCTCCAGCCTGCAGCCCTGCAGTTACCAGCAAGGATGGACCTCCTGCAGGCCCACTTTTGCATGGTTCCCAACTGACAACAGGCCAGCACAGACTGAATGAACCATCACAGACTCTAGGCCATGTGGGCCAGAACATTGGCCAGAAAGGTTGGGCTGACTCACCGTGGCAGGCTGCTGGTAGGCCCCTAGGGAGGGCAGGCTATGTGGCAGGACGGGCCCATCACTCACGCTCACAGGGGGGCTGCACACACACTGGGAGGCGGGTGGTGCTCCGTCTGCCAGCGACCCCAGCACAACACTCTGCTGGCTACTCTGCGAGTCTGAATACACCGTTGAGCCCTGGCCACTGTCGAACGTGCTGTCCGCTGGGGAGGGAGGAAAAAAGCATGGCTCAAAGCAGGCACCTCCAAACTTCACCCCCACAGCACGTCGCACAAGTCCCAGGGAACGCAAACGTGGGACAGCTTGTCCGTGTGTTTTCTTCTGTAAAATAAGACTTGATTGCATTTGCAGATCACAAACATAATAAACGTGCATCATTTTAAACAATCACCTATACAAAGGCTATAACTGCACCACCCGGAAATGGCCCTGGGAGCCCGTACCCCACACTGCCTGACACCTGTTGGTTCTCACGATGGACTACCACAGATCCCAGATGGGCAACTCACACCATCCTCTGTAGGCAGGCCGGCCACCTCCACCAGCTTACAGAGAGGGACCTCACCTGCCACCTGCCCTGGCCCTGAAAGTGGGCGCTTTCAGTTCTTCAAAGGTAGAAGATCGAATGTCCAAGTTAGGAAAAGCTGCAGTCATGTGGAGGAAATAATTACCAGCTGTGTTTTATAGGGGGAGAGGGCCCTGACCACCTCCATTCACCACAGCAAAGAGCCTGAATTAGGAAGACTTAGGTCCAAATCTAACCCCTCAGTTCACAGGCTCAAGTCTAAAGTGGCTGGAAAATGGGGGCTGACAAGGCCTGTGCCCTACAGGGAGGCCATGAGCGGAGGACTCAAAGGCTCTGCAGCCTCCAGAGAGCCTCCCAAGAGGCCAGCCTCACCCAAGGTAAGCCTAGACTGGCCTGTCAAACCCAGCCTAGGTGGAGCTGCCTGTACAAGGTGGCACAGACAGGACCGCCATGGCCCACAGGCTGGTCTCACCAAGACACACCTGGGAGGAGAGGGCACCTGCATGGTCGTGCCAGGCAAGAATGAAGAGCAGAAACCCGTTTGAAGTGGCGTTTTTGTTTTACTGCCTCCGGATTCCAAAAGCTACGTAAACATTAGGATTTGCCATCCATGAACACCAAGCTACTTCTACAGGACGCCTTTCGGTGTGAGTTTTAACTTTCAATTTTCACCTTAAACAAATAAAGTAAAGAGAACGCTTGTTGGCTTTACAACAAAATAATTTTTCCCGAGAGCTGAGCAGAACTTATTTTGACCCAGGAAGACTTACGAATGGTGAGGTTTGATTGTGAAAAACCAATGAAACACGTGGCTCTGATTTCTGATGAGGGGGCCAGCAGTCATCGTTACTTAGAGAGAGAGAGAGAGACAGAAACAGAGGCCAGGTGTGTGCATATGCTAAATGGGGAGTGTGGGCCATGAAAGAAAGATGAGACAGAGAAAGTGCACGAGAGTGAACGCGACCAATTTCAAGTAGGGTGATTTTAACCATATAAGTGACATTTTACATTTCTAAGTGAATGTGTTTATTTGTATAATAAAAATTACTTTAAAAAATCATTTCTAAGCTATTGAAAACTTGTGTTCTCACAGTCACTGACGCTGGCTTGAGCTTGATCTGGACTGTGGTGGGTAGCTTACAGAACGCACAGTGGGAAGTTATCTGATACTCGCTGCACCTTCTGATATATGAAAGCCTGTGTGCCCATCTTGCTACCTAAGACCAGGTCCTCTACAGTGGTGTGTGTGCTGCTTGGTGTCCCCACTAGTTGATCTTTATGAAGCCAGAGTGGTCCAGCCGACCACAGGCACTGCGGCCAGAGGGACAGCTGAGCGCAGGCTTTCTGCTCTGACCCAGAGCAAGGTGCAGAAGAGCATGCACAGGATGCTGGACTGTGGATTACAGGGAGACACGGTGCGTGTGCACGCTCCACGTGCGTGTGTCCAGAGGCTGTCTGGAAGGTGTAATCTCTGGAAGTGAAAGTTAAAAGACATTTAACATCAGTGACCTCCAGGGAAGAAAATTAACTGGCTTGTACTGTATATCCTCTTGGATTTTCTAAATTGTATACAATGTGACTATATTATCTACTTTAAAAAAAAAGATTGGGTTGGCCATAAACTTTGGGCTTTTCTGTGCGATGTCTTGGAAAAACCCAAGCAAACCTGTAGGCCAACCCAATACAATAAATGGGTAAAGATGTTTTTGAAAACTACGGCCATGACATGAAGCACATTCTTCACTCTTAGTCAGGAAGCGGATCCGTGTGCAGACACAACATCCACTATAAACTCATCTGTCGATTCATGTCTGTGCAGCAGGTCAAGCCTGTATCATGACATCTTACCACAGCACAGCCTATTCTAGGTCCCAGACTGTATCCCTGCAAAGTTTAACAAAAGAAGATTTCTTAATTCCTGTCCTAAAAATTGTCCAACCAAAAATTATGTTCTCAAAGTATGTAGTGGTATGCCAGGTGTGGAAAGCTTTTTCCTACAAAAAGTTTATACTTGTGAATTAATTTTTTGGTTTATCAGAAAATGTAGTAATGATGTAACAACTCTATCCTCCAAAGCAAACTTGAGCAGGGAGGAGACAAGTAGACAGTTGGCAACTCGTCTTAAAGTGATGGCCAGCAGCTGGTTTGAATTTAAACAGCCTACTTTGAAGAACGTTTAGCTATTCTACTGATAAAGAAAGGATGTAACTATTAAATAAACAGACTATTTTGGTCTTTCCACACAAAAACACCTAAAATAGTGACCTGGAAGGGCGGCTCAGCTCTCCATGCTTATTCACAGAACAGACAGAAAAGGCTACATCCTCCATCCATGGCTCACAGCTGAATTTTGAAGATACTGAGGGTAAAGGCAGAATTTCTACTCAGACTTAAAGATGACACTGGATTCTCCCTTCCAGTGGTCTGAGATGAAGCCAGGTATAAAGTAATTCTCACCAATCCATCGGTGACATTCCCTGGGAAACACTAAAGGGCACAAGAAGGGAGGTAACCTTGGGGACGGATAATCCAAGCAGGAAAACTCACAACCAAGACCACAGCACGACTGGAGGCTGTAGCCACTGGCAGCCTCAGAACCACAGCACGTGGCTCCGATGCCTCCACCGGTCAGGGAATCCAGGGTGGAGGTATGGCCCTCAGGTGCCCTGTGAGGCTGGGCTGAGAGCCTCCAGAGGGGATAAGTAGCTGAACTGAGTCAGCTCCAGCCCCGATGGCTCAGTTCTGAGTCTGCCCTGGGAAGCCAGACTTCAGGGAGCCTCTGGTCACAGATCTCTTTGCCACATGGGGATGCCTCCCAGGGGAATTCCTCCCTGGAGAAATGCTTGCCCACACCGATCATTCATACCCACAGGTGGGTTAGAGGGACGGGTGGTGCAGGGGGAGGGGGCGCCTGGAGAGGCAGCACTCACAGGCCAGGGAGGTGGCGCTGGCCGGCAGCGCAGGGGTGAGGAGGTGCTGGTCGGCCTCGGGCTCCTCGGACTCTGGCAGCCCGGCCTGTGAGTGGTAGGTCACCTGGACCTGCAGGGGCGTGGGTGGGCCCCTGGCCTTGTCAGGGCTGCCGAGGTCCCGCTGCTCCTGGGGCTGCAGCGCTGGCCAGATCCTCTTTCGCCGCCACTGGATCAATGCCACACGGTCACGGATGGACTTGGCCACAATCTTCACGTCACTCTCATGGAAAAATCCTGACTCAATCTGCAAAGGAAATCTCCATGTCATTACTGGGACCAGCTCCAGCTGCACACCCCACTTCCAGGGGACCCTGCCATCTGCACGGCTACCTCCTGCCTGAGGAGTCTCTGCCCTAGGTCCCCTCCCAGGGTCCCTCACCCTCATAACCACGTTTACCAATCATCCCTGTCATGGACACTCTCCTCATCCCGGAAGTGAACGTCCTCCCACCACTGACTGTAGATCCACGGGGAGACTGACCATCTAAACCTACAATAATCCAGCTCCTGGGTCTGTGGCAACACAGCCGATGCTCGTAACCACGGGCCAGGTGTGTGAGGGGAAGGGCGATCCCAATCTGCCTCTGGCAGGGCCAGAACACAGGGCAGACTCCCACCGGCTGGACCCCAGGGCTTTCCTGGAGCCCCTCCCTCAGGCTGGCCAAGGGCAGGAAGGAGGTCCGGGCTGCATCTGTGTGCTCAGGGACAGGTACAAGGAGCCTCAGCCGACACTGTCCTCAGTGTCATCCTGGGCACTCTCCGAGAAACCACAGAGGCTGGAGAAAAGAGGTACATTTAGTAACAAGAGACCAAGAAGGTGTCATGCCTAGCAAAACTCTGAACCCAATTCACCCAACAGAGCATTTGAGAGCATCTGTAAAGGAGTCAACAATCTCAAGGAAACATCATGGTGCCCTCTGAGAATACCTGTGGCAAAACCAGGAAACAGCGGCAGCCAGGCTCCTCCCCAACACTGTGGGATTCCCCACGTGAAAAGAGAAAACAAAAAAACAGAGCCTGTGGCGCTGGGTGGGAATGGTGTGAACTCACAGTTTTCAAAGTACAATAGACACAAACACACCAGATGTAGATGTGAGCACATACAACACACGGTGTAGTGCCTGCTTCTGAACCACCCACGGAGTGGGCCGGGGGCAACGACAGCCAAGTGGAGCCCAGCTGCCGTGACAGTGCAGGGCTCCCCATGAGACGGCAGGTTCAGGCTTGCGGGGAAAGGGCGGGGGAGTCGGACATCTCACTGTGCCTGAAATCGAGGACATGCTGGGAAGACGACAGACAGCAGGACAACACGGAAGCCAGCGTCCAAGGCCTCCTACTGGCTGAATCTGGGGCACTCTGAGCACTAAAATAAAGTGACACCATGATGGTTTGAAGGACATGTCCACAAACGCACACAGGAGAAACAAAACTGATCTGTGGGGGCAGAAGTGCTCGGTTTGCTGCCAATATGAGGTTACACAATGGACTGCCACATACATGCAGCTTGTCTCTCTGCCTCTCAGCCCTCTCGGCCTCTGTCTCTCTGTGCCGCTCTGTCTCTGTGTCCGTCTTTCTCTTTCTCCATCTGTCTCTCTGCCTCTGTCTCTCTCTCTCTCTCAGTCTGTTTCTCCCTTTATTTCTTTCCCTCCTGTGGATCACTCTCCCGTGAAGCCACTCTTGCCATGAGGCATCACTGGACAGCTCCAGACCCTTGGTGGGCAGGGCTGCTCTTGGGATTCTGACAGCTGAGGCAGCTGTGAGCAAAGTCCCCATGTGTGGGAAACAGACACGAATATATTCAGGGTGCTCAGACGGTAAAGAATCTACCTGCAGTGCAGGAGACCCGGGTTCGATCCCTGGATTGGGAAGATCCCCTGGAGAAGGAAATGGCAACCCACTCCAGTATCCTTGCCTGGAAAATCTCACAGAGGAGCCTGATGGGCTGCAGTCCATGGGGTCGCAAAGAGTCGGGCACAACTGAGCAACAAACACTAACTAAAGTCATCTGGAACAGACCTGTCCTGCATTTGCCACTTCCCTCTAAGTTTGTGATTACTTCAAAAGACTCCTGTCAGAAGACAACTCCATTGGACAGAATGAACTGTGCAGACGTCCACCCTGAGGCTCCCACCAGGCTCAGCCCAGGACGGCGGAGGTGCAAGCAGGTCTGTGCCCACAGCCGGGACTCGCTGAAGAGGCCGAGAAGGTTCCGCGCCCACCCTCAGTGTTACCCTCATGGCCAACCTGACCAGAGGCCGCTGAAAAGAAGGCATCCCACAGACGCACCTGCCTTCCATTTCTATTTTCTGCCCATGACCCATTTTTCCTTACGTCTCCATTTTCACAGTCACCACCCAGTGATCCTCTCCAAAGTGTTCCTTCTATTTTTTCCCAATCAGGAGAGAATTTGGCCACACTGGGGCATCCTGTTATCTGGAGGCTGTGAAGGTGGAAGGGCTGGTACCACTGACAAAAGAGCCCTGGGCTAGGCTCCAAGCCCCCTCCCCTCCCACCCTTGGGGGTCTACATAAGGGGTCACTTCCAGATCAAAGCCAGCCCAGGTCCCTAAAGAACTCACCCTTCTCTCAGCCATGGGGGCGTCTTTGTTCTGATCCACATCCACGTGGGCCACCTCACTGTATCCTCTACCCACCCCCAGCGCCCCCCGCCTCCCCTGCTCCCCACAGGACCTGCTGGAAGTTGACAGTAGAGGGAGAAGAGAAAGCTATCCCATCGGCCTCCTCCCACCCCCAGTAGCCTCAGGAAGGCAGCCTCATCATCTTCAAAACTTAACGCTCGCTAACCTCAGGCGTTAACAACAGGGCAGCCCAGAAAGGGGACCAGGTCCTAAAACTGTGTTGGGTTAAAGCTATCAGCAAGTGACCACCCAGCAGAGCTGCCAGGAGGCTGTGAGCTCTGGAAGTCTCCCCAGCTCAGGCTGTCTCCAGGGATAGCCCACGAAAGGCTCAGGCAGCTACCATAAGGACCCCAGGGAGGAGAGCCTCAGACCCCAGTTTTAGGTCTGGTGTTTACAGATGGGTGCGGAGGGTAGGGGAGGGAAAGGGAAGGAAGGGGAGTTAGACCTTCACCAAGGGCTGCAGCACTAGCACTGACCTACAAGGCCCAGCCAGGAGACAGGAGTTGCAACCAGTAACAACTGGGGCATTTACACAGGAGGAAGACCCCACTGTGCAAATGCAGTCATGTTCAGCTCATCACAGGTGTCCAGGGCTCTGGGTTCATTCTGTTTCTTAACAGAGTGCTGGGTATATGATGGTTTTTATTATTCCTTAACTGAACACAATGATGTGCCGCCCTCTGCACGGATGCCATACAGCATGGAGGGTGTGCCCATGAAAAAGTGCTTTTAAAGAAAACACAGGAGAGGAAATGGGGAGAAGCCAGGCCCAAGGCCTGTGCTGTGAACTCTCAGAGACACCTTCTGCCCATGAGTCCAGGCAGGTGCTAGAGACTTGGTAAAGACAGGGCCACAGCTACAGGCACAGGCATGTACCCAAGGGCCTGGGGGCCATAGGCATTCTCTATGTTGAGCCATACGAGGGATGAGTCCTCTCAGGAAGGTAGGCAGGTCCTGGGAAGGGATCCAGGCCACGTTTGGGCACCGCGGTCCTGTAACTGAAGAGTGTCCAGAACAAACCAAGAATGGAGCCAGAGCTGCAGGACGTACCTGGCGTAGCTGAGACACAGATGGCTCCAGCTGTCTGGGTCCCAGGTGCCTCCAGGACATGCCACCACGTGAATCTGTGTCCCCTGCCATTCTCATACCACCGCTATGTAGTGTTCACAGGGGAATGAGAATGCTGTTCATCACCTGTGCTTTCTGAGGTGCCTGCACGTTGACAGACACCAGCCCTCAAGGCCGTCCAAGGACCTACTTCATCTCTAAGCAGGGCTGTCCCAGCCCCCGGCCTGCCTCCCCTGCTCTTAACACCAGGACAGCTAGAGCTGCAGGCCAGGTACTCCCAATCTCCACGGTCCCTCCAGGATGCTCGCCAAATGCAACTCAGCCTCATGAATCTCAGCTCACAGGATACCAGCCTACACATGACCTTGATCGCTACTTATGTCTATGCTTTAAACCTCAGCAGAAAACATGGAGGGACCAGCGTCACAGTATGGGGGAAAAAAAGGTCCTGAATTCATAGGACTGATGGGCTGGTAACTCTTTTTTTTTTTTTTTTTAACTTTTTTAATGTGGAATCTAAAATATAATTAATCTATTGATATATATAAAACAGAATAGACTCACAGACATGAAAAACAAACTATGGTTACCAAAGGAGAAAGGGAGGGGGAGGGGCAAATTAGGTATAGGGATTAACAAACTACTATACTAAAATAGATAAGCTGGTAATTAACTTAAAGCAACTCTCAGCAAATATGCAGCAATTCAACAGCACTATGCAAGGTCATAGAAAGATACTCTGGGAAGCCATGGAGCTAAATAATTCTATTAAATCCGATTATAGCAGAGGTGTCTGTTTCTAAGTCCAGGAATGTGACCAGCAGCTGGGAAGGAGTCCTGACACGGGCACCATGCCATCAGCAGGACGTCATACCCTCCACACATGCCAGCAGAGGCACAGGCTGCTGTCAAGGGCAGGGCAGGGTCCTGGGTAGCCATGCACCTCCCACTCCTGTCATGCACCAACCTGCTGCAACCCCCAAACCAAGCTCCACGGACCCCTCACCTGACATGTGCCCAGTCCCCCAAGGTCCCCTTGGTTTATGACTCCCACACCTTACATGGCATGGCCAGCCTCAGCTTCCTCATCTGACCAGAGTTCCATGGTACAGTGGTCAGCACAGGCTGGTGCCAAAGATATGCTGCCCACAAGAGCCTGTGCAGGCAGTCTCCCCTCTACCTCTTGTAGCCCACCTTCCAGGGCCATACCAGGGTCCTTCCCTACCAAATTACCAGTGGCCTTATTAACACTGAACAAAATAGAACAAAACAAACTAGAACTAGAACAAAATAATTTTTACAATTTGTATGGAACCACAAAAGACCCCAAATAGCCAAAATAATCTTCAGAAAGAAGAACAGTTAGAGGAATCATTCTCCCTGACTTGTGACTATACTACAAAGCTACAATTATCAAAATAGTATGGTACTGGCATGAAAACAGAAATATAGACCAATGGAATAAGACAGAAAGCCCCCAAATAAACCCATACACTTATGGTCAATTAATCTACCCGCCAAAGAGGCAGGAATATACATTGGACAAAAAACAATATGTGGTACTGGGAAAACTGGACAGCTACATGTAAAAGGATGAAATTAGAACATCCTCTAACATCACATACAAAAATAAACTCAAAATGAATTGAAGACCTCAGTGTAAGACTAGATACTATAAAATTAGAGGAAAATACAGGAAGAACTCTCTTTGACAAAAATTGCAGTAATATTTTTTTGGATCTGTCTTCTAGAGTAATGAAAACAAAGGCAAAAATAAACAGGACCTAATTAAGTTTAAAATCTTTGATGCAGGATACAGGAAGCTCGGGGATGGTGCACTGGGATGACCCAGAGGGATGGTATGGGGAGGGAGGTGGGAGGGGGGTTCAGGATGGGGAACACATGTACACCTGTGGCAGATGCATGTTGATGTATGGCAAAATCAATACAATATTGTAAAGTAAAAAAATAATAATAATAATAAAAAAATTTTTTAATAAAAATCTTTGCATAGCAAAGGAAACTATAAACAAAACAAAAAAAAACCTACAGAATGAAGTAAAACATTTGCAAATGATGCAACTGAAAACAGATTAATTTCCAAAATACGCAAACAGTTCATATAGCTTCTCTCTCTCTCCCTCTCTCTCTCTCTCTCTCTCTATATATATATATATATATAATTAGAACATATATATATATGTTCTAGTATATGGGAAGGTCCTGGGAAGGGGTCCAGGCCACGTTTGGGCACCGCCGTACTATAACTGTCTAGAACAAACCAAGAATGGAGCCAGAGCTGCAGGACGTACCTGGCGTAGCTGAGACACAGATGGCTCCAGCTGTCTGGGTCCCAGGTGCCTCCAGGACATGCCACCACGTGAATCTGTGTCCCCTGCCACTCTCATACCACCGCTATGTAGTGTTCACAGGGGAATGAGAATGCTGTTCATCACCTGTGCTTTCTGAGGTGCCCGCACCTTGACAGACACCAGCCCTCAAGGCCATCCAGGGACCTACCTCATCTCCAACCAAGCAGGGCTGTCCCAGCCCCCGGCCTGCCTCCCCTCCTCTTAACACCAGGACAGTATATATATATGTATATATATATATATGTTCTATATATATATATATACATAGAGAGAGAGAGAGAGGGAAGCTATATGAACTGTTTGCATATTTTGGAAATAAAGCCAAATTTTCACTGGAAGGAGTGATGCTGAAGCTGAAACTTCAATACTTTCGCCACCTGATGCGAAGAACTGACTCACTGGAAAAGACCCTGATGCTAGGAAAGATTGAAGGCAGGAGGAGAAGGGGACGACAGAGGATGAGATGGTTGGATGGCATCATCGACTCAATGGATGTGAGTTTGAGTGAACTCCGAGAGTTGGTGATGGACAGGGAAGCCTGGCATGCTGCAGTCCATGAAGTCATAAAGAGTTGGACACGACTGAGTGCCTGAACTGAACTGATATATATATATATATATATATATATATATATATATATATATATATAAAGCCCAATCAAAAAAATGCGCAGAAGACCTAACTGACACCTGTCCAAAGAAGACATACAGATGTCTAGCAGGTACAGGAAAAGATGCTCAACACTGCTAATTATTCAAGAATGGCAAATCAAAACTACAATGAGGTATCCCCTCACACTTGTCAGAATGGTCATCTTCAAAAGTCTACAAATAACAAATGTTGGCAAGAATGTGAAGAAAAGGGAACCCTCCTACACTGTTGGGGGGAATGTAAATTGATGCAGCAAGTTTGGAGAACAGTATGGAGGTTGCTTAAGAAATAGAGTTACAATATGATCCAGCAATCCCACTCCTAGGTATATAACTAGAAAAGACAAAAACTCTATTTTGAAAAAAATACATGCGCCCCAGTGTTCACAGTGCACTATTTACAATAGCCAAGACATGGAAACAACCTAAATGTCCATGGACAGGTGAATGGACAAAGAAGATGTGATATTGTATACATAAAGGAACATTACTTAAATAAAAGGAATACTGAAGTGAAGGTGAAAGTCACTCAGTCATGTCCAACTCTTTGTGACCCCATGGACTATACAGTCATTGGAATTGGAGTGGGTAGCCTTTCCTTTCTCGAGATTCATTCCAACCCAGGAATCAAACTGGGGTCTCCTGCACTACAGGCGGATTCTTTACCAACTGAGCCACCAGAGAATATTACTCAGTCATAAAAAAAGAATGACATGATGTCAATTGCAGCAACATGGACGGACTGAGAGATTATCATACTAAGTGAAGTAAAGACAGATATAAATATCATATAACATCACTAATATGTGGAATCTTAAAAAATGATACAAATGAACTTATTCACAAAACAGAAATAGACTCACAGACACAGAAAACAAATTTGCAGTCACCAAAGAGTAATGGAGGGGACGGATAAATTAGGAGTTTGGGATTAACAGATACACACTACTATACACAAAACAGGTAAACAATAGGACCTACTATATAGCACAGAAAAGTATATTCAGTATGTTGTAAAAACCTATATTAAAAAATCTAAAAAAGAATATATATACACATATACATAAAAATACATAAACATATGTAACTGAATCACTTCGCTGTACACCTGAACATTGTAAATCAACTATACTTCCATTTTTAAAAATACATTTTATTGATTAAAAAAAAAAACCTACTGGTGTTCAGGGAATCCACTTGTAAAGAAAACATCAGCCATACCCTTGTGACTTACTGCATTTCTGAAAGATGTGCTATTTTCAATGACATTATTTTTTTAAAAAGAGAAAAAAAAGGACCTGCACTTCTGTGGTTATGACAGGTGCAGCCAAGTACTCACTCTACTGCAATAAGCATGTAGATTTTTACTTTTGCTCAGATTTTCTAGTAAAAGTTAGTGTCTAATTTATTTCTCTTCTTTCCCCCTGTGATATGAAGCATCTCTATACTTCTACACTCGCCAGGCTCTTCAGACCACAGTGCCCCTCAGAAACAAAGTGAAATAAAGATCAAAACTCAAAGGCCTACATCTGCACAAAGTTAGCAAGAATCTGGTCAAAACAGGGCTCTTCCTAACATGCGAAAGTCCCCAGGGACATCTCTGCACTGGTCCACAATATCCTCTCACTGCACCATTTCCTAGGTGATATCCTACTGTGCAGCACTGTGATTCTGACCTGCGTTGTCCTCCATAGCTGCACTCAACAAATGGGGATCCTTGTTCCCAAAACTGCACACCCACTGAGGGACCATGCTCCTTTGCTGACGTCATTCTAATCTTGTGGAAACCACACACTTGCAAGGCACGCACCCAGATTTGCCAAGAAACAAGCACACATTACCATTTCCTGTGCCACATCTTCTGGCGTCTCCCTCTCCAGGTCGAAGGTGAACTCTATGGCCCCGCTGTCCTTGGGCTTGCCCTTCAGTTTCTTAGGGTCCTCAACCCAGAGCCGCAGGGCAATGGCAGACTTCCTGCCATGGTCCTCCTCGGCCAGCTCCACCCTCACACCTGTGTCCTCCGCGAAGAAGGCGTGGCTGAGCAGGTCCTTGATCTCATACCTGGGAAGGAGGCAGCTGTCAGGCCGGGCACAGGCACACTAGCTGAGAGGTCCCTGTACCTGCCCAGCTCCCCCTGGAAAGTCCTCTGACCATACCACTCACTGGACATTTCTGCCCCCGAGGGCAGTCCAAAACAGTACCTCTGCATTCCCTAACTCTCAGGGGAAGAGGAAAAATCTGCTACTTGAACACATCTAACTACATCCTACATAAGACCTTTTTTTTCTCTCATTATAAAAGAAACCTCCATTATTAGGAGATGTGGGTAATTCAGAAAAGAATTTGTAAATCAGGCTCTGCATTGTCCAGACAAAGCCTGCTGAGATGCTGGGGAGCTCTCATAGGATCCGTGGATCCAGGTGAAACTGAACTGGACCTGGACAAGGCAAGCCCCAAACTCCCCAGTTCACTACCTGAGGGACCCTGGCCTCCAAGAGGCAGGGATAATTTTGGAGGTTCCCAAGGACAGGAAGTGGGGGTAGGGTGGCGTGTTGCCCTGCTAACCACTCTGCTGCCCAAATCCACATCCCTAAATGCTTGCCCAGTTTCTGATCTCTGGCACAAACAGATCCCAGTGCTGTCCAGGGCCTGGCTTCCTCCCAGCTTCCTGTCTGTGGTCACCGTGGGCTTTGAGATCCAGTGGCCCATCACCGATTCTACTGAGGGCAACACATCCCACAGGCAGTGGAACCATGCCACCTGGATAGCTCCATGCATGAAAAGGGGAGAGTAGGGTGAACAACCCTCACACAGGCTGACAAATGCCTGTGGGGACCCTGGGGAAGCCCAGAAGTTAGGGCCCCTAGGGATACAGAGGGCACAGTCCCTGGGAGCTCTGTCCTGGTCTGGGAGGTGGTTTCTGTACTTTTCTGAAGTGAGCTATAGTTCACAGTTTTTTAGTATTTTCTCTTTAAGGAACAAAACATGATAATGTGCAGGGGGCAAAAGAGAAGACTCAGGAGATCAGGACAGGTCTGAGAGATCAGGACAGGCCCCTACACGAAAGATGACAGAAAGGACAGTGGTCAGTGTTGGGCACAGTAACATGAGGGAAGAGGCATGAGCTGGCTGTGCAAGGACAGAGAGGGGATATGAGGGGGTGCTGCTGCTGCTGCTAAGTCGCTTCAGTCAAGTCTGACTCTGTGCGACCCTATGGACAGCAGCCCTCCAGGCTCCTCTGTCCCTGGGATTCTCCAGGCAAGAATACTGGAGTGGGTTGCCATGAGGAAGAGGTATTAAGGGGAGACACGGAGGAATGGGGAAGGTGGGGAATGGGCAGGATAAGAGGGCAGGGGAGGAGGAAGCGGGGGGAGGGAGATGGGAGGAAGGAGGAGGAATAGAGGGTTGATGGGAGGGAAGGAAGGAAGGTAAGAAGGAGTAGGGAAGACAGAGTAAGGAGGGAGAAAACAAAGGAGAGACAGAGGGAGGAAGGAGCAAAGAGGAGGGAGAGGGAGGGAAAGAGGAAAGACGGGGTGGGCGGGGAGGAAAGAAGGAAGGAAGGAGGAAGGCTCAGAACACATACCCAGCTGAGGAAGGAAGGGCCTTGATCTGAGGAGGGAGCTGGTCTGGGGGCATCTGGAGGGCTCTGACTTGAATGTGGGACTTTGAAATGGGTCAGACAACAGGTGCATGAAAGACATAGCCTGGAGTTGAAAGAGCGGGGCAGGATGAGGCTCGATGGGAACCCTGGCATGGGGGTGTCCTCCAGACCAGGGGGAGGGATAGGCTTGCCAGGGACAACACAGAAAAAAAGCAACAAGGGCAGAATGAGGCCCCAGTAGCCCCCACACTCCAGGCTGGGTGGGCAAGAAGCAGCCAGTTAAGGGGATGGGGACTCTAGGACAGTACCCTGAGCCAGGGAGCGTGTTCCAGGCAGCAGAAGTCAGGCAGGGGCTGCCCTCCAACTGCCCAGTGGGCTTGTTGGGACCCAGTATGCCTGTGGCCTGAAGTGGCCTGTCTCTGAACTCTCGCCTTCTCTTGGGATGTGATTTCAGGCACAGCAACAGCCCAGATCCAGCGCTGCCTGGGAACTCACCTTTCCTCCTTGTTTTTGCAGATACACTCCCCAATAATCTCCTTGATTTCAGGATCGTGCACTTTCTCAAAGCTGGCTGGCTTGATGCCCTGAAGATGACATGAGCAGAGTCACCTGACATCGAATTAGGATCTGTTTCTTGCTCACTTCACACTCACCCCAGTAGAAGAGAAAATGGGAAGTGCAAGAGGCTTGTTTGGGGTTGGAGGGCAGGGGCATCATTTCATTCTAAGGCCCCACTGAAGGGTTACTGGGAGTAGTGAGGTCTGAGGATGAGAAAGACTCAGGTGAAACTCGGAACAGACATGAAGGATGCTCGCTCTGCCCAATCCAGCTCCGCACAAGGGAGCATTTGCACTCTTACTGCACAGAGGAGGTGGGTGTGGGGGAAGGCACACCTACCCAAGGCTACACACCAGCCAGGCAGGACCTCCCAGGCCAGCTGCCCAGAGGGTCTCAGAGGCTGGACAAGGAACCCTAAAGTGCTGGCCTTTCTTACCATACCTCCCCGGAGGATGCAGAAGTCACTCTGTGGTCACTGTTGCTGGCCAAGGGCCACCAGAGACTCTGGCCACACTGTGGTCACAGGCGGGGCTGACTTCCAAGGCCTAGTGGCTGGAGGGGGTTGCAGACAAGCATCTGCACCAGGAAGGCCCACAGCCGGCGGCCAGATCAGACGACTTTCAGGCAGCAGGAGCAGGAGGTGGCCACGTACTAAAGCGGACCAGAAAGCCAGCGGGTACCAGGGGTGTGCAGCCAGAGGCATGGCGGGGAGCAGGGTTCCGATCCCACAAGCAGATGGGATTCCAAGAGAAGCAGGGGCTGGATGGCAGGGCTTATTTGCAATCTACCCAGGGAGGGGTTTGGGTGGAGGGGATCCTGGCTTTTGAAGACTTGGAACACAGTGAGGGCTCAACCATCATGTTCTTCCTCCTTCAAAAAGACTGTCTTCAAAGGTCTCGTCCTGGCTTTTTTTTTTTTTTTAAAAGCATACATTTTCCCACAGAGAGGGATGGGGGAGAGGGGAGGTGCACCCTGGGAGTACAGGTGAAGCCCCAAAGTGCCCAGCAAACTCCTGCCTAGGACAGCTGGCCATAACCAATGGGTCATGCTGTGTCTGACATGTACGGGAGTTTGTGCAGTAACAGACACAGCCCTTGGCTTTAAAAGTGGGCAAGGGGTCCTCCTTGAACATGAGACCCCCGTGTTACTCCACTGAAGCCAATAGAAAAAGAAATTTAATTATGCCAGAAAGAAAGGCCACAGTCCTAACAAGGGTGGGAACCAGTGGTCTGAGAAATTATAAATACTGGTAAGGGTGCACATACAGCATCATTTAAATCTCTGGAAGGCTGTGGCAGAATGTGCCAGAACAAGGTTGAAGGGGTTCACATCTCTGGGCTCAGAAGCACAGAGTTGGGGCAGCTGAGAACAAAGGGAACCAACACCCTCCAAGGACTGGAGTAGATGCTGGAGGCCGGACCAGTGTGTGGGTATGGCGTGAGGGCCCAGAGGACCCAGAGCACGAGGCTGTCATGGGGCAAACGGAGGAAACACCAAGGATCAGGGAATGCACCTTTCATCAGATTTCCTCAAGGAGGCAGGGTAGGTAGGGCCTTGCTTTACAACAAAACAACATGGGTCCACGTAGGAGCCTTGGGACCCTGACCAGTGTCCTGTTTCCCAGGGCCTAAATGGGGGGCAGAGGTGCTGCTGAAAGAACCCAGGTGGCTAAGGAGTATGTGCCCAGGAGACTCAGTCCCTGTCTCCCCAAGCCCAGCAGAGGGACCACTACCCCATCCACACACACAACCAGGACCAAGGTCAGCAGCAGCTCCATCTGCACCCTGGGCCCCAGCGCTCCTCCAAGGCCTGGCAATGAAGCCCTAATCTCCCTTGAGTCCCTCCCTGTCCCCCTGGAGGACCTGCCCATGGCCGATGGGTCACCTCTCTGGTCAGCGCCTCTGGGGAGCTGCACACCTCTGCAGGTATCTGGCCCACACCCACTAGCGCCTCTAACCAAAGATTCTCTCTTCATACTTGCACCCTCAGCAGCACACAGGAGGCGCTTAGAGTGAAAAAAATGGCTGATAGATAACTGAAAATGAAGAATTAAAGGACAGAAACAAGCTGTGACCTGCGGAGAGGGCTCAAAGTAGAGGGCGGGATAAGGGCAGGTGCTCTGGGGTTCCAAGAGCCATGGCGCCTCATGCTTCTGCAGAAGTGAGGAGGCTGCAGGGAGGTGGGGGCTGGGGTTGGGGAGAGGCAGCCAGCACTCGGGTGGTGGGCCCTGGTACCTGCAGGTACAGATGGACAGTGAGGCACCAGGGCCCAGAAAAGGCAGAGCCCCAGCAGCCCTGGGCTGGATGCTCCTGCTGCATTCCCCACGCAGCAGGACAGCCACAGGGGAGGACAGGATGGTGTTTTCAGAGCTGAAACCATCTGATCAAAGTCTAGGGACGTGCCAGAAGGCGGGAGGGCCAGCAGCCTCCAGGTGGCACAGAGGAGGGTCTCTATGCACAGGCGGCCTGGGCCTCCTGGAGAGGCCCCTTTGGTGCTCCAGCCCACAGCGCTGCCTGAGGCCCCAGTGGAGGCTCCAGGGTCCACCCACAGCCCACGTTACAACTGCTGCTACTCCAGGAAAGCTAGGAGACCCCCTACTCGTCCTCTAATTCTCCATCTGTAAAACGGCTTCCTTCCCTTCCTCAGATGGCTCCTGTGAGGATTTTACAACGCACACAGAGCTCAACGTGGGACACACAGCCAGCCCATCACAGTGGCCGGTGGACTCACACAGGTGACCTTCCTGTAGATCTGGGCGGCATTCTGGCACTCTGAGTAGGGGTACTCCGAGGTGGCCATCTCCAACATGCACATCCCGAAGGCGTACACGTCCACGGACTCATCGTAGTGCTCCTCGTACATCTCTGGTGCCATGAACTCGGGGGTACCTGCACCCGGGAGCAGAAGATGCAGGGTCAGTGGTCACTGGGCCCCGGAGCCCCCTGGGCCTCTCTCAGAGTCCCACACCTCCTCCCCCATCCACAAGCCAGCATGGGCCCTGCCCCCATGCCCTTTGCCATTGGTTCTAGAATCCAGGATTCAAACAGGATTCTGCTTTACTGATAGAAGTTTCCCCAAATCCGCCCTCCCCGTACCCTCCCAATTCTACAGTGGATCAGTTTATAGCGCCATCCCCTGATCACAGAGCTGGGAGACCCATTGCTTCCCAGAAGACAGGGTCTGTGCCAGAAATGATGGAGATGCCTCTCTTTGAGGAGGCAGAAGTCTGAGCATATCCCTCCTGGCTACAGGCCCAGATAACCCAGAGCAGACAAAAACTTGGGGTCACCACAGACCTTCGTAAATTGTAAAAGCCTAGAAAGGCCCCCATGTCCCTAGTCAAGCAGAGCATCAGTCAGCACAGTGATTCTCTTCACTAAACATGGCTGCCTGGGGACAGCTGGGCAGGCGCCAATCATCTGGCAGGTACCAGCAACGTGTTATGGTGAGAACTGCCCATCCATTCTAAGCACGAGAGATTTTAAAACCAAGCTTACTCTGAATTTTTAAGGACACGATAGACTCACATAGGCTGAGTAAAATAAGCAAAATATATGACTGTACATGCATGCTGACCATCCATATAAAACAATAAGTACAGACAAAAATGACTCATCTAGAAGGTGGGCTTATGGCTTTTTCCTTTAGTCTGGTGTTTGTAATTTTTCTGTAACAAATATTTGCTTTCAAAATCACAAACTTTTTATTTATTTTTTTTAAAAAAGGCCCAACTGAGCATCTGTCAAGCTAAATGCAAAGAAATGGGGCCATCAATTTCAATAAGACTGCTTTTAATTTCAACTTCTCCATCTTTGTTGACCTTGGAAGATTCTCAAAATGTTCCAGTTTTTTTTTAAAAAAAGCAGATGTAAAACAGTACAAACTAGTGTGTTAAAAAGCATGAGGTTTGGGGGTATCTGGCATGCAGGCAGATTAAGGGTGATTTTAATTTTTTCTCCTTTACCCACAATTTCAACTTAAGATGTATTATATATTTACCAAAAAAAAGTTAACAGTTTGGGTAAAAAATGGAAAACACAAGAATCTATGTTGAGTTACACACATGCATAAAGAATTCTTGAAGATTCCGTCAGAAATAATGATGAATAGAGCGAGAACTGGAGTTCAAGGGACCTTGCACTGGCAATTTTTCATCCTTTTGGGGTTTTGAACCATATGATAATACTGAAAATTTTGGCATTTGGCCATGTCCATCTACAAGGATAAGAGAGAGGAGCCTCAGGGCTGCTGGCAAGCAGCTGGGAGCAAAGCCGGCTCAGAGAGGACCCGACGTACCTGTTCAGGACTCCTGATCACTCAGCTCAGTCTCTTCTGAGATCCTTGGGAACCAGAAATTCTGCTTTGCAAGAAATACCCCAAGGACCCAAGATGTTCTGACTTTGTGGGAGTACAGTGGACAGTGGGTGTGTGGGGGGCCCAGCTCCAAGGTGGGATGGTGGGTGATGCCAATTTTGCAATTGTACGAGGGCCACGGACACCGAATTTTTTTCTCTTTGCTTACAACACAGCTGTTTAAATCTAAATGTTAAGAATAATGTCTGTATGCTGGCACCCATACACACAAGTGTCCAGGGACCTCTGGGCGCACCTCCTAAGCCCCACAGCTCTGCGTCCCCGAAGTCCCAGCCTCCATGGCTGTGAACACCTGCAGGAAGGACTGCGCCGACCTCACCTCCACCCACTCGGGGCCTGGCCAATGCAAACGCAGTGAGAGCACACCATGACAGCATCAGATCCCAGCGGCCCTCAGGGGCAAACCCCACAAGGCTCATGGGGAGCCTCTGGGAGGCTGCCACCGCCAGATATCTCAAACCACGTCTTATCTGCACAACACCTCTCTGACGGCTGCACCCAGAATGGGTGCACAGTATCAAAGGCCCCCATAGGTACCCTGGACACAGCATGGAGGGAAAAGCCTCATTCACAGGCCTAGGGGGTCCTTCACCTAACCACAGACCCCCACTCAGCTGAGGCCCCTTGCTGGGGACAGGGCCCTGCTGCCCACCTGTTTAGATGTGCTGACCAGCCTCCATTTACAATGAGCATGGAGCTTCAAGGGCTCCAGCTGAGCAAAAGGTGGGGTGATCAGGGAGCCCTGTGGAGCCAGACGCTGTGTGGGGCTCACTGTGCCTCCAGAAACACGCAGGCTTCATCTCACCCCACCACATCACTCAGCAACTGGAAAGTCCATTTCCAAGAGGAAAAAGAGCTGTCAAAGCAGCCCTAACTTCCAAGGCCAAATCTGCAAAGACTGCCTGAACACCTCTAGCAGCTCAGAGGCTTGGTGGTGTATCCCCCAAACCCCTGGGTCCCAAGCCAGGCCCTCACCTGCTCCACCCATTTCACAGATAGGGAACTGAGGCCTGAGTCAACCCTCGCGTCACCACTCAGCTCCCCTATTCAGCCAGAGGCCAGAGGCCTCACATCCACAGGACACCGGGTGGCTCCTTGTCCCAGATGTTGTCACATTCCAAAACCACTAGCCTGCCAGAGAAGTTTCCAGATTCCCAGCAGTTCCATTTTCCACAAACAAGTCAAGTTCTGTCTCCAACCATACAACAAAACCATGAACTTGTCAAGCCCTAATCACCCTCTCATCTTGCTTATGTGGGAAGACGCTGTCACATCATGGCATGGAGGAGAGCCTCTCCCAATCTTATCTGATCCAAACTTCCAGAGCCATACCCTACAGCCACCTGACCCTGCAGCTCACCGGCACTTTCCGACATCCTGAACCCTATAAATGGCTGCCCCACAGCCCCTCCAAGCACATTCTTTACAAAACCCAGGAAGGGCTCTGGTGGACATACAGTGCCTGCTGTGTGCAGGACCAAAGCATGACCCCACATGGGGCTGGCATGAACTGCAGACCATGTCCTCACAACAGCCACAGCCACAGAGGAGCTTCTCTGAGGAGGATAAGAAATGCAGAGGCTAATAGCCAGCAAACTGCCATCCACATGAAATCCCTGAGCCCCTACACCCCTCATGCTCACTCCATACCCCAAACTACCACAAAGGTTCCCGCTGTGGGTCTTGGGGTCTGGGGCACCCTCCCCCTGCTCAGTCCACTGAAGGCAGCTCCAGCCTCAATGACCACGAAGTCCCCACATTCTTCTGTCCTCCAGATCTCTTTCCCGCACCCAAGTACCCTTAGTGTCCACAGGCCCTTGGGTGCCAGTCAGCCTCGGCACCCAAGGGACACAGCTAAGGGACTCACACACAGGGCATCCAGGGCTGCAGCCAGGCATAGGGGGCACAGGCAGCAGAGCTAGCACTTGCAGGATGGTGATCCCGGGGGGCTGGGGAGGTGCCCTGAAGCACAGGGGCATGAAGAGACAAGATGGGCTCACCTATCACGCTTTTAGCAAAGGATGCTCTCTTGAGGGTGGCCAGGCCCAAGTCGCCAATCTTCACAGACCCTGTGGGCCCAGTGATAAAGATGTTGTCACACTTGAGGTCCCGGTGGATGATGGGGGGCGTCCTGGTGTGCAGGAACAGCAGGCCCTTCAGGATCTGCCGGCACCAGCTACGTAGAACCTTGGGCTTCATCACCTTGAATCGCTTCAGATACCTGCAGGTGGGGGTGTGGCTCATCCACGGCTCGTGTGGGGAAGGGGCCCCCAGTTGCTGAGGGCTGTGTATTTATTCCCCAAACAGGGGCACTTCTGAGAAAGGGCTGTTGGCCACACCAGCCAGGACCACCCCAAGCAGGACCCGGGGCCTCAGCCATTGCAACTCTTGAGCCCCAGGCCAAGCCCACCCCAAGGCCCCAACTGGCTGGGTGGGTAGCATGCTCACGTCTTCAGTGTCCCCGAGGTCATCAGTTCAGTCACCAGCACGATGCACCGCTTCCCCCTGGCACTGGACTCCCAGAAGTCATAGAAGCGCACAATGTTGGGGTGCTGCAGGCCCTTCAGCATCTCAGCCTCTTCCTTGAACCGCTGCCTCTCCAGTTTGGTGAGCTTCCGGTCCTAGAGAGAAACACACACAGACTGAGAGGGACACTTGGCACAGCCTCAGGCAGAGGCCTTCCAGGGAGCCGGGGCCAGGACTCTGCCAGGCCGCTCTCTCGGCTCTTAACACAGCACAGCAGGAAGAAAGGACTTAGACATCTGGGGTTGAGGGAAATCTGATCCAGTTCCAAGTCCTTCCCCTCTTTACCCACAGAGAGCAGGACAGGCCTCTGATTCATAAAGCCAGCACAACTGTTCATGGTTCTCCAACATATGGAACATCAGACCCTGATATCTCATCGATTTCAAATTAGCTTCTCCCTGCTCAAGAAGCTCAGCAAAAAGGTCTCTGGGAATCAGAGACACCTCCAAACCCCACACTGTAATACTCATGTGCTTTTTCCCTAAAAACACCTCTGAGGGGCAGCATCAAGACGGCAGAGTAGGAAGACGTAGAGTTTGCATCTGCTCAGAACTAGGGCACTGACAAGGCTCTGGTGCGGGACCCCGGACACCTAAGGGGCGGGAGGAATCCCTGAGCAACCAGGTAGGACGTGGGAGGGAGGGAGAGAAGAGTGGCAGTGGGACCAGACAGGCACCACTGAGGGTGTGTGGAGGAGAGGGAAGGTTTCCGCACTCAGAGGAGCCCACTCCCCACCAAGGGATCAACAAGGACAGGGAGGGACCTTTGGGAGGCTGGGAATCAGAGGGGAACACAGCCAGCGACTCCTCTGCCCACTCAGCCCCGGTGAGTCTGTGGGGGTCCTGGGCCTGAAAGCCCCACCACCCACTGGGGCCCCCTCTAGCTGCACAGATCTCAGGCCTAAGACCACCTGGCCCGCCTACCACCGGCCTCTTCTAGACGCTGCATCTTGGGCCTGAGTCCAGCCCCCACGCCTCTTCCAGCTGTGTGGATCCCAGTCCTGAGCCCTCACACCCACGAAGGCCTCTTCCAGCCACACAGTACTGGCAGCCCAAGTCCCGCCCCTGACAGGGCTTCCTCTGGCCATGTAGGTACAGGCAAGCCGGACGCCACCCACCTCCAGGGCCTCTTCCCTGGCTATGCCAGCCCCTATGGGCACACCAGTGGAGGCCTACGCCCCAGCTGGCCTACATGGCATTTGTGCTCCGGGCCAGCTTCAGGAACAGATGCTAGTGAGCAACACATGTAGATATGACAAAGCAGGTCCAGAGACCTATCTGGAGGTCTTGGAGGGTCCACTGGGGAGGCAGGGGTAGGCTGTAGCTTACAGTAGAAGGAAGAACACGGGAAAAGGAGGCATGGAGAATATTTTATTTATTTTTTCTCAATAATTACTTATTTTTATTTATTTATTTGGCTGTGCTAGGTCTTAGCTGTGTCATGCGAGAGCGAGATCTTTGACCTTCCTTGAGGCAAGTAGAGTTTTTAGTTGTGACATATGGGATCTAGTTCCCCAATCAGGGATCGAACTCAGGCTCCCTGCAATGGGAGCACAGAGTCTTAGCCACTGGACCACCAGGGAAGTCCTATTTTTATGTCTTTATCTTTTATTTTTATTTTTTTTCTAATTAATTTTTAAATTGCTTTATTTTCTTCCTTTTGCCTTTTTTTTTTTTTGCTGTTATCGTTCTGTTTTATTTTGTCTTCTTGTTTAATTTTTAGAGTTATTTCGCTAAATATAATTTTTACTTTCCTAATTTTACCTCACTTTATAGTTTGGTACTGTTCTGTTCTTTTCTGCTTGTTGCTTGCTTTCTTTTTCTTTTTGCTGCACTTTAAGGCTTACTGGGCCTTAGTTCCCAGGCCAGGGGTTGGGCCTGAGCTCCTGTGGTGGTAGTGCAAAGTCCAAACTGCTGAATTAACAGAGAACTGCAGGTCACAGGGAAATTAGTCAGTGTGAGGTCTCCCAGAGGTCCTCATCTCAGCAACAACTCACAGCTCCACTCAACTGTCTGCAAACTCCAGTGTTGAACTAATCAGGTCAAACAACCAGCAAGACAGGAACACAGCCCTGCCCATCAAAAACAATGGGATGACAAAAAAGAATATGTTACAGACGAAGGAGCAAGGTAAAAACCTTGGCAACCAACCTGAAAAAGAATTCAGCAGAATGGTAATAAAGATGATCCAAAATCTTGGAAATAGAATGGAGGCATGGATCAAGAAAATACAAGAAATGTTCAACAAGGACCCAGAAGAACTAAAGAATACACAGTGATGAGCAACACAGCAACTGAAATGAAAAATACACTGGAAGGAATCAATGCAAAATAACTGAGAAGAATGAATAAGTAAGCTGGAAGATCAAATGCTGGAAATAATTACTGAGGAGCAGAATAAAGAAAAAAGAATGAGAAGAAATGAGGACAGTCTCACAGACCTCTGGGACATTACTGAATACAACATTCGAATTATAAAGGTCTCAGAAGAAGAAAAGAGAAAGGGTCTGAGAAAATATTTGAAGAGATTGGTTGAAAACCTCCTCAACATGAGAAAGGAAATAGCCACCTAAGTCCAGGAAGCACAGAGACTTCCCTACTCAAGGAGACAAACCCAATGAGAATCACACTGAGACACATATTAATCAAACTAACAAAAATTGAATTCAAAGAAAATATTAAAAGCAGCAAGGGAACAGCAAAAAATAACACACAAGGGAATCCCCAAAAGGCGGTTATCGGCTGATTTTGCAGCAGAAACTGTGTAGGCCAGAAGGGAGTAGCAAGATACATTTAAAATGATGAAAGGGAAAAACCTACAAATAAGATTATTCTAGCTAGCAAGGATCTGGTTCAGATTTGATGGAAAAATCAAAAGCATTATAGACAAGCAAAAGCTAAGAGAATTCAGCACTTCCAAACCAGCTTTACGACAAATGCTAAAGGAATTTCTCTAGGAAACACAAGGGAAGAGAAAGACCTATAAAAACAAACCCAAAATAATTAGAGAATGGCAGTAGGAATATACATATCAATAATTCTCTTAAATGTAAATGATTAAATGCTCCAACCAAAAGACTGGCTAAATGAATACAAAAACAAGACCTGTATACATGCTGTCTACAAGTGACCCACTTCAGGCCTAGAGACACGTACAGACTGAAAGCGAGGGCATGGAAGGAGGTATTCTATAGCAAATGGGTATCAGAAGAAAGCTGGAGTAGCAATTAGATAAAGTAGACTTTAAAATAAAATAAAGACTATTACAACAGACAAGGAAGAACACTACATAATGATGAAGGGATCAATCCAAGAAGAAGCTATAACAACGGTAAATACTTATGCACCCAACACGGGTGCGCGTCAAAACATATGGCAACTGTTAACAGCAGTAAAAGGAGAAATCAACAGGATTACAATTATAGTGGGGGGATTTGACATCCCACTTATACCAATGGACAGATTATCTAGACAGAAAATAAACTAGGAAACACAAACTTTAAATGACACAACAGACCAGACAGACTTAACTGATACTCAGAGGATATTCCACCCAAAAGCAACAGAATACACATTCTTCTCAAACGCACACAGAAAATTCTTCAGGGTAGATCACATCTTAGGTCATAAATCAAGTCTCAGTAAATTTAAGAAAATTAAAATCATATTAAGCACCTTTTCCAGCTGCAATGCTATGAGATTAGAAATCAATTATAGAAAAACAGCTGTAAAAAGCACAAACACATGCAGGCTAAAGAATATGCTACTAAGTAACTAAGAGATCACGGAAGAAATCAAAGAGAAAATTGTAAAAATACCTAGAAATAAATGACAACAAATACATGACAACCCAAAATCTATGGGATGCAGCAAAAGCAGTTTTAAGAGGAAAGTTTATAATAATTCAATCCTATCTCAAGAAACAAAAAAAATATCAAATTAACAACCTTATACCTAAAGCAACTACAGAAAAAAGAACAAACAAAACCCAAAGTTAGTAGAAGGAAAGAAATCATAAAAATCAAAGAGAAATAAATGAAATAGAAAGGAATGAAATAATAGCAAAAATCAATGACACTAAAAGCCGGTTCTTTGAAAAGAAACAAAACTGATAAATTGTTAGCCAGTTTCATCAAGAAAACAAAGGGAGAGGATTCAAGTCAATAAAACTAGAAATGAAAAAGGAGAAATTACAATTAATACCACAGAAATACAAACGATCATAAGAGACTATGGTGATGGTTTAGTCGCTAAGTCATATCCAACTCTTGTGACCCCATGGACTGTAGCCTGCCAGGCTCCTCTGTCCATGGGATTCTCCCAGCAAGAATACTGGAGTGGATTGCCATTTCCTTCTCTGCTGCTGCTGCTAAGTCGCTTCAGTCGTGTCCGACTCTGTGCGACCACATAGACAGCAGCCCACCAGGCTCCCCCATCCCTGGGATTCTCCAGGCAAGAACACTGGAGTGGGTTGCCATTTCCTTCTCCAATGCATGAAAGTGAAAAGTGAAAGTGAAGTCACTCAGTCATGTCCGACTCTTAGCGACCCCATGGACTGCAGCCTACCAGGCTCCTCTGTCCATGGGATGTTCCAGGCAAGAGTCCTGGAGTGGGGTGCCATCGCCTTCTCCGATTTCCTTCTCTATAAGAGACTATACAAGCAACTATAGGCCAATAAAACAGACAACCTGGAAGAAATGGACAAATTCTTAGAAAGGTACAATCTCCCAAGACTGAATCAAGAAGAAATAGAAAATTGTTTTAAACAGATCAATTACAAGTAATGAAATTAAAACTCCAATTAAAAATCTTCTGACAAACAAAATCCAGGGCCAGATGGCTTCACAAGCAAAGTCTATCAAACATTTAGAGAAGATCTAACACCCACCCTTCTCAAACTCTTTCAAAAAACTGCACAGGAAGGAACACTGCCAAGCTCATCCTACAAGGCCACCATCACCCTGATACCAAAACCAGACAAAAAAAGCACAAAACAAGAAAATTACAGACAAATATCACTAATGAACATAAAGGCAAAAATTTTCAACAAAATACTAGCAAACAGCATCCAAGAACACACAAAAAGGATCATACACTATAATCAAGCGGGATTTATCCCAGGGTTCTTCAATACACATAAACCAATCAGCACAAAAACCCATATCAACAAATTAAAGAATAAAAACCATATGATCATTTCAATAGAGACAGAAAAAGCTTTTAACAAAATTCAATATCCATTCATGATAAAATCTCTCCAGAAAATGGGCATAGCAGGAAGCTACCTCAACATAATAAAGGCCGTATATGACAAACCAACGGCAAATATTCTCAGTGGTGAAAAACTAAAAGCATTTCCTCTAACATCAGAAACAGATTGAATAAGAATGTCCACTCTCACCACTATTATTCAACAGAGACACACAGTTTATTATATGTATATATATATATATAATATATATATATATATATATACAACAAAACACATAGTTTTGGAAGTCCTAGCTATGAAGAAAAAGAAATAAAAAGAATTCAAACTGGAAGAGAAGATGTAAAACTGGCACTGTGTGTAAATGACACGATACTATACACAGAAAATCCTAAAGATGTCAGTAGAAAGCTAATTTAGCTAATCAATGCATTTGGTAAAGTTGCAGGATACAAAATTGATGTGCAGAAACCTCTTGCATTAATATACTCTGACAACAAAAGTTGAGAAAGAAACATCAAGGAAACTCCCATTTACCATTGCAACAAAAAGAATAAAATATCTAAGAATAAACTTACCTAAGGAGGCAAAAGACCTGTACTCAGAAACTGAGTGCACATCAGTATATGACACTGATGAAAGACATCAAAGATGACACAAACAAATGGAGAGAGATACCACACTCCTGGGTTAGAAGAATCAGTATTGTGAAAACGGCTCTACCACCCAAAGCGATCTATAGATTCAATGCAATCCCTATCAAATTACCAATGGCATTTTTCACAGAATTAGAACAAAAAATTTTACAACTTATATGGAAATACAAAAGACCCAAAGAGCCAAGCAATCTTAAGAGAAACAGAGCCAAAGAAATCAGGCTCCCTGACTTCAAACTATACGACAGAGCTCCAGTCATCAAGACAGTATGGTACTGACACAAAAACGGAAATGCAGATCAATGAAACAGGACAGAAAGCCCAGAGATAAACCCACACACCCATGGTCACCTAATCTATGACAAAAGAGGCAAGAATATACAATGGAGAAAAGACAGTCTCTTCAATAAGTGGTGCTGGGAAAACTGGACAGCTACATATAAATGGATGAAATTAGAACACTCCCTATACACAAAAATAAACTCAACATAGATAAAGACCTAAACTTAAGACTGGATACTATAAAACTCTTAGAGGAAAATACAGGAAGAACACTCTTTGACATAAATCACAGCAACACCCTTTTTGACTCACTTCCTTTACTAATGAAAATAAAAACAAAAATAGACAAATAGGACCTAATTAAACTTAAAAGCTTTTGCAAAGCAAAGGAAACCATAAACAAGACAAAAAAACAACCCCCAGAATGGGAGAAAATATTTGTAAACGAAGCAACTGACAAGTGATTAATCTCTAAAATATACAAATAGCTCACACAGCTCAACATAAAGAAACAGCCCAATCAAAAAACTGGTGGAAGACCTAAATAGACCTTCCTCCAAAGAAAACATACAGATGGTCAAGAGGCATATGAAAAGATGGTCAACATCACTAATTTTTAGAGAAGTGCAGGTCAAAACCACAATGAGGTATCCCCTCACACTTGTCAGAATGGCCTTCATCAAAAATCTACAAACAATAAATGCTTGAGAGGGTATGGAGAAAAGGGAAACCTCTTGCACTGGAAATGTAACTGATAATACCACTATGGAGAGCAGTATGGAGGTTCCTTAAAAAAAACGAAAATAGAACTACCAGATGACTCAGCAATCGCACTACTGGGCATATACTCTGAGAAAAACCACAATTTAAAAAGACACACGGCACCCCCAATGTTAATTGCAGCACTATTTACAATAGCCAGGACATGGAAGCAACTTAAGCATCCATCACAGACAGATGGATATAGAATATGTGGTACAGAGGAATTCCCTAGCAGTCCAGTGGTTAGGATTCCATGCTTCCACTGTAGGGGGCATGGGTTCAATCCCTGCTTGGGGAACTAAAATCCCACACTCCCCATGGTGTGGCCAAGAAAAAAAAAGAAGACGATGTGGTAGATATATACAATGGAATACTGCTGCTGCTGCTAAGTCGCTTCAGTCGTGTTCGACTCTGTGCAACCCCATAGACGGCAGCCCATCAGGCTCCCCCGTCCCTGGGATTCTCCAGGCAAGAACACTGGAGTGGGTTGCCATTTCCTTCTCCAATGCATGAAAGTGAAAAGTGAAAGTGAAGTCGCTCAGTTGTGTCCGACTCTTAGCGACCCCATGGACTGCAGCCCACCAGGCTCCTCCATCCATGGGATTTTCCAGGCAAGAGTCCTGGAGTGGGGTGCCATCGCCTTCTCCGCAATGGAATACTACTCAGCCATAAAAACAAAACTGGGTTGTTTGTAGAGATATGGATGGACCTAGAATCTGTCATACAGAGTGATGTACGTCAGAAAGAAAAAAACAAATACTGCATATTAACACATATATGTGAAATCTAGCAAAACAGGACAGATGAACCTATCTGCAAGGCAGGAATAGAGATAAAGACGTAGAGAATCTTTGTGGACATGGTGGGGTGGAGGGGAAGCGGGAGCAGGTTGAATTGGGAGGTGGAGATTGACATGCATATTGCTCGTGGGAACCTACTGTATAGAGCAGGGAGCTCAGTTCAGCGTGCTGTGGTGACCTAGACAGGTGGGATGGGTGCGGGAGGGCCAAGACAGAGGGAATATGTGCATATATACAGTCAGTTCACCTCATCGTACCGTAGAAACTAACACAACATTTTAAAGCAAATGTATCGAAATTTAAAAAAGAAAAAAACCTCTGAAACCTTGCTCCCTCCACACCCACTTACTGAGTATTATTAAGAGAAAGAAGCATGTTTACTTCTAATTTACACGTAACTTTGAGGACATGTCCACAACCACAGCAGATGACAACCAGAAAACAAGGAAACAATGACATGAGAGGCAGAGAAGAATAGCAGAGTCCCAGCCACATCTGCATCAATGCTACAGGTCACGGAAGACACACTCGCTGGGGCCTGGGAGCACCTGCACCTCGAGCACTGAGCTGGGACCACAAGGTTAAGTCGGGAACTATAACCCCACCATCACGGTGCGGGGAGGCACCTCTGGGGTGTCACCCATAAGTATGCCCAGCCACATCTTGAGAGGAAGCCACGGACTCCCTCAGCACAGTTCCACACACCAAGCACCTTCCTTGCCCTTGATCCATCTGCTCCAGCATTACCCAGATCCCAATCCACCACCAACCCGGCCACCTGTCTTCATCCCTCCTCTGCAGCCTAGATCCTGGCCCTTCCCTTCTTAAAAACCAATACAATATTGTAAAGTTAAAAGAAAAAAGAAAAAATCCCCCCAATGGATTCCCACCAGAGAGCACCCAGAACAAGCCCAAGAGTTCTGTTGTTTTCAACTTCACCTCATGGATGAATCCCCAGCACAGCCTTCTCCCCAAGCCTGAATATGTGCCCCCAGTGTCTCCTCCATCACAGCCCAATCAGCCTACACAGCCCACCCTTCACCTTCCCACCTCTTTCTCAGAAGGAAAGATAAATACAAATGAACACAAGCCATCAAGTTTTTGAGGAGTTCTAGGAAGAAGAAATCAGAGCTAAAAAAAACACAGCCCAAGACCTCTCAGGTCCTTTGAAAGACCTCAGAGGACATCAGGCCAGACCAACCAATCCAAAAGAAGAGAAGGGCCCTGGGGTCACGACAAGATTAGCTGGTTAAGGAATTCCATCCCAAGTAGCACTGTACCCATTAGGCATTCTCCCACCCACCAGGCCCACCTCAATAAACCGTCATCACACTCCAGGCACAAGTGGGACTGGACAGAATAATCACCAACAAAGCAGAGATACACCAAGACTGATTCCAGAAAAACAAGCAATTCAGGCACAAAAGCAACTTCCCCAAAAATCTAGTTCATGTCCTCATAAAAATCCAAGAGCTTGACACAAATAAATAAGAGCAGCTTCTATTTAAATAGGAACAATCAAGGAAGAGCTCTTGCAAATTAAAGCTCTGTATTTTAAGAATAAGATATTCTGTAACCCAATGAAACAGTAAATACAAAAAAGTTACCATTTCACCAACACAATAACATGGAAACATGTTCTGCTCATCAAAAGCGATACTTTGTTTTAGAAAGTAAGTCACAAACATATTCTCAATAGGTACATTTGACATGGAGTTACATCCAGAATATAGATAGAACTCCCATATCTCAACAATAAAAATATGAAAAGAAAAGTCACAAAAGAAGATGCAGAAAAGGCCAATAAGTACATGAAAATGTGTAAAGCACCATGAGTCACCAGAAAAATGTCAATTAAAAGCACAAGATACCACTTCACACCCACCAGAAGAGCTAAAATAAAAAGATGGATCATTCGAACCACTGGGCATCCGAGAGCAGCTGAGCTCTCCGGGCACACAGCTGTTGGAAATACAAGCTGGTACAAGCCTCAGAGAGCCCTTGGCAGGTTCACCCCTGCTCTAGGTCCAGCCACTCCCCTTCAACTTTGCTGCTGTTGTTCACTTGCTAAGTTATGTCCAACTCAGCAACCCTATGAACTATAGCCCATCAGGCTCCTCTGTCCATGAGACTTCCCCCACAAGAATACTGCAATGGGTTGCCATTTCCTTCTCCAGGGATCTTCCCAGACCAGGGACCGAACCCACGTCTCATGCACTGGCAAGTAGATTCTTTACCACTGAGCCCCCAGGGAAGCCCAGCTCCACTCCTAATATCTCCTGAACTCCAGAGAAGGCAAAACTCACACATGGTGTTGAAACCAGAGCAAGGGCTTGCCTCTTGGGTGAGGGGAAATGCAGGAGCTGAGAGGAAGGAGGTGAGAGGGATGGGGGGTAGCGGTGGGGGATGAGGGCGTGACAGAAACATTCTACACTGTAACTGAAGACAAAGGTTACACGCTCCCACGCACATGTCAAAGCTCATCATGTATACACTTGAGATCTGTGTTTCATTACATGTAAGTTATACCTCAATTTTTCAAATGTAAAAAGTAAAATGAAAGCATCACAAAGCCAAATAGATAAAGAGAAGAAAAACATCGAGAAACACGAAAGAACCAGCTGGAAGTCCTAACAACACGGAACAGGAGTTCTAGGAGGAGAGAACAGGTATCGGGAAAGAAGACGATGGCAGAACAACATTACCCTGAGCTAAAAGGAGAACTGTTTAGAATAAAAGCATATGCCAAGGCCGAATCAATGAAAAACGACCCACCTCCGGTCTCATTCCAGAAAAAATCAGATTCCCAAGGACTGAGAGTAAGTCCTACCTCCCAAGGAACACCCAGACAGGCACCCAGTCTCACTGGTAACACTGGCAGCATCCTCAAAATGCCGACTCACGCCTGGAATTCTATCATCCGCCAAAGGGACATCAAACCATGAGGCCCAAAGACTTATTCTCAGACACTTGAGAGCCCAAAGGTTACTTCACAGCACCCCAGGTGAGACAGCTACTGGAAGCGTTTCTGCAAAACACAGAACACAAAGGGGACTCGGTGAAGCCCCACTGACCCACAATGGGTGACTGAAGGTGACTGAACTTGGCTGCACCAAGCGACAGAAGCCAGAAGGGACATGGGGTGCACCACTGTGCCACTCCCAGACCCCGCAGCCATTTGGGCAACGATGTTTCAGTTACTAGACCGTCTAATGGTCTAGTCATTTATTCTAAAGCAAACTTACAGGATTACTTAGAACAAAAATTGTTTTTGCCAGTATTTCAGCATCAACCAACAGTAAAGCAAAAGATTTCATTTGAGTGCAGAGCAAAAGGTTCATGTTATAAATAACTTAACTAACAACACCGAGAGGGAGAGGAAAGTGCCCTGCATATGCTACAGTTTTGATTTTCAGATGCCAGCTAAACATGGTAAAGCCAAGACTCAAGTATAACACAAAAGTCAGATCTTTAACAACAGCGCCACTTGGAGCTGGACAGGGTGTGGAAGTGGGAGGGAGCCGACCTTATTTTATGTTCTAAGCCGCTGGGCTATTTTTAACTAGGTGACACACTGCTCGATAATTTAAAAGGTCAGCTGGCATGTCCTCAGAGCACTGTCCAGAGCTGCCTGCAGTGTGCTGCCCAGCGTCCCTTCTCTCAGAGCTGGCTGGGGTCCTTTCCAGTTTGTTGACTGCTGGCTGGCCCCATCAGCTCAGTGACTCCATGGAGGCAGGACCACCACAGTGACTGATGCATTATCACTGTTTGTGATTTCGTTCATTGATGTGCTGGGGGCTCAGGTCATAAATCAGGGTAGGAAGAAAGCACATAATCCCTTTGAGACCCCCAAATCCTGCCAGAGTCAGGTCGTTCTGGAGGTCTGATGTTGAGGAGGTGGGCTCTGGCTGGTCACATACTATCACTACAGGACAGTTCACCCCCACCACACAAGAAGGTGAGGTCTCTTAGACCAGCCTCTCTCCCACCAGATCCCTGGTGGCGAGTAAATTATTGGTAAATAATTTATTGGATAAGGATGGTCAAAGTCAACCAGATGATAAAGGATAAATGCATTCTGAGACAATGCCGGCCCTTTTCTCCTACAGGAAAAAGGTCCAGCCAGTCACAGATGGCACCCTCTGAATAGGGGCAGGGAGAAGAGATGGCCAAGGTGGTCAGAGGAGGAAATCCCTGGATCTAATAGGCCCTCCCAGCCACCAAGGGGTCACCAGCTCTGCCCAACATCACAAGAGTGAGGGCTGAAATCATCAGACCCAGAGGGCCACCCTGGCTGCTCTCAGGGCATTCTGCAACCATCTCCTTTCTCCATGCAAAGCCAACCAACCCCATGAGGAGCAGAGCTGCCTGGCAACCCTGAGTCCAGACAGGGAAAGGCAGGATCCACACACACAATACAGACAGGGGACATGAGCAGCTGGGAGAGTGTCAAGAACAGCCAGAGTCCTAGGGTTGACAATCTGGACCTCTCTTCAATCCCATCTGGTCATAAAACAAAGTGTCAAGGGTCTTTGTTGAGAACAGTCCCATGTACAGAGAGCCACCTGAGGACAGGGGCTCTATGAACAGAGTGGGCCCAAGGGTGGAGGTCACTGGCCCTGCACAGTCCTCTGCACACTCTAGGCCCTAGATACCACTGGTGGGAAGAGCCTTCTCAAGTCTAGAGGATCTGACCCAGGCTCAACCTGCTGTGGAGCTGGCCCATTCCTCACCACTCTCTCACCGTAAAACAGAGAGAAGGTACAGGGTCTCGTGTCCAGGGAGTAGTGGGCACACAGGGAGGGAGATGTCAGTGGAGAAGAGGACACTGCTCTGTTCCTGACTCCTACTTCAGGTGAGGATCCCTGCACCTCGCTCAGTCAACCGATGTCACTGAGGCTCTGGGCATGCAGGAAAAGCCGTGGACAACCTCAGGTGTGGCAGGGATGGCAGGCAACAGAAAAACACGCAATGACACTGCACCAAAAATCAGAGCAAAGGGATAGGTGGGTGTGCCAGCTGGAGGCACTGTGAGCCGGAGAACACCCTCAATGGCCTGGGGAAAAGGTCGCCCCCACCTACCCAGGGCACTGGCAGGGCAGGGATTCCGGGAGGAAGCATCCTATATGAGGGTGTGAGGTCCCAGAGGAGTGGGCTGATTGTGGCTTACAACCCACCACAGGGCTGGTGGCTGCAGGGACAGCAGCCAGGTGCTGGCTCTGCCCCAAGGCAGGTGGCTCAGTGGGGCTGTCCTGACCTCTCTCAAGAGCTACGCTCCACTTGGGCAGCAAAGGAGAGCCCTGGACAGACGGTAATATCACACACATTGGGCCGTGACCTGTTCCCTCTAATATTTACTGTATTTACTTCTTTTAAACTCAAGTGCTCTCTTCAGCTGCATCTAAGCAATAAAATACACAAGCTCACAGAAAAGGGAGGTATGTTTTCTCCTAAATCATTTCCAAACAAAGGCATCAAAGAGTGTGTACTCCAGGGCATGAGCTCGCACCTTTCCAGTCTTTGATTAAAGAATACAGTTTTCATTTGCTTCTGAAGAAATACAAGATAAACTAAACTGAACTAAAATAAAGGCACCATTACTGAAGTGAAAAGTCCTCCCACAGCTACCATAAGATGGAATCCCGCTTCTCAGGAAGCACAGACCCAACATAAAGGGTCCATGGAGTCTCAGAAAAAGGAAGATCCCACTGGGCACAGGCTGAGAGTAAAATTTCAGTAGACAGACAGGTCAGGGAGGGCTGGACACTCCAACACTCACACTTTCTTTGTCATGGGTGCCAGCAAGCTTATAATTGCTGAGAAGGAAATGTGAACATCACCAGCCAGCCTCTCACTGCTTTTGTAAACAATACTATCTTCTTTGGGGTGGAGGGAGGTTTAGGTACACAAATGACTCAAAATTAGAGTCTCTAAGGGCCTTTGCTCTTTTAAGGCCACCCAGGCCACTGCCCTTCCCACAAAAGGCAGAGCCACCAGTGGCCAGCCTCACCAGGCCCCATTCCTTCTGCCACCTACAGAAGGACTATGTAAAACTAGGCGCCCTCACCACTCGCAAGCTGAGATACAACTATGTCAGAAGTTTAATGAGCTGTAAAGGACGTCATCTGCAGCATACTGAAAATAGTGTCATTATTTTAATGCTCTATGAAATGGTTCCCATGGAACTTCATAGTCTCCCAGCTATATTATAAAAATACACAAGTAAAAGCATCTCTAATACAGTCCAGATTCTTATTTTCACTCCACAGACCTAATATAATACAGGTTTTTCCTAAAAGCCTTTATTGATCACCTGACCACACTTCTCTGTCACAAAATGATGCATATTGGAATTTAGGGGTTTTATTTCCTATGGTCATGTAACTTTGAGGTCCAAACATTTTTCTTATGCACTGAGTTATTATTATGAAACAGTAGTGCATAGTTGATCAAACAGATAACAAATGTGACTGAACATGCAGTTTTTACTGAGCAGGGTGGAGCCTTTTCCCTATCATTTCACATATTCTCCATGGGTGAATCTTAATTATCACTCGATTGAGGCCGAGCCAGCATCAGTTCCTTCACCTCTGGCTCTAATCAGCCAGCAGATGGGGTGAGGGAGCAGTTACCGGCCCAGCACAGACCAGTTCTTCAGGACCAGCTGGCAGCCCCATCAGGCCCGCCTTCATTTCTGTGAACATAGCAAAGTGTGTCAACCCCATCCCCAGACCCTCACTGGGGTTGACTGTCACTTTTTAATCTGGGCAGGGCTGGAGGTGAGGTCTGGCAGGGTGGGGGGGTGGGGGTGGCACAGTACAGGAGATGGCCCCTTCCTACCCTTTAGGAAGCCCTTATTCCGGGCATGAACACAGTGGGTCAGTTTTGAGACGGCCCTTTATATTGGGCACTCCTGGGGTGGAGGCCTCTACCCCATGCCCCACCTCAGGGTCATGGGCAGGCTACACCCCGCCCCAGGCCTGCTCATCCTCCTCACCACAGGACAGGCAGGGCCACAGTGAAACTGGCAGGAGCTGTCACTACTTGGTAAGGACAGGTGGAGAAAAGGAGCCAATTAGGGGAAGAAGACCAGACAGGGGGTCGGGATCATCTCAGAGAGCAGACAGGCTGCAGGGTGGAGGGAGCGGGGTTGAGGACAGTGCCTGATCGGAGACAGAGCCCACTGTCACCCTCAAGGGCAGGAGCTCGCTGGGCAGGCCCCAGCCCCTTTGCAGGATCCAACCCCAAGCCCTCCAGTCCATAAAATCTTTAATGGGACCTCCCTGGTGGCTTAGCCGGTAAAGTGTCTGCCTGCAATGCGGGAGACCTGGGTTTGATCCCTGGGTCAGGAAGATCCCCTGGAGAAGGAAATGGCAACCCACTCCAGTACTCTTGCCTGAAAAATTCCATGGACTGAGGAGCCTGGTGGGCTACAGTCCACAGGGGTGCAAAGAGTAGGACACGACTGAGCGAATTCACTTCACTTCACTTCAGGCCTCATACAGGCCACAGACAGACCTGAACCAGCCCTGCAGATAGTCCCAGATAATGACAGATGGTCATGTCCAAGACACTCTTCCTCCTATCACAGCTGCCTTGAGCAGGTCTCCCTGGCAAGTCCTGGGGAGTCAGCCCTCCACGGTCCAGCTCGCCCCTCCTGGCCTAGCCATGGGGTCTTAACTATACAGGTGTGGTCTCGCCACACCTCATTCCTCTCCATACAAAGGGAAAGGATGGAGGTCTTATGGAGGTGGCACCACAAACTCAGGTCTGTTCTCTGCTGGAAGCAGGCAGACAAGAGAGGACAGAGCAATGGAGTAACCCTGGTACCCTGGGCCAGAGCAGTGGGCCATCCACTGCGGTGTGAAATGCAAATAGGAGGTTAGTGAGCAGGGGAGCTAGCACCCGGCCCGGGCCAATCCCACTGGCCACTCCCTGCTCCTGCCCTGGCTCCCCTCCACCCTTCAAGCAGAAGTCATCTGAGGCAGCCCCAAGGCCCGGCAGGCAGCTCGGGAGCAGTCACCCCCTGTACGTGGCCACACCACGTGTCTGGTTTCTAGGAAGGGCCGGCTCTGGCCCAGGCCACATCCGCACAGAGACACCTAAAGATAGATGTGGATGAGGTCAGTTGAGGTGAGTACCTCACCAAGGACAGTGCCTGTGCGAGAAGTGGGACAGGACAGCAAACACTGCCCAATGCCAGGGCCAAGCTGCTGACAGGTCACTCCTTTGGGGCCTCCTCATTGGCCCCATTTCCTGTAAAGGATCTTCCTGTGGCTGGGGTACCCTACTGTAACAGTAGGGTCCATGGTCCTGTATCAATCTGCTGAATGCTATGGACACTGCCCCAGAAAACAGGCCCTCCCCCACATACCTCCAAGCCCAGGAACACCTAGACCTGCAGCCCTGACTGCTCACAGAAGCAGAAAGGAGGGAGAACCCAATGCTTCGTACTACAGAAGGTCCCATCCAGCCAAGTCCTCTAAGCCCCACCCCACAAAAAAAGTGGCCCAGACTCACTCCACTGCTGTCCAGAGGCCCTGGGCAGTCCAAGTAATCTAACCAACAGAGGTAAGATGACTGCACGGGCCAGGTGGCAGACTGATGGCCTCAGGTTAGTGTCTGCTGAGTGAACATGCTCCCAGGCTTGAACATTAATGGTGTCCCTCTGGGCCAGGCCCTATGCACCAGGGTACAGGGCGTTGGGGGGAAGCAGGGTGGGGGGAGACGTGGTGCCCCCTCTGGGCCAGACGCTGTACCAGGATACCAGGATGCAGGTCAGGAAGCTGGGGATGTCCCTCTGTGTCGGGTGATGCACCAGAATACAAGGTGGAGGGAGGCACTGACAGATGGACAGTGCATGCGATCAAGAAAACAGAGGACCACAGACAGAGGCTCAGGGCTCTCTGGGGTGAAAGAAAGGCTAGTGGCTCCCATCTGTCCCAGTCCTGTGAACCAACTACTTGGCTCCTCCTCAAGATGGTAGCAAGAGCCCTGGGGCCTCAACGAAAACAAGAGAGCAGGCACACAGGGCACATGCATGTGAAACAGGGCACATGCATGTGAAACGGGCAGTAAGCTGAGTCTGACTCCTCTGAAGAGGAGGGAATCCCACACTCAGCCACATCCTCCTCTAGAGTCGTGTGGCCTAAGACAACAGCTATGAGTCACATGTGGCTATGAATACTCGACATGCGGCTAGTACAAAGTGAGATGCTATCTAAATGTAAGATACATTCTAGATTTCTAAGACATAGCATTTTTTAAAGTAGTTTTTAAGTCTCGTTAATAATCGTATTTTAATTACAGCTGACCCTTGAACAATATGGGTGTTATGGTCGGTGATCCTCTACACAGTTGGAAATCCACATTCAAATTTACAGTGGGCCCTCCATATTCATGGTCTGTATAATCTGCATCTACAGATTGAACCAACCATGGATCATATAATACTGTCACACGTATTTACTGGAAAAAAAAAAATCCGCATAGTAAGTGGGCCCATGCAGTTCAAACCCACATTGTTCCAAGGTCAACTATACATGTTAAAAAGATATTTTTGATATATTAAATTAAGGAAAATATATTATTAAAGTTAACTCTACTTGTTCTTTTTATACTTTAAAAGTGGCTTTTAAACTACGTATTACATATGGTTCACAATAAATTTCTACAGGACCAGTGCTGCTCTCAGAGAAGGCAATGGCACCCCACTCCAGTACTCTTGCCTGGAAAATCCCATGGACGGAGGAGCCTGGTGGGCTGCAGTCCACGGGGTTGCTAAGAGTCAAACACGACTGAATGACTTTAGTTTCACTTTTCACTTTAATGCATTGGAGAAGGCAATGGCAACCCACTCCAGTGTTCTCGCCTGGAGAATCCCAGAGACGTGGGGGCCCGGTGGGCTGCCATCTATGGAGTTGTGCAGAGTCGGACACGACTGAAGCGACTTAGCAGCAGCGCAGCAGTGCTGCTCTACCTTAGAGCATCAGCACTACTACTGTAGACCAGACACTGAAGGGCAGGCAGAGCTGCAGCAGTATGACAGGGTCTGCTGGGGGAGAGAGGCCTCAGTGAACACCCACTTCAGTCTAGTCCCCCCAGAAGTGCTCAGTGCTAGGAACATGGATAAAAGGGAAAGGAGCAGCCCTCACAAAGGCCGAAGCTCCACTTTGAATCAGCTTAATTACAGACTCGGTAAATACGATCTCCTCTTATTCTAACTGCCTCTGGGAACAAAAGTAAATCTTCTCTAGAGAAAGACAAAATCACCCACAGCCTCCCTCAAATATCTCCATAAGTTTTAAACACATCCATCAGAAATGGCCAGGCAGACTAGGAGACAAGGCCAAACGATAGAAAATCGAGAGGAAAAACAATGACAACAGCCAAAAAAAGACAGTGACAATGAGCTCCAGGAGGACTCAAATATTATACTTATTAGACACAGACATTAAAATCCTGATTAGTGTGGTCAAGAAAACAGATAGTGAGACTGATAATTTCACCAGAACCAAAATCTAAGGAATAGAAATCAAATGGAATCTAAAACTAAGAAATGAAAATGGAAACTCAATATACAAGTTTAACAGCAGATTAGACATGGCTAAAGACTGGATCAAAAAACTAGAAGATGGGGGTACAAATACACAGACTGAAAACATGGAGACAAATGTATAGACAATACAGGAAAGAGGATTTTTAAAAACTCATAGAACACAGTGAAAAGGTCCAACCTTCTCATAAAAGGGATTCTGGAACAAGAGGGCATAAAGAATGGAACAAAAGCAATGTGTCTAAAATAACAGCCCAAAGTTTTCTAAAACTGAAACAAGACATCCAGACATAGATTCAGTAAGTACTATAAACCTTGATCAGGTTAAATATAAGGAAAATCACCCAAGGGCACACTGCAGCCAAATAAAACTCTTACAAAACAAACACACAGGAAAATTTTAGACACAATATCACCAACAGAGAAGGCAATGGCACCCCACTCCAGTACTCTTGCCTGGCAAATCCCATGGACGGAGGAGCCTGTTAGGCTGCAGTCCATGGGATCGCTAAGAGTCGGACATGACTGAGCGACTTCACTTTCACTTTTCACTTTCATGCACTGGAGAAGGAAATGGCAACCCACTCCAGTGTTCTTGCCTGGAGAATCCCAGGGATGGGGGAGCCTGGTGGGCTGCCATCTATGGGGTCGCACAGAGTCGGACACGACTGAAGTGACTTAGCATAGCAATATCACCAAAGGCAGGGAGGGTGGGTAGATACAGTGCAATGTTCTAAGACTCCTGCTTTCCATGCCCAGGATGCGGTCGAAGTTCTAGTTCATCGTTGTTGTCCAGTTGCTAAATCATGTTCATCTGTTTGCGACACTACGGACTGTAGCACACCAGGCTTCCCTGTCTTCCACTACCTCCCGGAGCCTGTTCAAATTCATGTCCATTGAGTCAGTGATGCCATCCAACCATCTCATCCTGTCATCCCATTCTCCTCCTGCCTTCAATCTTTCCCAGCATCAGGGGTCTTTTCTAATGAGTCGGCTCTTCACATCAGGTGGCCACAGTATTGGAGCTTCAGCTTCAGCAACAGTTCTTCCAATGAATATTCAGGGTCGATTTCCTTTAGGATTGACTGGTTTTATCTCCTTGCTGTCCAAGGGACTCTCAAGAGTCTTCTCCAGCACCACAGTTCAAAAGTATCAATCTTCTGGCACTCAGCCTTGATAGTCCAACTCTCATATCTGTACATGACTACTGGAAAAACCATAGCTTTGACTATACCAACCTCTGTCAGCAAAGTGATGTCTGTTTTTTAATGCTGTCTAGGTTTGCCATAGTTTTTCTCCCAAGAAGTAAACGTCTTTTAATTTCATGGCTGCAGTCACCATTCACAATTATTTTGGCGCCCAAGAAAATAAAGTCTGTCACTGTTTCCATTTTTTTTCCCATCTATTTGCTTGAAGTGATGGGATCGGATGCCATGATCTTAGGTTTTTGAATGCTGAGTTTTAAGTCAGCTTTTCCACTCTCCTCTTTCACCTTCATCAAGAGGCTCTTTAGTTCCTCTTCACTTTCTGCCATAGGGGTGGTGTCATCTGTATATCTGAGGTTATTGACATGTCTCCTGACAATCTTGATTCCAGCCTGTGATTCATCCACCAGGCATTTTGCATGATGTACTCTGCATAGAAGTTAAATAAGCAGGGTGACAATATACAGACTTCGCATACTCCTTTCCCAATTTGGAACCAGTCAGTTGTTCCATGTATAGTTCTAACTGTTGCTTCTTAACCTGCATACAGGTTTCTCAGGAGACAGGTAAGGTGGTCTGGTATTCCCATCTATTTAAGACTTTACCATAGTTTGTTGTGATCCATAGTCAAACGTTTTAGCATAGTCAATGAAGCAGAAGTAGATGTTCCTCTGGAATTCCCTTGCTTTCTCTATGACCCAACAGATGTTGGCAATTTGATCTCTGCTTCCTCTGCCTTTTCTAAATCCAGATTGTACATCTGGAAGTTCTTGGTTCACATACTGTTGAAGCCTAACTTGAAGGATTTTGAGCATTACGTTGCTACTGCGTGAAATGAGCACAACTGTGCAGTAGCTTGAACATTCTTTGGCATTGCCCTTCTTTGAGATTGGAATGAAAACTGAGCTTTTCCAGTCCCACAGCCACTGCTGAGTTTTCCACATTTGCTGACATATTCATTGCAGCACTTTATAGCATGATCCTTTAGGATTTTAAATAGCTCAGCTGGAATTCCATCACCTCCACTAGCTTTGTGCATAGTAATGCTTCCTAAGGCCCACTTGACTTCACACTCCAGTATATCTGGCTCTAGGTGAGTAACCACACCATTGTGGTTATCCAGGTCATTAAGACTATTTTGATACAGTTCTTCTGTGTATTCTTGATACCTCTTCTTAATCTCTTCTGATTCTGTTAGGTTCTTACTGTTTCTGTTCTTTATGGAAAAACCATAGATTTGATTATATAGACCTTTGTTGGAAAAGTGATGTCTCTGCTTTTTATACACTGTCTAGGTTTGTTATAACTTTTCTTCCAAGGAGCAAGTATCTTTTAATTTCATGGCTGCAGGCACTATCCACAATTATTTTGGAGCCCAAGAAAATAAAGTCTGTCAATGTTTCCACTTTTTCCCCTTCTATTTACCATAAAGTGATGGGACTATATGCCATGATCTTAGTTTTTTTAATGTTGAGTTTCAAGCCAGCTTGTTCACTCTCTTCCTTCACCTTCATCAAGAGGCTCTCTAGTTCACTTTCAGCCATTAAGGTGGTATCATCTGCATATGTGAGGCTGTTGATATTTTCTCCTGACAATCTTGATTCCTCCTGTGTTTCATCCAGCCCAGCATTTCACATGATATATTCTGCATAGATGTTACATAAGCAGGGTGACAATTTACAGCCTTGTTGTAGTCCTTTCCCAATTTGCAATCAGTCAGTTACTCCATGTATGGTTCTAACTGTTGCTTTTTGACCACATACAGGTTTCTCAGGAGACAGGTAAGGTGCCTTAATAATCAAGGATACATTGTTGTAATCTCTAGTTGGACTACTAAAAACTTAGGAAAGAATGCATGAGAAACTTTCTAAGTACAAACTCTAAACTGCTCAAAGCCTAGAGAGCTAAGATTGGTTCATCCAATTACAAGGCATACACACCTGAAACCATACCTCAGTTGTTAAAATTCCCACTCTGTGGATATACAAGTATGTAATGAAATAATGACCAAAAATTGCAAATACACAGCCAAGTAAAGTAAAACGAAATGGCCAGTGAAATAAGCACACCACCCCAGTTACCCTGCTCTTTGTCACCGTTCATCTTGCCCTCTTCACTTATGCAGCCCTACAACCCAGGTCTCCCCAGGGCATGCCTACAAAGGACAACCATTTTTGTGACCCCAATCACCTACAGGATCTTCCCAAGATAGAAAAGAATCCCAAATCCAATTCAGTGGGGCTCCCTTCTGCAGGAGATGATGGTAAAGCCACCTCCCCATTGCACAATTGAGACCTACAGATGCCAGGCCTGGCACCTCACAGGGGCTGCTCTGCCTCCATCTGTTATATCTCACCTCGGACAGTTAGGAATGACTCCTGAGGCCAGGAGCAAACTCTGAGGTCTGACACCCTGAGAACTCAGGGTCAGGAGAACCAGTGTCGGGGAGTCTCTCTGTCATTAACACCCTGATGGGTGAAGAAATACCTCCACCTCCTCCATACCTCTTTCCCTCAAGCAAACACTTACCAATAGCCATGCCCTGCTGAACAGCCACACACTGAGCTCACTAAGGTGACCCTAAGACAAGACTTCTGCCTTTGCTGTTCAGCCCTATAAGCCATGCAAGTCAGTGCTACCCCATTTTACAGAGGAAACTGAGGCTCAGAGAAGCTCAACACCTCTGCAAGCAGCAGGTCAGAACATGATGCTCAGCCACCCTGGCTACCACTCCCTCCAGGTGTGTGCAGGCTCCTGGGAACATGGGTGAACATGGGTGAAGCATGACTGCAGAAGACAGGCAGATCTCAGAGTGGGGGGAACACATCACTCCAGATGAGGAGACTTGAAAGAACCCAGGACCCCGCACAGGCAAAGAGCAGGGTGAATTCCCGAAGCTCGCCCTTCAGCTCCCCCTCCCCTGGGCCTCTCTGCAGATAACCAGGTCCCTCTCATATCCTTTGCCAGACACCCTGCCCCAGTCAGAACCCACACTGTGGCAGGGACCACTCACTCCAGAGTCTTCTAACCCTGGCCCTGTGAACATAAACAGCTCCACCTCACCCACACCCCGACTTGTCCTCGAATCCACAGGCAGGGGCATCACAATGTAGAGAGACTGCCGGGAGACGTTGGAATGCCACTCTCCATAAGGGACAGTGCCTGGAGCAATCAGCACGTTGGCCACCTGGCCATGGGGCCTGCCCACCCTGCGACACAGTCAGAGCCCTGACTCTACCCAACTCCACCATTCACACAACGCAACTCCCCTTCCCACCAGGGACCAGGGCATTGACAAAGTGACGGTGCTCTTCCGTGAGCTTCAGCACACCACTCCTCAGGCCAGTGAGGGCTCCTCCCTGGCTGTGCCTCAAGGCACCCACGACTCCCTAGGACAGGGCCACGGCTCAGCCACACGAACCAGCCCATCGGCTTCCTAGCTACTGACACGGGGAAGCTTCTTGTGCGGTCTGGCTGCACAGACAATGCCTAAGGCAGGTGTAGATACTCGGCCAATGTAAACCACAAGACACAGTCAACTCACTTGCTCACAGCCTCCTCTGCCAGGGTCACCATCATCTCGAAACTCTTTGCAGACATCACCCTTCCCACCCTTGACCCAGGAGGAAGCCGGGGGCGGGGGGCAGGGTGGGGCACACGGTTTGAGGCCACTGGGCAAGGTGACTCCCAGTGCTCACAGCACCCTCACTGACTGCCAGAGGCCACACAGACACACCCAGCTCCCAGCAACGCAGCATTTGTTCCCTCTGCCAGGCACAGCTGTCTCCTCTGAGCTGCTGCTCCTCAGCAACGCCCCCCAACCCACTGTCTGAGCAGCCGGGGAAGTGCTGAGCGCAGCCCGACTGCACGTGTGTGAACGCACATACACAGAAGGGCACGGGCAGGGGCACGTTCCTACCCACGGACCGCAGACAGGAGTCAGGTGTTCTTCCCTACGAAAAGCTACTTCCTCTACTGTATTTACAATATTTCTCAGAGAATACAACATAAGAGGGCGGCAGATAATGTTAACACTAAAACTTCATTTGCAGTTGTTCACATTGTCCAGCAGGCACCGCAACCCAGAAATGCACCCACAGCCTGTGAGTCCTGCAGAACCCACCTGGGACTCTCAGCCTTGTGCTCCTCCACAGGGAAACCATCCAAAACCACAATGCCTCTGTGTGTGTGTGTGTGTGTGTGTGTGTGTGTGTGTGTGTGTCTGGAATTCTTCACTGGATGGTTATTTATAATTTTGAGAAATAACCGGACATCCCAGGACAGGCCTGGCGGCAGTGACTCAGATCATGTGGTCTACGGGGCAGTTATAATCCCCAACTACCAAGAAAAGTGGTGAGACAGCCAAGGGTCAAAAGCACCATGCTGGGACTTAATAAGATTCACATGGTGAGAACAAAACGACCAGTGAGAATAGGGGGCTGAGTTCAGGGAGGAGGGCACAGGGACTTTTCTCTTCCTTCCTCTGTTTCCCCCACTCTTTGCAATCTGCTAAACTTCACGAAACTAAACACAAAAAGTACTCGCCAGCTACATCTCTGGATCATGTTCTGGGCAGCAGCAATGCTTACTGCAAGGCTATTTTCCTCCCCAGGGTGAGGTTACCATGGCGTTTATTTCAAGTGCTCCCTTTGGCATCTGTTCTATAAATGGCTTTGGGTTTGCACCAAACACTCATTGGAGACAGAATTCCTGATTCTGTAAAACCCACAAACCCTGAATGCTTCTTCCTGTTGAGCTCCGTCTCCTCTGGGGGGCAAATGGACCAGTCCAATCCTCCCGTGTGTGCACTGGGCACTTACTGTGTATTGATTAATGGGAAATGCAACCCTCTGCAGGGGTTAGGGGGGAACTGGCAGGTATTGCCTGTCAGTGATGGTAGCTAAGGTCCCTCCAGAGATCTGGGCGGGTCTAACCCCTCAGGTCTGTACTTGAAGCTTATCCAAAACTGAGAGATTCAGAAGATAAAGTGTAGGAACCTCCTGATAATAATTTGGGGTGGGATGAGGTTTATTAGTCTACTTTCTGACGTATATGGAATTTCCATGATGATAGATCAGAAATAGCAACTAGGTTGTCTGGCCCTCAGTCAGCACCAGTGCCCTTGACTCTGATTTGGATGCCCTGTCATGACCCTTGCAGGAAACCTGGCCAGGCATGGGCATCATGAGCAATGCCACGGCCCCCTGCAAGCTGCCATCATGCCCACGTGGAGGATCAGGGAGCAGCTCTTAGTCACCCTGGGGTGCAGCACACCCAGCCACCTCCTCAACAAGGAAACCCATGAGAGGGGGTTGGACTTGCTCCCCGAGAGGCCACAGCTCCCCACCAATGGCAGCAGATGCATTGTGGACCACCCTCAGTGACAGTCCCTCAAGCACACACCAACCCCAGCACTGGCTCATGGGAAAACCTGTCCACTCCATCATCCATCTGGCTGCCAGCCCCCTTGATGTCTCAGTAAAGGACACTGGAAACCCACGGCCCCCAGCCACGTGCCAGGGTGTGCCTGGGCCAGATGGGGCAGATCCCATGCCCCTGGGGTCTCCCAGGCATCCCACTGGCACTCCAGTAAGGAGCAAAGCTGTGTCAGAGCAGGTGCCATATGTGCGGGTCACCTCTACTCACAGCAGCCAAGACTAGAGCAAAAGAAGGGTACAGTCCCAACCCCCAAAGAAATAAGGGGGGGGTGGCACACACTAGGGGAGGGCTTCCCTGATAGCTCAGTTGGTAAAGAATCTGCCTGCAATGCAGTTCGATTCCTGTGTTGGGAACGTTCCCTGGAGAAGGGAATGGCTACCCACTCCAATATTCTGGCCTGGAGAATTCCACAGACTATATAGTCTATGGGGTCACAAAGAGTCGGACACGACTGAGCGACTTTCACTTTCACACACTAGGGGAAGAAGCTGAGCCCAGATATTCTGCCATCCGTGGGCCTTGGGGGGACAGGAAGACGTCTCAGAAGAAGATGTCTAGCCAAGGTGCTTAAGACCACCCTGGTGGCATCAGTATCCCCAGCCTGTAAAATGGAGCCCAGGCAGCATCACGGGAACTTACAGCATTAGGCTCCAGGGCCAGCGCTAGGTTGGCTGGTGCCCAAAAGGCCAATGCCCTGCATGCTCCCAGTGAGCTATTATTGTGACTACTGGCTCAGGCCCAAGGCCTCGAGGCTTCAGTCAGACCACTCCTCAAGTCCAGGCTTACCCTACTGGTTTCTCCTGCTGTCCAGAGTCACCGCCCCAAACCTCTAGTACAATCTGTGATCCCGTGATCTACATCCCCAGAGGCTGCTCAAAGGAGCCATCATCTCTGACTGGGTCTACAGGATCCCCTAGGGAAGGGCCCACGTCTACACAAGGCGGCTCTTGGGCCCGGCACCCCTCCCAGTGCAAAGGCTTCCTTGAACACTGCCCCCAGCTCTGTCTGTGTAGTGCTCACTCAAAGAGGAAAAGTCAAACCAAAAATAAAATAAATATCTCTCTGCAGTGCCAAAAATACCTCCCCATGGGATGAGGAGGCAGGCAGTGGCTTCCACAGCAGCAACTGTTGCTATGGATACAGAGCTCCTGTTAAGCAGGGGGTGGGGACAGAGATGGGGGAGGGGGACTTTTGGGGGAGGGGAGTAGAGAGATGAAATTGCAGAGAGATGGTGGGGTACAGACAGTGCCAACAGGGGGCAGGAGAGAAGGGCTGGTCAGCTGGAAGGAGGCACCTGGCCAATCCTGGCCCTCATGCCTCCCATCGTTGGTAAAGCTGATCTGCAAATACAGACTTTGGAGAGGGAGGTCACTAAACAGTAATATTTGTACCAGAATGGAGGGGGGGGAAAACAGGATCTCCCACAAATGCAAACACTTTTCTGATTTGAGCACAGGCCAACATATTTCCCCAGAGAGCCTTGATTCCTACTATTCACTGACTCCTTTACCTCCTACGGGCTGAATTTACTCTTGGCCGGTAGGTAGCAGCAGGACAGCCCTCCAGGAGGGAGTCTGAGGGAATGGCCACAGGACGGCTGGCCATGTCCTCTCTTGCGCTCCCTCTCCCTGCCATGGAGACCCCAGCCCTGGGAGGTCCCATCTGGCAGGGAAGGTCCACTCAACTCTCTGACCACAGGACATATGCAGCTCTGTGACAGGTAGAGGGGGTACATGTGCCATCAGCCCAGAGCCAGGCTCCAGGCAGGAGCTTTTAGGATAGACCCCTCAGAGCCCATGGGCTGGCTGCACATCCTTCCCCAGAGAGTGAAGCCACCCACCCCTTCTGGGGGCCACAGGCAGTTCACCACATGCCACAGGTGGGGCCTTCATTTTTTCTGCCACCCTCAACAGTGATGTGAGTCAGCAGGCTGCCTGCATGGATAGATCACAGGAAGGGGCCACAGCCACCCAGTGCTGCTACTGTTCCCACCATCTCACATGCAACTGTCGAGCCCTTGTCCCTGAACCCTGTTTTCATATCACCCCTGCAAGGGCCTGCAACAGCCCCTCATGCCCACTGACCAGGTTAAGACCGCCGGAAGCCCTTGACCGGAGCCCCTTGTCTACAGCACTCACACCAGACACATCTCTCCCCAAGCCAGCCATCACCCAGTCTCACAACTGACACTCAGGGGGTAATGCCATCTTTTTAATTCATCTTTTCCCTCTCTAGATGAAGAAGGAAGCCCCAAGTGGGACCTCTTTCATCTACATCCCATCTACCACTGCCCACATGGGGCCATCTGTCCACGCTGCCAAGACCTGTGCCCTCTCCTGGCCTCCACACCTTCCTCTAGCCACACCCAGCGCATCAGGCCCGGGGGCCCTCACTCCAGCTTCACGTCACAAACCAGGTTCAGCAAAGTGTGCTCAAGGCTCCCAACAGTGCCCTGCCCGCCTGCCTGGGTCAAACTGGCTGGCCCCCTTCCCACAGCCCCCAGAAACAGCCCTCCAGGTCCGGGCAGCGAGGGCTCCAGCCTCGCCCCTGCAGCAGGACTGAGAGTGCTCTGAGTGGCCGGCAGGAAACCCAGGCAAAGACAGCCCAGGGCAGCGGAGGACAGCTCCAGCAAGCACAGCCTTCCTGGGCCTCAGAAGATACGCCAGCCTCCTGGGGCAGCACCCGGGACTCAGAAACATAAGCACACAGGTTAACACAGGTCCTTGGTGACCCTTCAAGAAATTGCCATAGCTCTTATCATGACCATTAATAATTATACTCAGACAAGGTCCTTTGAAACCCTCATTAATTCAACCTCCACCAAACTATACCTACCCCCACCCCACCCACAATATCTTCCCTCCTCCAAAGAGAAAACACAGCAGAAACCCTTCGTTGAAAGGCCATCAGCCATAAACACCCACCTGGAACACCCGTCCCCACCCTCAGGAGCACAGAGGCCCACCAGCAGTTCCTGCCCACCCAAAGAGAGGGCCTTCACTGTCTGGTAGGGCTGTGGCCCTGACTCCAGAACCCTGGAGGCCTGCTTCCCCTCAGCAAGGCTGCCTCAAAGGGTTTGTCATTCCCATGGAAGCGCCCACGGGGTAGGGAGGCCTCTACTCTGGCACACAGACCCAAGCGACAGATCTAAGTGCACACAGAGGCCCGCACAGCCTGACGGGGCATCTTCACCACACTCACAGCCTGCACGAGCAACAGACAGTGGTGGGGAAGCCAGAGTCAGGCGCCGCTGCTGCCACATCCAGGTCATGAGGGAAGGACTATGGGAGCAGGACCACAGGGGCAGGGCCGTGGGCACAGGGCCACAGGTGCAGGACCACAGGGTCAAGACCACGAGGGAAGGACTATGGGAGCAGGACCACAGGGGCAGGACCACCAGGGAGGGACTATGGGAGCAGGACCACAGGGGCAGGACCACAGGGGCAAGCATGTGATATACCTGTGACACCCCAGCTAAGCCCACCAGGGCCCAGCAATACTGGCCAGCCACTAACCTTTTTGCTATAAGGTCCGGCACGTATGCCAAACCCTAGCCCCCTGGCTTCTCTAAGCTCCTCCCCAGGACCTGTGGCCAGGGGTTTGTCCCAGATCACATCTGAAGGGCAAGATCCCACTCTGAGCCCCGGCCTGGCCAGCAGCACTCACAGAGGCCCAGCCGGGCTCCAGGTGGAAAATTGGCTACACTGCCTCCGCTCTGCCTTGCCAGACTGAGGACACAAAGGGCCTGCCTCAAAAAATGCATCTATAAACCTCTCCAGGAAGCAGTCAGCAGGGCCGGAACGTTCCAGAGTCACCATCTTGCTCCCCTCCAGGAACAGAGCAGGGCTTTGTTTTTTATCATCGCCGTCATCAAATATTTACAGAGGCTGACGGACATCTCAGGCAGGCCAGCCGTGAGCCAAACACCACGCTTCCCAGGACATGGGGAGCTGCAGGTGAGAAGGCGGGGTGGCGAGAGGGGTGGGGTTTCCTGCCAGGCAGCTGCTCTCTCCAACTGGAGCAAGCGTGCCCACCATGGGTCTGGGTCCTTGCTGTCTGGACACAGAGCCCAGGGCAGGCTGCCTCCACGCGGACCCCACTGCAAGTACAGAAGGGCTCTCCATACTCAGGACTCCCAGGAAGTCAAGACCAAGGGCATGAGTGGGCATCTACCAGAGCCCAGGCAAGCAGGGGGCCTCAGGCTGCTGAGGACAAGCAGAGAGCAGCCCCTGACCCCCACCTCCGCCTCTGCAGCCTCCCTCCAATCCACTACAGTCCAGACTGGAAACCACCCAAGTCTGTCCACAGACTGACAGACTGAGGACACCTACACAGCAGAAAAGAGACCGACTGTGATTGGTGCAGCCGGGGCTGAGTCCCAAAGGCATACTGACGTGCATGGGCAGCAGACAAAAGGCTGAGCGTACTGTGTGTGATCTACGTGCAGGAAATGTGAGGGCAGGCAGGCGATCCATAAGACAGCAGCCGGGCAAGGGGCCCCGGGGCCGGGGTTACGGAGAAACGTCCGCTCTGCCAAGTGGGGCTCACAACACACTGATCTGCTCTGTGGGCTCCAGCAGTTTGATTTCCACGATAATGAATGAATACCCCTCCATCATTCAGCATTTTGTTTTCCTTTACTTTCAAAGAGGATCGTGTATCCCTTTCTTTTTAAAAACTTTCACTGTTTATTTTCATCTGCTGTTGCTTCATTTTATTTCTGATAGTTTTTTAACATGTTTTACCATTTTCCCTAAACTCACCCTGTCCTCCTCCTCTGAAGTATGCCTAGCTGAGTTTATTCACTTCCCAGTTTCCCTTTAACCTTCTTTTCACAAACAGCAAACGCAGTCACCTGTGCATACCTCCCCTCAGGCTAAGCTGGGCCTGCAGCCACGACAACCAGACCCCAGCTAGGGCAGACCACCCAAGGGCCCTAAAAACCCACACTAGTTCTGTAGGTACCCCAGGGGTACTGTCCAGGGGATGTTAACCTCAAACTTGCAAAGGCAACTAAGCAAGATGGGCAGAGGCAAGGCAAGCCCTCCTGAGGCTGGGCCCCAAACCCCAGGAGTCAGCGTAGGTAGGGAAGGTGGGTCCACTGGCCAAGAACCCCACTCACAGTCAGGGTTCCCAATGCCTGGGGACACCCCTGCCATCCCTGGAACCAGCCCCCTCTGAGGGGCTCCAAATCACTCACAGCACCACACCCGTGCTGACGGAGGAGCCTCAATGCTCACCATCCCCGCACGGTAAAACTAAGACCCACTTGAGACATCAGGAGCCCGCCGCCCTCCCCGCACAACACAGCTGCTGTCCCTCTCCGTGAAATGGAGATAACACCCCTCTGATAACCTTCTCCCCACAGGGCAGCTCCAGGTTCCAGACCACTCAGCACCCACACAAGGTCCACAGTTCAGGCCCCACTCCTCAACCCAGAGTCCCCAGAAACCTCAAAGGCAGAACCACTCCAACCGGATGGCCCTAAGAAGCTTGCCAAAAGACAGACAGCCACCACTGAGGGCAGCTTTTGTCCCCCTAGGAGCCCAACAGTCCAGGTGACCAAGTCAAGACTTATATTGGGGTAGGCGGCGGGGGGTGGGGATCATGACCAACCATCCCCCAGCAAACGTTAGGGCAGGTCACTCTCATACGTCACAGGTCCAGTGGACAGCCAGGGAGAGGCAGGGTGCTACCTGTGTCCCCAGGGCCTGAGACAATGCAGACATCTAGACTGTTCCACAGGGTCCCCTAGAACCAGCTCACTCTGCTTGTGGCTGTGGCCATCAAGACCTAGACCTTTGGAAATCTGCTTCCAACTGGAAACACAGGATGGTCCCAAAGACCTGAGAGGATGGGGGGTGTGGGAGGCTTTCAACAGTGGCAGAGGACCCTCGCACTGCTGCTAACCAAATGACCCTGCAGTCCCCTTAAGTCAATTCTACTGCCACAAAACACTTCAGGATGATAGAGTATTTCTAAAATGCAAGCACACATGGGCCCTCACCACACCCGGGAATATATCTGGGGACTACACCACTGCCCTGTCCCCGGCTCGCTCCTCCACCCTTCAAGCTTACAACGCTTCTTCCAAAAAAGCCAAATTTATTCTCCCACTTGAAACTTTTAATTAAAGAGAAGAAATGCCTCAGAACCTGTCGGGGCAGGTGTCAGGGGATTGCTGAACTTCCTGGCCTGAGACACAGCCCTACAGCCAGCTCCTTGTGGGGTGCCCCAGAGACCACAGCAGCACCGGGGCAGAGACACTGCATCCCCCATGGTGCAGGGGGAGGCACCCTGACAGGTCTGGCCCCAATCTGGAGATGAGAGGGGCATGCAAAACCCTGGGCCCAGCTGTGCGCAGGGCAGGGGGTGAGCCCACCCTGAACTTACCCCCGAGGGAAGAGGGAGGCTGGCAGACTCACTCATCCCTGTGGTGGGCTCTCACCAAAGCTTAAGGAGGTAGAAACTGCAGGCATGCGGTGATTCACCATCACCACACACATTAGTACAAACACTACAATTATGACTTTGCAAAATACCCAAGAACATAAAAAGAGAGATAAAAAGGGCACGTACCAAAGTGAAAACTGCTATGTCAGAGGAAAGACATTTGAGGCAGTTTTTCCTTTTTTAGGTTTCAGCACAGTCATGTCCATCACCCTCCCAGAAATTAGGTGGCTGGAAATGTTCCCCTAAAAGCTCACAGTGGCCTCCCCATCCATTGTCCACAACGCCCTCCATCCTCACAACCCCAACACCCTGGAGGGGCCCTCACGCTGTAGGGAAGGACCATTCGAGATGAAAACTAACATAACCACCAGATGCAGTGCATGACTCTTGACTGTATCCTGGATCCAAACAGGAAAACTATTAGGAAGGCACAGGCCACATCATATGTGTGGCTGACAGCATCCGAGTTAGATCTGAGTGGGACGCTGAGCTGTGGTTTTGCAGGAAGATATCCTCACTCCTATAGGAGACATGTGCTGCAGTTTTCAGGGCAAGCTGTATATGGGCCAAAATAAAACACGTGCAGAGGTACTGAGACAACAGTAATGTGCCAAAATGTTAACAGCTGATAACTTCAACTCTTCTGTCCGAGTTTTTCAAAATAAAAAGTTTGTGGGGAAATGTAAAGCTCAGAGAAAAAGGAAAGAGGGCACGTAGAGAGCTCCCAGGTCACAGGATCCCAGCCACAGACTCTTGGAAGTGAGAGCTGGGAGGAGTTTGGCAACGCAGCCCCTGGAGGCACCTAAAAGAAGTAGAGAATGTGGGTTGTTCTGGCCAGAAGGCAGGCCCCGGTGGAGGAGGCCCTCATCAACATGAGCACCAATCAGACCCTGGGAGGATAAGGTGACCAAGACAGACACAGGAAGGCACCCCTCTGCACTCGCGGCCTGCCTGCCACATCTTTCTACCAACAAAACCCACTGTGCCCCATCCCAGGAAACAAATCACAACCCATCTACACCATCAAGCCTTTCCCAGATGCCCTTAGAACCAAGGGAGACCACACTATCTCATTGTAAACCAGAAAAACCAAAGAAGCTTACTGGCAAATATTTCTCTTTATGGATTAAAATATGGACATCTTACCTAACTGCCACCTAACCACCTGCTTGCTTCCTGTCTTCAAATATGGTTGTGATACCTGGAACCATGGCAGCTTTTCTGCCACCATGAGACAATGAGACAGGGGACAAAGTCAAGAAGGCTGAGGAAAGTACCCTGCTGACACTGCTGAGTCTCTAAGGCCCTGAACTGGCCATCTCCAGATTTCAGATTCAGGGAATTATCAAAGGTCTGCCCTGCTTAGCCACACTTGGCTTATAGCTAAGACTTTTCCCAGTTTATCCACTTCTGAGAAAGCACAGAGAAAGTCAGGAAAGCAGGAGGCCTGGGAGTTGGGGGTGGTAGAGGTGGACATCAGAAGGAGAACAGGTCCTTTCAGGGTAGCTTCTGGCCTGAGACAGGTAGAAACTCTCAAGGGCAAGGCCAGCTTTCCATGTTTAGATCAAGGTGCTGCCAAGAGCACCAGCAGTGAGCGAGATGGGAACTCCCATGGTGTTTGAAATGGAGCCAAGGCATGCCACGGGAACATACGTACCCCAACCAACAGTCAGCCAACAGGACGCTCGTCAGAGCCCATCCTGGTCCCGCAAGATGTTCAAAGAACTAAAGAAAAGGTGGAAGGGGTGCAAGGCCTCCCATGCCCCATTGAGAGCTTCACAACACAGTGAGAATTTTAAAGTCTCTGAGAAGTCCCACAACAACAAATCATGCTTGACCCAGCATTCCCCATGCCTATTTAGTAACACCTCCCTTTCCACAGCAACCCTCTGAACACACGTGCTGTGCTATGCTGAGCTGCTCGGTCATGTCCGACTCTTTGCTACCCCATGGACTGTAATCTGCCAGACTCCTCTGTCCATGGAGATTCTCCAGACAAGAATACTGGAGTGAGTTGCCACACCCTCCTCCCGGGGATCTTCCCAACCCAGGGATTGAACCCAGGTCTCCCGCATTGCAGGCAGATTCTTTATCATCTGAGCCACCAGGGAAGCCCAAGAATACTGAAGAGTGTAGCTATCCCTTCTCCAGAGGATTTTCCCAACCCAAGAATCGAACCAGGGTCTCCTGCATTGCAGGTGGATTCTTTTACCAGCTGAGCTACCAGGGAAGCCCCTGAACACACACGGAAATGACAATCCAGGGGAGAGGCCTGAGGTATGCCACCAGCTGCTGCCCCTCAGTGTGAGCTTAGAGTGCCACCTCCCCTGAGTCTCCTTCTCATCTGTGAAAACAGAGTCCCAAGACCTCTCAAAGTGGTTCTGAGGACTTAATAAACTCACATATGGGTCTATACATCCATTTCAAGTCCTCCCCACACCACAGCTTCCTCCCGGCCCTTGTGCCCACATCCTGCTCATGGCCAGCAGATAGTCAGGCCTGAACCTCACTGCCAAGGAGCACCCCCCACTCGCCAAAGCCAAGTGAGGACAGCTCTGTGCAAACCACCAGAATTCGGGGGCACTTAGCAGCACCAGCAGCAGCAGGCCTCGTCCAGCACCCCTCTTTCCTCCACAGCCTCCTCTGCCCATGTGCCTGAGCAGGGTTCATGTCATGCTATCTTTAATTCCTGAAGCCACCAAAGAGACTCCACTCCTGAGCACCTGGGGAATATCCCAGCTCAGGAGCTGGCCATCCCTGGTCCCCAGGGAGGTGGGATATGAGGGGGTCCACTGTCTAGACCCTCCTGATTTGTGCACAAGGCATAAAGACCACTCCAGGAACACAGAAGCTCCTGGAAGCAGATGCTTAGGCAGCCCACAATCCAAGACCACCTTGCCATGGTCAGGGACACTCTGGCCAGGCTGCAGCCTGCTCCCCACCTTCAGAGCACAGCTGAGCAGGGCTTTCTGGAAAATCCCTCCAAGAGGACCAGAACAGGAAGCACAAAGACAGGAATGGACCCTAAACAACAGACTCTCCTTGCAAATCAATACATAGGATTAAGAAACATTCTAGAAACATAAACTTTAAAAGCAATGACACCTAGAGACTATAATGGTATTTATAAAAGCCATACATGGGAAAACAAGAACTTGAAGGTAATATGCAAAAATAATAAGTAATTATAATCACTTAATTATGAGTTTTTTCATTTCTGCAAACTTCTTTAATGTAGCTGTTACACTGCTTTGTTTTATTTTTTAATTAATAACTATTTTTTAAGATATTCTCAGCTTATAGAAAGACTGAGCAGAAAACAGAATTCCCCTGTATGCCCTCACACCTGCACAGTATTGTCTATTATTAACACCTTGCTTTGGTGTGGTACTTTGTTATAAGTGATGTGTCAATATTGATAAATTATCTTTAAAGTCCATATTTTATATTTCAATTCTCTCTTGGTGTTGCATGTTCTATGGGTCTGGACAAATTTATGACACGTATCCATCATTATGGGCTTCCCTGATGGCTCAGGTGGTAAAGAATCTGCCTGCAATGCAGGAGACCTGCATAAAGCTTTGCCTTATCCAAAAGGCCATGTAATTGGAATTATATAGTATGCAGTCTTTTCAAATTGACATCTTTCACTTACTAATATGCATTTAAGATTCCTCCATATCGACCTGAGAGAATAGCATTGAAACATGTATATTACCATATGTGAAATAGATCACCAGTCCAAGTTCAACGCATGAAGCAGGGCACTCAAAGCCGGTGCACTGGGACAAACCAGAGGGATGGGATGGGGAAGGAGGTAGGAGGGGGTTCAGGATGGGGGGACACATGTACACTGGTGGCTGATTCATGTCAATGTATGGCAAAAACCACCACAATATTGTAAAGTAATTAGCCTCCAATTAAAATAAATAAGTTAAAAGAAAAAAAAGATTCCTCCATATCTTTATACTGTTTGATAGTTCCTTTCTTTTTAGCACTGAATAATATTCCATTATCTGGATGTACTATAATTTATCTGTTCAACTACTGAAAGCTATCCTGGTTGCTTCCAAGTTTTGGCAATTATGAACAAAGCTGCTACAAACATCTGCATGCTGGTTTTTGCGCAGACATAAATTTTCAACTTATTTGGGTAAATACGAAGGAGCATGGTTGCTGAATCGTATGGTAAGAGTATGTGACAGTACTATTTTGCATTCCCACCAGCAATGAATGAGTGCTCCACCTGCTCCACATCCTTGTTAGCATTTGGTGATGCTGTGCATGCGTGTGCTAAGACACTGAAGTCTACGGACTGTAGCCCACCAGGCTTCTCTGTCCATGGGATTCTCCAGGCAAGAATACTGGAGTGGGCTGCCATGCCCTCCTCCAGGCAATCTTCTCAACCCAAGGATGAACCCACATCTCTTGCATCTCCTGTGTTGGTAGGCAGGTTCTTTACCACGAGTGATGCCAGTTTTCTGTATTTTGGCCATTCTAATAGTTGTTTAATGGTATCTCATTGTTTTAATTTGCATTTCCCCCAATGAAATATGATGTATCTGCTCAATGGTTATTTGCCATCAGTATACCTCCTTTGATGAGCTGTTTGTTAAGGTCTTTATCCTACTTTTCCCTCCAGGAGCTTCCCTCTGTTCTAGAAGCCAAGGTCAGAAACAAGGAGAAGACTGTGGGTCTGTGTTCACCTTCCCTGACTCACAAAAAAAGAGAGTTGGCCCATTTTTTAATCTGGTTGTCTGATTTCTTATTGATAAGTCTTAAGAGTTAAGAGCCCCAGTATTCTGGGGCTTCCCTGGTGCCTCAGATGGTAAAGAATCTGCCTGCAATGCAAGACTCCCCAGTTCCGGGTAACAGCCCTTTATCAGATATGCATTTGGCAAAGATTTCCTCCTAGTCTGCGTTTTATTTTTTCACTCACTTATAGGCCTTTGCAGAGCAGCAGTTTTTCATTTTAATGAAGTCGAACTTAAAAAGTTTTTCCTTCACAGATCATATCTTCAGTGTTGTATCTAAAAAGTAACTGCCAAACTCAATGTCACCTATGTTTTCTTCTGTGTGATCTTCCAGGAGATTTATAGTTCTGTGTTTTATATTTAAGTCTATGAGCCATTGTGAATGAACTTTTTTGAAAGGTATAGAGTCTGAGTCAGATCAGATCAGATCAGTCGCTCAGTCGTGTCTGACTCTTTGCGACCCCATGAACCGCAGCACGCCAGGCCTCCCTGTCCATCACCAACTCCCAGAATTCACCCAGACTCACGTCCATCGAGTCAGTGATGCCATCCAGCCATCTCATCCTCTGTCGTTCCCTTCTCCTCCTGCCCCCAATCCCTCCCAGCATCAGAGTCTTTTCCAATGAGTCAACTCTTCGCATGAGGTGGCCAAAATACTGGAGTTTCAGCTTCAGCATCATTCCTTCCAAAGAAATCCCAGGGCTGATCTCCTTCAGAATGGACTGGTTGGATCTCCTTGCAGTCCAAGGGACTCTCAAGAGTCTTCTCCAACACCACAGTTTAAAAGCATCAATTCTTTGGCGCTCAGCCTTCTTCACAGTCCAACTCTCACATCCATACATGACCACAGGAAAAACCATAGCCTTGACTAGACGAACCTTTGTTGGCAAAGTAATGTCTCTGCTTTGAATATGCTATCTAGGGTGGTCATAACTTTCAGATTCCTTTTTTTGCACGTGGATGTCCAGTTGTTCCAGTACTGTTTGTTAAAATGACCAATTTTTCTCCATTGTGTTGCCTTTGCTCCTTTGTCAAAGGTCAGGTCATATACTTACTTGCATTTCTTTCTGGGCTCTCTATTCAGTTTCATTGGTCTATTTCTCTATACCACACTGCCTCTTTTATTCAATTCTTTTTTAAAAACTTTAACATTTACTTAGAGAATGCTGACCTAAATTGAAGGCAGTGATCAAGTATTCCAGAAAATCTTAGAATTTAAGTCAGGAGCAGATCTGGATTTGAAAACTATTTGAAGGAGGAAAACCCACAGCTGACTCAGGCTGCCAACCTCACACAGACTGGGCTTCTGCATCCTCACCAAGGGAGCCTCTCCACCCAAAACACAGCTCCTGGATTGTCTGTGCCCAGAAGCAGATCCTAATCTGCTTCTGGGAGAGTGCAGCTGCTTCGTTCACACCCTTTCCTTATCTGCAGCTCAGATGATAAGGTGGCAGCAGCCAGGTGTTCAGGCAGAGGCACAGGCCCTCCAGCCTCAGGCAGGCCTCCGTGCTCCTCCAGGTACAGCTTGCTCTCCACCTCAAGCTCAGCTTCTTTAAACTGTTTAGACCAACACGCGTGAGTCCAAAGGTAGCTCAGACAGTAAAGCATCTGCCTACAATGAGGAAGACCTGGGTTCAATCCCTGGGTTGGGAAGATCCCCTGGAGAAGGAAATGGCAACCCACTCCAGTATTCTTGCCTGGAAAATCCCATGGACCGAGGAGCCTGGTAGGCTACAGTCCATGGGGTTGCAAAGAATCAGACACGACTGAGGGACTTCACATGGGGCGAGAAGAGTGCCTGCTCTATGTTCAGTGCTGAATGTACTTCTCCACACTCCCCACAGCCCTGTGAGGGTTGGCTAGCACTATCTTCATTGCACAAAGAGGCAAACCGAGGTTCACAAAGGCAGGTGCCCTCTCTGTGGCCTGCCCACTGGGAAGCTGTGGGGCTGGGACCCAAATGCAGCAGGATACCTTGCTCCCAGAGTGGGTTCACACAGTGTGCCCTGCCTTCCTACCACCTCGGGCAGATGCCAGCACTGATCTCACCGTTCAGCCAAGGCAGACCACAAAGGAGATCCTCCCTCTGGGCTCCAAGTCACTGGGCAATTCAGGCCTGAAATGCTCAGCCTGGTACACACCAGAGCCCTGAGAACACCCTGGGACACACATACTTGGCCAGAGAAGCAGCTTCTTCCAACAGGGAATGAGCCACAATGCCCAATGTGCCCACAGTGGTGACCCACAGTTCAGGCTGCTCGTCCATCACTGCTGACCACACTCTGACCACACCCCCAACAAAGCCTGGGCACAGGGGAGGCCCCTCTGGGTTCTGGACGTGGACACTTCAGCACTGGTGGGCACCGCCCCCAGTGCATTCCACAGGCTTCTCAGGCAGCTGGCACCCACCTTTCTCACCAACCAGACCAGAACTGTGGTCAAGGTGGCACATGGAACGTCATTTGAGAAAGCAAATTCAGTGCCGACACCCAACTGCTTTCAAATTACACCTCTTGAAACAAAATTAAGCTCTTAAAAGATTTCTTTTTTAATAAAAATAAAAAAGCACAGTGACTGCCAATCAAATTGAGCTGAGCCCTTTCTAAGCATCCCTGGTGGCTCAGACAGTAAAGAATCCGCCTGCAATGAAGGAGACCTGGGTTCAATCCCTGGGCTGGGAAGATCACCTGGAGACGGGCATGGCTTCCCAGTATTTTTGCCTGGAGAACCCCCATGGACAGAGGAGCCTAACAGTCCATGGGGTCACAAGGTGTCAGACACAACTGAGGGACTAAGCACAGCACCCAAGCATCCTACTACAGCAAGCAAGCACCATCTCCTCTGCACATCCCCTTGACTCCCCACGTCAGCCGGATCCGGCTGCTTGTGGCTCCTCTGAAAGCAGATGAGGCAGCACCTGAGTCTGCTATGGAGGCCACAGGGAGCACCTCTCAATCTCAGGCCTGAGGTTGCCCAGCACAGCAGGGCACGTGCCTGGTCTGTCCATGAAAGAGGATGGTACGCTTGTATGATCAGAGTGTGAGTTCAGCACCCAGTACAGCCATGGGAGAGGTTCCAGGCCGCACCAACGGCAGGAAGGCCTGGTCACCCTTTGAGGACAGTAAGGGGACCAGCAGGCTCAAATGGCTGCACCCGACAGACCCCTAGAGGCATTATCCACATCCAGGGCGCAGGGAGGTGAATGCAACAGAGGTCTGGCTGGGGTGGGAGGTTGGGAACACATGAGTCCTCCACGGCCACAGGAAAGAGATGTCAGTAGGTCCTGTGTTTCTCACGACTCCCGGGCCTGGAGTCCAGGCCATCACCACCCCATGGGAGTGCAGTCACCTCTGGGCAGTACCAACCAGCAGGACAGCTTCATGACGACACCTGAGGGACCCAGGCACCCGTCCCTGGCTGATGGGGACTCAGGCCCATCTCTTTAGGACTCTCATGGCCCTCAAAGCCCCTTCAAGTACTCCAGAAAGGTCAAGAGCTGACACCTCCATGAGGGAAAATGTCTCCCGCACTGGGCACAGGCCAGGACACAAGCGCAGGAAACATGAGCTCCAGGTGGAATCCCCCAGAGGCAGTGCCCAACCCTGTAACAGCAGCTTTCTGTGGGGAGGAGGAAGTACACAGCACCTGAGACCTGTCTCCCTGGATGCAGGGGCCTGCTGACGGGAGGGGCAGTACTGACCAAGGGGGCTGAAAACCAAGGTTCCTTCCAAGTTCTCGAGAAAGATGCTTAAGCAGGTGGTCCAAGAAAGGCCAACAGGCCATCTCCCACAAGGCTTCTGGACACTGGCCGGGATCTGGGGTGGCTGCATTTTCTCTGCTCCGAGGCCCCGCCCATGGCTCGGAGGCATCAGCAGGTGTAAGAGGGTGCCTGGGTCACCTGGGACCATGTCAGTGATCCACACCTATCCTTCCATGGCGACCCAGAGTCAACCAGAAGCCCCAGCTATCCCATGCGCTGTCTGACAGGATGGGGTCTGACAGGGGCCAGAGCTGGCCACACAGACGTGGGAAATGTGAGTTACAGTAAAGTCAGTGGTTCTAGGTCCCTGTTGCTACTGTAACATGTCCTGGTGCCAGAAATACACGTTCATTCAAAATAAAACAGAAGGGGAGGTAATACTTTAAAATGGCTTCCCCCCCAAAATCTGTATCAGTTGTGTATGTCTGGAGAATTCAGGAGGTAATGCCCTTCACTGTGACGTGAACACCTATTGCTCTTTCCGCAAAGCTCTTTCAAAACCAAATTCTAGAAGGAAACTGGAAGTCATGGGGATCTCACATCCTCCAAGCCAGACTTATTAGGTCCAAAAATGCAGCCTTTCCTTCCCTTGGCAGGGAACCCTAGAAAAATCGAACGGATGACACTGTCTCAGTTCTGGGGGAGGCAGGCAGGTGCCAACATCTCCCACGACCCCAAGGTTGAGAGGAGGAAACAGACTTTTGAGGGTTGATTTCCAGGGTATTCCAAAGCTGCCTGCTGAGGAGCCTATGGGGACTGGGGAAGGGAGGGTTGGAGAGCAGGAGGAATCCTGCAAAGCTCCCGCACTGAAGGCAATGCTCCTGACAACCCACCCTCCACTGGGAGCCCTGATGCCGGGGAATTCTGGGTGCTGGGTAGAAGATGAGCATCTCCACCCCGTGCACTCGGAAACCCCTTCCCCACACACAAAGCCAGCAGGCCACTTGTCACCCTCCCTGGTGCTTGTGATCTAAAAGGACTGACTCGGCCCCCTGCCCTCCACCCTTCTCTCCTCTCCTAAGGACGGCTGGGGGCCTCTTCCCATGACGCTGCCATCCCTTCTATCATCTGGATCCTCACAGGTGACCTTGGTGGGCACTCAACAACCAAATGGGGGAGACAGCAGCCTCCTGTTTAGTAAAGAGGAGAGGGCACACAGCAGACACCTGGCTGCTGCCCCAAGCTGGGTCCCAGCCCCATTTGGTGTAAAACCCTCTCAGACCCGCCCAGCAGAAGGCAGCTGAACCCAAATGCTGCACCATCAGCCCTCTTGTTAGGGGAGACACAGGAACAGTTTTCTGGCTGGCGTGGGGCCCCCAGTAATTACTGTAGAAGAAGCAAAACTAGACAGAGTAGAAGCCCAATCTCCCACCTTCCCACTCCCACCAAGAGGACTGGAGGAAAGGCCCCCCTGGATAGCTACACTCTGGTGCCACTCTGCTCAGGGACCCAGAGGCAGAACAGCTTGCCTTGCCTTAAAGGGAATGGGAATTAACAACCTCCTTCAAGGGTCACATGAGCCTGCAGCACCTCAACCAGATCAGCTGGGCTTTGCTGCTGAGGTCTAACTCAGCTCCTGCCTGCTGCAGCACCCCCACTCCTGTCCTCTACCCTGCAGAGGCATTCCGTGGCGGAGCACCACACCAGGCCACTTGGCAAGAGTAAGAAGGGAGGGAGGGAAGGCACATGACCGCACTCTAGAATCAGGAGTCCTTTTTCCTCTCCCATCTTCCCCTTCCGGGTCCCCTCTCTCCTGTGTGTTCACACACAGCAGTGATGCCCAGCTCACGACTGTGCCATCCCCCAGCACACCATCCCGAGGGCCCCAGACCACAGACCACTGAGGCCAGCCCTCAGCAGGGCCCAGAATCTGCAGCCATGAGGGAAAGGGTCTCAATAGAACACCACTGGCTTCACCATGAAAAATCTGTATTTCCACAGAAGAACCAAGGAGCTGTGGGGAAGGGTAGGCTCCAGAGCTCTTTGTGTCAGGAGAAAGGCTGAGGACAGGTGGACACTGGACACATTAGCCAGCTCCACACACACACACACACACAGGCCACCCTGCAGGGGCCCAGAGGACAAAGCAACCAAATCCCATTTCTGAGCCAAAAAGGAAAGCTGCCTGCAGTGTGGCAGGCAGCCTGCATCAGGACTGGCAGGCCCAGCTATTATAACTTTACAGGGTGCTGAGGTAGGCTTACACCCGGACGGCCAGCTCTCGCATAGGCCAGCCCAGTGCCTGACAGCTGTTCCCCCAAACAAGGGAGTGCCCATAAACACCCACTGTGACAGGCGCTGCCCCAGCTTCCAGGACTGGCCCAGGGCAGCTTGAGTTACCATTTATATAATCTTCTAGGGCTGGGGCTGACACAGCCAACGGGAGGGCAAGGTTATGAAAAATGCATGTCCAGAGCCTTTCTATCCACAAAAACAAAAACCAAACCAAACCAAACCCCACCTGCATTTTGCATGACTTGACTTTAGGACTTCTCACACATCCATGTGGTGAGCTAACTAGTGACAACACCTCCAGGTTTTGTCCCCCGGGCCTCACTGTAAACAGACCCCAGGTCAAAGGAAGCCCCTCAGATATCCCCAACTAGGCCATCTACACTCTGCAAGATACAGCAAGGTGTTCATGTAAGAGCAGCTGAGAGTCCCTCAAACCACCCTGTGACCACCTGGACACAGGGCTCTGAAGCCCCCACAGCAAGTTAGCAAAGCCACTGCCTGTGTCAGTACAGCCCAGGAGAGCAGCACTAACACACACTGCAGGACACGCCCTCCAAGTGCCCACTCTTCATCATGGGCTCACATCGTGCCACAGTCACACACCACACACTGGGAGGTCCGACTTCCATCACCCAAATCTTCACCACACAGACCGCCAGCACAACCACCCACCCACACAGAGGGTGGCAGACAGACGCCCGCCGCCAAGGTTGGCTTAAGCCAGGCATGGCGCCATGCCGGAACTGCACTCACCCACCACCCACCTGCGGCCAGCGCATCCCTCACCTGCAGCTCGCACCAGGCTACCTCCACCCAGGTCTCCGTATCCAGCCCTTTATAGACCGTCTTGAAAGAGCCGCGGCCAAGCTCAATGTCAAACTTGAGGAACCGGCCATCCAGGGAAGTGGCCACAGCCTTCAGGTCGTCCTCGTCGTCTTCCTCCTCCTCGGGCTCCTCCCGACGTGCGCGCCCGAGCTCCGGCCTGGCCTCGGGAGCCCCCGCGTCCTCCTTCCTCGTGGCCGCTATCTCCTCACGGGGACCGCCGTCGGGGGCGGGCACCGGAGCTGGCGCGGGGTCCGGGCCGGGTTCCTGCGCGCCGGCCGGCTCCAGGCCGGGGTCGGCAAGGTTGCTCGGCGGCGCAGCAGGCGCGGCAGGCAATGGGGCGGCCGGGCGACCTCGGGCGCGCTCGGCGATGAGGCGGCGCGTCTTGCATAGCAGCAGCACCTTGCGCTGCAGCGGCTGCGGGGGCTGCGCGCCCGGCGCCTCGGCAGCCTCCAGGCCCGGCGGCTCCTCCTGATCAGACTCCACCACGCTGCGCCGCAGGAAGCGCTGGGGCCCCGGCCGCGCCGCCCGCACCCGCGGCACTGCCGCGGGCTCCGCCATGCCCGCGGGACCCGCACCGCGCCCGGCCTCCATCAGTGCGCCCGGGGCGTTTCGGCGGCCGCCATCGTCGTCCATCTCTGCGGGCAAGGACACACAGGGCCGTGTGAGTGACGGCCTCGCCGCACCTGCCCGGGCCGCGGGATGAAACAGCACCGCCCCGGAGTCCGCACCCTGCCCTCCCTGGCCGCGGAGGGACCTGCCGAGCTGTCCGTGGGGAGTGGCTGCAGACCCGACCCGGAGGCCGGGTTGGGTGGGAGGGGGCCGTGCCCTGCTCAGGCCTGGGCCGCGGAGAAGCCCTGCAGGGCTGTCTCACGAGGGACCAGGGAAGGCTGCAGAGGGGACCGGGAGGCCGCGGAGAGCACACCTGTGCCCTGCCCAACCGCGGGGAAAGGGGCCTATTGGGATGTCCCTGGGAGGTGGAGATGGTGAAGACGGGACCGGGAGGCCGGGGCTGGGGGAGTGGGGGCCCCGTGCCCTGCTCAACCCTGGGCCGGGGAGAGGTGAAGGAGATTGGGGAAGAAGGAGGTACTGGCCAGGCGGCGGCTCCACAAAGGACGCGGCCCGGGGCGCAGGAGGGGCGCGCGGGGAGGGGGCTGCGGCGACGCGGCGCGCACACAAAGGCAGCGGGCGGGGGGCTCTGCACTCACAGGGCGAACGGGCGCCGTCCATGCCCGCGGCCCGGCAGCAGGGGCGGGCGAGGCCGCTCTTAGGCCGGGATCCGCGCTCGGTCTGGGTAGCTCGGGTCCGCGCTCCAGGCCCGGGTCACCCTCGGCACCAGGGCGCGACGCTACTCCCTCTGGCCGGCCCGCGCCGGGGCCGCGCTCCCGCGTGCTGCTCCGGCTCCGCGCGGCTGCGCTCCGGCACGGGATCCGACCCGGCGCGCGAGGAGGGCGGGGCATTCGGCTGCCCGCCCCCGGCCGGCGCGGCGGGGCGGGGCCTGGCACGCCCACCTGTCCTCGGGCGCGCGCGGCCACCTGCAGGCCAGCCCCGGGGCCGCGCAGGCCCGCTGCGGCCCTCTTGTTCCCCCTCCAGGGGGCGCTGCTGGCCTCTGAGGATCTTTGGAATGCCCCACCGGACTGCTGGCCGCGAATGGTCTGTTATTATCCCCCTTGCAGAAATGGCTTGACCATCCTAGTTTGTCCGCCTTTTGGAAAGGCTGCCGATTTCATCAAGATTCAGTCAGTCTAGGAAGACATCCTGAATTACAAGCCTATCCGTTTCAAGCTTGTCCGTGACGGACGAGCCCAGGCCTATCAACAGATGAAGCTAAGCATATTCCAGACATACGCATGTAAGTCAGTCTGGCTTCCTCCGTGCACCCTAGGACATGCTGGTGGCATGTGGGCATCATGTCTGCCCGGTGATGGAGGAGATGACAGACAATTCATGTAATCGCTGGCAGACCGCTGCCCACCCACACCTGACAGATGTACATAATATGGCAGCAAGTATCCTCACACATCGAAGGGCAACCTAAATGCTGGGGGATCGAAGAGAACCTGTCCCTGACCGAGTGCCCTGTGCTTGCTTTCTGCGCCCTTAGGAGTACTTTTGGGCAGCCCTGCTTGCCTGACTCTCGTGACAGGGGAGCTCACTCTCTCTGCTAACCCATGACCCATGAGTACACAGCTAAGCAGCTAGTGGACAGGCTGCAGTTTGCTCATCCATGAGATGAACATAATGGTTAATGCACAGCTGGTGTCCAACAAATGCTTACAGAAGCAGGGAGGAATGGAGACAAGGCCTACCCTCTGCCTCTGCTCCAACCAGTTCCCAGCACAGCCCACTGATAGGAGGGTCAGGGTCTGGGCTTGCCCCCAGGGAGCCCAGTCAACAGGTACTTTTGAGGGTGGGCCTGCCTTTAAGTGGGCTCAGACAGCCTGGGGTCAGTCCAGTGGTCAGACCCAGTGCAGCCAGGCCACTTCCCTGAGTGCCCCCCACAGGCTACTGCATGGGGAGGTGGTCCCTCACTTGACTATGTGGGGTCCACCTCAGGCACAGGTGGAATAGTGGAGAGCCAGGTCCCATAAAGGGGATGGGGCAAAAGGGGGGACTGTGTCAGGAGAGCAGAGTTGGGGTGATGGGGGCAGGGCAAACTTCTCAGGGACTGAAGGAAGTTTGCTAGGACAGGGAGATGGAGTTGGGGTATATGGGACTCCCAAGCTTGAGCTGCGAGGCCCTGGAGCCTCCGGCAACTGAGGGCAAATGGTGGGGCATGCTTTGGCTCCTTGGGGAAGTCTCCCCATCCAGTGGGGGCCGAGCAGTTCTATAACGCATTGTTTTCTTCTTTTATAATGATATAACATTTCTTTTACTCCCAAATTTGAAAATATGTGTTGATTTTTTTAAATAACAACTTTATTAGGATATAATTTAGTTACCATGAAATTCACTCTTTTAGAGTGTACATGTCAGTGATTTTTACTATATTCACAGAGTTGTGTGACCATCACCACTGTCTAATTACAGAACATTTTTATCACTTCCAAAAGAAACCCATGCCCATTAGCAGTCACTCCACATTACCCCTCTCTCAGTCCCAGGCTAGCAGTGATCTACTTTCTATCTCTATAGATTTGTTAATTCATAACATCACATATGAGCTTTCCTAGTGGCTCAGTGGTAAAGAATCTGCCTGCCAATGCCAGAGATGCAAGTTCCATCCCTGGATCAGGAAGATCCCTTGGAGACAGAAATGGCAACCCACTGCAGTATTCTTGCCTGGAAGATCCCATGGAGAGAGGAGCCTGATGGGCTACAGTCCACGGGGCCGCGAAAAAGTCAGACATGACTTAGCAACTAAATAACAGCTCCATCACATAGAAATCGAATCATACGACAGTGCTTTGTGACTGGCTTCTTCCATTCAGCATATGCAGATGCAGATGGCACCATTGACTCAACAGACATGAATTTGAGCAAATTCAGGGAGATAGTGAAGGACAGGTAAGCCTCAGTTCAGTTCAGTCGCTCAGTCATGAGCGCTCACTCTCTGCGACCCATGGACTGCAGCCCGCCAGGCTTCCCTGTCTATCAACAACTCCAGGAAGGGAAGGGAAGCCTGGTGTACTACAGTTCATGGGGTCACAGAGAGTTGGACATGGCTTGGCAACTAAACAACAACAAGTATGACTTCCACTGCACCACCCGTAGCAGGCACATCTTGCCACTCAGGAGATGCTCATCAGGCTTGCATCAAATAACTGAATAACGATTCAAACCTTTTTCCCCTATGCAGTGAGTTACTTAAATTTATTTAACTTTACTCAGCTTGGCTCATACCAGATGGTACATTATATATCCTTGTTGGTTCAGTCCAGAGAACACGGCTTTAGCCCTCAGATATCCTGAATGTGCAAGTGTTTGAAATCCTCTCCCTATGACCCTGCTGTGAAGTGAGCCTGCCTCCAGGTGTGGGAGATGCTGTCAGCCCTCAGTCTCCCATCAGGGACCACCCCCAAACTGCACAGCTCAGTTCCTGACCCCAGGCTTTTTTTTTAATGGATTCAACTTTTAGAAATAGTTTATTTCCATTTTATGGTTAAGAGTCTGAAGAAGAACAGCTAAGACCATTCAATGATCATTCCTACCCATTCAGTGGCCTGAGCTGTGGGAGAGCAGATCAGTCTCAGTGGGAACTACTAGGTGGGCGCAGAGGGCACCTGCACACCTTCAGACCAGCCTTCAACCTCAGCAGGAGTTGTGGTAAACTCCGGAGCTGAAGCAGCACATTCACCCCAACCATCATCCTTGGTCACAGCCTGCCCTTCATTCTCAGTCTCTGATGGAAGTAGATGGAGTTTGGCACAACTCCTGGTTGCACGAAAGAGATGATGCTTGTGTCCACCACCTGAGACCCACTGAACGAGCCCTCTTTTCGTGTCTCAGAGCAGGATTGACTTTGGTTTGTAAAGAAAGAGAGGGTCTGCATGGCTCTAGAGACCTGCATGGATCATGAAATAGGGAAATGGGCAGAAGAAAGCACGGGCTATTTTCCATGTTTTCATCTCTCCTAAAGCCCCAGGAATTTGAACCAGGGGTCTTGAGTAACATTGTTGTTGTTCAGTTGCTAAGTCGTGTTCGGCTTTTTGTGACCCCATGAACTGCAGTGTGCCAGGCTTCCCTGTCCTTCACTATCTCCCCAAGTTTGCTCAAACTCATGTCCATTGAGTCAGTGATGCCATCCAACTATCTCATCCTCTGCTGCCCTCTTCTCCTTTTGCCTTCAATCTTTCCCAGCTTCAGAGTCTTTTCTAATGAGTCAATTCTTTGCATCAGGTGGCCAAAGTATTAGAGCTTCAGCTTCAGTCCTTCCAATGAATATTCAGGGTTGATTTCCTTAAGGATTGACTGGTTTGATCTCCTTGCAGTCCAAGGGGCTCTCAAGAATTTCTTCTCCAGTACCACAGTTTGAAAGCATCAATTCCTCCATGCTCAGTCTTCTTTATGGTCCAACTCTCACATCTGTACTTGACTACTGGAAAAACCATAGCTTTGACTATATGAACCTTTGTTGGCAAAATGATGTCTTTGCTTTTTAATACATTCCCTAGATTTGTCATAGCTTTCCTCCCAAGAAGCAAGCATCTTCTAATCTCATGGCTTCAGTCACCATCCACAGTGATTTTGGAGCCCAAGAAAATAAAGTCTGTCACTGTTTCCATTTTTCCCCATCTGTTTGCCATGAAGTGATGGGACCAGATGCCATGATCTTAGTTTTTTGAATGTTGAGTTTTAAGCCAGCTTTTTCACTCTTCTTTTCCACTCTCATCAAGAGGCTTTTTACTTCCTCTTCACTTTCTGCCATAGCATGAATAGAGTACCCGATAGCCATCGAAAATAGGGGTGAGTCACTGAGCCCAGTGGGTGGTGGGGCCTAAAGTAAGTCATGCTGCTCAAATAATGATAATGATGATGATCCCCAGTGCTGAGCTAAGTTTGCAGGAATTCTCTTGCCTTGCCCCACACTGTCCTAGGGGGCCCTGTTATCAGATGGGAAGCACTAGAGAAGCAGAGTCTTGCCTTAGTTTGTTGAATGCAGGCAGTGCACCTGGAGGTGAACCAGCTCACACCTCACTGTGAGCTGCCTCTCAGCCTGAAACTGCTGCCTTCTAGCCTTTTCAGAACTTTGTGGCCAGTCCCTGCCCATTGACTTTTTGCTAGTTCGAGGGGCTGGTCTTCGGCAAGCTGGTACATGCCTCATCACGCCAGCTCTCTCGCATCCTCTCTTAACACCTCTGTCCATGTGGCCCCTGGAGCTCTAACTCTGCTGGCTCTTCTGTCTCATGCCCATGATCCATCCCACCTCCAGCTCCACCCCATATAGCACTGGGGCTGGGAATCTGTGTTCCATCTCTCCCAGCCTCCAGTGGCTTCAGAAAGGCATTGTCAGAGGAACTGCTGGCAGCAGCAGATTGAAAGGAGCTCCTGTCCCCATCCACTGAACAGGGGGGTATACAGTACTCTCCATCAGACTTCTTTTGGTCCCCAGAGCTGGTCACATGGCTCCACTCCTCTCCTAGGGAGCAGCCAGAGCACAGAAGAGCCCCCTTCCACACTCCCAATCCCCGAGGCTGAGCATCCCCTGAGGTGGCCACCCGTCTAAGCTCCACAGCTTCCTTCTGTCCATACTCAGAGTATGCACTGCTGTCTGGGTTTCAGTGGGAGCAGAGTCCCCAGTGTGCTCAATCAGCCTGCCAACACCTGGTATCTAAGCCCTAGGATTGAATGGATGCTCCGCCCAGTCTCAGCCTCAGCTCTCTCCTCAACTCTCAACTCTTGAGGGATCTGTCTTAATGGGCAGGCTGAGGAGTGAGAGGTGGTGGTTTAGTCACTAAATCATGTCCAACACTTGCAACCCCATGGACTGTAGCCTGCCAGGCTCCACTATCCCTGGGATTTTCCAGGCAAGAATACTGGAATGGATTACCATTTCCTTCTCAGGGGATCTTCCTGACCCAGGGATCAAATTCTGGTCTCCTGCATTGCAGTCAGATTCTTTACCGACTGAGCTGACCCTCCCTCAATTCTAGCTTGACCCCAACCACATCAGTCTACTGCCCTCTAGGGATGCCAAATCCCAGTTAAGGCCCCAAATTCTGGGCCGTGTTCTATTAGTCCTGATGGCTCATGCCAGCCCTTGCTTACCATGGCCCCACGGCCTCTCTCATCCTGTTGCCCAAATGGATCCACTGAGCAGGCTAGCACAAGCTTCCTGGAAAGCAGTTCATAGTTGGAGCAAGAATGTAAAAAAATGTTTATACCCTTTAAGTCAGTAATTCCCTTTTGGGGAATTTATACAAATGAAGTGACCAGCTATGCAGATAGTGGAGCATAAAGATGTTCACTGAAGGGTTGTTTATAATAAGCATTAGGAATAATGTAAATTTTCAGCAATTGGAAAATGGCTCAGTAAACTGTGTTATTCCGACATAATCAAATATGACGAAGCCATTTAAATGCTCTTGGCGTTTTATAATGAAGCAGGAAGTGATTAGAGATAATTTGAAGTGACAAGGTACTGGAGAAAAACCAGAAGAGAACACACCAAAATGTCAGCAGTAGATGGTTTTGCTTTTGTGTGTTTTCCTGCACTTTGGACGAGAGGCAGCTTCGCTTAATGTGTGGCCCATGTCTTTGGAAAAGGGGGCGCACTGATTCAGCACGGGTCTGGAAGCCTGGATCTGATTCGAATCCTGGCACCATCTGTTGGCCATGAACTGCAACTCACTAATTAATGTCTCTGAACTCCAGTTTCCTGATTAGTCACAGGGTGGTAGCAGCACCCAGTTCCTGGGGTTGTGACAGAATCACTAAATGAATCCCCAGGGGTTCTAGCAGGCCAGTAGGACTGAAACATGGTAGCCATCCTGGACTCTGACCACCTTGCCACCTGTCTCCTTGCTGGTGGACCTGACACAGAGAAAAATGGCCCCTGATTCAAGAGAGCCATTGAATCCCTACTTCCCCAGGGGGACGTGGAGGTTGGATGTCTTAGCAATTTGCTTAGGACCACAGAGCTAGTGTGGAGAAGGCAATGGCACCCCACTCCAGTACTCTTGCCTGGAAAATCCCATGGACGGAGGGGCCTGGTGGACTGCAGTCCACGGAGTCGCTAGGAGTCAGACACGACTGAGAGACTTCACTTTCACTTTTCACTTTCATGCATTGGAGAAGGAAATGGCAACCCACTCCAGTGTTCTTGCCTGGAGAATCCCAGGGATGGGAGAGCCTGGTGGGCTGCCGTCTATGGGGTTGCACAGAGCCAGACACGACTGAAACAACTTAGCAGCAACAGAGCTAGCGAGGAGGGAGGGCAGACATGTGGGCTCGTTTGGACAGAGCAGAGAGAAGGAGCGTGGAGAGCCAGGTGCCACAAGGCCTTGGCTGGAGTCCTCAGACCAGAGCCAGGCCACCGTCTAGGACAGGTTCTGACAAGTGGCCGAGGTGGGCTATGCCACTATGTTTCACAGGGGTTGCACTCACCCGGAGTTTTCTCTTTACATTCAGTGGGCCCGATCAGCCCCCATGAGCTCTCAGGGGAGACACATAATTCTCCATGTGATGCAAAAGAGGCTTTTTCCACTGGCTGGAAACTTGGCCTACTTGACTTGGGGTTTTCCAGCTGACCCAGTTCAAATCGCAATACCTGCCCCTGGGAATGCCTGTTCATTCAGAATGAAAAGGTGTCCAGGTCATATAATATATCATCACCAAACACCCGTTGAGCCCTCTAGAGAAGTCTCATCCCATTGAGGCCTCAAATTCTGGCCTTTCTCCTGCTAGTCCTGTTGGCGCATGCCAGCCCTTGCTTGCTGTGGATCTACTGCCTCTGTTTCATCCTGCTGCCCAAACGGATTCACTGGTGGCCAGGCCTAGTGCACACTTTGGAAAATGACCACATCATAAGAGGATGATGCCTGTCTTTCAGCTATGCTTCCTTCTCTGTTGGCTTCACATACAGTCTGACTCTTCCTGGAGGAGCACCATGCCCACCAGTAGCTCCACATTGACATTTCCAGTGTTTCCCTCCACAACTCTAGGAAAGCCTTGGAGATGGATGTCTTTAGCTGAGAGGTCACGTGTTCATCCCTGAACCACCCCTGGGTACGGGGCTGGGATGTTCTGACGTGCCAGACTGGGCACATGTCCCCCTTTGGTCCAAAGACTGGATGTGGGAAGAGGGCTTGTTCCAAAATAAGGAGGAAGCATCCCACTTACACCCTGACCTTGACCTTGACCTTGGGAAAGGAGGCATGGCTCCTCTTTGAATGTCTGCACCAACCCCCAGGGAGCCCCATTCATTCTTCTTGTACTTGTGGCTTCAATTTGCTCATCTACTGAATGGCTCACCTCATCAGACCATGGGAGAATGGGAGGGCCCTAAACAACCTGGCACACAGTAGGTGCTCATTAAACATTAATGCCACCCTCCTAGGCTCAACATTCTGCACACACCTGCCAAGGGAATGGGTCACAACCTCTGAGGCCATTGAGCTGCAACATGTTTTTCTATAAGGTTTCATGTGAACTACACATCCAGGAATGAAGTCACTGATTAATAAACCACAGCAGTGACTCCAGTACTTGTTGGTCTTAGAGATAGAACTGCCATTTTACAAGGTAACTGGGCAGGCACCAACAGCCAGAATCACACTCCACTTTGAATAAAGACCTGAACTCTAACTGGCATTAGTAGATACTGCAGGCAGCCTCAGGCCCTGGGGTGGTTTTTACATCAACATCACAGGGACAGACAGGCAGGAGCTGAGCCCTGGACGCCGTGGGGTAAGGATGTGGGGTATAGTGTGCTGCGTGGGGCTTGACGTGGTTCTGGTCTGTCTGTGAGGATGTGAGTTGTGGGAGGGCTAGTGGGCAGGGTGCCTTGGCTCTGAAGCTGAGGGGCAGAGGCCAACACAGACACCAGCAAGAGCAAAGTAGGGCTTTTAATAGGAGGATACACCAAGGCTCGAAGAGGAAGGGGGAGCTGCCCAAGAGCACGCGGTGATCAGGCTATATAACCAGGCCTCCAGGGTCAAAAGAGGCCCTGTCTCTTGCTGGAGAGAGCTTTAAGTGATCATTTATTAGATGTGTGTGTTTGCATGTGTGTATTGGTTGTGGGGAGGCCTTCCAGACACAAGAGCAAAAGGGGGCAGGGCAGGGAGGAGAGATCAGAGATTTAAAAAAGAAAGATAACATTGACCAAATTTTTAAATATTAAGAAACAAGATCTAAAGGCAGCCATTCCCTTGAGAAAAAAGACTCACAGCAGATATAAAGGGCAAGGAGAGTTATCATTAATATACAGAAATTCACATGAGTCAATACAGGTTCAGTATTAGCGGAAAAAAGCCAAATTCCCCAAAGAAAAGAGGATGAAAGTCATGCCAACAAGCACAGAAAGTCTCGGAACGTATAGAACCACAGTTTTGTCTCACCAGGAACTGTCAGAAGGCAAGTAAAACAAACTGGCATCTTCATGTGGAGATTAGCAGTCCTGATTTAATAATAAGGCCCGGTGCTGGCAGAGGGGAGCAGACAGGCAAGCTGTGAGCAAGTAGTCAGTCCCAGCCTTTCAGGAAAGCAGCTTGGAAAAGCCTCACACTTATTTCTTACTCTGATTCACTTTTGGCATCTACCCTGAGGAAAGCAAAGATTTAGACCTAGAGTAGTTTATCTCAGAGTTACTATACATACCAAAAAGTTGGAAATGACAAGGTTCCAGGGGGAGGCCTGGGTAACCCTTCGTTGTCCTAAACCAAGGAGTTTGTGATAATTTGTTACTGCAGCAATGTGGACTGATACACTCCACACTGGATTCCTGGCACAAGAAAGCTTGACGTATTCTGCAAGCTCAAGGAACAATTGTTAAAACAGCCAATAAAGGAATAATCTCAAAGAAAATACACCAGATATCGGCAGTGGTTTTTTCTATCTGGGCTTCCCCAGTGACTCACCTGGTAAAGAACCCGCCTGCAATGTGGGAGACCTGGGTTTGATCCCCAGGTTGGGAAGGTCCCCTGGAGAAGAGAACAGCTACCCACTCCAGTATTCTGGCCTGGAGAATTCCTTGGACACTATAGTCCATGGGGTCGCAAAGGATGGGACACAGCTGAGCGACCTTCACTTTCACTTTTATTTCTATCTGGGTGAATTCCATTTTTTGTTTTCACGCTTTTCTAGTATTTTCAAATGGCAGTCATGGCTGTCCCACAGCTTGTACCGTGCACTCACCTGCTTGGCCAACCCTGAACCAGCTGCTTGGTCAGAAGTTCATGCATTCATAATTGTGACAGATTTTGGCAAACTGTTCTCAGGAGAGGTTGTACCAATTTACACTCCCACCAGTGTTGTCGGCTTGCCCACAGAGCACATTAATTGACTTTTGCATTAGGAGAAATGCTATATCCCCCCAAGGATTTAATTTCCATGTCTCCCGTCACTTGTGAACTCAGCCTCTGCCCATGGGTTCGAACCAGCTTTCTTTCCTTTGAACTGTCCTCATAGGGGCTGACCTCTCCCTGCCCTGCTGACATCCAGACCACCTCCGCTCAGCTTTTGAGTGACTGGTTCCATCTCCTTTGTCAGCCCTAGGCTCAGAAGTCACCTCCACAGAGGGGTGAGGTCCCTGAGGGGCCTATAACCCTGCCTGATGTGGGGCCACCTTCGGAGCATCTGCTTCTCTGCAACAGGCACTCAGGTCGCAGCCCAGAGCCCCTGCTCCTCTGGTCTGGCAGCCCCCTTGCCCCAGCAGGGCCTGAGCCAGTTGGTCTGTGCTAACTGACCCATCTCACTCCTCTGGGCTTCCCATGGAGCAAGGCCTTTAACCTCAAGATGAAGGCCCCTATGGTGGCCATCAGAAGTGTGGCTTGGACTCAGGTCCAACCCCTTGGCCACCCTAGGCCACACCAGCCTGCGGGAGAGACGCCTAGGCTGGGTGAGGGGGGGGGTGTGCAATAAGCTCATCCCCTGGGCCTTAGTTTCCTATCTGCCAACCGGCAAGGTCACCGTTAGGGTGACAGAGCAGACATCTGCAGTGCTTCCAGTGGGCAACCTAGGCCCGGGCACAGGAGGAGTGATCACTGCAGCTCTAGGCAGCTGAGGGTGTGTGCCCTGAGCTCTCCATCCTTCTCCAGATAATGCTGGGCTGGATCAGCATCTCTGTTCCCAGGGCCCACTTTGCCTGTGCCACAGCTGGGGTGGAGGCTGTTGGACTGATCGATTAGTGCATGCCTGGTCCCTGCCAGCCAGACCCCTGACCCTGGGGTCCCCACGCTTGTCTGCAGCCCATGCCTGATTCTGATTGTAGAGGCCAGTGCCCCCCACACCACATGGACCAAGGGCAGTGGGCAGTGCTAACTGGAGTCCAGGGTGTTCTCAGAATGGCACTTGGGGAAGGGCCAGCATGACCCAGGGCTGCACAGGGACCTCTGTTCACAAAGCACCAGCATTCATTCACGGGGGCCTGAGGACAGGGTCAGTAGTTTCCCTGGGAGGACCAAGCCTGCAGCCTCACACCCTCATCTTCTTTCACAAGAATTTAACACAAATGGCGTGAGGCCCTGCAGACACAGGTGGAGGCAGCCAGGAGGCTCAGTGGCCTTAAGCAGGTGGTGGTGCCGCTCTCCAGCCTTGGTTTCCCCACTTGCAAGGAGAGGACAGCCAGATGAGTGAATGAACGTGGTAGTCTCTGCTCAAAGGATTGGAGGATGGAAATAAGGGAAGGAGGGAAGAAGGTAGGGATACAGAGAAGGAGGGAAGGGAGAAGGTGGAAGAAAGGAGGGAGGGAAGGGAGGAAAGATGAATAGGCAAAAAGACAGGATCACAATCTGCTAAGGATAAACTAGAAAGTTGCCCCCATATGGTCAGCTGGGAAACCCTGGACAGATTTTCTGATCTCTCTGAGCTCTCCTTTGTTGACCTGCAGGATGGAAACCATAATAATAGAGGGGAAGACAGCTTGTCCTGCATCCCCAACACCTGGAGCTCCCAGATCCTACCGTTCTGGTACTTTTCTTGGCTCTGCTCTTTTAGAAGCACATCATGATGTCCAGCACGCGGATGATGATGTGATGAACACTCTTCCCGTGATGAACATTCTGCTGCACTGGGTTTCTTAGGGTGGGGAGTTGCTGCCTCTGCCTGACTTCACTCTAACCTCACCTCAGGTGCCAGAGGTAAGATGTCATCACAGGCAACTAGGCAAAATTCTGAAGTCATGACAAGGATATACCTTTCAGCGGTTTCTTCGCAGCTGATAGTAGCTGAAAGTGAAAAGTTGCTCAGTCACATCCAACTCTCTGTGACCCCATGGACTGTAGCCCATAGGCTCCTCTGTCCATGGGATTTCCCAGATAAGAATACTGGAGCGGGTTGTCATTCTCTTCTCCAGGGGATCTTCCCAACCGAGGGATTGAACCAAGGTCTCCTGCACAGGAGGCAGATTCTTTACCATCTGAGCAAATAGGGAAGCCAATTGTAAAACAGTGTTTATTTGTTAGTTAAATAAGGTAGTCTACTCTGAGGTACTGTTTGTAACTCTGGAGATCTTTTTTAAACGCATTTGTGTTGTGAATAACACAGAAAATCAACATCGTCTGGTCCAGCCTCCAGCTGGTACAGGAAGCCCCTCCCCAGGACCTGAGGGGTGTCAGCCAGCTCTGCTGGCATCTCTCCAGGATGGGAGCACATGGCCTTCAAGATGCCAGACAGACCACAGACCTGAAGCTCCTGTGCTGTAACTGCCCTGGGACAGCCAAGCAGGGTCCCCGTACAGCCTGGCCCCCAGCTGTGCTTCTGTCTGCCACACTGCAGTTTTCCATCACATCTCCCACCTGTGCCCTAGAGAAGGAATCACAGAATCACAGGGTGAAATGAATGAGGATATGAATTTGACAGAAAGCTGAAATTGTCTGGAAACTGCCCCCCACCCCCTGTGTTTCCTGCCTCCCCCGCCCCAGGGGACAGGATGGGAGGAGGCCAGAGTTGCAAGGACATGACCTGCAACTCAGCCACTACATTTCACTCTGACCAAGAAAACCTTTTTTTAAAAAATTGAGACATAATTTGCATGCCATAAAACCCCCCCTTTTAAACTGTACAATTCAGGGGTTGTTAGTACATTCACGGACTTAGGCAATTATCATCACTAAATCCAGAATGTTCTCATCATCACAAAAGAAGATCTGGCCCTCCCAGCTGAAGCAGGAAGCATGATGGGCTTTCTCTGCCACAACCTACCTCTTTAACTGAACAGATAAAACAGAATTTAGAAACTCGATGTTTGCCTTGAAGACCAGAAAATCAGACACTGTAAGACTGAAGACAGAGGTAACCCACGACAGTGACCAACCCAAGTTCTTTGAAAAGTTTCTCAGAGATGTTCACTGTTCTTTCAAGATTCTAGATGGACAAGAAGCAATTGACTGAATTCTTGGTTTAGCTGTTAGATTTGGATATGGAGATAATGCTGAAAAATACAATTACTTGGTAACTGATAATGCAAAAAATGCTGACTGTTGCATCAATTAAAAATGCAGAGCCCATGATCAATTTGGACATAAATAATCCTAATTTTAGGGCTGGTGTCCTGGCCCAGGCTACCTTTCAGAGTCAACCCATGGTGATTACCTGGCAGTGCTTCAAACAATTAACATTTTGGTCCAGGAACCCTGACATGGCATGCAGTTGCTAACACAAACCCAACAGAAGAGGGCTTGCCTGCTGCTTAAGACAAGCGTATTCTTGGTTTTAACACAGGAGCTGAGGTTCTTAATGAAGCTGCTCAAACTCTGCACTTGGTGTGTATAGAAGAGCTGAGAGAGCTGCAGACAAAAATTAATGCAGCCACAGTGACTGTTGAGATGATTACTGCTGATCCAAAGACAGACCACAGACAGGGTGGAAGATGAATATTAGAAAGTTCATCTAAAATTAGAATTTTATCATGGCCCCTACCTAGTACACACTGGCATATATACGGAAGCAAATGCTACATTTTCAATGGAAAACTCCCAGAAATTTGACTATGTTCTGGAAAGCAACCACCGTTGCTTTTTCTTTAATAAAGTTTGGGAAAGAAGAAAACAAAAAATAGATCCTGTACCCAACAGGCAATCAGCCCCCACGCAGGGCCCCCGCACCCCGACAACTATGAATCTGACTCTGAATCTGCCTATTCAGGACATTTCATATGAATAGAATCATAACATATGTGACCTTTTGTGTCTGGCTTTCTGCACTCAGCGTGTTTTCTAGGTTCATTCACATTGTAGCATGCACCACCGCTTCACCCTTCTATAGGTGATTAATAGTCCATTGTTTGAATACACCACATTTTGTTTAATCCCTCATCCAATCGTGTACACTTGGGATGTTTCTGGTTTTTGACCATTATGAACAATCATGTACATGTTTTTGTATTGGCCTTGCTGGATCCTAAGGTAATTCTATGTTCACTGTTTGAGGAACCACCAAACTGTTTTCCACAGTGGCTATATCATTTTGCTTTTCCACTAGCAAGGTATGAGAGCTCCAATTTCTCCGTATCCTCACCAACACTTAATGTCCGTGTGTTTCTATTCTATCCATCTCAATGGGTGTGAGGGGGTACCTCATTGTGGTTTTGATTAACAGTTGTGATGTTGAGCATCTTTTCACGTGTTTATTGGCCATTTATATATTTTCTTGGGAGAAATGTCTTTTCAAGACCTTTGCCAGTTCTTGAATTGTGTTGTTTGTCTTTTTGTGGTTGACTTTTATGACATCTCTACATATTCTGGACACTGGATCCTTGTGAGATCTGTGACTTGCCAGTATTTTCTCCCATTCTGTGGATGGTCTTTTCACTACTTGGATAGTGTCCTTTGATTCCAAAAGTGTTTAATTTTGATGAAATTGATCTATTTTTCCCTTAATGTGTCTGTGCCCAACAAAATCTTTGACTAAACTCCCCACACTCCTCAGACCAAGGCCTGTGCCCTCTCTCCCTGCTGTCTCCTGGACAGGGGGTCCTTTCTTAGACTCTGGTGTGCTGCGCCCCCTGGTGGCACTTGGCCATTCAGGATGGGTGCGCAACTCAGGCAGGGAGGCACAATCAGGCTCCAGGGGCATCGACGTTAGATTTGACAAAGCACCATCTGTACTCAAGGAAACCTTCTTTGGGAAGAAAGAAAGAGGAAAACATTTCTGCTTCCCAATCCCAGACACAGCCGACCACTGGCCGTCTCTCTTTGTACTCTGCCTACTACACTGTGAGGTGGGGATTCCAGTTCCCTTTCTAATAGGGGAGGAAGCTGAGGTTTGGGTAAGTGCAGTAAGTGTCCAGGGTCCAGAGTTACTGATGGAGATGCTGCCTGCTAAGTTGTTTCATTCATGTTCAACTCTTTGAGATGGACTCTAGCCCGCCAGGCTCCTCCGTCCATGGGATTCTCCAGGCAAGAATTCTGGAGTGAATTGCCATGCCGTCCTCCAGGGGACCTTCCTGATGCAGGGATCAAACTCGAATCTCTTGTGTCCACTGCATCTGCAAGTGTGTTCCTTACCACTAGCGCCACCTGGGAGATGACAAGCTGACCCTTCACTTATTCACTCAACAAACATTTGTGAGGACGCCGCCTCACACAGACATTAGCTGAACACTGGCCAACTCAGCAAGAACAGACTAAACAGCCTTAATGCCATAGGAAAGTACAGGCCAGGCCCCCAGGCCCCGCTGATTGCTGACTGAAGAAACCCTGGGAGGGAGACGTGAGAGACCTCACTGGTCTCCTGTGAGTGGAACCCGTTGCCCATGGAGCATTCAAGTCCCCCGAGAGCTGGCCAGGAGGCCCCATCACCTGATAGAAAAGTAAAGGAACAGTACAGGAGCAAGAGGGGGACAGGAGGGAGAGGAAGAGTTTTCAACACACATTGTTTTGAATTTCATACTGCGTGATCAGCCTACTTAACAAAAATGTAGATATAAATAAGATTTAAACTTAAACAATGATTAGAACTTATCAGAATTAGTTGTGTGTAACAGAGATGGCTAAGTGCTCTCCACCATCCATTCTCTTCCTCTGTCACAGAAACCCTGAACTTTCAGTTAGGAACATGAATGCCTGGAACATAAAGTACATCTCTCAGCTTGCCTTCCATCTAGGTATAGCCACGTGGCTAAGTTCTAACCAAAGATGTGAGTGGAACTGTGCAGAAATTTCTAAGAAGTGTCTTAGAGAGTTCCCTGGTGGTCCAGAGATTAGGACTCAGTGCTCTCATTGCCATGGTCCCAGGTTCAAGTCCTGGTCAGGGAACTAAGATCCTGCAAGTTGCACATTGTGGCCAAAAAAAAAAAAAGTCTTACAATGTAGGATGCATATTTCTTTCTCTCTTCCTCCTTCCTGCTAGCTGGGATGCAAGCAGGATGGCTGGAATTTAAGCAGCCATCTTGGGCCACATGGTAGAGACTACATATTAAGAACAGCAGGACAGGAAATTAGGAGGAACCTGGGCTTCTGACATGGAACTGCCACACCAGCCCCATCCTGCTTGCCTTAGGACGTCTTCTATGTAATAAGAAAGAATGTCTTTCTTGCTTAAGTAACTGATATTTTGGGGTTTGAGTCATCACAGTTGCACTTGCCCTGAGTGGCACATCATATAAAGTACCTGATAAGCATCTGGCCAATTATAGGCTGAGGATCCAGCCCAGTCACACATGTATGATTCGGGTGGAGGAGAAATGCACCCAGGCCTGGGAGGGAAGCTGACACCGAGAAAACCACAAAATTCCACTGCCCTATCCCAGCCCCGGCCCAGCTGTTGGTCCTTAGTCTCTGAAAGCCAACGCCACCTAACAAGATGACATGTGTTAAGCCACATGCTTTTCTGACTCTATGTTTTGCCAATTGAATTAGATTTTCCTCTGGTTGATATTGGAGTGAGCCTTCATTTCCTGACCATCTGCTGTTTGGGTGGCAGGAAAGTCCTCTGAGTGCCAGAGGAGAAGCAGCCCAGATTGAACGTGCTGCAGGAACACCCCAGGAGCAGAGGGACTGATGGAGGGCTCCCAGGGAGGCCCCCACAGCCACGCGGCACTCAGGGACTGCCAGCTCTGAATCTGAGCCTGGGTCCAGAGTCCTTCCTGCTCCGGACACTGGTAATATAATTCAGTTTAAAAAGGAAGAAAATTTTGACACGTGACACATAGTTGAACCTTGAGGACATTGTGCTAACTGAAATAAGCTTGTCATAAAAGGACAGATACTGTACGATTCCACGTGTATAAAGCATCTACAGTCATCAAATTATAAAAACAAAAAGTAGGATGGGGGTGCCAGGGACTAGGGGAAAGAGAATGGAGAATTAGTGTTTTAATGGGGATGGTTTCTGTTTGGAATGATGAAAAAGTTCTAGATCTTTTGTACAACAAGGTGGAATCATTTAACACTGCTGAACTTCAAACTTAACAATGATTAAGTGGTTGAAAAACAATTACGTGTATCTATATTGATGGATCTCACCTCTCACTGATCACAGACCTTGAAGAGTATCTCTGTGACTGTATTAATCTGTGTCCAATCAGATGGTAGGGACCACTCGGTGACCTGAACAGGATGTCTAATAGGCCCAGTTAGTAAGCACTGATGAGACCTAAAAGGAAGCCCTAGGAAACCCCAGGACTGAGGGAGGGCACTTGAGGAGGTCAGCTTGGAGGGAGCTGGGCCTCAGTGGAGAAGGCATGCCTGAACCCACTAGTTGGCAGGGAAATCTGCTGGTTTGTGTGGGCCAGGCTGGTCTGCAACCACCACAGCACAGGCTCTGTGGCTACTGGCCAGGGTGCGTAGCAAATTCGGGGCATCAAGAAGGAGCTGGAGGCCGAGAGTGGGGAATCTGAATCTAGAGGCCTTGGGAAGGTAACCACCAGGGCAGGGCTGCAAGGTCACAGGAATGTCATTTGGGGGGCACGGGCACCAACCATCCTGAATCCCGCACTTCAGACCCCCAGGTATCAGAGCTCCATCCTCTTTCCACCCTTCCAGTTCTCTGAACTGGGGGTGCCTGACATTTTGGTCACCAGGAAGGAGAAATGTCCAAGGGTATTCGGAGCTCAGAGGCAATGAACTGATATGCTGACCTTGCGGGTAAAGGGGCCTCCAGGACAGGATGCTAAAAAAAATACCTATTCAAAAAATATAAATTTGTTTTATCTGAATGTACTTATCTGAATAAAATCTGGTAGATTGGACTTCATAAAACTGAAAACTTCTGCTTATCAAATGACATGACTAAGAAAATAATAGGCAAGACACAGATTTGGAAAAAATACCTGTATTTGAAAAAAAATACATGTGGCCATAGTGTGTAAAGAACTCCTTTAAAAGTCAAGGCTAAAAAGATGAATAACCTAAAATTTTAAATGTGCCGAAGACTTTAACAGACACTTCACAAAAGGTGATATACGAATGGCTGGGCCCCTGAAAGTGTGCTAAGTGTCATCAGTGAAGTATCTCCACCAATCATTTTAACATCTAAACATTTAGAAGATAGAAAATAACCAGTGTTAGGGAGGCATGGAGCAACTGGGACTCATGTTTTGCTGGTAAGAAATAGTACAGCCACTTTGAAACTGGTCTGGTGGTTTCTTATAAATATACACAAGAGATTCTCCTCAGTTTGGCCAAGAGAAGTGAAAACATGCTTACACAAGTCCTTACACACTGCACTAAGAGTAGTTCATTCATAACAGCCGCAGACAAGGGCCACCTTGATGACTGTCTGCAGGTGAATGTGAAAACATGCTGGGTGCCCCCGCACTGGGATGGGCTCAGGAGGGAAGAGGGATGGGCTGCTGATACACGAACAGCCCTGATGAATCTCAGAAACATTTTGTGAGTGAAAGAAGCCAGACACGTAATAAATTAATCCATTTATTTGTTGATTCAGAACAGGCAAAGCAGATGAGAACAGGGGTAGCCACTGTAGTGGGGAGAGAGGGCTTGACTGCACACGGGCCTGAGGAAGTTTTCTTGGGGATAGCAGCGTTCTAGACTTAATATTCGTGATGGTCAGTCTGTACAGTTCTCAAAACACATCAGTCTGGACCTCCAAGATGGGTGCTTTCTTGGTGGATGTGAGTAATAGAGTGAAAGTGAAAGTTTAGTCACGCAGTCGTGTCCGACTCTTTGCGACCCCGTGGACTGTAGCCCACCAGGCTCCTCCGTTCACGGGATTTTCCAGGCAAGAGTACTGGAGTGGGTTGCCATTTCCTTCTCCAGTGTGAGTAATAATCCATTGCTGAAATCTAAAACATGTCTCACCCTGTCTAGCCCTGTCCATCCCACAGGATGCCATATCCCAGTGGGCCCCTTCTTAGAGGGAGACCCAACCATGCAGAAGAGAAAGGCTGAAGACGGTGAGAAGTTTCTGTCTGAAGAGGAGAAGCAGCTCCGTGCGATGAATCAGCCAAGGATTAAGCTATGAAATGATACTTCACTCCACTGAGCAAGCACCAGGGCAGTGGACTTACTGCACTGACACCTCCCGAACAGCCACGGTTCCCTCCTTTCTTGTGGACAAAACTCCAGTGAGTGGAGATGATGGTTTGGAACTCAGTCACATCTGGCTGTTAAGAAGACAGGAAGAGGTGGTATCTATTTGGGGATAATCCAGTTAAAATTTGGGGGTTCAGTTACTAAAAATCAAGAGGGAAAGAATGAATACGGTGTGGCAATCTCTGCCCCAGGGACAGCATCTTCAGCCCAGGTGACAGGTGACTGGGCCAGTTCTGTTCCATATTTCCGAGCCTTCCTTGCAGTGAGGGGTGGCCCTAAGATTTAAAGGGCAGTCTGCTGGAGAATGGAGAAGGCAATGGCACCCCACTCCAGTACTCTTGCCTGGAAAATCCCATGGATAAAGGAGCCTGGTAGGCTGCAGTCCATGGGGTCTTGAAGAGTCGGACACAACTGAGCGACTTCACTTTCACTTTTCACTTTCATGCACTGGAGAAGGAAATGGCAACCCACTCCAGTGTTCTTGCCTGGAGAATCCCAGGGACAGCGGAGCCTGGTGGGCTGCCATCTGTGGGGTTGCACAGAGTTGGACACGACTGAAGCAACTTAGTAGTAGTAGTAGCTGCTGGAGAAAGGCAGAACTTTTGCTCATGAAGGGGAACAGATGTGGCTGTTGGTCTTTTCCCTGTTTCTCCCTGGTCTGCACACAGACGTGATACCTGAAGCTGTGGGAGTTAAGTTATGACCATGAGGGAACAACTCCAAGGAGAAGGCCAAGATCATTGCAGAGTTACTGTCCAGACAACATCAAGCTTCTGAGCAAGGCAGCAGCTGTTTGGGTCTGATCTAGTGATGGGGGGGATAAAACTATGTCTATTATTGATACCCCATAAATTCCTAATGGATAGACAAAACTTAGCTTATAAGCCAGCTGTGACAGCTGCTCCCAGGGATGAGTTCTGAGGATGTGGTGAGTGCTAGGAGTTCTCTGGCTGCTATCACCCAGGTCAGACTGCAGACCAGAAGGGAAGACACATATTTAGTGGCACAGTTTGTGATGCTGCCTAAAAACTAACTCACACTGCCTTAATCGTTTCTCCTGATGCCCCAATTTCGAGGTGAAGAGTGAGCATCTCACCCACTTTGATGTTTCCATGACCACAGGCCTGTGTGGTTCCTGGAACCCACCTCTGATCAGTCTGCTGCCTCCTCCCATCCCTGGCTGGACTATCAGGAGCCCAGTGTGGAAGGGAGGAAACACTTACCTGAATGCACTCTAATCAGCATGTGTTTTAAAAGCAATTTCTGGGAAACATAAGAAAAAAGGCAGAAAAATAAATGCTGTCATTTGCCATTATGGCTGATGATTTTAAACAGGAAAAGAGCTTCTGAAATTCTCAGTCCAATTGTCTTTTAGATACACAGGGCCAAGGGTGGACACCACAGGTAGACAGTGGCAGTAACTGCTTCCTGCCCCTCGCCACAGCTCAGGAGTTAGCAGCCAGCGGACCCAGAACCCCAGGGAGGGAGGGCAGCTGTTAGGACCCACTACTGACTGCTGTGAGGTTGGGCCTCATGCCAGAGGCATACCCATCTCAGGGGATGACCCGGTGACACCACCACTGCTGGCCTCAGTGACGGTATGTGCTGTATTGAAGGAGGAACTGCCCCCCCAGTGGGGAGCTGGGCACCGGGATCCAAGGGCACAGGGGCGAGAGCAGACCCCAGACCAAGGAATGTCACAGGGCCAGCTACAAGAGTCACTCAGGCCCTAACTGCACTACGTGCCCCTTCCCAGTCGGTCACTAAGCGGCTGGCTCCCTCTCTGGAGATCAGAGCCACCACGCACCTGAGCAAAGTCAGAGGGAGGTGGGCAGTGACTTCAAGGGGCAACCAACCGAGCACAGGAGCCGCTGGGGGCAAGAGGCAGGCTCACCTTCCCCGACTCCCTGCCTTTTCCTTCCTCCCTTCCTTTCCCTCAGGTTCTCTCTCTCCTCCTACTCCCGTATTTCTCTCTCTCTTTCTCACTGCTCCCTCTTGCTTCTGTCCATCTCTGCACTTTCAAATCTCCATTTTCTCTGCATCCTGGACAGTAAATGCAGGCAGTGAGGGGAGGCCGTGACTGTGTGCCCTTCCTTCACACTGATGGACTGAGAGCCGAGCTCCACATTAGAAGGGTCTCCCATCCTCCTGCTGTACCAGCCGCGTGACCTTAAGTCAAGCATCCCCTCTGCCTTGGGTCCTGCCTGTGAGATAGAACTAAATGGACAGTCACCCATTTGTGAGCTTTGTGAAGTGCCCACAGGTCTGGGCTTTTCTCTGTTTCTGATAATCACATCACAGCACTGGACTCATGCCCTCCCTGGCACTTTTAATCCTCCAGCTGCCTAGATTTGCCTTCTTCTCGCGCAGGCCCTGAGCCAAGGCCAAGAGCCTCAAGGGATTTGGGATGCACCACAGCCTGGCCATCTTCCTCCTCTCCCTTTCAGCTCTAAGGCTCCTCCCTAGGAGGCAGCCCCTGGGCCTGACACAGCAACTCTCTGCGGCTTGAGTTTTGGTGACAGCCCCTGTTGTGACAAGTCTTGTGTCCCTGTCCGCTTGAACCTGGCCTGCACCAGGGTGGAGCTGCCCCCTCACAGCAATCATGTGAGAGAGCTCTGGCCAGATCTCCAGGCTTTCAAGGCCTCTCCTCCACCCATTAGCTCTGCCATCCTCTGGGCCTCAGTTTCCTCATCTATAAAATGGGATAATAGTATCCACAGTTTGGCTTACGAGCAATGTGTGCAAGCCAGTCCCCCTCCCTCCAGGACACCATTCACCAGGATCAAAGGTTGATGTTCCTCAGCATGCAGGCCTGCGGAGGCACCTCTAGCACAGTTCAGAGAAGTCAGACCAAGGCCTGAGGCTAGCCTTGAGATGAGTGGGTCCCTTGCGTTCCCTCTGCCCTCCCCAGCACAAACCCTGGTGACTAGCTTTTGCACCCACTCCTCTGTCCAACCAGCCCACACCCTGAGGGGTCTGTGAAGGTCAGTGTACTCGGCAGGTGGTGGGCTGGGAGCAGAGGCCACCTTTGAGGGGGATCCCTTGGTATCACTGAGGGTCTATGGGTTTCATAGGGCCTTGGATATCATGAAGGTCATGAACATCACAGGGGCCATGAGCGTCACTGGGGCCTTGTACATCACAGGGGGTCATGGACGTCATGGGGGCCATATGTACCATGGAGCCATAGACACCATAGATACCGTGGGAGCTACAGGCAGCAAGGGGGCCAGGGGCATCACGGGCATCATGGACATAATGGGAGGACATGGACCTCATGGGGGGATATCAGCATCATGGAGGCCACCAGCTTCTGGAGCCAGTGAGGTGGGAGATGTCTCCAGCCTTAGGCTGGGCTCTCACTTCAGCCTAAGAGGGTGGTGCCCAGGTGGGTTATCCCAGCCCCATCCCTGGGGATGCAGGACCAGCACTCTGATACGCTCTGAAGCATCCCTGCTCCTACCTGGCCTGCACCCTCTCCCGCATCCACTCCTGGGGAAGCTTAGGGAAGCTGTCACCTGAAGGGGACAGTGAAGCCAATAGATGTGCCTTTGACTAGGGATCAGAAAGACCAGCAATGCTTTTTAAATTGCTTCTACCAACTTTTTTCTGGTTATGAAATAAGGTAGGTTATAAATAGTGTAGTGTTTTCTCCCTGTGTTTGTATCATTGAAATAATTTAATTTTGCGACCTCTCCCCATAACAGTATAGTGTCAGCTATGACAAGTTGCACAGCCAGCATCTCTTGTAATGGTTGTGTAATATTCTATCATGGAGGGGGTGACAAATTATCCTTTCCCTGGCATACATACAATTTTTCATTACTTCTTATAATGTTATGGTGAATTATTCATAATGATTTTATCATATTAAACAACATCTTTTTAGAATAGAGTTCCAGCAGCAAAATTATTTGGGTCAGTGTGAAAGTGAAAGTCGTTCAGCCATGTTTAACTCTTTATGACCCCATGGACTATACAGTCCGTGGAATTCTTCAGGCCAGAATACTGGAGTGGGTAGCCATTCCCTTCTCCAGGGGATCTTTCCAACCCAGGAATCGAACTGGGGTCTCCTATATTGCAGGCAGATTTTTTTACCAGCTGAGTTACCAGGGAAGCCCCTATTTGGGTCAGAGGATATAAATATTCTGAAGGCCCTTGGTATAGATTGTCAGATTGCATTATGGAAGAGTCACTGTGTTTTTACATGCTTGTCATGTAGCAACTGTGGAAATTTGAGCACCCTCAAGATTTGTTGTTCATTGTGAATCATGATTTCAATATATAGATCTTTAGTTCTGAGTCTATCTTTTAAAAATACATAGTAACCACTTATAGTTTCTTTTGATTCATTGGCAGAGATAATGCTCAGTTCAGTTCAGTTCAGTTGCTCAGTTGTGTCCAACTATTTGCGACCCCATGAACCACAGCACGCCAGGCCTCCCTGTCCATCACCAACCCCCAGAGTTTACCCAAACTCATGTCCATTGAGTCAGTGATGCCATCTAACTATCTCATCCTCTGTCGTCCCCTTCTCCTCCTGCCCGCAATCCCTCCCAGCATCAGAGTTTTTTCAAATGAGTCAGCTCTTTGCATCAGGTGGCCAAATTATTGGAGTTTCAACTTCAACATCAAGAGTTGGTCAAATTATTTTCGTGGTCCCATACATCTGGGTGTGATCACCTGCTGAATTCTCACCACCTGGATGTGAGAGGCAGTGATCTGCTACTAGACTGAAATATGCTGGGTCCCTGGACACCACCTGATTGAAAAGCAGGGGAGCCCCCTTACCCACATTAGGTGTGTGGGAGTGAGAAATAAACCATACTCTGTTAGCCACCAAGATGCTGGGGTTTATCTGATAACAAAGTGGAACTGAGCCTCTCGATCAAAATAGTCACACTATTACGTATCTATCACTTTAAAACAAATAAGTGGCCTTAAAAAATTATTAGTTAATGTCTCCAGTAGTTTCTGTCGGTCAAGAATTCAGGAGTGACTCTGCAGAGTGGCTCTGAGCCAGGAGAGAAAGGCAGAAGCCGCAGTGCCCTCTATGACTCAGCCACAGAAGTCACACACCATCACCTCTGCTGTAATTTATTGGCCATGTAGTCTGGCCTTGATTTACTGTAAGAAGAGACTATAGAAGGGTGTGATTAAGAAAGCGAAGATTATTGTGGCCATCTTGAGGTCAACTATCTCCCTCCCTAAATCTACTTTAGAAATTTATTCTTTAAAAATGTCACAGATAGTGCTTCCCTGGTGGCTCAGTGGTAAAGAACCCGCATGCCAATGTAGGAGACCCGGATTCAATCCCTGATCCAGGAAGACGTCACATGCCTCAGAGCGTGCGCTTGCACCACAACTACTGAGCCTGTGCTCTAGAGCCCGGAAGCCACGACGACTGAGCCCACGTGCCGCAGCCATTGAAGCCCCTGCACCTTAGAGCCCAGGCTTCACGACAAGAGAAGCCACTGCAATGCTCACACACCACACCTAGAGAGTAGCCCACGCAGCAACAAAGACCCAGCATAGCCACAAACATAAATAAAACAATAATTTTTTAAAACCTAAAGACTTAGGTACCAGGAGAAGACAGTCACTGAAGTATTGCTTTTAGAAGCAGAAAAAAAGGGAGGGGACATAATGTCCATTAAGTTGAATAAGGCATAACGTGACATTAAAATAGAAATGTATGCAGTCATATGTTGCAGAATGATTTTATGACATAGAAAGACGTACTTATAATTAAGTGACAAAACATAGGCAGAATGATTCTGCTGTGTAAAGAACATGTCTTTTATTATTTATTGCACTGGGTTTTCATTGCTACATGTGGGCTTTCTCTAGCTGTGGCAAGGAGAGGTTCCTCTTCTTTGCGGTGCACAGGCTCCTGATTGCAGTGGCATCTCTTATTGCAGAACACAGGCTCAATAGTTGTGGCACACAGGCCTAGCTGCTATGCGACACATGGAATCTTCCTGCACCAGGGATCCAACCCGTGTTCCCTGCTCTGGCAGGCAGATTCCCATTCACTGTACCGCCAGGGAAGTCCTAAAGTACATGCATGCGTGCTAAGTTGCTTCAGTTGTGTCCAATTCTTTGTGACCCTAAGGACAGCCTATGAATCAGACTCCTCTGTCCATGGGATTCTCCAGGCAAGAATACTGGAGTAGGTTGCCATGACCTTCTCCAGAGGGTCTTCCCAACCCAGGGATAGAACCCTCATCTTTTATGTTCCCTACATTGGCCAGCAGGTTCTTTACCACTAGCGCCACCTGGGAAGCTCCCTGAAGAACATGTCTTTATATAAAGCATAGAAGATGTAGGAAAGGCTACCCATCTGGGTAATTTGGGATTATCGATGGGCATGTATCCACACACCTTCCCTTCAATTGTAAGTGGAGGACACTTTCCCATCATGTTGATCTTGGGCTTGGCCAAATGGTTTGTTCTGGCAGCAGCATCAGTAGCTGATTCCAATTCCAAACCTTCAGAGGACTTGCATGCTCTCCTTGCCAATCTGGGAATTCCAGACTCTCAACAGGAGAGGAGCATCCGAGTAGCAGGCAGTCCCAGGAGAATGGGAGAATTGTGGAGCAGACCTGGACCAGACTGGAAGCTGAAGCCGAGCCCCAGCCAAGTCACAGGTACAAGAGCAAGACCTACGCCCTTCCCCTCCAGCACCTCCTAGTGTTCACAATGGCTGTGACTGATCACACAGCATCAAAATAGGAAAAACTGTTATTCCTGCATAACAGAATCAATTTCTTTTTTCCCCTTACCTCATTTTCTAAATTTTCTGATATGAACTTAATATTACATTAATCTAAGTATATATTTTTATTCCATGCCTATTTATTATTTATATATTATATTTTATTGAGCATAACATTTTACTATTTATGTACATTTGTATTGTTTATATGTGTTATTATTTATCTAAGTTTTTTATATAAAGAAATGTGTATGTGTGTATGTATAAAACAAGCTTTTGGGATGTTTAGAAAGAAATCCTTTCCTTAAGGCCTCTCGGTGTTTCTGTTCCCAGCCTTCTGCAGACGCACAGCAACTGGTAATAACTGCAATGCACATTTTGATATCCTGACTTTTCTCTGAAGTTACATTGTAAAAACTCTTTTTGTTACTATATGTCCTTCATGAGTAACATTTACAGTGACTGAATATCCCACCAAGTGAATATAACACAGCGTGATTATGTGTTTTCCCTGCTGAAAATTTAAGCTACAGTCATAACTTCTCCTATTGTGCTTTGCTTTATTGCGCTTTGTAGATACTGCATTTTTCACAAATTGAAGGTTTGTGGCAACCCTGCATCAGATGATAGTTAGCATTTTTTAGCAATAAAGTAGCAGCTGAGCTACTTCTTAACCTCTCCAAAACATTACTAGCACTGGCTTTAGCACACTGAATTTTTTAAAAATTATGTATAGGTGTCAAAGAAGACTTAACTGCTACTTAATTGGGCATTTTTGGAGGAACATTATAGGCAGAAGGAGGAGCACAAGCAAAGCTATCATGGAAATGATAGCCATTTTCAGAAACACAGGAGTCACTTCCTGCAGCATGACATCATCCAATCTCATCTTATGGAGAGGGTGTCAGGTAAGACATTAATGCATGTCACTCCCATCATGGAGAACCACTGAGACACAGATCTCAACAGAAACTCAGCCTGTGTTTTCATGTTTCCAGTCTCTCTCTCCCCCTCCACTCTCTCCCCCTTTCCCCTGCTCTCTCTAACAGTTTTAGCAAGAGAGAGATCAGTGAGTCCTCTGTCCAGGACAGGGTGAGTAACTCACATGAAAAAGGGACAAGTTGCATAGCTTGGAGAAAGAGCTGGAAAACTGACACCCTCAGAGCAGGAGAGCCCAGCCCTGCTGGCACTCTGTGAAAGGCTATTTCTGTCCTCCCTGCATTCAGATGGAGACATACCATCCAGTCCAGTAAATGCCCCTTTGTGCTAGATGGGTTTCCATCAACTTACGAGATGTCTTTAGTGAGAGCTGGTTGCACCCTGCCCTGGCCTGTGCCCAGCAAAAGTCCTGCCAGCTGGGACACCAGAAGAGCCAGCAACAGGAGAAGGGCATTTGGGGGAGACACCCTGGAAATTTCAGCCTCTGCACAGTGTAGGCAACGTCCATGGGCTAGATGGACAGCTAGCCCCACAAAGAGGCCAGTGACCACAAAGCGTCCATGCAGGGCCTAGCTCTTATACATGCCTTGAATATGGAGCTGGAGGCCTCAGTGGTCTGGTGGTTTGGACTCCCAAGCAGTGGTAACCCCAGAACCAGCCCCTGGGTTTACCCAGCCCCCATCCCACTCCATGTTGGACCAGGAGGATACACCTGTCTCCAACCTGGTCCCGAAGGGACAAGGGTCCTTTCCTGGGCAGGCTAATTCACCCCCCAAACCTTCATACCCTCTCCCTTAGATGGGAGGTAGCAGCTGTGGAATTGAATGGAATATCTTAACTTCCAAGTTCTTCCAGTTAGCCTAGGCTGGAAGTAAGGAAAGAACCAGAGGCTAGCCAAGCAAATGGAATTCATGAGCAGCTTGAAAGAAGAGGTTGTGGAGACCAACATTGTCAGACTGAGAAGCACAGCCCAAGGGTTACAGCAGGCAGGCAGCATCCAGAGGGCAAAGGGCAAGTTAAAGTAAAGCCATCTTGCTCCCTCATCTGGCTGCCCTGCAAATATTCTTAGCAAACAAAGTCCTCTGAAACCCTTGCTTTTTGACGGCATAGGCTTTACCAAGATGAAGGCAACCTTGCCATCTGTTGGACCAAATTCGCTCATCAACTGTGAGAAATGACCGATGACAGGTCATTAGGAACCCAGCCAACATGAAGACTGTGCCGGCTGACCCTGAAATCTGAACAGGATCCCTCCTTAGGACTCTTTCCTTCATGGATTTATGCAAGTGAAATTAAATGGTGCCATTGCACTACAGGCATTTCTAACATGTTACCCTGAGAAGTCTTAGCTTTTCCAAAGCAGGAGACACGTGCCCTGTGCTGAGGGGTGATTGATGACAGCATCTGTGCAAAGGCACCAGGGCCAAGGCTGGTGCTCAGCTGTGGGGTCTCCTCCCCTCCACACCCCTCAGTCAAATCCACTTGACTCAAATTCCCACGCTGGGGCTCAGAGTGGGGTCCCCAGAGCAGCCACACCAGCTTCCCCAGGACCTGGGTAGAAATGCAGGGAGTGGGTAGCGAGCAGTGTCTCTAGGCAGTTCTGATAATGGCCCAACCAGGGTCAGAACAAGGACACCGATGTGGATGGAACTGCGTGATGTCCACAGACACAGCGGCCACTGTCCCCTCCCCACCTCAGAGCGGGAGGCTCAAATTCCCCACCCCGCTGTGGCTCCTAGGGTATTTTCAGGGGTCTCCCTAAGGAAAGTGAAGTCGTGGTCAGCCCAGAATCTGAGGTGGGCCTTGTTTCTCCAGGGAAGAGTGGAAAGGGCCTGGGGAAGCTGAGTGCTCCTGTGAGACTCACCTGTTTCGTGGTAGCTCCCAGTCCCCATTTGGGGCAGGTGGGGTGGGCTCAGGAGACCTGGGTTCAAACCTCAGCTCTGGGAGCCCTAGTGTCCAAGCAAGCCGAATGGGCGCGTAGTAAGAGAGTTCACACCAAAGCCCAGACCAGTGTCCCTCAGCAATGCTTGCTAGTTCTATCTTTGACCTCTTGGTGGCGGTGTCTCCACTTGTCCACAACCTGTGGGAAGTTGTGGGTGCTAAAGCAGACAGCCCCCAGCCTGAGCCTTGAGCCCCTCAATGTGGGTACGAGTCTTGGAAGGCGCTGGGAGAGAACTGAGGGTGTGAAAGCGTGCCCTCAGGGGCATCTTGGGGTTTCCCAGAGGAGGCAGCCCCCAGGCTTGGTAATGGCACCCCACTCCAGTACTCTTGCCTGGCAAATCCCATGAATGGAGGAGCCTGGTGGGCTGCAGTTCATGGGGCCGCTAAGAGTTGGACACGACTGAGCGACTTCACTTTCACTTTTCGCTTTCATGCATTGGAGAAGGAAATGGCAACCCACTCCAGTGTTCTTGCCTGGAGAATCCCAGGGACGGGGGAGCCTGATGGGCTGCCGTCTATGGGGTCGCACAAAGTCGGACACAACTGAAGCGACTTAGCAGCAGCAGCAGCAGCAGACCCTGGCAGGGGAAGGCAGGAAGTGGCAGGGTGGTCTTCAGGCTGGATGTGCATAGGCCCCACCAGTCCCTCAGCAACTTTTCTCTCAGCACCTGGTGTGCAGCTTTGAGATCCAGTTTACTATGGAGGAGCCATCATCAGTCCATAGGACCTTGTCATAGCCTGGGTTTGGGCTTTCTGCCTAGCTGGTTCCCTGGACAGGGCAAGGCTAACAATCAACCTTTGGAACAGGAAGTGGGGTACCTAGACTAGACTTGACCTGCTCCCAGAGGACACCTCTTTGCCAAACCACAAGCCACCTACCCCACCAGCGCTCCAGACGCCTGTTTTCACTCCCACAGTCACCTGTGGCCCGTAATTTCATAGTTTGAGTCAGCGGTCACTGTCAGAGCCAAGAATATGGAGCCCCTCATTAGTGGTTTGCAAAGCACGGGCTGGGCTGAGCTGGCTAGGCTGAGGGACTCCCGAAGCCTGGACAAAGTAGGCATGGCCAGGGCATGCCCAGGGCAGCCACTAGGCGTGGGCTGAGGGTCAGCAGCACCTGGGGCTTTGTGTCCGGTCGGGGGAGGAGGCAGTTAACACACAAACAACAAGCATGGGGTTTTCAGGGGCTGATCCAGGGCACAAGCTGAGGGAGTCCAAGGGCTACTACAGACAGATGGTAAACAAACAGATGGGATACAATCAGATGTCATGAAGAAGCTGGACACGTGGAGACCTGGGAACAGGATCTTCAGGTGGGGAATATGGGGAATGCAAAGTCCCGACACAGCGATAAGTCCAAGGAACAAACAGAGGGGCAATGAGGAAGGTGAGGAGAAGGGAGGATGCAGGGGTGTCAGATATATAGGTCCCAGGAGTGAGGATTTTCATAAGAATTCAGAGGTACTTAATCTGGTCAGGGATATAACCTGATTTACTTTTTCAAAATAGGACTGTGGGGAGGGGTGAGTGTTTTCATCTGTTTTATGTCCTGTGTTTAAAGGAGGGAAAAAACCTATTTATCAATGAAAAATATAAACACATATAAAAACTAGGATTAAGATCAGCTGTATCAGGAAAAAAAACAAAACAAAATTCCAGTATCCTAAAACAAGATAGTTTTTTGTTTGTTTGTTTACACTTAAGAAGTATTGAGGTGGGCAGGCTAGGGAAGGCCTGGGCTCCAAGGGGACATAGGCTCCTTCTGTCTTTGGCTCTACTCTGTGAGACTCCCATGCCCAGTCTCGTGCTCCAGTATAGCTAGTGGAGCCCCAGTCATTATATTCATATTTCAGCCAATAGGAAGGAAGAAGTAATTAAAAAAAAAAGAAGAAGAAATGGTATTCCTCAGTCCCTTTCCTAATGTTGCACACGTCTTCCATTGCCAGACTGTAGCCACACAGCCACACTTCAATGCCGGAGAAGTTCAGAATTGCAGGAGAGACCCTCTTCTGGGAAACCATTGGCTGAGCTAAACTCAGTAGTCTGTGACTGAAGGAGAAGGGACAAACCAATAGCAGGGATGGCCATTATCCCTGCCCCTTTGACATGCTGTGGGAACAAGGACTTGGCTGGGCCCCGTAGGTACTGGGGAGAGACCGATACACAGACGGCAGGACAAATGGGTGGATCAAGTCTCCTTGGAGGAAGCTGCGTTTCACTGCTCTCTCTCCACAGTACTGGGTGGGCGCCTCCAAGTCACCCAACCTGCCTCTCACACTCTGTTGGTGGCTACAGAACATCCAGCCACTGTCATGTTGGTGATATTCCAGAATATGAAGAGCATAACTCAGCGACACCCTCGTGGGAGAAACCCACTTGGTTTGGAGGGTGAGGGCCTAACTGTGTGACCTTAGGCATGTCACGTCTTGCAGGAGGACTGAGTGAGGTGATGCATATGCCTACCTGGGTGCCCATTTCATGCTACCTAGTCCATTACCAAGCATGACCTTGGCCAGTGCCACCCGGTCCTTAAAATGAGGGTGATAACACAGAACCTCCTCACATGCCTGGCCTCTCTCCCCTGTCCTTCTGGAAATGGGGTGGCAGCCCTGCCCTGCCACCTGGCTCTGAGCACTGAACTGGTGGGAAGTGTACTGCCTGGAAGTGCTTGATAGGAATGCAGAATCCTAGGCTCACCCCACAGGCATGACAAGGTTCCCCTCAAGTGGGTAGCAGGCAGTCAGGCTGCCAGCTCCCAGGGAGCACCAATTGCCCCAGGTTGACTGCCAACTGGTTGCTCTCCTCCCGCTCTCCCTGGTAGTGGGCATGTGTGGGCTGGCCTGAGCCCTGGCAGAGGCAGGAGCTTCACTTGCAAAGCCAGCCTCCCAGAGCAGGATTGAGCACAGGCCTGCCTCACTGAGCCTAGGGCACCCCATGCATGCCACAGCACCTTTCCAAACTTGGTCTCCTCTCTTTTTCTGTATGGAAATGCCCTCCCTGTCTCCTTGCCTCTCAGAGATGGAAAAGGTCCAGGGATTCAGCCATTTGTGAAGGTTCCCATTCACGTGATCTATCTGAATGCACATCTTCCCAGATCCCAGCTGACACAGCCATGCTCTCCCCACAGTAATTCAGGGGCACAGGCAATATTCATCCTCCTCCTGGTGTTGTGTTGGGTGGAGCGGGGCCCAGGTCCTTCTAGCCATGAGACCCTATCCCTCCTGATGAGGAGTGAAGCCACCCAGGCATCTGGTCTCTGTCTCACCCAGAGCATGAAGCCACTGCCCTAAGAGCTACCTGACTCTGGGGCCTATTCTGGGTGATATGGCTCTTGACTATCATTGGCCAGCAGGATTTCAGCACCTGCTCAAGGTGGCATGGGGAGGAGGGTGAGGTCAAGACTGTCATCATCCCCATTACTGGGAGCTGGTGTGGGCTTCACCCGGGCTGGGTCACTTCATCTTTAGAGCATCCCCATTTTACAGACAGGAAATGCACCTCCAGTGACACAGACCAGAATGGACAGGTGAATTAAACATCACGAGACATGTGTGTGTCTGAACGTGTGTATTGTCTGCGCATGAGCCCCTCTCGTAGAGTGTCTCTTTGCTGTAGAACAGCGACTGGCCCTGTCCCTCCCCAGCCCACCTTCTCTCCTGGGACATTCCCCAATGGTCACTTCCCCATAGACCCAAGCCTCACAGTCAGAATCTGGGAACCAACCTCGGACACCCATGCTGATCTCTCCAGCAGGAGAATCTGAAACCAAGTAGATGTGAGGACATCCAAGTATGGACTGCCCCTTTCAGTCTGTCCTGGGAACAGTCTGGTAAACAGACAGCACAGGAAAATGAGGATGACAAAGCAGATTGGGGATAAAAGTCCCTCCCTGAGGACAAGCACGTCTGGAGGATGAGACCCTGCCAAGGACTGACCATGCCCCCATCAGCTCTACTCAAGGAAGGTGAAGAGCCTGCCTGGGTCCCTGGTGGTCAGTACAGAGCATGGTTACAAACCCAGGTCTAAATGCCCAATTATTTATTCAACCATGATCTCTACTAGCTTCCTCCTTTTGGACAGAGGGAATAATGAACCTCAGCACAGAGCTGCCAAGGGACCCACGTGAGAGACCTTGGTGACACCCACAGAAACTCTCTCATCCAATAAACAGGCAGGAACAGAGCCCTCTCAAGCACTCTCCTCCCACCTCCCCCCACCTGCCCCACCCCTGCACCTGGAGCCTCCCCTGCGCCCTCAGGGCCCTCTCTCCTGGCTGCCCTCTCCCAAGCCTCTCCAGGGGCCAGGCTGCTGCTGCAGCAGACATTTCCAGCTGCTTGTGTTTAGTTACATTTGGGTTTTGTGAGAATAACAGTAATTGCTACTTGTAACGGTCACCATGCCTGGGTCTGACAGACCCCCAGGCACTGCTGTGTCCCTGCTCATGTTGGCCTTGTCAGCCAGGACTGAGGCAATAGCCGTCTCTGTGAACCTCAGTTTTCTCAGCTTTGAAGTAGTGGCACAACAGCAGTTCCTCCTCCACCAGAGGGCTGTGAGTGGGCAGAACTGAGGCCCCGTTAGGATGCACTGGGCCCTTAGCAGCAAGTGGGCAGGGCCTACCCACACCTGCACAAAATGGAGGCCTGTTGGTCTGAGCTGTGGCTGCAGGACTTTAGGGCTGTGGTCAAGACAAGTTCCCAGGCAGCCTAGCCCATACAGACCCTAGACCCCAGGGTCCCACCACGGCCAGAGCCCTGAGGAATCAAGCCCAAACAGCTCACTGAACAGAGGAGGAATCATACAGTCACATCATACAGTCAGTAAATACCCAGGTGGGTTTAGCCAGGGCTGTGGGAACCCCATGGCCCCCAGCCTGTCCATCACCACAAATGGTGCAGACGTGCAGCATGTCAGGAGGATTTAGAGGAAGTTTCCCTTCTCTGATAAATCTCCAAAGTGACTTACATTTCCCATGGTTTCAGCTTCACTTTCAAAACTCCCTCTAGGGATTCCCCTGGTGGTCTAGTGGTTGGAAGCCTGACTGCCAGTGCAGGGGACAAGGATTCCATTGTCCCCTGGGAGGATTGCACATGCCATGGGACAGCTAAGCCCACACACCACAACTAAGGAGCTGTTGCGGGGAGAAGTCAATTCTGACTCCATGTTGAAATGGTTTCTTTGACTTGCTTTCCGTTGCTTTTATTATTATAATCACACATAATGGCCTGCCTCAGAGAATCCTACCCCTCTGCCTGATTATTAAATCAAAGTGCCTTTGTTCCGAACCTTGTCCTTGTGTAGATGGCAAGAAGGAAGAAATTAACACATCACTCTGCCTGAGGCTTGTCGTCTAGGAGATACTTGCAAGATTAAGTGGCCTTTTTACTTTGTTTCCTCACCTCCCCCCCATCTCTGGTTCATAACAGAACCTGGCAGCCAGACCCTAACAAGATGGTTATTTTGAGGCGTTAGTCTGCCATCTTCTCTGTCTGCCAGCTTTCTGAATAAGAATAAAGTCATATTCCTTGCCTCATCAACACCTTGTCTCTTGGACTCATTGGCCAAACATGCAGTGGGCAGAGTGAGCTTGGACTCAGTAACAAAGCTGCTGCTGCTGCTAAGTCACTTCAGTCGTGTCCGACTCTGTGCGACCCCATAGACGGCAACCTATCAGGCTCCCCTGTCCCTGGGATTCTCCAGGCAAGAACACTGGAGTGGGTTGCCATTTCCTTCTCCAATGCATGAAAGTGAAAAGTGAAAGTGATTGCAATGAGAAACCTGTGCACCACAACTAGAGTAGTCCTCACTCGGCTCAACTAGAGAGACCCCGCAAGAAGCAACTAAGACCCAGCACAGCCAAAAAAAAATCAATCAATCAATCAATTTTTAAAAAGATAAGATTGTTTTTTTTTTAAAAAAAAGTTACTTCTAGCCGTAAGGGTAAGGCATTAGGCAGGGGGAAACAAGGAGGTCTTGGTGTGGAGGGCAATCACAGGTGAGGCAGGCGCGAGGTTACAGTGCTCATGGATGCCCACCTGCTGCCTGGTGTTGGCTGAAAAAATACTCACAGCCTAAAAGTTGAGACTTATATTTATCCCGTGGAAACTTTCAGCACTTCTAGCCCAGGTGACAGCATCTCAAGAAACCCTGAAAAAAGTGGTCCAAGGAGGCGAGTGGAGGAGCCATTTTGCAACAAAGGGCAGGTAGTCTGATCATCAAAAGATTATTGTTATTTAAAGAAAATGAGACATCCCAAGTTAAGGAAATCAGCATTTTTCTATTTACAGGAAGATGCAAGAGTCTGCGCTCACTGAAATCATTCCTTTCACATGCACCTCAGCTATCTGGGGCCAGTACCCTGTGTTTTCACATCTTGAACTTCCTGTCCTCGGGGCTCACCATAGGAAATGGCTGTAGTCTGCGGGCTGCTAGATAGCAGGTGTTCTTTGCCTTCCTGAATTCCCTTAGGGCTCACTAGCTCACCTTGGAGGGCTGCAATCACTGATGACTGTGGCAACTTTGTTTACTGACACAGCAGGAACTATTTCATTTTTCACTGGCCAGACCAGCCAAGAGAGCAACAAGTCCACTACTTACAGATCCACGCAATCCCCCCAGTTCTGAGCATGGCCCTCCTAGGTCTCTTCCGGCTATGCCTCAGTTTCCTCCCATGTCAAGTGAGAGGGTAACCCGTGCTTCACAAGGCTATCCCATATCACCTCCCATCTGCCCCATAACCCTGTTCCAGGCCACAGCACCCAGAACAGGGCCTAGCATAAAGCAGGCACTCTAGTTACAGGATGAATAAATGAGCTCTCAGTTCAGTTTAGTTCAGTTCAGTCGCTCAGTCGTGTCCAACTCTTTGCGACCCCATGAATCGCAGCACGCCAGGCCTCCCTGTCCATCACCAACTCCCGGAGTTCACTCAAACTCACGTCCATGGAGTCAGTGATGCCATCCAGCCATCTCATAAGGCCAATGTAACTATCTCCCGACCTTGGGCACTGCTGCTTACTCTCTCTGATCTCTGGTTTAACAGGAGGGGTAAGGTGACGCCCACATGGCCTTGGTCAAATGCCTTGTGCTAACAGAATTTACCAGACACTATGAGAGAAGGCAGAAGGTGGGGCGGGAATGGGGGTGGAGGTGGGCAGCGCAACTGGGAGGAGTAAAAAGCTGTTGGTCCTGGGAGCCAGGTCAGGGTCAGGGCAGAACACAGAGACCCAGACCTTCGCCTACCAGGCTGGGGAGATAATGTTTGGCCTCTGCACCCGCCTGGCTTCTGGGAGAGGCCTGCGTCCCGGGAAACAAGTGCTGAAAGAGTCAAGGGCTGGAGGAACCAACATGCTTTTGCCACCCCTAGTGGCTGGCACTGGCACAGACAAGGTGCCACCCCAAACAAGGGGCCCTGCCTGAAGACACAGAGGCTGCTCCATGAAGGGCGGCAGGCACAAAGAGGGCCCAAGCTGCGGTGACCTGCTGTCTGGTCCCTCCTGAGTGGGTGGGAGGCCTTCATGTCCCCTTTTCCTAGAGAAGGCCAAAGTTCAGAGGGTGTGAGACCCAGGCGACTCGCAGGTTTCGTGTGCGGGGCGAGCGATGTGTTGGCGAGAGCTGCACTGGGGCCCCGCGGGTGAGTGTCATCCGGGGAAACACAAAACCACACACGCGGCAGTACCCGCTAGCCTTCATGGCGGTTAGCGAAGCGGCCTGGGAAAGGCCGGTTCTTGCCCTCGGTTTATGGATTAAAAGTGTCCACGACAGGAACGCAGAAGGCGACGTGCGTTACCACGAACACTAGAGATCGGGGACCTAACAGAAATGAAATTCAGCGCTGGTTCCCCCTGCCATAGAGGTCCACGCGGGGCAGGCCCCGGGTGGCCTAAGCCCCGCCCCGCAGCCTCCGCCAGGGGATTGGGGGCGGAGTCTGAGTGCGGCTGCGTGCGCCGGGCGGGAGGAAGGCGGGCCGTGGGCGGACCCGCAGCCGGGTCTGTGTGCGCGGCTGGGGCGCGGGCCACGCTGAGACCCGGAGCAAAGCTGACCCAGTGCCTCACCATGGACTCGCGCCCCGAAGAGTACGAGCTCAACGGCGACCTGCGCCCGAGCTCGCCCGGATCCCCGGGCGCCTCGGTAAGCACCCCCTCCATCCGTGCCGCTGTGCGACCTTGTCCGACGCCCGCCCTCTCTGAGCCCTGCTCCCAAGACTCCCAGGCACCTACAGGCGCCGACCCGCTGCGCGCCGCGTCCGCAGTGAGGGTCGGGGTGGTCGCCATGCCCCCTGCGTCCCGCCCCCTTGCCAGCGTGGTCGCGCGGAGCCCAGGGATGATCCGGGGCTCAAGCCACTCTGGAAGGTTGGGCTGGGGCGCGGGCTGTTGGCAGGCTGCCGTACGTGGCCCGGGGCAGGTAGCGCCCACACGGAGCTGCGCAGCCGTGGGGCCTGGGCGCCACCTTCACTCCGCTTTCCGCGGCCCCTGCCTTCTTGGCTCTCACACAGCGCTCCAGCTCTGCCTCTGCTCCGGTTCGCTGCGCGCTGGGACTAGGCACCGAACGGATCCCGGCCTCTGGGCTCCAGGCCAGCAGCGGGCAGACAGTTACGTCACTTACGGTGTCCACAGCGACCGCACAGTCTTGTGCTGCCCTGATGGGGAACCTGGGGCCGCTGTGGCCTCCTCCCCTCTCTCCACCCGCGGGTTCTTGCGCTTCAGCCGGCCCTGCTGGCCTTGGAGCGCTGTGAGCATGGGGGCAGGCCCTGGCAGTGGTCCCATTTAGATCCAGTACCCTGGCACCCTGGGGTCCTGTCCCACTGTTGGAGCAGGGCCACAGTAGCGGTTTATAACCGGCCTTGCCCAGGACGCACTTCCCGAGGGCCTCTGTTTGTGGCGCAGACCTGAGCACCACCCTTTGGTAACTTGTTGACATTGGACTTTCTTTTAGTTTCTGACCCCTGGGGATGGGGGCAGGGACAGTGGCCTCTCAGCCATGTACACCAGACTAAGGCCGAGACTGACCCTGCTCAGATGTGGGTGACCAGTCCTAGGTGATGCTGTAGTAAGAGGCCATATTTAGGGGGTGGAGGGCAAACATGTGGGGCAAGCAAGGCCCTGGCCTGGGGAGCAGTCCCTCAGCAGGCAGGGATCCCTGTGCTCAGGGGTCACGGTCATTGGCTTTGAGACCAGTTGTGGGTGCTACAGCCCTGTTCCACTCTATCTGAGAGCCGAGACCAGTCCTAACGGAGAAGCCATGGCCAGAGTGCTGAACACACAGGCGGGTGGGAAGACTTCCTGACCAGTGGGGACCTTGGCACTGAGCCCTGGGGTGTGAGTATGTGTGGAAGGGCATCCCAGGAGGAAGAACAGTGACAGAAGGGCCCAGGGGCTGGACCACCAAGTACATCGGGGCTGAGTATAGGAGGTCAGACCTTGCCAGCTGCAGAGGGGCCATGGAGGCTCTGGACGCTCATGTGAGAGTGGACACATTATTCCAGGGGGCTCCAGTCACAGGCAGGGAGGCTCTGGGAGAGAACGTCAGGACTGACGGCTGCTCTGCTCATCCAGCCTGGGGTCCAGTCCCACCCAACACTGCTCTCTCTCCAGCCTCTGCCTTCTGCTTCCCACCCTCAGGACCTGCCTCACTGTGCTCTTAGGCACATCACTCTGTGTCTCAGTGTCTTATTTGTGAAATGGGGTGAGAGCAGCACCTCCAACAGAGGGTTATGAAAGAAAGTAAAAGTGTTAGTCACTCAGTTGTGTCTGACTCTTTGCGAACCCTTGGACTGTAGCCCGCCAGGCTCCTCTGTCCATGGGATTCTCCAGGCAAGAATACTGGAGTGGGTGACCATTCCCTTCTCCAGGGGATCTTCCCAACTCAAGGAGTGAACCCACATCTCTTGCACTGCAGGCAGATCCTTTACTGTCTGAGCCACCAGGGAAGCCCTCAGAGGCTTGTGGTGAGGACTAAATGGGCTAATGTGTGTGAAGTGCTGGGGTGAACTGGACGCATAGTATTAACATTCCTGCCTGCCAAACTAGATCCTCTTTCAAAGATGACATCCCGGCAGGGTTTAGGAAGGGCAGCACCTTCTCCCAGGCACAATCCGCTCTCCCCTTACCCCACCATAGGCACGGCCCTCCCCCTGCACCTCACCTGGCTCTTCCACAGCCTTCCCTCCCAGTGGCCCCTGCCTGAATCTGAGTCCCAAGGTCCTGCTTGAGGAGGGGTAGAAAGGCTTGCTGGGAGGAGGGGAAAATCCCAGGATCTTCATATATGTCCCCACTTGAGCAAGAGCCCCCAGACAGCAGGATGTGTGGGCTGAGTCACCTCGATGTCCTCAATGTGCCCCTAGCTGCAGGAGGACTGACTGGGAGCCCAAGCCCAGAGCCCCATCGGTCTCAAGATGCCCTGCTGCATGGCCTTGAGCAAGTACGGACTCTCTCTGTGAACCTCAATTTCCTCTTCTGTAGAGTGGGGAAGAATCACTCACCTCCCAGGGTGACTGGGCTCAGAGGAGAGTTGTATGTATAATCCAAGGGCAGATGATCTGTCAGGCCAGAGCAGTGAGGGAACTCCACAGATGTCCACTCCACAGATGTCCCCCTCCACGTGCTGCCTACCCCTGTGGCCTCCATGCAAGGCCAGTCAGCTTAGGGCCCCTGCTGGAGTGAGTTGGTGTCTTTAGTCAATTAACTCACTTTTGGATGGCAGCAGAAAGAAATAAGAAGCGTTAGTTATATTGTGAAAATAAATGTGGCCATGCCCAGGGTTTATCTGAGGGGGCAGCTGCCTTGGACACTGCAGACTCTGGGGCTATAGCCAGCCGAGGACACAGCAGGGCTCTGGCAGGACAGGGTGCAGTGAGGCTCGCAGGGCAACATTTGGGCTTGGAAACCAAGTCCTGGGAGGGAGGGTTGCTTGCATAGCCTCCGCTGCTGGGAGAGGTTTGCTCTTTTTCTCTTAAACTCTTTTTTTGGCCTTGCTGAGCTGGCATGTGGAATTTCAGTTCCCCGATCAGGGATTGAGCCTGTGCCCCCTGCCTTGGAATTGTGGAGTCTTAATCACGGGATCACCAGGGAAGTTCCACGTTTGCTCTTTTTCTCATTTCTGCTCTCCTGGCAGATCCTGAGGCTAGCGGGGTCTTGGCCATGTTCCAAAAGGCAACTCTGACGTGGCCGCGCAGTTACTTCTGGTTAGTGGTGAGCCCACAGGAAGCAGGACTGCCCAACCCCGCTCAGCTGCTGCGAGGACCTCCCACCCCTACCCTGGGAAACTTCCCGCCAGGAACTCAGACATGGAGCAAGAGACCTTCCAAGGCTGGCTGGGCACAGATGGTGTGGGCACAGTGCAAAAGTGAGCTAGTGTGACCTGGGGTGGGTGCCTTCACGCTGAGCCCAGGCAGTGGGCACAGTAGCAGCTTATGCCCCACACCGATGGATCAGACAGATCCTACTCGGCCTCAGCAGATCCTACCTGGTCAGTTCTCAGGTCCCAGCCCAGAAGTGAGGACTCCAGAACCCCCACATCCACTGTTGCCCACTGAGCCCAAGGGGAGGGGCCCTATGCAGGAGTGGCTGCAATGGCCAGCATCTGGAGCTGGGCTTCACTCAGCTCATGCAGTTTCCGGGGCTAGTCCTCGCTCTTCCTTGTTAGGGACTTTCACAATAGACTTAATTATAAGTTGTTACAGTTCATTTGGGAGGCAGCCTTTCAAAGCCATGAGGCTGGGTGGCGAGGAAGAGGATCAATCAGTCCTGCCCTGCCCCAGCTGCGCTCTAACCAGCCACTAGGCTTCTGAGCGCTTCATTCACTCCCCATCATATGCCCGCCTGCCCATTTTATAGCTGAGGAAACTGAGCACAGACCAGTCACTCTGCTGGTCTGTGGTGTGGCAGGATGTGGAGATGATAAAGGGAAGGCTCACATCCACATCCCACCTCTTCCCAGAGCAGCTGATGAGCCTCATAAATTTTGGGTCTATGAGGGCCTTGGTCGTTCATTCTTTAGATGTGAAACTGGCTCTGGAAAGGGGGGTGGGAATTCCCACGTAGGCATCTTGTTCCATGCTTGTACCTGGGATTTGGAGTCAGTGGCAGAATTGTGGGCAGGCAGGATTGGAGGAAGTCCATAACCCAAACCTTGAGGTCCTGCAGAGATTCAGTCGGCCATGGCCCTGGCCTGCCCTCATCTCCCAAGGAAGCAGAGGGTTTACCGGCAAGAGGCTGAGGATGAGCCAGACCTCGTGGGCCCAATTGGAGGCCATGGGCAGCCTCTCCAAGCCCAGGGTGAACTGGAGGATGCGCTGTGTTGAAACTGGGTACTCTGAGTACCTCAGACCTGTTTTGAATCTTGCTTCTGTTCCAATTTGCCTCCCTGTCCAAGCTGAGGTTGCTCAGTGCAGTGTGACCCTGGGCCGGGTGGCCTGGGTCCCTGCGAGCTGCCTGTGTACAAATGACTGGGATGACGCACATTGTCCACAGAAAGTAGGCTCAAGGAGCCAGCCTTGTGGGCATCCCTGCCAAAACCAGCTCCTTCTCTACAGGCTTCTTCCTGGCTTTTAGAGAAAAGAAAAAGGAATGGCAGCCCTGAGCTTACTCAGCTTCTGAGATGCCGCTGGGTTTCAGTGAATTCCTTTTGGCCCCAGGGACACATTAAACTGGGTGTTTGATCCCTGCACTGCCCAAGTCATGGGCAGAGGTCTCAGTGGGAGGGTCCCAAGCATGGCTCCTGGCAGCTGGGTGGGGAGGTGAAGCTCCACACCTGTGCCAGATGGGCTCTGACTTCCCCCCAACTTGGGTGACCTCCTCAGGATAGTGCCTTCCCTGGGATTCACCTGAACAGTGGTCACCTCTCGGGCCCAGAGCTCTCCCCACAGCTCAAAGCCCCTCCCCAGAAGGCCTGGGGTACCAAGGTCAGGCACGAGGGAAATGAATCAACCCTGAAATCCACCCCCAACCCAAGGCCCTACACATAAAGCTTCCTGGCCTCCTCCCCAGTGTGGACATGAGGCTGTGCCATGTCCTGGGTGGCCCTTAGCTTCAAGGTGGACAAGCTGGGTTCAAATTCTGATCTGCCTCTCCCTCACGGTGGCCCTGAGTAAGCCCCCTTGACCCTTAATCTTCCACTCTGTAGAATGGGAGAACAGTGCTCTTTCTCACTGTTAGTGTACTTGGTGGGTGGTAGAACTTCCCAGACTGTGGCCTGGGGTGTACAGATGGGAAAACTGAAGCCCGGTGAAGGGAACATGTTGTCGAGGCTACACTGCAAGCCTGTAGTCAGCTAGGGCTTGACCAGAGCCCCCTCCCCACCAGCCATGTGGCCTGCAGCCTCTGGCCAGTGCTCCTTATCACTGCATGGGTTGAATAGGAAGCAGATGGCTCTGTGGGCAGGAAATATCCTGGTCAGAAGGGACATATGGGCTGAGGCCCTTGCTTGCTACCAGGGGCCCTGAGACAGTGACCAGATCCCCCAGAACCTCCTGGGATGTTTGCTCCATGGCCCTGTTGCACACCTAGGGCGCTCAACTGCAGAGGGGGCTGGGGACTTCCAAGCACTCAGCCTCACAAGTGACCCTGACCCCAGTCCTGCTCTGCAGGGCCGGAGGAGACTGTGGTGTCAGCTTTCAGAGCTTCTGAGCCCTGGCACCTGGGTTCAAATCCCAGTGCAGCCCTCACTTCCTATTGACTTTGGACAAGTTTCCTTCCCGTACAGACTCAATTTACCCCCTCAGTTTACTTCCCCGTGAAGACAAGGACTCCCTGGAGGAAAGCACCCAACTGAAGGGTGACGGGTTTTGCCCTGGGCCCCCAAGGTGGAGGACAGGGGGCCACAGGCTCCCTGTGCTGGGGGCACTGCTGCTGCTGCTGGCATTGTGTATTTGAATGCGTGTGTGGTTGCATAGGCGTGAAATATTTATACAGCTCAAGAGAGTTCAAAGTAAAAGAGGAATTCTCCCTCCTGCCCAGAAGCCTCCACAGTTAGCTGTGTGTGTGTTTGCTAATGAACACACACATGTATATTGTGTGTATGTATGTACACGTATGTGTACATGTATCCACGTGTGTGCATGTACATGTGTACCATGTATACATGTTAGTGTATGCTTACATGCGTATATGCATTGTGCTTCTGTGTATGTGTGTATAGATGCGGGTGTATGTGTGTATGTGCTCATGAATGTGTGCATTTGTGTGTGTATAGCTCCCCTGCCCCCCAGAAGGTGGAAGCTCCTTGGAAGACCTGCGTCTGGCTTTTTCTCTGGGATTGGGGATTGGGGTGAGCACTGGGGTGGCCTCAAGGAAGACATTTTGGTGTTTCTGGTTTATGAAACTTAGGGGCACATGGCCAGCAGGCCAGGGCCTCCAGGATGCCTGCACCCAGTGGAGCACATACATGATGGAGCATGGGCAGCTGGGCCACTTTGCAAGAGCAGAGCTGGGAGACAGCGTGGGTGCTTTTGAGGCAGGGCACAGACCCTGGGGAGGAGTGGTGTGCCCTGGGTATTCTTGGGCAAGGGGGGTGGCCCACCCAGCTGTGAGTGCAGTTGTAGGCCTGGCATGGAGAGTCAAAGGAGAGACCCCACTTAAAGAAAGAAAGAGGCTGCACATGGAATTTCCCTGAGAGCAGGGCCAGGGCACTGGGTTGGACAAAGGCTTTCCCAGCGAGCTCTTGGTCTAGAATTTTAAACCAAGAGGATTTGCTGCTTAAGAACAACGGACAGTGAGGGAACACAGGACACGGGAGTCCCATGCTCGCCCTCCTGAGCCTGTTATTCTAGATGAGATTTAAACTTTAAAAGATATAATGTAGTGATGACCTAGAGGGGTGGGTGGGGAGGTTGGGAGGAAGGTTCAAGAGGGAGGCAATGTATGTATACACACAGCTGTTCACTTTGTTGAACAGCAGAAGCTAACACAACATTGTAAAGCAGTTATACTCCAATTTAAAATAGAAGATATAATGTAAAAGTAGTTTTACTTCTGTAAAACTTCTGTATTTCTGTGATTCTGTAATTTCCATTGTATAGTTCTATAATCTCCATGCTTTCTCCAACTGCAGAAAGTAGAAGTTTGCCCTCCCCAGAACCCCCACCTCCCATCCCTGCATCTTTCATGAGTCTAGAAATAAGATCTCCCAAATGGCCCCAGGAGGCCTAGGCTCAGGAAGGCCTGTGGACAAGTGGCCAGGGCTGAGGGGTACAGGTTAGTTCTGGGAGGTTGGGGAGGGGCCTGGCCAGGGGCAGCTTGAAGAGGGCGGATGGGCTGGCTACCAAGAGGATGCCAGGCGGCTTTGAGTTGCCTTCAAGTGAAACAGCCATCCCGAGAGGCAAACTCCAGTCTCTCTCGGGAGAGGTGGCCTGGACTCCAGTTTCTGAGGCCAGCCTTCTGCCTAACTCCCCTCCCTGCTCCTGCCCCTGCAGAGAACCTAGCCTGCAGAGACAGTCGGCTCTGGGTGGGGCCTTGAGGCACAGAGGGTGCTCGGGAGTGACAGGGACTGGCCTTGAGGACTGGGGATGTTCTCAGGCAGAAGTGAGGGAGGAAGTAGCCGAACTTGTGTTCGCAGTTTATCAACACAAACAGGAAGGCAGGGTAAGCTCTAGAGCGTCATGACCAGTAGGGCACTCTAAGGGTGACCTCGTGCTTATCACGTCATTATCACGTAATGACGGATCAGGAGGAGACTCTGGAGGCGTAGATGTGTGGTGGCCTGGGTGTGGTGATGGTGTAACGGTGCACACTTAGCTCCACACTCCTCAGGTTTTCATGTCTATTATGTACAGCTTTTTGTGTGTCAGTCACATCTCACTCAGTAAAGTGGTTTAAGATTGTTTTTAATAAAAAAGTAAGGAAGAGGCTAAGTTTAGCTGTAGATTAGAATACTGAGGCATCTCTTGAGCACCTGCTGTGCGCCCGCACAGCTGGGAGATGGCCTGGGTGGATCAGCCATCCCAGGAAGTCTTATTTCACATGTGGGCAAGTGTGTGGAAATCTGGGATCCAGCTGCTGTCACGTCACCTCCCTGGCACCAGTCACCTCCTGAAGGGAAGGGCGGGCAGGGGCACGCAGGGGAGGCTGCCAGACGGCCCCACCCATGGCAGGCAGATGGTTGGCAGCATTTTCCCGTCTAAAACCAGAGTGTGTGCTGAGGTTGTGTTTTGTTTCCTTTCTCTTCCAGGACTTGATTCCTAGGGTGGGTCTTGCAGGGCTGTACAGTCTCTTCTCTGGGCCTATTGTTCTGTTAATCAGCACATCCCTTTCAAGCCTCATCTGCTGACCCAATCTACTCCCACCTTCTTGCCAGTACCTAGGAAGGAGACCAGGCTCAAAGTAGGGGACACCAGGGTGGGCCCGGGCCCACAGTCCCCTGCTGCAGAGCCTGGCCTGACCACCCCACTCCCTGCAGCCTAGCCGCTGGGGCAGGAACCAGCCCATCAACATGAACCATTATGCCAACAAGAAGAGCGCAGCTGAGAGCATGCTGGACATCGCACTGCTGATGGCCAACGCCTCCCAGCTGAAGGCTGTCATTGAGCAGGGCCCTGGCTTCGCCTTCTTCATCCCCCTGGTGGTCCTCATCTCCATCTCCCTCGCGCTGCAGATTGCTGTGGGCGTGCTGCTCATCTTCCTTGGTGCGTGCCTGGGCAGGGGGCTGCAGCAGCGGGAGGGCCCTGGGGTTCCCCTACCCTACAGCCAGCTGATTCTGCCTGCACACACTCTGGGATGGGTCACACATTTTGCAAGCCCTCACGAGCTGCACAGGAGCCCCAGCCCACCTCGCTAGGCCAGATGGTCCAAAATGGATTAACAGCTCCCACTGTGGCCCCCAGAGGGCCCCTCATGTCTCTATCCTTCCACTCACCCAAGCTGAGGACACAGGAAAACATCATAACCATACAAAGAGTTGACGTGTATTGGGTGCCTACTATGTACCCACTAGTCCTTAGGTGGGCTATAGGGACCAGGTGATGGTCCTGCCCCCCAGGTGAGGGTCAGGTATAGAAGCAGCACGTGTTTGGGCTCCCCTCCACCTGGCTGCATGACCTCAGGCAGGCTACGTGACCTTGTGGGCCTGTTTCCTTGCCTAGAAAGTGGGCGTAAGGACAGCCTTGGGTACGTGTGGGAATGGCTTATCACGTGCCAGTGCTCAGAATGGTGCTTGCCTGTGTGTGTGCAGTACCTTGTGCCTTAGAATGCAAGCCTGGGCCTCGGGCCTCCCACCTTCCACTTTGTGATGAGGCGCCAGGCCCCTCTGAGTTTCTCCTCACAGAGCAAGCGGGGCTGCAGCAGTCAAGCCAGAGATAGCAGACTGCCTGGGCCAGGCCCCATTTTTGGCAGTGTTTTAAAGCAGGCATATCTCTCTCTGGGGGGGCAGAAGAGGGCCCCATGATATCTCCCAGCCCTGAGCAGTGCCTGCTCCCTCTCACAGTTAGGTATGACCTCAACAACCCTGCCAAGCATGCCAAGCTGGACTTCCTCAACAACCTGGCCACTGGTCTGGTCTTCATCATCGTCGTGGTCAACATCTTCATTACTGCCTTTGGTGTCCAGAAGCCCACCATGGACATGGCACCCCGGCAGTAGGGGCTCAGGTGAGCTGGCAGGGCCGTCAAGGGTCTGTTCCTCCACGAACCCACCCGCTGACCCCACGGGGCTGCTGACTCAGCGTGGGAAACTCAGGGTCTTTTGTGCAGACCGCCCGTGACTGCATCTGTCCTTGCCCAGGCCTTGCAGGGTGGGTGCCCCTGGGCATGTGCCCCCCTACACCACACTCAGCCCACTGTCCTTGCTCAGAGAGACCCAGTGCCTGCCCACGGTGACCCCACTTGGGAGCAGAAGCCACAAGCAAGTCACGTGAGCCTCGTAACACACTCAACAAGCCCCTCCTATAGGGAGGTTGTGGGGGCTCAGAGGCAGGCAACCTGGATTGTCACGAGGGCAGATGCAGAAGGCTGGCAGGTCTGGCATGTGTCCTGGCCAGGGTCACACAACACAGGTCCACGGGGCCCCGGACCCAGCAGTCCTCAGGCCTGCCACAGAGGTGAGGCGGGTGCCATAGACAGACAGCAAACACCTGTGTGTCAGGGACGTAGGAGGAAACCTTCCAGATTGACCAAGCGGATGAAGCAAGATGCTGGGAGCAGGGCCTTTGTGTGGCCCTGTTGTGAGTATCTGGCTTCCACTTGCCCCTGCCATCACTATTGGCCCCACCTGGCATGGATTCTCTGCCCAGCTGCTGGCCCCAGATTGCTGTTCAATCTGTCCCCTGTGGAATCCTCTGGATGCCAGCCTGCTGCCTCACTCATCGCATGACAACTGGGCCACTTATTAATCACCTGCTGTGTGCCCCCAAGACAGTCTTGAGTCTCCCCAAGCATCAGCCTAGTGAGGAGACCTCAAGGTCCCCACGGCACATGTCCACCCACCAGCCCCTGCTCTCAGGGGTGCCCTGTCCGAGCGTGCTGGGCCAGGGTTTTAAACCCTGACAGTGTCCCACGGGGGGACACTGTAGTTCTCCCAGGTCAGAATTGGGCTGACTCTGGAGTCAGAGTGGCCCCGACATTTATGGGCTGGTTAGCAGACACCACGCTGAGGCAGGGTCACCAGAACAGAGCTGGAGGCTCCTCCGGCCTTGGTGACTCCATGCCTCCCCTCTCCCTTCTCTGCAGGTGCCCCTGGATCATGCCTGGCCACAGCTGCCTAGACGCAGGAGGTGCCTTGCCCTTGAGGCCCATCCTCCTGTCCACGGGATTCCTCTAAACCACCGGAGCCCAGGCTGGCCCCGCTGGACTGCATCCAAATAAGCCACACGTGCTCAGGCCACTCTGGCCACACAGGGCCTGCCCCGTCCTCAGCTGCTCCTCCTCCTGGAGCATGGAGTAGCCAGGCCCAGAAGATAGAACTGGTGAGCCTTCAGCAAGGGTCATCGCTGCCGTGGACATGCAGCAGGCTTGGGGGTCAAGGAGCTGGCCCCCATCTTGGGACATTTCCAGAGAGACGAGGCGATGCCTGCCCTCTGCCAGTGCAGCAGCGTCCTGGCTTTGTGTGCTGCCCACCCTGGGTGACCTATGACCTCTGCACTTCCTGACCCAGGACTATAGACCATCAGTGACCCTGTGGGTCCCCCACCGTGGCCACTGACTCAGACCTCACACCTTCCACCAGCAGTGATTGGGCAGGGCTGTAGCCCCTCCTTGGGGATCTGAGCCCCCACTTTTCTATGTATAAGTAACCAATAAAGCTGATTCTTCTCCTCGTGTGGCTCCCAGAACCACCCTCCCTGCCACCCAGGCCCGGGTGCTGGACTGTGCCCCTCAGAGCCCCCAGCCTATACAGCCCTCCTCTGTCCCTCCCTCCAAGCCTTTGTTGGCATCTCCAGACATCACCCCCACATACATGTCCTCGGGGCAGTCAGCTCGATGACCCCTGACCAGACCCTCGTGGAAAGTTCCAGCACTCCCACATTTCCTGCAGTTTACATGCCCAACTAGCTCCCTTCTATACCCACGGTACTGGATCAAGGAGAGTGGGGCTGATGCCAAGCCAGCCTCGACCCTGCAGAGACACCAGTGAGGGCCAGGTGCTGTCTCTGGGGGCTCACAGAGCCGCCTCTCACATGGCTGGGACCCCCAGCTCCCTCAGTCCACCCTGTGACCACTAGGGCCTGAGCCCTCACTCTCAGCCCCCTTGTCATCTCCTTTCTGACCCTTGCTGGCCTCATTCCCTCATCTCAAGTCAGCAAAGCCCTCACCTGGGCCTTTCCAGGTGGGATACCTGAGAACCTCCAAGCAACTGGAGCCCGGGGAGGGGAATGAAGCCCCCAGGAGCTCCCAAGGCCCCTCCCCCATCACTTCTCTTGCCCTCCCCACTCTGAGCCTGAGGCAGCTCCACAGACATTCAGATGACCCCGTAGTCTTCTGTGGGGCTGAAAGATGAGCACAGAGTGATTGATAAACAAGAGTGCTTATGGGTGAGATGATCTAATCTGAGCTTTGCTTTAAAGTGAATAACTCAGAAAAAGGTACAGGGAAATGGATGAAGCAAGATTAGAAGTGCTGGGGACTGCAGAGCTGGGGCCCCAGACCCAGCTCTCTGCTCTTCTGAGTGTCTGAATGTCCCGTAAAGAAGGCTACTAAAGGTGATTCACACGTGTGATGAGATCCCTGAAGAAGCAAGACCAGCAGGTGGGCAGTGGGTGGACACGTGTTCCCAGAGGAGCCGATGAGCCTGGGGCCAACCTGGTCAGAGGGCAGATGCACAGCTGTCAGGTGGCTGGGCCCTGGGAGCAAGCAGTAGAGAGGCCAATCTCTGCGGCTGGTCACTATGAGCACCTTGGCTGTCTCATTGCCAGGAAGCAGCAGGGGTCAGTCTCCTGGCTGTGAACCTGCCCCACTACCTGGCCCTCGTGGTGGATCCAAGGTGGTATCTGGGCCCATGCCCCCAGGTCCAGCCCCACTCAGGGCTCTGCACAAGTGGAGGCTGCCCAGCACCATAGCCCTGGGGTAGCCTGAAGCTGTCTCTGGCCTGTGGTGTGTGGGATGCCTGACAGCCACACCAGGGGGATGCCAGCCTGTGTGGACCATGGAGATGGCCAGCAGATGGCTGAGTTTCTCCTTTGGCCAGGACAGGAAGTTTGCCTAGACCTGACCAGACAGGGTAAGCCCCAGATGGCTGGATGGGTCCTAGGTCACCAAATCAGGCTGGCCTCTACAGGCACTAGGGGCATTGTGCATTCAGCCGCTGACAGCCTCTGCCCCAGCTGCTCCCCCACAGGTGTACCTGACAGCCCCTGATCTCCCCACCCACCAGCACCCAGGCTCATGTCAACAGACCCGGCCCCCAACCCTCACTCTGGATGTACCCCTGTCTCAGGGCCTTGGCTTGTGCTGCAGCTCTCTAGGTTCAGGGCTGTGCCCTGAGGTCTTCCCCGCTGGCCCTCCTGACTCCTGCTTCTTGTCACTGTCACGGCGGGCCATTTGGGTTTGCTCTGCCTTTGATGTCATTGGTCACGTCACTGCCCACAGTGCCCCCCTGGGGCCCTCATCTGAGCCCTGACTACCCCCACGTCATCTGGCCCATGATCAGGGCTGTTGCCTGAGAAGGAGGGTCCTGCTCACCATCTCCCTGAAGGCTAAGGGAGGTCTGCCTGAGCTGGGGAAGGAGGTGGACCCTTAATCATACTTGTAGATCTATTTAATCTGCTCTGGCCCTTCCACTTGATGCAACCACTCAAAGCCTGTGCTCAGCACTGTGTCTGGCATACTTAGTCTAGGTACTTAGTAAATGTCTACAATAGATCCACTCCTCAAGTTCCAAGCTCTGCACATGTGTTACAGTGGCCAAGGGATAGACAAAAAAAACAGGGCCCAGAGAGTCAGTCAGGGCCAAGCCCTGCTGGGCAGCTGCCCCATCTGGGGACCCCACTCTGTCATCCCGGGGGAAGGCAGAGACCCTGAGAGTAAGCAAGGGGCTCGAGGAGTAAGAAGCAAGGAAATGTACATGCCGAGTTGGAAGACTCCACAGAGGGACACACACAGGGAAGTCAAGTGCGGGAGCCCTCAAGGCTGATGCTCCTGGACCCAGGACCAGGAGGGAGCCCTGTGGAAGGACAAAACTGTGGTGCACGAACCCCGAGGCCACGTGAGCTGGGGCTGGCCTTAAAGGAGTGTAGGATGGTCAGTGTGGGGAAAGGGGAAGTCACGAAGAGCTAGGAATTGGGGTGACTGAGGGAGCTGGGAGGATTTTGTGCTTAACTTCCTTGTTTTATAATATACAGAGATGATGATGGATGGAGGACAAAAAGATTATAGATTGATGGACAGATGGATGGAAGACAGATAGATGACAAATAAATAGGTATAGATAGATGACAGATAGGGGTAGGGATAGATGAGTCATCCCAGGTCACCCTGGGGTTCTCCTCCCCTGACTCTCCATCCCGTGTCCACCCTTCAAGGCCCAGGCCCAGTTGATCTGAGAGTTAGGCCAGGATGGGCTGGGCTGGGTGGACTTCTGCTGCAGGATTGAGTGTTTCCTTCCTTCCACACTTGCCACACCCACCCACCCACTTCCCTCTCTCTCAGGCACCTTTTCTCCCACCTGCTTTTAATGGAATTTAATTCCTCTTTTCTCACTACATTACTTTTAAGAATTCACGAACAGAATGTTCTAACATTTTTCTTCTCTCTCTCAAGTATTTATTTCCGGGGAAACTAAGCTAACTAAGCTGCTGGATCTGCGTGTGGCCCAGGGAAGATGCCCCATGGCAGCAGTGCCCCCCAGACCCTGCCCTAGGCCTCAATGCCCTCTGAGGGGATATGGGGCTCCAGCCCTGCCTCCAAGTGGGATAAGAATTGAGGTGCCAGCTGCCACCAAGCCAGCGCTGAGGGAAGGGCACCAGCTCTACGCTCCGAAATCCCCACACAGTCTACAAGATTGGGGCCCCAGGGCCCAGCCAGCAAGGACCTGACCTGCAAGTTGGTCAGGCCTGGGGTTTGTGCAGAGGTTCTGGGTGTGGGGTGGGCACTCTGAGATAGCTCTCAGAGCACTGACCTGGCGGGTTGAAAATAACAACCCCAGATTCCAGCAGTGTCAGCACCCCGACCCAGACCTTGTGCCTTCTCCCAGAGGGGAACCCTGCCTTGTGCAAATTGCAGTTGCATTTCCGGCTCCACAAGCAGCGGCCTGTTACTTCACTGGGCCTGAAACCACATCCCTGAGAGCATCTAGAGCCCTAACTGCCTCCATCACAGGATCTCTGCTCTTCACACACACACCTCCTTCACAGACACACTTCTCCTGAATGCCCCCATCACTTCCCTCCCTCCCACTCTGCTCAAATCCCCCCTCACTCCCCTCCCAACACCGGGGAGCTCTTCCCCACCCAGGCAGACTGGAGATGGGACCGTCACCCTGGCACTGTGGTAGCTGAAGTACTGTGGTAGCTGAGGATCTATTCTTCTTACTAGAGTTTGGTGGGGGACTTTCCCAGTTGAGGTGGCATTTTACCAAAGATCTGAAGGTTGAGTAGATGGGGGGGAGTGGTTAGTAGTCTTCCAAATGAGGGAATTAGCATGTGCAAAGGTGGGGGGTATGGATCATGAGCAGTTCCAGTTGTTGAGCTATGGAGGTAGGGACAGGGGACAGAAGGTTAAGGGCCTATCCCAGGGGGCCAGCAAGACTGTGGCCCTTGGCATCTTTCACACCTTGATGGACTTAATTCATTACAGGTCATGGTTACTGATGAGCAAGTAGTTGGCAGGGGGCCCTCATGGGGATAGGTGCTGTGCCTAGACATGGATGCCCCATTGTTCCACCTCCCCCAGCCCCAGCCTAGGAGTGGGATCATTGTATGGCTGCCACAAGCCAGGGGCAAGCTGATGGGAGAGGGGCCTGGCTGGTGGTCTGGGCTGTTGCCACAGACTTCAGTTGTGGGCACGGGGTCCAGGCACAGTTGGAGAAGGGGCCATTGAGGCTGGGATCCACGGAGGGGGTCCTAGAACAGCCTGAACTCAGGGGCTGCTTTGGACCACCAGGGCAAGGCCTTGGGTGGGTCATTGCTGGAAGGAGAAAGTCAGCAGTCACAAGAAGCGGCCCAGTTGGAGCCAAGGGAATAGGTGCCCTGGACTACCACAGCTCACCAGCTCACCTGAGACCTGGGACCGGCACTGACTGCCCCTCGCTCAGGGGATGGACCCTGCCACAGGGCCTTGTGGGTAAGTACCAGGACCTTCCCTGCCACATTCTGTTTCTGGGATGTCCCCTCAAAGGTCCTTCTACTTAATAGTTCAGGACTGCTAATAGCAAAGGACTATATTCCGGGGGGTATATAAGTAACATTTATTTCAGGAGATTGGAAGGCTGAGGTCCAGGCACTGGCTTGTTTTGGTGTCTGCTTTGCCTGCACCCTACACACAGTGGCCTCACTCGCCCAGATGTCTCTATCACCTACAGTCAGGCATCTGGCGCCTTTACCCAGTGGTGCCCTTTACCTAGTTCTGTCACTTTCACTGGGCATGTGTCACTTTTACCCAAGCACGTCTGTCAGAGAGCAGGACAAACATAGTAATACCTCGGCATCTGTCCAGGAAGCAACTTCCCCTGGGAATCAGGATCTTACCTGTTTAGTGGGTGGAAGGGCTGCAGACTGGACAGGATGTGCTGGGCTGGCCTCAGGGTTCTGCTGACCTCCTACCTTCTGAGCTTGGAGTCCAGAAATTAGTTCCTTGGCCTGTATGGCTAGCCAGTACAGTGGGCACTCTCTGCAGCAGTAAGAGCAGTTTACACGGGGCACTGTCTGCAAGGGACCTGGAGTGCAGTGCATCCTTACAGCTCTGAGGAGGGAGGGGAGTGGATATGTTCACAGCATCGCTCACCCTAGACCCTGAGTGAGGAACCTTCATGTGGTTCCAGCCTTTGAGGGCTCTGTTCAGTTCACATAGCCCAGGGTGCTCATTTCACCCAGTGAAGGTCTGTTCCAGAGGAACATGCTCTAGCTGCACCTTTAGCACAGCTTTAGCGGTTAATTCATGAAGCCATTTCCAGAAAACAGCACTTGGAGCAGTGCTATCCAGCTCAGGATATCCATGCTCAAGGAGGGGTCCTGTCTCTTTGAACAGATGGGTCAACTAATGCTCAGAGTCTGGAGACACACCCCCCAGGACTGGCAGGGCAGAGATGGAAGAGCTAGTGGTAAGCCGTGATGTCCTGGGCTTCAGGGCGGGCAGGAGGGCTCCTCTGCCTGGCTCTCCCATGCCCTGGCCCTCACTTTAATGTCTGGGCATACAAATGAGTGAATGAACCCACAGGCTGACTGAATGAGGGCCAGACACCACGTCGTGAAGCCAATCCCTCTGCTTCCCATCTTGTTTCCCTCCCACATGCTTTGAGAGACTGAGACACGGGAGTGGAACCCCTCCTGAGGGCCTGCCCAATGGCAGCATCTTTCCTGGTGTCAGCCTGCGGTGCCTCTAGAAATCCCCTATGGAAAATGCAAGCACATGATGGTTCTCAGGTTGACATACTTCTATTTCCCCAGAAAGCGGCTGGAGGGGAAGGAGATGACAGAGGAAGGCAACGGGGAGAGGGATCCATCGGAGCCCGGCGCAGGCCCCAGCGGCCCATGCCTTGTGCGCGCGCACATGTGAATCTGAGCACTGTGCACACTTCTCACATCTGTGTGCATGTGTGTGTGTGAGCGCACGTGGGGAGGGCACTCTCGGGTGCTGTGTGGTCCTGGGCGCTGAGCTCACTGGTAATGAGGGTGGTGACAGGGCTCTGCAGAGGACAGGGGCCATGCAGCCACAGCCTGGAGGGCAGTGGGCACTCACGGCCCAGCAGTGGGGACTCGGCTCATGGGGCCCCCAGGGCCAAAGGTAGAGCACCAAGCCCGCTTGGATGTGGACACTCACCCTTCTGTGTCCACAAGGACTTTTCTATGACAAGATCCTAAGCCTGAGGCCAGGAGGTGAGACAGATGGGTACGAACTCCCTGGCTGAGGGGACAGGCCCATCTCCCCAAGGCAATTACAGGGCTTGGCTCTGAGAACAAGGGGCTGTGTGGGGCCAACAAAGGGCTCCCCCAGGCCATTAGGGGAGGGCGTGAGGAACCAGAGCCCAAGACTTCAAATGGCACAATTATACTTTTCATCTCTAGAAGTCCTAGAGGGTTCTGTGTACTCTGTCTCAACCTCCTCTCCACCTGGATTTTGTGTTCATTTCTAGGCTCTGACCATACATGTGTCCCTGACCCCCAAAGCCAAGGTCATCGCTTCCCCAGGAGGGAGGGGCTCCGTCTCCCGGATAGTGGGATCTGAGGAGCCTCACAGGGCCCAGGAACTGGGCGTTGGCTCTGGTGACTAGACAGAGACAAGAGGGCTGATGGGGGTATCTCCCTGGGACATGTCATAGGAAGGGAATGAAGGTGGTGGTCGAGCCCCTCACGTGCCGGGTCCTCCTTTCTTGGCTCAGTGCCTCTCCTTTCAGTCTCAGCTTCTTCATCAGGAAAGCAAGGGCAGCAGCCCCCACCTTCTGGGGCTGCTGGGAGGAGTCAAAGCAACACATGCAGCACTAGAGCATCACAAGGCATTGGGCTGGTGCCCCGCCATGGCCCTCCACTAATGGCCTGGGGTTTGGCCACATGCAAGCCCCTTGTTCTGAGCCGAGCCCTGTAACTGCCTTGGGGACAAGGGCCTGTCTCCTCAGCCAGGGAGCTTGTACCCATCTGTCTCACCTCCTGGCCTCAGGCTCAGGATCTTGTCACAGAAACGTCCCTGTGCACATCCAAGAGGGCTCGGTGCTCCGCCTTTGGCCCTGGCGGCCCTGTGAGCCGAGGGAGGGTAACAGAGCAGTCCAGAGGGCCTGCCTGTCCATCCTCCGGGCCTGGGGCTGAGGACTGGGACAGAGAGCAGATGGGGGGCAGGTGTGGGGAGCAACAGTGCTCCAGGTGGGGGATGGCAAGCAGGGCTCAAGGCAGGGAGTTCTGGAGAGAAGCAGTGGAAGGAGGCCCCAGAAGGAGGGGCAGGACATGCGGCAGGGTTACATCTGGAAGAGGGCACTGGGGGACAGCCGGGGACATTTGGGGTTGGGTAGTCCACACAGAGGGGTGAGACCCAGGCTCAGAGGAGTCCGGGAAGGCAGCCTGGGCAGGACCTGGGTCTTGGGTTGGACTCAGGAAGTGAAGAACCCACAGGATCAACCTTAGTTAGAGACGCTGTCGTGTCTTGAATTGGAATCATCTAGAAAACACTCCTGAGAGAAGGGATGAGACTCAAACATTTAATATTGTTGAACACCTCTGTACAATGAAAGTAAAGTGCTTATTACAGAAATTATAAATAGCAAGAAATAAACACTTAGGAAAGAAGCAAGCCCCTGGAGAGCAACACGCAGGCAGGCAGGGCTGGGGTCGGTCAGAGGCCCCCCAGGTCATCTGTGAGAAAGGCCAGCAGGAAGCGGCTGACGTGCCTGTCAATGATGACAGGGGAGAAGCCCAGGACACGCCGGGCCCCTGGAAGCACCTTGGGGTCTGGAAGACAAGGGGGTCTCAGAACTCCTCCAGAAGGTACCTTCTCTCATCCTCGCAGCATCACCAGCCCACACCTGAGTGATGTGGGGTCCCCACGCACCGCTCCCACCCAGGACCTGGACAAGGTCAGCATGGCAGGAAAGCGACGGCGGGCATGCCACACTGGGTCACAAGGCGGGGCCTCAGGTGTGGGCCTCCGTCCATCTGGCAGGGCTCAGCCCCAGGGCGTGGGGAGGACTGGCCGAGGCCTGGCCCAGCAGCACCCACCTGGAGGGCAGCAGTAGATGAGAAGCGCCAGGCCCGCGGCCAGGCCGAGGCAGGTCAGGAAGGCCACAGGTCCTGGGGAGAAATGCGCGTGAGCAGCTCCCCGAGCCCTGAGGGGTGGGGAGGGGTCCGGAGACCTCGAGGACAGGCTCACACCTTGTGCTGGGGTCAGCCAGGCAGGGATACCCCTAGTGAGCACCCTAAGGGGATCTGTCCAATGGGCAGCCAGGACTGGAACCCAAGTTGGAATGAGAAGCCCCCAAGACAGAGGTGGAGCCCTGGGTCAGGGGACAGAGAAAAGGGAAGTGGGAGGCGGTTACCCCTGTCACTGAGCTCACAGCTTGCGTTGCCCGAGTCTAGCTCTGTGCAATCTGAGTTCTCTGGAAACAAAATCACAGGGCGTGGTTAGTCATGGGGGAGCTGGAGAGTAAGGTGGTCGCCTGCCATCGAGAAACCAAGGGGGCCGCCAAGGCCCCTCCCCGCAGACCACCCAGGCCCCTTGGGTTGTGCGGGTGCTGAGCCCTCCACACTGTGTCTGGGGCAGTGGGCGGGGGAGGGGGGTAGTCAGCACCAGGGAAGGACCCCTGCACAGTCTGGGGTCTTCTCCTTTTGTCCACTTCGTGGGAACTTGAGGACCATGGGATGGGGATTTCATTGTTCCCTGGCAACCACAAGGCACCCAACAGTGCAAACACCTGCCTGTCCCAAGTCCGATGGTGCTGAGTGAAGGCAGGGCGCCCTTTCTCTTCCCCAGACCTCCCTGGGCTCCCCAGTCAACCAGCTTCTTGATAACCCTGAGGGCACCCTGGAAGGTCCCTGACTCCAGGCAGGGCTGTGTGGTCCTGACAGCTGGGGTGACAGGGCCGTTCCATGCTGCAGCTCAGGGCCCAGGCCTGCCAGCCTGTGCTTGGGGCCCCTGGTCCAGCTGAGTGGCCTGAGGTGAGCCACCTCTGCCCTCACGGCCTCCAGCCTTTCATGTGAGGATTGAGGGACAGTAGCCACTCCCCTGGGGACCTGGGTGCAGAGGCCTCAAGACTGAGCTGCCACCCCTACCTGTGCCTTCCCTGTACCCATCCTGGCAGCTCAGAGGATCCCTCTCAAGCCTCCTGGGTCATGGGCTGGCACTTCTAAACCAAAACACATTGTCCTGGACCAGCCGTCTGTGCCAGAGACTGTTGTACAGAAACATCCACACCATGAGGCTCTACCTGGGTGAAAGTAGATACAACCTCTGTCGTGGGAGGCAGTTCACTCAAGGCTGGTATAGCCTACAGCTGTGAGCTAGTTCTGATCAGAAGCGTAAGGATTCCCAGGTTCATTAGATTATAGAGGCAAGGGTAGGACTACATGCACAAGATACTTTTGTGTAAGAAATAAAGAGCACAAGAAAAAGGGAGACAAAGAGAAGGAGAGAGACATACACAGTGACATGGAGAGACAGAGACAGGGAACCTTGGAGACAGAGATATCTGTCTTGTCTGAAATAATCTCTCTACACTCTCTGAGGGTCACACAAGACGCAACCAGAGGGTTGTCTCTGGTGAAGGGCTGAACAAGGAGATGCCAAGGCCAGGGGGTTGGGACACGCACTTACGCAGGGCGTGCCGGCTAGGCAAGCAGCTATGCAGGGGCTGGGCGTGGATGTACAGGGCCCGGTAGAACTCCTGGCAATCCCGCTCACCGCTCCGCTGCAGGTGGCCCAAGAGGTCGCAGAGACGCACTCGCAGAGACAACTTGGGGTTCCGGAACTGGAGGAGGAAGGGGCACAGAGAGATCAGGCTGGAGGACTCCGGATTCACCCCCCAGCCCCAGCCTTCTCAATGGCTGTGATGCCACCTTCGTGGCTGGAACAACCATGGGGAGGTAGCAATTGCTACCAAAGACTCAACCACTCCCATGCAGTGCCCAAGACTGTGCTACACGGCCACTAATCCTTGCACTCGCATTGGAGGTCTCGACAGGTCACCAAGAAAGATGGTGGTGACATTATTCCAAGTGTGGAAACTTAGCGGCTTGCTAACTTGGTTTTCCCACGTGTAAAAAAGGAAATAATAAACCTACACGGTATGATCATTATAGGGAACCTTCAAGGTAATGGCATAAATGATAACTTCTAGCAGTTCATAGTCTACAGGAATGTGATTCAAGTTTTAAAAAATATATCAAGGGTTGCTAAGTCACTTCAGTTGTGTCCGACTCTGTGCGATCCCATAGACGGCAGCCTACCAGGCTCCCCCGTCCCTGAGATTCTCCAGGCAAGAACACTGGAGTGGGTTGCCATTTCCTTCTCCAATGCATGAAAGTGAAAAGTGAAAGTGAAGTCGCTCAGTCGTGTCTGACTCTCAGCGACCCCCTGGACTGCAGCCTGCCAGGCTTCTCCATCTATGGGATTTTCCAGGCAAGAGTACTGGAGTGGGGTGCCACTGCCTTCTGCGATATCAAAGGTTAAGGAGAAAAAAAGGTGGCTTTTTCGATGTGGCTGACTGAAACATATGTGGTTGTAAAGGTCAATGGACAGGGTACCCGCACTGACTCCCAGAACATGGAGGCTATGGCCCGGTGCTGCCACCTGGTGGTGGTGGACCATTCTACAAGAAACTAGAGTGGAACCACAAAAGGACAGAAACGCAAAGCAAAGGCAGGTGTGCAGCAGAAACCATGGGTACCTCTGAGGAAAGGAACCATGCGGGTGTGTGTGTGTGGAGTTTCCTTTTTCTCATGTCAACATCTGAAGCTTTTCAAAATTGTTTTAAAATAGTGAATGCATATTAGACTTTTAATTACAAGACAGAAATTTGAGCCCCTACTTTTCAACTTACTGGACTACTTTTATAACTCAACAAGCATCTGAGCCAGTAGCAGGGTGTGGGTGGATTCTAGCTCTGTCGAGGATCAATATCATCTGTCCCCTGGAGAGGCCTCTACCCTCCAGAGAGCCCTGCATGTGGCCCCAAGAGGAGAAGGGCTCGCTCTGTCACTCAGCTGGGAGGCAGGTCATGTGCCCCAGAGCCCCAGCTAGTCTCTGGCACCCACCCCCATTGCCACAAGGGAGCCAGAGAAGTGGGTGGGGTGCACAAGGAGCACCCACTCTCATCCAGTGTCCCCGAAGAGGACGGGCCAGATCACACCCAAAATGACTGCCCATTTTGAACTTTTGGAAGATGCTGAGTGAAGAGTTCTGCAGCACTCAGTAGAGTCTGGTATCCCTGCTCCCCTCCCACCCTGGTACTCCCCTGTTCCCCTCCCAGGTCTGTCTCATGTTGTCACACCTCTCCTGTGATCCTCCAGCATTTCTGAAAGGGGCCAGAAGTTCTGATGACATCTAAAGAAACTAAAGCTCAAAAAAATGATGTTCTAGGCCTAAGGTCACCCCAAGGAGATAGGTTTTCACCTCCAAGCTGTCCTGCCCCCCGCTTCTCCCAGCCCAGAGAGGAAAGGATGGGAGAGCAGCCTCAGGTTCCTTGGCACCTTTTCCGCGTCCTTGTTGCTGAGGATCTGGGGATAGTAGCGGTTTAGCTGGAGGATAATCCTGTCCACCTGCTGCTCACTCAGGCGTCCGAGGCTGGTGAGGAAAGGAGTGTCCTGGACTAGGCGATCACAGTAGGTTTGCTCTGAAACAGAAGCAGAGAACACAGAACAACATGAGCCAGCACAGCCCAAGGAGGAGGTGTTGAGTCCCACACACCATGGCACAGCCATGGCAGGGACTCCTCACAGTAAGGTCCTGTGCCCACCAAGAGGTGTACCAGCTGTAAGCATCCGGACAACTGCTGACATCCCAACTCATGCAAAGCCCAGGAATCCCCCATGTCATGCCAATCCCCTTGCAAAAGAGTGGGGTGGGTGGGTGCAGTGATAAAGGTACAGAGTGCTCAAGAGCAGAGCAGAGCCTCTGGTTCCTCCTCTCTTCTGTGCCTGAGAGCTTATCACAAAACAACTCAGAAGGGTGAAGAGTCTGCTGTCTGCAGGGCCCCCAGTGCTCTCTGGAAATAGGCAGGCCTGAGGAAGGACACAGCAGCGAGAGAAGGCCCAGCTCCAAAGCTCCTACAGCCACTGTTGTCATGGGGACAGGAGACACACAGACAGAAGCACAGGGTTTAGAGTGGCCTGGCCACTTTTAGCTGGCATGGCCACCAGACATCGTATCTGCAAGGCCTTGGGAAGCTGCCACAAACAGCAGACCAACACGCCTGCTACCCAGGAGGCTGGGAAATGCTTATCCTTTTGTTTTTTTCTTTCAGAATCATCATTAAAACATCACTGTTACACTATCTCTCCCATTAAGAATGTCCCTTAGAATGACAAGCCTTTAAAGGCAGGGAGTGGATGGGAAGAAGTTGGTGGGCAGATGGCAAAGAATCTCTGAGGAAGGGTCCCAAGGCCCTGCAGCCCTAGCTACCTGAACAAGTACACCACCTTACCTATGTGAGGCAGCTTGTCTGTTTCCTGGTGGACCCAGAGGATGGGGGGTTGGTGTGCGGGCAGGCAGAGCTATATAGGAGGAGTTTCTGTATGTGACTGAAGTTAAGCTGGTATCGATTCAAATTAGACAGCTGTAACTTTACAACATTAAACATAACCCCCATGGTAACCACAAAGAAAATGTCCATGGAATATACACAAAAGAACATCAAAACGTGTCACTACAGAAAATCAACACAAAAGGAAGTAATGGAAGAAATGAAGGACAAAAAAAGCTACAAGACATACAGAAAACAAACAGCAAAAAGGTAGAAACAAGTTGTCCCTTATTTAATTGTCAGTAATTAAATATAAATGGATTAAACTCTCTAATCAAAAGACATAGATTGACAGAATAGATTTGTGATACTGTGATTTACAGTAAGATGAAATGGCAATCCACTCCAGCACTCTTGCCTGGAAAATCCCATGGACGGAGAAGCCTGATAGGCTACAGTCCGTGGGATTGCAAAGAGTTGGACATGACTGAGCGGCTTCACTTTCCTATATTCACTCAGTCATGTCTGACTCTTTGCAACCCCATGGACTATGCAGTCCATGGAATTCTCCAGGCCAGGATACTGGAGTGGGTAGCCTTTCCCTTCCCCAGGGGATCTTCCCAACCCAGGGATAGCACCCAGGTCTCCCGCATTGCAGGCAGATTCTTTACCAGCTGAGCCACCAGGGAAGCTCATGCCTACCTAAGGAAGCCTCCACAGCCTTCCCCCCAACCAAAGCGGGGTTTGGAGCACCTCCCAGTTACTAAACGCATGGAGGTGCCTGGGAGGAGCATGGAAGCTCCATGCCCCTTCTCACGTGTTTTGCCCTGTGCTTCTCTTCCACCTGGATGTTCACTTGTATCCTTGAAATATCCTTTGTAACAAACTGTGAATAGTAAGTGTTTTCCTGAGTTCTGTGAACTGCTCTAGCAAATGACAGTCAGGGGAAATCTGATTTATAGCCAGTCAGTTAGAAGCACAGGGGGCAGCCTGGACTGGTGACTGGCATTTCAAGTGGGGGCAATCTTGTGGGACTGAGCCGAAAGTGAACCTATGCGATCTGACACTCTCCAGATAGATGGTGTAAGAATTGAGTTAAATTTATAGGACACCCAGTTGGTGTCCACCAAAGAACTGGAAAATTGCTTGACAGAGGAAACCCCCACACACATTTGGTAACCAAAAGTGTCAGAAATAAAAGTGTTGAGAAATATGCATCGAGAAAAGAAATGCAAGAAGGCAAAGTGGTTGCCTGAGGAGACCTTACAAATAGCTGAGGAAAGAAGAGAAGCGAAATGCAAGGGAAAAAGGGAAAGATGTACCCGACTGAATGCAGGGTTCCAGAGAATGGCAAGGAGAGATAAGAAGGCCTTCTTAAATGAACAGTGCAAAGTAATAGAGGAAAACAAATAGAATGGGAAGACTAGAGATTTCTTCAAGAAAACTGGAGATATCAAGGGAGCATTTCATGCAAGGATGGACACGATAAGGGACAGAAATGGTATAAGGACCTAACAGAAGCAGAAGAGATTAAGAAGAAGTGGCAAGAATACACAGAAGAACTATACCAAAAAGGTTTTAATGACCCAGATAATCACAATGGTATGGTCACTCATCTAGAGCCAGACATTCTGGAGTGTGAAGTCAAGTGGGCCTTAAGAAGCATTCCTACACACCCGCTTTCACTCTGCCAATTGGACTTATGTCTTTATTGGTCATTCAAGTGGGGCAAAGGAAATAACCTTTTAAAACTCAGGCAAACTGGGTGTTTGTCTTGTAACCTGTCAGAGGAAACATTGTAAAAGAAAAAAAAAAAAAAAGAAGCATTACTACAAACAAAGCTAGTGGAGGTGACAGAAGTCCAGCTGAGTTATTTCAAATCCTAAAGGATTTTAAAGTGCTGCATTCAATACGTCAGCAAATTTGGAAAACTCAGCAGTGACCACGTGACTGGAAAAGGTCAGTTTTCAATTCAATCCAAAAGAAGAGCAAGGCCAAAGAACATGTAATCTACTGTACTACTGCGCTCATTTCACATGCTAGCACGGTTATGCTCAAAATCCTTGAAGCTAGGCTTCAGCAGTATGTGAACTGAGAACTTCCAGATGTACAAGCTGGGTTTAGAAAAAAGCAGAGGAATCAGAGATCAAATTGTCAACATTCACTGGCTCACAGAGAAAGCAAGGGAATTCCAGAAAAACACCTACTTCTGCTTCATTGACTATGCTAAAGCCTTTGACTGAGTGGATCACAACACACTGTGGAAAATTCTTAAAAGAAATGGGAATATCAGACCACTTTACCTGACTCCTGAGAAACCTGCATGTGGGTTAAAAAGCAACAACTAAAACAGGACATGGAACAACTGACTGGTTCACAACTGGGAAAGGAGTGCGACAGGCTGTATATTGTCACCCTTATTTAACTTAAATACTTATTTACTTAATATTTATTTTAACTTAAATGCAGAGTACATCATGTAAAATGCTGGGCTGGATGAATCACAAGCTGGAATCAAGATTGCTGGAAGAGATATCAACAACCTCAGATATGAAGATAATACCACTCTAGTGACAGACAGTGAAGAGGAACTAAAGAGCCTCTTGATGAGGGTGAAAGAGGAGAGTGAAAAAGCTGGCTTGAAATTCAACATTCAAAACATTAAGACCATGGCATTCTGGTCCGTCACTTCACAGCAAACAGAAGGGGGAAAAAGTGGGAGCAGTGACAGATTTAATTTTCTTGGGCTCTAAAATCACTGTGGATGGTGACTGCAGCCATGAAATTTAAAAATCCTTGCTCCCTGGAAGAAAAGCTATGAGAAACCTAGACAGCGCATTAAAAAGCAGACACATCATTTGCCAACAAAGGTCCGCCTAGTCGAAGCTATGGTTTTTCCAGTAGTCATGTACGGATGTGAGAACTGGACCATAAAGAAGGCTAAGTGTTGATCTGATGCTTTCAAATTTGGTATTGGAGAAGACTTTTGAGAGTTCCTTGGACTGCAAGGAGATCAAACCAGTCAATCCTAAAGGAAATAAACCCTGAAAGTTCACTGGAAGGACTGATGCTGAAGCTCCAATACTTTGTCCACCTGATGCAAAGAGCTGACTCATTGGAAAAGGTACTGATGCTGGGAAAGATTGAAGGCGAAGGAGAAGGGGCTGGCAGAGGATGAGATGGTTAGACAGCATCATTGACTCAATGCACATGGATGTGAGCAAACTCTGGGAGAGGATGGAGGACAGGGGAGCTTGGGATGCTACAGTCCATGAGGTCGAAAAGAGTTGGACCTGACTTAGCAACTGAACAACAACATATTAAGAAAGCCCGCATGCAGCCATGAAGACCCAGTGCAGCCAACAACAACAAAACCAGCGCCCTCCTTAAAGCAGCCTGCATAAGTGTTGACCCTTTCTGGCCAGGCTTGTCTGCAAAGGCTTTGGCCAGTGTCAACATCGGGAGCCTCATCTGCCACGTGGGGGCTGGTGGATCTGCCCCTAGCAGCTGGTGCTGCACCAGCCGTAGGTCCAGTTCTCTTCACCACTGCTGCCCTAGCTGAGAAGAAAGCAGAGGCAAAAAAATAAGAGTCTGAAAAGTCTAATGATGCCATGGGCTTTGGTCTTTTTGACAAACCTCTTCAGTAACACATTCAATAAAACGCTGAACTCTTAAAAAAAAACTTTAAAAAGGAATAAAACACTTAGAAATAAATTTAACCAAGGAGATAGAAGACTTGTACACTGATCTATAAAACACTACTCAAAGATTTGCTAAAAGATACAAATAAACGGAGAGACATTCCATGTCCATGGGTTGGAAGACTTAATATTGTGAAGATGACAATATTACCCAAAGTAATCCAGGAATTCAATGTGACCCCTATCCAAACTGCAATAAATCTTTTTTTATCTTTTTTTATTCTAAAATTCATATGGGATCTCAAGGGACTTGTACAGCCAAAACAATCCTCAAAAAAAGAACAAAGTGGATGATTCACACTTCCTCATTTCAAAATCTACTACAAAGCTACAGGAATCAAAACTGTGGCACTGACATACAGACCAATGTAATAGACTAGAAAGTCCAGAAATTAACACTATTTTGAGTTAAAAAAAAAAAGTGAAAAGACAATCCATAGAATGGGAGAAAATATTTGCAAAGCATATATTTGGTTAGGGATTAACATATATAGAAAGAGAGAGAATATAAAAACAACTCCTACAACTCAACAACAAAAAAAATCCTACAAAATAACCAATACAACGATGAGCAAAATACTTGAACAGGTATTTCTCCAAAGATGGACAAATGACTGCTAAGTACATGAAAAGATGCTCAACATCACTAGTCATTAGCAAAAAGCAAGTCAAAATACAATGAGATACCACTTTATACTCATTAGGGTAAAATAAATATATGGAGAGAGGGAATATGAATATGAGGATGAGGATAAACTGGAACTCTCATGCACTCCGTGGGCAGGTAAAATAGTACAGCTACTATGGAAAACAGTATGGCTGTTTTTCAAAAAGTTAAATACATCCGCAATTCCATTCCTGGGTATACACTCAAAAGAATTCAAAGCAGAGACTCAAACAGATATGTGCATGTCAAGTTCAGAGTAGCATTTATTCACAAAAGCCAAAAGGTAAAAACAACCCAAGTGTCCACAGACAGATGAACAGATAGACAAAATATGGTATACATACAACGGAATACCATACAATCATAAGAAGGAACGGAATTCTAATACATGGGTTCAAAAACACGGATGAACCATGAAAACCATATGCTAAGTGAAATAAATTAGACACAAAAGGACAAATGAAGTGAAGTGTTACGTTAGTTGCTCAGTCGTGTCTGACTCTTTGCGACCCCATGGATTGTAACCCACAAGCTCCTCCGTCCATAGGATTTACCAGGCAAGAATACGGGAGTGGGTTGCCATTTCCTTCTCCAGGGGATCTTCCTGACCCAGGGATCAAACCCGGGTCTCCTGCATTGCAGGCAGACTCTTTACCATTTGAGCCACCAGGGAAGCCCATACAAAAGGACAAATGTATTATTCCACTATATGAACTATCTAGAATAAGCAAGTTCTAAAGACAGAGAAAGTACCATAGTGATTAACAGGGGCTGCAGGTAGGGGTGAAAGGGGAGTTTTTGTTTAATGAGTACACAGTTTCCCTTTGAAAAAGTTCTTGAAATGCACAGTTTCACAGCACTGTGGATGTATTTAATCCCAATGAAATGGTTAAAATGGTAAATTTTATGTTCTGTATATTTTACCACACATATACATATAAATGGACATGAATCTGAGCAAACTCCAGGAGATAGTTGAGGACAGAGGAGCCTGAGCAAGCTTGCAAACAGTCGGCCACGACTTAGCTACTGAACAACAAAATACATATAAAGGTAAGTGGATAATATATTAAACTGTGGTTCAGTTTAATAAGTTACAATGGAATAAAAAGTGATAAAAAGACCTACAAAGTTACAAAAAGACATTGAGGAAACAAATGCATTTTGTTAAAGGTTAAAGAAGCCAATTTGAAAAGGCTATATACTATATGATCCCAAGTATATATTTTAGAAAATGCAAAACAATGGAGACAGTAAAAAGATTAGAGGTTGCCAAGGGTTATGGAAGAGGGAGGGATAAATAGATGGAGCACAGAAGATGTTTAACCCAGTAAAACTTCTTGTATGATACTGTAATAGTGGATACTGGACATCATGAATTTTTCAAAAAACTCATACAGTGTACAACACAAGGAATGAATCATCATATTAATATGGACTTCAGTAACAACTGAAATTAATAATACTGTATCACTATTGGCTAACAACCATACAAATGCAAACTACTAATAATAGAGGAAATGGGGTGGGGGGAGCCCTCTGTGCTATCTGCTAGATTGTCTATAAACTAAAAATGCTCCAAAAGTAAATTCTAGTAATTAATAAGAAATACTATTTGGGAATTCCATTGTTGAATTTTTTTTCTTTTAAAATTTTATCTATTTTATTTTTGGCTGTGCTAGGTCTTCGTTGCTGTGCGGGCTCTCCTCCAGTTGTGGTGAGCAGGGGCGACTCTCTAGTTGCGGTGCACAGGGCTCAGCTGTTGCAGCTCGTGGGCTCTAGAGCACAGGCTCAATAGTTGTGGCACAAGGGCTGAGCTGCTCTGCAGTTTGTGGGATCTTCCCAGATCTGGGATAAATGTCTCCTGCATTGACAAGCAGTTTCTTTACCACTAAGCAACCAGGGAAACCCTCCATTGTTGAATTTTAAAGATGAAAACAACAGTCACAGAAAGGAGATGAATTCTTGGATTGGGTGGTGTTCACTGGAAAGGAGCATGAAGGACTTTCTGGAGTGACAGAAACGTTCTAGCTTGATTTGGCCTGGGCCAGTTGTTCCATGAGTATATACATTTGTCAAAACTTAAGAGAATTTTTCACTAAAAATGAGTGTATTTATAAGTAAACCTCAATAAAGTTGATTTTTAAAAAATAGGGTCACTGAGTTGGAACAAGTGGGGCCTCCTCCCGATTTCTTCCGTGGGCCCAACTCAATAGACCATTTACCTTCTCATCTCTCTCTCCTGATGCTACCTCCTCCTGGATTGTCTATTCCCCCCAGAATAAGAATTTCTAACTTTTGATTCTCCCAGTCTCTGAAAGTATATTTTGAAGACAGACTTGTCAGAGCTCCAACGTGGTAAAGAAGCCATGGACAGGGATGCAGAGACATCTGTCACCACCATGTGGCAGGACCCTCCTGGCCACCTGGCTTCATCACCTGTAGCCTCTCTGATTAAAGAGTTAATAATATTGGCCATAGTTCATGGACTGGGACCCATGCTTGGGCATTCTGGGAGCTCTGTGCATCATCATTCTTCTATCAGCTCTGCTACACAAGCATGACCACTACCCTCATTTTCAGAAGGAGAAACTGAGGCACAATAAATAGATAAGGTACCTGCTTAAGAACTCAATCAGCTGGAGAGTGATGGATTGATTTCAGGACCCAGGCACAGTGTTGGGGCCCATTTCTGCCTCTCTGATCAATCTACTAATTAATCATGCAATTTAGCTGCATCATGTCTGCTTCTGACCAAGCCACGGGCCGTCTTGTGTGTGCTGCCAGTGTGTGCACTGTGCATAGGGCTGGCACACACTAAGCACTCACTGAAGAGTTTTGGAACGAATGGACATAGGTCCAAGGCTCAGGGCAAGGGCTGTCAGTGGACAGTGACTAGCACTTCTGCAGTGGCTCCTCCCACCCTGCAGGCTGCTAGCCAGGGGAGCCACCACTGGCTGGAGCTGTGAGTCACTTGGCATAATGGCACAGCCTGGGGACCACAGCTCCGGGCTCTGCCGTGCCCTGTGCTTCCTGTGGCCGTTGTGAGCTGTGCACACAAACCACACCCAGGTGGCCATTCACAGGCATGACAAAGCACAAGAAAGGAAACCAGTTTGGCCCCAAGTGACAGTCCCAGACAGTTTTTATAGGAAGGAGGAAAATGAATGCTCTGGCAAAAAAACTCACCAGACCTTCACCAGCAGCCTTTGCTAAGCCCTACCTCCCCCATCGTTGTTTTTTTCTTTGGTTGCGCTGGGTCTTCACTGCTGCATGCAGGCTTTCTTTAGTTGCAGCAAGCAGGGGCTACTCTTCTTTGTAGTGTCTTCTCTTGTTGCAGAACACAGGCTCTAGGCACACAGGCTCAGTAGTTGCAGCGTGCGGGCTCTAGGGTAGGTGGACTCAGCAGCTGCGGCACATGGGCTCAGTAGTTGAGGCTCATGGGCTCCAGAGCACAGGCTCAGTAGTTGTGGCGCACGGGCACAGAAGCTCCATGGTATGTTGAATCCTCCCAGACCAAAGATCAAACCCGTGTCCCCTGTGACCATGGAAGTGCCCTCCCCCATCATCTTGCCCTACTGGCACCACAAGCATAGTTGGGCTGGCCAACCTGTTAGCCTGACCTGGCACTGGAGGCCCTGTGGGAGCTGGCCTCACTTGCCAACCAGGTCTCCCAGCCCCTGAGCCAACCCTGCACAGCAACACCCAACTGCAGCATTCTGCTTCGGATTCCCAGGAACAAGAACACCTCTCCCTATGGTTTCCACCTGGCCAACTCCCCTCAAGAGACTTTCCTGAGCTCCCCACCCACCACCACCCCCAACAAAGTCCAGATGCTTGGGCCTCAACCTCCCCTCCCAAAATGAATCTCCCAGAATCCCCTCCTGTCCCAGTGTCCAACCTGGCCTCAGGCATGGAGCTGCAATGGCCCACTTGCCAGCACGCCACAAGGAAGGAGCCGGTTCTGCAGCAACAGTAATTGCTACAGTGATACCTGGTCAGTGTGGCCCTGCACAGATGCATGAGGCTCCACACGCTCACTCTGCGACCCTTCATAAAGGCCCCAGAACGAGACAGGTTGCTACTGGTGCACGGAGACAGTAAGCCCGGAACTTGGGACCTACAGCCTTGCAGGCCTGTTCATTTGGCCCTCCCAGGCCTGCACTCTCTGGGCCCTAGTTCCCCATCCCCAAAATGAAGGACTCTGAGGGAAGAGGCCTCTAGAAGCCCAGGACACAGAGACTGTAGGGAGAATGGGGACTGGAGGGCCTGGTCAAGGTCTGGTCCTGGCTCCGCCACTGACTGCCCCAGCAGTCTAGGGCACCTGCCCAAGCTGAGTCTTTGTTTCCTCATTCACACACAGAGATATTCCATATTTCCCCATACAGCAGGCCTGAGTAGCAAGCATCTGATGCAGGACCAGATGCACAGTAGGTACAATAGACCTTTGAACAGTGAGGGGGTTGGGCGACAGACCCCGAGGAGCCAAAAATCCACACATTACTTTACAGTCAGTCCTCTGTATCCATAATTTTGCATCTGAGAATTCAACCAACCTCAGGTCAGGCAGTAGTTATGTATGCATCGAAAAAAATTCACGTATTTGAAACTGTCACATTTGAAACTCTAGGTCAGAGGATCAACTTTACTCAGAAATAGCAGCCACAGATTAAAAACAGTTCAGAGAGACGACAGGGGAATGAGTAGTAACTGGGGTCTCTTCTGGCTTAGGCTGGTACACTGGTGTCCTGGAAATCACCAGGTTCCTGCCCATCAAATCTTACTAGTATATGGGACTTAGGCTGGGACTTCAGTGACAGCTACAGAGAGAACAGGGACTTCAGGGGCCTCCCAGACCCTGTGGGTCACCCTAGGTGACTTTTACCTCAAAAGCATTCCCTGAAATAAGGTATGGCTTCTGGAAGCCACCACACTCCCTGATTACACTGGCATGAACTCTCACTAGCCTGTTACTCTCATGGAGCTTCTCCTACAGGGAAAGGTCCACAGAGGAGGATCACTCTGCTCAGGATCAGGAAGGTGGTGGGTGGGTCCCCATTCCGAGAGGCCCTTGGAGGATGGCTGGGCTAGGGACTGCATTCTGGGGGGAAAAAAAAGCTGGAGGGGCTGGGGCAGTCCAGATGGGGCACAAAGCCTTGGGAGACAGAGTGTGTGTGCAAGATCCCCTCGGGCCTGTCCCTGGACAAGGGGTGCAGCCTGGGAGATGCCAGAGTCCCACAGGTACCACACACTGCCCAGGAAGGCACCACCCGTTGGGCAGACTTCTCAGGGGACTCCTAACAGAAGACACAGCCTTCTATCAAGAGTTTCTATATCTCCTGATAGAAGCACAGTAGAACCCCAGAGAGTATTCCTTACCACCAATTACTTTCACCTCCTAGTGCCAGGCCACAGATCCTCACCCCAGCAGCTCCCCACCTGCAGACATACGTTGGCCTCTGCCCTCCTGGAATCACCCAAGACCTGGTCCCCGCCACTAGAACCTTCCATGGCTTGACCTGGCCTCACAGCACAGAACACGCTAAGGCTCGGCCCCTAACGCTCAGAAGCCTCCAGGGCATGACGTGGCTTTGCCCACCAGAACTCTCCAGAGCTTGTCCATGGCCCCCGCCCCCAAGCACCCTCCTAGACCCGGCCTGGCCTCGCTCCCAAAGAACCCAGCCCTGGGCCGCGCGCCGCTCTGCCGTCGCCCTGTCGACAGGGCACTCAGTCACGGGCAAGGTCACTCGCCGTCGCAGCGAGGAGTGGCATCGGGACACTCGGATCCTACGCGCCACCGTGGCCGCGTGCCTGTCTCCGCATGGCAGGCACGACCGCGGACCGCGCTCACCTGTCATGGCGGCGGCAAGCCGTGCATTCGGCCGACCCGACCCGTCCCCCTGCCGCTGTCAGCCCGTGTGGTTGTCCGCGCGTTGCCCGTGGGTCCGGTTGACCGCCTCCCGCTCCGGCCCGCTTTTTCCCGGTGGGCCCCGCCCCTGGTATCCTCTCGGCGAAGCTTTAACCCCGCCCTCACTGAGCCCGCCCCTTCCCGCTAGGCCCCGCCCATGGGGTCGGCGGCGCTGCCGCAGGGTCTAAAACCCTCAGCTTTCCCTGCAGTGCAGCTTCCTAACGCGTGGGCTACGGACGCCGCTGAGCCCTTAGCCCCGCCCCTCGCTGGATCCGCCCTTCCGGGAATCCAGGGCCTAGTCTTTGTCAACGCTAGGGCTCTAAACCCTGCCCTCACTGAGCCCCACCCTTGCAGACCTTAACTAGTTCGCGACCACAACCCTGAACCCCGCCCCTCGCTCGGTCCTCATTAGTTACCGGGCCTCCGAAAGCCTTGAGCCTGACTCCCGCCCACAGGAGGTGCCCTCAGCTCCGCCCCTCACTGAGCTCCGCCCCCGCTGCTCTGGGCTAAATCACCGCCGTATCCTGACTCTAAACACCACCATTGTAGCTCCGCCCCCTCGGCGCTAGCTACGTCGCTGAGCAGTCCTGAGCCCCTCCCCTCCTCGCTCGAGCCTCACTCCAACTTTGGCTCAACTTCGTTTGTAGCCCACGCACTTCTCCCAGTCCTGGCTCCATCTTGGTCTGCCCTGGTCCCGCCCTGTCTTTGCCTGGCGGGCCAGCCAGACTGTAGACATGGTTGAGCTCTTTGCAGCAGTCAGCGGTGCTTCTGCTTTCCGCGCCGCCACCTATTCCCGCCCCCCCCCCCCCCCCCCCCGCCAACTACCTCGTTCCCCGCTCCCATGAGGGAACTGGAGGATGCTTACTGGAGGGGTTCAGATCAGTTCAGTCGCTCAGTCGTGTCGGACTCTGCCACCCCACGGACTGCAGCACGCCAGGCTTCCCTGTCCATCACCAACTCCCAGAGCTTACTCAAACTCATGGCCGTCAAGTCAGTGACGCCATCCAACCATCTCATCCTCTGGCCTTCAATCTTTCCCAGGATCAGGATCTTTTCTAGTAAGTCAGTTCTTCGCATCAGGTGGCCGGAGTATTGGAGTTTCAGCTTCAGCATGAGTCCTTCCGATGAATATTCAGGACTGATTTCCTTTAGGATTGACTGGTTGGATCTCCTTGCAGTCCAGGTGGGGTCTATCCTAAGCTGAGGGGGACAGCATCTACCTTGGACAGGAAGATTGTGTAACATGACCTGGGGGTGATAGAGGAAGTCCAGGCCTGCTCCAGGTCCTAGGGCGCAGTCCTCCCAGAGGGAGGGGGCATCCTGCCCACCAGTGGAACCGGCCTGACCCCGGCATTACTCTGCATCATTCTTGCTGGGTCATGACTCTGTGGACAAAAAAATGTTGCCTGCCATCCCAGTAAAGGTAAATGATACCCACTATTAAGCCTTTTGCCTCTGTACCACTCGCTTTGAGGGGAATTTAGGATGGAGAAAAACAAGATACTGGCCTCAGATAGTTGAGATTTGTATTTAAGGAATAATTTCAATGAACCCACGTTCTTGCATCTTCCCAAAGATAGTAAAGCACTAAGATCATTAACTTGAAGTGTCTGTTTTTGTAATTAGTAATCTTCCGATGTTCAACTGCATGGGTTTTTTAGTTTCTTTGTGGGTTTTTTGTTTTGTTTTTTTCTTTTAGCAAAATTCCTGTGTATCCTGGTTCCTTCTTAATTTTGAAACAGTCACCTGAAAGCTGAGCTTTATTTTATCTGCCAGACTTTTTCTAAGGACTTCAATACTGGGAGGTAGCCTCTCAGATAGCTCTGAGGGACTGCTCCAAAGAGGTAAGGGAAGAGCCAGGATATATAGAAGTTTTACAAGGAAGACTAGATAGTTGAAGCATCAAAAGTTTCCTGTTTAATAAAGAAAACCAGATATCTCAAGTTGATGAATTTATCACTTTTCTTTGTATGGGAAGATGCAAGAGTTTGGGTTCATTGAAATCATCCCTTTTATATGCACCTTAGCTATCTATGGCCATGATCCTTCTCTTTCCCATTCTGAGTCCCCTTACGGTGTATTGATGGGAGTGGCTGCAGTTGCTGAGGGCTTGGGGGAGGGGCAGCCCATTTGTCTGCATCCTGAGTTCCCAGTTCTCACCGTAAGGGGCAGTGGTAATGACTGATGGCTACAGCATCTTTTTATGTTTACTGATATGGCAGGCAACATTATTCATTCACAGAACAATTTCTCAGAGCTGAGAGCCTAGTCTTCACTAAGGTCTCTGAATAAAGCATAACTGGGAACTTTAAGACTGTATGTTTTTATTTATTTGTTTATTTATTTTTGGCTGCGAGAGGGCTTTCTCTAGTTGTGGTGAGCAGGGGCTACTCTTTAGTTGCGGTACACAGGCTTCTCATTGTGGTGGCTTCTCTTATGCCAGAGCACTGGTTCTAGGGCTTGCAGGTTTCCGTGGTTGTGGCACGCGGGCTCAGAATTTGCAGCTCTTGGGCTCTAGAGCACAGGCTCAGTAGTTGTGGAGCATGGACTTAGTTGCCCCTTGGCATGTGGAATCTTCTTGGACCAGGGATGGAACCCATGTCCCCTACATTGGCAGGCAGATTCGACCACCAGGTTAGTCCTGTGGTTTTTCAAAAGTCAATGGCTCCTAGCGTTTACTTCTCTCAGTTCCTTTCTAAGAGTGATGTAAAATCTTGACTCCCTGTGTACCCATGCTGAACAGAAATACGGAGACAGAGTTATGGAGGAGAAAGAGTGGCTTTATTTCTTTGCAAAGAGGGAACACAGTAGGCTAGTGCCTCAAGAACTGTGCCGCCCTCCCTGGGGGATGGGGAGAGCTCTTATAGTCAGGCAGAGATACATGATTGTAGTAGGATCAAGGTAGTAACAGTCATGCATTCTTTCTTCTGCAAAGTTTCAAAGGGTTAAGTTGCTGACAAGATTATAATGTGGGCAGGCTCTCAGGTGGTCTGGCCTCCTAATCATGATGAGCTTCTCTGGTCCCTTTAATCTTGTCTCAAGTGCTCCTCCCTGATTAGCAACTGTTCAGATCTGCCCTTTGGAACTCATAGAAGCTGGAGTCTTGCCTACAAGAAATGGCAGACCATTCTCCCAAATCATCGCCACCCCACCCCCGACCCCCGCAGAGTCCAAAAGACTGTTCTATACATCTGTGTCTCTTTTGCTGTCTCGCATACAGGGTTATCGTTACCATCTTTCTAAATTCCATATATATGCATTAGTATACTGTATTGGTGTTTTTCTTTCTGGGTTACTTCACTCTGGTGGGAGGGGGGTTCAGGATTGGGAACACATGTACACCCGTGGCAGATTTGTCTTGATGTATGGCAGAACCAATACAATATTGTAAAGTGATTAGCCTCCAATTAAAAAAAAAAAAAAGAAATGGCGGACCAAAAGGCTCCCTGTGGACCCAGGAGCCTCACAGGACGCTGCTCAGTTTCAGAAGTAATGTCAGTGCCATAAGCCTGGGGTCTAGATGGACGGGGGACACAGTGGGGAAGGGGGACAGATGCAGAAACTGAGGCTCAGAATGAGGTAGGAGATAGATGGACCTCTGGGCTGGACACCTGGTACTTGTCAAGTGAAGTAAAATTCAAGCTTTGTTCTCACTCAGACATTCCAAGGATAAAACTAGTGGTGAAAGCTGAGCTCTGTCGAAGTAGAGAGATAAGGCACCCTCGCCTGAGGTCAAGGAAGACTTTTCTGCACATGTGCAGAAAGGGTTCTTGGCAGTTGAAAAGGGAGGGGCTCCACCCCATTATAAGTGTGGACATGCACCCATAAACCTCTGCAGTGGGATCCAGTTTAGAAAAAAGTTGCACAAGCATCTTGGGGAGGATCCAAGTCCCAGTTAGGTGTAAAGAAAGGAACAAGATAATTGGCCAAAGGTAGGACGGGGGAGCCTGGTGGGCTGCCGTCTATGGGGTCACACAGAGTCGGACACGACTGAAGCGACTTAGCAGCAGCAGCAGCAGCAGCAGGATTGTCCTATATAAGTGATTAACATTCCCAGGTCGTGCTAGTTGTAAAGAACTCACCTGCCAATGCAGGAGACATAAAAGACATGGGTTCAGTCCCTGGGTCGGGAAGATCCCTTGAAGAAGGAGATGGCAACCCACTCCAGCATTCTTGCCTGTAGAATCTCATGGACAGAGGAGCCTGGCGGGCTACAGTCCATGAGATTGCAGAGTTGGACATGACTGAAGCGACTGAGCATACATGCACAGAGACCCAGAAGGACTGTTCTGTGTAAGTGACTTACATCCCCTCTTTACTGCACTCTTCCGCCTTCAGGATACCCATGCCCTCTCTCTCTGCCTAGTCTCTGACTCACCGAAAGGACATTCATACCTTTTCTCTTTGGCTTCGTGTATCTCTGCCCTGCTTCTGACTTAAACTGTTTACCTGTGTGCTCTCCCATACATTGTACTGCCTCTCTAATAATATACTTTGTATGTATTTTTTAGTTTTTGCCTCCTTGAAACATGCTTGCTTTCAAACAGGGGAAAGAACCAGGGCCACTTTGCTTCTAGTCTCTAGCCCCTGGTGGTCAAACTGCTGGGGTTCCTGGTTTTCACCCAGGTTAGCCAGGTTCAATCCCTGGACAAGGAACTAAGATCTCTCTTCAGGACTGCTCACTGCTTTCCCTCCGAGATCAAGAGCAGCAGATTTCTGGACCTTGCCCCTGTACAACAAGGACAGGGTCTCCCAAGTGCAGGATTTGCTATGGGGCCTCCACTCCCTGGCAGATGGATCCTGTGCCCCTTGGGATGTGTGCTACAGGCAAGCAAGGGCAGCAGATCTCCACCCTGTGAGTGGCAGGTGGACACTCAAAGGGTGGACCCTGGGCACTCCCCTGCCCAGTCGGGGGTCAGGTGCAGTGTCTCCCTCCTTGCCCATTGCCCCCACTGAGATGTGCATGTTGCAAGTCAAAAGTGAGCACTTGGAGCTTATTTTAATTTTTGTTTAATCAAATAAACAAGACAGTTTTTCCATGGGAAAAAATCAGATTTGGTCATTGTTAAGGCATTCAACCAATGTTAACTTCCATTGCTTAATATGTAAGTTTTGCTAGATGTTACTGTGATATATAGTAGAACCTCTGATGACCCTCTCCTAAAAAAGGTAAATTGATAAAGAACAGTATAATATGGAATAATGACAAATTATAGCTGCATGTAGTGTGAACTGTCAGAGTAATAAAGAGAATGCAGAAACACTTGAAAAGTGAGCACTTGGGTAGGAGGTTGGGCCATCCAAGATGGGAGGGCAGGACTCCTGGGGACCTTCCTCCATCTGCTGAACACTGGGGGGTCTTATATGCAGATGGAAACAGATCACCCTGTGTGGACTTACTGGTGCAAACTGACATTGCTCCCCAGCTGTCCCTAAATGTCCAGGATGCACTGGCCCTGCCCCTCACTCCCAACCCCCATGGCTTTCACTTCTGACTTCTGCTGTCTTAGAATTTTGTAATCCTGGTATGCTTTATCTGATCAGAAAGTAAATACAAGTTTAAATCAGGCAGGGAGAGTTCACCCCACATGGTGTCTGCACTTGCCACTCACCTGATCTCCTCAGGGCTGCCCTTCCCTCCAACATGTCTACAAAGTCAAAAAACAGACTAGAAATGGGGAGATATCGGCCGCTTGTCTCACAGAAGGCTCATCTCCCTAATTAATAAAGGACTCCTAGAAATCAACCCTAGAGATCAATACTCCTATCATTAGAGAAACAGGAAACACCTAAGGAGCTGCTCAATTTCATTCATAATAACATTGTGTTCCACACATACAACTGGCACAAATTCAAGTTCCTGATCAGACTTGTGGTCCAGGTCATGGAATGCTTCACCACAGGGCACCACCATAGGCTCCCCATTCTGCCCCCCAAGCACTTTCTGCTACCCATCTCCCAACTAGAATGTCAGTTCCCAAGGACAGGGCCACATCTACCTTGGTCACAGTGCCAGACATACAGCAGGTGCTCTGTAAATGCACTTAAAGCCTAAAAAGATGAGTTGAAAAAAGAGTCAAGCACAGGTTGAGGCAAGAGGAATGAAGTGTGCCCATGGACCGAGGGGCAGCCTGCCTGGCTAGAGCTGACTGAAGGAGTACGGTGGGTGATGAAGGGCCTGACCACTGCGGAGGAGCAAGGACATTTTCCTCCACATTCACATATGGCCAAAGGTCACAATTCATTCATTTACTCATTAATTTATTTGATAAATGTCTCCTAAACACCTGTGATAAGCCCAAAAAAGAGGTATACTATTTCTGGGAGAGCAGAGGAGCCCTGCTTACGTGGAACTTCCACCAATAGCAACAAAACACATCTGAGTGCAGGTGCTGAGTGTTGTGAAGAGCAAGAAACTAGACAGAGGCTGCCTTTGGGAGCCTGCCAGCCTCCAAATTGGCCCCTCATATTGCTACTGAACTCAGGATCACCTGCTTACTGCTCAAAAGTCAATAATTGAGGACCAAGAGTCAGTACAAAGGAAAGGTATTTTATTCAGAAAAACTGACAATCTGGGGAGAAAGGGAACTCTTGTCTGAGACCAAGTCCACAGATTCTGCTCAGCCGTGACAATCTTTAAAGGGAAAAAGGGGAAACGATCTCAGTTAATCATTAATGTAGGAAATCAGATTCTTTGTCATCTTTCCATTGAGTGCAGATCTGCTGATTTCCGATCTTCATTTGGACGCTGTCTTGCTCACATGGTCCCCCTGCAATTGGATGTTCTCTTGGCCGTGGTCTGCCTGCAAATGTACCAAGGGCAAGATAAGGTAAAGTCAGTCATTCTTTAAGTATTAATGCTTCACTCTTACTCCTTTTAATTAAGGAAAGGAATCAACAGGTTAGGCAAAACATTGTGTACATCCAGTAAAGCAAACATCAGGAACTAGCTTAAATGTTGTCTGGCGATCTCATGCTTATGGTTAAGGTCTGAGGAAAACAGGGATGAACAAATGGAAACACACGGGGCGAAAGAGCTGTTGCACCATCCCGGGTCACATTCCTGTGCGGTCTCCTCCACAGCAAATCAGGCCAATCTTTTTGACTGGTGAAACACGGCAGAAGTGATGATGACTTCTGGGGCTTGGATCATAAAGGGGATTGTGGTTTCTGCCTTTCTGTCTTGGATCACTCTCTCTGGGGGAGACAACTGCCATGTCATGAGGATGAGCAAGCAGTGCTGAGGAGTGTGCTGAGGAGTTGGACCCCCAGACAACAGCCAGCATCAGCTTGCCATTGATCTCAGCAAGGCAGCAGTGAGTGGTGGTGTGAAGCAAGATCTTAATTCCCTGCCTGGGAATTGAACTGAGGTAGTCTGAAGGAAATGGCAACCCACTCCAGTGTTCTTGCCTGGAGAATCCCAGGGACAGGGGAGCCTCGTGGGCTTCCATCTATGGGGTCGCACAGAGTCGGACACGACTGAAGCAACTTAGCAGTAGCAGCAGCAGTCTGAATGAAAATCAGGAATTCTAGCCATCAGACCAGCAAGGGCTAGAAGTTAGAAGCTATTTTTCCTTGGATCTTTGAACCGGGTGAAAAAAAATACTTTTATCACAGAGGCAAAAACTGTAAGTATAGGTACAAAGTTAATTATTTGAGACACAAAACAAGTGGGAGAGCACACAAAGAAACTGTTTAGTTAAGATAGAAGCAAGGCAGAGATGCACACCCAGAGAGAAAGGGTGTGGGTCCCCTCCCTAGTGAGGAGGAGCACAGTAAAGAGGCAGATGTCATTTATATAGGTCAGTTCTTCCAGGTTTTTACCTTCCTTCAGGTCAATTACCTGACCTACGCTGGAACCCTCCCTGGGTGAACACACACCTCTAAGCCAAGATGGATCTGGCTTCTGGAAGGAGCAAGACTCATTATGGCCTGGCCTTATCCCCTGACTTTTGACCCCCAAGGAGCCTTTCTGTGCATGTGTAGTGTCTCCCTTGTCCCAAAAAGGGGGAGCAGAGATCTCAAACAGGATTTTGCCCCTCTTTGTCCTTGCTATGACTATTACCTTAAAGGGTTTACAAGAAACAAAGACTGGCTATTTACCTTGTTTATATTGTTACTTCCACTTCGGAGGGGCAACAGGAGGCTGATTGTTAATGTCTTAACTGGAGCCCATCTATCTCTTGTCTCAGGAAATGCTAACAGTTTTACGTATCCAGCCTGAAGACCACCTCGTCAAGCCCCATGAAATGCAAAGGAGGCCAGTTGTAAATGTCTAACCTGGAGCCCTTCTATCTCCTGCCTCACCATGAAGAAGTCCCTGGCTCCAGTTAAGACTTCAGGTGAAGTCTTCAGGTGAAGACTTCAGGTGAAGGCCTGGCTAACATCTGACTGCAGCCTCAAGAGAGACCCACAAGGACTTCCCTGGTGGTTCAATGTCTTGACTCCATGCTCCCAATGCTGGGGGCCCAGGTTTGATCCCTGGTCAGGGAACTAGATCCCACACGCCACTACTAAAAGTTTGAATGTCACAACAAAGATGGAAGACCCCATGTGCTGCAACTAAGACCTGGCCCAGTGAAACAAATATTTTTTTAAAAAAAAAGAAAGAAAAAGAGACAGAGATCCAGAGACAGAGCCACCCTGCCAAGCCTCACCTGAAACTGTGAAAGATACTAAGTGATGATTATTGTTTTGAGCAGAAGGGGAAGGTCAGGTGGTGACAGGCAGATCACATAGGGTCAGGCAGGCCAGGTAGCCGAGAGCTGGCAGTATGAGGGTTATGAGCTAGGGCAGGGAGAATGGAGATCTGCTCTGATTTATAAGTTTTAAAAATAACCCCCTGCACACACAAAAGCCAACTCATTGGAAAAGACCCCAATGATGGGAAAGATTGAAGGCAGGAGGAGAAGGGGGCGATAGAGGATGAGATGGCTACTGACTCAGTAGGCGTGAGTTTGAGCAAACTCTGGGAGATGGTGAAGGACAGGGAAGACTGGCACACTGCAGTTCATGGGGTTGCAGAGTCGGACTGGACTTAGTGACTTAACAACAACACACAAAAGTATTGAAAGAAGAGTCTCAAAGAGACGTTTGCACACTTTGAACGCTGTTCAAAGCAGCATTATTTACTGTAGCCAAAAGGTGGAAGCAACCCAAGTAGCAAATATGGCATATACCTAAGATGGGAGTACTATCCAGCCTTAAAAAGGAGGAGATTCTGACACATGCTACAGCATAGATGAACCTTAAAGACATTATGCTAAGAGTGATATTACAATTTATAATGAGAAATATATATATTTGATTTTCATCCTGATTCCCCGCACAGATTTTCTAAAAACCTTTGAAATTTCCCAAGTGGTTAGGTAGCCAAAATTCAGCCTCTGTATCCTGGTACTGAATTGAATATCAGAAACAGAGTTTTGGGTGAAGTAGAAAAGAAGAGCTTTGTTACTTTGCCAGGCAAAAGGGGCCACAGCAAGCTAATGCCCTCAAAACTGTGCCTCAACCTGGAGGGGACAGAGAGTCTTACAGTAATGGTTCAAAGAGGAGGGCAGGATCAGTTCATGGACATTCTTCTGATTGGTTGGTAGTGATGCAACTGGAAGTCAGCATTATTAACCTTCTGATGCTAACTGGTTTAACCACAAGTCTATGTGCTTTTGGGCAGTATAGAGTTAACGTCTCCCACTTGGTGGGGGTTTCAGTATCTGCAAAGCAGCTCAAACATATTGTGTATATCCATTGAGGGGGAACCAAGATCATTGGTTTTTGACTGGTCCTCCTTTGTCTCCACAATCCTTCCCTTCCCTGATTAGCAATTCTTTGAATCTGCCCTTTGGAATGCAGGGAAGGTCATGGAGGCTGAATGAAGCCCATTTTCTTGTAAGCAAGAAATGAGGGATACAGAAAGATTTATGTGCCCAGGAGCCCCACAGGGTCCTACTTGGTTTCAGTAACAGAAACCTTTTTATTATATTTTTATATTTTATATTGTTATATTTAGGTAACTTCTGGAAAGCCCCTAGGTCACTGAAGGATGGAGGTTGGTTGCCAGGGGGACCAACGTTGTAACTGTTGTTGTTGAGTCACTAAGTAATATCCAACTCTTGGAGATCCCATGGACTGCAGCACTCCAGGCTTCCCTGTCCTTCACTATCTCCCAGAATTTGTTCAAACTCATGTCCACTGAGTCAGTGATGCCACCCAACCATCTCATCCTCTGCTGTCCCCTCCTCCTGCCTTCAGTCTTTCCCAGCATCAGTGTCTTTTCCAATGAGTCAGCTCATCCCATAAGGTGGCCAAACTTTTGGAGCTTCGGCATCAGTCCTTACAATGAATATTCCGGGTTGATTTCCTTTCAGATTGACTGGTTTGATCGCCTTGCTGTCCTAGGGACTCTCAAGAGACTTCTCCAGCACCACAGTTCAAAAGCATCGATTCTTCAGCATTCAGCCTTGTTTATGGTCCAACTCTAACAGGACTACTAGAAAAACTATAGCTTTGGTAGCTCAGTGGATAAAGAATCTGCCTGCAGTGCAGGAGACCCGAGTTCAATCCCTAGCTAGGGAAGATCCCCTGGAGAAGAAAATAGTAACCCACTCCAATATTCTTGCCTGGAAAATCCCATGGACAGAGGAGTCTGATGGGCTACAGTCCATGGGGTTGCAAGAGTTGGACATGATTTAGCAACTAAACCACCAATACAGACCTTTGTCAGCAAAGTGATATTTCTGCTTTTTAATATGCTGTCTAGGTTTGTCATAGCTTTTCTTCCAGGGAGCAAGCATCTTTTAATTTCATGACTGCAGTCACCATCCACAGTAATTTTGGAGCCCAAGAAAATAAAATCTGCTACTGTTTTCATTCCCCCCCCCCCCATTTATTTGCCATGAAGTGATAGGACCAGATGCCATGATCTTAGTTTTTTGAATGTTGAGTTTCAAGCCAGCTTTCTCACTTCTCTTCTTTCACCTTCATCAAGAAGTTCTTTAGTTCCTCCTCACTTTCTGCCATTAGGGTGATATCATCTGCGTATCTGAGATTGTTGATATTTCTCCCACCAATCTTGATTCCAGCTTGTGATTCATCCAGCCCAGCATTTCACATGATGTACTCTGCATAGAAGTTAAATAAGCCAGGGTGACAATATACAGCCTTGATGTACTCCTTTCCCAATTCTGAACCAGCCCATTGTTCCATGTCTGGTTCTAACTGTTGCCTCTTGACCTGCATACAGGTTTCTCAGGAGGCAGGTAAGGTGGTCTGGTATTCTTATCTTTTGAAGAATTCTCCACAGTTTGTTGTGATCCACACAATCAAAGGCTGTTGTTAGAGATGGTTAAATCAATATATAGGACAGTCCTTCCTAGGCTTTGTTCTCCTCTGGCCAATTATTTCACCTCTTTTACCATATCTGACCTTTCTTAGAACCCTCCCTGTTATGCACGCACATCTTTTTGCCAAGATGGATTCTAGCGCAAAGGCTAAAGGAACGTTTGACAACACCTACTGTGGGATAATGCCCCTTTTCCTTTAACTCCCAAGGACCTTCCATGTGCACATTCATTCAGGGAGGTTTCCTTGACCTTATGTGGTCATCTTATCTTTTAGCAGAGCCCAGCTCTTGCCATTAACTTTGTCTTCTGGAGAAGGGAAAGCAACCCACTCCGTGTATTCTTGCCTGGAGAATTCCATAGACCAAGGAGCTTGGCAGGCTACAGTCCATGGGGTTGCAAACAGTCAGTCATGACTGGGCTACTAACACTTTCACTAGAGTTTCTAGGGCAAACAAAGCTCTAATTTGTTCCATTTGACAAACTCCAGCTGCTCAGCCCGGAGACCCATCTATCTCCTACTTCAAAATAAGCTAGTCACAAAAGGATAAATAATGTGTGATTAAACTTATGTGGCGTCCCTAAAGCAGAGACATTACTTTGCCAACAAAGGTCCATCTAGTCAAGACTATGGTTTTTCCAGTAGTCATGTATGGATGTGAGAGTTGGACTATAAAGAAAGCTGAGCACTGAAGAATTGATGCTTTTGAACTGTGGTGTTGGGGAAGACTCTTGAGAGTCCCTTGGACTGCAAGGAGATCCAACCAGTCCATCCTAAAGGAAATCAGTCCTGGGTGTGCACTGGAGGGACTGATGTTGAAGCTGAAACTCCAATACTTTGGGACCTGATGTGGAGAGTTGACTCATTGGAAAAGACCCTGATGCTGGGAAAGATTGAGGGCAGGAGGAGAAGGGGATGACAGAGGATGAGAAGTTGGATGGCATCACCGACACAATGGACATGGGTTTGGGTGGACCCTGGGAGGTGGTGATGGACAGGGAGGCCTGGTGTGCTACGGTTCATGGGTTCGCAAAGAGTCGGACACGACTGAGTGACTGAACTGAACTGAACTGAGAGTAGTCAAATTCATAAAGACATAGAGGAGAATTGTGGGTGCCAGAGGTTGAGGGAGGTGAAGGGGGAGTCAGTGTTTAACAGGGACAGAGTTTCTGCTTGGGAAGACAAAGAGTTCTGGGTATGGATGGTGTTGACAGCAGCACAACGTGAATGTGCTTAATGCTACTGAACTTTACACTTAGAAATGGTTTAGACAGTGAATTTTATGTGATGTAGCGTTTACCACAATTAAAATTTTAAAAAGCAAAGTAACCCTCCGGTTATGGGAACTGACCCTGGGGGCGGGCGATGGGGCTTGAATGGAGGAAGGGAGACCAAGCGGTGACCAGGAGGGTGCTACTGTGATGGTCCAGGTGAGAGGGGAGGAGGCTGGAGCCAGGGTAGTGGGTGTGGAGGTAGGGAGATGGGGTATGTTCCAGTCAAAATTTGAGGTTGAAGCAAAAGGACTGCTGTAGGATTGGATATGGGGTCTGAGAGAAAGTGGGGCCAGGGTTTTTGGCCTGGGGAAGGGGATGGAGAGAGGTAGAAGGGACAGTTCCTTGGCGCACTGAGTTCAAGAAGTGTGAGCATATCTAAATGTCAGGATGATCTCGGCCATGTAGCAGTGAACGGTGGCTCGAAGTGAGATCTGAGTTCCATGCCCAGGAATTGAACCTGGGTAGTCTGGATGACCACTGGAAAAACCATAGCCTTGACTAGACGGACCTTTGTTGGCAAAGTAATGTCTCTGCTTTTTAATATGCTGTCTAGGTTGGTCATAACTTTCCTTCCAAGTAGTAAGGTCTGTCTAGTCAAGGCTATGGTTTTTTCCAGTGGTCATGTATGGATGTGAGAGTTGGACTGTAAAGAAAGCTGAGCACCAAAGAATTGATGCTTTTGAACTGTGGTGTTGGAGAAGACTCTTGAGAGTCCCTTGGACTGCAAGGAGATCCAACCAGTCCATCCTAAAGGAGATCAGTCCTGGGTGTCCACTGGAAACTGATGTTGAAGCTGAAACTCCAATACTTTGGGATCTGATGCGGAGAGCTGACTCATTGGAAAAGACCCTGATGCTGGGAAAGATTGAGGGCAGGAGGAGAAGGGAATGACAGAGGATGGGATGGTTGGATGGCATCCAACCGACACAATGGACATGGGTTTGGGTGAACTCCGGAAGGTGGTGATGGACAGGGAGGCCTGGTGTGCTGCGGTTCATGGGGTCACAAAGAGTCGGACACGACTGAGCGATTGAACTCAACTGAACTGAGTCTGGATGAAAACCAGGAATCCTAGCCAGCAGACCAGCTAGGGCTAGAGGCTAGAAGCTATTTTTCCTTGGATCTTTGCCCCCAGTGAAAACTGCATTTCTCACTGAAGCAAGAATTGTAAATGCAGATAAAAAGTTTATTTAGAGACATAGCACAACAACAAGTGGGAGAGCACGTAGAGATACTGTTTAGTTAAAATAGAAGCAAGTGAGAGAAAGTGTGTGGGCATTCCCCCTAGTGAGGAGGAGCACAGAGAAGAGGTGGTTAAGTCATTTATATAGGACGGTTCTTCCAGCATTTTGTTTACCAATTATCTGGTTTCTTTTTCCACACCTGACCAATCCTAGGACCCTCCCCAAGATGTATGTGCAACTTTTTTTCCAAGATGGGTTCCAGCCCAGCGGTCTATGTGATCCACATATTAGCATCACATATTATGGGGTGATGCCCCTCCTTTTGACCCCAAGGAGCCTTTCTGCATGTGAAATGTCTCCTTTGCCCCAAGGATGGGAAATACATGATGTCCTCATCTTTTAAGAGGGTTTAGTCCCACTGTCCCTGCCATAAAAATGCCCAGTGTCTGGTTATTTACTCTATTCCTGTGCTGGTTTTTATATTGAGGTATAAATCTCAAAATATAGGCAGGAACCCAGTCATAAATATGTTGTCCTGGAGCCCATTCGTCTCTTGCTTTAGCAAATGTAAACAGGGGGCTGGTTATGAATATTCTACCTGGAACTCATCTTATTCTCACCCCAGGAGGTGTGAATAGGAGGCCAGTTATAAATACCTATCCTGGAGCGCATCTACCTCTTGCCTCAGGACTGCCTGGCAATAGTCTGGGCCCAGGCCGTAGGAAACCAACAGCCCCCACTTCCCACTTCTGGGACATCTACCCTTGAATCCCAGCCCCCACCCCTAAAGAATACTCAGGCCATGTGTGGTGTTTCCTCCCAGAGTCCCAGCTGAGGTCCCTGACAACTAGTGTCAACTAAACTGTGAGTGATCACCTTCAGGAGATCTCAGCCCTGGACTCTGCTACCTGCAGCAGTGGGGGAGGCACGCCAGCAAGAACCCACAGTGCTAGGACAGATGACAAGTCAGCGGCTGCGGTCTACAGCCACCGAGTTTGGGGATGACTCACTACCCAGCAGTGCATAAATGTGACACACAGCTAACCAAATTGTTGAGGAATCAACATGAGGCACAGTTTTGTTTTTTCCCCAACTGCTGTGCCCCAACTGCTGGGGAATGAAGTCTCCCTTGGGTCATCATAGTCTGATTCTTCACAGCTACTTCTGGTGACAAGAATGGTACTGCTCCAGTATTTAGGGCTGGCTGGTGTTTCTCTGATAAAGTTCCTGTCACAGCAACTGAAAACCATGGATCTTGGCACCAAATGTTAAAGAGCTGATGCAGGATGACACGGTAGCCCTGGTGGGACTCTTGCTGTACCTCTTCCCTCTCCTTCTGCACACCCAGGAGAGTCACCCTGCTGGCCCGAGGTCAGTCTGGTCGACGTGTCCTACACAGAAGTGGGGCGTGTCCCCTCCAGTGCTGGTGAAAGAGGCTCTACCATCCCTTCTCGTTCCTGCAGATTGTGGAGGTGACAGTCGGAAAGGGGTGCTCCACGAGGTGAGGGCCCTACAACTCCACTGAGCACAGCCCCTGCTGATTGACCTGGACACACAATCTGAGCAAGGAGTAAGTGATGTTGTTTGAGCCCCTGAGACTTAGGGGGTTGTTATGAACTGAGTGTTTTTTCCCTTCAATCCATATACTGAAGCCCTAATTCCCACTGTGGCTATGTATCACAGGTGGGCCTTGAAGGAGGCACTTAGGGTAAAACAGGGTCGGAACGGTGTGGTTCTGACCCCATAGGATGAGTGTTCTAAGAAGAGACATCAGAAAGTACTCTCTCCCTCTCTCTGGACACACTCCAAGGCTACGTGAGGACATAGCAAGAATGGGGCCACCTGCAAGCCACTGAGAGAGCCCTCAACAGAAAACAAATCAGCCAGCACTTAGTTCTCACCTCCAAGACCATGTGATATAAATCTCTATTTTTTAAATTGCCCATTCTCTGGTAATTGTTAGAGCTGCCTGAGCTGACTGAATCAGGGGCTGTCAGTTTCAGCACCATAGTCTCGCCCATCCTGATATAAAAAGTGGCTGTTTCTTGAGCCAAGAAGGCAAGTGTGGCCATGTGGCATGTAAGGGCAGTGTTGCAGGCAGAGGGGACAGCAGGTACTAAGGCCTGTCCATGGAGGGTAAGCCTGGTAAGCAAGAAAAGGTGTTCTCACTCCTTTCTTCCTTTTAGGGGAGATTTGGAGCTGGCTCCCCCTTCCGCTTCTCCTCTGGTGCTGAGTGAAGCGCTCTGCTCTAAAATGCCTGTGAAAGAATGTTGCTCTCTTCCTGCTCCTTGGCAAGCTCGTCTCCCAATCCAGCTGAGACCGCTGGCCACAGGGTAGACGGGTCAGGGCCCAGCGAGCTGCACCACTAAGGCCTCATGCCCCTCTAGCTCTCCTGAGCAATGACTCTGATGTCCAGCCAGCACTCTCTCCAGCTGGGCACCACGTTGCTTCCCTCCCACCCCTGCAGTACCCTGTGGCCATCTGGATACCTGTTCCTGTAACTCTCAGCTGTTGGGTGCTGGAGCAGGGTGGCGCCATCCTCTTGGCTCCACTTCACCTCATCCCTCCTGTCCTCTGCTCCAGTAGCCCAGGGTTCAGGGACAAAGCACCCACTTCCTGTTGAAGGCACTCCCTCAAACCCTCATGGCAGCTTCTCACCACCTCACTCTGATACGGACATGGAGAGGGCCTGGTGGAGTTAGCATTTGTGACCGAACTCGGAGCCTTGCACAGAGCTGCTGAAGCCCTCCATGAGGGGCCTGTGGTTTCAGACAGCATCCATATGCCCTGACACGCACTCCGCAGGATCAGGGTGGACCCTCCACCACTGCCTGGCCCCACAAAGTTGAGCCCACAGGACCCTTGGAGGCACACAGCCGAGGGCGGCTACTTGCCCCTCCCAGAAAAGCTGGAGAGGGCCTGAGTCTACCAGGGACCCCCACAGCATGAATGCTGCACTATCTGGTTGAGGGCTGGGTCTGGGCTTGCCCCCCAGTGGCCCCTGCATGACCTTTCCCTCACTGGAGAACCACACACACCTTCAGGCCTCAGAATTCTTCATTGGAACCCACTGGATGGAATAGCATCCCAGACCAGAAAGGATGTTGGCACCAATGTAGCAGCTGAAAATGTGGAACCACCCAACTGCCCCTGCTGGAGGCTTTCCACATGAATCAGGACAGATGGACTGCCCCGTGTAACCTGTATCAAGATGTATTTGTTAGTGACGGAAACCATGACAAACGTGGCTTCAGGGTAGCACAGGCTCTTTCAGGACCACCAGCTCTTCGTCAGGCTCTTCTCCTTACAGCCTAAGAGTGACTGCAGGGCCTCCAGGAAGCAGGAAAGTTCAGAGAGCAAACACCAATGAGGTTCCTCAATGGCCAGACAGATCACACCCCAAATCTCAGAAGGCTGGAAGTCAGATTTCAACTGGTTCAGGAGAGAAGTGGAGTCCAAGTACCTCCCGTCATTGAATGAAACACAGAAGTGACCGAGGATGATTTCGGAGGCCCTGAAAGGTAAGGTTTGCACTTGGGACTCGCATTGTGGAAACCAGCTGCCATGATGTGAGGAGGCCTGGCCACTCGAGGTGGTCACCACTTCACGGGTCTCTGCTGACTCCTGGCAGCAACCCAGCTGACCACAAGCACATGGAGGAGGCGCTGTGAGCACTGGCCAGCCCAGCCCAGCAGTCCTGGAATCCCAAGCTGTAATAATGAGAAACTACGGTTTTATGCTGCTACACTTGAGGCTCTGTTACACAGGGATTGAAAACTGAGACAGTAATTCTTACCTTTATTGTTTTTCAAAGAATTGTTTATTTCATACCCCTTGCCACAACTTTACAGATAATGGATGCAGCATCCCAGCTGGGTCTCTGCTTGTAGGTACAAGGCAGCCAGCTGTAACTGTTGAGGAGTCTGCTGCCATCTCCTCCACTCTGCTATGCAAAACTAGACGTGCCTAAAATGTCCTCCAGTCTCTTCAAAGGGGCCTCACTAGATGGAGGCTGCAGCTGGTTTTGTGAACCTCAGTGGTGGTTTTAAGGAGCCCTGTCTATAAAAACAACTATGGCTGGGCTCCCCTGGGACAGGTCACCCCGTGAAAGGGTCCCCAACTCAATGCCCTGAGGGATCTCTAAGCCCGGAAGCTGATTTCACTGACCAATCTTGAGCTGGACACATGTCGAGATGCAGGTGTCAGCTGGTAGGGTCGTCCTGGCCTTCCCACTGTGGAGGGCAGGCTCTGGCCTCCGCTTTGGTCACCCTGGGACATAGGCTGCAGGCTGTCTGAGCATCACAGTTGGCCTGGAGGGAGGCAGAATCTGCCCTGGGTTTGCTGTATGCACCATCACCTGGGAGCAGGGTGAGCTGGTGGGGCCGCTAGCAGTCCAGAAGTCCTTGTCCATGCCTCGGGCCATGCTGGCTAGCTCTCTGGTACCCTCGCCAAGGTCTCTGCAGGAAGAGAAAGTGTGAGCTTGGGGGAAGAGTGAGGACTCCATTTAACTCCAACTTTGCCCCCATGCTGGGTACCCGGGCCCTGGTCTGCAATGGGTCTGGGAGAGATTGCTGCCCCAAGGCGAGGGCCCGTTTCCTCTTGCCTTGCACCCAGGGAAGCCCCTCCATAGGTGCCTCTCCCTGAGCCTCAAGTCCCTCCTTCATACAAGAAGGATGATTCAAGGAGCAGCACACCCACCTTCCTGGGGCTTTCTAGAAGAAGAAAGCTTATTCAGAGTGAGTGTAAACTATGTGGAAACAGCATGCCCTAGGCAGAGAAGGGACACTGGGGCCCCAGGAACATTCTGGAGGACACCCTTGCTCTTGCCAGGCTCTCCTCTGGCACTCTGGGGCCAGATCTCCTACCTTCTAGATCTTCAGTTCCCTTGTGGCCTCCTCTAGCCCCCAAGCCACAAACCCACCCATTTTCCAAGCTGAGCAAACCCTGGCCCCCACCTTTGTCCACCTGGTCCTGCTCCTACCCACTTATACTGGATTCTACTGCCTGAGGCTGCCTGGCTACTTCTTCCCCTTAAGATGCTCTCTCTTTCCTTCTCTCCAATACAGTCTCTCCCCATCTATTCACCTCAGGCAGCACTTCTTCCAGGAAACTTTCCCAGATTTCTGTTCCCACCCACATCTAGTCCTCAGGAAAGCTCTAGGAAGTACTAGGAATTACATTATCTGTTGGTTCAATGAATACGTGAGTGAATAAATTAATTAATTAGCAGAAAGGAATATCAGCTTAGTAAGCAAGTTCATTGACTTTGGAGCTGACTTCAAACCTAGCTTCATGCTTAGCAGTTGTGTTTTTCTGGACACGTTTCTCAAAATGGGATAGAAAAATAGTTCCTACTCCTATGGTTAGAACAAGTAATGTTTGGAAAAGCTCAGAACAGTGCCTGGCACAATGTGAGTGCTGGGAAGCATTTATGAAAGAAAAGTAAGGTCGAGGGGCAAACCTCACCTTACTAAAGACAATTTCACCACCAATCAGTGGGAGAACTGGGGCATCTTGCCTAGGATGGTACATCCTGAAATGCAGCAATTCCCTCCCCTATCCCACTGGGGCTCTTCCCAACTGAGACACCAGAAAGTGTGTCACAGGTCTATAATGGGGAGAGGGTGTCACAGGGCAGGGGGCAATGGAGAAGCTCCAAAACCTGCCAAGGAAATATGACTGTATGAAAAGGGTATGCACTACCAACATATCCTGCACATAATCTGAAAATAACTAAAATAAAAAGGAAAGTACTTGCAGCTGGCTGATGGGTAAGGATCTCTTCTACAATGTACACGAAGCTTCCAGTATTGATGAGAAAAAACATCAGGCAATTCAGCAGAGCAAACCAAAAATGACTAAAACCAGCAATGCAACTGGTAAGCAAAGGCAGGAGAAAATGCTCTTTCTCAATGTTAATCAAATAAATGCTGATGAAAACCACCGATGTAACTCACACGTGCTAAGGAAGTGATGGAAAACAAATCATTAATGTTTGGCAATGGTTAGCTGTAAAAATGGCTCAACTGGCACTGGGTTCCTGGAGAAAGAATTTGGTAATAAAAATATTCAGACTTATTTGACCTAAACAATCTGTTCCTAGGATCGCCCTAAAATGCCATCTCAAAGAAAAACAGCTCTAAGTACAGGCATTTACCTAAACCTGAGGACAGCACTTGAAGTATTTGGAGTAAAGCTCCAGGGGCCTCAGACCGCCATGGCAACACAACGTGTCAGGTCAGGTGGAAAGGCTGCAAGGTGGCATTCCTGCCATGGCCACCATGATGTAGGCCTAATGTGTGTCCGAAGTTCAAGGGAAGGAGTTAGGAAGTCAATTCCTTCCCAGAGGCCTTACCACTCCAGGAGTCAGCCAGCCCCAGCGCTTTGAGTGTGGACATGGGATCAGACAGGCCCTTGCTACTCCTGCACAGGCCACCACCTCTACCACCTCAGTTTCCTCATATGCGTACCAGGGACAAGAGAATTAACAACAATGGCTGGCACTCACTGAAACTGTACTCTGGGCCCAGTCGAGCCCACTGACTCATATCACCTCAACAGGGCCAAGAAGTGAGGCCCACCATAATCCTCACTGTACAAGGGTGGAAAATGAGGCATGAGCAGTTGTCACACAGACAGGTGTCAGGCTCAAGCAATTGGCTCCCTGGGAGGTTCCTGTGGGGATGGACTGAGGAAATGAGCAGAAGCTGACCTTGCAATGCCAGGGCAGGGCAGAGAAAGCACTCAGTGGGCCAGAACATCCTGTGTGAGAGAGGAGGTGCTGCAGCTACCGAAGCCAGCAAGCCTAGAGCCCACGCTCCACAGTAAGAGAGGCCATCACAAAGAGAAGCCTGCATACTGCAACAAAGAGTAGCCCTACTTGCTACAACTAGAGAAAGCTCCCGCGCAGCAACGAAGACCCAGCACAGCCATTAATAAATTTTTTTTTTAAAGTTTGAGAAAAGAATACCTATGAGTTCAGAGTGATAACAAAAATAACAAAACAAAATGAAAAGGAAAGGAAGGATAAGACAAAATCCATTTCATTCCTCATAGAGGGAATAACAGAATCACAATGGAATTAAAATCATTATTCCATAACCCCCAGGGCCAAAACTGATTCTGGCTGGATCATCCCTGGATGCTAAGGCCACAGGTCAGGGGTCATGGGGCAGCAGAGTGACCCTTAACAGAATCCTCTTTGTCACTTGACAACGGGCTCATCTCAGCCAAGACGGCCCAGACCTCATGCCTGCAGGGCGATAGCCCAGCCTACATCCGTGATTCACACCAGCACCACCCATGGGGCACCTGCACCAGAAATGCTTCCCAAGTGAGTCACGCAGGAACGCCAAGACAGTCCAGAATACAGTCTGTAGGAGACCGCTGGCCTTGAGTGTGCCAAGGGAAACACCACCGAAGACAAATATCCTGCCTGATTTAAGGAGCCCAGAGACCAGGAAGCCCTGGGACAGAGGGTGCTCACTCAAAGCTGGTAACAACAATGGGAGATGTTCTATCTGCAGTCCATGTTCAGCCAAGATTAGACTCCTTGAGTCAAAAAAAAGCATGTAAAAAATGTCCTTGTACTGGTTCATAAAAAGTGAGTGTGTGTTTTGAAAGGGAGACAAGGAGAGACAGAAACGGAGAGACAGAGGAGCAGGGAGAGAGACGGGAGGACAGAGCAAACTGACAGGGCACTGTGGGTCCTGGTGAAGGGTAATACTCATTTCCAGAAGCTTCCTTCTCTGGACAAGGGGTGACAAGACATGGAGTGGAGGGCAGCTCCAGGTCCTAGGGTACAGGGTCAGGCACAGGTTGCAGAAGGACCATCAGCTTGTCCTACAGATGGGAGCTGGGGCCTTGGTGGGCCTGGACTCACAGCATGCGCAGACCGTGAGTGCCCTTGGTGTCCAGGTTCGCTGGCCAAGCCAGGCACTCCCCTGCCCTTATCACTGCCCCACCGCCCTCCTTGCCCTGCCCGTGCCCACGTGGTGAAGCTGTGATTGTCGTGCACTTGGACAGGCTGGATCCTGGACACTCCACTGATGCTGCTGTCACTGTTGAGGCCCTTAAGGCCGAGGTAGGGAGCCTGTACCGTCTCCAAATCCTCGCTTCTCAGCTGGAGCCACAGTTGGTTTGCCCTGGGGAGAGATGGGGGAAAGACAGTCAGGTGTGAGCGTGTCCAGGACACTACCTGCAAGCCTCTGCAAGACCAAGAGTGAGTATTTTAGGGCTGTACCGTTCTGCTGCTGTAGGGAGAAGGCAGTCGTGGATGATGAGTAAGTGCCAGAGAAACTACTTACAAAGACAGGTGGTGGAAAGTTCTTGCAAAGAATCAAGCCAGTGATGGCACAACACTGTGAATATAACTAATGCCCCCGAATTGTGCACTGAAAGATGGCTCGCATGGTAACTTTTATTATGTTGTAAATATTTTACCACTGTTTAAAAAAAAAATACCCGCCCCCACCCGCCACACACACACACAAAAACAGGATAAATTTCTGTGAAGAAAAGTAGAGGTGAGCCAGACTCCACCTGCAGGCCCTAGTTAACCATCGTGTGGTCAGCCCTGCACGTCCACACACAGCAGAGCACACGCTGGGCGTGTGCACAGTCTGCAGAAGGAGAAAATCCCGCGTGTACCTGTCACCTGTCTTACAAAAGACCAAACAAGTGAGCCATGCGCCCTGCACAGCCTAGATGTTCTGTGAGCGGCAAGACGCCAGGATCCCAGCAGCCCCACTCCCTGACACCCCAGGGGTCCCGCCGTGACTAGCAAGTGCCCGCAGCAGTGACAGGTCACTGTACCTGTCAGATCGCCGCTGCTCACTCCTCTTCAAACACTTCACGAAGCAGCAGGTGAGGAAGGCCATGGACATGAGCATGATGATGGCGCAGCTGATGATTGAGGAGATCACGGCCACCTTGAAGCCAAAGGTTTCGTAGGGGGGCACAGCTGTGAGGGAGACAAGACCAGCTCTTGGGCCCAGCCTGCCCTCAGGGAGCCCTGTTCCATGGGGAAGCCAGGGAGGTACTGACAGATGAGGTGAAGGTCTGTGAACACTGTTGTAGGGGTAGGGCTACCAGGTAAGACTGCCCCCGAGAAGCGGGCATTTGAGCAAGGTTTCGGTGAGTGTGTAAGTTTTTGGTGGCATGCTGGGGGAAGCTCTGACAGGGAATTCAGTGATGGTCTCTTTGGCTCCATCCCCTGTAGACTGGACTCCTGAGACCAGAGAACAGTATACAACACATGGTCTATTTTCACAATGCCTCAAGCTGGGAAAACCCTTTGGGGGCCTATGTGCCTTCTTAGGTCACTTTCTAGGAAGGTGTGGAAAAAAGGAAAACACCAATGGTGGCTCAGATGGTAAAGCGTCTGCCTACAATGTGGGAGACGCAGGTTCAATCCCTGGGTTTGGAAGATCCTCTGGAGAAGGAAATGGCAACCCACTCCAGTACTCTTGCCTGGAAAATCCCATGGACAGAGGAGCCTGGTAGGCTACAGTCCATGGGGTCACAAAGAGTTGGACACGACTGAGCGACTTCACTTTCAGTGTTTGGGGTCAAAGGGCCTTTGGCATGTTATCAGCTATGTGCCAAGTACTAGTTCTATCAGGTTCTAAAGGATGTTCTCGAAATTGAGGCCCAGAATCCTAATTTGAACAACACTGCATATTTTCCCATGTAGTAGATATAGACCACACTTTCCATTTCCTAGTCCCTCTGCCCTAACTGGACACTGACCGTCCTGACCGAAGACTACATTTCACAGCTTCCCTTCACATGACCCATTCTGGACAGTGGTGAACAGTGGGGCAGGGGTGTGGGACAACTTCTAAGAGCCTTTCTTGCCCTGCAACTAATCCTGTAACAACTACATGGATCACGCAGTTGAAGTCATGCCCAACAGAGCCACAGTATGGGAAGGGCCTGGGTCCCCACCATGGGGCACCATACAAGCCTTGGACTGCCCACCTGAGGACCAGAGGCAAGAAAAACCTCTCATAATCCCCCATTACTTTGGTAACCCTCATTATCTTGGGTTTTCTATCTCTTGTTGGAGTCTAATCCTAAGAGACACTCTCCTTCTCAGAGATTCCACCACCACATGAGTATTTTAAAGGCTCTGAGAAGTCCTGCTGCCTGTTAACCCAGTCTTTTCTGAATTATATTGACTACAGAGCCCTTTTCAATGCACAACACAATTAACACAACATATGTAGCCTCACTTTGGAAAATGCTGTGCTAGCTATTATTCCTCAACACCCTGTATAGCAAATACAGAAAACCATCTCCTCCTCCAGATTGAGCCCTACGGCCAGGCAATCCCATTCCCCAGTCCTAGAATTCTTGGCACATGGAATATCCTATTAAGGTTTCCTGTATCTGTGCATGAAATAACACATGAATGAATGCAGTTTTCTGCTTAACAGATAAAGTGCTAGCTCAGATGCATGAGTCACCTCTTGGAAATGACAGGCTAAGTCAGTGGCAGCGCTAGAATCTGAAGCAGCTACTAGAACTTGAGTCTACACTGCAGACATGGAGCCCCAAGGGACCACCAGCCTTGGGAACAGGACCTTACACAGACACCCATGGAACCTTCTCTGTGGACACCCATGCCACCCATGTGACAAAATCAGCACTCCCCCCAGGGGGCACTGCTGAGTTGGGGGCAGCTCAGGCAGAATGGGCCTCACTCTTGCACATGGGGGTCCCTGAAGACCACTCAGCGATGTTCCCCTTCCAGGCACAGGTGAGGAGGCCAGACCCCACCATCTGGTGGCCTGAGGGGCAGTGGAACATGATGACAGTCCCCACAGAAGTGCCGTCCCCACGAAGTACTTGGAAGGTGCCCTGCAGGGGCTGCTGCACTTGCACACACATGCCTAGGAGAGAAGAGAGGGGAGACAACGTGAGACCCCACCCTTGGGGCAGGGGCGTGGTGGGAGACTTCACCTGACCCAACGACCATACATGCTTTGGAGAAGGTCACACAGTCACCCAGACAAGGGACAGTGGCATCCACGTGGCCAAAGTGTAATCCCTACATTAAGTGGAATCTAGAGGTGCTGAAGACCATGGTGTTGATAAAAGAAACACACATCTAAAGACAATAAAAGCAAAAGGACAACTGTTATGCAAGTGCAGCTCAAAAGGCAGAATTAAGGGGGGGAAAAAGGAAGGAGAGAGACTGACAGATGTGATTTCATGAAAAGTAAAAAACACAAACTTTTGTCCTTCCCTAATAACTGAAAACCCCTTCATGGATCACAACCTTGTTGTGGAGAAGGGGCTTGCATAACTCAGTGAAGCTATGAGCCAGGCCGTGCAGGCCTACCTCAGACAGACAGGTCATAGTGAAGGGTTCTGACAAAAGTGGTTCACTAGAGGAGGAAAAAGCAAGCCGCAGTAGCATAGCGGGTAGAGTCAGGCAGGCAGGGAGGTAGGCAGGCAGGTCCGTAGGTCAGGAGTTTGAATCTCAGGCAGGGTCAGGAGCATAGGGTTAGGGTTAGGAGGTAGGGGCTAGGGCTAGGGGTAGGATAGGGACCCCCTAGCGGTAGGGGATAGGAACACAGAGGATGAGATGGCTGGATGGCATCACTGACTCGATGGACGTGAGTCTGGGTGAACTCTGGGAGTTGGTGATGGACAGGGCGGTCTGGCGTGCTGCGATTCATGGGGTCGCAAAGAGTCGGACACGACTGAGCGACTGAACTGAAACTGAACTGGAGGAGGAAATGGCAAACCACTCGGGTAGTCTTGCCACAAGAACCCCAAGAACAGTATGAAAAGGCAAAAAGGTATGACACCAGAGGATGAGCCCCCAAGGCTAGAAGGCGACCAATATGCTACCGGGGAAAAGCGGAGGATAATTACTAAAAACTCCAGAAAGAATGAAGAGGCTGGGCCAAAGCAGAAATGCTGCTCAGCTGTGGATACATCTGGTGGTGAAAGTCCAATGCTGTAAAGAACAATATTGCATAGCTGATCACTGAAGAATTGATGCTTCTGAATTGTGGTGCTGGAGAAGACTCTTGAGAGTCCCTTGGTTTGCAAGGAGATCAAACCACTCAGTCCTAAAGGAAATCAACCCTGAATATTCATCAGAAGGACTGATGCTGAAGCTCCAATAATTGGCCACCTGACGCAGAGAGTCAACTCGTTGGCAAAGACTCTGATGTTTGGAATTGCTGAAGGCAAAAGGAAAAGGAGATGGATCAGATGGTTAGATGCCATCACTGATTCAATAGACAAGAATTTGAGCAAACTCTGGGAGAAGGACAGGGGAGCCTAATGTGCTGCAGTCCACGGGGTCACAAAGCACTGAACACGACTTAGCAACTGAACAGCAACAATAACTGAAAAGCAAATTCAGATGAAGAAATTAGGAAAAGATATTTGGAAAACACAGGACGAAAGTTCAACACCCGTAATTTACAAAGAGATCTTAACACATCAGTAAAAGCTGAACATCCAAGTAAAACAGAATGAGCTGATGTGTGAACAAGCTACTCAAAGAAACAAGTAGCTCACAGACATGAGAAAATGCTTGCCTTCATAGTAACTGTGCGTGCTAAGTCACTTCCGTGGCATCCGACTCTTTGTGACCCTACGGACTGTAGCCCGCTAGGCTTCTTTGTCCATGGGATCCTCCAGGCAAGAATACTGGAGTGGGTTGCCATGCCCTTCTCCAGCGGGGCTTCCTGACCCAGGGATAGAACCCAAGTCCCTTGTGTCTCCTGCATTGGCGGGTTCTTTGCCACTAGCACCACCTGGGAAGCCCTCAGAGTAACTGAAGAAACACTAACTCAAATGAGAGCTAATCTGTCACTCCTCCACCTGCAAAACGTAAAAACAAACAAACAAAAACCACATGTGAACTTAGCAAGGGCCTGGGAACAACTCCTCTCTGACTTGCTGATGGCGGTGCAGACCCAAATCTTTCTGGACAGAGTCTGGTAAAGCGTATTAAGACCGTTATGCTTGTATATAAATCTGAGAATTTAGCCAAAGTAAGTACTTATGATATGCTGCCAGGATTTCTATAACAAGATATTTGTCTGCACCCACATCTCCAACTGTGGGCATTAGTGCAGTTAATCAGAGTATATCTGACATGAGTGCCAGCAATGATATCCTCAAGTGTTACAATGATGTCCTTATATAAGGACATATACAGAATTTACTCTGCGCTGTTCTAAATGCTTTACATGTATTAACTCATCAATCCACAAAATACCTCCCCATTTGACAGGGGAGCAAACCGAGGCACAGAGCGGTTTAACCATTTCCTGAAGTAGCACAGCTCGTATGCTGTAGGCAGAGATTCTGAAGCACACAAGGAGGCTCTGGGCACCCTCTCAATATACACGTGTGACAGACACATCACGGGTCCTTTGTGCTGGCTTCCCTCGCTTAGCACGAGAGGCGGCGTGCTGCGTGTGTTGCCAAGCTGTCCGTATTCACGGTGGAGCAGAGCCCCACTGTGGAGAAGGCGATGGTACCCCACTCCAGTACTCTTGCCTGGCAAATCCTATGGACGGAGGAGCCTGGTGGGCTGCAGTCCATGGGGTCACTAGAGTCGGACACGACTGAGCGACTTCACTTTCATGCATTGGAGAAGGAAATGGCAACCCACTCCAGTGTTCTTGCCTGGAGAATCCCAGGGACGGGGGAGCCTGGTGGGCTGCCGTCTATGGGGTTGCGCAGAGTTGGACACGACTGAAGCGACTTAGCAGCAGCAGCAGCAGAGCCCCTCTGTGTGGATGCCCTGCGTGCTTCCCTGTCCTGCTGACAGATGGATGTGTGTGTTGCTTCTGGCCTTCAAGAAGATGGAACGAAGCGGCTACCGATGTTCTGGAGCATGCCTCCTCCTTCCCGAGTGCAAGAGGCTCTTCCTTCTGCTTTTCTGGAACTTTCTGATTGTACTTCTGGTGTATAAAGTGGTTAGCCTCAGACAAAAGGGAGACTGGTTGAGCTGGTTGTCTGGCCTGTGTCTGTGGCAACACTGACCAGAGGCAACATCCATGTTCAACTCCCTTGCTAGGTGGGAGCAAGGGTGGGGACTGGGACAGGGGTTAGCACTGCCCAGGCTGAGGACCCTGTTATTCCACACCAACCTAAGACAACGCTGCACCTGACCTCCATTGGATGCCTCCAGCTAGGACCGTGTGCTGGGCACCAGGCATAGATGTCCTAAAGCCCACTCAGCCTGCCACACCCAGTCAAGCTCCTGCCCTGGCCAACCTGCTCATCACTTGGCTCCCCTATTCTAACTATGATGTCAGCCACCAGTTCCTCTATCCTTTACTTGCTCTAGCCCTCACATTTAGAACCTACCTGGACTTCCTTTTCTCAGTCCACAACCAATTCACCAGCAAACTCTGTGAGTTCTGTTTTCAAAATACATACCCAGGACATATGTAGTAGGCTGGAGAGTCCTCCAAAATCCACACCCACGTGGAAGCAGCCCCACAGGGGGTCCACTGTGAAACGCATGGGACACTGTGTCATACAGGTTGTGGGGACAGAGCATGCCTGCGACTGCCCAAAGGGCCATGGCTGTCACTCAGAGGGGTCACAAACATGCACTCATATGCCTCGTGATAGCACCTCACATGTCTGCACACAACCAGCCCTGTCCAGAAGGGAAATCGAGGCTCAAGAAGGTCAAGCCACCTCTTGCATGAACCTGCTGGCCCTGCCCTACTTAGGGTGAGGGTGTTAACAGGGCAGTGACAGAGCCAGGCTTCAGCCTCAGGCCTGCGTTCTGCCCTCAAGGAGGCCAAGGCTGCCCAAGACCCTTGGTGTGGGGCAGCAGCACTCAGAGACGTCATTTGGGAGAGGTTGGCCAAGCTGCATTTAGTCCACCCACTAGCCCCACCCTCCCAAGAACCTGGCGGGTGCCTCATCAGGCTAAAAGGCTGGAGGGAGGAGTCTGTGCTGGGGGGTCCTTGTGGGAGTGGGGACTGACCACTGGAACAGTACAAACAACACTGGACATCTAATGGATGGTTCACTGTATTTGAGCCATATGAGAAGACCACCCACCTCACAGATGGGGAAACTGAAGCACAGCAAGGCTGGATGACATGCTGAGGGGGATGGGGTGGAAGGGTGCTAGGCCATGGCTGTCATGTAAACCACACGTCTGGGAGGATCTGGGCTTCCCTGTCTGAGATGTCCACCGTTGGTGTCACACTAACAATAGCTGATAGAAACATCTGGTCAAGAAGGACCCCAATTCTGGCCCTCATATGGCACTCAACTATCTGCAGAGAACAACAGTCATTATATCATTTTAACATGAGCAACCAAGCTTAGAGAGGTGGCTGACCCGCCCAGCACCCATAGATTGAGAGGGAACCCACAGACAGGATTGACACACAGCTTAAGATTCCGAATCAACAGCAGAACAAAGGAGTGTGGGCATTTGCAACATACATGTAAGGGAGCATCTTTCTTACATAAACAGCACTTACGCAAGACAAAAGTCACAACAGAAAAAATGGTTACATTACAAAGAAAAAAATGGAAATGGTCCCAAACTAGTGAGCAGCAATTAATTAAGAAAATTAAATAGCATCCACATTAGGAAGGAAGAAGCAAAGCTTCTCTATTAGATGGCATGATCCTATATCTAGAAAATCCCCGCTGCTGCTGCTGCTGCTGCTGCTAAGTCGCTTCAGTTGTGTCCGACTCTATGCACCCCCATAGACGGCAGCCCACCAGGCTTCCCCATCCCTGGGATTCTCCAGGCAAGAACACTGGAGTGGGTTGCCATTTCCTTCTGCTAAAAAAATCTACAGGAACTAATAAATGAGTCCATTAGGATTACAGTATACAAGATCAACACACAAAAATCCATTGTATTTCAGTACAGTGGCAATGAGCAAACTAAAAATGCAATTAGGAAAACAATTCCATTTACAAAAGCATCAAAAAGAATAAACTACTTAGGAACAAAATTTAACAAAAGAAGTTCAGGTAAAACTGAGACTAAAAAATTACAAAGCATGTTTAGAGAAATTAAATAAGACCTAAAAAAATAGAAATACATGACATACTAGGGGGTCAGAAGACTTAGTATGGTTTAAGATGGCAATGCTCCTCTGCTCACTTAACAGCTTAACCCTTATTCAGCATAACCCCAATTCAGCATAACCCTTATCAGAGTCCTAGCTGCTACCTTCACAGAAACTGACAAACTGTTCCACAATTCATAAGGAAAGGCAAAAAGACCTAGAGTAGCACAAACAGAACAATCTTGAAAAAGGAGAACAAAGTTGGAGGATTCATATTTCCTTAGTTCAAATTTTATCACAAAGCTATGGTGATGAAAACAGAGGACACTGCTATACAGACAGACACACAGGCCAATGCAAGAGTTTAAACTCAAGACATAAACTCCTATTTACAATCAGCTGATTTTCAACATGGATGCCAAGACAATTAAACGGGAAGAGAATAGTTTTTCAACAATTTGGTGCCACGAAAACAATATATACATGCAAAAGGAGAAAGTTGGACCTCTCCTTATATCATATAAAAAATTAATTTAAAATGAATCAAAGATCTCAATACAACAGATAAAAACCATAAAAACTCTTAGAAGAAAACATAAGGGTAAATCTTCCTGACTTTCCAATGGCAATGGTTTCTCAATGATTACCTAAAGACAAACAACAAAACAAATAGATAAATTGGACTTCACTAAAATGAAAAAATTTGTGCTTTATAGGATACTACCAAGAAAGTGAAAAGACAACCCTCAGAGTAGGAGAAAATATTTACAAAAGCATCTGTCTGAAAAGGGATTGCATTTAGAGTGTATAAATTATTATACTGAATTCTAAAAAGATAACCTAATTTATAAATGGGCAAAAGATATGAACAGACATTTCTCTATAAAGATATACCAGTGGCCACCAACAAGCACATGAAAAGATGCTCAACATCACTAGCTTCAGGGAAATGCAAACCAAATCCACAGGGAGGTACTTTTTCATGTATACCATGAAGAAGACACACGAAAAAAATAGCAGGTGTACCAAGAACATAAAAAACCGGAGCCCTCACAAACTGCAGCTGGGAGAGTCAATGGGGCACCACTTGACAGTTTCTCTAACAGTTCACTTCCAAATGACGCAGCGCTGCTCCTCCCAGCAATATACCCAAGGGAGAGGAAAACACATCTACATAAAGACTTGAACACAAATGTTCATTAGCAGCATTATTCATAATAGCCCAAAAGTAGAACCCACCTAAATGGTCATCAACTGGTAAACGGTGAGCTAAAACAGGGTCCACCCTTACAATGGAAGATTATCTGAAGAACTGACGTGCTACAACATGGATGAACCTTCCAAACTAGCCAGTCACAAAAAACCCACATATTGTATAATTCCATTCATATGAAATGTCTACAACAGGCAAATCTACAGAGACAGAAAGCAGATCAGTGGTTGTCTGGGGCAAAGGAGAGGGGAAGTTGGGAGGTGAAGTCTAAGGTATGCAGGGCTTCCTTTTGGGGTGATGAAAATGTCCTAAAATTGACTGTGGTGATAGTTGTACATATCCGAATGGATTAAAAGCCATCAAGTTGTACACTTTAAGTGTATAATTCAAATGTGCGAATCGTACGGCACATGAATAATACCTCAATAAAGCCTGTTAGAAAAATTCAGGGGAAATATTTATCTCAATGAAAGAAGTGTGAATTTGAAATCTAAGTTATTACTTTTGGCTGGTCTAGTTCAAAAACACCAGCCCACCAGCTTAGTGAGGCTGTGGGAAAAGGGGTGGGGCAGAGGGCACAGCCCGGAAGACCTAAGAGGCAGTCCTCCCCGCAGCAGGGCAGGCAGGTGCTTGCAGGCAGGAAGGGGTAAGCAGCCCAACTGGGAGTCCCAGGGAGGCAGGGCAAGGAGGACACAGCACCGGCTTCGAGCCCCCAGTCAGACATTTCCCGATTACCCTCACTGGCCTTGGGTCACCCAGTACCCAGTAGTACAGAGGTTCAGTACTACAGAGTACTCAGTACTGTACAGAGTAGTACAGTAGTACTCTTGATTCCAAAGTATAGGCCCTTAATTAATCATCACACTGTGTTTCCACAGGTGCCGAAGGAGAAATGAATGAACGAATGAATGTACAAATGAGTGAACAGACAACCTAACAGCTGGAAGCTGTGATCAGCACTCCTCCAGGAGAAATCTCTTTTCTTTTTCAGGATCTGTGGACTTGGGCATGTGTTGTCCTTCCAGCCAGGGAAGTGGACTGGGGTTTTGGAACTGGGCAGACATGGCAGGGCAGCCACAGGCCAGCCACATGGCCCCTTCCCCAGGGTCACCGGAAACCAACACTTCCCATTCCCCAATTTAGAGCTGCCACTTCTCCATTCTTCTGTGGCTAAGCACCTTCTTTCTCCCCAGCCCCATGAGGCCCTCAGAGAAGGGAGGGCCCTTTGGAAGGGATCAGCAGGGGTAGGAGCTTCGTGGGCACTTGTCTTCCCAGCACCTGGCGAATAAAAGGAGGAAGGGATAAACTTGTGTTTTATCCTTTAAAGATGCAACTAGAACTTTATCAAAAAAATAAGATGCTCTGAGGGAGGGACAAAGAGATGGCAAGAGACGAGATGAAGCAGACCTGGTGAAAAGTTAAGGGTAGGATAGAGCTGGCGGATATGTGGATATAAATTCTTTCCTCTGTGGTATGTTTAAAAATTTTTTTTAATGTGGGGAGAAAGCCTTAGGCATCACTGTTGAATTTATCTGACTGCCTCAAATCCCCCAGGGTGGGTGGCTGCCCATCTCTCTACCCAGAGCGCAATCCACATCCTGCACTATCAGCTCAGATGGCCCTGGCATGGGGAGTCACAGACAGAAGAAAAAGTTTCAGACACTGAGGCAGCAGGCTGGTTCTACAGACACACACATCTGGGTATAAACCACACTTAACCTGCGGGGTGACCAGGTTACCAATTCAGTCCTCAACTCACCCGTAAAGGCTGCAGTGGGCAAGACTGGGCGGGGCCTGACTGAGATGACATGCAGCCCCAACCCAGCAAGGAAACCACCACTGTCGTGGGGAAAAGGGCCCGGCTGTCAACAGCCACATCCTGTACAGCTGCTGGGTTCCGCTATGGTGACATGCCAATCCTGAGACAAGCACTGCCGCTATTTCATCACCCAAGGGGCTCACATAGCTTCAATGACAGAAGTAAGCCCTCCCCACAAGAGGCCCAAAGCCTGTCCTGCCTCCTGGAATTTCACCAAGGTGGGAGGGTGAGGGGTGATGCCATAGAAAGGGAACAGGCCTGACGTGTGGATGCCTCCAGGGTGTGTGTCAAACTGAAGACTCAAGGGAAAGGTTCAAGAGAATTCGCAGCCCAGGCCCAGTGAAAATGCCACTGCCCATTACAATGCATGTTGAGCAGCTGGGGGCAGGAGGGCCACTGAGAGACCCAGAGTGGGGGCTTTAAAAGGAGTCATGGCCTCTCTCCCCAGACCTGTGGCTTCACACTCTGCATTTGTGGCCAGCCAATACAGGTGTCTCACGCCCATCAGAGGCGGGGAGCCCCTGCTTCAAGCACAAGTGTACTGTTCAAACAGGTCCTCTTTTAAAAATGAAAATGAAAGGTCTGAGGAAATAACTCTGATAAGAAAGAGCACGGGGAAGATGAGCCTTGCCCAAGGCCCCTCCCTGCAGTGAGTACATCATGGAACCTTCCCCTACCTGAGAGGCAAGGAGCTCAACTCCAGTAATCTGAGAGACCAATCAAGCAGAGAGGCAAAGGCAGAGAAGCCAAGTGGGCCTGGTCTGCTAGGACCACCCTCTCAGCCCCAGACCCTCTCCACCAGGTCTGACCCTGCTCCACCACCTCTAGGCTTAGGTCCTAGACTTGGTCAGATTTAATTTCCCAACCTGCAAAATAGGGTGACCTGCTCTTCAGGTCAGTGATAGGAAGAGTGGGACTACCTGGTGGAGACTTTAAACCTGTGCCTGGGAGCTCAGGAATGCCCCCAGGAGGAGGCTTAATACCTCACTCTATGCCCCATCCCAAGTCCACAGTATCCAGGATACCTACACCTGCTACCCCCAGACTCAGACCCAAGTCTTCCCCAAGACCACGACACTCTGCCAAGACACCTATATCTGCCATCCCCTTACTCCAACAGAATGTCCTGCATCCCTTCTCTGGGCCTGGAAGGCTGGCAAACACTTTGGGCTGGGCCCATTTTCCAGATGAGGAAACTGAGGTCCACAAACCTGTTGAAGGCCCCAGGTACACACTGGCAGTGCCCCCCACAAGACCTTTCTACCCAACTTGTGACACACAGGCCAGATGGGGCAGGAAGGTGGCACAGCGTCAGAGGATGATGAGGGCTTCAGTCTACCCATCTTCTAAGGATATGCCAAGAAACCACCAGCTGGCTCCAGAGACATTCCAGAGACATCCCCTAACCACTGCAAACCCAGCCTCTTCTCACATTCCTCACTACACCCTCCACAGCCTGGAGACCCCCAGACGCTCTAGCTGGGCCCCCCAACAGTCCCTCCCTACAACATGGTGTTTAAGAGGCAAATCCCGCTGCCTCCATCCCCTGCTGAAAATCCTCACCGACACCCAGCTGCCCCTGTATACCTTCCTAGACCTGGTCTCCACCCCATCCCCAACTCCCAGCTGTCCTTCCCTTCCAGCCCCACTCAGCCCTGGCGCCTGGCCCTGCCCACTTGCGGCCGACTCACACACTGGATGCTGCATTCCCCCAGCCCTCCTCTGGCTGGACCCCTGCACCCCTCAATCTTTGGTGCATTTTTTTCCCCGCACCCTTTATGAACTCATCTTTTTTTCTCTATGTACAAATAAATCTCAAAGGAGAGGAAAAACAACAGAAAAAAACAAAAGGAATGGATTTGATGCACGCAAGATACAAAACAAAAGCAAACCCTATAAACTCACTGGACAGTGGAGAGGCAGATCTGCCCATCCGGTGTGCATCCAACTCCCCCGACTCACTCCCCAGCGCCAGGCAATGCTCTCTCCCACCCTCTAACACACAGTGGGTGTATGGCCTGGCCTGCACACCCTGTCCTTCCAGCCCAAGCCTCCCCCAGCCTGCCTGGCCAGTGGGGATAAGAACAATCCTTGCTTGTTAATCTTTTATCTGGAACCTTGGACATGGGACCATCCCTCTTATCCTCCTTCCTGGAGCCAACACAGCCCTCAAACCCTGACCTCATCCGCTGGGAGGTAAATAAGTTAACCTTTTATGCTGGCCATGGCTGCGGACAACAGGGACAATGGGGAGATGGGGGAAGCAGGCTCCTGGACTCGCCCACTGTGGGCCTGGGTCACTGTGGGAATGGAAAGTCACTTCCTTGTTCTGAGTCTCAGTATCCTCAAGTGGAAAGAGGAACCCACAGGAGGGATTTCTCAAAGAGAAATCAAAATGGGTGACGGGTACCGGTGCACAGGTACTCTATGGAGAGTCAACCTCCCCCCACTCCCACCCACAAGACCCCAGCATCGGGGACAGCCACATGCAGGAGGCCCACGCCCTGGCTGAGTGTACTGAAGCAGGCACAGGGTTCAAAACTACTGCAGTTCTGGTCCTTGACTCCAGTCCAGACCTGGGTCTCCCAGGCAGTCTGCTGACAGCAGGTCAGCTCACACGTGAGAAATGTACATCCTCCTCCAGCACATGACCAGGTTAATTCCAACCCAGTAAGAGCACAAGCCCCGTGCCCCCATTCCCTCCACTCTGAATCTCTCAGGGGAGAACACTGAGCTCCAGAGAGCCTCTTTCATCCAGCAGCTCTGTCTGTACCCTGATGGGAGACCAGAGCCAGGCCTCAGGGGCACAGAGGCCCTGTTTAGAGACCAACGCCCACCCACTCCCTCCAGGTTTTGGTCTTTTCGTGAAACGGGCCCATGGTGGCTGTGGGGCTGGCCTGCAGAGTGAAGCCAAGGGGACGCCCACAGAGCATGTGGAGGAGTCCGGACAACAGTGGGCCTACCACTTAGCATATGGAGAAACTGAGGCACACAGATAGTGAGACCAGATGTACCCCAAGTTGGGGGGGCTCCACCCCCAAATTCCTGGGAAAGATTCACAGGCTGGGACCCCCAGGGTAGCAGGGCTGGGGCCAGGCCTGGCAGGCTAGATAGAGGGCAAGAACTGGACTCTGAGACCCCTTTTCTCCCAGGACAGTTCTCTGAAAACAGTCTTTTGTATGTAGCCAGGGTCTCCCCCTCGCTCTCCTTGGCTGATCTTGGGCAAGTCCCTGTGCCTCACAGTGGACACTCACCTCCCCAGGCGGTGCTGCACAACTCGCACACACATTATCCTCTCTTCACACACACTGAAACACTAAATTCGGGACGGGGCATCAGGCTGCCAGAGGGAGTTAAAGAAAAACCTACCCCACCAGGCCAGGGGCAGGTCTCAGGTCTTGGCTTTCACACCACCAAGCCACACAGTCTCTGCTCAGAGACTGACTTCTCTGGGCCTGTTTTCCCATCTGAGACAGAGCCGTCATTCCTCCCAAGGTGGCAGGTGTCACTGTTTTAAGCTTGACTGGCTGCATGCCCAATGGGGTGTGTCCTGTGCCAGGCTGCTCCTCCAGGCCCGGCTTCCACCCGTACAATTCAGCGCCTGGCATGGGGCACGGTGTGCACACACCCTCAGGCTTAAGGGGGAGCGGACTGTGTGCCCTCAAGTGAGCCTCCAGGAACATCTGGGGCTCAACGTCTGGGTTTATCTGTGTTTCTAAAAGGATTAAATTTCAGACGCATTCATGGCGTAAAGCGGACATTCGAACCCCGGGCTTCGGACGCTTTCCCCACACCGAAGGCGGGCGAAAGACGAATCTCCTACAGAACAATCCAGAAATCAAACATTTACGATAACAGTCAGCCTGCCGGAGACCCCGGAGCCACACACCAGGCCCAGCTGTCGTTCTCCTCTCTCAAGCTCAGTTTCCCCGCACCTGTAAAGTGGGGCTGAGGAGCTAGCCGAGGAACAGGAGCATCTCCCCGAGGTAAGGCCGGTTTTGGTTTCCCCACGTCCGTCGCGCAGCCATCCCCCACATCACCCCGAGGCTGCCCCCACTGGGAAAGGGCGCACACCTGGGCTGGTGCGCGGCTAAACGCAGCCGCCTAGCTTCTGGGCACTCGCTGCCCGGCTTCAGCTCCGCTGGGGCGCCCGCTGGGCGGCGGGGAGGGCCGGAGGGTGTTAACCGCCGGGTGTGCACCTCCCAGCGGCAGAGTGCAACCCACCGCCCCCCGCTCCCGCCCAAGGCTGTGCACGCAGCCCCTCACTTTTCCCGTCTGTTTAATGGGCGCAGAACCTCACCCGAGGCGCTTACCTGTGCCGTTCCCGGGGGTGGGCATGGCGTTCCCCTTGCGCCCCCCGGGCCTCGCCCTGCGGCGGAGGGTCGCCGCCGCCCCGCGCATCCCCGCGCCCTCCGCGGCGCTTGGCCGGACTGCCGCGCAGGGGCCAGCGTGGGCGGGGCGGCCAGGACGCGCCCTCGCAGGGCAGAGGGCGGGGCCGACCTCGCAGGAGCCCTCGGCCCCGAGGGGGCGAAAGTCGCGGAGCGGAAAGTCTCGCTCCAGGGCGTTGCGCAGGCGTTGCTCTCAGTCCCTGCCCCTCCGACCGCCAGGGTCCTCCCCAGACCAGGTGTTCTCGGTGAGTAGCACATGTGAACCCCATCTGTGTCACTGGGTCAGGCCATCTGTGGTGGGTGTCCATGTGGTACTTCTTCAGTGAGGACCCCGGGTCGCCGGGGCAAGATTCAGACCTCCAGGGTCTGGCCCTAGGCTTACACACCACACTGGGGGCGCCTGCCGGCTCCTGACTCCTCCTACCCAGCCCCCTTAGAGGGGGCCCCTAGCTAGGCTCAGAGCTGCGGCCCGCCCCTTCCTTTCTGTAGGACCCCGCCCAGCCCAGGCGCAGCACCCTGCCCAGGCCCAGGAAATGCTGAGGAAGCACTAAGATTACCGAGTCCTCAGCGGGGTCTTCCCAAGGCAACTCCTGGTGACCCGTCCTGCAGAGCTAGGGGAAGGTGTGTGGAAGATTCTGGGTCTGTCTTGGTCCACACTCCTAGTTTAATGGTGGATCACTAAGTTTATCCAACATTAGACTACATGGACGGAGGAGACTGGTAGGCTGTAGTCCATGGGGTCACGAAGAGTCAGACACGACTGAGCGACTTCACCGTCACTTTTCACTTTCATGCATTGGAGAAGGAAATGGCAACCCACTCCAGTGTTCTTGCCTGGAGAATCCCAGGGACGGCGGAGCCTGGTGGGCTGCCGTCTATGGGGTCGCACAGAGTCGGACACGACTGAAGTGACTTAGCAGCAGCAGCAGCAGACTACGTAGCAGTGATCAAAATAGACATACAGATCCATCCTTTAGACTAGGAATGCAGTTCAATGCAGTCGCTCAGTCGTGTCCGACTCTTTGCGACCCCATGAATCGAAGCAGGCCAGGCCTCCCTGCCCATCACCACCTCCTGGAGTTTACTCAAACTCATGTCCATCGAGTCGGTGATGCCATCCAACCATCTCATCCTCTGTCGTCCCCTTCTCTTCCTGCCCCTAATCCCTCCCAGCATCAGAGTCTTTTCCAATGAGTCAACTCTTCACATGAGGTGGCCAAAGTATTGGAGTTTCAGCTTTAGCATCAGTCCTTCCAAAGAACACCCAGGACTGATCTCCTTTAGAATGTACTGGTTGGATCTCCTTGCAGTCCAAGAGACTCTCGAGAGTCTTCTCCAACGCCACAGTTCAAAAGCATCAATTCTTTGGCGCTCAGCTTTCTTCACAGTCCAACTCTCACATCCATACATGACCACTAGAAAAACCATAGCCTTGACTAGATGGACCTTTGTTGGCAAAGTAATGTCTCTGCTTTTCAATATGCTATCTAGGTTGGTCATAACTTTCCTTCCAAGGAGTAAGCGTCTTTTAATTTCATGGCTGCAATCACCATCTGCAGTGATTTTGGAGCCCCCAGAAATAAAGTCTGACACTGTTTCCACTGTTTCCCCATCTATTTGCCATGAAGTGATGGGACCAGATGCCATGATCTTCGTTTTCTGAATGTTGAGCTTTAAGCCAACTTTTTCACTCTCCTTCACTTTCATCAAGAGGCTTTTTAGTTCTTCACTTTCTGCCATAAGGGTGGTGTCATCTGCATATCTGAGGTTATTGATATTTCTCCCCGCAATCTTGATTCCACCTTGTGTTTCTTCCAGTCCAGAGTTTCTCATGATGTACTCTGCATAAAAGTTAAATAAGCAGGGTGACAATATACAGCCTTGACGTACTCCTTTTCCTATTTGGAACCAGTCTATGTTCCATGTCCAGTTCTAACTGTTGCTTGCTCACCTGCATACAGGTTTCTCAAGAGGCAGGTCAGGTGGTCTGGTATTCCCATCTCTTTCAGAATTTTCCACAGTTTATTGTGATCCACACAGTCAAAGGCTTTGGCATAGTCAATAAAGCAGAAATAGATGTTTTTCTGGAACTCTTTGGCTTTTTCGATGATCCAGCAGATGTTGGCTATTTGATCTCTGGTTCCTCTGCCTTTTCTAAAACCAACTTGAACATCTGGAAGTTCGCGGTTCACGTATTGCTGAAGCCTAGCTTGGAGAATTTTCAGCATTACTTTACTAGTATGTGAGATGAGTGCAATTGTGTGGTAGTTCGAGCATTCTTTGGCATTGCCTTTCTTAGGGATTGGAATGAAAACTGACCTTTTCCAGTCCTGTGGCCACTGCTTGTTGAGTTTTCCAAATTTGCTGGCATATTGAGTGCAGCACTTTCACAGCATCATCTTTCAGGATTTGAAATAGCTCAACTGGAATTCCATCACCTCCACTAGCTTTGTTCGTAGTGATGCTTTCTAAGGCCCACTTGACTTCACGTTTCAGGATATCTGGCTCTAGGTGAGTGATCACACCATCGTGATTATCTTGGTCGTGAAGATCTTTTGTGTACAGTTCTTCTGTGTATCCTTGCCACCTCTTCTTAATATCTTCTGCTTCTGTTAGGTCCATACCATTTCTGTCCTTTATCAAGCCCATCTTTGCATGAAATGTTCCCTTGGTATCTCTAATTTTCTTGAAGAGATCTCTAGTCTTTCCCATTCTGTTGTCTTCCTCTATTTCTTTGCATTGATCGCTGAGGAAGGCTTTTTTATCTCTCCTTGCTATTCTTTGGAACTCTGCATTCAGATGGGAATATCTTTCCTTTTCTCCTTTGCTTTTCGCTTCTCTTCTTTTCACATGGATCCAATATTAGGGTAGCAGTACAGACAATGATAGACACAGGGATCTTCCATTAGACTAGGTAGTGGAGACCATGGTAGATTCAGGGGTCCACCTTTAGACCTTGGAATCCTCTATTACTAAGTAGTGGAGACAAATACAAACACCAGACAAATACTGCTGCTGCTGCTGCTGCTGCTAAGTCACTTCAGTCGTGTCCGACTCCGTGCAGCCCCATAGATGGCAGCCCACCAGGATCCTCTGTCCCTGGGATTCTCCAGGCAATAATCCTGGAGTGGGTTGCCATTTCCTTCTCCAATGCATGCATGCATGCTAAGTTGCCTCAGTCATGTCCAACTCTGTGTGACTCTATGGACAGCAGCCCACCAGGCCCCTCCACCCATAGGATTCTCCAGGCAATAATCCTGGAGTGGGCTGCCTTTTTCTTCTCCACCAGACAAATACAGGGATCCACAAATACAGACAAATACAGGGATCCCCCATTAGATTAGGAGTGCAGGCTAAGACATATCCAGGAATGCCCCAGGAATGGAGGAATGGAGACCCAGGTAGACACAGGGACCTCCATTAGACCCAGATAGATCCAGGACCCAACACTGAACTAAGCAATGGAGAGCAAAACAGACATAGGATCCACCGTTAGACCAGGAGTGCAAACCAAGACAGACCCAGGGATCCACATGAAATTAAAAGACACTCCTTGGAAGAAAAGTTATGACCAACCTAGATAGCATATTGAAAAGCAGAGACATTACTTTGCCAACAAAGGTCCGTCTAGTCAAGGCTATGGTTTTTCTAGTGGTCATGTATGGATGTGAAAGTTGGACTGTGAAGAAAGCTGAACACCGAAGAATTGATGCTTTTGCACTGTGGTGTTGGAGAAGACTCTTGAGAGTCCCTTGGACTGCAAGGAAATCCAACCAGTCCATTCTGAAGGAAATCAGCCCTGGGTGTTCTTTGGAAGGAATGATGCTAAAGCTGAAACTCCAGTACTCTGGCCACCTCATGCGAAGAGTTGACTCATTGGAAAAGACTCTGATGCTGGGAGGGATTAGGGGCAGGAAGAGAAGGGGACGACAGAGGATGAGATGGCTGGATGGCATCACTGACTCGATGGACGTGAGTCTGAGTGAACTCCGGGAGTTGATGATGTACAGGGAGGCCTGGCGTGCTGCGACTCATGGGGTCGCAAAGAGTCGGACACGACTGAGCGACTGAACTAAACTGACCTGAACTGAAATACCAAGATAAATCCAGAGAACCACCATAAGACAGAACAGCTGACGCAAAGGCGTTGCGATTTTAATTCTTTGGAAGCTCCAGGTACAACCAGAAGTTCAGTGTGGCCACCCCTGGAAGTCTCTGAGATGGCCCAGGTGGACAGAACTGGCTCTGTGGTGCCTGGCAGGTAGCAGCAAAGAGATTGGTATCTTGTGGGACAGTAGGGCAGGGTCCCAGCAGGCCAGCCCCTCCCTGCCTTTGCTTTCTTAGTCTAGTAGACACTCATGTTCAGTGTAATATATAAGGGCCCTCCTCTTTCCTGAGTCAGAGTTGTTTCTCCCCATAATATTTAGACCTGTGGGTCACACATAATGACTTTCTTCATTTCCCTTGATATGAACCAAGCATGTTCGTCCCATCTGTCACACTGAGAATCCAGGGGCATCTGCAGGGCCCACTGTGATCTGCCGCCTCCAGACCACACTCAGGGACATATGACAGTGGCTCAGTCATGTCTGACTCTTTGCAAGCCCATGACTATACACTCCATGGTATTCTCCAGGCCAGAATACTGGAGTGCATAACCTTTCCCTTCTCCAGGTGACCTTCCCAACCCAGGGATCGACCCCAGGTCTCCTGCATTGCAGGCAGATTCTTTACCAACTGAACCACAAGTCGTGTCTTCCTTTGAGCCCCAAAGGGAAGCCCTCAGGGACAGGGGACCCCAGAATTCCCTACAGATGGCCCCATGCCCACCTCTGGGGTCTTGTGGCCTTCTCGTTGGCTCTGATGTTTTGTGCACAACACTGTACCCAGGACAGCTGTCTGAAGATGCATTAGCAGGGTTGGAAGGGGAGGTCTGGTGTGGCCCTTGAAATCAAAGGATAGAGCTGGTAGGAGCTGCCTGCGGGCTGCCTGCACTACCACAGGCTGGGCCAGGGCCTGGTTGTTTAGAATGTATATGCTTCCCAGGGCTGCTGTAACAAGGTCCCACTGACTGGGGAGCTTAGGACTCCAGAAGTGTGTAATCTCAGGGTTCTGGAGGCCAGAAGTCTGAGGTGAAGGTGCTGGCAGGGCTGTGCTCCCCGTGAAGGCACTAGAAGTGGTCTTTTCCACGCCTCTCCTGCATTTCTCTTCAGATAATTCCTTGGCTGTGGCAGCATCATTCCAGTTTTTACACAGTTGTTCTGTCCCTTTGTGCGTGTCTGTCTCTGTGTCCAAATTTCCCCTTTTTATAGGGGTCCCAGTTCTATTGGAATAGGGCCACCCTAATGACCTTGTTTTAACTTGATTGCTTCTATAAAGACCATATTTCAAAATAAGGTCATGTTCTGAGGTGCTCAGGGTTAAGTCTCAATCACTTGAATTTTGACAAGGACATAGTTCAACCTGTAACAGCCTATAACATGTCAGGAGTGAGACAACATGTTTTCTTGGCCATCTGTGGCACACTTACATGTTCTGGGTATTCAAGCATGTGGTGCTGGCCTCCATTTGTCCTGTTAAGGAACTGGGAGTGGCCTGAGACTTCTGTACAAGAAACCATCCATCTTGTTATGCCTCAGAACACCCACTTGTGTCAAAGACATCTTCAGGAGCAGTGGGAGACAGTGGGTTCTCGGCCAATATGAACTCAGTCTAGACCCCATCCATCTTTTCTGGGGCTTCTTGGAAAGGCATGCTCCTGGAACACCAGCAACACCTACCATGGGTAGGGAGGGAAACTGAGGCAGTAGCTCACCACAGACTCAGACTGCTTGGGCCACCACCTCACCCCCTGCCCCATTCATGTCAGGGATCATAGTTCTGACAGGCACCCAATGCCTGAGCCTTGAAAGTCTAATCTAAGGGATAGAAAAGATCCTGCCACCCTCCCAAGGGAAGGGAAACTGTGACATGATCAGGGATAGACCATCGTCTGAAAGCTAGGCCAACCCTACCTTCCCCCCACCTCTCCAAGACCTGGCCCAGATGGGGAACAGTGCTTGTGCTATGCCAGGCTGGTGTCCCCAGGCCCTCAGGCCTTAGCCACCTCCTTAAGGGAGCCCTCCCTGATGCCCTTCCCAGACAAAGCTGTTCCGTGCTGCATGACCCCAAGTTCTATGAAGCAGACAAGACATATGGCTCCCCTGCTGAAGGCAGCATGTGGGCAGCTGGCAAAGAGGCAAGAAAAAGCCAGCAGAGGCTCTTAAGAAGCTGACCCAAGCCTTGGCCTCTCTGCATTTGGGGATCCAGCCCCCACCCCATTACCTCTTCCCCATCTTCATTGGCATCTGGGAGCACAGAGTATGCCCAGACAAACACTTGTTGAATAAATGAACTGGCAGGAAGGAACCAGGGAGACTGGTGAAAGGGGAGGGTTCTGGAAGCTCTGGGTCTCAATATTCTGCTCTGTAAAATGGGCTTACACACATGCTACCAGAGATTTTGAGGGGATGCTGAAGATCTTGTCTGGGCATCTCCTTCCCTCAAGACTTAGCTGGAGTGTTGCCTGTCCCAGAGAGCCTACCTTAACCTGATTCCCCTGACACAGCATCCATAGGCCATGGTACCCCAGGGGGTGGTCATTTTGTGTGTGTTTGTATAATAACCTTGGAAATGTAAAATGCTTTTTGTTTTTCTTTAAATATTCATTTTTTTTCTCAGTATAAAAATAAGATTTTTATCTTAAAAACTTCTCATAATGGACCAAGGCTAGAAAATTCCATCCCAAAGTAAGAGTCAGGGCCTGCCTCCTCCCAGCTGCCTTGGGTGGTCTCATGGGCTTAAGGGCTTCCCAGGTGGCACTTGTGGTAAAGAACCCGCCTGCCAATGCAGGAGACATGAGAGATGTGGGTTCTATCCCTGGGTCAGGGAGATCCCCTGAAGTAGGAATTGGCAACCTACTCCAGTATTCTTGCCTGGAAAATCCTATGCACAGAGGAACCTAGCGGGGTATAGTCCATGGGGCTGCAGAGAGTCAGACCTAAATGAGCAAAGTGACTAAGCACTCATGGGCTTTGCCTCTTTTAAAAAATTACATTTTTAAATTAAGAGCAATTATTTTAAAAAGTAATCTAAACTTGTAGCTCCAATGAGCTGGGTACCTGGGGAGAGAAGAATTCTCCCCAAAATATTTTCTGCCAGGCTGTTTGTCATCCTCCACACACACTAGTCCTCTGGCTGCTCCAAAGGCAGGCCAGAGCTGGTCCTTTTCTGTAGGGAATGCCTGCCCGGAGCCCACTTCCCATCAGGGCTCTGACTGCTGGGTTGTCTTCCCTGGCCCTGAGTCTGCACAAGTGAGGCATTCCTTGACTTTCAGGAGGGAGAAAGGTGAGTTACCCCCGGTGACATCTGAGCCACCACCCACAGGTTCACAGTGATGGCTTGGAGATATGTAGCAAGGCAGCTGGGAGGAAGCAGGCCTATGGGCTCTGTGCTTTCCTGGGGGGGCAAAAGCAGATGACGGAGTCATAGAAAAGAGAGGACCAGCCCCTCCTGAATGCCAGGCCCACTTGGGAGCCAGGACACAGGGTGCCCAGGAGGGACAAAGCCTGATGGGTTGCTTTGGGGGCTCCTCCTTCACCTCTGGGTGGCCAGATTGTGGCTCATTTTCTCCTGCCTCTTGACGCTTCTCTGTGTTTTCTGATTTTTTTTGCAATAGGCATGAATCTATTTCTTTTCAGAAAACAGGAGACTAATAAAGATTTTAAAGGTGGAACACATGTAAATGATTACACACAGTCACTGGACAGTTCTGAATTCTACCTGTCAGAAAAGATATGGACTGGCCCCTCATTTACAGATGGGGAAGCTGGACTCAGGGAGGTAGAATGATCCCACCTGTGGCCATTTGCCTGCTCGAATGATGCCGCATTACTGTGGTCTGAGGGCTCACTCACAGGGTTTGGGTGTGCTCTGCCACGGGGAAGGGGGATGTTTTCACAGACAGAAGTTTTTCCTAGGTAAGCCTGGGGTAAAATGTGCGTTGGTGAGTCTAGGGTAATCCAGAGGGTTGGTGGTTTTGAGCCAGTTAAGCTTCTTTGAGACCATATACCTGCACAGCCAGCATGGCAGGAGCCCGAGTCCCCAGTGACAGGAGAGGTATGAGAGCCTGTCTCCCCATGCTCCCTGCCTGCTTCCCCCTGCCTAACACAGCCCCTGTGACCTCTTGGCCCTCATCATCCCCTCACAGGGCATTTTAACTACTTCTGTACCCTGCTGGTCGACTTTGGGTAAGCTCTGCCCTGTCTCTGGGCTCCTGTCTCCTCCCCACCTCTCCCAAGCCACATCTACTGAGGCTGTGGCTCAGGGGCACTGAGGCCCAGGCTTGTGGCCTGGCACACACCTTGTGGGAAGGCACTTCCTGGGCCTCCTACGGAGTGGTCTTTCATAAGGTCTGGAAGGCTGGCCAAGGCCATCCAAATGAACACATTGGAGAGACCTGCGTGGAACAAGTGCTTGGAGGGCTCCCATTTCACAGATGGGGAATCTGAGGCCTGGGGGAAGGATCCGCCATAGCAACAGAGCTCACCCCCAAGGCCCAGCCTCTGGGGCCTGACTTTCTGGTTCTCTCTGCCTCTCAGTTTCCCTGAGATGGGCCAAAGGAAGGACAAGTTGTACATTGCAAGACCAAGTGTGCTCAGGATGCGAGCCCCATCAGGGCCAGTAGAGGAAGGTTGGGACAGCCGAGAGCAGGAAGGGGCTGTTCTGAGCCCTGCAGCCTGCATACCTACTCACCTCCTCACTCCCTGTGCTGACAGCTGCTTTTCTATCATTCAGTCTGATGATTACTGATTTTCCGGTAATCATCATGAGCGCTTTGCTGTCCCCATTTTACAAGTGAGAAACTGAGGCTCAGGCCTGTGAGTCATACATTTGCTAAGTAGCTGCATTAGTCATCTTCAAGGAATAGAAACCCAATATCAACCCAGAAGAGAAAGCTGTTGGCAGTTTCAAAGTTTTGAGGGAAGCCCTTCAGGCTAAGAATCCCAGAGCAGGGGAGCAACTCTTTCAGCATCCCAACACCTCATCCCAGAGGTGGGCTGGACCATGTGTTCATCCCTGGACAAAGAGCTGTGTCAGGTAGAGTCACTTGATGGACCAGGGTTCTGGGAACCTGTGACTGCATAACCACAGATAGTGTTTATAACAGATACTGTTTATTACAGCAACAGTCATTTCTGCTCATAAATCTGCAGTCCAGGCAGGGCTCAGCACCTTGGCTCTGCTCCACAGTGAGACTCCACTAGAGAGGGCTCATCCCAGGGCATGATCACCTCTCCACAGGCTGCTTGAGCTTCCTTATGACATGGCGCTGTCTTCTAGGAGCAAGCATTCCTGAAGACAGGAAACTGCGTGTTTATCCATGCCTTAGCCTGGAATGTCACTTCCATTGTATTCTGTTTATCAAGCTGCCATGGAACTCAGGTTCAAGGGGAGGAGACAGACCTCACCTTCAGCAAATCTGAGGGCCACCGTGGGAGCACAAGCAGTAGGCCAGACTTCTCTTGGGTATCTGATGGACACCTGCACAGTAGCAGGCCACTCCATATTAGAGACCTAGGATCAAACTCAGACCCTAAGCGTAGGTGTAATCTGAGTTCTGATAAAACATGCACAAGGAGATGCAGACACAGGAGGGCTGGAGAACATGGCGTTAAGTGCTGATAGGAAATATGAGTAATGTCTACGTTTTTGATGTTTGTCCACATTTTCTGAACAGTTCAGGGGAATGTACACTTTATTCATCTGGCCTTGGGCTGTAAAGATGCTATCTGAGGGCAGGTGGGCAGAGACCATAACCAGAGACAAGGTCATCTCTCACATACCCACTTGTGGAGTCCCAGTGATGGTGCCCTCCAGTCTTCCTTCCCGTCAAGGCCCAGCTCAGCCCAGGTGGGTCCAAGCTCATGTGAATCATGCATATTGCTATACACGTTTCTCCCCTGTCCCCTCATGGCCTCAGTCCTCCTGGAAACTGCCTTGTTTTCAGCTCCTCTGAGAGGCTCAAGGAGGGTCAGGGGAGGCTGAGGCCAGCCTGTTTGGTGAAGGCCAAGATCCCCGAGGGTAGTGCACGGGCTAAATGTCTTTGTATCTCTGTGCTCACTGGGGCCCCTGTGCAGAGACAACATGTGGACAGAACATGGTGATCCTCGGTGGAGAACATGCTCCTTCAGCCTTCAGAGGACTGGGGGGTGCACAGGTCCTGCCTTGCCTTGTTGATGGCCACCACCTCTCAAAACCGGACTCACAGTGTGATTAGTTAAAAGGTCCCTGCCCAGCTCTTCCTTGACTCCCTATTTTATTCAATCCAGTTGTTAAATACCTGCTCCTACCTGACTCTGTGCCCCATGCTGCCAGCTTCTGTGATCTCTTCGGTTTCCAGGGCCCGGAGTAAAGCCTGCTCACTCATTCCTTCCTGTAGCTGCTGCTGCTGCTAAGTCGCTTCAGTCGTGTCCAACTCTGTGCAACCCCATAGACGGCAGTCCACTAGGCTCCCCCATCCCTGGGATTCTCTAGGCAAGAACACTGGAGTGGGTTGCCATTTCCTTCTCCAATGCATGAAAGTGAAAAGTGAAAGTGAAGTCGCTCAGTCATGTCCGACTCTTCGCGACCCCATGGACTGCAGCCTACCAGGCTCCTCCAGCCATGGGATTTTCCAGGCAAGAGTACTGGAGTGAGGTGCCATTGCCTTCTCTGCTTGGAGAGCCTACTGAAGTATTTATTTGCAGAGTGGTTCCTGTAGAAACCATGGTAAAGGTTCTCGCCACAGGTCCCCCTCTCCCTCTGCTTCCTGAGCAACAATGGTGCTTCCTTGTGTGGCCCTGCATGATGCAGTGTGCTGCCAGCCCCCAGCCCCCAGCCCCATGGGCAGGTTAGCTCCGAGGCAATGGTTCTGCACTATGAGAAAGCTGGGGCTGTCCTGATGAACAGAAACTGTCACAGAACATCAACATGAGACAAGGTCACTCTGTGAGACAGGCAACACCATATATCACCAGGATAGAGACATAACTAACCATCCCCATCCTGGTGATATAAGTGACCGCTGCTTTGTTACCAGCCACAGCTTTTGCTTCCCTTCATTCCTCACACTTTCCAATAAAATGTATTGATACTCAAGCATAGAACAAGTCCCACTTCCTAACAGCATCCAACCCAGCTCTGCCTCCTTGAACCCTTATCAAGATTGCCTCACATGAGTCCAAACCCTACTCAGGCCCTCCCTAACATTGTACTGAGATGGCTCACACGTTCCCATTGCGAGCACTTCATCTCATCTCACTGTGGGAGATCTAAAAACCCCAACGTTGTCCTGGGGGTCTCTGCAGGGAGGAATGGGGTGACTGGCACACAGGCTTCCCCTGCAGCCAGGCTTCAGTTGCTCCAGACCTCAGTTCAGATCAGTCGCTCAGTCATGTCCTACTCTTTGCGACCCCATGAATTGCAGCACACCAGGCCTCCCTGTCCATCACCAACTCCTGGAGTTCACTCAGACTCACGTCCATCGAGTCAGTGATGCCATCCAGCCATCTCATCCTCTGTCGTCCCCTTCTCCTCCTGCCCCCAATCCCTCCCAGCATCAGAGTCTTTTCCAATGAGTCAACTCTTCGCATGAGGTGGCCAAAGTACTGGAGTTTCAGCTTTAGCATCATTCCTTCCAAAGAAATCCCAGGGCTGATCTCCTTCAGAATGGACTGGTTGGATCTCCTTGCAGTCCAAGGGACTCTCAAGAGTCTTCTCCAACACCACAGTGCAAAAGCATCAATTCTTCCGCGCTCAGCCTTCTTCACAGTTCAACTCTCACATCCATACATGACCACAGGAAAAACCATAGCCTTGACTAGACGAACCTTTGTTGGCAAAGTAATGTCTCTGCTTTTTAATATGCTATCTAGGTTGGTCACAACTTTTCTTCTAAGGAGTAAGTGTCTTTTAATTTCACGGCTGCAATCACCATCTGCAGTGATTTTGGAGCCCCCAGAAATAAAGTCTGACACTGTTTCCACTGTTTCCCCTTTTATTTCCCATGAAGTGATGGGACCAGATGCCATATCTTCGTTTTCTGAATGCTGAGTTTTAAGCCAACTTTTTCACTCTCTTCTTTCACCTTCATCAAGAAGCTTTTTAGTTCCTCTTCACTTCCTGCCATAACGGTGGTGTCATCTGCATATCTGAGGTTATTGATATTTCTCCCGGCAATCTTGATTCCACCTTGTGCTTCTTCCAGGCCAAAGTTTCTCATGATGTACTCTGCATATAAGTTAAATAAGCAGGGTGACAATATACAGCCTTGACGTACTCCTTTTCGTATTTGGAACCAGTCTGTTGTTCCATGTCCAGTTCTAACTGTTGCTTCCTGACCTGCATACAAATTTCTCAAGAGGCAGGTCAGGTGGTCTGGTATTCCCATCTCTTTCAGAATTTCCCACAGTTTATTGTGATGCACACAGTCCAAGGCTTTGGCATAGTCAATAAAGCAGAAATAGATGTTTTTCTGGAACTCTCTTGCTTTTCCCATGATCCAGAGGATATTGGCAATTTGATCTCTGGTTCCTCTGCCTTTTCTAAAACCAGCTTGAACATCAGGAAGTTCACAGTTCACATATTGCTGAAGCCTGGCTTGGAGAATTTTGAGAATTACTTTACTAGTGTGTGAAATGAGTGCAATTGTGCGGTAGTTTGAGCATTCTTTGGCATTGCCTTTCTTTGGGATTGGAATGAAAACTGACCTTTTCCAGTCCTGTGGTCACTGCTGAGTTTTCCAAATTTACTGGCATATTGAGTGCAGCACTTTCACAGCATCATCTTTCAGGATTTGGAATAGCTCAACTGGAATTCCATCACCTCCACTAGCTTTGTTCATAGTGATGCTTTCTAAGGCCCACTTGACTTCACATTCCAGGATATCTGGCTCTAGGTCAGTGATCACACCATCATGATTATCTGGGTCATGCAGATCTTTTTTGTACATTTCTTGTATTCTTGCCATCTGTTATTAATATCTTCTGCTTCTGTTAGGTCCATACCATTTCTGTCCTTTATTGTGCCTATCTTTGCATGAAATGTTCCCTTGGTATCTCTAATTTTCTTGAAGAGATCTCTAGTCTTTCCCATTCTGTTGTCTTCCTCTATTTCTTTGCACTGATCGCTGAGGAAGGCTTTCTTATCTCTTCTTGCTATTCTTTGGAACTCTGCATTCAGATGGGAATATCTTTCCTTTTCTCCTTTGCTTTTCGCTTCTCTTCTTTTCACAGGTATTTGTAAGGCCTCCCCAGACAGCCATTTTGCTTTTTTGCATTTCTTTTCCATGGGGATGGTCTTGATCCCTGTCTCCTGTACAATGTCACGAACCTCATTCCATAGTTCATCAGGCACTCTATCAGATCTAGTCCCTTAAATCTATTTCTCACTCCCACTGTATAATCATAAGGGATTTGATTTAGGTCATACCTGTATGGTCTAGTGGTTTTCCCTACTTTCTTCAATTTAAGTCTGAATTTGGCAATAAGGAGTTCATGATCTGAGCCACAGTCGGCTCCTGGTCTTGTTTTTGCTGACTGTATAGAGCTTCTCCATCTTTGGCTGCAAAGAATATAATCAGTCTGATTTTGGTGTTGACCATCTGGTGATGTCCATGTGTAGAGTCTTCTCTTGTGTTGTTGGAAGAGGGTGTTTGTTATGATCAGTGCATTTTCTTGGCAAAACTGTATTAGTCTTTTCCCTGCTTCATTCCGTATTCTAAGGCCAAATTTGCTTATTACTCCAGGTGTTTGTTGACTTCCTACTTTTGCATTCCAGTCCCCTATAATGAAAAGGACATCTTTTTTGGGTGTTAGTTCTGAAAGGTCTTGTAGGTCTTCATAGAACCGTTCAACTTCAGCTTCTTCAGCATTACTGGTTGGGATCTCCAGTCTTTCCTATTCTGTTGTTTTCCTCTATTTCTTTGCATTGATCGCTGAGGAAGGCTTTCTTATCTCTTCTTGCTTTTCTTTGGAACTCTGCATTCAGATGCTTATATCTTTCCTTTTCTCCTTTGCTTTTCGCTTCTCTTCTTTTCACAGCTATTTGTAAGGCCTCCCCAGACAGCCATTTAGCTTTTTTTCATTTCTTTTCCATGGGGATGGTCTTGATCCCTGTCTCCTGTGCAATATCACGAACCTCCGTCCATAGTTCATCGGGCACTCTATCAGATCTAGTCCCTTAAATCTACTTCTCACTCCCACTGTATAATCATAAGGGATTTGATTTAGGTCATACCTGAATGGTCTAGTGGTTTTCCCTACTTTCTTCCATTTAAGTCTGAATTTGGCAATAAGGAGTTCATGATCTCAGCCACAGTCAGCTCCTGGTCTTGTTTTTGTTTACTGTATAGAGCTTTGGACACGACTGAGCGACTGACTGATAGAGCTTCTCCATCTTTGGCTGCAAAGACCCCCTCATCCAAGATAAGGAGCATTGGCTGCGCTTTGCTGGAGCAGCCGTGAAGAGATAACCCCATGGTAAGTAAGATGGTAGGTGTTGCAAGAGGGCATCAGAGGGCAGACACACTGAAACCATACTCACAGAAAACTAGTGAATCTAATCACACTAGGACCACAGCCTTGTCTAACTCTAACTCCAGACCTCAGTTGCCTGCTAATAGACTCTGTGTATCAGTGTCCTGGGGCTACTACAAGGAAGTACCACAAATCAGGAAGCTTAAAACAACAGATGAATCCTTGGTGTGCCTTGGCCTGTAGGTGCACCACTGCAGTCTGCCCCCACCATCACGTCTCTGTGTGTTCTCTCCCTCTTTTTATAAGGACACCAGTGACTGGATGGACCTCGATGCCGGGAGCCAGCGTGAGGAGCTCCACCCATGGCAAAGGTCATGAGGAAGGAGGCTCGGCATACGCAAAGGCGAGATCGAGCCTCAGGAGTCCCTCTGGAAATTCTCGAGCATCTACCCCCAAAACCAGAGTCTGCCTACTTTCTGCTTTGTGCTCTCACCTACACCTCTGACTTCATGAGGGGCTGTCCCCCACTACCTCTCTCTGAAAAAAGAGTTAACTTACAGCTCCAGTTAATAAAGTTCCTGGGTGTGATAGTGTTTCAACTTACAAACTCCTTTGGAAGTCCTCTAGCCTGCCTGAATAGGTTTTTCCGGCCACATGTGATTGTTTAGAGCCTCCCAACTGTGAGAGGCATGAGATGTTCTAAACTGTCTAAATACAGATTCCTTTGAGCAGTTAAAAGATTGATTAGAAATTGTATTGGTGAAGGGTTTTTCACTTGTTGGGCCAATGTTTGCTGCTAAGTCTCCATATCCCTTACCTGCTGTGTCCCTGGTAGTGTATTGATTAATATAATTGGTATAAGTAGTAGCTTTAATGTTTGTAACCTTGGACCCTTGAGTTAATTCTTTTTCTTGTTATAGCCCACCACACCTTTGCTCTGTAGGAATGCAACTTTATCTAATGCTTTTGGAGGGTGGCGCCTGACTAATCACCTTTAGAGAAAAATAAGTTTTCTGAAGAAAGGGTCTTAAAATGTTAACAGGCCTCTTGGCCAGAAGATGATGCAAATCACCAAAGCTTTTGCATATGATAAGTTTGCAGGAAGAAAGCCTGGCTTACTGCATGACTCTACCCCTTCCCCCATCATCCTCTATGCATAACTTACGGTATAAAAACTACTTTGGAAAATAAAGTGCAAGACTTGTTCACCGAATCTTGGTCTCCCCATGTCGTTCTTTCTCTCACCTTCTGGCTGAATTATTCAGCCTCTTTTCTCCACTGAATTTCCTCACTGAGCTATCCTTATTTAACCACTCTTTATACCCTTAATTAACGTTTAATTAAGCAATTGTTTCCTGATCCTCGCCGACGCCATCCCCGCTTCGAATTCCCTGGATCCACCGGGGTTGGACCCCGACACCTCATCTTAACTAGTTACATCCGCAAAGACTTTACTTCCAAACAATGTCACATTCTGATATTCCAAGTGGACATGAATTTTAGTGGAGGACACTATTTAACACATCATCATCTGCCTTCTGACCCCCTCAAAAGTCACTTTGGTTCCCCACGTACAAAATACACGCACCCCATCCCAACATCTCCCAAAGTCGTAAATCAGTCCTAGAGGGAGAAAAAGGAAGGCGCAAAGGAGCCACTGGTCCAGTGCAAGTCAGAAGCCCAGCAGTGCCAGTTCCAGTAGATTTCAAGGCCTGTAAATAACCCTTTGTGGCTTGATGCTCTGGGTGCGTGATGGTGGCCCTGCTTTCTGTGGCTTTGGCAGCAGCTGTAGCCCCACCTTCTCTTTTCTCTGCTTCTGCCTTCATGGCTCTGCCCTCCAAGCCGTTCTTTCTTCACTTCATTCCATCCCTGGGCCTCTCAATCTAGACTGGCAGATGTAACTGATGTAACAGTCTCAAAAACCTTGTCGGTCTTCTCGGTAATTCACAGGGAGCCACACCATCAGATAAGAGGCTCCACAGATCTTTCCTGAATAACCCCATCTCTGTTCCTTCATTCCCCTGAGATGGTGGAGTAGGCCTGCAAGTCATGTGCCTAATCTCTTCAGCAGCAGGCTCTCCCACACCTTTGGTGCTCTCTTTAGACCACACTTTCTGAACAGTAAATTTCCTAAATTTAACAAACTGAAGTGAACTGAAGTGAAAGTCGCTCAGTTGTGTCTGACTTTCTGCAACCTCATGGGCTGTAGCCCGCGAGGCTCCTCTGTCCATGGGATTCTCCAGGCAAGAATACTGGAGTGGGTAGCCATTTCCTTCCCCAGGGGATCTTCTCGACCTAGGGATCAAACTAGGTCTCTCATATTGCAGGCAGATTACTGTCTGAGGACTTCCCAAATCATCAAGTACTGATTCCTTTTGCTTATCAGTTCCTTTCCCCAATTTCTTTCTTTCCTCTCAGCTTTTACTATAAACAGCAAGGAGAAACCAGGCCATACCATCCACATTTTACTTGGAAATTTCCTCAGCTAAATAGTCAAGTTCATTCCTTACAATTTCTACTTTCCACTCAATATTAGAACATAATTCAGCCAAGTTTCTGCTACTTTATGGCTTTTCCAATAACTGGTTCTTCACTTCCATCTGAGATCTCACTGGAAGAACCTCTCACGTTCATACTTATGTCAAAAATATGTTCATGATCATATATGTATTCTCTGAGACAATAGAAACTTTCTCTACATTCTCCTTACTTCTTTCTTTTCTTTTCCTTTTTGAAGGTTTTTCTTTTTTTTAATTGAAGTAAAAATTTACAATGTCATACACCAGTACAGAAAAGTGGTTCAGTTATACATACATACATATATATAGTATAGCTCTCTGTTCTATACAGTAGGTCCTTGTCAGTTATCTGTTTTATATACAGTGTGTATATGTTAATCCCAAACTCCTAATGTATTCCTCTCTCCCACTTTCCCCTTTTGTAACCAAAAATTTGTTTTCTATGTCTGTGCATTTATTTCTGTTTTGTATATGGGTTCATTTGTATCTTTTTTGTTTGTTTGCTTTTTGATTCCACATATAAGCAACATCATGATGTTTGTCTTTTTCTGTCTGGCTTATTTCACTTAGTGTGTGATATCTCTAGGCCTATCCATGTTGCTGCTATCATGCCTACTTTATCCATTTATCTGTCAATGGACATTTAGATTGCTTCCATGTCTTTGCTATTGTAAACAGTGCTGCAATAAACACTGAGGTGTGTGTATCTTTTTGAATTATGGTTTTCTTCAGGTATATGCCCAAGAGTCCTCACTTCTTTCTGACCTCGGTCTCACCAGAATCACCTTTGTCCGTATCTCTACCAACAATGTCTTCAAGGAAATCTAGGCATTTTCTATCATGTGCCTCAAAACTTTTCCAGCATCTACACATTACCCAGTTCCGCAGCTGCATTTTTAGACATCTGTTATAGCAGCATCCCCCTTCCTGGTACAAAATCTGTATCAGTTTGCTAGAGCTGTTGTACAAATTTAGTGGCTTAAAACAACAGAAATTTATCCTTTCAAAGTTCTGGAGGCCAGTAGTCTGAAATCAAGATATTGTCAGGGCTGTGTACACTCTGGAAGCTCTAGGAAAGGATCCTTCTATGCCACACACACCAGAGTGAGCTGCTGGTCACTCCGGGTGAACTTTGCTGTTCCTTGGCTCATAGTTGCGACATGCCAGTCTCTGCCTCCGTCATCACAAGGCCTTCCTTGTGTGTCCTGTCCTCTTCTTATAAGGACACCAGTCACTGGGTTTAGGGCCCACTCGATCCTCATTTTAACTAACTCCATCTGTGAAAAATATACTTTCAGGTAAAATCACATTCTGAGGTTTCAGGTGAACGTGGATTTGGGATGAGGGACACTATTCAACTCAGGAAGCCAACTTGTGTTGGCTTTCTTCCCTTTTCTGCCTCATTCTCCATTCCCCTACTATTCTTCCTGGATTGCCTCCCAAATAAAGTCCTTGCATTCTATCTGTGTAGCAGGATCTGCTACTGAAAGAAAGTTACATAAGACATAGGCCCCCTGCTGGGAGCCAGTGGGGACCCACCTAAGACATGCCCCCCTCCTCTGTGAGCTACTGGGAACCTACTTAGGACATGATTCTCAGTGCTGAGCTGCAGTGTCCCCCTCTGTGAATGGAGTGAAGATAATGTCCCCTTCCTCTGAGGTTTTGGGAGGAAGGAGGGCATGCTGGAGGGCTCTGGGCTTAGGACCACACACACAGAATGGCCACGCCCTGCCTCTGGGAAGTGGGGATGCTTTGGGAATTACTCCAGTATTTTTCTTTGGAGATGGGCTGCTCTGGTGTCAGTTTTCCAGTGCCCCTTGGGGTCAGATATTCTGGGGGGCTATAATTTGCTCTCTGCGTCTGGATAAAGCACAGGGAAGTGGCCCTCCAAGATGCAGATAGATTCATGAGATGTGGCATGCACAGTTTCAGCAGGCAGAACTGGAGTGCTGATGGCCAGGCCCCCCAGGGGCAGGCCTGGCCCTGGCAGGAAAGGGGAGGGTTTTGTCCCTCTCAGGGATACTGCCAGCCTGGATTCTGTTGGGAATATAGGGTCAAGGCAGGACATTTTGGAGAATGCAGGCTGGTCCCTGTCTGTGGGTGCTGTGGGGTGGCACAGGGCCATAGAAGAAATAAGGCTCCAGATGAACTTCATTTGCTCGCTGCTGCTGCTTCAGGCGAAGTCAGAGATGGTTTTCTTCCCCTCTTTTCTCCTATCCTAGTCTGGGCTCCCTGGGAGGCCCTCCCATCTCGTTCCAGGATGGTCCCCCTCCACCCTCAAAGGGGGACTGTCTTGGGTCACACGGCCATCTTGGACCAACCCCGGCAGAGGGAGCGGAGAGCTGGCCAGTGAGCCTGTGGTATCGGGGCCCCGATGGAGGCCTTCTCCTGCACACCTTCCTTTTCTAGGGTCTTGGGGCGAGATGGCCCACCTGAGCCACCAGCTCTTCTCCTTGGCACCACCTGGTACTTGCCATCCTGCTGGGGTGGGTTCCTGGCTGCTCCTCGTGGCTTGCCCTAGTCCTGCCCACCTCTCTGGCCCTCCGTTTTCTCTCTTATAATTGGGGGGCAGGGTGGATGTAGGAGGGTATGTGACTAGGGAGCAGCCAGGCCCCCTGTCACAACTGGCTGCCTTGGGACCGCCTGGAGCTCCTCGGATCACTTGGAGTACTTAGGAATACCTGAGCTCCCTGGGGAGACCTGGAGCCTCACAGGGACCATTTGGAGGCCCTGAGGACCACCTGGGGTCCCCCGAGACAAACTAGAGACCCATCTTGGGCCCTCAGAAACACCTGGAGCCCCTCAGGACCACTTGAAGCCCCTGTGACCACCTGAAGTCCTCTGGGACCATCCACGGCCCCCTGGGAACCCCACCAGGAGGGGGAGGTGACTAGTAGGAATGGGTAATGGGGATCCACAGAACAGCCACTCTCAGTTGCCAGCTGGGCTCCCAGAAGGGTGGTTCAGAGAGACCTTGTCTACAGACACGTTGCAGTGGGTCCTGAGGAGGTAAGCCTGCCCTCCTTCCTGGATGCCCAGCACCTGGACCAAGCTCAGAAGGGCTTGGATTCCAGGGCCCTGTCAGACCTCAAGAGGTGGGAAGGCACTGTGAGCGTCTAGGGGATGAGGATTAGAGCCCCCCGAGGCCTGGGAGTGTCAGCTGGGGCTTCAGGGGCTGATCCTACCACCCCCATGTGTACAGGGGTCTTCTGTCCCCTGGGAGGGCACTGAGGGATGGGCACAGGTGTAAGTCAGACCCATTTGGGTCCCAATGCCCCTCTGCTGATTTTCTGGGGGCGTGGCAGCTGTCTGGGTCTCATGTGCTATTCTCTGCAATGGGACCAGATGTCCGAGGAGAACCTGGCTACGTCCCGGATACCTAGGGACTCAGAGAGGGCAGGAGAGCCACTGGGCCTTTATCACCCCAGGCAGCCATTGGCTCTGTTTCCTGATCTGTTAAAGTGAGTGAAGTGAAGTCGCTCAGTCGTGTCTGAATCTTTGCGACCCCATAGACTGTAACCTACCAGGCTCATCCATCCATGGGATTTTCCAGGCAAGAATACTGGAGTGGGTTGCCATTTCCTTCTCCAGGGGATCTTCCTGACCCAGGGATCAAACCCGGGTCTCCTGCATTTTAGACAGATGTTTTACCATCTGAGCCACTAGAGAAGGTCTGTTAAAAGAGGATTCCAGACCCAAAGTGCTCTGGGGCTGCATGGCAAGAGCAAAATCCCTGAACTTTCACTAATGCTGTTGGCAGATATTAACTGAGCACTTATTCTCTGCCAGGTGCTATCATAGGTGCTTCATTCTGCCCTCGGAGCTTCTGTCCTAGATGAGGAGACAGAGATTAAACAAGGAGGCAAATACCCAAACAAAAAGTAGAGAGATTAGGGCAAGGGCTCTGCTGAAGTTCATGGAGCAGACTCCTGCAAAGTCATGAAGGAAGAACCCCCAAGCAGATGAACAGCATGTGCAAATTTCCTGAGATGGGAGGGAGACTAGTATGTTCTAAAGACCCAGTGACGAGACTGGTAATCTGAGGTCAGGATGAAGCAGCAGGGGAGCAAGGGAGGGCAGGAGAAAATGAGGCTGGAAATGTGGCAGGGTCAGAGGCTACAGGGCATTATTCAACTCCTGAGTCCCAGAAATCTGAGTGGCTGGCACCCTAGTGCCCAGCACACAGGCATGCCGTCAGTGATGAAGAAATGGACAGGGAGTGAAAGAGTGACCCAGCTGGGTCCCTGATGCACTGTGTGACCTTGGGCAAGTATATTTCCCTCTCTGGGTCTTTGTTTCATTACTACTAAGACACTACCCGAGTTATAATTCTTTTCAGCAAATGGCTGGGCTGGGTGCCTGGCTGCAGCAGGCCTTTGAGTATGGTGGCTCCTTCCTCTTCCCACGACTATGAGGGACACAGCCAACATCCCCCGTGGCCTTAGTGGGGACATGTTTTCCTCACACTGCAGGCAGCAGCCCCTGGAGGCACAGAAGACTCTTAGCTCAGGCCTTTGACTCCTGTGGCAGCTGGGTACCTCAGACCTTTTCCTGCCCTGACTGGCATTCTTTAGGACAGGGGATGGTCTCCTGTCCTGCAGGGTTGGGAGCTGGACTTGGGGAGGAGGAGATGATTGAAAAGAAGGACAGTGGAGAAGCTAAAAGCCAGTGTGCATCCACCTCCCCGCTCTGTGGGTGGGCAGTGTGGTGTGGGCAGGCCCTGGGTTATGGGGACAAGATGAGGGTGGACAGATGTTGGCAATGTGTGCGTGGGAAGAAGCCCAGTCTCAAAGTCACCCAGACATATGCTGTGGAGACTCCAGGCAGGCATCCTGCTTTTCACAGTCCTTACTGGGGCATCCAGAGGGCTCAGGGCAGGCCAGATGCCCCTAGCCGAAGGGATCCCTGGAGCCATCCACTGGTCACCCACCCCATGACTTCAAACTCTATAATAGTTAACATTTATCGGGATGTATTATAAGAACATTCAAGTTTCTTTCATCTCCTGAAAAGCTGAAGCTCTGGCCACATAGGTCCATGCCTGTGTGAGCACAGTTGGCAGAAGTGCCCCTATATCACCATGACTGCTGGTGTGCCCCTCATGGGGGTTTGTGTTGAGATACCTGGCCCTATCTCTGTCTCTACCCTGGCCATCCCTATTGCAGCCAACTGGATCTATTAAGACCCCCAAGCCTGCCCCATGGCTCTCGCCTCCTGGAGCATCACCAAAAAAGACCCTGTGGAGACCCCATGACCAGGCCTTGTCTCCCTCAGGCTCCTTCTCCTCGCTGTGCTCCTCCAGATCCTCCTTCTCCTCACTGGCTCCTCCAGATCTTGGTGGCCCTGCCCTTAACTTAGGCACCCTCTCTGTAACCCCTCCCCCAGCATGTCCTGGTCAGGAGTGAGGCTTCTGGGTACCTCCTGCCACCCCACCCCCACCACCCACCCCCCCACACACACCCTGCTTCTCTCTTCCATGGCTGCACGCTTTCTTCTCAGTGTCTCAACGGGAATAGCCACTCCAAATAGGAATTTCCTTTCCTCTGGATCCTCAGGGCCCAGCTGTCCAAACTGGACAGTGAGGACATTTTTCCCAGTCCTGCTGCAGCCACAGCCGATGGAATGCCTCCTGCTTTCACCCTTGCAGTTGGCCCCAGGACACTCTCCGATGGACTGTGATGGAAAGTAATGTCCTGGCGGACTCCGAGCTGCTAGGGACAGAATGGCCACCTCACCAGCCTTCCCATGTGCTGAGTGAGACAGGACCCTCATGAAATTACCGTGGACACCTGTATGCCAGCCCCCCCAAGCTGTTGGGTCAGAGAGGATAGGGCTCAGGCCTGCCCTGGTGCCCAAGAGCTCACTGGGGAACTGGTCATAATGGCAGAACCCACAGTGGCAGCCCTGGGTGAGGACCCTGAATTGGGGGCCCAGTCTTGACCCCTCAGACTGGCAGAGTGGCACCATGTCCAGTTGGTCAATTCTGGCTGTGCACTTGGTCTGGAGCTGTGGGACTCTTGGAGGTGTCCTTTCTGTGACTCAGTTTCCTCAGCTGTCAAGTGGGAACATCCTGGGATTCAGGTAAGATGGGAGTGTTACAGAGTTGACCCTGAGAAGGAGCCCCACTAGGCCCCCTCAGTCAGCGCATGAGGCAGAGAGAGCAGAGCTCCGAGGGAGAAGGGGCAGGACCGGTGGGGAGGGGCTGGCTGATCCCTTCACTGCCTCTGACACCTACCTTGGCTCCCTGGGTAGGACTTTGCTGTGTTTCCTTGAATAAGAGCACAGTTGGAAGGGCCTGGCCTCCCCTTCCCAGTGGGCAGGTTGCTGGTATCAAGTAGCGTCAGAACACCCACTGCAGGGTGGGTGGGCTGTCACAGATGCAGGACTGAGGCCCAGGTATACAGCTGCTGCAACATCCAGGCATCGCAGGGTGGGCACACAGGGCATGGCGCTGACTCGTGCATAAGCTCACCAGTGCCCTGCCCGCCTCACCTATGTCTCCACCTGTGCTCTCTCCTACCTCGCCTGTACCTCACTGACCCTGCCTACCTTACCTATGCCCCACCACCTCACTTGGACTCTACTCACCTCACCTGGCCCTGTTATTCCTCACAGAGCCCAACCCCCACCTCACCCACGACCAGTCATCCATTTCTGGCTCTCACAATGGCCCTCTCAGCCTCCAGGTAGGTGCCCTGCAAGTCTGCCTACACCTGAGCAGTGACAGACATCCCTGCAGGGTATCTTGTGGATGTTGGAGAGATGGGGGTCCCAAGGGACTGGATACCCCTCAGTCATCACTCCCTAAGTCCCTCAGCTCTCTCCCAAGGCCCTCAGGGCTCTGGTCCAAATAGACCTTCCTGTTGACTTTGTGAGTGCCCAGCACCCCACGATCCCGTAGCTAAGTCTGGCTCTACTTGCTACAGGGGCAAACAGTCCTATCTACCCCAATAGCATGCTTAGGGACACAGCAATTGTCCAGGCATGGCACCTTGTCTGAGGCCTCGCCATCTGATGCCGCTGCATCCTGGGGCACCCACAGGGGTGTGACTTGCACCCTGCAGGCCTGTATGGGGGTCCAGGCCCCGATTACTGGCTGTGCCCCGTTACCCTCATTTTCCATCCAACCACCAGCAGGCCCACTGTGCGGAGACCCTGCCCCAAGGCTATGTCCACCTGTTGGCTGCCAGTATTTATTTATTTATGCAGATAAGCACTGTCCGCCACCCGCCAGGGGAGGCAGGCACAAATCTTGAGGCCCCACACAATGCCTGTGTGGTCCCCCTGTAGTTTTGCAGCATGGTTATTTAGGAACATACCACTCGCCCCCTTGGGCAACTCCAAATGGAGTGTCAAACTACAAGGCAGCACAATGCTGTGCCCAGTCGCCGGGAGAGGAAAGGGAAGAGAGGTGGAGTCCAGGGGCCAGGTCTGGTTCAGCTCGCATGCATGTAGATGGTGTGGATGGTGGGCAATCACTGGGAGGGATGGCATGACTGCAGACATCCACTAGGTGTCCCTGGGCACCGCCCATGAGCTCCTTCTGTCTTCCGGCACAGGTGACTGCTCATGGCCCACTCAGACAGACTTCACTTGACAGTCACCCTACGCCCAACTCTGGGCCACACGACTGGGCCTGCAGGCAGAAGCCCAGCTCTTTGAGACATGCTGGATGACCTAAGCAGTTGGCTGCCCTTCTCTGGGCCTCATTTTTCTCCTCTCTGACATGGAGGAACCCTCCAGAGCCAAGTGCTGTGTGGCCTGTCGGCCCCTCAGAGGTCCAGGATCTCTTCATGCCCATGTGGAGCCTTGACATCACCTCTCAGAAGAGCATAGGCCCTGCTGTGGTGGCTGTACAGTTAGGAGACATGGCAGAGACTCAGCTCATGGGGCAGCTGGGGCCTGGGGCTGCTGGGCCCCCAGGCTGGCCTGGGATGAATGCCTATGGGCTGCTGAGCTGAGAGCCTCCAGCCACTGCTGCTGCAGCTCGGCAGACGGGGCGCTCAGGTACAAAGACTGCTGGGCCTGCTGCAGCTGCCACACGTGCCTGGCATCCAGTCTCTCTGCAGGGTCCAGCACACTCACCCTGCAGCCGGAGAGGGGGATGGCATGGAGCAGCTGCCCATCCTGCTGAAAAGTAGAGAAACGTCAGCACCCTAGCCTCTGGAGTCCTGGCATCACTAAATACTACCTCCCACAAGTGGGTAGCAGAAGGGTGATTCTGGACAGTCGGGGAAACAGGCCCTAGGGTCACGTGAGCCACCCTCCAAGTGAAGCTGGTCCCAGGCAGCATGGCCCAGGCCTATATGGGCACAGGCCTGAGGCCACGGGCCTGAGGTTCTGGTTGCCGGAGCAGGGTGAACCCCCACCCCCAACGTGGCCCAGTGGACAGAGCACACACCTGGCTGCCTTCGTGGAGGTGTAGCACCAACTCCAGGGAGTCTGACTCAGAGATGGCAGCCCACGCCTTGCTCCATGCTGTGCCGCCATCTGACACCTGCAGGGGGCCGCAGAGCAGGCTGGGTGGGGGCTCCGCAGCGACTGGCTTCTGGGAACGCAGAGGACAAGTCAGGTGAGTCTCACTTGTAAGAGCTACTCTCCTGGGGAAGCATCAGGGCCAAGGCTCTGGGGGGAGAGAGGCAGGAGGGGAAGACAGACTGGACAAAGGCCTAGGCCTAACTGACTTTGCCCAGGGTCACTGCAAAGCCACTTGGGGTTGGGCTGGACTCTCTAGGGAGTGAGACCACAAGAAAGGTCAAAGACAGAAATAAAGGCAGTAGGAAACACTGGAACTGCAGGAAACCAGAATGTGGTGGCTTTTGTGATTTATCTGTACACACACACACATAGGTAAACACCCCTCACACATAACACCACACACATACCACACACATGCACACACACACACACACCCATACCACCCCCCAACACCCACACACACCTCACACACCACACACACACATTCATTCACATATACATCATACATCACACACGCCCTTCTCTCTCTTCTGATGTGTTTAGAGCAGTCATGGACACAACCCCTAGGTCATCAGAAAATCCCTCAGACACACCTGATAAAACTGGTTCCTGCTTGGACCTGGGACACGGGTCTCCCAGATACAGCATTTAAAATGCATGGATGAGAAGGCCAAGGGAGCTGTGCAAGGGACCCCTCTCTCCTCTGTCAAGATAATTCTACACTCAGTTCTAATACACCGATGCACTTAACCTCTAAGACATACAGAGACTCTAACTGGGGCTCTAATCAGAGTCCTGACCCACCTGGATAACCTTCCGTAGAGCCTTTGGGAAGGGAAATGTTATAAACATTATAAATAGCTTCCCAGAATATCCCAATGTGCAGCTGGCCTTGAGAATCATGGACTATGTTATGTGGAGAGAATGCAAAAATGCACTTTTTTGGAAAGCCATATTCTCTTTTTTTCCAGCTTTCCTGTTACCTCATCAAATAGGGACAGTGCCCTTCAAGGAAGGCCTGGAGGGCAGCAACCATCTCCAGAGAACAGGAGGTGAGAAGGAGGCAGGTGTCCTCACTGCCCCCACCGCCCTGATGGCTTGGTCAAGGTGGGAGCAACATCTCACTTCAGCAGGGCCTCCAGGCCTTCAATGAGGGTGACCGTGAGTGAAGATGAAATGTGTTCCCATCTGCTGTGGGCTGAACTGTCTGCCCTTAAACCCATACGTTGAAGCCCTAAGTGCCAGCCCGGCACCCCCCCACCCCCCACCCCCCCCCCCCCCCCCCGCCACACACACACACACACAGTGAGACTGTGTTTGGAGATGAGGCCTCTAAGGAGGTAATTAAGTTAAAATGAGGTTATATGTATGGGCTCCAATCCAATATGATCAGTTTCCTCATAAGTAGAGATTAGGATATCCATAGAGAGAGTACCATGTGAAGACAAAGGGAGATTAAGCCCATCGACAAACCAAGGAGAGAGACCTCAGTTGAAACCAGCTTGCTGATCCCTTGATTTCAGAATTCCAGCCTTAAGGACTATGATGAAATAAGTTTCTGTTGTTTAAGCTGCCCAGCCTGTGGTATTTATTATTCAGCCTGAGCTGACTAAAGCACCATCTAACTCCAGGGTGCAAATGATTCCCAAGCTCTCAACCATGACTAGATCCTATGAAGCCCAACATGCACACAGGAGATATTTGGCATTCAGTTGCTAGCTGCCTGCAGTGGCCTACAGATCCAACTGAGCCTCATCAGTCCTGGCCCAGGAAAGCCAACAGCTCTGGGAGCACCATCTATCAAGGCTTCTGAGGCCTTGTGTCTGGAAGGCTCACCAGACCCAGCCCACCTACCTCTGTGCTCTGCTTGGGCTCCAGGGGCTCCTCAAGGCTGAGGTTCAAGTGGGCCACTGGCTGGGTCAGGAAACACTCTTTGCAGACACGGCTCTGCCTGCCGTTCTCAGCCTTGAATTCAGAGCACTTCCCACAGATGACCTGCAAGACAAGGGCACCTGTGACCCTACCACCCAGGGACAGAAGACTGTCCAGAAGGAGGCTGGAAGGGCCACAGTGACCAAGAGAGATGTGACATCATGTGGAGGGGAAGAGCTTGCCCATGAGCCAGGGGGATCAGGAGCCTTGTCCAGCAGGCAGAGACCCCGAGGCTGGACCCCTTTGGGCCTCCAGGCCCTGCCTTCTTGCTCGGAGGGTCCAGAATCCAGGGGGTCTGTGTGCATGGAAAGAAGATTGGGAGGAGGAATAAAGCACATGGAGGTCCCAACAGTTGGCCTCCTCCCATCTGGACTTACCGCTCCACATAGCTTGCAGTGGTGTTTCCTTTTGGTGATGGAGTTGAAGGTCTCACCACAGCTGCTGCAGCCCTGCTTCTCCTTGTCACGTCTGGTCTTAGAGGACCCTCTCCTGGGCTCAGACTGTTGGAGGCAAACCGCTGCAGTCAGCTTCCCAGCACGTGTGGAGTGGCAGCCGTGTGACACACAGGCAACGCACATGCGGGGCAAGAAAGCTGGACGTGCAGAAGGGAATTGAGCAGGAGCCACGTTGGCCATGGCCCCCTGTTCAGCCCCGCTCCCCAGAAGCTGCCCTGCTATCACACAGAGTGAAATTCCAAGGGGATCAGGAATTCTATGCTTAGAATGACCTGGCCCTCCACAAAGGTCAGTGACGTAACCCTGCCGTGTCTGCAGAGATAACAACCGGAACCCACACCAGGGGAAATGGTGGCTGCTCTGCAGCAAAGTCCAGACGCCGAGGACCGGGTGTCTGCACCCAGCATCCGGCCAGGTGGCCCTTGCTTCCACACTCTTATCCTGCACTGGGCCCCAGAGCGTGGTGCCTGCAGTTGCCCACCCAACACGTGTGAGAGTGCTCTCCTGGGGTGGAGGAGTAGGGTCAGGGGGCTGGACTCCCCTCTCTGTCTCCTCTGATGCTGCCTGAATTTCCCACAAAGGAGGGCACTGATGAGTCTTTTCAGCAAGAGAAGAGAAACAACAGGAAGTCATGAAACATAATGTGGTGTGTGTTCAGAGAGGTTAAAAGACCTTTGAGACAAGTCACAAGAACACACTACAAAATTCTTTTACTTTTGTTTTGCTTTCTTTAACGTATAAACAAGCTGTTTTGTGTAAGGTTTCTCAAAAAGATTTATAAGAACCACATCAAAGTCCTTGGAGCCAAGAGGAATTGGGAGTGGCAGGCAGCAATGGGAGAGAGGTTTTCATTTTCTTCTATCACTGTACTTTTTTCTTAAAAGTATTCATTCCTTTTATGGTAAGCATACATTTACAAATTTTTAAAAAATCTGATGCAGTTTAAAATAAAGGAACAGGTGCATAAATCATGCATGGGAGGTAGATGTCAAGGCGACGTATCGGAAAATTAAAGGTGTTGAGTTCTATAGCTAAGGGAAACAAGCAAATAGCAAAATAACAGACAGTAGCATATGATGTTTATACCGAAAAGGGTACATGCATGAAAAAAAGACTGGAAGGAAGCACACCCTGATGATCCTATTGGCTGTTTGGGGTAGAGTTACTCTTATCTGACTCTCTTATCTGGATTGTCTCAATTGTTCACCAGAACGGCTTGTGAAAGGAGAAGAAAACCAAAAAACATATAGAAAGCAAATCAGTCACTCACTGACCAGCACCCCCAAACCCCCACCCCCCACCTCACACTCCCATTGAGGACTGTGTCCCCTCTGCGCTATGAACAGAAGTTTGAGAGCTGGTGTGGTCTGCTCTGGCCACCTACACCCTGGCCATAGTGACATCAACTGTGTCTAGGACCCCAGCCCCATCTGATGCAACGGCTTGGGAGGTGAGTGGGAGGCAGGCAGGAGTGAGGGTGGGAGTGGGCACTGCCCATGCACTGAGGCTGGGATGGGGGCTCAGAAGTGTTGTCTGATTAGGTTTCTCCATCTGATTAGCAATAGTGCAAGTTAGGGGATAACTCCCAGGCCCCTGCCCTGCCCCTCATCAGCCGTGAGACCCTGCATGAGTCACTTTTCCTCTCCAAGCCTGGTTCCTCATCTGTAAAGTGGAGTAAGGGACAAAGCACAAAGCTGAAGTTGCTCCAGACAGATGAGGCGGGGCTCGCTGCCCGTTATTTCTACTTCGGTGTGTCCAAAACTTCTATAATAAAAATCTGAACAAAATAAACTAGAAATATGTTTAATATAAACTCTGCAAACTTAAGGAGAAAGAGATGCACTGGTCAGGGGTGAGGAGACAGAAAGGAGGGGCTTGTGCTGAATTGTGTCCCCCAAAAGTCATAGTTTGCAGTTCTAACCCCCAGCACCTTGGAACGTGACTGTAATTGGAGAGAGGGCCTTAAAAGAGGTGATTAAAGTAAAATGAGGTCACTTGGGTGGGCCTTAATCCAACATAACTGGTGTCCTTATAAGAGGAGATTAGGACATGGACACGCTCAGAGGCAAGACTACGTGAAGACACAGGGAGAAGATGGCTATCTATATGCCAAAGAGAGATGCTGTAAACAAGAAAAGAACAAAGAGTGTTACTCATCATCCAGTTATATAAGGTTCAGGCACAACCTCTGCAGTCATGACAGTGTGGCCAGAATGAAAAAGCAAGAGGAGACATTCTGTGCGTTGGAGAAACAGGCCCCGAGATAGATGCACATCTCAGAAAGAATTTCAAAGACCTCAGATTCTTGTATCTTCCCATGTACAGAAAAACACCAAAAGTGTTCACTTGAGATATGTGTTCTTTATGATTAGCAGTCATCTTTTACTAAGATAGATGTCTGTCTACATGTATGTCCTAGCCAAAATAAATCCATTCATATCCTGGCTCCTCCCCTCCTCTCTTAGAATCAGTTTCTCAGAGCTGTCTGCTGGGCTACAGTCTTCAGTAAGACCGTGAATAAAACTTAAATTCAACTCTTAAGTTGTATGTTTTTCTTTAAGTCAACAGGCCTCCGGAGAAACCAGCCCTGCCAACACCTTGATCCTGGATTTGCAGCCTTCAGAACTGTGAGCGAATAAGTGTCTGTGGTGCTTTGTTAAGCAGCCTGAACACAGGCCTATGCTCCCCAGCTCTGCTGCCTCTGCTCATAGTCCCCACTGTGGGCCCCACCACTGTGAGGCCAGCTCCAGCCACCTGGTACTAGGAGCCGTGAGACAGCTGGTGCCTCTGAGGGTGACAGGAACACTTATTCCGCCCAAGACCGCCCCCACCCCCGCCACCTTCTCCTCCATCTCATGACCCCTGGCCCCATGGACACTGGGCTTAAGATGTCCCCCTCTGTTTATTCCATGCAGCTCAGGACCTCAGAGCTCTGTGGGTGGAGAACGGGCGGCACAGACCCAACAAGCAACGCTGATGCTCCCCACAGCCGCACGTCTCACCCAAGGCCACCCTGCCATCCGACACGGGCCACCAGCCACACTGTAGCCCTGAGACACATTTGTCTGCCCCACTCAGGGTTCCTTCTTTGGAGACCATCTCCAGAACTGCTAGGGCTCAGACAAGAGGAGGGAAGGGAGGGGCCATCCACCGGTCTGCAGCAGCTGCAGCAGCCCCAGCCCTCCACCAACCTTCAAGGTGACCCTGTCATTCCCATTTTCCAGGTGAGGACACCAAGGGCACGTGGGATGGGCGTGGTCAGAGGTAGGGTGGCTGGATCCACTGGCTTGCCTTCAAGCCCTGACGTATGCCACAGAACCTCAGCTCTCCAGACCCTGAAAACAGCACTGCACAATTGCAGAGAACACCAGGGGACCAAAGGGGCTTCTGGGGTATCCCTGAGGGCCAGGGGGTAGGCAGGGGGCTGGAGGGGCAGGGCTGGCCCACAAGATGGAGGAGAGGCTGTAGTGGGCCAGAGGTGTGTGGCCATGAGCTTGACCTGTGAAGGTCACCAGGACAGCAGGGACCCTGCCCTGGCCAAAGGGACAGAGGGCAGTTCCCAGAGCAGGGCATCTTGGGGCTGGGGCTCAGCAGAGCAACCCTCCTGGCTTCCTTTGTCAGGCAGCAGCTCAGTGCTCAGATAGAGTTCAGGCTAGGTACCAGCTCCCTGCATGCTGAGGACTATAAGCCACTGTGGCCCACCACTGATGCACTACCCCACCAAAAGCTGGTGACCAGGTGGCTGGGGTGAGCCCACCTGTGTTGCTGGGGACAGGTCTTGGCCAACCATACTTCCTGTTTGGATGAGGATACAGAATAGGCCAACAAAAGGGAGAGGCTTAGATTTTCTCTCTGGGTGTGGAGACATTGGAAAGGCTGGGCCAAGTCTAACCGGGGAGGTGTGGAACCGTGGCTTTCTCCACTAACAGCCAAGTGACTCCACCCGCAGTGCTCCAAACACACAAGTGTGGGCCTGGGAGGACATATGTGCCAAGGCCTGTTTCATGAAGCGTTTTCTCTTCAGCAGATTCACTTACAAAGCAGGGAAGCAGGAGGAAAATTCAGGTTAAGAAGTGGGTCCCAAACAGTGGTCCTGACAACCGGCCCCGGAAGACAGAGCCACACAGTTATCATCCGTCCTGAAGGGTGTGGACATTGGCCTACGTCTCAGGCCCTGCCCAGTGAGGCCCAGCCCCTCTTCCTCTTGTGGGCAGCTCTGTCCCAGGGCCCTGGAGGGTGGGTTGTACTAAATTTGTGCATGCTGAGGAGACGGTGGCAGGGGTGGGGCCTTCCTCGGCATCATGCAGGGGTCCATGTGTGGTCACGGTGGGTCAGGGACTCTGACATTTCTGTGCTTCTGAGAAGAGAGATGTAACTTTTACAGAACAGGGAAGTCTTTGGCTTCTGCAAGGCCCCCTTGCAAAACTTCCTGGTTTAGCTTCTCTTAGGAAAGACGGCTTGTGGAAATTGTGTGTCTGAGGACAGCACCAGGAAATCAAACCAGCACACCAAGAGTGAAGTTACATTTCCTCTCCAAAAGCTTACATCTGGCATGTTGTAGCAAAGATCACTCTTTCTAGTGTCAGAATTAAAACCCACTTTTGGGTACTTTCCACAAATATCCACTGAGTACGTCTTGGACTCGCCTTATACAGCGGGAGCTTCACTGAGTTGCCCTGGGTCCACTAAAATCTGTGCTCACCAGAGACACAAATGAGAAGAACCATGGCCAGGCCACATGTGCCGGGGCCAGAGCTACGAGTCTGTTGCTAACAGATGTCTGTCTATTGTAGGGCCCTGGCCTGGCTTGGGGTGGGTAAAGGAACTGGGACAAGGAGGCCTGAACTTGAACTGTGATCTCAAGCATCTGCGAGTCAGAGACGCTGCAGAGCCCTGAGAAGACTGAGCCCCAGGTGGGAGAAAGAGGGGCGGCCTGCTCATCCACTGACTGAGTGTCGCTGTCACTGCCCCGCAGGCTGCAGCCTGGCCTGGACAGACCCCTGGGCTGGGCTGAGGCCCTGACCCTCAGGGGCTCTCAGTTACCTTTTCACCTATAAAAGGAGTTGGGCGACCAACTGGAGGGGCACCCAAGTGGCCAACAGGCATCTGACATAGTTTCTCTCTCTCTTCCTCCTATCCAGGAGAAGGTAGGGGTGGAGGGTGAGGAATTGCCCAAGGCCTCATGTCAGGACCCAGTCACAGGTTAAAACATTAAACATGTGGCTTTCAGGTCCTTCCAGCTAGAAGATTCTCCAGTGGGCACTGCCTGCCCTTGTGTGCCAGCCACACCTCCTGCTTCTCTCTCCCTGCCTTGGCACTGGATCCTCCTCGGTGCCTCCTCCCTAACCATGCAGCCTGCAGCCATTCCACTTCTCCTTGCATCCCAGGGCTGAGGCCTGCTATGGACTCACCCAACAAAGAATGGGGGTTGCTCATGGCTCTTGATGCCTTGTAGCCCACCCCAGGCCGAGGGTCAGATAGCAGAGGGCCCTGCATGGGGTCCAGCTCAGCTCCCCTGTGGAGGCAGGGAGAGGCAGTGCTTTATGCGAAGGGCCAGCATGGAGGCTGGCAGAGACCCCTGGCCAAGGGACCCAGGGGCCAATTGGAAAACTGCAGAGGCCCCATCTGTCATTTCTCTCTGGTCAGTTACACAGAGGAAGCCTGAACGTGCGGATTCTTTTCATGACATTCCTAGACGTTCCCGAAAGGAGCCCAGTAGCACAGTGCAAGCCTTATGTGTACAGTTTTGTGATTCATAAAGCTTATAATGGGCTGCTTCATGAGGGAAACACTTGCCAGTGATCCTGGGGTCAGCTGTGAAGGCCTCACAGATGAGGCATTCTGCACAGAGGGGGCAGCAGGTACACAGGCCCTGGGACATGGCTAAGTGAGGGGGACCAGGGCGTGGTCGGGGAGGGTGGGCTGGAAAGAAGGCAATGCGAGACAGGGTCACGATGTGGGAAGCCCCTCAGGGAGTTTGAAGGGCTGTGATAAGACCATCTCTCCCCTACTGACCACGCGGCTTTTAGATTTCCTGACTTTGAGTTCAAACAAATTAGCGCAGGCTGCTTCTGACCCCCCAGCATACTGTGTGGCAGAAGTATCACTCAAATAAGGGGGCTCCTTCCTCTCAATTGGTCCCTGAACCCCACCATGCTCTAGAAAAGCTGTATCTTTCCCTCAGAGCCCAAGAACTTCTCAAGGGTTTCCCAGTGCCTGCAATCCAAGACATGTCAGGTCAGGGGTCATGTGTGACCTCGCAAAGCCTCTGCTCTTGTAACAGAGCCGGGGGGACACTGGTGCATCTGTTCTGGGGCCTCAGCAGGGGCTCAGTGCTATCAATGCATGGATGTTGTGGGAGGAGATTAGTTTTCTTACTAAAAATCTAAGTCAGGACAGGAACACTTACTCCCCATAACAAGCTAGGCAGCTGTCCCTCCCTCTGCTGCTGTCCCAGGAAAGTCCAGTCACACCACAAAGTCTGGGGTCGAAGGCTAGGTCTCCTCACCTGTCAAGCCCATTTCCGCTTCCTAAAATGAGTTGTCCTTCACAACCGCCAACCCAGGATGGCGGTAATGACCAGCAGGGTGGCACTTGTAGCCAGAAAAGAAGGAGCTCTAGAACTGGTACTAAATTCAGGCAGACTTTGCTGTCCGACTGGGGTGCACCTGCCCCGAGGGGAATGGTCTTGATAAGGGTGTGAGAAAGAGAAGTGGGGGAGGGAAGGAGAGGCAGGCATGGAGGAGAGAAGGTGGGGACAGTACTGACCCACCCACAGGAGATGTTCCTTTCTAGGAGCAAATACCCTGTTGGGTGTCAGGCTGGGCCTCAGGCCCCCACTCGTTCTTTCGAGCCTGGAAAACTGAGGAACAGGGCCAGGTAGGGCTCGTGGTAAAGAATCTGCCTGGAGATGCTAGTTCGATCCCTGGGTTGGGAAGATCCCCTGGAGAAGGAAACGGCCCCCCCTCCAGTATTCTTGCCTGGAAAATCCTATGGACAGAGGAGCCTGGAGGGCTACAGTCCATAGGGTCACAAAGAGTTGGACATGACTGAGCGTGCACACACAAGGGCAAAGCAGGGGTGCCCAGGAGAATCCCCTCTCAGGATGCGGGGCACAGCACCTCCCTGGGAGTCTAGGGTTATAACTGTCATCAGACTTCATGATGATTAGGCCCCGTGGTTAATAACGACGCTCCCCTGTACTGCATACTCCCTGCATGCAAGGCAAGCACATTTGCCCTCCTGCTTCATCTCCCAACCAACAGAGTGGGCGGGGCTCAGGCATAGTCCCATGGCCTGGCCCTGTCAGAGTGGGGACAGGACACAGGCCGTCCCTGGACACACCATCTTTGCCCACACTGACTGAGCATCCTGAGGGCCAGGCACCACCTTGATGCACATTGATCCAGGGCTATTCTATTCATGGTAAAGAGCACAAGTCTTCAGAAGATCTTAGCTGTGTAACCTCCACCCACCCCAAAAAATGGACATTTGGGTCCCAGCAGGCTTACTCCAGCCCTCTCCCGACAGGCCCCAGAGGCCATCACTGTAAGGACGCAGGTCTCATGGAGTAGGGGGAAGGCTTACCCCTAAGGACTCACCCTCAGGTCACCCTGATCTGACCCCAACTTCTACCTCCCACCCATGCCAGCAGCTGAGGGGGTAACTCACCCCTGAAACTCCCCCTCCACTGTTGGCTGGCACTGCAGGCACCTCGGAGCTGGGGCTCATCATCTGGAAGGGACAGAGACAGCTGGCATGAGCAGAGGTTCCATGACCACATGCTGACATCCAGTGTAATGTTGGAACACCACCATTTCTTCTGTCTGATCACAGGGTCAGGAGAAAGACGGTTGGGGCCTAGCATTTGCTATAATTCTGACAATCAGCCCCTCCCTGGCCTGGCTGAGGACTGAAGGCATCCCAGGAGAGTTATCATTTCCCAGCTGGGGGTGGGGGAAGGTGGGCAGGTATGAAGCTTCTCAAGGTCCCTTGGGCCTGGCTGGCTACATCACACCACGTGAGGTGGCCCTGGGTTCTAGCTCCTTCCTCTGGCATTCATGGAGAGCTCAGTGCCCTGCCTTCTATGGTCAGGCTCTGCCTCTGCATCGACTTTAATAGCAGGTATGGGGTGGGGCAGGGGGATTCTGTTTTCAGGTCACCTCTGTTCAAGCTAGGAGACAGAGCTTTTCCTGCCTGGGGATGACACAAAGTTTTCTTCCAAAATAGTCCAGAAAGCAGACAAAATGGAGATTTAATGCAAATATTAAGTGGATAACGAGGTGGCCTGTGGGCCACAGGGAGGACCAACCAGGCCTGGTGTCTGGGACACTGAACTGTTGAGCCAGTCTGGGCTGGGCATCAGGGATGTCTCTGAGGCCTCTCACCATGAAGTCACGTTTGGTTGTGCCCACACAGAGAGTCCCTTGGACTGCAAGGAGATCCAATCAGTCTATTCTGAAGGAGATCAGCCCTGGGATTTCTTTGGAAGAACTGATGCTAAAGCCGAAACTCCAGTACTTTGGCCACCTCATGCGAAGAGTTGACTCATTGGAAAAGACTCTGATGCTGGGAGGGATTGGGGGCAGGAGGAGATGGGGACGACAGAAGATGAGATGGCATCACCAACTCGATGGACATGAGTTTGAGTGAACTCCGGGAGTTGGTGATGGACAGGGAGGCCTGCCATGCTGCGATTCATGGGATCTCAAAGAGTCAGACATGACTGAGCAACTGAACTGAACTGAACACAGAGGGGATGGCCAGGGCCTAGGGCCACCTATCTGGCCGTGGGTGGGGATCCTGCTTCCCTGCTCTCCCCAGGCCTGGGGGCGACTCCCCATTGGGAGGAAGCCACCCCTGCTGATATGATCACAGCCCCTAGTGCACGTGAGAGGACAGCAGATCACGTAGCAGCTTCATCCAGCCCTGTCTTTCCCTCCCTCCATTCTGAGCGCCGACCACACCTGCAGGGAGCAGGGGTCCCCACATGGATGCTCAGTAAAGGTGGGCACAAGGAGAGTGTGGGGACCAACTTCCCTCCCAGATACCAGTCCTTGCGGAAAGGGCCTAGGTCACCCAACAGGTACTGGCTCTCACAGGGGGTTCTGGGGTGAGGGGGGAATTCTCATCCTGGCTGAAGGAGCCACTGAAGGCCTTGAAAGTCTGGCTGTTCTGCTTGTGCTTCTCAATGGTGGCTTGAATGACCTGAAACAACCACAGAGAACAAGGGCCCTCAGAAAGCATTTCAGGAAGGTCAGGACAGGGTCCTATGGTCATTGCCTTTCCCCCTGACCAACAGCTTCACATTTCGGCAATAGCCCCCCCATAAGGTGAGGAAACAAGGCTCAGGGATGTGACCAGTGACTGACAAGGTCCCCACTCCAGTTCCCATGGATCCCAATGCCACCCCACATGCAGTGCTCCAAGCCCAAAGCAGACACTCTCTGGGAACCTTTTATATGGATTTGAGGCCGTGTTTTCATTTCCTGCAACTGCATTACCATCTAGTATCTGTTTGAATTTCCTTTTTCTCCTCTCACTCAGATTTCTCTTCTATGGATTTTGTGAACCACACTTCACTAATGGTTAGCATTTGGCCTGGTGGTGGTCTGCCCACCCTGCTCACTGCCTTGGTCTTCACACTGCCTTGGCCCTCCTGACCGATATCCCCGCCATGGCCAGCTCTGAGCTGAGCCTGTTCTGGCTGCCCCATGATGCTGCCTGGCCTGTCACTGGAAGTGCAGACTCCATCCTGGAAGTCAAACTGCTCTTTCCACACAATGCATCGCTCCTGCCAGCCATGGAGAGAAAGGTGACAAGGACCCGCCTTCAAACTTCCAGCCAGTAGGGATTCTCCCCAGGGTGAAGGCACCTCCCTGTATTCCCACTTCCAGGCCTTTACATTTATTTGTTTACTGAAGAGGAGCCCCAAATAAGAGAATGGATTCAAACTTTGGATTCTGAAGGTACTTAGAAGCTTGGTCAATCCACCACTTCAAGGTGGATAGATGGATGGGCAACACCTGAAGGGCCACAGGGCCATCCCATCCCTTGCTCCAGAATGAAATGACTATGCTGCTCAAGACTTTGGTCATTTGGTGACTTTAAAACTTTAGGAGCTTTACCTGAATCCATTCTTTCTTCTCCTCTTCCGTCCTATAAAAGCCAAAACAGTATTTTATTAATTTTGTCTTGAAAGTGAAAGTGAAGTCACTCAGTCTTGTCGAACTCTTTGCAACCCCATAGGCTGTAGCCTACCAGGCTCCTCCATCCATGGGATTTTCCAGGCAAGAATACTGGAGTGGGTTGCCATTTCCTTCTCCAGGGGAGCTTCCTGATCCAGGGATCGAACCCAGGTCTCCCACATTGTAGGCAGACGCTTTACCAGCTGAGCCACCAGGGAAGCCCTAATTTTGTCTTAGATACCTAATTTTGTCTTAGATACTATAAACCATTGACTCCTCTCAGCTCTGCAGCAAACGCCTGAGCTGCTCACTGCCTGGAAGTACAATTCAAGGCTTGGAAGAGTGGCCCCACAGGCTGTGGGACAATGAGGCCAGTATCACCAAGTGCAGCCGGGTTGAGTGTGACCAAGTGGAGTTAGATATGGCCATGTGGGTTCAGGACGGTTCAGGTGTGCCCAGACGAAGTCAGGTGTGACTGTATGTGGTTAAGCTTGGTATGCAGAGCCCTCTGCAGTGGATGTAAATCAACACCACCCTGGGCCACAGTGGGTCATAGATGGGCTCTCCCACGTACTGCTGCAAGTCAGAGAGAGCCTGGCACCACCTTACAAGGTAGTGTGATAATAGCCACCAAAATTTAAAGTGGACGTGCTACTCTTTGGCCAGCAATTCCTCTTCAAGAATCTGTCAGATGTACATAACAACACATCTGTACAAAGCTTGGTTCATGGACACTGCTTGCAGCACCATTTGCAACAACAAGACCCCAGAGGAGCCTAGATGCCCATCAGTGGGAACCAGCCAATGACCATAGTGGAAAATTATCGTACTTTAGAAATCATATATGGGATGATTTCTAATAAATTAAGTGAAAAAAGCAAGATGCAGAACAAACTAGACAGAAAATGGTCATCTGTGATTAAAAAAAATAGATACATGTATGTATGGGGACAAAAATTCCAGAAGGATGCTTCAGAGATGGTTAAAAATGTCTGCTGGGGGTGAGAAACAGGAAGTGGGTAGAGGCCTAATTTTCACTGACTTCCCCTTAGTACTGTTAACATTTTAAACCACAAATAAGCCAGTTAAATGAATAAATAAAAAATACATCAAAAGGTTATCCAGTTTAGAAAAGGAAGCCATCTGCTAAAATTTCAGGTCAAACACACTCACACAGCAGCAGACACTGAGGCAGCTGACCCTACCGAGTTTGTAGCTCCAGGGATCTTTTCTTTCCAGTTATGATGAATGTGTGGGCTGCCCCTGACTTGACGATATCCTGCACCTAAAGGCACACAGCCAAGGACAAAATGAAAACAGTGTGTCACTCAGCAGGGCCTGGACTCTGGACTCACACTGTCACTCAGACTTGGAGGGTTTTCCCTGAGAATGGGGCAGAGGGGGCCCAGAGGGTCTGCAGGGAAGGTGTCCAGCTTAGGGTCATGGTTGCTGCGGGCGACTGTATGAGTCAGTCCATGGGGGGAGGGTGGACCACTGACCTGCCCACGCAAGGCTAAGACCACTCATCCACTGTTCTTAGAACTGTGCCAGCCAAATGTGTCTGTTCTTGGAGTTTCCCAGGAAGTCAGTGCCAGTGCCTTTCCCCACAAGGTACCCCCCAGACACTCCTGACACACAGGATGAAAATCTGAGAAAAGCCAGGAGGATCCCCACTTCTCTGCAGGAGTTTCTGAGGCCCCATGGGCTGGTGCCTTGGATCAGGGGCATCTGCAACAAGGAGCCATCCTTCATCCCCTACACTCCTCATTCCCTCAGCTGGACGTGGCCCACAGGCAGGCCACTATCAGAAGGGATTTTTTTTTTTGTATCACTAGCAAATCTCTACTTTTCAGAATAACTAAGTACTTTGATTTAGCCAGCATTTTTGGAGTGCCTGTTAATTCAAAGTACTCCCCCACAGGAGAAGGGGCACTGATTCCAGCTCCAGTAGCCGCACAGCATAAGACATCGATGGACTCAAGGAAGAGGGACGGCAAGAACAACAAGCCGTCTGGATTTGGGGTACAGATGTCAGCAGAACCTCATCCGGGTTCCAGATTGGTGCAGGAGTGGAGGGAGCATAGGACCAAGGACCAAAGAACAAGGACGCCCAAAGAGCAAAGTGCCCAAGCATGGGCACCCCATCTGTATTCACCTCAAGCTTCCCTTAGAGTCTGTAAAGGGAACCCTGAGTGCTGGGTACAGGAGACAGCTTGGTCCTGCCATGGCCCTGCCATGGCAGCCTGCCAACATGAAGCCTACACGTGCTGGAAGGTAGGCCAAGCTGAGGGGCAGGGATCCTGCCCACTCAGTCCAGGATGCCAGGACTCAGAGATGTTCCTGCACGCCTGGATCAGGACAGAAGCAAGGCTCAGAGAAGCAGGCAGATGACCAGTCGCACAGCAGTGAGTGCCCTGTGTCCCTCCACCTGCTCTGTGCTTTCCCAGGGGAACAGATTGCGTGGGAGGGGCTCACCCACCTGGAGGCCGGAAATGTCCATCTTCTCCCGGACACTGAACTTCTGGCCCATAAGCCGCAGTTTGGGCACACAGTAAAGGATCATGCTGTTGAACTGCGATAGGGACGGGCAGGCACGCGATGAGGGGTGTCTGACCCCAGAGAGGAGCACCCTAGGGAGGAGGTGGGGCGTGCCCCTGGCGGTGGTGGACAGGGCTAGGTGGGGCTGGGCTGAATGTGGGCGTGGCGAGGGCATGCTAGGGGGTGGGCTGAGGGTGTGGCTTAGCCGCTGGGCGTGGCTTTGCCGCTGGTTGGGTCTGGGCTGGGTGAGGGTGTGGCTGAGTGACCCGGTGGGCCAGGACTCTGCGTCTGGGCTGGGTGAGGCCCGGCAGGGTTGTGGCTCTGCAGCTGGGTTGGGCAGGAGTGGGCAGGGCTGGTGTGATTGGATGGGGGCTCACCAGGAAGAGGTGGCGGTCCTGGGTGGTGCCATTCTTGGCCGACAGCTTCTGGATGTGGCCCTCCTTGATCAGCTCGTTCGCAGGGTTGACGATGTCCTCCTCCCCACCCAGTCTCTCGTACACCTCCAAAAGCTTATGCATTTTCTCCTAAGAGAGACACGGGGCTCAGGCAGCTCCACAACCACAGGGACTGGAGGCCTGCCAGGGCTGGGGACCCAGAGATGAATGGAACCCTGCCCTCCAAGTGTGGACCAGAACCAAGATGGGACCATGAGCCTGTGTACAACCAGATGTGAGGGGAAACATGGGTGACACTCAAGTTGGGCACTGAAGAACAGAAGTTCACCTCGCATGTTAATAATAACTATTCAGTTGTAACAGCAGCTAGCACCATGTGCCCTGCCCTGTTCTACACATAGTATACTTAATACACATAGTGTATTTAACCTAATTCTAGCACAGGTTCTATGAGGCAGATCCCATGATTATCCTCAACCTATAGACAGAGAAAGACTTCCCTGGTGGCTCAGACGGTAAAGCGTCTGTCTACAATGCGGGAGACCCAGGTTTGAGCCCTGGGTTGGGAAGATCCCCTGGAGAAGGAAATGGCAATCCACTTCAGTATTATTGCCTGGAAAATCCCATGGACAGAGAAGTCTGGTAGGCTACAGTCTGTGGGGTCGCAAAGAGTCAGACACGACTGAGCAACTACACACTTCATAGACAGAGAAACTGAGACACAGAGAAATTGAGTAACTTGCTGGAGGTGCTTCAGCTAGAGAACCGGGACTGGCTCTCTTGGCCTCCACACTGCATGCCAGTGCCTTCTATGGGGAGGCAGTGAAGGCCTTGGGTCAGAGGAGATACGCTGGGCCCCTCTTGTGTTTTAGCCTTACCGGTTTCCTGCTCCACCCTCAGATGGCCCAGGGCCATGATAAGACCAGACCTCTGCCGAGCCTCAGGTCATCTCCCTCCGGCCTCAAGACTGGTTGTGGTCATATGGTCAACCAGCTCCCCTGGGGTATGAGGGGAGAGGATAGGCAATTCATTGTTACAGCTCTGGGCTGAGAGGCACCTAAGCCAGGAATGAAGGAATGAACACAGCAAAAGGCAGAGCTGAGCCTAAGGAACCTTAACCCAGCAACAAAAAGAGTAGATCCACTATGCTACAGCAGCCACTGCCCTTGGATCTGACCAGTCTAAATCAGCACGCCCTGGAAACAGGCTGGTTTAGTTGGCCCTTCTGTCTCTGGTATGGAAACAAGTGGTAGAAATGGGCGTGGGAGCAGAAAGGGGACCCCAGCATAGAGATTAAGGAGGAGCAGACAAGGCAGGGCCAAAGGGCCTGTGTGTCCTGGAGGCTAGGCATGCAGACAGCACGTTGGAGAGCTTGTGTGTGTACCTGGGAGGCGATGGCAGGTCAGGAGGGCTCTGAACAGGGAGTGACAAAATAAGCAACCCATAGAAGGCTCTGAGCAGAGAAAGGTGGATCAGAGTCTGGGGAGACTGGAGGTGGGGAGGCTGCAGCGGTGGTCCAAGATGAGGAGATTACAGATAGATAGGTGGAAGCGTGAAGAGGCTCCTGTGAGCACACACTGATAAACCGTCCCCTGCACCTGATAAGAGCCCCCAGACTGTCACAGAGGCCTCACCAGACTTGGAGTGAGAACTGCCACATGGTGAATATGGTATAGTGTGATGGGAGTCCATCCCATGCCCCTCCGAGATGTAGGCCCACAGCAGCTCCTCCAAAGGTCCATGGCCTCTATGTGACCTCATGACCATGGAGTTCCATGAAGCAGCTCTTTCTCCTCCATTAGATTTAGTATTAAGGACAAAAAGATGGGAAATTAGATTAAAAAGGATCTAGAGTGAAATGTTGCCTGTTTTGGTTGCTGTGGGTACCCCCAAAGCAGACCCAATCCTGGGGAAAGTCAGGTAGGAGGACATAGGACATGGATCACACATAACAAGAGCTTCCCCAAAACAGGCTGCCCATCTCTCATTTCTCACTGTTGAGAGATGTGGGGGTCAAAGAAATATTTCCCTTTCTTTCTCCTCTCAAAAAACAGCAGTGCCCATGTGAAAGTAAATAGGTCCCAGGACTGAGGGAACCAGGGCTGGATAGAGACTGTGGCAGCCTGGAGAGCCAGCTCACTCAGAAGATAACCTCCTCTCATCCTAGGTTGAAGTGTGGCCCTGGGGTTTTCAGGGTTTTCAGGGTTTTCCAGTAAAGCCAAGAATTTGGATTCTCCTGTGAAATGCCCTGATCTAAAATTCCGGGTAAGGAATTAGAAATTCTTACACTATGTCCAGGCAGTGTGCAGGACAAACAAGGGCTGTGATGAAACAATGCCAGCTGGGTCAAAAGGTGTTGGTAGGAGCTAGGAGGCCTCCCCATCTGCAGACCCCATTGCTCAGAGGTGTTAGATCAACAAGAGGACACCTTCAGGCTGTATTTGGAGATGGGGCCTTTGGTAGATGATTAAGTTTAGATGAGGTCATGGTCATGGGGTGGGAGAGGGGATCATGATGAGATTACAGCCCTAATAAGAGAGACATCAGAGAACTTGCTCTTTCTTTTTGCCAAGTGAGGACAGCGAGAAGGTGGCTGTCTACAAGCCAGGAATCAAATCTATCAACACCTTGATCTTGGACTTCGAGCCTCCAGATGGTTAGAGTAAATGTCTGCTGTTTAAGATGTCTAGTCTACAATACTTTGTTATAGCAGCCCCAGCTGACAGAGCTTGAATGAATGAATGAACAATCAAATGAGCGATGCTGACACTGAGAGCTAACACTGAACTGTACCAGGTCTTGTTTTGAGCACTTTATGTAGAGTGATTTGATCCCCATGATCCCCAAGGAGACAAGTATTGTCAGTGATCTCATTTTGCAGATGGGGAAACTGAGGCACAGGGTCCTGTATAGCTTACTAGCAATCATCAAGCTAGTAAGGGGCAGGCCTGTATAGCTCTCAGCAGAGCCTCTGTCTTCCTGGGGGCAGGTGGGTAAGTGTGCATACTGATGATGCTTGGCCCACCCTGTGCTTGCCCTGCCCTAAACTGCTGGTTCCTCAGGCATCTTCTGGGAATGCCCACACTCACCATTTTCCGAATGGCAGCGTTGGAGTGGTTGGCAGCTGTGGAGATGAGCTCCAAGGACCCTGCAGAAAGATGACAGAATCTAGCTACAGGGCACCTGATGGCGCCGCAGGTCTTTCCCCCATGAGGCTGAGTGCCAGGCTCTGCCCTGTGCCTGTCCTTTCCCATGGCTGTACCAGGTGCTCATTAGAACTGGCCCAGGGTGGGGCAGTGCAAGCTGGCAGACGTGTCCCATTTGCTGGGGGTCTGCCAAGGCTGGCGTCCCATTCCCCTGTGCAGATCCTGCCCCATGCTGCCGATCAGCTGCTGCCTGTGCACCAGGTACAGCCTTGCCAGCCCCACAAGGTCCTCCATGAGCCCTAAGCTCTGCCAGCACTTAGCAGTTCCCTCCACAGGAACATCATCCTCTCCTCACACTGCAGTGGGGCAGGGGAGGTTTTCCCTTGCACTCACTCAGTCGCTTCCTGCTTAGGGGTCAGTTGGAACTCTTTCCTTCTGTCTCTGTCTCTGTCTCTCTATCTCTGCCTCTTTGTCTCTATCTTTCTGTCTGTTTGTCTCTCTCGATGTGGGTTTTCAGCAGGAGCCCCAACTCCCACCACCCAGGCCAGCTCACTCTCTGCATCCTTCCAGTCTGGGGCATCCTCTGGGAGCCTCTTCAGATAGTCCTTGAGCAGCAGCTCATAGCGGGGGACCCTCTGCACGGGCTCCAGCATGTGGTGCTGCAGGGTCAGGTTTCCGCACAGCTCCTGCTTCTGTGGGGTAGACAGAGGAGGTGTGGGGCACCCATGGGCAGGCATGCGGCTCCCAGGCACACTCCACACTTTCAGCTTCTGCAGCCCCCAGAAGGCTGCCTGGAGAACCCACAATTGACTGACTGCAGGCCACATCTTACACAGAGGAAACTGAGGCTTGGAGAGATTGAACAATGGAGTGAGGAGCTGCACCCCAGGCAGGCCTGCTCTAGACCCAGTGCTGGCACTTTTATATACATCTTCGTTGGAGACTGTTCTGTGCGGACAGCTGGGAGGGCCCAGCTGCAAGTGAGCGGGTGAGGGTGTAGGGGTGGCAGGTAAAAGGGGAGAAAGAAGCACTCAGAATCAGAGATATCCTCTCTGGGGAGAGATGGGGATGCTGAGAGATGCAGGCAGATCCAGGACTCTATACTAAGAAATCATGAGTGATGTGATTACAGTGGGATCTGAGGACAACCCAGAAAGTTATCAAGGGGCCACCCCAAATCTGAACCTGTCCTTCAAAGCCTTGGCACAGAGGGCTCAGTGCCCATTAACTCTCCAGGGTACAGTGAGGAATGTAGGTGCACGTATGCATGTGTGAACATGTGTGTGTACACATGTGCACATGTGTTACATATGTACATATATGCATGTGGGTGCAGGTGGCTCATACTTAAAATATTTTTAAAAGAATTACTTTATTTAAATTGGTGAATGTGGCCAATTAAAACCCTCAAATTTTGTATGGAAAACAAAATCTTAAATAAAGTTAAAAAATAAAACATCAATGGGGAAAAATAATTTGCAACACATTTGAGAGTTAACAGCTGACACTCTTAACATGTAAAATCTGCATGAATTAGTAAGAAAAAGACCAACAGGGCAGTAGACAACAGTAACCAGAGTTGTAAACAGTCTGTTTGCAAAAAAAGAGAAAAAAAAATGGATGCAACATTTTCCTAAGTGTTTGCACCAGCCACAGAAGGATGCTCTGGAGGGAGACTGGCATTTGGATCCTGGTCCTATTGAATAATAGTTTGTGATGACACGATCGCACAAACTTTTTGAGCCACAGTTTCCTCTTCCATGAAATGAAAATGATGATTTGTCTCTTGGAGTTATTTTAAAGATCAAAGCATTAATAGAGCGTCTGGACACATCCCACAATTTTACTGATTTCCTCCATGTTGAAACACAAACCCATCACTGTGCCCATGAAGCAGAGGTGGGGCCACCTACCTGGATGCTTTGGACAGTGTCTTTAAATACAGGTGAGCGCTGGGTCCAGGTGCTCACCAGCTCCATAGCCCGGTCAAAGTTCTTGACATATTCACCATACATCTTGAGGAACGGGGCCAACTTCTGCAGGATGTCTCCAAGTCGAGGGTTCACATCCCTTCACCAGGAAATGAGATCATCACACACATAGTTCCAGTGAAGGGCCAGGGTGGGACAGGGACTTCACAGGGAGCCATGGGACAATGGCCTGACTCCCAAGTCTGTGTGATGGTGGGCAAACTGGTCACCCTCTCTAAGCCTTATTTTCCTCTCCTGTATCACATGGGATGGAAAATAGTGTATTGCCTAGAGGATCATGTGAAGTACTTCAACAGTGCAGTCACAGAACCATTGCTCAAAACCAGGAGCTGTTAGTAATAATGGAACCACCTGATGAGCCACAGTTATCGAAGAGAACCAAGAAAAGTCCATTATACTTCTATATGAGCAACAATTAGGAACAATAGGATGATCTAATTCTGGCAATATCATGGGAAAGCAGCACTGTGTAATAATGAGTGGTTTGGACAGGGATTTAGAAATAAATTTAAAGGAACCAAAAATACATGAATATATTAGACTTTAGAACTGTGGGGGATTTATCCTAAAGAAATAATCCAAAAGAAGAAAAAAAGGCACAGGCAAAAAGTCATCCTCTGCAGCATTACTAGGAATGGGCTTTCAAAGGCAGAGGGGAAGCCCCTGGACTCCTGCACCATTATTACACAAGGAGTGTCTGTGTACTGACAGTCTTTTCAGGGCCTTGAGGGGCAAAGTCATTTCTAGCAGGTGTGCGCTGCATTAGCCAGAAAGGCAATCCAGCCCTGAGCTTTAACCTCATGGCCTTGCACACAGTATAACCTGCTCTGCAAGTGGAGCGTGTCCTTCTAAATATTTACAAATTGACCTGGATGCTTGCTGAGCCTTGCAGGTGCAGGGACACCCCCCAATCAAGCCCCTGGCCCTTGGCCTCTGTGTTCTCTCTGGCCTGGCTCTAGCTTAGAGAGTGGACTCTTGGGGACACCACAGGCCTTGCAGCTGAGCTGTCCCTCTCCTACAAATAAATGGAAGCAGCAGAGGGACAGAGGGACAGCCCTCTGGGGACACTCACGAGAGAGAAAAACATCTCAGTTTTTAAAGTAGAGGTGCAGTATATACTAGGAAGGAAAATAAACCCATAAGCATGGTCTATTCACTGGTGTTTGCAGACGTCAAACCTCATTTAAATTCTGCAAAGCTCTGGTTTGGTGGTTTTAGTTGTTAAGTCATGTCTGACTCTTGCGACCCCATGGACTGTAGCCCACCAGGCTTCTCTGTCCATGGGATTTCCCAGACAAGAATCCTGGAGTGTTTTGCCAGTTCCTTCTCCAGGGGCTCTTTCTGAACTATCAGTCAAATCCACATCTCATGCACTGCAGTCTCCTGAATTGCAGGCAGATTTTTCACTGACTGAGCCACCAGGGAAGCCCAAACAATTCTATTTACAGTAGCACCTGCTCAAGGTGCTCGGTCACATCTGACTCTTTTGCGACCCTGTGGACTCTAGCCTGCCACGCTCCCCTGTCCATGGAATTCTCAAGGCAAGTATACTGGAGTGGGTAGCCAACCCCTTCTCCAGGGGATCTTCCCGACCCAGGGATTGAACCCAGGCCGCCTGCATTGCAGGCAAATTCTTTACAGTTGAGCAATCAGGGAAGTCCTGAAGGAAATGGCAACCCACTCCAGTATTCTTGCCTGGGGAATTCCATGGACAGAGAAGCCTGGTGGGCTACAGTCCATGGGTTTGCAAACAGCTGGACACAACTGAGCAACTAACAAAGCCCTGAGCAGGTATTAAAGTCTCTTTCATAGCTCAGTTGGTTAAAAAATCTGCCTGCAATGCAGGAGACCTGGGTTCGATTCCTGGGTTGGGAAGATCCCCTGGAGAAGGAAATGGCAATCCACTCCAGTATTCTTGCCTGAAAAATCCCTGGACAGAGGAGCCTGGTGGGCTACAGTCCATGGGGTCGCAAGTTGGACATGACTCAGCGACTAAACCACCACCACCAATTTGCAGATGAAGAAGCTAAGACACTGAGAGGCCATGGGGTCAGGGTTGGCCCAGGACCTTGCAAAAGAGAGCCTAGGACCCTAGGAGACAGGTTTCCCAGGTAGCCCCTGGTTTGGGGACATGCAAACCCCAGATTTAAAGGCTGCTTGGCAGGGAATATACAACAAAACACTGCAACAGGATCACCATGACCTTCAATCTCCAAAGGCATAGGAATCAAACTCCCAGGGAAATGTCGGCCCCTCCACTTTCCCAGGCACCCTGAGTTGCACTTACCACTCATTTGTGATCCGCGCCTGCAGCTCAGGCAGGAGGAACTGCCCGTGGAAGCAATAGATGGAGGAGATGTTAGAGAAGATGCCTGTGGTGACTTCTGAAGGGATCCCTGCTTCTGTCAGCCCGGTGCAGAAAACCTAGGCATGGAGAAACCCTTGCAGTGGTCACTAAATGTGGGTCACTGCAAATGGTTACAATCATGCTTCTGCTACAAACATGGGAGCTCAGGAGAGGCTGCCATTGCCTTATGTTTTCTTAATAAAACTTCTGCTTCATCAAACTGCCTTAAAGAACCTTATGGTCTTAAAGGAAGCTTACTGATGGCCAAGAATTAGGAGTGAGGCAGCGACAGTCCCCTCTAGACTGAGACAGACCATCTTTCTCCCATCTGCCTTTCATGGGAAATGGATGATCCTGATTTCCTTTCTCTGCTTTGTGAGCTACAAACAGAAGCAGCACCTGTCAAAACCTGGTTTCTATTGGAGTTTTACTTCCTATGCTCATAAACCCCATGTTGCCAGGTAAAGAGGGAGAGTGCCACTCACTGTCATAGGGCTTTACATGCTCAGATAATTTAACTGCCATGAAGAAAAACCCCCAAGGTGACTAGACAAGACCTTTGCCCCAGAGCCACAAGTTGTGAAAGCAAAAACTAAAAATTTCTGGAGGAGACTTAAATATATCCAAGTTTTAGTATTCGTGTCAGTCATATTCCAACTGCAAGGCCTAGCCAATGCTAAGATAGAAAGCTTGCCTCTGAAACTGCCCACTGAAACTCTGGAAGTAGACAAAGGCAGGCTCCAAGCCAGGAGGGTTACCTGGTCTAGCAGGTACAGCCGCTTCACATAGGTCTCCTCCGTGTGCAGGAGCTCCTGGGCGATGTGGAGCAACTTCTGAGGCTCAGAGCACTGTGAAGAGAAGAGCTATAACTCACCTAGGGACGGTGAGTTTGGGGGAGGCAGCATCTGACACTGCATACCAGGGATGACCACAGGCCCCCAAAGATCAGAGGAAGCTGCTGGAACTGGGATGTGAGGCTCAGTTCTCACAGATGGAATTTCCAGGGAGGTTTCTGGGGGAGACAGAATAATTTTTACCAATCCCCTCAAATCTTCTGCAGCCAAGAGAAAACTCTATCCTCCCAGGGCTTTGACTGCAGAACAGCTACAATAGCCACATCAAAATATACTGTGGAATGACATCATCAAGATGGCAAATCAAAGCTACAAGCCCACCCAATAGACACATGAAAAGATGCTCAACATCATTAATTGTTACAGAAAAACAAATCAAAACTATAATGAGGGTATCACCTCACACTGGTCAGAGTGGTCATCAGTCATTAAAAAGTCTACAAATAAGAATATTAGAGAGGGTGTGGAGAAAAGGGAACTCTCCTATACTATTGGTGGGGATATAAATTGATGTAGCCAATATGGAGATTTCTCAAAAAACTAAAATAGAGTTGCCATATGATCTTATAATCCCACTCCTGGGCATATGCCCAGAGAAAACTATAATTAAAAAAGGTACATGTACCCCAGTGTTTATTGCAGCACTGTTTGAAATAGCCAAGACACAGAAACAACCTAAATGTTCATCAACAGATAAATGAATAAAGAAGATGTGGCGCATATATACAAGGGAATACTGCTCAGCCATTAAAAAGAGTGACATAATGCCATTTGCAGCAACATGGGCTAGATATTATCATACTAAGTGAAGTAAGTCGGACAGAGAAAGGCTATGCGATATCACTTATGTGCTTAGTTGCTCAGTCTTTGCAGCCTTATGGCCCACCAGGGCCACTGTCCATGAGGATTCTCCAGGCAAGAACACCGGAGTGGGTTGCCATGCCCTCCTCCAGGGATATCGCTTATATGTGGAATATAAAATACGACACAAATGAACTTATCTATGAAACAAAACAGACTCACAGAATTAGTGAACAGCCTTGTGATTGCCAAGGAGAAGAGTGAGGTGTAGGAGCGATGAACTGGGAGTTTGGGATTAGCAAATGCAAACTACTATATATAGAATGGATAAACAACAAGGTTCTGGTGTGTAGGGAACTATATCCAATAGCCTGTGATAAACCATAATGGAAAACATATTAAAAAGAATGTGTGTGTGTATATATATACTTATATATAAATGCATAACTGAATGACTTTACTATACAGTAAAAATTAACATAACATTGAAAATCAGCTATGCTTCAAGAAAATAAATTTACAAAAAAGAAAGCTCCACGCCCTCCTTCTCCTACATAGACATGGAGTTAACAACATGCAAACAAGAATACCTCTGTGAAATCTCAGGACAGCTGAGAAACTATGGCTTCCAAGCCATTTTAAAACTAAGAAGAGATTCTATCAAGCAGCGAATGAAAACTGGTGTTTGGAACACCCTTTTACGTTCCTCCCCCAAGCAAAATAGGATGGCACAACTGGGAGGAACTCCCCCTCCCCATGATGCTCCTCCCTCAGGATGAAAACAAAGGAGTGAGCTGTACACCCAGTGTTCTGTCTCTTCTGGAAGTTTCCTGAGGGATGGTTTTTGTCTTGCCAGACTTGGAATGCTATCATGACCAGTGCCAGAGTTTCAAAGACACTGAAAACTGAGGCAAGAAGCATGTTAGAGCTGATGGTCTGCAGGCAGATGCCAGAGGAGCAAGAGATCAGACAAAGTTTACTAAGTTTTAGAACTTCTAGCCTGACTGGCTAAGATTTTTCTCTGCACAAAGCCAGCATGTGAAGACTGGAGAGGTGGTTGTTTTTCAGATGCCCAAATTCCAGCAAAATATTACAAAGAAATAGGGAAACGTGGTGTGATTAAAGGAACAAAATAAAATCCCAGAAACCAACCCTAAAGAAGCATAGATCTATGAGCTGCCTATAAAAAAATATTAAATACCTGTCATATAGATGCTCAATGAGCTAAAAAAAAAAAAAGGAACACAAATAGACAACTAAGTGAAATTGGGAAAGTGATGCATGAACTAAATGAAAATATCATTAAAGAGATAGAAACTATAAAAAAGACGCAAACAGAAATTCTAGAGCTGAACATTTCAATAACTAGACTAAAAAATTCAATCTAGGTCATTTGAAAGTCAGAGAAACAAAAAGAAAAACAATGAAGAAAAGCAAAGAGAGCCTAAGAAGTTTATGGAATACTATCAAATTGACCATATATGCATTATGGGAGTCCCAGAAGAAGAGAGTAAAAAGAGCAGAGAGTTTACTTGATGAATTTTTGGCTGAAAATGTCTCCCAAATGAAATGGATACAAATTCAAGAATCTCATGGAACTCCAACTAGGACAAACCCAAAGAACCACAGTGGGACCTATTATCAAAAAAGGTGGGGGAGGGGGGCAGTGGGATATCATATTTAAAGTGCTAAAGATGAAAAAAAAACACAAAACTGTGAAGCAAGAATACCTTATTCAACAAAGTGGTTCTTCAAAAGTGAAGAATAAAGACTTTCCCAAATAAGCAAAAGATAAAGAGTTCATTATCACTAGACTTGCTATACAAGAAATGCTGAAGGAAGTCCTTTAAGTTGTGAAAAGATGGTAGATAGCAACATGAAGTTATACAAGAATATAAAGTTCTTCAATAAAAATAAATGCATGAACAAATATGATATAATAACCTACACTATCATAATTTTTCGTACAAAATAACACAAAAAGGACAAAAACTTTTAAAAACTCTAAATCTATGTGAAAGGGCATACTGGACATATAAACATGTCATTTGTGATAACACATAGATCATCTGGTAAGGACAGCTGTAAAGCAGAGTTTTTGTTTACCATTGAAGTAAGTTTTTACCAGCTTAAAATACAATGCTATAACTTTAAATATTTTATGTAATTGCAATAGAAAAAATATATAGAATATACACAAGGGGCAATGAGAAAGGAATCAAGGCATATTATTACAAAAAAGTCAGTTAAACTTAAAAGAGGAAAGCAGTAAGAGACGGACAAAAAAGTTACAAACCATATAGAAAACAATGAAAAAGGCAATAGTGAGTTCTTCCATATCAGTAATTTCTTTAAATGTAAAATAATTTAAACTCCCCAATCGAGACATATGGATTGGTTGAACAGATTTAAAAAAAAATAGCATTCAGTTATATGCTACCCACAAGAAACTCGGGCTTCCAAGGTGGCTCAGTAGTAAAGAATCAACCTGCCAAAGCAGCAGATGCAGGAGAGGAGAGCTTGATCCCTGGGTTGGGAAGATCTGGAGGAGGAAATGGCAACCCACTCCAATATTCTTGCCTGGAAAATTCCATGGACAGAGGAACCTGGCAGGCTACAGTCCATGGAGTCACAAAGAATCAAACATAACTGAGTGACTAAACACACAGAAGAAACTCACTTTAGACTTAAGGATATACATAGGCTGAAAGATGTAAAAAGATATTTCATGGAAATGGTCAACAAATAGATCAGGAGTGGCCTACTTACATCAGACAAAATGGACTTTAAATAAAAAACCTTACACAATACAAAGACATTATATAACGATAAAAGGATCAATTCACCAAGAAGATAGAAAAATTATAAATATGCATTAAACCTCATGGTGGGGGTGGTTTACTTGCTGAGTCATGTCCGACTCTTGTAACCCCGTAGACTGTAGGCTACCAGGCTCCTCTGTCCATGGGATTCTCCAGGCAAGAATACTGGAGTGGGTTGCCATTTCCTCCTCCAGGGGATCTTCCCAAACCAGGAATCCAACCTGGGTCTCCTGCATTGTAGGCAGGTTCTTTACCTCATAACACCTAAATATATGAAGCAAACTTCGACAGATTAGAAGAAAGAAGCTGATTACAACAAAATAGCAGTAGGAGGAGACTTCAGTACTTTCAATACTGGATAGGACATGCAAAATATCAATAAAGAAGCAAAGGATTTGAACAACAGTGTCCGAATGAACCTAACAGACATATGTAGAGCGCTCCATCTAATAATGGCAGAACATACATTCTTCTCAAGTGCACATGGAAACCCTCAAGATCAGACCATGTGTTAGGCCACAAAACAAATATTAACAAATTGAAGAAGATTGAAATCATATGATTTATCTTTTCCAATCACACCAGAATGAAACTAGAAACCAATAGCACAGGAAAACCTGGAAAATCCACAGATTTCTGGAAATTAGATAGTACACTCTTAAACAACAGTCAAAGAAGTTGCAAAGGAAATTAGAAAATAGCTTGAGACAAATGAAAATGAAAACACAACATATCAAAGCTTATGGAATGTGGGAAAAGCAGCGCTAAGAGGGGCATTTATAGCTGTAAATGCATGCATGTATAAGGAGGAAAGATCTCAAATCAACAACCTAACTTTGTACCTCAAGATTAGAAAAATAACACACTAAACTCAAGGGAGTCAGAAGGAAGTAACTAAAAGATTAGAGCAGAGATAAACGGAACAGAGAGTAGAAATACACTAAAAAAAAAAAAAAAAAAAACTAAGAATTGTTTTTTGAAAAGATGAACAAAATTGACAAACCAAAAAAATGAGATAGAAATCAAATAAATAAAATGAAAGAGGAAACATTACAACCGATACCACAGAATACAATCATAGAGACGGACAATTAAATGCCAACAGTTGAATAAACTAGAAGAAGACATAGATAAATTCCTAGAAACACAATCTACCAAGACTGAATCATGAAGAAATAGAAAATATGCACAGACCAATAACAAATAAGGAGGTTAAATAAACAATAAAGAAACTTCCCAACAAAGAAAAGCCCAGGACCAGATGGTTTCACTGGGAAATTAACACCAATTGTTCTCAAATTTTTCCAAAAAATTCAAAGAATGAGGAACACTGCCTAACTCATTCTACAAGACCAATATTATCTTAATACCAAAGTTTTGGGGCCTTGCTGACCCTGGAGATACTGTCCCTCCCAGGATACACTAATTCCTAGAGATATAAAGAATTCACCAGCAAGACAAAAAGTGTCTTTCAAGTGCAAACCAACCCATCCAGAGCCCACATCCAACCATCTTTTCTGAATCACACAGGACCAGGTGTGAGGTATCCAGGGACAGCCCCTGTACACAGAGCCCACTGAAATTATTCAGACTGGCCAATCTTAAGCCTGCTTACTCTGTCTCACCCATCCATCTCATCAGAAATCACAATCAAGACTCTACTGTAACTTAAATAGTACTTGTACATCAACTATACTTCAATTAAAAAAAAATCATTAAGTGATTAAAAAAGATTCTTGCTCACAATTTCCAACCCCTCTGTCTCCTGACCCACCCTGGTGAGTTTCTCTCTGGTTCTCCTTGGTATCATGTACCCCCTCTTTTCATGAGCTATGAGTAATAAACTGTCTTTACACATAAGTCATTTCCTGATTTGTTGGCTTTGTCATTTCTGAATAATAATAAAACCTAGATTAAAATATGCCCCCAGCCCACTTGCTGAGACTTTGGCTTACAACAGCATAGGCCTGTGGCTGCCGTTTGCCCACAAACCTGCCTCTTGATGCAGCCATGTTTGTCAATACCATCTCCAACCAAAGGCCGCCTGTGCTTCTCTTGAGACCTAGTCACTTGCAGCTTACCTATGCTGTTCTCCTCCCATGCACATGCAGTCCCTCTAAGCCAGGGCTATCAGCTTTACTCCCATGTCCCCATGAGTCCCAGTGCAGAGCCCAGAGCCCCAAATGCTAAAGGGACACAGATGAGCTTTCTCTAACACTGAGCCACATGCATGAGCATACCTGCTTCCCTGGGCCATCTGCATGGGGCTCTACTCCCATGCCTGGGCTCCCTTCCTGCCTCTGTACACCCCATGTGCAACACTAGTGTTTTCCCATTCATAAAACAACATGATAACCATGCTGCCTTCTTCATGGGGGCTCTGCAAGGCAGGCAGCAAGCATTGGTGAACAGAGCTGGTGGCAGCGCTGTTTGCATTAAGACTGGGACACTGTGTGGCCATGGAACTGAGGCTTAGGAGAGACATCATTGCCTGATGTGTTGGGGAGACCCCTGCTTGCATGGTCCTGCCCTCGGGCCTGCCCACCAACCCATTGTGGGGGCTTCTTTGAGAGTGGTGTTTGAGTGTGCACCCTGCTACTGGCACCAGTAAGTGATGTAAGTAAGTGATGGCCCTATGGACCTCCAATACCCTCAGAGGAGGGCCCTGCAGCCCCTGACACCTGGTACAGGAAGGTGACCTACCTTGGCTGGATCCATGTCAACCTTAGAAGGGTTGTTCTCAGGGTCTGGCTCCTCACTGCTCCCCTCGCCTGCATCGCTATCAGCCTCCTCCTGTGGAGACTTGCTGCCCAGGGCTGTTCCCGGGTGTGGCCCTTTGATGATGGTACCTGGGCCCGCCTCGCCGCTGTCCTCACAGAAGTGCTCGCTGACCACGCTGCAGGATGGGCTGTCTATCCCGCTGTCCCGGTTAGGGATCTTAGAGCTGCTGGCCTCACCCACTGAGCTCATGTCCCCAGCAGAGGCCTGGCTGCCAGGGCTCCCAGAGGCAAGCTCCCCGTGGTGAGTTCCAGGCCCGACAGGGAGCGCTGGGAGCTTCCCTGGGTCTGTGCTTGGTTGCTCCAGGGAGGAGTTATTAGGCCCAGCATCTGGCTCCTCCATGGTGGCACTGGGGGCCGGGGGTGTTGAGGACCCCCTTCCTGGCTCCATCCTCAAAGCTGAGTTCTCTGATCTCTGTGAGGAGCTGGCTGGGGGCTTCCTGTCAGGGAGAAATGAGTGCAGTCAATGCCAGCTGGGCTGTGGACCAGCCCCCAGGGAGGGCCCTCTGGAGAAAGTCAACATGCAGCTGCACTTGAGCACCCCTGTCAGCCTCAGCTGGTTTTCGGGCAATGGCAAACACAAAGCATTTTGTTTTAAAAGTTAATTTCTTTATAAAGAAAGAAGGAAGAGAGAGAGGGATGGAGGGAGGGAGAGAGGGAGAAAGAAAGAGACGAAGGAAGGAAGGAGGAAGAAAGGAAAGAAAAAAGAGGGTGAAAGAAAAAGACAGGAGAGGGAGGAATGAATCCTGTATCATGAAGCTACCTGCTCCTCGATGAATTAGAAATAAACGCATAAAATAATAGCAGTAGCCATCTTGGGCACAGTGGATCTGGTCTGCACCCTGCTCTGGCATCCGTGACACTATCCTCAAGGTAGCTCTGAGGTGAGGCAGGATCCCCATCAGGACCCTCCCTCAATATCACTGTAGATATTCTGTCTGACAGGTGACCTGACACTTTCCAGAGACCCAGGGGCTGAGGAGCCTGGATCTTGCTCCCAAATTCCTCCTGCTGCTGCGTTTACGCACTGGGGCTGTTTCATGCTCTCACATGGTGCCTCTTCTGGAAAACCTTGTGGAGGAAACGCCCCTTCGAGTGTCAGTCAGTCAAGTGTCAGACCTGCACAGAGAGGGTCAAAGGTGAGACTAGACTGCAGGAGACTGAGATCCCCCCAAATCTTCTACTTGAAGAGTGGAGCTGCAGAGGAGTCAGGGACCAGGAACAGCAGCCACTTATTCCTGGGCAACAGGTGGGTTACCTGAGGCTGGCAGACTCCACAGGGCACTGAGGTGAAGGGCAGGTGCCAGGCTCCCTGCCAGCTGCTTTCTGGGTCCTTTGGGTTGGCCAGCCGAGGCCTTGCACGAGACTGAGGGGGGGCAGGATTTGCTGAAAATCTTTTTCTTGCCCAGCAGTTTTGAAGTGGAGCAGTTCACGAGGTTCTAAAAAAAAAAAAGGTGAAAAGAGAACGTTAACCACGTCCTCCACTGGCACTTAGAGCAACCTGGGTGACAGACCTAGTTCTCCAGGGAGAAGATGAAAGGGCAGCTTCAGGCCACCGCTCAGTGCAGGGGACCCCTGAGCAGGTCGTAGAGGCCTATGGGTAGATGGAGCACGGCTGATTCCCTGGCCCCCAGCCCAGGGAAACATGTACGACAACGGCCGTGGCATGTAGCAGCTTCTACTGCTGCTGCTACGACTGCTAAGTCGCTTCAGTCGTGTCCGACTCTGTGCGACCCCATAGACGGCAGCCCACCAGGCTCCCCCATCCCTGGGATTCTCCAGGCAAGAACACTGGAGTGGGTTGCCATTTCCTTCTCCAATGCATGAAAGTGAAAAGTGAAAGTGAGGTCGCTCAGTTGTGTCCGACTAGTAGCGACCCCATGGACTGCAGCCTACCAGGATCCTCCATCCATGAGATTTTCCAGGCAAGAGTACTGGAGTGGCTTGCCATTGCCTCTAGGGCTGGCTTAAAACTGGGGCCAGAATTGAGCTTGTCCCCAGCCATGCCATGACTCAGGGAGAAAGGGTCCCTTCAAGTGTGCAGTGCCATCATGACTCAGGGGACCCAGCAGGCCCTCCCAGACACATGCACTCCTTGTGCTCACAGTCACAAGCAATCAACTGCTGTCAGTGGCTTCTTCACACATGGTCTTCCTCCCTCACTAAACAAAATAAAGAACCATCAGTGGAGGCACAGGTCCCCCTCCCCTCCAGACACACAATCAAAAAGGTGTCCTGAAGCCTGACCCTTGGTCACCCATGCAACAGAAGGGCCTCCTGGCAGAGTGTGCTCAGAAGAGAAGTGTGACCCACCTCTGCACGCACATGGCCTTGAGGGCTGGTGAGGCCCCAGAAGCCAAGCAAAGATCCAGCCCCTGTGGGTCTCCTGCCCTCTTGTCTCCCAGTGTAATCAGATTTCTTCTGAGTCAAGTGACTCCAAAATCAGTGCAGGGTGCACATTTAGTATTGCTACTGCCACATTCCTCAAGAACTTAATGGGGAGGAATATCAATATTTCTAAACAGAAAATGCATGCTTTGCTGCATTCTTCTCATAGCACAGAAGATAATCTCCAGTTTCCAGAAATCAGACATGACACAGCAGTAAAAATATGCCAGATGGAATTCAGGCCACACACTCAGCTTTGGCATGTCTAATGCCGCCATCCGGTGCCAGGTTGAGCCTGCTGCAATCACACCTCAGGGCCTCCTGGTTCTGGTCAAGATTGAATAAACTGGAGCTACTCTCTCACCTGAAACAACTAAATCATGGATAAAGCACACAAAACAGCAGTTTGAGAGACACCTTACAGCAGGCAGCAAAGGGCAGTGCTTCTGAAGGTGGAAACATGTGCAGTGAGCCCTCCGTCACCCCAACTTTCTGCCTGGAGAAGGGGATCCCAGGTCGACCCCTGAGTGAGGAGACAGACCTGGGCATCCAGGAACACCAAAGCAGCTGGACGTCACAGGGTAGAGGGCTAGAGAGAGATCTGCAGTGAGGGAACACGGAGACTGACGGGGGCCCTCGGGATAGCTCAGTGCGTGTGCAAGGGAACTACAAGACTTGAGAGAGAACTACCAGAGAGGATCAGAGGGAACGCCAACTCAGGCTCACACAAGGCAGGGAGTAAACCTGTTTCCACCAGCCAGATTGAAAACCCCAGTACCCACAGGGACTTAGCTAACTTGGAAGGGTCTTGCCTCAGTGTGGGTGCATAATTAGCCCCACAGTGAGCTCTACTCAGGTCCCACCTAACAAACACTGACGAATTTTAACAGGCAAGTCCCTCTGTTAACAAGCAACTTAATAGCATCGCTAAACAATGCTCCAGAGCAATTATGGAAGCACAGACATATTCAGAATCTAATAAGGTGAAATCTACAGTGTCTGGAATCCAACCAAAAATTACCAGACATAGAGGGCAGATATACACAACCCACAGTGAGGAGGAAAAGTCAATGAATTGAAATTGACCCATATCTGATACAGATGCTAGAATTAGCAGACAAGGTCTTTAAGACAGCAGCAGTACCTGCTGTATATTCAAAAGGTCAGCAGAGACATGGAAAATAAAAAAAGATGCATATCCAATTTCTAAAGATGGAAACCACAAGATGTGAGATCAAAACCCCCTGGAAGGGACTGATGGCAGATTAGATATTAAAGAAGAAAAATTAGTGAGTTTGGAGAGACTATAGAAGCTTTCTAAAATGAAAGAGAGAGAATGAATTGTGAGATGCAGAAAAACTATGAACAGCATAATATGTGTGTAACCAGAATACATATGTGGAGTGTTAAAAAAGGAGTGAGCTTGAAAAATACTTGAGAAAAAAAAATGACCAAAGTTGATATCAATTCTACACAAGCCCTTGGATCACTGAGGGGAAAAGGGAATACTTCTCAATAATAAGGATGAATCTAGAAAAAATTATTTCAAGTGAAAAAAAGACAAAGAAAAAGGTGCCTACTTTTTTTTCCATTTACATAGAATTCTAGGAAATGTACCCTAACATGTGATGCCAGAAAGCAGACCAGGATGTTGCCTGGATGGAGGGGTAGGTGCGGTGTGGGGGTTACAATGGAACACAAGGAAGCCTTGCAGAGTTGACAGATGTGCTCATCACATGTGTGTGTGTACGTGTGTATATGTTGGAACATCCAATCATACGTCTTAAATATGCAGTTAATTGTATGCTGACTATACTTCAGGGAAGGTGATACCTCTGAGTTACACAGACTTGGTGAGTTGCTAACATTCACCAGTGTCATTTTCCTTGTTACAGAAGGGACAATGAACTATGCAAAGAACAGTGGTAAGGAGTGTGGCAGGCCCAGAGCCTGGGGAGGCTGCAGCAGCCTGGCTTCCCTGGATCCCCGTCAAGGAGAGGAATTGTACCCTTTCTCTGGAGGTCCTTCAGGTGTGGCCATCTTACCTTCCAAGGGTTTTTGTGCAAGGGCAGCTGATCAAGGCTTGGCCAGACTGGGAAACCCAGGGCTCGGCATAAAGATGCCCTCCAGGGAGCAGAGTACCTGGTGGAGGGCGGTTCTGGTTGCAGAAGAGCTGAGACCACCCTCTAATCTGACTAGGAAGCTGCAGGGTACAGCCCGCAGCCTCAGCTGGTCTCCCTTTCTAAGGCCAAGGTGAGCGCAGGACAGGCCAGTCCAGTTATAGCCTCCCCTCCTCACAGCTCAGAGGAGCGGAGGGCTGAGGGAGGGTTAGGGTCGAGGACACACACGTGCAAGGGTGCCCACCACACACACACATGTAAACACACACACTTACACACATGCACATGCACACACAGACACACATAAACATACATCCAATTACACACACACACATACTCCATGTGCCTGGGGACATGCTGAGCGCTTTTGTATGCTTGCTCAGTTGTAGTCACCAAGGTGGGTGACATTCCATGTCTCAGACAAGGATGCCAAAGCTGATCCTGACCATGTGGCCTAGGGGAATCAGCACCCAGGAGCTGAGTCTACCAGACATGCTGCTCTGAACCCCCTGGACTGGGTTCCAGGCTCATTCTGACATGCCCAAGGCCAAAGATGTAAAACCATGCAGGAGCCAAGGAGCATTTGTCATTTCTGTCTTCCCAGCCACTCACCTCTCTCTTCGAAGCCCCGAGCTCTCTGAGCTGAGAGAGCCCAGCTACTGAACTCAGCCCAGGGCCCAGTGCCCCTGACACCCAAGGCTGCCACCAGCCAGTATCAAAGGCCCCAAACCTGGGACCAGGAGAGGTGTGGGGACTGGAGAAGTACAGAGAAATTAAATGTGCCCCACTACCGAGTGCATTGTGCAGCCAATGGATAGGGTGGCAGGAGGGGTGTGGTCCCTGCCCTGGAGTCCCCAAACTGCTTGGCAGCTGCCTGAGACAGGCAGGGATAGTCCTGCATATGGGCCACAATTCCGCTCCACCTGACGCTGGACGTCCCCACTACGGATACAGTGCAGGAGCTCCCACTAAAATCAACACTATGCCCATCTCACTTGCTGCCTGTCACCTGGTACCTTGGAGGCCCCAGGTGGGCAGGCATCTCCACAGCTTTGTCACTGACATGGCTTAGTAGCCCCGGAACATGGGGCCCCAGATGACAGCTATCAGCAGCCATCAGACGTATGAGCCTGAGAGGAAGCCTTTGAAACAGTTCTAGCCCTGACTGGCTACAGTCCCAGAGAAACCCTGAATGAGGGCCACTGGAATGCATCCCACCAGTCCCAGAATCGTGAGAGATGATAGTGCTCAGTGGGGTGGTTGGTTACGTGAAGGAGGTAATCCAAATAGTACTGAGAGCACCATGGGGCAATACAAGAAACTGCTATGCTGCACACACCTACATGCAGGTTGCAGGCTGGGGGATAAGGCTGCAGAAACCTACAAGGCTCTATCAGCAGTGACAAAGGTCTGGTTGTGCAGGCCCTGCCAGATGCAACAATCGATGGCATGTCTGCAAAGCTGCTCCATGACCCAGAGGTGCCTGCACTCCAGAGTTAGGATCCAGAAGCACAATACTTGTCTTGGGGCCTCAGCCTAGGAAATGCTCTGGCTGGTACAGTCTGTGGTCTCCATCCTGTGTGCTGAGAACCCAGACATGGACACAGACACTGGGGTGCCATATGCTTCAAAATTCAGTGGGGGTCAATGGGACTTCAAGGCAGGATGGGGCTAGCAGAGCGAGGAGGAAAGGAGACTGGTCAACAGCACTGGACCCAACAACAGTCCCACAAAGGTTCTTAAAGCCCGAGGCAGCACACAACACTCTACCTCCAACTGGCTATATCATCGCTTTTTAGTGATCCTAACAGACAAAGATGGGCAGGACACCTCACCAGGCTGATGACCTCCAGCCATTAGCATCACCTGAAGCTCCTAGTTCCCCATCACAGGGCCTATTCAGCTACAGTAGGAGTTGGCAAAATCACACAATGAGCCCAGTAGTGATAACATGTGCCCAGAGCTGAGTTAACAGAAGTTCAGCGAAAGCAAGCCCGAGAACGCACTGGGTACAGTGTAAGGAGCTGTGACTAGAAGGCCCACGTGCAGAGCTGCGCTGTATGCAGGCAGGTGTGTCTGGGAAACAGATCACTGTGATGTTTCTTTCTCTCTTCTTTGGCCGTGCTGCATGGCATGAGGGATTTCAGTTCACCAACCCAGGCTCCAAACCATGCCCCCTGCAGTGAAAGCGTGGAGTCTTAACCACTGGACTGCCAGGGAAGTCCCTGTACTGCTTCAACTTAATCTTTTTGCTTATGTGTATATTTCCTATTCTTCTTTATTTCCTTTTTTTTTCTATTTTTAAATTTTTATGTTTATTTCTGATTCATATTTTGTTTCTGTTTTTACTTTTATCTAGAAGGAGAACAAATATAAATACTACAGACACTATGCATTGCCATACATCAAAAGCAACTACAGAAATAAAATCACAACCTTGGAAATAAAAAGTAAAATCCTTTCTTGCATAGGCAGCTAGATGTATGATAAAGCAAGTAGAATCCCAGGAGTGAGCACTGCAAAATTATTGGAGCTTTGCTGTATTTTTAAAATGTTTTATAATAAAGTTTTTTGGGAAAAGAGTTTATCCCCACAGCATCCAAGATCCCTAGGCCCACACTCAGGATGAGGCAACAGGGGCTCCTTGTTCCATTCTGACCTCTCCCATGGGGCACCCTGGGCTCACAAATATTCCACTCTACTTTTGATTGTGTTTAAAATTTTTATTTAAAAAAGCAATGAATCAAAATGGATAAGAACTTTCCAACAGCTTCCAGTTGATACTGAAAACCCTAACACAGACATGACTCTGCCTCTCCCTCCACACTGAGCCACTTTGGGGGGCTTTCAAGGCCCTCCCTCTGGAGGAACAGCCTAGCCCAGCTCCCCGCGCTCATTCCCTGCTCTGTGATAGGCCTTCCTCAGAAGAGAACCCCCTCCTCCATAGCTCCCACCTGCCAGGCTCACCCACACCTCCCCACTCCACTCCCCGCCGGCTGCAGACCACACAGGTGGAAATCTTACCTCCTTCGTGTGGTCTGCCACCTGGCAAATAGCAGGGCTCAGTAAGCATGTTCAGTGAGTAAGTGAATAGATGAATTTGAATCAGCACGTCAGTTTTATTTCCTTCTAATATGTACTTTTACATAGCCCTACAAAAATATGCTTTAGTCAAGTCCAAATTTTTGAAAATACAAAATGCAAATCAAGATTACAGAAGGTTAAACTCCATCTCCTACCGTCCGTCACTTGACAGCCCCACATCATCTCATCTAACTGCACAGTGACCCTGTCAGGTAATTACAGTGAAACGGAGGCCTAGATGGTGGATTCACCTCCCCAAAGCCGCATGGCTGTACCAGCAAGAGCTCTGTGTCCTGGGCACCAAGGGGCTCCAAGTAGCCCCCACAAAACCCCGTAGAACTGATGTACAAGGTAGGTTACCATCCACTTCACTGGGAACCTAGGCAACCAGTCATCACCACCACACACAGGGGCTCAGACAGGGGACAGGAACCCAGACAGAGGAAACAGCATCCTAAGTAGAGGGAACAATATCTCAGACAGAGAGAGCAGTATCACAGGCAGAGGGACCAGTGTCCCAGACAGAGGGAAGGGCACAAAGCAAACAAGAGTGAGTCATGCCATCTGAAGAGGTGGCAGTGTGCCTAGGTGTGTGAGCCCAGAGGGGAGGGGACAGGATTTGGGGGTTGGAGCCAGGATGGATCTCATAGCTGTAGGCAGCCAGGGGTCATGCAGGTGAGTGACACCCCATTCAGGTTTGGGTTTCACATCTGTGCTATGGTCAATACTGCTTGAAGGTTACATTTTTACTCCCAGGCTCATCCCCTTTTCCATGGACCTGTTTCCTCATCTGTCAGTGGGGTCATCAGAGCCCACCTGGAGCAGATGGCAAAGATGCAGCAAGACAAGTGCTCCTGGCACTTGACCGTGATCCTGGTGTGCTCCTGGAGACTCTTCTGTGATCATTGTTCTGAGTCCAGCAACAACCCCCACCCTAGGCTCTCAAGGGGCTCAGGGCAGAAAGGCCTCACCTTTCCTCTGGGGCCTTGCTCAACACCTCATCTCAGCTCTAACCTCAACAGACCTACTGCAGTCTAGGCTTCTGTGTGTGCAGAGCATAGAGTCCTGTCCAGCTTTGGGGGCCACTGCATATTCAGAGGTGCTGGTTTTGTGTGGAAACAGACGTCAGCGCAAGTTGCGGAACCAGGGCCTTGGCCTCCTGCAACTACCCAGCCGAAGACAAACCACTTCCTCCCCTCAGCACCCAGCCCCACCCAGCCCCAGGGCCACTTGCCAATCAAATTTTCAGGCTCCAAAGGTTTGAGTTTGGGCCCAGGTTGTCAGCTTACAGTCCATGGTCTGGGGCAAGTGATGGGCCTCAGTTTCTCTGTGGCCCTCAGCTTCCTCTCCTAAAAGAGTGGTGGAGCAAAGTCACCGTGGGATTTGTCTGAGGACTAGTGTGAGTAACAGCAGAGCTTCCCTGAGCACACCCAGCCTCCCAGGGCTGTGCTCACCTCTGGAGCCTGGTACCACTCAGATCCCACTTCACATATGGGAAAGTTGGGTGGTAGAATCAGTGGCCCATAGTCACAGAGCTGGGGGAGGGACTGCAAGCCAAATGTCCCCGTGGGCCATGAACATCACCAGGATACCAGCTACCTGCTGCCACATACTCCTCGGTTCCCTCCTCCAGTGAAAACCCCAGACCCATCTTTCCACCTCCCAAGGGGAATCCACAGCACCTCACTGACCCCGAGAAACTGTAAACGGGCTGATGGTCTGCAATCAGAGGGACTCCCACACTGCAAACGCCACAGGGTCCTGGGAGCCTAGTGCTCTGGGTACAGTCGTGCCCTAGAACATGCCCCCTCAGTACAACCAGCACAAACACAGCTGCCTCTGGTACCCCATGGCTCCCCATCACCCTCCCCGATGTCAAGGTGGCCTGGCCACCTCCCGGAGGTCAAGGTGGCCTGGCCACCACCCTGCACTCTCTGGGCACAGTATGAGGTTCGGAAGAGGCCCTGACAGGCTCAGTCTTCCCTCCTAGCAGCCCATCATAGACAGGCCCTGTCAGGACCTAAAATGCAGATTGCAGCGGAATCTTCTGAAGCCCCACAGTCTCTAGGGACTGTGTTTGGGACCACTTATCCTTCCTCCATAGGTCCAGTCTATTCGGGGACCCCGGCCCTCAAGTTCATCTTTGCTAGAGTCTAAACTGCCACAGGACACTCAGCAGTGTGCTCACTCACTGCTCAACGACTTGCTACAAATCATGCCAGAGGCACCACAGGAAGACAAAAGGGACACAAGACACCGCTCGGCGCCACCACGGCAGCTTCCTGCCTTACAGACATCCGACCCCAAATGACTACTGCTCTCAACTTTCCCTGACCCCAGAAGTGCCCCTTACGGGACCAGCAGAGGCTCTCTGGGCTGGCAAAGACCCCAGAGCCAGCACCACTCACCTGTCTTCTGTGGCGCACGTACTTCTCTCCAGGACTGACTTCAGGCAGCAGCAAAACACAACTTCCTTTTGCTGGTTTTCGCAATATGGGTCACTAAACGATAGTGCATTTGCATTTCCGCACTGGTTCTTCCCTTGCCTCACATACAAAAAGATACAGCCCCAACCGGCTGGAATGCTGTCCGAGGACCAGGCGATGCTGGCCGCAAGGTGGTTTAAAGTTTAACAGACTGCTCTGCGTGCCCCAAGTGGTTCCGGGTGTGGAGGCTACAGCCGTCCTGCCTCTGCCTCTATCTGTTTTTCTAAGCAGACTTCCAGGTGCCCGTCTCTCAAACCTTCAGAGAGGGGGCACTCAGTGGGTATCTAGTGGGTTCAGTGCCTGAGTTGGAGAAGGCAATGGCACCCCACTCCAGTACTCTTGCCTGGAAAGTCCCATGGATGGAGGAGCATGGTAGGCTGCAGTCCATGGGGTCGCTAAGGGTCGGACACGACTGAGCGACTTCACTTTCACTTTTCACTTTCATGCATTGGTGGAGGAAATGGCAACCCACTCCAGTGTTCTTGCCTGGAGAATCCCAGGGATGAGGGAGCCAGGTGGGCTGCCGTCTATGGGGTCGCACAGAGTTGGACACAATTGAAGTGCCTTAGCAGCAGCAGCAGCAGCAGCAGTGCCTGAGTAGTGGGGTTGGCTCCAGACCATACAGGCTGTGGCTCCTAGATCAAAGAAAAGGCCCAATGGGCCACCAGAGGCTTTCTTGAATTTTCTTGGATGGGAACAATGAAAATGGCCATAAACTGTTGGAAAATTGAAAGTGGATTGTTTCAAGGTGCTCCCAGGGGTGAAGCCAGTCGCCACCTCCACCCCAATTTCCTGAGGAGACCTGTTCCATATTTGATGATCTGGCTGCTCCAGCCAGATCCAGCCCTTCCTAGCACCTACAGAGAGGGCTCCATGACTTTTAGAGTGAAAAGTAAATATATGAAGATACAAGATTGCTACAAGGCTTAGACCACAAATTCTGGTCCAGTTTAAATGACGGATTCTTCATCCAGCCTTATATGTTTTTTAAAAAGCAAAGAGATTTCTCTGGACCTTGGTTTCCATGTTGTATGGGGGTCACAATAGAGCCCCCTCAGAGGCAGTACCTCACACACAGGGATCATGTGAGTATAACGAATGAGACCATTGAAGGGGCCAGTTAATGAGATAATTTCTCCAGTCCACACTGACCCCCCTTGGCAGATCACACAGCCATGTTTCTCCATGGGTTTCCAAGGGATGCCCACACCAGCTGGAGAGGGGATTTGCTTCCACCCTCTGTTCTTCTAAATATTTACCAGTTGTTTGGAAGGGGGTAGTCTGAGAGATGCTACCCACTTTCACCTCCAGATAGTCTTCCTTTCAACCAAAGACTTGAAGAATTCTACGACTAAGACACTGATAAGCTCTTGCTCACCTCCATGACTCATTGCAGTGAAATCCACCATGTGCCAGGCCCTACGGATAGGACCACCTTGGACCCAGGTCCAGCTCCAGAATACATGAGTGCATCTTCTCCAGGAATCTGAAGACCAACGTTAAGATAAGTTCCACCTGGCCCCCAGCCATTACTGTGGACTCAGAGCAGCTCAGTCAGCAGGTGATGGAAAAGAGGGCAGCCTATGTCTCAGAGGTACCTGGTTTCATATCCTGGCTGATGGGGTGTGTCACCTCCATACATCACTAAGCCCCTTGGAGCCCCAATTCTTCTCATAAAATGGAGATAATACAGGATGCATGGTTGGAGTTTTGTGAGGAAAGAGAGCCTGGCCTGGGGTAGATCAATTATCCAAGTGCTTCCAGTCCAGGCTGGCAAGGACAGTGCCTGCCACCATCGCCCAGCACAGCCCTTCCCCTTGTTGACATCCCTAAGGCAGAAGACTGGCAAGGGGACCTCATCAGGACCTGGAGACCCAAGCCCAGATCTCTGCTGTACAGAAATGGCCCAAGAAGGCAGAGATGAAGCCTGGCAGCACAGCAGCAGACCAAGTGTAATGATCCATGGGTCATGTGGTGGTGGAATATGCTGAAAAGAAGAACGGGGGTAAAGTGCCCTCTCATCCTGGGTGGGGGAGGAGATTCTCCACTGGGATGTGGGTGACCCCCTCCAACAAGAAGCATGTTTGTGGCAGCCATGCCCCAAGAGGGATCTTGGTGACCCCGCTCTGCTGCAGCTGTGCCCACTTTGAATAGGGTTGATGCAGTAATGCAGTCAATAGGACACTGCAGAAATATCAAGGGTAACTTCTGAGGCCAGGTCAGTCATCACACTGCAGCTTCTGCCTTTCTCTCTTGGGGTACTTACTCTGGGGGAGCCAGCCACCATATCATGATGATGCTCAAGCTGCTCTGCGGAGAGCCCCATGTGGGGAGGAGCTGGGCCCTCAGCCAGCAGCCAGCACCAACTTGCCATGAGGTCGTGAATCACCTGGAAGGGCACCTCTGGCCCCAGTCAAGTCTTTGGGTAAGACTACGACCTCACTAAAGTCTCCAAGCCAGAGACAAACTGTACCAAAATTCCTGACTCACCAAAACTGAGTTGGTAAGTGTTGTCTTATGTCACTCAGTTTTGGACATTTCATTAGGCAATAGATAGATCCGTTATGCAATGATATGAAATGGTCATCAGGAAATGCACGAAGGGTGACTTATGGTCAGGGGGCATCAGCCCAAAGTGGAGAGATGACTGCAGGGTATTAACGGCACACTGTCCTATTTCTCTATCCAATTATTCCATTAATGACCTGGTGGTTCAAACTGTGTCCTCATCCCTGAAGGGTTCCCTGGTAACAATGGTGAAGGCTCTGCCATTCACTCTCCATGACCCTGAATAGCTTCATGAGTCAGAGGCTCTTCAGCGGAAGGCCAGGTTCCCCAAACAGCATCCCTCTGCCCATCCATCCTCCCCCAAGCTGCTTGCCACACAGGAAGCAGCGCTGATCATGAGGGCTCTCCCACATGGTCCCTGCTTTACCCCAGAAACTCCCAGCCCCACCTAGCACAACAGCTGGCAAAGACTGAGGGACAGCCCATCCAAGGAAGGCAGAGGAACCCTGAAAGCTGTCACTAAAAGGGAACTTGTGTAATCAAAGCCTGGGGAGAGTAGGTGAGCAGAGACCTTTCTACCAGGGAAGTATCCATTCATTTCACTCAAGAGGTGATCCAAAGGGAGAGAGCCCCAAGCCAGCCAAGAGAAACTGGTCTGGGGGACGGTGAATGGGGCCCAGCCCATATCCTGATGTGGGGCTGCTGGTTAGCGCCCAAGCCCACACAGAGGAGGATATGACAGTCTCTTGGAATAAGGGACTGGTCAGAGAGGAACCCTGGAAGATCTCATGATTTGACTTCTTCTGTGTTATGATTCCTACTCATCTTGTGTGAAACTCATAGAATTTAAGCTACATTAAATAACTCAAGATGCAGTCACAGTGGCAAATGTGAATTTCCGTATTAGTTGTTTTGAATGTACAACATAGGACTCTGAGTGTCTAAGTGTAATACATTGAGAGTGTCAACAGAGATAAGGCACTTGTTTGGTAGCATCCTAGGAAAGACTGGGAACAGAAGGGGTGACTTTGACTCCATATATTTGACTCCATATACTTTGACTCCATATATTTGTTTGATAGAGACAAGACCCCCGGAGTAACTGTTACACCTACTGACTGACTTCTTAAAAGCTCAGACCACTAAGCCAAATGACTTAATGCCTCTTTGCTGGAGGACCCAAGTCCACACTGCTGAGTGCTGTTCCAGATGGCCCTGCCAGAGGCTCTGCAGGAGGAAAGCCACTTCCCACTCACGCTTGGTCAAGGGACCCACTGCTGGCCCAGAGACTGATGCTCATGCTGAGATACCTCCTTCCGGGACTTTCTCCTGGAGTTATTTGTTACCCCCTTTCCTATTTTCTCCCTACTTTGACTAAACTGTTTTGTAACCTGATGGTGTGCAATAAGCTGAGTGACTTGTGAGGTGAGTGTTGGTTGCATTTTGTGTGCCTCCAATCCTGTGATTGTTACCTGGCCTTACTGCTGTGCCCTCAACAAACAGGTCTGCACAAAGAACAGTGGAAAGAGTGAAGAAAGAGATCTTGGGTGGTAAAATTTAGGGTTTATGGAGTCTCTCCATATATTTGTTTATCTCTCTGTATATTAGTTTCCTGCTCAAACCTGAACTCCATGATTCACTGTTTACTCCAGGAGTGTATACACCTGTTGTGTCCCAGCTCAAGGGACACAGAGGTCATCCAAAACGGGTATTTTTATAGTATAGGATATTAAACATAAAACAGCCACATATAGTTGTGTCTTATCCGCACTTATTTGAGCGTGAGGAATATGGAGCAGTACTGAGAGTGAAGTGACCACATCTTATTACTCCCAACCTCCCCTGTGGATGGTGGGCTGTGTTGCCAGCCCTGGGCAATGGGAATGACATGCTCCCTTCAGGCTTGGCCTCTCAAAAACTGTTCTCAAAATCTTCCAGTTTGCTCTTCCCCGTATGCCAGGCAAATGCACAGAAGTTGGGCCAGTAGCCATCAGATGAAGGGGACTGGACTCCAGACTGTCGACGAGCTAAGCTGGACTGTGTCTCCCATAACTCCTTCTCTGTGGGGACGTGAGTTAGGGATGGTCACAGGGGAAATTTGCACAATATCTGGGAGATGAAAGTGAAGCAATGCCTCCCTTTCTGAAGGTCACTGTGATTAGATGAGAGAGACCCAAACAAGAGCCCTAGAAGATTCCAGTTCATCCCAGTCCTCTCTGCTCTCTGTCCAGCTCTACATCTCCCAAATAATCACCAGTGCCCCTTCATGGTTCTTGTCTGCTGGTACCCCTGCCAGCAGACCCTTCTCTCCTAGCTGGTATTTACTAAGCACATACCTGAGCCAGATTCCGCCTGGACTGGATTTGTGAGAAACTTGGCACCCATTGGCCCACCCCAAATGCTGCTCAGAATCAGATCAACTGCCAGGGTCCTCTGATCATGCAGAAGTTTCACTGGCTGTGGACATCTGATGGCCCCAGCACATGCAGAATCAAACATGTGGTCAAGCTTCACTGAGGTTTTCCTGCAGACAGGGGACAACAAAAGCACTAGCTCCAGGCAAAAATCACCTCTCACCTGTACTGTATGTGGCACTGAGCTTTGAGATCATAACTGAGCCCATATGAGATTCTGAAGATGTTTAAGACGCTTTTCCGTGGGAACAAATTCAGATTTTACTCACGGTTACCAGCAATGGAAAAGCGCCTGCTAGAAAAGGGGAGGCCTAGCCCACCCACATACATTCTGAGTGGGCACTCAAAGATCTCAAATCCTCTGACCATAGCAGGGTAGAGAACAGAGGCTCCAGTTTCCTTGTCACCAGGAAGCGGCAGGGCTGGGAGTAGCTCCATCCTCTCGCCTGTACTGATCAGAGCTGAACTAGCTCTTGCTGTCCTGCAGTACTGTAGGTGTAAGCAGCCTCTCCTGGGACACTCTTGTGAGCTATCAGATGTCCATTCTGGACCATGGGCATTGAACAATCACTGCTTTGGTACCGGGAAACTTGGAATACACCCGGGGCAGCCACTCTTCTGGATGGTCCAAGAGCTGTCAGCTCCACTGTTCTCCCATCAGAGACCCTACTCTCAGCATTGCTACTGGCCCCCTGTATGTGCCCCCTCACCTCCTCCCCACAGTCCCCCTGTGTCCTTGGGGATCAGAACCACACAGTCAATACCACTTCAGCGTCCCTGATGAGGTATCCTCTGCCATCACAGTGACCCAGAGCGGGCATCAGCAAATCCCTTCTAACGAGCCAGGCAGCAGGCAGCTCCTACTGCACAGCAGTGCAAAACCAAGAAAAGGGCCTGCAAAGTCTGACCAACAGGGGAAAGTACCATTGTTCCAGCACATTTAGAAATTTTGTCAGAACACTGAAAATCTCTCACTGTTGCTATAAATATAGAAAGATGAAAAATAGTAAAACCAACATTTATTCATTATGTTGTGCTGCTGCTGCTAAGTCACTTCAGTCGTGTCCGACTCTGTGCGACCCCATAGATGGCAGCCCACTAGGCTCCCCCGTCTCTGGGATTCTCCAGGCAAGAACACTGGAGTGGGTTGCCATTTCCTTCTCCAATGCATGAAAGTGAAAAGTGAAAGGGAAGTCCCTCAGTGGAGTCTGACTCTTCACAATCCCATGCCATTAAAAACATTAAGAATTAAGGTGCTTTATTTCTTCATATAAAAAGTTACATTGTTAAAAAAAAAACTTATAAAAAGAGAAACTAATTCTCTCTTCAATTGCTCAATCTGTTACAATTGCTCTGTTGTAACAAATGTACCACTCTGGTGGGAGAGGTTGTTAATGGAAAGCTATGCACCACTACCTTGTTGATGAGAAAGCTATGTATGTTCAGGGGTGGGGAATATATTGGAATATCCCTTTTCCCTCTTAACAGTGCTGTGAAAGTAAAACCAGTCTAAAATTTTTTTAAATTTAAAAATCCAATATAGTAAATAAAATATGATACCCCAGATTGAATGCTGGTGAAATCTGACTACAAACTGTAGTTTGTAGTATTCTACCAATGCCAATTTCTTGACAAATGGAACCTGGTTTTGTAGATGCCCATGTTGTGGCAAGCTGGGTGAAGGGTATAGGAATTTATATTATCTTTTCAGCTTGTCTGTACATCTAAAACTATTCCATAATCTAGGGATTATAAATTCAGTACTGAATATTTTAATGAGATGGAACAATCCTGTTGTAAGGCCATGAGAAAGTTAGCTTTCTCTCAAAATCTTGTCTCTTATGACATTTCGCATTCTAAATAACTATCTGGTTCATGTGTCAGTGAGGCAGCAGGAAAGACAAAAGGATGATAAAAAAAACAGCTACCAAATGTAAAAAAATGTATTTACTGTTAATTTGACTCAACCTAAATTTGGTTTATTGCAAGATGGTTCAATTTTTTAATTTTTTTAAGATTCAGATGGCTGATCTGATCTGCCATCAGATGAGCCACTATCATTTGGGCCAGATGAGGATGCTGTGAAATGATTCAGAACCCAATAGCTCTGGGCAAAGGTTAGGAACAGATAATCACAGAAAAGGAGAAGTGGCTCCACCTCACATGTAATGAGGGAACTACAGATTACAGCTACAACTGTGATAACTTTCTTCCCAGTTAGACGGGCAAAGACTGAGGGAGGAGGGAAGTGAGGCCTGGGAGGAGGCTCTTTCCACCTGGCTGGTGGGAGAGTGAAACGGCACATCTGCCCTTTGACCTGGCATTCACCTCTCTGATGAATGCGGGCATTCTGCAGCACAGTTCTGCAGACACACCTGCACAAGTACAGCAGCCTGCGTCAGGCTGCTAAGAGGAAGGCTGGAAACAACCAAGACCCACCTAGGAGGGACCTGCTGGTAAACCACGTGGCCACCTGCCAACTGCAGAGGGGAATTTGCACAATGAGGGGGATCTGGCAAAACTGCCTTAAAGGACGATGCAGCTAGTCACTAAAATGGAATGACCAGAGCCTGAGTGACACAAGAGGAAGTCTCTAGCCACAAAATGTTCCATCTGTGAGCTCTGAAAGTTGTTTTTTTTTTTTTTTTGAAGATGGTTCTGACCGAAAAAAGTCTGCCTATATATACAGAGAGAAAGAGGGATTAAATATGGGAAAATGTTGACACTTGCTGAATCAATTCTTATAATTTTTCTGTAAATTTGAAAATGTCTAAAAGCAGTTTAAAATGGGCTGTCTATACAGAACAAGAGGAAAGGGATGGATGAAGATGGGGTAGGAGTGAGATTTCTCTTGTATCATTTTATTTTTCTAGCCATATAATCATTGTAGCCATTTTTTCATTTAATCACTTTCTTAGAATAAGATAATTAAAACAAACAAACGAATTCTACTTCCTCATATGGTTCGTCTCCATGACAAAGCACAGAAGCAAGACATGAGATAGCACTCCAGAGGCACCAAACACTGGAGGTCGACTTGGAAAGGGGCAGTATAGGGCCTGGGGTGCACCATTCCCCTGCTCCGCACCATCTTGGGGAAAGCAGTCTGGAGCCTCGACCAAAACAAGGATGGCAACACACAGCTTATACCTCCTCCCACCCAGCCGTGCCCACTCCAGGTGTCAATCCTTCATGCTCACACAGATGAGAAAGGACATGCAGTACAGTCATAATTGTAATAGGTGAAAATTGGAGGTGTTCTGGATGTCCACCAACAGAGAACTAGTTCAATAGATTACCACAGCACAGGTCTTACTATAAAATATAAAATGATTTAATTTATTAAGTAAAATGATCACTATAATAATATTAAATTCAAAATCAAGACACTGTGATGATATTGGCATTGTTGTCATTCAGTCAACAACAAAAGAGTTGTTTGACTCTTTGCGACCCCATGGACTACAGCACGCTGGGCTTCTCTGTCCTTCACTCTCTCCCAGCATATTGGCATACAGATAGAGAAGTAGGTCAATGGAACAGAATAGAGTCCAGAAATGGACTCACATTCACTTGGTCAGCTGATTTTCAGTGAAAGTGCCAACAGCTGTCAATGAGAAAGGAAAACCTTCTCAACAAGCTGGACTAATTGGTTATCTATATGGAAAAATGAACCTTAACTCACCACTCACACCACACATGTGAAAATAACTAGAAGTGAATCACAGTCTTAACTGCAAACACCAAAACTAAAACTGAATAGGAGAAAACATACATGCATTCGAAATAAGCAACAATGTCTTAGGCTAGAAAAGACACTAGCCATACAATAAAAACTTGACAAATGAACTTCATCAACATGAACAACCTGTGCTCATCAAAAGGCTCCCTAACCAGAAGGGAAAGAGACACGTGTACCCCAATGTTCATCACAGCACTGTTTATAATAGCCAGGACATGGAAGCAACCTAGATGTCCATCAGCAGATGAATGGATAAGAAAGCTGTGGTACATATACACAATGGAGTATTACTCAGCCATTAAAAAGAATACATTTGAATCAGTTCTAATGAGGTGGATAAAACTGGAGCCTATTATACAGAGTGAAGTAAGCCAGAAGGAAAAACATAAATACAGTATACTAACACATATATATGGAATTTAGGAAGATGGTAACAATAACCTGGTGTACGAGACAGCAAAAGAGACACTGATGTATAGAACAGTCTTATGGACTCTGTGGGAGAGGGAGAGGGTGGGAAGATTTGGGAGAATGACATTGAAACATGTAAAATATCATGTAAGAAACGAGTTGCCAGTCCAGGTTCGATACACGATACTGGATGCTTGGGGCTAGTGCACTGGGACGACCCAGAGGGATGGTATGGGGAGGGAGGAGGGAGGAGGGTTCAGGATGGGGAACACATGTATACCTGTGGTGGATTCATTTTGATATTTGGCAAAACTAATACAATTATGTAAAGTTTAAAAATAAAATAAAATTAAAAATAAAAAAATAAAAAAGTAATATGGATGATATTGAAAATTAAAAAAAAAAGAAAATGAAAAGGCAAGTCATAAACACAAAGAAAACATTTGTAATATATCTACCTGACAAATGACTTGTATCCAGACTATTTAAAGAATTCCTACAAAGACAGTATGGAGATTCCTCAAAAAACTGAGAGTAGAACTACCATATGACCCAGCAATCCCACTACTTAGCATATATCCTGAGGAAACCAAAATTGAAAAAGGCACATGTACCCCAATGTTCGCTGCAGCACCATTTACAATAGCTAGGATATGGAAGCAACCTAGATGTCCATCATCAGATGAATGGATAAAGAAGCTGTGGTACATATATACAATGGAATATTACTCAGCCATAAAAAGGAATGCATTTGAGTCAGTTCTGATAAGGTGGATGAACCTAGAGCCTATTATACAGAGTGAAGTAAGTCAGAAAGAGAAAAACAAATATTGTATTAGTTTAGTTCAATCACTCAGTTGTGTCCGACTCTTTGCAACCCCATGAATCACAGCACGCCAGGGCTCCCTGTCCGTCACCAACTCCCAGAGTCTACTCAAACTCATGTCCATCGAGTCAGTGATGCCATCCAGCCGTCTCATCCTCTGTCGTCCCCTTTTCCTCCTGCTCCCAATCCCTCCCAGCATCAGAGTCTTTTCCAATGAGTCAACTCTTCGCATGAGGTGGCCAAAGTATTGGAGTTTCAACTTTAGCATCATTCCTTCCAAAGAACACCCAGGACTGATCTCCTTTAGAATGGACTGGTTAGACCTCCTTGCAGTCCAAGGGACTCTCAAGAGTCTTCTCCAACACCACAGTTCAAAAGCATCAATTCTTTACATTTCTCTTGTTTGATATAGATAGCAGCCTTTGGTTCTATCACTAGCATTGCAAGTAAAAAGAGAAAAAAAAAAAAAAAAAAAAAAGCATCAATTCTTTGGCACTCAGCTTTCTTCACAGTCTCATAACCATATGTGACCACTGGAAAAACCATAGCCTTGACTAGACAGACCTTTATTGGCAAAGAAATGTCTCTGCTTTTCAATATGCTATCTAGGTTGGTCATAACTTTCCCTTCAAGGAGTAAATGTCTTTTAATTTCATGGCTGCAATCACCATCTGCAGTGATTTTGGAGCCCCCAAAAATAAAGTCTGACACTGTTTCCACTGTTTCCCCATCTATTTCCCATGAAGTAACACACATATATGGAATCTAGAAAGATGGTACAGATGAACCTATTTATAGGACAACAATAGAGACAGACATAGAGAACAGACTTATGGACACAGGTCGGCAGTGGGGGAGGAAGGACAGGTTGGGACAAATGGAGAGAGTAACATGGAAGCATATATACTACCATGTGTAAAACAGATAACTAATGGGAATTTACTGTATGACTCAGGGAACTCAAACTGGAGCTCTGTAACAACCTAGAGGAGTGGGATGGGGGGTGGAGGTGGGAAGGAGGTTAAAGAGGGAGGGGTCACATGTATATCTATGACTGACTCGTGTTAATGTATGGCAGAGGTCAACACAATATTGTGAAGCAATTTTCCTTCAGCTAACGGTAAGTTAAAAGAAAAAAAAAGATTCCTACAAATCAAATAAGAAAAAAAGGCAAGTGATCTAATGAAAACAATTTTTTGAGGAAAGACTAAAGTAAGTACTCAACTAAGTTATTTAAATAGACAAAAAGCACACAGGAAAGTGCTCAACATCACCTGCCATCAGGGAAATGCAAATTAATTTCACAATGAGATATCACCATGCCCCACCAGAAGGGCTACAATGTAAAAGACTGAGAATACTAAGTGTTGACAAGAATGCTGAGCAAACAAATCTCATATAGTGTTGGTGGAAGCATAAAATTTTACAACTGCTTTGGAAAACTGCTTGGAATTTTCTTATGAAGTTAAACATACATTTGCCCTAAGACCCAACAATGGCACTCCTAGGGGGTCTACCCAAGAGAAAACATTTGTCCACACAAAGACCTCCATTTTTGTCACAAAAGTCTATAGAAGCCCTGTTCATAATAGTTCAAAACTGGAAAAAGACCCAAGTGGCCACAGGAGAATGAATAAATGAAGGGTGGTATAGCCATAATATGAAGCAAAAAGGAATGAATTACTGACATAACCGATGATATGGATGTATCTCAAAATAAGCCAAGCAGAAAAGGCTGGTTTTGATGAAGTTCAAGAACAGGCAGTACTAGTCTATGAAGTTGAAGTAGTGATAATCTCTGGGGCTCTGGGTTGAGAGGGTGGGTATTAGTTTGCTTGAGCTGCCATGACGAAATACCATAGAAACAATAACAAAAATTTATTATCTCATAGTTTCGGAGGTTAAAGTCTGAGATTCATGTGTCAGTAGGGCTGGTTTCTCCTGAGGCCTTTTCCATGGCTTGGAGATGACAGTCTTCTCTCTGCATCCTTACATGGCGTTTCATCTATTTGTGTGTGTCTATATCCTAATCTCTTCTTCTTATAAAGACACCAGTCATATTGGATTAGGGTTACCACTTGCAAGACCTCATTTTAATTTAATTATACCTCTATAAAGGCTCAATCGCCAAATACAGTAACATTCTGAGGTACTGAAGATTAGGATTTTAACATGTAAATTTTGTGGGACACAATACAGCCCATAGTTCTCCTTAAGAATGAGAATGAGGCAAGGATATCTGCATTCTTATTCATCAGAGTGGTAGATTCCTTAGCTAGCTCAATAAAGGCAAGGAACTAAAATGTATCCATAACAGAATGGGAGAAATAAAAATGTCCATATTTACAGATGACATGATTGTCTACAAAGAAAATTTCAAGAATCTACATCATACTCAATGGTGAAAAGCTGAAAGCATTTACTCTAAGATCAGGAACAAGACAAGAATGCCCATTCTCACTACTTTTGGGCAACACAGTATTGGAAGTCCTAGCCACAGCAATTAGACAAGAAAGAGAAACAAAATGAATCCAAACTGGAAAGAAAGAAGTAAAGCTGTCACTGTTTAAAGATGACATGATACTATATATAGTAAATCCCCTACATACAAATAGTCAAGCTGCAAACTTTCAAAGATATGAATGTGCATTCCCTCAACATCAGGGGCGAATTAAAGTGAAACTTGCCCTCCATCTCCTATTGCTGGTGATCCTTCAGCCCTACCATCTCTCACCTCCTCTACCTCCTCCAGTTAATGATTCTTCTTGTCTGTTCACTCGATGCCAGACCCAGTATGCTAGCTGTTGTACTGTACTTTTCAGTTACTGTAAGATTTAAAAATGTTTTATTTTGTGTGTTTATTTTCATGTATCATTTATGTGAAAAGTATTATAAACTTATTACAGTACAGTACTATATAGCCACACAATTGCACTCATCTCACATGCTAGTAAAGTAATGCTCAAAATTCTCCAAGCCAGGCTTCAGCAATACGTGAACCATGAACTTCCTGATGCTCAAGCTGGTTTTAGAAAAGGCAGAGGAACCAGAGATCAAATTGCCAACATCCGCTGGATCATGGAAAAAGCAAGAGAGTTCCAGAAAAACATCTATTTCTGCTTTATTGACTATGCCAAAGCCTTTGACTGTGTGGATCACAATAAACTGTGGGAAATTCTGAAAGAGATGAGAATACCAGACCACCTGACCTGCCTCTTGAGAAATCTATGCAGGTCAGGAAGCAACAGTTAGAACTGGACATGGAACAACAGACTGGTTCCAAATAGGAAAAGGAGTATGTCAAGGCTGTATATTGTCACCCTCCTTATTTAACTTATATGCAGAGAACATCATGAGAAATGCTAGGCTGGAAGAAACACAAGCTGGAATCAAGATTGCCGGGAGAAATATCAATAACCTCAGATATGCATATGACACCACCCTTATGGCAGAAAGTGAAGAAGAACTAAAAAGCCTCTTGATGAAAGTGAAAGTGGAGAGTGAAAAAGTTGGCTTAAAGCTCAACATTCAGAAAACGAAGATCATGGCATCCGGTCCCATCACTTCATGGGAAATAAATGGGGAAACAGTGGAAACAGTGTCAGACTTTATTTTTTTGGGCTCCAAAATCACTGCAGATGGTGACTGCAGCAAGGAAATTAAAAGACACTTACTCCTTGGAAGGAAAGTTATGACCAACCTAGATAGCATATTGAAAAGCAGAGACATTACTTTGCCAACAAAGGTCCATCTAGTCAAGGCTATGGTTTTTCCTGTGGTCATGTATGGATGTGAGAGTTGGACTGTGAAGAAGGCTGAGTGCCAAAGAATTGATGCTTTTGAACTGTGGTGTTGGAGAAGACTCTTGAGAGTCCCTTGGACTGCAAGGAGATCCAACCAGTCCATTCTGAAGGAAATCAGCCCTGGGATTTCTTTGGAAGGACTGATGCTAAAGCTGAAACTCCAGTACTTTGGCCACCTCATGCAAAGAGTTGACTCATTGGAAAAGACTCTGATGCTGGGAGGGATTGGGGGCAGGAGGAGAAGTGGATGACAGAGGATGAGATGACTGTATGGCATCACCGACTCAATGGACGTGAGTCTGAGTGAACTCCGGGTGTTGGTGATGGACAAGGAGGCCTGGCGTGCTGCGATTCATGGGGCCGCAAAGAGTCGGACACGACTGAGCGACTGAACTGAACTATATGGCCCATTGTGTTAGTTGGGTACTCAACTAAAATAAACACACAAAATAAAGAAAACATTTTTAACTTCACAGTAACTGAAAAGTACATACAACAGCTAGCATACTGGGTCTGGCATCGAGTGAACAGACAAGAAGAATCATTAACTGGAGGAGGTAGAGGAGGTGAGAGATGGTAGGGCTGAAGGATCACCAGCAATAGGAGATGGAGGGCAAGTTTCACTTTAATTCGCCCCTGATGTTGAGGGAATGCACATTCATATCTTTGAAAGTTTGCAGCTTGACTATTTGTATGTAGGGGATTTACTATATATAGTATCATGTCATCTTTAAACAGTGACAGCTTTACTTCTTTCTTTCCAGTTTGGATTCATTTTGTTTCTCTTTCTTGTCTAATTGCTGTGGCTAGGACTTCCAATACTGTGTTGCCCAAAAGTAGTGAGAATGGGCATTCTTGTCTTGTTCCTGATCTTAGAGTAAATGCTTTCAGCTTTTCACCATTGAGTATGATGTAGAAAACTAAGATCATTGCATCTGGTCCCATCACTTCACAGCAAATAGATGGGGAAACAATGGAAACAGTGACAGACTTTATTTTGGGGAGGTCCAAAATCACTGTAGCTGGTGACTGCAGCCATGAAATTAAAAGACGCTTACTCCTTGGAAGAAAAGTTATGACCAACTTAGACAGCATATTAAAAAGCAGAGACATTACTTTGCCAACAAAGGTCTGTCTAGTCAAGGCTATGGGTTTTCCAGTAGTCATGTATGGATGTGAGAGTTGGACTATAAAGAAAACTGAGTGCCAAAGAATTGATGCTTTTGAACTATGGTGTTGGAGAAGACTCTTGAGAGTCCTTTGGACTGCAAGGAGATCCAACCAGTCCATCCTAAAGGAAATCAGTCCTGAATATTCATTGGAAGGACTGATGTTGAAGCTGAAACTTCAGTATTTTGGCCATGTGATGGGAAGAACTGACTCATTGGAAAAGACCCTGATGCTGGGAAAGATTGAAGGTAGGAGGAGAAGGGGACGACAGAGGATGAGATGGTTGGATGACATCACTGACTCAACAGACATGAGTTTGAGCAAGCTCCGGGAGTTGGTGATGGACAGGGAAGCCTGGCGTGCTGCAGTTCATGAGGTCACAAAGAGTTGGACACGAGTGAACGTCTGAACTGCACTGAGGCTAACTTTGTTGGACTTATGAACAAATTGGACTTATGAACATACTCTCAGAATGGAGTTTGTTTGTATGTAGGAAACTTACTTTATAAAAAATCCTAAAGATACCACCAAAAAGCTATGGGAACTAGTAAATGAATTCAGTAACGTTGCTGGATATGGAATTAATATACAGGAATTGGTTGGATTCCTATATGGTCACAATGAACTATCAGAAAGAGAACTTAAGAAAACAAACCCATTTATAATTTCATTAAAAAGAACAAAAGCACCCAAGAATAAATCTAAATAAGGAGGTAAAAGATCCATACTCAAAAAACTCTAAACATGATGAAAGAAATTTAAGGCAACACAAATGGAAAGATATACTGTGCTCCTGGACTAGAAGAATTAATATTGTTAAAATAATCATTCTACCCAGGGCAATCTACACATTCACTGCAATCTCTATGAAAATATCATTGTTATTTTTCACAGAAAAAGAACAAATAATTCTAAAGTTTGTACGGAAACACAAAAGACCCTGAATAGCAAAAACAATCTTGAGAGAGAACATAGTTGAAATTATCAGGTTCCCTGACTTCAGACTATACTACAAAGCTACAGTAATCAAAGCTGTATGGTACAGGCACAAAAACAGCCACAAAGATCAATAGAACAGAATAGAGAGCCCAGAAATGAACCCACACTTAAATGATCAATTACTCTATGGCAAAGGAAGCAAGAATATACAATAGGTAAAAGATAGCCCAATAAATGACGTTAGGAAAACTGGACAGCTAAGTGCAAAAGAACCAAAGTGAACTATGTTACACCATATAGTAAAATAAATGCAAAACGGTCTAAAGGTTTAAATGTAAGACCTGAAACCATAAAATTCTTAGAAGAAAACATAGACAGTATCCTCTTTGACATCAGTCTTAGAAATATTTATTGGATATGTCTCCTCAAGCAAGAGAAACAAAAGCAAAAATAAGCACAGGAAGTTGCATCAAATTAAAAAGCTTTTGCACAGTGAAGGAAGCTATCCACAAAATGAAAATCTTGCCTACTGAATGGGAGGAGATATTTACAAACCATATATCTGATAAGGGGTTAATATCCAAAAGATACAAAAAAACTCAAAACTCAACATCACCCTGATTAAAAAAATGGGAAGAAGACTTGAATAGAATTTTTTTCTCCAAAGACATACAGATGGTCAACAGACACATGAAAAGATGGTCAACATTACTAATCATCAGGGAAATGCAAGTAAAAACCATAAAGAGATATTACCTCACATCTGTCAGAATGGCTGTTATCAAAAAGATAACAAATAACAAGTGTTTTAGGAAGGATGTGGAGAAAAGGGAACCCTCATGCTCTGTTGGTGAGAAAGTAAACTTGTGCAGCCACTATGAAAAACAGTAAAAGAATTAAATATAGAACTCAAAAAATTAAATACAGAACTACCATATCATCCAGCAATTCTACTCCTGGGCATTTTTCTGAGAAAAACAAAAACACTAATTTGGACACTCCTATAAACATAGGAGCATTGCTGCATATAAACTGCAGCATTATTTATAATGGCCAAGATATGGAAGCAAACTAAATATTCCATGATAGATGAATGGATAAAGAAGATATGATAGAGACAGACAGATAGAGATATATACACAGATAGAGATATATACACAATGGAATATATATATATACACACACACACATACAAAATGAAAAATTTTTTCAATCAGATAGAGATATATACACAATGGAATATATATATATATATATATACATATACACACACAAAATGAAAACTTTTTTCAATCACTAAGTCATGTCTGCTCCGTGGACTGCATCTCACCAGGCTTCCCTGTCCTTTACTATCTCCTAGAGTCTGTTCAAATTCATGTCTTTGAGTTGGTGATGTTATCTAACCATCGCCACCCTATTCTCCTTTTGCCTTCGATCTTTACCATCATCAGGGTCTTTTTCAATTAGTTGGCCCTTTACATCAGGTGGCCAAAGCATTGGAGCTTCAGCTATAGCATCAGTCTTTCCAATGAATATCCAGGGTTGATTTCTTTTAGAATTGACTGGTGTGAACTCCTTGCTGTCCAAGGAACTCTCAAACATCTTCTCCAGCACCACAATTCAAAAGCATCAGTTCTTCAGTGTTCAGCGTTCTTTTATGGTCCAACTCTCACATCCATACACGACTACTGGAAAAACCATAGCTTTGACTATACTGACCTTTGTTGGCAGAGTGATGTCTCTGCTTTTTGATACGCTGTCTAGGTTTGTCATAGCTATTCCTCCAAGGAGCAAACATCTTTTAATTTCATGGCTCCAGTCACCATGAATGAAATGTTACTCAGCCATAAAAAAGATGAAACCTTACCATTTCCAATAACACGTTTAGACTTTCAGAGTATTATGCTAAGTGAAATCATTTGGAAGGAGAGAAACACTGGCACAAGTGGGTCCTGTGCCTGTGCCTCTTCCACTCACCGGTCCCATGGGACACACAGCAGCAGGCACTGGGGGCACTGCCAGGCCCCAAGGATGGGACACAGTGTCCAACACTGTACTTCCTTCAACAAGCTGGGCAACATCACCAAAACAGCTGGACGGGAGGCTGGGATGAGAATCCAAGAAGCTTTGGATAGGGGGGGCAACTTTGTCAGCTTTCAGGCCCCAATGACAAATTCTGATGAATATTCCACTTATCAGTAGACAAGACCCAGGAAAGGAAGAGGGAAATCTTTCCAGGCCCACATAAATCTTGCCACTTTCAGGTGGTGAGCTTCTGGGTTTCCTCTTCTCAACGCTTCTCAGTAATATCTAAATTTCTATGAAGAACATGTATTATATTTGCAATTGGGAGAAAAGCCAACCTATTTAAAAATAAGCTAATAAAATCTCCATGCTCTTTCAAGATTCAAAACTTCCAGTCATTACAGAGTCAGAGCCAGCTGTCTCCATGTCTGTTTACGTATGGAAATTTTAATTTCTACTTAGCTGTCCTAAATCTCTCTGAGGAAAAATGTGGTCAAGCAATTCCAAAAGAAAGGACTCTGAATGTAATTCTGCTTTCCGAGAACATGTTTTTGCAAAAAGCTTTCTAGATTGCTCTAAACTGAAAGTATGTTTTGTTCAAAGGCAGAAAATTTTTCCTAAACTTGAGGAACTTCACCCATTTGCACCATCAATCAGGCAGCTAGGAGGGTGAACACAGGTCCTGAGAGGCCACATCCTGGCCAGATGACAGTGGGGGAGCCCCTTCACCCCAACGCGAGGCTACAGGGACTCCCTGGGAAAATTGTATGTCAGATGCCAAGGTGGAGGCAGTGAGGAGCTGATTAATCATCACTCACTTTACTTTTCTTATTTATTTTTTAAAAGAAGACTTGCTCTAAAAATATTTGACAGTTTAGTCATCTCAGCCAAGAGGAGCCTTTGGCATCGCACTGGAGAAGCAATCTCGGCCTCAAGCCCTTAGATGAAGTGGCATTTAAGAGCTTTCCAGACAGGACAGGATAATTACAGAGAGGCCCTGGCATAGGCTGCAGTGACATTCAAGCCTGAAGTGGAAGCAACCTCTTATCTTTAACAAAGAGCTCTGATGATCGACACTGAAAGGAAAGTGCTGTGTCTGGGACGCTTTTTTTTTTTTTAACCCTGTAAGAAAAAAAAATGTCATTGTGTAAATAAAGAGCTACATGAAGGAGTAAGGAAATAAGAGTGGCCTTGCCCCACTCTTCAGGTCCAGGTGTCTGGATACAGAGTGATTCCAACATTGTTCTGGCAACTGCACAGCCTCAAGCAGAACATGGCTGAGCCCAGGGAGATTAGGGTCTCCTCTGCATGCTCAGGCTCCACCCACATCAGAGTTGGCCTGGTGGCATTTGCACAGTCACTTGGACTCTTTCTTTCCTGTTCAGTTCCTTCATCTTTGCTCCTGATCAACCAAAGGCAGTTCAGAACGCAACAGCTCTGCTTATTTAGAGGGCTTCCTTTCAGGGCACTGATATGCTGGCAGCTCTGGGAGAAGATAGCTAGAGAGAACTGGAATCTACTCACAGCACCACTGTCCTAGTAAAAAAAAAAAAAAAAAAACGAGTGAAGGGAGGGAAGAATGAGGGGAGGGAAAGGGGAGAGGACCTAAGTGTCCCTTAGCAGGGCTCTGAAGCGGAGGGACAGGCCTTCCCTGATGGCTCAGATGGTGAAGAATCTGCCTGCAATGCGAGAGATCTGGGTTCCGTTTCTGGGTTGGGAAGATTCTCTGGAGGAGGGCATGGAAACCCACTCCAGTATTCTTGCCTGGAGATCCCCATTGACAGAGGAGCCTGGTGGGCTACAGTTCATGGGGTTGGACACCACTGAGTGACTAAGCACAGCACGAAGCTGAGGGACAGTCTCAGGAGGCAATATCGGGCTGGGAGCATCTGCCTACTCCTGCAATTGATTATTTTTTAGGCAGCATAGTTTATTTTGCAGACAAAATTTTTTGAAGCTTGGTTTAAGACAGAGGATGATGGGGAGAAGAGACAGCAGTTGCCCACTTTGCCACAGAAGCTCTTAGGCTCCTCATATATGTAGGGAGTGGGGAAGCGAGGGAGGAGCTTCTCAGCAGCAGGTCCTGACTTTAGGAAGAAAGGCTACCATTTCAGCTGTTCCCGAGGATACTCCCTGCACGTGATGTATCCCCACAGGAGGACACTGGCTAGACCCCATCCACACCAGGGTTCCTTGACCAATCATCTAGGACAAAACAGTAACAGCCATGCTCTCCTGCACCCATTTTTGGAGAAGCAGCACAGGCTGCTGAAAAGTCACAGCCTGCTGATCAGGAGGCCCCAAGCTTATATTTAGAGGCCTGCAGTTTTATCCAATTTGCAGTCAGAGCAGCAGCTATGAGGGGTCCTTTAGACATGATGTTAAGAACATGGGAGTAGACAGCTATAACCCCACATCTGCATGGGATGCCAGTTTATTTTAGGAGACTCTAAATTCAGCATAAGATGCATTCAACAAAAAATTCTGGCCTCATCCAGCACAGTCCTCCTGGAATATTCTGAGATATAAAATAATGTACCAGGAGAACACAGGCCTTCCCTGTTCATCTATTCAAGCATATATCACTAGTAACTTCTCATTTTTAAAATCCCCAATTGGATCTCTAGCAAGTCCATTGGAATTCTCTCAAAACACACTCGACAGAGCTCTCACCCCAGAGCCAGGCCAAGGTGGAGTGAGCCATCTGCTCCCATGCTGTCCCCTCTCCCTTGTTCCTGCAGGGGGCAGAAAGCTGGGAGGGGCAGCCAGGAGGGTGGGTGGTCATTTAAGGGCTCCCACTCCTCAGACCCCCTCTGAGTGGGCTCCTTGGGTGTGTTTCTGGGTTCCACTCTTTAGACTAAAGAATGCTCACAGGTTCTAATAAGTCATAAGAATCTGACCTGGAAGTAGGGCGAGGACTTGGACTAAACTGGCCAAATTGAGCTCACTGGTGCAGAGCCCTCCGCTCTCCCCTACCTTCTTTCAACACCCAGGTTCTTGCAAGGGTGGGCCCAAGTCCAGAACTCCTATACAACTCGATCATGCGGCTTCACACTCCACCCTTCGACACACTCACGAGTTCTGTCTGCAAATACATCCAGCTCTTATGAAAGGTGGGAGAGAAGGAGAGAGGGAAAGGAGGAAGGAGGAAAAGGAGGGAAAGGGAGAGAACAGAGAAGGAGGGAAGTCAACTAGTTGGTTCGTAGTTGGGTAGTGACTGACTGGGGGCTTCCCAGGTGCTGCTAGTGGTATAGAACCTGCCCACCAATGCAGGAGACATAAGAGATCTGGGTTCGATCCCTGGGTTGGGACGATCCCCTGGAGGAGGGCATGGCAACCCACTCCAGTATTCTTGCCTGGAGAATCCCATGGACAGAGGAGCCTGGCGGGCTGCAGTCCACAGGGTCACACAGAGTCAGACACGACTGAGCGACTGAGCATACACACATGCACACAGTGACTGGCTAGTCAGTTAGTCGAGCTCTAACAGGGATCTTGCCTGTGGCCCCGGGGCAGCAGATGGCTGACAGCCTCTCAGTGAGCATGGAGTGAGGACAGGAGGACCACGTTCCTTGGCAGCATGTGGAGGGCACGGGTGCAGCAGTGTACACAGGGGGCGGGTTCTGGCCCAGAAGGCATGGCTTCTCGGTTCTTCCCAGACAGACTGCTGCAAACACAGGTGCCTCACCTCTCACTGGACACAGTTGGACCACATAGACACCTGGTGGCCTCGGGTGGGCTGGGAATGCTGAGCTGTGGGTGTCCCGGATGTCCGGATGTCCCGGAGAAGGTGGATGCCCCCAAAGCTAGCCTGAAGCTATAGGAGTGAGGCAGAACTGGTGCCCAAGAGCTTGGGTAGGGTGTCCCCTCAGTCCGGGCAGATGCTTCAGTCAGACAGGCTGCATCTGCCGCAGAGTGCACCCCTCAGCTCCTTTCATACATACTAAGCACCACTGGACACCTGGGAGAACTGAAGCACTGGTGGTGTGTGCTCCCCCCGCCCACACGGCAGGCAGATGTGTCCTGCTCTGAGCCCCCCAGACCTGTGTGAGCTGGTCTGTTCCTGGTGCCTAGGGCAGGGCCAGGCCCCCCACAGCCCTAACTGAGGTCACCGAGCGAGCCACTAAGGGCCGGAGGATGAGCTGTCAAGATCCCCCAAAGTGCAGATGAGGAAACACGCCCAACCCAAGCTCTGCCTGATGGGTTCTCTGTGCCAGTGGGATCCAGCCCAACCTGGCTTGCCCGTCACCCTCTTGTCTACACAGAGCAGGCCCTGCATCCAAAGACAGCTGGCCTTCAGCTGACCAACTGGCTAGACACGGAAGGAAAAGCCACAAAATAAGCCTGCACAATATCACCTCTCGTGAACAGCCTATCTGGGGTTGAGGTGAGCTGCTGTCATTTGAATTGAGTCTGAGCACATGTGCGCACAGACCCCCCTCACCGACTCACTCTTTTTACTTCAAGCTAATTCAAGCTGTGATGCTGCATCCCCCAGTCACCCTAGAAACCCACAATGACAGCTTAGACCTTCTCACTGTCCTGATTCATAGATGTAGACAGGGAACACACCATCAAAGAGCCAGGGACAGCCTGGGGTCACCAAGAACCTGGGAATAAGCACTTTACACTCTCTTTAAAGAAAAAAATCCCCTTATCCACATTTATCTGAAGGGCTGGTTTTCCTAATCTAGAAGAAAGTAAGTGAGAAAGAGAAAGAAATAATAAGACAACTCTGGAACCTAAAATGAAGGTTACTAAGTGACAGAAGCCAATCTGAAAAGGTAACATACTGTATGAGTCCAACAGTGTGACATTCTGGAAAAATTACTGGAGTTAGGACTTGCCGGGGTTTAAGGGAGGAGGGATGACTAGGTGGAGTACAAAGGATTTTTAGGGCAGTGAAACTACACTGTGCAATACTATAAAGGTGGATACCTGCTATTTGTCCAAGCCCACCGAACGTTCACACCTAGAGTGAACCCTAATGTAAAACGTGGACTCTGGGTGATCATGATGTGTTGAAGTAGGTTCATCAGTTGTAACAGACGCACCATCCTGGTGAGGGAGGCTGATAATGGGGGAGGTAGGGAGAAGCAGCTGGGAGTTATATGAGAAATCTCTGTACCTGCCCCTCAGTTTTGCTGTGAACCTAAAACTAAAATAACAAGTCTACTTAAAAAAAAAAAGACAATCCTGACATATGAAATCCCTGTTATCATGGCAACCTCATGCAGGGGTATTTCTAAAGCACCCAGTCTATTCCCTTCCCATCCATTTAAAAAGGGGGAAAAAAGAAAGAGTGGGGTGAGGGTGAGGGAAATTCAGAATTAAACCAGGTCCCATCACAGAACCCAACATTCTGCATTTGTTCAAAAAATACTCTGGACAATTTTGTTCAAGAGCCAGGGACCCCTCAGCAAAGCCAGCCCAGGCTGTCAGCCTAGACCCTGGTGCGGTCAAATGGAGGCAGACCCCTCCTCAAGTCACACAGCAGGAGCGCTCCAACCCAGCCCGACAACCCCGGAGAATACAGCACCCAAGGAGCCCAGGGAAGTGACACCCAGGACTTCAACACCACCCGAAACGAGAAAAACTCTCCCCTTTTCAGACATTGGTCTACTCACCGCCTTCCCTTGGCGAGCAAACCCATGAAACTCACAAACAAGCAGAGCCAGGGGGTACCCACAGGCCTGGGCAGCCCCATTGGCCACTCCTGCCTGGGACAGCTTGCTGCCTGAGACCCCAAGCAGGTCACCAAGGAGCAGGATGTCACCCCAGTCTCCCACGCTGGGGTGCCGCGGGCCTCCTCCTTCTGGGCACGCTGTGCTGTGGGCAGTTAGTCCAGGGTGAGGCTGGCAGGAACCCCACGAGCTCGGGGCTGGTGGTCTGGAGTGGCCCTGCCTCCCTGTTCCAGGCCTCAAGGGGCCCCAGTGGCACCCACGGCAGCCTCTTTTCTTCTCTGTCTAATCTCACAGCTGCAGGGAGACGCTGAGCCCTGACAAAGCCCGCCTGCTCCTCCAGAGCCAGCAGGAGGGGTGAGGGGAGTGCAGCCCGCAGCCCGCAGCCTGGGATGCCGACTGTCACCATGGTAACAGGAAGGGTGGGGGAGGGTGGGCGAGGAGCTGGTGGGACCTGTAGGGCCAGGGAGTCTCTACAACCATGGGCAAAGGAGGAGGCCCTGGCAGGCTGTGAGGGGCCTTGTTTCTTGTTCTGAACACCTCTGCCACCCACCTTCTCTCTTGCAGACTTTTTTAGAAGATTCTGTGGCAACAGGGCATTTAAAATGCTTCATCACCACAATGATGTAGTGTGCGGACATTTAACACATGCCTACAAGGAATACTCATCTGCTTAAAGAGTCCTTTGTTTGGAGACTATGGGTGTAGGGGGTGTGTGTGCCTCTCACATTCAGGCTTGCCTCCACACTCACATTTTACGCTCATACCTGCCTGCACCCCTCATTTGGAGAATGCTAACTGAAGCCTGGATCCTCAGGGTGTGTCAGCTCCCCTGAGCCCTGTCCGTGAATGTGACACAGACTTACTTGTTTGTTTCCAGCTGTGCACCTGTAAGGTGAGTAAGGTGAATACAGTCATCATGGAGTTTTCTGCCAAGATCACCAAGGAGATACATGCCTTGCTGAGGTCATTTCCTCTGTAAGTGATAAGCCTGGACTGAATGGTGTGTCATATACTTTTGAAAGTGCCAAAACCACAACTGGCCAGCACTGAGCAGACCTAGGGCACGGGTGTGAAGCAGAAAACTGCGAGGCCAGCCATCTTTCCTGGCCCAGTTCGCCAACACCTTGAGAAGTGGTGTCTCAGCTTCCCACCGGACCTGAGTGTCCTTCACTCCCCTGCCCAGGATCTCATTAACATCTTCATAATTCAATGTCTGCAGGCCTACAAATGCCCACTGAAGTCCCCTTGGTGAGGGGCCTGGGAGGACACAGTGGGTTTGAAACCTCAAAGTCTTCACTTTTCACTCTATGAATTTATCTATACATGTACACTTGTGGTAGCATCAAAACAACTTGCAAAGAGAATGTGCTAATATGTTCCTTAGGGTGTTCAGGAAGGAGGGGACATATGTATACCTGTGGCAGACTCATGATAATGTGTGGCAGAGGCCACAAATATCGTAGAGGAATTGTCCTCCAATAATTATATTTTGTGCTAAAGTTCTCAATATTGTACAATTATAATCTTTGACAATTATTAGTTACTCAAGAACAGTTATGTTTTATGTGTATTGTTCAATTGTCATCACCAATAGAATGATACTGAGAAAAAAAAAAGAAAAGGTTTAGTTATTGATAATGAAAGTTTTTAGGTTGATTCATAATTCCTCATTGGAAGTTCAAGGAGAGGCAAAGAATAATTTTTTAGTATGTTGTAAATATTAGAATTTTAAAATTAAAATGTTACATCACTTTAATAAGGTAATTCATAGAGTATACTTACTACAGTGATTTGGTATGTTGTTCAGTCGCTCAGTCACATCCAACTCTTTGCAACCCCATGGACTGCAGCACACCAGGTTTCCCTATCCTTCACCATCTCCTGAGCTTGCTCAAACTCTTGTCCATTGAGTCAGTGATGCCATCCAACAGTCTTGTCCTCTGTCATCCCTTTCTTCTCCTGCCTTCAATCTTTCCAAGCACCAGGGTCTTTTCTAATGAGCTGGCTCTTTGTATTAGGTGACCAAAGTATTGGAACTTCAGCTTCAGCATCAGTCCTTCCAATGAATATATATTATGATTGACTTGTTTGTTCTCCTTGAAGTCCAAGGGACTCAGTGTACTGCTTTATCTTATCCAGAGAGATATACTTTAATCTAGATCAGAAAGTCAAGGAAAGACCCAGACATCATGACAATCCAGGGGAGATTCAGGAGAAATAACAAAAGAAGTGCGGGATCCCAAAAAGGGAAAAAGCATTAGTGAGAAGTTTGGCAAAATTTGGAAGAGTTCTGGTGACATGTTTTCATTATGAACTTAAATGATGACAAGTGCGATTTCAGCTTCAGCTACTGAAATTCAATCCTCTGAGAATATGATGTTTAAAACCTAGAACAACTCTTTCTTGGAAAAAACAGATTACAAATTTCAATTTTGAACACTTCCTTCACTTAGCCAAGAAGAGCATCTATGGACAAAGAATCCAACTTAGACCCTGCCCTGATGTCCCCAAGCTCCAGATTTCATCTGTACCTGCAGAGGGCCTGGGGACTTGAACCTGAGGGCTGCCAATTCCACCTGATTTCCAGCTGCCAGCCTTTTACCCCTGCAGCCCAGGGCAGCTCAACCCAGCACAGACCCCTGAGCATACCTTCCTTGTCCTGAAAATACAAAATGTGCCTGAAGTTATGGCACCAGAAAGAAAGGAAATGCTCAAACGAACAAAATAGATTGTCAACAGAAATCAGGACTTGACGTGAAGGAGCTCCTACTTGCCACAGCCGGAATAATTTGAGCAACAAAATAAATGACATTTAGATCTTTAATCCATCTTAATTTTATCTTTCTGGATAGTGTTAGGAGCTGCTCTAATTTCATTCTTTTGCACTTAGTTGTCCAGTTCTTCCAGCACAACTTATTGAAGAGACAATTTTTTTTCCCGTTGTGTATTCTTGCCTCCTTTGTCAAAGATAAGGCACCCATATGTGTGTGGGTTTATCTCCAGACTCTATCCTGTTCTATTGGTCTATACCTCTATTTTTGTGACAGTACCATACTGTCTTGATGACTGTAGCTTTGTAGTATTGAAATCAGGTGAGTTGATTCCTCCAGCTCCATCCTTCTTTCCCAAGATTGCTTTTGTGTTTCCATTTGAATTGTGAATTTTTTTGCTTCAATTCTGTGAAAAATGCCATTGGTAATTTGATAGGGATTGCATTGAATCTGTATATTGCTTTTGGTAGTATAGTCATTTTCACAATATTGATTCTTCCAACCCAGGAGCATGGAATATCCCTCAATCTGTTTATGTCATCTTTGATTTCTTTCATTAGTGTCTTATAGTTTTCTGCATATAGCTCTTTTGTCTCCTTCAGTTCAGTTCAGTCCAGTCACTCAGTCGTGTCCGACTCTTTGCAACCCCATGAATTGCAGCACGCCAGGCCTCCCTGTCCATCACCAACTCCTGGAGTTCACTCAAACTCATGTCCATCGAGTCGGTGATGCCATCCAGCCATCTCATCCTCTGTCATCCCCTTTTCCTCCTGCCCTCAATCCCTCCCAGCATCAGAGTCTTTTCCAATGAGTCAACTCTTCACATCAGGTGGCCAAAGTACTGGAGTTTCAGCTTTAGCATCATTCCTTCCAAAGAACACTCAGGGCTGATCTTTAGAATGGACTTGTCTCCTTAGGCAGGTTTATTCCTAGGTATTTTATTCTTTTAGTTGCAATGGTAAATAGAATTGATTTCTTTATTTCTCTGATTTCTCGTTGTCAGTATATAGGAATGCAAGTGATTTCTGTGTATTGATTTTGTATCCTGTGCCTATACTAAATTCACCGATTAGTTCTAGTGATTTTCTGATGGTATCTTTAGGGTTTTCTATGTACAGTATCATGTCATCTACAAATAGTGAGAGTTTTACTTCTTCCTTTCCAATCTAGATTCCTTTTATTTCTTTCTCTTCTCTGATTACCATAGCTAGGACTTCCAGAACTATGTTGAATACAAATGGCAAGAGTGGACATCCTTGTCTTGTTCCTGATGTTAGAGGGAATGTTTTCAGTTTCTCACCATTGAGAATAATGTTTGCTGTGGGTTTGTTGCATATGGCCTTTATTATGTTAAGATAGGTTCCTTCTATGCCCATTTTTTTCTTTTAAATTAATTAATTTATTTTACTTGGAGGCTAATTACTTTACAATATTGTAGTAGTTTTTGCCATACATTGACATGAATCGGCCATGGGTGTACACGTGTTCCCCATCCTGAACCCCTCTCCCACCTCCCTCCCCATCCCATCCCTTAGGGTCATCCCATTGCACCAGCTCTGAGCACCCTGTCTCACGCATCAAACCTTAACTGGCGATCTGTTTCACATAAGATAATGTACATGTTTCAATGCTATTCTCTCAAATCATCCCACCCTTGCCTTTTCCCACAGAGTCCAAAAGACTGTTATTTACATCTGTGTCTCTTTTGCTGTCTCACACATAAGGTCATCATTACCATCTTTCTAAATTCCACATATATGCGTTAGTATACTGTATTGGTGTTTTTCTTTCTGGCTTACTTCACTCTGTATAATAGGCTCTAGTTTCATCCACCTCATTAGAACTGATTCAAATATATTATTTTTAATGGCTGAGTAATATTCCATTGTGTATATGTACCATAGCTTTCTTATCCATTCATCTGCCGATGGACATCTAGGTTGCTTCCATGTCCTGGCTATTGTAGACAGTGCTGCAATGAACATTGGGGTACACATGTCTCTTTCAATTCTGGTTTCCTTGGTGTGTATGCCCAGCAGTGGGATTGCTGGGTCATATGGCAGTTCTATTTCCAGTTTTTTAAGGAATCTCCACACTGTTCTCCATAGTGGCTGTACTAGTTTGCATTCCCACCAACAGTGTAGGAGGATTCCCTTTTCTCCACACCCTCTCCAGCATTTATTGTTTGTAGACTTTTTGATAGCAGCCATTCTGACCAGCATGAGATGGTTATTATGGTTTAGATCTGCCTTTCTCTGATAATGAGTGATGTTGAGCATCTTTTCATGTGTTTGTTAGCCATCTGTATGTCTTCTTTGGAGAAACGTCTGTTTAGTTCTTTGGCCCATTTTTTGATTGGGTCATTTATTTTTCTGGAATTGAGCTGCAGGAGCTGGTTGTATATTTTTGAGATTAATTCTTTGTCAGTTGCTTCATTTGCTATTATTTTCTCCCATTCTGAAGGCTGTCTTTTCACCTTGCTTATATTTTCCCAGATAATCACGATGGTGTGATCACTGACCTAGAGCCAGACATCCTGGAATGTGAAGTCAAGTGGGCCTTAGAAAGCATCACTACGAACAAAGCTAGTGGAGGTGATAGAATTCCAGTTGAGCTATTCCAAATCCTGAAAGATGATGCTGTGAAAGTGCTGCACTCAATATGACAGCAAATTTGGAAAACTCAGCAGTGGACACAGGACTGGAAAAGGTCAGTTTTCATTCCAATCCCAAAGAAAGGCAATGCCAAAGAATGCTCAAACTACCACACAATTGCACTCATCTCACACTCTAGTAAAGTAATGCTTAAAATTCTCCAAGCCAGGCTTCAGCAATATGTGAACCGTGAACTTCCTGATGTTCAAGCTGGTTTTAGAAAAGGCAGAGGAACCAGAGATCAAATTGCCAACATCTGCTGGATCATGGAAAAAGGAAGAGAGTTCCAGAAAAACATCTATTTCCACTTTAATGACTATGCCAAAGCCTTTGACTTGTGTGGATCACAATAAACTGTGGGAAATTCTGAAAGAGATGGGAATACCAGGCCACCTGATCTGCCTCTTGAGAAATTTGTATGCAGGTCAGGAAGCAACAGTCAGAACTGGACATGGAACAACAGACTGGTTCCAAATAGGAAAAGGAGTTCGTCAAGGCTATATATTGTCGCCCTGCTTATTTAACTTATATGCAGAGTACATCATGAGAAACGCTGGGCTGGAAGAAGCACAAGCTGGAATCAAGATTTCCAGGAGGAATATCAATAACCTCAGATATGTAGATGACACCACCCTTATGGCAGAAAGTGAAGAGGAACTCAAAAGCCTCTTGATGAAAGTGAAAGTGGAGAGTGAAAAAGTTGGCTTAAAGCTCAACATTCAGAAAACGAAGATCATGGCATCTGGTCCCACCACTTCATGGGAAATAGATGGGGAAACAGTGGAAACAGTGTCAGACTTTATTTTTCTGAGCTCCAAAATCACTACAGATGGTGACTGCAGCCATGAAATTAAAAGACGCTTACTCCTTGGAAGGAAAGCTATGACCAACCTAGACAGCATATTCAAAAGCAGAGACATTACTTTGCCAACAAAGGTCCGTTTAGTCAAGGCTATGGTTTTTCCTGTGGTCATGTATGGATGTGAGAGTTGGACTGTGAAGAAGGCTGAGCGCTGAAGAATTGATGCTTTTGAACTGTGGTGTTGGAGAAGACTCTTGAGAGTCCCTTGGACTGCAAGGAGATCCAACCAGTCTATTCTAAAGGAGATCAGCCCTGGGATTTCTTTGGAAGGAATGGTGCTAAAGCTGAAACTCCAGTACTTTGGCCACCTGATGCGAAGAGTTGACTCATTGGAAAAGACTCTGATGCTGGGAGGGATTGGGGGCAAGAGGAGAAGGGGACGACAGAGGATGAGATGGCTGGATGGCATCACTGACTCAATGGATGTGAGTCTGAGTGAACTCCGGGAGTTGGTGATGGACAGGGAGGCCTGGCGTGCTGCGATTCATGGGGTCACAAAGAGTCAGACACGACTGAGCAACTGATCTGATCTGATAGTTTTCTTCATTGTGAAAAAGCTTTTAATTTTAATTAGGTCCCATTTGTTTATTTTTGCTTTTATTTCCATTATTTTGGAAGGTGGATCATAGAGGATCCTGCTGTGATTTATGTCAGAGAGCGTTATGCCTGTTTTCCTCTAGGAGTTTTATAGTTTCTGGTCTTACGTTTAGATCTTTAATCCATTTTGAATTTATTTTTGTGTAGGGGTTATAAAGTTTTTGACTTTCATTCTTTTGCAAGTGGTTGATCAGTTTTCCCAGCACTACTTGTTGAAGAGATTGTCTTTTCTCCATTGCATATTCTTGCCTCCTTTGTCAAAGATAAGGTATCCATAGGTACATGGATCTATCTCTGGGCTTTCTATTTTGTTCCATTGATCTATATTTCTGTCTTTGTGCCAGTACCATACTGTCTTGATGACTGTTGCTTTGTAGTATAGTCTGAAGTCAGACAGGTTGATTCCTCCAGTTCCATTCTTCTTTCTCAAGATTGCCTTGGCTATTCGAGGTTTTTTTTGTATTTCCATACAAATTGTGAAATTATTTGTTCTAGTTCTCTGAAAAATACTGTGGGTAGCTTGATAGGGATTTATGCCCATTTTTTGAAGAATTTTTTTTTTTATCACAAATGGGTTCTAAATTTTGTTAAAAGCTTTTTCTGCATCTATTGAGATTATCATTTGGTTTTACTCTTTCAATTTGTTAATTTGGTGCATCACATTGATTGATTTGTGTATACTGAAGAATCCTTGCATCCCTGGGATAAACACGACTTGATCATGGTGTGGTGTTGAATTCTGTTTGCTAGAATTTTGTTAAGGATTTTTGCATATATGTTCATCAGTAATATTGGTCTGTAATTTTCTTTTTTTGCGATATCTTTGTCTAATTTTGGTATCAGGGTGATTGTACCCGCATAGAATGAGTTTGGAAGTGTTCCTTCCTCTGCAATCTTTGGGAAGAGTTTCAGAAGGATAGGCATTAGCTCTTCTCTAAATGTTTGATTGAATTCCCCTGTGAAGCCATCTGGCTCTGGGCTTTTGTTTTGGGGGAGATTTTTGGTCATATAAACTGTTCTCATTTCTTTTTTTTTCTGTTCAGCAGCAATGGTTTTCACTACTCTGTCTTCCAGCTCACCTCTTTGTTCCTCTATATCATTTAATCTACTGTTAACTCTATCCATTGTATTTTTCACTTCTGTTATTGTACTCTTTATTTCCATTTGGTTGTTCTTCATATTTTCTGACTAGTTGTTTAAAACTTCTAACTTCTTGCTCTGTGTATCCATTCTCCTGAGTTCTTTGACCATCTTTGTGATCATTACCCTGAACTCTTTCTTGGGTAGACTGCCTATATCCAATTCACTTAGTTCTTCTTCTGAGATTTTTATCTTGCTGCTTTGTTTGGAACATATATCCTTGTCAGCTTATTTTTAATTCTATATATCTGGAAGGTTGGTTATGTTTCCCAACTTTGCAGAAGTAGCCTCTTGTAGGGGACATCCTATGTATCCCAGCAGTATGCTCACCTCATCACCAGAGCCATATGCTCTAGAGGTGTCCTTTATGTGGACTGCGTGGGTCCTTTTGTTGCGGGCTGACTACTATGGGCAGTTTGGTAGGCTTGATTGGCCCTTGGTCTAGTTGGTTGCTAGGCCTTGCCTTGTGCAGAGGCTGCTGGCTGCTATTTTGCAGGGCTGGGTTACAGGCAGCAGTGTGTCACTGCTATAATTTGTCCATGATAACCAGGGACCTTTCTAAGATTTAGCTACTAAGGTTTGTAGTTATACAGTAATCAGTCTACTGGGAGCTGTACGTCACACAGTCTGAAGGCCTGGTAGGTAGTAGACTCCAAAAATTCCTTCCTCAGTGATATCTTCTGTAGTAGATATAATCTGAGAAATAGGAGTTACGATACTGGCACATCACTAGAATTTCACTGGGCTGTCAAGAATCAGTGCTATTCCTATGACTAAAGTGTCTCCCATAGTGACGTCAACTACGTTTGCAGACTGCCGTGTGATCTTTTCATGTTCCTAGAGCAAACATATGAGTTTACCCTTCTGGATGTCTGGTGTAATTGTGCTCAAAGATACTACAATTCTCTTGTACTGAGATTATCTCAAGGCACCAGTGTAAAGTGGACTTTCCCTCATTGCATGATCTGTTTATTCATTCCTTTCAGCTCTCCCTGGTGGATCAGATGTTAAATAATCTGACTGCAAGGCAGGAGACCTGGGTTTGATCCCTGAGTCAGGAAGATCCCCTGGAGAAGGAAATGGCAATCCATTCCAGTATTCTTGCCTGGAAAATTCCATGGACAGAGGAGCCTGGTGGGTTACAGTCCATGGGGTCTCAAGGAGTTGGACCTGGTTGAGTGACTGAGCACACACATATGCATGCCCTACATGAACATCCCCTTAATAGTCTGGTTTTCCATGGCCCTTCTGCCTGACTGTATGGTAAGTTATTGCCACTGTCCATGAGTCAGTAAAAATCGACATAGAAGGCCTCGTATCATTTGTTTTTTAATTATTTCATTACAGCGAGAGAACAGTATGCAACCCAGCCCACTGAGCTGACTTGTTCTTCAACTAGAGATTTTCCATCAGTCAATCATAGTGCACTGACCTTCCAGCCAAGATGTTGTCTGTCTACCTAGGCACTGCCATTTGTAAATGAAATGACTCTTTCCTAGGAATGAATAAACAGATCATGCAATGAGGGAAAGTCAACTTTATACTGGTGCCTTGAGATAATCTCAGTGCAAGAGAATTGTAGTATCTTTGAGCAGGAAAGAGTCATTTAGTCAATAAAGAGTTGTGGATTCAGCAGATCCTCAAAGCTGCCTTACAGGAAAGAAGGCCATCTACACATGAATATGATGAGTACTTCCTTCCATTCCCCAATAGCATGTTCCTGGAAAAACTATTTCCGTATTACTATGGAAATCTTCTTGGCACTGACTTCCTTATATCAGAATGTGTCTCTGATTTAACCCAACATATTATGGGTATTTCAGGTTTCAAAATCATTTTATACCTTCACTCATAGGGTCAGTTTCGATCAATACTCAATCAAAAGCTAGTAATTGTGTCTCACACAGGATACACGGTACTACCATGGCTAGAAAATTTCCAGTCCAAAATCCCAGCGGTCACCACTGGGTGGCACTCATGGGCTTTTGCCATGAACTCCAGTCTGTGCAAATATTCATGGGCATGCAAGCCATTCTCCTTTTCCATGGGCCACATAGAGCTATTGTACAGAGAATTTGTAGGTGCCAGAACTCTAACTCCTAATATGTCATAAAAGAGTCTGGTCATCTCTTTGACTACCAGATATCCAATACTGTCTCAAATTAACAACCTGTATGGGCTCAGATTCAAAAAACTAAGATCATGGCATCCGGTCCCATCACTTCACGGCAGATAGATGGGGAAATAGTGGAAACAGTGGCTGACTTTATTTTTCTGGCCTCCAAAATCACTGCAGATGGTGATTGCAGCCATGAAATTAAAAGACGCTTACTCCTTGGAAGGAAAGTTATGACCAACCTAGACAGCATATTAAAAAGCAGAGACATTACTTTGCTGAGACAAAGGTCTGTCTAGTCAAGGCTATGGATTTTCCTGTGGTCATGTATGGATGTGAGAGTTTGACTATAAAGAAAGCTGGACTATAAAGAAAGCTGAGCCCCGAAGAATTGATGCTTTTGAATTGTGGTGTTAGAGAAGACTCTTGAGAGTCCCTTGGACTGCAAGGAGATCCAACCAGTACGTCCTAAAGGAGATCAATCCTGGGTGTTCATTGGAAGGACTGATGTTGAAGCTGAAACTCCAATACTTTGGCCACCTGATGCGAAGAGCTGACTCATTGGAAAAGACCCTGATGCTGGGAAAGATTGAGGGCAGGAGGAGAAGGGGACGACAGAGGATGAGATGGTTGGATGGCATCACCAACTCGATGGACGTGGTTTGGGTGGACTCCGGGAGTTAGTGATGGACAGGGAGGCCTGGCGTGCTGCAGTTCATGGGGTTGCAAAGAATCGGACACGACTGAATGACTGAACTGATGGGCTCAGATAGAATTGAGCCTTCTGTATTTCCCATTAACACAATTTTATGCCTTCTGCTTTACAATACTAGGTAGGAGAAATGACTTCTAGTCAGACATAATATCCATTGATTAATGCATTTAGGTAAAAGAGATGCATCCACTTCACATAAAATCTACTCAAACATTCCAATTGTCCTCCAAATTTTCATCTATCAAACGTTTCTTCCTCTATCTTCCCAATCTAACTATAATCCTCATCAGGACCTCACCACCAAGTTTTGGAATCACAGTGCATTGGGGTCCCAATGTCAGGATGTCCCAGAAAAGTTTCTTCTCAATGCCTGGCCAATTTGCCCCCATATTTCCAAATGACCTTAAGTCCCTGACTGGGGACTGGGCCAAAAGACACTGACTCCTTCATCAATACAAATTCAGAATAATTTTCTGGACCATCATCATCAGTGAGTCAAGATTAAATTTCTCAGTCATCTTTGCCTTCTGTTTTAATTCCTTCAAAATTAGGATAAATAGCGGAGAAGGCGATGACACCCCACTCCAGTACTCTTGCCTGGAAAATCCCATGTACAGAGGAGCCTGGTGGGCTGCAGTCCATGGGGTCGCTCAGCGTCGGACATTACTGAGCGACTGCACTTTCACTTTTCACCTTCATGCATTGGGGAAGGAAATGGCAACCCACTCCAGTGTTCTTGCCTGGAGAATCCCAGGGACGGGGGAGCCTGGTGGGCTACCGTCTATGGGGTCGCACAGAGTCAGACACGACTGAAGCGACTTAGCAGCAGCAGCAGGATAAATAGAGCATATTTGTTTAAATCTCTTCAAAGTTGAGGGAGTAGCTGGGGTTCCCATTGGTCCAGCCAACCTCCATTAGTGCTGCATTAAGACTTTTATTTCAACTCCATCAATGTCCATTTTATTTATCCTATTTCTTAACTGTGTAAAGACTTCTATGTTTCTTGGAAAAGTCCCTTGACTATCCTCTTTGTCTTTCCCATTCCCTTGTGAATTATTCTAACTTTGTTAGTTTCTCTAAGACCCATAAGGGGAAGCTGATGGCATTATCCACATAATGGGACAACTCCATCACACACAATGAGGCAACTCTCCTTGATTTCAATAGTTTCTCAGTTTTGTCCCTCTGCCACCTGAACTACTTCTTGGTGACCAGAAGTCTCTTAGAGGTGCTTGTTATTTCATTTGTTGTTCCAACATAATTTTTCCCTTTGGTCATGTTACTAAGGCTACCCATAGTTCAGATGAGCTGAAATACAAGCTTGAAAAATGGCCTCAGGTTTCCCATTCAACGCTCTCCTTTATTTTCATTTTAGCTATTAATTCAGCAATAACCAAGGAATTATATACTTTTTTTTCTCATTATCTTTCATTTTCTTGTGTATTTATTAAACCAGTGTCTGAGGCATTGGGTGTACCAATTCCATTGGTGACTTTTACCTCTAGTAATTGATCACAGCGTAGCTACTGTTTCATACCATGGGTATCAGTTTCATCAACCCCATTTCTTCATTATTCCTTTTCTCAAAAGAATGCTTTCACAGTGTTTTAGTAAGTCAGGATCACTAAAGCCCAAGTCCCATTTCTGACACCCACTGTGTCTGGGATTCCCCAAGGTCACCTTCAGGTTTGATGATTTTCTAGATGGGCTTACAAGACCCAGAAAAGTTAATATATGGATTATTACAGCAGATAGATACAGACTAAAATCAGCAGAAGAGATAGGTACATAGGTAGAGACCAGGAAAAACCAGGTGCAAGCTTCCAGTCATCCTCGCTCAGTGGAAGTGCACAGATAGCACTTAATTACCCCTGCAATAATGAGTAACAACATGTGTGAAGTGTTGCCAATCAGGCAAGCTCACCAGAGCCTCCTGTCCAGGAATTCTACTGAATGCCTGTGACATAAGCACAGAGCACTTTAGTCATCAGCCCCTCCAGAGATCTGACTGACCTAGCATAACCCAGAGCCCCAGGCAAACAAAAATAGGCATTCACTATAAACCACACTAAACAACAGAAATGGTATGGACCTAACAGAAGCAGAAGATATTAAGAAGAGATGGCAAGAATACACAGAAGAACTGTACAAAAAATATCTTCACGACCCAGATAATCACGATGGTGTGATCACCGACCTAGAGCCAGACATCCTGGAATGTGAAGTCAAGTGGGCCTTAGAAAGCATCACTACGAACAAAGCTAGTGGAGGTGATGGAATTCCAGTTGAGCTATTCCAAATCCTGAAAGATAATGCTGTGAAAGTGCTGCACTCAATATGCCAGCAAATTTGGAAAACTCAGCAGTGGCCACAGGACTGGAAAAGGTCAGTTTTCATTCCAGTCCCAAAGAAAGGCAATGCCAAAGAATGCTCAAACTACCGCACAATTGCACTCATCTCACATCTGATCTGATAAACCACACTGTTAGTATAAACTGTCTAGCATGGCCCAAGACCCCAGGTAAACAAAGACATTCTTATCAGACAGGATAATGCAAGTGCTTAGAAGTTACATGCCAAGATCCAGTCAAAGACCACTCCTTTCTTTGGAACAAGCTACATTTAAGCATCCCAAGACTTCTGAGTTAACCTCTAATAAAAGTCTTGAATTCTTTTGTTTAGCTTCCTACTAGTTGTTATACTTTTTATCTGATAATTCTACTAGTTATATTATGAAAGCTATTGGTGCATATATATTAACATACCACACTACCTTCCAGAATTCCCTTCAGTTCAGTTCAGTCGCTCAGTCGTGTCCAACTCTTTGTGACCCGATGAATCGCAGCATGCCAGGCCTTCCTGTCTATCACCAACTCCTAGAGTTCACTCAAACTCATGTCCATCGAGTCGGTGATGCCATCCAGCCATCTCATCCTCTGTCGTCCCCTTCTCCTCCTGCCCCCAATCCCTCCCAGCATCAGAGTCTTTTCCAATGAGTCAACTCTTCGCATCAGGTGGCCAAAGTACTGGAGTTTCAGCTTTAGCATCGTTCCTTCCAAAGAAATCCCAGGGCTGATCTCCTTCAGAATGGACTGGTTGGATCTCCTTTTGGTCCCAGGGACTCTCAAGAGTCTTCTCCAACACCCCAGTTCAAAAGCATCAATTCTTCGGTGCTCAGCTTTCTTCACAGTCCAACTCTCACATCCGTACATGACCACTGGAAAAAACATAGTCTTGACTAAACGGACCTTTGTTGGCAAAGTAATGTTTCTGCTCTTCAATATGCTATCTAGGTTGGTCATAACTTTTCTTCCAAGGAGTAAGCGTCTTTTAATTTCATGGCTGCAGTCACCATTTGCAGTGATTTTGGAGCCCAGAAAAATAAAGTCTGACACTGTTTCCACTGTTTCCCCATCTATTTCCCATGAAGTGATGGGACCAGATGCTATGATCTTCGTTTTCTGAATGTTGAGCTTTAAGCCAACTTTTTCACTCTCCACTTTTACTTTCATCAAGAGGCGTTTGAGTTCCTCTTCACTTTCTGCCATAAGGGTGGTGTCATCCGCCTATCTGAGGTTATTGAGATTTCTCCCGGCAATCTTGATTCCAGCCTGTGTTTCTTCCAGCCCAGAGTTTCTCATGTTTCTCATGATGTACTCTGCATATAAGTTAAATAAACAGGGTGACAATATACAGCCTTGACGTACTCCTTTTCCTATCTGGAACCAGTCTGTTGTTCCACGTCCAGTTCTAACTCTCGCTTCCTGACCTGCATATAGGTTTCTCAAGAGGCAGGTCAGGTGCTCTGATATTCCCATCTCTTTCAGAATTTTCCACAGTTTATTGTGATCCACACAGTCAAAGGCTTTGTTTGGCATAGTCAATAAAGCAGAAATAGATGTTTTTCTGGAACTCTCTTGCTTTTTCCATGATCCAGCGGATGTTGGCAATTTGATCTCTGGTTCCTCTGTCTTTTCTAAAACCAGCTTGAACATCTGGAAGTTCATGGTTCACGTATTGCTGAAGCCTGGCTTGGAGAATTTTGAGCATTACTTTACTAGCGTGTGAGATGAATGCAATTGTGCGGTAGTTTGAGCATTCTTTGGCATTGCCTTTCTTTGGGATTGGAATGAAAACTGACCTTTTCCAGTCCTGTGGCCACTGCTGAATTTTCCAAATTTGCTGGCATATTGAGTGAAGCACTTTCACAGAATTCCCTTACTGATTGTTAAATCTGATTTTCATGGGTTTTCCAGGTACACAGTTCTGTCACTTCCAAATGCTTATAGTCCAGTGTTCTGATTGTTGCCATAGCTTAAAGTAAACAATCAAGCATATATAGTTCCTGAAATTTATGTTAAAGATTTTTATCATAAGATTATTTTCTAATCATTGATATTTTATCAGTTTCTAGAATGCCAGATATCATTTTCATTCTTTAAAAGCACAGGAAAACATCAAGACCAACACAGTTCATGGGTGTTCACTACCTATAGATCCTGTGTGAGCAACCCTTTGATGCTTTCAAGTTCAATCAGAGTCAGTAATATTGAATGTTTGATGGATAAAAACAAGTCTTTAAATAGGTTATCTTGAAAATAATAAAATCTAAATTACAGAAGAATATAAAATACACAGATGATTTGACCATGCCATCTGGATCCTTGTGTCCTTCTCCAATATTTTGGTTCACCCTCTTCCAGGAAACCAAATCATAGCCTTTGCTGCCTCTATTTCTCTGAGCCTTTACATCTAAATAATGCACATTATGCTGTATACTAGAAAAAGCAAAAGAATTCCAGAAAAATATTTACTTCTGCTTCACTGACCACACCAAAGCCTTTGACTGTGTGGATCACAGAAACACTGGAAAATTCTTAAAAGATAGGATTTCCAGACCACTTTACCTGCTTCCTGCAATACCTGTATACAGGTCAAAAAGCAACAGTTAGACATGGAACAACAGACTGGTTCAAAATTAGGAAAGGAGTACGTCAAGGCTGTATATTATTACCCTGCTTATTTAACTTATATGCAGAGTACATCATGCACAATGCTGGACTAAATGAAGTAAAGCTGGAAGCAAGATTTCTGGGAGAAATATCAGTAACTTCAGATATGTAGATGACACCACTCTTAGGCAGAAAGCAAAGAGGAACTAAAGAGTTTCTTAACAAAGGTGAAAGAGGAGGGTGAAAAAGCTGGCTTAAAACTCAACATTCAAAAAACAAAGATCATGGCATCCGGTCCCATCACTTCATGGCAAATAGATGGGGAAACAATGGAAACAGTAAGAGACTTTATTTTCTTGGGCTCCAAAATCACAGCAGATGGTGACTGCAGCCATGAAATTAAAAGACACTCCTTGGAAGAAAAGCTATGACTAACATAGACAGTGTATTAAAAATCAGAGATATTTCTTTGCCGGCAAAGGTCTGTCTAGCCAAAGCTATGGTTTTTCCAATAGTCATGTATAGATATGAGAGTTGGACCATAAAGAAAGCTGAGCACTGAATAATTTTTTTTTAAGTTCTACCATTTTACTGCTCCAACCCATCTCCCTCCACCCTCATGCCTGCGTGCTCAGTCATGTAACCCTATGGACTACAACCCGTCAGGTTCCTCTGTCCATGGACTTTTCCAGGCAAGAATACTTGAGTGGGTTGCCATTTCCTTCTCCAAATTAATGCTTTGGAAATGTGGTGCTGGGGAAAACTCTTGAGAGACCCTTGGACTGCAAGGAGATCAAACCAGTCAATCCTAAAGGAAATCAATCCTGAACATACATTGGAAGGACTGATGCTGAAGCTGAAGCTACAATACTTTGGCTACCTGATGCGAAGAGCCAACTCATTAGAAAAGACCCTGATGCTGGGAAAGATTGAAGGCAGGAGAAGGGGATGACAGATGGTGAGATGGTTGGATGGCCTCACCAACTCAATGGAGATGAATTTGAGCAAGCTCTGGGAGTTGGTGAAGGACAGGGAAGCCTGGTGTGCTGCAGTCCATGGGGTTGCAGAGTTGGACACAACTAAGCAACTGAAGAACAAAGCTGTATCCTACATGCATTGCCAGAGCATCATTCTAAAACACACATCTGTTTATGCTCCAAATTCCCAATTTCTATGTAAAGCTTAACTCTTAGCACAATGCAGAAGAATTTTGAAACCTTATACTAGCTTTGTCCCAGCTTCTACCTATATCCAGTACCTACTCTTACCGGAAAAACCTATTCGATATTCCCCAGACATTTCATGCATGTTGCTATAACTAGATTGTGCCTTCTTCCATATTCATATATTGACACCCTAACCTCCAAAATGATGGTTTTGGAGATGGGGCCTGTGGGAAATAAGTAAATTTAAATGAGCTCATAAGTAGGACCCTCACAATAGAATTAGTGCCTTAAAAAAAGAGACACCAGAGCATTCTGTCTCTGCCATGTGAGGACACAGTGAAAAGGCAACCACCGGCAAAGCAGAAACAGAGGTCTCACCAGAGAGTAACCATGTTGTACTTTGATATTGGACTTCTAGCCTTCAGAACTATAAAGAAATAAATTTCTGCTGTTTAAGCCACCTGGTATATGGTATTTTGTTATGCTGCTGCTGCTGCTAAGTCGCTTCAGTTGTGTCCGACTCCGTGCGACCCCATAGAGGGCAGCCCACCAGGCTCCCCCATCCCTGGGATTCTCCAGGCAAGAACACTGGAGTGGGTTGCCATTTCCTTCTCCAATGCATGAAAGTGAAAAGTGAAGGTGAAGTCACTCAGTCGTGTCTGACCCTCAGCGACCTCATGGACTGCAGCCCACCAGGCTCCTCTGCCCATGGGATTTTCCAGGCAGGAGTACTGGAGTGGGGTGCCATTGCCTTCTCCTTTGAGCAGATTACTGAGGCTGTAAAATCTAGATACCACTTTCGCATTATTATAATTACTCACACATATTTCCCCCCTATTTCTCCCATCCCCCCAACAAACAGATCTTAAAAATTTTAAAATAGTTGTTGCAACTGACATTCAGTCGTTAGTTAGCACATGATCAAATCTGTAAAAAGATTTAAGAATACAAAGAAACTTAGTTACAAGAGCCTAACAATTCTGAAACAGTTCCAATGAGTATATGTGTGGAGGGAGGAGAGGTTTCCCAACAACAAGCAAATCTCAGACATCAACTGGGTGACCTACAAATCAACCCACACAGTGTCAGGTAAATAGTACCTGGAGATAGCATCAGACTCCACAGTTTAGGAGCTCAGCCCCACAAGACTGCCCTCTAGTTAAGATGTCAATTACAAGTCCATGTTGTCACTTCTGACCATCTGGGTACAGACTGGAGGTTCCTGTGACTCCCTCGTAAGGTTTGATTAATTTGCTGGAGTAGTTCACAGAACTCAAGAAACCTGCTTACTCACTGAATTACCAGCCTATTATGAAGGATATTAAAGGACATAAATCAATAGCCAAATAAAGAGATATATAAGGTGAAATCTTAAATAAGGGAGCTTCTGTCCCTGTGGAGTACGGGATCCAGCATGGTGGCATATGCAATCATTCTGGTTCCCCAAACTCAATTCTCCAAACCCCTTCCTTTTGGGTTTATATGAAATCTTCCTTATATAGGCATTATTGATTAAATTGTCGGCCACTGGCTTTTTTCTTTTCTTATAAATCACAATAGTGCACAGTTGAAACTGATCAGGACACATGTTTATATCCCCTGGCAGGAATTTTTGCTGTTTCTTCTGCTTACTTCTGCCTGGAGATCCCTATTCATTTTCAGGTCAAATGTTACCTCCACAATGTCGCTTTCCTAACTGTATTATTCCTCCCCCACATACATGATCTGCAACATAATTGTGGCCCAGTACAAATGAAAACGCAAGACGTCTTACTCAGCAAGCAGCAAAAAAGTGCTGTGAAAGGTACTCATACAGAAAGTGTTTTTCTTTCTTCTGCTTTCTCTCTCACTTTTATTTGCTACTTAAAGTAATTCTGAGGAAAGAAAAATTAAAATTTAAAATTATAGGGACTTTCCTGGTAATTCACTGGCTAGGACTCCATGTTCCCAATGCAGGGTGCCAGGTTCAATCCCTGGTCAGGGAACTAGTTCCCACATGCCACAACTAAAGATATCACATGCCTCAGCAAAGATCGAAGATCTCACGTGCCACAACTAAGACCTGGCACAGCCAAAAAATTAATAATTAAAAAAAATTTTAAATTATCATATGAATTTTACCATTTACCTTTATATTGCATGCTCAGTCACTTCAGTCATATCTGACTCTTTGCAATCCCATGGACTGTAGCCTGCCAGGCTCCCCTGTCCATGGGATTCTCCAGGCAAAAATACTGGAGTAGGCTACCATGCCTTCCTCCAGGGCATCTTCCTGACTCAGGGATTGAACCTGAATCTCTTGCGTCTCCTGCATTGGCAGGCAAATTCTTTACCACTAGCTCCATCTGGGAAAACCGTGATGCCAATTTAAAATGCAAACATAAGAACATTCAGCTTATATGTAGAATCACTGAAATTGCACAATTCATTGCTCATACATGCATACAGATTTCATTCTTGGGCAGAGGAAATGCTGCACAAAGCTGGGTCAACTGCTTTTATTTCACTTCTTGATATACTCACTTTCTGTCAACACCTCCATCTTTCTAGTGAGTGAGGGAAAACTTTTAAAAAGCATCTGTGTGTTGCCATGTCTTCCCCTTTCCTTCCATGCCATCATTTTTAGCTAAGTGGTTGGCCAATGTGGGGGAAGTAGCACAGATAAGAAAGCATAATTATAGGACTCCTGGGTCATTGGTGTTCTCCTGAAGACACTGTCTTCTGCATTTGAAGCAAGTTTTGTGTTTAAAGTAAGTTCTGCTTGAAGCGGCTCTCAGGCAGTCCCCAAATCCCAGTTCACCTAGCTGTAGCCATCACATGCTTACATCATACCCTCCACTTGGCTCCTTTGGCTGTACACCCAAGCCCTCTCCAGACTTGTTCTGTTTGGCAAGAGATGTGTCCCCTAAGTGGGCTCCTCTGTGGGTCTGGCCCTGTCCTTCCCTTCATGAGCCTGGCACTGTGCTAGGTATGGGCACACAGCAGTCAGCAAGATGATGAAGGTCCTGCTCTCACAGGGCCTGTGTTCTCTAGGGGCCAGCTGGAGGTCAATGAGAAGAGAGAGGAAAGAAAATCAATAAACAAGAAAGCACAGTAAGTGCAGTGCTACCTCTCTCTAAAGCATGCAGCGGGAGGGGAGAACGAGGCAGCAGCAAAGGGTCCCATGAAGCTGGGTCAAGAGGACAGAGAGAAGGAGCCATCAGAAGGGTTGGGATGAGCGTCCTGCTAGTCTTAGTGAGTGGCAACTGGTGAAGTGGGGCATTCAGAAGGAGAGGGCCCCTGCCTGGGCCAGGCAGGACCTCTATGTGAGGGTAAGACCCTGGAGCTCCTCTAAGAGCAGTGAGGACTCTGAGGGGTGTGAGGCTGTAGGCTCTCCACCTGCTGTATTTGTGGTGGATCATGGTAGCTCCTGGTGGGGAAAGCATGGAGGGCCAGAGCAGGAGACCTTGATGGGGAGTTGGCTGAAGAGGTGGCAGCGGAGACTGAAGAAGGAGAAGGAATCCTGTGGTTAGCGCACTGTGCGTGCTACAACTACTTGAGGATTGCAGTAGGTCAGAGCCGTCAAGTATTTCTCTCTGCGTAGACTTTCTTTCTAACCTGGGCAGGTAGTTATTTATTCCTATTTTCAGTACTCTCTCAGATGCTTCTTCATGCAAAATAGGGGTTAACAAAGCACAGTCCAGGACCAGAGCCAGCCTGCCACCTGTTTTGGTTCTACCTGTGATATAAAATGATTCTTACATTTTAGAATGATTGAAAAAAATGAGGTTTTGTTCGAACAAAGCCACACCCACTCACGGACATGTTGTCTATGCCACTTTGTGCTAAAAGGACAAGTAGAGTAATTTGAGGTCCACAAATCCTGATTATTTACTAGCTGGCCCTTTACACAAAGTTTGTCCATTCCGGTCCAAAACCCCGAGAGAAGGCGAATCTTTACTTCTCACTTAGTAACAACCACAGGTGAACATAAAGAAAGAACACAGTGGTGCAGAGGACAACACACACAAAGGCAAGCAGATGGGTATGAGGTCAGTGTCCACACACGCCAAGAGCCCGCTCTGCAAGAAAGGCTCCTGAGCAGAGGGCTGAGTGGGCCGTGTCTTGTCAGGGGCAAAAGAAGGCCCTGACCACAGATTGCAAATGGTAACCCATTTGCAATCTGAACTACAGGCTTAAAGTGGAAGCCAAGCCACAAAAACTTTCAGGAGGGCTATATGTCATTCCAGCAAGATGTGAGATCCTAAAGGGGCAGATGAAAGATGTGAAGTGGAAGCCATAAGAGGGATTCTCCAGGCAAGAATACTGGAGTGGGTTGCCATTTCCTTCTCCAGGGGGTCTTCCCAACCCAGGGATCAAACCCAGGTCTCCTGCATTGTGAGCAGATGCTTTAACCTCTGAGCCACCAGGGAAGCCCATAAGAGTTGGTAACTAACTGGATAAAGGGAAAGAAAGTGTTGAGACAAAATTGACTCCAGTTTCAAAAATTTGAACTGGGCAAAAATAATGTACCAGAGAGAAGAAATAAATCTGGTTTGGTTACAGGGGAGCTGTGAGATAACAGTGAGATGATTTAAAAAGTCCTTTAGGCAGACATGAACTAAAAGTCAAGACAAAGAGTCTAGATAAAATATTAGGCAGCCATCAATTCAGAAACAAATGCAGCCTCCAGGGCAAGAACTTGAAGCAAGGAAAGCCACAGAACAAGCTCTTGCTTCTGTTAGGGGGTTAGAGGGAAAAACCATGGGAGGAAAGAGAAGAAGCAGAGACAAGAGAATCTGGACATTACCACATCACAGAGGCAGAGACCCTCAAGAAAGGGCTAGATGGACTCTCTGTAGAGGGCAGAAGGCATCCCACAGGGAAGAATTCCTGTCAATACCTTGCAATAAGTGTGAGGAGCTGGACCATAAAATACGGAGAAAGATAGTCATGACCAATAAGGCACATGGAGGAGAGTAAGGGGGAAATCACCAACATGAATGCATGTGTGTGAAAAGAATATTAAAGTTAAATAAGTGAAAAGTTAAAGTTGTGGTCTAATATCTCACAGCAGAGGAGAAAAACAAAACACGACAAGAGATTAGAGCATTTGTTACTAAGAAAAAGATTAAAGTCATGCTATAACAAATTTTAGACTTTATAAGAAAATAACTGAAAGAGATGAAAGTTGAACACTAAATAATTAAGAATCCAATTTTACTATACCTAAGATGAATAAATAAAACATATACCAGGTTTATTACTTTTTTCCCTAAAGTTTTCAAATCAAACAGGGTAATCTTAAATTATATTCACCTATATGCAGAGTACATAATGCGAAATGCTGGGCTGGATGAAGCACAAGCTAGAATCAAGATTGCCAGGAGAATATCAGTTAACCTCAGATACGTAGATGCTGCTGCTGCTGCTGCTGCTAAGTTGCTTCAGTTGTGTCTGACTCTGTGCGACCCCATAAAAGGAAGCCCACCAGGCTCCCCCGTCCCTGGGATTCTCCAGGCAAGAACACTGGAGTGGGTTGCCATTTCCTTCTCCAATGTAGGAAAGTGAAAAGTGAAAGTGAAGTCACTCAGTTGTGCCCGACTTGTAGCAACCCCATGGACCGCAGCCCACCAGACTCCTCCATCCACGGGATATTCCAGGCAAGAGTACTGGAGTGGGGTGCCATTGTCTTTTCCGATATGCAGATGACACCACACTAATGGCAGAAAGTGAAGAGGAACTAAAGAGCCTCTTGATGAAGGTGAAAGAGGAGAGTGAAAAAGCTGGCTTAAAACTCAGTGTCCAAAAAACTAAATCATGGCATGCTGTTCCATCACTTCATAGCAAATAGATGGAGAAAAAATGGAAACAGTGAGATTTTATTTCCTTGGGCTCTAAAATCACTGTGGACGGTGACTATAATAATGAAATTAAAAGATGCTTGCTCCTTGAAAGAAAAGCTATGACAAACCTAGACAGCATATTAAAAAGCAGAGACCACCTTGCCGACAAAAGTCCATATAGTCAAAGCTATGGTTTTTCCTGTAGTCAGGTATGGATGTGAGAGTTGGACTATAAAGAAGGTTGAGCACTGAAGAACTGATGCTTTTGAACTGTGGTGCTCGATAAGACTCTTGAGAGTCCCTTGGACAGCAAGATCAAACCAATCAATCCTAAAGGAAACCAACCCTGAATATTCATTGGAAGGATTGATGCTGAAACTGAAGCTCAAATACTTTGGCTACCTGATGTGAAGAGCCAACTCATTGGAAAAGACTGATGCTGGAAAAGATTGAGGACAGAAGGAGAAACGGGTGACAGAGGATGAACTGGTTGGATGGCATAATCAACTCAATGGACATGAGTTTGTGCAAACTCCAGGAGACAATGAAGGACTGGGAAGCCTGGTGTGCTGCAGTCCCTGCGGTTGCAAAGAGACACAACCCAGCAACTGAACAACAACAACAAAGTGAAAGAATTTAGTGTTAAAGTTGGAAAAGAAATTAACAAGTGATGAGGGATAGGACAGAGGTCAAAGGCAAAGAGGGAACACTGATACTATATAGAAAGGTGGAGAGGGATCACTCACGTGGAAAACTATTTGCATAATGCTTACTTGCTCTCAACACTCATTCACTGAATGTGAACTACACACAGTGTACAAAGTAAATGAGATCTTGCTCTCCCTTCAAAAGATTTACTGACTAAAATATTGTATTTATAAAACAGAACCTATTTTCTTAGTGAATCTGAGTAAGAACTCTAATAACCTGATTTTTTTTTCCATTTTCCCTTCTTTTTTATTTTTAAATTTTTATTTATTGGCTGTGCTGGGGTTTTGTTGCTGGGTGTGAGTTTTCTCTAGTTGTGGCAAGTGGAGGATACGCTCTCTTTGTGGCATGCAGGCTCTTCTTGCAGTAGCTTCTCTTGCTGCAGAGCACGGGCTCTAGGGCTTGTGGGCTTCAGTAGTTGTGATGCATGGGCTCGGAAGTTGTGGCTCCCGGGTTCTAGAGTGCGGGGGCTCAGTAGTTGGAGTGCATGGGCTTAGATGCCCCAAGGTATGTGGGATCTTCCTGGACCAGGGATGGAACCCATATCCCCTGCATTGGCAGATGGATTCTTAACCACTGGACCACCAGGGAAGTCCTCCTTTTTCCCCTCTTGACACACATGTTCCTTACAAGAATGTCCCTTCCCCACACATAAGCAAGAGATTAGGATGGGATTGACAACCCTCAGCTCCAGGGGCGGATTCTGAAGGGCTTAAGCCAAGCAAGGTCTCATCTGTCTGGCAGAGTGAGTGGCAAAGTATTGAGTTTATGATTCAACCCTTTTTAATCATCCAATGGAGGTTTTTGTTGACTCTATAATAACAAATCTACCAACTGGAACTAAGCGGGGGGAAAAAGCAGAGTATAAAATCTAGATTCCTCAATGACTTTAACTCTTAGGGGTGTATTAAAAAAAAAAAATCCTGCTTCATTATGTGTCAGAAAAAGCGTAAATTCCTAAAGTTCTTACATCTGAATTTGGGAGTCAGCACCCCCATGAGGGGCAGTCCTCCAGGTTTTACTTACAACACCTGGCCATTTGGATGGCATTTATAAGACTAGTCACACTACCAACTTAAAGACTATTTTTCTGTTAAGTTCTGTCAACAGGTCTTATTAAACAAAATATCCAGCATCTGAATTAAAGTTTGTTTTTGGCCCATGCTGTACATTATTATTTTTATCAATATTGAGCAAATGGAACATCTTGAGAGTTCCTTCGCAATTAGAAACTTTACTCTTTTCTCTACTACTCAAAATCTAGGCAGAAAAGATAGCTTGTAAAATGTAAGAACTAAGTTACTGGAAGAGAGAGACAGGGGAAAAGGAAGAGGGGAGGAGGAAGAGAAAGAACACCACCAACCATCCTAGAATGATCTGACCAGTCCTTTTCCTTTATTTTTGTTTCCTTATAATTTCTGTGGTCTTCAAAAGTGAGTCATACTTCAGCCATACATATTAAAACCCACACAAAAACACTACATTTTAGCTTGAAAGTAAACATGTGGTTTGGAGTTTTAAAGTAAAACAGAACCAAATCATATTTTCTCCCTTCGTGATCCACTTCAAAGCCAAATATGATGTGTTAGCTTCTGTATGAGATCAGGTCATAGGAAAACAATTTTAATTATCAGAATGTTAGAGAAATAGAAGTAAGTTAAATGTGTGCATCTCAGAAAGAAGGTGCACATTACCAGAGAATTCATTTATAATTCTTTTATGGAAGTGAAACATTAAAAATGGGATATACTAATCCATAGAAAGATTATTCAACCTATGAATACTCATAATTTATCTCCTATACTAAGGAATATCAAATCCTAATTGGATATTCTCCTCCTACTGTTTTTAGGCATTTATACAAAAATACTAAAGCTGTCAGATTTTTTAAATAGAAAATTATTATTTTTTAAAATTTTATTTTATTTTTAAACTTTACATAATTGTATTAGTTTTGCCAAATATCAAAATGAATCCACCACAGTTAGAAAATTATTTTTAAAGTGTGCTTAGCAGCTAATCTCTGAAAACACTTTTAAAAGTAGAAATTGAAAACTTTTGAAAAACAATATAGAAAATAAAGCTAAAATTAAGTGTTTAAAGATTTATTTCTGCTTCTAAGATGGAGTAACACAGAAACAGATGAAGTATACAAAACAATTATTTTCTAATATTAGCTCTCAGAGGTGAGGGACAGTGACCCCCGAGAGAGGAGAAGCAAATTAGCAGAGAGCTAAAACTGTCCGCAGCTCACCACCTGGAGAAATCATCCAGGGTGCAGTGGGAAGAGGTGATTGCAGGGGGAATAGGTGGGCCAGGTAAGTTGAGGACAAGGAACTGAGAGTCTGAGGAGAACCAGGTTACTAGAGTTCACAGAGCAGGGTGCCGGAGAGGAGAGATCTACATGGAGAAAGAGCATTTCCGAAGGTCCCCTTAGAGTACTGAGTGAGTCTGGAGGTGCCACTCAAGGCTAGGGAAAGAACCACAAGTGAGAAGTGAGAGAAGAATCACCAGATCTTTGCAAGGCTGGGACTATTTCCTGCTCTACCAGTCAAGACAAAACACTGCAATACTCAGGCCATCAGATAGAGTACTGAGGAGGGTATTTCCTCAGTGGTTTAGTGGAATCAGCCGTAGAACAAAGGTTACTCTGACTGTTACCAAATGCAAGTTCTTGTGTCTTACAGTGAGGCCAAACAAGCCACAACATGGGTGTTTAAAGCAGGGAAAACTTTATTGCAAGGCCAAGCAAGGAGAATGGGTGGCTAATGCTCAAAATCCCTGAACTCTCTGATGGTTTTCAGGAAGAAGTTTTATAGGCAAAATTTGGGGTGAGGGTTTCAGGGTGTGGGACTTTCTTCTGATTGGTTGGTGGTGAGGTAACAAGGCACTGTTCCAGGAATCTTGTGTTTAGCCTGAAGTTACCATGCTCAGTTTTCATTCCAATCCCAAAGAAAGGCAATGCCAAAGAATGTCCAAACTACTGCACAATTGCACTCATCTCACACGCTAGCAAACTAATGCTCAAAATTCTCCAAGCCAGGCTTCAGCAGTACGTGAACCGTGAACTTCCACATGTTTAAGTTGGATTTAGAAAAGGCAGAGGAACCAGAGATCAAATTGCCAATAGCCATTGGATCATTGAAAAAGCAAGAGAATTCCAGAAAAACATCTACTTCTGCTTTATTGATTACGCCAATGCCTTTGACTGTGTGGATCACAACAAACTGTGGAAAATTCTTCAAGAGATGGGAATACCAGACCACCTTACCTGCCTCCTGAAAAATCTGTATGCAGGTCAAGAAGAAACAGTTAGAAACAGACATGGAATAACAGACTGGTTCAAAATTTGGAATGGAACTTATGTATATTGTCACCTTGCTTAGTTAACTTATATGCAGAGTACATCATGAGATACGCTGGGTTGGATGAAGCACAAACTGGAATCAACATTTCTAGGAGAAATATCAATAACTTCAGATATGCAGATGACACCACCCTTATGGCAGAAAGCAAAGAGGAACTGGAGAACCTCTTGATGAAAGTGAAAGAGGAGAGTGAAAAAGCTGGCTTAAAACTCAACATTCAAAACACTAAGATCATGGCATCTGGTCCCATCACTTCATGGCAAATAGATGGAGCAACAGTGGAAACAGTGGCTGACTTTACTTTTGGGGGCTCCAAAATCACTGCAGATGGTGACTGCAGCCATGAAATTAAAAGATGCTTGTTCCTTGGAAGAAAAGTTATGACCAACCTAGGCAACATATTAAAAAGCAGAGACATTACTTTGCCAACAAAGATCCGTCTAGTCAAAGCTACGGTTTTTCCAGTAGTCATGTATGGATGTGAGAGTTGGACTATAAAGAAAGCTGAGCGCCAAAGAATTGATGCTTTTGAACTGTGGTGTTGGAGAAGACTCTTAAGAGTCCCTTGGACTGCAAGGATATCAAACTAGTCAGTCCTAAAGGAAATCAGTCCTAAATATTCACTGGAAGGTCTGATGCTGAAGCTGAAACTGCAGTACTTTGGCCACCTGATAGGAAGAATTGACTCATTGGAAAAGACCCTGATGCTGGGAAATATGGAAGGCAGGAGGAGAAGGGTATCACATAGGATGAAATGGTTGGATGGCATCACCAACTCTATGGACATGAATTTGAGCAAGCTCCGGGAGTTTTTGATGGACAGGGAAGCCTGGTGTGTTGCAGTCACAGTCTGACATCACTGAGCAACCGAACTGAACTACCATGCTCCACCTGGGTGGGGGCCTTAGTTCTTCTGAAGAACTCAAAAATATTATCATGTATATTCATTGTGAAGAATCAGAACCCTGCCCCAAGGCTACACTATTGATTCTTGACTGCTCCACCTTTCTTTCTGCATTACCTACCTTGCCTGATTAGCTTTGAATTTATTTGAATCTGCTCTTAAGAATTCATGGGACAAAAGAAGGCTGAAGCCTTTTTTAATCAAATAAGAAATGGGGGACACAGAAGGTATTTGTACCAGGGAGAGTCCCACACGGTCTTGCTCCATTTCATGGTCCTACATAACACCTCTCAAAAGCAAGCCTTGAAAGATCTGTTTCCAAGTAATTTAGCTGTATGCCAAAACAATGTTCACTAATGTTCAGTTCAGTTCAGTCGCTCAGTTGTGTCTGACTCCTTGCGACCCCATGAACTTCAGCATGCCAGGCCTCCCTGTCCATCACTAACTCCTGGAGTTTACTCAAACTCATGTCCATTGAGTCGGTGATGCCATCCAACCATCTCATCCTCTGTCGTTCCCTTTTCCTCCTGCCTTCAATCTTTCCTAGCATGAGGGTCTTTTCAAATGAGTCAGTTCTTTGCATCAGGTGGCCAAAGTATTGGAGTTTCAGCTTTAACATCAGTCCTTCCAATGAATATTCAGGACTGATTTCCTTTAGGATGGACTGGTTGGATCTCCTTGCAGTACAAGGGACTCACTAATGTCCACAGAAATACAAATTAGCCAGCACCCAAAAGGTAAAACTCAGAGTGTCTGGCAGGCAAAATGTTAGGAAAATCTGACCCATAATGAGAAGAAAAAAATCAACTAATAAAAATAAACCCAGAAATGATAGAGTCATTAGGATGATCAGATAAGGAAATTGGAATAATTATCACAGCTGTATCTCATGTTCACTGTTCAAGAAAGATTGCACAGGTTATTAGGGATAAGAAAACATGAAAAACACCAAAATCAAGCTATCTGAAATGTAAATACAATTTCTGAAATTAAAAATATTGGATAAGATTAATAGCAGATTAGACAATGAAGAAGAAAAGATGGGTCAACTTGAAGAAATAGCAACAAAAACTATCCAAAATGAAACACAAAGAAAAAAGATTGAAAAAATTAATGAATCACCAGTGAGCTGTGGGACAAATTCAGTCAGACTAAAACACATGTAATTGGAATCCCTGTGGGAGAAAGAGAGAAGGGGAACATTATTGAAAAAATGACATCCCCCAATTCCCCAAATCCTGATTTAAAAAATCTAAACCAGTAGTGCTCAGCTGGGGACGATTCTGACCTTGAGGAAATATGGCAATGTCTGGAGTCATTTTGCTTGTCACAAGAGGAGAGTTATCCTGGAACCTAGTGGGTAGAATCCAGGAATACTGCTAAACGTCCTATATGCATACCCAGCCTCCACCAGACCCCACAGTCCTGAGACTGAGAAACTCAGCTCTAAACATGCAGGTCCAAGAACCCAATCAGCTCCAAGCACAAAGATAGAGAGAAAGAGAGAGAGAAGGAAAAAACAGCTCCAAGGCATGTTATAATTGGATTACTTTAATCTATGAAGGAGCAGTGGCTGTGCTTTGCTGGAGCAGCCGTGAAGAGATACCCAATGCCCAAGGTAAGAGAAACCCAAGGAAGACGGTAGGTGTTGCAAGAGGGCATCAGAGGGCAGACACACTGAAACCATACTCACAGAAAACTAGTCAATCTAATCACACTAGGACCACAGCCTTGTCTAACTCAATGAAATTAAGCTAAGCCCGTGGGGCAACCCAAGATGGGCGGGTCATGGTGGAGAGATCTGACAGAATGTGGTCCATTGGAGAAGCGAATGGCAAACCACTTCAGTATTCTTGCCTTGAGAACCCCATGGACAGTATGAAAAGGCAAAATGATAGGACACTGAAAGAGAAACTCCCCAGGTCGGTAGGTGCCCAATATGCTACTGGAGATCAGTGGAGAAATAACTCCAGAAAGAATGAAGGGATGGAGCCAATTGTGACTGGTGATAGAAGCAAGGTCCGATGCTGTAAAGAGCAATATTGCATAGGAATCTGGAATGTCAGGTCCATGAATCAGGGCAAATTGGAAGTGGTCAAACAAGAGATGGCAAGAGTGAATGTCGACATTCTAGGAATCAGTGAACTCAAATGGACTGGAATGGGTGAATTTAACTCAGATGACCATTATATCTACTACTGCGGGCAGGAATCCCTCAGAAGAAATGGAGTAGCCATCGTGGTCAACAAAAGAGTCCGAAATGCAGCACTTGGATGCAATCTCAAAAACGACAGAATAATCTCTGTTCATTTCCAAGGCAAACCATTCAATATCACAGTAGTCCAAGTCTATGCCGCAACCAGTAACGCTGAAGAAGCTGAACTTGAACGGTTCTATGAAGACCTACAAGACTTTTTAGAACTAACACCCCAAAACGATGTCCTTTTCATTATAGGGGACTGGAATGCAAAAGTGGGAAGTCAAGAAACACCTGGAGTAACAGGCAAATTTTGCCTTGGAATACGGAATGAAGCAGGGCAAAGGCTAATAGAGTTTTGCCAAGAAAATGCACTGGTCATAACAAACACCCTCTTCCAACAACACAAAAGACTCTATACATGGACATCACCAGATGGTCAACACCGAAATCAGATTGATTATATTCTTTGCAGCCAAAGATGGAGAAGCTCTATACAGTCAGCAAAAACAAGACCAGAAGCCAACTGTGGCTCAGACCATGAACTCCTTATTGCCAAATTTAGACAACTGAATTGAAGAAAGTAGGGAAAACCACTAGACCATTCAGGTATGACCTAAATCAAATCCCTTATGATTATACAGTGGAAGTGAGAAATAGATTTAAGGGCCTAGATCTGATAGATAGAGTGCCTGATGATCTATGGAATGAGGTTCGTGACATTGTACAGGAGATAGGGATCAAGACCATTCCCATGGAAAAGAAATGCAAAAAAGCAAAATGGCTGTCTGGGGAGGCCTTACAAATAGCTGTGAAAAGAAGAGAAGCGAAAAGCAAAGGAGAAAAGGAAAGATACAAAGATCTGAATGCAGAGTTCCAAACAATAGCAAGAAGAGATAAGAAAGCCTTCTTCAGCAATCAATGCAAAGAAATAGAGGAAAACAACAGAACGGGAAAGACTAGAGATCTGTTAAAAAAAATCAGAGATACGAAAGGAACATTTCATACAAAGATGGGCTTGATAAAGAACAGAAATGGTATGGACCTAACAGAAGCAGAAGATATTAAGAAGAGATGGCAAGGATACACAGAAGAACTGTACAAAAAAGATCTTCATGACCCAGATAATCACGATGGTGTGAACACTGACCTAGAGCCAGACATCCTGGAATGTGAAGTCAAGTGGGCCTTAGAAAACATCACTACGAACAAAGCTAGCGGAGGTGATAGAATTCCAGTTGAGCTATTCCAAATCCTGAAAGATGATGCTGTGAAAGTGCTGCACTCAAAATGCCAGCAAATTTGGAAAACTCAGCAGTGGCCACAGAACTGGAAAAGGTCAGTTTTCATTCCAATCCCAAAGAAAGGCAATGCCAAAGAATGCTCAAACTACCGCACAATTGCACTCATCTCACATGCTAGTAAAGTAATGCTCAAAATTCTCCAAGCCAGGCTTCAGCAATATGTGAACTGTGAACTTCCTGATGTTCAAGCTGGTTTTAGAAAAGGCAGAAGAACCAGAGCTCAAATTGCCAACATCCGCTGGATCATGGAAAAAGCAAGAGAGTTCCAGAAAAACATCTATTTCTGCTTTATTGACTATGCCAAACAAAGCCTTTGACTGTGTGGATCACAATAAACTGTGGAAAATTCTGAAAGAGATGGGAATACCAAAGCACCTGACCTGCCTCTTGAGAAATTTGTATGCAGGTCAGGAAGCAACAGTCAGAACTGGACATGGAACAACAGACTGGTTCCAAATAGGAAAAGGAGTTCATCAAGGCTGTATATTGTCACCCTGTTTATTTAACTTCTATGCAGAGTACATCATGAGAAACGCTGGACTGGAAGAAACACAAGCTGGAATCAAGATTGCTGGGAGAAATCTCAGTAACCTCAGACATGCAGATGACACCACCCTTATGGCAGAAAGTGAAGAGGAACTCAAAAGCCTCTTGATGAAAGTGAAAGAGGAGAGTGAAAAAGTTGGCTTAAAGCTCAACATTCAGAAAACGAAGATTATGGCATCTGGTCCCATCACTTCATGGGAAATAGATGGGGAAACAGTGGAAACAGTGTCAGACTTTATTTTTCTGAGCTCCAAAATCACTACAGATGGTGACTGCAGCCATGAAATTAAAAGACGCTTACTCCTTGGAAGGAAAGTTATGACCAACCTGGATAGCATATTCAAAAGCAGAGACATTACTTTGCCAACAAAGGTTCGTCTAGTCAAGGCTACGGTTTTTCCTGTGGTCATGTATGGATGTGAGAATTGGACTGTGAAGAAGGCTGAGCGCCAAAGAATTGATGTTTTTGAACTGTGGTGTTGAAGAAGACTCTTGAGAGTCCCTTGGACTGCAAGGAGATCCAACCAGTCCATTCTGAAGGAGATCAGCCCTGGGATTTCTTTGGAAGGAATGATGCTAAAGCTGAAACTCCAGTACTTTGGCCACCTCATGAGAAGAGTTGACTCATTGGAAAAGACTCTGATGCTGGGAGGGATTGGGGGCAAGCGGAGAAGGGGTGGACAGAGGATGAGATGGCTGGATGGCATCACCGACTCGATGAATGTTAGTTTGAGTGAACTCCGGGAGTTGGTGATAGACAGGGAGGCCTGGAGTGCTGCGATTCATGGGGTCGCAAAGAGTCCCACACGACTGAGTGACTGATCTGATCTGAATCTACGATAAAGAGGAATCTTAAAATCTTAAAAGTAGCCAGAACTACTTAAAAGTAGTTCAGTTCAGTTGCTCAGTCCTGTCTCACTCTTTGTGACCAGGAACTGAGGAACATACACTCGCGTGACATCTATGGTGCCGTGACTCGGGTTTAACCTGGCTGAAACAACCTCTACTTGGAAGAGGCCAAGCACAGCAGGAGCCCAACTCAGCAAAGCTCCCGCGCTAGAAGTGGAAGGCAAAGAAATCCAGCGCAGGTCAAGGCCCATCGTGCTGGAAACCAGGACAGCGAAAAACGAACTCAGCAGAAAGCTCAAGCGGCCCAGTCTAAGATTCCAGAAGACCTCAGGTTAAGGTAAGAGATCCTCGCTCCTATGGCTGGAGGGACCTTTACAATCTCTCGTTTCTTGTTTCCTTGAACCTCCCGCAAACAGGCGGGTGGCAGGGGCACAATTGAGGGACTCTGGAGAGGCTATTCCTCAGCATGTCCCAAAGGCGCTATCTGCTGAGCCCCAGTAGCTGTTACACAAGCCGAGGGAGGTTCTTCTGTCCTTTCTCTTCTCTTTGCCAAGGATCAGACCAATGAAACTGTGAGCACCGGTCAGATATTTAGCAAATTTTCCAGCAGGCTATGAAGGGGATTCCTTGGCACGTTTTCCCCACTGCTTTTTCCTCCTGTCCTTCAGCTCTCTCCCAAGACTCAAGCCCAGCCAAAACTAATGAAACTCAGGCTCTGATGTCTCATTGCAAAAATTCATTGAGAGACAAAGCGATAAGAGGTAGATTTGTTAGGATCCAGAGAGAAGCCACCCTTCAGGGTGTGAACCAGCCTGGCTAGGTTTTGTGAGGGGATGGGATTCATATGCTAATGAGTGAGGATCATCCCAGCCATTGGGGAACCACCCACTTCTCCCTCTTCTGAGGGAGCTGTCTTGCCACCTCTGGGTGTGTCTGTTGGCTTATAGATTGGGGATTAAGGTTTACTTGAAGTTGACTTGTCATCTTGGACCCAATTGATTTTAATTGGTTTATGTCATTCTTTCAAAGTTTGTGCTCTGCCCTCTTCCCTCCTGTTTCATGCTCTTTTCCTGAGCCCCATCCAGACACACAAGGTCTCTACAATCTTCTGGAGAGACAACCAGAAAATAGCTGGCCTTGGGAGGGAAATACTCTATAATATCCAACCCCTAATCCTACCCAATACTGATCACACTGGAGATCTTGGGGACGCCCAAACTCCAGTCCGGGGGGTCCCAGGAGGTCATCACGCCTTGACCTGCCTAGGGATTGGTCTTCAAAAGGTTGTCACGCCTCAACCTGTTTGGGGATCCTCTAGTCCCAGGGGTCCCAGGAGGTCGTCACGCCTCGACCTGCCCAGGGACCCAATCCTCAGGAGGCCGTCACGCCTCGACCTGCCTGAGGATTCGATCTCTAGGAGGCTGTCATGCCTCAGCCTGCCTGGGGATCTGCACCCTGACCCGGGGACACCTGGCTCTCAGGTTGCAACAGTACTAGGTAGGATGAACTTAGTCATATCTATTTCCGTCCAAGGTGGGCAAAACAAACCTCTTAACTCTACCCAGCACTGGTAACACTGGAAATCTTGGGGACGCCCAAACTCCAGTCCGGGGGGGTTCCAGGAGGTCATCACGCCTTGACCTGCCTAGGGATCGGTCTTCGAAACGTTGTCACGCCTCAACCTGTTCGGGGATCCTCTAGTCCCAGGGGTCCCAGGAGGTTGTCATGCCTCGACCTGCCCAGGGACCCAATCCTTGGGAGGCCGTCACTCCTCGACCTGCCTGAGGATTCGATCTCTAGGAGGCTGTCACGCCTCAGCCTGCCTGGGGATCTGCACCCTGACCCGGGGACCCCTGGCTCTCAGGTTGCAATAGTTCTGGGTAGGATAAGCTTCAGAAAGACTCACCCCTAAGGAAGTCCACCCATGGAAACATAAAGAAGCCTATTACTTGTGGGACTGTGCCCAGTCTCAGCAATAACTCAGGAGCCCAATGAGAACTCCACTGCCTTTCTGGAGAGGCTAAAAGAGGCACTCCAAAAGTTTACCAACCTGGACTTAGACTCTTACGAGGGACGGGTGATTTTAAAGGACAAATTCCTGTCCCAATGTGCATCAGATATCAGAATTAAGTTACAGCAGCTACAACAGCAGGACCCTGCTGCCTCTTTAGATGAGATGGTCCAGACAGCCACCAATACCTTTTATAACAGGGAACAGGAGAAGGAGGCCAAGGCTCAGGAGAAGGAGAGAAAGAAAGAGACAAGGCATGCCCAGATGCTGGCCGCCCTCCAGAGGAGCCCTATGGCAAACCCCGAGTCCTTGAGGGACAAGGCACGAGAGACAGATGCCTGATCTGTAGACACGTGGGGCATTGGGCCAAAGAGTGTCCAAACCATGACAAGTCTCCTAGAACGGCTTGCCACAAATGCCATCAACTGGGACATTGGGCGGCACTCTGCCCTCGGGACCCAAGAGCCTCAAGGTCAAGCGCCAAGCCTACCCTCACAATACGATGGTTCAAGAGGACTGAAGCGGCCCGCTCCAGCCAGCCCGCCTGTCACAGATAACCATCACAGGGCTGGAGCCAAGGGTGCAACTGGATGTGGCAGGTAGGTCTGAGAATTTCTTGGTTGACACAGGGGCTACCTACTCTGTCTTGATCTCCTACTCCAGAGCCTTCTCCTCCCAAACCTGTACCATTTTGGGTACTTCAGGAAAAGCAACTACTAAAAGATTCACCCGAGCACTTCTTTGTTGCTGGGATGGACAAATATTTTCCCACCAGTTTCTGGTGGTCCCTGAGTGTCCTACCCCCTTATGGGAAGAGATCTACTCATTAAACTGGGGACCACCCTTGTGATGGGAAGTTTTTCAGCCCCTAGAGCTCTACAGCTCCTGGTTACTACTGAAGAACCCATTATACCTTCAATAGAGAGGGACCAAAAACTATGGGAAGAAAAAATTAACCCCCAGGTGTGGGACCAGGGGATTCCTGGACGAGCCCACCAAGCTGAACCAGTCATCATTGTCCTCCGAGATCCCACTCAGTTTCCTAACCGGAAACAATATCCACTCAAAAGAGAGGCTCAGGAAGGACTACAGCCTTTAATAAATAAATTCCTTGCTTGTAGGCTATTGGTCCCTACCAGTTCGCCATGTAACACCCCAATCCTCTCAGTAAAGAAAAAAGACAGAACCTGGCAAATGGTTCAAGATCTCCGGATTATAATTGAAGCTGTAGTCCCCCTCCATCCCACAGTACCCAATCCCTATGTAATCTTGGGAGAAATCCCACCCAGTGCCAACTGGTTTACAGTCTTGGATCTCAAAGATGCATTTTTTTGCATACCACTGGCTAAAGAATCCCAATACCTTTTTGTCTTTGAGTGGGAGGCCCCAGGAGAAAAACACAAACAGATGACTTGGACAGTATTACCTCAGGGCTTCAGAGATAGCCCCTACCTGTTTGGACAGGCCCTTAGCCGGGATCTCCTAGATCTGGACCTGGGACCTAATGGGAAAATATTACAATACGTAGATGACCTACTAATCTGCTCTCCAGATGAGAAAAGCGCCCAACAACATGCAATTCAGGTTCTAAACTTCTTGGCAGAAAGGGAATATAAAGTCTCCCGTACTAAGGCACAGATGGTCGAGACAAAGGTCACTTACCTGGGAATTCAGATTACACACGGGTCCAGGAGGCTGTCCTCTGATCGGGTACAAGGAATCCTTCAGTTGCCCTCCCCCACGACTCGAAAACAATTGCGAGCTTTCCTGGGGCTAACTGGTTATTGTAGAATCTGGATACCCAATTATGGTCTAATTGCCCAGCCCTTATACGAAAGCTTAAAGGGAGGAGATGATTCAATCCCACTGATGTGGGGAACTCCTCAAAAGGAGGCAGAGGCTACACTAAAACAGGCCTTAACTCAGGCACCTGCCTTGAGGTTGCCAGACCCAGAAAAAGCATTCCAACTTTATGTCCATGAAAGAGAGGGAATAGGCTTGGGAGTGTTAACTCAAAGGTTGGGATCTGAGCCCCAGCCTGTAGCTTACTTATCCAAGAGGCTCGATCCAACTGCCCGAGTTTGGCCCCCCTGCCTTCGAAATCTTGCAGCTATTGCAATCATGATAGAAGATGCTTTAAAACTCTCCTTTGGGGGCAAACGATTTTAACCAGCCACCAAGTAAAACAACTCCTAAATGGGAGAGGCCATTTATGGATGTCTGATCAAAGAATCCTCAGATATCAAGTAATGCTGATGGAAAATCCAGGCCTCACTATATCCCCTTGTGAGGTTCTTAACCCAGCCACCCTCCTCCCTACCCCCGAGGGCTCTCTCCTCTTTCACTGTTGTCTAGAAACCTTGGACCACTGGACAAAACCCCGAGAGGGATTGTCAGAAGATCCTCTGACCAATCCTGAGGAAATCTGGTACACTGATGGAAGCAGCTTTGTCTTGGATGAAAAAAGAAGAGCCAGGTATGCAGTAATCTCCAATTTTGAGACCATAGAGGCTAAGCCTCTGCCACCAGGTACTTCAGCCCAATTAGCTGAGCTCATAGCCCTGACTCGAGCTTTAGAGCTGGGAAAAGGAAAAAGAATAGCCATTTACACTGACTCCAAGTATGCCTTTCTGGTGCTACATGCACATGTGGCTGTTTGGAAAGAAAGGGGCCACTTGACCACCCGAGGGTCCCCAATCAAATATGGTGATCAGATTCTTCGACTCTTGGAGGCAGTCCATCTGCCCACTGAGGTTTCAGTCTCCCACTGTAAAGGACACCAAAAAGGGAACATGAAAGTGGCACGAGGGAACCAAGCAGCTGATCAGGCAGCTAGGAGAGCAGCATTACAGAACCATGACCTAATCGGGGTTGCCACCTTAGTTCCACAGACTAATTTGCCAGAAACTCCTTCATATATTGAAGGTGAGACTCTTAAAGCTAAGAGCGAGGGCTTTCAAGAAGATCATATGGGGTGGTTCCAAAAGGAGGGACTCCTTTTTCTGCCTGGAAACCGCCAATGGAAGTTGGTTAACTCCTTACATGCCACTACTCATTTAGGAGAAAAGGCCCTCCAAAGATTACTAGAAAGCTCCTTCAGAGGAACAGGCCTCCAAACAACTATAAGACAGGTTGTTTCCTCTTGTCCCACTTGCCAATTAAACAACCCCCAAGGAGCTCGAAGACCCCAGCTGGCCCAGCCCGTCCAACGACGTGCGGCCTACCCAGGAGAGGACTTGCAGATGAACTTCACCCAGATACCAGTTTCTCTTAGGGTATAAATACCTACTAGTTATGATAGATACATTCACAGGATGGATTGAAGGCTTTCCCACCCGGACTGAGAAGGCTGAGGAGGTGGTAAAAAAACTGCTCCATGAAATCATTCCAAGATTTGGTCTGCCCAGGTCATTACAAAGTGACAATGGGACATCATTTACTTCTAAGGTCACCCAAGGGGTCTCGAAAGCATTGGGCATTACTTATTATCTCCATTGTGCCTGGAGGCCTCAATCTTCAGGAAAAGTAGAAAGAGCCAATCAATTCTTAAAATCATCGATAAAAAAGATAACCCAGGAGACCTATACAGACACACCCAGATAGATGTCACGTGACAACAAAGATTTGGAGCATTTGGACATTAAAGCCCTCGGCGCATCACAGCTCTCGGGTCTTGGACAAACCGTGTTACAGCTCTTAGGCAAATCAGTGTTACAGCTCTATTTTATTTAGAAGATAGCAGGAGAGTGAGATAGAGAGAGTGAGAGAAAGAGAGAGAGAGAGAAGAGCGCACACACGCGGGAGAGAGAGTCCGAGAGAAAGCGCTTTGGCTCCTCCTTTTATATGTTTTTTCCTCCACCTGGGCCTGCCCTATGCAAATTTGGCTTAACCAGGAGTGCTGTTTGTTCTGCCTGAAGTTTTCACTCTGGTCCTCGGACCTTCCTTTGACCTTCCTTGTCTTTGAGACACCGCCATTTTGGACTCCTTTTCCCTATTCTACCTACCTAACAGGTCCAAGATGGTGGACAAGTTGAATTCCACTAGACCTTGAGGCTCATTATATACTCATTGTGTCCACTTAAAAAATAATCACAACCTAAAAGCTGAGACATGTTTTATTTGGTGGGAATTTCTAGGACTTCAAGCCTGGGAGACAGCATCTCAAGTAACCCTGAGAGAACTGCTCTGAGGAGGTAGGGGTGGGGTGGGGTTGAGGAGAGGGGGAGTCAGGTTATTTAGAAGTTTGCAACAAAGGACAGGTAGTCTGAATGAGGAAAGTATTTTTGTGAATTAAAGAAAACCAGATATCTCAAGTTAAGGAATTTAGCACTTTTCTATGTGTGGGAAGATGCAAGAGTCTGGGCTCACCGGAATCTTTCCTTTCATGCGCATCTAAGCTATATTTTCAGGCTGTTTCTCAGTGCTTACTGTAGGGAGTACTGCAGTCTAATGGCTGCCAGATCACAAGTATTGTTCTCCTTCCTGAGTGCCCTCAGGGCTCAGAAGTTCACATTTGGAGGGCTGGACATCTTTCTTTACAGATATGGCAGGAAATACTCCTCTCCAAAGTCACTGCAGGTGGTGACTGCAGCCACGAAATTAAAAGACGCTTGCTCCTTGGTCTCCAAAATCACTGCAGATGGTGATTGCAGCCACGAAATTAAAAGACGCTTGCTCCTTGGAAGAAAAGTTATGAACAACCTAGACAGCATATTAAAAAGCAGAGATATTACCTTGCCAACAAAGGTCTGTCTAGTCAAGGCTACGGTTTTGCCAGTGGTCATGTATGGATGTGAGAGTTGGACTGTGAAGAAGGCTGAGTGCCAAAGAATTGATGCTTTTGAACTGTGGTGTTGGAGAAGACTCTTGAGAGTCCCTTGGACTGCAAGGAGATCCAACCAGTCCATCCTAAAGGAGATCAGTCCTGAGTGTTCATTGGAAGGACTGATGTTGAAGCTGAAACTCCAATACTTTGGCCATGTGATGCGAAGAACTGACTCGTTTGAAAAGACCCTGATGCTGGGAAAAATTGAAGGCAGAAGAGGACGACAGAGGATGAGATGGTTGGATGGCATCACTGACTCAGTGGACATAAGTTTGAGTAAACTCTGGGAGTTGGTGATGGACAGGGAGGCCTGGCGTGCTGCAGTCCATGGGGTCGAAGAGTTGGACATGATTGAGCAACTGAACTGACTCCATCTCTCAACTGTAATACATCAGCAAGCTAAATAACACACACAAAGGCACCATGACAGTTCCAAGGCTGACAAGAAAGTTAAAAATAAGTGTCAAGGCCTGAAACCTGGAAATACCCTTTCCCCAAAATAGCTGGAATAGTCTTCCCACTTAGTTTATGAATTTACCCACCCTTAAAAAACTGACAACCCCCATACCCTGGTGCCACTCTTGCCTTCTGGGATGGCCCACACTCTGTCTCTGGAGTGTATTTCTCTCTAAATAAAACCACTTTTTATCTATCACTTGATCTCTTACTGAATTCTTTCTGTGATAAGATGTCAGGAACCTGAACTTCATTAAGTCCTGTGTGTGATCTCAATTAAAAAACTATGGGTTCAAGTCCCAGTCTGAGTTCCACGATTTACTGACCCCATGGGGCTCCTGGGCACAGAACATTTTGAATCCTCCACTTCTTGTAGGGAATATACCTTCCTTCAGATTTGAACATCTGCTAACCAGGGAAAGGAGGAGATGCAGAGATGAGAGAGGAGCAGCCAAGAAACAAGTTTCGCCTTGAGCAGGTTCCTGGTTCTACCTCAGGGCAGATACACATGACAGTATATTTGAGTTCTTTGCAGAATTAAAACCTCCAACAAGTAGAAGATGTTAGCATTCCAGAGGAGATCACCTGAGGCCAGATTAAAGAAACCAGAGAAGCTCAACAAGAGATTCATGCTAGTGCTTGGAGACGGAGCAGTCAGGAAGGCAGGAGGTCAAGGCAAGTTCTGGGTCTGTCATTTGCTTAGAGATTGACAAATCGTCAAAGGTGACACTGAGGCCTTTACCCTGAGCTTCGTTTCTCATTTGTAAGTGAAGTCGCTCAGTCATGTCCTACTCTTTGTGATCGCATGGACGGTAGCCTACCAGGCTCCACAATCCATGGGATTTTCCAGGCAAGAATACTGGAGTGGGTTGTCATTTCCTTCTCCAGGGGATCTTTCCAACCAAGGGATCGAATCTGGGTCTCCTGCATTGCAGACAGACGCTTTACTGTCTGAGCCACTAGGAGAGCAAAGTCCCACACTCTGGGGTGTTGGGAGCATTCAAAGAGATAATGGAGGTAAAGTATCTGGCAATGTTGGAGACCCAGTTGGAGCCCAACAAGCAGTGGCCCCACCTCTCTTATCTTTGCCAATCCCCTATTCCACCAGCCTGACTGGCCACTTCCTGTGCACTTTCTGGGTCTCCAGTTGGGTGTCACCTCTGCAGGGAATCTTCTCTTGATGCCTATCCCCCCGATATTGTTACATATCATGACTCTTCCAGGGATAGGCACTCTGTCCCCAGTACCTGTAAGAGTCTTTGCCTATCCCCTTCTACTGTCACCCTAAGCTTTGTTGTCAATGCCTGCACCAGATTCCCACCTTTTATTCTCTCCCTCCCTCAGCCCAGCCTCATATGAAGGTGTGGAGTTGGGTAGGGGTTTGGAGTTTAGACAGCTTGGGTCAAAGTGAAGTGAAAGTGAAGTCGCTCAGTCCTGTCCGACTCTTTTCGACCCCATGGACTGTAACCTACCAGGCTCCTCCCTCCATGGGATTCTCCAGGCAAGAGTACTGGAGTGGGTTGCCATTTCCTTCTCCAGGGGATCTTCCCCACCCAGGGATTGAACCCTAGTGTCTCGCATTGCAGGCAGATGCTTTAACCTCTGAGACACCAGTGTATCAGTATTTCATCTTATGTTAATCTCACTCAAACAAGGCCTGTTCCTCCTCACTTCTCTTCCCAATCACCTCTCCCACTTAGACTGAATGGTGAGCATGGGCCTTAGGGCTTTTCAGGACTTGGGACTTGGTGCTAAAACCAGGACAGACTGGCTGTTTGGGCATCATACTGCTACTGTGGTTGAATGCCCTAAAAGTAATTTTTTAATTTCACAAGTAAAATTATGACATATTCTCCTCAGACAAATAAACCATTAAACCACTAAAAGGAATAAGGGCTCTTTAGAGAAATGGCTGATTCCAGGTCTGGGACACAGAGTATAAGATGATCCTGAAACAACTTTGCTATAATCAAAGAAAATTCTCAAAAATCATGACATGTTGAAAGGACACAGACTCAACTGAGCAGCTTCCACTAGCCAGATCTGCCACATCTGAGCATCTAAGTGAATATGGAGAATAATGGATTATAACTCATTAAGTAAAATGAGAATCCACAGATTCATATCACTAACGAATGAAATATCTTCTCTAAAGTACAAAGTTAAGTAAGTGGAACAGGAATGAGGGAAATAGAATAGTCTGGTTAATAATCTAATTTCTTTAGGCAAGAAATATCAATGAAAACTAGTCAGCTAAAAGTTTGAGGAGCTCATTTAAGTCAATATCAAAAAACCAAACAATACGATTAAAAAATGGGCTGGAAACCTGAACAGACATTTTTCCAAGAAAGACATGTGGATGGCTAATAGGCACATGAAAAGATGCTCAACACTGTTAATTATTAGAGAAATACAAATCAAAACCATAATAAGCTATGATCTCACACCTGTAAGAATGGGCTTCCCAGGTGGCACTAGCGGTAAAGAACCCACCTGCCAATATAGGAGACATTAAGAAATGTGGGTTTAGATCCCTGGGTTAGGAAGATCCCCTGGAGGCAACCCACTCCAGTATTCTTGCCTGGAGAATCCCATGGACAGAGAAGCCTGGCAGGCTATAGTCCACAGGGTTGCAAAGAGTCGCTATCATCAAGACTACAAACAACAAATGTTGGTGAGTATATACAGAAAAGGGAATTCTCGTAAAGTGTTGGTGAGAACATAAATTGGTGCAGCCACTATGGAAACAGTATGGAGATTCTTCAAAAAACCAAAAAATAAAAAGAACTAGTATATGATCCATTAATTCCACTCCTGGTTTTATATCCGAAGAAAGTGAAAACACTAATTCAAAAAGATACAATTCCACCCCAATGTTCATGCTGCTGCTGCTGCTAAGTCGCTTCCGTGGTGTCCAACTCTGTGTGACCCCATAGATGGCAGCCCACTAGGCTCCTCTGTCCCTGGGATTCTCCGGGCAAGAATACTGGAGTAGGTTGCCATTTCCTCCTACAACGCGTGCTAAGTCGCTTCAGTTATGTCCGACTCTGTGACCCCATGGACAGCAGCCCACCAGGCTCCTCTGTCCACGGAATTCTCTAGGCAAGAGTACTAGAGTGGGTTGCCATTTCCTTCTCCACCCAATGTTCATAGCAGCATTATTTACAGTAGCCAAGATATGGAAACAGCCTAAACGTCTAACAACAGATAAATGGATAAAGACTATGTGGTATGAAATAGTACTGTCATTAAAAAAATTAAATTTTGCCACCTGCAACAACATGGATAGACCTATAAGATATTATGCTAAGTGAAATGACACAAAGAAAGACAAATACTGTATGTTATAACTTTTCTGTGGAAACTAAAAAATAAACTAGTGTATATAACAACAACAAAGAAAACACTCAGATAAAGAGAACAAACTAGTGGTTAGTAGCCGGGAGAAGGAAATGGGGAGGGGCAGGATAGGGGTAAGGGATCAAGAGATACAAACCACTATGTATAAAATAAAGCTACAATATATTGTAGAGCACAAGGAATATAGTCAATATTGTATAACTGTAAATGGAGTATAATTTTTTAAAATTGTTAATCACTATTTTGTACACCTGAAACATTATAAATCAAATCTACCGCAAGTGAGTGAAGTCGCTCAGTCGTGTCCGACTCTTTGCGACCCCGTGGACTGTAGCCCTCCAGGCTCCTCCGTCCATGGGATTCTCCAGGCAAGAATACTGGAGTGGGTTGCCAAAAGTGTAAATTGTCTTCTCATAGGATAGTGATTACAAAGGAGTGCCCAGCAGCACCGGGGCGATGGGTTTACGAGCTTCCGGATAGAATTCTTTGAAAATTTAGCCCCATCTCGTGATATTCCAGCCGAAGTGCATAATCTACTCTAACCCTGGAGGATGCATCGGTGTATACATCTCTGGCTTGCACGCCTCAGAAAGGTCAAGGTCATGAAGACAAAGGAGCAGAGTAAAGACAGCTGACTGCCGTTTGAGTGACCCAGGACCAGGTCCTGGGCTGGAACCGTGCTACAAGCGCAGGGACGCTATGCTGGAGTTAGGCCGCGTCCGTGTCGACGGTCCTGAATTGGATCACTGTAGAGCGAATGGAGATGCCTAATTCTTAGGAAACACGCACGCGGCATTTCGTATTTAGCTGGATGGAAGGCGCCTCTTCTGCTAGTGGTTTGACCATTTTTCCCACTGGATAAGGCCCGAACCAGCAGGTTACAATCCTCACCGCCACCTGGCCCGCGGTTCCCCCGACTCTCCGGGCGCTCCACCTCTGGTGGTTCATATCGGGGGCCCGCTCCACCCATTCCCCTGAGCAGCGCAGTGCGCACCCTCTCCAGCGACCCACCTAACCACCGACCCCCACCTCCCACGCCCCGGGACTGGCAGCGGAAAACGCCAGTTTCCGGCTCCGCGACGGCGGACGCGCCGGCCAATCACTGGCGGGGGCGGGAGGGCGTGGGGAACTACGGGCCTTGTAGTCAGCGCGGCGACTGGACCACGACCCCCACAATGCTCCGCGCGGCGGCGGCGGAGGCTACGGAATTGGAAGGGGCCGCCCGGAACGGAGCCCGGGCCAATCACAGGCGGGGGAAGACGGGCGCGGGGCACGACCGGCCTTGTAGTTGCCGCAGGCGGGACTATGGCCCCCACAGTGCCCCGCGCGACCGCGAGCTCACTGCGGCTGCGCGGCGGCGACGGCGGCGGCGGCGGTGGCGGCGGCTGCGGCCGGGTTGCCGTCGGGCGGGGCGGCGCGGACAGGAGTCTGGTCTGAGCCTCCGACGGAGCGAGTGGTGCGACTCGGGCCGTGGCCACCATGTCCGCGCCGTCCGAGGAAGAAGAGTACGCGCGGCTCGTGATGGAGGCGCAGCCAGAGTGGCTGCGCGCGGAGGTGAAGCGGCTGTCGCACGAGCTGGCCGAGACCACGCGTGAGAAGATCCAGGCGGCCGAGTACGGGCTGGCAGTCCTCGAGGAGAAGCACCAACTCAAACTGCAGTTCGAAGAGCTTGAGGTGGACTACGAGGCCATCCGCGGCGAGATGGAGCAGCTCAAGGAGGTAAGGAACAAGGGCGGCTGGCGCCACGCCCTCCGTGTCCCCCGGCCGTTTCCGACTCCGGACCCGGATCCCTCATCCCTCCGAACTGACCTCCGCGCCGACCCCAGAATCGGCCCTTGACCCGAGCCAAGAAGGCGACCCCCGAGGCAGCCGCCGACCCAGGCCGAACTGACCCCTTAGCCCGAGTTAGGTCGACCACCAGCCGACTGCTGACTCCGCGCCGACCAGACCAGCACCGGAGCACCCGGGGTCAGTGTGGTTGGCCGTCCCGGAGGCGGCCCTGCAGTGGATGACGGGCCTTAGGTGCTGTGGGCGATTTGGGTTCTAGAAGCCCTGGCCTCCGCGTCAAGGGCTGCGGTGGAGCCTGGTGGTTAGCCTTTCTGCTCTTGATGGCAGGTCTCGGGCACGGTGGGGGTGGTGTCCTTTGCGGTGTTTGACTTTTTGAGTAGCGGGGATTTGGACGTGGGATGGATGCAGGTGGCCGGCTGGGAAACACCAGGCGTGTGTATCCATCATTTCTGTGTATATCATCTCCTGTCTCTGGGCGCAGCTGCCTTCAGCGGTTTCAGCGTCTTTTGTGAGCGCCGGGACACCAGGAAAGGGTCAAGTTGGGGACTTGCCTTGCATGTGGCGATCACAGCTGGCCGGGGTATCCCACAGGCCTTCCCCATGCTCTGCTCTCTGACCACCCCGCTGGTTACTTCTCTGGGATACAGTGTTCTGTCCACTTCCTGCCCTAGATGCCCATCCAGGCCCTTTCCCAAAGTTGAGGGACACGTCTGTGGATTTTTGTCACAGGTGAAGCCTTATCTCTCCTGTGATATTTTTACTCTGGGATGAACAGGTTGGACCACTGGGCTACCAAGAAATCTTGCAGTGGTAAAGCTAGGCAGTCCTTCCCTGAAGTAGTTCTCTTAGATGATTTTAAACACCAATTCCTATCTCAATCCTTCTTGACTTCCCAGCCTTGTTGTAGGGGTGGGGAGGGAGAAGTTGCTTTCTGGGTGGACACTCAGGTTTGGACCTAGGTCTTGCCCCTTACTGGTGATGGGGCTATGAGCATGCACCTTCTCCCACCACACCATCTCACCTAGAAAGGGTTCATCTGAGATACATTGAAAAAGGCTAGAGAAGGTGTCAGATATTTAGCCTGTCAGTGTCTGAGATAGTTTTCTCCTTCCCTACTTGATTCTTCCCTTGTCCAGGTGGGCTCTTGGCCCTTGGTCTCAGGATCCACCACATTTGCTGCTTCTCCAGCTGCCCACCTCCCAGCAGCCTGCTCCAGGTGGCCTCAGGCAGGTCCCTGGAGTGTTTTGAGCCTCCATGCCTCACTTGGGAGACCAGTCAGGTTCCCTTCTGATAGTAAAGGGAGTTAATGCATGAAGGTACTTAAATCTGTGCTTGGTGGAACAAGTGCCCTGTTAGTGTCTGTAGAAGACAGATAAGGGTGCCCAAGGAGGATAGTTCTGTAGCTCCTTCAACTTGAGGTCTTGTATATGTCAGCAGGTATTGGTACCTCCTCCAAGCCAGCCTTATCTGGCACTAAATCTACTAGAGGGGTGATATGTGATCCCTCTGGCAAAAGCCTTATCTTACTATATGGGGCAGGCAATGATGGAGGGAGGCTTAGGGGCCTTGAGAAAATGAAGTGGGAGCATCTTAGGTTCACCTTCTCTACACTTCAGAGGGGAGCCTGGCCTTCCCCCGCCCCTCCCCTCAGAGTCTATTCAGATGGAAGTCTGAGCAGAAGCTAGAGGAAGGGGCATCAGAGCCTCAGTAGATATTGCCAGAAAGCTCACATCCATTTACGCAAAGTCAGTCAGCCTCTCTAAATCTTTGTATTGTTATACTTCAAAGTATTAACTCTTATTTTAAAAAATAAAGATTTAGGGACTTCCTTGGTGGTACAGTGGCTAAGACTCCTCTCTCTCAATGCAGGGGGCATAGGTTCGATCCCTGATCAGGGAACTAGATCCCAAATGCTGCTTCAGAAAGACCCAGTGCAGCTAAATAAATAAAAATAATTTGAAAAAAAAAATTAAGATTTAAGGAGACAGTATCTATTGGATCTTTTAAAAATTTTTTTCTCCTGTAGAGAGACGAGCCATCTTCATTCTTTTTAAAGCTTTATTTCTTTAACTAAAGTGGGTTCGGTCACTAACAAGTCATGCCACAGAGGTACCTGTGTTCCTGTTCAGCGTTTGTAGATAGTATTGTCTTGAGGGAGGAAAGCCGACTGGCCTATCCCAGGTGACTGGGTTTGCGACCAGACCTGAAGAGTGTCCTGTGTAGGGCAGTGGTGCCGGCCCTGCAGCCTTTCTCGCTTGGTAAGTGTGTGTGTGTCTGTGTCCTGCTGACACCATGGTGTTAGGGAGGAGGGGTACTAATGGCCCATTTTGCTAGTGATTGAGCCTGGCCTACTGAGGGCCCCGTCTGTCCCAAGTTCTGCTGTGTCCCTTCCCCACCATGGTGGGGAAGAGAATCGGATAAATTTTGGTCAGCCATGTGGTGTTTCCTGTCCTTAGTGGCCATGGAACGTCTTGCTGTGTGTCCTCAGCTGCGGTTTGAGGAGGGCAGGGGTGCTGGGCTGACGGTTGCTGCCTGCAGGGCTCAGTTAGGCACCGGGAGTGGGTAGCTCTTTGGAATGTGAGGGTTTGGTTTGGAATGTAAGGGCCAGTGGTGGGAGTCCTAGTGCAGTCGCAGCCCCATCCTCTTTCAGCTTCCAGAGAGAGCAGGAAGACAAGGTCTGGACGTCCTTGCTGGCTTCTGTGCTACCTCAGGATCTTGGCTGTGCAGTATACTTACATCCCAGGGAACCCAGGGGTGGAATTTGGTGAGCTGCAACCTGTCACAGGCTGGGACTGGTGCCTGGCACACAGTAAGTGCTTACTCAGTAAGCACACACAGTAAGTGTGTGCTGGCTGGTATCTTAAGCTTCTTCCTTCCCTCTACCTCACCCGACCCTGGATACCCTTCCTACTGTCCCTCTCATTGTCTTATCTCTACTCCTTGCGGGATCTGGAGCAGCCCCACTGCGTCTCCTAGAGGGCAGCCTGAGCCGCTGGCCTGGCTCAGCCTACACTGCTCCCCTGCTTCCTAATTGCCTTCATGGTCCTCACTATCCCTGCCTCTTCCCAGTCTTGGATCTTGGAAGTCCTGCCTGCCCTTCAAGGCCTGGATGCTTTTCAAAGCCTCCTCTGGACTTGTCTGAGCCCAGCTCCCAGGTGACCCACATGGGTATCCCTCTCATCCTATAGGCTCAGCAGCTGCATGAAGAACTGTGGCAGAGCTGGTGAGAGCAGCTGCTCTGTCCTCTTTGCTTCCTCCTTCCCATCTCTCTTTATCATAATTTTCTCTCTCAGAGGATGGGGAAACCAAGGTAGGGATGGGTGTGAGTGTCTGAGGAAGGTGCAGTAGCTCAGACCAAGTTGGAAGTGGTCCTTGGGCACCAGGTTCCTGTCCAGGTTTGTAGAAGTTCCAGCCATGAGCTGGCTCCAGAGGAGGGTGATGTGAGGGCTGTTGCCCAGGCTTCACCCCTATTGATGAGTGGCTCTAGCCTCCCTGTGCCCCACCAACTCCTGCAGTCCTCATTCTGACTTTTGGGGTCACTACCCTGTTAGGTCTGTTGTACTGCTGTGGAAACCAAGGCACGAAGAAGTTGGCTTTGACTCAAGACTGTGAGCCCAGGCAACCTGTCCCCAAGAGAGCGGACACCTGCGGAGGAGGGAAGGTAATGGGAATCCTCTGTGCAAGGCTCAACCTCCTCAAGTGTTTGTCTTGGGACAGGAAAAGTCCTGATTTGGGCCAGACTCTGTGAGGATCCCACTTATCTGTTACCACCCTTGAACTTGGAGCAGAGAGCCATTGGGGATTGGGAGGCTCTGGGAGTCCTATGGGCCTCTCAGGGCCAGCTGTGTGGTAGTCTGCTGTTAGCCTGAAGAAGCCTGACTTGGGAAAGAAGTTAAGTTCCAGGAAGTCCTGGAGGTGCTGAGGTGGCCCTGCTCCCAGGGATCTGATAGTTGGGAGAGGCAGCTTCCAGCATCCAAAGGCAGTGACCACGTGGCCTATTGTGTCCACATTGCTGGGCACTCCCCACTTTCCTGCCTGTAGAGCTTGTAGCTGGTGTGGCATCGTGAAGCAATCTTGAGGGCTCTTCTACTTTTGAAAACTCCTGAGACCCCCATGTCACCTGGCAGTCTGTTTTCCTTTAGGCCATGGTGGGTGAGCTGCTGTGTACTTCAGTGTTTTGGGGGCGTGGCTCTGGACAGGTGGGTGGACACACTTAGAAGGAGCTGCTTTTCCATGACTGGTGCAGGAGGGAGGCCAGGCCTGAGAGTGGCTGTGCCCGGGCAGGCGAGGAGGTGCTACCTGTGCTGTCAAGGGCTGTGGTTTCCACATTCTGGCTCCACGGGGCCAACGGGACCCTGCCTGGGCCCTCAGGAGCTATGTGGCCCCAGAGGAATGGCTCTGCCCTCAGGCCAGTGTGCCTGGGGCACTTAGGCAGGTAGTGGCTGAGGCTCCGTGTGTTTGAGCAGCTGCCTCAGAGAGAGCTGTGGCAAGGCAGACACAGACTCTCGCTGGGCCTTCCCGCTCAGGGAGCCCAACCCCTTCCTGTGAAGTGGGAGCTCAGTGTACCCTTGTCAGCCTGGGGCAGCCACTCCTCAGTCAGACCTGCTGCTCCACATGTGTGCACTGGATAAAGGGCCGGTACACACATTGAAGGTAAAGAAAGATTTGGTTTCTTAGTGAAGTGAAAGTGGCTAGTGGGCAGAGGCTAGATGAGACCCTCCTGGGCCTCAGGCCCCATATTGTCTACTGTTTGGAGTGTGGCCCCTTGAGCTATTCTCCAGAGCCAGGAGTGCCCAGTGTGACCTTCTAGCTGCTGTCCTGGGCATCAAACCACCCAGGGAGGTGGGCTGACAGATGGGGCTGTAGGAGCAGGGTGGGTGTCAGGGACATGTGGCTGAACGGACAGTCCAGTGTCGGGTAGTCGATGGCATTAAGGAGGAGAAGACTGCTTTCTTCTCTAGAGATTCAGTTCAGTTCAGTTCAGTCGCTCAGTCATGTCCAACTCTTTGCGACCCCTTGAATCACAACACGCCAGGCCTCCCTGTCCATCACCAACTCCCGGAGTTCACTCAAAAAGTTATTCATTTACTTTTGCTGTTGTCCAGTCCCTCAGTTGTGACTGACTCTTTGTAACACCTTGGACTGTAGCACGCCAGGCTTCCCTATCCTTTGCTGTCTCCTGGAGTTTGCTCAAACTCATGTCTATTAAGTTGGTGATGCCATCCAACCATCTCATCTTTGGTTGCCCCCTTCTCCTCCTGCCTTCAATTTTTCCCAGCATCAAGGTCTTTTCCAATGAGTTGGCTCTGCCCATTAGGTGGCCAAAATACGGGAGCTTCAACTTCAGCATTCCCCCTTCCAATGAATATTCAGGGTTGATTTCCTTTAAGATTGACTGGTTTGATCTCCTTGTTGTCCATGGGACTCTCAAGAGTCTTCTCCAGTACCATAATTTGAAAGCATCAGTTCTTCAGTGCTCAGCCGTCTTTATGGTCCAACTCTCACATCCGTACATGACTACTGGAAAAACCATAGCTTTGACTAGATGGACCTTTGTTGGCAAAGTGATGTCTCTGCTTTTTAATATGCTGTCTAGGTTTGGCATAGTTTTTCTTCTAAGGAGCAAGGGTCTTCTAATTTCATGGCTGCAGTCACTGTCTGCAGTGATTTTTGGAGCCCAAGAAAATAAAGTCTGTCACTGTTTCCATTGTTTCCCCATCTATTTGCCATGAAGTGATGGGACTAGATGCCATGGTCTTAGTTTTTTGAATGTTGAGTTTTAAGCCAGCTTTTTCACTCGAAAGCATCAGTTTCACATGATACATCCTCTTTCACTTTCATCAAGATCAAAAAGTGGAAATGAGCATGTCTCTGTAGAAAGTACGGAATGTGTATGGAGGACTACTGCGTATTTCTGCTTGCCAGCTTTTTCTTCCTTTATGTGTGTGTGAGATGCATATGGTATTCTAAAAACCAGAAAGTGCTTTGAGCATCTATAACAGTTGTTTTTAAGGAGAGACGGGGTTTGGGGTTCCTCTCTGAGTTGCAGTAAAGTAGGTTTCATTCAACTGGATGAAGATAATGAAGATTTCCATGGGTTTGGAAGCTGCTGTGCACGTCCAGTCTACGGTGTCATGTGCAATAATGGTTGTGGTTTGAGTTTTATGGGTCTGCTTTTTGAAAGCAGTTCCCCTCCTAAAGGGTTTCCATCTTGAGGGGATGTTCTATGCACAACCAGAGCAGAGACATTGGCCTGCGTGTTTTCCTACCCACTTTGGTGCCTCCAGCTTTGGCAGCCTGCATTTTGTGTCTCACTTCTTCCGTAAGTACATTGATGTGTTGTGCTGAGAAGATAACTTTAAAAAAAAATAAAACATAGTCACAGATTAATTTTTACACCTCATAGGATTAACAGTGATTCCTTAATGTTGTCTTTTATCTGGTCAGCGTTTGGATTTCCCTGTTCAGTTCATAGTTGCTTTACAGACTTGTTGTACTGCATTATAAAATCCCTGTACTTTACCTATTCAACACTGCTCCACCCCCCAAAAAGAACCCATGGCAACCATTGATCCTTTACTTTTTCTGTAGTTTTTTTCCCTTTTCTAGAATGTCATATAATTGAAATCATACAGTATGTAACCTTTTCATGTTGGCTTCTTTCACTTAGCGACATGCGTTTAAGATTGATCCATGTGTTTTCATGGCCTGATAGCTCTTTTTATTTAAAAAAATCACAGAATTGTTTAGATGTACCATAGTTTGTTTATCCATTCAAACTGGGCATCTTGGTTACTTCCAGTTGGGGGTGTTTGCTGTGACAAAGCTGTTATAAAGCATCCATGTGCACGTTTTGTGTGGACATAAATTATCAACTCTTTTAGGTAAACACCAAAGAGTATGCAACTTTTTGGATCATAGGCTAAGAGTACGTTTAATTTTGTAAGAAATCACCTTGCAAGTGCTGCACGAGTCTGTATTCCCGCCAGCAGTGAATGAGAGCTCCTGCTCCGTCTCTGTACCTGCATTCGGTGTTGCCAGTGTTTTGGCTTTTATCCACTAGAGTAGGTGTGTGGGGGCATCTCATAGTTCTCATCTGCATTTCTCTGCTGACATATGATGTGGAACGTGTTTTCATGTGTTTGCTTGCTGTTTGTATATCTTCTTTGTTGAGTTGTCTGTTCCGATCTTTTGGTCATTTTAAAATGGAAATATTTGTTTTCTTATTATAGATTTTAAGAATTCTTTATTTTGGATACAAGTCCTACTTTTCAAATTTGTAACCTAGTGATTTGGCTTTTCATTCCCTTAACAGTGTCTTTCACAGAGCAGTTTTTAATTTTAGTGCCATTTTGCTTTCATATTAAGATTGTCATCACCAAGCCTAAGGTCATGTAGATCTTTTCCTATGTTTCTGTCTAGAGGTTGATAAATTTTGCCTTTTATATTTAGATCTTAGATCTCTGGTTCATTTCAGGTTGGTTTTTGTGAGAAGTATATAGTCTGTGTCCAGGATTCTTTTTGTTTTTGCACATGGATGTACAAGCTCCAACACCATTTGTTGATGAGACTGTACTTTCTTTATGAAGTTGCTTTTGCTCCTTTGTCAAAGATCAGCCTATTACGTGTGTGGGTCTACTCCTGGAAGTTCTGTTCTGTTCTGTTGATCTGTGCAATTATCCTTTTTCCAGTACTCTACTCTCTTGATTGTATGCTGCTGATTTTATTAGGTTTGTGTCCTTTTCATGTGTTAGTGGCGAATCTTCCCCTTAAGGCCTGTGTTTTTTGTTGTGTGACTCAGCACAACTGAATGGTGTCTGCTGGCCTGGGTCTTCAGCCCTGCGTTGACAGGGTTGGTCCTGGTCATAATCAATCGATAGTCTTTTTTTTTTTTTTTTTAATCTTGAGGAAAAGTAATAGAGTGCAAACTGTTAAAAACAAAAATCACTAGTACAGTTGGTTAGATTTTTGATAGAAGATGAGAAGTGAGACTTCTCTGTGTCTTTTTAAGATGGTCCATGGGAACTTCTGTTTGAGCAGCTCAGTTAGGGTTGTCTTTACCCCTGAGAATCCACCTGGAGAGTTGCTTAACCTGCTAGCCTTATGCGTTTGACTCAGGAGTTAAGGGAGAGGTGTGGACTCAGCCACTGCTCAGACCTGGGATTGAGTCCCACTTGGGCATTTAATAGCTGCTTGCCCCACAGGCAGAAGCTGGCTGCCAGGTTCCTCCAAAAGTGTAACAGACATGTTCCTTTCTGGGCTTCAGATGCCTTCTCTTTTATCTCAGGTCACCTGTGTAAGCCCCTTTCCAGCCTGCCAGGCCTCTAGCTCTGGCCCTTCCTGTGGTGCTAGGGCCAAACTCCACCCTCAAGATGCCAGCCTTTCCCCATGCCTGCTCCCCCTCTTCACCATCTTTAGGACAGGTTTTCGGGACCCATGATAGATTTACGGTTGGTGTGGGTGGTGCTCCACACGCCAGGCTGCCAAATCTACATCTCCCGCAGACTCTCACTGCCAAGCACACCTCTTTTCCCTCCTGTGCTCTCAGCATCAGTCTCACCTCCACTGTGGGATGCCCCTTTGTGCCCGTGTTGGTTGAAGTCTGGATTCTGTTTTCAGGACCGACAGAAGGCTGTGAGGCTTTGGAGAAGGGAGCGTGCCTGGGCCAAAGGCACCAGGCAGAGGGTCAGGGCTTGACATGGCACTTTCTTTGGTTGTGGTTTGCACAGTGGCTGCTGCAACCTGAAACAGTATTGGTGCTGTTGTGATTGGGCTGAGAAATGGCCCCAGGTAATCTGCTGGATGGTGTCCGGATGAGTCACTTGTGTTAGGCAGTGGGCTTTCGTGCCTGAACTATGATGAAGTGAACTGTGTGTGCATGTATGTGCATGTGTTCACGTGTGTGTGTGTGTGTGTGTGTGTGTGTGTGTGTGACAGCACAGGAAGGATCTCTGCAGCCTCACTCTTTGGGTGACCTTGATATGTGGAGGGTGGAGGGGCAAGGCTCGGGGAAAAGACACCCGGCTTCAGTATAGGGTCTCAGCTGCCCACTCTGAACCTCAGGTTCTCACCTCCTTTCATGAGCAGTCAGCACCCTCGGTTCCTCAGGCTGTGCCAGTCCTTAGTGGCATTGGCCCTCAGAGTATCCGAGGTTTACCCTGCAAGGGTGATTGTGATGGAATGCTGGACATGGGGGACACTTGGCCAAGACCTTTCGTCTTACCTTGCTGCAGCGACTAACAGGCCCGTCTACTTCCAGGGCAGATGTGAACATCGAATCATCGTTACAGCCATGCCCACGGTTCCATAGGCTCCACTCTCGTCCCCAGAGCTGCAGACCTCTGGGTTCTTGGCAGGAACACGACTTGAGTTACAGGGTCTCTGGCTACTTGCTGACTATGAGCCTTGTTGGATGTCCCTTCCTAAATGGCGCTAATAACATGAAGACGTGTTGAGATTAGAGATGAGGTAAGAAACCCCAGTTAACTCTTCTGGTGTTTCCAGCCCAGAATAGTCCTGGCTGTGCTGCCTGCTGAGTGTCTTCTGAGGCTTGGGACAGATGGCAGCTGGACAGCTCCCCCCAACTTCAGGCCATTCAATAGAGGTTTGTATCTGGCAGCCAGCTGCCGTGGAAGACAAGATCTTGTCCCAGGACCCAGGATTGGCAGATGAACCAGGGTCTATAGGGATTGCCACCAGCTACAGGGCTCAGCTGGCCAGAAGCCTGTCTGCTGACATTGGGGCAATTAGGGTGTAATCTTCTCTAAATGACACCCAATTCTGGCTAAATCCCTCCTGCCCAGGAGTGGATTCTCAGTTTTCTAAAAGCAGCTTAGTGTTTGGACACTGCCCAGGGCAGCTGGGGTTTGTGGTTGGTGATGGGATGGATGTGGGCTGGTGGGACGGACGTGGGGAGTGGGGGTGTTCCCTATGTGGGCACCAATCCTTGAGTCCAGTTCTTCTGATCCCTACAGCCAGTGTGCAGATGCTCTGTTGAGAAACTGAGACCGGAAGTCACACAGTGGGAAGGGCAGGCCAGTGGAGAACAGCTGTCATACGTGTGCCCCTCCTAGACCTTTGGAGGGGATCTAGGACAAGGGTGGGCCTTGGCATGCTGGTCTGCTGGATGCTAATTGTCTGCCGGACAGGGTGTATACAGGTGTGCTGGCAGCATCTGTTCCGCTGCAGTTCTCAGGTGGGCCCCATCTCCAGGAGGCCCCGCCTCTCCTGCAGGGGGATTTGTGCAGCCTTCCCAGGTGCCTCCCTGCCTCCTGCCAGATGAGGCTGTTGGGCCAGTTTGGAACCCAGCCCCACCCTCACGCCACCCCTTCTCCAGCATATCTTGCCTTTTCCAGGACACCCCAGATCTGGGAACTACTTTGCTGCAAAGAAGTAAAGTCGTTTTTGGAGTGAGAAGCCCTATGGTGCCACTCGGGGGAATCATCTGACTTAGCATAACCATGGTTTGCTCACCTGTGAGATGGGAGTGTTAAGTTTATACTTTGCATGGCTTTGTGAAGATCACATGAGATTCACACCCATCTCTGTCTCTTTTGGGTGGTAGCCAGGCCTTCCCAGGCTGCCTCCCAAAATGCTTAGGGGCCTGGGGCCATGCCTGCCACCACCTGTCTGTTCAGGAAACCTGTGAGCCAGGTAAGTGGGAGTGGGTCTGGGATAGGTCCTTCTTGGAGTGGAAGGTAAGAGCAGATAGGAAAAGCTGGCTGAGGAGGTGAGCTGAGGTCTCTCGGAGTGCACATGGGGTCCTTTTGTGCAGGTTTGCAGATCTGTGAAGGCCTGTTTAGGGAATGGGTCTGTTTCTGGTTTCTCAGCTGACTTGGTTCCAGTGGAGGCTCATGTGGAGCTGGTGTGGTGTATTGAATTTCCTGCATGCCAGGGTCACCTGGGAATGTTCAGAAATTCCAAAGCATTGGCCACACCCTGAAGGATCAAAACAGCTTCAGGGTAGGACATGGCATCAGAAGTTTTCATACTTCTGGAAGGATCCCAGTGGGAAGATGAATTTAAGAAACCCATCGTGTCACTGCAGCTTATGTTAGGGATCTGAACTTTCCCTGGTCACATGGGTGGACTATCATTCTGTACTTTTGTGGTTATAGAATTTAATTGCATCTCTCTACCTTGGTACACAGTCAGGGCCCAGGAATGCCCTTGGCTGTGTTCATGTGCTGGCGGGAAAGCCTGCCTCTTTGCTTCCCATGGCCAGGTGGTGGGCCACCAGCTGCCCTGGGCTGGTCCTGGAAAGTATGCATAAGCCACAGGCAGACCCAGGGAGAGGGGTGAGCCTCAGAGCGATTCCTGCTGCCAAGTCACTGGGGATGTATATCCTGCTAGCTGGGGAGGGGAGATGGAGAGATGCCTGCAAGGCCTGTTTCCCAGCTCCCGCAGCACCAAGCCTCACCCAGCACCCCTACTACCTGTCCATTCACTGGACCTGCTGTCCCTGTCCACCCGTTGCTGATGTGGGCTTGTCACCCCTCTGCAGTGCCCCCACATCCTCCCTGTTCTCCAGTCAGTCCACATATATTTACTGAGCACCAGTCATTTGCCAGGCTTGGGCTTGCCCACTGACTCTAGGCCTGTACCCCACTGAGGAGGCAGAGACTCAGTTGCCAGGCATGGGGTGCCCTGTGTGCACCACTGCTTGCATTCCCACTTGCCACACCCACTTTCCCTGTGTGAGAAGCCACCTCACCCCCACCACCCTGGCCTGCACTAATGTATCCAGGGGGTTTGAACCCTGCCTTCCCCCAGCCCAGCTCTCTGCATCTGTGAACTGAAATGATAGAGCACCAGCCCTAGGGTGGCTTTCTGTAGGGAAAGTGGCAAGTCCAAGGGTAGCCCCAGCACTTTTATTTTCCTGCCTGTTTCCTACTATCCCCGGGACTGATTGCCCTGAGTTCATGCCCTGCCTCAATCCAGGCTCCCTTGACCGCTGGTGACACCCCAATCTGAAATATGGCTTGATGAGGACCGAGCAGAGATGTCACAGGCTCCGTCCAGCCTTCCAGAGGGTTCTGTCCTTGTGTGGGAGCTTGGCCATGTGTCCCCTCCACCCCTGGTTTCTTTTCCTGGAAGTTGCTCCTCCTGGCCAGTTAGGTCTTACCCACCTGTTGGAATTTGGCTGATTCACCGTGAGGTGATGCTGAGCTTCTTTTCTAGTGGCAGAAGGTATTGTTCAGGTCCACCTCTGACAGATGCTTCTGGAGCAACAAATTTGGCTGCTGTCCAGATGATTCTATCTACAATTAGTTCTCATTTTAAAATTGAGGCATAATTTACTTATTACAAGACACAGTTGTTTGCACTCCTGTGGCTGCCTTGCCTGAGGGTCATCCTCACATACCTTCCAGCTCACGTCATCCAGTACAGCCCTGCTGGCCTGCTGCTGCAGGTTCTGTTTTAGACTTACATGTTGATGGGCTACACCCAGGTGGCCTTTTTGTCTGGCTCCTGTGAGCCAGAGGAGGCATCGGAGCTGTGAGTGTTGGTGCTTGCTTTTCTCTCTGAGCGGTAGTGCCTGAGTCACCAGCACCTCCCCTTGGAGGATGCCAGAGTCACCTGTTCCAGGCTCTGTGTGGACCTGCATTCTCAGGTTCCTCAGTGATACCCATGAACAGAACTCATCTCCCTTTGTCCGGGACAGATACGCACAGATAGCCACCCTGGTCCTCTGGCTAAAAGGCCAGCTCCTCTGCAACCTCTGCCCCTTCTGCACTTCACCCTAATGCTTGAGGGTGGCCGGGCTCTGCCAGGAGGGAGATAATCTCCGTAAGTCATGTGAAGTAGGAGCAGGAACCAGCATAACCAGTCTCAGCCAGATCTGGGAATTAATAAGCACTGCCCCAGTAAGCTAAAACATTTCAGATTCTAGGCCTGAGACCACAGGAATGACTGACTGGCAGGCAGGTGGGTCTGCACCTGGGAAGGGACAGTTCTGGTTCCTGGTGTGATTCTTAGGTGTGGGCAACGGAACAACAGAGTTGTGGGTCCCATGCTGGTTCTGCCTTCCAACCTGTTACACTGCTTTCCTGCCTTCTGTGGCAGTTTCACCTGGGAAGTCATGTGGAGTTGCTTTTTCCCAGAGTTCAGTTTCTCACCTGGGAAAGAAGGTCCCTCCTGTGAGAGAAGCGAATGGGCTCTTGTTGGTGCAGACTGTGAAGTGCACAGGCCTCACGTTATTGTTAACCCTCCTGGACCTCTCCCCAACTGTTTTGTCTCTTCCCTGGGCCCCCATCAAAGCTGGAAAGCAGGGCCCGAGAAAATGGGCTTTGGAGCCACTCTGTTTCTGAGTGCTCTGTGAGCCTCAGCATCTTTCTCCAGGATCTCTGTCCTGGATGTATCCTCATTGATTGCCATCTCTAGCCCTTTTTATGCCCCTCTCTCCTTACCCCATCCCTGGTCCAATCTGTACTTTGTAGCTGTTGTAACTTGTTTTTCTCCAGTTACCAACAAGGCTGTGTGCCTGTATGGGGTGAAAGGAAGCATATGGCCCACAGTGAGCCTGCAGTCCATTTTTTTGGTTCCATTTTCTGGCTGGACCTTACATTCTGATATCAGGTTTTTGCTGAAGTGCAGTTGTGGAAAGTTGCTCTCTCATTGTGTGTCTGATAACTTCTGTTTCATTCGGAAAGAGTAATTGATCTCCCTGGGTTATATTCAGATCTGGGGTACATTTGGTTTGGGTATTGTATGGGGCTTCCCAGGTGGCACAGTTGATAAGGAATCTGCCTGCCAATGCAGGTACCGTGGGTCCAGTCCCTGGGTCAGGAAGATCCCTTGGAGGAGGAAATGGAAACCCACTGCAATATTCTTGCCTGGAAGATCCATGGCAGAGGAGCCTGGCAAGCTACAGTCCAGGGTCACAAAGAGTCAGACACACTGAGCAACTGAGCACCAGTTGTTAATCTTATAACTGTAATCAGGTGCAGTAAAACACAGACTTTTAAGTGCATGTACACACCATCCCTGGGCACATTTGCACCCTGCTTCTGGTAATTTCTCATCACCAAGAGTGGTGGTAGCTTAAGGTACTGAGCATCTCACCTCTAGCATTGTACATTTAGATAACATTTCAGATACTGCTTCATTTTCAATGGTTTGATTCTGTTGGGTTGGCCAAAAGATGCATTTGGGTTTTTCCATAAAGTGTTAAGGAACTGACCTTTTGGCCAACCCAGTAAATTCCGTTTATCACAGTTTTGATAATGGTCATACAGTACTATTTTAAAATTAAAATTAGTTTTATTAAAGTACAGAAACTACACGATCATCTTTATACAGCTCAATGTCCCCATGCAGCTCCATAGATGGAGCAAGGAGCATGTTGTCAGCATCCCAGGGACTGTTCTCTGATGCTTGTCCAGAGGTAATTGTTCAGACTCTGCCCCATGAATTGATCATGCCCGTTTTCAACTTAGCATAGGCAGTCCCACAGACTTTGAGTTTTGTGTGTTCACTCTGAATTTTGTGTCTAGAGACACGGATTTGTGGATTGATAGCACTCATTGCTGATAGGGTTGCATGTGGACACACCATGCTTGCTTCCCCAGGTTTGGGCAGGTGGATTCTGAGCCTCCGCACATGCATGTAGGTAGACCCAGGGTGGGCACTGGTGTCCATGTTAAATTCCAGCCTTTCTGGTCCATGTCCTAGTTGCCAGCCTGGTGCTGGCTTTCATTTCCCAGTGGACCTCTCCTGTGTTGACCCTCTTTTTGCGAGGAGCCTATTCAGGATCTTTACCAGTTTTTCTGTGGGGTGTCTGCTTCTTTCCTCCTTATGTGTCAGAGTTCGTGATGTGGTTTGGATGTGGATCCTCCTGCCCTTCAGCAGTAGGTCCACCGCTGGTGTAATAGAAGAGCTGGCGTGAGAGGGTGGGGATGGCCCAGAGTTACAGCTGTGCCTCTACCAGGATAGATGAGGCCTTGACATGGCTTTGGCCTCTTGGACTCAGTTTCTTCCTTCATCAACTGGGAACCAGAATTCTCCTGAGAACTTTGAGCTAGGCAATAAGTGAAATAATCGATTTAAGGAGAATTTTAAGAGTGGTAGCTATTGTTGCTAATACTAAATTATTTTAAATAGTAGGATACCTTATACCTACTATGATGGCTAAAATCGAAAGACCAGCAATAACAAGTATTGACAAGGATGTGGAGAAATCAAAACCCACACTTGAATGGAAAATGATATGCTGCTTTGGCAAATGATTTGGCAGTTTCTTGGTGTCAAACATAAAGTTATCATATATATACCACTGGTTCACTCCTACATACATACCCAGGGAATTGAAAATATATGTCCACACAACTTGTACATACATGTTCATAGTAGTAGTATTCATGACAACCCAAAAGGGGGAACAACCCAAATGTCCATCAGCTGATGAATGGATAAACACATGTGGTCCATGCATACAATGGGATAGTATTTGGGAATAAAAAGAAGTGAAGTGCTGGTACACGCTATAACATGGATGAACCTTGGAAGCATTATGATCAGTGAGAGAAGCAAGTCACAGAAAATAAAATTGTATGGTTCCCTTTATATGAAATATCCTGAATAGACAAAGCCGCAGAGATAGAAAGTACACTATTTAGGGTCTGGAGAAAGGAAGCTGGGGAATGAATACTAATGGGGAATGAAAGTGTGGGTTATGAAAATGTGAAATTAGATGATGATAATGGTTGCTCAATCTTGTGACTCTATTGAAAACTACTGAATGGAATTGTACGTAAAATAGGCAAATGTTATGGCATGTAAATTATACCTTAAGGTTTTTTCAGTGGAAGCAAAGGGAAGAATCTCTTTGCTTGCTAAATCATCTGGATAAACTACACTATGCTCTCACGTAATCCCAGAGGATTTGGGGCAGTTTCCTTCAGCTTGATAGCTGTGCAGTCCCTAACATGTGAGCTACAAGTGACAGCTCAGGCACCTTACCCTCCTACTTGGGTTCAGCCCTTTTCAGTAGCTTATTTATCACTGTCTTTGAATAAATCTTGGGTTTCTGGTTAAATTAGTATTCAAGGTTAACGTCTTTAAGTGGTTGCAGTATCGCTCTGTTTTGTGTTTTTTGGCTACAAGCCATGTTAGGATCTTAGCTCCCTGACCAAGGATCAAACCTGCATCTCCTGCATTGAAAGGCTATGTCCTAACCACTGGACCGCCAGGTAAGTCCCCTGGATAAAATCATCAGTTCAGTTCAGTCCAGTCGCTCAGTCATATCCGACTCTTTGCGACCCCATGAATCGCAGCACGCCAGGCCTCCCTGTCCATCACCAACTCCCGGAGTTCACTCAGACTCACGTCCATCGAATCAGTGATGCCATCCAGCCATCTCATCCTCTGTCGTCCCCTTCTCCTCCTGCCCCCAGTCCCTCCCAGCATCAGAGTCTTTTCCAATGAGTCAATCTTTGCATGAGGTGGCCAAAGTACTGGAGTTTCAGCTTTAGCATCATTCCTTCCAAAGAAATCCCAGGGCTGATCTCCTTCAGAATGGACTGGTTGGATCTCCTTGCAGTCCAAAGGACTCTCAAAAGTCTTCTCCAACACCACAGTTCAAAAGCATCAATTCTTCGGCGCTCAGCCTTCTTCACAGTCCAACTCTCACATCCATACATGACCACAGGAAAAACCATAGCCTTGACTAGACGGACCATAAAATCATCACCTACAGACAATATGGATATATCAAGTTAAGGCAAGATAACCTTAACTTCTTACCACACTTCAGAGACTGGAAGAAAGAGAAGAAAGGATTAATTCCATATTGTCTGTAGGTGATAATTTTATACAGGTAACATGGAATTAATCCGTTCTTCTCTTTCTTCCAGTCTCTGAAGTGTGGTAAGAAGTTAAGGTTATCTTGCCTTGTCCTTTTAAGTAGAGCGACTCCAGTGCTTGTCTATTTTTTAATAATGCATTCTGTTCTTTGTTAAGTTGGCTCTCATTTTAAATCTGTTTAGGTAGATTTACTGTAGCTGTAGGTGCTCTTTCTATGAAATTAAGAAAGAAAGTTACACAACCATTTTTCTAAGATTCATGTTGAGGAACAGGTTGAAAGCATCTTAGTGCAAATGACATTCTTGCATCCTTTCTTAACATTAGTTTGCAGCAGAAATGTTGATAGTTCACTTTCTGACATACTGTATTGTTTACTTACTGTGCAGGTAGATGCCAAATCAATATTTTTAAGTTGAGTTAAGTTAATGCCTTTGGTTTTGTGTTCCTGGGGCAAGTGAGTGCTTCTCCAGGTGAACTCTTGACTTTTGTGTGCTGAGATCTCACCCAGGTTTCTGCATGCATAGTCAGCCCAGGTGACCTGGGACACTCCCCCACCCCCGGCTCTTGAAGGAAGAATTTGTGAGTTACAGGGTGTCTGTTGAGCCACCCTTCCCTCCCCACATCCTGTCTTGTGCTGTGAGTGGACAGAGAAGTTCTGATTTCCAGCCCTGCCACAGTGCAAAGTCCTGGCGGGTGGGTCAGCCGGTGGGGGCGGGGGAAGTTGTGGTGATGGTGGTGATGGTAAGGGACTGGCTTGCAGCTCCTTGGTTTAGGGGCTTGTGCTTTTGCATATGAATATAATCATCATCAGATTGAGAAAATAAACTACCTTAGTGGCTTTTTTTCTTTTGTTTGGGGTTTTTGTTATGTTACTTCCTCTTTGTGAGACTTTTGCCTCATCTCTTTGTTCAGTTGCTATTTTTATCATTAGTATGTATTTATAGTATAATCCCTCCCCCAACACAGTAATGCTTTGGCGGTGATCCCCAAGTTCTGATATGAAATGTTTTTACTTTTTGTTTACTTGGTTTTCTGTTGTTTTGTATACCCTCTCTGATACAGACAGTATTTAAGAGATCATATTCCATGTGTTTGGGTGCATACTGATATATATATTTTTCTTAATACATGTATTTTATTGAAGTGTAGTTGACTTACAGTGTTTCAGATGCACTGCAAGGTGATTCAGTTATACATATATGTTATTTTGAAATTATTTTCCATTATAGATTATTAAAAGATATTGACTATTAGTTCCATGCGCTATACAGTAAACCTTTGTTGCTTGTTGGCATACCTATTTTTTTAAAATTAGGAATCTAGCATTCTATTCATACTAAGACAAGTAGAATCAAAATATATGTTTTTTAGTTGGGCAAAAATTCATAAGTTTTCCAAAATACATATACATATTACTTATATATATGTATGCAAGAGTTTTTCTACTACATATGATAAAAGCTTGAGATAAAGCATTAAAAAAAAAGAAGAGATGGAGAAATTGGAAAACATAAGCTAAATGAAATAAGAGCACTGACTATGAAATAGAAAAAGTGAGAAACTAGATAAAAGTAAAAGAACCTCATATAGTCGAGTTGTTTTTAAACATGGCTGCTCATTAGAAACGTATCTGGAGCTCTGGAAGAAAAAAAGCAATATGTGGGCATTTGTGTTTTTCAAAAATTTTCAAGATAATTCTGATATACATCTGGATTTTAAAAAGTGATGACAGGTTTTTCTGTTAAGTCCTAGTTTTGGTAATATAGAGTTGTTTTTTTTCTGTTGACCAGTCATGATTCAATGGTGTTAAGTAATAGTTACATAATCACAGTAGTAAAAGATGTTTATCAGTTTTCACAATCAATTGCCAGACAAAAAAAAAAGATAATTACAATTGCAAGCCATAATGGGAGCATGATTAACAATATGACATAATTACATACAGTTTAGGGGGGTCAAGCAGAGTGATGTGGTAACTGGAGCACATGCATTTTTCATCTGTTTTCATCTGCCCAGCCAGTCTGTGTTTTTTGGTTGGTGCTGTAAAATCTTTATCTCGTGATAATATCATAGAGCTTGTTCAGTTCAGTTCAGTCGCTCAGTTGTGTCCAACTCTTTGTGACCCCATGAACCGCAGCATGCCAGGCCTCCCTGTCCATCACCAACTCCCGGAGTTTACCCAAACTCATGTCCATTGAGTCGGTGATGCCATCCAGCCATCTCATCCTCTGTCGTCCCCTTCTCCTCCTGCCCTCAATTCCTCCCAGCATCAGGGTCTTTTCCAATGAGTCAGCTCTTTGCATCAGGTGGCCAAAGTATTGGACTTGTTATCTGTATACAATTCACAGACTTGAGTCCCATTTTGAGGTTGATGAGTGAGGCTGATGTGGTTTCTTGGGGCTGACAGCCTCACAGAGGGAGCTAGCCATAGGGTAATGCCTACATGTGGCCCCGTCTCGCAGGTCTTCCCATCATGTCTTCTTTCCAGTCCTCAGAGTTGCCAGATGCCCTTTTAACTCAAGCAAGGGCTTAAGCCCCGTGGTTTGTATGTACTAGTTTTGGGGTAGAGAGGAAGCCATCAGCAGTCAATATCTGTTGAATATTGTCTGCGACAGCCTGCATTGAACTTGAGTTACTGGTTCCTCTTCCCTACCTAGCTCCCTGAATTAAGGTTTGGGAGAGAGGCCAGTTCCCAAGGCTGCTCTTCCCTTCCTCAGATCAGTGGACAATTAAAGCTTTCAACTGATTAGTAAGTGCTCTGTGGCTGAGGTGTGGCTGAGCCTGGGCTGACAGGTTCAGCAGGCCCAAGTGTGCCAGCAGATGGTGACCATGTGGAATGATGACTGGAGGGACTCCTCCTTCCCTGAGCACCAGCTGCTGGTGGCCCAGCTCTGCCCCAGGCTGGCACTCTGCCCCTTGGGGTACTCAGCACATACTGGCTCTGAGGAGCTGCTTCCCAGGGTGAGGTTCTGGCAGGGACACCACTTTGAACCAGAAAAGAAGTGAGGGATGTTTTAGGGGCCCCTGATTCTGGTTGGGGATAGAGAGGATGTAGTGCTGACGATCACTGGTTACAGTAACCAAGACCATTGGTGAGCTGAGGGTAGGAGGTGATTCTGTCCATTCATGTGGTTCCTAAGGATGTCAGGGTTTGTAGTCCTAGCTGGGACAGAATTGGGTCCTGAGGGCCTGACAGTGTGGGCTCTCTTGGTACCAGCGGCACCCTCCCGAGGCCAGACACTCAGGAAGCATGCTCTTGAAAGGTCCTTGTGAAGCTACTGGTGGCACAGGAAGACATTGTGGGGTAGGCACATAATGATGGTCCCCAGTCCCTGATCCCAGGAAAAGGATTAGGCAGCAAGCCCAGCAGAGGGGCCAGGATGGGCAGCTGATAGGAGTTGGGAATTTCCGGGATGCCCCCACCCTGTTGCAGGCTGCTAGCCCTTCAGGAAGCTGTGGGAACTGCTGTGGGAGGGTGGGGCTGGATCAGCCGAGGAATTCCAACAACAAGGAAGTTGAGAATCCCAAACCCCAGTTTCATTGTGAAAACTGCTTCCTGGAAGCACACCTAACATCCTGGGAATGCTCAATCTGGTTCTCCTGGCTTGGCATGTGTTGCATCTGCTACATCAAATTGTCACCTGAAAAACTGGTAACTCTTGGTGGATTTTGGGCCAAAAGACTCAGCCAAGCCAAAGAATGGGAAAGGAAGGATTTGTCACTCCCAGTAAGTTAAGTAGAATACCATAGATCTTTCCCAAAACAGTGTTGTGGGACCAGTGCCCTTAGCCAGTCAGGTTGCTGCTGCTGCTGCTGCTGCTAAGTTGCGTCAGTCGTGTCCGACTCTGTGCGACCCCATAGATGGCAGCCCACCAGGCTCCGCCGTCCCTGGGATTCTCCAGGCAAGAACACTGGAGTGGGTTGCCACTTCCTTCTCCAATGTGTGAAAGTGAAGTCGCTCATTTGTGTCCGACTCTTCGAGTCCCCACAGACTGCAGCCTACCAGCCTCCTCCGTCCATGGGATTTTCCAGGCAAGAGTACTGGAGTGGGTTGCCATTGCCTTCTCCAGCCAGGCAGGTTAGGGAGAGGCAGATGGAGCCTTTTGCCTGGAAAGTCCATGAACTCCCTATAGACACCAGACTCTCAGTCTGCGTTAGTTTCTGACCCTAGTGTAGGCCATGAAGGCTGCTAGCTGTGTGGACCTCACATCCATGGACTCGTGGCAGAGGCCCCAGCATCATGCTAGCCTGCTTCAGCTTTCCCGTTTAGCTCTGTTCCAAGACAGCTTTAGTAGCAGAACGAGACTTGGACCAAACATGGGCCACAGGGCTACATCGTGCTGCCCTCCATTCTTCTCATCAGGTGGTCAGAGGAAGCCTGTTATCTGTAATTGTTACTTCTGCTTCTTTGTCCTGCGTCTATCTCTGAATCTGGGCCTTGTCGGGGTAGTGCGGGCCTGAGTATCTGGTGGAGTCTTGGACCTGGTCCTGGATAGCATAGCATGGGGCCAGGGGTTGTTGGGCATCTCAGCGTGTTGACGCTAGTCAGAAGTGCTGGCTCTGGAGGCGTTGGTTCCTCTTGAGGCAGGAGGGGGGATACCTGTCCACTGGTGTGTCCCAGCCTCTAGTGGAAGCAAAGATTTGGCTTGTTGCTTGAATGTCCTCATGGGAGTCTCATCCCTGCCCCGACACCACCCTCATAAATGGTCCCCTAGTTGCCTCGCTCCCGGCACGACCCTAGTTGAAACTGCAGCTCAGGGGCCCTGCACCTGTTCTGTCCCCTCTGTGTCCTACTCTGTGGGTGCTTGTGTTCTGAACCATGCCGCCCTCAACATACTGAGGTGGGTGGCTGCACTGGGCAGCAAGAAGGGCTGACCCAGAGCCAGAACTTTGCGACAGGAACTCATCCTGTCTTGTCTCTGAGGCCTCCTGCAGAGAGACTTCAGGCCTTGAGGACGGGAGGGTCAGGGTGACCCAGGTCTCATTTACCCAAGTGTACAGGTGCCCTGATCCCTGAGCTCTCACCGCTGTTCCCACTCCACAGAAGCTAGGTGGTCTGCCAGGTCACTTGGGGGAAGCCCCCAGACCTGACTCCCATCCCCACCCAGCTCCTCTGCTCCCCACTCTGAGTCTCCTAGCTGCCCCCTTCTCAGAAAGCAGCTCTTGATGCTTGCCTGAGAGCCTGGGACCTCCTGCCTGGCATGTGCTCACACTACTTCCTGAGCTGTGACCTCTCTTCCCACCAGGTTTGGCTTTGAAATCTGCCTCTGGAGGCCTCCAACTTCACTTCCTGGCCTGAAGCTTGCCCTGGGCACCCTTCCCATTTGGCACATGTAACCTCCCCCACTATGTTTGCTTCTGGCTCCAAGTGTCCACGTGAGTGCGGATGTACTTGAAGCAAGGCCAGGCATGACCTCACATCTGTATTCACTGGACCTTGGAAGATACACAGCAGTGGGGAGGGTGTGGTCTGCAATCCTGTGTCGAAACAGCGTTAGCCTGCTTACAGCTGGCGCAGCCCTGTGGGGACATCACAAAGGCACTGCCACTGCCACCTCAGAGCCCATACAGGCACCCTGTGATCCAGGAGGTCAGTGGTCAGGGAATATCGTGGGCAGGCCTGGGGTGGAGACCAAAACTGGGTCCCCAAGCTGCCCGGGAACTTGTGAGGCCCTCCAGAAAGCACCAGCCTGGGAGGTTTGTGGAGAGGCAAAGACAAGCATATCCACAGCTGGACACTGCAGTCAGATGGTACATTTAGCTGCTCTGAGGACCTCCTGGGTTGAGGGGGCAGGTTTTGAGATAGACTCAAGCCACATAGGATGTTATGAGGTGTGTAAGGATGCTTTGGTCAGAAGAAAGACAGGTGGGCTGAGTGACCAGGGGCATAGATTGTCTCCACCTCTCCAGCCCTCAGCTTCCTGGCCTGTGAGCTGGGGCAGTGAGCACAAGGGTGAGGTCTCCAGGTTGAATGCTTCAGAAACATCCAAGTTGTTTTCTTAGCTTTATTGAAGTATAAGTGAAATACAATAAATTGAATATATTTAAAGTATTCAAGTTTTCCCTGGTGGCTCAGTGGTAAAGAAATTTGCCTGCTAATGCAAGAGACAGAGGTTCAGCCCCTGGTCCAGGAAGATCCGACGTACCACATAGCAACTAAGCCTGTGTACCACAACTCTTGAATCTGTGCTCTAGACAAGTTTTCATATGGGTGCATACTCATGAAGTAGACAGTGTAATTGAAATAATGACGGTATTCGTCATCCCCACATGTTTCCTCATCCCTATTTGTAATTTCTTTCCTCCTCATCTGCAGGCAACGATGATATATACATTTGTTTGCATTTTCTAGTTTTACATAAATGGAATCATACAACACATACTGTATTTTTGGTGTGAGAGGTGTCTGTGTTAATGTGTGTATCAATAGCTGTCCCTTTTGGTTGTGGAGTAGTATTCCATTGTGCGGCTATACCACATTTAAAAAAAAATCTACTTTCCTATTGATGGTCATTGGGCTGTTTTGAGTTTGTTTTGTTTTGGTTGTTACAGATACATAGATTACTGTATGTATCTATACAAAGATACATACTTGGATTTCTCTTGGGTAAATACCTAAGAGTGGATGGCTGTGCCATAGGTCAGATATATGCTTAACTTTTTAAGAATCTGCCAGATTCTTTGCCAAGATGGTTGTACCATTTACATTCCCCATCAGCAGTGTAGGAGAACTCTAATTGCTTCCCACTCATCCAGTCTTGGTAGGTAGGATCAGACATTTTAATCTTCAGTATTCTAGTAGATATGTTGTGGTTAACTCATTTAATTATTATTTGCATTTCCCTTGAGATAAGTCCTGAGTGTTCATTGGAAGGACTGATGTTGAAGCTGAAACTCCAATACTTTGGCCACCTGATGCGAAGAGCTGACTCATTGGAAAAGACCCTGTGCTGGGAAAGATTGAGGGCAGGAGGAGAAGGGGACGACAGAGGATGAGATGGTTGGATGGCATCACCGACTCGATGGACATGAGTTTGGGTGAACTCCAGGAATTGGTGATGGACAGGGAGGCCTGGCGAGCTGCAGTTCATGGGGTTGCAAAGAGTCGGACATGACTGAGCGACTGAACTGAACTGTCACTTAATATGTTCAGCACCTTTTCATATGATTCTTTCTCATACGTGTATCTTCTCAGGTGATGTATTTGTTCAGTTCTTCTGCCCATTTTTTAAAATTAATTTTCATTGAAGTATAGTTGTTTGCCAATTTTTTTTGAAAGAAAAATCAGTTACATTTTTAAACATCAGAGTTTATTGTATAGTTTATTAAGTACTTTTGTCACAAGTGGCTTAAATAAATCTGGTTAGTATTTGGGATGTAACATTTTTTAATGAGTAGAGGAATATAGGACTATTAGGACAAATCTCCCTGTCATGAGATTTGTGACCCACTCATTTATCAGCAGCCCCTCAGATATGCAGATGACACCACCCTTATGGCAGAAAGTGAAGAGGAACTAAAAAGCCTCTTGTTGAAAGAGGAGAGTGAAAAAGTTGGCTTAAAGCTCAACATTGAGAAAACGAAGATCATGGCATCTGGTCCCATCACTTCATGGCAAATAGATGGGGAAACAGTGGAAACAGTCAGACTTTATTTTTATGGGCTCCAAAATCACTGCAGATGGTGACTGCAGCCATGAGATTAAAGGACGCCTACTCCTTGGAAGGAAAGTTATGACCAGCCTAGACAGCATATTAAAAAGCAAAGACATTACTTTGCCAACAAAGGTCCATCTAGTCAAAGCTATGGTTTTTCCAATGGTCATGTATGGATGTGAGAGTTGGACTGTGAAGAAAGCTGGGCACCGAAGAATTGATGCTTTTGAACTGTGGTGTTGGAGAAGACTCTTGAGAGTCCCTTGGACTGCAAGGAGATCCAACCAGTCCATTCTAAAGGAGATCAGTCCTGGGTGTTCATTGGAAGGACTGATGCTGAAGATGAAACTCCATTACTTTGGCCACCTCATTCGAAGAGTTGACTCATTGGAAAAGACCCTGATTCTGGGAGGGATTGATGGCAGGAAGAGAAGGGGACGACAGAGGATGAGATGGTTGGATGGCATCACTGACTCGATGGGCATGAGTTTGAGTGAACTCCGGGAGTTGGTGATGGACAGGGAGGCCTGGCGTGCTGCGATTCATGGGGTCACAAAAAGTCGGACATGACTGAGTAACTGAACTGAACTGAACTGAACATGGTATTCTTCTGTCATGTTAAGACAAGAAGAGGCATAAACTTTCTGTTGCCCAATTTTAATTGGATTATTTTTCTTACTGAGCTTATATTACAGATCTTAGTCCTTAATAAAAAAGATGTGTGATTTGCAAACACTTTTTCCCAGTCTATCACGTCATTCTCTTACCTTGTCTAACAGCATAAGCTTATAGTTTTGGAGTCCAGATTACCAGTTTCTCCTTCTGTAGGTCATGTCCAAAGTCACAGACATTTTCTTTTGTTTTCCCCTGGAAATCTTATACTTTTAATGTTTAAACCTATGATCTGTTTTAAATTAATTTTCCTATATGTTGTAAGGTATGGGTGGTAGTTCATTTTTTAATACAAGGATATTCATTTACTTCAGCACCATGTATTAAAAGATTATCCCTTCTCCACCAAATTGCCTTTGTACCTTTGTCAAGTCAGTTGGCCGTACATAAGAGTCTATTTCTGGATTCTCTATTCTGTTCAGTACCTCTGTTTGTCTGTCTTTATGCTGGTAGTATGCCCGGTATTTTGGTCATCTGATGTGAACCACCGACTCACTGGAAAAGTCCTTGATGCTGGGAAAGATTGAGGGCAGAAGGAGAAGAGGGCATTAGAGGATGAGATGGCAGGATGGCATCACCAATACAATGGACATGAACTTTGGCAAACTTCAGCAAATGTTGAGGGACAGGGAGGTCTGGCATGCTGCAGTCCATGAGGTCACAAAGAGTTGGACACGACTGGGTGACTGAACAACAGCAATATTCTCTTAATTACTATAGCTTTATAATGTTGAAATCAGCTAGTTAGTCCTCCTGCTTTGTTTTTCTTTTTCAAAGTGATTATGATTGTTCTAGGTCCCTTAGCTTTCCATACAAATTTTAGAATGAGATGGTCAATTTCCACCAGAAAGAGAAATGCTGGAATTTTGATTGTCATCATGATGAATTAAAAGATCCGTTTGTGGAGAATTGATATCTTAACAATATTGAGTCTTTTGGCCCATGAATAAATATATCTCTATTTTTTAATTTCTCTCAGCAGTATTCTGTGGCTTTTAATGTATAGGTCTTGTATATCTTCTGTCAGACTTAAGTATAAACATTTAATACAGTTGATGCTGTTGTAAGTAGTGTTTAAATTTTTTTCATTTTCCGATTGTTTAGTCCTAAACAAATACAGAAATAAGATTTGATTTTTATATAGTAATCTTGTGTCTTGCAGCCTAGCCGATCTCACTTATTAGTTCTAGTAACTTTGTAGATTTCTTTGGATTTTCTATACAGACTATTGTGTGATGTCTAAGTAAAGATGGTTTTACTTCTTCCTTTCCAGGCTAGGTCCCTTTGATTTTTCTTGTTTCATGGCACTGTAGGCTGAGAACTTAAAAAGTGCAGTGTTGACCAGAGCAAGGTGACTGTTTTTCATCATTAAATAATGTTAGCTGACAGATGTTTAGAAGATGTCATCAGGTTGAGGGTGCTCCCTTCTGTTTGCTGAGACTGCTTACAGGGATGAATGTTGAATTTTGTCAGATTTTCCTGCAGCTTTTGAGATGATCCCGTAGATTGTTTTTTGTCTTAATATACTCAAGTACATTTATTTTTTTTCTTCTAATGATTGTCAATCAATATTACATTCTTTGGATAAGCCCCTCTGTATCATAATTCCTTACCCTTTTTATATATTGGTGGATTTTTATACTGTCTTTGGTTTAAAGCTGGTCTCATAAAGTCAAGTGGGAAGTTTTCCTTGCTTTTCAGTTTTCTGGATGAATCTGTGTATGTTGTATTTATGTCTTTCTTAAACGTTTGGTAGAATTCATCAGTGAAGCCCAGAATGTTCTCTCTGTGGTTTTAAACTACAAATTCACTTGCCTTAGTAGATTTGGGACTATTGAGGTTATCCATTTCTTCTTGAGTGGGCTTTGGTAATTTTTATCTTTCAAGGAATTTTTCCATTTCATCTGTCATATTTATTGGCATCAAACTATTCATGATATCCCTTATTCTTCTTAATACCTGTGGTGCTCCCTCCACCTACCCCTACCTCAGTTATTCTGGATATAAGTGTATCCATTTGATTAACGTTTTTTAAAGAACTTGCTTTTGATTTATCTATTTTTTTTTTCTATTTCATTGATTTCTACTCTGATCCTTATTATTTCTGTTTTTTCCTTTGAATTTCATATGCTCCTTGTTTCTTGTTTCTGCTTTTACTTTTTTACTGAGGGGAAACATATAGAGCACAAATCATAAGCGTGAACTTTCACATGCTGAACACGCCTACATTATGAGCACCCAGATCAAGAATCGACACATCTTCAGCTCCAGAAGCCTCTTTCAAGGGCCCTCCCCCAACCCAAGGGACCACTGCCTCTTTACCAGCTGAGTTGGTATATAAACGGAATCATACAGTATATCTCTTGTGTCTGACTTCTTTCACCCAATGTTGTATGAGATTCGTCTATGTTGTTTAAATAACAGCAATTTACTCATTTTCATTTCTGTGTAGTATTTGTAATGTGACTATATCATAATTTTTCCTTCTGTTGACAGAACTTGGGAACTTTCTGGCTTGAGTCTTTTTGTAAATGATGCTCCTATAAACATGCAGGGTCGTGGAACAGATGTGTGCTTAGTGTTAGTAGATAATAGTTTTCCTGAGTGGTTGTGCCAGTTACGCTCCCGCTACCAGAAGATCAGAGTTCATGAGGGTTTCAGGCAGGGTGTACACAATATGTGTTCCAGACACCATCGTGCTGTCCAGTGTTGGTTGAGCTGCTGAGTGAGTGAATACACAAGCACACAGCTGAAAGGAGAGGCAGTTCTCACTGGGGTTGGCTCAGCTCTAATCAGATACCATGTGGGCCCAAGACTAGCCAAATACAAGAAACAGCTCCTTCCTTAAGTAACACACAGCCTATAAGGAGGGTTTAAAACCATGCTCCAGTGGGGTTTATAGGGTCTGTGTTCAGTACAGAACTTGTGTCTGGGAGGTGAGAAACACGGTAGCCCTCAGGCAGGACTTGAAGGCCTTCATCCCTTGGCCTGTAGAATGCCCAGAGACCATTGGGCAAAGGCCTGGAGGAGTGTTGTCTGGAGAAAACTATGGCATGGTGAGCTGGGGTGAGCATGGGTTTCTTAATAGCTGTGTACATGGGGCTAAGCTCTTAGCCTTGTGAGCCTCAGTCTTCTTATCTCTTAAAAGGGCTTAGCCTCACAGGGCTTTTAGCTGCACCATGAGCTTTGTGCCCAATACCTGGTGTAATTTTTAAGATGGAAGCTGAGGTTATTGATTAGATTGGTAGTTTTTTTTTTTTTTTTAAACATAGTCATTTAATGCTATAAATATTCTACTAAGTCCTTGCCATAATGGCATCCCGCCAATTCTCATACTCATTTCATTTTCATGTAGTTAAAAATACTTCGTTTCACTTTGGGTTTCTTCTTTGATGTGTTGGTTAGTTGCCAGACATTTAGGGATTTTCTAGAAATCTTTCCATTATTGATTTCTTATTTAATTTCCTGTGGTCAAAACAAATATTTGTATGGCCGGAATCCTTCTGGGGTGTGTTTCGTTTACCCAGAGTATGGTCTGTCTGGGTAAATGTTCCATGTGTCCTTGTAAAGAATGAATGTGCTGCTGCTGTTGGGCTGGAGATTCTAGACATGCCAGTTAGATCAGGCTAGTTAATTGTGCGGTTCATGTCTACTGTGTCCTTATTGATGTCCTGTCTACTTGTCCTATGAAATATTGAGAGGAATAATGAGAGTTGGGTGTTGAACTCTCCCAACTATAATTTTGGATTTGTCTTATTTTTGTTTGTAGTTCTACCAGTTTTTTATTCATATATTTTGAAGCTCTGTTATTAAGTGCATAAATGTTTAGAATTGTAAGGTTCTCTTTGTGACTTAGACTAATTATTATGAAATGATCCTCTTTGTCTCTGATGATATTCTTTGCATTGAAAAATATATAAAAGATATATAAAATACCTACTTTATCTGATATTAATAGAGACATTCCAGCTTTCTTTTGAGGAGTGTTAGTGTGCTTTATCTTCTTCCATGCTTTAACTTAAAACAACTGTAACAGTTTATTAGTATAATTCAATGTACTGTACAATTCACTCAAAATGTACAATTCATTGGCTTTTAGTATATTCAGAGTTGTGCATCTGTCTCCTCAACTAATTTTAGAATATTTTCATTAGCCCCAAAAGATACCTCTTTAACTGTCACCCCCTGCAACATCCCAACTCCACCCCCTGCCATGGGCAACCATTCGTATGCTTTCGATCTCTAGATTTGCCTGTTTTGGATATTTCATATGCATGGAATCATACAATATGTGGCCCTTTGCGACTTGCTCTTTTCACATAGCAGAATATTTTCAAGGTTCATGTATGTTGTTCCATGTGTCAGTAATTCATTTCTTTTTATTACCAAATAATACTCCATTGTATGTGTAGACAGTTTTATTTATCCCTTCATCAGTTGATGGCCATTTGTTTTTTTTCTGCTTACTGGCTATTATGAAGATTTGTGTACAAGTTTTTGTGTGAATGTATATTATCATTTTTCTTGAGTCTGTACCTAGGAGTGAAATTGCAAAATCATATGGTGATTCTGTGTTTGACTCTCTGAGGATCTACCAGGCTGTTTTCCACAATACCATTTTATATTCCCACTAGCAGTGGGTTCAGTTTTTCCATACCTTCACCAGCACTTGTTATTTTCCTTTAAAAAAATTTTTGATTATACCCATCCTAGTGGGTGTGAGGCGCTATCTTCTTGTGATTTTGACTTTCATTTTCGTATCAACTGATGGTGAGTGTCTTTTAATAAGCTGATTGGCCATTTTTAAAAATCTTTGGAGACATGTATTCAGGTCCATTGTCCATTTTTTAAATTGTTTTGTTTATCTTTTTATTGTTGAGTTATAGGAGTTCTTTATATGTTCTGGATACTAGACGCTTACCAAATACAAAAATTTGAAAATATTTTCTACTATTGTGTAGGTTGTCTTTTCATGTGATAGTATGCTTTGATACACAGATTTAGAATTTTGATGAAGTACAGTTTATCTGTTTTTTTCTTATGTTACTTGTGCTTTTGGTGCCACAAGGAAGATCCCGTTGGCAACAAGGTCATGAGGATTTACCCACATTTTCTTTTGAGAGTTGTAGTTTTAGGTCTTCCATTTAGATCTCTCATCTATTTTGAGTTAATTGTTATATATGATGTAAGAAAGGGATTCAACTTCATTCTTTTGCGTGTGGGTTTCTATCGGTTCTAGCACAATTTATTGAAAACCTCTTCCTTTTTTTCTTTTTTTTGCCCCCCTAATTACTATTTGTTTGCTTAGCTGCACCAGGACTTAGTTGAGGCATGCAGAATCTTCATTCTTTGTTGTGGCATGCAGGATCGTTAGTTGTGGCATGCAAACTGGTAGTTGGGATTGCCACCCAGGATGTGGCAGGTCCTGCCTAGACACGGATTTGTGCTTTGGTTTTTCCCTGGGACAAGGATGGAGGAAGTAGAGAACAGCAACAGAAATCAGAGAGAGAGAGCTGAGCTGACTTGATTTAAAAAGGAACCTGTGTCTTCACAGAGCAAGTTGTCAGTGGCTGGGAGCAGATGAACAAGGCCCACTCTTGGGAGGGAGAGCAGTTACCCTGACCTGACCCTACCCTACTTTATTCAGATAGAGAATCAAGTCGCTTTCTACATTTTTATTTTTTATATTACACATAGTCCTGCTCATATACATATGAGCTTTGCTTATATACATAGCTTTGTATGTTTTCCCAATTGTTTCTTAGACTGGATTTCTAGACTTCATATTAAATAATAAATTAATGAAAATGTTTGTATTTCTCTCAAGAAATAAAGGCATCATTTTCCTTGCTCTTTAGTAGCCCTCTCTCTTTTGTTTTCCTTCTGTGAGCCAGGAGCCCTGTAAAGAGACAGGGTCTCCCCTTCAGAGGTCCGTGTGGGGTGGCCAGTGAGGACCAGGGTAAAGAGACAGGGTCTCCCCCTCAGAGGTCTGTGTGGGGTGGCCAGTGAGGACCAGGGTAAAGAGACAGGGTCTCCCCCTCAGAGGTCTGTGTGGGGTGGCCAGTGAGGACCAGGGTAAAGAGACAGGGTCTCCCCCTCAGAGGTCTGCGTGGGGTGGCCACTGAGGACCAGGGTAAAGAGACAGGGTCTCCCCCTCAGAGGTCTGCGTGGGGTGGCCAGTGAGGACCAGGGTAAAGAGACAGGGTCTCCCCCTCAGAGGTCCGCGTGGGGTGGCCAGTGAGGACGGGGTCCCTGGGGAGGATGCACACTAGAGGCCTATGTGGGCCGTGTCCTGGCTACTGTGATGACGCAGGGTGGGAGGGAAAGAGAAGCAAAGGTGCTCGCTTGGGGCTGTGACACCTGGATGAACAGGGCATGATGGTGCGTCCAAGCTGGCCGGGACCTGGGGCATGGACTTGGGCAGACCAGCACCAGTTCTGGTTGTACTTGCTCATGGGGGCTACTCCCTGAGCCACTGCAAGATCCTTTGCTTTTAGAGCCCAAAGCCCTTGCTGGGTCTGGGGGTGGTGGGTCCTCTCCCCTCGGGTATTTTCAGCTCTGTGCCCAGGTCCTGGGCAGGTGGGCAGGGTCTCCCAATTAGGACACATGTGGGGATCAGTTGGCACAAGCTTCACTTGTACTGGGCTTGGGCTCTCTCACCTTCTCAGGCCTCCCCTGGTATAGGTGTCTTCCAGGATGAGTGAATCAGGATCAATCAAGGGAAGGGCACTGCCTGAACCTTGGTTTCCATATCTGGAGGAGAACCTCAGACCCACCCTAGTGCTGGGGGCTTCCCTGCTGGGACCCAGGACAGGGGTCTGTTTGCTGATGGGGGCCACACTGGCAGAGACGGTGGCTGGGACCTCCTATCCCTGCCTTGTCCCAGTTCCTCCAGCCACTCCCACCATCCTATCCTACCAGGGCTCCTCATTAGCCCCACCCTCAGATTTTCTGTAACTTCATAGCCCTCATGTCGCACTTAGGTATCTTGCTTCTCCTGTGGGAAAAGTCCCCCCACTTTCCTCTGCATGTCTGGCCACAGGATTGCCTCCAGGCTCTCTCTCAAGAGCATCTCATCCTCTACAGGCATTTGGACAGGCCCACACGAACCATAAGAAGGTGGCTGCAGATGGCGAGAGCCGAGAGGAGAGTCTGATCCAGGAGTCAGCTTCCAAGGAGCAGTACTATGTACGCAAGGTGCTAGAGCTGCAGACAGAGCTGAAGCAGCTGCGCAACGTGCTTGCCAACACGCAGTCGGAGAATGAGCGTCTGGCCTCAGTGGCTCAGGAGCTGAAGGAGGTAACCAGTGAAACTGGGGCCGTTTGCTTGACTCTAGGTGGGTGGTGGGAAAACAAGTAAGTGCTCCCTGGCAGGGGGCGGGGGTCAGGGCCACCCACAGATTGTTTTACCCCAACTTCTTGTGGTCCATGGTGGTCCAGAAAGGTCTGGGGATGGCAGGGTCCCATCTCTGCACTTGGGGTGATGTGCGTCCTGGGTTCCTCATGTGAGCAGTGTAATTATAGTGTCTACCTCCCAGCTTGGGACAATAAAGTCAGAGGGAGGCCACTAAAAACAGCTCTGAGGATCAGTTTGGCCCCTAACAGGGGCCTGGCCGTCAGAGGCCTGGGCAGATGGAGGGGCAGGGCAGCCAGTACCCTCTGAGAGAGGTGGGAGGCTGGGCCAGTGTTCCCAAGGTGGGGTGGGGCGGCAGCAGCAGGGGAGCAGGCATGACCAGACGTCTACCTGAGCTGTAGTCCTGGCCGTGGCTTTAGGGTACCCTACTGTCAGAATCCCCAAGTTCTCATCAGGAAGGGCCTTGTTAACCTCTGTTCTCCATAGGGGTGGGGAGGGGTTGACCAGAACAGCAGATGGTTTTGAGTGGTGGTCAGCTCTGAGGTCGACACCTCAGATGGGATGGTATATGGCAATCAGGGTTCCACAGGGGTGGGAGGGACACTGGCAAGGTTTGGGACAGAGCCCAGGAACTGGCAGCAGTGGGAAGTGGTCATCCATCCTGGTTTGGGATCAGAGGTCACCAAGACTTGTGGGCTGGGGAGGAACTTGGCTTGAATCCAGGAGAAGTGCATGATCTCATATCTTCACACGGGAGCTCTCTGGTTAGGGTGGGGAGAAGGGACTATCAGAGCTGTAGATTTGACCACCTAAGGGGGAGGCTAGCCTCATGGCCAGCTACGAGCCCTTTCCTAAAAGAGTCAATGCAGATGCTCTCCCCAGCCCAGACTCATTCTGCAGCTTCCCTCTTCCCCAGAGGAGTGGCAGGGGACTTGCTGACTACTGGCTTTGGCGCCAGGAAATGAACTAAGCCAGTCCCACATGCTGCTATTGAAGAACTGGTCTGGTGGGGTCAGGTTTCCTGCCATTCCTGTTAGTGCTTCTGGAGGAAGCCTTCGACTCCCCACCCCCATACATCCTCAGTACATTTTCTCCTGAGGCCCTGCCTGTGTGCCCCTGATCACTGTCAGGCAGGCACTATGGAGCCATGCCAGGTTCTTGGTTGGAGTGGAGGCTCTCCGTCACCGCCTACTCAGACTAGAGCCCTGGTCAGTGTCCCCACCATTGCTGGCTCTGCCTGTGCTCTGCTGCCATCCCTCTCCAGTTATTCTGCTCATCCTGGTCCTGCCACTTCTGCCTGAGCTGCTGTGTGGAGCTCCTCTGGGGCTATGCCCTGGAGGCCCGCTCTTACAGGAGGCCTGTACTGAGGCTGAGGAGCCTAGATCCTGAGAGCTCAACACTGAGCGCTGCCCCTGAGGAGCACCAGCCTGCACCTGTCTTGGAGTGATCCAGATAAGCAGGCTCTGCACAGTCTCCACAGGAAATGCCCCTTCCACACGCAGGCCTTTCCCTGCTGGTGCCTGCTCCTGCTGCTGTCCAGTTCAGTGACTGAGGGGCCAGCTGTGCTGTGCCCTCTGACCCACCCCCGTCCTTCCACCCTGTGATGTCTGGCTTAGGGGTTCATCCCATGCCCAGCTCTCCAGGAGGAACTTGAGGCCTCGGTCATGTGACACGTATGGCAAACATGCTCAGCGTGGGGGACAATTCAGCTACTCTGTGACTTGTCTTTTGGGTGACCCTGTGGGCATCCAGTTATTTCCTTCATCTCACAGGTTGGGAGATCAAGGTGAAGAAGGTTTGACTGCTCACCCAGGGTCACTGGGTCCTGACCTCTGCACTGTGTGTGAATGGACCCTGCCAGCTTCTGCCCTGGGACATGCCCTGAGGGCCCATTTTGCATATAGAGAAGCAGAGAGAGACCCAAGGATCAGATCCAGCTGACGGATGACAGAGTCAAGTCTTTTGCACATTCCTCAGATTTGCCTTGGGAAGGGGTTGAGAGGGGTGATGAGGGCTGCCTTGAGAAGCAGAACTGTGAGTTGAGGAGGGGGTGGGCATCATCAGCCCAGGGGGTGACCCCTTTAGGTAAAATTAGCATCCCAGTGGACCCTGGCCTTGCTCTCCTGGTGGACTCTGCATGTATCAGGCCCTTCACAGGCCTAAGAGTGAGTGGCAAAGATGTGCCAGGAGAAATCGTATCTGTTACCATCTCCTTTGTCCTGGCTAGGAGCCAGAAATACTTGTTTCTTGCTATGGTGGCATCTGGGCCCCTAGGAACGGCTGAAAGGAAGCCAGGGTTTTGGCCACAAGCTGAAGTGGTGGGTGCTAGATCCGGAGCAGCAGCCCCAGGCACCAGGGGGCTCTCCACTGTGGTGTGGACAGGCCTGTACAGAAGGACACCTACGCTCCAGATCCAGGGGATTGAGTGGAGAATGTCACGTTGGCAGTCCAGAGTCAAGAGGAATGGCCCTGGGTTTGTAGAGAAAGCAGCAAGGGTAAGGGGTAAAGTCAGGGGTGAGCCCTGCAGCCGAGGAGGAGCTGGAGGGGGCACACAGATGAGTCCCGAGGGAATGGACTCCATAAGGAAATGGAAATTCCTCCCAGGGAGCAGAGCTGGATCCAGCTGGTTCAGATGCGGTATCCAGCAGCCCCCTAGGAGGTCAGATTGGTGAGGGAGGGCCTACAGGGGGTGCTAAGATGGTACCCCGCATACTATCTGGTTTATACCCTGTTGGACCAAGGCCTCCTGTGTCCCTGGTTGCTGTGCATCATCAAGGCTGCTCTTGTCAGGCTCACCTGAGAGAAGGTGCTTCTCTCAATCAAACCCCACAATGGCCAGTGGGAGCTTGTTTGAGCCCTTGGTAGTTGGGTGTGTGCCAGGCAAAGGTTCCCCTGAGGGCAGCGGCAGTGCCCTCACCTGCCACGCCAGCTTGTAGCCTGGGTGCACCTCGCCTTGCTGTCCAGAAGCTCTCCTGCAGACCTGTAAGGGCCCATACTTCCTTTGTCAGCTCCACTGCTATGACAGGAGGCTGTGTTCCAGTTCTGAGTTGAGAAGGTGGAATCTGCCCAGGCCATGGGGGAAGCTGATCTGAGTTTCTTCATCGCAGCCTGGAGGGCTTTCTAGGTTTGTTAGTCCTGATGTGCAAACCTTTGGGGAGCTGGTGGGGTTTAGACTCTCCTCTTGGCTTCCACTCTGTTGGGTGGTCACGTGAAATCAAGCCGCACATGTTTGAGCACCTCCCCAAGCAGCGTGACTTAGCAGGGAAAGAGGGAGGAGTAAGCAGAGAATTCTGGCAGAGGAGTGAGCGTGCGCCCACTAGTGTATTCACAGAGGGCGAGAAGGCAGCTGGAAGCACTGGGACAGGGGCTTGGGCAAGGCTAGGGGCTCATAGCCACAGCACGCCAAGAGCAGTGCGAGCCAGCAAGGGGATACAGTTCAGTGTTTAAGCAGGGGAAAAACAAGATGAGAGAGCAAAAGCTAATTGTTGTGGGAGCCTGTCCCATCTGACTGGAGGCAGGAAGACCAGTTAGGTAGACTGGTTAGCTGTGGCCAGCCTGTGTGACCTGCAGCAGGGTGGGTTGGTGCTGCGGATGGATGCACAGGGGCCACAGCTTCTCCTCCAGTTACCATCCCTTCCATTCTCAGAGGGGAGACAAGGCCCTGGGAAGTGAGCCAAGGTATGGTTACCCCTCGAGGGCATTCGCTTTCCTGAGCACCTCACATAGCGCCTCCATGTGGAGGCAAGGCTGAGTCACTGCTTCCTCAGCGCAGTCTCCCACACGGGCCCCTCAGCCCTACCCCTGCCTGAGCCAGTCTGAGCCATCTTCACTGCTGATTCCTTGCTGCTTCTCCAGGTGTGGTTCTGTCTGGGTGACAGCACACTTGCAGTACAGATGTTTGGTGGCTCCCCAGGGGCATACGTGCCAAGTGAGTGAAGTCACCTGTCTGGGACTGCCCCTTGGCAGCTTTCTGGTGGGGGCAACCACAGCACCCTGCCATGAGAGGTGGGTCACCTGGCACAGTGTTGACAGCGCTGGGGGCTCCTCTTCCACTTCACTTAGCTCTGTCGGGTGCTCTGGGCTCTCCTGTGTCTTCAGGGTTCATTTCCCATGCCCGACCCCAGCTTTCAGTGGGATAAGACCAAAACCTGTGTTCATTTCTTGTGACTGCTGTGACAGATTACCACAAACTGAGGGCTGAAGACAACAGAAAATCAAGGTGTCAGCAGGGATGGCTTCTTCTGGAGGCTGTGCGGGAGAGTCCTTCCTGTGCCTCTGCCAGCACCTGGCAGCCTCTGGGAGTCCTTGTGTTCTAGTCTTTGCCTCCGTCTTCCTGTGGCCTTCTCCCTGGGTGTCTCCAACTCTCCATCTTGGAAGGACACCAGCCCTTGGATTTGTGCCCACTCTAACCCCTATTACCTCATCTTAACTTGGGTGTATCTGCAAAGGCCCTATTTCCAAGTCAGATCCCATTCACCCCTTCCAGGGCTTATCATTTCAGCATATCTTTTGAGGGAACACAGTTAAAACCCATAACATTCTACCCTCTGGCCTTCAGGATTTATATATTTTCCGTGTGAAATAGATTCGTCTCATTCCCAGAAGTCTTAGCCCATTCCAGCATCAACTCTTCAAATCCCTTATCACATCTCAAATTCACTAAATTAGGAAAGGCTGACACTTTGAGATGGTCCATCCTGGGGTGAAATTCCTCCCTGTGCAAATTATGTGCTTCCAGAATACAATGTTAGGATAGGCAAAGGAGAGTTACTCTTATTCCAGAAGGGAGAAGAGGAAAGAATAAACGGGCTGCAGGTCCCAGAAAGTAAGAAGCTGAGCATTTCAGGGCCTGAGAACAGTCTTTGTTGGCCCCCTCCTCTGACTCCTGGAACCCAGGGAGCAGTGGGCCTGCTGGCCTCCCAGCCGGGTGGCTGAGTTGTAAGCCATACCCTTGGTGCTGTCTCCAGAAAAATGCTTTCTCATTTTTTTGCAATAAGGACAAGCTGAGCATTTTCCACATCTTCAAGTTCTAGTTCTGTTTTGCTTACAATTATTTCTTCGGTTTCTGTCTCCTCTCCCACTTTGCTATAAGCAACAAGGAGAAACCAGGCTGTACTTCTAACCTTCTGCTTCAGAATCTCCCAGGCTGTTCATCCATCTTCCTCGCTTACTAATTCTGCTTTCCACACAGCACTGGAATACAGCTCAGCTGGGTTTTCTGCCACGTTACAGCAAGCCTTTCTGCCATTCCTCATTCCCTCCTAAGGCCTTAGAGGGAGCACCGCTAGCATTCACATCTCTCCTAGTGTTATTTCATGATAGTCCATGCATCCCCTGAGACAATGGACTATTTCTCTATGACTCCTCTCTGACCCTCACCAGAGTCACCTGAAACAATTACTTTTTTTTACCAATAGTCTCAAGGCAGACTGGCCTTTTCCTGTCCTGCTCTCTAAGCTCTTCCAGCCTGTGGCCATCCCCAGCTCCATGGCCACTTCCACATTTTTGGGTATTTGTTACAGTGGCATCTTTTTCCTGGTATTAAACCTAAATTGGTATATTTGGTTTTTGGGGCCACCATATTAGATTGCCACAAGCAACAAGATTTTATTCTCTTAAGTTTTCTGTATCTGAAATAAAAGTGCTGTCAGGACCATGTTCCACGTGGAACCTTTCCAGCTTCTGGGTGGCAGCAACCTGCAGACCCTTGTCTTGTGTTCACATTGCTCCAGGCTCTGCCTCTGCCATCACCTCCTCCTGTGCAGGCTCTGCAGGTCTGACAGGACTGGGGCATTACTCCCATGTCCACCCTGGGCTTCCTTGGGGCCGCAGGCCTTTCCTGGGGATTGGGCTGCGACCTGGCTAAATGTCTTGCCCATTCCTCTGGGGAACGATACAGACCAGCTTTGGAGCACTCCTGTGCAGGGTGGTGCTCCCTCCCTGTGCCTGAGCTCCAGCCGCACTATGATGGGGCTTCTGCAGTGTAGAGTGCTAACTTCTCTGCAGTCCAGATCCCCAGACCTGACCTCAGGATAGCACTCCTCCTTGCCTCATCAGGGCCTCCCTCAGCAGCAGCTGACACCAGCTGGCAATGTGTGTGCTGTACGTGGGCAACTTTAGGGAGCCTCAGTGAACAACACAAAGCCTAGAGCAGCACCCAGCACAGTCCGTACTCAGTATTGAAGGAAGGGGTCATGCCCCTAGGGTTGCCGGAGCGGTGCCAGGATGGAGACAGCGCCAGTGAAAGGGTTTTTGAGCCATGCAGAGAGACCACACATTGTCCAGGTTCATTTCTGTGAACGCCAAGAAAAGGCAGATTCACAGACTGAAAGCATATTGGTGGTTGCTGATTGGTGTGTGGTTTCTTTCTAGGGTAATGAAAATGTTCTAGAATAGGTAATGGTGCACAGCTATGAATAAACTATAACCTTGGAATTGTACACTGTCAGTGGGTGACCTTTATGGGACGTGAATCATATCTCAATAAAAAACAAAAATGGTTCTCCTGTGCAGGCAGACTGTGCTAGGGTGCAGCTCAGCAGAGGCTTCCGGTACAGCCTGGGCGCACAGGTTCTGGGGTGCAGATGGCTTCGACTAGGCAGTCAAGCTGGCCCGTGGTCTTGTCTCCCCCTCTGTCCTTTTTCTGTCTACTTTAGGACCACTTGTTTCATTGAGGAGAGCTGTTAAGTTTTAAGTAAAGTCCATTTACATTTTTCATTGACCAACAGCTCCCACTTGCTGCCCCTGTTTCACCATCTTAACTCCTATGTCTTCCCATACTGAGCGGGCAATTTTTTTTTTTTTAATTGGAGCATAATTGCTTTACAGTGCTGTGCTGGTCTCTGCTGTAGAAAAACATGAATCAGTCATAATTTTATATATATATCCCCTTCCTGGTGCGCCTCCCTCCCCATCCCACTCCTCTAGGTTGTCACAGAGCACCAGGCTGGGCTCCTTGTGATACACAGCACTTCCCCACCAGTTTCCTATTTACACATGATATTGTATGTATGTCAATGCTGCTTTCTCAATTTGTCTTACCCTCTGTTTCCCCTGCTGAGTCCATGAGTCTGTTCTCTGTGTCTGTATCTCCATTTCTTCTCTGTAAATAGGTTCATCATTATTATTTTTCTAGATTCCTTGTATATGTATTAATATACAATGTTTGTTTTTCTCTTTCTGACTGACTGCACTCTGTAACAGGTTCTAGGCTCATCAGCCTCTCTACAACTGACCCAAATGTGTTCCTTTTTATGGCCAAGTAATATTCCATTGCATGTATATGTTCCACATCTTTTCTGTTCGTTCATCCGTTGATGGACATCTAGGTTTCTTCCATGTCCTGGCTGTTATAAATAGTGCTGCAGTGATCACTGGGGTACATGTGTCTTTTTGAATTGTGTTTTTCTCAGAGTGTATGCCCAGTAGTGGGATTGCTGGGTCATAGGGTGGTTTTATTCCTGGTTAGTTAGGGAATCTCCACACTGTTCTCCATAGTGGCTGTATCAGTTTACATTCCCAACAGTGCAGTAGGGTTCCTTTTTCTCCACATCCTCTGTAGCATTTATTGTTTGTAGTTTTTCTGATGATGGCCATTCTAATTGGTATGAGGTGATATACATCATTATAATTGTCATTTGCATTTCTCTAATGATGAGCAGTGTTCAACTTCTTTTCATTATTGGCCATCAGCAGGGAGATCAAACCAGTCAATCTTAAAGGAAATCAATCCTGAATATTTTATTGGAAGGACTGATGCTGAAGCTGAAGCTCCAATACTTTGGCCACCTGATGCGAAGAGCCGACTTAATGGGAAAGACCCTGATGCTGGGAAAAAATGATGGAAAAAGAAGAAGAGGGGGCAGCAGAGGATGAGATGGTCAGATACCATCACTCTCAGGGATACTGTGAAGGATAGGGGAGCCTGGCGTGCTGCAGTTCATGGGATTGCAAGAAGTCGGACACAACTTGGCAACTGAACAACTTGGAGAATGTCTTTTTTGGAGAAATGTCTGTTTAGGTCTTCTGCCCATTTTTTTGATTGGGCTCTTTGTTTTTCGGTATTGAGCTATATGAGCTGCCTATATATTTTAGAGATTAATCCTTTGTCAGTTGCTTTTAAGTTTATTTAGGTCTTATCTGTTTACTTTTGTTTCTGTTTCTATTACTCTAGGAGGTGGGTCAAAGAGGATCTTGCTGTGATTTATGTCAAAGATTATACTGCCTATGTTTTCCTCTGAGAACTTTATAGTTTCTGGCCTTATATTTAAGTCTTTAATCCATTTTGAACTTATGTTTGTGTACGGTGTTAGGAAGTGTTCTCATTTTATTCTTTTACATGTAGCTGTCCAGTTTTCCCAGCACCACTTACTGAAGAGGCTGTCTTTTCTCCATTGTATAGTCTTGCCTCCTTTGTCAAGGATAAGGTGCCCATAAGTGCATGGGTTAATCTCTGGGCTTTCAATCTGTTCCATTGGCCTATATTTCTGTTTTCTATATATGGAAATATATTTCTATATTTCTGTCTTGATGATTGTAGGTTTGTAGTATAGTCTGAGGTCAGGAAGATTGATTCCTCCAGCTCCATTCTTCTTTCTCAAGATTGCTATGGCTGTTTGGGGTCTTTTGTGTTTCCATACAAATTGTGAATTTTTTTGTCCTAGTTCTGTGAAAAATACCATTGGTAGTTTGACAAGGACTGTATTGAATCTGTATATTGCGTTGGGTAGTATAGTCGTTTTCATAATATTGATTCTTCCAATCCAAGAACATACTGTTTCTCTCCTCTATTTGTGTGGTCTTTAATTTCTTTCCTCAGTGTCTTATCGTTTTCTGCATACAGGTCTTGTGTCTCTTTGATTAGCTCTAGTAATTTTCTGGTAGCATCCTTCGGATTTTCTGTGTGTGGTATGATGATCATGTCATGTCATCTGCAAACAGGGAGAGTTTTACTTCTTTTCCAATCTGGATTCCTTTTATTTCTTTTTCTTCTCTGATATCCAAAGCACAATTCTTATATATCAATCACTGAGTTAACGAGGACTCTCTAGAGAAGCAGATGGATAGGGGTATGTGTTTTGCAGGGTGCTGGGTCAGGGGGTGGGAGGCAGAGATTTATTGTAGGGAATTGGCTCACTCAGTTGTGGTGGCTGGCAGATCCAAAATCTGCAGGTTATGCCATCTGACTGGAGACCCAGGAAAGAGCTGATGTCGCAGCTACAGTCTGAAGGCTATCTTTTTTTTTTTTTTTTAAAGGCCTTCGACTGACTGGATCCACATTTTTACTCAGTGGGTCTGTGAGTTTAAATGTTAATCTCATCTGAAAATATACCTGAATGGTGACACCTAGACTGGTGTTTGACCAAATATCTGGAGGCCAGGGCCTAGATAAGCTGACACTAAAATTAATTGTAACAATCAGTTGGGTGGTAAGTAAGGGAAATGGCCAGAGTCAAGGTGTATGTAGAATTTTGTTAGGAAGCAAGTAAGTATGTTTCCTCAGGTTACCGCTCACACTGTGTTATTTTGTTTATTTTTGCCTCTCAGGAGTTTTGCTTTCCTGACAAGCCTTGCATTTCACCAATCAGTAATTTCAGTTCAGTTCAGTCGCACAGTCGTGTCTGACTCTTTGCAACCCCATGGACTGCAGCACACAAGCCTTCCCTGTCCATCACCACTTCCCGGAGTTTACTCAAACTCATGTCCATAAACTCGTGTCCATTGAGTCGGTGATGCCATCCAACCATCTCATCCTCTGTTGTCCCCTTCTTCTCCTGCCTTCAATCTTTCCCAGCATCAGGGTCTTTTCAAGTGAGTCAGTTCTTCGCATCAGGTGGCCAAAGTGTTGGAGTTTCAGCTTCAACATCAATCCTTCCCATATATATTCAGGACTGATTTCCTTTAGGATGGACTGGTTGGATCTCCTTGCAGTCCAAGGGACTCTTAAGAGTCTTCTCCAACACCACAGTTCAAAAGCATCAATTCTTCAGGCTCTGCTTTCTTTATAGTCGAACTCTCACGTCCGTACATGACTACTGGAAAAACCATAGCCTTGACTAGACGGACCTTTGTTGGCAAAGTAATGTCTGTGGTTTTTAATTGCTGTCTAGGTTGGTCATAACTTTTCTCCCAAGGAGTAAGTATCTTTTAATTTCATGGCTGCAGTCACCATTTGCAGTGATTTTGGAGCCCCCCCCCCAAAAAAAAATCTGACACTGTTTTCACTGTTTCCCCATCTATTTGCCATGAAGTGATGGGACCAGATGCTGTGATCTTAGTTTTCTGAATGTTGAGCTTTAAGCCAACTTTTTCACTCTCCTCTTTCACTTTCATCAAGAAGCTCTTTAGTTCTTTGCTTTCTGCCATAAAGGTGGTATCATCTGCATATCTGAAGTTATTGATCTTTCTCTTGGCAATCTTGATTCCAGCTTGTGTTTCCCCCTGCCCAGCATTTCTCATGATGTACTCTGCATGTAAATTAAATAAGCAGGGTGACAGTATTCAGCCTTGACGTACTCCTTTTCCTGTTTGGAACCAGTCTGTTGTTCCATGTCCAGTTCTAACTTGCTTCCTGACCTGCATATAGATTTCTCAAGAGGCAGGTCAGGTGGTCTGGTATTCCCATCACTTTCAGAATTTTCCACAGTTTGTGATGATCCACACAGTCAAAGGCTTTGGCATAGTCAATAAAGCAAAAATAGGTGTTTTTCTGGAACTCTCTTGCTTTTTCGATGATCCAGCAGAGGTTGGCAATTTGATCCCTGGTTCTTTTGCCTTTTCTAAATCCAGCTTGAACATCTGGAAGTTCACAGTTCACGTACTGTTGAAGCTTGGCTTGGAGAATTTTGAGCATTGTCTTACTAGTGTGTGAGATGAGTGCAGTTGTGTGGTAGTTGGAGCATTCTTTCGCATTACCTTTCTTTGGGATTGGAATGAAACTGACCTTTTCCAGTCCTGTGGCCACTGCTGAGTTTTCCAAATGTGCTGGCATATTGAGTGCAGCACTTTCACAGCATCATCTTTCAGGATTTGAAATAGCTTAACTGGAATTCCATCACCTCTACTAGCTTTGTTTGTAGTGATACTTCCTAAGGCCCACTTGACTTCACATTCCAGGATGTCTGGCTCTAAGTGAGTGATTATACATTCGTGATTATTTGAGTCATGAAGATCTTTTTTGTATAGTCCTTCTGTGTACTCTTGCCACCTCTTAATATCTTGTGCTTCTGTTAGGTCCATACCTAACATACCATTTCTGTCCTTTAGAGGGTATCTTTGCATGAAATGTTCCCTTGGTATCTCTAATTTTCTTGAAGAGATCTCTAGTCTTTCCCATTCTATTGTTTTCCTCTGTTTCTTTGCACTAATTACTGAGGAAGGTTTTCTTACCTCTCCTTGCTATTCTTTGGAACTCTGCATTCAAATGGATATACCTTTCCTTTTCTCCTTTGCTTTTCGCTTCTCTTCTTTTCACTGCTATTTGTAAGGCCTCCTCAGACATCAGCGCTGCACAGCCGCTGCTCTGCCTGCGCCCCATGTCATCTGTTGGGTACCTCCTTGGCTCACTTAATGAGGGGACTGCATCGGTCCATTTGCTGGAGATTTTGGTAGTAAGCATTTGTCAGGAGTACTTGATATATGTGATAACTCGTTCCCCTTTTTGTTGTGTTCTTCTTTTCTTATTGGTCCTATTTCACTTCATCAATCCAACATTACTTTTCCATGTGTACCTATGTGGAATCATAGAATCTTGTCTGCAAAGTGTATGCATCAGTGGGATCACAAGAAACCTCAGCACCAGCAGAGATGCTGCTGTGTTGGGAGAGGACAGAGTGAGCTCTGGGGCCCAGTGGGTGATGGTGCTTCTAGCCAAGGGGGTGGGCATTAGATCTTTGCAGGTGTGTAGGGGAGGCTGCGTAGAATGTTGGGACAGAGAATGTGAGGAGAGATGGAGAGTTTGCCTCAGAGACAATTCTGCCTCCAGGGGCACCAACCTTGGGCTGCAGCTAATCCTACAATGTATACAATGACTCCAGAATGTTGGCCAAGGAACCCAGGTCCTGGCCCTTGGCACAGAGTAGTAGCTGGTTGAGAATCCCCCACGGTCTTGATTGCACAATTCATGCCAGGTCTGCACTTGCCCGTCTCCGTGCATGTTTGAATCCCCTAGACAACTTGGAGGCAGGGACTTTTTTAATAGAATTATTGAGATAATTCATATCCCTTACAAATCACCCATTTGAAAATATGCTGTTAGTGGATTTTAGTATATTTACAGATTCATGCATCATCCCAAATCAATTTTAGAATATTTCATCACTCCAAGAAGCAACCCCATTAACAGTCACTCTCCTTCCCATCTTCCCCTTGTCCCCGCCCCAGCAACCACTGACCTGCTTTTTCAGTCTCTCTGGGTTTGCTTATTCTCAATATTTCCTATAAGTGAAGTCATAAGGTAAGTGAACACCAACACCTCTTTTTTACTCATGTTGTTTTCAAGGTCCATTTGTGTTACAGCATGTGTAGTAACGTCCAGTTGTATAAATATACCGTATATTGTTTATCTCTTCAGTTGGTGGACATTTGGGTTGTTTCTGCCTTTGCTGTTATGAATAGTGTCTGAACATTCACTCACAAGGTTTTGTGTGGACATGTGTTTTCCTTTCTTTGGAGTGCCTGCTGAGGCCCACTGCTGGGTCAGCTTTAACCCTGTGCTGAACTGTTGAGTATCTACAGACTGTTTCCACAGCACTGCACCAGTGCATGCTGCCAGGAGCATGTGACAGAGGAACTACTTTAGACCCCATTTTACATATCAAGAAACCAGGGGTCAGAGCTGCTGAGACTCTCTGCTGTTCACCCCTATACCACACAGCTCACGGCCCCAGCTCGTTGTTAGGTGGCTACATTGGACACCACGGCAAGCCTGGGATTCCAAGTCCTGGCTGTGTGGCTACCATGGTGGGCCTGGCTGCACTGAGCTCCTTCTGCCTTTGGAGTGGTGAGACCAACTAGAGCAGGCTTCTCATATCCACCTTCTTCCTGGCAGATCAATCAGAATGTAGAGATTCAACGTGGCCGCCTGCGGGATGACATCAAGGAGTACAAGTTCCGGGAGGCGCGCCTGCTGCAGGACTACTCGGAGTTGGAGGAGGAAAATATCAGCCTGCAGAAGCAGGTGTCTGTGCTGAGGCAGAATCAGGCAAGTATCTGGGCTGCACAGGTGGGACGGGTAGATTAGCTCTGGGCCACAGCCTGGCCTAACCCTCACTTTGCTGTCTCCATGGTCAGAAGACATTCCCTCCCTCCTTCCGCACTCAGGCTGAGGGTTATATGCCACTGTGGTTCAAGGGTGTGGCAGCAGGGCCCAGCCCCTTCAAGACCAGAAAAACAAAGCCTCCGGCTGTATTGTTGGCTGGCAATTGTCAGCCAGCAAAAATTGGAGGAAAATGGAGGTGATGAAGATGTGAAACCAAGAGATCCCAGAGGCTGGGTGTCTGGCTCCATCTCATTTCAGGTGCCAACAGGAGACCAGAGATGTCCGTATGCCCTCTGGAACCCTAGAGCTATCAGTGTACCCACTCCTCCCACTGTATCATGTTTTCTAGACTCCTTTGAACCCCATATGGTCCTGGACTTTGGGGTGAAGCCTAGTGACCCTTGAGCAGTATGGAGATGTCCAGGCTGTCATATGATGTTCTCAAGTAACATAAAAATGGGTGGGACGAATAGGAACACTTCCACCTGGGACAGGTCAGGGACAGGAGGTCTCCTCTCCCCACCTGTGACAGGATGGGGACAGAAGGGTCACCTCCACCTGTGAGAGGACAAGAGGGTCACTTCTGCCTGGGACAAGACACCCAGGCCCTTCAAGGCCTGCCCTTGTCACCTAACTGTCCAAGAACCCCAGCTTCACAGGTTGGGGACTAGGGGGACCTTTATCCCAGAAATCCCCAAACTGGGGACCCAGGTATTTAAATCCAGCATAAGGAAGTGTGGGCCCATATGTTTACGCTGGTAGTAGAACTTCTGACCCTTGGAGCCAGAGGAAGTGGATCTCCTCCCAGGAACACAGGCACCAGAGCTCCTCCTCTGGCCGCTCGGCAGACTCTCTGTGACGCTGTGCTCATCTGTGGGTCAAGCATCCTGAGGAGTGGGAAACCAGTCCATGAGTGGCACATGGAGTCTGGCCTCTCCCTGGGGTTCCCCTACTCTAGTCCTCAGCCCACAGAGACCCTAATCGACCTGCCTCTGAGTGGTTTACTCCTCGTTTCTTGCACAAATATTGCAGAATAATACCAGTTTGTTTTTAAGTTGCTCATAGGCCCTGACTACCCGCACCAGGCATTGGTTTCTGTCAGTTCTCTCCTTGTCTGCCTGCATATACTGTCCTGGCATGCACAGCTTTGGACTCCACCCCCCTACTTGTACCCGGGCCTTTCTCAGTCAGGGTGGTGTGTGCAGTGAAGGCACATCCCACTCCAGTGAGAGCTTTAGTTCCTTCATTTTGAAATGTGATTAGAAGTGGTGGTCACATTGCACATCTAGATACATATTTTTTGTATCTTAAAAGATTTAATCAACTCTTAGTGATAATGAAGTTTTGTAGGATTTGAAGTCAATATATACTTGGTAGCATTTTAAGTCACCTAACAAATTGGCAGTGTGGGTGTGTTCTGAATTCCAGAGGGCACCTCTGGTGCTGAGCAAGTTGCATGCTTTTGCACTGCTCATGTGTGCACACGTGTCCGAGGCGCGGGCTCAGCATTTCCTGTGTGCACCTCATGCCTGCAACCCTCTGAGTATCCATGTTCTCCCAGTTGTTCAGTCACTACGATGGTGCTTCTTCCCCATCCCGTGGGGATAGAAGAGTGTCGACCTCTCTTTTACAGGTGGAGTTTGAGGGCCTCAAACATGAGATCAAGCGTTTGGAGGAGGAAACTGAATACCTCAACAGCCAGCTGGAGGACGCCATTCGGCTCAAGGAGATCTCGGAGCGGCAGCTGGAGGAGGCTCTGGAGACGCTGAAGACAGAGCGGGAGCAGAAGAACAGCCTGCGCAAGGAGCTGTCGCACTACATGAGCATCAATGACTCCCTCTATACCAGCCACCTGCACGTCTCCTTGGACGGCCTCAAGCTTGGTGACGACGCCGAGGCCCTGGCCAATGGCTTCGAGCACGGTGGCCTGGGCAAGGTGCCACTGGACAACAAGACCTCCACGCCCACCAAGGACGGTCTCACCCCACCCCCTCCCAGCCTCGTTTCTGACCTGCTCAGTGAGCTCAACATTTCTGAGATCCAGAAGCTTAAGCAGCAGCTAATGCAGGTGAGCAGGTGGATGGTGCTGGGACCCCACCCCGTTGGGTTTGTGCCACAGCCCTGGGCCTTGGGCCCGTGTGCGCCATCCCCACCTCCACTGCTGTCCTCGATGGTGTTGGCCAGACCTGCTGTTCACCACGACAGTGCTTGCCTGACACTTTGTGAATTTTTTAAATGCTATGCAGTCCTTTACTTACATTTCTTTTACGTAGGTAATTCTGTATTGTTACCTAAGTGGAACTGCAGCATTATAGGAGGAAGGTGCCCAGAGAAATAGTTTTCTGGTTATGAGTTTGGGCACCACCAGAGGTTTAACATCTCTCTGAGGTCTCCACATATGGTTTCCCATGCTGTGTCCGTTAGACACGTCAGGGTTTCTTGCCCCAACAGAACAGAACCCCAGGGTCTGCATCACAGCCTCTTGGTTTGCTGCATGTCTCTAAGGAAGGACTCACTTGGCCCCACAAACAGCTGGGCAGGGGGAGGAGCCATCATGGCCCCACACATGACACCTTGACCCATATTTATCAGAGAGAGCTCAGCAGGGTGATGAATGTGGCATGGACAGGGTCTTCACTGGGACTGACCAGGGGTTCTCTGAGGGCAGAGACTCCTGTGGGCTGTTAATGGTCCCTTTCTCTGCCTTTGCAGGTGGAACGGGAGAAGGTGGGCTTGCTGGCAACACTGCAGGACACACAGAAGCAGCTGGAGCAGGCACGAGGGGCCCTGTCTGAGCAGCACGCGGAGGTGAGCCGCCTCACGGAGAACCTGAGTGCTCTGCGGCGCCTGCAGGCCAGCAAGGAGCGGCGGACCGCGCTGGACAGCGAGAAGGAGCGGGATAGCCACGAAGACGGTGACTACTACGAGGTGGACATCAACGGGCCCGAGATCTTGGCCTGCAAGTACCGTGTGGCCGTGGCAGAGGCGGGCGACCTCCGGGAGCAGCTGAAGGCCCTGCGCAGTGCACACGAGGCCAGCGAGGCCCAGCACGCCGAGGAGAAGGGCCGGCACGAGGCCGAGAGCCAGGCGCTCACTGAGAAGGTCTCCCTGTTGGAGAAAGCCAGCTGCCAGGACCGTGAGCTCCTGGCACGGCTGCAGACAGAGCTGAAGAAGGTGAGCGATGTTGCCGGCGAGACACAAGGCAGCTTGAGCGTGGCCCAGGATGAGCTGGTGACCTTCAGCGAGGAACTGGCCAATCTCTACCACCACGTGTGCATGTGCAACAATGAGACACCCACGCGTGTGGTGCTAGACTACTACCGTGAGGGCCAGGCTGGCACTGGCAGCTGCAGCCCGGAGACCCGTGAGCGCCGCTCACCTGTCCTGCCCAAGGGCCCACCACCCGCAGAGGGTAGGGCCAGGGACAGCAGCCCCTCGCCTGGCTCCTCTCTGCCCTCACCCCTGAGTGATCCACGCCGAGAGCCCATGAACATCTACAATCTGATTGCCATCATCCGTGATCAGATCAGGCACCTGCAGGCAGCCGTGGACCGCACCACGGAGCTGTCACGGCAGCGCCTAGCCTCACAGGAGCTGGGCCCAGCTGCAGACAAGGACCGGGAGGCACTCATGGAGGAGATCCTGAAGCTGAAGTCACTGCTCAGCACCAAGCGGGAGCAGATCACCACACTGCGCATGGTGCTCAAGGCCAATAAGCAGGTGTGCATGGCGCTTGGGTCCAGCAGGGGGTGGGTAGGTGGGTGGGGGCTTTCTCAGCCTCCCTGGCTTCCCACCTTGTCCTGTCCCAGCTCGAAGAAAAAATGAGAGAAAACCTCACCTCAGTGCTGTGGGGAGGGGCTGGGTCTCAGGGGCCCAGGGCTGGCTGGGGCCTTGATCTGTGGTGCTCACCAAGGCAGCGGACTCCTCCTGATGCCTCGTCTGCCTGTCTTTTACAACTCTGACCCCCGCAGACGGCAGAGGTGGCCCTTGCCAACCTAAAGAGCAAGTATGAGAACGAGAAGGCAATGGTGACTGAGACCATGATGAAGCTGCGCAATGAGCTCAAGACCCTCAAGGAGGACGCGGCCACCTTCTCCTCCCTGCGGGCTATGTTTGCCACCAGGTAATGCTTACTGCTGTCACTGCTCAGCAGCCCGGGGACCTGGCCCTGTGGGAAATTTCCATTTCTGCTATTTGTGAAAACCCAGGGGCCCAAGTTTTGTCTCCACTTTGTGTAAAATGAGGAAGTTGGAAGCAAAAGGCCATGAGGGTGGGTCCTTAGTGGCCAGGCTGGAGGCTTGAGCTTCGAAGGAGAAGCAGGCAAGTGGGCAAGCCACTGATAACAAATGAGGAGCTTGCTTTCCAGAACTTGGTGGAAAGTTCGTATATTTTAGAAGAAAGGTTCCCCTCCCAGCAGTGGTGAGGCCACAGTGCTCCCACTCTGACCCTACCAGGTGGAGTTTGTTGGGGGTGGTGGCAGCATCTTTGTTTAGGCCAGTCCTTTGGCCAGGAACCCTGGGCCAGTGCGGAGCTGGAGGCTGCTTTGGGGCCTGGTTCTGGGTGTCTCCCTATTCAGAGAGGCTTGGTGCCATCTGCTGGCCACAGTCAGTCAAGCACCAGGGGAGTGTTCTCTGGATAGGCCTGGTGTGTCCTCAGGGCTGGGAGGCTGAGACTCCTGGTTAAATAGGTTGGAACTGAGCTCAGGGTCTGCTTCGCCTTGTGTCAAGGTGCTGGGCACTCCCTGCATTTCAGCGATATGGGAGGAGAGGGACAAAGCTCCCTCCTTCTGGGCGGTGTTTGGGAAAGATTTCAGTTAGTCCCTTAGCACATGGTATGTTGACCTTTGCTCCCTTAACTTGTATTATTTAAAAGTGTGACTTCTCAGATGGAGCCAAGATGGCAAACCTCTGGGCAAAGGTTGAAACTTGCTGATGGTCCTTGGCCTTGGTGGATGGGGGTGTAGGGTGGGTGGGTGGGTGTGCCCACCACCACCTTTACCCCAGCCACACTCCCTCAGGGGCAGACCCAGAGTGGGCATTTCTCTCCCAGATCCTTACCCAGGTAGAGGGCCCGTGTCAGTTGGCAGATGCTAAAATGGGGCTGTTTGTGGCGCCCACGTGTGCTTTTCCTAGGCCCTGTTGGCTGTTTGTCCCAGACTACTAAGCACCTGCTGTGTGCCTGGGCTGTTCCAAGAACAAACAGATTCCTGTCCTCGGGTTTATCCCCACATCCTGAGAGCCAAGTGACATCACACCCCTAACTTGCTCCCCTGGGCCAGCTGGAGGTCTTCAAGGGCACCATCCACTGCCTGCTTTAGTGAAAACTGGCTTTAGAGAGTCCCTCTCAGAGAAAACCAAACCTCAGAAAGGCACATCCTCTTCGTTTGTGGCTCAGTAAGCTGATGAATCCTATCGCAGTCCCCTCACCTGGAGTTCGGCTTCCCAGGTTGGTGCAAGTGGTAAAGAACCCGCCTGCCAGTGCAGGAGACTTAAGAGATGCTAGTTCGATCCCTGGGTTGGAAAGATCCCCCTGGAGGAGGGCATGGCAACCCACTCCTGTGTCCTTACCTGGAGAATCCCCTGGACAGAGGAGCCTGATGGGCTGTAGTCCGTAGGGTCGCACAGAGTTGGACACAACTGAAACTACTTAGCACGCGAGCACCTGGAGCTCTCAGCATGGGGACCATGGTCACGTGCTCTGCTGGCTCTCCCAGGTCCTTCAGCCACGCTCTGCCTCTCGCCTTCCCACAGATGTGACGAGTACATCACACAGTTGGATGAGATGCAACGGCAGCTGGCAGCTGCCGAGGATGAGAAGAAGACGCTCAACTCACTGCTGCGCATGGCCATCCAGCAGAAGCTGGCACTGACCCAGCGGCTGGAGCTGCTCGAGCTGGACCACGAGCAGACCCGGAGGGGCCGCGCCAAGGCCACCTCCAAGGCCAAGCCTGGCCCCCCGAGTGTAAGTCACACCTGCGCCTGTGCTAGTGACAGGGCTGAGGGTGCTGGGCTTGCTGCCCAGGTGCTCTGTGGCGAGAAGTATAACATTTACTGCGATTAGGGCCGCAAGGTCACACGCTGCAGCTAACCTGCCGCACGTCACCTGTCGCTTCACCTCAACTAACCTGGCAGCAGCGGGACTGTGGTGCTAGGCTGGTCTTAACTGTGACTAATGCACAGAGGGAAGAATTTAGCAGAGGCAGCCTGCCACTCCACCTGGACGCTGCAAGCTTTGCGTCTGTTTCTCATCCCTCGGGACCACCCTTCACAGCAGCTGCTTTCTTGTTTGGGTGGTCAAGGTGGGGTTGGAGCCACACGTCCTTGCAAAAATGTGGCTTTCCAGGGCCCAGTTGCTGTTGGCTCCCAGTGGGAGGGGCAGAACTTGCATTGAAACTTGCATTGAAACTTGCATGTTCCCTGCATGTGTCTAATGCAGTTATACTGCCCCAGCACCCAGAAACCAGTGTTAAAGGTTCCAGCCTGAGTCCCAGGTGCAGCCTTGGAGGACACTCTGCACTTGGCAAGTTATGAAGTTTGTGCAGCATCTCGTTGCAGTTTATATTTGGGACAGAATTACAGAATTCCTTCCCCTAAACACAGAGGAAGAGCAGCCCCACGTTCTCCAGCCCAGGGACCAGTCATGCCCAAGAGGCACAGGCATGCCTAGCCACATCCCAGACCAGAGCTCAGCAGTCTCAGCTTCTCTGTCTGAGATTTGTATGCTTGTCTGGTGGCCTGCAAGGTGACAAATTGGTGGGCCAAAGGCTTGGGTTTTTTCCAAAAAGAAAAGCTTCCCAAGTGCCTGCCTGGCTAGACTTCTGTCCTCACAGGAAGCCCATCTTTTTGAACTTAACGGTGTCCCCAGCTTTCAAGTGGATTTATTCACTCTCTGCCCATTATCAGGCCTTCCTCCCACAGGGCTTCAGACTCCAAGAAACAGGGCTATGGAAACCCCTAAGCTGAGTCTGAGTCACCAGCAGACCAGGCTGAACAGTGGGTCTCGGTCCCACAGCTATAGCTGAAGCCCTGCCTGGTGTGGGAAAGGAGCTTTGTGTGGAGACAGGGCAAGTTTCAGGATTCACAGTAGGAGGAATATGGTTCATGATCGTCAGTGCAGTTGCAGGGGTGGTAACAGACCAGAAGGGCAGTCATAGGACTTCCCCCATTCTCAGGAGCTGCATCCACACCAGAGCTTTGGCAGCTGGACTTCTCTCAGTGTTTCTCTCCCTGTCATCCATGGGCCCACCAGCCGTGAGGCTGCAGACCTTGAATAGCTCCTTGCTTCTCTCTCTGTGGCCAGGAGGGGGAGTTTGCATTTCCCCTGCACACTTCTGTCTGCCCCATTCCACTCTTTCCCTTAGTTCCCGAGCATGTCTCAGTTCCCACCAGATGCCAGTATGGGTTTTACAAACTGCCGGATTGAAGATACGCAGGATAGACCACACCTGTCCCTTCTGTGTGCCTGTCTTTAGCTCCAGGCTGCTTTGCAGAAGGGATGTCAGGTCTTGATGCCCCTCCCACTTGAGAAGATGTCAGGCCATCTCCCCTCTGCAAGCTGGACTCCCAGGGGCATGACTGCCTGCTGGCCTCGCATACTGCTTCTGCCTTCTAGCCGAACCTGGCACACAGCTTCTCCATACTTGTAAAGGGTTTTCATGAGGCACTCGGGGCCAGCGGCCCCCCTAACACATGCAGGTCTTCTCTGCTGCCAACTAACACACCCATGCCCTCACAGCTCGGTGAGAGCTTAGTTGTCTGACAGGTGACCAGTTCTAACGCTGTCTTGTTTTCTCCCATTTTCAGCTGTAGAGTAGCTGCTGGGAGGACTCGGCCGCCGGCCCTGTCACACTGCACCCCCCTCCCTTCCTCTCCCATGGTCCACGCAGAGGAAGGAAGGGCAGCCTAAAAGTCCACTTAGAAACGTTTTTGGATATGCCACTGCAATTCTTTTCAAAATAGCATTCCCCAAGTTTTTAATGGCAGAGGAAATAAAAGCTTTAATGTTGAGAATACCGCCAGCTGCTGCTTGGAAAGGCCTTTGTACAGGCGCTGAAGAACCTGCTTGGACAGCGACCACCAGGCTTGCTTAGGAACCCTCTAGAAACACTCACCACTGGGGTCTCCCTATTACAGATACTCCTTTTTTACCCAATCAATCTGTGCACTTTTGATATTTTGATATTATATTTGCTTCCTTAATCCCTGGCATAGAGATGGTCTCAGATGCCGTAGTCTGTCTCGTGGTCCTGTAGCTCCCACAGTGTGTTGGTCTGATATCAGCACATGGCACAGACGTGTCCTCCTAGCGCGTAGCTCTAGACTGTTTAGGTGAAGGCTTCAACCCGGTAAGGAGCCCGGCTGAATGTATCCACACTGTGGTTCAGCAGCCTTTTAGATTATACGGCATTGTGGTTCATGTTGGAAATTACAGATTTTAAATGCCATGTTCATTAAGAAATCCAGGGTATTCCGATTCTGGGGTTTTTCATATTGTATTATTATTATTCTTAGGAATAGTTCAGTGTAACAAGAAGAAAACTTGACCTTTGCTCTGGTTAAACAGTAAAAGGCACTTGAAAACAAAAAGATAAATTATTGAATGAGTAGTATTACCTACAAATTCCAGAATTTTCTGGGTTTTAGGACATTGTGAAGCATGACTGATTAACAGAATTTTATACAACTGTACCAGTGAAATTCCAAATTGGAATTGTTTTGTTACTCTGGTTGTTGTGCCAAATTGTGGTACACTTAGAAAATCCTACAGTCTTCGATTTTTAGGGTGTTCTATTTCAACGCCTTTTTGTTAGTAATCATTGCCAGTAGTGCCTTCATCAGTTGAGGGAGGTGGCCCAGCGTAGTCTATTCTCTAAAACAGACAGTAAAGAGCTATTTGGAAATGTTGAAGGCTGGTATGGACCAGTTGGTGTGAATAGGCACACACCTTTGAACCTAAATCTGGGCATCTTCATTGAGGGAAAGAAAACAGCAATTGTGCAAAATTCTGTTAGTCAGTGATTCTTTACTGTGCAGATCCTTGCAAATTCAGGGGCTGAAAAAATGAAAGTGAATATAAACCTTGAGTGTGCTTTGGGAACCAAATGGACTTTACGGGACAAGCTAAGCAAGTATGTGAACAACACGCCACGTTTGTGAAGAGTGGGGTGGGTGGCAGGGGAGCTGGCACTGTCGGCCCCGTGCACTGGGGTGAGGGGTAGCCATAGTATTCTTTGCAAATGTGAGAAGAGACATTATATATTCTCTTGCTTGGTGTAACTAATCACTGTTAATTTCAGGAAACAGAAATCACTGAAGCTCCTTAGCAAACCAGATCTTTGTCCTGTCCTGATTTGCTAAGTGAGGTTGTGCAAATGGTCAAATTGGTACTCGAGGAGGAGGAATGAGAAAAAGTGTCCTCTCTTCTCCAAAATACAGGACAAATTATAATAATATAAGTAGCAAGAAAGAAAGAATTCTGTTTCCTGGAATAAGCATTTTTATTCCTAGTTGTAGGGACCCCTGTTTTTACCTTCTCTTACAGTGTTGATTCATAAGAAATAATGTTACATTTACAAAAACTTCATCTGTATGGGGTATTTATTTGCAATGATGTCTGAGTACTGTATTTTTCTGTGCATTACCTTAGTGTCAGAATGTTGTCTTTATTTTAAGATCATATGCATGTTCTCCTGCCAAGGATCTTTTACACAGACCCAAACAAACAAAAATGCCTTCAGATTTTGAGAAAATGAGGCACTACATGGAAAAGGAATAGGAAGGGGATATCAGTCACCAGCTGGGACACAGACATATGACACAAGTGTCTGTAAAGCCAGTGCATATAGGAACAGTGGGCCTGGGTAAAGGGTCATTTTGGTAGGACCAATAAATAAAAAATAATAAAAAGACAAAGCACAAGACTTGTTCTTTGTGGCTGCTCTGACCCCCTGCTCCAGATGACTGTGGATGCAGCAATGCACTGTAATTCTAGCACCTAAAACAAGAAAACTAGGCAGTCAGTAACCCTGGTGGTGGGAACTGGAGGCACCCTATCTCAGGAGGCGTGGGAGGGAGGGAAGTCATGGCTTGCCTCCTGTGATGGGCATCACGTGTTGTGAGTACCCAGCAGTGTGGCAGTGAGAGCACATTGCCTTTGTACTGTCCTGATCAGGAAGCAAAGAGATTTACATGACAAGGGGGTCCTCTGCCGTCCAAATTCCTGGTCTTTGTACCCCAGGAATGAATGGGTACAGGCAACAGGAGTTACTTGTTTGTCAACACAAAACCATGTTCATCTGCAGGAATGTGCTCAAGGTCCTCTGAGCCTGTCCCAGCGATTGCTTGTGACCGTGAGTGTAGGGTACACATCATGTCTGAGGACACAGAAAGTCTTAGGACACTTTGCCACCTCTCCTTCTGACAGTCTTAGTCAGACCTAAGTGATTTCACCCAAACTTCAGGGCTTCCCTCTGGGAAGCTGTCTGAAGTCAGGGTCCTGCTGCCCTGCATCTCCGCATGACCCCACCCTCCACCTGAATTCTCCCTTGGCCTCATGGTCACTGAGAGGCCCCTCCCTTTGACAGTCCCCATCCATCCTACTTGGGTAGTGTGAACCCATGTTCAGTTTGAAACTTTCTTTCAAAAGAGACTTGTTTTTCTAACTCAGTAGCTGGAAGAAATCTTCTTTCCCTCCTGGCCTGTCATCCCAACAGGCCTCTGGAAGAGGTTGGGAAGAAAGCCTGCAGCAGATCTGGAGGAGGGGGTATTGATACTGGGCTAAGCAGAGCAAGCCCTTTCACGTGGCAGTCGTGCTCGTTGGGGTGTTTCATTTGCACAAGTGCAGATGTTGAGGTCTTCCCTACCCCTCAGTGTGCTTCGGGTCCTTGCACATGTGCTTCTTCATTTCACAGGTGGAGTGGCAGCCTCCTGAGTGGGTGGGGTCCCGCGGAGCCTGTGGGAGAGGGCAGTTGGAGCTCAAAGGCTTTCCATTTGGTTGTGCTTTCCACGAGGGAATGTCCCTGTTGCCACCACCTCCTCCAGCTCCCTACATTGGTTTTCACCCTCACACCCAGCATGTTACCAGAGCTATAAACAACAGCACCAGCTTTGAGACCTTGCCTCCTACCTTTGGGAGCCTCCTGGGAAAACAGAGATGCCTACATTCTGACATCACTTGGTGTGAAGTTTTGACAGGGACCGGATGCCATCAGGTCTGCCTCTGTGCTTACCCTTCAGTTGTGTTCAAACAGCAGAGCTGGAAGAGCTGAAGAGCTGTGTGTTACCATTTTGTGGGAAAGTAAACTGGCTCTTGTGAGTTCACCTCAGTCATCCATGAACTGGATCCTTTATAAGCTCAGGTCCCTGGAGTGGAGCCCCCGCCTTCCCTGAAACGTATACAGAGTTCCTCCTTCTAGGGGAAAGGCAATGCCATGGTACCTTATCCACAGAAAAGGCTCCCTGCATGGACTCTGTGAGCACACCACCTCATGGGCCTCTGTGAGAACAGTAGGAATCACTGATCACACACACACGCACCCACACACACCGGGATTCCATTTGTTCATCTCACTCTTAAGGAGTCAAGTTTGTTTCATTTACCCTAAAGTGTTTGTGAAGTACAGTATACATACATAAGAGTGAAGCAAGTGTCCACTGGCTGCATATTTCCAAAATGGACACTGTGCAGCTACCATCCAGATGAGAAACAAATGCAGGCAGGCAGTCTCCCAAAGTCCTCTTTCTGCGCCCACTCCCAGGGATAACTTCCTGAGTCTGTCAGTGCAGGTCACTTGTGCCTTTTTCTGTACTTTACATAAATGAAATTGAAAGCATTAGTTGCTCAGTTGTGTTTGACTCTTTCCTACCCCATGGACTGTATCCCGCCAGGCTCCTCAGTCCATGGAACTCTCCATTTGAGAATACTAGAGTGGGTAGCGATTCTCTTCTCCGGGGGATCTTCCTGACCCAGGGATTGAGCCTGGGTCTCCTGCATTGCAGGCAGATTCTTTACCATCTGAGCCACCAGGGAAGCCCACTTTATATAAGTGGAAGCATGCAATAGAGACCCAGACCTATCATACACTTGCTTACCAAACTGCATTGATTTCTCCCACCGTCATCAAAGATATAAAATCAGTTGAATGTAAAATAATGGGGAAAGGGTCTTCCCTGGTTGTCCAGTGGCTAAGAATTTGCCTTGCAACCCAGGGGACATGGGTTCAACCCCTGATTGGAGAACTAAGATCCCACATGCTGAGGGGCAGTTGTGTGTGTGTGCTGCAACTACTGAGCACACACATCAGCTAGAGAGAAGCTTGCGTGCCACTGTGAAGATCCTGCACGTCACATTAAGACCTGACACAGCCAAATTAGATAAATACTTCTTTATTTAAAATAATGGGAAAATACATTCCATGCAAACAGTAGCCGTAAAAGAACAGGAGTGACTTTACCAATATCAGACCAAATAGACTAATTAAGACAACAGGAGACAAAGAAGAACATGTAATGATCAAAGAGTCAACTTAAGACTTCTTTGTGGCACACATTCTTATGGGCCAGCATTACCCTGATAGTAAAGCCGAACAAGGACACTATAAAAGGAAATTATAAGCCAATACCCCTAGATGAAGATAGATGCAAAAATTCTTAACAGAATGCTAGCAAACCAAATTCAAGAGTGCATTAAAAGTTCATCAGGTTCAACTGGGATTTATCCCTGGGAAGTAAGAACCGTTCAACTTAATAATCAGTAAATGTGGAATACCACATTAACAGGATGAAGGTAAAGGACACACGATCATCTCAACTGAGGCAGAAAAACCTCTTGACAAAATTCAACATCCTTTCACAATAAAAACAGCCAAGCTGGAACACAAGGGAACCACCTCATCATAATAAAAAGCTGTATGAAATCCACAGCGAATATCACACGCAGTGGTGTAAGACTTGAAAGCTTTCCCTCTAAGAGCAGGAACGAGGCAAGGAAGCCTGCTTTCACCACTTTTATGCAACAGAATTGGAAGTTCCAGCAGAAGAAAAGTCATCCAAATTGGAAAGGATAAAGTAAAATTTTCTCTGCAGATGATCTCATATGTAAAAAACTGAAAATTTTCACAGAAAATACTGTTATAATTAATTCAGCAAAATAGAAGGATACAAAGTCATTACACAAAAATCAGTTTTGTTTCCATACACTAACAATAATATGAAAAGGAAATTGAGAAAGAAATCCCATTTACAGTAGCATCAAGAATAATAAATATTGGACTTCCTGGTGGTCCAGTGGTTAAGAATCTGCCTGGTAATGCAGGAGACACAGGTTCCATCCCTGGTCTTGGGAGATTACACATGCCCTGGGGGGCAACTAAGCCTGTGAGCCACAATTTCTGAGCCCTTGCTCTGGAGCCTGAGTGCCACAAATACTGAGCCCATGTGCTGCAAGTACTGAAGCCCACACACCCTAGAGCCCATGCTCTGCAACAAGAAACCACCACAGTGAGAAGCCCACACACCATATCTAGGGAGTAGACCTCACTTGTGACAACTAGAGATCAACGTGAAGCCATGAAGCCCCCATACACCCCCAAAACAGCAAAATTACAAAAATAAATACCCACAAATCAACTTACCCAAGGAGGTGAAAGACCTGTACACTAAAAACTATAAATCACCGATGAAAGAAATTGAAGAAGGCACAAATAGTGGAAAGAAAATCCTGTGTTATGTTTGCAATAATTATTCTTAAAGTATCCATACTACTCATAGCAGACTATAGGTTCAGTGAAGTCTCTTATTAAAGTTCCAGTCCATTTTCCACACACATACACATGCACACACACACATACACACGTGCACACACAAAATCTGAAATTCGTATTGAACCACAATAAACCCTGTGTACCCAGAGTATTTTTGAGAAAGAAAAAGCTGGAGGACTAACACTTCCTGATTTCAAACTAGGTTACAAAGATACAATGACATGGTACTAGGACTTCTCTGGTGATCTAGTGGTTAAGACTGCACACTTTCACTGTTAGGGATGCGGGTTTGATCCCTGGTTGGAGAACTAAGACCCATGTGCTGTGCAGCATGGCAAAAGAAGAAACAAAAAACCAATATGCTTCTGTCATAAGAACAGACACTGATCAATGGAACTGTGTTTCATTAGAAAATCCACAGTGTCAAAAAGATATGACACTGAAAGATGAATTCCCTAGCTTGGTAAGTGCCCGATATGATCCTGAAGAAGAGTGGACAAATAGCTCCAGAAAGAATGAAGAGGCTGAGCAAAAGTGAAAAAAAAAAAAAAAAAATGCCCAGCTGTGGATGTGACTGGTGATGGAAGTAAAGTCCGATGCTGTAAATAACAGAACCTGGAATGTTAGGTCCATGAATCAAGGTAAATTGGAAGCGGTCAAACAGGAGATGGCCAGAGTGAACATTGACATTTTAGGAATCAGTGAACTAAAATGGACTGGAATGGGTGAATTTAATTCAGATGACCATTATATCTACTGCTGTAGGCAAGAATCCCTTAGAAGAAATGGAATAGCCCTCACAGTCAACAGAAGAGTCTGAAATGCAGTACTTGGGTGCAGTCTCAAAAATGACAGATTGATCTCTGTTTGTTTCCAAGGCAAACCATTCAGTATCACAGTCATCCAAGTCTGTGCCCAACCGCTAATGCAGAATAAGCTGAGGTTGAATGGTTCTATGAGGACCTGCAAGACTTACAACTAACACCAAGAAAAGATGTCCTTTTTATCATAGAGAACTGGAATGCAGAAGGAGGAAGTCAAGAAACACCTGGAGTAACAGGCAAGTTAAGCCTTGGAGCATGAAATGAAGCAGGGCAAAGGCTAACAGAGTTTTGTCAAGAGAATGCACCAGTCATAGCAAACACCCTCTTCCAACAACACAAGAGAAGACTCTACACACGGACATCACCAGATGGTCAGCACTGAAATCAGATTGATTATATTCTTTGCAGCCAAAGATGGAGAAGCTGTATACAGTCAGCAAAAACAAGACCAGGGGCTGACTGTGGCTCAGATCATGAACTCCTTATTGCCAAATTCAGACTGAAAGTGAAGAAAGTAGGGAAAACCTCTAGACCATTCAGGTATGACCTAAGTCAAATCCCTTATGACTCTACAGTGGAAGTGATAAATACATTCAGGGGATTAAATTTGATAGACTGCCTGAAGAACTATGGACAGAGATTTGTAACATTGTCCAGGATGTGGTCAAAGCCATCTCCAAGAAAAAGAAATGCAAAATAGCAAAATGCTTGTCTGAGGAGGCCTTACAAATAGATGAGCAAAGAAGAGAATCAAAAGGCAAAGGAGAAAAGGAAGGATATATCCATCTGAATACAGAGTTCCAAAGAATAGCAAGGAGAAATACAAAAGCCTTCCTAAGTTCCTCAGTGATAAATGCAAAGAAATAGAGGAAAACAATAGAATGGGAAAGACTAGAGATCTCTTCAAGAAAGTTAGAGATACCAAGGGAACATTTCATGGAAAGATGGGCACAATAAAGGACAGAAATGGCATTGACCTAACAGAAGCAGAAGATATTAAGAAAAGGTGGCAAGAACACAGAAGAACTATACAAAAAAGATCTTAATGACCCAGATAAGCATGGTGTGATCACTCACCTAGACCAGACGTCCTGGAATCCGAGGTCATGTGGGCCTTAGGAAACATCACTACAAATAAAGCTAGTGGAGGTGATGGAATTCCAGCTCAGCTATTTCAAGTCCTAAAAGATGATGCTGTTAAAGTGTTGCACTCAGTATGCCAGCAAATTTGGAAAACTCAACAGTGGATTGATACTTTTGAAAGAATTGATGCTTTCAAAATGTGGTGTTGGAGAAGACTCTTGAGAGTCCCTTGGACTGCAAGGAGATCAAACCAGTTAGTTGTAAAGGAAATTAGTCCTGAATATTTGTTGGAAGGTCTGATGCTGAAGCTGAAGCTCGAATACTTTGGCCACCTGATGCGAAGAGCCAACTTATTAGAAAAGAACCTGACGCTGGGAAACATTGAAGGCAGGATGAGAAGAGAGCGACAGAGGATGAGATGGTTGGATCGCATCACCGACTCGGTGGACTTCAGTTTGAGCAACTCTGGAAGTTGGTGATGGACAGGGAAGCCTGGTGTGCTGCAATCCATGGGGTCACAAAGAGTTGGACATGACTGAGGGACTGAATTGAATTTCATATGCTAATGAGTGGGAGGTTTGGTTTATTCCATCCATTTTGATGAAGGGTTGGAGATTTTGAGGAAGGGTTGGAGATTTCCAGGAATTGAGTCACTGCCCACTCCTTGGTCTTTTGACAGTGTCTTGGAACTATCATGGCCCCTCAGTGTGTGTCATTTAGCTTGCTGATTGAGGATCAAGGTCTAGTTGGCTTGTCTGCCATCTTGGACCCATTTGATTCTAATTGGTTTATGTTGTGTCCTTGGGCTATGTCATTCTTTCAAAAGTTGTGCCCTGCTCCTTTGCCTCCTGTTATACATGGGGTCGAAAAAAGTTGGACACGACTGAGTGACTTTCACTTCACCTCGTGCTTGCTAGTGCAGGTTGCTTCAGTCATGTCTGGCTTTTTGTGACCCATGGACTATAGCCTGCCAGGCTCCTCTGTCTACAGGATTCTCCAGGCAAGGATACTGGAGTGGGTTGATATGCCCTCCTCCAGGGAATCTTCCTCTCACTTCACTTCGACTCTAGCAACTGATTCAGTGCAGAAGCAGATGTGAGACTATGGCTATCCTCTAGGGAGCCAGACTTGAAAGAGATTTGCAACAAAATTGTAAAACAGTTGCCACTCTTCTTTGTATTTTGGGGAAATATCACTTTTTAAAAAGGTAATGTTCCTTGATCCTTATGGCATAGCCTTACCTGACTATGCAACCTCTCCCTACTAACCAGGGGAGGGGCGGCACAGTTCTTGAGGCACTAGCCTACTGTGTTCCCCCTTTCCCTGGCAAAGTAATAAAGCCACACTTTCTCCTCCATGAAAAATAAATAAAAAGGTACTGTTTATTGCTTTAAAATGAAAATAATTTTTAGAGCTTTGTTTTATGATAAACATATAAATTTGTAATATGGTAAACAGTGGTGCTGGAGAAGACTCCTGAGAGTCCCTTGGACAGCATAGAGATCAAACCAGTCAATGTTAAGGGAAATCGACCCTGAATATTCACTGGAAGGACTGATGCTGAAGCTGAAGCTCCAGTATTTTGGTCACCTGATGTGAACAGCTGACTCATTGGAAAAGTCCCTGATGCTGAGAAAGATTGAGGGCAGAAGGAGAAGAGGGTGTCAGAAGATGTAATGGCTGGATGGCATCACTGATGCAATGGACATGAACTTGGGCAAACTTCAGGAGATGGTGACGGACAGGGAGGCCTGATGTGCTGCAGTCCATGGGGTCCCAAAGAGTCGGACACAATTGGGCAACTGAACAACAAAACATGACTTGTGGGACTTAGTTCCCTGACCAGGAATTATACTTCAGCCCTTGGCAGTGAGAGTGTAGAGTCCTAACTACTGCACCACACCAGGGAATTCTTGTCAATCATTTTTTTAGAGTTTAAAATGGTCTTGAGAGTAAGAATTTGAGACTCACTTATCTAATTTAATCCTCATAGCACCTCTATGAGATCATGTCAACAGGGAATAAACTGAGGCCTGGAGAGGGAAGAGATGTGGCTTTTGTTTCACTGCCATTAAGGGGCAAGGGCAGAATTCAAACCTCCTCCTTAAAGTGTATACCTCAAGGTTCAGTGAAACCTACTCCTCCTGTAGGCAAATGGGGTAGGGGGTCCCCAAAGAAAGAAAACCAAGCATGGCTTTCTTGACATAGAAGCCATTTTTGGCATAAGCCATTTCTTTATCTAAGCCTGACCACAACTCTTGCCCTTGAACAGGTCTCAGTAATAATAATCTTAAGGTAATGTCATCAGGCATGAAAAGTAATAGGAAAGATACTTTATCAGTATGAAAGACTCTCAGTTCTGTTTCAGTGGTGAAGATTATTCTGAAATGCCAGGTAAGTTGGGACAAAGGGATGATAGGAGTCATCCAGGCCTGCATTTCATATGATGTACTCTGCATAAGTTAAATAAGCAGGGTGATAATATACAGCCTTGACATCACTTTCCTGACAGAGGTCCATATAGTCAAAGCTATGGTTTTTCCAGTAATCATGTATTGACATGAGAGTTGAACCATAAAGAAGACTGAATGCTGAAGGATTGATGGTTTCGAACCGTGGTGCTGGAGAAGACTCTCGAGAGTCCTTTGGACAGCAAGGATATCAAACCAGTCAATCCTAAAGGAAGTCAATCCTGAATATTCACCAGAAGGACTGATGCTGGAGCTCCAGTGTTTTTGTCACCTCATGCAAAGACTCATTGGAAAAGAACTGGATGCTGGGAAAGATTGAGGGCAAGAGGAGAAGGGGGCAACAGAGGATGAGATGGTTGGATGGCATCACTGACTCAATGGACATGAGTTTGAACGAACCCTGGGAGATAATGAAGGAGAGGGAAGCCTGGCATACTGCTGTTCACGGGGTCACAAAGAGTAGGACACGACTTAGTGACTGGATAACAAGGGATGATGTAGACCTTTTCTGCCTCTCATGAGTTCATCCAGCGGAAGTTTGCACTCTGACTGCCCAAAGCTCCTTTATGTTTAAAACTTCCTCAGTTGTCCGATTTGGGGAGACACTGGTTTGGGAAAGATCCCCGTGGATCTCCTTACTTGTTGAAAGTAATAAATCCTTCCTTCTCCCACTTTTTGGCTTGACACCACCAAAAGGCAAACCCAGGTTTTCAGGTAACTCTTTGGCAAGAGCGCCATTTAGGAGTCCACTTGCCTCTTTAAACCACGTATCCTTATTTGTAAGGTGTGGACCACAATGTTTCTACTTCCTGGGACTACTGCATCAGATATTAACAATCCGATGAGTGAGAAATTTATCCCATTCTACAGAAAAGAACGCTGAGGCTCATGATCCAGTGGTCTCCAGCTTTAGAGACCACCCACCCCAGGCCCACCTGGACCGCCCCATCCCCAGCTCCTACCCCTGCTGGCACCCCCTTGGCTGCTAGCCCGCCAGTATAACTCCACCCACAACCCGCCTGGACTCCCGTTCACCAGCTTGTCATTTCGGGACGCCCGCAAGCCGCCGGCTCCTCCCGCTTGCCTCACTTCCGGGCCCAGGCCGGAAACCTTCAGATTCTTAAGATCGCGCTCCGGAAGTGAGTCACTGTGCCAGTACTTAAGATGGCCGCCATCCCACCTGCTTCAGTGGACGATAGATAAGAAGCCGGCGTGAACCCAGAAGTTGCCCGGCTAGGCAGTGGTAGCTTCGGGGGCGTAGCTTCCGGTGGCCCGCGCCTGCGAGTCCCGGCGCTGAATCTAGTGGAGGTGGCAGGTGACAGGCGCTGCTGCCCGGTCGGCGGCGGCTGGTGCCCAGGCAAACCAGCGGCCTCCAGCTCGCGGCCCCGCAAAGCTCCACGGCCGCACCGTGGGATGGACGAAGGGAAGATGGACGAGAATGAATGGCGGTACCACGGTGAAGGCAACAAGAGCCTAGTGGTGGCCCATGCGCAGGTGAGCGGTGGCCTGTCGGCGAGGTTCAGGGCCCTCACCCTACTCCCAGGGGGTTACGCGTCCCCCAAGAGCCCCTTCAGCTCAGGTTGGTTCTGCATCCCCTCAGCACCGACTACCCCCGATCGGTTCCCCAGCAGCCCTTCTCCTGATCGGTTGCGCGTTCCTCGAGTGTCACTGCCTCTCGGATAGATAAGTTTAGCCTCCCCCCAGCATCACTACCCTGTCGGGTCGGTTCTGCCTCCGCTTTGTGTCACCGCCTTCCCCCGTATCAGTTCCGCGTCTCCCCAGCGCTCTCCTCCTCCCCCTAGGTTGGTGCCGTGTCTCCCCAGCATTCCCCTCCATCCAGATCGGTTCCCTGTTCCTCCAGTGTTATCTCCTCCCCCTGGGTCTGTTTCGTGTCCTCCCAACGCCCCCCATCCTAGTCTCACACGGGACCGGCCCCGATTGCCCAGCCGCGGTGAGGACGCCCGGTGTAATCTTAGGCAAGATAGAGGTTACGGGCAAACTCCGGAGGAAGAAGCAACGTGCTTGGAGTGCTTGAACTCCCCAAGCACCGAGGGAGTTACGCCTCTGAAATGCAGGGAATTGCTGTTCTCCTACTGCTGTTGTTAATATCAGTGGAGCATTATCTACAGGTTCTTCTCCAGAATCTTTTAGAATTTAAAGAATTTCCCTTTCTTTATTCAGTAAGGATGAGAGATTCAGAGAATGCAGTAAGGACTCTCAGTGAGTTGAATCCAGGAAGAGAAGCTTGTGGGTTTGTGTAAAGGCCCCGGATCTCTGACATCTTGCTGTCTGATTCAACCAGGCAGGAATGTGATGGGCTGGGGGAGGAACCAATAGGTGTCATTGAGGGCTTAAGAGGATGGGAGTTGCATTTACACAGAGCTGGGCGGAATCCCGGTTCTACCACTGCCTGGCTTAGGTTCAGTTTCTGCATTTGCCCAGTGGAACTGGTAACAGAGTCTCTTTGCGGAATTGCTAGAAAGATGAGCTGGAGAAGTTATGCAAGTGATAACTATCATCCCCACTTGGCTCAGGGTTTAGGAGCTCTGACCCAGCCCAACAGCTCCTACAGAGTGATTGGCGCAGGAGCTGAGTGATGTCCTGCTCTGTTGTTCCTGAGCTGGGTGCCCTGGGGCAGCTGTAGGATAAGCTGCAGTCACCGAGGTGGCCCCTGTGTTCTGCGTTTTGTTACCCATTAGCACTGTTGGGAAACTGAAGAAGTGAGTCTGCAGGCTTTGCTCAAGATCTTTAGGATAATTAATAATTGACAAGGCTTAACCTGAAGCCGCTCTTCTCTGTCAGTCTGCTGGGCCTCATTGTGTTTCAGGGTTGTGCAAAGCCCCGGATAGTCCAGCATGAGTCCCTTTTGTTTGAATATTGTGTGACCCCCTGCATCCTTTCACAATTCAAATACTCATATTCCTGTTCCTCAGTAAGACTACATGGTATATCTTCATTTTATGTAAAGCTAATTAAGACTTCTTTTAGCTAATGAACTGAGTTTCAAAAATAGCATCAGATGAAGGAGCAATTTCCAGACTCAAAGTAAAAGGACACCGGGCCTTGGGCACTCAGATGCCTTCTCCACTGTCCCTGACAAGCATGTGTCCGCTCTCTACGGCAGCTGCCCCTTCCCTTGTTGCCCAGCTTCGGTTGTTAAGGTCATGTTTCTTATTCCTTTAGATGGAGTCATCAGGCTACTCTGTTACCTGTTCTCTTCATTCTTTAATTTAAATCTAAATCTTTGTTACTGTGCTCATTCCTACTTGGTGGTTGTTATCATTTGAAGATTGTGATCACAAGTGGTCTTGTAAAAAAACGTTCCCACCAAGTGAACACACTGAATAAAGGGAGAATTATGCCCCTTGTGTACTGAGAAGCCTTTAGGCTTTGCTTGGGCCTTGAGGACCAGGAAGGAAGAGGGAGCCCTGGAAGGCAGCTTTCAGGGTCCACTGTGCCCAAGGAGAGGGTGTGTGTGTGAGTGGGATAGAAGAAGGTGAATGAGTGAGAACATGTATTCCTGCTCCCATGGATGGACTCTCCAGACCCACCTCATTCATTCTGAAGTAGAGTGTGACCCTTACCAGGCTTCATTCAGACTGGGAGATGGTCACTTCCTCAGAGAGGGCATCATCTACTTTCAGAATTGACAGTTCCTTAAAAAGTGATGAGGCAGTCAATCCTAAAGGAGATTAGTCCTGGGTGTTCATTGGAAGGACTGATGCTGAAGCTGAAGCTCCAATACTTTGGCCACTTGGATGGCATCACCGACTTAATGGACATGAGTTTGAGTAAGCTCCGTGACTTGGTGATGGACAGGGAAGCCTGGTGTTCTGTGGTCCATGGGGTCACAAAGAGTCAGACACGACTGAGCGAATGAACTGAACTAAAAAGTGATGAGTCCATCCCCTGTCCCTTCCAGTGTCAAAGCCTGACATACCTTCAGCCAGCCAGTCCTAAGGTCTGGCATTCTGTAGTGAAGGAACATAGGATGAGACACAGTCAGTCTTCCAGCCTGGTGGCTTGGGAGGCTTCTGAGAGCACAGGACTTGCAGAAAATGGGACTTGGATATGGAGGAGTTAAGTGCAGGCCCAAGGAGGGCTGTAGTGTGAGGATGTGTTCAGGGTTGGGCAGTAAGAGATGACTGAATGGTAGGCCAGTTCTTGACAGGTTGCTGTCAACTTTCCCATGGCCCAGTGCTCAGCATCCTTGGGACCGGCTGTGCAATTTAGCCTTTTCCCAGGCACTGGCCCTTGGCCCTGCCACCAGCCCTCTGCAGTGCTCAAAGGCTATGGCCAACTTGGCTCTGTATGCTAGTGCCTGGGGTTCCCGGCAGTGACCCTGTGGGGGGTCTGGGGCAAGAGCATTTCCGTTGTGGGCACATACTTTCGTTTTCTACTGCAGCCTGAGGTGCTGTCACTCATTCTAGAGAGCGCATGGTACCTCTGCTCATGCTGAGTCATGGTCTTGAAGCCCAGGGCAGCCCTCAAGTGCGCTGCTGCCACGTTGGATTTCTCTCCTGGTGGTGTTGCTTTTACATCTGCAGTGACCCTTCTTCACCTTGGTCTTGTTGGTTTTGGCTTGGTGGCCTGTCCTGTGAAGGTCACTGTAAGACTGGTTTGTCACCTGATCTCTTAAGTGCCTTCAGTGGGGGAAGTCACCCAGGGCAGGCCAGGCAGAGGTTCCTCCCCAGGTACTGAGCTGCCCCCCAGCTCCCCTCACCTCTGGGATGCAGGGGAAGTAGGGCCCAACTCCCTTTATCACACTAAGCTGTTGTGATGTTTTTCTCCTTATTGACAGAGGTAACATGAAAGACTTGGCAACTGAGATCTTTTAGCAAAAGTTTGTTCCTGATCTGTCAGGGTTTATATCCTTTCTAAGATTCTGATCGGGCTTCAGATTGTTTCTGCAATTGTTTTGATGCCCTGGGATATTTGTGTGGGCCCTGAAGATGTGAGGTTCAACCAGTCAGGGGCTGTGTGTTTCTCTTTTGTGTTTTAGGATTTCTGATTTGTAGATCATACTTCTTAATGGAGATATTGGAAGCAAGTAAGAGTTGTTCTTTTTTTTTTTTTTAAAGACATATTCCCAAATCCTGGGCTTACTCTTCTCCTGAATCTAGTAGAAAGTTAGATTTTTTTTTTTTTGAAAGTTAGATATTTTAATGCTCTGTTGCCTATAGTATTTTTTTAAACAAGTAACTTATTCTGTATTTGAGGTTTTTAATGGTATTCACACAGGTTGATAAAGCTGATGAGATTACGTCTCATTGAAGAACTCTGCATTTAGCCCTGTCTTTATTCCTGGGATCACCTGCAGTTGAATGGTTAGGATTTGGTTCTTCCAAGACATTCTCTCTTTGGTGGTTTTCAATCCTGGCCTTGGTGAGTGCTGAGCTCTGCCTTCCTGGCATTTGGAGGTCTGCCAGTCTAGGCCTGGTATCCTAAGGTGGCATGGTCACTTCCCCCACCCTGATGATAACCTTCTTCCTCCTCAGTCAGAACTCAGTCAGGACAGCAGCTGCCCCTTTTACCAGGAAGGTAAGCAAAGTTTCTCCATGCTGCAGAAGGATGAGACCACAGCACTGGGTCACCCACCCCTTGGTTTGTTTGGACACCTGCTCTGTGGCCACCATGTGGCCTTGGAGGGCCTGGGACTTCAAAGCCTCCCCTGGGACTTGGGTGCTTCTCTGTCACCCTCACTGTCCTTTGCATGCACTTGTGGTTTGTCTTTACAAAACATTCTGCTTCTCTTCTTGCTGTTGGATTTTCCATCCCTTAGAAACCTTCTGAGCACCTCTTCTGCCGCAGTCCCTGGGTGTCCTGCCTGTAAATGCCGACTGGGCTTACACCTCCATTCTCCTGTCTCCCACCTCATAACTCGTGTCTGTGTCTGCTTCAGGCCTGTGGCAGCTGTGGTCCATACAGACAGATGAAACTTGGGAAGGAAAGTGCCCTTCCTAGTCCAGGCACCTGCTGTCCCCATTTCCTGTCTGGCCTCCCTTCAGAGTCTTGGGCTCCTGCCTGTGGAATGTCTCACCTCACTCTCCATCTGTTCTGCCTGAAGCTGTCAGCCACACACTGTCCCACCCTTGTCCCTCTTATCCTTCTTTTGGAACTGTGGTGTGCTTCTGGTTGTTTAGTGGGCACAAGTGGCCTGGCCTGATATGCTGTCCTAGGTATTCTGCTGGAAGATCCGGACAGTGGCTGGTGGGGTGTCTGTGAGTGGTGGCCTCACCAAGAAGCAGAGCTGAGCCACTTTGGGGTGCTTGGGGCAGCACCCTGAGGCTCTATTCTTCTGTTGCTGTGTTTATCTGTCTCCTTTTCCCTTGAAAGTTACCTGATCTCTGCTTCCCTGGGGTTTTCTTGGGGTGCTGTCCTGGGTAATATCCTCACTCTGGAGGAAGACTTGACTTAAGCTTGTCCTCCAGCAGCGAGGCTTCAGCAGCTCATCACGTCATACCTTACCTTTGCCGAGAGGTCCTGGAGTCTTAATTCCACCCACAAATTTCCTCCTTTGGGCTTCACATGGGTAGGTGACCCTCTTACTATATTGTTTTTGTATTCTTTTATTTCTATTTAATGCCAATCATTAGTTCCTCTCACCATCCCAGAAAATACAGAATATTAGAAGGAAGAAAGTAAAAACCATCCAGCATTTCCCTACTAGTAAAAATAATTTTTGTTAACATTTGATGCACTTCCTTCTATAACACATTTTTATTGAATACTTAAGAATGGTATCTGTCTGCTTTTGTTTCCTGCCTTTTCTCTCAACTCTGCTGCTGCTGCTGCTAAGTCACTTCAGTCGTGTCTGACTCTGTGCGACCCCATAGACAGCAGCCCATCAGGCTCCCCCGTCCCTGGGATTCTCCAGGCAAGAACACTGGAGTGGGTTGCCATTTCCTTCTCCAATGCATGAAAGTGAAAAGTGAAAGTGAAGTTGCTCAGTCGTGTCCGACTCCTATCGACCCCATGGAGTATAGCCTACCAGGGTCCTCTGTCCATGGGATTTTCCAGGCAAGAGTACTGGAGTGGGATGCCATTGCCTTTTCTGCTCTCAACTCTATAGCATAAATGTGTAGATACTTTTTCACACACACACACACACACACAAGGCTGCAGAGCACTGGGCAGCCAGAGTTCCTGTGCTGTCAGACATTCACATGGTTGTGCTTTTAGAGCTGTTATGAGCCAGGCTTTGCTGATGTCTTGATATTCGGATGACTTGGATGGGTTTTCAGGGGGGATCAAAGAGCATGTCCTAGGTCCTGGCACATAACATGCCAGTCCTCCCCCACCACGGCCTTGGACCCTCACTGAATGCTTTCTACTCTTTTTAAATTTATTTATTTTTGGTTGCACTGGGTCTTTGTTGCTGCGTGTGGGCTTTCTCTAGTTGTAAGGAGTAAGGCCTACTCTTCCTTGAAGGACGCAGGCTCTGGGGCCCGCAGGCTTCAGTCGTTGGCAGCACGCAGGCTCAGTAGTGGCGGCTCCCGGGTTCTAGAGCAAGTTCTAGAGCACAGGCTCCATAGTTGTGGCGCATGGACTTATTTGCCCCTTTGCATGTGGGATCTTCCCCGAGCAGGGATCAAACCTGTTTCCCCTGCACTGGCAGGACCACCTGGCAAGTCCATCTCCTTCTTTTATACGTAGAGTGTTATATACATTTTGAGACTGTTTAATGTGTGTGTGTGTGTCTTTATATGTGTCATTTCTCCATTCACTGACTTTTTCAGTCTTGTTGAAATCTTTGGTTTTCATCTAGTGTTTCAAGGCGCAAGAGAGCACACCACACTTTTCTATCCTAAAGGACAGAAGAGGTGTGGGCCCCACTAAGATTCCCTGTCCTACTTTGGAACAGGGAAGAGCTGCCTCTGCCCCGGACCATGCAGAAACTCTTCTTAAGCCCCTCTTCTTAGTCTCATTCCTTTCTCTTCATGTTCTTAACATTTATCCTAGACACTATGAAGGAGATATACTTTAAACATCTAGTTTCAGATGTTTGAAAGGAAAGGAGTTGTTTGCTTCACAACTGGTTAGAAGTTTGTGAGCTGGCAGGGCCCTGGTGCTTACCAGATTAGGTGTTAATTTGGGCTCCTTCATGGGAATCTCCCTGTGGGCGGTTGCATCAGTCTTGCTACACACCATGGGTGTCCCTTGAACTAACTATGTCTTTATGCCAACCAGGGCTGGTAAGGTTGATTTCTCATCTTTTTGCTTCTGTCTGCTTGAATGGGTGTCGCCTGGTCCCATGGCTGGCCTTGGGGCATGTCACAGGGCCACCAACTCAGCCCAGTCAGACCCTCACAGGGGGCAGTTAGTGCTTGCTGTCCAAAACAGATGTGCCCACTGAGTGCTTGCGTTTGTGGAGACTGGCCTTCAAGGCTGACACTGCAGCTCCTGTGGGGCAGTTTCTGGTGACAGTTTTAAATGCTAAACAGGTCAGTAGAGAAAGCAGTTTTCCTTGAAGCAGACACAACATGACACTCAGAATTTCTTAGTAGGTCTTGAGAAATAGTGAAGTCCAGGTAAAAAGTGAGTGACTTTTAGGGGCCCAAGTTTCTGGGAAGTTGCCTAGAATTAGGGTTTCTGCATTATCAACTTTTGTTTTTCCTTGAATGTTGATGGAATCCTTGGCCAGTCGATTCCCATGATTGAATACTAACGTCTGCCTGGATTTGGGAGGGGTTAGAGATGGCTGGATGGCATCACTGACTCAATGGACATGAGTTTGAGCAAGCTCCAGGAGTCGGTGATGGACAGGGAAGCCTGGTGTGCTGCAGTCCATGGGTTTGCAGAGTCGGACACAACTGAGCGACTGAACTGAGGGGCGGGTACATGCCCTTGACCTTAGCTTCCCCAAGTCTGGGCTTGGGGCTCAGGGAGGTGATGGTTGTCTGGAGTTTTGAGAGGAGTATGTGTCATCAGAGTGGGATAGGAAGTGTTGGGGGGCCGTGGGCTGGGGAAATGGATCTGATCTCTATGGGCCTTGCTTGCTCTCGGCCATGTTTTGAGTGCTAAACCTGTACTTTCTGAGTCTCTTCAATCACCAGCCCCTCCTGCCCCACCTGGACCCCAGTGCTCTAGACAGTACCCAGACTGCTGCACCTCCCCTCCTCCTGGCCACTGCTTTACAGGCTAGGTTCCCATCCAAGCCCTTCTGCCTGGAACTCTCTGTCTCCATGGGAATGGTTTCTGAAGTTGTCCAAATGGAATTAATCTCCCCCATTACCAAGACTCCATAACACATCCAGGTTATTTCCTTGAAGAATGGCTGTTTTCAAAGGCTGTACTTGTTTAAAAGGTTATTTTTTTTACATTTTTGACATGTATGTTAGCATTGTAAAAAATTTTTGAAACGTATGTTATATTTTTTGTATGTATTTTTTTGAAATGTATGTTATATTAACATTGTAAAAAGTTGGAAAACCCAGAACTTGAAAAAATTAAGTTCCCCAGTTGTTGCTACCTGGACACACGGTTATCTGTTCTGAAGTTTTCTCACAGTTCATACAAACTCAGCATGCACATACTTTATTTTAAACAAGGGATAACATCATATGTGGGTACACAGCTTGATTATGACAAAGTACATGGACCTGTATTCTCATGACCAGCTCCTTATAGAACCTTTCTCAGGGACCATCCCAGGTGCCAGAGATCTGAGTCTTACCTGTTTTTGAGCTTTACATAAATAGCACTGTACCCATACATCATTCTCGATTACACACACACATATATATGTACATATTTATAAAAATAGGTTCACTCTGAAAGCCCCATCCTGTAATCTTTTTCACTTATCAGTGATGATGGCTATGCCTCTGTGTCTGAAACATGGATCTTCCATATTTTCTGATAAATGACTACCTGGTATTCCATGGTCTGGAACACTTTCCTCTGTATTTAACCATCCTACTGTTGTTGACATTTAGGTTGTTTACATTTTATGTGGAATTGTAAACAGTCCTTTTACATGCAGTGGCTGAAATCTTCTGTGCATCTTTTTTCCTTAAGATAAATCACTGGGAGCCGCCTGACTAGGTCAGAGAGCAGAGGTTTTCCTGGTTGCTCTGTGTCCTCAGACATGTGGCCCAGTAATGGCCCTCACCTCCTCCCCGGGGCACTGGGTGTCCCAGGCACTGCTGAGGACAGCTTTTTCTGCACAGCCATCTACCCTCATCCCCAGGCTTTGTGTGGGTACTAATCGGACTCTGTTTTATTTTCCAATAGCGTTGTGTGGTGCTTCGTTTTCTGAAGTTTCCTCCTAATAGGAAGAAGGTAAGATCAGTGGATTTGCCACCCCATCGTTAAAATAATTATTTAAGAAAACTTTGATTTTTTTTCTGATGCAAAAAAGTATTAATGCTAATTTTAGAAATTTGAATATGATATAAGCATTCAGTGCTGAAAGCGATGTGCCCATCATTCCTGCAGGACCCAGTGCTTTGGCCTGTTGGGTCATCATGGTCAGTCCCTGGGTAGTGAGTCAGGAGCCTACCAGACTAGTTCAGAGACCTCTGCTTATGACTGGGAAACCCAGGGCCAGGCCTTCACTTTGCCATGGCGATTTCCTTACACCCTGCTGCCTCAGTTTCCGTATCTGTGGAAGTCTAGCTATGAAAATGAAGTCTGTAATGCTGTGGTAGACAATCAGTGTTACAAGTCACAGCTGGCAGTTCAGATGGAGCGCTGGGTTTCTGTTCTCTGAGTCAGCCAAGCAGAGTACTGTGGGCACCCTTAGAAAACCACTGTTCTGCTGCATGCCTGCTGACCCCCGAGTTGCAGTGTCTATCTACCTTGAGGTGTGATGTTGCCGTGGTGTTTATCTAAGTGGTCGCAGAGGTCAATATGCAGGAGCCCTGTGGGAGCCTTTCGTCTTTGATGTTCAGTGGGGAGGGCGTGATATGAGCATAGACTCTATCTTAAAAGGGCAGAAAAGGCTGGAGTTGCAGGTCACACCCACACAGTGGGGCAGGGCCGTGGTGCTGGGTGGTGAGTGGAAATTGGGCTCAAGATCAGGGTGTTGGAGACATGAGTCACCACCTCACCTCATTTGAATTATGGTGAAACAGCCAGAAAAGATGGTGAGGTGGATGGCTTATGGGTGCCAACGGTGGCTGATTGTGCAAATGAAAGGCACCCTTGGGGGTTAGTTTCATAGAATGAGAAGAGGGGACCAGGGGAGAAAGCTGAGGACCGTCGTCACGGTGGGACTGGCTGCAGTGAGGTCTGGGGCTGGTGTGGTCGGTGCAGAGAAAGATGGCTCAGGATGCGGGGGAGGTGCGGCTGCTGAAGAGAATCCTGCGGGGAGGTTCTGTTTCTGTGGAATCCAGGTGGAAACGAGAAACATTTCAGAGGCTGCCTGTAGTCCTCTCCCCTGCCCCCGTCCCCCACTCGGGGTCTGTGGAGCCCAGCCTTGATGAAGGGTCAGACTTCTCTGGATGCCTCTGTTTTCAGTTCTTCCCGTTTACATTTATTGAGGTAATGTCTCTCAAGGCAACAGTGTGCTGTTTTGTTGTTGTTGTTATATAAATGGCTCTATGTGATGCCAGCTGCATTATTTGTGGGGAATTGTGTCTTATTCTGTCAATAAGAAGACCTTTTTGTCAGAAGCCTATGGCCACAGCTCTACAGAAGCACTGCCTGCGTTCTGGAGTTTTTTGCCAGGCTTCATCCTAACGCAGCAGTGCCTTGGGATGCAGGCTGTGGTCTGCCTATGTTCTGGTGCCTGCGTAGCAGCTCAGACCAAGACCTTCTCAGAGCCTGAGCTGTGTGTCAGGCACCTCTCAGCCCGCTGTTGAAGAAGACAGCCCTCTCGCTCCTGAGTGAGACCTGTGATCAACCCTTTGTCCTTCTTGCCTTGGGTCAGAGTGAGGGATACAAGATTGATTTTCTGTCTCACCTAAATCGCACAGCTTATCAACTCTTTAAGAACCTCTGGGGTAAAAGTGTTTTATTTCTACATTTAGAGGCTGAAGAATAAAATCTAAATATCTAGTAATTTTTGGATGGGAAAGATTTTTAAAGTCAAATTTCTCAGAAGGTGTGCACGGGCCACAGGTGGAATCCCCCTGTGTTCCTGGTGTGAGGAAGGCAGGGCCACAGATATGGTTCTTAAACTTACAGCTTCGGAATCACATGGGGCCCTGAGTAGAATGCAGAGGTGGCCCAGGGGCCCCTGGGGACGGAAACTCCCCTGAGTGTGGTAGTCCCCGCGGTGGGGCCTACCTTCCTCCGGGTCCAGGGCCACTGGTGGTTTCCGTGGCCACGCACCTGGCGGCCCTGTATGTGACAGGGGCTCGTGATGGTACCAGAGTCTGCATTCTGGGAGCTCCCGGGCACTGAGGCCTCCTTGTCCTTCTCTTTACAGACCTCGGAAGAAATATTTCAGCACCTGCAGAACATAGTGGACTTCGGCAAAAATGTCATGAAAGAGTTTTTGGGTGAGAACTATGTTCATTGTGGGGTAAGTGATGTTTTTTAAATGTAGTCTAAATTCATGAGCACATTCTGTATCAAAATACCAACTTCTCAATTATAGTTTGAAAGTTTGTGCTTCACAATAACCCCTAATGTTAGTTACAGAGTTTCCAAGTGCTTTTCTCATTTTTGCCCCATGAGGTAGCAGAGCAGATCCTGTTATTCTCATTTGCTAGCTGAGAAGCATGGGATTCCGAGATACTTTGTCAGACCTTAACTTGCTGGGACCCCTGGGACTCCACCACGCCACCCTCAGGGGGGCATTCAAGTTGGTGAGAGCTCTTGAGTGAGGTCCAGGCAGCAGCCTGGATCTTTGATAGGCACCTTCGAGCAAGGTAGGGAGAAAAGGGCCCCCGTACTGGGAGGTGTGACCTGGTCTCGTGGGAGACCCCAGCTGAAGCTCACGTGGGGTGGTGGCTTCCACCTGCCTGCAGGTGGTCTCTGTTGCTGGCTTCTGGTCTCAGTTACGGAGAGCAGTACTTGTTACAGGCAAGGTCTGCTGTTTGGATGCTCATGGAGCGGGCAGCATAAGAAGCCTCAATGGAGTGGCCCTGTGATCCTGGCAACCCTCAGAGCAGATGGCCACGGTCCACGTCTGGGACAGTCATTCCTACGCCTTGGCTTTGATCACCGCTGCGCCTCTGCTTCTGCTGGCCTTACTGCTTGTCTTAGATCAGAACCCTGAACAGATGATCAGATTTGTCATTTTGAACAGAGGGAATAGTACTGCCTGTTTTGCAAGTTCTGTACCTTGTGTGCATCTTGAGAAAAATGATGCCAAGAAGGATTGCCTGGCAAAACAGAATTTTAAGTGGCTCTGACAGCAAAATGTCCTCCTTTGACAGCTTAGGATGTACTGTGGGTGGTGCCTCTCTGGGTTCCTTAGGGCTGTGGTCTTATCTGAAGACTGGGGCTAAGGATCCTCTTCCAGGGTGGCCCAGAACCACAGAGCTTGCAGTGTGGTGCTGGCTGTTGACCTGCTGACTGGGGCTCAGCAGCTCCCCATGTGGACTCTCTGCAGGGCTCTGAGCATCCTTGTGACTCGGTCCTGACTCTTCCAGTGCGCAGTCTGACAGATGACCTGTCAAGAAGTTGTGTCTGTCACTTCCACAGCATCCTGGGGTCTTCGCAGATCAATTCTAGGCAGTGTGGGACTACACAGAGGCAAAGGCCGCTGAGGCCATCCTGGGGGCCAGCACCACCCCTCCCCAGCTGTCCTGTTAGATTGTGGACGCCTGAAACCCACCTCCTGTGAGAGCCTGAGTGACTGAGTGCTGGCTGCCTCCTCCTCCTCGGCCTGGACAGTGTCTGAGAGAACGCAGCTGTGCCGACTGTCAGTGTCCTTCCTGGGGCAAGAGCATGCTCGTCTGGCCAAGTGGGAGTGTTGCTCTGTCTCACTCAGGGACTCTAGACTTTTCTTCCAGGAGGGGCCAGTGGTGAAGAAGGGTGGTGAGGAGCTTGCGGTTCCAGCTAGTGGCAGCCTGGCAGGTGGGAATAACACTGGGCTGTCCCTTCAGGCCTAGGGCATGCTCTAACTCCGAGTTTGATTCTGTTTGTCCACAGTGGACAAGGCTCTGGGCCTGTGAGGTGGATTCACAAGGTCACATCTTGGGAGTATTCACCCTGTTGACATACCTCCTTTGCATGAAGACACTGCCAGAGTGAAACACAACCTGCTTTTCCTCCAGGTGGCTGTAGTAGTGAGAGGACTGCCACTCGGGCCCAGCACCTCTGGTCCTAATAAGACCATATTCAGGCAAAGTCCGCATTTGTAAACGATATGGTTTTCTCCTTCTGATGACATGAGCTAGCTTAGAGAGGGGCCCTGTTGAGAGCGTTTCCCTCTTCTGTGTCCTGAGACGAGAAATGACAAGCCCAGTGGTGAGAGCAAGGCTCAGACAGAGAGACAGACACACCCCTTGTGCCATGCTGCCTCCAACCCTGCCTGGCTGGTTTGGGGACTGATCTGGGCCTGTCTTCATGTGAGTTGGAGGTTAGGTGGGAAAGGGCGTGATGGAGGTGTGGCATGTAAATGGACAGGATCCCAGCATCCTCTTTCTAGGCCAGTCTCTTCCATCCCCTTGGGATTCTTTAGAAGTCAGAATTCTGCCACCCTGGAAATATAGGGAAGATGGTGAGCAATGTGGATTAAATAGAAACTCTTAGTTTGGGAGATTGCAAAGAAACAGCAAAGCAGAAAGAAGTTGCTTTTCTGTTTCTTGCCCCAGTGCACCAAATATTGGCTGTCCTGTAGCTGATGGGGGCACAGGATGTCCACCTGGGGATTTATTTTTTTAAAGATGATTTATTTTATTAGGCTGTGCTGGGATCCAGTTGTAGCACGTGGGATCTCCGATCCCGCATGGCATGCGGGATCCTTAGCTGCACCTTGCAGGATCTTTGCAGTTGTGGCATATGGGATCTAGTTTCCTGACCAGGGCTCAAACCCTGGTCCCCTGCATGTGGGAGTGCGGAGTCTTAGCCACTGGGCCATGAGGGAAATCCCTTACCCAGAGATTAATATTTGATCAGACCCTGTTCCTTGAGCTGCTTCTCAGATGGGAATGTGAGAAGCCTCAGGTTGCCCGAGGAGACAGCTGGTGAGGAAGTTTTTGCAGGCAGAGGGCTGTCTCAGGCCCCTGCTGTGCCATCCACAGACCCCTGGAGAATGAGGATGAGGTCGCCTTGAGAACACAGGAGCTGCCTGAGGAGTATTCTCTGGAGACTGATTGTGGGTGACATTGGGCATGCTGCTAGCCACTGCCATTGTGGACACCAGCCATCCTGAGGAGGGCCTGTTCCTGTTAGTGCACAGAGACGTTAGTGGTGAAGAATCCACCAATCAGCGCAGGAGACACAGGAGATGTAGGTTTGATCCTTGGGTCGGGAGGATCCCCTGGAGAAGGAAATGGCAGCCCACTCCAGTATTTCTTGCCTGGAAAATTCCATGGACAGAGGAGCCTGGTGGGCTACAGTCCATGGGGTCCCAAAGAGTTGGACATAATCTGGACATGTCCTTAAAATAACAGAGCAGCTTTTATTCCCAAAACTCACATACTGAGTGTTTTTTAATGTGGTAAAATATACAGAATATAAAGCTTACCATTTTAAGCATTTTAAAGTCTGCAGTTCTGTGGCATTAAGTGCGTTTACCTTGTTGTGTAACACACACTGAGTATTTCTTATTTGTTCTTACAGGAAGTTGTTCAGCTGCCTTTAGATTTTGTGAAACAGCTTTGTTTAAAGATACAGTGTGAAAGACCAGGTAAGGGTTTCTAACTTACAAAATTTATAATATTCCGTTTGAAAAGTGTTTGATGTTAGGCAGATACAGTTTTTAGCAACTTTTTTGCCAGGGACTTCATTATCAGGGGTAGAAATCCTAGGAGTTTGTGAATACAATTCTGGGTGTCAAATATGCAGATCACTGCAGGGAATATATGACCAAGAACTAATTCATAAAAATAATGCTTTTGAGGGGCAAAAGGTGGCTGAAGGAGTTGGAGGAGAGTTAGGGAAGGGAAGGTGGGCTCTAGGGTGGTCTGGAGGAGTCCAAAAGAAAACCAGAGCAGACCTGAGCTGTGGAGGGTGGGCCAGGCCCTAGAGGAGGGCAGTCCTGAGTTCCTTCTTTCAGAAGCCAGCACCACCCAACCTGCTTATCCTCTTGAGGTAAGCTGGGAGACTTGAGTTTTTGTACCTCCCACCACACCTCACTTACTTCCCTGAACTCCAGGAGTTGGTGATGGACAGGGAGGCCTGGCGTGCTGTGGTTCATGGGGTCATAAAGAGTCGGACACGACTGAGCGACTGAACTGGAGCTGGATCACCATACATAGCTTCCCCCATCACCACACGTGATTTCTACCCAGCAGTAGAAATGTACCGCCCCATCCGTCTCCCCGCCACCCCCCCCACCACCCCTGCAATATATACTTGCTCCTCCTCACCTCCCAGACTTTCCCCCTTCACCTTCTGTACCTTTCCCCACTGGCCATACTTCCCTATCACCAATAATATGTTCCCCCATCAAACCAATTACCACACATAGCAGCCCCCATCACCTCCAGTACCTTCCCCCATCACCTCACATACCCCCCATCATCTCACAGACCACCCCGATCACCTTCCCCAATCACCTCACATACCTCCCGCATCACCTCTCATACCTTCCCCCAATTACCTATCTTCCCCCATCACCTCACGTATCTTCCCCCATTAGCTCCCATACTCTCTCATCATCTCTCATACCTTCCCCCATCACTTCCCATCCCCTCCCCTCATCATTTCCCATACCCTCTCCCCATCATATCACATACCCCCAAACTCCTCATACCTCCCCGCATCACCTCCCATGCCTCCCCTATCACTTCCCATACCTTCCCTCATCACCTCACATACCCCCATCACCTCCCATACCTTCAGCCATCACCTTGTATACCTCCCACCATCATCTCCCATATACTCTCCCTATCACCTCACATACCCACCCTATCACCTCCTATACCTTCCTCCGTTGTCTCACATACCTCCCCCATCTCCTCACATACCTTCCTCTGTTGTCTCACATACTTCCCCCATCTCCTCATGTACCCCCCATCACCTCCCATACCTTCCTCTGTTGTCTCACATACCTCCCCCATCTCCTCACATACCCCCATCACCTCCCATACCTTCCTCCGTTGTCGCACATACCTCCCCCATCTCCTCACATACCTTCCTCCATTATCTCACATACCTCCCCCATCTCCTCACATACCCCCCATCACCTCCCATACCTTCCTCCGTTGTCTCACATACCTCCCCCATCTCCTCACATACCTTCCTCCATTATCTCACATACCTCCCCCATCTCCTCACGTACCCCCCATCACCTCCCATACCTTCCTCTGTTGTCTCACATACCTCCCCCATCTCCTCACATACCTTCCTCCATTATCTCACATACCTCCCCCATCTCCTCACGTACCCCCCATCACCTCCCATACCTTCCTCCGTTGTCTCACATACCTCCCCCATCTCCTCACATACCTTCCTCCATTATCTCACATACCTCCCCCATCTCCTCACGTACCCCCCATCACCTCCCATACCTTCCTCCGTTGTCTCACATACCTCCCCCATCTCCTCACATACCTTCCTCCATTATCTCACATACCTCCCCCATCTCCTCACGTACCCCCCATCACCTCCCATACCTTCCTCCGTTGTCTCACATACCTCTCCCATCTCCTCACATACCTTCCTCCGTTGTCTCACATACCTCCCCCATCTCCTCACATACCCCCTATCACCTCCCAAACCTTCCCTTATTACCTTACGTGTTCTCTGTCTATTATCTCCCATACCCTCTCCCCATCACCTCACATACTTCCCATCTCCTCACATACATCCCCTATCACCTCATATATTTTCCCCCATCCCCTCACATACTCTCCCCCATCACCTCCTATACCTTCCCTTATCACCTCAAATATCCTCCCCCCACCTCCCCACACCCCCCCATCACCTCTCATACTCTCCCCATCACATCCCCACACCCCCATCACCTCCCCACATCCCCCCATCACCTCCCCACACCCTCCCCATCACCTCCCATACGCTCCCCATCACCTCCCATCCTTTCCCCTATCACCTCCCATCCTCTCCTACCATCCTACCATCTCCACACCCTCTCCCTATCACCTCACATACCCCCATCTCCTCACATACCCCCCATCACCTCACATATCTTCCCTCATTACCTCAGATGCCCTCCGTCCCATCACCTCATATATCACCCCTATCACCTCTCATAACGCGCCCCACCCCCCACCCCCCGCCCCCCGCCGCCCCGCCATCACCTCACATAACTTCTCCCCCATCAGCTCAGGTATTTTCCCTCCATACCTCAGGTACTTTCCCTATACTTATTTGTCACAGTAATGACACTAACCATGTTAAAGCTTTTCCTTTCACAGTCAGAGACAGAGATATAAAATTTATGTTGTTAAGGAGTGAAATGTCTCCTCCTAAATCACGGCCAGGCAGTCAGAGTGTGTAGTAAGCCAATATGAAATTTTTTTCTGTATTTGATTAAGAAAATGGAAGAAAACAGGATACTGTGCCCTGGAGCCCCTGGTTTGGGGAGCAATGAGGAGCAGGGCTTCATGGGTGGAAACAGGTAACGAAGGGGAAGGAGGCAGCAGCCTTGTTCAAAACCTGGACTGTGTCTTGGCTCTGTTTTCCTCATCTAGACAGACTGAGGCCCGCTGTGATTCTGCCTCCTAGTTACTAGTGCCATGCGGCATCATTAGTTTTGTAATCAGCAGTTATACTACTTAACAGTGATAAGACTGTCCCCTGTGGTAACAGTGACTCACACTCAGCCTTGTTGTGTGGAAGGAGGAATCTAGAGGCCATATCTTATGTGACTGTCTGCAGTATAACTTCTAGTAGTCAGTGCTGAGGAAATATTAGTGTCTGAATATTCTGAAGGAAGCTTTAAAAGGAAGGTAGTGGCTGTTGCCGCCTTCTCTGGACTCCTGGGTTAAGGGAGTCAACAGAATTGGGGGGCAGTTTCCAAGATCACTCTCACTTTTGATGGCAGCTGCATATTTGAGAGTCCCCAGGACCAACCTCAGATCTGATAATTTGCTAGGAGGACACACAGAACTCATTGTTATTCTCATGGTTATGGCTTAGGGACACAGATTAAAACCAGCTGAGAGAAGAGGGGTCAAGGTTTTTGCTGGGGCTTGGTCATGTAGACTGGAGAAGGCAATGACACCTCACTCTAGTACTGTTGCCTGGAAAATCCCATGGACGGAGGAGCCTGGTAGGCCGCAGTCCATGGGGTCGTGAAGAGTTGGACACGACTGAGCGACTTCACTTTCACTTTTCACTTTCATGCATTGGAGAAGGAAATGGCAACCACTCCAGTGTTCTTGCCTGGAGAATCCCAGGGCCTGGGGAGCCTGGTGGGCTGCCGTCTATGGGATCGCACAGAGTCGGACACGACTGAAGCGACTTAGCAGCAGCAGCAGCAGCAGGGCATGTAGACACAGCTGGCCACCTGTGTGGCTGCCCTCAACCTCCAGCCCCTCCAGAGGTGGAGCTGGTACTACAAGGTCCAAACTCCTACCAGGAATCACAGTGTTATCCTTGTGTGACTCTAGGTCCTTACAGAGACTCCTCAGGCAGGATAACCCAAGCTTTAGAGGTGACCTCCCCAAAGCAGAGGCTGAGTTGGTCCTGCCCCCAGCAGGAGCCCAGGCTGCCATGGAGTTGTCTTGCTGCTCTCGCTGACCCTCAGTTATCTTCCTCTTTCTGTTCTCCAGAATCTCGCTGTGACAAGGACCTGGACACGCTCAGTGGCTATGCCCTGTGCCTCCCCAACCTAGCCAGACTGCAGACCTACCAGTTTGCAGAGCGCCGGCCGATTCTGTGTGTGGAGATCAAGGTGCATATTTGTTAAAGGGAAATGGTATTGGGGAAAAAGGAGAAATTGTAAATCCATGGGTCATCTGCCTGGAGTGCACTTTCCCCACCTTGAGGTAGGGGCTACAAAGGATGTTGCTTGTCTAGTGGAGGTCAGTGATTACTGGAGAAGGGTCACTCCCCTGCTTCAACTCTGTGGCTCCCTGTCCAGCATGGCCACCTGAGTCTCCCTCAGGAAGCCTCCCAGGTATCTTGTTGTTTCCTTTCTCCAAATCTCTGGTGGTGACTTCTGGGTCATGCTATTGGCCCTGAGCATTCACACTCCGGATGTTCAGTGTGGACGATGTTCTGCCTCTCTAAACAGAGGCTAATGTCTCAGGTGTCACAAATGATTTGGTGCCCTGACACAGAACTCTGGATTTTAAAAGATAACCAGAATTTCAGACATTCTGGGATCCTAGGAACCATCAGATGAGCACCACTGTGTTCACTCAGTCTTATCAGAGAGACCGTGGGTTCTGCTTCTTGGAGCTGAGAGTGTGGGACAGATCTGCACTCCTGGTCTTTCCAGTCTTGTTCTATAATGAAAACACAGGGTTACTCTATTGCAGTTTGTCAAGTGAGCAACTCAGGCCTCGTTGTTCTTCTCCAGTGAGAGTTCTGGGTGGATTCTCCAGGGGCAAAGAGAGATTTATACGATACAGTGAGGGCGGCATCAATTCCCACTTGAGACTGAAGATAAAAGCAACTTTTGGGAATGTTTGTAGCTAATACTTCCTGATTCTCCTGGGAATTGCACTTCATCATCCTGTAGTTATATGTCTGCCTGAAGGTATATGTTTTCTCCCTAAGCGTTTTTTCTTCCTTATCTGTTTTGCAGCCCAAATGCGGGTTTATTCCCTCCTCCAGTGATGTTACACACGAGCTGAAGCACAGGGTGTGTCGTTACTGCATGCACCAGCACCTCAAGGTAGGAGCTGGCCTCCGGGCGCTCACTGCACAGAGCCTGGGGTGAATGGCTGGGTCATCTAGAGTTTTCAGAGGAGTAAAATAAAATGGAGATACTGTTTACCTTTTATTTCAAAAGTAGTTCATCTTTTTCTTCTTAATTGAGATAGTTATACATATCCTAAGGTTTACCCTTTTAAAGTGTATAATCCAGCAGATTTTAGTCTATTCGTAAGATTTTACAACCATCACCACTATCGAATTCCAGAACATTTCATCACCTCAAAAAGAAGTCCTGTGCCCATTAGCAGTCACCCATTGTCCTGCCAACCCTTGGCAACTACCGAATCTGTGGATCTGCTTATTCTGGACATTTCATGCAAGCGGAGTCACACAAATTATGGCTTTGTGTGACTGTCTTCTTTTAGTTAACATAATACTTTTGAGGTTAATACATGCTGTGGCATTTATCAGCACCGCATTCTTTTTATGACTGAATAATAATCCTCCATTGTATGGGAACATCTTGTTTACCCATTCATCTATTGATGGACATACGGCTTTTTCATTTTGGCTACTGTGAATAATGTTGCTGTAAACGTATGTGTACATGTACATGTTTGAGTCACTTTTTTTCAGTTTTCTTGGGTATATTCCTAGGAGTGGAATTGCTGGATCTTGGGGGAAATTCTGTTTAAAGTTTTGAGGAAATGGCAGACTGTTTTGCATAGCTATAGCACAATTCTGTATTCCCCCCAGCAGTGAATGGATGTGAGAGCGGATAATAAAGAAAGACCATAAATGCAAATTTTGGGAGATAGTGAAGGACAGGGAAGCCTGGCATGCTGTAGCTCATAGGGCTGCAAAGAATCGGACATAACTTAGCAACTGAACAACAGCAGCCACAAATGCATGAGGGCTCCGGTTTCTCCACGTCCTGGCTTCACCAGCACTAATTCTTACCCCTGTTTGTGATTGTAGTCATCCTAATGGATACAAAGTAGTATCTCAAGTGATTTTCATTTGCATTTCTCCAAAGGTTAGTGATGTTGAACATCTGTTCGTTTGCTTATTGGCCATTTGTATGTCTTCTTTGGAGAGCTGTCTCTTCAAATTCCTCACCCATTTTTGAATGAGTTGTGATTTTTTTAGTTGTTTTAGGGGTTCTTTGTATATTTTAGATATTAATCTCTTTATCAGATATGTGATTTGCAAATATTTTCTCCCATTCTGTTAGTTGCCTTTTTACTCTGTTGACAGTGTTGCACAAAAGTTTTACATTTTGATAAAGTCTGATTTGTCTTTTTCTACTCTTGTTGCCTATGCCTTTGCTTTCATATTCAAGAAATTGTTACCTAAACTAAGGTCATATGCTTTTCTGATATGTTTTCTTCTATGAGTTTTATAGTTTTAGCTCTTATGTTTTGGTCTTTGATCTGTTTTGAGTTAGTTTTTATATTTGGTGTTAGATAAGGGTCCAGCTTCATTCTTTTACATGTGATATCCAGTTTTTCCAGCACCACTTGTGAAAAGACTGTCATTTCTCCATTGATTGGTGTTGGTGGATTTATTGGCCTTATACGTGAGGTCTCAATTCTGACCTTTCTATCGGTCTGTCCTTATGCCACTCTTGTTGAAATCAGGAAGTATTAGTCTTCTAGCTTTGTTTTTCTTTTTCAAGATTGTTTTGGCTATTTGAAGCTCCTTTACAATTACGTATGATTTTGAGAGTTGGATTTTTTGTAACTGCAAACAATTGCAGTTGGAATTTTGTTGGAATTTTGACAGAAATTACAGGAAGTTATAGATCACTTTGGATAGTGTATAAGTGTTAGTCAATCAGTTGTGTCCAACTCTTTACAACCCCGTGGACTGTGTAGCCTGCCAGGAACCTCTGTCCGTGGAGTTCTCCAGGCAAGAATACTGGACTGGGTGGCCATTCCCTTCTCCAGGGGATCTTCCCAACCCAGGGATCGAACCTGTGCCTCCTGCATTGCAGGCAGATTCTTACCATCTAAGCCACCAGGGAAGCCTTGCCATCCTGTCTTTCTACTCATTTAGGTTTTCTTTAATTTCTTTCAGCAACATTTTTTAGTTTTCAGTGTACCAGTCTTTTGCCACTTTGGTTAAATTTATATCTAGGTATTTTATTCTTTTGGAATATTGTAAATGTTATAAATAGAACTGCTTCCTTAATTTCCTTTTTGGTTTATTTATTGCTGGAATATAGAAACACAACTAATATGTGTGTTGTACCCTACAACTTTGCTGCATTTATTTATTAGCTCTGGTAGCTTTCTTTGTATATTCTTTGGAATCTTCTATGTACAGAATTGTGTCATCTGTAAATAGAGTTTTATTTCTTCCTTTCCAATATAGATGTCTTTAAGCTTCATGATTTCCAAGAAACCAGCTGAGACTTTGACAGGGAATCATTGTGCTGCACATTTGTGTGGGAAGTGCTGCCCCCTCAACAGTATTAGTACTCTGTGAATGCAGGGTTTTTTCATTTATTTAGATCTTTAATTTCTTTCAGAAATGTTATAAAGTTTTCAGCATATAGGTTTTATATTTCCTTTGTTGAACTTATCCTTAGTGCTTTGTTCTTGGAGATGCCATCGTAAGTAGAGGCTTTCCTGGTGGCTCAGATGGTAGAGAAGCAGCCTGCAATGCAGGAGACCTGGGTTTGATCCCTGGGTCAGGAAGATCCCCTGGAGAAGTAAATGGCAACCCAGTCCAGTATTCTTACCTGGAGAATCCCATGGGCAGAGGAGCCTGACAGACGATAGTCCATGGGGTCGCAAAGAGTTGGACACGACTGAGCGACTAAGCACTGTAAATAGAATTTTTAAAAACGTCATTTTCAAGTTGTTTATTGCATAGAAATGCAATGACTTTTTTGAAATAAATATAGGTATTTAATTGTGATGAAATATACATGACATAAAACTTCCTATTTTAACCATTAAGTGCACAGTTAAGAGGTGTGAAGTGCGTTTACATTGTGGTACAACTATCATTACTGTCCATTTCCAGAATGTTTTTTGTTTTGTAAAACCGAAACTCTACATCCATGAAATAACACATTTCTTCCTTTCTCAGGCCCCTGGCACCCACCATTGTAGTTTCTATCTCTGTGAATTTGACTACTGTAGGTACTTCATATATGTGGAATCATACAGTATTTGTCCTTTTGTGACTGACTTATTTCACCCATAATGTCCTCAAGATTCATCCATACTGTAGCTTGTATCAGAAGTTTCTTCCTTCTCAAGGCTGCATAGTGTCCATTGAACGTGTATAATATATTTGGTTTATCCCATTCATCCGTCGATGGTCCCTGGGCTGCTCCCATCTCTTGCCTGTTGTGAATAATACTTCCGTGAACGTGGTTGTACAAGTATTTCTTTGAGACTCTGCTCCCAGTTTTTTTGGGTATACACCCAGAAGCAGTAGTGCTGAGCCATATGGTAATTCTGGGTTTAACTATAAGTACAGTATTATATAGAAGTAGTAAGAGTGGCTATCCTTATCTTGTTCCTGGTCTTGAGGGGTAAAGCTTTTGGTTTTTCACTGTAGAATGTAATGTTCTCACTGTAAGTTTGTCAAATTTTTTTTTATTTTTAGAGTTTTGTTTTTTAAATCGTAAAGAATGTTAGATTTTGTCACATGCTTGTCTTGCATCTGTTGAGATGATCATGAGGTATTTTCCTCTTTCTATTAATATGGTGTATTATGTTGATTGATTTTCATATGTTGAACCACCCTTGTGTTTGACAGATAAATGCCACTTGATGAAGGTGTGTAATCTGTAGTATGCTACTTATTTTGGTTTGTTAGTTTTTGTTGAGGATTTTTTCTTGAGGGATATTTGTAGTTTCTAGTGATGTTTTTGTCTAGTTTTGGTACCAGGATGATAATTGGCTTGATAGAATGAATTCGGAAGATTTTCCATCTTTTACTCTTCATTTTTTGGAAGAGTTTGAGTATTGGTGTTGATTTTTCTTCAAACATTTAGTGGAATTCAGTAGCAAAGCCATCTGGTCCTGGGATTTTCTTGTTGAAAGGTTTTTGATTACTGATTCAGTCTTTTGTTATGTCTGTTTACATTCTCTATTTCTTCTTGAGTCAGTTTTGGTAGCTGTATGTTTCTAAAGAATTTGTTCATTTCACATAATTTGTTGGCATGTAATTGTTCACAGCATTTCTCTAAACTTATTTTTATTCCTGCAAGATTGATAGTAATGTATTTTCTTTCATTCTTAGTCATTTGAGTCCTGTCTTTTTTTTTTTCTTGCCATAAGCAATTACTCTGCTAGTTGATTTTGTTCACTTAAATAACGCTTGAAGATTGCTTGCCGTGTGTCTGTCGAGGCTCTTTGTTATGTGTTTGGATAACGCATGTATAGATGCACATACCCTTCTTTTCTTTTTAAAGCAAGTTATTTCATACGCATTGTTCTGCCACTTGCTTTTCTCTTTGAATAAATATTTGTGATTTTGCCTCTGTCTGTTAGTGGCCGCATATTATTTACTGATTCTTTCATTCAACATGTGGCTTGCTGTGTCCTAGTCCATAAGAGCAGATGTGCTTTGATTTATTTAGTTGTTTCTAGGTCTTGCTGTGTTTCACAGGTTGTTTCACATGTCGCAGTGAACATCCTTGACCCAGTGATTCCTCATAGATTTGCCAAATCAGGGGGCATCCATCTTTAAAATTGTGATGGAAACCAGCAAGTTGCCTTTCAAAGGTTGTGCCAATTTGTCTTCTCACCGACAACATGAATTGCTAGTTGGGTGCAACCTACCTTTCCTGGATATTATAATTGTAAAGATTTGTTCATCTGATTACCAAAATTCAGCCATGACATCTTATTAAGGTGCTGGCTGCATTTCTCTGCTCATGTGGAGGGGCTGGCAGCTACGTGAGGCTCTCAGAGGAGGGCCGAGGTTTCTTGGAGTCAGAGTCAAGCTCCCTGTGCCAGCTCCCTGCACCTGGAGGTGGTGTCCCCTGCTGGGCCCTTCAGCTGCCTTGGTGATCTCACAGTCCCTCGAGCTCTTCTGTGTGTTAGAGTTAGCCCAGTGTGCCTCCCCAGTCCCATCACTGACACCCTGTGGTGATTTCTTAACAGGTAGCAACTGGGAAGTGGAAGCAGATAAGTAAATACTGCCCTCTCGATCTCTACTCAGGGTAAGAGAATACTTCTCCTTTGTCCCTAGTGCTGCCTCCCTTGGTGGTGGTGGTGGGGTGTGTGGCATTCTCTGTAGTGGGGGGTGGAGGGTGCATTCTGCGAGGTAGGGGCTACTTGCCTGCAGAAAGCAGGGCCCTGGGCAGGGCTCAGGTTTCTTGCCTGGGGTCAGCATTGCCTCAATAGGTTCCTGCAGATTACCAGTGGCTGGGGAGTTGTTGCCAGAGGAAGGGGCAGAGAGAAGGGTAGGGATTAGGGGCGGTAATGGGGGTGCCTCTCTGAAGAGGGCTGGGGAGAATACAACTCCTTAATCTGCAAAGCTTGGAGATCTCAAGTGGCAACTCTTGGGCATGTCCCCTGAGCCACAGGCAGGTAAATGCAAAGTCTGCTCTAATTGTCAATAATACTTTCTCTTTTTAGAAATAAACAGAGAATGTACTTTGCTTTGAAAAGCTTGTTACAGGAGGCACAGAACAACTTAAAGATCTTTAAGGTAAAAGTTGCTTCTATTTTATGGCTTTTGGGTGGGTCCAGTGGGTGTCTGAACTGAGCTGGATGAAGCCCTGGTGCTATGGTCCCTAACAGGGCTCTGTGACCTGCAGACAAGGGCATCTGCACAGAGGCTGCCTCAGTATGATCCCTTGGGTCTTTTTTCCAAGCCTTATTTCATGAGCACGTGCCATCCTGGGACTCCTGGGGTGTGTAATGGTAACTCCTTGCCCACTGGGTGGCCTCAGACTCAAGGCCCAGACCCTGACTCTGGTTCTTGGGTAAAGATGGCCCTGACCACGTCTCAGGTGTCCTCTGTGGTTGAGATGGGAGTAGGACCTGGGGCAGGGCAACCTAAAGGGTGGCCACACCTGTGCCTTTCCTCCCGGTTAACTTAGGGAACTTACAGTTAGGGGATCTCCTTGTCAGTTAGTGAGTTCTCAGAGTCCTGCAGCTCTGATTGTCCTGCATCCTGATTGTGTAGGGGAAGGGTTCTGCATGCAGCATACTCACCATCTGGCACTGGCACCTTCTGCTTCCTCATGACCACCTGCTTCTGGCACCCTGACTGGACTTGCTCAGGCCCTGTGGTCCCTACCTCCTGCTGTCAGGCATACATGGAGGAGATGCTGAGGGGCAGAGGAGTGGGGAGAAGGGGTGCAGGAAGAGGGGGCAGGGCTGGCCCAGATCTGGGGAAGAGTTTGTATTGGAAATATGTCCCCTGGGGTCCCCCTTGTCATCTCCTTTCCTGCTTACCACTGACTGCTCCCAGTCCTGGTTATGTTCTTACTAGGTGTGGCATATAAGCAAGAGCTCGTGACAGGCTCCAGGTTTACAGGCGGTGGATCTGTGTGGCGTAGCAGGGCTGCTGGGTCTGGACAGCCTGGTGCCCTCTGCATCCTGCTCCGTGTGGACAGTGCTGCTCTGCATACTGGATGCCCCTCAGAATCCCCTCAGAGCAGACAGTGCTGCTCTGCATACTGGGTGCCCCTCAGAAGTGAGCTTGGGGAATGTGGGCGTGAAGCCTATTCTTGACTCACTTCTCCCCGTATGGTTCAGAAACCTGGTCAGTTGAATCAGCTTTACCTTGTCTCCTGCCTTGCCAAATCCAGAAAAAGAGACATAGTTTAAAATCAGTTTTTGTTTTTAACTCTTATAAAGACTTTAGGAATTTTATATTTAAATGCCAAAGATAAGTTCCCTCTCTTCTGGGGATTTATTTGGAACCTATAGTAAGGCTGACATTTTGTCTCAAGTGGACCCTTTTCTGACTGCCCTCACGTAGGCTGGCCTATTAGGCCAGCATAAGCTGAGTGGTGAGTCTGACTTGGCCCCTGGATCAGTTGACCTGGGACCTGGGACTGAGAACCCTGGCTATCTGCTGCTTCTGTTGAACTCAGCTAAGGGGAAAATCCAGAGATTGAGATAATATTTTGAAAAGAGATGGATTAAAATAAGTGACATGGAATGGCTTTTTAAAATAACACCAGGAGCAATGCAGTACATTTTGCAAGTGCTGGCAAGCTCTCTCTCGTGAAGTTCCAGGTGTGGGGAGGTCTCCTGGATTGTGATCCATGCTGCCACTATGTTCTCTGCCGTTGGTGCCTTCTCCTTGTCTGTCTGAATATTGTTCACAGACTCCAAGCCTGTGGCTCTGTCCACCCTGATACTAGACACCTGTGAGATGTGGTGGGGGCCATGTGGGACTGTCACAGAGACTGGGATGACAGTGCTCTGCACATGTCACATGAGGTTTTTAGCAACTGTATGTGTATATGTAAGATGCCTGTCTGTCTGGATTCCAGACACTGGGGAGAGAAAGCCTTCTACTGTCCAGGGTCACTCAGCTGCTCATGGGCCTGGAGGAGAGAGCTTCATGGTGGGCCAAGGCTGCCCCTGCACTGGACGGCAGGCTGAGCCCTGGCCCTACCTTCTGGCCACAGCCCATGTTGAGTGGTTTTGGCTCTATACTTCGTCTTGGCCTGCTTTCCTCCCAGAAGCTCCTCCTTTTCCTTTGCCTGGCACACCCACCCTCCCTCTGTAAGGCCCGTCTCAAGGGGCAGCATCTCTTGTTGGTTTCTCCTGGTCCTTTGGTCAGCAGCGGCCTCAGCTGTGTTCCCATCTCTCTGGGCACCCACATCTGCGCCCTCTGACGGTGCTGACAGGGGACTCCTAGGGAGGCATCATGCTGCTGAATCCCCGTCCACGCTTCTTAGTGGACTGAATTGACCCCCATCTGCAGCCTGGGGGCAGAGCTGGGATCGTCCTCGTGGTACCATCTACTGCACAACAGCCACTGATCCTCTCGGTTTCTGTGGCCAGAAGGAGCAGCATAGCTGGTTCTGGCTCAGGGCCTCTCAAGGCTGCATCTCATCTGAGGGCTCAGCTGTGGGGCCAGAGGCTCTGCTGCTCGGATGGTGCCTCCACAGCCATAGGCAGGAGACCGCACAGCTCCATGGCAGCTCAGTGTGGCTGCTGTGATCTGAGAGGAGAATCATTAGGACGGAATCCACAGCATCTTAATCTTGCCAGGGGTATGCTGTTGGCTTTACTTGTATTCTGTCAGTCACACAGACTAAACCTCCACTGTTTGGAGAGAGAACTACGGGGTGTGAGTATCAAGGGATGAAGGCCACTGGGGACCTACTGGAGGGTGCTGACCACACTCTCACAAACTAGAAAATGTCTGTCACCTGGGATTGGCTGCTGATCAAGCTTTTTCCTGGACATTGCAGACCCCTGTAAAAAGTCATGGGGTTGCACCTACTGAGCATCCCTTTCTGTAGCCCTGGGATCATTGGTGCCATGAGGAGTTTCTTTGCTGGACTTTGTTTTCAAAGGCAGGATTGGCTTCCAAAATGAAGACTTCCGTATTAGTGATGCTGATGGCCTTAACCACCCTGGCTGGAGCCTGGCTTAGTCTTTCACAGAGGACAGAAGGCTCTGGGATGCTGGCTGCCAATGTACGCCCACAGTGGTTGAGCAGTTTGTCTGCTCAGGGCCAGACTGATACTCTGTGTCCCTCAGTAGCACAGTGTCACTTGGCCTCTTCAGTAACAGGCTAGGGTCTTTTCAGTAACAGGCTAGGATCTTTGGGAGTTTGTGCTTTGGGCTGAGTTTGTTTGAGGTTGCCTGCATACCACGTGTTCCTGTCTGAGGGTTTGAATTTCAGGTCTGGGGCCTTTCTGGTCTTTGGTTTTTGAGAACTTTTCTTCTTTTTCATGTTCCAGTGGGATTTTCCACTTGGTCAGTTAATGTGGTACATGAGGGTGGGTAGAGACCCTAAATGGGGGCACGTGTAAAATGTCAAGTGCCTTTGCCTATCTAGTGGGTGGGGACGGAGGTGTTTTTCTATCAACCTGTTGGAGTTGATGTTTCCCTGTCTCTTTCCCTTCCTGAAGAATGGTGAGCTGATTTATGGCTGCAAAGATGCCCGCAGCCCCATGGCTGACTGGAGTGAGCTCGCGCACCACCTGAAGCCATTCTTCTTCCCATCCAATGGCCTGGCCAGTGGACCCCACTGCACAAGGGCTGTGATCCGGGAGCTGGTGCGTGTCATCACACGGGTGCTACTGAGTGGCTCGGACAAGGGCCGGGCGGGTGCCCTCAGGTCGGGGCCTGGGCTGCGGGGCCCACCCGTCTGTGAAGCCAGCCCTTTCAGCAGGAGCCTGCGCTGCCAAGGTAGGCCTGGTGGGCGGGCTGGGCGCAAGGGAAGCAGAGCTTGTGGCATGGCCTGCAAGGGTCCTGCCTGGCCTCACGGAGCTTCTGTGGGAGCAGCCTTGGTCCCGTCAGGGCTCCCCAAAGCTGGGCCTCCCTATCGTCTCAGCCCCAGGTGGGGACATTACCGTTCTCATCTCCTGTCTGGGTTTATAAATTGCAGCATACATTGGAGCTATAAGATTCTCTCTAAATGTCGTCCGACATGTCTGACATCCTCTGTGGTTTCTCTACATTGTTCCATCTCATTGCAGCCCTGGAGGTGGGTTTTCCTTGGCCTTTCTTTTAGATGGAGAGAACTGAGGCCCAGAATATTGGACTCCCACAGTACAAGGCCCTTTAGGGTGGGTGGGTGGCCTCAGTGGGTGGCAGTTTGCAGATAGGTTATGAACACAGATGTATGAGACCTGTGACTCTGGGTGTCTCCTACTCTAGGCCCCATTCCTTACAGACTTGCCATGGGCTGGCTTTGACTTAGTGGGCACCCAAACTTCAAGGTGACTTTGTGACTGATTTGGGTTTTGCCATGAATGTTCACGGCTCCTCATTTGCCACCTTTGTCATCTGCTGGCAGGCTCGCCAACATGCTCAAGTATGTAGCATGTGGAGCCGTAACCAGGATCTTATTTTGAGGGGCTGACTAGGAGGATTCAGATTATTCAGTTTTTGTGCTGCCAGTCCCTGTAGTCTCTTGGAGCCTCTGAGGATGCTGTGGGGGTGTGACACAGGGAGATGGCAGCTTTGCTCCTGCATGGATTTTAGGTGCAGTGGTTTTCCCATGCAGCTACCTGGGCACAAGTCACCCTTCTTTTGTCCCCCATGCAGTGGCACAGATGAATTTTGCGGGTATTTTTCTTGTTGCAAAAGTGATGCCTACTCATTTCAGACAATTTTTGTAAACTCATGCCCGTGTTTGGGTACTTAACTGCTTGTAAGTAGACAGAACTTGTTTGGAAGGACACACAGGTGGACACTGGTCAGAGACCCCTGTGGACTTTTCTTCCAGACCTTCCCTGCATATGTACACAGACACAAGTCTGACCCATGGGATGTACAATGTATTCTACATGCTATTTTTTTAACTTATTTTTTGACCATAAAGTAGATACTCTACTATATGAATAACCTGTAATTGTAACAAATCCCTTTTAGCTGGACCTGTGCATTTTCACTCTGTCTTGGATGACTGAGCATGTTTTGCCAGAAGTGGGAGGTCAGAGTGTCAGAACTGGACGTGGCCACAGGTGCTCCTTGTGGCTTGGACTCAATGATGTTTGTTCATTCATCAGACATGACTGTTTGCTCAAAGGATGGGATACGTGAGCTAGGACTCTGTCTCCCCAGCCCTTAAGGCCCCTGAGAACCCTTGAGTGTGGAATGGACCTCATTTCTGCACTGTCCCCGCCCCGGTGGCTCCCTGCTCAGTGTGGTCACACCTCTTCACACAGGCTGTTCCCTGGGCTCTGCAGATGCTGTCTTGCAGATGTGAGGACGTTACTGCGGTCCTTTTACATTTTGTGCTTAGTCTTCTGTAGACTGAGGGTTCTCTCTCTAGATTGGGCTGGTGTGATGGAGACTGAAGGATGTTGAGAGGAGGGGGATGCGCACAGTGAGCTGTGGGGCCTGCCTCTCCTTTGTGTCTAACCCGGAACGTGCACTTGTCCAGCCCCAGCAGCTCCGTGAGGCAGGGTGCGGCCTGTGCCCGCCACCTTCTTCAGTCCTTGACAGTAAACTTCTCGTTTTCCCCTGATGTTCTTGGTAGGAAAAAACACCCCGGAGCGCTCAGGGTTACCGAAGGGCTGTCTTCTGTACAAAACCCTCCAGGTGCAGATGTTGGACCTGCTGGACATCGAAGGCCTCTACCCTCTGTACCGGCGGGTTGAGCGGTACCTGGAGGAGTTTCCTGAGGAGAGGTGAGGCATAGACCCAGTGCTCCCCTGCCCTTTCTGGGCCTGTATGGGGCCCGAGCAGCCCTGAGGGCAAGATGGGGATGAGGGTAGCAGGTTGACCCAGTGGGAGGACTGCATAGGCCTCCCAGGAGGATGACTCACCCCATCTACCCCCTCCCTGCCCCCAGCTGCAGGGCCAGCCCGGAGATTCAGTGCCATGTGAAGGAGGACCAAGGTCCTGTCAGATCAGAGATAGCTTTCCCATTTCTAGAAAGGAGAGTATGTCCTGACAACCCTGTTAGTCAGTTCCATGTTCTGAGTTGGAGCTGAGCCTGCAGGGGGCAGTGCTGCTCCACAGCCGGTGAGCCGCTTTCACTCAGCCCAGCTGGGCTTTGGCCTTCAGGCGCTTCCTTGTCCATTTCCTGACCGTCTTGATGTGGGTTGCAAGGATCCGCACCTGTGGCATGTGGTGGGGGCTGCAGCTGTCGCCTGGCCTGGCTTCCTCTCTATCACCCCTTCACTAGAATCTCTGACCTCGACACCATTTGTCATAAACAGGAGACATTCAGGCTCTCCTGGTTTCTGGTCTTGCAAGCTGTGTTTAAAACTTTCACGCTTCATAACAGTTTAGCATTAGGAAGAGATGAATCCACTAATGTTCTTTAAAAACAGATGTATGATTCTTAAACTGCAAAGAGATAACAGATGATTTCCAGGCAGCTTTGCTATCCTGTTTTTTTGTGCTTTGTTCTTCAGAAAAACATTGCAAATAGATGGGCCTTATGATGAAGCATTTTACCAGAGGCTGCTCGATCTTTCCACTGAGGATGATGGTACAGTGGCTTTTGCATTGACAAAGGTGGGTAAACTCTTCCAGAAACATATTATGTGCTCCTTAGGCTCTTAATACTAACTCAGAATACTAACTCAGAATTTTCATAAGAAGTGTTTCCCAGTACCAACTCCTGATGGTTAAAGCAGAATAATTATGGATTAAACCCAGATGTTCAAGCTGGTTTTAGAAAAGGCAGAGGAACCAGAGATCAAATTGCCAACATCCGCTGGATCATGGGAAAAGCAAGAGAGCTCCAGAAAAACATCTATTTCTGCTTTATTGACTATGCCAAAGCCTTTGACTGTGTGGATCACAATAAACTGTGGAAAATTCTGAAAGAGATGGGAATACCAGACCACCTGACCTGCCTCTTGAGAAACCTATATGCAGGTCAGGAAGCAACAGTTAGAACTGGACATGGAACAACAGACTGGTTCCAAATAGGAAAAGGAGTATGTCAAGGCTGTATATTGTCACCCTGCTTATTTAACTTATATGCAGAGTACATCATGAGAAACACTGGGCTGGAAGAAGCACAAGCTGGAATCAAGATTGCCAGGAGAAATATCAATAACCTCAGATAGGCAGATGACACCACCCTTATGGCAGAAAGTGAAGAGGAACTAAAGAGCCTCTTGATGAAAGTGAAAGAGGAGAGTGAAAATGTTGGCTTAAAGCTCAACATTCAGAAAACGAAGATCATGGCATCTGGTCCCATCACTTCATGGCATATAGATGGGGAAACAGTGGAAACAGTGTCAGACTTTATTTTTTTGGACTTAAAAATCACTGCAGATGGTGATTGCAGCCATGAAATTAAAAGACGCTTACTCCTTGGAAGGAAAGTTATGACCAACCTAGATAGCATATTCAAAAGCAGAGACATTACTTTGCCAACAAAGGTTCGTCTAGTCAAGGCTATGGTTTTTCCTGTGGTCATGTATGGATGTGAGAGTTGGACTGTGAAGAAGGCTGAATGCCGAATAATTGATGCTTTTGAACTGTGGTGTTGGAGAAGACTCTTGAGAATCCCTTGGACTGCAAGGAGATCCAACCAGTCCATCCTGAAGGAGATCAGTCCTGGGTGTTCATTGGAAGGACTGATGCTGAGGCTGAAACTCCAATACTTTGGCCACGTCATGCGAAGAGTTGACTCATTGGAAAAGACCCTGATGCTGGGAGGGATTGGGGGCAGGAGGAGAAGGGGACAACAGAGGATGAGATGGCTGGATGGCATCACCGACTCGATGGACATGAGTTTGGGTGAACTCCGGGAGTTGGTGATGGACAGGGAGGCCTGGCGTGCTGTGATTCATAGGGTAGCAAAGAGTCGGACATGACTGAGCGACTGAACTGAGCTGAATGAAAAGGAACAGATTTGAGTTGTAGTGAGGTGGATGAACCTACAGCCTGTTATACAGAGTGAAGTAAGTCAGAAAGAGAAGAACAAATATTATATGTTAATGCAGTATGTGAAATCTAGAAAAATGGTACTGATGAACCTATCTGCAGGAAAAGAATGAAGACGCAAATAAAGAGAATGGGCCTGTGGACAGGGCGGGGGGTGGGGAACGTGGAACAAATTGAGAAGGTAGCAGGGAGGGGAGGGCCCAGCGCGGCCTGGAGCCAGTTTACATATATACACTACCATGTGTAAAACATAGCTAGTGGGAAGCTACTTTATAATACAGGGAGCCCAGCCTGGCGCTCTGTGACAGCTCAGAGGGGTGGGATGTGGGGAGGGCAGGGAGGCTCCCCAGAGAGGGGAGATACATAATTACGACTGATTTGCATTGTTGTACAGCAGAAACCAGTGCGACACTGTAAAGCAATTTTTCTCCAATTAAAAAAATTTTTTAAAATGTGGCTAAAGTTTCCCCCAGATAGACTGGGTCAGTGATGACATGTTACTTTAGCTTCTAGGGAGGAGCTCCCTTTATTCAGTTGGCTCCAGGCCACCCTGAGCCCAGTCCTCTCTCCACCCTCCCTTTGCTGGGTCTGTGCTTCCTCCTTAGCAGCCATAGAGCAGACACGTGCCGACCATCTCTCCTATAGCCCTCAGGGGGGATTCTGGGCCCAGACCCCTGCCTGTGGTTGTGTGTGGCTGGCTTCCTTCCTTCCTCTACCTCAGGCCAAGCGGCACCCTGGGAGAGTCTCTTAGGGAAGAGGCCTTGATCCTATTCTTTCTGATTCTGTGAAATCAGGGCATTCAGGGCCTCCATGAGCTTGGATAGGAAAAAAACTTACATATTTGTTTTCATAATCTCTGAGTTTAGTGTTTCCTTCCATTAAGAATGTGGCAGCAACCACTGTAGCGTCAACAGGACCCCCACCTTTGCCATTAAGAGAAATCTGACCTTTTGATTTCACACTGTAGTTGCTATAGATATCTCATGGTATCTTTATATTTGTCACTCCTGAGAATGTTTTTCTGAGAAGGATCCATAAGTTTCACTAGGCTGTCAGAGGTTTTGCTAGATGCTGAAATGGTTAAGGAACACTGTTCTAGTGGGAGCGAAGTGATGAAAAGACGGGAATAAAACAGCATGCCCTCTGCCTCCTCTGGGCGGCTGCCTTGGAGCCCTTGATTAAGCTGTCCTGGTCCTGACAATGTGTCTGTGATTCTTTCTTGTTAAGAGTCCTCATTCCTGTCTCTGGCCAAGGCTGAGTGTACCCTCCTCTGTGGCCATTCAGTTTTTGAGGAGGTCCCCTCCAAAGCTAAGAGCCCAGAGGGAATTAACTGAGGTGTCTGGGGGTGGAATTGTCCTCATGGTGGGGAGAAATCCAAAAGGAAGCCTCTATCAGAATAAAGCGATGGACTGCCCTACATTGTCTGCAAATTGGGTATATTGATTTAGGAATAAATATCAGTATTCCTTTTATCGAGAGAAGAAGCATAGACGTTTACTTCCTTTTTTACACATTTCTGTATTTTTCAAAATTGTAATAAGGATGGATTACTTTTTAACTTTATTGCAATTTCTTGCTTCATATGTAAATGGAATCTTCTAAGAGGTTCAAGCGATCATTACACAACTCTCAGAATGACTAAACTAAGCACACTGAGACAACGCTGAATGCTGGTGCCGAGAACCTAGATTTGCAGAGCTAATCATGCACGTGCCCTATGACCCAGCACCTGTGTTCCTGGGCATTTGTTGCAGAGAAGGGAAGACTTAGGCTCACCCAAAACCCTATACAGAAGTGTTCGCAGCAGCCTGGTTTGTAATTGTTGTAACTGTAATTGTTGGAAACGGGCACAACTCAAGTGCCTGTCAGCAGGTGACCTACTATAGGTTACACAAGCTGGAACTGTTGAGCAAAGTGGATACACACAACAGCCTGAGTGAATCTCCAGAGAAATGTGCTGAGTGACAAAAGCCAATCTCAAAAGATCACACACAATGATTCTGTTTATATGACATTCTTGAAATGACAAAGATGAATGAATGGTTGCTGTGGGATGAGGAGGAGATGGAAGGAAGGGGCTGTGGTTATAAAAGGTCAACAAGTGGAATCTTGTGATGATGCAGCTGCTCTGTATTTTAACTGTGGTGGCAGATGATGCATGAACCTACGTGTGTGATGAGATTCGTCCACATACACAACACAGCCACAGAGGAGGGTACACTCAGCCCCGGCTGGAGACAGGAGCGAGGACTCTTAACAAGAGAGAACCACAGACACATTGTCAGGACTGGGACAGCTGTACCAAGGGGTCCAGGGCAGACTGGAATAAAATCATGGAGCGTATTAATGTCACTATCCTGGCTGTGATATTGTACTGTATGGTTTTGTAAGATGTCACCATTGAGGGAGACTGGGTAAAGTGTATTCGGAACCCAGGATTATCTCAAACAAATAATTTAATGAAAAGGATTCAAGTAGTGAGTATAATTCATAAAATGTTATTTCTGCCCAAAAAATATATATCCACTGTTATCTTTTCAGAACTTCACAGTAACACATATACAAGCACTAACTCACTAACTCATCCTATTTGAGGAGTTATTCACGTTAATGTGTCACTGGCTTGCCTTTAAACTAACGTGTCTTGACATCTCTCTGTGTTGGAATATAAGGGTCTATCTTTTTGTTGTTGTTTTAGGGATTTAGGTTCTGTTAGTTGGAATCTGAAGAGGGTGTATGTGAAGCTGAAGCTGGAGAACAGGTTGAGAACATTCCTAGGCCACAGATGATTAAAAAGTTCTTTCACAAATATGGTTTATCTAATTGAGCTTTGTGCCTCTGATGAAATGAGAGAGGAGAGAATATTGTATTTATTTCAAAGCTCAGGAAGCTGCAGCTGAGAGTAATTCTTGCTTTCTGACTGTTGTTTAGTATTCCATTGTAGGTGTCAGCAAACTTTTTCTATAAAGAGCCAGACAGTAAATGCTTTAGGCTTTGTAGGCCATCTGGTCTCTGTTGTATCTACTTAGCACTGCCATTATAGCTCAGAAGCAGCCAGAGACAAATATAAGGGAGCATGGCTGTGCTCCAGTAAAACTTTATTTATAAAAACAGGTGGTGGGCTGGATTTGGCCCTTGGCCCATATTTTGCTGACTTCTGTTCACTTTTGTTTGTTAGTTTTAATATTCCTTTTTTCCTGTTGGTTTAGAAGTTAGACATTCTGATATTACATTTTTCTGGTTACTTGTCCAATTCGACCATGCATATTTAAAGACTAAAATTAATAATTTAACTCCTACTCCCACATCACTCCCTGACACACAAACATAAGGAATTGGGTTACTTTAATTCCATTTTTGTTCCCAACTTATATGCGTTTTTGCCAGGTATTCCATTTCTCATGTTCTTTTTTTTTTTTTTTTAATTAAAAAAAAATCACAACTTACAGTACTATTTTATACAGATATTTGTTTAGATCTGTCACATGTTCCTATATCTTTGCTCAATATTCTGATTTCTCCGCTCTTTCCTTTTTCTCTAAAAGTTTTATTGTGATATAATTTACATACCATACAATTTACCCACTTAAAGTATTCAATTTAATGGTCTTTAATATGTTCACAGATGTGTAAGCAGTATCATAGTCAGTTTTAGAATTCTGTACCCTTTAGCCAATATCTTATCTCCTCACCCCACTAAGCAACTACTGATCTACTTTTAAGAAAGCCTTCCTCAGTGATCAATGCAAAGACATAGAGGAAAACAATAGAATGGGAAAGACTAGAGATCTCTTCAAGAAAATTAGAGATACCAAGGGAACATTTCATGCAAAGATGGGCTCAATAAAGGATAGAAATGGTAGGGACCTAATAGAAGCAGAAGATATTAAAAAGAGATGGCAAGAATACACAGAAGAACTGTACAAAAAAGATCTTCACGACCAAGATAATCATGATGGTGTGATCACTCACCTAGAGCCAGACATCCTGGAATGTGAAGTCAAGTGGGCCTTAGGAAGCTTCACTACAAACAAAGCTAGTAGAGGTGATGGAATTCCAGTTGAGCTATTTCAAATCCTAAATGATGATGCTGTGAAAGTGCTGCACTCAATATGTCAGCAAATTTGGAAAACTCAACAATGGCCACAGGACTGGAAAAGGTCAGTTTTCATTCCAATCCCAAAGAAAGGCAATGCCAAAGAATGCTCCAACTACCGCACAATTGCACTCATCTCACACGCTAGTAAAGTAATGCTCAAAATTCTCCAAGCCAGGCTTCAGCAGTATGTGAACCGTGAACTTCTAGATGTTCAAGTTGGTTTTAGAAAAGGCAGAGGAACCAGAGATCAAATTGCCAGCATCCGTTGGATCATCAAAAAAACAAGACAGTTTCAGAAAATCATCTATTTCTGCTTTATTGACTATGCCAAAGCCTTTAACTGTGTTCAGTTCAGTTCAATTCGGTCGCTCAGTTGTGTCTGACTCTTTGTGACCCCATGGACCGCAGCACGCCAGGCCTCCCTGTCCATCACCAACTCCCAGAGTCCACCCAAACACATGTCCATCGAGTCGATGATGCCATCCAACCATCTCATCCTCTGTCGTCCCCTTCTCCTCCTGCCCTCAATCTTTCCCAGCATCAGGGTCTTTTCCAATGCGTCAGCTCTTTGCATCAGGTGGCCAAAGTATTGGAGTTTCAGCTTCAACATCAGTCCTTCCAATAAACACCCAGGACTGATCTCCCTTAGGATGGACTGGTTGGATCTCCTTGCAGTCCAAGGGACTCGCAACAGTCTTCTCCAACACCACAGTTCAAAAGCATCAATTCTTTGGTGCTCAGCTTTCTTCATAGTCCAACTCTCACATCCATACATGACCACTGGAAAAACCATAGCCTTGACTAGACGAACCTTTGTTGGCAAAGTAATGTCTCTGCTTTTCAATATGCTGCGTAGGTTGGTCATAACTTTCCTTCTAAGGAGTAAGTGTCTTTTAATTTCATGGCTGCAATCACCATCTGCAGTGATTTTGGAGCCCCAAAAATAAAGTCTGACACTGTTTCCCCATCTATATGCCATGAAGTGATGGGACCAGGTGGCATGATCTTAGTTTTCTGAATGTTGAGCTTTAAGCCAACTTTTTCACTCTCTTTCACTTTCATCAAGAGGCTCTTTAGTTCTTCTTCACTTTCTGCCATAAGGGTGGTGTCATCTGCATATCAGAGGTTATTGATATTCCTCCAGCAATCTTGATTCCAGCTTGTGCTTCTTCCAGCCCAGCGTTTCTCATGATGTACTCTGCATATAAGTTAAATAAGCAGGGTGACAATACACAGCCTTGACGTACTCCTTTTCCTATTTGGAACCAGTCTGTTGTTCCATGTCCAGTTCTAACTGTTGCTTCCTGACCTGCATATAGGTTTTTCAAGAGGCATCTCTTTCAGAATTTTTCACAGTTTATTGTGATCCACACAGTCAAAGGCTTTGGCATAGTCAATAAAGCAGAAATAGATGTTTTTCTGGAACTCTCTTGCTTTTTCCATGATCCAGCGGATACTGGCAATTTGATCTCTGGTTCCTCTGCCTTTTCTAAAACCAGCTTGAACATCTGGAATTTCACGGTTCACGTATTGCTGAAGCCTGGCTTGGAGAATTTTGAGCATTACTTTAGTAGCGTGCGAGATGAGTGCAATTGTGTGGTAGTTTGAGCATTCTTTGGCATTGCCTTTCTTTGGGATTGGAATGAAAACTGACCTTTTCCAGTCCTGTGGCCATTGTTGAGTTTTCCAAATTTGCTGGCATATTGCATGCAGCACTTTCACAGCATCATCCTTCAAGATTTGAAATAGCTCAACTGGAATTCCATTACCTTCACTAGCTTTGTTCCTAGTGATGCTTTCTAAGGCCCACTTGACTTCACATTCCAGGATGTCTGGCTCTAGGTGAGTGATCACACCATCATGATTATCTTGGTCGTGAAGATCTTTTTTGTACAGTTTTTCTGTGTATTCTTGCCACCTCTTCTTAATATCTTCTGCTTCTGTTGTTGTGGCAGGTATCAGTTCTTCATTTCTTTCTGTGACTGAACAGTATTTAATTCTATAGAGCTACTACATTTTGTTTGATGAGCATTTAGATTGTTTTCACTTTTTGGCTATTATGAATAATGTTGCTATAAATATGTGTGTATAAATTTTTGTGTGGGCATATTTTTACTTTTCTTGGGCATATACTTAAGAGTGCAGTTGCTGGGTCAAGTGGTAACTTATGTTTAACTTTTAAGGAACTGCCAGACCTTTTTTCAAAATGGCTGTACCATTTTACATCCCCACCAGCAGTATACAGGGTTCCAGCTCCTTTCTGTCTTTGACAACACTTGTTACCTGCCCTTTTGTTTTTAGCCACCCTGATGGGTATGAAATGGTATCTCATTGTGGTTTAGATTTGCATTTCCCTGCTGCTGCTGCTAAGTCGCTTCAGTCGTGTCTGACTCTGTGTGACCCCATAGACGGCAGCCCACCAGGCTCCCCCGTCCCTGGGATTCTCCAGGCAAGAACACTGGAGTGGGTTGCCATTTTCTTCTCCAGTGCATGAAAGTGAAAAGTGAAGGGAAGTCGCTCAGTTGTGTTCGACTCTTCGCGACCCCATGGACTGCAGCCTACCAGGCTCCTCCATCCATGGGATTTTCCAGGCAAGAGTACTGGAGTAGGGTGCCATTGCCTGCATTTCCCTGAAGACTAAGCATTTTTTCTTGTGCTTATTGCCCATTTGTATTTTTCTTTGGGGAAATGTCTATTCAGATCCTTTGCTTACTTTTTAATTGTGTTGTTTCATTGTCGAGTTGTAAGAATTCTGTCCATTGTGGATAGTAGGCCCTTATTAGATATATGATTTGCAAATATATGAAGTTTCTGTCAGAGTCCTTTTCAGTTTTTTGATCATGTTCCTTGTTACAAAATATCTGCAATTTAAACATTTTGTTTATTTGACATACAATATTATGTTAGTTTCAAGTATACTGCATAGTGAGCTTCCCAGGTAGCTCCGCGGTAAAGAATCCACCTGCCAATCCAGGAGATGTAGGAGATGGGGGTTTGATCCCTGGGTCAGGAAGATCTCCTGGAGTAGGAAATGAGAAAGTTTTTAACTTTGATGAAGTCTAGTTTATCTGTTTTTTGTTGTTGTTGTTCATGCTTTTGATGTCATATTTAAGAATTCATTGCTAAATCAAAAGTCATGATTATTTTCCTGTTTCTTCAAAGAGTTTTAGCTCTTAAATTTTGTTCTTAGATCCATTTTGAGTTAATTTTATATATGATTTGTGGTAGGGATCCACTTTCATTCTTGGTATGTGGATATTCGGTTATCTCAGCACCATTTGTTGAGAGACTATTTTTTTTTACCCCTAAATGTATGGGTTTATTTCTTGATATTCATTTGTGTGCCAATGATATATATATCTATATATCTATACTTATGCTTGTACATCTCTTGATTACCGTTGCTTTTTAATAAGTTTTGAAATTGCTCTTTTCCAATATTGTTTTGGCTATTTGGAGCCCCTTGTAATTCCATTGTGAATTTTAGAATCAGCTTGCCAAGTTCTACAAAGAAACCAGCTGTGACTGTGATAGGGATTGTGGTGAGTCTGCACTTTGCTTGCACAGTATGTATGGCCATCTTCACAACAGTAAGTCTTCCAGTTTGTTCACATGGGATGCTGTTCCATTTATTTAGATCTTTGTTTTTATTTCAACAATCTTTTCAGAGATACATTCTGTACTTTATTAAGTTTATTCCTGAATGTTGTCTTTTTGATGCTGTTGTAAATGAAGTTGTTTTTTTATATTGATTTTGTAGCTTACAACCTTGCCAAGTTTATTAGGTTTTAAATGAGTTGTTTTTAGTGAATTCCTTAGGATTGTCTCTATAGAAGATCATTTAGTGATAGTTTTTCTACTTTCTTTCCAATTTGGTGGCCTTCTACGTCTTTTTCCTGCATAATAGCACTTGGCTAGAACTTGTAGTGCAGTGTTAAATGTAAGAACAGACATCCCTGTCTGATTTGTTACTGGTTTCTGGGATAGTGTTCAGTCTTTCATCATTATGTATAATGTTAACTTTGGGCTTTTTGTATATTGATCAGGTTGGAGAAATTCCCTTCTTAATTTGTTGAATGATTTTATCATGAAAGGACGTTGTATTTTGTCAAACGTTTTTTCTGCATCAGTTGATATTTATTATGATATTATCGTGTGGTTTTTGTTTTTTATTCTATAGATATGACATATTCATTTTTGGATATTAAAACCAACCTTGCATTCCTGGGATAAACCCCACTTGGTCATGGCATATAAGTCTTGTGTATTGCTGGGTTCAATTTGCTATTATTTTGTTGAGGCTTTTTGTGTTTGTACTCATAAGAGGTATGGATCTGTAATTCTGGCCTTGTCGAATGAATTGGGAAGTATTTTTTCAGCCTGTTTTTTTCTGGGGGTTGGGGGGGATTTGAGAAGGATTGATGGTAATTCTTTATTTGATGGAATTCACTAGTGAAGCCATCTGGGTCTGGGCTTTTTTTTGTTGGTAATGTTTTGATACCCAGTTGAGTCTCTTTACTACTTATAGGTATAATTTTGCTATCTATTTCTTCTTGAGGCAGTTTTGTTATTTCATATCTTTTAAGGAATTTTTCCATTTTATCTAAGTTGTCTAATTTATTGGCATATAGTTTACAGTTTTCCTCTTCTTGAAGTATATCCTTTAGAAGTTACATTAGTGAATATCTTTTGGTAAATTATCTTTGTATCTGTTTATCTGGATATACAGTATTTGTATTTTATCATAGTTTTAAAAAGTAATTTTTTTCTGGGTTTAAAGAAAGGCTTGATTGTTTTTCTCTTAGCATTTAATCATTTTATGCAATATTACCTGACTGTGGATGTTGCTGCTAAGATGTTTTCTGTTTGTCTAACTGCCTTTTCTCAAAGGTGATTTTTTTCCTCTATAGTTGCTTTTAAAGTCTATTTATTTAATTTGACATTTTAATGCAGTGTGATTCAGTGTGGTGTACTTTTAATTTATTTTGCTTGGTTTGTGTTGTGCTTTCTGTATTTGTGGATATGTCTTTTATTAGTTCTGGGAAATTCTCAGCCATTTTCTCATCAGATATTCTCTCTTCTCCATTATCCTGTTCTTTTCTTCTTAGACTCTATAATTAGATATATAGCAGACCTCATTTTATCATTTTCTTTAGTTCTGCCTTCCAGTTCAGTGATTTTGTCTTCATCTTTGTCTAATCTGTTAATTTATTGATCATTGAGTTTTCCATTTCAGTAGGTATACTTTTAATTTCTCAGAGTTCTGTTTGGTTGATTTTCACATCTGCTTGGTATTTTTCATAGTTCCTTGTTGCTTGCCCATTTTTAAACTCCATCTTTTATTTCTTTAATGAATAGATATTTTATATTCTGTATCTTAAAAGATACAATAAAACCTTGGAGGTTAAAAAAATAATAATCTCTTGTTATTTTGGCCAGCTCATCCATGCTGCTTGGGTTTTTAAAGTTGTATGATCATGAGCTCATGTTTGTTTGACCTTAATCTATGAGAATCCTGGGGACCTAAATAGGGAATGCTTTTCTCCAGAGAAGATATGGATCTTTGGCCTAAGGGGGAAGTCTCGGGTTTAGATGCTGTACTCTAGGGCTTATACCTAGAAACCATACCTACACTGACGTTGCCTACAGGGCAGCTCAGCCTTCTCTATTGCTCTTTGCTCAAACCTCTAGTTTCAATTCTTTTGGGACTGACAGTGAGAAGAGGGGATTGGGTTGGGGATTTCCCTTACCTTCTGCAAGCCTAGCAGTGCATTAACAGTGTTAATAGGGATACCATTGTTTTGTCGGAGGGACCTTGGAAGTTCTCTATACTCCCAAAAGTGTTGTTCTTGTTAGTGTGGTCATATAACTAATTGTAATTTGTTTGAGTGTTATCTTTAATTTGTTACTATTAAAAATAACGTTTACATTTTGTTACTTTAACCCTTGTGCACTTACTCATAATCTGCCAGTGAGATTTTTAGAAGTTAAAATGCTAGATTTATTTTTGTTAGATCCTGTCATATTGTCCTCCTGAAAAAGACTTTGCCAATTTATGTTCCTTCCTGTAATAGTCGAGGGCCCTGTTTTCCACATGCCCTCAAAAATAATTTATATTTTTAGTATTTAAAATTTTAATTTTCTAAGCTTTTTATTCATTAATTATATTGTGGAATACAGCAACATATAAAAGTGCACAGCAAAAGATGTACAGCTCAATTATTTGTCATAAAGAAAACTCTTGGAGAACTACCAGTTAGGTTTGAATATGAAATACTGGCAGCTAATTAGAATCCCTGTTGGTTTCCTGTAAGTTATTACTCTTGCATTTTTCCCTCAAGTTAACTATTGTATTGGCTTCCATACCTATATTTTAGTTTATGTGTTTGAACTTTATAATTACAGAATCAAGTATATCTCTTTTTTTTAAAGTTCTGTATGACATGTATGAAATCTACTAATATTATTGCATGCATTTCCATATTTTCATTGTTTCATAGTGATGCATTTAAATGGATATGCTACAGTTCACCCATTCTATGGCTGACAGATATTTGAGTTGCTCCCAGTTTGACTGTTACAAATAAAGGTTTCGCAAAACAGTCTTGTGCAGATCTCTTAGTGAACATGCACATACATTTCTCTTGGGTATATTCCTAGGAGTGCAATTTCTGGGCCAGAGATGTGAGCATATTCAGCTTTAGCAGATACTGTGAAACAGTTTATATTCCCTACAACTGGCTAAGGTAGTTTGACAGGCTAGGGTAGTTCCTGTGGCCCCACACCCTCTCTGCCACTTGTTTGTGGGTCTTTTTAATTTTAGTCATTCTGGTGAGTGGGTAATAGTGGTTTATTGGGCAGTGAGATTAAGCACCTTTTCATATGTTTATTGGTCTATTTCCTTTTCCACGAGGCACGCATTTAAGTCTCTTCCCAGTTTTGGTTTTTTTTTTTTTTTTGGTAGGGTTGTCTTTTTCTTATTGGTTTGAAGGAATTCTTTATGTGTTCTGGAAAGAAGTCAAGAAGTCCACTGTCAGATATATGTGTTACAGATATCTTCTTCCACTAGCCATTTTACTCTCTTAATGAAGTTTGTCCCTTTCAGAAGGGAAGGTCATAAGTTTAAGATTAATTTACATCTTTTTCTTTCTTTAGTAGTCTTTCTCTGTGTTTTATCTACCTTAAGGTCCTCCAGATATTTGAGAAACCTTATTGTTTTGCCTTTTGCATTTGGTAGATACTTTTGCAGTTGATTTTTGGTGTGGCATGAGGTAAGGTTTTATTTTCATATGACATTGTCCTAGAGTCATAGGAATTGTCCTGATCACTATAGAGTCATAATAAATCTTTGATACCCAATAGGGTAAATTCTTATATACTTTCTTCAAGAATGTCTTTCCTTTAATTAATGCCTTGGCTCTTCTTGACCGTTTGCTTATCTATATAAATTTTAGAATCAACTTGTTCAAAAAAGAAACACTTCCCACAGATATAGAGAACAAATGAGTAGTTACCTGTGGGGAGAGAGATGAGGGACAGGCAAAGTAGGGGTGGGGATTAAGAGGTACAGACTACTATGTATAAAATAAATAAGCTACAAGGATATATTGTACAACACAGGTTATATAGCTGATAATTAATAATAGCTATAAAATAGCTATAAATGGGATATAATTTTTTTTAATTTAATTGGAGGATAATTACTTTACAGTATTTTGATGGTTTTTGCCATACATCAACATGAGTTGGCCATAGGCATACTATCTTCCCTAGTGACTGTGTCAATTTACATTCCCACCTACAGTTCAAGAGGGTTCCCTTTTCTCCACACCCTCTCCAACATTTATGCTTTGCAGACTTTCTGATGGCGGCCATTCTGACCAGTGTGAGATGATACCTTATGGTAGTTTTGATTTGCATTTCTCTAATAATGAGTGATGTTAAGCATCTTTTCCTGTGTTTATTAGCCATTTGTGTCTTTTTTGGAGAAATGTCTGTTTAGGTCTTCTGCCTACTTTTTCGTTGTTTCTTTTTCTGGTATTGAGCTGCATGAGCTGCTTGTATATTTGGAAGATTAATTATTTTTCAGTTGTTTGTGACTCATTAGGTTGTATACCTGAAACTTACATCAGCTTACATTGTACATCAACTGTACCTCAAAAAAAAAAAAGAGTCAACTTGTTCAGTTCTACAAGGGAAAGCAACAACAAACCTGTTGGGATTTTGATTGATTTGGCACTAAAATGATGAAAAGAGTTGATACAAGATTGAGTCCCCAACATGGGCATTTTCTTTTTATTAGGTATTATTTAAAATCTGATAAAAACATTTTATAGTTTTTTTTAGAGAGATCATATATTTTACTAGATATATTTCTAGATATTTGATGGTTTTAGATATAGATTGTATCTTATTGTTTCACTTTAAGTGTTTATTGTGGATATATAGAAATGCAATTGATTTTTCTACCTTGATGTGTTTTTTATCTGTCAGGCTTGTTGAAGCCACTAATTCTAACTATATATATAAAATATTGTTTGTGAATTTGATTTTTTTCCTCTTTCTGATATGTATACGTTTTACTTATTTGTTTTGCCTAACTAATTTCTGATAGTGGAAATTCTAGTTTTGTTCCCAATCTTAAAGAGAAAGCATTTACCATTAAATTATTTACTGTAGGCTTTTTTGATGTTTGGTTTATTATTATTTTTTTAATAATTTTATTTATTTATTTTACTTTTGGCTGTGCTGTGTCTTTGTTGCTGCACACACGGCTTTCTCTAGTTGCAGCGAGCAGGGGTTACTTTTTGTTGAAATGCATGGGTTTCTCACTGTGGTGGCTTCGCTTGTTGCTGAGCATGGGCTCCAGGGTGCATGGGCTTCAGTAGCTGCAGCACATGGGCTTAGTAGTTTGGGTTGCCAGGCCCTGGAGCACAGGCTCAATAGTTGTGGCGCACAGGCTTAATTGCCCTGCACCATGTCAGATCTGCCTGGATCAGGGATCATACCTATGTCTCCTGCATTGGCATGAAGATTCTTTATCACTGAAACACCAGGGAAGCCCTGGTTTACTTGAAAATAAATAACCTTTATCAAATTGAGGAAGTTCCCTTCTATTCCTGATTTGTTAGGAGATTTTTTAGGAGTGGGTGTTGAGTTATTCAATGCCTTTTCTATTCCTATTGAGAAGACCATGTGACTTTTCTATTTTCTGTTAATGTGGTTACAGGTATACCTCAGAGATATTGTGGGTTTGGTTCCAGACCACTACAATAAAGCAAATATCTTAATAAAGTGAGTTATGTGAATTTTTTGGCTTTCTAGTGCATATTAAAGTTATGTTTATACTATATTATACTCTATTAAGTATACAATAGCATTATGTCTAAAGAATGTAGCTAATTAAAAGATACATTATTGCTAAAAAATGTTGACCATTACCTAAGCCTATAGCAGGTAATCTTTTTGTTGGTGGAGGGCCTTGCCTCTGTGTTCATGGCTAATGACTGATCAGGGTAGTGGTTGCTGGAGGTTGGGGTAGCTGTGGCAATTTCTTAAGATAACAATGAACTTTGATGCATTGGTTGATTCTTTCTTTGATGAATGATTTATCTGAAGCATGAAATCTCTTTGAGAGCACTTTACCACAGTAGAACTTCTTTCAAAACTTGCAGTCAGTCCTCTCAAACTCTGCCACTGCTTTACCAACTAAATTTATGTCATAGTCTAAATATTCTCTTGTTTCAGCAATCTTCACTGCATCTTTACTTGTAGATTCCATCTCAAGAAAACAGTTTCTTTTTGCTCATCCATAAGAAACAAATCCTTATCCAGTAAAATTTTATCATAAAAATAAAATTTTTATGATGTGCAATGAAGTCACATCTTGAGGCTTCATTTCTAATTCTAGATCTCTTGCTGTTTCTACCACATCGACAGTTACTTCTTCCACTGAAGTCTTGAACTCTCAAAGACATCCATGAGGGCTGGAATCAGCTTCTTCTAAACTGTTATTGTTGATCTTTTCACTTTGTCTCATTAATCATGAATGTTCTTAATGGTATCTAGAATGGGGAATCCTTTCCAGAAGGTTTTCAGTTGACTGCCCAGATCCATCAGAAGAATTCACTATCTGTAGCAGCTACAGCCTAACAAAATGTAACTGGTAAGACTTAAAAGCTGAGATCACTCCTTGATTCATGGGCTATGGAATGGATGTTGTATTCAGTTCAGTTCAGTCACTTAGTCGTGTCCGACTCTTTGTGACCCCACGAATCGCAGCACCCCAGGCCTCCTTGTCCATCACCAACTCCCAGAGTTCACCCAAACTCTTGTGCATCGAGTTGGTGATGCCATCCAGCCATCTCATCCTCTGTCGTCCCCTTCTCCTCCTGCCCCCAATCCCTCCCAGCATCAGGGTCTTTTCCAATGAGTCAACTCTTTGCATGAGGTGGCCAAAGTATTGGAGTTTCAGCTTCAGCATCAGTCCTTCCAATGAACACCCAGGACTGGTCTCCTTTAGGATGGACTGGTTGGATCTCCTTGCAGTCCAAGGGATTCTCAAGAGTCTTCTCCAACACCATAGTTCAAAAGCATCAGTTATTTGGTGCTCAGCTTTCTTCACAGTCCAGCTCTCACATCCATACCATGGATGTGGAAAAACCATAACCTTGACTAGACTGACCTTTGTTGGCAAAGTAATATCATCTCTGCTTTTTAATATGCTATCTAGGTTGGTCATAACTTTCCTTCCAAGGAGTAAGCATCTTTTAATTTCATGGCTGCAATCACCATATGCAGTGATTTTGGAGCCCAAAAAAGCCTCTTGATGAAAGTGAAAGAGGAGAGTGAAAAAGTTGGTTTAAAGCTCAACGTTCAGAAAACTAAGATCATGGCATCTGGTCCCATCACTTCATGAGAAATAGATGGGGAAACAGTGGATGTTTTGTTAGCTGGCATGAAAACATTGTAATCTCACTGTACATCTCCCATCAGAGCTCTTGGATGTCAATGAGCAGTAATATTTTGAAAGGAATCTTTTTTTTCTAAGCAGTAGTCCCCAACAGTGGGCTTAAAATATTTAGTACACTATGTTGTAAACAGATGTGCTGTCATCCAGGCTTTGTTGTTCCATTTATAGAGCAAAGGCAGAATAGATGGAGCATAATTCTCAAGGGCCCTAGGAATTTTGGAATGGTAAATGAACACTGCTGCTAAGTCGTTTCAGTCGTGTCCGACTCCGTGCGACCCCATAGATGAGCCCATCAGGCTCCCTCTTCCCTGGGATTCTCCAGGCAAGAACACTGGAGTAGGTTGCCATTTCCTTCTCCAGTACATGAAAGTGAAAAGTGAAAGTGAAGTTGCTCAGTCATGTCCGACTCTTAGCGACCCCACAGATGGCAGCCCACCAGGCTCCTCCATCCATGGGATTTTCCAGGCAAGAGTACTGGAGTGGGATGCCATTGCCTTCTCCGAACACTGGCTTCAATTTAAAGTCACCAGTAGCATTAGCACCTAACAAAAGTCAACCTGTCCTTTGAAGCCAGACGTGGACTTCTTTCTAGCTATTAAAGTCCTAGATGGTATTTTCTTCTGATACGTCTGTTTCATCCACAATGAAAATCTGTTGTTTAGTGTAGCTTAACTTTCATGGACTATCTTAGCTATATCTTTTGGATAACTAGCTGCAGCTTCTACATCAGCCCTTATTGACTCATCTTTCACTTTTATGTTATGGAGATGGCTTCTTTCCTTAAATCTCATGAACTAATCTCTGGTAGCTTCAAATTTTTCTCGCAGCTTCCTTAACCTCTCTCATCCTTAATAGAACTGAAGAGAGTTATGACCTTGCTCTGGCTTAGACGTTGGTTTAAGGAAATGTTTAATTGGTTTGGGCTTCCCAGGTGGCACTAGTGGTAAAGATCCTGCCTACCAATGCAGGAGACATGAGATGCAGGTTCGACCTCTGGGTTGGGAAGATCCCCTAGAGAAGGAAATGGCAACCTGCTTCAGTATTCTTGTCTGGAGAACCCCATGGACAGAGGAGCCTAGCAGGGTACAGTCATGGCAGGGTTCTCAAAGAGTTGGACATGACTGAGCGACCAATGCTTTCATGTTCTGTGATTGGTTTGATCTTCTATCTAGACCACTAAAACTTTATATCAGCAATAAGTTGTTTTGTTAGCATTTGTGTGTTCACTGGAGCAATACTTTTAATTTCCTTCAAGAACATTTCCTGTGCTTTCACAACTTGGCTGTTTGTTGCAAGAGGCCTAGTTTTTGGTCTATCACAGCTTTCAACATGCCTTCCTTACTAAGCTTGATTATTTCCAGGCTTTGATTTAAAAGTAAGAGACCTGTGACTCTTCCTATCACTTGAACACTTAGAGGCCATTTGTAGGGCTATTAATTGGCCTGATTTGGCCTAAGGGAATGGGGAGCCTGAGGAAGAAAGAGAAATAGGGGAATGGCCAGTCAGTATTTGCGGTCAGAACACACATTTGTTGATTGTCATTTTATGTCATTCCAGTTCCTGGTGCTCCAAAACAATTATAATAATAACATCAAAGGTCACTGATTACAGATCATTATAACAAATATAATATAATGAAATTTTAAATAGTGTGAGAATTACCAAAGTGTAACAGAGACATGAAATGAAGAAATGCTATTGGCAAATGGTGCCAGTGGACTTGTGTGATGCAGGGTTGCCACAAACCAGTTTGTGAAAAAACACATCCGTGCCCTGCGTCCTGCCCCTCTGGCTTGCTCCACTGGCTCCCAGCTCCTCCTGGCTCTTTCCCTGCTCCCTCTGACTACAGCTCTGGTGCGGCGCCAGTGGCAGAGATCAAGCCCTGAGCCTTTGAAGTGGTAGCACTGACTCCAAGATCCTAGGCTACCAGAGAACTAATCCTGGGGAGTATCACAAAGGAAACCACTTGAATACAAGACCCAGCATCACCCACCACCAGGAGCACCCTGTGCAGGATGCCTCATCTAAACAACAAACAAAACAAAAATACAAACCCAGTCATCAGCAGACAGGATTACCACCTCACTCAGCCTTCATCAGAGGAAAAACAAACAAATAAACAAAAACTCAGCACAAATCTCACCCTATACAAAGCTTACAACAAACCACTGGACCAACCTTAGAAGGGCAGAAACCAAAAGGAAGAAAGAATTCAACCCTGAAGCCTGAGAAAAGGAGACCTCAAACACAATAAGTTAAAAAAAAATAATGAAAAGGCAGAGAAATACTACACAAATGAAGAAACAAACTAGAAACACAGAAGAGGAATAAATGAAGAGGAAATAGACAAACTACCTGAAAAAGAATTCAGAATAATGATAGTAAAGATGATTGAAAACCTTGAAAACAAAATGGAGAAAATGCAAGAATGAATTAACAAAGAATAAACTTACAAATTATGAATTTGTATTATGAATTAAAGAATAAACATACAAACAACACAAGTACTGAAATTAAAAGTACTCTGAGTGAGTGAGTGAAGTCGCTCAGTCATGTCTGACTCTTTGTGACCCCATGGACTATAGCCTACCAGGCTCTTCTGTCCATGGGATTTTCCAGGCAATAGTACTGGAGTGGATTGCCATTTCCTTCTCCATTGGATCTTCCCAACCCAGAGATTGAGCCCAGGTGTCCCACATTGAAGACAGACGCTTTACCATCTGAGCCACCAGGGAAGTAATCAATAGCAGAATATCTGAAGCAGAAGAATGAATCAGTGAGCTGGAGGATAAAATGGTGGAAATAACTTCTGAAGAGCAGAATAAAGTAAGAAAGAATGAAAAGAAGTGAGGATAGTCTGAGACCTCTGGGACAATATCAAACGCACCAACATTCAAATTATAGGGGTCCCAGAAGCAGAAAAGAAAAAGAAAGGCTATGAGAAAATTTTTGAAGAGATTATAGTTGAAAATTTCCCCAACATGGAAAAGGAAATAGTCAATCAAGTCCAAGAGGCCCAAAGAGTCCCATTCTGGATAAACTGAAGGAGAAACATATCAAGACACATACTAATCAAACTAACAAAGACTAAATACAAAGAAAGAATATTAAAAGCAGCAAGGGACAAGCGACAAGTAACATACAAGGGAAACCCCATAGTCTCCAGTTCTCTGAAGTTCTCAGTTTTATTTCTTTGAGCCGAGCAGCATGTGTGTGTGTGGTACCTCTGATACCTGGAGTCCATGATACCAGATACCTCTTTCTACCATTGTGGGTTTTGGGGGGGTTCATTTGTGTGTGTGTGTGTGTGTGTGTTTGCTGGTTTTCTCTCACGGCATCATCTTTTGTGCCTGGGTAGTTTTGCCTGTGTGTCAGAAACTGTATTTGTATAATTAGTTTAGAGATAATCTGAGGCCTAGGATGTTATCTTCTTCTAGAGAGAATTTTAGGTTTGCTTCTGTCAGGGACCTGGGAAGCATTAGCAGGCTGGGGCCATCTTAATCCAGCTTTGGTGACTGTTCTCTTTGAAGCAGAGTTGCAGTTCCTGGTAAGGCCTGTTGACTTCTGGCTCACCCTGTCTAAAGCTGCAACATTTGGATACTAACCCAGAGCAGGGATTCATCATGGTTCCTGTCCATGGCCCTGAAGGTTAAAGTGTCTCTTGGCTGGCCTTCCAGAATTGTCATTCACTCCCTAGGCAGAAAAGGTCTTTGTCCTCCCCATGGTTAAGCAGTTCTCACTGGTCTTGTGACCTCTGACTTCAAGGAGGTGTTTTTGATATTTTGTTTAGCTTTTTCTACTTCAGCAGTTGGGTTGGCCCTGATTATACTCCAGCATTGCTTGAAGTGAAAGTCTAGACCTTTCATATATATATATATATATAAATAAGACACTTTTGTGATGAAAGCAAAAATTTTCACAGTTATAATTTGCATTTCCCTGATTAGTAGTAGTACATTTGAACATCTTATCTACATATTGGCTATTTTTTATCTTGTCAATTTCTTTGGTCCATATCTTTTTTGATTAGTTTTCTTTTTACATATTGATCTAGCATTTCATATATTTTAAAAAAATTTTATTGAAGTATTGATTTATATAGTGTTAATTTCTGCTATACAGCAAAGTGATTCAGTTATAAATGTATATAGGTTCTTTTTCATATTTTTTCCATTATGGCTTATTAAGGATATTGAATATAGTTCTCTGTGATATACATTGTTGTTTATCCATTCTCTAATAATAGTTTGCATCTGCTAATCCCAAACTGTCAGTCCATCCTTCCCCTAACCCCCACTCCTTTAGCAACAGCAAGTCTCTTCAGTATGTCTGTGAATCTGTTTTTTATAGATAAATTTTTGTCATATTTTAGACTCCATGTGTTAAGTAATAAATCATATGGTATTTGTCTCGTTCTGATCTACTTGACTTAGTATGATAATCTCTAGTTGGATCCATGTTGCTGCAAATGGAATTATTTCATTCGTTCTTTTTTATGACTGAGTAGTATTCCACTGTATATATGTACCACATCTTTATCCATTCATCTGTCAATGGACTTTCAGGTTGTTTCCATGTCTTAGGTATTGTGAATAGTAGCACTTTATATATATATATTTTAAATGTATCTTGGCTGTGTAGGGTCTTAGTTGCAGCACAGATGTCTTCATCATGGTTCATGGGCTCTCTACTTGTGATAGGCAGGTTCCAGAGGGTATAGGCTCAGTAGCTGACCCTCAGCATGTGGGCCCTTAGTTCCCCAACCAGGGATCAAACCTCCTGCATTGGACAGTGGATTCTTAACCACTGAACCACTAGGGAGATCTTGTATATATTCTTGATGTTGATTATTATATGCTGCAGATATTTTCTCCTATTCAAGTTTCTATATTTGGATTATAACTATATCAAATAAAAGCTTTTTATTTTTAGGTATTCAGATGTCTTTGTCTTTCATGGCTTTTATGTTTTAAGTCTTGCAGATTAGGATGTAATATTTTATATTTTGTTTTTAATATTTATCTCTGTAATTGTTTTAGACTGGATTTTTGTGTGTGTATATATTGTAAAATACTTGATTTCTTAGCTAAATGAGTATTAGGAGAAGAGCTTCTTTTTCCTCCTACTGTAAAGATTTTTGCAGGCCACACTTGGGGCCACACTTGTGTAACCCACACTTGGGGTTCTCCCCTCTTTCCCACACATTCCTGCCTTGTGGAATGAAGCTTGAATGTTGTCTCAGGGCAGTCCTCTTGATGTGTTTCATTGAAGGAAATGACTGAAAGGGAGACAAGAAGTTATGATCTGCCATCACACAGATGTTGAGGCTAGTGATAATGTGTAGGGCCCACTTTTTTGTAATTAGTTTATTTCTGTAAAAGTGAGAGCTGTGCAGTCTAAAAAATTCAAATGAGACTTTCCTGGTGGCGCAGTGGATAAGAATCCTCCTGCTAATGCAGAGAGCATGGGTTCGATCCTTGGTCCAGGAAGATTCCACCTGCCATGGAGCAACTAAACCCATGATCTAGCGCCCGAGACTTCCAACTACTGAGCCTACGTGCCAGTTTCTAAAGCCTGCATGCTCTAGGACTCACAAGCCACAACTAATGAGCCCCTGTGCTGCAACTACTGAAGTCTGCACTGCAACTAGAGTAGCCTCTGCTGCTTGCAACTAGAGAAAGCCCACGTGCAGCAACAAAGGCCCAGGGAGATACTCGCTGCTGTCAGTGTGGCTACTGCTTCTTCTTACAAGGTGGACTGACTTCTTGCTGAAGTCCCAGGTCTCTGGAATCAGGGTCCATACACTGCCTACAGTGAGAGGTCAGAGGGCGGGAATGGCCTCTAAGGAGCCCTTTGGGCCTGGGTCTTCCTAACCCACCCCTGATCTGGGACCAGTTCCCGGACCTCTCCAGTTGGGAAAGGTATGTGTGGGGGTGCCATGGAACTGACTTCTCCTTCCCTGCAGGTTCAGCAGTACCGGGTTGCCATGACTGCAAAGGACTGCTCCATCATGATTGCACTCTCTCCTTGTCTGCAGGATGCAAGGTGAGGCACCTTCTGCTATGTCACATGTCCTTGGTCTAGTAAGATTCTGTGGCTTGGCAAGAGAGAGGCCCTTAAAGGATCATGTCTATAAACAAAGGCCAATTTCCAAGGCCTACTTAATACAATGGGGATTATTAACTCTTGCTCTTTAGAAGACTGTAACAAGTCAAAAAGACATTTTTGAGAATAATTTTAAAAGCTTGTTCTATTAAATTCAAGATTACTACTGTTTTCTAAGAAAATATCTCAAGGACTTTAGAAGCAGTTTAGATGTTGTGGTGCAAATACTTTTCTGTCAAAGAAAACCCCAAGTTTCCATCATGGCTCAGAGGCCCAAGAAGCTGTAGGTTACTCTAGGCCTTATTTTCCTTCCTTTTTCCAGGTCCTGATGTGCCAACCTTTATAGTCATTTCAAAGCCTTTAAAACAACATTCCATTGTTCTGTTTCCTCTTTGCAGTATCTCTCCCAGGGCATCATTATCCAATCCTATCTCTGCCTAGGAATTCAGGATGAACCTGATTAAATTCTCTCATTGATAGCATTAATCTTCAGGGTGCCAAACCCCACACACGGTTTTGTGGAATGTTCCATAATCTTCTGATGGGTGTTCCTGGGTCGAGGTGACCTTGTAACTGGCTGCCAGCCACTCGGTTTTTTGATGCTTCTGAACTAAACATTCCTAAGAGTCCTGCTTCTTGGCAGGCATAGGATTGTCCACTTTCTGATAGGAAACACGGAGGGACATTTATAGGGCATAACTGAAATATTTTTTAAAAGAGTTGTTTAAAAAAAAAAAAAGAGTTGTTTAGTTGAAATCTCTCATTATCCCCTAAGAAAATGCTCCCAGTGCTTAGCAGGAATCCATTTGGATTAAGCTAGTGTTGTTAGGTGAGAGAAAAGCACACAAATGTTACTATCTATAGCCCTTCCTGAAGGAAGGATATAGTCAGGATACAGAAATGTGATGGGGTGGGGACCAGAAGTCCTGACACCCTTGACCACAGCTGGTCAACAGAAATTGACATGTTTGGAGAGGAGTGAGGATGTTTGTCCAGAAACTTCTGAAGCATGTGGGCACCTGTGTCATCCACAGGGTAGAGAAGCATTTTAGTTATCAGAAGACTCAGATCTGGGCTCACTGGGAGCTTGAGGCTGACCAGTAGGCTCCTCAGGAGTGCCCTGCACCATGCTCTCACCAGACTCTGTGTGATGGATTCCTTTCTTGATCCACGTCATCTTGTCAGGTGTTGGTTCTGATGTGATGTGTGGTTTCCTATAAAATGTGCAGCCCTGGTGAGGGCCAGAGATGTTCACTGTCCTAGCCCAGGTGCATGAAGCTTGGGTTTCAGGCCCTGAGAGTGAGACTCAGAAGCAAGACCTTAATTTGTATACATGTTCTCTGCTGTTCAGGAGGGAGTAGCTAAGACCCCAGCAACTGAGCCAGGGATTCATTTTTCTTATAAACAGTATTTCTGAGCAGGAATTGAATGAGAGTCTAGGCCTTAATTAGGTTATTAGATAGGAATGTTTTTATCTGCCTTCCCTCTCCCAGGCAGGACCTTTAGAAATTGGTATTTTATTTATTTGTTTTTAATAATGTCTAAATCTAGAATAGCATGCATGGAGAAACCAGAACTCCTTAATACTTCTCTCTCGGGCTAAACCGAGCTTGTATAATGTATTTAACCAATCATCTGGATGCACACTGAGAGCACTTTGAGAGCTAAGTGGTATATACAGAAATGTTAGTACAAAACTCAGAACTAGCCTGCAAGTGTTTTGGTTGTTGCTGTTGTTCTAAGTCATGTCTGACTCTTGGTGACCCTATGGACTGCAGCATGCCAGGCTTCCTGGTCCTTCACTATCTCCTGGAATTTGCTCAAATTCATGTCCATTGAGTTGGTGATGATATTCAGCCATCTCATCCTGTTGTCCCCTTCTCCTTCTGCCCTCAGTCTTTTCCAGCATCAGGGTTTTTTCCCAGTGAGTCAGCTCTTCGCATCAAGGGTTTTAAGTACAAGTAATTGTTTATATTTTGTTATAAGCATACAACTATTCCAATATTTAGAAAAACCACAAAGCCAAACCCTAAGAAACAAAGTAGAAAACATTACAGACACAATTTGAGAACAAAACATGAAACCAGACCTCTCTTTCCTAATGTGAAAAAGCATAGAGGAGCAAGAGTTTCTCACCAGACATGGGAAAAGATATGTAAAGAGAAGTCTGTTCTTAACATTTTATGCATTTGGCTGTTGTATGGCTAGAGCTACTTTCTTTTTCTTAGGTTTTGTAATACTTGGCTCATGATAAGTAACATTTTTAGCGTTTGTTTATACTACTGGGATATGGGGAATATCAGTTGCATAGTCTACTTAATTGCTTTTCCATCTTTCTGCACTTTAACCCTTTCTTATCTGGTGTGCTGGTAGGTATCACAGTAGGTGCCTCTCTTGCAGAAGCTTCAAGCATGAGGCATACAGCTGGCACAGATAGAGATGGAATGCATATAGATGCACAGAACGGGTGCTCTTTGTGAGCTGAGTTGAAAGGATTTGGGAGGTTTGTGTATTCTGAAATTGCTCTTTTGCTTCCAGCTCCGATCAAAGGCCTGTTGTCCCTTCATCGAGATCTAGGTTTGCCTTCTCTGTGTCTGTGCTGGACCTGGACCTCAAGCCCTACGAGAGCATTCCTCATCAGTATAAACTGGATAGCAAGATAGTCAACTACTATTTAAAGACCGTACATGCCAAAGATGCCACCGTGATGTCGACAAGGTTCAAGGAAAGCGAAGATTGCACGTTAGTTCTCCATAAGGTCTAACCTTTTTCTTGTAGTGGCTTTGAAACTTGAACACAGAATGTGAAGGTTGAATGATAGAGCTATTTTCTGTTGTGTAGGGTGACTTCTGGCTGTGAATGTTTTTGCTTTTCAAGCCCTGTTCAGGTGGGACTGCCTCTAGGAGACATGGAATGCCCTATTAGAGACAGCTTCCAGGACAAGGAATGTTGGACATGAGCCCAGCAGTGTGCTGTGTCCCTGGAGGCCCCCCTGGGCAGTTCTCCCTTTCCACCCAGGGTTCACATCTAATCTCTAAAAAGCCTTATAAGACCCCAGGTTTGGATCTCCTACCACCAGAATCCTAACATAGAAAACTTGAATTGTCACATACACCTTACAGTTGGACTTTGAAGAAAACACAGATACTACTGGAACGTTCCCAGCTGAGTTACCTGGTCACTCTTCCAACACAAGCCGTGTGTCAGCGCAGGTTTAGTAGTTCCCTGCTGTGGAGAGCACTGAGTTGCTGATGTGGACGTCAGTTCTGAGCAGCGGACTCACAGTCCATGTGGAGGTGCTGGACCCACTGCTCTGCTCAGGGTCAGCAGGGAGCGTGGGACTCAGGGCAGGGGTAGACACCACTCATGCGAGCACTGACTTTCTATTTTGTGTTGAATGATTTTATCTTTAACTTTAGGGGAAACAAGGTATCCTTTCCCACCTGAAATTGCTGCTGTGGAAGCTGAAAGCAGAGCTGTAACTCTGAGCTGCTATGCCCAGGGTGGGTGTCGTGGGGTGCCTGTGCGTCTGCCAGTTCTGTGTTCTGACATTTTTGGATGTTTGGGAAACCTCAGCTACTTCTGCCAGGGCCAGCATCCTGATTCGGGTTTCACTAAGATGTGTGGTGTTGGTGGCCTTGAGTAATTCTGGACCACCTCCCCATCGGGGCTGCCCACGGCCCTGCTTCTGCATGACGAGCGATGCCTGGCTGGCACCAAGAGGGTTCTTGTTGGGGTCACAAAAGCGTGCCCAGCTGCTATGAAAACTGTTGGGAATCTTGGCTTCAGTTTTTTATTCTATGGTAGGTTGTATAGATTATTTATATCATCATTTTGAGGGACTAATGAAGGCTTATTGTAATATAATAGTGAAACCATGAGATTGTATGAAAATACTATACAAAAAATGAGAATATTTTGCTGATTATAATTTTTGTGGGGAATTTTGTGATAAATTGAGAATTATGCTTATTTGAATCAAGCCAGCTCTTCTAGAATTTATTCTTCAGTCCTGTCCTACCATTTACTTCTTACTTCTTCACTCAGAGGTTCAAAAAGATACTCAAATAACACATGCCTCTCATTCATGTGGGATGCTGGGTACAGGGCTTTGGAGATTCCACATATAGGGGTGTGCATGGAGCCCTGTTCTCATGGTCAAGTTGCAGGCTCCAGAGTGCATGGAAGTAGGTAGCTGCCAGAGTTGTTTTGGCCTGAGGTTGTTCCTTGTTGCTGGCCTGGGGTGAGGATGGTCTTGCCCAGCACCAGGGTATGCAGGGGATCCTGAATCTCTTGTGTGTGGAGCTCTGAAACCCCAGCCCCTCAAGGAGGTAGGCTGGGCAGCCTCCTGTTGCCTATTCTGACTGGAGTGAACAGTCTGAAAACAATCACCCTCTATTTGGGGGAAAAAAATTAAAGATGAGTATGTCTTGCTAGAGGGTCTTGACTCAACCCTTTGCACTTCTCACACTCCACCTCAGCCCCTTCCCTGAGGCTTTCATTTGATGGAAACAGTGTTTTCACCCATTCTACTTTAAACTGGCGACTCAGGTCAGTGCAGCACTTAGGACTCTGGGGGACTTTAATGAAGACACTGTTTCTTCTGTGCAGAGGGGCCGGGGGGCTAAGGCCCTGTGTGAAGGGACAATGCCGTGTTTGCTGTCTTATTGCATTTGTTAATGTTAACCACTCTACTTTTTTGTGAAAGACCATGAAGAGTGAATGTCGGAGGACTTGCTGCTGAGAGGTGCTGTGAAAGCCTCCAGTGCTGCTTCTAGAGCCAGGAGGTGAGGAGGGTGGTGTGGCTCCCCTGGGGTGTCTGAGGAATGTAAAAGAATGAGGCTGCACTGGTAAGCCCTCCAGGAGTCCTTCAGTGGTGGATGGTAGGAGGAGGGCCAGCCTTTGAGATGGGCTGGTGCCGCCTCTGCCCTTAGATTCATACCAAGGTAGGGGCATGGTGGCTCCCCATATCCCAGGATGGATAGCCACTTATGTACTTTCTCGGATGTTGAGTTTACTTTTAAAAATACACTATATGTGTCACTTGTTTGGTATTTTGAATTTAAATAACTGTATTTATTTTTCATGTCCTGACAACTTATATATAATGTGCCATAATTGCATAAACATGTTCTAAAGGTAAGGTTTCTAAGTGGAAAAGAGCAAATGTTTATATTCAATAAAATCACACACCTCCAGGTGCAGCATCTTACTCCTACGTGTAGTTGTTCACTGTTTGGGAATAGCTGCTTTCCTCTGTGCAAAATGATTTAATCAGGCTTTCTAGAGTGGCTTCAATGCCCAGCACGCCCAGTAGGGTTCGGAAGCTGAGAGGAGCAGTTTCTATGACTCTGTTCTTGTCCAGTTCCAGGGCTGTAAAGAAAATAAATCGGGTAAGACACTTCACCAAGACACTTCCCTCATTCTCAACTGGCTGCACTGAAGAGAAGCCAGGACAACTGAATCACCTTGACCCAGGCCCCTCCCCGGTTCCTGAGGCAGAGACATCAGGCCCTCACAGCCTGGAGGGGCCTTACAGGGGCAACCCCACTTCCATGTGCTTTTTGAGGGATTATGGACAAAAAAATATTTTGAAAACCTATTTTAAAAGTACATCAGTGAGATTTTTTACTTTTGATTCTTGCCATATAAAACCAGATGAAATGAGCAGGTGTCTGTGTTGAACACAGTGAGAAATCACCAGAACATCCTTACCTCGCAACGGCACTTTGGTGAGAAGATCCAGCTTTGGCAAAACCTTCCCTTCTTCATCTATTTGTATCCTCCAAACAATGACTAGTTCAAATCTGAAAGAGGTAAGATGCATTGCTGAGTGCTTTAAAAACCAGACTAAACTGTATGCAGCATTTGACTCTCTCTAGAGGAGAGGATGCCTCCATGGGCAGGAATGCTGCTGTCTTCCCAGTCACCCTTGGAGTTGCTGCCCTTCCCCAAGGCTGTGTTCAGACTCCCTTGATCTTAAAGACCCACAAGTGAACAGGGAGTATGGCCAGTTAAACATGAGAAGATATTCAGCATCATTAACATACAGGAAAATGACCACAGGGAGTTACTGTTTTGTGCCCACTACATGTTAATGTGACCGTACAAGTGAAGTACAGGATATCCAGCAACGAGAACTTAAAAGATTACTGGTGGGAAATACGAATTGATAAACTACTTTAAAAGGAATTTGGCAGTGATAGCTGAATCTGCCCTATGACCCAGGAATTTCATTTCTAAGTATATGCTTAAGAGAAGCCTGTGTACTCGTGTGCCCAAGGACATAAACAGGAATGTTAGAAATAGTGGAAGATAATGATAACCCAAAGGCCCAAGACTTGAAGAATGCAGAAATACATATATTCACCTAATGGAGTGTAAGCAGTGAGAATGAATTAGCTACAGCTATAGGCACCACCACAGGTGAATTTTGGAAATAATGTTGAATAACAAGGCATGTTCCAGAGGCTTACATAACCACACCATTTTAAGGCTTGGAACGAAACATCTGTAGGCGCAGGTCACAGAAGCACATCCTGCCCACGTGCACATAAAGGTACCCACAGTGGGCGGAAGGGGACCTGGGTGACTTCTCCCCTCACTCAGTACTTGCAGACTCCCCACCTTTCTTGAAATAAGTTGATGAAAATAGAACTCCACCCCTCTGGCCTCCCCTCCTTGGCCTCCCCTCCCTAAGGACTCCAGCAGTGAGATCAGCACCTGCTGGACTTTTCCTCATAGATCCCATTTGTGTTTACAGTCCCCACGTTCCCCTCCTCCCTCACCCAGCAAGCTCCCCCTGGTGCTCTCCTGCCATCGCTGCTATCTGTTATAACTCCACAGACACATCTCAAGATGTCAGTTAGGTGGTTTACATTTGTTTTCTACTATTTATAATCGTTTTTAACAGGAAAGAACTGTCTGGGTTGGGGAGGGACGTGGTGGGGCCTGTGCACTCACCCAGGTTGACTGGGGTTCCTAATGCCCATGCAGCTGGAGGAGGCCCCCTCTGAGAGCTGCACAGCTTCTGGGTACTTTTCCTGTGGGGAGAAGAAACAGAGAAATCTGTGGGGTGTGTCTTGCATTCCCTGAAAATCTTAATTATCAGGCGTGCCACTTTCTCATCTAGGCATCATGGCATCCTGGCCGTGGCCATCCGCTCATGGCTTCTGTGCTCATCAGCCCTGCCTGTTCTAGATCTCTACTGCCACACAGCCTCCTGGATTCCACACTGACAACCACCCAGTGTTAACAAGTTACATGACTGCATTCTGATTTTCCTGGCTTGTCTACCCAGGGCCCTGCAGCATTTGGCCAACATACTTCCTCTGTCTTGTCTCGTGACCTGGACAGCTTGCGGAGGCTGGCCACGCATGCTGGCCAGCTGCCTCATGAAGGTGATGCTGATCCTGATGACTGAAGTGAGGTGCTACATGCCAGGTTTCTTATTGTAAAGCAAATGTTTTTCTTCAGAGCTTTAACATTTGGCCCAAAAGCCTTTCAAACTGAGGTCCGTGGGCTTGCCGCTCCAACAGTGGGTACTTCCACCCTACCTTCACATTTGCTGCTGAATGGCCCTGGCCCGCAAACTGGTAACTGCATGCAGACAGCTCCTGCACAGCCAGCGTGGGGCTACCTGAGCTCTCCTAGTGACCTACGGGTCTCACCAGGCATGGTGTCTGGCAATTCTGGGTAATAGGTTTTCAGAAAGCATGCTCTGCTAGAGCTCAGCTTCATGATGAGATCATGTACCGTTTTAGAGTTGAAAGTATTCTCTCTTAAACGAAAATGAAGTAGAATTTCACAAATTTCTAGGGGTTGACTCCCCCCGACCCCATGTAATAGTTTTGGAACTGTCTGCTTCTTTCTGTTATTTGTAGTGGGCCCTGGGAACCTCCAGTATTAGACTTGACTTGTAGGTCATTAGAACAACAAAGCTTTGCAGGAATCCAAACAGAATGTTTATAACAGAGTAATGAGTGGCTCTGTCTTCAGTTCTTGGAAAACTTTTTTGTTTGTTCTTATAAGAACAGATTGTGGGGTTGGGGTGATATGACAGAGACTTAAAGTAGGCTCCACAGTGAGATTTCAAGTTCCACAAGGGACAGCTTTTGAAAGACATATTTTCTTTCCCTCTTCTTACAGCTCTTGCTATAGAAACAGACACCTGGGCTGATGCTGAAATCAGATGTAAGCCCTGCCACGTCCCAAATCCAAACCTACACCCTGCCCTGAGGGCCACCCTAAGCCTCATGGAAGGACAGTGAGGTGCAGCTTCATCTGAGAAATGCTTGGTCTAGCAGCCAATCAGACAGCCCCCCTCCCCCTGCAAGACAAGGGACAAGACTGGAACTGTTGTGGGCAGAACCTATGGGCTTCAGAGGATGGGGCCTTCCTGAGGCCACAGGTACTTGAAGGGCTGAACAAAATAAGCTCCCTCAAATGAGGTCTTGTGGGGACAAAGTTGTGTCACAACTTTTAAAGGACCAGCCCACATATCAGTGAGCTTGTTGCCAGCGTGTGAGGCCAGTGCTCCCAGACCCGTGTGTGAAAGATGCTGATGGAGCAAGAACACATCCAAACACCAAGCCATTCTGACCAAAGGCTGGGGTGGGCCTGGTTTAAACTTACAGATGATTTCTAATTTCAGAGAAACAGTTTTTATGAGAAAATGTATACCTAAAATTTTTAAATGGAAAGTGCTGGCTGGTTTTTAAACCTCAGGCTCTTCTAAATTAATAACAACTGTATGAGGAATGTAAAGGAGAACATGTGACTGTGGCAGTATAACTTCCAGGCTGAGCTGAAAGCACGTGGCCTGGGCCAGTTCCAGCGTGAGGTCCAAGGGCTTGGTCTGCCTCCAAGCAGACCTCAGCCTCTCTAGGCCTTCTTCTCATGAGCAAAAGGAGGGTTTAGATTAAAAGCTTTCACTAAAAAAAAAAAATAAATAAAATGTACTCTTTTTAGTTTTTAAAATAAAAACCAAAAGTAGAAATGCTGACATTAGGAAGAGATCGGGCATTTCTGGAGAGCTCTTAGGGACTTGTGTGGAAAGTTTCCTTTTATACAAGTTAATAATATTGCCCCATTTATCCAGCTTCATTCACTTGCCTGGTGACCTCAAATATTCAAAGCTGACAGGAAGAAAGCAACTAAAGGCTGAAGAGGAGCCCAGAGACACAACATAAACAGCAAAGTCTGGATACCGTTGCTGATAGTTAGAAATACAAAGCGTGGGTCTCATCGACAGAGTGTACGCATACAGGTGGCCTGGAGGGAGAAGACAGAGAAGTTGGAAAAAGTGATACAACTAAATGCAAAGTGGGTCTGAGGTCATGGCCAAATATCAGTACATTTCAAAAGCAATTAAAAGTTCTACATATTACTGTATTTGACATTCAAAAAAGACAACAGAATCCCCAAGAAAGGATTAAGATGATGAACTCAGATAAGGCAGCCATCTGGCCAGTGTGTTTTAGAATATTTAACATGAAAAAATAGCTGCACACACACACAAAAAGGTTGACAGGAAAGTTATCAGCCTGACTTGGAAATCACCTGAGACACTTCACGTTCCGCCACTAGTAAAACTAAGGTCCGGGCCTGGAACCTAAAGGGAGCAAATGGGAGCCTTGTGCTTCACAGTGTTGTTGGGAAGGCTGGAACAGGCTGCGTTGTGCTGATCCTGTACATACACTGCGCCTGTCAGTCTTTCACAGGAAGTTTGTCCTAAGTGGTGATTCAAAAATGGATGTTTAGAACTTTCCTGGTGGTCCAGTGGTGAAAGACTCCATACTCCTGATGCGGGGGCATGAGTTCAATCCCTGGTCGAATTAAGATCCTGCATGATACCAGGCTCCTCTGTCCATGGAATTTTCCAGGCAAGACTACTGGAGTGGGTTGCCATTTCTTTCTCCAGGGGATCTTCCCGACCTAGGGATCAAACCCAGGTCTCCCGCATTGCAGGCAGAGGCTTTACCATCTGAGCCACCAGGGAAGCCGCATGGTACACAGTGCAGCCAAAAAAAAGGGGTGGGGGTTGTGTGTGTGTTTATTTAGCTGCTTGCCATGTGTCTGGAGTCTGCAGTCAAGAACTCTCCTGGTGTTTATGATAGAAAAAATGGTAGCCTTGAGAAAGCTGGGAATTTGTTATTCATCCCAGTTTTATACCTGAGACCCACTTTACTGTTGGAATGGCTGCTGGATGCTGGTCCAAAAGGAAGAGAATTTTAAACAGAACTTTAGAGAAAACCAACCATGTATTACGGATCAGTCACACTATCCTAGTTTACTCCGCGCTGCCACTTAAATAAATGGAAACCTTGAATCTTGAGCTTAAATGTATCCTTGAGTGTTCACAGATATCTAGAGCAAGTGGTAGTCATGATACCCCTCATCCCTGGACACTCAGTGGCATTTCCCCAAACAGGGCCATCTTCCTGCTTTACCAAAACATAACATTCCAACCAGAAATTTTCAGATGTTCCCAGCTCCCTCCGGTGACCATCACACTCTCCCCGCCCCAACTGCCCCAGGCAGTTTTGGCAGTTTGGAAAATGAGGCCTCTTGGGCCTCAGTCCACGTCTGATGTCTCCTCATGATGCCACATTGGGAGTGCTCCAGAAATGCTGCTGTGCTTCTGGGGTGACCCAAAAGCCACCCTTTCCCCCGTTATTGGAATTTTCCAAGGGGACATCATGAGACCAGGCCACTGTCTGGCTCCTCAGACATCCACTCATCAGCCTGGGCCTGCTGGTGCCTCAAAGCTGAGTCAACCACACAAGGGGTGCCAAAGGGTGACTGTCTCCATCATTCCTTCCACACTGGCAAGTAGATTTTCACCAGAAAAACGAGCTTTTACTTCTCCCTTATTTATTTTCTATCAGCATTGACTCACAAATCACTGATTTATTCAACGTATATCAGTGTTTCTTTAGGAAGCTGATGGTATTTAGAAACCAAGACCTAGGCTCATTGCTCCTGGGGCTTTGGTGGCTTCCAGGCTCTCTCAGGGGTAAGAACTTGGTAAGACAGGTTGGTGTGACACATGCACGAGCATGCACATACCATAGCCCTTTGGGAATCCTTCTGCACATGCATACTAACAAACAAGCAGGTGATGACCTCAATACCTCTATCCACGCCCCAGAATTTTCTAGCCTTCTTCCTTCTGCAGCTATAAAATCACTCTACGCCTAGGAAGGAAGAGAGCTTACATAAATAATCCCCTTATACCTTCCCTGTTTAGAATGGAAAGGGGAAATTTAGGCAAGCAAAATCAATCAAATATATAGCCAAGAAACATACACCCTGCAATAACTCTGAAGGCAAGTGTACCCGTAAAAGATCTACTCCATTAAGAGTACTAGACAATAAACATCACTTCAGGTGGGGATACAAGTCCAAGAAGTAGTTCTTAAGATTTTTAAGATTGTCATTTTCATTCTAACTAATTGGGTAGCAACTGTACTTTTGTATGTAGTCTGTTCCCTTCTAGACTAATAATCAAAAAGCAAGGCAAGTTGGTTTCTTTTACAGTAGTCAGAAATGATAATTAAGAAGCTGAACACACACACACACACACATACGTGTAATAATCAGCACTAGAAACTCTTTAAATTTCACAACTTTCTCTTCATACAGTTTTTAACATGTAATTGTGCCAGCAAAATAATGAAATGCAGGCAGATGATGAAAGTAATATTCAGCTATTCACTGGTAATTTTATTGTTACTAATAAAACTCTATTTTATATATCTCAAAGTAATGTGCAAAGCGTTGAAACTGATCATCATTTAAACTTACTATGGTCTGGGCACTTCCCTGGTGGTCCAGTGGCTAAGACTCTGTGATCCCAATGAAGGGGGCTTGGGTTCAATCCCTGGTCAGGGAACTAGATCCCACATGCTGCAACTAAAGACTGCACATGCCACAGCTAAGAGCCAGCACAGCCAAATAAAAGAGACTTTTTTAAAAGTTAAAAAAAAGAGAAGTTACTATGGTCTAATTTGAATTTTTTCATAGATTCACAGACATTTTGAGCTTTTAAGGTGTTTTCTCTTTCAAAAGACACATTACACATCCACACTGGCACATACGATTTAACAGCCAAAGCCTCTGACTGTGTGGATCACGATCAATTGTGGGAAATTCTGAAGGAGATGGGAACACCAGACCACCTGACCTGCCTCCTGAGAAATCTGTATGCAGGTCAGGAAGCAACAGTTAAAACTGGACATGGAACAACAGACTGGTTCCAAATAGGAAAAGGAGTATGTCAAGGCTGTATATTGTCACCCTGCTTATTTAACATATGCAGAGTATATCATGGGAAACGCTGGACTGGAAGAAACACAAGCTGGAATCAAGACTGCCGGGAGAAATATCAATAACCTCAGATATGCAGATGACACCACCCTTATGGCAGAAAGTGAAGAGGAATTAAAAAGCCTCTTGATGAAAGTGAAAGACAAGAGTGAAAAAGTTGGCTTAAAACTCAACATTCAGAAAACGAAGATCATGCCACCTGGTCCCATCACTTCATGACATATAGATGGGGAAACAGTGTCAGACTTTATTTTTGGGGCTCCAAAATCACTGCAGATGGTGATTGCAGCCATGAAATTAAAAGACGCTTACTCCTTGGAAGGAAAGTTATGACCAACCTTGATGGCATATTAAAAAGCAGAGACATTACTTTGCCAACAAAGTTCCGTCTAGTCAAGGCTATGGTTTTTCCAGTGGTCATGTATGGATGTGAGAGTTGGACTGTGAAGAAAGCTGAGCGCTGAAGAATTGATGCTTTTGAACTGTGGTGTTGGAGAAGACTCTTGAGAGTCCCTTGGACTGCAAAGAGATCTAATGAGTCCATCCTAAAGGAGATTAGTCCTGGGTGTTCACTGGAAGGACTGATGCTGAAGCCGAAACTCCAATAATTTGGCCCCCTGATATGAAAAGCTAGCTCACTGGAGAAGTCCCTGATGCTGGGAAAGATTGAGGGCAGGAGGAGAAGGGGACGACAGAGCATGAGATGGCTGGATGGCATCACTGACTCAATGGATGTGGGTTTGGGTGGACTCCGGCAGTTGGTGATGGACAGGGAGGCCTGGTGTGCTGCGGTTCATGGGGTTGCAAAGAGTCAAACACGACTGAGCGACTGAACTGAACTAACAGTTATAGGCCCCATGTCCTTAATATGCATTAGCTCATTCAAAGATGACAGCAGTCATATGAAGCCATTGGTATAATGCCCATTTAAATGAAACTGAGGCTTAAAAAAATTAAGATACTTGCTCAAGATTGCACAACTAGTAAACAGATTCAAAACTAAGGCAATCAGATTCCAAAACCTGAGCTAATAAATAATACTACCATTTCACATTTCCAAATTCAACTATAGTTGTAATACAGAGGCCAAGTGTGATTACAATCAACTTGTAACATAATTCATGCTGGCAACTGATTTTGAAGGTACAAACAAAACCATTTTGATTGGGAAACACAATAGCCCCTAAAGGTTTGTTCACATATTCCATATGGTATAAGACTTACTAGGTCCCTAATGGTAACGGGCTCCTGATCTAGTGCAAGCAACTTGCTGTGCGTATATTTTTTGGCTGCCCTATGTGGCTTGCTAGGTCTCATTCCTGGACCACGGATTGAACCCAGGCCATGGCAGTGAAAGCCCAGAATCCTATCCACTAGGCTACCAAGGAACTCCCCTGTGCCTCTTTTTTATTAGAGGTTCTTAGTTTTCTCTCCAGAGGAGTGAGGTTGCATTGCAGAGTCCAGGCCCCTTTTAGTAGTGCCAAGCTTTTTCACACAGGCCTTCTGTCAGGGTGAGGATGGACTGCCTCTCATATAGACTTTCTACTAATTCTTCTACCCACAGTCCCTCTTTCAGAGGTTCCAGAGAACAAATCGGTTGATTTGTTCCTTCCTCCAAGGAAGATAGCTTTCCCAGTCTCCTGCGTGCTGAGAGTCAGGCACAGCTGGAAAGCTTTGGCTTGGAGGTCATTTGTCAGTGGCAATGGCCCCTGAGGCCCTGCCCCCAGGGACGGTTCCCATACTCCCAGGGAAAGTCAAAGCAACCTCCAAACGACTGTTCCGGCATGTTCCCTTCAGGGGTTAGGTCTCAGCTTTGTCTGGGCCTCATCAAACTATAATTATCTGCTTCCTGAATGTACTGCTGCCTTCCTCTGGCCTATCCTTCATTTTTGTGTATTATGTCTTTTAAAACTCTCTCTACTGTCATTTCTGAAGAATTTTAGCAGAGTGGCTGATGAAGGTAGTATGTTTCAATGGTCCACTTTGGAGACCTTTTACATTTATATTTTCAATTTTCCCTCATACTTGCTGAATAGTTTGGGTATAGAATTTAAGGTTTAAATAGTATTTAAATTATTTTATATATAAAGCTAATGATATATGTCCAAACTTGTATTCTCGAGTCCTATGTTAAAATGCTTTCAAGGCTGGAGCACTGGGATGACCCAGAGGGATGGGAATGGGGAAGGAGATGGGAGGGGGTTTCAGGATGGGGAACACATAAACCCATGGCTGATTCATATCAATGTATGGCAAAACCCACTACAATATTGTAAAGTAATTAGCCTCCAATTAAAAAAAATTAATAAAATAAAATGCTTTCAGTTTTTCAAAATGGAAAGAAAATAAATAATTAAGTCAACTCATGTCCTTAGAAATAGAGGAAATCCCCACCCTGTGACAAAATAAAAGGGCATAAATAATGTTTGTAACTAAAATTTTATTTTTTTAAAGGCATAATTAATCCATTTTTATTGTGAAATGTAAGTAAAAAGATCTTAGTTCTTTTTAAATATAAGTCAAAAGTAAAAAATTCATTTTGCTGCTGCTGCTGCTAAGTCGCTTCAGTCGTGTCTGACTCTGTGCGACCCCATAGACGGCAGCCCACCAGGCTCCCCCGTCCCTGGGATTCTCCAGGCAAGAACACTGGAGTGGGTTGCCATTTCCTTCTCCAATGTATGAAAGTGAAGTCACTCACTCATGTCCGACTCTTCGCGACCCCATGGACTGCAGCCTACCAGGCTCCTCCGTCCATGGGATTTTCCAGGCAAGAGTACTGGAGAGGGGTGCCATCGCCTTCTTCATGTAGCTAAAATTTTAAATGGTTCAAATCTTGTACTATATCAAGTCCTGATAGCTTTATTGTCATAAAACAAAATGAATATTAGGCAAGAGAATTAAAATGTGAGAGAGGAAACAAGTCTTGGTGAAATAATCCAAAGGACAATAATAATATATTCTATTTGCACAATAGTTCTAACTTTGCCAGATCTTTACATATTTATTCACATGATACCTTTATGAATCAGGGATATAAAATTATGCACACTTTAAAAATAAGGGAAAAAAGGCTCATAGATTTGCAAGGCTGCTCCAATGACCCTGAGCCCAATGTAAAGAAGCCAAGCTGAGCTGACTTCCTAACTCCAATGCCTTTCTTGAAGCAAACTCAGGTGACCCATGGTCCAGCTCAGATAAACTCACCCTGAAACCAATAAGGCTTATGCTTCAGGGACCAACACCTCCCTCCACGTACATGGGCTCCTTTCAAGCCCCTCTACTGAATTCAAAACAAGTTTTTTAGAACAGTTTTAGGTTGACAGAAAAATTGGAAGGATAGTACAGAGTTCCTATATTATTAACATTTAATATTGGTGTGGTATATTTATTACAATCAATGCACCAATATTGAGATATCACTATTATAACTGAAGTCTATATTTTATTTAGCTATCTTAGTTTTTACTTAATGTCCATTTTCTGTTTCAGAATTCCCACTCAGGATCCCACATGACATTTTTGTGAGAGGTAGGAAAATTCACCTAGATCCTTACTCTATATACACCTTCTTATGTTCTGCCATGGGTTTAAGTATTATTCTAATAAGGGGCTCCAATTTTTTTTTTTACCTAGACTCTTAAGAGAAAATGCACAGTTGTTCTTTGGGTCTTAGAGTAACACATCTGGCAGTGCCCTTAGAACCAGGCCGGAAGAAGGGGTCAGCTGATCCTGGGCTTGACTTGAGACTCAAAACAGGTAATAAGAGAGGAGCAAACATGAAAACGCTTTCACATATGCATCTGTCTACAGATCATCCATGAGCTGGCAAAATGCATCTTATAATAATTCAAATTTTTAGCATGGACTAGCTCTTGAATTGATTGAGGGCAGAGGATTTTCTTTGCTGCCTTGTCCTGAAACTGCTTTATTTTCCTAGAGAAATTCTTAAGTAAAAGTATTTCAAATTCATCCTCTCACACACAATGAGACCTACACACATGATGAACTTGGATTGATAATTCATCACTCAAAATGATTTGCAGCGTGGCTGTTGTGTGGAACTATTGTGGACTGTCAGACCTGTTTTTCTTTGCCTGGCAAGCGTTCTTATTACCCTTACTCTGGCAACAGACCTGTCCCTTTCATAGGATTGGCTCAGGTCATCATAGACTGTTAGCTCCTCACGAACAGCATATAATGTACCCTGGGCCAAATGACAGATGCTGGGAGGACAAAACCTTTTCCAGCAGGAGCTGTTCAGGCTGTGGGAGGCCTGTGTGTTGCCCTGATAGACAACCAGCAGAGAATCGTGCAGAAATGAGGGCCTCACAACAGGAGGGAAAATCCTCTATCTTGATGTGATCCCCACATGCAGGCTACCCTTTCTTTAATTGTCTGAACTACTCCAGCTCTTTGCTACAACTGGAGTGACTAACTTTGCTTTTTGTTAAGCCAATGTGAATTTACATTTCTGTCTGTGTTGAAAGAGCTCCAATAAAAACACTGGGTACTTTGTTAAATGCTGGGTATGTCCTGGAACAAAATAACACTGAGCATCAGGAAAGTAAAAATAAAAACTACAAATGGAATACCACAACATACACACCTGAATGGCTACACACAGCTGACAAAACCAGTGTTGAAACTGATATGAGCAACTGTTACCCTCACACCCTGCTGGTGAGAGTGTAAATGGGCACCGTTATTTTGACAACACCTCCAAAAGCTGAACATACATGTACCCTAAGATTCAGCAATTCTACTCAACATAAACATGTACCAGTATCACCAAAAGACATGAGCACACAGCAGCACTGTTTACAACTGCCAGGACCTGGAAAGGGCCAGGGACAGAGCCCTGGGTGAACGCTTTGTGGCTCATCCATGTGACAGAAGGCTCAAGGGCTGTGAAATGAATGGTCACCAGTTACACTCCACATGGATGGATCTCAGGGACAGTGAATGCAGTGACAAGCACCAACCCGTCTTGTAGCACCTGTGGCAGGTGGGTGGGCCCTGGGGGCTGCTCCTGCTCTGCTTCCTCTTCCAGTGAATGGTTCTGTAATTTTGTGAAAAATCATCCAGCTGTGCATTTATGACGTGTGTGTCCTTTCCTGTATCTATATATTTCAACAAAAAATTAAAATACAAAAGACAGCACCCCTCAGCCCATGAAGTATACAACCTAGTGAAGACAGACCATAAGCAAGTAAACACAGAAATGCTTCCCCTCTGCCTCTGCCATCCAGGGTGGAGAAAGCTTTGTTCTTTTTCTCATCCGGAAGCCCAGTAGCCATCTCAATTACTTTGCTATCTTTTTTGGGTCTTCTCCAGGTCTATCATATCTGTCCTGAAGAGCCAAACCTAACTGCATGAAATATGTACAGATATTCTAGGATTTGGGACAAAGAACATAAAATCTGTTTTCTTTTACCTGATCATCCTGAATTAAGGCTAACAATCTGCAAGCCTTTCTTGATGCTGAGGTATCTGAAATACTGTTTTGAGAAGTAGTAATATGCCTTTTTTGGGGTCACTACTGATAGCCAAAGGCACATTTTTTTCTGGCCATGCTGCATTGCAATGTGGGATCTTATTCCCTGACCAGAGATCAAGTTCACACCCTTTGCAGTGGAAGCATGGAGTCCTAACCACTGGACTGCCAGGGAAGTCCCCAAGGGCCCATCTTTTGATAGGTATTTTCTGGATTTCTTTTTCCTTGAAGGTCTTATCTTATGCACAATAAATTTTTATTATTTTTTTGTGTCCTCTAACTAATGTTTTCACTGCATTCCCATTCTCTTGGTATTTCAATATGTGGAAAGGCTTAAAGTTGTCCGAAAATATGGAGATTTTACTGTTGACTTCTTCTTGGCTCATTTTATAACTGTTCAATTGCTTAACACTTCTCTATTATGAAAATATGGTCCACGTGACTTTGTTAAACTGGAATTAGTTGAACCACATTTGAGATAAGTGGGCCAAAAGCTGCAGCTTAAAATTTTTTTGTTACATGAAAATTTTACTTGTAAAAACGTTTGCTTGAATGCTTGTAAACATCTTTTCCGTTCTGGCTGCACTGGGTCTTTGTTGCCGTGCGTGGGCTTTCTCCAGCTGCAGCAGGCGGGGCTACTCTCTAGTCGTGGTGCCCAGGCCTCTCACGGCAGTGGCTTCTCTTGTAGAGCACGGGCTCTAGAGCATGGCTCAGGAGTTGCGGTGCATGGGCTTAGTTGCCCCACGGCACATGGAATCTTCTTGGACCAGGGATAGAACCTGTGTCCCCTGTACTGGCAGGTAGAGTCTCAACTACTGGACCACCAGGGAAGTCCTGAATGTTTGTAAACTTTCTACTTATCTTTCCTAATCTCCTTATATTAAAGTTCAGCCAATTGGTACATTTAAATAATACTTGAAGAAACATACTAATTTCCAGAGGCTGAGGCTGACCAAAGAAATGGAAAAGGCCTGTACAAACTTATCTGTATTTGGGAACAGAAAGACATCTTGATGAAGGGCCGGTGGGGAACTCAGGCCCCAGGACCCCAGAGGCTTGCCCAACAACAGTCCAAGGTGGATTACGTGGCCCAGCAACAAGAGAAAATGGAAACAGAGGATGTGAGCCAACAAAGTCGAGCTTTTTTTTTTTTAAAGACAAGACAGTCGAAGGAGATTCCATTTTCCTAAAGGTCATACTTCAGCCTCATATGAATATAAATTCCATCCTGTTTTAAATATCAAAAGCTGTAAGCACAGTATTTATACATTTGCAACAGAAAGAGGGTCCTTTATTTATAAGTGCCAAAAGCACTGAATACTAACCAGATGTGGTTTACTGCCTCTTACAAAGCAAGAAAACATACAGAGAAGAACCAACAGTTGGAGTTTAAAAAAAAATCTTAAAACAAGTATAAAACAATTAAAACAATTTGTCCTACTAACAGAACTGAGTAGCTGAAAGCCCTTTGCTGAAGCATGCCTCCACTGAAATACTACTAGTGAACTTAAGCGGGGCCCTCCTGTTTCTTCCAAGAGCACTAGCAAATAGCTGGGCTTTTCTCCCACACGTTTCTACATGAAAGTGATAATAATGTTCTGGTAAGATGCTCCTAAATGACTGGCCTGCAGACCCTGATTTATGCAAACATGATTATGGTTGTCTGAAATCATTTAACTACTTACAAGAGGAAGGTGATTATTACCTCATGCTTTCCCTAAGTAACCAATCTTTAAGTTCTTGAGGCAAAAATATAATCAGTCTTTTCTTTTGGGTGGGTACTGGGGGTGGGGTGGCGGGGTGGGCAGTGATGGTAATACTGTCTGGTTTGTGTTTATCAGAAAAATACACTATTTAAAACACATTAAAAATATTGTAATCAAAGACTGGATAAAGACTATAAAAGACTGAATGAATAAAGAGGAAATGTGAATATATTATTTTCTATTTAAATTACAACTAGACTTTGTAAGATAGTTTAAAAAGGCATTCAACAACAATGTGAACTATGATAAATAGCTTGAATGTAATACTTTAGTGTAAAAAATAGATTTGCAGGATGCTTAATTTGAAATCTACCTTAAAAGCATACAGAACCACTTCAGATCCACTAGGATATCTATAATAAAAAAGACAGACAATAAAAAGACAAATGTTGGTGAGAATGTGACAAATGCAAACCTCAGACGTTGGTGAGATGTAAAATGGTATAGCCACTTAAGAGTTTGGCTGTTTCCCTCCCCCACCCCTCCCACACACACACACTGCCTGGCGTGCTGCAATTCATGGGGTCACAAAGAGTTGGACACGACTGAGCGACTGAACTGAACTGAACCGAATTGATAAATTCTGAGATGATACGTTCATGTATGAAGTTTTAATTGTCTCTTTAAACCTAGTCCCTATTTTTACACAGGATCCTGTCATTCAAATTTTTCTGCACTGGGACAAACTCCTGAGGATGTCTGACAAAACAACATTCTTTTTTTAAAATACAGCATCTATTTCATTCTCTCTTTCTGGTACTCTTATTGGATTACATTAAACCACCTAATTCTATGCTTAACTGAACTCATTTATTTTCCATCTAATTATCTTTCTAGAAGTTCTTTGTCTGACTTCTTCAAATACATCTTCTAATTTTCTTTTTACTAATATTTAACCTGTTATTTCATTTATCCACTGGTTTCTAAATTTTAAAATTTCTAATGACATTGAAAAAATGTATAGATGTAAATTTGTTTCTTTTTCCAATAGGTTTTTGTAAAAAAAAAAAAATTGCTCTGGGGCTTGCCTGGTGACACAGTGGATAGGAATCTACCTGCCAATGCAAGGATCACCTGGTCCAGGAAGATACCACGTGACGTGGAGCAACTAAGCCCATGTGCCATAACTTCTGAGCCCAAGCCTGCACTCTAGGGCCTGAGAACCACAATTACTGAACCTGGGTATGACAACTACTGACAGCCCTCCAAGAGCCTGTGCTCCCCAGCAAGAAAAGCCACTGCAATAGAAGCCTGCACACCACAGCCAAGAGTAGCTCCCGCTCACCATAACTAGAGAAAGCCCGCATGCAGCAACAAAGACCCAGTGCAACCAAACGTAATAAATAAATTTTAAGAAACTGTCCCTTATTTTTAAATTAGGTTTATATTTCAGGTACTTCTTTGATATCTTTAACCTTGTACCTTGTTGTTTTTGTCTAGATTGTTTTATAATTCTCACTTATAGAAGTTTGTTTTATGCAATTAATGCATAATTTTTTAAATGTATACTTGCTTCATCTACAAGCTTCCCTGGTGGCTCAGATGGTAAAGAATCTGCCTGCAAAGCAGGAGACCTGGCTTTGATCCCTGGGTTGGGAAGATACCCTGGAGAATGGAATGGCTACCCATTCCAGTATTCTTGCCTGGAGAATTCCATCGACAGAGGAGCTTGGCAGGCTACAGTCCATGGGGTTGCAAAGAGTCAGATGTGACTGAGTGACTAACACTGTTTTATCTGGGGTCATATTTTTCTGTGACAGTTCTGTGAAATTGTGTGAGAATTTCCCTCTCTAGCAGTTTCAAGGTGGCTTTTCCCAGAGCCTGGAGAAGTCCCTGTATTTACAATTTATATTCCTTTCCAGAGTTGGGCTTCTACCTAAACCACACAGGCAGTATAAACTGAGATCCAGTATATATCTATGCCAGGGATCTGGAGACGTGAGTTTCTCCACCTAAGTTCCCTGCAGTTTCTTTGGCCTGGCTGGCAGTTTTCCTCTTCCTCTGTCAACTAACAGAAATCTTTGAGGCCCCAGGCTCTGGGAGGAGGGTTCACCCTAGCATCTGATACAGTCCAGGCTGTCTTCCAGACCCAGGGCCCAAATCTGTGTTCTACCCAGCAATAGCTCCTGTTCTTGCTTTGATTTGTCTCCTTATTTATGGCTCTTGGGACATTTCTACTTCTTTCTTTTGAGCTTGACTATAGTACTTAAGACATGTTATACTTAATCCAGGATTTCTGAACAATTAAAATGGTGTGAAAGGGTACACATGGTCATCTTAGCCTGCCATATTTACTTTCTTTTTCTTTTTGGCTGAGCTATGAGGCATGCAGGATCTTAGTTCTCCAACCAGAAATGAACCTGTGCCGCCTGCAGTGGAATTGTGTAATCTTAACCACCAGGTTAGTTCCTGACATATTTAAGTCTCCACTTGCTTTCTTTTTGGTGAGAAATATCACATTTTCATTTCTCTTTAATTATACAAATAATTAACACATGCATCCGCACTATGAAAATCAAATGGTTAAAGGAACTTTCTTGGTGGTCCAGTGGTTAAGAATCTGCCCACCGTAGCAGGAGATATGGGTTTGATCCCTGATCCAGGAAGGTCCCCCATGCCGTGGTGCAACTAAGCCCATGTGCTACAACTACTGAAATCTGCTCGCCTACAGTCTCTGTTTCACAACAAGAGAAAAATCATCACACTGAGAAGCTGGAGCACCCCAACAAAGAGAAAGTCTGTGCAGCAACAAAGACCCAGTGCAGCCATAAAGAAAGAAATATTAAATGGTAAAAGCTAAGTTAAAGTCTTCTTTGACATAACCCCAATTCTAGTCTGCAACCCTCTGTCCCCAGGTATCTTGCAGATCTCTTCCCATATTACAGATCTCTACAGACCCACAGAAGATATGAAATTACATCTCAATGAAAAATACCTCAATAGAGAAAATTTAGTGAATAAAATCATATTACACCATATTGTTTTCTCATTTCTTTTCTTCACTCAACAATGTGTATTGAAGAGCTTTCTCAGTGAAGACAGAGTTTCTATCTGGGGTCGCTGTGTAGTATTCCATTGTGTATTTAATTGCTGGGTAGTATTTAATCACTGTGTAGTATTCCATTGTGAATAATTTTCAAGGGTGTGTCAGCCCATGAGGGAAAATTTCCTCAAAGGAAAGGAATGCTTTTAGCAGAAGGAAGGGAAGATATTGGGCACCAAACAACTGATGTCCACCCTCTACCACCACGTTCTACCAGTCACTCATTGCTACATAATATAAGTATGGTGTTAGGACCATTCCACAGAATACGATGGACACCTCCACAAAACTTCGGGTCGGATGTTGACACTGATGGCTCCATTCATTGCAAGAGGGTATGTATCAAGGCATACAGTAGGCTTAACAAATATCTGTTGAATTCATTGAAGGCACATGACTTACAAGTAAAAAAGCCAAAGGAAACAAAAGTAATGTAGTGAAACTGAGAATTATAGGAGAATGATTGAAAAACAAAGCTTTAAATAAGGAAGTAAATACAGAGAAGTTCTTAGATAGATGTTTTAGTATAAAATCTGGAAAACTTCAGGAAAGACACTTGGTCCAAGACAGAAGCAACTACTGTAATTCCTGGCACATAAGTGCCTGGTGAATAAACAATATGAGTAGTTGGTTAAAACAAACAGAAACCAAAAAATAAAATGCTGAGCACCTAACTCTGTGCCAAAAGTATATGAAACACATACTTAGGCAAGACCCTCATCTGATTTTGAGAGGCAAAGAGGAATTGGAACAAAGCAGATGCATGCTGGGAGTCACTGCTAGCAGCTTGTTTAGAAGGAACTGGCATCCAGTTGTGTGTTACAGTCATGAAATTGGCCAAGATGGTACTGGGGAGGGGCAATGCAGTGCTGAGAAAGAGTCTCTGAGAAAATATGAGGAAGCAAGATTAATTACAGTGGTTTGATTTAGTCTTTTATTCCTATTTGACATGGAGCATAATGCTTGCATAGGTCTTGTGATGGTTCAAGAAACTGCAGTAAGATGGATGGAGTTGGAACGCTTTACACTAAGTGAAAGAAATCAGACAGAGAAAGACAAATACTATATAATATCACTTACATGAGGAATCTAAAAAATAATAACAGACTACTGAATATAACAAAAAAGAAGCAGACTCACAGAAGCAGAGAACAAATGAGGGGTCACCAGTGAGGGTAGGGGAAGGGGGTAATACAGGGGTGGGGGGGAAGTACAAACTTTTGGATGTAAGTAAGATTGGCCCAAGGATATACTGCACAACATGGGGAATACAACCAATATTTTGTAGTAACTATAAATGGAAAGTAACCTTTAAAAATTGTATTAAATAAACTGAACTAAGGGGAGCCATCAAATTGTAGACAGAAAACATGATCACTGCTAAGTGCTTGATCATTGCCAATTCTCCCTTCAAAAGACATAAATAAACCATTTCCAGCATGAAAACACTTAAAATTTACTTTCACTACTCTGAATCACAGATACCAAATGGCATGCCATCATAAATAGATGACGGCATGGCTCCTCCTGCTATCGTACTGGTGATTTCATAGTGAAAATATTGTTTGTTTCACTAAAGCCTGCTTGAAATTAGTTTTAAAAGCAAAAAACATCAGATATGCAGATGACACCACCCTTATGGCAGAAAGCGAAGAAGCACTAAACAGCCTCTTGATGAAAGTGAAAGAGGAGAGTGAAAAAGTTGGCTTAAAAACTCAACATTCAGAAAACTAAGTTCATGGCATCCCTTTCCATCACTTCATGGTAAATAGATGGGGAAATAATGGAAACAGTGACAGACTTTTATTTTTTAGGCTCCCAAATCACTGCAGATGGTGACTGTAGCCATGAAATTAAAAGACGCTTACTCCTTGGAAGAAAAACTATGACCAACCTAGACAGCATATTAAAAAGCAGAGATATTACTCTGCCAACAAGGTCCATCTAGTCAAGGCTATGGTTTTCCCAGTAGTCATGTATGGGTGTGAGAGTTGGAGTATAAAGAAAGCTGAGCGCCGAAGAATTGATGCTTTTAAACTGTGGTGTTGGAGGAGACTCTTGAGAGTCCCTTGGACTGCAAGGAGATCCAATCTGTCCATCCTAAGGGAAATCAGTCCTGAATATTCATTGGAAGGACTGATGGTGAAGCTGAAACTCCATTACTTTGGCCACCTGATGTGAAGAGCTGACTCATTTGAAAAGACCCTGATGCTGGGAAAGATTGAAGGTGGGAGGAGAAGGGGATGACAGAGGATGAGATGGTTTGATGGCATCACCGACTCAATGGACATGAATTTGAGTAGGCTCCGAGAGTTGGTGATGGACAGGGAAGCCTGACGTGCTGCAGTCCATGGGTCACAAAGAGTCGGACATGACTGAGCAACTGAACTGAACTGAAAGGCAAAAAAACTCCTTAGCCAGAGAGGACTTTGCTTTTTGTACAACAAATGGTTTTTAACCACCCTCTAAAATAGAAAAAAAGAAACCTCTCTGTAATTTAAGTATATATTCAGAAAAAAATTAAGCAGCCATAGTCTTTGAAATGTGTATATACTAATTAAAGGACAATTCTCATGAGAAAGATTTACAAATTGTATAAAATCTCAACACTCACTTAAAAGTATTGTATAAATGAAACAATCTAAAAAGAAATAATCACTAAATATTTACTGACAGATTAATAGGTAAGAAACTTGCCCTAGGCTATACAATAGAGTATTACAACAGTATAAAGATGTTCTCTTTAGGAAGTGAAGATAAATACAGGCTGATTGAAGAAGGTTATATTAAATATTAATGACTTTTCTCTTTCTCACAAAAGCTTTACATGTGATAGTCAATATGAAAATTTTTTTGTTGAGTATGTTTACCTCTGTACTACATTTTATCACCAATACCCAGGAAAATTTTTGTGACCTTGCTTCCTCTAGAGATCATAGTTGATAGGACCAGCGGGTGAACACATGATCCAATCTGGTTAAATCAGGTTCTTTGGAGAAATCTGAAATTAAGGGCCATACCACCAATCTGGGAAGTAGCTTGAAGTGAAAGTAAACAGGTTTGTATTTTTGGAGATGGGCCACTGGCTGGCCATATGCGTGTCAACCCAGAAGAAGTTGTCCTGCAGAAGGCAAGACCTACTGAGAGCAGAATGAAGTGAACATGCAGAAAATGATAAGGATGAGACAACTCTGAAAAAGAAAGCAAGGTAAGAGTCCTCGAGGGCTGCCGGGACTATGAGAACCACCTCATTCCTGGTCCCAGGGCCTTGGAAATCTCTAAGGCCGTTCAATAAGTGGGTATTCTCAGTGTCCTTCCAATATACCCACATTGTTCTTGGGCTTATTTGAAGTGAGTTTCTGTAATTGAAGTCGAATTACCTGCAACTGAAATGTATTCACAAACAAAATGGCCATTTCAATTCCATTATTGACAATAAAAAGTATGGGATGGATAAGGGAGATATTTAGGAGATATTTAGATGTCCTATCTAGGACATCATGAGAGAACATAGATATTAAAAGAGAGGGGAGAATTAAGCTCTGAATTATTTGTTCTTTGCCTTGATCAATCTCCTCAGTTCTGAAATGGTTCTTTTGAACAATTTTCCCAGCTTTACGTGTATTTTTTTGTGGAGAAGATTCAATGATCTCATCATTCTGCAACAGTTGAAAGTTCCGCCACAACTGATTTTTACAATTTTCTTAAAAAAATTTTTTGTCTTTTTGCCTTTCCTTTTATTAGCTTTTAAAAATTTTGCTTTCCCTTATACTAGATAGGATGTCACATGATCTATTCCTGTATGTCAAATAGACATTAGATATTTTATCACGCATACTCATCAAAGTCCAAATTAATCCATGTCTCAATGCTCTTCATGAACAAAGGGCTTTATAATGTTTTAATTTCAGTCTGAATTCTAGCTTAAAAAAAAACACCTCACTTGACATTATTATGACTTTATACGGAAACTGTTTTCTGTATTTACCATATTCTCTGTTCCTTATTACATCTCAAATCCTTTCCTGGGTCATTCTCCCTCTGCCTGAAGAATATCCTTTAATTCTAAAATGAACATATGTTAGAGGTAAAATCTATCAGTTTCTATTTATATGACTTTCACTTTTCCAGTTTATTGAGATATAATTGACATAATACTACATAAGATGTACAATGATCTGATAAATGTACAAATTGCAAAACGATCAGTGCTGTGATAGTTTTATGCACGTTTCTGAATGTACATGTGCACACATTTCTTTTGAAAATATATTTAGGAAGTTTCAAGATGGCAGAGTAGAAGGATGTGCGCTCATCTTCTCCCACAAGAACTCCAAAGTTACCACTTGCTGCTGAACAACCATCAACAGGAGAATGTTGGATCCCACCAAAAAAAGATATACCATGTCCAAGGGCAAAGTAGAAGCTCCAGCAAGACAGTGCTGCTGCTGCTGCTAAGTCGCTTCAGTCATGTCTGACTCTGTGCGACCCCATAGACGGCAGCCCAACAGGCTCCCCCGTCCCTGGGATTCTCCAGGCAAGAACACTGGAATGGGTTGCCATTTCCTTCTCCAAAGCATGCAAGTGAAAAGTGAAAGTAAAGTTGCTCAGTCGTGTCTGACTCTTAGCGACCCCATGGACTGCAGCCCACCACGCTCCTCCGTCCATGGGGTTTTCCAGGCAAGAGTACTGGAATGGGGTGCCATTGCCTTCTCCGAGAAAGACAGTAGGAGGGGCGAAATCACATTTAGAATCAAACCCCATACCCTCCTGAGATGCTTGAAGGGCTCAAACTAACTTTGTGCACACCAAGACCCAGAGACCCCAGAGAGACTGAGCCAGAACTGTGTTTGAGTGTCTCCTGTGGAGGTACGGGTTAGCAGTGCCCTGCTGTAGGGGCAGGGGCTCTGGGTGCAGCAGACTTGGGTATGGCATAAGGCCTCTTGGAGGAGGTCACCATTAACACCACCATAAAGTGAAAGAAAGTGAAACTGAAGTTGCTCAGTCATGTCCAACTCTTTGCAACCCAGTGGACTGTAGCCCACCAGGCTCCTCCGTCTGTGGGATTCTCCAGGCAAGAATACTGGAGTGGGTTGCCATTTCCTTCTCCAGGGGATCTTCCCAACCCAGGGATCGAACCTAGGTCTCCCACATTGCACGCAGACGCTTTAACCTCTGAGCCACCAGGGAAGCCCTAACTTACACAGGACTGGGGTAACAGACTCATGGAGGGCACAAACAAAACCTTGTACACGCTGGGACCCAGGAGAAAAGAGCAGTGACCCCACAAGAGACTGACCCAGCCTTGCCCAGAAGTGTCCAGGAGTCTCCAGTGGAGGCATGGGTCGGTGGTGGCCTGCTGCAGGGTCAGAGGCACTGAGTGCAGCAGTGCCTGCATGGGACCTTTTGAAGGAGGTCGCCTTTATCTTCATTACTTCCACCATAGTTTGGCCTCAGGTCAAACAACAGGGAGGGAACACAGCCCCATCCATCAATATAAAATTGGATTAAAGATTTACTGAGCATGGCCCAGCCCATCAGAACAAGACCCAGTTTCCTCCTTGGTCAGTCTCTCCCATCAGGAAGTTTCTATGAGCCTCTTATCCTTCTCCATCAGAGGTCATACATGATGAAAACCACAATCACAGAAAACTAATCAAACTGATCACATGGATCACAGTCTTGTCTAATTCAATGAAACTATGAGTCATGCCATGGAGGGCCACCCAAGATGGACGGGTCACGGTGGAGAGTTCTGACAAAACATGGTCCACTGGAGAAGAGAATGGCAATCCACTTCAGTATTCTTGCCTTGAGAACCCCATGAACAGTATGAAAAGGCAAAAAGATAGGACACTGAAAGATGAACTCCCCAGGTCAGTAGGTATCCAATATGCTACTGGAGATTGGTGGAGAAATAACTCCAGAAAGAATGAAGAGATGGAGCCAAAGCAAAAACAACACCCAGTTGTGGATGTAACTGGTGATGGATTGCATAGAAACCTGGAATGTTAGGTTCATGAATCAAGGTAAATTGGAAGTGGTAAAACAAGAGATGGCAAGAATGAACACTGACATTTTAGGAATCAATGAACTAAAATGAACTGGAATGGGTGAATTTAACTCAAATGACCATTATATCGACTACCGTGGGCAGGAATCCCTTAGAAGAAATGGAGTAGCCCTCATAGGCCATAGAAGATTCTGAAATGCAGTACTTGGATGCAATCTCAAAAATAACAAAATGATCTCTGTTCATTTCCAAGGCAAACCATTCAATATCACGGTAATCCAAGCCTATTCCCTGACCAGTAATGCTAAAGAAGCTGAAAATGAAGGGTTCTATGAAGACCTACAAGACCTTCTAGGACTAACACCTAAAAGAGATGTCCTTTTCATTACAGGAGACTGGAATGCAAAAGTAGGAAGTCAAGAGATAACCTGGAGTAACAAGCAAATTAGGCCTTGAGTACAAAATGAAGCACAGCAAAGGCTAACAGAGTTTTACCAAGAGAACACACTGGTCATAGCAAACACCCTCTTCTAACAACACAAGAGAAGACTCTACACATGGACCTCACCAGATGGTCAAAACCAAAATCAGATTGATTATATTCTTTGCAGCCAAAGATGAAGAAGCTCTATACAGTAAGCAAAAACAAGACCGGGAGCTGACTGTGGCTCAGATCATGAACTCCTTATTGCCAAATTCAGACTTAAACTGAAGAGAGTAGGGAAAACCACCAGACCATTCAGGTATAACCTAAATCAAATCCCTTACGATTATACAGTGGAAGTGAGAAATAGATTTAAGGGACTAGATCTGATAGACAGAGTGCCTGATGAACTATGGACGGAGGTTTGTGACATTATACAGGAGGCAGGGATCAATATCATCCCCAAGAAAAGAAATGCAAAAAGGTAAAATAATTGTCTGAGGAGGTCCTGCAAATAGCTGAGAAAAAAAGAGAAGCAAAAGGCACAGGAGATAAGGAAAGATATACCCATTTGAATGCAGAAGTAAAGTGGGCCTTAGGAAACATCACTACCAACAAAGCTAATGGAGGTGATAGAATTCCAATTGGGCTATTTCAAATCCTAAAAGATGATGCTGTGAAAGTGTTACACTCAATATGCCAGGAAATTTGGAAAACTCAGCAGTGGCCACAGGACTGGAAAAGGTCAGTTTTCATTCCAATTCCAAAGAAAGGCAATGCCAAAGAATGTTCAAATTACCACACAATTGCACTCATTTCACACACTAGCAAAGTAATGCTCAAAATTCTCCAAGCCAGGCTTCAAAGGTATGTGAACCATGAACTTCCAGATACTTAAGCTGGATTAGGAAAGGCAGAGGAACCAGAGATCAAATTGCCAACATCTATTGGATCATCAAAAAAGCAAGAGAGTTCCAGAAAAACATCTATCTCTGGCTTTATTGACTATGTCAAAGCCTTTGACTGTGTGGATCACAACAAACTGTGGAAAATTCTGAAAGAGATAGGAACACCAGATCACCTGACCTGTCTCCTGAGAAACCTGTATGTGGGTCAAGAAGCAACAGTTAGAACCAGACATGGAACAACAGACTGGTTCCAAATAGGGAAAACAGTACATCAAGGCTGCATATTGTCATCCTGTTGATTTAACTTATATGCAGAGTACATCATGAAAAATGCTGGACTGCATGAAGTACAAGCTGGAATCAAGATTGCCAGGAGAAATATCAATAACCTCAGATATGCAGATGACACCACCCTTATGGCAGAAAGTGAAGAAGCCTAAAGAGCCTCCTGGTAAAAGTGAAAGAGGAGAGTGAAAAAGTTGACTTAAACTCAACATTCAGAAAACTAAGATCATGACATCCAGTCCAATCACTTCATGGCAAATGGATGGGGAAACAATGGAAACAGTGACAGACTTTATTCTTTTGGGCTTCAAATTTATTGCAGATGGTGACTGCAGCCATGAAATTAAAAGAGGCTTGCTCCTTGGGAGGAAGGCTATGATCAACCTAGACATCATATTAAAAAGCAGAGACATTACTTTGGCAACAAAGGTCTGTTTAATCAATAGATTTTTTTTCAGTAGTCGTGTATGGATGTGCAAGTTGGAAGTAAGGAGTAAGCGTCTTTTAATTTCATGGCTGTAATCACCATCTGCACTGATTTTTGAGCCAAAAAAAATAAAGTCTGACACTGTTTCCCCATCTATTTCCCATGTGGTGATGGGACCAGATGCCATGATCTTAGTTTTCTGAATGTTGAGCTTTAAGCCAACTTTTTCACTCTCCTCTTTCACTTTCATCAAGAGGCTCTTTAGTTCTTCTTCACTTTCTGCCATAAGGGTGGTGTCATCTGCATATCTGAGGTTATTGATATTTCTCCCGGCAATCTTGATTCCAGCTTGTGCTTCTTCCAGCCCAGCGTTTCTCATGATGTACTCTGCATATAAGTTAAATAAGCAGGGTGACAATATACAGCCTTGATGTACTCCTTTTCCTATTTGGAACCAGTCTGTTGTTCCATGTCCAGTTCTAACTGTTGCTTCTTGACCTGCATATAGGTTTCTCAAGAGGCAGGTCAGGTGGTCTGGTATTTCCAACACTTTTAGAATTTTCCACAGTTTATTGTGATCCACACAGTCACAAGAATTGACTATAACCAAATGTAAGTAAGACCTTTGTCAACCTTACTTATTTTTACAGATTTTAACAATGAGCTGAAGATGCACACAGTAAAAGAAAAAAACAAACTTAAATGACTTAATTAGCAGCACACATGTGTGTGAGTCCTCAAAGAATTTATATAGATTTGGGGAAAACATATGGAAACCACTATTTATAATATAAAACAGAGTTAATCAGCCCTGGCAAAGTAGTAAAGCCAATGTGCTACCGGGGTGAACTGTGGAACTAGAGACAGTTTCTTGGAAAAGATGATATTAAAGTTAGGGACTGAAGAAAAGATCAGGCTATCAGAAGGTGGAGTCTTGAGTTTTTAAAACAGTAACACCTGTTTGCTTTCAATACCTATGTGCATGTGAGTGGGAACATTCAAACTTTTCATTCTGGCAGAGAAATGCAGAGTAAAGGTGAGCATTGTATTTAAAAATACTATTATTTATGGATTAGTTGTCTCAACAGGGTATGATCACGGATAATTTTAGTCTTTGTTACACATTGTTTTATCAATTTCTAAATTTACTCTTCTGCTGTAATTTGGAGGGAGGAGTTTAGTTTTATTCTTTTTAAGATCAGAGTTTCATCTGGGCAAATTGAGAAAAGAACGTAATTCAAAAACAGTATATTTGCACATACAGAAAAAAGTCAGTAATTTCCAGAATACTATTCATAAAAATTCCATAAGCCCTGGAAGAGTTTGAAAATTGCACTTATAAATCTGCTAGAATTAAAATTAAATTTGTTTAAAAATGGAATAAATGAAGTTAGCATTAATTTTTTCCTACTCTCGGATGCTGAAAGATTCTAATGGAAATGAAAAAGATGATATCACCCACTAGTAATGGGGAAAAAATGAGGCCATGGACAAACACACTATGTTTTGATTTATTAAACTGCAAGTGAGCTTTACTTTATCCCCCATGAGTGATGGCTTAACCAGTTGCCAAAGTCTTCTTTTCCACAAAATACCTTTGTAAATATTGTGGTTGCTCTGATTTATAGCCATTGCCTTTAGACAGTGTATCAGTAGAAAAGAATCCCATTCCCAACAAACGTTAAAACTACCATATGTGTAATCATCTCACAAACCTCACGCTAAGTGTAGGTTTCAGAGTTTGGCAGGAGGAAAATTACAGGGAAAGAGCAGTTCTGGAGGCTGTGGCTGTGGTGGTTCATCTCTAAGTGGGAATGACACATCCAGAATGCCAGAGAGAAACACCTGGGTTGTCAACAGTGGTCTTTTTTAAAGATAAGAACCTAGTCCCAGGGGAGGGTAGGACTCATCCAGTTCTTCCTGGCAGGCAAGAGGCCAAGATGAATTCTGGTCCTGATGCCTCTGCAGTGACTTTCATCACGTCTGCTCCCCAAACACTCAGGCAATCTGGTTTTCATCTTGAAGGCATCTGACTCCTATGGTTTATGGACATGTGGAGTCATAATGGTGATGAGAGTCAGTTTCTGCTGATGTGGGCTGCAGAATATATTCTACCCATCCTTCCATTTCTGCTGGGAGAAGAAGCACTGTAGGGGTGAGCTGAAAAGTGTGTAGCCTGACTGTTGTGAAAAGAAAGAAATCAGACGAACTTGAAGTTACGCTCAGTTCTTCCATTTCTCAGCAAGTCAGACAAATTATTTAACTCTGTGAAGCTTTAGTTTCCTCATTTAGACTGTAATACTTCAGTGTTCTTCCTCTGAAAACTGGAGTATAACAAGGTATATTATTGGGTTGATTTATTGAGCACTGCCCCTAGCCAGAGAATATTTGGCACATAGTGGAGCTAGTTAATGCTGCCAGTTTCTTTGTTTCTCTTCTATCCCCATCATGTACAGGGTATGTAGGAAAAAGTGAGGACCTGATTCTGCCAAAGGACATACAAAAAATGTCTGTTCTTAGGTTATTTTTAAGACTCTATAAAACCAACTGCTAAAATAACTTGCATTATATTTTTACCCTTGAATGTACATTCTTGTGGCAAAAAAAAATCACTATAGTTTTTAAGAATGGAAATTAAACCATAAATACCAAATGTGATTTTCTTTGCACAAAATTTCTCCTCCAAAAAATTTACCCAAAACCTCTTGAAACACTTGTCAGAATATTGCAAGTGTTAATATAAGTTGGTTTGGATAAGCAAAACTATATCCTGGCTGTGAAGACATGATATAAACTCACATCTCCTTTCAAGCCTAAACTTAAATAAATAGCTATAAAAGGGAGAGACGGAACCAAAATTTAAAACCCCTCTGAGCAGTAAAACCAGTAATTAGGTAAATCTTGAATTTCTGAATTTCCATGAGTTATCACAATAAGGAATACAGGAGGAGTAACAAGTTTTGGAGTAGACGGTACATCTTGTTCTTCTGTATGTGCTGATACAATGCGTGGGAGAGATGCAAACCAATCTGAACAAATGAAAGTTGGCAATTTGAATATAAAGCTCAGGAAACAGTTAAGCGCTTAGAATAGATCTGTAGCTCATTGGCGTATGTTAAAGCAATGTGGTTAGTGCTCCTTTACGTTTGCTTACTGGATGAACAATATTATGAGGGCAAGCAAGGACAGATATAGAAGAGGGCTATGGAGGATGGAGAACATGAATACTTATGATGTGGAAGTGGGTGGGATGAAGTCAGTAAAAGATGAAGAGAAAGAAAGATGGATAGAAGGAAGGACAGACAGACTTCCAAGAATAAGGCGATCAATAAGACAATAAGAAAAAAGAAGGCTGATAGACGGCTTCTGTGGGCCTCTGAATGTTTGAGAGGGCACTTTTACACTGACCATAAATGCCACAGCTGAGTCACAGTAGATTAAGGGACAAATGGGAGCCCAAACACGTGGAGGTATTTTCTGTAGATATTATTTCAAGAAATCAAGGAGAGAATAGGAAGATGGAATAGATGGTAGTTTGAGGACATCCAGACAGGATATAGGAAGATTCTGACTGACAGAACCGAATATACTAGTAAACAAAGAAGAACAAATTACAGTTATGCAAAATGCCATGCTGCTGATTTAACGGCCCCATGATTCCACTAAGACACAGTCAGTGCCATCACTTAACACTTGGACTTGAATGTCACACTCTGGAGATAGTTGAGTCATTCAGGCTTAGGTCATGAACACAAAAGAATGGATAGCTGGGAGCTGTGAATATTAGGCTATCCCAGCTCTCCATTCTTTTGTGTTCATGACCTAAGCCTGAATGACTCAACTATCTCCAGAGTGTGACATTCAAGTCCAAGTGTTTAGTGATGTTTACCCGGTCTTGGAATAAACATACCAGAGGAGACAAAAGACCTGTACACTGAAAACCATAAGATGCTGATGAAAGAAATTGAAGATGACACAAACAGCTGGAAAGACCTACCATGTTTTTCAGCTGAAAGAATCAATACTATCAAAATGACTACACTGACCAAGGCAATCTATAGATTCAATGCAATCCCTATCAAATCAACAAAGGCATTTCCCACAGAACCAGAACAAGGAAAAAAAAAACCCTTAAAATTTGTAAGGAGACAGAAAAGACCCCGAATAGGCAAAGCAATCTTAAGAAAGGAAAATGGAGCTGGAGGAATCACATTCCCTGACTTTATACTACACAGCAACAGTCATCAAAATAGTACAGTACTGGCACAAAAACAGAATATAGATCAATGGAACAGGATATAAAGCCAAGAAATAAACTCACGCAACTATGGTCAATAAATCTACAACAAAGAAGGCCTTCTCAGGTGGGTCAGATGGTAAGGCATCTGCCTGCAATGTGGGAGACCTGGGTTCAATCCCTGGGGCGGGAAGATCACCTCGAGAAGGGAATGACAACGCACTCCAGTATTCTTGCCTGGAGAATCCCACAGACAGAGGAGCCTGGTGGTCTACAGCCATGGGATTGTAAAGAGTCGGACACAACTAAGTGACCAACATGACAAAGGAGGCTAGACTATACAATGGAGAAAAGACAGTGTCTTCAATAAATGGTGCTGGGAAAACTGGATAAAACGCTTAGAGGAAAACATAGGCAGAACACTCTTTGACATAAAACACAGCAGTATCTTTTCTGAGCCATTTTCTGAGTAGACTTGTGTAAATAAAACCAAAATAAACAAATGGGACCTCATTAAACTCAAAAGCTTTTGCACAGCAAAGGAAATCACAAACAAAACAAAAAGACAATCCATGGAATGGGAAAAAATTTTTGCAAACAATGCAACTGATAAGGGATTAGTCTGCAAAATTTATAAACAACTCATGTGGCTCAACATCCAAAACACAAACAACCCTGTCAAAAAATGGGCAGAAGACCTAAATAGACATTTCTCCAGAGAAGACATGCAGATGGCCAAGAGATGCATGAAAAGATGCTTAACATCACTAATTATTAGAGAAATGCAAATCAAAACTACGATGAAATACCACATCAGGAAAGTTATGACCAGCCTAGATAGCATATTCAAAAGCGGAGACATTACTTTGCCAACAAAGGTCCGTCTAGTCAAGGCTATGGTTTTTTCAGTAGTCATGTATGGTTGTGAGAGTTGGACTGTAAAGAAATCTGAGGGCCAAAGAATTGATGCTTTTGAACTGTGGTGTTGGAGAAGACTCTTGAGAGTCCCTTGGACTGCAAGGAGATCCAACCAGTCCATTCTAAAGGAGATCAGTCCAGGTGTTTTTTGGAAGGAATGATGCTAAAGCTGAAACTCCAGTACTTTGGCCACCTCATGCAAAGAGTTGACTCATTGGAAAAGACTCTGATGCTGGGAGGGATTGGGGGCAGGAGGAGAAGGGGACGACAGAGGATGAGATGGTTGGATTGCATTACTGACTCGACAGACATGAGTTTGGGTAAACTCCAGGAGTTGGTGATGAACAGGGAGGCCTGGCTTGCTGTGATTCATGGGTTTGCAAAGAGTCAGACACGACTGAGCGACTGAAGTGAACTGAACCACATCATGCCAGTCATAATGGCCATAATAAAAAAGTCTATAAACAATAAATGCTGGAGAGGGTATGGAGAAAAGGGAGCCCTCCTACACTGTTGGTGGGAATGTAAAATAGTACAGCCACTATGGACAAAAATCAGGAAGTTCCGTAAGAAGCTAAAAATAGTTATCATATGATCCAGCAATCCCACTCCTGGGCATATATCCAGAGAAATCCATGGTTCAAAAGGATACAGGCACCCCAGTATTCACTGTGGTTCTGTTTACAAGAGCCAAGACATGGAAGCAACATAAATGTTTGTTGACAGAGGAATGGATAAAGAACATGTGGTACATATATACAATGGAATATTGCTGTTCAGTTGCTAAGTGGTTTCCTACTCTTTGTAACCCATGGACTGTGGCATCAGGCTTCTCTGTCCTTCACTATCTCCCAGAGTCTATTCAAATTCATGTCCATTGAGTTGGTGATGCTGTTTATCTAACCATCTCATCCTCTGTTGCCTTCTTCTCCTTTTGCTTTCAATCTTTCCCAGCATCAGGGTCTTTTCTAATGAGTCAGTTCTTCACATCAGGTGGCCAAAGTATTGGAGCTTCAGCTTCAGCATCAGTCCTTCCAATGAATATTCAGGACTGATTTTCTTTAGGACTGACTAGATACATCTTTCACTTTCATCAAGAGGCTCTTTAGTTCCTCTTTGCTTTCTGATATAAGGGTGGTATTATCTGCATATCTGAGGTTACTGATATTCCTCCTGGCAATCTTGATTCCAGCTTGTGCTTCATCCAGCCCAGAATTTTGTATGATGTATTCTGCATATAAGTTAAATAAGCTGGGTGACAATATACATCCTTGATGTACTCCTTTCCCAATTTGGAACCAGTCTGTTGTTCCACGTCTGGTTCTAACTGTTGCTTCTTGACCTACATACAGATTTCTCAGGAGGCAGATAAGGTGGTCTGGTGTTCCCTTCTCTTTAAGAAGTTTCCACAGTTTGTTGTGATCCACAAAGGCTTTAGCAGAGTCAATGAAGCAGAAGTAGATGTTTTTCTGGAATTCTCTTGCTTTTTCTACAATCCAATGGATGTTGGCAATTTGATCTCTGGTTCCTCTGTCTTTTCTAAATCCAGCTTGAATATCTGGAATTTCTTGATTCATGTACTGTTGAAGCCTAACTTGGAGAATTTTGAGCATTCCCTTGCTAGTGTGTGAGATGAGTACAATTTATGTGGTAGTTTGAACATTCTTTGGCATTGCCTTTCTTTGGGATTGGAATGAAAACTGACCTTTTCCAGTCCTGTGGCCACTGCTGAGTTTTCCAAATTTGCTGGCATATTGAGTGCAGCACTTTCACAGCATCATCTTTTAGGATTTGAAATAGCTCAACTGGAATTTCATCACCTCCACTATCTCTGTTTGTAGTGATGCTTCCTAAGCACTTGTAATATGCTCACCAGAAAAAATTTATTTTCCATCTCTCACCATACAGTTGAGTCCCTTTACTCATTTCACCACCCCCTCATTTTAGATTTCCTATGCAAAGAAAGCATTTCACCTGTCTAATAAGTTTTTTCCTTCCTTAATTTTCTTACACTTTTTGGGGGACTGCATTACATGTTCTGTTGGATCTCAAGTTTCCTGACCAAGGATTGAACTTAGGCCCCTGGCAGCAAAAGTCCCAACCACTGAACCACCAGAGAATTCCTGATTTTCTACTTATACCCAATTTTCTACTTTTCTACTTAAATTCCACACCCCCCCCCTTTTCTTGTTTTACTGCACTTGCCAGAATTTTCAGTGAGCCTGCTTGTCTCGTTCCCAGAAAAGGAAAAATTGCAGTATCACAACATTATTTTTTAATAATAGCTTTGCTGAGATATAATTTACATATCATTAAATTCACCCTTTTAGAGTACAAATTTAGTGGGGTTTAGTATTTTCATCGGAGAAGGCAGTGGCACCCCACTCCAGTACTCCTGCCGGGAAAATCCCATGGATGGAGGAGCCTGGAGGGCTGCAGTCCATGCGGTCGCTGAGGGTCGGACGTGACTGAGCGACTTCACTTTCGCTTTTCACTTTCAAGCATTGGAGAAGGGGATGGCAACCCACTCCAGTGTTCTTGCCTGGAGAATCCCAGGGACGGGGGAGCCTGGTGGGCTGCCGTCTCTGGGGTCACACAGAGTCGGACACGACTGAAGCGACTTAGCAGCAGTAGCAGCAGCAGCAGTATTTTCATATTTGGGAGATATCACTAATGCCTATTTTTGGAACATTTGGGCCACTTTATGAAGAGACACTGTACTCAGTAGCAGTCACCCCCCATTCTGTCACCCCACTCTAAGTCTCCTCACCCCAGCAACCACTCATCTACTTTCTGCCTAGTGGATCTGCCTACTGTGGACACTCCATACAAAAGAGGCATACAATATGCGGCCTCTTGTGACTGGCTTCTTGCACTGAACATAATGTGTTTGAGGTTCATCCATGTTGTAGCATGTATCATACCATTCCTTTTCATTGCTGAATAATACTCCACTGTAGAAACAGACTATACTTACTTTCTCCATTCACCAGCTAGATATTTGAGTTGTTCCCACATTTTGGCTGTTATGAAGAGTGTAGCTTCAAAATTGGTGTACAGTTTTCATGTGGATTTATGTTTCCACTTCTCTTGGGTATATAGCTAGGAGTGGAAGCAAGTTATTTTCTGTAGATACTCTGACACACTAATGAGTTCTCTTCTATTTCTAGTACGTAAAAGCTTTTTTCCTCCTTCTTCCTTCTTTAGACCTTGAGATGATCATATAATGTTTGGATTTTATCCTTAAATCAACCAGGTACTTGTTGAATAAGCCTAGTAGAGTCATGATATATTATCCTATTTATATACTAGTAGATTTGGTTTGCTAATATTTTAGTTTTTTAAAATCTATGTTCCTTAGTGAGACTGATTTACAATTACCCTTTTTTATAATTTCCTTGTCAGGTTATAGTATGGTTATGCTGACCTTAAAGAACTGTTCAGAAGAATGTGTTGATTAATATAGGCCTGTAGTAGGGACTTCCCTGGTGGTCCACTGGTTGAGATTCTGGACTTCGAATGCCCGGGGCACGTGTTCCCACATGTGATGTGGCCAAAAGATGTGTGTAGTATTCTTTGTGGGAAGATGAAGCAACTTCAGTATGAGTTAGCTGAAAAGGCATTTGACTATGACACTAGGAAGGGATATAGAATAGGCTTGAGGTAAGATAAGACTCCCATTTCTGAGAGGACCCTTACTTAAAATTTTCAAAATTTAGCTTTATCTGAGTGTTATCTACAAAGTTGTCATAAGCAACTACAACCTTAAAAGAAAAACTAACTCATTGGCACTTTCTACCACAGAGGTAAAAATACCGAAAAGGAGTTGGTACCTGCACTGGCTGTGCTTATAGCCCGAGTGCTGAAGGACCTGTTGACATCCTGTTTGGTGACCAACACCAAACTGCAGAGCAGCCGTCAGAGCCAAGCTTTAGAACATAGTTATGGCTGCAATAATAAAAGGGAGGAGAACACTAATACCAGCATTTTCCATGTGTTGATACTACTGTGGTTAAAACAGTTTCTGCAGAAGGACTCATGTAACAGTCCATTAACTCACAAGATTTTAGAGCAGGGACCTCAGAAACTGTATAATCTGGTTCTCTGCAATTTTGCCAGTCTTGGCTACTCCTCTATGTGGCTATTTAAATTATTTCTCTTTCTAATTGTTTAATTTTTTTTTTAAAGATTCCTTTTATCTGACCTGGTTATGAAAAGCTCAAAACATTATAAGAATACAGAATCACATACTAAAAATCCTCTCATAATTCCATCACCCAAAGATAACTAACAGTTTGTTATTTATTTCTTCCATTTTTTTCTCTAGGAAGATACTAAATTGTATATGTTAAAAGAAGGTAACATAATAGCACATGCGCTGCTTTAAAGTTTCTTTCTTCTTCTTGGTAATACTGTGGACAACTATGATGTCTGTATAATAGTTACTTCAGTCTCTCGATGTAACTTTATAACAGCCTACTGTTCCCTGTCAGTATACAACTGATTAATTACCCTCTACACTTGGGTACAATGTTTTAAAGTACTTTCCTGGAGGTACACTTGTGCAGAGAAAGACATGTTTCTATAATGGATTCCTAGAAGTGGAAGGCTGGGACAGAACATAGCTATTGCTAAGTTGTTCTCAAAAGAATGAGTTTTTGTTTGCTCTAGGCAATGTGTCCAATACTGCATGTTATTCACATTTTTTTCTTCCGAAAACAATGTATATATTTCAAATCAAGCCACATTCTCTTTTAAAGACTATCAAAAAATTTTATTTTATTTTATTATTTTTGATGCATGGACTCTCTCTAGTTGCAGCAAGCAGGGGCCACTCTTCCTTGCAGAACACGGGTTCTCGGTGTGTGGGCTTCAGTAGTTGTGGCTCATAGGCTGCAGTAGCTGTGTCACAAGGATTTATTTGTTCCACGGCATGTGGAATCTTCCCAGGCCAGGGATTGAACCCATGTCTCCTGCACTGACAGGGAGATTTTTAATCACTGGACCACCAGGGAAGGCCTGGGTGTGTGTGTGTGTGAGTTGCTCAGCCATGTCTGACTCTTTGCGACCCTATGGACTGTAGCGTGGCAGACTCCTGTGTCCATGGAATTCTCAAGGCAAGAATACTGGAATGGGTTGCCATTTCCTTCTTCAGGGGATCTTCCTGACCCAGGGATTGAACCTGGGTCCCTTGCATTAGAGGCAGATTCTTTACCATCTGAGCTATAGGGAAGTTCCTAGGGAAGGCCTAAAGACTTTTTTTTTTTTAAAGCAGTTTCAGATGCACAGAAAAACAGAGGAAGGTACAGAAGTTTTCCATATATCCCTAGTACTCTCATCACACAGCCTCCCCCAGTAGAGTGGTGCATTTGTTACATCTGATGAACCTATATACAACATAATCACTCAGGCTTATAAGTTACAAATGCATTGGAGAAGGAAATGGCAACCCACTCCAGTGTTCTTGCCTGGAGAATCCCAGGGACGGGGGAGCCTGGTGGGCTGCCGTCTATGGGGTCGCACAGAGTCGGACACGACTGAATCGACTTAGCAGCAGCAGCAGCAGCAGAAGCAATAGGTGTCTAGTGGCATCTCATTCTTGATTTAATCTCCAAAGCTCTTTTCAGATTGTGTGTAGGTATTCTGGGGGAAGAGATGAGGGGAACTCCTATCTCTAATGTTAGTATCTTCTCAAATATTTGGTAATCCTGGGCTATCTACTTATGTTAGAAACACTGACCAAAAGCTCAGAATGTGTGGGTAGAGATAGTCAACTTAGTGTTTGTACTCGGTTGAGCTAGTTTGGATCCCTTTTCTATTAGACACGCAAAACCAAGTAGATGAGAACATGGGTCAATTTGGAGGTAAATGCATAATACTTGGAACAAATGATGGAGACATCAGGAGGATTGGGGTCATATACCTTGCTTCTGCTGAGTGCAGTTTCCCAATGAATCTCACCATTCCTAAGATCTATAATTTTTAAACTTGGAACACTCACAAAATTATCCTGTCTTACACCTGTTTGGGCTATAGTGTCATCTGTCAGAGCCTATATGCCTTCAGTCTTTAAGGAATTTATCAAAAATTCTGTCTTCTAATAGTACTAATAATTTTGTGATGCAGTACTACATTTTTAAAAGAAAATGTAGTTTTTAGTTTTAGGAATTTGGGTGGCCCATGTGCTCAATCTATCATCTTGATTTGATCTATCCAAGTCACATTAAGATTTTGGAAAGACAAAAATGTAGTTCTTCTCTGTCAAGCAAGTTCTTCTCTGTCAAGACCCTTGAGGTAAATTAAGAATTAAAAAAAACAGATATTAAAATTACCTAGCCTATGACAGGCATTTTGTATTGCTATTCATTCTATTTGCACAAAAATTTGAAGGGTAGGTATTACCATCCCAGCTGTATAAAGAATAAACAGTTATAAACAGCAGTAATTCATCCAAGGTCCCCCATAAGGAGCACTGTAGGCCAGGAACCTTGATCTGACTGTGACCTGCTCATTCGCAGATGAAGAAACTGAGGCTGAACTAGATAACCAATTTGCCCTAATCAGAAGCCTCACGGCTCTCTTGCCTATTTTATTATTGCTTAAGGTTGGAAGTTATATAATTTCAGTGACACTAATATATAACAGCTTTTTAAAAATTTATTTATTTTTGGCTGTTCTTGGTCTTTGTTACTATGTGTGGCGGCATGTGGGGTCTTCCTGGATCAGGGATCAAACCCGTGTCCGCCTGCAGGCAAATTCTTTACCACTGAGCCACCAGGGAAGCCCTGTTTTGTTAACAATATTGTGTGGGAGACTGGTATGGCTGGCAGGGAGCTGATTAGAGATTTAAATAACATTAACCCAATTAAGGCATCCCAGGAATGTATAGTCCTCTAACTTGGGAACAATAGCATCTCTGCAGTCTGATAAAGCTCTAGTGACACGCAGGCTAGTATGAATGTTAACATTTTTAATGCAATTAGTCTGTGAAAATCACACATTTCTTAAGCTCCACTTTTGTTGTTTCTAACTCCACTTTCTCAGCCTACAGACTAAAGCTTCCCGCCCCCACCCCCTGCTGCTTTCCATTTTCCCGTGATTTAGAACAAATATTTGCCTTGGTAACCATTTTCCCTAGTTACTCTCTTGGCTGATTTTCTGCACAAAGAACCGAAAGGCATGTAACCCCAAGGGAGGCAGTTATTTTAGATTTTACAAAGAAGTCAGTTAACATTTTTCAACACTCCCTTCTTTGTCTTAAAGAAAGCTCTGGTTTTGTTTCATTTTCATCCGGAGACTTAAATGACACCAAGCAAAGCCTACTTAGTTTAGATTTCCAGGTAAAATGTTTTAAATTTTAAGTTTCTACTAAAGCGTGTGGAATGGTTTTAATATTTGGGTGTTTTGTGTGGCAAATATGTTTAGCACTTGAGGAAATTAGCTCTTACTAATAGGTTTTTAAAGTTTAAAGTGTACATTATTTTGTTTACTTGTTTTTTTTTTTTTCAGGATGACTACTTCTGAAGTATTTAAAACTTTATGAATTAGGATTAAATATATTTTTATATGTTTAAATAGAGTTACTTGTTCAATAGAAGTATAAGTTGGTTTGAAAATTTCATTCTTTTCTATTTTACAGTCCTAAGGAGCATAAAGGATTAATTAAAAATGTTTTTCATTTTAAGCCTACTAAGCGAAGTTAAAAGGGATAATAGGTATCTTGTGGCTTTGTGTAGAAGATTAAAATTGAATTTAAACCCTTTTAAAGCTTACTTAAGACAGCTGATGAAAAACTTTTAATAAAAAAATAAGTTAATCAAGATTTACAGATGATATTTAATGTTGGGATAAACACAAAAAATACTAAAAAGAAAGACAATTTTACTTGATCAAAATAATGCCTACAGTGGTTAGACCGACTGTATCATAAACGTTTACCTCCAGAAACATATTCACTCAATTATAAAGTAAATATTAAATGCTATGTGAAATTTTATAAATCACTGAAAATAACAAAGGCATAGGCATCAATGATAAAATTATTATTGAGAGGCCATTTCATAAAACTTATTTAAACATTTCAATGAGACTATTTATAGAGTCTGATTTTGTTAAAATTAAGATAGCTCTGTAAATTTATTTCTGTATATACCTATTTAGGCTTCTGTATAAGCAAAAAATGAGCCAATTTGGGGTGGGGGAGGCAGAGAGAGAGAGGTAGGGATAATGGGAGAAGGGTGAGCTTGGGCAGTACTCTTGTTAAGTTAACAGGCTCAGGGACAACATGATGCCTGAGACACTCATTAAGTTTACCTCCAGAGCCCTTAGGTCCAGGGCCTGACTCCTCATAACTCTCACCTAACACAGAATGGAGAGTTACATATCCAACTGTCAACTGTCAAAGCAAGAAAATCTCCATGTACAGATTTTATGTACAACACAGAATTTACACTACCACAGTTCACCTCCCCTGCCACTTAGCAAATTCTACTTCTACCCTGTCTCATGGGCCAACTTTTCATATTGCTTTCCCCTGCTGCTGTTATCATTTCTTCCCAACATATTAGCTTGTTCTCTGAATTGACTTTTACAATTTCAGTTGCCAGTCAACTAGGGAATTTGCTCCTCCCTCACATTTTGCAAGTTAGTTTTTTAAAAACCTAATGTAGATGACAAAACATTGTTCTAATATAGTTTCATCTCAATGACCTACAGTAAAGGGTTTGAAATGCAGTAATTAATGTACATATATACTGAAAAAAAGATTGCATGCTGAGGTTAGTTGACATGAAAATACCCTAGAGGCTGCCACTTGTTGAGCTAATGTAAAGTGGTGACAAGTCAGCATGTGACCCAAGTACAACCTGACTAGAGGAGGATAATTCAAGTGGCTAAAGTTATAAAAAGAACTACCGAGATTCAAGAGGGCAAGCTAAGCAGATATCACTCCTTTCCTCTCACCAAATACCTAGAAATAAGAGAAGATATATTACAAATAAATACACACATGGATATGTAGCTATGTAGGAAATAAGAAGGGAAACTTGTGGTGAGACAGAAACCGTGAGGAATCCTTCAAATACAAAGAGAAGATGTGAATGAATTTAAAGAGGAAAAACAGCCTTGAATAGGTATAGGAAAGAACTGAGTTTAAAGAACGTATGTGGAAAAGAAATATTTCTTTTACTTGGGAGTAAAAGATCCCAAAAAGGATACATAAAGAAGGAAAAAACAAACAAAAAACCCTGTACATTATATTAAAACCTCTGAATATTAAAAGTAAGTTTAAGATGTGAAAAGAACCTCTCCAGAGAGAGGAAAAAGGGTTTATTACAAAGAGATGAGAATCAGATTCAAGTTAAACTCTTCATCAATAAAAGCAGATATAAAAAAACAAATGGAACAATACATATAAAGTATTGAAGGAAAATGATTTTAAAATCATAATTCTACTTCCAACTAAACAAAATGATATTTTCTGACATAAAAGAATTAAAATTTACAACCCAAAACATTTGCTCAAAGAAAGAGGATATATTTTCAGTGAAATAAAACTAATCTGAGGTGACTTCTGCTTTCATAACTGCAGTCTAGGCAATTTAGACTGCTGAGAATTGTTTTTTTAAAAAGTAGGAAAAATAACAGGGCCAATATTTAGGACAAAACTAAAACCCAAAGATCTTTTCTTCTGGAGGCATCTGTGGAACCGAAAGAGGTGACTGAGAAGGTTAGTATAGCTTTAAAGCAGCCGCTCAAGTCATGACAGAAATAAAACTCAAGGAAAGGAGCAGGAAGTAGCAGGGGTGGTAGGAAAAAGTGATGCTGATGAAATCACCAGGCTTTGGTTTGGGACCTAAAATATAATTATTAACTAGATATAGTGAAACTCAGCTTCAAATCATGTAATTTATGATTGATAGTACACTTAATTTCATGTTTGAATGTAAATTCTTTTAGGATAAATAATACATCATTATAGGCTTCAAAGTATTTTCATAATTTTTCATATGTAATGGCTGGCAGTCAAATACCATCAGGCATAAGAAGAAACAGAAGAAAATGGCTAAAAACTGAAAAAGAAATAACAGACAATAGAAATAGACATATACATGGTCCCAAAATGGAGTTGTCAGACTCAGACTTAAATAAATGTGATTACCATGTGGAAAACATGAAAGATTAAAAATTTCAGTAGAGAATCAGAAAGAATAAAAACCCATTAAAAACCCGAAAAGCTAAGAAACCAGAAAAACAGAAACAAGGAAGTCAATGGATGGATTCAAGTCAATAGTGGATAAACCACAGCTGAACAGAAGGAAAGAGGTTAGTGGAATAACCAGGATCAATCACAGGGTGACGAAAGGATGAAAAATATGAGAGAAAGTGACATTAAAGACAATGAGAAGACTGTCATACATGTGGGCTTCCCTGGTGGCTCAGATGGTAAAGCATCTACCTGCAATGCAGGAGACCTGGGTTCAATCCCTGGGTCAGGAAGATCCCCTGGAGAAGGAAATGGCAACCTACTCCAGTACTCTTGCCTGGAAAATTCCATGGATGGAGGAGCCTGGTGGGCTACAGTCCATGGGGTCGCAAAGAGTTGGACATGACTGAGTGACTTCACTTCACTTCATCATACATGTTGGAGAAGGAAATGGCAACCCACTCCAGTATTCTTGCCTGGAGAATTCCATGGACTGAGGAGCCTGGTGGGCTACATACAGTCCATGGGGTCACAAAGAGGTGGACACAGCTGAGTGACTAACACATCATATATGTCATTGTAGTTCTAAAATAAAAAGGAGAGAGAAGCAGAAGAGAATTATTTGAAGAGGTAAGGGCTAAGAAGTTTCCAAATTTGATGAATATAAGATCACAGATTCAAGAAGTGCTATGAATCCCAATAGAGAATATCTTAAAAGCAGCCCCAAAAAAGTTACCTTTAAAGGAAAAATAATTAGATTGACAGATGACTACTCAATACAAAATATGGAAAAAAGAAGACATTGGAGTGAAATCTTCAAAATGCTAAAACACTTGCTAACCTAGAATTCCATATATAGTGAATACATTCTTTCAGAATGAACATAAGATATGAATATTTTCATATAAACAAACATACAAAGGAACTGGTCACCAGTTGTCCTGCACTAAAGGAATTACTAAAAGGTATTCTTCAATTAGGAAGAAAATAATCCTGATAGAAGACTGGAGATGCAGGAAGAAATGAGAAAGAAAAAGGATAAATATTTACATAGATCTAAACTAGTGGTTCTTAACTGGAGGCAGACTGATTCTTTCCATCTCCCAAGACACATATGGTAATATTTGAAGATATTTTTGGTTGCTGTAACTGAGAGGAAGGTGGTAGTGGTATCTGGGTAGAACCAGGGATACTACCAACTCTACAAGGGCCAGCTCCCCCCTCCACTACAAAAAAGGATTATCTGAAACAAATGTTAATAGTGCTAAGATTTAGAGAGCCTGATCTAAATGAACTGTGAGCATAAGATCATCATCATCGTCTTTTGAATAAAGAACTAAAATATGTAACAAAAGTAGTAGATGTGTTAGAATGAGGTAAGTAAAGTTAAAGTTGTCTGGAAATAGGTAAAGGTACTAATTTATATTAGACTTGATAAGTCAAGGATGTATGTGGTAATCTCAGAACATAAAAGGAAAAAGTATATAATGACTAATGGAATAATAAAAACAAAGCAGCAAAAACCAAGTAAGCAAGAATGAAAAAAAATTAAAAACACAGAACATGCAGGACAACTAGAAAACAGATAACTGGAAAATAGATTTCAATCCAAAGATATCAAATGTTACAACAAATACAAATAGACAAAATATTCAATTAAAAGATCAAAGATAAAAATTGTCATGTCACACTAAAAATGATATGCTAATAGAAAGTATATTGAAAATATGAAAGGGTGAAAGTAAAATAATGCAAAAATATATTAACCAATGAGGGACTGAACATGGGCCACTGGCAGTGAAAGGGTGGCGTATCAAATACTGGGTTGCCAAGGAATTCTCACAGGAGTGTTTATAATAAAAGAAAAATGAAAAAAAAAATTAAATATCCATCACCAAATTGTTACATAACTTATGGAATGAAAATAGAGTGCACAGACTATAAGCATTTACAAACACTGCTATATATGTCCATATGACTATGATTTATTACTGAATGGAAAGAAAACAGGTTGTACTGAAACATATATAGAATAGTTCATTTACATTTAAATATATATGCTCATACATGTTTAGGAGGCATCTTGAAAGACACTCTTAAACTAGCAGTTGGGAAACTATGGCCCACAGGCCAAATCCTGTTTTTCAAAGTGCCATCAGAACATAGTTGCGGCCATCCATTTACTTCTTGTCCATTGCTATTTTGGGGTACAATAACAAAGTTGAGTAGTTTCAACAGAGATTGTTGTCTTGCAAAGCTGAAAATGTTTACTCTCTGGACCCTGAAGAAAAAGTATGCCTACCCTTGTAATAAACTATGAATTATGGTTAAGCAACTTGTCTTTTATGCCTACATATCATTTTGAGTTTTTTAAGAACTATGTACTATTTTTAGAAACTTAAACACATCTTTAAAAGCATTGATAAAAAAGATTAAGAACTCAGAGGAAAGATAACTGTGTAAATGTGGCTTTTATCTTTAAACCTCTTATGAGCCATGATGTGACCAACAACAAATTGTAGCTCAATCTAAGGAAGACTTTTCTGGCAGAGCAGTTTGAACATGGATGATAAAGAACACATGTATACCTGTGGCAGATTCATTTTGATATTTGGCAAAACTGATACAATTTTGTAAAGTTTAAAAATAAAATAAAATTTAAAATTTAAAAAAAAAAAAAAAAAAAGAATTTCCCATGAATGGAAAAGCAGATGACTTCAAAGATTCATTCAAAATCTAAGTTCTATAGAGTGAAGCACCATTATAAATGATACAGATTTCAAGGAAACAGAAGCATCACCCGAGCACAACGAAAACAAAAACTGAAAGTAGGATCATAAATAAAGGAACGTGCAATTCTGATTAATGAGCATACAAGCATAATACAGAGATGTTGTGGATTTGATTAGACCGCCAATAAGGGGAGTCACACATTTCTTTTGTTTGTTTTCAAGTGCATAAAAGTTATATTCATAGTACACTCTAGTCTATTAAGTGTGAAATAGCATTATGTAAAAAAAAATATTGCTATTGTTTAGTTGCTAAATCATGTCTGACTCTTTGAGATCTCATGGACTGTCTCCAGGCTTCTCTGTCCATGGGATTTCCCAGGAAAGAATACTGGAGTGGGTTACCATTTTCTTCTCCAGGGGATCTTACTGACCCAGGGATCAAACCTGTGTTTCCTGCATTGGCAGGTGAATTCTTTACCACTGAGCCAGCAGGGAAGCCCTGGTGGCAAAATACTTTATTGCTAAAATATTCCATCTACTTTTTTTTGATTAGTGTTACTAAGGTATATTTTCCATCCTTGTAATTTTAACCTATTTGTATTTTTATTTAGCATGAGTTTCTTATAGGCAGCATAGAGTTGGGTCTTAATTTTTAAAAATTCTACTTGGATAGCCTCTTCCTTTTAATTGTAGCAGTTAACAAATCCACATTCAATATGATTTACAGGTGGCTCAGTGGTAAATAATCCACCTGCCAATGCAGGAGACACTGGTTCGATCTCTGGGTTGGGAAGATCTTCTGGAGAAGGGAATGGCAATTCACTCTAGTATTCTTAACTGGAATATCCCAAGGATAGAGGAGCCTGGTGGGCTACAGTCCATAGGGCTGCAAAGAGTCGGACACGACTGAGTGACTGAGCACAACACATAGTACATGTAATGTTCTGGATTATTTTTATTATTCCACTTTATCATCTTTATTGGCTTATTAGCTATAACTTTTTGTTTAGTGGCTAAAAAAAAATGTGTGGTTGCTCAGTCGTGTCCGACTCTGTGACCCCATGGACTGTAGCCTACGAGGCTCCTCCGTCCATGGGATTTTCCAGGCAAGAGTACTGGAGTGGGTTGCCATTTCCTTCTCCAGGGGATCTTCCCGACCCAGGGATCGAACCCGGGTCTCCTGCATTGCAGGCAGATACTTTACCCTCTAAGCCCCAGGGCATATAATATGTGTCTTTAACTTATTACAGTTTACCTTCAATTGATATTCCTCTTTACTTATAAGTACATTACAACAGTATATTTACACTTTCTCCTTTCTGCTTCTGTTGTCATACACTTTACTTTCACTTAAGATAGAAAGCCCAAAATATGGTATTATTATATTAACACAACTGTTAAACAGATGACTGTATTAAACAATAATTTTTAAAAGAGATTTTAAAATAAAAGAGTACTTATCCATTTGTATGCCATTTCCTGTGGTTTCATTCCTTTGTGTAGCTCCATAATTCCATCTAATATAATTTTCCTTATATGTTAGCATTTTTTGTAGTGCATTTCTGCTAGTGATTAATTCCTTCAGCTTTTCTATGTCTGAAAAAGTCTTTATTTTGCCTGTGTTTCTGAAAGACATTTTCACTGAGTATACAACTCTAAGTAAGGACTTCCTTGGCAGTCCAGTGGTTGAGAGTTTGCCTTTCAATGTAAGGGGTGCTGGGTCAAATCCTGGTCAGGGAGCTAAGAGCCTACATGGCTCTTGACCAAAAAACCAAAACATAAAAGAGAAATAATATTGTAATAAATTCAATGATGACTTTAAAAATGGTCCACATCAAAAAAAAAAAATCTTAAAAAAAAACCCCAAAGAACTCTATTTATTTTTCCCCCCAATACCTAAAAGCTATTGCTCCATTGTCTTCTGGCTTGTACTGTTTTGAATGAGAAGTCTTTTATTCTAATGTTTTTTTCTCTGGTTACTTTTAAGATATTCTTATTACTGGTTTAAAAGCAATTTGAATATTTGACATAATTTTCTTCATATTTCTTATTTTTGGGGTTTATTGATATTGGATATGTGGCTTTATAATTTTCTTCATATTTGGGAAAAGACCAGGCTTTATTTCTTCAAACACAGTCCTTCAGGGGCTGGAACTGGATGTAAACTGATCTGCTTAAAGTTGCCTGACAATGTGATGATATTCCGTTCATGTTTTTTTTACTGGTCTTGTGTGTGTGTCTGTTTCATTTTGAGTAACTTCTATGACTATAGTTTCCACTTTACTAATTTTTTCCTATAGTGTCTAATGTCCTACTCATCTCTTGCAGTATAGTTTATTCTCTCTCACATTTTATTTTATATCTTTATAAGTTCATTTGAATTTCTTTTAAATATCTTTCCTTTACCTTCCTGAACATACAAATTATAGTTTTAATAACTTTGAAATTAAAGTTTTTATAACTTTTAATGACCTATTTAATAATTATGCCAGCTGTGCTATGGATGTGTTTCAATAGATTGATCTTCCTCATCATTATGGGTCAACAATTCCTGTTTTGTGCCTGGTAAATTTTTGCTGACTTTCCCAACCCTTGCTGGGTGCTTGCATACAGTTTGATCCTTTCCAGAAGGCTTGCTGTTCAGTTCTGTTACATGTGATCAGATCAGCCATCAGCCCAGAGTAAATTGTTTTCTTTGATGTGCCAATGCCCTTCTGAGCATTCTGCCTGATGCCCTTTGCAGTACAGGTTCTCCGCTATGACTGGTGGACACACAAAGTCTGTCCAGTCTTTTCTAGCCCAAAGAATTTTTTTTTTTTTTTTTTGTCATTCATGGTAGTTCTTTCTTCAGTGTTGAATAGTCTGCTCATACAAATGTGTTAATCAGTACTCAGTTGAAGAACTGGCATCTTTGGAAGGCTTTCTCAGGGTTGCTCTCACCTCTCTGTGCTCTGCTCTGCAAATTCTTGCCTCTCTGGGACCCCAGGTTTTGTTTCTTCAGCTCTAGGAGATTGTGAGGCTCTGTTTGGGTCTTCACCCTTGGCTTCAGCCTGGGAAGGAACTCCCTCTAGGCAGTGCGCAGGAGGTTAATTTGGATGTTCCCCCTCTCAGAGATTTCTGTTTTGTGCTACTCCATGTTTATGGTCTGAAAAAGTATTCATTTCTCAAACTTGTTTTTCAGCTTTATCATGTACTGGGCCCTGTGCTGCTCTTAAGACCAGCTGATTAAAAGTTAGTTTGTTTCTCTTACCTCTTTATAACTGGTATTCAGTTCAGTTCAGTTCAGTCGCTCAGTCGTGTCTGACTCTTTGCGACCCCATGAATCGCAGCACGCCGGGCTTCCCTGTCCATCACAAACTCCCAGAGTTCACTCAGACTCACGTCCGTAGAGTCAGTGATGCCATCCAGCCATCTCATCCTCTGTCATCCCCTCCTCCTCCTGCCCCCAATCCCTCCCAGCATCAGAGTCTTTTCCAATGAGTCAACTCTTCACATGAGGTGGCCAAAGTACTGGAGTTTCAGCTTCAGCATCATTCCCTCCAAAGAAATCCCAGGGCTGATCTCCTTCAGAATGGACTGGTTGGATCCCCTTGCAGTCCAAGGGACTCTCAAGAGTCTTCTCCAACACCACAGTTCAAAAGCATCAATTCTTTGGTATTCAGCCTTCTTCACAGTCCAATTCTCACATCCATACATGACCACTAGAAAAACTATAGCCTTGACTAGACGGACCTTTGTTGGCAAAGTAATGTCTCTGCTTTTCAATATGCTATCTAGGTTGGTCATAACTTTCCTTCCAAGGAGTAAACATCTTTTAATTTCATGGCTGCAGTCACCATCCACAGTGATTTTGGAGCCCCCAAAAATAAAGTCTGACACTGTTTCCACTGTTTCCCCATTTATTTCCCATGAAGTGATGGGACCAGATGCCATGATCTTTGTTTTCTGAATGTTGAGCTTGAAGCCAACTTTTGCACTCTCCACTTTCACTTTCATCAAGAGGCTTTTTAGTTTCTCTTCACTTTCTGCCATAAGGGTGGTGTCATCTGCATATCTGAGGTTATTGATATTTCTCCTGGCAATCTTGATTCCAACTTTTGTTTCTTCCAATCCAGCGTTTCTCATGATGTACTCTGCATATAAGTTAAATAAGCAGGGTGACAATATACAGCCTTGACGTACTCCTTTTCCTATTTGGAACCAGTCTGTTGTTCCATGTCCAGTTCTAACTGTTGCTTCCTGACCTGCATACAGATTTCTCAAGAGGCAGGTCAGGTGGTCTGGTATTAGTTTGCTACTGTTCTTATATGATGAAATTATGCTGCTTCCTTCCCAACAAAGAAAATTATAACAATAAAAGAATAGAATAGAAGAGCTGGGAAAATAAGTTTCGGATGACGTTAGTCACAGAATGACTTGGCAGACAAGTGGAGAGAAATCTCCCAAGTAACCTCTGGAAACCTACAACACAGCGGTCCAGAAAGGGGCTGGCAAATTACTGTAGGGGCTAAGTCTGACTCACTGCCTGTTTTTGGAAATAGACTTCTATAGGAACACAGCCATACCCACTTGCGTACATATTGTCTACTTCCATATTACAAGAGTTGAGTGGAGTAGTTATGACAAAGAATGCACGGCCTGTAAAACCTAAAATATTTACTATCTGGTTCTTTATAGACAGAAGTTTGCTCATGCCTGGTCTATAAAGATAAAGATAAAATACTAAAATTTCTTTGGACTTCCATAGTGGTACAGTGGGTAAGAATTTGCCTGCCAATACAGGGGACATGGGTTAGATCCCTGGACCAGGAAGATTCCACATGCCGAGGAGCAACTAACCCAGCATCCCACAACTACTGGGCTGGTGCTCTAGAGCCCACGAGCCACAGCCTCCCCAGAGCCTTCCCTAGAGCCTGCACGCCACAACTACTGAGCCCGTGTGCTGCAACTACTGAAGCCTGAGCACCTCGAGCCTGTGCTTCGCCACAAGAGAAGCCAATGCAATGATAAGCCTGTGCACTGTAATGAGCAGTAGCCCCCGCTCACCTGCAACTAGAGAAAGCCTGCATGCAGCAACGAGGATCCAGTGCAGCCAAACCAAAACAAAAACCTTTGATTCTGACAGAAAAATTCTAAATTCTGACTTGGCAATAATAGTATAGCATTGAGCCCATATATCTATGTTTTATTTCTCAGAGACTTGCTGCTGAGGGATATAGGCAATTATAAGCCAATTTTCAGAGGTAAAAAATTTAGTCACTAACTCCAAAATTCCATTTCATTTTCATCCTAGGAATCAAATGGTGAAAAAGAAAGCATGAAGTTTTCAAGCTTGTATTGTTTTCTTCTGCTTCTCATTTTTCAAACTGACTTTGGACAAAATGAAGAAACTTCTAGGAGGCAAAGAAGGAAGATGTATCATAGAAGACTGAGAAAAAGTTCCTTGTCCACCCACAGATCTGTTAGACAGCCTGGAATTCAGCAGATGAAGACAGTTACACCTGCAGCAAAACTTCCCATAATTAACTTGGATTACAGTATTGAGGAAAATTTTGAATCTTTTTTAAGTGTTCCTGGAGTAGAATCAAGCTATAATGTGTTACCAGGTAAGAAAATAGTAGGAGAGAGGAAGAGAGAGAGAAGCTCCATGAAGAAAATTTTTAAAAACTCAAGTTATTATCTTTTAATTTAATCTATAAAGATAAATTTTGAAGTAATTAAAAAATCATTTATAGAATATACTTATAAAATTATTGGAAAAAAGAAAAACATTACTTATTCCACAACTATATTTATAAAACCATACTTACTATTTGGTTTATTATTTCCAGTCTGTTTACTATGCCATGTATTTTAAATAGTTGTAATCCTACTATAGTAATATACATGTCATTTATCATGATAGGTTATCTAGGATATAGAAATAAATGATTCAAATGAGTCTATGAACTCATGGCTATTAAATATTTTCAAACAAATATGAAGTTAAGCCACTGAATTTATTTTATATAGATCAAATTACAGAATTTTTTTCCTGAATTTTTAAAGTTTGAAAAGATTGGAAATTCTTCCAAAGATTTCAACTAGGCATTTTAAACACTAATATGTAATGGTCCGCATTTTTCCAGGTTTGGAAGGAAAAAGTAATTATATTTTACGTATGTTATCATTACATAAAACTCTCAGAAGACAAAAGAAAATATCACCACATAATGTTCTGTGACCAATACTTCATATCTGTCTCAAGAGAACCAAATACTTTTAAATGATGTTATTTCCATGAAGCTAACAGAAATAACATACAATTATGATGAAAATAGACAATTTAGGTCATATTTACAACATGATTGGAGAGAAGAAAGAGTCTCAAGGCAGGGAATCTAAAATGATAATTATAGTGTACCCACAACTCTTAAAGAATGATGAAGTCAATTTCTCTAATTATGTGGAAAGATATCTAAGCTATAATAACAGAAAATAAAAAGACTGAAAAGCAGTATCCATAATGTGATCTCAAATCTGTTTTAAAAATATACAATATATGGTGATGTGTATAAAGTACAAACAATGTATACTAAACATTTCTAAATTGTCCTAAAATGTTTTCCAGTGGTCTGGAAAACAGACTTTTAAAAAATTGTGATAAAACACACATAACATAAAACTTATCATTTAACCATTATACAGTGTACAATTCAGTGACATTTAGTATATTCACAATATTGTACAACCATCACCACTACCTAGTTCCTGAACATTTTCTTCACCCTAAAAGAGAACTGCATACATATTAAGCACTTACTCCCCATTTTCTTTTCCCACCCCTCCCCACCAAGTCCCTGGCAATCACTAATCTTTCTGTCTCTATGAATTTGTCTATTCTGTATATTTAATATGAAAAGAAGCCTATAATACGTAGCCTTTTGTGTCTGACTGCTTTCACTCAGCCTAATGTTTTCAAGGTTCATTCATGTAGTATGTACTTCATTCTTTTTTATGGCTGAATAATATTTCACTGCAGAGAAACACCACGTTTTGTTTATCCTTTCATCCACTGATGGATATAACTGTGCTGTTTCCACCTTTTGGCTACTGTGAATAGGACAGCTATGAATATTTGTGTACAAGTTTCTATCTGAATTCCTGTTCCCTTGCATATAAACCTAGAGATGAATAGGGCTAACACAGTGGTGAGGGAGAGAAGGAGACAAATGTGAGCTCTCACTTGAGGGGACAGTGGCTCATCAAATGGAGAAGAGTTATCAGGACTAACATTAGGATTAGAAGGAAAACATCACCTCTAATATTCAAATTGGCTGTCTAATGGCCTGCTTAGTTGGCACACTTATCCATGTATGAGGAGAGAATAAGATACTAAAACCCACTGTACTGTGCACTTTAAAAGGGTATTAGAACTGTATTTCAACAACACAACAATTCTAAAACCAGAGATAGCTGCAATGTATTATTGAGACTTCAATGCCAGAAGCACCACAGGCACATAGCCTAATTTCACCTCTCCATCTGCACACTGAGAAGGGTACAGTGTGGGCTGGCTCATCATTAGTGCTGTTCTGGTTCTCTGCTCTCTGGCATGTTATGGAACTATACTGCTTTTTCTCTTCTGAAGTTAGATGTAGCCATATAATTTGCCTTGGTTCAATGTAATTAGATACATTTAGAGCTTGTGTGTTATTTGCAACCTCATATTCCCACTGCTGTGGCCAGCAGGGTAGCCTGCTTGGAGACGAAGCCTATCGTTTGTCTCGACAAACAATATCTACATTGGATATCCAGCATGAACAAGAAATAACTGAGATTTGAGGATTATTTGTCGCCATTATAATAGCTCAGCCATCCTGACAGATGCAGGATGAAAAGCACAATTTAGAGTCAAGTTACCATGAGGAGGTCCACTCAGAGAAGTAAGAGGGCTTGAGAGTACATGTGAAAAGCACTTCAAGGGGTTACATATGTAAGATACTTTTACCCTATGTATGAATGAACATATAATGTTATTCTTGTGTGGCTCTATCACTCTGGGCTTCACATTGGGCTCACTTCCATTCAAAGGTGCTAGTGATCAGAGAAGGAATTTAAATGTTACTGTTCTCTTCTAGGAAAGAAAGGACACTGTTTGGCAAATGGGATGATCATGTATAACAAAGCTGTGTGGTCTCCGGAGCCCTGTACTACCTGCCTCTGCTTGAATGGAAAAGTGCTTTGTGATGAGACCAAGTGCCACCCTCAGATGTGCCCCCAAACAATTATACCTGAAGGAGAATGCTGCCCTGTCTGCTCTGATACTGGTACAAATATTTAGCCCAAACAAAATATCACACGTGATTTAGTCTTTAACTTTCATTTGCTTTTATTTCATCACTACCTTAAATTTTATTTTTTTAAAGGATATTTCTTTTTAAAAAAAATACTTGCTTATTTGGCTGTGCCAGGTCTTAGTTGCAGCAGGTGGGTTCTTTAGTCTTTGCTCCTGCAATGAGGGATCTTTTTTAGTCATGGCATGCAAACTCTTAGTGGCAGTGTGTGGGATCTAATTCCCTGACCAGGGATCAAACCTGGGCCCCTTGCACTGGGAGTGCAGTCTGAGCCACTGGATCACCACAGAAGTCCTTATCTTAAAATTTAAATTATGATAAACTAGTCAGCAGGGTACTTAAATACTGGCACAGTGATGACAAACAAGGAAATTACTTGGGAGATTATATCAGAGGAGAGAAATAAAAGACAGTGGTTTTAGAGTTTTAGCTCAATTTGAACTCGGCCCACATCACATTCCACATTTGACTCTCAGCCTTACAGATGGAGTGACAGAATTTACACAGTAAACAGCTCCCACATTCTTAGTAGGTGTGAAGAGCTCTGTTTAGTTCCTTATATGCGTCGTCTCAATTCAACTCAATGTACCTACAGTTATCAACCCAAATAAAGAACTCAGGGTGAAGAAAGTGGGGAGGGGCTTGCATCTAGAGAGAATAAAGCCCAATTCTCTCAGTCTATGTGCAGTTATTACTGCTCAGGTAATCCTTGGGAAATAAAGGCCATGGCCCAAGAGCAGTGGCTTTCTTTTGTGGTACTGCTGTGCAGAGAAAGATTATATGCTATGAGGTTTTGTTGGCTGCTCACTGTCCCTTATCCTATGAGACTGATGGGGCAGAGGACTCTCAAGAAGGAGGCTCAGGATTCCTTCAAGAAAAGCCTAGTCAGTAGCTTATGAAATAAATGTGTGTTAGATAATTTGACGGGAAGGGATAGGGAACAGGGATGTTTTCTATTGCCTATGATTAAGGTAGACTGTTTCCACACACACAGGATGATCACAGGGTAGCTATCCACCGAAGTCTCCTTCCAAGAAGAACTTCAGGACATTTAGGAACTGTATTTGGTGTAGAGTACCAACTGCTTTGAGAATCTCTGATGGCTCATTGGGTAAAGAATCCGCCTGCAATGCGGGAGACACTGGAGACGCAGGTTTGATCCCTGGGTTGGGAAGATTCCCTGGAGGAGGAAATGGCAACCCACTCTAGTATTCTTGCCTGGAGAATCCCATGGACAGAGAAGCCTGGTGTGCTACAGTCCAAAGGGTTGCAAAGAGTCGGATGCAATGGAGTGACTAAGCACCAATTGTTTTACTAAGATAATATAACTTTTAAAAAAGTGTTAGAAAATAAAAGTGTTTAATGAAACTGACACCTTGGGAGATGAAACACAAGGTTTATAAAGGCAAGATCCAGAAATGCTCAGATATTTTTCAAAACTTGAACTACTGTTCTTGAAAAATACTGTGGTTATTTTGGAAAAATAAACTTGGATACACAGGAAAGATTTTAAATGTTTCAATATGATAGCTTTAGTTTCCTTTTGCTAATTTTTTCCTATTCTCCTTTTGCATGTTTGTCAAGAGATGTGAAAAAAATAACTCACAGACTTTATAATATATACTGAATTGAAATTTCAAGTAATTATTTCAAATAATTACATTTTGAGTTCTTTTTTGGGGTGATTTATGTATGGTATTAAATAAGATCATGGAAATGATTAAGTAAATTTTTATATTTTGATGAAAGAAAATCTATGTACTGAGCTTATTTTTCCCTTAAAAACTCTTCATTCAGAGGGTCTGGTCTGTGTCAAGTCTTCCCTGCTCTCTGCCAAAGATAATAACAATTAAATACAAATGTAGATAAGCTTTCTACTATAATATATTATGTTATCATCATGAAATAATAAAAAAATACTCTATGCATATGTCTAGGTTAAGAAAGTATCATTTAAACAGGACATCTTCCATAGATCTCAAGCAGTAAACATGATTTAAGTACAGAGTCTGGGAGGAAAAGAGAAGATGATTTTCTATAATTCTGAATTTCAGAGGATACTTTTAGGCACATGGAGCTGAAAGAAAATCAGACAAATATAATAAAAGCCGATTTCATTATCATAAACAAGTAAAATATACACCTGCTTCATGTTTTTATGTCTGACAGTGTACAAATTCTTACATTATCAATAACCCCAATTAACTGAACAGTATCTATTATAAAGGCATCACATCTGATTATTTTATAATCTCACAATAGGACTGCTTACCATTTTGTAACATATGGTAATATTATTCCCTCTTTAGTCATCAGATAGCATGATACCTTAGTAAAATAAGGCTCATAAAGCAAACAAGAATTGCCTATAACATCTTACAAAACACAAATAACATTCATTTATTTCTACTAAAATTATTCAAGCAAAGACTACAAATGCATTTCATGTTTAAATTGCACTCATATTCCTGGAGGGAATAATATTTACTAACCTAATTTTCACTATGATTTTTCCTTTCATTAATACCACAATTTGCCCTTGCTGTCTTATTTCGTGGTCAGTAGCCTCCTATTTGCTACTCAGTGGTACAGCATTAAATGACAGAACTGAATTTTCTGGTGATTCTTCAGAACAAAGAGAACCTACCAATTTACCTCATAAGCAACAGTCACCTCCTTGGGTGGAAATGAATCGAGCACTGAGAAAAGAGGAACTTCAACTTGAGGAGGATGAAGAAGTCAAACAAGATGAAAATAGGGAGCAAAAGAAAAAGACTTTTAGACCTGGAGACTGGGGGAGACCTATCAATGAGGGACAGAGCAGAGAAGGGAAAGCGCAGAGGCCTGAAGAGGAGGGGAGGCAGGCCCATCAACACAGAAACCCAGCAAGGGAGAATGAGGAAGACGACGAGGAGGAGGAGGAAGACGATGACGATGAGGAGGAAGACGATGACGATGAGGATGAGACCATCAGAGGAGACACGTTCAGGATGCCCCCTCGACTCCCAATCCCAGCTACCCCCAGAGGCATACCGTCTCTGCCAAGCATGTGCTCTCTGTCCTACAAAACCATCTCCTGTATCAGCGCTGACCTCACACAAATACCACCGCTAACAGCACCAGAGATTACAAGTCTGGAGCTCATAGGTAAGATGTGGATGTCTGTTTGATTCTGTGGTTACCTCTCATTGCCCTATGAATGTGATATTATAATTTCATAATATAAATGGACCCCAACAGATTAATTTCACAATCTTCAAACATAAAAACTTTGCAGAAGAGATAGGTGTTTACTACAGAAAAGCACCATCAGGTATAATGCAAATTCCTCCAAATCAAATCATGATGTCCCATTGACTTTTTTTCTAAAATCAGCTTTATGAGGTATAAGTTATATTCAGTAAAAAAATTGTTAGCGTGTTATTCTTTAAGTTTTGGCAAATGCATAGTCATACAGTCACACATTCAAGGTATAACATTTTCATCACCTCACCAAATTCTCTCATGTCCCTTCTTTCACCAGCCCTGATGTTTTCTGTCTCTAGAGTAGCTTTTCTAGGATGCCACAGAAATGCATACAGTGTGGAGCCTTTTCAGTTGGACTTCTTTCACTTACCATAAAACTTCTGAGAGCTATTCAGGTTCTTGTGTTTATCAACAAGTTGTTCCTCCTCACTTTTGAGTGGCATTCCATTGTTTGGATGGACCACACGTACCAGGTGAAGGACATCTGGATTATTTCCAGTTTGGGGCAATTATGCAACAGTTGCTATAAAGATCCATATATGGATGCTTGTGTGGACTTAAGTTTTCTTTTTCCTAGGGCATATACCCAGGAGTGGATTGCTGAATGATACAGTAAAAGCAGGTTTACCTTTATAAGAAATGGCCAGACTTCCTTAAAATGGCTGTGAGACTCCTTCCAGCAATATCACAGCGTCCCTGTTGCTTTCCCCCTGATTTTAGCTACTTGGTAGGCATGACGTGATCCAGACCGTTTGCTCATGTTCTTAAAGGGTCAAGAAGAGCTCTGAGTAGAGGACCGGCAGGACAGATATGTGTGTGAGGCTGGCTGGTGTGGAGACTGGGACAGTGAACGAGTCTCGGCGATAAGGCCACGCTGGGCATGGCTCTTAAGATGGAGGGCTGAGAGAATCTGAGTGGGGTTTCAGACGTGTCTTGGGAGAAGTAACAGAAATAAACTACCATAGAAATAATAAATGATCATATAAATACTCAACTGACACAGCCTGACTCCTTAGTCAGGACAGCCAGTTTACAATAGGACACTTCAGGTATTATAGCCTTCCTGATGCTAGGCTTATATGATCTCCTAAGGAATTACTCTTATGCTGAGAGCTTCCTTTTTTAGCAATGCCCCCTCCTTCTGTAGCCTAACTGCTAGGTGTGCTCTGCCATTAGACAAACTATTAATCTGTGAAGGTAGAAAATCTTACAAAAGATGATGTGTGCTCAGTTACACTATCCTGGTTTTATAAGAAAGCTACCACATGGTTTTTATAGTACTCACCATTTCTTGGGCTTCCCTATTGGCTCAGTGGTAAAGAACTGACCTGCAATGCAAGAGCCACAGGAGACGTGGGTTCAATTCCTGGGTTGGGAAGGTACCCTGGAGAAGGAAAATGGCAACCCACTCTAGTATTGTTGCCTGCAGAATCCCATGGACAGAGGAGCCTGGCAGGTTACAGTCCATGGGGTCACAAGAGTTGGACACGACTTAGCGACTAAACCACCACCATTTCTGTTAAGCTCATTCTCTGGGTATAAAATCACTGACTACTATATTTAACTAAATGTCAAACAAAACCCCATAAATTAAAGCATGCAGGAACTTCTATAGATTGAAGTCATAGAATTTTAACATTAGATCTGGTAGCAATCTGAGAAATAATCTCCTCAAACTTCTTATTTAGAGCAAACTGATGCTTGGAGAAGGTAAGTTACTTGCCTAAGATTTCATTAAAAAATATTTCTGGTCCAGAGTCTAAGAAGTGTCAATAGGAAAATATGAAGAACTATAAAATTCAGTTTCTATAGTACCTTCCACAACACATCTTTGTTGTAAAATGCACATTGCTAACAGAATTGTCTGGCAACCCACATTCTGGCTGTTTTAAGCAGTTTCATCTAAACATGATGTACTACAGCAAGACAGGTCCTCAGAGTGAAAATTTTGACCGCATGTAATAGTCTAGTCTCAGTCTTTTATTTTTTTCTAAATACTCATTTATTATATAACACTGTCCTTGCTCTAAGGACTGTGTTTTCCTCTAGATAAAGCTCTCTTTTGCTATCTATGCATGTACATGTATATATGTATTTACAGGCACATAGGCCTAAAACATAATTGCTGTGTGTCCTAGACAATTCCATCACCTCCATTCCGGATGAAGCATTTAATGGATTACCGAATTTGGAAAGGCTTGATCTGAGCAAAAATAATATCACCTCTTCAGGCATAGGTCCAAAAGCATTCAAGGTAAATATGTACTATGATTTCTAAAAGTCCACTTGGATGGCTTTCTCATTAACTGTACTGATAATGGGTGGAGATGGAGAAGGAAAGAAAAGCATGTTCTTTTTTGTTGTTGCACTGGGTCTTTGTTGCTGCATGTAGGCTTTTCTCTAGTTGCAGTGAGCAGGGGTTACTCTGTTGTGGTGTGCTGGCTTCTCTTGTTGCAGAGCTCAGGCTGTAGGCATGCGAACTTCTGCAGCTGCAGCCCCTGGGCTCAGCAGCTGTGGTTCAAGGCTCTAGAACACAGGCTCCGTAGTTGTGGCGCATGGGCTTAGTTGCCATGCAGCATGTGGGATCTCCCTGGACCAGGATTGAACCTATATCCCCTGTATTGGCAAGTGGGTTCTTATTCACTGCACCATCAAAGAAGTCCCAGTAAAATGTTTTAAAGGAGTTTTTGTCAAAGGAATTTTCTTCTCTGATATCCCTAAACTGTATCCAAGTTATGTCTTGAATATACTTGGTTGTTTTACAAATTTCTGTTTTTTCTATGCTTTGTCCTTAACGCACCCACAGTTGCATCAATGACAAAACTAATGTTTAGAATTTATGGAAGAGTTTCTTCCCAAGTACCTGAAAACATGTTGAAATATGGTCTCTTAGTATGTGAGGTATTTCTGGGGAAAAAGGAGAGCTTATTTAGAAATTGTTAACATTTTCAGGCCAGCAAGACAAAACTTCCTTATTTTGTGCAGTCTGCAAAATCTGGTAAAGAATACTTCAGCAGGTAGGGTTCTGCAAGAACAAAGAGGCTCAGAAGAAAATTAGCTTGGGGATAGGTTGGGCAGAGAGGGAAAGAGAAAAGCATAGAGTAAACTTTGGAAAGAATCAGATTTAACTAAATTTTTTTTCTAAAGGGAGAAAAGAGAGTAACAAGGGCTTTCCGAAAAACAAAGGCAGAAGAAAGGAGGAATTTGTGTGTGCAAACAATTACTCAAAATTGTGTGTGGTTAAAGAAGCCCAAGTAAAATATGTTATATGCCAGGAAGTCAAACTTTATCCCCTTGGATGGTTTTCTTCCACTCTTTGGATAAGTCACTGGCCTCTTACAAGCTTAGTTCCTGGTTCTTATTTACATTCTGGGCTGCAGATGAGAGAGTTCCAGACACTTGGTGTCCACATTCATGTGAAAGACCTGGAGTCCTGCTTCATGCTAGTTGTCCTTCTGATAGAACAACAGTTGGGACTTGTACATTTTCTCTATTTGATCAAAAAAGAGGACATTGTAGGAAATAACTTGCTTTTTTTGTTTGTTTGTTTTTGGGATTCTCTACCTCATTTCCAAACTGCTGAAATTGACTTTCAGCATCTTTGAAGTAAATCACTCTGCAACTTCGGTAGTGGGGGCTAGTCTGGCCAACAAACATGTAACTACAAATGTGGATATACACTCTCCAGACTGTCAGAACAGTTTGGGTACCATATAGAAATAGTTTGTGATATTTGTGGCATTTAATTTTGATGAATTTCCACAATAGTTAGTGCTATTTCATGACTGTTTCTGCTTAGTACAGACAGAAAACTGAGGTTTACAAACACATTGAAAGGATTCAAACTGCTATATTGTTAGTATTGATGACAGATTCAGATTACTGCATGATTTAATAAATTTTGACTCTACTGCTGAGAAGGTAAAAACATAAGATCTAGGAAAATATGGCTGGTCCAGTGGTGATAGGAACTTTCTCCTGTCACAGTAAAATATGACTTAAAATATAAGTCACAGTAAAAATATGGATGAGTATGATACAAAATCACCAAATGTGGTTTGCTGAAAATACCAGGGAATAAATGCTATAAACAGGATCAACATCTACCTGGCAGGGAGAATTGGGGATTCATGCCTAAGCCCGAATAAACTGAAAGTTTGTGAAACTTTAGTAACTACTGCAAACTGACTATTAAATAATATATATGACTGCATTTCTGTGACAAGATAAAAAAGTAATTTTGAGATTTGCCTTTTTTGAAGTTTCTAAAGAATTTAATGCGCTTAAATATGGATGGAAACAATTTGGTAACGATTCCTTCAGAACTACCATCTACATTAGAAGAACTCAAAATCAATGAGAACAAGCTGCAGGTTATTGATGAAGAAAGTTTATCAGGTACTTAACATTTGACTTTATGACGTGTGTCCTTATAATCTTTCTTCTATAGTTGTATGGAAATTTTATTTGCAATATTGCTAAGTGAATAGCTAATAAAAAGTTTTTAGTTCATGTTACCATTTAAGTTGATAAAACTTATTTTAACTATTGATTGGTGAAACTTTAAAAAATGTATTTTAAACTGCCTGTTGTCTTTAAAAAGTATTCTATAAATAAACTTTCAATGATTTCAGGTTTTCATCATTTATAATACAATAACTGAACAACAAATCCATAATGTCCTAAGAGTTATACTAACATTCCCCAAATAGCCATGTGTTCTCATCCTATATTTGTACTGTTTTTGGTATTGGTGATAACACGATGGTGTTAATGGTGATATAACCATGGCTTGTTTAAATGGTCTCCTTTATCACCCTTAGATGCTCAAAATACCCCATCCACAATTCCATCACATCCAAACATTTTGCTATTTTAACATGTCATGGTTTGGCACATGAGAATCATATATAAAATGTAAGTAAATGGGGATGTGAGGTTTTGAGGGGCTATTCTAAAATCAAAGCAAACATCAACTTTAGCACATGCACTATATACGGCAGTCACTTTGGCTTTAATAGTCTTGTTCCCCTGAGAGTTGCTCTGTCACTCCTGGCACTTGTGTGTTATCGAGGTGCATGTGCCCCACAAGGCAAGACAAATGATGTGCATGGGTATGTGGTTGCCAGGTCAGCCTGGCTTTCCCATGGATGGGCTGAAGTGAAGGTGCCCCACATTTTGTTCATTTGATACAACTGGAATTCACTCTTCTTAAGACTATTTCTGGACTGAGCTGGATAACTGAGGTTGTCATATTATGAACTCAAGATAAATAAGGTAGTATTACATTTGCCTTTTCAAGAATTCTAGCTAATGTTGTTGATTAGATTATATGCTTCTTTAAGACAAAGACTGTCTGATTTTTCTTTTTATCTTCCTACCAGTCTAGTGTAGCTCTTGAGGTATAGAGATATGGTGCTTAACTTTTGTTTATTTGATCTGAACTATACTTATGATGTTAGTGTTGATCACCCTACCTTTATTCCTTTAAAATGGGGAATTTACTCCTCAAAAAAATTCATAAGGACAAAACACTTCTGGTGATAGGAAAAAAACAATAATGAAAATTGCCAAATCTGAGGATGACAGAGTTATGGAAATACTCTATTTCCAGATGGATTTCAGGGTACACGTGAAAAACATTAACAAACAAAATTTGAAGGGCTTTTGTCATATGGAAAAGACATTAGAAAGTTCAACTTCTAGCTGCGAGGTGAAACAGACCAAAGGAACACAATTTAGGACAAGTGTACTAATGGGCTACATGTGAACTACATGTGAGATGGTATTTCTAGCAGAGCTATCAAAATGGCATGCTTTAAGTCCTTGTTTGGAAAGTATTCTCTCGCATTCCTATAACTGCTTCTCCACTCACATGCACCTCTCCCTCATGAAAAAGTTTCCATATTCCCAGAGGGCTAACTGTGGTCCAGGGTGACCTAGCCTCCCCTGCCCATCTCCACAGTCTGAGTACCTCATATGCCTCAGCTCCTTGCAGGTGACCAGTGAGGAGGCTCTGCACTGTCATCTTGCCCAGCGAAGCCTCTGTAGGCTTTGTGTCCTGAAGGCTCCTCTTCTGTTTAGCCTGTGTTCTTAGCCCCACTCCAGTGCTGGTCCTTCGGTACTGGCTTCTTAGCTCTGCTCCAGTGTTGGCACCTTTGGTACTGAGTTCTCTTTCAACTGCTGCAGCCATTGCAGCTCCTCAGCTCCTGTGAGTCCCACTGTTGTGGATGGTCAGGCTGGCTGGCAGTGAGCAAGGCAAGCCCAAAACAAAGGCCACTGCCAGCGCTGTGACACTGCTTTTCTGGGTGGAAGCCCCTGGGCTGACTATCAGTGGCCTGCAGCACTTCTGTTACCTCCCTCATGACCTTTCCAGGTTTTATATATTAATGTATAGTTCCAAGGAAGTGGGAAAGACGGCACTTCATGGAAAGTAATACATGCAAAAGTGTAAAAAACAATCTAGATGCTATGGGAAAAACATTTCAGTTTCATAAATCTTAGATGCAGGCTATGATAAGGAGTGAAGAACAAAAGATGATGTGAAAAGATGAGAAGGAACCACACAACGGAGAGCTATACACGCTATGCCAAGGTGCTAGGAGGCTATCCAGGATCTACTGGGAGACCTGCATACCCACTCTAGAGAAAAGGAAGGTCTTAAAAGAGAAGGTGGGGCTTCCTTGGCAGCTCAGTGGTAAAGAATCTGCCTGCCGATGTAGGGGACATGGGTTTGATCCTTGGGTCGGGAAGATCCCCTTGAGAAGGAAATGGGAATCTACTCTAGTATTCTTGCTTGGGAAATCCTATGGACAGAGGAGCCTGGTGGGCTACAGTCTGTGGAGTCGCAAGAGAGTTGGACATGACTTAATAACTAAACAACAACATCAAAAGGGAAGGTGAAGCTAGAAGGGGGAGAGCAGAAGAAAACAGGACATGCTAAAAAATGTTCCTGTCTGCATTAATGATGACAACAAACCAAAATCCATGATCATGGTGTCATTTCTAGCGATGATGGCGTGTGGCTATCCACTCAGAATGACTGTACATTAATGCATAAGATCATGAATTTGCATTATTGTGTTTCTCTCTCTTGTGAGCTCATGTAATAACCACTAGTCTACTTCTGTCACCTATTTTTCTCTGAAAAAAATTCTCCATTCCCAAACCTCAGCTATGTTCTAGATAAATATGCTTGGATCCTCAGTACCTTTAGTTGTGGAATTGGTTATATAAAGAAATAGAATCATGTATCATAATTTAATAATTGGCCTCCATACTTCCTTTCTGCCCTTCAGTTGATATTAAATACCAGCAGATTAGTATTTTGTCATGCTGTTCCCTGGCCAGAGGCTTCTCGCTGCCCAGAAGGAAAGTCACACCTTATTTTCTGGTGCATGAAGGCCCTGCCCAGCCTACCTCTGTCTTCTCCACAACCTTCATCCTCTCTTACAGATGGGCCACTCTAGGGCTGATCTCTTTCCTACTCCTGAGCACAACCATGTGGGCTCATACCTCCATGTGTTCACCTGGCTGCCTCACCCTCCCATTTCTACCTATGTCTTTCTATCTTGAGAGTCTAGCTCCACTCACACTTCCGTACCCCTCAAGTCTACACTGCCATCTTCTCCTTGTCATGTTCTAGAACCTATGAGGTACTTGTGATGGCAGTGTCTTTTGTTTTCACTTTAGACTATGTCTTACTTCTCTGCATGCCTAAGAGTAGGATCTAAGTTGCACAGAGCGTATCAGCGCAATATCCATGACTCGAATTGAATATGAAAACATCCGCTATTCTGAAAATTTTGGCCACTGAACAAACTCCAAAGTTACACCCTGAGTGTCTGACTCAGATGCCTCTGGGTATCATCACTGCTAAGCTGTCCATTCTCTTCTAAGTTTCCAATTGATTTGGTCATACCACTCCAGAGACCTGAAGAAACAATTTAGAAAGAAACTTGTTTGTATAAAGGCCTTTCTTGGTAGCTCAATCTGAATGTGTGGAATTTTTAGTCATTCTTTCAAAATGTCCATCTGGCTTCACTCTGCCAGGAAGTGAACGCTGCAATGGGAATTTACTGCTGTAATTCCCTTGTTCAAAGACTGAGGGTTTACCAGGCAAGAGTGCTCCTTTTGTGTCCTGAAAAAAGGAACCACCCATTGCATTACACTCTCTGTACCTCCCTGGTTATGCCACCATTTCATACCTATCTGTCTTTGCAAATACTTCATTGCCACCTCTGGGTGGTGTCCTGCTCCCCCACCTCCTTCTTCTGACTTCTGTTCATTATACAAACGCTCCTTTCCATACTGTACATTCTTAACTCCCTTTCTCAAAGATTAATTGACCATAAATGTGTGGGTTTATTTCTGGGCTCTCTATTCTGTTCCATTGGTCTCCAGGTCTGTTTTTGTGGTAGTACCACACTGTTTCAATTACTGTAGCCTGAAAACAGGGAGTGTGATCTATCCAGCTTTGTTCTTCTTTCTCGATTGTTTTCGCTATTTGAGATCTTCTGCACTTCCATACAAATATTACACTTACATGTTCTAGTTTTGTGAAAAATGCCATTGGTATTTTGATAGGGATTGCACTGAATCTGTAGACTGTCTTTTTAGGCAGTATAGTAATTTTAACAGTATTAACTCTTCTAGTTTATGCACATGGAATATCTTTCCGTTTGTCTGTGTTGCCTTCAATTATTTTTTCATCAGTGTCTCATAGTTTTCTGAGTACAGGTCTTTTACCTCCTTGTTTACATTTATTCCTAAGTTTTTATTCTTTTTGAGGCAATTGGAAATGGGGCTGTCTTCTTAATATTTCTCTTTCTGATAGTTTATTGCCAGTGTATAGAAGCTCAACAGATTTCTGTGTATTAATTTTGTATCCTGAAACTTTACTGAATTCATGTACTAGTTGTAATAGCTTTTTGGAGGCAGTCTTTACAATTTTCTATATATATAGTATCATGTTGTCTACAGTGACAATTTTACTTCTTCCTTCCCAACTTGGATTCCTTTCTTTGCCTTGTCTGATTGCTATGGCTGGGACTTCCAGCATTATGTTGAATAAAAGCAGTAAGATTGGGCATCCTTGTCTTATTCCTGATTTTAGAGGATATGCTTCGAGCTTTTCACTTTTGAGTATGATATTGGCTGTAGGTTTGTCATATATGTTGAGGGATGTTCCCTCTGTACCCACTTTGTTGAGTCTTTACATAAATGGATATTGAATTTTGTCAAAAGCTTTTTTTGCCTCTATTGAGGTGATCATATTACTTTTATTTGTCAATTTGTTAATGTGGTGTATCACACTGATTTATTTGTGGATATTAAGCCATTCTAGCATCTCTGAAACAAGTCCCACTTGATTACAGTTTATGATCCTTTTAATGTATTATTAAATTTGGTTTCCCAGTATTTTGTTAGTTATTTTGCATATATATTTTTCAGTGATATTTGCCTATAATTTTCTTTCTTTCTGTGGTGTTTTTTGGCTTTGGTATGAGGGTTACAAACTTTCATCATACAACACAACAGTGATTTCTCTACAGGTGTGTCTCTCCTGAACCATGCAGTCAGCACTGAGTCCTGGCTGAACTGAACATTTGTTGTGCAAATGTGAAGAGTACTTGGGAAAAGGCTCTATGGGGGGATTCAAAGAAAGAAGCTATAACATTAGTCGTCCAAATAAAGTGAACATCTCACATGAAATTTTGAAAGCCTATAGAAATTGCATGTTTTTAAATCATAATATCACAATAATTTTTTTTTTATAGACTTAAATCAATTGGTCACTTTAGAATTGGAAGGAAACAATCTCAGTGAAACCAATGTCAATTCCTTAGCTTTCAAACATTTGAAGAGCCTATCCTACCTGCGTCTGGGAAGAAATAAATTTAGAATTATACCACAGGGTCTTCCTGCTTCTATTGAGGTACCAATATTTTCTTTATAATGTTTTATACTTTAAATATAGCACACAATGACAAAACAAACAATATATTGAAGATTTGGGAGAATGGCAATGAAACATGTAAAATATCATGTAGGAAACGAGTTGCCAGTCCAGGTTCGATGCATGATGCTGGATGCTTGGGGCTGGTGCATTGGGACGGCCCAGAGGGATGGTATGGGGAGGGAGGAGGGAGGAGGGTTCGGGATGGGGAACACATGTATACCTGTGGCGGATTCATTTTGATATTTGGCAAAACTAATACAATTATGTAAAGTTTAAAAATAAAATAAAATTGGAAGAATAAAAAAAAAAAATAAATTCCATAAAAAAAAAAAAAATTCACAGGGAAACAACAACAACAAAAAAAGATTATCGTGATGCATATTAAACTGAGTCATTCTGGTGCTATAAATAAAATTTATTATAATTTGAGTACTGTTTTCAAACAATACAAAATTATGAATCAGAATTATTACTACTAGTAGAGAATCTTGGTAAAGTGAAAATTGGTCTTACTGACAGCTCTTGGGGAGAGAATAGGGAAGATGAACTCAAAGTTCAAACAGAAAGTACAACTTGGACAAAGCACCTTGATTTGCAAAGTAGTTTAAACTATCTCAAACTGGAAATGTGATGTTCATCTCAGTCTGTTCCACTCAGAGGCCCACCTAGGCTAGCAGTGACCCTGTAAGGATGGACAAGATTTGCAGAGAAGGCTGCTGAGCAGTCCACCCCTCACTCACTTCTCACAGCTTACTAGTTTTGACTAGCACTGTCCGGTGTCCGTCCCCTCTGGATAGACTTCCTGCGGCCCAAGTGTGTGGTCTCCCTTGCTACAACACAGGACACACTTTACTATGGGGGTACTCTGGTGGGGCCTTCCCTGCTAAGTGTACACCCTGACATTCCACATTAAGAACTGAGGTTTAGCAGATCCAGGTGACCCGTAGGTTACTTCCTCTGAGCTCTATTTCTGTCCCATAAACAATCAGCCAGCAGGATGAAGCTTCATATGGCTGTGAACCTAGTGAGCCAAAAGAGGGCCATCAATCTCAATCTGATACTGCTGCTATACAGCCACCATGCTTCCTCTTCCTCCTATTTGTAGATTAAGACAGGCATTTAGAATTTACCAAAACTGTAAAAATTGAGGTTGCACTCATAACCTAGCTTTACCTCAGAATTACTTGGATTCTAAACAAATACAGATTTTGGGGCCTATACCAGACATGCTAAATCAGGTTCTTTGGAGAATGGGGTCAACAATTTATTGTTTTTTTTTTTTAATAAAATTTTAAATAGATAATGCATGCACACAGTAAAACACACACACACAACACTTGAATAGTACAAAAGGGAAGTGTGTCTCCATTCCATGTCTGACACTCCCATCCCTGGTTTCTCTTTCTAAAGACCCTCTTACTAGCTTCTTGGGAGCTGTTGTCCATGCATGTACATACACTCTGAACCCTTTCAACGCACCACTTCACACGTGCAGTTTCAACGTATAAATGAGTGTGCTCTGTTAATTTAAGTTGGAATTTATACTTTAAAAAGCTGACGAGTGATTCTAACCTACAATCAAGTTTAGGAGCCACTAATAAGAGTTCACCCCTAAATAGGTATGAAGCAGAACACTAAAATTTACTTTACACAGTTCCAACAATATCAAAATTAAATGACAAAGAGGGGGAAATTACGACAATAGGAATTACTCCAAATATATATACACAAATCATACTTCTGAATTCCAACAAGATTTCTGAGTGACAAATTCCTTGTAAAGTCAAATGAATTTAACTTGAAGGCAGCTAGCTACTGACAACTTACTAATAGTTCTAACTTCACCCTGATGTTAAATGAAGGCTCTTAATGAACTTTTAATTAAAGAAATTATAATACAAACAAACCTTGAAAATGTGAGCCTAAAAAAATTACAGACAGCATGGACTGGCAGGAAACAGGATGACTCTAAGCTGGGGCCAGCAAGCATTCCCTCATGTATCAGCCGTTTAACTTTGCAAACACCTTGCCATCTCTCCAGGCCTGAGTTTTTTCACTACTAGATGGGGATAATTTCTACCTATTTTTTAGTTTCTAGGTCTTTGAAGCCCAAATGAAATAATTTATGTGAATAAGTTTTATAAATTAGAAAGCTTTATACAATTATCATGATATGCTATATCATATCATTTTATGGTTAAAAATAATTAAATTCATTTAATTCCATAACCATGACAGACAGTACACTTTATTTTGCTAGCTAGAAAATCTGACAATGTAAAAAATTAACTCATTTGGAAGAGCTGCAAGACTCTTTCATTAACTAACACTAATGACAACAGTTTATAACATGATTTTAATTCTGTGAAACTGAATATATTTTAATTCTGTGAAATTGAATATATTTATCATATCAAGTAATATGAAGAAAAATGTCTTTTCTTTTAATTACAGGAATTATACCTAGAAAATAACCAAATTGAAGAAATAACTGAAATTTCTTTTAATCATACCAGAAAGATCAATGTCATTGGATTACGTTATAATAAAATTGAAGAAAATAGAATTGCTCCTTTAGCCTGGATAAATCAAGAGTAAGTACATGCTACAATTTGATGTTCATAGATGAATTCTTTTCCTTTGCTATTACTAAACAGGGTATGAAAATGAATGAGTGAGGAAGATGACAGCATTCTTAGTGAACCTCCCCCTACCAAAAACTTGGTTATTTTCAGAGTTCAAATTGTTCATGATATAACTGATGTTAGGATAGCTATGGTCACTGCTGCTGTGGATAACCTACAATGTACAAGTGCCAAGCCCAAGCAGCATGACCCAAGGTCTGATCACTGTGCTGGTCTGTTGACCTCACAGGCAGTCATGAACTTTAAGTTTGATAATCCTCTACCTGCAGAGAGGATTATAGTCTTTGTAGCTGAAGATGGAGAAGCTCTATATAGTCAGCAAAAACAAGACCTGGAGCTGACTATGGCTCAGATCATCAGTTCCTTATTTCAAAATTCAGGCTTACATTGAAGAAAGTAGGGAAAACCACTAGGCCATTTGGGTATGACCTAAATTAAATCCTTTATGATTATAAGTGGAGGTGACAAATAGATTCAAGGGACTAGATCTGATAGAGTACTTGAGGAACTATGGACAGAGGTTTGTAACACTGCACAGGAGATGTTGACCAAAACCACTCCCCCAAAAAGAAATGCAAGAAGGCAAAGTAGTTGTCTGAAAAGGACTTACAAATGGCTGAGAAGAGAAGCAAAAGGCAAAGGAGAAAAGGACAGATATACCCAATTGAATCCAGAGTCCCAGAGAATAGAAAGGAGAGATAGGAAAGCCTTCTGAAGTGAACAATGCAAAAAAATAGAGGAAAACAACAGAATGGGAAAGCAAAAAATAGAGGAAAACAACAGAATGGGAAAGACTAGAGATCTCTTCAAGAAAACTGGAGATACCAAGGGAACATTTGAAGCAAAGATGGGCACAATAAATGACAGAAATGGCAAGGACCTAACAGAAGCAGAAGAGATTAGAAGAGATGTCAAGAATATATAGAACTGTACAAGAAAGGTCTAAATGATTCAAATAACCATGATGGTGTGGTGACTCACCTGGAGCTAGATATCGTGGAGTGTGATATCAAGTGGGCCTTAGGAAGCATTATTATAAACAAAGCTAGTGGATGTGATGGAATCCCAGTGGGGCTACTTCAAATCCTAAAAGAGAATGCTGTTAAAGTGCTGCACTCAATACGCCAGCAAATTTGGAAAACTCAGCAGTGGCCACAGGACTGGAAAAGGTCAGTTTTCATTCCAATACCAAAGAACGTTCAAACTATCATACAATTTGCTCATTTCACATGCTAGCAAGGTAATGCTCAAAATCCTACAAGCTAGGCTTCAACGGTATGTGAACTGAGAACTTCCAGATGTACAAACTAGATTTAGAAAAGGAAGAGTAACCAGAGATCAAATTGCCAATATCCGTTGGATCATAGAAAAATCAAGGGAATTCCAAAAACCCCATCTACTTCTGTTTCATTGACTACACTAAAGCCTTTGGCTATGTGGATCACAACAAACAAAAATTCTTAAAGAGATGGGAATACCAGACCACCTTACCTGCCTCCTGAGAAACCTGGATGCAGCTCAAGGAGCAACAGTTAGAACTAGACATGGAACAATGGACTGGTTCCAAATAGGGAAAGAGTACGTCAAGGCTGTATACTGTCATCCTGCTTATTTAACTTATATGCAGAGTGCATCATGTGAAAAGCCAGGCTGAATGAATCACAAGCTGGAATCAAGATTGCTGGGAGAAATAACAACCTCAGATATGCAGATGATATAACTCTAGTGTCAGAAAGTGAAGAGGAACTAAAGAGCCTCTTGATAAAGGTGAAAGAGCAGAGTGAAAAAGCTGGCTTAAAACTCTAATTGAAAAACTAAGATCATGGCAACTAGTCCCATCAGTTCATGGCAAATAGAAGGGTAAAAAGTGGAAACAATGACAGATTTTATTTTCTTGGGCTCCAAAATTACTGCAGACTGTGACTGAAGCCAGAAAATTAAAAGACACTTTTTGGAAGGAAAGTTATGACAAATCTAGACAGCATACTAAAAAGCCGAGACAGTACTTTGTCAACAAACATTTGTATAGTCAAAGCTATGGTTTTTCCAGTAGTCATGTATGGATGTGAGAGTTGGACCATAAAGAAGGCTGAGCTCCAAAGAACTTATGCTTTAAATTATGGTACTAGAGAAGACTTTTGAGAGTCCCTTGTACAGCAGGGAGATCAAACCAGTCAGTCCTAAAGAAAATCAACCCTGAACATTCATTGGAAGGACTGATGCTAAAGCTGAAGCTCTAATACTTTGGCCACCTGATGTGAAGAGCCCACTCATTGGAAAAGACTCTGATGCTAGGAAAGACTGAAGGAAAGAGGAGAAGGGGACAACAGAGAATAAGATGACTGGATGGCAACATTGACTCAATGCACATGAGTTTGAGCCAACTCTGGGAGATTGTGAAGGACAGGGAAGCCTGGTGTGCTGCTGTCCATGGAGTCACAAAGAGTCAGAGATGACTTAGAGACAACAATAACAACAATACAGTAAGGAAGCAAGCTGCCCTTCTCCCTTTTTCTCCTCCCTCACCACTAGATTCTATACCACACTGTCTTCATTCCTTGATACTATTTCTCTATCTCAAGTCTTACAAAAGAGACTGAAGAATGCATGACCTGATAGAGGAAGGGAAAAACAGAGCCCACTTTCCTTGAGAGGAATCAATGGTCCCAGGCTGTAGCTCTCAGGGAAGTGCAAAGTGTCGAGGCCTTGCCTGTCAGGAGGGAGATGATTAGCTACCCAGGGAAGCAGGGTCAGGCCCCAGCAGCAGGTGCCATCAGAGCAGATCTGAAGTCATGTCGTGAGGGAATGAGGGATTTGAGTAGCATCGTGGGGATAGGCATGTTTCAGAAGCAGGACAGAGATGAAAAGAGACCTTGAGGGCCCTTTAGGTATAGCAGGATGTGGCAGTGGCAGGGCAACCGAGTCTTCAGCAAGTGAAAAATCTTCATGCAGTGGGCAGAAGCTGCAGGTGAGGCTCCTGAAAAAAGCCAGGGAGTTCACCACATTTCCCAGATCTTCTGATTGGTTATCAACTTTTTCTAGATCCCTCATTCTAACCCCAAGTTCCAGATCCCAAGTTATCAGATCAAATGTGGGAGAAGAATGCACAGACCTCTTACTGCTACTTCCTTGCTGGAACCAAAGATGATGGTAGGGATAGGGTTTTGATGTCAGCTAGAACTTTGGACTTTATTTCCAATGTAAGTTATGCCTCAGAGATATTTGTGGGCCCTCTTTGGGTCTCAGCATTACCTCTAGGACATCAGTTTCTTCTCTCTCAACTCTGGTGCTTCTCCATAAGACAGGAACTCAAGTAGCTGTTACCCAGGTAAGAGCACTAACCTTGCAGCTAGCCGTCATATAGCCACACTTGCACTGGGAATCATTACTAAACACTGGCATGAAAGCAGACAAGCATCCTGACTGGCTTGTCAAAACTTTGAGCTAACAGTCACTGCCCTGATGCACCCACACTGTTTACTCTCTTCTAGAAATCTAGAATCGATAGACCTCTCCTACAACAAGCTCTACCATGTCCCCTCCTATCTACCCAAGTCGCTGGTGCACCTTGTACTCATCGGGAACCAGATCGAACGCATCCCTGGCTATGTGTTTGGTCACATGGAACCAGGCCTGGAATACTTGTACCTGTCATTTAATAAGCTTGTGGATGATGGCATAGACCGAGTCTCCTTCTATGGAGCTTACCATTCTCTGCGAGAGCTGTTTCTGGATCATAATGAATTAAAATCTATACCACCTGGGGTACAAGAAATGAAAGCACTGCATTTCCTGAGACTGAACAACAACAAGATACGGTAAATTTTGACTTTCTCAAATATCCATTTAAATTGTTATGGGTGAAAAAAATCTGATTAAATGATCATGACATAATGTCTGGAATTTAAAGAAAAAGTGACAAGAGGTTGCATCAAACAACACTGGCAAATGTTAACGATTGTTGAAATTGGATGATAATAAGTACATAAGGATTCATTACAGTTTTTTCCCTACTTTTCTATGTTTGCAAACTTCCATGTAAATTTTTAAAAAAATAGAGTATGATTACATAATATCTAGAATCTTAGAGACACTTTCAAGTGAGACTTCAAGGCCGCATGTTATGGTGCTGCTCCTACCTCCATATGTGATTTCAAACACACTGATCTGTAGAGCACAAAACCTAAGTGTATGCTAACATTAAAATTGCTTGCTTCTATCTAGATTTTTCTGAAAACAAAATTCTGAAAACATTTATTAAAACTCAGTTTCTTCACTTCTGAGGACACATTTTTCTGTGAGTGTTCTGTTTGCTGACTGAGTCATCCCCCCTGCCTAAAAAGTATGAATGTCTCAAGATTAACCTGGGACACATTCTTAGTGCAGCCAATGAGGCTAACAGATCCTTGAGCTCTGTGGTCTGGTCTTTGAAGATTATACTCTTTATTCTTTTACCTATCTCTAAAATTCCAAACACAAACTTCTAAAAAATAAAACAAAGAGTCAAGTTTATAGGGAAGTGGTGGGGATGGGGAGGGCTTTAAAATATTCAGAGTATAATTTTTGGGGGGAAGATAATTTCTAGGTTGTGCCATATGGTTCTTATTGTGTTTCATCAGGAGGCATAAATTATCCCACTTCTGGTAGGATATAGGTGGCAATGGTATGATATCTCCATCATAACCGTTCTCCTCCACCACTAAACCAATGGTTTTTTTACTCATGATGACTCTTGCTTGCATCTGTTATTTCCTTAGGGGTAACAAAATGGTGAATTTCTATTTTTGTCATTCTTTCCACATTTGTTAAATGGAATTCCTCTGTAACCTGGAGAAGGGAATGGCAACCCACTCCAGTATTCTCGCTGGGAGAATCCCATGGACAAAGGAGCTTGATGGGCTACAATGCATGGGGTTGCAAAGAGTCAGACATGACTGAGCGACTAAGCACATTCCTCTGTAAATAATATTTTCTTATCAGCAAGGGCAAGTTCCTTACTCTGAAAGGTAAGATAAATGCTCTGTTCTTTCCTTTAAATTGCCCATCATGGTAAGAAGTTGGTTACAAATTTGTAACTATGTGAGGTGATGCAAATTAACTTATGGTGGTCATTATTTCAACCATACACACACACACACACACACACACACACATACACATCTAATCATTATGTTGTATACTTGAAACTAATACAATGTTATGCCAATCTTTATAAAATTGTAAAAAATTATACATATGCATTAACCACAGATGAAAAAGACTATAAAAGATTTAAAAATTTTAATAGTGGCTGTCTCAGGAAAAAAAAAAGAAGTTGGTGCCTAAATATTTTTGCTTTATTACTTTGTTTCTGGCCTTCTCTCTTTCTCTGGAGACTCAATATGAACTTATGGCTTTATATATTAAGAATGTTTCCATCAGTTGCAATAACTGTCTCATCTTCAGCTGATGGAGCCCTTCGAGCTGGCTCCTGAGTCCTTGGACAGGCCTCCAGAGATCTTGGATGGCTCACTTTTACATTACCCACTATAGGCCAATGCCAGCCTTCTTCCAAAGAGCCCTAGCTCCTTTCACTGGGGAATAGTGTTCAGAGGCCCCAGTCTGGGCACCAGGCATCTTTCTTTCAAATGTATTTTTAGTCTCAAGGCCTTTCAGTGGACTGCCAGAAATATGCATTTTTGTTAAACACACACACACACACACACACAAGAACAAAAACAGTTCATACTGATATTCCCAAATCAAATTTATCATTATAGGCTGATATATATGGTGGAGGCCAATACAATATTGTAAAGCAATTATCCTCCAATTGAAAAAAAAACAAAAGAAAAAAACATTTACCATTATAGAGAAATCCTTCTGATGTAGACTTATCTTATGTTGAAATTCTACATTGCCAACAATATAAACCTATTTTGTAAGGTAATAAATGTATACCATTATTACAACTAACAGCAAAAGTATTTAATTAAGTTTATTATGTTTTTGGTAGTTCTATTTGTCCTTTGAATATGTTCCAAGGAGGATGTATAGCTTAAGCACAGTAGTTTTCTCTGTAACAGTATGTCAACAATTTAATATTCAGATAGGTCTTTAGTTTGCTTAGTATTCAGTCACTCGGTCGTGTCCAACTCTTTGTGACCCCATGGATTGCAGCACACCAGGCTTCCCTGTTCATGACCAACTCCTGGAGCTTGCTTAAACTGATGCCCATCAAGTCAGTGATGCCATCCAACCATCTCACCCTCTGTCGTCCCCTTCTCCTCCTGCCTTCAATCTTTCCCAGCATCAGGGTCTTTTCTAATGAGTCAGTTCTTCTCATCAGGTGGCCAAAGTATTGGAGCTTCAGCTTCAGCATCAGTCGTTCCAATGAATATTTCCTTTAAGACTTCCTTTAAGTCTGACTGGTTTCATTGCCTTTAAGACTGACTAGTTTGATCTCCTTGCAGTCCAAGGGACTCTCAAGAGTCTTCTCCAACACTACAGTTCAAAAGTTTTTTAGGAATTGCTACTTCCTACATAATATTTTTCTATGCCTGTCCCTTATACTGTATTCCATCCTTCTCCTTTGATCAAATTTTTAAATTAATTTCCTGTTGATGATTACAGTGTTATTTTTGAAACTGAAATTCTGAAAGAGATGAGAATATCAGACCACCTGATCTGCCTCTTGAGAAATTTGTATGCAGGTCAGGAAGCAACAGTTAGAACTGGACATGGAACAACAGACTGGTTCCAAATAGGAAAAGGAGTTCGTCAAGGCTGTATATTGTCACCCTGCTTATTTAACTTATATGCAGAGTACATCATGAGAAACGCTGGGTTGGAAGAAACACAAGCTGGAATCAAGATTGCCGGGAGAAATATCAATAACCTCAGATATGCAGATGACACCACCCTTATGGCAGAAAGTGAAGAGGAACTCAAAAGCCTCTTGATGAAAGTGAAAGTGGAGAGCGCAAAAGTTGGCTTCAAGCTCAACATTCAGAAAACGAAGATCATGGCATCCAGTCCCATCATTTCATGGGAAATAGATGGGGAAACAGTGGCTGACTTTATTTTTCTGGGCTCCAAAATCACTGCAGATGGTGACTGCAGCCATGAAATTAAAAGACGCTTACTCCTTGGAAGGAAAGTTATGACCAACCTAGATAGCATATTCGAAAGCAGAGACATTACTTTGCCAACAAAGGTTCGTCTAGTCAAGGCTATGGTTTTTGCAGTGGTCATGTATGGATGTGAGAGTTGGACCGTGAAGAAGGGTAAGCACCGAAGAATTGATGCTTCTGTAACTGCGGTGTTGGAGAAGACTCTTGAGAGTCTCGTGGACTGCAAGGAGATCCAACCAGTCCATTCTGAAGGAGATTAGCCCTGGGATTTCTTTGGAAGAAATGATGCTAAAGCTGAAACTCCAGTACTTTGGCCACCTCATGCGAAGAGTTGACTCATTGGAAAAGACTCTGATGCTGGGAGGGATTGGGGGCAAGAGGAGAAGGGGACGACAGAGGATGAGATGGCTGGATGGCATCACTGACTCGATGGCTGTGAGTCTGAGTGAACTCTGGGAGTTGGTGATGGACAGGGAGGCCTGGCGTGCTGCGATTCATGGGGTCGCAAAGAGTTGGACACGACTGAGCGACTGATCTGATCTGAAACATACACATTTATATTCCATACCCCCTCAGAATTATTATACAAATTATCTCACATAAGTATTATTCATCTGTGAATAAGAAGAATAAGTATTATTCTTTTCTCTCTTTTTTCTAGTCTTTACTTTTAAAAATTATCAGTATATCCTGAATATCACTCCAAATCAGTATGTAGAAAACTTCCTCTTTCTTTTTAACAACTGAATAGTACTATTATGTAGGGACTTTATTCAACCAGCTTCTTACTGATAGACATTTGATTGTTTCCACTTCTTTATACTATAAATAATGCCACAACGTGTTCAGTTTAGTTCAGTTTAGTCACTCAGTCGTGTCCGACTCTTTGTGACCCTATGAATCACAGAATGTCAGGCTTCCCTGTCCAACACCATCTCCCGGAGCCCACCCAAACTCATGTCCATTGAGTTGGTGATGCCATCCAACCATCTCATCCTCTGTCATCCCCTTCTCCTCCTGCCCTCAATCTTTCCCAGCATCAGGGTCTTTTCAAATGAGTCAGCTCTTCATATCAGCTGGCCAAAGTATTGGAGTTTCAGCTTCAACATCAGACCCTCCAGTGAACACCCAGGACTGATCTCCTTTAGGATGGACTGGTTGGATCTCCTTGCAGTCTAAGGAACTCTCAAGAGTCTCCTCCAACACCACAGTTCAAAAGCATCAATTCTTCGGCACTCTGCTTTCTTTATAGTCCAACTCTCACATCCATACATGACCACTGGAAAAACCATAGCCTTGACTAGACGGACCTTTGTTGGCAAAGTAATGTCTCTGCTTTTTAATATGTTGTCTACGTTGATCATAACTTTCCTTCCAAGGAATAAGCGTCTTTTAATTTCATTGTTGCAACCATCATCCACAGTGATTTTGGAGCCCAGAAAAATAAAGTCAGCCACTGTTTCCACTGTTTACCAATCTGTTTGCCATGAAGTGATGGGACTGGATGCCATGATCTTAGTTTTCTGAATGTTGAGCTTTAAGCCAACTTTTTCACTCTCCTCTTTCACTTTCATCAAGAGGCCCTTATTCTTCTTCACTTTCTGCCATAAGGGTGGTGTGATCTCCATATCTGAGGTTATTGATATTTCTCCCGGCAATCTTGATTCCAGCTTGTGTTTCTTCCAACCCAGCGTTTCTCATGATGTACTCTGCATAGAAGTTAAATAAGCAGGGTGACAATATACAGCCTTGAAGTACTCCTTTTCCTATTTGGAACCAGTCTGTTCTTCCTTGTCCAGTTCTAACTGTTGCTTCCTGACCTGCACATAGGTTTCTCAAGAGGCAGGTCAGGTGGTCTGGTATTTCCATCTCTTTCAGAATTTTCCAGTTTGTGGTGATCCACAGAGTCAAAGGCTTTGGCATAGTCAATAAAGCAGAAATAGATGTTTTCTGGAACTCTCTTGCTTTTTCCATGATCCAGTGGATGTTGGCAGTTTGCTCTCTGGTTCCTCTGCCTTTTCTAAAACCAGTTTGAACATCTGGAATTTCACTGTTCACATATTGCTGAAGCCTGGCTTGGAGAATTTTGAGCATTACTTTATTAGCGTGTGACATGAGTGCAACTGTGCGTATAAGTAACTCTGTTCAAATATAATTTTGTATTTTCCAATCTAACTTTGGGATAAATCCGTAGAAATGGAATTGCTGATTGAAAGGAATAAAATGAATATGTAATTTTGTTATATACTGCCAGATTCCTTTCCATGGGCCTGAACAGTTTTGAATTCCCTTCAGTGATGCTTGATCCTATACAACTTTATCATCAGAACATGTGAATGAGCTTTGATTTGTTCTGTGGAGAGGTGGAAAAATCTGATAAGTTAGAGTTGGCATGCCAGTATCATTTCAATTTAATTTTTCTTATCATAAATGAAATTAAGCATCCTTTTATGTTCACATGTCATTTCATTTTCTCTTCTGTAAACTGGTCACCAGATATCTTTTTTTTTCTTTGATTTCCCTCGCCTCCTAGATTTTTAGGTCTTTGTATATTAGCCCTTTATTTAAGTTGCAAACACTTTCTCCCAGTTTGCAATTTGTCTTTTAACTTTGCATTAAAAAAAAAAAAAAAAAACTGTAGCCAATTTTTAAATCTTTCCTTCTAGTGCTTCTGGTTTTTGAGTCACACACAGGAAGATTTCTCCCTCCACCCCGGGGTATAACCATGCTTTATTCTATCACTTCTATGACTTCATTTTTTCATACGCAGATCTTGACATATATGGAATTTTTTCTGGTATATAAGACAAGGATCTAATTTTATTTTAACTCCTAAATTATGAAGATGGAATATTACTTCAATCCTTTATGACCTGCATGTCTATTTTTCCTCAGGAATATTCTTCCAGAACAAATTTGCAATGCTGAAGAAGATGATGATTCAAATCTACAACATCTTCATCTTGAAAACAACTACATTAAAACAAGAGAAATACCATCCTATGCATTTTCATGCATAAGATCATATTCAAGTATTGTTCTTAAACCACAAAATATCAAATAATTTCGAGTTTTTCTTTGTCATTTGTAAATCATACTCATATATTTGTTTTAGTAGCATTTTCCTAAATAAGAGATATAATGTCATATTAAAGTGTCATTATGCTAGTCAACCTGATTCACCAATGCACAGGACAACCAAACATATATCTACAAGGTTTAGTCTTTTAACAGTTTTAGTGAAACTTTCAGTTTCACACTCTAGAAAGAAGCCATCTTGTTGCAAACTTTTCTCACAAGAATAGGATGTTGTGTGCTGCTGAAGTAGACTGAGAGAAATCTGAAACTAAATATGACCTTTACAACAGACCACAGAATTTCTATTAGCTAAGAACTCCCTAAGTCTTTTAAAAAAGTATATATGCTATGGTTCAAGCCCAGGAAGTGGATAGCTGGAAAAAATAATAGGTAGAATTTATGAACTAATGTTCTGTTTATTATTCTGTTAAAGCAAAACTTTATTAATTTTCTATAAGTAATTAAGACCCTCTAATACAATTATTGATATAAATAAACTTAATCATTGGCTTAGCTTTAGTTCCTATTAATTACATGAATAGAATTAAAATATAATTACTATAAAGTTAATTTCCTGATCTTGAGAACTATACTATGGTTAAATATGTGCTTATTAACATTAGGGAAAGCTGGGAGAAGGGTATATGTGAATTCTGTATGATTTTTTAATTTCTCTGTAAGTCTAAAAAGTTTAACAGTATTTTAAGATCACCCACCTCATGCGAAGAGTTGACTCATTGGAAAAGACTCTGATGCTGGGAGGGATTGGGGGCAGGAGGAGGAGGGGACGACAGAGGATGAGATGGCTGGATGGCATCACTGACTCAATGGATGTGAGTCTCAGTGAACTCCGGGAGTTGGTGATGGACAGGGAAGCCTGGCGTGCTGCGATTCATGGGGTCGCAAAGAGTCGGACAGGACTGAGCGACTGATCTGATCTGATCTGAAGATCACCCTCAGGATTATTTGCTCAAGATCAAAAGATTTATGGAAAGCAGTGGAGTTTGCTTAAAATATAAGTTAACTACCCTTGACTAAACCTTGTAAATATAAACCTAATGCATACATTTAAAAAACTTTTGCTCCTCTGGTCATTGTTAACATCTCTTGTCTTTGTCCTAATTTGCTCAAATGTATCTTTTTACTCAATACAACATAAAGCTATTAGTATTCATTATGTAGTAGATCCTAACAAAATCATATCATGTATTAAAATTTTCATTATATAATGACATCTTATCTTTATTTCTAAAATAATATTTAAAAGACACATATAGAAACCATGTTGATTTTTCTTGTTACTCTCAGTTTTGTACCTTGGAAAAACACCAGATTAGGTGTTTTTAATTAATTAAAACACTAGATTAATTTCTAGTCTTGGCCCCATTGGGCAGATTACTCTAATTTTTCAAACTTTAGTTATTTAATCTTTTAATAGTTCTCCCACAGTTCTCAGAGCCTTTCAGCCCCACTTCACAGGGCTGTTATGAGAACCAGAGAAGAATAAAAAGTATTTGAGAAGTGTGATATGCATAGTGAGTACACTTAATATTGCCAACCTTTCATATAAAATTGACAGTAAACAGCATATTCAGTCAAAGTTCATTATTACCCGGGCAGCTTTCAAGATGTAGAAGTTTGATTTATCCCATTTAAGATAATGTTATTTCTAAGCTCTCTTTCTTAACATATAGGCTTTTGAGATCACAAAATGAACAAGAATAATAATATGATACAAAATGTTAGAATCGAGCATCAAAGGCTTAAACCAGGTGGCTAAGAAGAGAAATAAAATCTTATGGAACAAAAAGTTCAGATTTATAACCAATTTGGGTATGTAGAAGCATTACTAATTTAAATTGGCCAAGTTGAATGAAAGAGACAAATAATAAGATACAGGTATCTGTTTATCTTAACAAGAACCCTTGTGCTGTTTGAATATAAATGCATCAATGTAAATGATTTAAAGAAACTTAAAAAATAAAAAATTACTGTTAGAGGGGACTCAAACCAAATAAAGTGAGTCAAAAGAATTAGCATCCTAGACAATAGAGATGAATACTGAAGCATTCTTGCATTAATTTGTCATTATGATTTTAATCAGCTGTGTCCCAGATGCTGTTTTAGAGAGAAAGGGATCAAGAGATCAGATGAGGTCTCTGCTCTCTGGGAATGTGTGGTGTTTTAGAGGCAATAAGCAGGAAATCAAACAGACAATCAAATCAACAAGTCAAGTATGATGAAATCAGCACAAAGGGTGGTGATGTAATAAAGTATGTTGGGGTCCCAAAGCCCCTGTGCCTAGGCCTAGGGGTATTCCCAGATTGTGGGTCTCTAGAGTGTGCAAATAACAAAAGTTGCAATAAGACATTGCAACCCCCAGGAGGCTTGGAGTAACACTAGACCCAGGCATGCACTGAGACTCTACTGTGCACTGAGAATTGGGAGAAGAATCTCTAGAAAGGTGAAAAATCAGAATGACTGATGGAAGCTTTGTTCTTAAGTTGGAAGATGCTTTTATATCTACTGATTATATAATTTAAAATATAAAATATATCTAGCACTGAAGTTGTTTGCTTTGAAACTTCATAATGCTCTGGATAGAAGCTTTAATTTCATTTTAGAAAAGTGATAAATGTCCATATAGCAAACACTGTTCATGATATATAATGTTTATATAATGTGTAACAAAGAGGTGTTCTGTTTGGCTTCAGAAGTATACTGTAATTACTAACACAGATGTACACTAAGGAAATCCTGGCCCAGTCATGGTCTGAAAATATTTAATAGTGTGTCATCTTTGCACATATGTACAGGAAATACTAACTATATTTTCAATTTTGAGATTTGGCTTTGTAGATTAAGGTATTTTGTAAAAAGCATTAAAGATATGATGTGGTTAAAGAAACTTATAGCCTAGAATTATAAGGAAGTAATTATACCAAGAATCAGGACATCTGGGTACCCATCTTGGTCTCCAGTAATTATGCAGTCATTTTACTTTTCTGAGATCACTTGATTCAATTACAAAATAGCATTCTTGGAACACATCAATGGTTTTCAAGCATGGCTCATCAGGAGTTCATGGTGCCCTGGGGAGGAAGCGTCCTTTAGAGAGGAAGTACACAGAGTCTGTGTACTCCCTTCAGACAAAACAGCTCTGCTACCATCAGAAAGGGTTAGCTGACACTGTTCCTGTCTGCCTCCCCAGCTCCCCTTATTTCTTGAAACCAATAGACAAGGTACTATATAAATCACACATCAAGTTCTAAAAGTCATAAAGAACATTCAGCCAAAGTCCCTGGTCCTTATCCTCTCCTCAGCTCCTCCTATACTTTCAGAGAACTTCACTGGAGAGCTTTGGCCTGAAGAAACATTTCTCAGTTACAAGGATTACAGCTGCCTGAACAGAGCCAACCTCTGGATATGCCGGGACAAGGAAGCTTAGTAGCTGTGTCTGTTCCTTTGGACCTCCAGTGTCATAGTGGGGATCAGCCCTGAGCACCTCTGCCACAACCAAAGACTGCTGACCTCTGACCTAAAACACCCTGAAAGGCAGTTAGCGTGAGTGCATGTTCTATAGGATGGGGACAACATGGCAATGCTGCCACACACAGAGATTGGGATCACATCTTTGTCTCTGCCAGACTGTGTGACTCCTTGTGGAGCAGGCAGGTTAGAATGCCCACAGCACCCTAAGGGTGGATGTGTGGCATTTGGGAACAACAGGGAATATGTGACTGAGCCTGGACTTAACATGCATCTGCTGAATGCAGTCCCGAAAGTGGAAAGTCTGGACACCTGAGAGTGGGTAGGCGCACCCATAAATCTGGCGGGTGCTGCCAACAAGATTGAGTAGATACAACACTGTCTCCTTGGGCTTTTATTGTCAAGTGACTCTACATACATCCCTCAGGAGTTGGCCTTGAGAGGTTAAAGTTAACTATTCCTAGGGATGACTTCTTCTATTAACATGGAAAACACCACCCACAACACGAGTTGAAATGTGCCTCTATCCCACATTGACACCACTAAGAGCAGAAAGGATGATCACCTCATTCACACAGAAGAATGTGATTATTCCAATAACTGTTCAAACTGTGTAGTCAAAACCTTTAAGTTCACTGGAAAGTGTTAATAAACTATAATACTTGTTTCAAGATATTTTTAGATTTGGTATGTGGAAATTTAGCCACAGATGATGGGTATATAGCTAAATTAGGATAAAATCCCAAATTTTTACTGGTGCCACAGTGTGCTACAGGCAAAAATGGTTTCCCTGAGTTGACAAATTTAGATCAGGAGTAACAAAGAAGTCTGTGGTATATATGGTATAGGAAATAACTAGCACTGAGTTGGGGGAGAAAAGATCCCTAGGCTTAAACTGGGGCTTGAAATTTGAATCAGTTGAGGGGGAAGGAATAACTGACTGAAACAAAGAGGCATGAGCCAAGCATAGTTGAGGTTCACCAGGGGAGGCGAGACCATACAGGAAATAAGAGGCTTGGGGTGGCCTGGAAGGCCCATAAGAGGAGACCATACTTATTGCAATGAGAAATATAGGACACCACCAAAAACCTCTGAAGAGAGGTGCATGGAAGTAATGAAGGGAAAAGAGCCACCACTCTGATAATCTAGAAACAGAATAAGAGGGACCCACTCAGTATAGGCGACAGGAGGAACAAGCAAAAACAGGGATAGGTACAACAGAGACTTTGAAAGAAGAAAAAAAACCCCCACATTCTCATTGCTGTAGATTAAGTCTGAAGGCAAGCTTGCCATATTTGCCATCTTCTGAGGGGCTCGATCTCAGGAGGACACTATGAACCATCAAAAACTGAGAATATGCATGCATGCATGGTAAGTTGCTTCAGTTGTGTCCAACTCTTTGTGACCCTACGGACTGTAGCCGCCTGGCTCCTCTGTCCATGGGATTCTCCAGACAAGAATATTGGAATGTCTTGCCTTGCACTCCTCCAGGGGATCTTCCTGACCCAGGGATTGAACCTGTGTCTCCTGCATCATAAGCAGATTCTTTACCACTGAGCCACTGGGAAGTCCAATAGAGAATATATTAAGAATAAAATGAACTGATAGAAGGGAGGGGACATGTGCATACCTATGGCTGATTATGTTGATGTATGGCAGAAACCAATTCAAAATTGTAAAGCAATTATCCTCCAAATAAAAATAAATAAATTTTAAAAAATGAACTGATTGATTGTAAAAAGGAAGAGAAGAAAAGAAAAAACAAAAGGGAAGTAGTGATCTACCATGCAAGGGATACAAAGAAAAAAAGAAAAGGGATAGTGATCTACCAGACAAGAGATACAAAGAAGAGAAAAGCAGATAAAAAGGAGAACTGCTCTGAGTCTCAGTGATGCTGCTGAGAAACTTAGAGAAAGAGACAGTTTGGGTGAGAATATGCTGAAGTTTGGAGGTGTCATCATGGAATTTAGGCAGGAGGATGGGAATGCACTCAGCTGGAGGGGAATCCAAAGGAAAGGTTACAATGAGGGGTGGATGAAGAGAAGGGCAGGAGAAGAACCCTAATGGGTACCAACTTTCAATTTCAAGGGGAATAAGTTTACTATATGGCTGCATCTGACTTGAGCCATATGATCTGACCTCAAGGAGCTTCCAAGGCACAAAGCAAGCTGTGCCTAGAAGCCCAGCTCTTCAGCAAGTGCCTCCTCCCTTCGGTACTTGGCATCTGTTCCGCCAACCTCCTGACAGACAGGTCTGGTTTTATGAGTTAGGTCTGCATTGATTATTTATTTGCATTATAGGATGTTGTACAGTAGATTGGTAGACGGTATACCATGTTTTCCTAAAAGATTGTAAAACTTAAAATAAGAGACAATTCATTTCTTAAATCCCTATATTCTGTGTATAGAGTAGGTACTAATATAATTGTTGATCCCTCAGTCTAAACGATCAGCTCATGAGTTGTCCAAAGTTGACATTAATACTATCCCTAAACAAAACAAAGAGAAATGTGCAAAATTTAAGGATTTTTAAAGGAAAAGTGATAAAGATTTATATACGGTCATATGATTAGTAAGGAATAACTTCTCTTATTAATATTTTCTGACATAGACATTATAAGGCAGAGTATATTTTATAAAAAAATAAGTCATGCTTTGACAACTGATTGTTTTCCATAACAGCAACACTGACAATGTTTTCCAAAGCCATCATTTAAACAACATGAATTACTAGGTTCATAGATGCTGACATAAAAGAATAAAATACTCAAGTTCTGCTGTTTAAGTGAAACCTCAAAGGACTGGGTAAACCCTCTATGATATCTATTTCACCTCTTTCCCTTATTTAGAAAACAGAAAGTGTCCTCATAGGAGAAGTATTTACAAATTGGTAATGACTGAATTATTCATTTGTCCATAGTTGAATATGAATTCAACTTAAAATTCAAAAACATTAAAAGCATTTTGGGGTTGCAAAGAGTTGCACACGACTGAGCAAGTAACACACACACACATATGTATGAAAATAGATGTTTCTGGCCAACTCTAACCTATACCAGATGATTCCAGGGGGCTTTAAACCCTAGAAGTCTATGAAAAATGAAGTCCATCTCTTGCAATGAAAAAACAAGAATGAGTATCTTGGGTCTGAAACTGGAATCCTTTTTAGCTGTGGACATGATCAAGTTACTTAGACTCTGATTTCCAGTTTCCTTGCCCATGAAATTGAGGAGAATATCTGCCTACCAAGGTGTCTGTGAAGGTTAAATAAGGTGATGTCCACAAGAGTACTGAGCACAGGGTGGACGTCAGATGACTATCCATTCCCTCAAGGATAGGTGCTGGGAAACCAGAAGGTAGGAAAGTTCAGTGACTTATTCAAGGCTGCCAAGTCTTATAATATGGTAGATATTAATAATTTAAGGAAATGATTCCTTAGATTGTGATATATACTGGAAAAAGGAATGGGCCCATTACAGTAGAGCAGGGTCAGACACTGCTCTCTGTAGAGGGCTGGGCTCACGTGGGACGCTGCAGCCGCGTCAGGAGCTCTCTTGAGCTTGGTGGCCTTTGTGCTGTGTCACTGTATGCTCACATCCATTGCACAGAATAGAATGAAACCCGCTTAGAACATGTTATAAATGCAGTGTGAAACCAGAACTCGAAGAAGCTAAACCATTTATTGTCATAGATATGGGAGTAGATTAGAAGCAGATTTTAAAAAATCCTGATTATAGGAAAGAAAAGTAATTTTGACTTATAGGTGTGATTCACTATAATAACATAAAACCAAAAAAAAAAAAAAGAGAGAGAGAGAGAAACTGTATTTAAAATAGCCAAATGAGAAGACTACCTGATCAATAAACCTGTCCTGCAGATGGGTTTCTACCATAGAGATAATCCGCAAGTGGGTCTACAGGGATATAGTAAGAGTCTGCGTGTAAGCCTTGGCCAGGTGCGGCATGCTCTGGGCAGATGGTTCTGGGGTGTTTAAGTATTTACTATTCTTGTGAACATCAGCTCTGATTAAACCTACTGCAACAGACCCAGAAGCATTGGTGAAAGACTTTTAGAGGAACTACAATCTATGTAAATAGTGTAGTTATGTGTTAGTGTACATTTCATCCTATAATGTCTTAAACAACACTTTGGCATATTATAACATATTACTTACATGCCTTTGCTTCAACATGCTGAACAGGAAGAGTTGAAACTATAAGTCACATTGAAATTTGGTCTGTCACACACTGTTATTGGCAAAGAGGTGAATATTTCTAATTAGATCAACAGAGCTTAGTGATTACACAACTAAAGAATAAATGGCATGATTATTTCTTCTTTGACATTATGTTTCCTTTTCTACAAGAAAACGGATTAAAAAAACTTACAGTCTAGCGTATTTTTCCCTTTGCACAAAATGTGAAGAATGTGAATCCACACAAGGGAAAGTAGACTGTATTAAAAATAACATGTGATTGCACTAAACACATATTAGTTTGGAAAAGAAAAGGAATACATCATGTTACTAGAATGTCATGGTGTGTTTCTAAGTAACAGAATCTTGTGGTCAAATAAACTTACATTAAACTAACAGCTTAATGTAAGATACAAGAAAATCTTTTTATAAATTGGAAACTGCTGAAAGTTCATTTGCTTTACGTAAGTTGAGAATTACATTCACAATTACCAAATTTATATATGAACTGCCTGAAATATTAATAGTGTGTGATACTCAGAATAAACAATGCATTGAAAACTGTAAATCTATTCTAGGTCAGTAGTTTTAAACTATTTGAAGAATGGACCTACCCTTTGAAGATATGATCGAAGCTCTGATGGCTCTTCAATGCAGAAAAATATACAAACACTTCGCATGTATCAACAGACTCATAAAACCCACCCTACATGTAGAATAAGACCTTAATTAACTTAAATTTTTCATGTAAATATTTTATTGCAGTTAAGGATAAATCAGAGTTAAACTTAATTTAAGGCAACTTATTTACCACAACTTATTCCCTTATTTCCCACAAATATTTAGCCTTTATTCCCCATTTAGCAATATTTTTAATGGTCATAGAAAAGTTGAAAGAATACAATGAACATCTATATATTTTCAGCTATATTCACCAATGAATATTTTGTCATCTTCATTCTATCTTTGTCACTCTTTCCACATTCATGTCTATACATATATATGTATTTGTGGGGTACAGGGGCTGGACCATTTGAATGTAAGTTGCAGATATAACATGTTGCCCCAGTGCTTCAATACGAATCTCCTAAGAACAAGGACATTTTCTTACATAACCATGAAACAATGACCACATTCTCTCACATTGTCAAACCCCAGAAATTTAATATTGATTCAGGATCAACATCCTGTCCATATTCAGAGTTCCCCAACTGTCCCAACTATGTCCAAATCGCTGTGTGTAGTGCAGATCTAATGGCTCAAGATCCAATCAGAGTTCGCTTGCCTTAGTCTCTGGCAATCTAGAGCAGCAGCTGTCACTCTACGTTTTTCACTCCTTCACTTTATGAAGGGATTCTAAGCCAGCTGCCGTGTAGAATGTCCCCTAATATACATTTGTCTCATTGTTTAGATTTAGGCAGAATACTTTTGGCAAGAATTCCACATAGTTGATATCATGTACTTCCTTTTGTATCACATCAAGAAGCACAAAATGTTGGGCTGGCCTGTAATTGGTGATGCTGAGACATTTGGTTAAGGTGGTACCTTCATCTCCTTGTAATTAAGAAATATCCTACAAAGTAAGACTTTAGGTCTGTGTGAATATCATGCCATCCAATAACTTTTCATTTAGTGGCTTTTAGCTCCTATTGAAGTTCTTTGCCGAAATCAGTGACTACATTATAAGTTTCACAGTGGTGATTTTCTAATTCTATGGCTCCTCTGTACTCATTAGTTGGCATTCCTCTACAGAAGAAGCTGTGACCCTTTTGACCCTCTTTCCTTGTTACAATAAAAAGGACTTTGCATTTGATGTGTTATAATCCACTGCCACCCTTATTCTATGAGGTTCACAAAGAGTCAGACATGACTGAGCGACTGAACTGAATTGAACTGAACTCAAACTATGCCTTTACCCAAGCTTCTATGTACTGTTCACAAGTCCGCAGTAATCTCTGTGTGCTTTTGTGCCTGCTGGTATGATGTTTCAGGCATACCTTACAAATTCCCTGGTCCTGATCTGTTACTTGACATTTTTCTCAGGAGCCTTGCTCGTCCTAATGAAAAGTGGACCTTAGCAACACAGATTTGGAAGTTAGATGCACTCACTGTTTTCCAGTCTTCTCAGAGGAAAGTGGTAGAAAATTTATTTAAAAGAAAACCATTACTTATACTCATTCCTGAAAGCAAACTGACCTATGAAGCATTATCTGAAAATATTTGATACCCACATTTTTATAAATCCAACTCAATTCATTTAAAATGACTATTTATGGCATTAATTCATTTTTAGAGGAAAACATTAAACAGGATGATGGCAGTAGCTCAACTTGCAGGAAGTAGAAGTGAGTCCTTATAGCACTGGGTATAGAAGAATGGTAGGTGAGAGCCAGGGACCGGAAACCAATCTGAAGAAGACCATCACCGAGAGCTCACCCATTTGCTGGAATGACACAGAAATTCAGTGCAGTCTTTTCCAAATTGAACTTTTAAAATATGGTAAATCTGGCCTTTGATGTAAGTTTCCTGTTTTTTAAAAATAATACATGCTCTAAACAAACCACAGCTGTGGGCTCAAAACTGCCCATGGGTCATGACCTACTGTATAAAGTCAATTCATTATAAACTACAGAGCCTAATTCACCATGAGAGATGCTTGAACATTCAAAACAGCCCATGAAGTCATATCAAACCCAAGAATTCACTTCTTTCAGAAGTCTTTGGGAATACCTACTATATACAGAAATGGAATGGACCTAACAGAAGCAGAAGATATTAAGAAGAGGTGGCAAGAATACACAGAAGAACTATACAAAAGAGATCTTCACGACCCAGATAACCACCACGGTGTGATCATCTAGCTAGAGCCAGACATCCTGGAATGTGAAGTCAAGTGGGCCTTAGGAAGCATCACTATGAACAAAGCTAGTGGAGGTGATGGAATTCCAGTTGAGCTATTTCAAATCCTAAAAGATGATGCTGTGAAAGTGTCGCACTCAAAATGCCAGCAAATTTGGAAAAGTCAGCAGTGGCCACAGGACTGGAAAAGGTCAGTTTTCATTCCAATTCCTAAGAAAGGAAGTGCCAAAGAATGTTCAAACTAACACACAATTACACTGATCTCACACGCTAGTAAAGTAATGCTCAAAACTCTCCAAGCCAGACTTCAACAGTATGTGAACCATGAACTTCCAGATGTTCAAGCTGGATTTGGAAAAGACAGAGGAACCAGATCAAATTGCCAACATCCGCTGGATCATTGAAAAAACAAGAGAACTCCAGAAAAACATCTATTTCTGCTTTATTGACTAAGCCAAAGCCTTTGACTGTGTAGACCACAACAAACTGTGGAAAATCCTGAAAGAGATGGGAATACCAGACCACCTGACCTGCCTCCTGAGAAATCTGTATGCAGGTCAAGAAGCAACAGTTAGAATAGGACATGAACAACAGACTGGTTCCAAATTGGGAAAGGGGTACGTCATGGCTGTATATTGTCACCCTGCTTATTTCACTTATATGCAGAGTTCATCATGAGAAATGCCAGGCTGGATGAAACATAAGCTGGAATCAAGATTGCCAGGAGAAATATCAATAACCTCAGCTACACCACCCTTATGGCAGAAAGCAAAGAAGAACTAAAGAGCCTCTTGATGAAAGTGAAAGAGGAGAATGAAAAAGCTGGCTTAAAACTCAACATTCAGAAAACTAAGATCATGGCATCCGGTCCCATCACTTCATGGCAAATAGATATGGAAACAGTGAGAGACTTTAGTTTTTTGGGCTCCCAAATGACTGTAGATGGTGACTGCAGCCATGAAATTAAAAGATGCTTGCTTCTTGGAAGGAAAGCTATGACCAATCTATACAGCATACTAAAAAGCAGAGACATTACTTTGCCAACAAAGGTCCATCTAGACAAAGCTATGGTTTTTCCAGTAGTCATGTATGGATGTGAGAGCTGGACCATAAAAAAGGTGGAGCACCGAAGAACTGATGCTTTTGAAATGTGGTGTTGGAGAAGACTCTTGAGAGTCACTTGGACTGAAAGGAGATCCAACCAGTCCAAGGAAATCAGTCCTGAATACTCATTGGAAGGATCAATCCTGAAGTTGAAACTCCAATATTTTGGCCCCCTGATGAGAAGAACTGACTCACTGGAGAAGACCCTGTTGCTGGGAAAGATTGAAGGCAGGAGGAGAAGGGGATGACAGAGGATGAGATGGTTTGATGGCATCACCGACACAATGGACATGAGCTTGAGAAAGCTCCGGGAGTTGGTGATGGACAGGGCAGCCTGGCATGCTGTAGTCCATGGGGTGGAAAAGAGTTTGACACAACTGAGCGACTGAACTGAATAGAGCTATATACAAACTTGGTTATGCACAAATAAAATACATTATTTACATCTTAGTGTTTGATGGTCTAGAACATTCTTAAAGTAGGTATTTACAAGGCACATCCTCTCACATTCCTCAGGGCTTCCCTGACAATCCTCCACCCCATTTTGCCTTTTTTCCCCGAGTTTAACACCATTCTTTGAATAAATGGATGACCAAAATCTTCCTTGTGATTACTACTATAAGAGACTGTTACACAATCCATTAAAATGTACTTAATGTAAAGGTCCGTCTAGTTAAGGCTATGGTTTTTCCAATAGTCATGTATGATGTAAGAGTTGGACTATAAAGGAAGCTGAGCACAGAATTGATGCTTTTGAACTATGGTGTTGGAGAAGATTCTTGAGAGTCCCTTGGACTGCAAGGAGATCCAACCAGTCCATCCTAAAGGAGATCAGTCCTGGGTGTTCATTGGAAGGACTGATGTTGAAGCTGAAACTCCAATATTTTGGCCACGTGATGCAAAGAGCTGACTCATTTGAAAAGATCCTGATGTTGGGTAAGACTGAAAGCAGGAAGAGACGGGGAAAACAGAGGATGAGATGGCTGGATGGCATCACCGACTCGATGGACATGGGTTTGGGTAAACTCCGGGAGTTGGTGACGGACAGGGAGGCCTGGCGTGCTGCGGTTCATGGGGTTGCAAAGAGTCGGACACGACTGAATGACTGAACTGAACTGAACTGAACTAATGTAAACAGAGGAGGAGACACAAGAGATCAGCTGACAAACATCATAAAACTCATTAATTCTAGTGATACTCAAGCTCAGGAAGGTGTCTCATGTGGCCACAATCAGCCCTACTCCTCACCCTTTGGAGTCTTAATTTTCATAAAATGATTTTTAAGGTCCTTTCCAGTACCCCAATCTGGAGAAGGGCATGCTACCCACTTCAATATTCTTGCCTGGAGAATCCCATGGACAGAGGAGTCTGGTGGGCTACAGTCCAAAGGGTCGCAAAGAGTCGGCACGACTGAAGCAACTGAATATACACATATACACACATGCAACCAATGCTTCTTTTCCTAAAATGTAAGTCAAGCGAGTAGTGCTTTTCTAATTTTGAAACTTATCTTGTTTACAAGATAATAATGTGCAGATTATTCACGATTCCTAAAGACTATAAATAGTAATGCTAATTCTCCAATATTTAGACCAAGACAAATTTAGATAAGGCAAAACCCAAACAGTAAAAAACAGACATGTAGAAAAGAAATAGGTCCCCTTCAGAGGACCCTCATAGGAACCAAGAATGGAAGAAATTCTCCTCACAATACTTTAGGGAAGAGGAAGTAAACTGATGTGTCTAGAATGACAATGTGCAAAGGTGTGGAGAAAAAACTCCCGTTTATATCCAAACGGTGTGTCTGTGCATGCTGGGCTGTCTGTGTAGTTGTGAGGTAAATCTTCCCACTGGCAGCTCCAAGACTATGGCGAGGGGTTGTGGGCCCTGGGCTGTACTGCTAGTCACAGTGTCAGCAGAATAGGGTGAATAAGCCAAAAAGACCACTCACTTTTTGGCATTATACTTCAAGGCCTATTTCTTTGCCTAAGCCTCTGACTAAAGATCACATCATGTTGGAGGAAGACAAGCTCAGGGCTCACAAGTGGGGAGAGGAGAGAGGCTACAACATATCTTTAGAAAAACAATCTCACATGACGTGCCTCCCAGTTCTCTAGATAAGGTGGCAGAGCCCAGCTTAGAAGGGTGGTGGTGGGGCAGACGCCATGACTAAGAGGAGAGGTGAGGTGAGGAAAGGGCGGAAGAGTAACACGGGAGAGGGGCCCTGTGTGCACAGAGGCAAAGGGAGAGGGTGGGAAGCACATGTTCCCTGGCAATGAGAGGCTGCCACTCGGCCCCAGTCAAGTGTCACCATGCAATGTCATTATGTCTTTAAAAGAATGTACCTAATTAAAAAGATTTTATTGCTAAAAATGCTAACCGTCATCTGAGCCATCAGTAAAGTGTAGTAACAGCAAAGACCACTGACTGTAGGTCATCATAAGAAATATAACAACGGAAAAGTTTGCAGTATTGCAAAAATTACCAAAATGTGACAGAGACATGAAGTGAGCAAATGATATTGGAAACTATTGGCCAATAGTTTCGCTTGACACAGGGTTGCCTCAAACCTTCAGTTCGTGAAAAAACACAAAGAAAACACTAGATCTATGAAATGCAATGAAGTGAAGCACAAGAAGGTATGCTTATAATGAGAATAAGCAAACTATTGCTAACCACAATGACCCTGATGGATCTCTAAAACATAACACTGGATGAAGAAATCCAGGCTCAAAAGAGAATGCAATGTATGACCCATATACATGGAACGTTCAGGGAACTACAGTGTTGGAAGTCAGGCAGCGGCCTCCTCTGAAGACAGAGTGATTTGGAAGAGGGGTCTGGGAGTGCTGGAATTTCTTGATTAGGTGTTTGTGAAAACTAATTGAGCTGTACCAGTATGATGTTTATTTTTCTGGAATCTAAACTTTACCTCCAGTTAAAATTAAAAAAACAAAACATTGTGAAGGACACAGATTTCTGCCCAAGGAGCTTCCCATTTATGGTCGCTGCTTTGATGGAACTCAGGTTAATAAAATCCAGTTCAACCTTTACAATGTCCCAATTCATCAAGATAACAGACAAATGTTTTGAACTAAATATAACTGAATAAATATGGACATGAGCATTATAACCAAACAGGAGGCCTGCCAAACCTCAGGTGCTGTACCGAGGACAGGCCTAAAATTCTGCAGAGGGAGGTCCAGCATATGGAACTCTTTGATGTGAGGGCCACAGAAGGATATTTTATTTAACTGATGGCTGGCTGCCCTGTACAATGGAGGCACGGTACTCTTGCTATGGCTTGCTTCAACATGTGCCATTTCTCTGAGAATTGGGAACAAACAACAGTCAGATTTTCTTTGTGGGAGGAGAGAAGAAATTCTGCTAACTAGTATAAACACACTTTGCAAACAGGCTGGCCCCCAAATCTGCACATCATGAAGATGCTGGTTTGGTGTTACCTAGTACTGGTGAGTCTTTCTCACCAGACTTAGAAAAACGTCCTCTTGAAGAACGGTCTCTTAACTGATGTAAATTGGGCACTCTTTCAGGGTAACAGAGAATGTTGCTTTCCTGCTCCCACATCCTCCCTAAACTCTATGTGGTCATAGGTGATATTCTCTTGAAAAGTAAAGTCCAAGGAAGCATCACCTGTATCCTTGAGTCTATGTTTGTATCACAGTATAAAGGCTAGAAGGATTATATAGGGCCTGGTCTGCAGTTCCACTGACATGCCTATGGCAGGAGTAAAAGCTTTTAAAGACAATCTTGAGACATATGCTTGATGTAATAGCTTCAGTCATCAGAAGAAAATTAACAGCATGGCTCCTTTCTTAGGTACATCTGGAGACTGGGTTTATATTTCAATAATGTACTCTTTCAGTACCCCTTTCTAAAATTGATAAATATTTTGTTAGTCTATATAGAGTGAGTTTTAAATCCGTAATGTATAAGTATTCATTCATTTAAGAATTTCATAAAGTATTTTTCTTAATCAGGTATTTCTTGGATGACTTTGACTGTATTCTCAATGGCCAGTTGCCATGAATTATTAGACTCTTTTTTTTTTTTCTTCAGAATCTTCCAGTAGACGTCTAGAGTTTAGCTAGAAGTCTTGGCTATGATACAAACAGTGATGGAAAACACATGAGCAGTAACAAGTTTTAATCTCGCTTCTCAGTACTAACATGGGCTAATCTGTGGAAGCAGCTTATTCCAGTGTCACCCAGGGTGCAGCCACACCAGGCTCTGTGGAAGGGTGTTTTTCTTTTAAATGTAATACCTTCTCATATTTTCTTCTTAAATAGTAGCTGAGGACATTTACGTTATAGATTTGTAGTACATGGTGGAAAATTCTACTTTCAAGAGGACTTACTCTCTTCTTACAAGGTATGTTTTCATGTCTTTTTTTCATGCACTAGTGTACAATTATTTTAGTCAATACTAAGAGGACATTAATGTTATTAACATAAATGCCTGTAAATTATATAATATAAAGTTTATCTGTATAATTTCTTAAAAAACAGCACTTAGATACATATGTAATATTATTCTAGCTTTATGTTTTATATATAATGGATTTACTTTCAACATAACTGTGACTTCTTAAAACAGCTAGATGATAACCTGTCACTATGCTTTGCCATAAAAGTTAACATGGCTGATTTTTAAAATCATTTAAACAAATAGTGTATGAATATGTTCTTTTAAAAAATTATATTAATGATAAAAAAAGCTTGGGGATATTAAAAATACATTAAGTGAAAATAGTAAAAAAACTTCTTTCCAAAATGTGAAACTATGTTATTTTCTAAGGCATTTAAAAAATATGAGTTATTCAAATGTTTTTACTTATACATTTGAATATTCATGTTTTTCCTTGATAAATGTCTTCCTTATTCTTATGTAATGAAATGGCACTGGACAGTTAAAATGGAGATTCATATAAGTCTAAGAAAGAATATTTATTAGCAAACTTTAATAAGCTCTATATTCAATATGAAAGATTAGAGACTTCACAAAATCCAGTCAGAATGTAAAATAAAGATTTCCTTTATCCCCTCTCAAAGTAAATTCTTAAAAGATTAAACAATGTATTTGATATCCTACTCCCTCATAATCTAATAGAGCACACTTTTCTTTCTTGTTCAATCTATTTGGAGGTGTGGCAGTCATAAACAATAGCCACATGGTATAGGATTAAGTTACAAAGAAATCTGAGGGAGTCTATATGTCTTTAAAAATAAAGACTTAAAAAATCCCACTAAGAATTGAGTTGTTTTTTAAAAAAAAAAACATAAGCCCACACACACATAAAAGCATCTTGATGTTTTTAGTATTTAGAAAAATAGGATACTGGTGGAAAGAAGAGGGGATATGCAGTCCTCTGTTACAACTACTACATTAAAAAAGAATATTCAGATATCTGACCTGAGGTTTGAGACAGAATAGATTAACTTTATAAGCACAAGTTTTAAGGAAGCATAGGAAAAATTAGAAAAATGAAGAGGTAGGAGTTTTTTGTTTTTAAAAGCAGCTAGGTTGCTGGATGCATTGAAAAACTGATGAAGGACAAAACATATAAAGAGAAAAGCAGCCAGCAAGTTCTTCAATCAGCTGCTACTTATACTTTTGAGGTAAAGTTAATTATTTCTTTAAGGAAATCGTAGGCTTTAAAAGCATCTGTTTCCATGACCAAAAGGTACTGTGATTAAGTTTCCAAATGCATGTTTGGATGTTTGATTTAACTTGTTCACTTACAAGTACCTTGATTCCAGCTGAATTTAGTCTGGATTCCTTTTGTGAATACACAAAGAATGGTATATCACATTTATATACTGAAAACTATTATTGGTACATGTGAATTTATAGGAACATTTCAGCCAAGCGGATCTTTAAGGATAGGATTTAAAAGCACAGTGGCTTATTTTCCTAATAATAGTGTCTGAGAGGAAATACCATTTCACTTAGACAGATTTTCCATTCTAAGTTTGTGGAACATTTAAGCAGAAAATAGGAGCTTATGTAAATTCAGAAAGACACTTCTTAGCTACAATTCCAATCCTAAGAACTTGGCCAAACCTCTAGCCCCATTCTCTCCGAGGGGAGTCTGGTTACTGTCTGGAAGTCACTGTGAGAGTAAGACCCATTTAGAGAAGGCTAAGCAGAAGGGTGGACAATGCAGGAATGAGGAGGCCAGCTTCAGGTTCTTCCACTTTAAAAGAGGGCACGGTAGCAAAGTCTCAAAGGCCTCTCCTGGCTCTAATATGTAATGGCTTAGTAATAACAGCAGTAGCATTGAAATAATATTTCAAATACTACTCAGAGAAACCTGAAACCAAATTCAAAGCTTTCTATGAGTAGGAAACTCTGGCAAAACTGGTTTAAATCAGGGAAATACTGAGTTTTCTTGAGAACAAGACATAAACACTTTAAAAGGTCTTAAAAATAACAATCTAAATACTGCCAAAACTAAACAAATAAGAGTTTGATCCATATTAATAAGCTCAAAATCTCAAAATAAGATAAAAAACTAAAAGGCGCATCATTTAAATGAGAAACAATATTCTCTACACTCCACACTGAATAGAAAAACACTACTGTTTGGTGTTCCCTCTTGGACATTCCAGTATTTTCCTACTGATAAAAAGTGCTTAACTAGAATAGGGAGAGATTTAGGGTCTATAATCACTTGTTTTTATCAAGGCTTTGTCATTTCAAATGAAGGGAATAACTGGTAAATTCCTCATGGAATCAAGGTTCTCCCGACTTCTCTTTTCAAGTAACCAGGATAAGAGAATGCAAAAAGATCCGATTAATTTCATATGACTAATAGGAGACAGAAGTAGCACAGAGAGAAGACTGTGACAGAAGATATTTTGGTCTCTATAAAGAATTTCCTATCAACCACAGATGGACAACAGTGGAACTGGATGTCTCTTGAGGAGGTGTGCTCCCTGAGTCCTCTCACTGGAGTCATGCAATCAGAGAGCGGACACGCCATCTGGTCCACAATGTTCTGGAGGAAACTTCAACACTGGGAGGGAGTTTCAACTAAATGACATTTTCTGCTTCGGCATGTCTCCTCTCTCACTCACAAGGGAAGGGTCCAGGAAGGCATGACAGGTGGCTGCCCCCACCAGCCAGCCAAAGGAAAGCTTCCCAACTACCACAGAGGAGCCACTGCCTCATCTAGCAAGCCAGAGTTGCCATCTCATCCAAGGCAGGGAGGAGCTTATGTAGCTCATCAGTATAAGAAGAGAGGAAAGGAAACTGATTGATGCCCCTTCTGACTCTGCAAGTAGGCTGATCAAAAGCCCACTGGGAGAGACATAGAAGAGAAACAAGCCCCCCCGCCCCACTTCATGCCTGGCTTCCTTCCTCTCCTTCACCTGTACACCACCCTTCTGTGCATCCTTCACACCAGTGTCCCTCTAAGTCTGTCACAACTGCCTTTCTCTTCCTCATCCCAGCCTGCATCCCACTCCAGGGCTCTTCTATGTCACAGGGAAACATGAGTGCAGCAGGAAATCGGGTTTGCAGGAATGAAGGCAAGTTCTTGGCCTGCTGCCAGGTTACAAGGAAAGGCCAAGATGTGGTATGGCTTCCCACTTTGGATCTCTAATATATTCCTCTTGTTACATGTATTTTTTAAAAAAGTTTTCTGGCTTTCTTAGGTCTATATTTCTAGGATATTATATGTTAGATTTTTCTGGTTTAGACAGGGAAACTACAACCTATTTATCTCTAAGCTTCTACCAAAAAACCCCACAAAAACCAAAAACCAATGAAACTCAAACAACCAATTAACTCAAAAATAACCTTATGAAAATTCTCTGCCTCCCATGGACCAGAGTAAATAGTGCTAGTCCTACCAAAAACTGTAGCTCCAAACTATTTTGAAGCATTTTTGGTTGACTTTTGAGGGGGTAGTATATGGGAAACCTTTAACTGTACTGTCTAATGCTATAGAAGTGGTAAGAAAAGGCAAAAGTACATGGAGGACCAGAGCAAAGACAATTTTGTTGCAGACTGCTATTTAAAATATTTAAAAAGCAAAATAATAATTTACAAAATATGCACCATAGACAAGAAAATAACCTTTAACTCATAATCCCACTATCCCTTTTATTAGGTTTGTATATTCTATTTCAACCATTTTTTTGTGTATGTATATTTTATTGACATCTTTATTTCTATTGGTCTTAAACAGTAAACTGAAGGTTATGAGGAACACAGAGACTTATGGTGAAGAATTTTACTTTCAGAGTCTGTGAACCACACACGTGGAGATTCTTCCAAAACATTAGAGTCACAGTGTACACAGCTGACACTGATCACCTGCAGTTTAGTTCTATTTACTAACTTGAGCATTTATTTTTTACTTTTTCTATTAGTGCACCTGCCATTTAAGCATTCACTTTTACGATAATTCCACACTTACCTCAGAGTAGGGGATTAGAAGGTATGTTTTTGCTTTTTGAGCAAGGAAGTGTGGGAGAAGTGCATAGGGAGAGACACATCCATTGAAAGCATCCAAATACGTTCTACTTCATGGATTCTGCATCTGTGCCTAGTACATAGCGCGTACTGATAAATGCCCAACAAAAAACTTCAGCAACCTCAAAGAAAGCTAGAGACAGGACATCAAATGACATTTAATTCTTCGCCACCACTAACTTCTCCACCAGGGTCAAACAAGGCTGGGGCAGCTATGGACCTAGAAGATAAAGCTGCAATGCAGAACAATCTTAAAGAATAAATTGGTACTAGGGACAAGCTTTGGTTTTGATAAGGACCAAAAGCTAAATTAGCTCAAGAATGAGAATTTTAGAAATCAAGACAAGGCAGGGCACCAAGCGCTAAGGAACCAGGAACCACAAATAAACCTGTGGTCAAGAAACATAATGGAGCAAAGTTAGGCAGGCAGCCAAGAAGCAGAAATGATGTGCCAAAAAATGATGTTGGAAATGAAGCCCAGTTGACCATAATCAGGTGCCGGTGCCAGGATTCCAGGGTGACTGGAAGGTAACCTGCTGACAGAAGCTGCTGGGCCGTGAGTTGCCAGCACAATTTCTCTCTGTACTATACAAATCTGACTGCCAAACCACCCCCATTTCCACCCTCTGAAAGCTCTGAGTGCACTCCTTTATGCAGAGATGTATACTGGATAGCAATGTGTGGACTGGCTGGAAAGGAAGAGGTGACAGAAGCCATTAGCTAAAAGAAGATAAAAGAGAGTGCTCCTGTGTGGGTTGTAGCAGAAGATGCAAGGATGGGTCAGAACACATGATCTCTAACTCAAGTTCTAGTTCAATTTGGTCATGTGGCCTTGGGGAAGCCACTGAAGCTCTTTGTTCTTCCTATTCCTCCTGATTAATCTGAGAGATGTATCTAGAATAAACTGAATTGACAATTCCACAAGGCAGTGCAGAGATGGGAGGGCAGAACTGTTGTTCCTGGAGTGGGATTCAGAGTAAGGTTATAAAAATAAAAAACTTTTTACTGTTCTGTGCCCTATATTCTCCCTTACCTAGCACAACTGAGTGTGAGTTATCATAGGGAAATCTGACAAGGCTGGTGATGTCCACTGGGCAAAATGTGCATATTGCCATATAGATTTCTAAGAGTTAAATAATATTAATTATCAGGTTAATCACTGATGACAGTAGGGTTTTTAAAAAAAATCTTCCTCTGATGATTAAAACGTATATACATATATATGAATATTTTAATTAAATTAGTTAATTCATTTCTGATTTTCAAGTCCAGAAATAGCAAGGTGGTGGAGAGACATTAAACCTAATTTCTGGAGAATTGTAAGAAGCTGGCATAATTCAAGGATCCAGGGAGCCAGGTCTTCCTGAGGTTGGGTCAATTCTAAGTGACTCTAGAAGTCCTTTGTGACTAAGGCGCTGTCTGACGCTCAGGCATAGCAGCCCAACCACACTGTTGGGTGACTCGGCTGCGTGTGGACTACCCCCTGCCAGGCTACAGCCTCACCAATGGATTTATGTGCGGCTAACTGAATGCCCCAAAGGGAAGACAGGCATAAGTCTGTTTTAGATGATATCATAATGGTTTTACTTTTTGAAAATTAACCAAAAAAACCATATGTTTCACAGTTCATAGTTAAGAAACCACGATATATAAACATACCTGTGGGAAGATCTGCCATCATATGACAATAAACCCTCAGAAGTTTCTCACTTGTGCATTCCAGCTCTGTGTGGGCTTTAGAAAAATGCAAATGATAGCACCCCCACCTCCGAAAAACTAAACAAAAGGAAACTCAGTGGAATGATGAGTTGAGAAAGAATAGCCTGGACATCAGATGTTTTGGATAATGGAACAGATTGGAAGGAAGAAATCCAGTAACACTATGGAAAAAGTAACTAACTCTGAGAATGAGGCTAGGGAGGCTGGTGGGATAGAAGTTAAAGAAAACTTCCAGATGTACTAATGGGACATGAAGGATTTTACTTTAAAAGTGACATAGACTTTAAGGCAATGGAAAGATTTTAGGAATAAGGGAATATGATAACCTTTTTTTTTTTTAAAAACAAAACATTAATTTCCTAGGTATAAATATAATTTTTATTGCTCAGTATAGAAACTGAAGGAAAAAAGACATGACTCTACAACCCAGATAGTATCATCAATTAGGTATATTTGTGCCAGGATTTGAGTGTGTGTGTAAGTATACTACATATAGATTTTTTAAATATTTTCTTTCAAACAACAGTATTTCTTATTTTTAAATATATTTGCAAATATTTTGTGAGTTCCAAAGTATTTCAAGGAATAAATACACCCTATTTTATTTTAGTATTTCCCTTTAACCATAAGTATAATCTTAAAACATCTTTTGTTATTACATAATTCTGTGAACACCTTTATGCACATTAGAATTGTTTCTTGAGACTAGATGCCAAAAGTAAAATTACTAGATGAAAAAATAAAGATATTCATAAAGCATCCAATGCATATTGTTGCACTGCTTTCCAAAAACTTTTAATAAACTTACTCTCACATTAGTAACAAATAAGAATGCCATTTCATTGTATTCTTGCCAGCCCTGGGAACTATATAGCAGCAGGAACTATATCTATTTAAACTTGAACTTAATCCTCAATGTCTACTTACTTCTAGATCGGTCCTCTACATAGGAAGACATGAAGGTGTATGTGCTTCTAGTGTTCTTGACTTTGTGCTCTGCCAAACCATTATTTCACCCTTCGTACTTGACACTGAAGAATTTGATGCTGAAGGACATGGAAGACGAAGGTGACAGTGATGCTGACAACTCTCTCTTTCCAACAAGAGAGCCAATTAACCCCTTCTTCCCATTTGATCTGTTTTCAACATGTCCATTTGGATGCCAATGCTATTCGAGAGTTGTACACTGTTCCGATCTAGGTAAGAACATACATCAATTTGTTTTGAAGAATTATGTTGTTCTGATAAAATTTAAAGGACAGGGAAAGACCTCACTGAAATTTTAAAAATCGGCTAATTGTAAAGGAATTTTTTCATTTAAATTTTTGAAAAGTATAACAAACCCCAAAGTCCATCCAAACTTATTTTAAAAATCCAGAAAATCTGAGGAAAACATTGGAAATTTCATATACAGAACATTTCCTTCTCTCTCCAAATTTCAATCAATACTTCACTTTAATTTCCTTCAGAGAGAATGGATGTCACTGCGGTTTCATCTTATAGAGTGTCAACTGGTTTAAACTGTGCTTTCTAGCAAAATTCTACAATAACAAAATAGTTGTCTGCCCAGAACAATGAATAGGTTATAGAGTTTGTGAAATCTCTAATCTAGGCACTTTAAAGACAATACTCTATGTGTTTTGAATGATTTGGGTTTAAAACTATCTAGAAAAGAAGTGGCTGAAATGCAAGTCGCTTTCTAAAGTTTCTTAAAAACGCATAATTCTCTGCTGAGTATTTTATTATTTTAATACTTCTAACAAGAGTGCTGTCAAACAGAAGGGCATACTCAGGGAGAGATGTAACAGGAATGCACACTGAAATTGTAGTCAGCTGTTTCCAAAACACAGAATGACTCAGACCTGACCCACTGTGGGAAGCCAAAGGTATAGTTCACATTTGCCATACTGGACCTGGAGCTCATCAAGGCCACTTGGAGGGTATATATGAGCAGACAATGCCTCTGCAAGCTTTAGATTCATTTCCCATGGTCACAGCATTTGCGGCAATATGCAAAACTTGCTACAGTGAATTCCAGAGACTTTAAAAATGTGTTATTATGGGATATAGTGAGAAAGGTGAACAAAAACCATCCAGAAAAAGAGGATATTATTATCAGCTAGAATCACTGTGAAAGTCTTAATGGAATATACAGGCACATATCTTAAAATGACATGGCACTGTTAGCAGCATAAATGTCACCTACCCCATGATCACAGAAAATGAAGGTTCCAAATTCATCAGGGGTAGGGTAAGGGAAGGTTTCTCAAAATTTATGTTATAGGTCCTGTCTGCAGAACTTCTAGCTTCCTACAAGACCTTCCACTTATTTTCTAAAATCAAAGTAATCTCCTAACAAAACTGCTGCTACCTTGGTAACCCATCAAGTTACCCCCTTTTCCCTCTTTCCAACTATGTCAAACTTCTTCAAAGAATTGTCAGTTTTAAAGTATAAAGGAGAAAGTATCGAGGGCTGTCAAGTGGAATGTTGACATTCATAGTATTTTTTAATATTTAATTCTTCAATTTTGGGCTATTAAATATAATATTAATATTACTCATCAGGAGCCTAGCAGGCTACAAACCACGGGGTCACAAAGGAGTCAGATGTGAGTTAGCGACTAAATAAAAAACAACACTCTTCAGGAGTAACGATGGCTCCACTAAAAGTGTAGTAATATCTGAAACTCACTTTAAAATACATAAAAAAGATAAATTGATGTATGGATGGATAGTAAGTATAGTATAGTAAAATGTTGATGGGAGAAAAAGGAATATTAGATTTCACTGGAAAATTCTTTAAACTTTTTTGTATATTTGAATGTTTCAATAATAAAATATAGAAGAAAACCAAGAAGGCCCCATGTGCATCAAGCATAAGTATCATATGGAATGTCTGGTAACAATCAGGGGTGCACATTTTCAACCATTCGAGGAAAACAAGGAAAGTAAGGAAGAAATGTACCACATACTGCTCCTGCTGATTTTTTGCTTCTTTAAAAAAGAAAAAACACATTAACATCTTTAAATAATTTAATTAGGGCTTTCCTGGTGGCTCAGATGGTAAAGAACCCATTTGCAATGCAGGAGACCCAATTTTGATATTTCTGTCAGGAAGAGCCCCTGGAGAAGGGAATGGCTACCCACTCCACTCTTGCCTGGAGAAGTCCATGGACAGAGGAGCCTGGCAGGCTACAGTCCATGGGGTCACAAACAGATGAATAAATTTTTGTAAATCAAATAAGTTACAACTAATTAGAGAAGCTCATTATTAAAATAAATGGGTGGTAAGGTTTTTAATAGTATACATGAAAATAAACTTACCTATTTTCTAAGCATAACTTTCTACATATTGATGCTTCTTAAAATGATCAAAACCCACAGGCTCCAATTTAGCACTATGACTGCCTGAAAATCTGCAAAGAATGTCAATATTCTTTAGTCGAAAGTGCATAAGCAGAATCTGTGCCTCCACTGTTGGTCTCCTCCTTGTAGTCATATTAGAGCATTTCAACTTAGCTCCATTTAATGTCACTATGACTGAAGTGATAGCTAGACCTAGCTAGACACCTTGTAAAAATAAAGTTACTTGATAAGATTAGGCCATTCCAAAGACCAATGTTTTTGTCATCTGCTACACATTAAGTCATCTACTATTTAATGGCAATCACGGATTTCTTAAAAAGCACACTAATATCAGCAATCTTATCTTTAGGATATAATATGTACGCAATGTGTTTCTTTCTCAGGTCTGTCCTCCGTCCCAAGCAACATTCCATTTGATACTCGAATGGTTGACCTTCAAAACAATAAAATTAAGGAAATCAAAGAAAATGACTTTAAAGGACTCACCTCACTTTATGTAAGAATACATGTTCATATTTTCAAATATTTAAGTGAAAATCTCTATCACTGCTAAAATGATTACTTGTATTTGTGTTTGTATAAACAAGTCTTTATTTACTCTGTGTGATGAATGACAAAATCCTGTTATTTTGCATTGTTCTAGTTAATGAAAAATGATAGATTTAATTCAATTATTAATTTGATTCAACTGATGTTTACTGAATAATAGACGATTGAAAGGCAGTGGGCTAAGAATTCAAGTAAATGGTCCTTAGATGAGATTATTTCAGTAATCACAGTCATTACACACTAAAATAATGAAACTATGGTTATTTATAGCAACTTATTAATGTACAGTGTAAGAAAAGCAGTATGTAAACCCACTGACTTAAGAAACCATAAAGCTCTAAGAGCAGCATGTGCAACATACATAATTGATTAAATATATCTATATGAGTTTTTTTCTAGACTTCTGAAGATGAAAAAGAACTTTTCTTACTATACTGATTAATATTTTAGCTTTCTAAAATTTAAAAGATTCTTATTTCTCTATTTAACATTTTGGGCCTCTAGATTTTAGCAGGTAAAATTTTGAATGCTATTTGAAATTTGGTTTCGGGGAAGAACCTGATTCCACACTGTCACAGACATGGGATGTCATCTCTTCCCCTCAGAGTAATATTAGAGTAGAACAGCTTCTTTTTTGCACCAGGCTATGGTGGTAAGGTAATACTGCTCTTCTAGGCTGTTTTTCCACATTCTCATGCTACGCTGGAGAGAAGAAAGTAAACCTGTTACCTGCAAGGCACCAAGAGGCGATGGGAGAGATATTATGACCATAGCAGTCTCTTGCTATGTAGCCACCCATATAGCCCTGTTCTCTTCCTATGTCTGAGAGGCTTGAGGCCACTCTACCCACATGAACCCTGCTGAACCACCCTAGCAGGCAGGGAAGGAGACTACCAAATCCCATTACGAAACCAGTGCTTAAATGTCAGCTGGAAGATTGTGTTCTAGACACCACATGGGGTGTTTTACTCAACTCTCTTGCTAAATCCCCTTGATAAGGCCTGGCACGGATGGCACCCAGAGAGAGCCCAGTCAACCCCCTGTGAAGCCATACTCTCCCTTGCACTGCCTGGTGGCTGGGCTTGTGGGGCCTTGACTGCTCTTTTCCCTTTCAAATATACAGTGCAGATTTTCTGGGTTCCATACATAATAAAGTTTCCATGTTAAAAAGAAAAGAGCAAATGGAAGAACATATATATATATATCTTATAAATGAGGCCTCACTTAAACAGTCAGAAATAGCATAATATGATCTGTCCAATCTACCCCACTAACTCCAGTCTACAAAGACTTTTAAATACCAAGGCCATTATTTTAGCCTCAGATGTTGGAAATATAGTGAATGCTTCTACCACTTCTTCAACCTATATTTATCTATAAAACCACAATCATTAATGCCATATTTAACTCTGAATCATTAAGTCTTTTTCACATCATTATTTTATTATATTTTAGGAGTATTCCAGGGATTTAACCTACTAGTACTCCAGTTATTCATTGAGAAATGAGAATCAAAAAGGTGTCAGGAGCTGTCTTAGGCCTCCTTAACTTGCTTTTAGTCAATTTTTAAATGGCATTGTATTGGAGTGTTCTGGAGTTCAGCAGTCCCAGGCTGAAACCTTGGTCTAACAGAATTAGAAACATTGGGAAAGTGACTTACTTCTCTAAGTCTGGCTTCTCTCAGTTTTAAAAGAAGTGTGATAATAGTATGGAATTCAGAATGGTTATTTAGACGAGTGAATGCATATAAGGTGCTCAGAGTCCAGCTGTCAGCTATTACTGCTACCAGCTTATTGTTTCTAGACCGGTCAATGCATGAAATGTTAAGTACTTTTAAAAGCACACTTTATACTTAAATTGTTAGCATGCTGTATATCTCAAAACACTTATTTAATTATAGTATCATCTACATGGCACTGGTCTTTAAAGAGAACTAAAATTATTTTTTTAGATATCCTATAAATTCTCTATATGTTTTAGCTGCTTGTTTGGCATTCTGATTCTTGCACAGAGAACAACGAAGCATTAGAGAATAAGTGAGATCACTGCACACACACACGCACATATTCCAAGTACACTTCCAGCCCGTTATTACAGACACATTCATCATGAAGACTTATTGTCCTACCACTGAAAGACTATACTTTTCTTATCCTCTGCCCTTACATATAACCACATTGTTTGGGGCTCTGTGACTGCTATGTTTGGAATTTTCATGTGAAAGCCAACATTGAAAGTACTGCTTAAATGGAGACACTGTGCTAACTCAACTTGCTGGGGCAGCATTAGAGGGTTTAAAAGTCTTACCCCATTTTGTATTCTTATCCTTCCTTTTATGCAGTATGACAACCGCATGTCTTAACCAGAGGGAAAAAACAAACAAAACCCCATTTGTGATGGCTGGATCTACTTGAGGCCCATATTCCCACTGGGGCTCCTGACAGTGGCAGCCCACAGGGAGTGCACACAAGAGGAAGAGCAAAGTATGGAGGGCTGAGGGGTGGGGGCAGGCAGGGGCAAATCACTTTTCTTCACTGTGCTCATGTCCTCGTCACTAAGAGGACAGAAATAACTTCTGTTAAATTTACCTCATGGGGGTTGAGTGAGTTCGTCAAGTTGTTCAATCTTCCCTGTCCTCTCATTTTTTCAGTATAACCAAAGGAAAAGAGAACACATTCTAAATTTGGCAGCACACAGAAAGGAATATATATCACCAGTTGGTAACAAAATGTAGCTTAAATTCTTCTCAGTTTAACCTTTTTTAGCTGAAATTGTTAAAATTAGTGATGTCTGAAAGAAGGGTAAGAAAAAGGAGACAGTAAAGGCCTGCAGTGAAACCAGTAGACATGATAATAAAGGGACTCTAACTGCCAAAGTATTTGTATTTCTTCTGTGAAACAACAACAGTGTAAATAACAGGATAAAGGCATATTAAGTCAGTCTGGAAACAAGGAAGATTATTGTACAATGGTACCAGAGACAGAAGTCAAAAGGAAAGAATCTCAATCTGCTCCCTAAAAGAATGAGAGGATCCAGATTAGCAGAGAGGAATAAAAAGTTCTAGCAAAGCTAAACCCACCTGCCATTGCCCTTGGGAAACATTGAAAATTCTTTCTGTAAAATCTGGCATGTTTTGAAAATAGTTACTAGGTGACTGGCAAGCCCTAGTACCAAGGACTTTCCCAGTTTTGGTTCTGAAGTTCTGTGCCCCAGTAGATTCTAGGAATGCTAAACCACTTGCCATTGCCCTTGGAAAACATTGAAAATTCTTTCTGCAAAATCTGGCATGTTTTGAAAATAGTTGCTATGTGACTGGCAAGCCCTGGTACCAAGGACTTTCCCAGTTTTGGTTCTGAAGTTCTGCACCCCAGTAGACTTAGATGGCTGCAGTCAGACCCTCAACGTGTCATAAAGGGTTTGACCGTGGGGAACGCAGATTCAGGCTGTATAAGTTCGTTCACTTTCTGGGGTTGTGTCTCTTATGAAGAGTTTTGCCACGTTGCACCAAGAAATAGCCACAGAACTGAGAAGGGGTTGAGTCATTCCTCAGAACCTACTACCACCTCCCCAGTGTCTACAGTATGCCAGAATGCTGAGGGCACATTGTAGGAATTTATTCTTACAAGTCTCTATTCTGGAGAAAATAGTAAACATTAGTAAACAAGACAGAAATGAGGTTTTAAGAGTAGATAAAATCATGCAAAAATGTATTTGGTATGTACTGAACTTAACTTTGTAGAGTGAACAGGTTTAAGATAAGATAAAGATAATACCATTCATTACTTCCATGAATTGAAATAGGAGAGGGGAATCTTAAACACAGGAACACTTCACCTACTCAAGATAAATCAAAGGCATGAAACCAACTGTTAAAGCTTTGCACTGTTTCAATGCAGTGGCAAATGTGTGTGTGTGTGTGTGTGTGTGTGCGCGCGCGCGTGTCTATTAGCTTAGATTGGACTGTAGAATTATTTACATGGTTAATAAAGTATATGAATGACACAATTTGCGTTGATTTCCATGATTTCCAATCACTACTGAATATTGGTAATCAAATATTGGTAAATAAAATTCCTGATTCGGTACAACTTTTTATGCTTTATCTAGGGTTTGATTCTGAACAACAATAAGCTAACAAAGATTCACCCAAAAGCCTTTCTAACCACAAAGAAGTTGCGAAGGCTATATTTGTCCCACAATCAACTAAGTGAAATACCGCTTAATCTTCCCAAATCATTAGCAGAACTCAGAATTCATGACAATAAAGTTAAGAAAATACAAAAGGAAACATTCAAAGGAATGAATGCTTTACATGTTCTAGGTAAGTTTTTGCAAATAAATGGGACATTTTGAAATTATATGCAATATGCAGATATAGAGATCTTTATCATCATTAACAAATTTAGGATTGATAATTTCTAAAATTAATTTTTTGAATCTAATAAGCTTTACCTAGATAAGCCATTCAAAAATAAAGTATCAAACAAAATTTATAGCACTTAAAGAAATACACCTTTTGTACATAAATACACATGCACTCTCAAGAATTCCCTAATGTGGTTTCCATTTTCTGATTGTACCTTAAGTGGTGAATATTTGTTATTCTCATTTAATTTAAAGATATCATTTTTAATGTAAAAACTACTTAAATATAACCTATAAAATTAATTCAGATATTATTTAGAATGTACAGCTGACTTTTCATTATTTCTTTAAGATTATTGAACTATGGCATTTTTACTATATACTTTAAATTTTACACAGTATTTTACTTCTAACACCCCTGGTATGACCATGCCAACTTCCCCCACAATATCTATTCAAAATTCCTAACCAATATTCTCATTCATTTATTCATTTAATTCAACCAAGTGCCAGACACTTACCAAACAGTTTCACTATCTGGTACTTCCTCAGTTATATTTCTGTTAACAAATAATTTTTAATTGACTTGCAATTTAAAAAGTTTAGGTGACAAATAAATGTACACTGAAAAACACAAAGGTTTTGAATTATATGAATGATGGTCTTTCTTCCTAATGTAGTATTTCTGTAACAAAACTTTGATCATGCTCATGGTTGGAAAAGAATAAGTAAGTTATTGATTTAGTAATTCAAAGCAAAAGAGTAAAGCTGTTATATACTCCAGCCTATGTAATACAAAGCATTCTGTCATCTGAGACTAACAGAAAGGAGAGTAGATAGACACAGAAACAGATACACTGAGCAAAGAAGAGTCTGAACAATAATGCTCACACTTCTAGGGACATGTATCTCTGTATTCTGAGTTTCCTTCAATATACAACATATGTGTACTAAACTATATAATTCCACCCCTAACAGAAATGAGTGCAAACCCTCTGGATAACAATGGGATTGAACCAGGGGCATTTGAAGGGGTAACAGTGTTCCATATCAGAATTGCAGAAGCAAAACTGACCTCAATTCCAAAAGGTTTGTATTTGTATAGTATTTTTTAAATTGTCATCTTAAAATGACTATTAAATGTAATGCTATAAACACTGTCAAAACCACAGAATTCTTTTTTACCGGTATATCTGGTCATATAGTATGCAATTTAGTATTTTCTCATGTACACAAAAAGAGGTTTTTTTTCTCCTTTTTTTGATAGTTTGAAACCAGAATCTTTATTCCCAGGGAGAATAAAACTTAAGAAGCAATGAACTTTTAATTTTCTCTTTCCTGACATTTACTTGTCTATACCTGTCATTCTGTGAAGTGTCTCAGAGAGGTGAGAATTCTGTAGAGAAGAAAGCAGAGGGAAATGCACAGGGTCAGAGACCTTTCTCCAGGCTTGCAGCAGTAGTTCAGGGTGGGAATTGTGAGGAGAGACTGGCAGGTGCTGGCAGTGGCAGGGGTGGGGGTGGGTGTATACTCTAGGCAAGGAACTCTACACCTCATTTTTTTTTACAGCCGAGTTGTGTACATTAACAGGCTAATGCACAGAAAGGTCTGAAGACAACGTTGGGCACATTCTAAACACTCTTACAAGACATAACCAGTACCAGAATGACCACCATGCTCTATCACATGACCTGAAGCTGGTACCTCAAAGTAAAATGTTTCTTAAGTTTGCCACAGGACCAATTTTCTAAATCATTACTTACAAAATCCCAGACTAATGACTAACTAGATAGCATTTACCTTTCTCCAAGCCCATGCTTAAAGTCTCACCTTCTTCCCCCTTGACAAAGTCTCTCTCCTATGCTAATACCTGGATCAGAAATAACCCCTATGATTAATAACATACTTTCCTTTCAAACAGCCCTCTTTCAGTATCCACAGTAAAATCAGCAATAATCTTTTTTTCTTCTATTTTATCATTAACTCCTTTTCTATATTACTCAGTAGATCCAGATTAACAAAACAAACATAAGCTGATAAAAAATCAAGCAAGGCTACTATTACTGATCTTTCATTTCATCTAAAGTGAAAAGACAATTTCATTTAGTATAGGAAAAATCAGTTTAGTTCAGAACTTACACAATTAAAAACAACCTTAATTTAGTTTTCAAGGAGCTGGCTGTTTTTCCACAAGAAAGCTGAAATATTATATTTACCGTCTAATCTTTAGAACAACAACAAAAACACATACTCTACCTAACAAGTTAAATAAAATAACTTTTATAAGCTGGAAGCTGACGCAGACGGGAAGAGGATGTACTAGAGGAGAACAGAGGGGCACCACCCCAGAGCTGTGGCTCCCAGGTCTTGCAGTTATCATCACTCTTTATATTTATATTAGCAGTTTTCTTTACTACAAAACATGCTGAGAGTAATTCTCAAGTTTCAAAGTGTATCTTTAAATGAAGTTTTAACTCCTTATGAAGTTCTCGAGATTTTTCCAAAGTCTAAAGGAAGATTTTATATATTTAGAAATTTAAATTTCAAATCTCTAAATTTACATAACTACTTCTTTAAGGTCCTTAATAAGTGAGAGTCTCTCAGTCGTGTCCAACTCTTTGCAACCCCATAGACTATACAGTCTATGGAATTCTCCAGGCCAGAATCCTGGATTTGGTAGCCTTTCCCTTCTCCAGGGGATCTTCCCAACCCAGGGATCGAACCCAGGTCTCCTGCACTGCAGGCAGATTCTTTACCAGCTGAGCCACAAGGGAAGCTTATGACACTAAAATCCTTACGACATTCAAAAGACAGTTTTTTGTTTCTATGCCTTATTTGCTCAAATGTTAAGGTTGACTGCCTAAATGTTATAATTCAATCATCACTACCCATTGCAACAGGGTGAATTAGGCAGAGGTCCAGAGGATTCTTAACTAGACTGGACAACGTAAGATGAATGAAAAGCGGTTTTCCTTGTCTCCAGTGGTTAAGATTTCACCTTCCAATGCAAGGGGTGAAGGTTCAATCCCTGGTCGGGGAGCTAAGATGCCTCATGCCTTGTAGCCAAAAAACCAAAACATAAAACAGAAGTAATGTTAACTATAAAGACTTTAAAATAAAAATGGCCATACCAAAAAAAAAAAAGAAGTAGACTGAAAACTGTTTTTCCTTCATATTCAACTGGAAAATTTTGTTACATAATGGAATTGTGTGGAGTGGAACAGAGACCTGTTTGACTATAGAGTAGATACAGAAATATCCTACGTTGGTGCAAAAGTAATCGTGCTTTCATATTGCTAATCTTAAATCATTATAACTAGGGTCAAACACATCTTTATTAATCAAAATAGGAACCATTACAATCTACACATTTTTTGCCAACGAAAAATAAGTTTGTTTACGGCTGTAGTATAAAAATCCATTCTTTAGGATTCGACGAACTCTTGGAAAGCATTTTCTGTATCCTGCTGGTTGTGGAAGCATTTTCCCTGCAAAAAGCTGTCGAGATGCTTGAAGAATTGGTAGTCGATTGACAAGAGGTCAGGTAAATATGGAAGATGAGGCAAAACTTTGGAGCCCAGTTTGATCAATTTTGAAGTGATGGTTGTGCAGCATGCAGTTGGGCATTGTCATGGAGAAGAATTTGGTCCATTCTATTGCCCAAGGCCAGCTGCAGGTGTTGCAGTTTCTATGCATCTCATCAATTTGCTGAGCATACTTCTCAGATATAATGGTTTTGCAGAAAACTACAGTGAATCAGACTGGCAGCAGACCACCAAATAGTGACCATGACATTTTTCTGGTGTAAGTTTGGATTTGGGAAGAGCTTTGGAGCTTCTTCTCAGTTCAGCCACTGAGGTGGTTGTTGCTGGTTGTTATATAAAATCCATTTTTCATCACATGTCACGATCTAATCAAGAAATGACTCATCGTTTTTGCACAGAATAAGAGAAGACAACACTTCAAAACAATAATTTTTTTGATTTTCGGTCAGTTCATGAGGCACCCACTTACTAAGCTTTTTCACATTTCCAATTTGCTTCAAATGCCGAATGATCACAGAATGGTCAATGCTGAGTTCTTTGGCAACTTCTCTTTTAGTTTTAAGAGGATCAGTTTCGAGGATTGCTCTCAATTGGTCACTGTAACTTCTGATGGCCAGCCACTACACTTTTCATTTTCAAGGCTCTTGTCTTCTTTGCAAAACTTCTTGAACCACCACTGCACTTTACTTTTGTTAGCAGTTCCTCGGCCAAATGAGTTGTGATGTTGAGTTGTCTACACTGCTTTATAACCTACTTTGAACTCAAATAAGAAAATTGCTTGAATTTGCTTTCTAACATTATTTCCATACTATAAAATAAATATAAAATAAACACGTAATGTCATTAACAAAAAACCATGAAGCAGTTTTATGTTTTTTATATGTGAGTATAGTCATTCCTTAAATATGAGTAACCTCAACTGATCAGAATTCAAGAAATTAGGATGCTCTCAGTTTAGAATTATTTTCCTGCTCTCTAATTTATTTATTTTTAAAAATAAAAGTACATTATAAAATCAATATAAATTCAGCCATGATGAATATTGCTATTCATAAGGATTTGAAAATTATCTTTAACAGTCTTAATACTAATAAAGTAAGGAAATGTTTTAGCAAGAATTGAAAAAAAGAATGCATTTCCTAGCTAGGCAACAAGAAATTCTGATTGAAAACTAATACATTATGTGTAGGATTAATGAAATGAGGTCTGACTGAATCACTGGTTAGTCTCTTTCATTCCAGCTTCAGTTAAATGGAGAAAGCTAGGGTCAGAACTGCAGGGATCCAAACATATCAGAGGAAAAAAATTCTTGTGTTTATGCTGTTCAGTCTCTAAGTCTTGTCCGACTCTTTGCAACCCCTGGACTGCAGTACACCAGGCTTCCTTTGCCTTCACTATCACCCAGAGTTTGCGCAAACTCATGTCCATTGAGTCGGTGATGCCATCCAACCATCTCAGCCTCTGTTGTCCCCTTCTGCTGCCCTGTCTTTCCCAGCATCAGGGTCTTTTCCAATGAATCTTCTCTTCAAATCAGGTGGCCCAAGTATTAGAGTTTCAGCTTCAGCATCAGTCCTTTCAATGAATATTCAGAGTTGATTTCCTTTAGGATTGACTGGTTTGATCTTCTTGCTGTCCAAGGCACTCTCAAGAGGTTCTCCAGTACCACAATTAAATAGCATCAATCCTTTGGCGCTCAGCCTTCTTTATGGTCCAACTTTCACATCTGTACATGACTACTGGAAAAACCATAGCTTTGACTATACGGACCTTTGTTGGCAAAGTGACATCTCTGCTTTTTAATATGCTATCTAGGTCTGTCATAGCTTTTCTTCTAAGGAGCAAGCATCTTTTAATTTTGTGGCTGCAGTAACTGCCCACTATGATTTTGGAGCCCAGGAAAAGATGATATTAAAAAAAATTCATTGGGACTTCCCCAGCAGTCCAGTGGTTAAGACTCCACCATCCAATCAATGCAGGACGCGCAGGTTTGATCCCTGGTTGGGGAACTAAGGTCCCCAATTACTAGCTGAAGGATGTGGCCAAAAATTAGAAAAAAAATTCACTGGTCACCTCTGGGTATTGTACCAATTCATTACTTTAATGAAATCAAACATTTATGCTGCTTTTTCTATAAAAACTGTATTATAAAGTAACTAAATAATTAATGAAGGAAAATTCTTTAGAGAAGAATCTCACCTAATAAATGCATAATGAATGATGAAATCAGAAAATCACCATTTTCTAATTGTTAATGAAATAATAAGTCTAAGTAGCAGTAATCAATGAATGAGTGTGAAGACTATCAGATGAAAGAATAATTTACTGAATCTAATCTGGTCTCTAGATCTAACTACTCAGTTCAGTTCAGTTCAGTCCCTCAGTCATGTCTGACTCTTTGTGACCTCATGAACTGCAGCACGCCAGGCCTCTCTGTCCATCACCAACTCCCAGAGTCCACCCAAACCCATGTCCATTATGTCGGTGATGCCATCCAACCATCTCATCCTATGTCGTCCCCTTCTCCTCCTGCCCTCAATCTTCCCCAGCATCAAGGTCTTTTCAAATGAGTCAGCTCTTCTACCAGGTAATAAGAAATAAAGGGCCTAGATGGAGGCCATTAGCCCAATCTACAAATGAGTATCTCAAACAATTTAATATCTAAAACAATCACTAGAAGGAGAAAGAGGAGGTAGTATGTAACAGAAGAAGAGATTTAAAGAGATACAAGACTCAAATATATTCTGTACACTTTATTTGGATCCTGACCTGAACAAATCAACTGTAAAATAATATAGTAATAATCATATACTTATTAGGGAACTGATTATTAGATGATAGGAAAGAATTATTGCTAATTTCGTTAGACGTGATACAGACATGATGACTATGAAAGGGGAAAAAAAAGATGACCTTATGGGTTAGAGATGTCTAGTCTTTACAAATGAAATGACACTATATATGAAATTTGATTTTAAGTACTCTAGCAAAAAAATAAATTAATAAAAACAAATCGATAACACATAACTACTAAGGTAGATGAAACAAAATTGGAAAAATGGAGATAATTGTTGAAGCCAAGCAACCAGCAAGGTTTCTAGTTTCTATTTTTCTATGTTTGAAATTTTCCATAATAATAATAATTAAAAAAAGCAAATCCCCCAAACTGCCTAAGTCTATAATGTGAAACTTAACAAGAAAATAAATACTCAACAGGGCTTGGTCTTCGCCTGATCTAACATACATATTTCTTTTCTTATCATTAGAACTACCTTCAACTTTACTGGAGCTACATTTAGATTATAATAAAATTTCAGTTGTGGAACTTGAGGATTTTAAACGATACAAAGATCTGCAAAGGTAAACATTTCTCAAATCCTATCCAACCTGTAGGTGGTAGTCCATATGATGACAATATTAATGAAACTCGTTAGAGAATGTATAGAGAGGGACACAATCAAAATTAAGGGAAAACTAGAATGGATTGCTATCATTCTGTCTCAGAAATGAAAGAGGGAATGAGTAAAAGGACACTTTCCAAATGTTCCTTTTGTTGCAAACAGGTTAGAAAATTTCCTGACAGTAGAGGAGAGGGCTATTACATCCTGAAATAGGTTATTAAAAGAAAGCATGGAATACCTTTCTCTGAACATACATACAAATATTTCTAACTTAGTTGTGTTTTCAGCTAATTGAATCATATCATCTGCTCAAGAACTGATGCATTTTATATCACTTTTAGGCTGGGTCTAGGAAACAACAGGATCACAGATATTGAAAACGGAAGTCTTGCTAACATACCACGTGTGAGAGAAATACACCTAGAAAACAACAAACTAAAAAAAGTGCCTTCAGGATTACAAGAGTTGAAATACCTCCAGGTAAAACATTCTACTTGTGTTTTGTAGATATTAATACTTTCCTTTGTTTTTATGAAATATATTAGTATATGAAGCAAAGCAGCAAGTAGCTTCACACCCTAATGATCCTCCTAACACCCTAATGACCCTCCTAATTCACAGCCTAATGACCCTCCAGATTATGCAACATATTTTATGCAGCAAGAGTGTTAGAAGGCCAGTTTCTATTAAGGTATAAGCTAAAACACTCAGGAACCCATTTCTAACCCTCAGTTTCTTCTGCTGAAACTGTCAAGGTCATTGTGGTTAAGGTGCTGACAGCTAATTTCAGGTTCTGAGGTGGCAATAACTATGTAAAGACAGGACTGGTCAGGAGGCAATGAAGTAGGATTATATAACCTTTCATTTCTGTACACATTTTATGAAGGAAGAGCACGTGGATAAAGTCCGAGGTGTTTTCACTATCAATATGGTGCCAGACTAAAAGTGTGCATGCTTTTCAAAAAACTCAGGCCAGAATATATAATCAAAAGTCAGTGTTTGGAACATTAAGGGCTCACATTTCTTATTCTTAATTATTAGAAAAACTTTCCCTTCTAATCTGGCAACTCTTGACTAGCCAGAAGGGGCCACAGAATTGTTGGAGAATCTGATAAAGCTTTAGATACTCCCAAGAAAAAATATGAAGAAAATTTTTTCACATAATTTTAGGAATTTCACAGATCTTCCCGATTTTCATCTATGGACCTCAAATTAAGCATCTCTACTTAATCTGAATCACCTTTAGTCCATTTTTCTCATGTGCTTTCCTTGATATATTATACAAAGTCCTCATCATCCAAGGAAAAACACATTGAGAACAAAATGGGTCTTGAGCCACTTGATTCTATATTTCTTTCTAATTTTTCTTTAAGTTTTGTTCACTACACAAAACGAACCCTTTGGCCTAGAAGCAATCAAAATGCATGTGACATTGGCAGGTGCTAATCTGCCAATTAAGATTACGGCTTCTGCTTTGATTTTTTTCAAATGTTGTGTATAACCTTTTTAAAAAAAAAAAAAAAAACAGTGGGCACAGCGGGGTCTTTCCTCCCTTAAGCTGTCCAGTCTTTCAGTACTTTACTCCACAACACTGATCCTAGATTCTGAGCATCTTAAATCTATCCATACTATTGCTAGCATTAAAAAAATTAAACAGAATTATAACACAAACATAGTCATAAGGATACATTCAACAAACGTCCACAAACCAAACACACCCATGTCCAGCAACGTTTTCCATTCCCAATGAGGTCAATGCTGTGGTAAACTACATCTTGCACTGCTGCTGAGCTGCTAGGAAACCATATAATGCATCTGCCATGAGGCCCCCAAGATTAATAGAGGGCAGCAGCGACTCAAACACAAAACTTAAGAGGTTTTAGCAATGCCTACAGTTCTCAGGACTGGCTCAGATCAATCTCACCAAAGCAAAATGCAGAGGTAACAAAACCTAGAACTGGTATCCTAGCCTGCCAGCAAAAGGCTCGCTCTTTATAATATGCCAAAACTTTGTTAGTTAAGTAGATTGCTTTTACTTCCTAGAAATCTCAGTTGTCAAAAGAGTCCAAAGAAGGAATTTATAGGGCTATTAAAGGGAATGAATGGAAGGTCTTATATTTTCCATTTTTTTTCTGAGTAATAATTTAATAAGACATATACACAGCCTATAAAATTGTATTTTGTCCACTGGTGCAAATAAAGATTCAACTATTGATGCTATATTACAGATATGTATTTAAGATGTCAATAGACATATTTTTCTATAAAACAAAAAAGTAGCTCTATCTACACTTCTCTCCTTTGAACACAGAAAATGCTAGCTAAAAATTCTTCACATTCATTTTGTAAAACTAATTCTTAGAGCATTAAATTTCATTCTTCCACTCATTTCTAATACTTTAAAAACACATTATTGCATATGGTACTGAAACAACCCTACACACACACACATCCATATATAAAAGTTGGGTATTACTATGCATAAAAGCAAAAATCTATTCCCATGTGGTAAGTCTCCTGACTTACTGTATGACAAACAACTTTCATCTATGTGTGTGTGTGAGTGTGTGTGTATGTAGAGAGAGAAAGAGAGAGACAGGGACAGGAGAGTGGCATGTGCTGACCAGGCTGACCTGGGCTTTGGCATGAATACTACACCACACTTCATATATACAGCAATTTCTGTATAATACAGGAGCTTGAGTCTTTATAATAAATATTTAATAGGCATAAATGAGCACATATATTTTAAGCAAAATATGTCCATGAACAAATGCTGACTACAAATAGAATATCTTCTTTTTCACATTTATCAAGAATTTTTTATCCATTCTTTCCCCCATTACAACAGATAATCTTTCTTCATTCTAATTCAATTACAAAAGTGGGAGTGAATGATTTCTGCCCAACAGTGCCAAAGATGAAGAAATCTTTATACAGTGCAATAAGTTTATCCAACAACCCGGTAAAGTATTGGGAGGTACAACCTGCAACATTTCGTTGTGTTTTGAGCAGAATGAGTGTTCAGCTTGGGAACTTCAGAAAGTGATAATTAGTAATTAGCAGTATACATTTAATATAAAATTCAAAAATTGTTACATTTGGAATACTTGAACTCTATTAATAATGGTGGTACTATGCATCAATGCAAAAATCTATTCCTATGTGCTTAAGTCCACTGACTTATTGTATGACAATAAATTTCAACAGAATTTTGCAAAAACTATTGATACATCAGGATTAAAGGAAATAGGCATTTATTGCAGTTTCCTTTTACATGTAAATGATTTTGCATAAATTTCATGCTTGAACATTCTTTCTCAGTAACAAAAAATAAAGACATTCAATATTTAATACTTTGTTATCAAGTGCATTTAAAAAAGAACTGTACTGTAAATGGAATGCTTGACTTAGCAAAATTTGTGTTCTTTCATTTGCTATTAGAAAAAGAAAATTGACAAGTACGGTTATATAAAGAATACATTATACTATTCTTATTCTTTCTTTAAAAACTTGGGTATTACTGTAATATTCTAATAATGTTGAAGTATGGTTTGATATAATCTTATTCAAATTCTCACAACTTCAAGACTTACTGTCTTTATGTTTAAAACTTCTTTATAATAAAGTCTTCAGTAAGTGTTTATTACCAACTCAAACAGATGCTATTCATACGGCTGTTTTTCAAGCTGTAGCACATACTTTTCTCTTTAATGATTATTACCTGGTTATAAACTCTCTATAGAAATGCATAGTGAGTGTTTATATAAAATCTCACATTTTTTTATTATTACAGTTATTATAAGCTTTTAACAGTGTGTCAATTGTTAGGTTATATAACACTGTCACTTCAATGCTAACGAATATTTTCAAGATGTCCCTTTGTAAGACCTTGGTTGGAAGAGACTGGATACTATCAACTCTACACCAAACTGTCTCCTTAAATATGCACAGACTGGATAACTCTGAAGAACACATCTTGTATAACTGAATAGGCAGATCATAAAATAGAAACTAGCTCTGTATAAAAATTAACAGTACTTACATATGTATTTTTTGGTGTTCAACATAAATAAAACTAAAAAAAAATAAGAAAAACATTAAAATATTGGCTTGAAATAAAATATTTGTGCTTTTTCTTCCCCCATCCAGAAAAATAAACTATCTTTGATAAAACTCTTATATATGACACTTTTAGTACAGTGTTAATGCTTATTCTTAATAATAGTATTGAAACAACCCAAATCATACCTGAGCTATGGGAGCTAACCACCTTTATAGTAAACCACCTCAAAAACTAGACTTCAAATAATTTTGGGGAGAGCCATATGTTACAGACACATAAAAAGGGGTGGAAGGTTGGGATATCCAGATCAAGAAAGAGTAATTAGATCTGTTTTTCACAGTGAGGTTTCCCAACTGCTGACACTGTAGGCTAGATCATTCTGGGTGGCATGGGGCCAGGGCGGGACAGAGAAGGGGTGCTATCCTGTCCTTTCCAGAATGTCTGGCAGCTCCTTGGTCTGTATTTACTAGACGCTAGTAGCACTTGTACCACTGTGTGACAATCAACTATTTTTCCAAAACATGCCAATGTGCCAGGGGGAAAGGGTGGAGCCAAACTGTAGCTGGTTGAGAACCACTGATTTATAGAAAATTTACTTAATTTCTAAATTCTGGCACAAGTTTGCAAACCTGAAATAAAATAGTTTTTTTTGTTTGGTAAAACAGTCAATCCTAAAGGAAATCAGTCCTGAATATTCATTGGAAGGACTGATGCTGAAGCTGAAACTCCAGTACTTTGGCCACCAGATGCAAAGACCTGACTCATTGGAAAAGACCCTGATACTGAGAAAGATTGAAGACAGGAGGAGAAGGGGATGACAGAGGATCAGATGGTTGGATGGCATCACTGACTCGATGAACATGAGTTTGAGCAAGCTCTGAGAGTTGGTGATGGACAGGGAAGCCTGGCATGCTGCAGTCCATGGGGTTGCAAAGTCAGACACGACTGAGTGACTGAATTGAACTGAAAACTGCAAGGGCAAGATCAAAGTGTGATTAAAATAATACCACCAGTAGTGATATAACAGAAAGAGCCCAGGGATAAAGAGGTCTGAGTTGAGAATATATACCCAGAAATCCAGTTCCATTTATAGCCTTGAGCTAATCACCATCTCTTTGAACCTGTCCTCTCATCTAAAAAGGGTAGGGATGACACTACTGATCTGATAGGTTGCTGTAAGAACTGAATGAAAAAAGTGTATGAAAAATGCTCTGTAAACCATAAAGATTCATGAAATATGCTTAACTATTATACTGGACAATAATTTACTGACAAGAAAAATGAAAGATTATGAGGTCTAAAAGCAAAAAAAAATTCATAACAGGGCTTCCCTGGTGATCCAATGATTAAGAATTAGCTTTGCAATGTGGTGGTCACTGGTTCAATCCCTGGTTGGGGAAGATCCCACATGCTGTGGAGCAACTCAGTCCATGCGCCACAATTACTGGGCCAGCACTCTAGAGTCCATGCACCTGGAGCCTGCGCTCTGCGACAAGAGAAGCCACAGCAATGAGAAGCCTGCACACTGCAACAAAGAGTAGGCTGTTCACTGCAACTGGAGAAAGCCTGCATGCAACGAAGACCCAACAGAGCCAAGAAATAAATAAAGCTTTTAAAAAGGATATATAACAATGACAATCATCTTAAAATTAAAATGTTCTAAAGTTCTAATAGTTTTAACAAATAAAATTCATTTTCTACAATATATCATAAAAATAAGATGTGACATCATGCCACTTATGAGAACATAAGTAGAAATTCACTGAAATTGTAATAATCCAGCTTTGGGAATTAATAATTAAATGTATAAGTTAGTGCTAAGGTTAGAATCATCTAAACAAATAAATTAGTCTATGATCTGAACATGTTTGTTCAGTCACTCAGTTGTGTCTGATTCTTTGGGACCCCATAGACTGTAGTTCACCAGGCTCCTCTGTCCATGCTATTATTCTGGCAAGAATACCGGATCAGGTTGTCATTTCCTCCTCCAGGGGATCTTCCCAACACAGGGATCAAACCCATGTCTCCTGCGGCTTCTGCATTGGCAGGAGGACTCTTTACCACTTAGCCACCTGGGAAGCCCTATGATCTGAATAGAAAAGCTTAAAAGAAAGAAGCTTTTCTTTTTAAAAAGGAAACACAGCAAAATTTTCTAACTACTGGAAATGATTCCTGAAACCACTAAAATTAATTTCCTGTAGTTAATGTCTGTGTTTTTCATCCCACAGGTGTTAATCATTTTTGGTTGTAAGTTTGCAAAAAGCAAATCAGTAATAAAAGCATAACCACCCAAAACTGTATTAAGTTTTCTTAATCATATTTTATGGTAAATACAAAATATCACCCACTAAAAATCTGTTAAAGTTTGGAAGCAAATGAATTACTGCAACTTACTGAGTTTACTAAGGGCTTCCAGGCAGAAAAAAAATCTCAGAGGCTATCTACCTTTATTTCCTTCCAAATACTACAGTAAAAAATATCACAGAATTCACAAAACAAATGTAATACTTTTAGAAAATCACCTGAAGTTGCTAAAAGCTTTTTTTTTTTAGTCAATTTTGTTTCTCCTTAAACTACAGCATTATTTTTCTTTCCTTTCTAATTCCATTTTTTGGTACAAGAATTGTCTTATCTTGGCAGTGTGTAAAGAACATTTTCAGATATTCTTCCAAATGCCTTACTTGCATTTATTCATTTAATCCTCACAACAGCCCTATGAGGCAGGTACCTTTACCTATCTAGGATTTGATCCCAGCAGTCTAGCTCAAAGCTTCTAACCATGATAACACACTAATGTTTTAGTTAGTGAGATCAAGCGTATAAAATAGTGGACAGTGCTTCCTCCTGGAGATTCTACGCTTATTGGCTCCCACACACCACGCCTTTCAGGTTGCTCTTTAATGGCTAGTGTTCCTCCTCAATACTATTTTGGCCTCTTCACTTTGCTCCTGATAAACTGATGCATTTCTAAACATTAGCCATAATGTTTCAGGTGAGGCCTCTGAAATCCACCTCTCAAAAGAGGATTTTGCTGGGGAGTAACAAACTCTCAAAATCCAAACAGTTGGAGATATAAAATTCAATAAAAATCAACATCAAAAACAATTTCTTTCAAACCTACACAGACTCTCCTGAGCTCTTCTTTCCCCCAATCTTTCTAGTTTTAAACTTCAGCAAGTGCCATTCCTGCTCTACCTCCCATGTTACTTGCATCCATTCCTTCCTTTTTATTCTCATTCACCATACCACAAATCATTTTATTTTCTATTTGGAGTATCAAAATAAGTTCCTGGCCTCATTTTGCCAATTCAACTCTATCATGACTAACCAAACAGATTTACGTGCTATCTGGATTATGTCAGTCCTTTATCAAAAGACTATAACAGTTCCCATTGATTATAAAATTACAAAAAATGCTTAATTCACCTTTCAAGATTATCTATGATTTTTGAGGTTTTTATTTCCTGTTTACATCTTTTTATACTCCAGTTGAAAACTATTTGCTGTTTCTCAAATATGCTCTGTATTTTCTGGCTTCTGGGACTTTATTAATACCACATGATGTGCATCTGTCAAAATCTTTTCCAACTTCAACTGTCTGTGTCAAAGTTCACCCTTCTCAGTTCATCTTCCTGATTCTCCCACAAACAGATGTGATTTCTCACATCCCATCTCCAGAACCTTCCCAGTATTTTAATATGCTTATCTTTTGCACTTATCATAATCTTAACTTATTGTGGCTATTTAAATATGGGCTTTTTCCCTTCATATTCTCTACAGAATTGAAAATATCTTGATTGTAAGCACTGTATTCTTTTTTAAGATTTTTTTTTATATGGACCATTTTTAAAGTCTTTATTGAATTTGTTACAATACTGCTTCTGTTTAATGTCCTGGCTTTTTGGCCAAGAGACACATGGGATCTTAGTTCCCCAACCAGGGATCGAACCAGCAACTCCTGAGTTGGAAGGCAAACTCTTAACCATTGGACTGTCAAGGAAGGCCCAGTCTTATGTTTTAGTTAGGTTTGCATCCCTTTTCTCTCTCCCACCAAAGGGTAGCACACTTCGTTACCTCAAAACATACTTCTGGAATCAACAAAGGGTGTGTATTGAACGGAAATAAAAAGCCTTTATCCTCACTCTAACAAAGCAATGTGTTTTTATCCTACATGTCTTTCTTTTCATCCTAAATGCACCCCCTCTCACCTGAGCTCTCTCACAGACGTATACTTACCTGATGCAGATGTACTGTGTGTCCCACACTACTCTAAAATAGGGGCAGATGGCATTTTCTCCCAATGCATTCAGTGTTATCAAAAGGATTCATCATAGTGTCTATCACAGGCTCTGGAGAACTCTAAATGAAACAGATCCTCCCACCCAGTTAGCTCTGAACAGTGCTGTAACAAGGTAAGCAGTAACATCTCTCCCTTGGTAAAATAATAATATGATAATAAAGACAACTGGTTGAAAATGAGCCCTTTCATAGTCAGGGGAATCCCACCCCTCTAAGTCATCACAGAGCACCAGGCTGAGCTCCCTGTGTTATGCAGCAACTTCCCACTAGCTGTGTATTTTACATATGGTAATGCATATATTTCAATGCTACTCTCTCAGTTCGTCCCACCCTCTCCTTCCCTTGCTCTGTCCACAAGTCTGTTCTCTACACCTGTGTCTTTATTCCTGCCCTGCAAATAGTTTCACAGTATCATTTTCCTAGATTCCATATATATGCATTAATATGTGATATTTGTCTTTCTCTTTCTGACTTACTTCACTCTGTATAACAGGCTTCGGGTTCATTCACCTCAGTTCAACTAACTCAAATTCATCCCTTTTTATGGCTGAGCAATATTCCATTGTATATATATATATGTACCACAACTTCTTTATCCATTCATCTGTTGATGGACATCTAGGTTGCCTTCATTTCCTAGCTATTGTATTAGGTTGGTGCAAAAGTAATAGTGGCATTATATTGTTGAATTTTGCTGCTTTATATTGGAATACATTCTTAAGTAAATGTGGTTATGTTATGCATCATTTTAATGTGCATTTCTTACTTTATTTGCTAATTACTTATTACTTGCTTTATATTTATATTACACATAATATAAATTCAATGTATATGTATTTTAGACTAGGGAAATGATGTCACACAAAAAGCAAATTCAAGTGATTTGCTTATTCCATTCAAAATGGGTCATAAAGCAGCAGAGATAACTTGCAACATCAACACATTTGGCCGAGGAACTGCTAATGAACGTACAGTGCAGTGGGGTTTCAAGAAGTTTTGCAAAGGAGACGAGAGTCTTGAAGGTGAGGAGCATAGTGGCTGGCATCAGAAGCTGACAACGACCAACTGAGAGCAATCACCAAAGCTTATCTTCTTACAACAACATGAGAAGTTGCTGAGGAACTCAATGTCAACCACTCTACAGCCTGCACTTGAAGCAAATTGGAAAGGTGAAAAAACTCAGTAAGTGTTGCCTCATGAACTGACTGAAAAAAAAAAAAAAAGGCTGTTTTGAAGTGTTGGCTTCTCTTATTCTGTGCAACAATGAACCATTTCTCAACTGGATTGTGACATTCGATGAAAAGTGGATTTTATACGACAACCAGTGGTGACCAGTTCAGTGGCAGAACTGAGAAGTTCCAAAGCACTTCTCAAAGTCAAACCAGCGCCAGAAAAAGATCATGGTCAAAGTCTGGTGATCTGCTGTCAGAGTGGTCCATTATAGCTTTCTGAATCCTGGCAAAACCATATATATGAGAAATATGCTCAGCAAATCAATGAGATATACAGAAAACTGCAACGCTTGCAGCCCACACGGGTCAACAGAATGGGCTCAATTCTCCATGACAACGCTCGACCACACATCACACAATCAATACTTTGGTTGATTGAACTGGGCTAAGGAGTTTTGCCTCGTCCTCCATATTCACCTGACCTCTCGTCAACCGACTACTACTTCTTCAAGCCTCTCAAACATTTTTTGCAGGGAAAATGCTTCCACAACCAGCAGCATATAGAAAATGCTTTCCAAAAGTTCAGCGAATCCTAAAGCATAGATTTTTACACTACATGAAAACTATTTATCATTGGCAAAAATGTGTAGATTGTTCAGTTCAGTCACTCAGTCGTGTCTTAACTCTTTGTGACCCCATGAATCGCAGCACGTCAGGCCTCCCTGTCCATCACCAACTCCTGGAGTTCACTCAGACTCATGTCTATAGAGTCAGTGATGCGATCCAGCCGTCTCATCCTCTGTCGTCCCCTTCTCCTCCTGCCCCAAATCCCTCCCAGCATCAGAGTCTTTTCCAATGAGTCAACTCTTCGCATGAGGTGGCCAAAGTACTGGAGTTTCAGCTTTAGCATCAGTCCTTCCAAAGCAATGCCAGGGCTGATCTCCTTTAGAATGGACTGGTTGCATCTTTTTGCAGTTCAAGGGACTCTCAAGAGTCTTCTCCGACACCACAGTTCAAAAGCATCAATTCTTCGGTGCTCAGCTTTCTTCACAGTCCAACTCTCACATCCATACATGACCACAGGAAAAACCATAGCCTTGACTAGACGGACCTTTGTTGGCAAAGTAATGTCTCTGCTTTTCAATATGCTATCTAGGTTGGTCATAACTTTCCTTCCAAGGAGTAAGCATCTTTTAATTTCATGGCTGCAGTCACCATCTGCAATGATTTTGGAGCCCAAAAAGATAAAGTTTGACACTGTCTCCACTGTTTCCCCATCTATTTCCCATGAAGTGATGGGACCAGATGCCATGATCTTAGTTTTCTGAATGTTGAGCTTTAAGACAACTTTTTCACTCTCCTCTTTCACTTTCATCAAGAGGCCTTTTAGTTCCTCTTCACTTTCTGCCATAAGGGTTAGATTGTAATGGTTCCTATTTTGATTAATAAAGATGTGTCTGAGCCCTATAATGATTTAAAATTAATAATATGAAACAGCAGTTACTTTTTCACCAACCTAATAAATAGTGCTGCAATGAACACTGGGATAAGTGTGACTTTGAATTATGGTTTGGAGATTTTTTTTTTAAATAAGGAAAATTTATAATGGAAGCAAAAGCAGAAAAACACTAAAATGAACTTTCATGTACTTCTGACTCAATTTTTAAAAGGACCAACTTACGTGTGTGTAAGGATGTTCAGTTATGTCTAACTCTTTATGACCCCATGCATGGTAGACCGCCAGGCTCCTCTGTCTGGGGGATTTTCCAGGCAAGAATACTGGAGTGGGCTACCATTTCCTTCTCCAGGGGCTCTTCCTGACCCAGGGATTGAACCCACATCTCCTGCAGCTCCTACACTGGCAGGTGGATTCTTTACAACTGAGCAATCTGGGAATTCTTATAGCCAATTATATTCATTTACACTCTCATCATTATTACTATTTTTAATAATAGCATTATTTGAAGTATAATTCACATATCATACAATTCGCCATTTAAAGCATACAGTTCAAAAAACAGCATATAGCTCAAAGATTTTTAACATATTCAAGGTTAGCAGCCATCACAAAATTAATTACAGAACATTTTTGTCACTTCTGAAGGAAATCCTGTCCTGATTAAAATCACTCTTCATTTACTCCCAGCCTTCAGTTCAGTTCAGTTCAGTCACTCATTTGTGTCCGACTCTTTGCGACCCCATGAATCACAACCTGCCAGACCTCCCTGTCCATCACCAAATCCCAGAGTTCACCCAACTCATGTGCATCGAGTCAGTGATGCCACCCAGCCATCTCATCCTCTGTCATCTTCTCCTCCTCCTGCCCTCAATCCCTCACAGCATCAGAGTCTTTTCCAATGAGTCAACTCTTTGCATGAGGTGGCCAAAGTACTGGAGTTTCAGCTTTAGTATCATTCCTTACAAAGAAACCCCAGGGCTGATCTCCTTCAGAATGGACTGGTTGGATCTCCTTGCAGTCCAAGGGACTCTCAAGAGTCTTCTCCAACACCACAGTTCAAAAGCATCAATTCTTCGATGCTCAGCTTTCTTCACAGTCCAACTCTCACATCCATACATGACCACTGGAAAAACCATAGCCTTGACTAGACAGACCTTTGTTGGCAAAGTAATGTCTCTGGCTTTTCAATATGCTATCTAGGTTGGTCATAACTTTTCTTGAGTAACCCACAAATCCACTGTTTTCATCAATTTGCTTATTCTGGACATTTCATACAGAGAAGGCAATGGCACCCCACTCCAGTACTCTTGCCTGGAAAATCCCATGATTGGAGGAGCCTGGTAGGCTGCGGTCCACGGGGTTGCTAAGAGTCGGACACAACTGAGCGACTTCACTTTCACTTTTCACCTTCATGCATTGGAGAAGGAAATGGCAACCCACTCCAGTGTTCTTGCCTGGAGAATCCCAGGGACAGAGTAGCCTGGTGGGCTGCCGTCTATGGGGCTGCACAGAGTCGGACACGACTGAAGCGACTTAGTAGCAGCAGCAATACTCCATTGTATGAATGGACCACTTTAATTCATCCACACATCAGCTGATGGACATTTGTTTTTACCTTTTGGCTATTATAAATATGCTGCTATAAATACGTGCACACAGTTTTTGTGTGAATATGTATCTTCACTTTTCCTGGGTATACACTTAGGAGTAAAACTGATTGGTTAAGTGGCAACTTTATGTTCAATTATTTGAGGACTGTAGATTGTTTTCCAAAGTGGCTGTGCCATTTTAAATTTTCATCAGCAATATATAGAGATTCTAATTTTTCCACATCATCACCAATACTCACAGTTGTCCATATATTTTACTTCAGCTACTAGAAAACATGAAGTAGTACCTCACTGTGGTTCTGATGTGCATTTTCCTGATGATCAGTGATGTTAAGCATCTTTTCATGTATTTATTGATCATTTGTTATCTTTGGAGAAACATTTATTTAGATCCTCCAGTCATTTTAAAATTGGTCATTATCATTATTATTGACTTGTATGAGTTTATTAACTATTCTAGACACAGGTTCTTAGTCACATATATGATTTGCAAACTTTTTTCCCCACGTGTGGGTGTTGTTTTTTTCCCCCCACTCTTGTGGTATCTTTTGGTACAGAAAAAAAAAAATCTAAATTTTAATGGTACCCAATTCATCTATTTTTCTTCTGTTTCTTATGCTTTCAGGGTCACATCTAAGAAACTGATGCCTACCTAACCCAAGGTCATAATGACTAATTTTTCTTCTGAAATGTAATAGTATTAGCTCTGAAACTTAGATCTTTATTCCATTTTCACTAAATTTTTACATGTGACCCAGTTGTCTTAGCACCATTTGTTCAAAGGAGATCAAGATATAAAAGATTTCTATCACTCCAGAAGGTTCTTCCATGCTCCCTTCTAGTTCATACTCCCACTTCATCCAGCATATATTCATTCATTCACTCACTGAACCAAGCAGACATATCCATCCCAGAACTTTGCCACTGGCAATATAACCATCTCCTAAAAATTTCCTTAATAACTGTTAACCTGAGTAAACATTCCAATCCCAAAGAAAGGCAATACCAAAGAACATTCAAACTACTGCACAACTGCACTCATCTCACATGCTAGTAAAGTAATGCTCAAAATTCTCCAAGCCAGGCTGCAACAGTATGCGAACGGTGAACTTCCAGATGTTCAAGCTGGATTTAGAAAAGGCAGAGGAACCAGAGATCAAATTGCCAGCATCTGCTGGATCATTGAAAAAGCAAGAGAGTTCCAGAAAAACATCTACTTTTGCTTGATTGACCATGCCAAAGTCTTTGACTGTGTGGATCACAACAAACTGAAAAATTCTTCAAGAGATGGGAATACCAGACCACTTGACCTGCCTCCTGAGAAATGTGTATGCAGGTCAAGAAGCAACAGTTAGAACTGGACATGGAACAACAGACTGGTTCCAAATTGGGAAAGGAGTACGTCAAGGCTGTATATTGTCACTGTGCTTATTTAACTTCTGTGCAGAGTACATCACGAGAAATGCCAGGCTGGATGAAGCACAAGCTAGAATCAAGATTGCCGGAAGAAATATCAATAACCTCAGATACGCCACCCTTATGGCAGAAGCGAAGAAGAACTAAAGAGCCCCTTGATGAAAGTGAAAGAGAAAAGTGAAAAAGTTGGCTTAAAACTTAACATTCAGAAAACTAAGATCATGGAATCCAGTCCCATCACTTCATGGTAAAAGATGGGGAAACAATGGAAACAGTGACACTTTATTTTTGGAGTTTCAAAATCACTGCAAATGATGACTGCAGCCATGAAATTAAAAGACACTTGCTCCTTGGAAGAAAAGCTATGACCAACCTACATAGCATATTAAAAAACTGAGACATTACTTTGCCAACAAAGGTCCGTCTAGTCAAGGCTATGGTTTTTTCTGTGGTCATGTATGGATGTGAGAGTTGGACTATAAGGAAAGCTGAGTGCTGAAGAACTGATGCTTTTGAACTGTGGTGTTGGAGAAGACTCTTAAGAGTCCCTTGGACTGCAAGGAGATCAAACTAGTCAATCCTAAAGAAAATCAGTCCTGAATATTTATTGGAAAGACTGATGATGAAGCTGAAACTCCAATACTTTGGCCACCTGATGTGAAGAACCGACTCATCGGAAAAGACCTGATGCTGGGAAAGATTGGAGGTGGGAGGAGAAGGAGAAGATTGGAGGTGGGAGGAGAAGATTGGAGGCGGGAGGAGAAGGGGACAACAAAGGATGAGATGGCTGGATGGCATCACCAACTCGATGGACATGAGTTTGAGTAGGCTCCAAGAACTGGTGATGGACAGGGAAGCCTGGAGTTTTGCAGTCCATAGGGTGGCAAAGAATCAGACATGACTGAGTGACTGAACTGAACTCAGTAAACATAAGTGATAGTAATTCTGCTCCCTGGATCCACATATCCCATCCTCTTTAACAAACAAAACAAAACAAAACAAAACATTCTCATTAATTTGGCAAAGGGAAACATATCTTATCACTTTTTCCTGAATCTGAAAATGCTATTGCTTTGTACTTTATTCCCAGTCAGTGAAAATAAAGACAAAACAAAACATTGAATGGATTATATAAACAACAACTTTATTTTTCTGCTTCTCCTGAATTGGCAAGCTGACTTTTTAAAAATTTATTTTTAATTGAAGGATAATGGCTTTACAACATGACTTTTGTTTCTGCTATACATCAATATGAATTAGCCATAGGTATACACATGTCTCCTCCCTCTTGAACCTCCCTCCCTCCTCCTACCCCTCTAGGTTGTTACAGGAGGCCCAGTTTGAGCTCCCTAAGTCATACAGCAAATGTCCATTGGCTATCTATCTGTTTGGTAGCGCATATGCTTTCATGCCCCTATCTCTATTCGTCGTACCCTCTCCTTCCTTCCCACCCCCAACCCCACGCCCATAAGTCTGTTCTCTATGTCTGCGTCTCTGCTCCTGACCTGCAAATAGGTTCATTAGTACCATCACAACTACTTTTTAATTGTATATACTATTTTGGAAATTTGTGTGAGGGTGGAGAGTACTGGATGCCTCTGAGTGCTCCTTTGCACTCTCTGCCATTTATGGCTAATAGTATACTGGCCTTTAAAAGTCTCTTCTTTTGGTAAGAATTTGGTTTATTTTAACCCCCAATTTCTAGTTAAACAGTTTAGGCTCTGGATTTCTCATGCTTTGTGGAAATACATATTTTACATTCCCTGGACTGGGGGGAGGGGGGGAGGTTCAGGATGGGGGGACACATGAACACCCATGGTTGATTCATGTCAATGTATGGCAAAACCCACCACAATACTGTAAAGTAATTAGCCTCCAATTAAAATAAAGAAATTAATTTAAAAGAAAAATAAAATTCTTCTCTTTACTTCCTTATATGATGAGGTTTCTATGGTATCTCCCAGTTTTGTTATTGTATGGTTTATTGATTTGAATTGTATTTTTTATCTCACATGGTTTAGTTAGGTGTTAACTGAGAGAAATACAAACCAACAGTCTAGTTGTCTGAATAGTAAAGATTTACAAAATGTCTTCTTGAAATACAAGCTATCCCTTCAAAAATATTAAGAAAAAAGTTACAACATCATTTGCATATGATTCATATGTACCTGAAAAACCCAGGACAATCAACTGAAAAATGACACAGTCGTGCATATAGGTAGCCATAATATATAAAAAAAGAAACCCTAAAAATCAATCAGAAAGACAAATAACATAATAGAAAAATGAGCAAAAAAAAAAAAAATTAACAGGCATATCTCAGAAGAGAAAATCCAAATGGCTGAAAAACATTTGAAAAAATGTTCAACCTGTTTAGTAATAAGGGAAATGGAAATTAAAATCAAAAGTAATACCTTCATATACCAAATAAATTGGGGAAACAGTCAGATAATGTCAAGTGTTAGTGAGATCTAAAACAACTGTTGCCTTTCATTCCCACCACCTCAACTTGCCTATCTGTAAGCTCCCTCCAGCAGTTCTGCCAGTTACACCACCATTCCTTACCAGCATACATCACAGTAGTGTCAGAACTATTGACTTATACCTCTGTGCTCATTCATTTTTCCATTGCACTCCACACCACTTGATATATGTTTATTTTCTATCTTCCTCTTCCATGATAAAAAGAGACTATTTTAGCTGCTAGCTCCTCAGCAACTAAAACTGCCTTGAACAAAGTAGGTGTTCAACAAGTATTAGCTGGATGAATAAATGAATTAAAAATGTTTATTATGGTTTATTACCATAATTACTAGGTCTCAGTCAGACCTTTCCTAGCCAGCACTAATTATTTGGCTCTGACATTTTGAATCTACTTCAATCAAATTATAATCGTAGAATGTAATTTAGATTTTCACCAATTCAACTGACTTTTCTCCCTAACTGCTACAATTATAACCATCAACTGAGGGAATTCCCTGGCAGTCCAGTGGTTAGGACTCTGTGCTTTCAGTGCTGAGGGTAAGGGTTCAATCCTTGGTAGAGGAACTACGATCCTGCAAGCTCCACAGCATGGCCAAAATAAATTAACTAATTAAAAAATAAAATAAACTCCAACTGAAACAGTGAACTATCACAATTACTTGCAGCTTCTATTTTCCCTCTAAGGTCTGACTCAAACCAACTCTCCCATCCCCTACCAAACTAAAACTCGATGACATCATCAACCTTTATTTAAATTTCCTAGATACTACTTTTAATTCTGAGTGTTCTAGCTATTTATTGATAAATATTTTCACATTTGTTAAGAACATGAAAATATAATCACTATCACAAGTTCAAATCTCAGAGTTAAATGAAGAATTAAAGAAAAATTAAGCTGCTAATTTTAAATTAATCTTCCAAAAGAACCATCAGGGCATATAGAATAATTTTTGGATAAAGTACATCCTTAGTGTGAAAGCCTGAGGTTTAAGAACAAACACTAATAGGAAACATATGGAAAAGATCAGTAACGGGATGAAATCTTGGCCCAAATATGATTTGCCACGTTTTACAGACCAGTGTCTCAAATAACAGATAAGATTTTTATAATACTGCCAAAACATCTCCTGAAACACCATACACTTTTTAAAAGTCTGAAGTATAACCAAATAAATCTTGCGAGTTATTTGTAAAAACTTAATGGAAAATACTATTTTGAGGAAACAAAAACAAATTTCAATAATTACTTTATCTTATTAGTTTGTACAAGCTTAAAAGAATCTCCCAAAAGAATGAACTCAAAATTCACTGCCAAGAGATACAAGTTAACTCTCTGTTTAAAATATGAAAACATTAGTATAAAAATATAGCATTTAAGTAGTTAATTGTTACTCTTCAGGAGAGACTATTCAGTGAAATTTGTAAATTTCCTAACATCTGCAAAATAAAGGCAAAAATGGTTGGTCAACAGAAGTTCCTAACTCCATCTTATTTAATATAAAATTAATTTTTGTACTAGTAAAAATAGACAAATTAGAGATATACCTTCTGAGTAAATTCCATAACAAAGAGAATAATTCTATTTCAAATATTTTATTAGAAGGTATGCTAGTGGATCTATTTGGGAGGAAAGTGAGAAAGCTGATAGAAAAGGTATAATTCTTTTTATGGAAAAGCAATATATCTAATCTGTGTCACAAATGACAATCTATTTCATTTTTAAAATAAACTAGAAGTGAAATGCTGTATATTTCTAATCCTGATTCCCTGTCTTAATAACGGAAAGCACTGGTGAGAACACAAGGTATCAGATAACCGAAGTCTCAAGACGACTCTGAGTTCCACCTTAAAATGCCAAGACACTGAACTCCATGTTACTGTGAACCTTAATTTGAAGAATTCTTTGGCATGAAAATGAAAATAAAAACAGTAATCAGTACATGCTGTTTCATTTAGTTCTGTTTGCCTTTCATATTAGAGGAAATTCTTGCCATTCCTCAAACCAAAATTAAGGGGGAAAGAAAGAAGTAAGCCACATAAATCTGACCAAGAACACAAGCATTTAAATTAAGAGTCCACAAGTTTCAGATAATGAAAAGAAATACATAATTTTAATTCAACCCAAGTATTTTCCAAGCAGATTATATTTGCTTAAATTGCTATACCAATTCAAGGGACAGCCCTGCCTGAACACAACAGTTACTGTGGATTTTTAAGAGACTCAGTTTAAGAATTCAGGAATTTCTGATTCATTCACAGGATTTGCAAATTCATCAGCCCCTGAAAACTAAAGCAAATTCAACAGGTATGATGATAAAATAATTTTCAATTTTTAAAAAAATATTCCTGCTGTTAAAAATAAAGTATATTTGATTTAACATTAAAATAGATTGTAGCCACCATAAATGCATAATTTTGGTAAGCAATATCTGGTAAAAGTTACATTAAATTTGGATTAGCCAAAATATTCAGGGAAAGAAGTAATGCAGGAAATTTAATTTTCTAACTTAAGGTTTACCCAATAAATAATCTTTGTTTAGAGTTTTATTTTTTACTTTGAATGAAAGATTTTCAGGTTAATACAGTAATTTCTGTTTCTCTTTCTTTTTCTTTCTCAACTTTGACCAAAAAAGTTGCTGACAAAAAATCAGCAAACACCTTTGAGTCATACATCTGAGCAATGCTAGAGATTCTGGTTGTAAAGAAATGGGTATTTGTATAAATTTCACTGGACATTTTCTCAAAATTTCTCTATTAACCAAATATTACAATGTGTTTGCCTCTTCCTCAAAGATAAAATGTAAGTACTGTAGCTCTAAAGGATCTAGTTTCTTGGGTTTCAGTTAACTAAGATTCAAATGTATTATGGCTAAAAATAATCTTGAGACTTTCATATTTTTAATAGCAAAAGAGTCTTACTTCTTTAGGCCTTGGGTGTGATACTGATGTATACAACTTTAATTTTACAGACTTAAATTTAAAACTGGTTTGGAAAAAATTCTGAATTATATACTAATAGTTGGGTCTCTTATTACACTTTAGCTTCTATGGCATACCAATGAGACAAATATTTAAAATAATTAAATGCTATGAAGCTTTCAAATTACTTTAAACTTTTCAGAACAAAATTTCATGTCAATTTGATTAGTAATTTAAATTAAAACTTTCTTGATGAAAGTAAGAGTGCTTTTTTCCAGGTAGGAGAAATGTTATGATATAGAAACTTTTTTAGCTATAATATGAAAAATACACATTAACAAATAATTTTAAAAGCCTGGTAACATGTTTCACTTTGCTTTAAACTTTCTGTTTCACATTTGTTATTTTTCTACTAAACAAGGTAATAGAGAAGTGAATATAGTATATTGTGACAGAAATATTTTCTTTTCTATTAGAAAAGAAAACAGCCATGCTCTCTGTGACTATGTTCTTTTAGAGAAATCACTGTGGTGAAATAAATTCCTAGAAACAATCAACATTAGTAGTAATAAACATCACCAATGAGATGTAATCTATAATTAATCATTCATCCAGCAAATTTCTGAGCACTTCCACAATGTTCATTGTACTACAGCCTATCAAAAATTAGAAGTTGGGATATGAGATGATTGACAGTGAGTTATAATGTTTCACTATGACTTATCCTATAGGAAACATGACATAAATTGCTGAACATCAAAGGTAGAAGTAATAACAATATGCTTAACAAATGACTGGTAAACAATTAGCTGAATGAAAAATTTGGATGAAAAGAAACAAGATCACTGTAACAAGTAAAATGATCAGGGGTGAAGTTGAGGAGTAAGAGGAATAGAAAATAATGGCTATATCCATGAAGACGGAGTGGATTTCTGAACAGAAAACTGCAGTAAGTCAAAAGGGAGTGGGACAAAGTTGAGCTATAGAGCCAAGGTCTTCCATGAATGAGGGCTCAATGGATGAGCTCAGATTCAGAAGACAAACTATCTTCAGGGAAAGACCTTTCTTCTTAGTTGGCCAAAAAGATCAAAAGCAGATAATACTAAGAATCTCATTTTCAGAAAGGCTCCTATCTTCAGGTCTGGATTCCAAGTCAAAGGTAAAGGCTGAACTAAAAAGTATCATCCAGGTCTCTTTTTACCCCCAAATTTCTCGTAACTATTGAATAGTCACAACTTTAATTCTCAAATATAAGGTTACTAATTGATAATTACTGATATTCTTAACACAAGGGTAAAATTCAGAGCTCTGATGAGTAGTGCTGTTTTTGAAGTTTGACTGTATAACAGTCAACCTCTGAGACCCTATACACGGCCTGATCCTGGATAGTTGTTATGTTTCTGCCTCTGCTTCTACTTTCATCTCAACTTCATGGAGCAGTACTTTATGTTCTATTATCCATTCCTGCTAATCTCCCTAAATCTTGGCCAAATGATGTCTACAAAGATTTCCCTGTCTCATTCTTGCAGGGTTAAGCCACTGGCTCCCACAGCACTGATATCTCTGCTGCAAGCCATTATTTCCCTTTGTCTGAGAATCGGTTCACTGTGTTGCGACTCTCTTGTCCACTAAATTGAATGCTCTTTATAGAAGGAGCCATGTCTTCATGGTTTTTTCAGTCTGTGTTCCCCACCGATCACAGTGCCTCACCCCTAAAATTCAAGACAATCACTGAATAACCAAATCAAACTAAATAAATCACCAGTAATATTTGTAAGCTGCTTTGTTAATAATGTCAACACAATTACCTAGTACATGGTCACTAATTCTAGCAGGTGAAAAAGCACTCTTAATCATACCCACTGGGAGCTCCCCAGTGTGGATCAGCCAGCACTGAACACTGTCCTTTGGGATGAGACCATACTCTTTCACTTCCCCTCCCAGGACTCTTACTTGATGCATGAACACTGCAGTGTGAAGATCATGGCTCAACTATATTAATGAACTAGGTGTTCATTCCCAATGTGCAAATTCCTGAGATCACAATTTAGGCCTCAAGGTTTTGGGCCAGATTAGCTGTACAATCTTATTTTGCTATTTCAACAGTTAACCGCAACTTCTCAAACATCTCATCCTTTGTTGCTTTACATGTTTTTTGCTCATTTCTTTTATCTGCAAATTTTCTTCTCTACTTCCCTCTGGAGGAACCCTCATATTCCTTCAAAGTCTAATTTAAATGCCATGTCCTACATGGCAGGAATCTAACTGATTATCAAAAGGAAACTACAAATTTCAAAGTCAAAATTGTTTAAAAAGATCAAATTATTACTGTTTTGGCATTTTCTGTAGGAAGGGACAGGATTAAATACAAGACAATATATTAGAGTAAATGATTATCTATTATAGTTTCTGAGTGAAACAGGAAGCAGGGTCATCATCCAAAACCAATGGTGAGGTTTTAGAGGCTTGTGTAGGAGTAAGGGAAAAGGAATGCACTAATGAGAGGTCACACAGGCAGCACTTGAATGGTCATGACTTTAAAGTGAGCCAGTTGGCACTGTCCTATTTTCTCTCATGCTGTCAGCTGCATGAGTCAGGCTATGGGAGGATGGAGAACTGGAGTAACCAGGATTGGACTATGAAGAGTCAAGGGGCCAGCAAATTGAGGGCATGTGCAGTGATGGTCATGATGCACTATGGGATCTAGGTTGGTAGGACCTGAGTATACTGAGAGGTATGAATGAGGAGCAGTGAAAAACAGTTGGATCAAATAATTTTTAGGTCCCACTGAAAGTGAAAATTGTTGCAGTTGGAGTTACTACATGAAGTAAGTTATAAAGACAGGAGATAGCAGTCAGTATGCAAAAGACTTGCAGTACCCTTGACAAGGCCCTTCATGTGGCTGCATAAGGGCATGCTCAGTCACTTCAATTGTGTCTGACTCTTTGTGACTATGGACTGTAGCCCGCCAGGCTCCTCTGTCCACAAGATTCTCCACGCAAGAATACTGGAGTGGGTTGGTATGCCCTTCTTCAGTGGATCTCCCCAGCCCAGGGATCAAGCCTGCGTGTCTTACATCTCCTGCATTGGCAGGCGGGTTCTTCATTACTAGCAGCACCTGGAAGACTAGAGGAATATTTACATTCTGTACTATTCAGATTCTGACAAGAAAAGAAAACAGACTAAGAAACTAAGTTGTTAGGATCTAGGGCAGCCTTTCTCAAGGAGGGTTCTGTCAGAGAAAATGATTTAAGTAACTATTTTTTCATTTATCCAATGATGAAAAATAATACCATTCTAGATGAACAGGAGATAAGCTGTTTCATTACATACAATGATGTAGGATATTAATTCTCTCTATTAGAATATTAATCTTCTCATGAAATCCTGGATGAGAAGGGTAGAGAAAAATGGCCTTAGAATAAAAGGTATGATTTTTTTTAAACTTTTCCTAAATAACATACTTATTCCATCTGGTTCACTTTCTAATTTGCAAAGTACTTTAACATGCATACCTCATATGCATTTATGACGATAACAACTACCAAGTGAGATAAGCAGGCAAGTGATTATAGTTCTTATTTTACTGATGAGGCAAGAGGCAGATGTAAGTGACTCGACTGTCATAAGTGATGGGACTGAAATGAAGGTTTTCAGACTCCTCATCCAGTTCACATTCCCCATCATTCACTACAACTTCAAGTTTCAGCACGGCTGTTGTCATTTGTCTCTCTTTCGCAAGCTGAGCACTCCCTCCTTTACAATCCTACCCCACACATACCCTCCTATTCACTGTATTGCACGTCCGATTCTCCACTAGACCTAAACTCCTAGGAACTAAGGAGAGTGTGTTTTTAATACCTGTGTATCTAGAAATTAACTAAAAAAAAAAAAAAATTAGTGGAAAGAAAAAAGCTAGGAGGGTAATTAGGAAAAATGTATAGAAAAAACAATTAGAAACTAAAACTTTATAGAATGTAAATATTGTGTATATCTAGGATTTGATGCAGTTATTCAAGTAGAGTCAGAGACAAAATAATTGGATTCTGGAAACTACTTCACAGGGAAAATTTGAAGTGACAGTCAGACTTGGACAGAAAACACTAAGAGGAAACATGATACTTATTTTTAATATCTCAAGCTTTCACATAAAATGGAGTGTTCTATGTTTTTCCAAAGAACCGAAAAGAACATCAGCAAACAGGAGTTACAGTGGGCAAATTTTGGTCAGTATTAATAATCTCCTAAGTAACTAAAACATAGGGTCTCTCTTCTCACAGGTAGTGAACATCACTGAAGGGGCCAAATAGTGAGAACATCTAATATCCATATGGAAAAAGCACTCAGCTTTGGGGTAGAAAGATGTCATGCTATCATTGTGAATTCACAGTCTAGTAAGCCAGACAAATCGAGATTCTCTAAAAAGATGATTACTTAGTCTGGTTTAATGCAGCATGAGGCTTTTTAAAAAATATTACCTTAAACATTAATTTTGTTCTGAGCAGCAGCCATTAATTCTGGACATTCTTTTACATATTTCAAATCAGACCTAAATACTGTGCATTTTAGATAATTGTCAATTTATATAAGAGTTATTACATGTTTCACTCACTTTTTCCACTATATATTCCTTTTGCCTTGTAATAGGACAAAAAAGAAACATGGGCTTTTCAAGTTTAGTATGTGTCCTTTTCTTCTTTCTTGGAGTCAAAGTATATTGTCAATATGAAAGTTATCAATGGGATGAAGATTATGACCAAGAACCAGATGATGTCTACCAAACAGAATTCCAATTTCAACAAAATATAAACTATGAAGCTCCGTTTCATCAGCATACTTTAGGTTGTGCCAGTGAATGCTTCTGTCCACCTAACTTTCCATCATCAATGTACTGTGATAATCGCAAATTGAAGACTATTCCAAATATTCCAGCACACATTCAGCAAGTCTATCTTCAGTTCAATGAAATTGAGGCTGTGACTGCAGATTCATTTACCAATGCCACTCATCTTAAAGAAATCAACCTCAGCCACAACAAAATTAAATCTCAAAAGATTGATCATGGTGTGTTTGCTAAATTGCCAAATCTACTACAGCTTCACCTACAGCATAACAATTTAGAAGACTTTCCGTTTCCTCTTCCTAAGTCTTTGGAAAGGATTTTTCTAGGTTACAATGAAATCTCCAGACTGCAGACAAATGCTGTGAATGGGCTTGTAAACTTGACCATGCTTGATCTCTGTTTTAATAAAATTGATGATTCTGTGTTACAAGAAAAGGTACTTGCCAAAATGGAAAAATTAATGCAGCTCAACCTATGTAATAATAGATTAGAATCAATGCCTCCTGGTTTGCCTTCTTCACTTATGTATCTGTCTTTAGAAAATAATTCAATATCTTCTATACCAGAAAATTACTTCAACAAACTTCCGAAACTTCACGCTCTAAGAATATCACACAACAAACTACAAGACATCCCATATAATATTTTTAATCTTTCCAACCTTATAGAGCTCAATGTTGGACACAACAAACTGAAGCAAGCATTCTATATTCCAAGGAATTTAGAACACCTATACCTAGAAAATAATGAAATTGAAAGTATGTAAAATTTCATTTTGTGTATGTCTGTGTTTTACTATTTATTTATAATTTTTATTTTATATTGGAGCATAGTTGAATAACAATGTTGTGTTAGGGTCAGGTGTATAGCAAAGGAATTCAGTTATACATATACAAATATCTATTTTTTTCAATTCTTTTCTCCTTTAGGTTACTACCAAATATTGAGCAATGTTCCCTGTTCTAGACAGTAGGTCCTTGTTGGTTACCTATTTTATTTATCTATTTATTTATGGCTGTACTGGGTCTTTGCTGCTGCAAATGGGAGCTACTCTGGAGTTGCAGCACACAGGCTTTAGAGTGTGGGTTCAGTAGTTGTGGTGCAGGGGCGTAGTTGACCCACTACACGTGGAATCTTCCCAGACCAGGGATCGAACCTGTGTTCCCAGCACTGGCAGGCAGATTCTTAACCACTGGACCACCAGGGAAGTCCATTATTGTCTTTTAAAGATAGAAGAAATCTTATTTTGTTCTTTTAAAGAACAGATCTTTAAAAACCCATGCTTTACATGGTGCTACAAATTACAAATGGTTGCTTTGAAGCTGGCTAGGGAAATGGCAGAAAATAGGCCCCAGAGAAATTTGTACTTCAAGGTTTATAGTCTTTTCTATTAAATGTTATCACTTTGAACTCTGAGAATATGTACTACAAAGTATATGAAAAAAATATGAAATACTATAGAGTACACAAAGAAATATGAGATCTTGAATAGTAGAACTATACGTGATTTTCACTTTTTTTCTCTTGAGATTGTTTCTGCTAAGAATTTATTACTTAAATAATTTATTTAATAATTAAATAGTTACTTAATAGCCAATGAAGCCATCATTTATTTTGATAATATAAAATTCATTTATAGTTTCATTTTATTCATTTTATTATTTGAGTACTATAAAATAATTAAACGTAACAAATATTTTAATAAAATCCATTACAGTATTATGGATATAATACAGAAGGATTAATTTTTAATTTGTATTTTTCAGATGTCAATGTCACAGTGATGTGTCCATCAGTTGATCCACTACATTACCACCATTTAACACACATTCGCATAGATCAAAATAAGCTGAAAGCGCCAATAAGCTCATACATTTTCCTCTGCTTCCCTCATATACACACTATTTATTATGGTGAACAACAAAGCACTAACGGTCAAACGATACAACTGAAGACCCAAGTTTTCAGGAGATTTCAAGATGATGGTGATAGTGAAGATCATGATGATCATCATGAAGGCCCAGAAGAAGAAGGAACAGAAGAAAACATTGATGCTCACTATTATGGAAGTCAAGAATGGCAAGAAACTATATAGGTATACATTTATAACTTCATAAGATCTTATTATTCAATATAAATTTAGCTAAATATGCATAGTTCATAGTAATATAGATAGAATTGAGTACTTAGTATACTAAGATCAGATTGAATTTAGGTTGTTGATAACATCTTCATCATTATATAGGATTATAATTTACTCAAAATGATACAAATCTTGTAGAAATATAAATTAGAATGACAAGTAGGATCAAAAAACTACACTTTGAACATAAAATTATCATGTTGAGAAAAAAAACAAGTATGCTTATCTGTATTAACAGTAATTTTTCTAAAAATGATGAAAGAAGTAGCATTAGAAGCTAACAACTGTAAACCACGCACTTGAAATCACTATGAGTATACTGTTTAAATGCCAAGAGGTCATATTAATGTAACAGGCAGCAACTCATTTAAGGAATAGACTATTTTCTTTGGTCTAATCTCCAGAAAAGCTTTCATACTTTTATTTGGCTATCATCACCATGACAGCCACCCACCCTGGTCCTACCACTTAGAGCACAGAATGAGTTTTGATTTTCAAAAGAGGTTATCCTAACTAAGGATCCAAGGCACAAATTTATGAAATCAACCAGTCTTACTTTTTTGTTGTTTTGTTTTAAATTTATTTATTTTTTTTAATTGAAGGATAATTGCTTTACAGAATTTTGCAGTTTTCTGTCAAACCTCAACATGAATCAGCCATAGGTATACATATATCCTCTCTCTCCTGAACCCCCTTCCCATCTCCCCCGCCACCCTAACCCCTCCAGGCTGACACAGAGCCCCTGTTTGAGTTTCCTGAATCACACAGCAAATTCCCGTCGGCCATCTATTTTACACATGGTAGTGTAAGTTTCCATGTTACTCTTTCCATACATCTCACTCTCTCCTCCCCTCTCCCCATGTCCATAAATCTATTCTCTATGTCTGTTTCTCCATTGCTGACCTGTGAATAAATTCTTCAGTACCATTTTTCTAGATTCCATATATATGCATTAGAATACAATATTTATCTTTCTCTTTCTGACTTACTTCACTCTGTATAATAGATTCTAGTTTCATTTGCCTGATTAGAACTGACTCAAAGGTGTTCCTTTTTATGGCTGAGTAACATTCCATTGTGTATATGTACCATAACTTCTTTATCCATTCATCTGTCAATGGATATCTAGATTGCTTCTATGTTCTAGCTATTGTAAACAGTGCTGCAGTGAAAAATGGGATACATGTGCCTTTGAAATCAACTCGTCTTACTTTTCTCTCAGAGCACCAAAGCAACAAAAACTTAAACCTTGTATTTGGATGACTGCATGTGTGCATGCTAAGATGCTTCAGCCATGTCTGATTCTTTGCAACCTTATGGATTGTAGCCGGCCAGGCTCCTCTGTCCACGGAGATTCTCCAGGCGAGAATACTGGAGTGGGTTGCCATGCTCTCTTCTATGGGATCTTCCTGACCTAGGGATAGAACCTGCATCTCTTATGTCTCTCACATTGGCAAATGGGTTCTTTACCACTGGCACCACCTGGGATGCCCATTTGGATGCCAGAAAAACAGCAAAATTTGTATTTTAGCAAATTTCAGCTATTATACAACACAATCTTTTCTATGTTCCATTTTAATTGGGATAAACATTTTTTAAATAAATTCACTAGAGAAAGGTTTTAGTTACATAAAAATTTGCTAATAAATAATTGCTCTATTCATAAGATTAAGTTAATGTTAGCACAAGAAAGTATATCAGCATTATTAACACTCCTATTTTCCTAGCACAATATATTAGAAACATATATGTATATCAGCCAATGTTTATGTACATAGTGCTAAAGTTGAACAGAGTTCCTTTGAAATTTGAATAACAGGTTTTGATATCTTCTTTAAAACCTTAATAATCACATATCATTTTGAAGCATTTTAATATGCCTATAATGAAGTATAACTTCTATGATGAACTTTCTTGATTTACCAGGTTAGTATTTTATAGAATTCCTCAGGTAAGGAATAAACACAAATCTGGGACTGCCTATATAGGAAACTCCTAAAAAAAATTTTTTTTAAACAGTATTCAAAAAGACCAGACAATTAGAACAATATTTTAGAAGCAGTTTTCTAGCGATGAGTCTAACTTTCTGGAGATGACAGTTTAAAATGAAGCCTCTCATGCTCATTTATATCTTTGAGCAGGTTATTAACATTTAGCAGAAACAGACTACCCGTGTGTCCTAGGGGCTAGCTCAACAATCCAGAATGAATATGAACAATACTCCATTCATTCACTTAATAAACATTCATCAAGGCATGTAGGGCTTAGCAATGAGAGGTCAAACAGAATAGATATGTGCATCTGTGACACTGTAAGACAACAGCTGTGATGGTAAAGAGTAAATGTTAGTGATGTGGGTAAAGCACATTCTCAAAAGAGGTAAAAAACTTTAAGGACCATCTCCTCCTTTACTGACATTTTAAAAAACAGGGTTACAAATGTAAACATTTATTATGATCTAACATATGGAAAACACTGTGGATGTTTTATGAGATGAGAAAGAGAAGACTATTTAAAATGTAATGAGTGCTGTCAGGAAAATACAAATTATAAAAAACTACAACCAGATAGTTTACATTTACTGGATGGCTGAAATCAAAAAGGCAGACAAACAATAAGCATTAGTGAGGAGACGCAGAAAGTGGAATCCACTCGTGACGAAGTCAAACTGTACAGCTGCTTTGGAAAGCAGTCTGGCAGTCCTTCATTTAGTCACCTATGAACCAACAATTCCATTCCTAGATATAAATCTAAGAAAACTGAACACATGTGGTCACACAAAAATATGTACACAAATGTTCATAGCAGCATTATCCATTTATAGCCAAAAAGTAGAAACCACCCAAATGTCCTTCAGCTGATGAAAGGATAAACAAAATGTGGTATATCCACACAATGGAATATTATTCAGTCAAAAGAAGGAAGGATGTTGATACATGTTATAATATAGATGAACCATGAAAACATTATGCTAGTTAGTGAAAAGTCAGTCACAGAAGAACACGTATTGTATGATTCCATTTATATGAAATGTCTAAAACAGGCAAAACTATAGACACAGAAAGATTATTGGCTGCCTGGGGTTGGGGAGCAGGAGAAACAGGGGAACTAGGCAGTGAGGAGGAGAAGGGGACGACAGAGGATGAGATGGCTGGATGGCATCACCGGCTCGATGGACATGAGTTTGGGTGAACTCTGGGAGTTGGTGATGGATAGGGAGGCCTGGCATGCTGCAATTTATGGGGTCACAAAGAGTCGGACACTACTGAGCGACTGAACTGAACTGAACTGAGGCAGTGACTGATAATGGATAGAGAATTTCTTTTTGGGTGATGAAAATATTCTAAAATTGACTGTAGTGATAACTGTACAAGTTTGAAAACACTAAAAGTTACTGAATTGCACCCTTTAAAAAAGTGAGTTGTATGAGATGTGAATTATTTTAATAAAGCTGTTATTTAAAAATGTAACAAAGAAAATAAGATGTAATAATTCATTCTAACAAAAGGAAGAAAGAAAGAAAGAAAATGTGGCAGTAACTGAAAAATGATATGAACACAGATATATTAACTTTGCTTCTGGCCAGGATGTGGTGAAGCAACTGAAGGCTTCAAGGAAGAGGTGGCACTTTGATGTGTGAATAGTAACTGACTGGCAGGAGTGAAGAAAATAAGGTCCCAAGGTGAGATTAACATAAAGATGAGGTAATTAGTTATTTCGCTTCTTGTACAGTTAAAACATCCCAAATTTTGAGAATTCTGGAGCATTTATTTTTATCTCCTCCTAAAGTGACAAAAGAAAATACATTTAAGAACAGGCTTAGCAAAGAAAAAAACTGATGGAAACATGGAATTTGAAATCAGATATACCTTGGTAGAAGCCTGACTTCACTCTTGTAACTAAGCAAGATGACTCTGAGTGAGTTACTTCTTGAAGTCTCTCTTTCTGCATTTCTGTAAGGAAGGTGGTTCTCACAGGGCTGTTATTGAAGTTGCTCATTCATGCCCGACTCTTTGTGACCCCATGGATAGTAGCTTGCACCAAGCTCCTCCGTCCATGGGATTTTCAAGGCAAGAGTACTGGAGTGGGTTGCCATTTCCTTCTCCAGGGAATCTTCCCAACCCAGGGATTGAACCCAGGTCTCTCACATTGTAGACAGATGCTTTACCGTCTGAGCCACCAGGGAAGTCCAATACATACCACAGCATTTAACAAAGCACATGCCAGTTACAAGGGTTTCCTGTGGCTCAGCAGTAAAGAATGCCTGCAATGCAGGAGACGAAGGAGATGTGGCTTCGATCCCTGGTAGGGAAGATCTCCTGGAGGAGGAAATGGCAACCTACTCCAGTATTCTTGTCGAGACAATCCTATGGACAGAGGAGGATGGCAGGCTACAGCCTAGCGGGTCACAAAGAGCGACTAAGCACACACACACATGCATGCCAGTTACAGGTATCCTACAAGCAGTAACTATTATTGCAGCATGTCCGGCCCAACCTCCTGCTGGATCTATGTGCCCCGAGCCGTCAGCTGTGCTTCACACGCCTCAGTGGACCCTCTAGAAAGGAGTTTGCATCTTTCAGGTTCCTTCCAAGGTTCTATTGTACAAAAGATTAGTAAACAACAGAGAATTTACTAAAGGTTTCATTAGGGAGAGAGAAGAGAGATCTAAAATCATATACCCACAACAAACATATTCCAAGTCATTATTTGATGGTTTAGCTTTCCAAAGCACCTCTAGATAGCCTAGAAGGATGAGGAGCAGTTTCCCAGACCCTTCACGAGGCATTTGGCTACCTGGCTCCTCTGGCCAGAGTAAGGTGAAACTCTTCTTGTCTGTTAGGTAGAAGAGGTCAAAGAGGCCAACTCTGCTCTCCCTTTAAAGGCAAGTACATATAAACACGTCACAAAATGTCCTCCAGCTGCAGGACCCAGAGGGAGGTAGATGAACAACCATCTTACATTAATCAAAAACACCCAGAGGAACTCATACCCCAAGTAGTTCTCAGTAAAAAGAAAACAAAACAAATAACCACCAATGCTTTCTGCAGAACAGAAGAATAAAGTTCTACCTCCTACCAGAGTTACAGACAAAACTAGGTGATATATCAGGAAAGAAAAAGATGAAAATTCATCAATTTTCTCATTACACTTCAAAATATTAGCTATATTAGCTCTGAGGTTGAACTTTCTGTCTTTGTGCCTACTAAGGAATAAATTCAAATGATACCATGAACCCAAGCTTAACAAATACATTAAAAAGGAAATAAAAATAAAGGATATTCAATAAATTTGCTTACAATATACTGGTTGAGAATGTTTAGCATGTATTTAAGTATAACCTGAAAACTATACATTTTTTACTTTATTCCTCAAGTTGGAACCACTAAACCAAAACGCAGATATATGCATATCATGTAACACACTTAACCAATTCCATGGTATGAAAGCTAAAAAAAATAAACCTGTTTCTTCTGTATACTTTTACTGTAGCAAAGAAGTCCAAGGAAAGCTAGAACTAAAACTCCAATTTCCTGATTCCAAATCCATCTTTTCTAAATCTTGGAAATGAAGAATAACAGCAGCTGGAAACAAAATTAAATCATAACAGCTAAAAATCCAGTTTCTTTTATGTTCCAATTTCCTAAATAAATATAACCTGCTATGCCCAGCAGGTAAATATCACAGCATTTCTGGATATGTCTGTCGTTGCATGTTTAGGTTGCAAACTTATTATACGGAGACTTATGAATACTACTCAGAAAAATTAAAATCACAAATATGATCCATTTTAAACATTAACTCTTATTTATATTGAGTCATAATTCCCCTCCCTTTAAGTTTTAGCCTTCTAGTCCAGAAAGTACTTGGGTTCCCATCTTTATTTCATTTGACCAAGGTATAAGGTATTGTACCTGCTTATTAGGTATATTATATTATTAGGTGTATTATACCTGCTTATTAGGTATAAGCAGGTATTTGATACGGAGATTCAAATCATAGACGTCCCACAAAAAGCCCAGAATGTTGGTTAGAAACAAGTCAGAGGTCTTTCCCACACTGAAGGAGCAACAATTACACAAGGTAAAATTCTGATACACCTTCAAAGACATAAAACCCTACAAAGATACCAAGGATAATGTAGTAGGGTTAACAAAAAGAACTCCACAGAGATAACCCTCTCAATTTTGGATAAATGCCTGCTCTTGAGCCTTGACGGCATTCATCTTTTATTACTGTGCAGTGAAAGTTAAATAGCTCTTTTTGGAGTAGAAAACAATCTAAGTTTGAAACATATTTTACACTGGAAATGGGGTAGTAAAGACTTTGACTCCAAAGAGCAGTTTGGGCTTTGTTCAGCTTCTAGGAATTAATCTATATCTTTGTTTAAAATGAGGGTTATACTTAATGGACATGAATTTGAGAAAACTCCAGGAGATAGTGAAGAACAGGGAAGCCTGGTGTACTACAGTTCATGGGGTCACAAAATGACTTAGCGACTGAACAACAATAACAATTCTCTTGATAGTCCCACGGATAGCAAGGAGATAAAACCAGTCAATCCTAAAGGAAATCAACTCTGAATATTCACTGGAAGGACTGATGCTGAAGCTGAAGCTCCAATACTTTGGCCACCTGTTGTGAACAGCCATTGGAAAAGACCATGATGCTGGGAAAGACCGAGGGCAGGAGGAGAAGGCGGCAACAGAGGATGGGATGATTGGATGGTATTACTGACTCAATGGACATGAGTTTGAGCAAACTCTGGGAGACAGTGAAGAACAGGGAAGCCTGGACTGCTGTAGTCCATGGGGGTGCAAAGAGCTGGATAAGACTTAGCAACTGAACAACAACAACAGATTTTAGAATGGGACAGGCCAAACCTAACAGTCTTAGGTTGGCCACGCCAGAAAGACAACCATGTGGTTTAGGATGGGTCATGTAGAATCAGTCAAACTGGGGGCAGAGTTCAACCATGTGGAATACTCAATTGATCATGCCTATGTACTGAAGCCCCAGTAAAAGCTGAACCATGAGGTTCAGTAGCACTTTCCTGGTTGGCAATACCCATGTTCCTTGTCATGCGTCAATGCTGGGAGGGCACTGATGAGAACATCCTGAGAACAATACAAGTTCTGTATGTGGAACCCTCCCAGACTCTGACTACTGCCTCTCTTCGTTTGGGTGATATTTATGTGTGTCTTTTCTCTGTGATAAACCATAACCATGAAATAATGGCTTCCAGTGAGTTCCATGAGTCCTTTAAGCAAATTATCAAATGTAAGGGTGGTTTTGGGAAACTCTCAAACTTGCAGTTGGTATAAGAAATGAAGATGGTCTTTGGAACTGTGCTCTCAAACTTTAGTTTGACTAACTCTGGGAGGGAACATACATATTTTTCGGTGTAACTCTGAATATTTCTAGAATCTTTCTTGTGCAGTCATCTCCCCTTCAATGTGGATATGACCTCTGATCTCAAAATACTACAAAGAGATGGCATATATGATTACAGGTACATGATTGCTACAAAAACTGTACTGCTCATCTTGTTGGAATACTAATCTTCCTTTCTGGCTATGAAGAAGAAATCTGCCATAATATGAGCTGCCCAATGGTGGAGGCCACGTTGCAAATAACTGAGGGTGGCCTTCAATCAACATCAAGCAAGGCTGAGGCTTAGTCCTACATTCTGAATGGAGTTGTGGCCAACAACCACATAGGCTCATACACCTTTACCTTACTTGACCCTTGAAAAGAGAGTACAGCCCTAGCCAACACCTTGATTGCAAATGAGGTATAAACAAAGCCATGGACAGAGGAGCCTGGAGGGCTACAGTCCAAAAGGTTGCAAAGAGTCGGGTACATCTGCAGCAACTTGGCACTCATGCACAAGCAAAGCCATATTTGGACTCCTGAGCTACAGAAACTATGGGATAATAAAGGTGTGTTATTTTAGATCACTATACCTGTAATAAATAACCAATAAAATAGGTAACTAGTAGTATTCTTCAGAAATGCAACATTAGAGAGCTATCTCTAAAATGAAAATAGAATCATGCCACTCGCTGGCTTAAAAAAATTTCTCAGTGGTCTCTCACTGAATACAAATGAAAGTCAAACACCACAGCAAGGTATAAAAGACTTTTCCTTAATCTGACCTCTAGTACCCTGTCTGATCTCTTAATATATACCACCCCCCTAACCTCTTCTCTTTCTCCCTCTAAGCTCTAGCCATATACAACTAATTATAAATTATCTTAATGATCTATCCTCCCCCACCTATGTGCTGTTTCCATTCCTAGAGCAATTCTCCCTTGGTCTGCTCCTGCCCTGACTACCCCCTCATTTTCTCTACAGAAGTCAGTTTGGTGCCACCTCAGTGGCTTTACCCTTTCCCAGATCACTGCAGAATATTTTTGTATAGCAGGTCGCTCACTGTGCCTTCTATCGCTTGTTTGCTGCTGTTCTTGCTTACTTACAAACTCTTCCTCCTTGAAGGGAAAAAACAAGTTTTGCTTGTCTGGGTTTATTTTTCTACAGTACTGGCAGAGAAGTGGCACTCAATAAACTTCTACTAAATGAATGAATTTACTCTGCTGACAAAGGTCTGTATAATTAAGGCTATGGTCTTCCCAGTGGTCACATATGGTTGTAAGAGCTGAATAGTAAAGAAGGCAGAGAGACGAAGAATTGATGCGTTCAAAACTGTGGTACTGGAGAAGACTCCTGAGAGTCCCTTGGACAGCAAGGAGATCAAACCAGTCAATCTTACAGGAAATCAACCCTGAATACTCATCAGAAAGACTAATGCTGAAGCTGAAGCTGCAGTATTTTGGTCACCTGATGCAAACAGCCGACTCACTGGAAATATCCCTGATACTGGGAAAGACTGAGGGCAGAAGGAGAAGAGGGCATCAGAGGATGAGATGGCTGGATGGCATCACCGATGCAATGGACATGAACTTGGGCAAACTTTAGAAGATGGTAAGGGATAGGGAGGCCTGGCGTGCTGCAGTCCATGGGGTTGCAGAGAGTCGGACATGACTGGGGACTGAACAATAACAACAAATGAATGAATGCCAATAAAACTATACACATTGGTCAGAACTTTTCAAGGAAAAAAAAGTTATAATCCACAAAATAATTTTATGTAGTACAAAGTACCAAACTGTGTATACCATAGTAAACTATGAACCTCTAAGATTCTCTAAATCTATTCAACATCTATTCAGTTCACTTCTCAACATCCCGTTAAACCTGCCACACAACAGAAAACAAATCAATATCTGCTATTTCATTATTAGATTTTTCCAAAGAATTTAAAGTCATAAAATCAACCCAAATCAGAGAATATCACAACTAAATTTAAACTAATTCACATTCAAGTAAAAATGTAAGTATTCACATCTTAGTTTATTCAAGCTTTAATTCAAAAAACTCCAAAGCCAATTTTGAGTAGAAAAGAAAACAAACCAGTATTCTTTCACTTTCTATTTTTTTTTTTACAAAATATTCATATCCACACACTGAAATTTCAGCTGAGAGGAGAAAGAAAGGTTACTTTGATTGCTAAAAGTACCAGTGATAAAATTAATCTTTAAAGATGTTCACCTAGTTATCTAGATACCACTTCAACTTCAAAAAAAATAATATTAAGGTAATTAATACTATTTTCTTCATTCAGCAAACAAAAACATATTTTACAAATCCCGAATTGTAACATTTATATTTAAAAAGCTGATTCTGACAGTTGAGTTTTTGTTACATATAACAAAATAAAGGGGGAAGTGGGCCTCAAATGACTAAACTAAAAAATAATTTGTGCTACGAGTATTTATTACACAAAGTAAAAAATAACAGAAGTTTATGATAATCAGTGGAAGCAATCTGAGTACAGCAGTTACAAATATTTTAGTTCTCTAGTACAACACACTACATTTCACCCTGCAGAAAGAATGTTGGCAAAGATCTCTACCACATGGAAACTGCTTTTAAAGCTGTTGGGCCCTGAAATTCTACTCAACAGTTTGAAATCACTCCACAGCTTTTCTCATTCACCCTCCCACTTGGGGCTAATGCAAGCCATGACCATCTATTGAGGAAAACCACAAAAAACTTCAAAACAGCTACAACGGTAGGCTCTTTTCTCACATATTATTTTAAATATTGTTTGTTAAAATGTGACATATAACAATCTTAGTAAATATAAAGGCAATCTTAAATCTTTTTAAGTCTCAGTTACCTCGGATAACTATTTTTTAACAAGCACTTAAGTATATCACCGCATAACTTGAATGTCCATGCAGGCAAGAACAGCGTGCTGCAAAAGTCACAAAACCATGTTATGCTTAATTTCAACCACTGACTTTTTTGACAAACTAGTATCTAAAACGCAGCACCAGCAATTCTGAGTGATTCTGTCTGAAGTTACTTAAGAAAAAGCAGAAAATGTGTACCACCAGATAAAATCCAGTGGTGAGCCTAAAAGAATCTTTCCCATTTCATTCTCTTGAAATCTTTGATTAAAGTTCTATTAGTTTTCTAGTCTGCAATACTATTTTTGCATTTTTCATACCTTAAATTTTAAAAGAAATGCTATTACCTAAAAATAATGATATCTATGGAAATTATGAAACTGAGGAATTTGAAATCATGGCTTTTTCAATATTCTGTATCACCTAAAAGTAAGTGTTAATGACTATTTTTCAAAATGTTAAATTTAAAGTTTAAGTTTTAAAACTGTTCCTGGAACTTGTTTCTGCTCATACCAATACAAATCAGGAGTTCTTATAAAGTAGCAAAGCTGAAATATGATATTTTTAACTCACATGAGACAGGATCATGGGTCTTCATTTTAACTGTTTATATTACAGGTATTCTAAGAAGACTTCAATTGCATACCTTTGTTCAAGGTACCTAATTATTAAAAAACTGAAATTATCAACGTTGCTTGGATTTTTGATAGAAAAAGAACTAAAACCATTTTCTGAAACTATTTTTCAGAATATCACTGATACATAAAAACTTTTAGCATCTAATTAAAGATCACAAAGGGTTAAATACTGTTCGCTGGCCCCTGCTGCGTATACCCTGCCAAAAAGTCCTCTAAGCTTTTAAATATTGCTTCGATGGTCTGCATTTTTATTTCCAGGGAAAAAGAGAGTATTGTCCCACAGTCAGCAGGCCACTAGCTTATTAGTTTTCAGTCACCTTAATTTCTATTAAAATGAAGACTCTGCAATCTACACTTCTCCTGTTCCTGTTTGTGCCTCTGATAAAGCCAGCACCACCATCTCAGCAGGATTCACGCATTATCTATGATTATGGAACAGATAATCTTGAAGAAACCTTTTTTAGCCAAGATTATGAGGATAAATACCTGGATGGAAAAAGTACTAAGGTATTTTATTTCTACTCTAAATTTAATTTATAAAATAGTCACCCATTTAAATGCATGTTTTTGTTTTTTTCTGAATGTGTCTGATAAGGTAAGAGGAAAGGAAAAGCACTTGAAATGATTCAAAACAATTCAAAATAACTGTCCCTAAATTATATTTTTAAAGTATGCATGCTTCCCAAATTAATAAATAGACTCTGTGATAACCAAATAGTATCTGTAACAACCAAAACATAAAATTTAAGGAAAACTAAAATTTGAAATATACAATTTAAGGAAAATTCAATTTAAAGATGATCTCTTATCAGCAGAGATTTACATTTAAGTCACAATACATAGTGCCTTTTATTTGCATATTAAAATAAAACAGGAGAAATGTGTATTAGGAGAAATAAAGATGGATTACCAGTTTAAGGTTTATTATTTTAGGAAGAAGTAGTTCAAGTACATAAATAGAAGAGTACTGCTTATTTTGTATCTACAGGATTTCATAATAATTCACGTATGTCAACTACACAGTATCAAAAAATTAAAACTACTAATATGCAGCATGATTTTCAATCAATTTCAACAACTTAGGCTCTATCATTTTACCAAGTAACTGTCACTGTCATTGTCTACAGAGATGACTTTCCTACCACATTTTTCATATTCTGCTTGCACAGGGACTAAGTAATTACTTGTGGTTTTACTGGAACACAGAAATGAATACTGGATAAAGAAAAAGTTAATACAGCACATAAGGATCTGCTGCCTTCCTACAGTGTGTCTGTACGTGTCTCTCTCACACACACACGCAAAATGGAAAATAAGAGATGCAGCCAAATACTTAACAATGTTGATTCCTTCAAAAGTTCTCTACTATAAATAAGATGATAAGTATTTTAAGAGTGAACAGTTATAATAGATTCTTTTTTTTCAGTACAGATGAGCAAATGTTAATACTACAATTTCTTTCAATGAAGTTGGCTAATATCCTAGTATTATTATTATCATATATGTATATATTAATAATATATGTATAAATAGTCATGCTTCCCAGGTGCTTAGAAAAAAAAAAAAGGCCTATTATAACAAGCTGTCGGCTCACATGGCTGATTTCAATCTTATCAATCAGTTTAAAGAATACTTTCAAAATCTCCTGGTCCCTAAAAAGTAGTAAGTAAAAAAGTTCTCTGCTTCTTCTCTTTACATTGCTTTAGGAGTCTCTCTAAACACAGGGACCAAGATATTTGTGAAGTGGAGCAGAATTCAACAGCACTTAATAGACAAATGGAGAGTGGAAGGACTGTTCAACCAGAACATTTATGGGAGAATGCTGTCTGTAATCCCTCAGTTTTACAGTCCAAATTGTAAATAATACCAAAATTACCAAATTGTAAATAATTGTAAATAAACGTTTATTTTTCCAATAGGAAAAAGAAACTATGATAATAGTACCCAATGAGAAAAGTTTTCAATTACAAAAAGATGAGAATATAACGCCATTACCCCCCAAGAAAGAAAATGATGGTAAGTATGAATACTCTATTATCCTATTTTTAAAAGGAGCTTTAAAAAGTAGCTTACAATGGAACTTTATCTGCTATAGTTCAAAACTGCATCAGGATACAGTAAATCCAAACAGTGGAATTTTATCTCCAATGATAAAGTCAAACAGGTATATTGTGAATTTTCACCATTTGCCATTCCACGTTATGAGTGAAAAACATGGAATAGGAACATTCAAGAACAACCAAAGTTCAGTTTGGGTTTAGCCTCTGTAAAGTGTGTGCTTCTATCTATATAAAATCAATTCAAGAAATACTTGTTAAATTCCAATTAGTTGCAAATCCCTGGTGGCTCAGCTGGTAAAGAATCTGCCTGCAATGTAGGAGACCTGGGTTCAATCCCTGGGTTGGGAAGATCCCCTGGAGAAGGGACTGGCTACCCAGTCCAGTATTCTGGCCTGGAGGATTCCATGGATTGTATAGCCCATGGGGTCCCATAAGAGTTGGACACAACTGAGCGACTTTCACTTTCACTTTCACATGTAGTCTGAGGATAAAGTAAATAAAATATTATTTTTGCTTTTAAGAAATTCACAGGAGAAATGGTTATATACGTAATTATAATGTATGTTTCAATTAAAACAATAGAAAACTTATACAATAACAAATTACAAAGTACTACTTATTAGTTTCTATTTGGTTTATTATTGCTCTCTCACAGACCATTATTTCACGTGACAATATGAAAAAAAAAACCACACACTAATTTCTATAGTGCTACAATAAAATTAAAATGAAACAAAACAGAAAATATATCTCAAGAAATTTGAAAAGCATCATAGTGAAAATAGACTAGAAGAAATTAAAAGACATTTCTTGCTCGTGGATAGGATGATTTAATATTACAAAGATGGTAGTTCTCCCTAAATCTGTAACAATAAACTTCTTTAAAGAGTTGGGTAAGGTTGATCCTCAAGTTCAGATGGAAAATCAGATCTGCATGAAATCACCTATCAGAACATACTTTAAAGCCTCCAAACTTAAAATAAGTATAATACTGGTACATGAATGAATGTCCACAGACAGAAAGAAATACATATAGAAATTTAGTAAATAACCAAGGGACCATCTTTAATCACTGAAGCAAAGATGATGTTTTTATTTTTAAAAAATATTTATTTATTTAGGTATGGCTGCTCTGGGTCTTCATTGCTGTCCGTGAGTTTTCTCTAGTTGCAGATGGGGCTACCCTTTGCTGCAGTGCACAGGCTCTAGGTGCTCAGGCTTCGATAGGTGTAGCATGTGGGCTCAGGAGCTGTGGCTCAGGAGCTTAGTTGCTCTGTGCCATGTGGCATCATCCCAGACCAGGGATTGAACCCATGTCCCCTGCATTGGCAGATGGATTCTTAACCACTGGACCACCAGGGAAGTCCCAAAGATGATGTTTTTAAAAACTGAGTCTGGGACAACCTTGAAAAGGGATACAATTATATCCCTCTTATACAGAAAAATAAACTTCAAATAAATTAGGGTCTAAATGTAAAAAGTGAAACCATTTAAATAGTAGAAGATTACCTGACTGTGGGATGTCTCAAAATCCAGAGATGATAATAGAAAAGACCAGTAAGTTTGACTCCATAAATGAAAAACATTTGCATGGCAAAAATCATCATAAATGAAGCTGAAGACAGCTTAAAACTGAGAAAAATATTTTCAATATACAGCACTGTAAAGAGTTAATATCTCTAATTTATAAAGAACAAGTAAAAATCCAGGAAAAAGAAACTGATAAAAAATCCATGGGTAAAATGGGCAAAAGGTATGAACAGACAATTCACAAAATGACATAAAAATGACCCTTACACACATAAAAGGTGTTCAATCTCACATGGAAATTTAAATTGAGATAAAATTTTTTAACTTATCTGACACAAGTGTGACAATATATTAATATATTCCACTGGCAAAACCTGCGTGGTATCAGACACTGACATATGTTGCTGATAGTAATGCAAATTGGTAGAACAGAGAGGAATTTGGTAATATTTGATGAAACCTAATATGCATTTACTTTGTGACCTAGCAACTGACCTCTAGGAATTTATCCTAAAGATATACCTTCAAAAGTAAGAAAATACATATGCAAAATCTCTGAAGGATTGCTTGCAACAGCAAAATATTGGAAACAATCTAATTATCCATAAATTGAAGAGTGGTTGAATAAAGTATGGTACATCTACCTACGGAATGCTATGAAGTGGTAAAAATGAATGAGGAATATTTATATAACGAATATGGATTGATTTCTAGAAGAGATTATGTGAAAAAAACCAAAGTGCAAAAGAGTATCTACAGTATGCTGTCTCTTCTAAAAATGAAAGGGATATAAGAGAAGATACACTTGTGTGAAAGAAATTCAAGAAGGGCAATTAAGCTGAGACTAGTTACCTATGGGTTACAGATGGACTAGGGGTGGAAGGAGGGGGAGACAGAAACTATAGGTACAGGGAAAAGGTGGCAGAACTTCTCTGAGCACACTTTTTGTGCATATCTGATTTTAGAACATTATATTCACATAAGCAAATAAATATAGTACATTCATAAATAAAATCAACAAGGATAAGATAAAAAGAACCCAAACTGACAAACAAACAGAAAAATACAAACTTAATTGTATTTCAAATGAGCAACATAACACATTACAGGAAGGGAAATCTAACTGAAGTAACTCAGTATTTTGATGTATACTTTCAGTAGACAAATACTAAAATTCCAATGAGTAGGTTTGTTTTCCATAGTGTTATAGGTTAACAATAATGAAACTACTTAACGTGTGTTCTAGGATTGAGTAAAGTAAATACAAAGTGGATCAGGAGAGTCAGGTCTCTCATAATCAGAGAAGGGTGTTAAAAGATATGGTCAGGGGGAAGGCTGGAAGGAACACTGTGGAAATGGAGTGGAATGGACTGGAATGAAAGGTATCAGCATCAACTCCTGGTTTGTATACAGATATACAGAAAAAGATATAAACATGTTTGCTTCCCTGTATGAGTATGTATGTGCATATATGCATATGATATGTTTATGGTTTTATATGAGCATATGGTACATATATATTATATATGTTTACATGTGTGTCCATGTGTAGTGTGTCCATGTATAAAAACATATACATGTGTATGTATGTATTATACATACTGCTGCTAAGTTGCTTCAGTCATGTCCCACTCTGTGTGACCCCATAGATGGCAGCCCACCAGGCTCCTCTGTCCCTGGGATTCTCCAGGCAAGAATACTGGAGTGGGTTGCCATTTCCTTCCCCAGTGCACGCATGCATGCTAAGTCGCTTCAGTCGTGTCCGACTCTGTGCAACCCTATGGACAACAGCCCACCAGGCTCCTCTGTCCACGGGATTCTCTAGGCAAGAATACTAGAGTGGGTTGCCATTTCCTTATCTGTATTATATATGAAAAGAGAGCAAAATAAAAATAAATATATTTCCCAGTCCTCTTTGCTGAAAGATCCCAGGAACAATGAGATCCCAGTAGCAATGAGCACATGCACACCCAAATCTTGGTTTCTAAATACCATTCTCCACTGACATGGACCAGTACTTCTTAAAGTAATAGCTGATTTCAGACCTGGGGCAGGGAAAGGGCAAGGATTGGTATGGGACATCTCAGCATGCCAGAAAATAAGTAAGCTCTCAAAGAATAGTAGAGACATTTAATTTTTTAATCAAAATATTAAAAAAATATATGTATAAATGTATGACAGATGTATAAGATTTATTCACTAAAATCCAGACAATAATGGTGAGAGATATTTAAAAAGACCTAAATATATAGATAGAGATACACTGTATTCAAGGACCAGAAAACTCAGTATCATTAAAATGTCTATTTTCCCAAATTCGTCTGTAGATTCAATGCAGTCCCAATTAAAATTCTAGCAGGCTTTAAGTAATTAACAAGCTGAGTTTAAAATTTATATAAAAATGAAAAGAACCTAGAAGAAACATAACATTAAAGAAGAATAAATTTGGAGAATTTACACTACCTAATATCAAGACTTACTATACAACTTTTAAAAGAAAACAGGATAAAAACTTGGTGGTTGGCAAAGATTTCTTAAACACAGCACAAAAAGCATGAACTATAAGGGAATCAATTATTATTCATTAAAATAAAAAATGTTTGCTCTTTAAGAGACATTGATTAGAAAATTAAAAAAAAAAGCCAGAAACTGGAGAAAACATTTTCTCCAAAACATATTCTGACAAATGACTTATATCTATATAATATATATAATTCAAAACTAATAATGCAAAACCCGTTTAAAAAGCAGGCAAAAGACATGAGTAGACACTTCACCACACACACAAAAACATGTGGATGGCAAATAAGTATATAAAAAGATGCTCAGCACATTAGTCATTAGGAAAATGTAAATTCAAACATGAGATACCACAACACATCTTACTTGAAAGGCTAAAATCAAAAAGTCCAACCACACATACCAAATGTTGGAAAGAATGCGGAGCAATTGGAACTTATATGCACTGCTAACGAGAATTTAAAATGGCACAATGACTTTGGAAAACAGTTTAGTAGGACTTTTTCCAAAACGTAAAATATATATGTATAATAAGACACAGCCATTCTATGCTTAGGTATTTATAGAAGAGAAATGAAAGCGATAAGTCCATACATTAACGTTCATAGCAGCTCTCTTTGAAATAGCTGCAAACTGGAAACAACCCAAATATATCTAAGAGATGACTGTATAAACTGTGTCTACTGACAGAATGGAATGAATTGGACTGAACTCAATAACAAATAGAAATGAATTACTGATAATGCAAAAATAGATGACCCTCAAAATAATTATGCAGAGTTAAAGAAGCCAGACAAAAGAGTATATACTGCATAATATATTAAGTTTCTGGTCCTCAATATATTCATAATATTAACATATTAAGATAATGACAGAAAGGATATTAGTGGTTACTGTGAGGGAGAGATAATTACCAAAGAGCATGAGGAAACTCTTGGAGTGATCGATATGTTAATTATCTTGACTGCGGTGATGGACATCCAACTTATAAATCTTACAAGTTAAATATGTGCAACTTATTGTATAACATTGAATCACAAAAAGGCTATGGGATGATAAAACAGAGTTTAGGAGTTCTCGTCGACTAATCTGGGACAATCTGATTATCAAAATAAATATGACAGTAACATATGACCCATGGGATAAGGAATTCATAAGTTCATACCGACAAAAATAAATAAGGAGGGAACATTCCACCTCATATCAGAATGTGAACTAACAAATATAGAAGAAATGATGGAATCAGAAAAATTATTATTTGGCAACTATCCCAGTGATAAATGATTCAAGTAAGACTCATCAATAGATGAAAACTAGAGTTTTAAAACATGAAAGTTTGATAACAAACCTGATGTTTAGAATCTCAAAGTACTTCTCTAGAAGGTACACACTCATTACAAAGCGAAAAACAGTAATTTTACAGGGTGAGAACCATGGCAGACACCAACTGAACCAAGTTACCCAAGACAGCATTGTAAGGAATGACACAGATACATGACACAGAGGATGAAACATTATTTCTGTAGTATTCCTGCCAAAAATGAGGAACCTTTTTTATAAACCCCAGTTGAAAGACATTCTGCAAAATAAATGCCCTGAAAATAAATTTTTAAAAAATTCAAAAATTTCCAAAACAGTAAAAAGATATAAAAAACAAAGACTAAGGAACTCTTCTAGGATGAAGGCATGACAAGTAAGTGCAATAAATGATACAGGCCTCTAATTAAAATAAATAAATTTAAATTAAAAAAAATGATGCAGGGTGCAATGGGATTCTAAAAGTGCTCACAATGACTCCAAATTTTTGTTGCTGTTGTTGTTGCTGGAAATGACTTTTACTTGAATCTAAGTTTAAGGGAGAATGGAGGAGATTATTACGAAGCTAAAATTCAACATTCTCTATGATTCCAAGTTCATACTTTCACTAATTAGTTTCATTGGAAGGACTGATGCTGAGGCTGAACCTCTAATACTTTGGCCACCTAATGCGAAGAGTTGACTCACTGGAAAAGATTTTGATGCAGGGAAAAACTGAAGGCAAAAGGAGAAGTGGGTGGCAGAGGATGAGATGGTTAGATAGGATCACCAACTCAATGGACATGAATTTGAGCAAACTACGGGAGCCAGTGAAGGAGACGGGAGCCTGGTGTGCTGCAGTGCATGGGGTTGCAAAGAGGAGGACATGACTTAGCAACTGAACAACAAACTCATTAGAAATGTGTTTGCACTACCACAAGTGATAAATCAAGCTTGTGCTTACCTTAAGTCCAGCTTTATGATTTTTTGATATGCAAATGAAGAAATGTAACTGTCAATCAATTCAGCAATTAAATAAATGATCATTGCCAAAACAGACAGTAAAAGAGATTGTGTATTACAGAATTTAAAATAAAATTACGCTGAGTTACCAGATACAATATAGATCACTAGCTAATATGGCCATAACATCTTTCCTGTTATCATCTATAATTGTGTAAAGTATCTTTTCGAATTAGTAATAACATTCATGATAGCAAGAATTTTAATACTAGAGGTCAGATATTTTTAAATTATTGATTTTTATGATTTTGTTTCCCAATTCAGAAATGCCCACATGCCTGCTATGTGTTTGTTTAAGTGGCTCTGTATACTGTGAAGAAGTTGACATTGATGCTGTACCACCTTTGCCAAAGGAATCAGCCTATCTTTATGCACGATTCAACAAAATTAAAAAGCTGACCGCCAAAGATTTTGCAGACATACGTAAGCTAATTTTAAATAAAATATTAGTGTTAACTCATGTTAGTTATTTAACTCATATAAACACAAGTTTCTAGGTCACACGTAGGATAGTCACTGTTGGGGTATTTTAAGTATCCTGCCAGGAGGGTGTTGCTATGAGCACCACACACAGCAACTACTTCTGCAGTCAAGTCCAAGTCCTGGATCACTCATTCCAGAAAAGTTTCCTATATTCCAATTTTGTCGAGGGCTTCTGAAGAAAATGATACCAAGAAATGCACACTGGCTCCACTACACACTGACGAGATTAACCATCCTGAATTCATGCTGTCACTGGTAGTTCCAACTGACTGAATACAGTTGTTTCTCATTATTTGTGGATTTTATGTTTTCAAACTCACCTACTTTATAAATTTATTTGTAACCCCAAAATAAATACTTCTGGCACTTTCAGGGTTATTCACAGGCACATGCCTGTGGCAAAAAATTTGAGTCATCCAGGTGAGGTAGAACAAGATGCTTTTTTTGTCTTTTATTTCAGCTTTAAACAAGTACCTCGTTTACAGCCTACTTAGTGCAATATTTTTCACTTTTCATTTTTTGGCTTTTTTTTTTTGCTGTTTGAAACACTCCCTAAATATAGTGTTGAAGTGCTGTATATTATTTCTAACTGCAAGAAGGCTGTGATGTGCCTTCCAGAGAAAATACGTGTTAAGTAGTCTTCATTTAAGTGAGTTACAGTGAGTTACAGTGCTTAAGATGCCTTTAAAAAAGAAACACACATACAATTTTCTGATTGGCTGATGAAAATGTGTGATGAAAGGCTCGAATCCGTATATTCCCTAGGAGCAATGGTTCCATATTCACTAATTCAGCATTTCTGTCGACTTTATAGATGACTACCTTAAATAGTGAGAAGTGACCATATCTCCTTATCATCCCAGACAGAACAAAAGTGATGCATACATACACACATATTGAATTTCTCTCTCAGTATGTACCACATTAACAAAATAGGGAACATTTTTGCCTTTGTTGTTTTTAAGCAATAAGGCATGGAGAGATTAAGATAATATACCCACAATCACAGGGGCTTCCCTGGTGGCTAAGATGGTAAAGTATCTGCCTGCAACGTAGGAGGACCTGAGTTCAATCTCTGGGTCAGGAAGATCCCCTGGAGAAGGGAATGGCAACCCATTCCAGTATTCTTGCCTGGACAGGATGCCAGGGACAGAGGAGAGGAACCTGGTGGGCTACAGTTTATAGAGTTGCAAAGAGTCAGACACAACTGAGCAACTAATGCAAACAAAACAAACCCATAATCACAATGCAACAGGATGGCAAGAAATTCACAAATATTTACATGATTCTATTCAATCAAACATAATGCTTGCCTTCCATAATTTGCAACAAAGAATTTCTTTCATATTACTTGAGCATACTCAGAATTCAAACAAAAAAGGATGGAAGGACTCTATTAACTTAAAGTTCCCTTCCAAACCTGAAATTCTAGAACTCCAGTGAGAAATGCCATCAGTGTCAAGCACTGAGTACATGCTGAGTATTCATTCAATAAAACTTACTGAGCTATTAATTGTACATGTTCTGCAAAGCACTAAACATAAAAGAAATTTGAATTACCTGTTAAATAAATGCTTTTCCTCAGTCCACACAATTAAGAATTTAACTTCATGTATTTAAAAAATTTTTTTCTGTATTGTTTGTATATTTTTCCTTCAAGCTAACTTAAGACGACTTGATTTTACGGGAAATTTGATTGAAGACATAGAAGACGGTACTTTTTCAAAACTTTCTCTGTTAGAAGAACTTACACTAGCTGAAAATCAACTACTGAAGCTTCCAGTTCTCCCTCCCAAGCTTACTTTATTTAATGCAAAATATAACAAAATCAAGAGTAGAGGAATCAAAGCAAATACATTCAAAGTAAGTATTTTATAGTATGACTGAGCACAATATAATATCATTGTTATACAGCCAATAATAACATGATAAAAGAAGAAGAAACTATAGCCTAGAATTTTGTTTTAAAACTATTACATAATAAATAGTGATATTATTAGGCTTATTCAAGTCTAGCTTATGCCTGTACCTCACTTAAAATAACTTTATTTGGTTTCATGGGACTACCTGGTGTCACATCTTTTTCCTTTGTTCACACAGCAAATATTTATTTATATAGACAAAGACTCATGGTACCAAGAGTCTCCAAAACCTCAAAATGGAAGTTTTCCTGTGTTTCTTCTTCCCTACAGTATTAGTAATTCATAAACACCAGAAAAATCATGCTGTAAAGACTGAATTTTATTTTTAATACTTAAAAGTATTAGCCCATAGAATTCTGTAGGGAAATATTCTTTTGAATTCCATGATGGCACCTAATACAAAATTCTGTATGTAGTAAAAATTAAATATATTTCTTAATTTAATCATTCAAGAAAATAAATGCTCAGGAAAAAAGGAAGGTGATTTACTTTGATTTAGGTAGCCAGGTTGTCTCAAAATGCAGTCTACAGAGAAGTAATCACCTCAGCCCAGGACTTCCATAGATCTGAAGTACTCATTCCCAGTCCTGGAAGAAACCCCAGATGAAAGGTTGAGATAATCATGCTACTGGTTAGCAACAGAAGACCTTGCTCAAAATACAGGATTGTAGCTCCTTTTGACAATTTCTAACAGTTCCTCAGAAGTTAAGGAACTCTTAGGGGACTTTCAGACTGGCCTTACTTTAAAAACAAACAAAAAAATGCTTGTAATTTGAACATACACAATTTGAGCAGGTAAACCTTTGAATAACTGGTATGTTAAAGACCTACAGGAGCCAGTCAACATTTACAAAAGAAGTATTTGACTATTTTACGCATTTATTACAGAAGGGATTAATGACAAATTGGCATCAAAATGATAAAGTCAGCTATTTTCTAGTTTTGCTTAATGCCCAAGGCTGCAAAAGCCACGTAAAATCAAGTCACTCTAATCCATGTAAAGAGGTCCACTGGGGAAGACAGGAGCTTGATTCTTATATAATGGGTTGTAGGATGCTTAAGAGGGCTTCCTAGGTGGTACAGTGGTAAAGAATCTATCCACCAAAGCAGGAGACTTGGGTTGGATCCCTGGTTCAGGAAGATCTCCTGGTGTAAGAAATGGCAACTCACTCCACTGTTCTTGCCTGGAAAATCCCATGGACAGAGGAGCCTGGTGGGTTCCATGGGTCACACAGAGTTGGACATTACTGAGTGACTAAGCACACATGTAGGATGCTTAAGAAAGGATTAAAATAACAACAAATTAATTCTAAAAAAAAAAAAAATAGAATCCAAATTCTGCCATAGGATGTATATCAAAAGTAAGGTAAAACATTACTGTCAGGGGAAACTATATCTTGAAACTACAGAATTATACACAATAATGGGTTATTGATTATGAAGAGTAATCTAATGTAGACCCCTTAGCAGGGTAAAAAGAAAAATCATACCCAGCCACGTATTTAATACATTGCTTTGGAAGATATCTTACTAACAAGCACACACATCTCTTAGGAATATTCATTCTACTATAAGTTAGTGGAGCTGAAATGGAAAGTTCTGGAGATTCAAGAGAAGTTATAGCAGTACCAGGATCCAAATACAATCCTGCATAAGCATTAATATCATCACCTATTCCAAAGACAAATTTAAAGAGCCCCAGAAATTGACATGAGGGCTGAGGCTGGCTATGACTGGGTATTCAGATGTGAGGTGAGTAGACAGACATGGGGATGCATTAGGGTTCTATTGCCCTTTGTAAAGGACTGAAATACACTACTTGTAAAACCAAAACAGCAAACTAAAAATCCCACCAAATCAAAAACTCCCATACCAATGACTAATAGTATTGATACATGACTATATCTATGTATTTTATACATATGTATATTTATATATATGTGTATATAGCTTGAGTCGTGAAAAAATGCACTGATCTCAGGTATCAACTCAAGCAAAAGCACCTTTTCCTTACAGAAACTGCATAACCTCTCCTTCCTCTACTTGGATCACAATGCTTTGGAATCTGTGCCTCTTAATTTACCAGAAAGTCTGCGTGTAATTCATCTTCAGGTATGATTGCTCCTTTCACAGTATCAGACTTTAATTCAAATTACTATGGGTCAATCTTACAATTCATTAGGAAATTCACTTACTTATATGTAAATGTTGCCCATCAAAAGCATTAATATTTAGTCAAATGCTCTCTCTTGCCCAGAAGCCACAGTTCTATTCAGAGCAAAGCCAAAGGATCAGTAACACCAGGTATGAGGTCTGCTCTTACAGGATGGCTTGTCTCCAGGTGTGTACCTGGCATCTCCTAGTTAATCTGACATGTGGATTTGAAGTTAGGGGACACTAAGACGTGGTTTATGTTTCTTTCTCCAAATAGCAGTAAACACTTGCTTTTGGAGACTTCCCAGCTGACTTTATTGTCCAACATCAAGGGTAATAGAAAAGTGAAGAGGGAATAAAAAGAGACTAAAAGTAGTCTTTCACCATCACAAGAATTCTCATTTGTTCTTTTTACTTCTTTAAAGTACATTTAAGGACACAGTACCCATTTTGAGTTGACACTATACAACAGGATACATTTTCCAGTTAGTACAATCTTATTTGTACTCAGAAATTTGTTACATACATGAGTTTTATTCTTAGAAAAAGCAAGTAGTCTGTTCTTTCAAAGTAATACTGTAGACATTAAAAAGGGAGGCTCAGATTGCTCAGACAGGGTTTTTTATTACCATGAAGATAGATATACAGTATGTACCATATTTTAAAAATCACTTTTTATCGACAGATAAAATATTCTGCCAGACCTCATTACATAGCATACAAAAGGATGATTTGGAGTTTATAAATGATTTTTTCCCTTTTGTTTTCCAGTTTAACAACATAACTTCAATTACAGATGATACATTCTGCAAGGCTAATGACACCAGTTATATTCGGGACCGCATTGAAGAGATACGCTTGGAGGGCAACCCCGTCATCCTGGGAAAACATCCCAACAGTTTTATCTGCTTAAAAAGATTGCCTGTAGGGTCATACATTTAACCACTATCAATGCAGCATAGCTAAAGTACACACATACTTATAATCTGTCTCAACAATGTCTAAAGGAGCATAAATATTTAATATTAATTTTGCATCTGACTATTGAAGGAACTTATGCTTTAAGCAAGAATGTTTAAAAAAAAGTCTTATATATAACAACAAGTAAAAAGTAAGATTGAATCTCTAAGTTCAAAACAGAAATGTGAAAATATTTGAACAGAATTACAAAATCCCTGTAGTTCGTAATAGAGTAACACTTAAAAGGTATGTTTTTATATAAATACCCAAAATTAAGAAGTGTTACAAAGTTAAAAGATAAGTCCAAGAAACTTTCAACTGTCTTTCCTGGCTTCCACTGGATCCCTAAAGCTTTTAAGGCATATGTTCCAAAGACTTTGAAAAGCTGAATATTTCTAAGGATCTCTCACTTTTCTTTCTTTTATGATTTATACATTATTCATTATGAAGTAGGAACTCTGTTTTCTTTCTTTTAAGGCAGCTACTATATTTTTACTTAGCCTGAGAAATAGGGTATAGTCTTATACCTAAGCAAAACTTTCCAAATAAAGCATAATTTTACTCTCTTGACAAAGAGCTAATATAGTAATGTTCAATTATTCTGTTTTGTGGTTACACAATTAAAAGCTTTAGTAAAGTAGTACGAAAATTTATTTAATCTAAATAATCAACATTCTAAGTCCACCACAAAACATTTTAGGAAGCTAGGCACATCAAAATCAGTATGCTTATTAAAAAAACTGAAAGTCCACTCTGTTTCTCAGAATATAGCCATAAAGTTCTCCACTGTAAAGTCTTTCAGTTATGACATACCTACAAAATATTTTTTATACTATAGGAATGAATCTTATCAATAAATTTATCCAAATATAAAATATGAAAACAAAGCAAATTCTGTGGCATTACTATTGCACACCACCTTCCCAACCACCCATTCACATTCATGTTCATGAATATAGGCCATATATTCATAAGAAAGCATCTCAGAAACATTTTCTAAAGATCCACGATTAACTAATATGTTTAAAGATAAGAATTAATCTCTAATCTAATGGTGATGATTTATAATGGCACTGCTGCAAGACTGAAATTCCTGAAATTAACTTTCCTCTTGCCCAAATCCCATTCAAAATTCTTAACTTCCACACTTCTTTGGGGTTGCATATAAAATTATCACTGCTTTAGAAATAAAAGTCTGAAGGGCGTATATAAAAATAACCAACATTGTTTCCAACATCAATTATAAATGAGAATCAAGTTGGTCTCTATCCTCTTTCCAGAACAAATATTATTGGTGTTTTTTCATTTCATGATAAAATAATAAAAGTAAAAATATGCTCATTTCCATTATCTTAAATAGATAATGCTTTATTTTTGACACTGATAATGAAAGAAACAGAAGATTAAAATTTTAAGTATTTTAACCTACAAACATTCCTGAAACTAAAGAAGATACGCATAAATAGAAGGACAGCTTGTGTTCATGAATGAAAGATGGAAAAGTTAGTATGTCAACACTATCCAAAACAATTCATAGATTCAAAATAATCCTTATCAAAATCTCAATGTAATATTCTGAAGAACTGGGAAAACCCACCAAAATTCATATGGAATCTCAAGGAATTCCAAATAGTCAAAAGAAATTTGAAAGAAAGATCAAGACTGGAGGATTCTACACTTCCTCATTTCAAAATTTAGCTACAACGCTACCGTAATTAAAAGTGTGATACTGGCATAAGGACAGACATATAGACCAATGGAATAGAATAGTGAGACCAGAAACAAAACTTCATGTACAATCAAATGATTTTTGAAAAAGGCATCAGATCAGATCAGATCAGATCAGTCGCTCAGTTGTGTCCGACTCTTTGCAACCCCATGAATCGCAGCATGCCAGGCCTCCCTGTCCATCACCAACTCCCGGAGTTCAGTGCATCAAGACCACTCAATTAGGAATAGACAGTCTCTTCAACAAGTGGTGCTAGGAAAACTGGATATTCACTTGTATAAGAATGAAGTTGGACTGCAGGCTTACAACATACACAAAAATTAACTCAAACTGAATTAAATACCTAACTTAAGAGCTAATCTATAAAACTCCTACTAAAAATAAAGAGAAAATTCTGTATGACTCTGAATTTGGCAACAATTTCCTGGATATGACACCAAAAGCACAGGACAAAAAAGAAAAAAATAGATAAACTGGACTTCAAAATTAAAAATTTCTATACATCAGAGAACACTATCAAGAAAATGAAAAGACAATTCAGTGAATGGAAGAAAATAAGTGCCAATCATATTTGATGAAGTAAATATATAAAAAAAATCTACAATTCAACAACAACAAAAAACCTGATGCAAAAAGGGACAAAGAACTTGAATAGACATTGCTCCAAAGAAGAAATACAAATGGACAATTAGCACATGAAAAGATACTCAAGGTCACTAATCATTAGGAAGGAAATGCAAATCAAAGCCAGAAAGAGATAGAAATTCACACCCAACAGTTTGGCTACAAAAAACAAAAAAAAGTAAAAACAAAACAAAAACCCAGACAATAATGAATATTGGCAAGGATGTGAAGAAATTGGAAGCCTCATGCCCTGCTGTTGGGGATATAAAGTGGTGCAAGCTGAAAGAGAGAATTACCATACAATCCAGCAATTCCACTCACAGGTATATATACTTAAAAGAATTAAAACTGAGACTTGAATAGATATTTGTACACCAATGACTTGAGAAGGACTATTTGCAATAGCCAAAAAGTGAAAACAATTAAGTGTCTATTAAAGATGAACGAATAAACAAAGTTTGGTAAGTGCATATAACAGAATAGTATCCAGGGCTAAAAAGGAATGAAATTCTGACACATGCTACAATATAAATAAATTTTGAGGACAGTATGTTAAGTGAAATAATCTGGCAAAAAGAACAAATTTGATGATTCTGCTTGAACAAGATACTTAGTCAAATTCACAGAAATGGAAAATAGAATGATGGTTCCCAGAAGCTGGGAGACAGAGGAATGACAAATTAAGTGTTTAATGGGGACAAGGTTTTCAGTTTGGGATGAATAAAACATTCTGTAGATAAACACTGGTGATGACTGCACAACCATGTGACTGTTTCTTTCCATTCTAACAACCTTGTCACCAGCAAAGACCAGCTCAAATAAGCACTTTATTTGCTACAGGAAAAGCACACCAATTATACTTCTCTACTTGCCTTAAAAACATGTCAAGGAAAGTCAGCTTGAAAATGGAACCAGTGCTCACATTTCCCACAGCTCATCCTAATGTATAAGTAAATGGCCATATGATATGATTTATTATCATAACTGCCAGCATGCTCCTCAATTATTACTCTATTTTACCAATTCTGAAGAAGAGCTATTTAACTGTTCTTGTTCAAGAGCACCTGCAAGTAAACAACATGATCCTGAGAACTCCTCAAGGGACCACAGTACAGTACAGAAATCAGCATGCTTCGTTCTAAAGAAAATCCTATGCTTGACAGATTAGCTCAACCAAATAAAATGCAAATGATGATGACGATGATTTAAAGAAAGAATCCAAAATAAATGAGTGTTAGTACCAGTCATAAAAACAATAGTCATGACAAAAGTCATGACTCAGGATTTTGAGGAAACCTGAACCTTGCCATATTATTCATGTGAACTCTTTTAGAACTGATTTCTGTGTGGATCCCTGCTGTCAGTAATTTGATCCTATCCAGCTAAGCATGAGTCAGAGGATTACAACGTAGCCAAACATAATTCTAGCTATGACAAACAAAAACAGGGAGTTTTAAAAATGTCTTTGAATGTATCTGCATTAGGCCTAAGAAGCATTACTTTATAAGAATCAGACCTCAATATTTAAACTTGAAATATACAATAAATAAGAAGCTTAAATACAGAGAGTGATTTAGAATGTAAAGATTACATTATGACATTATAAGGCTTCTAAGCTCATATTCTTTACTAGCATTTAGCATTTTACTTCAAGTATCCTTGACAGATTAATTTTTCAAAATGTATATTATAAAATAAATATGACTATAATTATTTTTCTTTCAGTGAAAATGGTTCACTGATTTCTACAGAAGCATTCCTCCTCTATTTATTGCAAACAAATGCAAATCCCAGAAGCCAATAAAAATATTTTCTATCGTTTGAAAACTTTAAGAATGTTATCTTAAATCCCCAAATTGACATCAGCTTCACTTTCCATATATGTTTAAATTGAAAGACTTTAGACTCTACCTTGAAATGTTTAAATGTGCGCTTACGATAGTCACACCACTCCACAAAGAAGCGTAGGCTTCGGAAAAACATAAGCAGATCTCTTTTTTCTTCTGCTCTGTAGAAATACAAGGTTCTATGATTAATAAATATCATTAAATGAACCCCCCCCCAATCTGGCTTTATTTTATTATTGCTTTTTACAGACCTGACACTACAGCTTGAAAAGTACTTGCTTGATATATTTGTATATACCAAACTCTGCATTTTTGAGTATGTGCCCCTGTGTGATTTCTCAGACTGGAATTCACTTTTCTCCATTTTCAAATGTTTAAATTCTACCCATCTTTCAAGACATCACACAAATGCCACATCCTCCTTGATACCTCATTTGATGATCCATGGTATAACAAAGAATATATCTGGTCTTAGTTACTAGTTCCTAGTCATTATTTCATGCAAGGATGGGCACAAAAAAGGACAGAAATGATAAGAACCTAACAGAAGAAGAAGAGATTAAGAAGAGGTGGCAAGGATACACGTAAGAAATATACAAAAAAAGTCTTAACAATCACGAAAACTCTATGGCGTGGTCACTCACCTAGAGCCAGACATCTTGGGGTGTGAAGTCAAGTGGGCCTTAGGAAGTATTACTGCAAACAAAGCTAGTGAAGGTGATGGAATTCCAGCTGAGCTATTTCAAATCCTAAAAGATGATGCTGTAAAAGTGCTGCACTCAATATGCCAGCAAATATGGAAAACTCAGCAGTGGCCACAGGACTGGAATAGGTCAGCTTTCATTCCAATCCCAAAGAGACATAATGCCAAAGAATATTCAAACTCCTGTACAGTAGTTGTATGGTGAGGACAGTTATGAGCACAGATTGTGCTCATTTTATGTGCTAAGCCAGGTAATGCTCAAAATCCTTCAAGTTAGGCTTCAACAGTACATGAACTGAGAACTTCCAGATGTATAAGCTGGATTTAGAAAAGGCAGAGGAACAGAGATCAAACTGCCAACATCCATTGGATCACAGAGAAAGCAAAGGAATTCTAGAAAAACATCTACTTCTGCTTCATTGACTATGCTAAAGCCTTTAACTATGTGGATTTCAACAAACTGTGGAAAATTCTTAAACAGATGGTAATACAAGAACACCTTACCTGTTTCCTGAGCAACATGATGCAAGTCAAGAAGCAAGTTAGAACCAGACATGGAACAATGAACTGGTTCAAACTGGGAAACGAGTATGACAAGGTTATATACTGTCACCCTGTTTATCTAATTCTATGCAGAGTTCAGTCGCTCAGTCATGTCTGACTCTTTGTGACCCCATGAACTCAGTTATACAATAATGCCTACACAGAAGGCACGACACTACTTTCCATTACTGGGGAAGCACACAGGAAAGGTGTACAGACAAAGACTGGTCCCTGTTAAGAGAACACTGTGTTCAAAGAACTGCAAGGTATTCAGAATGGCTACAGTGAGGAGTAGAAGGAGACAAGTGAAGAGGAAAATATCAGAGATGAGATTAGGACAGTGCCAATTCATTTGTTCACTCATTCCTTAGGCTGAAGTCGTACTATGTACCATCCACTGTATTCAGTTCAGTTGCTCAGTCGTGTCTGACTCTCCGTGACCCCATGAATCGCAGCACACCAGGCCTCCCTGTCCATCAACAACTCCTGGAGGTCACTCAGACTCACGTCCATCGAGTCAGTGATGGCATCCAGCCATCTCATCCTCTGTCGTCCCCTTCTCCTCCTGCCCCAAATCCCTCCCAGCATCAGAGTCTTTTCCAATGAGTCAACTCTTCGCATGAGGTGGCCAAAGTATTGGAGTTTCAGCTTCAACATCAGTCCCTCCAATGAACACCCAGGACGGATCTCCTTTAGAAAGGACTGGTTGGATCTCCTTACAGTTCAAGGGACTCTCAAGAGTCTTCTCCAACACCACAGTTCAAAAGCATCAATTCTTCAGCGCTCAGCTTTCTTCACAGTTCAACTCTCACATCCATACATGACTACTGGAAAAATCATAGCCTTGACTAGACAGACCTTTGTTGGCAAAGTAATGTCTCTGCTTTTGAATATGCTATCTAGGTTAGTCATAACTTTCCTTCCAAGGAGTAAACATCTTTTAATTTCATGGCTGCAATCACCATCTGCAGTGATTTTGGAGTCCCCCCCACAAAAAAAAGTCTGACACTGTTTCCACTGTTTCCCCATCTATTTCCCATGACGTGATGAGACCAGATGCCATGATCTTAGTTTTCTGAATGTTGAGCTTTAAGCCAACTTTTTCACTCTCCTCTTTCACTTTCATCAAGAGGCTTTTTAGTTCCTCTTCACTTTCTGCCATAAGGGTGGTGTCATATGCATATCTGAGGTTATTGATATTTCTCCCAGCAATCTTGATTCCAGCTTGTGCTTCTTCCAGTCCAGCGTTTCTCATGATGTACACTGCATATAAGTTAAATAAGCAGGGTGACAATATACAACCTTGGCGTACTCCTTTTCCTATTTGGAACCAGTCTGTTGTTCCATGTCCAGTTCTAACTGTTGCTTCCTGACCTGCATACAAATTTCTCAAGAGGCAGGTCAGGTGGTCTGGTATTCCCATCTCCTTCAGAATTTTCCACAGTTTATTGTGATCCACACAGTCCAAGGCTTTGGCATAGTCAATAAAGCAGAAATAGATGTTTTTTTGGAACTCTCTTGCTTTTTCCATGATTCAGCGGATGTTGGCAATTTGATCTCTGGTTCCTCTGCCTTTTCTAAAACCAGCTTGAACATCCAGAAGTTTATGGTTCATGTATTGCTGAAGCCTGGGTTGGAGAATTTTGAGCATTACTTTACTAGTGTGTGAGATGAGTGCAGTTGTGTGGTAGTTTGAGCATTCTTTGGCATTGCCTTTCTTTGGGATTGGAATGAAAACTGACCTTTTCCAGTCCTGTGGCCACTGCTGAGTTTTCCAAATTTGCTGGCATATTGAGTGTGGCACTTTCACAGCATCATCTTTCAGGATTTGAAATAGCTCAACTGGAATTCTATCACCTCCACTAGCTTTGTTCGTAGTGATGCTTTCTAAGGCCCACTTGACTTCACATTCCAGGATATCTGGCTCTAGGTGAGTGATCTCACCATCATGGTTATCTTGGTCATGAAGTTTTGTATAGTTCTTCTGTGTATTCTCGCCACATATTCTTAATATCTTCCACTTCTGTTAGGTCCATACAATTTCTGTCCTTTATTGATTCCATCTTTGCATAAAATGTTCCCTTGGTAGCTCTAATTTTCTTGAAGAGATCTCTAGTCTTTCCCATTCTGTTGTTTTCTTCTATTTCTTTGCATTGATCACTGAGGAAGGCTTTCTTATCTCTCCTTGCTATTCTTTGGAACTCTGCATTCAGATGCTTATATCTTTCCTTTTCTCCTTTGCTGTTTGCTTCTCTTCTTTTCTTTTTTTTTTTTTTTTAACAAGCTTCCTGCAGTGACTCTTTTTTTTTTTTCCCAGTTTTTTTTTTTTTAATTTTAAAATTGTTTATTTTCATAGTTTTTTTTTTTTAAATTAAAAAAATTTCAGGTATACACGTGCTCCCCATCCTGAACCCTCCTCCCTCCCCCCTCCCCATACCATCCCCCTGGGCCGTCCCAGCGCACCAGCCCCAAGCATCCAGCATCGTGCACTGAACCTGGACTGGCATCTTGTTTCATACATGACATTTCACGTGTTTCAATGCCATTCTCCCAAATCTTCCCACCCTCTCCCTCTCCCACAGAGTCCATAAGACTGCTCCATACATCAGTGTCTCTTTTGCTGTCTCGTATACAGGGTTATCATTACCATCTTTCTAAATTCCATATATATGCGTTAGTATACTGTATTTATGTTTTTCCTTCTGGCTTACTTCACTCTGTATAATAGGCTCCAGTTTCATCCACCTCATTAGAACTGATTCAAATGTATTCTTTTTAATGGCTGAGTAATACTCCATTGTGTATATGTACCACAGCTTTCTTATCCATTCATCTGCTGATGGACATCTAGGTAGCTTCCATGTCCTGGCTATTATAAACAGTGCTGCGATGAACATTGGGGTACACGTGTCTCTTTCCCTTCTGGTTTCCTCAGTGTGTATGCCAAGCAGTGGGATTGCTGGATCATAAGGCAGTTCTATTTCCAGTTTTTAAGGAATCTCCACACTGTTCTCCATAGTGGCTGTACTAGTTTGCATTCCCACCAACAGTGTAAGAGGGTTCCCTTTTCTCCACACCCTCTCCAGCATTTATTATTTGTAGACTTTTGGATCACAGCCATTCTGACTGGCGTGAAATGGTACTGAGGCCACCATCACCCTAATACCAAAACCTGACAAAGATGCCACAAAAAAAGAAAACTACAGGCCAATATCACTGATGAACATAGATGCAAAAATCCTTAACAAAATTCTAGCAATCAGAATCCAACAACACATTAAAAAGATCATACACCATGACCAAGTGGGCTTTATCCCAGGGATGCAAGGATTCTTCAATATCCGCAAATCAATCAATGTAATACACCACATTAACAAATTGAAAAACAAAAACCATATGATTATCTCAATAGATGCAGAGAAAGCCTTTGACAAAATTCAACACCCATTTATGATAAAAACTCTCCAGAAAGCAGGAATAGAAGGAACATACCTCAACATAATAAAAGCTATATATGACAAACCCACAGCAAACATTATCCTCAATGGTGAAAAATTGAAAGCATTTCCTCTAAAGTCAGGAACAAGACAAGGGTGCCCACTTTCACCATTACTATTCAACATAGTTTTGGAAGTTTTGGCTACAGCAATCAGAGCAGAAAAAGAAATAAAAGGAATCCAAATTGGAAAAGAAGAAGTAAAACTCTCACTATTTGCAGATGACATGATCCTCTACATAGAAAACCCTAAAGACTCCACCAGAAAATTACTAGAACTAATCAATGATTATAGTAAAGTTGCAGGATATAAAATCAACACACAGAAATCCCTTGCATTCCTATACACTAATAATGAGAAAACAGAAAGAGAAATTAAGGAAACAATTCCATTCACCATTGCAATGAAAAGAATAAAATACTTAGGAATATATCTACCTAAAGAAACTAAAGACCTATATATAGAAAACTATAAAACACTGGTGAAAGAAATCAAAGAGGACACTAATAGATGGAGAAATATACCATGTTCATGGATTGGAAGAATCAATATAGTGAAAATGAGTATACTACCCAAAGCAATTTATAGATTCAATGCAATCCCTATCAAGTTACCAACAGTATTCTTCACAGAGCTAGAACAAATAATTTCACAATTTGTATGGAAACACAAAAAACCTCGAATAGCCAAAGCGATCTTGAGAAAGAAAAATGGAACTGGAGGAATCAACCTACCTGACTTCAGGCTCTACTGCTTCTCTTCTTTTCACAGCTATTTGTAAGGCCTCCTCAGACAGCCATTTTGCCTTTTTGCATTTCTTTTTCATGGGGATGGTCTTGATCCCTGTCTTCTGTACAGTGTCACGAACCTCAGTCCATAGTTCATCAGGCACTCTAGCAGATCTAGTCCCTTAAATCTATTTCTCACTTCCACTGTATAATCATAAGGGATTTGATTTAGGTCATAACTGAATGGTCTAGTGGTTTTCCCTACTTTCTTCAAATTAAGTCTGAATTTGGCAATAAGGAGTTCATGATCTGAGTCACAGTCAGCTCCCGGTCTTGTTTTTGCTGACTGTATAGAGCTTCTCCATCTTTGGCTACAAAGAATATAATGAGTCTGATTTTGGTGTGGACCATCTGGTGATGTTCATATACAGAGTCTTCTCTTATGTTGTTGGAAGAGGGTGTTTGTTATGACCAGTGCATTCTCTTGGCAAAACTCTATTAGCCTTTGCCCTGCTTCATTCCGTACTACAGGGCCAGATTTGCCTGTTACTCCAAGTGTTTCTTGACTTCCTACTTTTGCATTCCAGTCCCCTACAATGAAAAGGACATCTTTTTTGGATGTTAGTTCTAAAAGGTCTTATAGTTCTTCATAGAACCATTCAACTTCAGCTTCTGAAGTTGGGGCGTTACTGGTTGGGGCATAGGCTTGGATTATCGTGATATTGAATGGTTTGCCTTGGAAATAAACAGAGATCATTCTGTCTATTTTGAGATTGAGGAGCTACCCCACGTCCGAGGTCAGGGGTGGCGGCCGAGAGGAGCTACCACATGCCTGAGGTCAGGGGCAGTGGCTGAGAGGAGCTAACCCTCACCCGAGGTCAGGGGTGGCGGCCAAGAGGAGCTACCACATGCCCGAGGTCAGGGGAAGCTGCCAAGAGGAGCAACCCCACGTCCAAGGAGCTGTGGCTGTGCAGTAGCAGGAGGGCCGAGAGGAGCTACTCCACGTTCAAGGTCAGGAGGGGTGGCCATGAGGAGATACCCCTAGTCCAAGGTAAGAAGCAGTGGCTGCGCTTTGCTGGAGCAGCCGTGAAGAGCTAACTCATGTCCAAGGTAAGAGAAACCCAAGTAAGTGTTGCGAGAGAGCATCAGAGGGCAGACACACTGAAACCATAATCACAGAAAACTAGTCAATCTAATCATACTAGAACCACAGCCTTGTCTAACTCAATGAAACTAAGCCATGCCCGTGGGGCAACCCAAGATGGGCGGGTCATGGTGGAGAGATCTGACAGAATGTGGTCCACTGGAGAAGGGAATGGCAAACCATTTCAGTATTCTTGCCTTGAGAACCCCATGAACAGTATGAAAAGGCAAAATAATAGGATACTGAAAGGAGAACTCCGTGGATCGGTAGGTGCCCAATATGCTACTGGAGATAAGTGGAAAATAACTCCAGAAGGAATGAAGGGATGGAGCCAAAGCGAAAACAATACCCAGTTGTGGATGTGACTAGAAATAGAAGTACTAGTAATAGAATAGATAGAATAGATGTGACTGGAATGGGTGAATTTAACTCAGATGACCATTACATCTACTACTGTGGGTAGGAATCTCTTAGAAGAAATGGAGTAGCCCATCATGGTCAACAGAAAAGTCTATGCAGATGAAAGAGAAGAACCTACAACCAAGAATACGCTACCCAGGAAGAGTCTCTTTCAGATACGATGCAGAAATCAAAAGCTCTCCAGACAATCGAAAGTTAAGAGAATTCAGCACCACCAAACCAGCTTTACAAGAAATGCTAAAAGAACTTCTCTAGGCAGGGAACACAAGAGAAGGAATATTGTGCAGTCTTGCCTCCTTTGTCATAGATTAACTGAACATAGGTGCATGGGCTTATTTCTGGGTTTTGTATCCTACTCCATTGATTTAAAATCCTCAACAAAATACTAGCAATTCTTTTCCAACAATACATTAAAAAGATCATACACTGTGATCAAGTGTGATTCATCCAGGGACACAAGAATTTTTCAACATCTGCCAATCTATCAATGTGATAAACCACATCAACAAATTGAAGAATAAAAACCATATGATCATCTCAATCAGTTCAGTTCAGTAGCTCCGTCATGTCTGACTCTTTGCAACCCCATGAACTGCAGCACGCCAGGCCTCCCTGTCCATCATCAACTCCTGGAGTCCACCCAAACACATGTCCATTGTGTCAGTGATGCCATCTAACCATCTCATCCTCTGTCATCCCCTTCTCCTTCTGCCCTTAATCTTTCCCAGCATCAGGGTCTTTTCAAATGAGTCAGCTCTTCGCATCTGGTGGCCAAAGTATTGGAGTTTCAGCTTCAACATCAGTCCCTCCAATGAATACCCAGGACTGATCTCCTTTAGGATGGACTGGTTGGATCTCCTTGCAGTCCAAGGGACATCTCAATAGGTGTGGAAAAAGTTTTTGACAAAATTCAGCACCAATTTATGATAAAAAAAAAAATCCCCAGAAAGTGGGCATAGAGGGTATATACTTCAACATAATAAAGGCCATATATGACAAGCCTATAGCTAGCATTATACTCAACGGTGAAAAGTTGAAAGCATTCCCTGTCACATCAAGAAAAAGACAAGGATGTCCACTGTCACCACTTTTATTCAACATATTTTTGGAAGTCGTAGGTACAGCAATCAGAGAAGAAAAAGAAGTAAAGGTAATCCAAATTGGATTGCAGATGACATGACAGTATATATGGAGGATCCTAAAGATGGTATCAGAAAACTACTAGAACTCAGCAGTGAATGTGGTAAAGCTGCAAGTTATAAAATTAATACACAAAAATCTGTTGCATTTCTATACACTAAAAAAGAAAGATGAGAAAGAGAAATTAAAGAAGAAATTCCATTTACCATTGCATCTTACCTAAGAAGACAAAAGACCTATACTTCAAAAAGTGTAGGATGCTGAGGAAAGAAATCAAAGAAGACATAAAGAGATGGAAAGATATACCATGTTCATGGATTAGAAGAATCAATATTATCAAAATGACTATACTTCCCAAGGCAATCTATAGATTCAGTGCAATCTTTATTAAATTACCAATGGCATTTTCCACAGAATTAGAAAAAAAAAATTTCAAAATTTGTATGGAGACACAAAAGATCCCAAATAGCCAACCAAAGCAATCTTGAAAGAGAAAAACGGAGCTAGAGGAATCAGGTTTCCTGGCTTCAGACTTCAGACTAATCTTTGCAGAGAACAGCAAGGAGTTATAAGAAAACCATCTTAAGTGAACAACGCAAAGAAACAGAGAGCAATAGAATAGGGAAAGACTAGAGATATCTTCAAGAAAACTGAAAATGGAAACATTTCATGCAAAGATGGTTCATTTCTAGAATTCCAAAAAATCTGATCATGACAGTTTTGGCCAGTTTTCTTGCTGCTTTTAGAGAGGATAGAATCTTCAAAGGTACTTACTTACTCTGTTAGTTTCACTGACATCTATGCCTTCGATTTTAAAAGGACTCAGAGAGGGCTCTGCATTAATCATGTCTTTTTATTTTCTGTATTCTGATGCTTTAACATCTAGAGTCTTGATAACCCTGAGCAAACTATGCCTCCCAAGGTTAGCCCATTCTTAGAGATAGTAAACAACTTGCTCCTGAGTGTGATTTTCTAACTTGATCCAACCAGTCCAGAACTTGTATCTCAACCACCTCCTTTATATTTGCTATACCCTTATCCACTTGCCCAGGCTTAGGTACCAGAGGCATTTAGTGACAGCTTTTATGACCCAGAGCCTTCTAAAATTTTTCAAACTAGCCAGTGTAAGCCTGTTCACCTTGACTTACCTTTTCCTTACCTCAGAAACCACAGATGACCAGTTTCCCCCTCTCCCACTGACTCCTGACCTATTCTAGTGGTGCCTGTGGCATGATGTACCCCTCCTTGCAGGAAATGTGAGAAAAATTCCAATCGTAATCATCTTTCTGATCTGATGGACTTACCATACTCAAATAATTTTAAAAAATCTTTTAAAATAGTTTCCTGTGCATTTATTACTAACTTTAAACATCAGCCAGGTAGGATATATGAACATAGATGTTTATTTCACATGTAATCTGTAGCTTCCTGTAGACAGGAAAAAGACTACCCTACACTAAAAAGCCTCTTGATGAAAGTGAAACAGGAGAGTGAAAAAGTTGGCTTAAAGCTCAACATTTAGAAAACTAAGATCATGGCATCTGGTCCCATCACTTCATGGGAAATAGATGGGGAAACTGTCAGACTTTATTTTTGGGGCTCCAAAATCACTGCAGATGGTGACTGCAGCCATGAAATTAAAAGACGCTTACTCCTTGGAAGGAAAGTTATGACCAACCTAGATAGCATATTCAAAAGCAGAGACATTACTTTGCCAACAGAGGTCCGTCTAGTCAAAGCTATGGTTTTTCCAGTAGTCATGTATGGATGTGAGAGTTGGACTGTGAAGAAAGCTGAGCACCAAAGAATTGATGCTTTTGAATTGTGGTGTTGGAGAAGACTCTTGAGAGTCCCTTGGACTGCAAGGAAATCCAACCAGTCCATTCTAAAGGAGATAAGTCCTGGGTGTTCTTTGGGAGGACTGATGGTAAAGCTGAAACTCCAATACTTTGGCCACCTCATGCGAAGAGTTGACTCATTGGAAAAGACTCTGATGCTGGGATGGATTAGGGGCAGGAGGAGAAGGGGACGACAGAGGATGAGATGGCTGGATGGCATCACTGACTCGATAGACGTGAATTTGAGTGAACTCCGAGAGTTGGTGATGCACAGGGAGGCCTGGCATGCTGCAATTCATGGGGTCGCAAAGAGTCAGACACAACTGAGTGACTGAACTGAACTGAGACTATATAAACAGCAGTAGAGAGGTTTATTCTCTCCATACTTGGTCATTCAGGCAAATAACCCTGTAACCATGAGTTAAAGAACACACTGGAACTGCTTCTCAGAGGGATCTCACCAACCTAGTCTTCATGGAAGCTAGTGATATGTCTATGAAAGTGACCAATTTGTGGCATGTCTTGATCACTGAGTAAAAAATAATGATCACTGAAGCTACTTTTAAAGTAATCTTGGTGAATTTATTAAAATTTGGAATAGTAAGTAACTCCATAGAGCAAGTAGCTTGTGGAAGTCAGCATGGGGATTAATTGAATTGATTCTTGGAAAATGATCTAAAATTGTCTCAGGCATACGAAAAAAGAGCATGCTTATGTAATAACCATTCAGCTTACGTGTAAAATGATTAATCTGAGTAGTTTTATCCTAAATCTCTTTCAGTTAGAACTTTTTATGCTTTTGCTTTTTCAAAAACAACAGCAAAAAAGCAAAGAAGTCATCTGGCACATAGATTTCATTCTTAAAGAGTCCCTGTAACTAGATCAGTTGAGTGTATTGTAAATAGTGGTGGGCACATATTCTTACTGAAGGAGTTTAGGAATCTATGCCACAAGTAATATCAAACAATAGGCAATCTGTTAGATGAAGTAATTTTATGTAGAGTGGGTGGCCCAGAGGAATACAAAACTGTAGCTTTAGTTTTGCTGAGATGCATTCCCCAAATATTGGCTCACTCCATGCTGTAAACGAGAGACCTATTAATAGCTTAAGGATGTTCTCATAGTTCTATTATTCCAACTCCAATAAGTTCCATTATTTCTCAGAAATATTTTTATTCTTTGATTTGTTATCCTTCATATAAACTTCTGGAATGGGGCAGAAGCTTGCAAAGAATTTTATCCAGTTCCTTCATTTTGCAGATAAGGAAGGAGCTCCACAGAGTTTAAGTATTTTTCCTAATTCAGAGGTGTTAGTCATTAGTTTAAAACCAATGAAATGTGTTATATACTGGTACACTGTCCTTGTTATCACATATTTGTAAACTAAAGATAACATATATATATATATACATATACACATATATACACACTAGGTGATTATAATACAAGGCAGCATATGATTCATTTTTAGAGAGTACCTAGAGTTGATACCCAGCGAGGTACAATAAGGCAAGGTTAGCTCCCTGATTTACTCATATGTCACCTTGTAAAAGAATTGATGCTTTCAAATTGTGGTGTTGGAGAAGACTCTTGAGAGTCCTTAGACTGCAAGGAGATCAAACCAGTCAATCCTAAAGGAAATCAGCCCTGAATATTCATTGGAAGGACTGATGCTGAAGCTCCAATAATTTGGCCACCTGATGCTAAGAGCCAACTCATTAGAAAAGACCCGGATGCTGGGAAAGATTGAAGGCAGGAGGAGAAGGAGACGACAAAGGATGAGATGGCTGGATGGGATCACCGGACGTGAGTTTGCGCAAACTCCAACAGATGGTGGACAGGGAAGCCTGGTGTACTGCAGTCCATGGGGTCGCAAAGAGTTGGAAATGACTAAGTGACTGAACAACAAAAACAATATCTTCTAAATAAGGCCTTCCCTGACCACCTTATTTAAAAGTGAATAGCTCTCATTTATCACGTATATTCCCTATTTCCCATCCCACTTTATTTTCCCCAATACCACTTATCACTATCTAATATTGTTCAATTATATTATTATTGGCTTCCTTGGTGGCTCAGACAGTAAAGAATCCATCTGCAATGCAGGAAACCTGGGTTCAATCCCTGGGTTGGGAAGATTACTTGGAGGAGGGCATGGCTTTATTATCCCTGATACCACTTAGCACTATCTAATATTGTTCAATTATATTATGAGAGACTAATACGGTACAGAGTACATAATACACATTCAACATGTATGTATTTATTTATTTTTAAATTTTCATTCTGGGGCAGAAGAGGTATCTTTTAAGACTGGAAAGTCTTTTTATGCCAAAATGTAAGGAAGTGTTCAAAAATACAGGAGTAAAGAATTGTACATCTTTAAGAAAAATAAGAAGAATGATAAAATATCTATAATAAATAGATATGTACACATATGTACACATACACAGGGTGAAGGGTGATTTATTTCTTAAGCAAGGTCTAATGTTTATTGAGAAATGTAAAGTGAAGTGCTGGAGTTGAAAAATCATCAGTTTGCAACCATCATAGTAAAGAGCAGATCAGATAAGAATCACCAGGTGATGCTAAATATAGGCAGAAATCTTAATGAGTAGCATCTGCATGGTCATAAAGTGTCTCCCTATAGATTGCCTATTAGTTGTGAGGTTAAAAAAAAAGCAGTAATGATATAGAGGAGAATCAAGTAACAGTTTGGCTGATGATTAAAATTAACATCACCTTTGAGTAAAAGATATCTGAAAAAGACAAAACATCACCTATACAGTATTTTGTCTAACATAAGAGCAATTGATGAGAAAAAAATTCAAGATAAAATTAAAAACATTCTATATGTGGCAGGACTGGGGGGAGGTGAAAGACTTGTATTTTGTAAAGATGGCATAGTCATGAAGCGCTCTTAAATTGTTCCAGATTAAAGAAATCTATAAGACACGACAACTAAATGCAATACTTGACCCTAGACTAGATCATGTACTGCAGAGGAAAAGAAAACACAAGAGAGGACATTATTAGATCAACTAACCAAACTGAAATATGGATGGCAAAATAGATGAAAGTATTATATCAATGTCAGTTTATGAGGACTTCCCTGGTGGTCCAGTGGTTAAGAATTCACCCTGCAATACAGAGGATGTGGGTTCGATCCCTGGTTGGGAAATTAAGATCCCACATGCCATGGAGCAACCAACTCCGCAGACACTCTGGTACTCCTGCACTGTAACTCCTGAGTCTGCACACCACAACTAGAGAGTCTGTGCTGCAACAGAAGATCCCACTCGAAGAAACAAAGACCCTGTGTGCCACAACTAAGACCTGGTGTGGCCAAATAAATAAATACAAAAAACCAGAAATTATTTTTAAAAACGTCAATTTATAGAGTCATTCACTGCACTATGAGTACAGAAGAGAACACCTCTATTCTTAGGTTGTACACCAAAGTACCTAAGAGAACAACAGAAATGGTAAAAACCTGGTTAAATATAACAGTCTACCACTTTTTAGTTCCTTAAGTTATATATCATGGTTGAAAAGTAAAAAACTATAACGTTGTCTGATGGGGTTTTCAGTGCATACATATGAATGTAATTCATATAAAATCTGAAACACGAAGAGAGAGAAAGAGATCTATATGGCTATAAGCATTTCCAGACAGTACTTGTAGTGGTGAAGTATTAAATCTAAGTAGACTGTCAAAAGTTACCTTATGTAATTGAAATATCTCAGACAGACAATAAAAATAAAAATATTATCAATACTTTTCTAATGCCTGAGAGATGAAATTACTCTCCAAAGAACAAAGGCTTATAAACAGCAGTTGTTTAGTCACAAAGTCACGTCTGACTCTTTCATGACCCCATGGACTGAAGTCCGCCAGGCTCCTCTCTCCATGGGAATTTCCAGGCAAGAACACTGGAGTGGGTTGCCATTTCCTTCTCCAGGGGATCGTCCTGACCCAGGGATTAAACTTGAGTCTCTTGAATCTCCTGCATTGGCAGGCAGATTCTTTACCACTGAACCATCAAGGGAAACCTATAAAAAGCAGTAGTTATTTCATTAGAGCTTACAAGGCCAAACTGATACGACATTTTGATCTTCATCAAGCAAGGGAGCAAAAAATATGCGCTCAATCATGTGATGCTGGAGTGAGCCAAGAAATAAAAAATAAAAACTACAATGCCCAAAGTTTAAACACACACACACACACACACACACACACACACACGATACTCAGAGAAAGAGAGAAAAAGAAAAAGATAGTTTTGTTACATAACTTTTAAAAAAAACTGCATTTAAAGTGGATTAAGTCACAATTCCCTCACTCCCATTTTATATGTCCATAGTATACTATTTTAGAAAGTGTGTGTGTGTGGGTGAGAGAGAGAGAGAGAAAGAGAGCATGCATGTGTTGGCTCTTATAGCTGTAGGAATTATTGCGTTTTATCTATTTTTCCCAAGCACAGTTAAAACTTCACTAAATGTAAAACAGATGTTATGGACTTCCTTCACTAAATGTTGGCAGTGGTGCCTTTCAATTGCAACTATGATAGTCAAAAACGTAAAGTAACTCCAAATGTCTCTTTCTCAAGCAAGGATAAAGTAAGCACAAAGAAAAATTTGGACTAAAAATTTTAAACTTAAAAAAAAAAAAAACCCTAGGAATCAGTTCAGTCACTCAGTCGTGTCAGACTCTTTGTGACCCCATGAACTGCAGCACACCAGGCCTCCCTGTCCATCACCAACTCCTGGAGCTTACTCAAACTCATGTGCACTGAGTCAGTGATGCCGTCCAATTATCTCATCCTCTGTCGTCCCTTTCTCCTCTCGCCTTCAATCTTTTCCAGCATCAGGGTCTTTTCAAATGAGTCAGTTTGTCACAACAGCTGGCCAAAGTATTGGAGTTTCAGCTTCAACATCAATCCTTCCAACGAATATTCACGACTGATTTGCTTTAGGATGGACTGGATGGATCGATCTCCTTGCTGTCCAGGGACTCTCAAGAGTCTTCTCCAACACCACAGTTCAAAAGCATCAATTCTTCGGTGCTCAGCTTTCTTTCTAGTCCAACTCTGACATCCATATAGGACTACTGGAAAAACCACAGCTTTGACTACAGGGACCTTTGTTGGCAAAGTAATGACTCTGCTTTTTAATAAGTTGTCTAGGTTGGTCATAACTTATCTTCCAAGGAGCAAGCGTCTTTTAATTTCATGGTTGCAGTCACCATCTGCAGTGATTCTGGAGCCCAAAAAATAAAGTCTGTCACTGTTTCCACTGTTTCCCCACTATTTGACATGAAGTACTGGGACCAGATGCCATGATCTTAGTTTTCTGAATGTTGAGCTTTAAGCAAACTTTTTTACTCTCTTCTTTCATTTTCATCAAGAGGCTCTTTAGTTCTTTGCTTTCTGCTATAAGGGTGGTGTCATCTGCGTATCTGAGGTTATTGATATTTCTCCTGGCATCTTGATTTCAGCTTGCGCTTCATCCAGTCCAGCATTTCTCATGATGTACTCCGTATATAAGTTAAATAAGTAGGGTGGCAATATACAGCCCTGATGTACTTCCTTTCCTATTTGGAACCAGTCTATTGTTGCATGTCCAGTTCTAACTGTTGCTTCTTGACCCACATCCAGATTTCTCAGGAGGCAGGTAAGGTGGTATGATATTCCCATCTCTTGAAGAATTTTTCACAGTTTGTTGTAATCCACAAAGTCAAAGGCTTTGGCAAGTCAATAAAGCAGAAGTAGATGTTTTTCTGGAACTCCCTTGCTTTTTTGATGATCCAACAGATGTTGGCAATTTGATTTCTGGTTCCTCTGCCTTTTCCAAATCCAGCTTGAACATCTGGAAGTTCATGGTTCACATATTGTTGAAGCCTGGCTTGGAGAATTTTGAGCATTACTTTGCTAATGGGTGAAATGAGTGCAACTGTGTGGTAGTTTGAACATTTCTTTGGCATTGCCTTTCTTTGGGATTGGAATGAAAACTAATCTTTTCCAATCCTGTGGCCACTGCTGAATTTTCCAAATTTGCAGGCATATTGAGTGTGGCACTTTCACAGCATCATCTTTTAGGATTTGAAATAACTCAACTGGAATTCCATCACCTCCACTAGCTTTGTTCATAGTGATGCTTTGTAAGGCTCACTTGACTTCGCATTTTAGGATGTCTGGCTCTAGATGAGTGATCACACCATTGTGGTTATCTGTGTCATGAAGATCTTTTTTGTATAGTTTTCCTGTGTATTCTTGCCACCTCTTCTTAATATCTTCTGCTTCTGTTAGGTCCATACCATTTCTGTCCTTTTTATTGTGCTCATCTTTGCATGAAGTGTTCCCTTGGTATCTCTAATTTTCTTTAAGAGATCTCTAGTCTTTCCCATTCTATTGTCTTCCTCTATTTCTTTGCATTGATTACTGAAGAAAGCTTTCTTATCTCTCCTTGCTATCTTTGGAACACTGCATTCAGATGAGTATATCTTTCCTTTTCTCCTTTGCCTTTCACTCTCTTCTTTTCATAGTTGTTTGTAAGGCCTCCCAGACAACCATTTTGCCTTTTTGCATTTCTTTTTCTTGGGGATAGTCTTGATCACTCCCTCCTGTACAATGTCACAAACCTCTATCCATAGTTTTTCAGGCACTCTGTCCATCAGATTTAATCCCTTGAATCTATTTGTCACTTCCACTGTATAGTCGTAGGGGATTTGATTTAGGTAAATCACTGAATGGTCTAGTGGTTTTCCCTAGTTTTTTCAATTTAAGTCTGAATTTGGCAATAAGGAGTTCCTGATCTGAGCCACAGTCAGCTCCATGTCTTGTTTCTGCTGACTGTATAAAGCATCTTTGGCTGCAAAGAATATAATCAATCTGATTTCAGCACTGACCATCTGGTGATGTTCATGTGTAGAGTCTTCTCTTGTGTTGTTGCAAGAGGGTGTTTGCTATGACCAGTGTGTTCTCTTGGCAAAACTCTGTTGGCCTTTGCCCTGCTTCATTCTTTACTCCAAGGCCAAATTTGCCCATTACTCCAGGTATTTCTTGACTTCCTACTTTTGCATTCCAGTCCTCTATAATGAAAAGGACATCTTTTTTGGGTGTTAGTTCTAGAATGTCTTGCAGGTCTTCATAGAAGTGTTCAACTTCAGCTTTTTAGCATTACTGGTCAGGGCACAGACTTGTATTACTGTGATAGTGAATGGTTTGCATTGGAAACGGACAGAGATCATTCTGTCGTTTTTGAGATTGCATCCAAGTACTGCATTTCAGACTCTTATTGACTGTGATGGCTTCTCCATTTCTTCCAAGGGATTCCTGCCCACAGTAGTATATATAATGGTCATCTGAGTTAAATTCACCCATTTCAGTCCATTTTAGTTCACTGATTCCTAAAATGTCGACACTCACTCTTGCTATCTCAACCACTTCCATATTGCCTTGATCCATGGACCTAACATTCCAGGTTCCTATGCAATACTGTTCTTTACAGCATCGGACTGTACTTCCATCACCAGTCACATTCACATATGTTGTTTTTGCTTTGACTCCATCTGTTCAATCTTTCTGGAGTTATTTCTCCACTGATCTCCAGTAGCATATTGGGCACCTACTGACCTGGGGAGTTAATCTTTCAGGGTCCTATCTTTTTGCCTTTTCATACTTTTCATGGGGTTCTCAAGGCAAAAATACTGAAGTGGTTTGCCATTCCCTTCTCCAGTGGACCACGTTTTGTCAGAACTCTCCATCATGACCCATCTGTCTTGGGTGGCCAATACTAGGTCTAAAATCAAATGATTATGGGGAGGGAGGAGGGAGGAGGGTTCAGGATGGGGAACACATGTATACCTGTGGCAGATTCATTTTGATATTTGGCAAAACTAATACAATTATGTAAAGTTTAAAAATAAAATAAAATGTAAAAAAAAATAAATAAATAATTAAAAAATAAATAAAATAAAATAAAATGATTATCAGAAGTTAACTCACTAAAATACTATCAGTTACTCTCATACACTGCTGGTAGGAATGCAAATTGGCATGGTCACTCTTGTAAACAATTTGGCAGTTTATTAGAAATTTAAACATATTTTTATCATATGACCCAGCAACCTCACTTCTGGTTTTTACTCTAGAAAATAGAAAGTTTAAATTCACATAAAAACCTCTACTGAGCAGTATTATTCATAATCACCAAAACTGGAAATAACCTTAATGTCCTCCAGTAGATGAATGTATAAATAAAATATTATCCATACAACAGAATACTACTCACAAATGAAAAGATAGATGAATCTCAAAGGCATTAGGCTAAGGAAAGAAGCCAATCTCAAAAGGTTACACGACTTCACTTATTTGACATTTCATAAAATGAAAAATTGCAGTAATGAAGATCAGAGCAGGTTTTGCCATGTGTTAACAGTATAAGGGAATTTTTGCATTGATGGAAGTGTTTAATATCCTGATTTTAGTGAGTACACAGAAACCATCTAATTGGAATAATACAGAAGGAAAAAATTAAATAAAATTAATGGAGTCCAAGGGACTCCTGTATAACATGTATAACACCACCAAAAGATTTTATAATTATGTTGACAGAGACCCAGAAGAAAAGGAGAAAGAACGTTGATTGAAAAAAATATTTGGAAAAATAATGGCTGAAAACTTGACAAATTAGGTAAAAGATACAAGCTTACAAATTTAAGAAGCTCAGAAAAACCACAGCGAGGATAAACTCAAAGAAATCCACGCTTAAATATATCGTAACCAAACTATTGAAAATTAAAAAGAAAACTTCATGAATCAGTTGGAGGAAAATAGACACATGCCATATTGAGTAACAAAGATTCAAAGAGAATAGATTTCTCAACAGAAACCATGGAGGCCAGAAGGAAGTCAATTCAGATTTCAATATCTAGTGCAAATATTTTTAATAAATGAAGGTATAATAATGATATTCTTAGAAAGAAAATGGAAAGAATTTGTCCAACTCAACCTACTCAAAAGGAAATGATGCTAGAGGGAAACTGGTAATATGAAAAATAAATAAAAACAACCCAAATCATAAAAATCTGCATAGCTATATCAGACTGTTACAATATATTAAAATCTAGAAAACAATAATTGTAATATTATCTGATGGGGTTAAAATGTATGTAGAAGTAAATGATGGCTTTAATATGAAGAGATAGGCATGTAAAGGGACCTATTTAGTACAAAATTTCTATTTGAAGTGGTAAAATATTAATTCTAAGTAGACAGTGATCCCTATATCAACCAGTTATATACATATATATATTATAAACATAATACACATTTAGATATATTATTTTAATATATATATACTTATGTAAGAGATATAGAAAAAAGTCAAATTAAAGTGGAATTTTAAAAAGTATTCAAAGAATCTAGAAAAGATACAGAAGGGAAAAATACAAGAAAAAAACAAAGAGAACAAATACTGCTGGGTAGAGCCCAATCCAAACAGATCAACAATTACCTTAAATGGAAATAAATCAAAGATCTAAGTGTAAAAGGTGAAAATATAAAAATTTCTAAAGATTTTGAAGATAGCCTTCATGACCTGAGGTTAGGCAAAAAGTTTTCCGACATCATATCAAAACATGAGCAAAAAAATAAATAAATAAAGGCAAACTGTGATCTTGAAACCAAAATATTGTGCTCTTTGAAAGATACTGTTAAGAAAATGAAAAGACAAGCTATGGAAATGGGAGAAATATTTAGAAATTTCATATATGATAAAGGACTTGTATACAGGTATGCAGAATATGTAAAGAACTCTCAAAACAATAGTGAGAAACAACCTAAAGAAGCAATAAAAAACAAACAAACAAACAAACGTGCAGGAAAATGAGATTCTACTACACTTCTACTAGAATGGATAAATTTAAAAATACATGCATACGAAGTCCTGGAGACCTTGCAGAGCAATAGGAACTCTCATACATTGCTGGTGGAAACACAAAATGGTAAAAGCCTCTGGAAAATGGCTTGACAATTTCTTAGAACAAACAAACAAAACATGTGCTTATCACATGACCCAACAGTCCAACTCCCAAGTATTCATCCTAGAGCAGAAATCAGTAAATTTTCCTTAAAACATCAGATAGTAAATACATCAAGTTTGCAGACAATGTAGTCTGTATTATAACACTGTAAAATTAATTTACTCTGATATTTTACAATGAAAGCAACTACAGACAATACTTAAGAAATGGACATGACTACATTTCAATAAAACTTTTCTTATAGGTAGCTGGGGACTTCCCTGGTGGTCCAGTGGTTAAGATTCCACACTTCCTGTGCAGGGGGCACAGGTTTGACCTCTGGTTGTGGAACTAAGATCCTGCATGCTGCATGGTGCACAGCCAAATAAAATTGACCTGACTCTTAAAAAAGAATAAGCAAATGGTCTGTGAATCAAAATTTGCCTATCTCTGCCTAAGAGGAATGAAAACTTACACTCGCACAAAACGCTTCACACAAACGTTTAGAGCATCTCTATTCATAATAGCAAAAATCTAGAAACAACCCAAATGTCGGTCAGTGAGTAAATGGATAAACAAACTATGGAATATACATGTAATACAATACTACTCAATAATAAAAAGAAAAAGATATTGATACACACAAAAATATGAATTAATCTCAATGGAATTAGCTTTAGTGAAATAAACTAGTCTCAAAAGTTTACATACCATGTGATTCCACTTGGAAAAGGCTAAATTCTACTGATGAAGAACATACCAAAGATAGTCAGTGCCTAGGAGGAGGAGTAATGGTCATATCTAAAAAGGTCAGCATGAGAGTTTTTTAGTATTATGGAATTGTTCCTTATTCTGATTATAGTGACAGCTTTATGAATTTATATTTGTGCTAAATTGACAATACTTCTATGACAGAAAGTCAATTTTATTGTATGATAATTGAAACATACTAAAAAAATTATGAAAGAAGAGAAAAAAGGAGGGAAGGAAGGAGAGAGGGATGGAGGGATGGAAGAAGGAAGGAAGCAAAAAGGAGAGGAAGAAAGGAAAGACAGAAAAGGAAGAAAGAAAAGAAGAGAAAAGAGAAAAATTATGAAAGAAGTCACACAGAGAACTTTGAGGAAAGACTGGTCCTGACAGTGAGGTTAAAAGATCAGTGAGTGGACAGCTTTAATACATGGTTAGACAATTTGAAACAATAATTATCTACTTTACTGGAATATACAAGTGAGGAGATCACCAAGAATAATTACATGGAAAAGCAATAATTAAAAAAAAGATTATTTTTAAAAAAGATAAGAAAATTTGAAAATCAGACACATAGAACTTTTACAAATGACAAGTACTGTCAGTGAAGTTATAGACTCAATGGATAAGCAAAGAGATTTCCTGGTGGCTCAGTGGTAAAGAATCTGTCTGTCACTGCAGGAGACGAGGGTTCAATTCCTGGGTCCGGCAAGATCCCCTGGAGAATGAAATAGCAACTCACTTCTTTCTGGGAAATCCAGCAAGAACATGGACAGAGGAGCCTGGTGGGCTACAGAGTTGCAAGAGTCAGATATGACTTGTGACTAAACAACAACATGGATAAATGCATATGAAGAGATGCTCAAACATCATTAATTATTAGAGAAATGCAAATCAAAATTGAAAGAGGTACCATCTCACAACAGACAGAATGGCCATCATTAAAAAGTCTACAAATAACAAACCTTAGAGAGGGTGTGGAGAAAAGGGAACCTTCTTACACTGTTGGTGACAATATAAGTTGGTACAGCCACTGTGGAAAACAGCACGGAGGTTCCTCAGAAAACTAAAAATAGAATTACCATATGATCCAACAATCCCATTCCTAGGCATATACTTGGACAAAACTATAATTAAAAAAGATACATGGGGGTTTCCCTGGTGGCTCAGTGGTCAAGAATCTGCCTGCCAATGCAGGAGACATGGGTTTGATCCATTACCTGGGAAGATCCCACATGCCGTGGAGCAGCTAAGCCTGTGTGCCACAACTATTGAGCCTGTGCACTAGAATGGGAGAGCCAAAACTGCCGAAGTTGGTGCACCCTAGAGTCTGTGCTCCACAACAAGAGAGGCCACCATAATGAGAAGCCTGCACACCACAACTAGAGTTGACTGGCATGCCGCAACGAGAAAAGCCCACACAGCAATGAGGACACAGCACAGCCAAAAATAAATAAATGAGAATGCATCTTAAAAAAAAAAAAAAAAGATACATGCACCACTGTGTTCATAGCAGCACTACTCACAATAGCCAAAACATGGAAACAATGTAAATATCAATCAACAGATGAATGGATAAAGATGTGATATACATATACCAGGGAGTACTACTCAGCCACAAAAAATTATGAAATAAGGCCATTTGCAGCAATATGGATGCAATTAGAGATTATCATAATACTAAGTGTAGTAAGGGGAGAAGGCAATGGCACCCTACTCCAGTACTGTTGCCCAGAAAATCCCATGGATGGAGGAGCCTGGTGGGCTGCAGTCCATGGGGTCGCTAAGAGTCAGACACGACTGAGTGACTTCACTTTCACTTTCCACTTTCATGCATTGGAGAAGGAAATGGCAACCCACTCCAGTGTTCTTGCCTGGAGAATCCCATGGACGGAGAAGCCTGGTAGGCTGCAGTCCATGGGGTCGCACAGAGTCGGACATGACTGAAGCGACGCAGCAGCAGCAGCAGCAGCAGCAGCAGCAGCAGCAGCAAGTGTAGTAAGAATGAGAAAGCCAAATACCACATGATATCACTTATATGTGGGAACTAAAATATGGCACAAATGAACCTATCTATAAAACAGAAACAGACTCACAGACGTAACGAACAGCCTGCAGTTGCCAAGTGGGAGGGGGAGGGAAAGGAATGGACTGGGAGTTGGTTAGTAGATGCAAAGAACAAGGACCTAATGCATAGTACAGAGAACTACATTCAATACCCCGTGATAAAGCATAATGGAAAAGAATATAAAAAAGAATGTATATATGTGTATAATGAGTCACTTTGCTGTACAGCAGAGATTGGCTTAACACTGTAAATCAACTATATTTCAATTTTAAAAAAAGACTCAATGGACAGGGGTTTAAGAGCAGATTATGGGAAACTGGGATTGACATACACACTACTATATATAAAATGGGCTTCCCAGGTGATACTAGTGGTAAAGAACCTATCTGCCAATGCAGGAAATGTAAGAGATGTGGGCTTGATCCTTGGGTCAGGAAGATTCCCTGAGGGCAGGGTAACCCACTCTAATATTCTTGCCTGGAGATTCCCATGGACAGAGGAGCCTGGTATTATAAATCAACTACACTCCAATAACTGTTTTTTAAAAAAGACTAGTTAGAAAATTAAGAAATAATTACTGCACCAAAATACATATCTGAGGAACAATCAGAAATAAGCACAAAGATATGAAGGGACAGAAAATATAAAGAGTAAGATAGATACAGAAGATAAAAAGATAGTATGGCCCAAATTCCAGATTGAGAATCAGAGAAAATTAAAACTGAACCACTTCTACAAAAAACATAAAAAGTTGCAGAGAGGGCCATAATCATGGAAAATCTGAATAATCTATAAAATCATAATCTTTCTTGAGCCCATCAAAGATCTGAATCACAAGGCAACCAAATAAATTAACACTTTTCTTCCTCAAAGGAGAAACAGGACACATAAACTATTCACCCTTGGTTAAACAGAGGGGAGGGAAGGAGCCACCATACAAGCGGGTAACAAGAAATTAGCTAAAATTCCAGTGAATTATCAAAGGACAATTGTGGGGTAGATGTCATTTTGGAACAGATGGGAACCCCAGGCACAAAAGGACTCCACCAGAAAGATCATGGCAGGAGCCCAGCAGGAGCTCCCCTCAGTGGCACAGGCACAAAGAGGTGATCAGCTGCTGCTGGGGTTCAAAATGAAGCCAGAACTTTTCTCTGGTAGGAAGCCAAAACTCTAAATTGCTAAAGAAGCAGCAGGAAAGCAATGCAAAAAAAAAATCCCTTTTTTCCAAGGGAGGAATAAAAGTCAAACCCATTTGACCCTGGGGGAAGGGCAGAAAATGCTCAGGTTACATAGAGAAAGATCCATTGCTTTATAAAGAAGGACAGAAATTAAACACCTCTGTTCCATGGGAGGGGTACAAAACCTGTGGGTGCAGGATCCTACATTAAAACCAAGCATAATCCTGTTACCACAGGAGTGTGGGGGTGAGAAGGACAAGGAACACTCTTCCACCCAAGACCAACCCCAGACCCAGGCTGAGTTTGGCTGCACTGGGAAGAGCAGGAAAACTTGTGTTCCCAATCCTCAAGGTGCAGGTCCATAGGATCTGCCCAATACTATGGATGAACCATGGAATATAGATCTCCCTTTGTTCCCACCATGAGCCTAGCACCAAGTAACAAGCATCGACACCTACTGCTGGAGAGTGTCAAGTGCAGGGAGAAACATTCCCCTCTGAGATACAGACGTACAGGAATTACTAAAAGTTGAGAGTGAAGCTAGAATACTGATGAAAACCTTCCAGCTCCCTAAACTCTATTCCAAACATACTGCTGCTGCTGCTAAGTCGCTTCAGTTGTGTCCGACTCTGTGCAACCCCAGAGACGGCAGCCCACCAGGCTCCCCTGTCCTTGGGATTCTCCAGGCAGGAACACTGGAGTGGGTTGCCATTTCCTTCTCCAATGCATGAAAGTGAAAAGTGAAAGTGAAGTCGTTCAGTCGTGTCTGACTCTTAGCGACCCCATGGACTGCAGTCTACCAGGCTCCTCCGTCCATGGGATTTTCCAGGCAAGAGTACTAGAGTGGGGTGCCATTGCCTTCTCCATTCCAAACATAAGGAAGAACGAAATTTGAAGTTGAGTTTGAATTCACTGTTGGAAGAATTTGAAATCTTTAGTGACTAAAGTTAATAAAAGAAATAAAAACCCCAAACCAGCTCAACTGCTGACTACCTTAAATTAAACCCCATACGAACAGACTGATAAGTGAAATGTGCCCATTTCTGAGCATAAATACTATTTGTTTCAGTCTCTACTGAAATGTCCATCAATAGATGGACATTTACTGATGTCCATCAGTCAATAAAAAAATTATGAGACACAGAAATTCAAGAAAAGATGAACTACTGTAGACAATAGTTCATAGTGACAACAATAACATTGTGATAGTAATATTATTATTGTTAGTTAATGGTAACTAATAGTAATAGTTCTGTAGTCACCAGAATTGAACTCAAAGATGACTCAAATGTTGATAATATCAGATATAGGCTTTAAAATGACTATGATTTAAAATCACAGAGAAAGAATAAGAATGGTGGCTGCTAGGGGTTGGGCAAAGAAGGAAATGGGGAGCTCTGGTTTAATGGGTATGGAGTTTCAATTTTACAAGATGAAAAGAGTCATGGAGATGCATGGTGATGATGACTGTATAACATTATGAATGTATTTAATATCACTGAACTGTAGATTTAAATCTGCAAAAGCTCTCTGAATTTTACTAATATCAATGTTCTGCTTTTGATAGTATACTACAATTATATAAGATGCTACCACTCTCAGTCTCCTTATATATGGTTTTTACTGCAACTTCTTGTGAGTCTATAATTATTTCTAAATTCAAAGTTTAAAACATGTAAGAAAGATGAAAATAAGTGTCACAAAATATTTATAATTGTTGAAAGTGCCTAATGGGTTCAGTTCAGTTCAGTTCAGTTGCTCAGTCGTGTCCGAATCTTTGTGACCCCATGAATTACAGCACGCCAGGCCTCCCTGTCCATCACCAACTCCCGGAGTTCACTCAAACTCATGTCCATAGAGTCGGTGATGCCATCCAGCCATCTCTTCCTCTGTCATCCCCTTCTCCTCCTGCCCCCAATCCCTCCCAGCATTACAGTCTTTTCCAATGAATCAACTCTTCGCATGAGGTGGCCAAAGTATTGGAGTTTCAGCTTTAGCATCAGTCCTTCCAAAGAACACCCAGGACTGATCTCCTTTAGAATGGACTGGTTGGATCTCCTTGCAGTCCAAGGGACTCTCAAGAGTCTTCTCCAACACCACAGTTCAAAAGCATCAATTCTTTGGTGCTCAGCTTTCTTCACAGTCCAACTCTCACATCCATACATGACCACTGGAAAAACCATAGCCTTGACTAGATGGACCTTTGTTGCCAAAGTAATGTAGCTGCAGGTTAATTATACTATTATTTTTATAGATCCATGTATCCCTCCACTTCTCAAAAGTTTGAGTCAATCCACTTTACTTTTTATTTTTAAATTATTTATTTAATTATGGGGCTTTCTTGTTAGCTCAACTGGTAAAGAATCTGCCTGCAATGCAGGAGACCCCGGTGCAATTCCTGGGTCAGGAAGATCCCCTGGAAAAGGGAATGGCTACCCACTCCAGTATTCTGGCCTAGAGAATTCCATAAGAGTCGGACACAACAGAGCGACTTTCACTTTCACTTGTCATTTATTTATGGTTGTGCCAGGTGTTCCTTGATATGAAGGCGTTTCTCTAGTTGCAGGGATCAAGGGCTACTCTTCATTGCAGTGTGAAGTATTCTCATTGCAATGGCTTCTCTTGTGGAGTACGGGCTCTAGGGCACATGGGTTTCAGTAGGTGTGATTCCTGGGCCCCGGAGCACACGCTCAATAGTTGTGGTGCACGAGCTTCGCTGCTACACAGTATGTGGGATTTTCCCAAACCAGAACCCATGTCTCTGCTTTGGTAGATTCTTTACCACTGAGCCAGCAAGGAATACTCACACCACTTTACTTCTACCAAAGACCTACATTATTACCTCTTGTTGCTAAACAAAAGAAATCTGAAAAGAATCTTCACTTTTACGAAAAAAGGTGAAAAGTGAAAACAGGATTCAGGGTTTGTTTTGCAGCAAGCCAACATGCACCTTGAGCAGCAAGACTGGTACCATCAAGCTCCTTCCCCAGAAACCACACTCAGCATCTCAGCATCAAACTTTGAACTGTGTCTATGACTATCTGTGCTATATATTGATTTATTCTGCACATCTATTAGCAAAAACTGTCCAGAGGTAACAGCTTCTTTGCTTTACACTATTTTGGCTTACAAAAGGTTTCATAGGAATGCTCTATTTTTGGAAAGCAGTAGGAACCTATATTTGAAAATTTCCGTAATAAACATTAAAGAAAAAAATAACTATGATTAATAGATTAAAAGATCTAGTAAGAAAGCTAGATAATATTCATGAAAAAATGGGGAATTTAAGCAGAGAGAAAAAATTAAGAATCAAATGAAAACACTAGAAATAAAAACAACATTACTTTAGACATGACGAATCCCTTCAGTGAGCTCATTGCAGAACTTGAAGATAACATAATATATCAAATGTTTTAACATATAAGTAATCAGAGTTGGAGAAGAAGAAAGAGAAAAGGACAGTAAAAGTACCTGAAAAGATATGGCTAGAAATGTTCACATAAACACTCTCTAGAAATAGCAGAAACTGTCAAAAAAAAAATTAATAGATATGAAAGCAGCCCCCAAAATGCATGCATACACACAAACAATATAGCAGACTTCTTTTCACAACCTATGTACTCCAGTAGACACTGGAAGGATTTCTTTAAAGACGTGTAAGAAAAATTGTCAATCCAATTGGCAAAGGTCAACAATAAATTCCTGGTTTGCCCTCCCATCTTTCAGTTTTCTAAATCCTTTGCAGGATCCTTCAAATCTATTCAACATACATTTTAGAATTCTTCAAGGTTCAGTTTCAGTCCTTTCCCTATTTTCTATATTCTCTCCACAGGCAATCTCATTCTTGCTCAAAGTTTTAACTTTACCCACTGGTGGAAAACCCCAGTGTTTATATCTACTACTTACATCTCTTTTTAGCTGCCTACTTCTTATTTTTACTTTAGTGTTTCAAAGGCACTTATGTTCAACATGTCCAAACTGAAGCCACAATCTCATTTGACATGCTCTTCTTGCAACTCTTCCTATCTCAACAAATGCAGTCACCATCATCAAGGAATTATCATTTGTCAGTGATTCCTGACCCCTCTTTTTCAACCAATATCATGCCTATTCAATGGTGCTTCCTAAATATACCCCATCTACCCAGTCCTCTACCTCAGCCACCATTAGTCTAGTCCAAACTACAAATTTCTGTTTCCCTGAACTGTTTTAATGGGCTAGTCACCGATCCTCCTGTATCCAATTTTGCACCCCTTAAATCCCTTCTCCCTGCAACATCAACAACAATCCTTTCCGAGATGTCAAAATTTTGCCTCGCTTAGGCTCTGTTTAAAATCTTTCCATACCTTCACATTTGTCATAGGACTATGGTCAAGCTCCAAAATCCATAATGTGGACCTTACATACATTGCTGACTGTATCTTATCCAACACTCCCCCAGTCACTCTGCCCTCCTGTCAGTTGCTAACAGATGTCATGTTCCCCCTTAAATTCCCTGGTGGCTCAGAGGGTAAAGCGTCTGCCTACAGTGCGGGAGACCTGGGTTCGATCCCTTGGTCAGGAAGATTCTCTGGAGAAGGAAATGGCGACCCACTCCTGTACTCTTGCCTGGAAAATCCCATGGATGGAGGAGCATAGCAGGCCACAGTCCATGGGGTCGCAAAGAGTCGGACACGACTGAGCAACTTCACTTCACTTCACTTCCCCCTTAGCACAGTGCCTATGTATCAGGACCAAAACCGGTGTTATGCTTTTAGAGGCATTTTGATATTTACTTATCAAGAAAAAGAACAGGTAAACTTAAAATTGTAAGCTGAAAGAAATATCTTTATAAAAATAAGTAAATATCTTACCTAGACACAAATTCACTTAATTCTGAATATTCCGTAGGCTCCATTATTATGCTGAGGTCAGTAATAACAGAAGATAAACTCTCTTTATCCTAAAATAAGAACAAAAAAAAAAGCTTTTTTTTTTTTTTATCAAAGCACAGTCAACTTTTAAATAAGGAGAAAAAACTACTTTTCAAAATACGCCAAATGAAATGTCACTAAGTTATAGGAAAAGTAACCAATAAAAAGTACTGCAAATATGGGTTACTTAAAAAAAATTTTTTTACTGGGGTACAGTTGGTTTATAATGTTGTGCTAATTTCAAATGCACAGCAAAGTGAATCAGTTATACATACACAGACATCCACAGTCTTTTTTTTTAAGATTCTTTCCCCATATAGATCATTACAGAGTACTGAGTAGAATTCCCTGTGCTATAGCCCTTATTAGTTATCCATTTTATATGTAAAATGTCTATACATGTCAAAAAGCTGGCTTAAAATTCAACATTCAAAAAACTAAGATCATGGCATCTGATCCTGTCACTTCATGGCAAATAGACAGGGAAAAAATGGAAATACTGAAAGACTTTATTTTCTTGGGCCCCAAAATCACTGTGGACAGTGACTGCAGCCATGAAATTAAAGGACACTTGTTCCTTGGAAGAAAAGTTATGACTAATCTAGACAGCATAAACAGTGTATTAAAAAGTAGAGATATCCTTTGCTAACAAAGGTCCATATAGCCAAAGCTATGTTTTTTTCAGTAGTCATGTATGGATGTGAGAGCTGGACCATAAAAGAGGCTGAGTGCTGAAGAATTGATGCTTTCAAACGGTTGTGCTGGAGAAGACTAAGAGTCCCTTGGACAGCAAGGAGATTAAACCAGTCAATCTTTAAGGAAATCAATCCTGAATACTTTTTGGAAGGATTGATGCTGAAGTAGGAGTTCCAATTCTTTGGCCACCTGATGCAAAGAGCCGACTCGTTGGAAAAAACCCTGATGCTGGCAAAGACTGAGGGCAGAAGAAGGCGACAGAGAATGAGATGGTTGGATGGTATCACTGACTCAATGGACATGTGTTTGAGCAAACTTTGGGAGACAGTGAAGGACAGAGAAGCCTAGTGTGCAGTCCATGGGGCCACAAAGAGTTGGACACAACTTAGTGACTAAACAACAACATGTCAATCCCAATCTTCTAATTTATCCCTTTTCCCCTTCCTCTTATTAACCATAAGTTTGTTTTTTACATCTGTGACTCTATTTATGTTTTTAAAATAATTTCATTTGTACCTTTTTTTTTTAAGATTCCACACATAAGTGATACACATTTGTCTTTCTCTATCTGATTTCACTCAGTATGACAATCTCTAGGTCCATCTATGTGGCTGCAAATGACATTATTCCTCCTTTTTATGGCTGAGTAATGTTCCATTGTACCGCATCTTCTTGATCCATTCTTCTGTCAATGGACACTGAAGTTGCTTCCATGTCCTGGTTATTGTAATCAGTGCTGCAATGAACACCAGGGTACATTATCCTTTGAAAGATACCACTCTAATGGCAGAAAGCGAAGAGGAACTAAACAGACTCTTGCTGAGGGTTAATGCTGCTGCTGCTAAGTCACTTCAGTTGTGTCCGACTCTGTGCTATCCCATAGATGGCAGCCCAATAGGCTCTCCCGTCCCTGGGATTCTCCAGGCAAGAATACTGGAGTGGGTTGCCATTTCTTTCTCCAATGCAGGAAAGTGAAAAGTGACAGTGAAGTTGCTCAGTTGTGTCCTCGTGTCCAACTCTTAGTGACCCCATGGACTGCAGCCTACCAGGCTCCTCCGCCCATGGGATTTTCCAGGCAAGAGTACTGGATTGGGTTGCCTTCTCTGAGGGTTAATAAGGAGAGTGAAAAAGCTGGCTTAAGATCCAGCATGCAAAAAAGTAAGATCATGGCATTCCATCCTCTCACTTCATGGTAAACAGATGGGGAAAAAGTGGAAACAGTGAAACAACAAAGAGTTGGACACAATTTAGTGACTGAACAATAAAAACTCCTTTCAAACCACGTTTTTATTCAGACTTATTCCCACCAATGGGATTGACAGCTCTATTTTTAGTCTTTTAAGGAAGCTCCATACTATTCTCCGTAACGGTTGTACTGATTTACGTTCCCACAAACAGTGTGAGAGGGTTCCCTTTCTCCACCCACTCTAGCATTTGGTTTTTGTAGATTTTTTGGTGATGGGTATTCTGACCATCACCAGAATCATCCATGAGGTGATACCTCATTGCAGTTTTGATTGTATTTTTCTAACAATTAGTGATGTTGAACATCTTTTCATATGCCTCTTGCTATCTCTATGTCTTCTTGGGAGAAATGTCTATTTGGATCTTCTGCCCATTTCTTGATTGGGTTGTTCATTGTTTTGGTATTGAGTTGTATGAGCTGTATGTTTATTTCGGAGAGTGATCCCTTGCCAGTTGCTTCATTGGCAAATATTTTCTCCCATTCTGTGGGTTGTCTTTTCGTTTATGATTTTCTTCACTGTGCAAAAGGGTTACTTCCTTTTAAAAAATATTATTTATTTATTTGGCTGTACTGGGTCTTCATTGCTGTATGGGCTTTCTCTCTAGTTGCAGTAAGTGGGGGCACAGGTTTCTCACTGAGTTGGCTTCTCTTGCTGCAGAGCACAGGCTCTAGAACATTCATGCTATAGTAATTGTGGCACATGGGCTCAGCAGTTGTGGCTCCTGGGCTCTAGAGCACAGACTCAGTAGTTGTGGTATAAATCTTAGCTGTCCCGCAGCATGTGGCATCTTCCCAGACCAGGGATCAACCCTGTGTCCCCTGCATTAGCAGGCAGATTCTTTACCACTGAACCACTAGGGAAGATCTGGGTTATTTCTTAAAAGAATGCCTCAGATCCTCACTCCAAACCTAAACAAAATGAAAATAAACAAATGGGACCTAATCAACCTTAAAAGCTTCTGCACATCAAAGGAAACTATTAGCAAGGTGAAAAGACAGCCTTCAGAATGGGAGAAAATAATAGCAAATGAAACAACTGACAAACAACTAATCTCAAAAATATACAAGCAACTCCTACAGCTCAACTCCAGAAAAATAAACGACCCAATCAAAAAATGGGCCAAAGAACTAAATAGACATTTCTCCAAAGAAGACATACAGATGGCTAACAAACACATGAAAAGATGCTCAACATCACTCGTTATCAGAGAAATGCAAATCAAAACCACTATGAGGTACCATTTCACACCAGTCAGAATGGCTGCTATCCAAAAGTCTACAAATAATAAATGCTGGAGAGGGTGTGGAGAAAAGGGAACCCTCTTACACTGTTGGTGGGAATGCAAACTAGTACAGCCACTATGGAGAACAGTGTGGAGATTCCTTAAAAAACTGGAAATAGAACTGCCTTATGATCCAGCAATCCCACTGCTGGGCATACACACTGAGGAAACCAGAAGGGAAAGAGACACGTGTACCCCAATGTTCATCGCAGCACTGTTTATAATAGCCAGGACATGGAAGCAACCTAGATGTCCTTCAGCAGATGAATGGATAAGAAAGCTGTGGTACATATACACAATGGAGTATTACTCAGCCATTAAAAAGAATACATTTGAATCAGTTCTAATGAGGTGGATGAAACTGGAGCCTATTATACAGAGTGAAGTAAGCCAGAAGGAAAAACATAAATACAGTATACTAACGCATATATATGGAATTTAGAAAGATGGTAACAATAACCCGGTGTACGAGACAGCAAAAGACACACTGATGTATAGAACAGTCTTATGGACTCTGTGGGAGAGGGAGAGGGTGGGAGGATTTGGGAGAATGGCATTGAAACATGTAAAATATCATGTAAGAAACGAGTTGCCAGTCCAGGTTCGATGCATGATACTGGATGCTTGGGGCTGGTGCACTGGGACGACCCAGAGGGATGGTATGGGGAGGGAGTGGGGAGGAGGGTTCAGGATGGGGAACACATGTATACCTGTGGCGGATTCATTTTGATATTTGGCAAAACTAATACAATTATGTAAAGTTTAAAAATAAAATAAAATTAGGAAAAAATAAAAAAATAAAAATAAAAAATAAAAAAAAAAGAAAATGAACACTGAGTGAATTACTTACTTCAATGTAAACACTGAAGCCATAAAATATGAGGAAGAAATATAGACATTTAACCGATTACTGAGTGAGAAAGAACTTTCTAAGTAAACAGCAACAACAAAATAGCAAATATGATTACATAAAAATACAAACTATTGCTATAAAATGACATAACTAAAAGAAAAGTAATAAACAAGGAAAATTTGTTCTATAAACATGACAAGGAGATATGAAAACTTAAAAGAAAAAGGCAAAGAACATGAACTAAAAACTTATAGGTAAATGACAAGTTACATGGAAAAAAAAAGTTCACTCTGACAGGATAAATGTAAATATAAAACAATGAGATGACATGTTAATCTATAACATCATTTTGATAATGCATAACTTAAAAAGTTTATACTCTCTGCCTCAGCAATTTGAATTCTAATATATCATTGACTCTTTGCAACCCCATGGAGTGTAGCCCACCAGGTTTCTCTGTCCATGGGATTTTCCAGGCAAGAATACCGAAGTGGGTTGCTATTTCCTCCTCCAGGGGATCGTCCCAACCCAGAGATCGAACCCCAGTCTCCTGCATTGCAGGCAGATCTTTACCATCTACACCAATTTGTACTTTAAAGAAATATGAAATGAAGACAAAGCCTAACAGCTCCTTACTACAAAAATCTAAAACAACACTATATACAATAATGAGGATTGTTAAATAAACTGTTAAATATTTTAAGGTGCAAAATAAAGGTTTTCTTCTTTAGTAAATTTTCTCATGCTATATATTTACCTATCATTTCTGTTTCATTTTTTTGGTTGTTTTTTGGAAAAAAATCACACAAATCTTCATTTTGTTTTCCAGATTTTTCTTTTCAGTTGCACTTGTGGTTTTTCTCAAGCCTATCCTCCATATTCTATTCCTGCTGCTGCTGCTGCTAAATCGCTTCAGTCGTGTCCAACTCTGTGCAACCTCATAGACAGTAGCCCACCAGGCTCCCCCATCCCTGGGATCCTCCAGGCAAGAATAGTGGAGTGGGTTGCCATTTCCTTCTCCAATGCATGAAAGTGAAAAGTGAAAGTGAAGTCGCTCAGTCGTGTCCGACTCTATGCGACCCCATGGACTGCAGCCCACCAGGCTCCTCTGTCCATGGGATTCGCCAAGCAAGGGTACTGGAGTGGGTTGCCATTGCCTTCTCCTATATTCTACTCCTAGCTACTCCTAATTTAGCTTTCAGCACTATAATCATTTTATTCTTTCTTCCTTTCTTTCTCTCAGCTGTCTCCCTTTTATTCAGTTTTCTTTGAATGTTTTCATTTGAGAATGTAAACAGTTACAATATAGCATGTTCTTGCATTTCCTGGATTCATTCTTTCAAAGAGACTTTAACTCCATTTTCTAATTCCTTTCATGGCAAGAATCCTAAATGATGATGAACAAACTCTGTACCATCTTTGTGCTGTGTACTCTGTGGATCTTTTTTGTTTACAGGAGTAGATCCAGCAATTTCTGCTATTTCCTAAGGATACAGGATGAGCAGATAAATGACTGACTCTTCCCCATTTGTCTGGGTGTATCTGACTTTTCAGTATTTTCAGCTGCTGGAGAAATGGGTATTAATGGCTTGTAATCTTTGTTTAGTTTTTCAGCTGCTCAAGAATATAGTGGGAATTATTAGGAGCAGCTGTAGTTAAAGAAGACTGTGGGCCTCTACTACCACATCTAATCAGAAACAAATTTCCAGAATACTCTTACAACTCAATAATAAAAAGACAAATAACCCAATTAAACACTGGGCAATGGATCTCAACATACATTTCATCAAAGATGATAATACAAATGGCCAATAAACTTATGAAAAAATGCTCAACATACTAGTCATATCTGGTACTTCCATCTGACCCAGTAATTTTCTGGTGCTGGTGGTTTAGTCGCAAAGTTGTGTCCAACTCTTGTGATTCTAAGGGCTGTAGCCCACCAGTCTCCTCTGTCCACGGGGTTTCAAGGCTAGAATACTCAAGTGAGTTGCTATTTCCTTCTCCAGGGAATTTTCTCAACCCAAGGATTGAACCCAAGTCTTCTGCATTGCAGGTGGTCTCCTGCTTAGCAGGTGTATTCTTTACCATTGAGCAACCAAGGAAGCCCCATAGTAATTCTCTACCTAGATATACACAAGAGAAATGAAAAATATGTCCACCGAAAAACCTATACATGAGTAGTTTCAGAAGTGTTATCCATAGCAGCCAAAAGGAAAAAACAAGCTGCCAAATGTTTCTTAGCTGATGAATGAAGAAACAAAATGTGATATATCCTCACAGCACAGCTAGAAAAAAAGAATGAAGTAACAATACATGTGATAACATGAATGAATGAATCCTGAAAATAGTGGTGCTAAGTAAAAGAAATTGGTCAAAAAAAGACCAAAAATTATGTAACTCCATTTTTTATGAAATGCCCAGAATAGGCACATCTATAGAGACAGAAGATATATGGATAAGTCAGGTTTGGGCAGAAGAAGGGCAAATGAGGGGTGAAAAAGAGCATGAAGTTTCTCTTTGAGGTAATAAAGTTCTAAACTGGACACGGTGATGGTTGCACAAATCTGAACAGATTAAAAACTGCTGAATGTATACCTTAAATGGATAAATTATATGTTATGTGAACTACATCTCATATAAAGCTATGATAACCCACACAGACAAAAGAAAAAGAAAGGAAAGAAAAAATCTCAGAGGAATATCTTGTCTTTGTTTGAGTATGTGTGTGTATGTTGGATTTTGGCCTTTTACCCATTAGAATAGGCAAATTATCTTGTCATTATAAAGCCTATGATTTACATGTTTTGGATATTAATACCTTATTAGATATGATTTGCAACTATTTTCTCCCATTCAGTCTTGTCATTTTGTTGATGGTTTCCTTTGTTGTGCAGAAACTTTTTAGTTTCATATAGTTCCACTTGTTTATTTTTGCATTTGGTGTCAAATCTAAAAAGTCATTGTCAGAGTGATGTCAAGAGGCTTACCACCTATGTTTTCTTCTAGCATTTTTATGGTCTCAGGTCTTACATTCAAATTTATAATCTATTTTGAGTTAATATTGTTAATTGTTAATTAGAGTTAGGTTTTGTGTATGATGTAAGAGTGGTCCAGTTTCATTCTTTGGCATGTGGCTATCCAGTTTTCCCAACACCATTTATTGAAGAAACTATCCTTTCCCCATTCTATAGTCTTGGCTCTTTTGACATAAAAGTGAAAGTCACTCAGTTGTGTCTGACTCTTTGAGACCCCATGGACTCTATAGTCCATGGAATTCTCCAGGCCAGAATACTGGAGTGGGTAGCCTTTCCCTTCTCCAGGGGATCTTCCCAACTCAGGAATCGAAACCAGGTCTCCCTCATTGCAGGCGATTCCTTACTAGCTGAGCCACCAAGGAAGCTCAAGAATACTGGAGTTGGTAGCCTATCCCTTTTTCAGTGGATCTTTCCGACCCAGGAATTGAACCGGGGTCTCCTGCATTGTGAAGAAGAAGGCGGCTTCTTCACCAACTGAGTTATCAGGTAAGCAGACATAAATTAACTCATATGTATGAGTTTATTTCTTGGATTCTTTATTCTGTTCTATTGACATATGCGTCCACTTTATGCCAAGACAATATTGATTAGATCTCTATAGCTTTGTAATACAATTTGAAATCAAGATGTGTAATGGTTCCAGGTTTGTTCTTTCCCAAGACTGCTTTGGCTATTTGAGATATTTTGTGCTTCCAAACAAATTGTAGGAGTTTCTTCTAGTTCTGTGAAGAACACATCGGAACTCTGGTAGGCATTGTACTGAATCTGTATATAGCTTTCGGCTGTGTGGACATTTTAACAATGTTAATTCTTCCTATCTACAAGCATGGAATATCTTTCTATTTACTTCTGTTCTAAACTTCTTTCATCAATATCATAGCTTTCTGTGCATAGGCTTTTCATCTCCTTGGTTAAACTTATTGTAGGTATTTTATTCTTTGTGATGCTATTGTAAATGAAATTGTTTTCTTAATTTCTCTGGTAGCTATTATCGTATAGAAATGCAACAGATTAATTGATTTTGTATCCCACAACTTAACTAAATTTGTTCATTTATTCTAACAGTTTTTTGGTGGGGAGGAAGCCTTTAGGGTTTTCTATAAATAACAACATATATCACCTATGAACAGTGACATTGTTACTTCTTATCTGATTTGGATGCCTTTCATTATTATTTAAATTTATTTATTTATTGGCTGCATTGGGTCTTCATTACCGCGTGTGGACTTTCTCTAGTTGCAGCAAGTGGGGGCTATTCTCTAGTTGTGTTGTGTGGTCTTCTCATTGAAGTGACTCCTCCTGCTGCAGAGCACCGGCTCTAGGGTACATGGGCTCAGTAGTTTTGGCTCATGGGTTTAGTTGTTCTGTGGCATATGGAATCTTCCTGAACCAAGGACAGAACCTGTGTCCACTACAGGTGGATTCTTACCCACTGTGCCACTAGCAAAGTCCTTTTTTAAAAAAATATAACCGATCTGGCTATGACTTCCAATACTGTGTTGGGTAAACATGGCAAGAGTAGGCATCCTTTGTCTTATCTGAGATCTTACTGCTAAGTTACTTCAGTCATGTCTGATTCTTTGCGGCCCCACAGATGGTAGCCCCACCAGGCTTCTCTGTCCATGGGATTCTCTAGGCAAGAATACTGGAGTGGCTTGCCATTTCTTACTCCAGTGAGATATTACAGGAAGAGTTATTTTCACTGTTGAGCTTACCATATTTATCCTTTATTATTTTGAGGTATATCCCCTCTATACTCACTTTGTTGAAATGATTAAATGGTTAAATTTGCTAAATGGTTGTTGACTTTAATCAAATGCTTTTTTTGCATGTATTGAGATAATCATATTTTTTATCCTTATTTTTCTGTTAATGTGATACACACATCAATTGATTTGCAAATTTTTAACAATTTCTGCAACCCTGAAATAAATTTCACTTGATCATCATGTATGATCCTTTTAATGCATTGTTGAATTTAGTTTGTTAATATTTTATTAATGATTTTTGCATCTATGTTCACCAGGGACATTGGGTTATAATTTTCTTCCTTGTGCCCTTGTCTGTTTGGGGTATCAGGGTAATGCTGGCCTTATACAGTGAGTTCAAAGTGCTCTTCCTCTGCTTTTTGGAATAGTTTTAGAACCACTGGTATTAATTCTTTAAATGTTTGGTACAGTTATCAGTGAAACCATCTGGTCCTGGATTTTAGTTAGTTGGGAGGTTTTAAATTACTGATTCAATCTATTAGTAATTAGTCTGTTCAGATTTTCTATTTCTTCCTGATTCAGCCTTGGAAGGTTGTTTTTAGCTGTTTATCCATTTGTTGGTGCATAACTGTTCATAGTAGTCTCTTATGATCCTATGTATTCCTGTGGTAGCAGCTGTAATGACTCCTCTTTCATTTCTGATTTTTTTAAGTCTTTTTTCTTTTTCTTGGTGAGTCTAACTCAATGTTTATTCAGTTTTGACTATCTTTTCAAATTACCGGCTCTTAGTTTCATTGTGGAGAAGGCAATGGCACCCACTCCAGGACTCTTGCCTGGAAAATCCCATGGACAGAGGAGCCTGGAAGGCTGCAGTCCATAGGGTCGCTGAGGGTCGGACACGACTGAGCGATTTCACTTTCACTTTTCACTTTCATGCATTGGAGAAGGAAATGGCAACCCACTCCAGTGTTCTTGCCTGGAGAATCCCAGGGACAGGGGAGCCTGGTGGGCTGCTCTCTATGGGGTTGCACAGAGTCGGACACGACTGAAGTGACTTAGCGGCAGTTTCACTGATCTTTTCTAATGTCTTTTTAGTTTCTATTTCATTTGTTTCTGCTCTGATCTATGTTCAGAGTTTTCCTTGTTTTGGCCATACCACATGGCTTGTGGGGTATTAGTTCCCAGGGATCAAACACAGGCCCTCTGCAGTGAGAGTGCAGAGTCCTAACCACTAGACCGCCAGGCAATTCTGCTGATCTATGTTATTTATTCCCTTCCTTCTGTTATCTTTGGGTTTCATATCTTTAATTTGATACTGGAATATAGCTGATTAACAATGTTGTGATATTTTCAGGTAGAGAGCAAAGGGACTCAGCCATACTCCCAGAAATAATTATTGTAGTTAGTTGTTTTTACTTTTTTCTTTTGACCTTCATAGTAGCTTTGTAAGTGATTAATTCACTACCTATCCGGACCTGCGGCAGTCCATGGGGTTGCAAAGAATCGAACACAACTTAGCAACTGAACAACAAAACTTAGCAACTGAACAACAAAACTTATATATTTACATTTACCAGTGAGACTTATACTTTCGTGTTTTCCTGTTACCAATTTACTGACCTTTTCAGCTTAAAGAAATCCCTTTAACATTTCTCTTAAGGCTGGTTTAGTGGTGATAAACTCCTTCAGCTTTTGCTTATCTGCAAAACTCTTTTATCTCTCCTTCAATTCTGAATCATAACTTTGCCAAGTTTAATCTTGGTTGGAAATTATTTTCTTTCAGCACATTGAATACATCCTGCCACTCTCCTCTGACCTGCAAAGTTTCTGCTAAAAAACCTGCTGAAAGTCTTTAGGGGGTTCCCTTATATATAACAATTGTTTTTCTCGTTTGTTGCTTTTAAGAGTCTCTTCTGGGTTTCAAATTTTGGTATTTTGATTTTAATGTGTCTCTGTGTGGGGTTTTGGGGGGTTTCTCTAACATGGAACTCTCTGGGGTTCCTAGATCTGAAGAACTGTTTTTATAGTTTAGGGAAGTGAGATTACCACCATTGTTTGTTTAAGTATGTTTTTGTACCCTTTCTCTTCTCCTTCTGGGATGCCTATATGTGAATGTTAGCATGCTTCATTTTATCCCATAAATCCCTTAGGCTACCTTCACCTTCATTCTTTTTCCCTCTTTTTGCTTTGATCTGGTGAGTTTCTGTGCCCTGTCTTTGAGTTCACTGATCTTTTATTCTCTTTCATGTTGTCAGCTGTTGAAATTCTCTAACATATTTTTCAATTCAGTTATTGTATTCTTCAACTCAGGGACCTCTGTTTGGAACTTACATTTTCCATATCTTTGTTGAAGTTCTTAATGTATTCATGCATTCTTTTCCTGAGTTTGTTAGCATCTTTGTGACCATTACTTTGAACTCTTCATCAGGTAAATTACTTATCTCTGCATCATTAGGTTTTTTTCCTGAGGCTGTATCTTGTTCTTTTTTGTTTCAAACATATTACTATCTTTCTTCATTTTACCTAATTGTCTTTGTTTGTTTCTATGCATTAGATGAAATAGCCACCTCTTCAGTTTTGAAGGGCTGGCTCTGTGTAGGAGGTGAACCTTATTGTTCAACCCTGCCATTGTTCTTGGTTGTCTCACATAACTTTGTGATTACCCAAGCTGTCAATTTTATTTCTTATAGCTCCCAGTAGTTGAACTTGTACCAAGACAAATATTCTTTTTAGTTTAAAAAGTTCCCTATTTTTGGATCATTTTTTCCAGTTCGTTGGGTTTCAGGGAGAGCAGTTACAAAAATACATTCAATTTGTCTCTTATTCCACAAACTGCCACCCATTTGATTTATTATGCTACATGGACTATGAATGCTGATACATGTTAATTCTAATATTCTTGCAACTCCTCACAAACAGTACAACAACACTAACAACATCAGACAGTAAATCTGGAGAAAAGAATTGTATGCTCCAATTGCATATGACAAGAAGAACTGTGCCAACATGGGTAATCATTCAAACATTCTGGGTGTGTTTCCCTACAGAGTAAGAGGGTTGAGCCAGATAATCTATCAGTTTACTTTTGGTCCCAACATCTGATTTATACGATTTTAGGTCACCTGTGGTTTCTAACACTGTACTACTATGATTTCATAAAAACAATATTCTAAAGTAAGATAGACTTATTAGATTACTTTTAAACTTTCTGATAGCTAAACATCTCCCTCTAGTGGAAATTTTGTTTTTTAAAAATATTTTAGAACATAAAATATAGCTATTTCTTTACCACTGCTTTTTTTCTATCAGTCTCAAGTATAAAAGTCTGCCCAACATGTAAAATGGTAAAAGGATTTTAGAAGGCAGTTCGGTACTATCAATCAAAATGTACATGTACATCTCCTTTAACCTGGCAATTTCACTAGAGATATAGTTCTAAGGTATAGAGAGAAACAGAGTGTTCTTAACATAGCTTGGGACAGCATGCTCTTTCTATAGCAAATTAGGTAAAACCAAGCAGTTCAAAAGTACCTACATACTTTGAAATGTATATAATAACAACTTACGTCCCTTTAGAGATTCAGCGATTACTGAGTTTTAGGTCTTTCGAATTGTATGAATTGTTCTTTTCCTTAGTTTTTTTTCCTGCATCCCCTAAAGTATATGGGACAGAAACTGCTGGTAGTCCACAATATGTGGACTTCTTTCTTGCTCCAATTTTTCCATTGGCCCCATGGCCATGCATAATGAAGACTAAATTTCCAGCCTTCCCTGCACTTACTTATTGGCCATTAGAATGCAGGTGAAAATGATGGGTATTACAATTTCTACAAAATGCTGTTCAATGGAAAAGGTGAGCCCCTGTTTGCCCAGCTCTTTCCCAATGTCTGAAATGCTCAAGTGATAACTGCACCACAATGTGGCAGCCACGTGGGTGATGGCAGAGCCTGATGATCATAAAACCACAATACTAGTCCTTGAAAACAGATCTTGCAATTTTGTTTAAGCAACAGAGATAAAGTTTTCTATTACATGGAGTACAACTAATTTTAATTTGTTAAGCATATGAACTAACAGTGTAACTGCAGGCCATTATAAAATGGTTAAAAAATTTTCAATCATGCTTTGGCAATATGAGGATCAGAATATTAGCTTAAAGTACTGTTGATAGGGAGGTGAGGTCTGGGCTGGTATCACTACTGTCTGGTAGGAGGTAGGGAGTGTAGTCACTATAGTATGTATGGCAGGCCCCACATGGCTCTGGTCCTGTCTGTGTGACTTCATGGTGGCCACCCAGGACCATTCAAGTCAAGCCACTGTGGGAACTGCAGTACCAGTTCATGCTAGGAATGCCTCTGGTCAAATAATAGCCATTCTTCAGAAGCACATCACATTATTTTAAAAAATGTCCCTAAATTGAAACCTTATGTGTGATCTGACTTCTGATGTGATCACATTGCCACTGATGCTTTCCTTCAAAGGATTAAAGTGACCACAAGTATGCAACTTCAACAAAATGAAATTAAAATAGTCTATTCTATCTCTCAGACCAAAGCCCCACTAATGAGCACACCAATCAACTTTTGGCCACAGCCTATCCTGGAATGTACAGCTGCACCGAGTAGATTGTTCATCTCAACTTCAGAGTATCGTCTTTTATCCAACTGGACTCATGTACAGCTTCCCATACATGTCCCTTGGACTGCAAGGGGATCAAACCAGTCAATCCTAAAGGAAATCAACCCCGAATATTCATTGGAAGGACTGATGCTGAAGCTGAAGTTCCAATATGTTGGCCACTTGAGGCGAAGAGCCTACTCATTAGAAAAGACCCTTATGCTGGTAAAGGTTGAAGGCAGGAGGAGAAGGGGATGACAGAGGATGAGATGGTTGGATGGCATTACCAACTCAATGGACATGAGTTTGAGCAAACTCCAGGAGATGGTGAAGGACAGGGAAGCCTGGTGTGCTGCAGTCCACAAGGTTGCAAAGAGTCAGACATGGTTGAGTGACTGAACAACAACTTCCCAAGGAGGAGCCTAATTTTACCAGCAATCTGGCTTCTCTCCAGATAACCCAGGGAGTGACTATAAAAAAGATAAATAACAACGGAAGAAAAAGCCTATAAAAGCCCAAGGCTACTATTAGGTTGATACAAAAGTAACTGAAGTTTCAGACTATGAATTTTAAATCATTATAACTAGGCTCAAACACATCTTTATTAATCAAAATAGGAACCATTACAATCAAAACATTTTTACCAATGAGAAATAAGTTTGTTTATTCCTGTAGCATAAAAATTCATGCTTCGGGATTCAACAAACTCTTGGAAAGCATTTTCTGCCTCCTGCTGGGTATGGTAATATTTTCCCTGCCAAAAGTTGCTGAGATACTTTGAGAAGGTAGTAGTCAGTTGATAAGAGGCCAGGTGAATATGGCAGATGAGGCAAAACTTCGTAGTCTGATTCGTTCAACTTCTGAAACATTGGTTGTACAACGTGGATTCAGGCATTGTTGTGGAGCAGAACTGGACCCATTCTGTTGATCAATACTGGCTTCAGGTGTTGCAGTTTTTGGGGCATCTCATCAATTTGCTGAGCATACTTCTCTGATGCAGTGGTTTTGCTGGGATTAAGAAAGCAGGAGTTGATCAGATGGGCAGCAGACCACCAAACAGTGACCATGACTTTTTTCTGGTGCAAGTTTGCTTTGGGAAGTGCTTTGGAGCTCCTCCTCAGTCCAACCACTGAGCTGGTCACTGTCGGTTGTTGTATAAAATCCACTTTTTATCACACATCACAATCTAATTGAAAAGTGGTTCACTGTTGTTACACAGAATAAGCCAAGACGACATTTCAAACCAACGGTTTTTAAATTTTCGGTCAGCTCATGAGGCATTCACTTACTGAGCTTTTTCACCTTTACAATTTGCTTTGAATGCCAAATGACCACAGAATAGTTGACATTGAGTTCTTTGGCAGTTTCTCATGTAGTTGTAAGAGGGTCAACTTCGATGACTGCTCTCAGTTGGTCATTGTCAACCTATGATGGCCAGCTACTAGGCTCCTCATTTTCAAGGCTCTTGTCTCCTTTGCAAAACTTCTTGAACCACCACTGCACTATATGCTCGTTAGCAGTTTCTGGGCCAAATGTGTTATTGATGTTATGAATTGTCTCTTCTGCTTTACAACCCATTTTGAACATAGATTAAAAAACTCCTCAAATTTGCTTTTTGTCTAATATCATTTCTATAGTCTAAAATAAATATAAAATAAACAGCAAGTAATAAGTAATTAGCAAACAAACATAAAGTGAGAAATGTACATTAAAATGATGCATAACATAACCATATTTATTTAAGAAGGTATTCCAATATCAAGCAGCAAAGTTCAACAATGCAAAACTGCAATTACTTTTGCACCAACCTAATAGGATGTCCCTGAGCAGTTTCCTGGACATGTATACACTGATAGTGCAGATGTTTTAAGACATAGAACTAGATCTCAGAGGTCTGATTCTGCCAACCTGACACAGTCTATAGGCCTGGCCATTAATGGAGGCAAGAATGCAAGTAAGCATTGGTATATCACCACTCTGAGTTTAAGATCACATTAACCAGAAAGAAAAGGCAGTTGGTCCAACTATGCATCCTTCTGCAATGGGACAACATCCAGGAATTCTGAGGAGTCTGGAGTCCTGGAATGGGCTGTTCATCATAAATGAGATCAACTCAATTGGGTCCATATTTTATTCTAGTCTTCAGCAGATGATCTTTGAGGTCATGCAGAACTATAGTATCATCCTGAGAATTTTGCATGGCTTCAAGACCTGGTGCCAACCTGCCAGCAGTGTATTTCCAAGGATATTCATCACCCATGTACCTGACATCCTGCTCAACTGGTTTTGGTAATGCCACACTGTGGATGTTCGTGTGTCACTTTGACAGACTAAAGAGAGATACCCTGAGGTGGGAGCAAGTTGGAAACTCTGTCATCAGATGAGAGACCTAGTCAGTTCTCAGCCTGCCAGGGTCAGTGGTGACCACCAGGGACATAGACTGCAAAGAGTTCACAAGAGGCAAAACTTCTAGTGCAGATACCTAGACCCAATCACTCATGACTAGTTGAGGGTAACTTCTAATATCTGGCATCAACCCCTATACAAAAAGGGACAACTTGAGGCTATTTCTGTGGCTGAGGATAAGCATGAGGAATCCAGGCACAGTACTGTGAGTGCAAACAAACAGCTTATCCCTATGACTTGGCTGTGACAACTGGTCTACATTCACTTTAGTTATCTGATGAACTGAGGCCAAGGCAATTTGCCTGTCCTTACCTGTTCTCTCCTCTATACATTCTCCCTATAGGCCCAAACTCATAAAACAAACTGATTGAAATTGTTTTTTTGCTATCAAAGCACATGTCCAGACTTGGTTAGTTCTCAAAATTATGCCTGGATCCAACCCTTCTTGGAGCCAGACTTTGAAGATCTCTGAGTCTTATTCTCCCTATGCTGGCCAGGGGTTGCATGTTAACATTCTGTCTGTCTCCTTTCTGATTTTATGTGAAAATCCTAGCCAAGAGTATCTTCCTCCAGTGTTGTGCCTCAGTAGTCCTGTATAACTGGCTGGCATAACCATGACCATCCTGACATCTAATCCTTCAGCTCTGAACAGTCTTCAGATTGTGGTGGTCCCAGATGACCACAACTATAGGAGAGGCCAGAGGAAGAACACCAACTGTGCTACTCACAAATTCCTGCCTCACAGAAAATGGTGAGATAATAAATGGTTTTTGTTGTTTTAAACTGTTCAATTTGGGAGAAAATGTTAAGCAGCAATAAATAACTAACAGATGATTGATGACTACTGAGGGCATCCAAGACTGTTCACATGACCTCAGGGCTCACACTGGAATCCCACAAACATCTCATTACATCTATTCCAATAAAGACTATGCTCTCAGCAATAATACTACCATATGCAGTTGCTGGGGAAGTCATATTAAAAAAAAAAATGTTTTAATGGTACCACTTTGTATGAACATGCTACAAGGGGTCCTGCTCAGGAATGTCTCCTCAACTCAGCCACTGCTGAAAACTGGGGTGTAGGGTATTTTTATTTCATAACAGCAGAATCTGTGTTATCTACCACAACATGTTCTTTCATTTACCTGGATTTCCAGAATCTGAAATTCAAGCTGAAACGTAATCATGTGGCAATTTCCTGATAATCTGTGTCTCTGCAAAACTTTTTTAATACCTGTAAATCAGAAAAACAAAGATTTTTATTTGCAAATAACAATTTTCTTTAAATATCAATTATTTAATTTTGTGTGGCTGTCTATAATACACATGCGTTTATGTGTGAGAGTATTAGCATTTGCATTGAAAATACTTGGAAGGATGTGCACCTTTGAGAAATATGATTAAAGATAACTTGTATTTTCTAGTTCTCAATGATACCAAAGATTAAAGTAAGAAATAGAAATATGATAGTATAACCCTAGACAAATTCAAATTATGATAACTGGTATTTTTCATATTTTCAACATTGTCTGGCTCCAGTTAGACAATAAATTAAATCCAAGCAATTATCTCAGTTAACTCTCCAAACGTTACTAAAATGATAGCAAAAGTATTTTTTAGGTATAACACGAATACACTCATAAAATGTCCTTTCTTAAGTATACAGCAAGTATACTTGCTGTATACTTGATCAAGATCAAGATACAGAAATTTTAACATATCGCATAAGTTCCTCATGCCTTTTCCAAGTTATACAATATGTCTCAGAAAGGAGATAACCATGATTTTGACTTTATTATATTTTCCTAATGAAGTTGTTTTTAGAAGGACACAATTCGCTCTTTTTTTAAACTGGAGTACAGGTACTATACGATATATGTTACAGGTGGATAATACAGTGATTCACAATATTTAAAGGTTATACTCCTTTACAGTTACTATAAAATATTGGCCATATTCCCCATATTGTACAATATACCCTTATAGCTTATTTTACACCTAATAGTTTGTACCTCTTAATCTACCCTGTATTGGCCTTTCTACCAGAAGGGCACAACTCTACAAGGATATAGAGAAAAAAGATGAGAGTAAACTAATTTTATAAGATGAAAATCAGATGGATCAGCTGGATATTATGTGAAAAATTGAAAGTAACCTGGCAGAGCCAGGAAAATTGAAATCTAAATCAGCAATAGGAAAAGCTCTGAAACAAGACCATTCTAAATGCATTCACTCTCGCTCTCCCCAGTCAGGAGAGTTATTTTTGTACGAATCAGGAAGCATTTCCTGAAATGATTTCTTCTTCTAAACAAAGATCCCAACATACAACTGTAGAGCTGAATTAGCTTCTTTTTACTTGTTAGCGTATCACAGATTCTTAGTAATATAGCATTAGTCACTGGGACCAGAAACCCTTCTCTGCCAAATGATCCAGTTCTTGAAATATCTGAGTATGAGAGATGACACACTTCTCATATCAGTAGTGAACAACAGCTAAGATTTACAAACTAATAGTGCTGTTTTCCTTAAAATCACTTTTCTATGTTACTTGACTACTCAGGTACATAACGAGAGACCATGTCTTCTTTAATATCTATGTCAGGCAGCTTTTAAGAATATTACACACGCTGTAAAGTTCAATAGGCACCTGACAAACAAATTTACCACAACCACACATTCAAATCGTTACCTTGGAGAATTTATTTCAATGATAAGAAAACTAATTTTCTATGCATAATAAGGTAAACCTCAATACTACTTCCTGATTGAAATTAATGCTTACTCTGGAAATTCCCTGGGAGTCTAATGGTTAAGACTCAACACTTTCACTGCTGTAAAATCAGGATCAATCCCTTGTTGGAAAACTAAAATTAATATTCTGCAAGCCATTTGGTGCAGCCAAAAGAAAAAAAAAAAAACCTGCTTACTCTTTTCTGCCATCTCAGTGTTAGTTAGGTCTTCTGTGTTCTTGCAGTAATTTCTTATACTGATACCAGTAAGTCTACTTAGAAATTGAAGTTCAGATTCTAAACTTCCAAGATGACTTCTCAGATCTTTTGACAATCCCCATTCTTCAGAATCTGATTGGTGTGTTTCTTGAAATGATTTCCTAAAAAGCACAAAACACAAATAATTACTCCAATGAAGAAACTACTAACAAGTGTTTCAACTAACATCTATAAATTTCTTCAAATCATTTCCATTTTATCTTTCTTATTCTCTTCCCATTAAAACACTAGTAGGAGTTTTCTTAAAATGAGTGTGGTTATTAACACTGCAGCCATTAATCTCAATATAAAACATCCTAACCAAGTTAGAGGTGCCAAGAATACACAGAAGAACTGTACAAAAAAGATCTTCACGACCCAGATAATCACGATGGTGTGATCACTCACCTAGAGCCAGACAACCTGGAATGTGAACTCAAGTGGGCCTTAGGAAGCATCACTATGAACAAAGCTAGTGGAAGTGATGGAATTCCAGTTGAGTCATTTCAAATCCTAAAAGATGATGCTGTGAAAGTGCTGCACTCAATATGCCAGCAAATTTGGAAACTCAGCAGTGGCCACAGGACTGCAAAAGGTCAGTTTTCATTCCAATCCTTAAGAAAGGCAATGCCAAAGAATGCTCAAACTACCACACAACTGCACTCATCTCACACACTAGTAAAGTAATGCTCAAAATTCTCCAACCCAGGCTTCAGCAGTGCGTGAACCATGAACGTCTAGATGTTCAGGCTGGTTTTAGAAAAGGCAGAGGAACCAGAGATCAAATTGCCAACATCCGCTGGATCATGGAAAAAGCAAGAGAGTTCCAGAAAAACATCTATTTCTGCTTTATTGACTATGCCAAAGCCTTTGACTGTGTGGATCACAATAAACTGTGGAAAATTCTGAAAGAGACAGGAATACCAGACCACCTGACCTGCCTCTTGAGACACCTCTATGCAGGTCAGGAAGCAACAGTTAGAACTGGACATGAAATAACAGACTGGTTCCAAACAGGAAAAGGAGTATGTTAAGGCTGTATATTGTCACCTGCTTATTTAACTTATATGCAGAGTACATCATGAGAAATGCTGGGCTGGATGAAGCGCAAGCTGGAATCAAGATGGCTGGGAGGAATATCAATAACCTCAGATATGCAGATGACACACCCTTATGGCAGAAAGTGAAGAAGAATAAAGAGCCTCTTGATGCAAGAGGAGAGTGAAAAAGTTGGCTTAAAGCTCAACATTCAGAAAACTAAGATCATGGCATCCGGTCCCAACACTTTATGGCAAATAGATGGGGAAAAAGTGGAAACAGTAGCTGACTTTATTTTGAGAGGCTCCAAAATCACTGCAGATGGTGATTGCAGCCATGAAATTAAAAGACACTTACTCCTTGGAAGGAAAGTTACAACCAATCTAGATAGCATATTAAAAAGCAGAGACATTACTTTATCAACTATAGTCCACCTAGTCAAGACTATGGTTTTTCCAGTAGTCATATATGGATGTCAGAGTTGGAGTATAAAGAAAGCTGAGTGCAGAACAATTGATGCTTTTGAACTGTGGTGTTGGAGAAGACTCTTGAGAGTCCCTTGGACCGCAAGGCAATCCAACCAGTCTATCCTAAACGAGATCAGTCCTAGGTATTCACTGGAAGGACTGATGTTGAAGCTGAAACTCCAATACTTTGGCCACCTGATGCAAAGAGCTGACTCATTGAAAAAGACCCTGATGCTGGGAAAGATTGAGGGCAGGAGGAGAAGGGGATGACAGAGGATGAGATGGTTGGATGGCATCACTGACTCAATGGACGTGAGTTTAGGTAAACTCCAGGAGTTGGTGATGGACAGGGAGGCCTGGCATACTGCAGTTCATGTGGTTGCAGAGTTGGACACAACTGAGCGACTGAAATGAACTGATCCAAGTTATAATACCATACTTCTATATATTAGAAACAACTTAAAATAAACTAAGATCATGGCATCTGGTCCCATCACTTCACGGCAAAGAGATGGGGAAACATTGAAAATTGTAAGAGACTTTATTTTCTTGGTCTCCAAAATCACTGTGCACAGTGACTGCAGCCATGAAATTAAAAGATGCTTGCTCCCTGGAAGAAAAACTATCACCAACCTGGACAGCATATTAAAAAGCAGAGACATTACTTTGCCAACAAAGGTCCGTCTAGTCAAGGCTATGGTTTGTCCAATAGTCATGTATGGATGTGAGAGTTGGATCATAAAGAAGGCTGAGCGCCAAAGAATTGGTGCTATCGAATTGTGGTGCTGGAGAAGACTCTTGAGAGTCCCTTGGACTGCAAGGAGACCCATCCAGTCCATCCTAAAGGAAATCAGTCCTAAATATTCATTGGAAGGACTGATGCTGAAGCTGAAATGCCAATATTCTGGCTACTTGATGCAAAGACCTGATTCATTGGAAAAGACCCTAATGCTCAGAAAGATAGAAGGCAGGAGGAGAAAGGGCCAACAGAGGATGAGATGGTCAGATGGCATCACCGACTCGATGGACACGAGTTTAAGTAACCTCCAGGAGTTGGTGATAGACAGGGAAGCCTGGAGTGCTGCAGTCCATGGGACCGCAAAGAGTCGGCCACAACTGAGTGAACCGAACTGATAAAATAAATTATAATAGGAATACTTTGCAGAATTAAAATGTCTGTTTAGGTTGGAATATTTTAAGTGTTCTAACCTAAGTATCTGCTATCCCAGGACGTTGCAAACTATTTAAAAAGATATGATGAAATAATAAATCTTTTGCTTCTTAAACAAGTGCAGTATCAGAGGGCATTTTATAGTAAGAAAGATATTCTTGGGACATTGAAGAGTATGGGGGTAAAAATTCCAGAGGAATAACAAACAGCATGATCTCTAAACAACACTGTAATCAGATATTTTTCATTAAGAATATGTAGCTCTATTTTCCTTGAAAAAGAGTAAAATTTCAGCAAATAATTGCATTAAATTATATTTTATTTTTTGTAATCCTTTATTGCCATCATGCTCTCAGCCACATTTTTACACTGTTGACTTCCACTGTCTTACAACATACTTTCCTTGCCTTCTGGGGCATGATTATCTTGATTCTCATTTTACATCTTGGGTCTCTTATTGTCCATGCATCTTGTCTCCAATGTCAGAAGAAAATCTTCTAAATCTTGCCTCTGGTCTTCGAAATATGCATCCTCTCATTCTAGAAAAATGTTTGATGATTAATCTCAGTTCTTTCAGGCCAGTACTTGTAAATCAGACTTCCAATCATCTCTCTTCTATCTGCAAGGTAGATTGAACTTGATATCGTTCAGTTGCTCAGTCATGTCCGAGTCGCTGTGACCCAATGGACTGTAGCACGATAGGTTTCCCTGTCCTTCACTATCTCCCAGAGTTTGCTCAAACTAATGTCCATTGAGCTGGTGATGTCATCCAACCATTTCATCCTCTAACAGACTCTTCTCCTCCTGCCCTCAATCTTTTCCAGCATCAAGGTCCTTTCCAATGTTGGGTTGAACTAATATGTCATTGTAGTTTTGATTTGCATTTCTCTAATAGTAAGTGATGTTGAGCACCTCTTCATATGTTTATTAGCCATCTGTATGTCTTTTTTGGAGAAATGCCTATTTAGGTCTTTTGCCCACTCTTTGATTGGGTTGTTTGTTTTTCTTCTATTGACTTGTATGAGCTCCTTGTATATTTTGGAAATTAATTCTTTGTTAGTTGTTTCATATTGATTATTTTCTTCCAATCTGAGGGCTGCCTTTTTACCTTGTTTATAGTTTCCTTTGCTGTGCAGAAGCTTTGAAGTTTAATTAGGTACCAGTTATATATTTTTGCTTTTATTTCCATTATTCTAGGAGGTGGGTCATAAAGGATCTTGCTATGATTTATGTAAGAGCAAGCATCTTTTAATTTTATGGCTGCAATCACCATTCACAGTGATTTTGAAGTCCAAGAAAAAATAAAATCTGTCCTTCCAATGAATACTAAGGACTGACTTAAGTAATGTCTCTGCTTTAAAACATGCTGTCTAGGTTAGTCATATCTTTTCTTCCAAGGAACAAGCCTCTTTTAATTTCATGGTTGCAGTCAATGTTCACAGTGATTTTGGAGCCTAGGAAAATAAAGTCTCTCACAGTTTCCATTGTTTTCCCATCTATTTGCCATTAAGTGATGGGACCAGAAGCCAGGATCTTCATTTTTAGAATGCTGAGTTTTTAAATCAGCTTCTTCACTTTCCTCTTTCACTTTCATCAAGAGGTTCTTAAGTTCCTCTTCACTTTCTGTCATAAGGGTGGTGTCATCTGCATATCTGAGGTCACTGATACTTCTCCCAGCAATCCTGAGTCCAGCTTGTATTTCATCCAGACTGGCACTTTGCATGATGTATTCTGCATCTAAGTTAAATAAGCAGGGTGACAATACACAACTTTGGCAGACTCCTTTCCCAATTCTGAACCAGTCTGTTGTTCCATGTCTGGTTCTAACTGTTGCTTCTTGACCTATATACATGTTTCTCAGGAGGCACGTAAAAGCAGTCTGGTATTCCCAAGTCATTAAAAATTTTCCAGTTTCTTGTGATCCACACAGTCAAATGCTTTTGTGTACTTAATGAAGCAGAGTATTCCAGTCCTATGTTGCTTCAGTCCTGTCTGACTCTTTGCAACCCTATGGACTATAGACCACCAGGCTCCTCTGCCCATGGAATTATCCAGGCAAGAATACTGGAGTGTGTTGTCATACTCTTCTCCAAGGGATCTTCCTGACCTAGGGATCAAACCTGCGTAACATCTATGTGTATTGGCAAGCAGAAGTAGCTGTTTTTCTGTAATTCTCTTGCCTTTTCTATCATCCAATGAATGTTGGCAATTTGATCGCTGGTTCCTCTGCCTTTTCTAAATCCAGCCAGTATGTCGGGAAGTTCTCAGTTCACATACTGCTGAAGCCTAGCTTGAAGGATTTTGAGCATTACCTCACCAGCATATGTGCTTCCTTGGTAGCTCAGTTGGGAAAGAATTTGCCTGCAATGCAGAAGACTCTGATTTGATTTCTGGGTTGGGAAGATCCCTTCAAGAAGGGATAAGCTACCCACTCCAGTATTCTTGGTCTTCCCTGGTGACTCAGATGGAAAAGAATCCGTCAGCAACACAGGAGACCTGGGTTTGATCCTTGGGTTGGGAAGATCTCCTGGAGAAGGGAATGGTTACTACTCTAGTATGTGGCCTGGAGAAATTAACCAGAAATTTAATGATCCTTTTATGCAACCAATCTAGAGAAGAGCATAGGTACTCACTTCAGTATTCTTTTCTGGAGAATCCCATGGACAGAGGATATTGGCGGGATACAGTCCACGGGGGTTGCAAAGAGTTGGAAAACTGAGTGACTTTAACTTTGCTAGCATGAGAAATGAGCATAATTGTATGGTAGTTTGAACATCCTTTGGCACTCTGTTTTTTTGGGATTGGAAAGAAAACTGATTTTTACCAGTCCTGTTCCACTGCTGAGTTTTCCAAATTTGCTGACATGCTGAACACCGCACTTTAACAGCATACTTATAGGATCTGAAATAGCTCAGTTGGAATTCCAGCGTCTCCACTAGTTTTGTTCATAGTGATGTTTCCTAAGGACCCCTTGACTTCACATTCCAGGATGTCTGGCTCAAGGGGCCCACCTTTGCATGAAATGTTCCCTTGGTATCTTCAATTTCCTTGGAGAGCTCTAGCTTTCCTATTCTATTGTTTTCCTCTATTTCTTTGCATTGTTCGCCTAAGTAGGCTTTCTTATCTCTCCTTACTATTCTCCAGAACTCTGCATTCAGATGGGTATATCCTTCCCTTTCTTCCTTGCCTTTGGTGTCTCTTCTTTTCTAAGAGAAAATAGCACTATGTCATTTGAGAGTGAATACTCTCTTTTTTTCCCCATTGTTTCCCCATCTATTTGCCATGAAGTCATGGGACTGGATGCCATGATCTTACTTTTCTGAATGTTGAGTTTTAAGCCAACTTTTTGACTCTCCTCTTTCACATTCATCAAGAGGCTCTTTAGTTCTTTTTCACTTCTAACAGAGTTTTGCCAAGAGAATGCACTTGTCATAGCAAACACGCTCTTCCAACAACATAAGAGCTACACATGGAGATGGAGAAGCTCTATACAGTCAGCAAAAACAAGACCAGGGTTTGACTGTGGATTCAGATCATGAATTCCTTAATGAAAAACTCAGACCTAAATTGAAGAAAGTAGGGAAAACCACTAGACCATTCAGGTATGACCTAAATCAAATCCCTTACAATTATACAGTGGAAGTGACAAACAGATTCAAGGGATTAGATCTGATAGACGGAAGGCCTGAAGAGCTATGGATGGAGGTTCATGACATTGTACAGGAGGCAGTGATCAAGTCCATACCCAAGAAAAAGAAATGCGAAAAAGCAAAATGGTTGTCTGAGGAGGCCTTATAAACAGCTGAGAAAAGAAAAGAAGCTAAAGGCAAAGTAGAAAAGCAAAGATATATCCATCTAAATGCAGAATTCCAAAGAATAGCAAGGAGAGATGAGAAAGTCTTCCTCAGTGATCAATGCAAAGAAATAGAGGAAAATAATAGAATGGGAAAGAGTAGAGATCTCTTCAAGAAAATTAGAGATACCAAGAAAACAGTTCATGCAAACATGGGCACAATAAAAGACCTAACAGAAATAGTATGGACCTAACAGAAGCAGAAGATATTAAGAAGAGGTGGCAAGAATACACAGAAGAACTATACAAAAAAGATCTTCATGCAAGAAATCTTACTGACCTAACAGAAGCAGAAGATATTAGAAGAGGTGGCAAGAATACACAGAAGAACTAAACAAAAAAGATCTTCATGACCCAGATAACCATGATGGTGTGATCACTCACCTAGAGCCAGACATCCTGGAACGAGCAGTCATGTGGGCATCAGGAAGCATCACTACCAACAAAGCTAGAGGAGGTGATGGAATTCCAGTTGAGCTATTTCAAATCCTAAAAGGTGATGCTGTGAAAGTGCTGCACTCAATATGCCAGCAAATTTGGAAACTCAGCAGTGACCACAGGACTGCAAAAGGTCAGTTTTCATTCCAATCCCAAAGAAAGGCAATGCCAAAGAATGCTCAAACTACTGCACAGTTGCATTCATCTCACACACTAGCAAAGTAATGCTCAAAATTCTCCAAGCCAGGCTTCAATAGTATGTGAACCATGAACTTCCACATGTTCAAGCTGGATTTAGAAAAGACAGAGGAACCAGAGATCAAAGTGTCAATATCTGCTGGATCATTGAAAAAGCAACAGAGTTCCAGAAAAACATCTACTTTGGCCTTATTGATTACACCAAAGCCTTTGACTGTGCAAATCACAACAAACTTTGGAAAATCCTTCAAGAGATGGGGAATACCAGACCACCTTACCTGCCTCCTGAGAAACTGGTGCAGGTCAAGAAGCAACAGTTAGAACCTGACATGAAACAACAGACTATTTCAAAATTGGGAATTGAGTACGTCAAGGCTGTGTATTGTCACCCTGCTTATTTAACTTATATACAGAGTACACCATGCAAAATGTCGGGTTCGATGAAGCACAAGAAGGAATCGAGACTGCTGGGAGAAATATCAATAACCTCAGATACACAGATGACACCACCCTTATGGCAGAAAGCGAAGCACAACTAAAGAGCCTCTTGATGAAAGTGAAAGAGGAGAGTGAAAAAGCTGGCTTAAAACTCAACATTCAAAAAACTAAGATCATGGTATCCGGTCCCATCATTTCACGGCAAACTGATGGGGAAACAATGGAAACAGTGAGAGACTTTATTTTGGGGGGCTCCAAAAATCACTGCAGATGGTAACCACAGCCATGAAATACAAGACGCTTACTCCTTAGAAGAAAAACTATGACCAACCTAGAGAGCATATTAAAAAGCAGAGACATTACTTTGCCAACAAAGGTCTGTCTAGTCAAAACTATGGTTTTTCCAGTAGTCATGTATGGATGTGAGAGTTGGACTATAAGAAAGCTGAGCGCCGAAGAACTGATGCTCTTGCACTGCGGTGAGGAGAAAACTCTTCAAAGTCCCTTGGACTACAAGGATATCCAATCAGTAAGTCCAAGGAAATCAGTGCTCAATATTCAGCAGAAGGACTGATGGTAAAGCTGAAGCTCCAATTCTTGGGCCACTTGATGTGAAGAACTGACTCCTTGGAAAAGACCCGGATATTGGGGAAGATTGAAGGCAGGAGGAGAAGGGGACGACAGAGGATGAGATGATTGGATGGCATGACCGACTCGATGAACACTGAGTTTGAGCAAGCTCTGGCAGTTGGTGATATACAGGGAAGCCTAGTACGCTACAGTCCATAGGGTTGCAAAGCGTCAGACACGAGTGAGCAATTGAACTGAAAAAAGACTCATTCATAATAGTAATTTGTTTTGAACAAAATACCATTGGTCCATTGAAATTAATGATGTTATTTTGAATGAACTGGGGTTATGGGCTTTATGGTTTTGTAGTTTATTATTTGCATATTTGTTTTAGTAGCATATATTTTTTGTTCAAAACTAGGTGTTCACAAGAAGCTTTTTTTCCTTCAAAGCAAATCTACCCAGAGACTTCAGTTTAAAAGTCGATGATCTAGGATTCTATGAAGATGGCAAAGTAGGAAGAACCAGTAATCTACTCCCCAGTCAGGCAGCAATTGCAAGGCAGAATCTGTCTAATATAACTTTTTTAGAACTCAGGAGACTACTGAATGCTTGCAACCTCACAGAGAATGCTTTAAGGTAAATAAATAAGGTACAATAAATTTGGGGCAATTTCAGCTCTTAGTACAGTAAGTAAGTACCCATGCCTACTTGAAAAACATGGCAGGGTGCTGTGCACATATTCTGGGAGCAGTGTGCATACAGCTTAGGGGAGCAAGGGTGGGCAAAAAAGGACTGTCCCCCAAATACTGGGTACATGTGCTCCAATTGCTGATTGCTGCTTCTGATCACATAGATGCAGACAAAGAGGTGGGGAGTTATTGTTTCAAGCCCCTACCCTCTGACTGAGATAACTTTAAGGATACTAAAAGAGCTGCTGCATTTTGTTTCCCATCTTCATTATCTTACCTTTTTAGGATTCAGACATTAAAGACTAGGACATGCAAAAATCCAACTAAATATATGGGAAAAATTAGAAAATGATGTACATACTGAAGGAAAAGCTCAGAAAAGACATAATTAGTGCTCACTTTGGTGGCACAAATGCTAAAATTGGAACAATACAGAGAAGATTAGTAATCCCCTTGCACAAGGATGACATACAAATTCGTGAGGCATTCTATGTTTTTTAATGATATGGCTCAATACAGTATAAGGCACAAATAACAAAAAGAAAGTTAAAACAGTAACAAAAAAGTATAAATATTGGGGAAGGGGGGAGAATCTGATTTCCAGAGTTACTACAGTATTAAATTAAAATGTCCAGTGTTCAACAAAATATCACAAAGCATACAGAAAGAAAAAAAAAAAAGTATGGCACTCTCAAAGGAAAAAAAAATATTCAAATGAACCTGTCCCTAAAAAAAGACTTATTGGCAGATATATCAGACAAAGACTTTAAAATAGAAGTCTTAAAGGTACTCAAAGAAATACAGGAAGATCTGGAGAAAGTTAAGAAAATGACGTGTAAAAAGAAACCAAAAGAATTTCAGGAGCTGAAAACTATAATAAATAAAATGAAAAATTCACTAGAGGAATTGAAATGCAGATTTAAGAGTAGAGAAGCATCAATCAGTGAACTTGAAGAGAAGATAATGGATGTGGAGATTGAGGAACAGGAAGTAAAACACTGAAGAAAAGCGAACACAGCCCAAGGGACTAGTGGGGACACAACCATAAGGACCAATGTATGCATCATGGAAGTACAGGAGGAAAAAGCAAGAGGAAAAGGGGAAGAGAGACTATTTGAAGAAATAATGGTGAAAAATGTTGATATTTGACGAGTGACATGAATTCAAAAAGCTCACCTAATTCTACCAAAAGTTTAGAGAAGAGCTAACACATATCCTGCTTAAATCCTTCTAGAAAATTGCAGAGGAAGGAAAATTCCCAACCCATTCTACAAGGCTGCTGCTGCTGCTGCTTAGTCACTTTAGTTGTGTCCGACTCTGTGCGACCCCATTGATGGCAGCCCACAAGGCTTCCCCGTCCCTGGGATTCTCCAGGCAAGAACACTGGAGCGGGTTGCCATTTCCTTCTCCAATGCATGAAAGTGAAAAGTGAAAGTGAAGTCGTACAGTCGTGTCCGACTCTTCACGACCCCATGGACTGCAGCCCATCAGGCTCCTCCGTCCATGGGATTTTCCAGGCAAGAGTACTGGACCATCACCCTAATACCAAAACTAGACAAAGACACCACAAGAAAATTATAGGCCAATATCACTGATGAACATAGATGCAAAAATCCTCGACAAAAGTCTAGTGAACAGAATCCAACAAGACATTAAAAGATTATACAGCATGATCAAGAGGGCTTTATCCTGAGCATGCAAGAATTTCATCAATATACATAATAAATCAATCAATGTGATATACTATATTAACAAACTGAAAGATAAAAACCATATGATTACATCAATAGATGCAGAGAAAGTTTTGAAAAAATTAAACACCCATTTATGATGAAAATTGTCTAGAAAATAGGCACAGAAAGATATACCTCAACATCATAAAGGCCATATACATCAAACCCACGGCGAACATTTTTCTGAAAGGTGAAAAACTGAAAGCATTTCCTCTAAGATCAGAAACAGGGGTGCCCACTCTCGCCACTATTATTCAACATAGTTTTGGAAGTCCTAGTCACAGAAATCAGGAAAGAAAAAGAAATTAAAGGAGTCCAGATTGGAACAGAAAAAGTAAAACTTTCACTGTTGGCAGATGATATGACACTATACACAGAAAACTCTAAGGATGCCACCAGAAAATCACTAGTTGCTGCTCAGTTGCTCAGTCATGTCCAACTCTGAGACCCCATGAACTGCAGCACACCAGGTTTCCCTGTCCTTCACCATCTCCTGGAGTTTGCTCAAACTCATGTTCCTTGAGTTGATGATGCCTTCTAACCATCTCATCCTGTCACCCCCTTCTCCTCTTGCCCTCAATCTTTCCCAGCATCAGGGTCTTTTCCAATGAGTTGGTTCTTTACATCAGGTGGCCAAAGTATTGAAGCTTCAGCTTCAGCATCAGTCCTTCTAGTGAATATTCAGAGTTGATTTCCTTTAGGATTGACTGGTTTGATCTCTTTGCAGTCCAAGGGACTCTCAAGAGTCTTCCTTCTCCAGCCCTACAGTTTGAAGACATTGATTCTTCAGTGCTCAGTCTTCTTTATGATCAATGCTCATATCCATATATGACTAATGGAAAAATCACAGCTTTGACTATGCAAACCTTTATAGGCAAACAGCTGTCTCTGCTTTTTAATATTCTGTCTAGGTCTGTCATGGAGAAGGCAATGGCACCCCACTCCAGTACTCTTGCCTGGAGAATCCCATGGATGGAGGAGCCCGGTGGGCTGCAGTCCATGGGGTCGCTAAGAGTCTGACACAACTGAGCAACTTCACTTTCACTTTTCACTTTCATGCATTGGAGAAGGAAATGGCAATCCACTCCAGTATTCTTGCCTGGAGAATCCCAGGGACGGGGGTTCCTGGTGGGCTGCTGTCTATGGGGTCGCACAGAGTCGGACACGACTGAAGCGACTTAGCAGCAGCAGCAGCAGCAGCAGGTCTGTCATATCTTTTCTTCCAAGAAGAAGTATCTTTTCTATCTTTTTTTTTTTTTTGCAAGTGTCTTTTAATATCATAGCTAAGCACCATCCACAGTGATTGTGATTGTGGAGCCCAAGAAAATAAAGTCTGACACTGTTTCCACTTTTTTCCCATCTATTGGAATGAAGTGATGGGATCACATGCCATGATCTTAGTTTTTTCAATGTTGAGTTTTATGCCAGCTTTTTCACTCTCCTCTTTCACTTTCATCAAGAGGCTCTGTAGTTCCTCTTTTTTTTAAGGGTGGTATCATCTGCATATCTGAGGTTATTGATATTTCTCCCAGCAATCTTGATTCCAGCTTCTGCTTCATCCAGACTACATTTTGCATGATGTACTCTGCATAGAAATTAAATAAGCAGGGTGACAGTACGCAGCCTTGACTGATTCCTTTCCCAAGTTTGAACCAGTCTGTTGTTCCATGTCCCATTCTAACTACTGCTTCTTGACCTACATACAGGGTTCCCTCAGGAGGCAGCTAAGGTGGTCAGTTATTCCCACCTCTTTAAGAATTTTCTAGTTTGTTGTGATCCACACAGTAAAAGGATTTAGTGTAGTCAATGAAGCAGAAATAGATGTTTTTCTGGAATTCTCTTGCTTTCTCTATGATCCAATGAATGTTGGCAATTTAATTTCTGGCTCCTCTACCTTTTCTAAATCCAGCTTGAACATCTGGATATTCTCGGTTTGTGTACAATGGAAGCCTAGCTTGAAGGATTTGAGTATTACCTTGCTAGCATGTGAATGCAACTGTGCAGTAGTCTGAACATTCTTTGAATTGCCCTTCTTTGGGATTGGAATGGAAACTGACCTTCTCCTGTCCTGTGGCCACTGCTGAGTTTTCCATATTGGCTGGCGTATTGAGTGCAGCACTTTCACAGCGTCATCTTTCAGAATTTTAAATAGCTCAACTGGAATTACTAGAGCTACTAGTAAAAGCACAGAATATAAAATTAATACACACAGAAATTCCTAGCATCCCTATAAACTAACAATGAAAAATTAGAAAGACAAATTAAGGAAACAATCCCATTCACCACTGCAACAAAAAGTATAAAATACCTAGAAATCAGTCTACCTAAACAGACAAGAGATCAGTATGCAGAAAATTATAAAACACTGATGAAAGAAATCAAAGATGACACACATAGATGGAGAGATACACCATATTCTTGGACTGGAAGAATGAATATTGTGAAAATGACTATACTACCCAGTGCAATCTACAGATTCAACACAATCCCCATCAAACTACCAACAGAACTAGAACACAAAATTATTTTTCACAGAACTAGAACAAAAAATTCCACAATTTGTATGGAAACACAAAAAGCCTCAAATAGCCAAAGCAATCTTCAGAAAGTAAAATGGAGCTGCAGTAATCAATCCTGCTGACTTCAGATTATACTACAAAGCAACATTCATCAAGACAGTTTAGTACTGGCACAAAAATAGAAAGAGACCAATGGAACAAGACAGAAAATCCAGAGATAAACCCAAGCACCTATGGGCACCTTATCTCTGACAAAGGAGGCAAGAGTATACAATGGAGAAAAGACAACCTCTTCAATAACTAGTGACGGGAAAACTGGACAGCTACATGTGGAAGAATGAAACTACAACACTTCTTAAGACCATACACAAAAACAAACTCAAAATGGATTAAAGAACTAAATGTAAGGCCAGAAATTATAAGCTTTTAGAGGATAACATAGGTAATATACTCCTTGACTTACCTCCTAGAATAATGTAAATAAAACCAAAAATAAACAAATGGGATCTAATTAAAAGCTTTTCCACAGCAAAGGAAACAATAAACAAGATTAAAAGACAACCCTCAGAATATAAAAAAATAATTGCCAACAAGAAACAAGTGACAAAGGATTAATCTCCAAAAAAGCATATAAGTAGCTCATATAGCTCAATATCAGAAAAACAAACAACCCAATCAAAAAACGGGCAGAAGACCTAAACAAACTTTTTCAAAGAAGACATACAGATGGCCAATAAACACATGAAAAAATGTTCAACATCACTAATTATTAGAGAACCGCAAATCAAAACTACGGGGAGGTATCACCTCACATCAGTCAGAATGGTCATCATCAAAAAATCTACAAGCAGTAAATGCTAGAGAGGCTGTGGAGTAAAGGGAACCCTCTTACACAGTTGGTAGGAATGTAATCTGATACAGCCACTATGGAGAACAGTATGGAGATTCCTTAAAAACTAGGAATAAAACTATCATGACCCAGCAATCTCCCTACTGGATATATACCTTGAGAAAACCGTAACTGAAAAAGACACATGCACCCCAATGTTCAGAGCAGCACTGTTTACAATAGCTGGGACATGGAAGCACCCTAGATGTCCATCAACAGATGAATGGATAAAGAAGACATGGTACATATATACAGTGAAACATTACTCAGGTATAAAGGGAACAAATTTGAGTCAGTTCTTGTGAGGCGGATAAACCTAGAACCTGTTATACAGAGCGAAGTAAGTCATAAAGAGAAAAACAACCAAAATCACAGAAGACTAACCAAACTGATCACATAGATCACAACCTTATCTAACTCAATGAAACTATGAGCAATACTATGTAGGGCCACCCAAGATGGACAAGTCATGGTAGAGAGTTCTGACAAAACGCGGTCCACCGGAGAAGGGAATGGCAGACCACTTCAGTATTCTTGCCTTGAAAACCCCACAAATGGTATGAAAAGGCAAAAAGATATAACACTGAAAGATGAACTCCCCAGGTCAAGAGAGGCCCAATACACTACTAGAGAAGAACAGAGAAATAGCTCCAGAAGAAATAAAAAGGCTGAGCCAAATCTGAAACAATGCTCAGTTGTGGATGTGTTTGGTGGTGGAAGTAAAGTTCAATGCTGTAAAGAACAATATCACATAGGAACCTAGAATGTTAGGTTCATGAATCAAGGTAAATTGGAAGTGGTCAAACAGGAGGAGGTGGCAAGAGAAAACATCAACAATTTAGGAATCAGTGAACTAAACAGACAGCAATGGCTGAATTCAATTCAGACGACCACTACTACTGTGGGCAAGAATATCTTGGAAGAAATAGAGTAGCCCTCATAATCAACAAAAGAGTCTGAAATGCAGTACTCTGGTGCAATCTCAAAAATGACAGAATGATATCTGTTCATTTCTAAGGCAAACCATTCAATATCACGATAATCCAAGTCTATGCGCCAATCACTAATGCTGAAGAAGCTGAAGTTAACAGTTCTATGAAGACCTGCAAGACCTTCTAGAACTAACACCAAAAAAGATGTCCTTTTCATTATAGAGGACTGGAATGCAAAAGGAGGAAGTCACGGGATACCTGGAGTAACAGGCAAGTTTGGCCTTGGAGAACAAAATTAAGCAGGGCACAGGCTAACAGAGTTTTGCCAAGAGAACACACTGGTCATAGCAAACACTCTCTTTCAATGACACAAGAGAAGACTCTACACATGGACATCACCAGATGGTCAATACTGAAATCAGATTGATTATATTCTTTGCAGCCAAAGATGGAGAAGCTCTATACAGTCAGCAAAAACAAGACTGGAGAGCTGACTGTGGCTCAGATCATGAACTCCTTATTGCAAAATCCACACTTAAATTGAAAAGTAGAGAAAACCCCTAGGCCATTCAAGTATGACCTAAATAAAATCCCTTATGATTACACAGTGGAAGGGACAAATAGATTCAAGGGATTAGATCTAATAGAGTGCCTGAAAAACTATAGATGGAGGTTTATAATACTGTACAAGAGGCGATGATCAAAACCATTCCCAAGAAAAAGAAATGCAAAAAGGCAAAATGGTTGTCTGAGGAGCTTTTACAAACAGCTGAGAAAAGAAGAGAAGCTAAAGGCAAAGGAGAAAAGCAAAGATATGTCCATCTGAATGCAGAATTCCAAAGAATAGCAAGGAGAGATAAGAAAGCCTTCTTCAGTGATCAATGCAAAGAAATAGAGGAAAACAATAGAATGGGAAAGACTAGAGATCTCTTCAAGAAAATTAGAGATACCAAGGGAACATTTCATACAAAGATGGGCTCAATAAAGGTCAGAAATGGCATAGACCTAACAGAAGCAGAAGATATTAAGAAAAGGTGACAAGAATACACAGAAGAACTATGCAAAAAAATATCTTCAACTATGCAAAAAAAATCTTCATGACCCAGATAACCGCAAAGGTGTGATCAGTCACCTAGAGCCATGTATCTTGGAGTGTGAAGTCAAGTCAGCCTTAGGAAGCATCACTATGAACAAAGCTAGAGGAGGTGATGGAATTCCAGTTGAGCTATTTCAAATCATAAAAGATGATGCTGTGAAAGTGCTGAACTCAATGTGTCAGCAAATATGGAAAACTCAGCAGTGCCCACAGGACTGCAAAAGGTCAGTTTTCATTCCAATTCCAAAGAAGGGCAATTCAAAGAATGTTCAAACTACCACACATTTGCACTCATCTCACATGCTAGTAAAGTAATGCTCAAAATTCTCCAAGCCAGGCTTGAACAGTAAGTGAACCGAGAACTTCCAAATGTTCAAGCTGGATTTAGAAAAGGCAGAGGAATGAGAGATCAAACTGGCAACATCTATTGGATCATAGACAAAGCAAGAAATTTCCAGAAAAACATCTATTTCTGCTTGATTGGCTACACTAAAGCCTTTGACTGTGTGGTTCACAAGAGATGGGAACACCAGACCACCTTACTTGCCTCCTGAGAAACCTGTACAGGTCAAGAAGCAATAGTTAAAACCAGATACCGAACAACAGACTATTGTTTGAAAACAACAATTTTCAAAATTGGGAAAGGAGTATGTCAAGGCTATATATTGTCACCCTGCTTATTTAACTTATATGCAGAGTATATCATGCGAAATGTCAGGTGGGATGAAGCACAAGCTGGAATCAAGATTGCCAGGAGAAATATCAATAACCTCAGATATGTAGGGGGCACCACCCTTAAAGCAGAAAGTGAAGAGGAACTGAAAGGCCTCTTTATGAAGGTGAAAGAGAGGAGTGAAAAAGCTGGCTTAAAACTCAACATTCAGAAAATGAAGATCCTGGCATCCAGTCCCATCGTTTCATGGCAGATAGATGGGGAAACAGTGGAAACCATGACAGACTTTATTTTCTTGGGCTCCAAAATCACTGTGCACAGTGACTATAGCCATGGAATTAAAAGACACTTGTTCCTTGGAAGAAAAGCTATGACAAACCTACACAGCATATTAAAAGGCAGAGACATCACTTTGCTTACAAAGGTCCATATAGTCAAAGCTATGGTTTTTCCAACAGTCATGTATGGATGTGAGAGCTGGACAATAAAAAAGCCTGAGCGCTGAAGAACTGATGTCTTTGAATTGTGGTGCTGGAGAAGACTCTTGAGACTCCCTTGGACTGCAAGGAGATCAAACCAGTCAATCCTAAAGGAAATCAACCCTGAATATTCATTGGAGGGACTGATTCTGAAGCCGAAGCTCCAATACTTTGGCCACCTGATGAGAAAGCTGACTCATTAGAAAAGACCGTGATGCTGGGAAAGACTGAAGGCAGGAGAAGAAGGGGACGACAGAGGACGAGATGGTTGGATGGCATCACTGACTCAGTGGACATGAGTATGAACCAACTCCAGGAGTTGGTGAAGGACAGGAAAGCCTGCCGTGCTGCAGTCCATGCGATCGCAAAGAGTCGGTCGGACACGACTGAGGGACTGAACAATTAGATACTGCTCATCATCAGTAAAAGGAAGATTTCTAAGGAGACAACCAAGACTTTCACCCTGAGTGTTACCAGTAAGAGAAAGAGAATACTTTGAAATTAAATGACTGCGATTTAATCAAATAATATATGGTAATATGTTTACATGGAGAAGGCAATGGCATCCCACTCCAGTACTCTTGCCTGGAAAATCCCATGGACGGAGGAGCCTGGTAGGCTGCAGTCCACGGGGTCGCTAGAGTCGGACACGACTGTACGACTTCACTTTCCCTTTTCACTTTCATGCACTGGAGAAGGAAATGGCAACCCACTCCAGTGTTCTTGCCTGGAGAATCCCAGGGACGGGGAAGCCTGATGGGCTGCCGTCTATGGGGTTGCATAGAGTCGGACACGACTGAAGCGACTTAGCAGCAGTAGCAGCAGCAATATGTTTACAACGGGGTCCATGCGTGGGCTTATCACTTTCACCCCTGTTGTTACAGACAGGTAAGTTCCAGCCCACGTCAAGTGCTCGGGAAAAGTTTGTGGGGAGGTCCGGGGCGCCTCTAGTAAAGAGATTGTCACCCACCTCACCAGGTATGGGGAATGCCACGTACCGAACTTGAGAGTCGTCGTCCCCGGGCGCCTGTGTCTCTATGCACGCCCGCCTCAAGGCAGCGATCTCGGCTTCCAAGGCGCGGGCTTTTGCCCGCTGGGAATCCATGGAGCTGTGCTGACGTGAAGCTCCCTGACTTGGGCGCGCCAGGTCTGGCTCTTCAAGCCTCGCGCGCTCCTGGAGCGAACCATTCTGGAACTCGGCGGGGGAGGCAAGGGAACCATGCGCAATTCCCGCGCCTATAACTCGGTCCCGCAAGTGTCTCCGGCTAGTTGCCATCCCTGCGCACTTTTCCACAGCTGTCCTCCAGCAGTCCTTACGCTTCAAGAGAGCTGAAATCCCTCTCGAGGCCCAACGGCGTAGCTACCCACCCCGACCTGATGGCGGCTTGGAGCCCCAGTCACGGAAGAGGCGGTTCCGCGAGCACTTGAAGAGGGAGCTTCTTTGTATTTCTTCCCCTTCCTCATTTCCGCCGACTGTATCCAGGAGATAAGATGATAACCTTCTTCTGTATGAATTAGAGAATTTTTGTTTGGGGTCTTTTGCGGACTTAGAGGCAGGGGACGGGGTCATCGCGATTGCCTGGAAGACTGGAAACGAAATAAAGAACACTGGGAAACTGAGCGTATTAATGGAACCTGAGGAGGCTGGGTTGGAAATCCAGTAGGAAGAAAGAGATAGGGTACTTGTTGGGACACGTGACTAGAATTTAGGCCTGTACGCCGCGCTGGATGTAGAAAAAGAAGTGGTGAGCCCGGGGCTTGGGGCCTGGGATGGGAAGGGGCTAATTGGCCTACCTTCTCCGTGCTTGTGTTCGAGTCTTCTCAGAGAAAGAAGTATGGGGTGGGTAGGTTTGGGACAGAGGAAGCCACCAGGAAGATATAGGCCTTGGCTCACGCCTAGATCTCGACCCATGCTTTGGCATTTTGGCGTTGTTTGGGGGTTCCATGTGTGCGAGGTCTGTCAACTTGGGGGGAGGGGCTTGTTGGGAGCTGAGCAACAGCTGGGCACTAAGCGAGATAGGCATTGTAGGCCTTAAATCCCAGTATCTCTGGAAGAGTTTTCCTGAGTCCCTTCTATTCCAGCAACCTCCCTGGTACATTGTTAGAATTACGGGTTCTGAAATTACATTTGAGTTATAATCTTAGCTTCACCGCTGTTTCTCTAAATGGGATTGGGAAAGTGACTTCACCTCTCCTGCTAATCTGAAAGAAAGGCACCTGCAAACTACTTCGTACAACGCTGGCGCATAGTGTTAAAAAAAAAAAAAAAAAATTCTGTATTAGTTTTGATATCCATTGCTGTTTTTGTGCCTGAAAACCACTTTGTATGTATTTCTGTTGTAATGTAGTATTGCAATTTCAGCATTTGCTTACTTCTCATTTGACTGTGAGAAACTTGAAGATGGAGAGCTTAAAGAATCTGCCTGCAGTGTGGGAGACCTGGGTTCCATCCCTGGGTTGGGAAGATCCCGTAGATGTTAATATGTCCCATCCCATTTCTGTCAGTTTATTAAAGTGAGTGAATAAAGGAGAAACACCTAACAATATGGATTAGTAAACTCAGGGGGAGTAGAGTGTATATTGTGGTCATTTAGAGGGAAAAATGTCCACCTGCACCTGTGTCTGTCTAGCGGTTCTGTTCCAAAATGCATTCATGAAGAACAAGGATGTAGTGTGTGAACAGAGTCTTCAGGAATAAAATTGGAAACAATACAATAGGAAGGGAAGCACAAATCCAGGCAACCAATTGGCATAGAAGGTTCAGGGAAAGGAGTTGAGGGTTTTTTCGTTTGTTGGTTAATTGGTTGGAGTTTTATTTTTGTTGTTGTTCTTTGTTTGTTTTAGATTTAAGGGAAAGAACTCTAGGTAGAAGTCTTTTTCCACTAGAACACCCTGAGTGTTTGTCCAGCCTTGATGAAAGCCAACAGAGAAATGAAACGCCTTTTTGTGGGTGGTCTTGGGCAGAATATTTCTGAGGCAGACCTGCAGAATCAGTTCGGCAGATTTGGAGAAGTTTCTGATGTGGAGATCATCACTCGGAAAGATGATCAAGGTAAATTTAGAGTTCTTCATGGGTAGTTAAAGCAAATATAACTCAAGTCAAATATCACAAAATGAACCCCCAAATATGAATGTTAGCCCTGAACACTGAAAGTGATGTTATTTTATTATGAGAGTATAGTACTAACCCCATCCCAGCACATATGCCCTGGAGGTGTTATGTATGAAATAAAAAAGTTCTAAATTCCCAAACATCCCCACTCCCCTTTTTTGTAGGGGGGAGGGAGCATGTGGCTTGCAGAATCTTAGTTCCCTGACCAGGGATTGAATCTGCCCTCTGCAGTGAAAGCCCAAAATCTCACACTGGACCTCCAGGGAATTCCCAAACATTCAATTTCTGAAACAAGTTGCTTTAAATTTTCAGAGCTAAAATTCTAATAATTAGTAAATGTCCTGTTAGAATACCACTAACATATAAACATGAAAAATGTTTCCTTAACTGACTGCTTGACATTTTTCTCGTACATATTTTCTTTTAAAATATTTAGATAATCGTGCTTAAAAATTTGCAATCTTTGTATCCAATGAAAAATAAACAAGGTTTTTCTTTGGAAGAGTAAGTTTCTAAGAGGTCTTTTTTAAATTTAGAAGTCATTTTTACATTATTCTCTGAGAAAGAATTTAATTTTTTTTTTTTTTTTTTTAGGAAACCCACAGAAAGTTTTTGCATATATCAACATCAGAGTAACAGAAGCAGACCTGAAGAAATGTAATGAATGTTTTCTATATTATTTACCATTTCATGTCACTATGTAATTTGGAATAACTTTGATTCTAAATCTAAACAGCCACTTTTACGTCATTGAGAGGGACAACCATGATGAATAGAATTCTGATATTCTACAGTTTGAGATTTAGATTCATCCCATAATGCATGACATATGGTAGCACATTACCAACAAGTTTGCTCAAAAGTGGCATTATCAAATATTGTGGACAAAGGACCATGCTTTAGTAGAAACTGTATGTTACCTATATCCCACTGGATATTATGCCATACCCAACTCCTCAGGGTGTTCATTTCTCAGGTAAATAATTCTTATTAATAAATGCTATTAGAAGAGGGCTTTACATTATGCCCTTATAAGATCATATCCTTGAAATGATGAAGTATCTATCAATAAGTTTAAGAAAGCTGAGGACCAGCTGTGGCCTTCAGTGAAGAGTGAGAAGTAATTCATACTGCCACTAATGTAGAAATGCATTCTAATTATTTGGAGACTGAAAAGTCAAAAGACACTGAGTAGGAAACATGCCAATAGAGAAGGAAGGCCATTGGCCTTTTGTAATATCATCCAGTTGGGAAACATATATGACAAGTACATTGCAGTCATAAACACAGTTCTGTTGTGTGACTTAGCTGCTGATGCTGCTAAGTCGCTTCAGTCATGTCCGACTCTGTGCGACCCCAGAGACGGCAGCCCACCAGGCTCCCCCGTCCCTGGGATTCTCCAGGCAAGAACACTGGAGTGGGTTGCCATTTCCTTCTCCAATGCATGAAAGTGGAAAGTGAAAGTGAAGTCACTCAGGTTGTCTACTTGAAAGTTACACAGTCATGTCCGACTCCTAGCAACCCCATGGACTGCAGTCTACTAGGCTCCTCTGTCCATGGGATTTTCCAGGCAAGAGTACTGGATTCTATTTAATAGAAGACCCAGTTTGTTTACCTGATATATGACCAAGATACAGCTTGGCTCATAATATTACTGTGAATATGAAATTGAATAATACTTCTGTACTTAGCATAGTACCTGTCTCATAGAAATTTCTCTCAGTGATAATTATTAAGGAAGCTGATAGCAGATACTGAGAAAAATCAGCTACTAGGGTACAGTAGTTCAAACACAGTGTAGTTGCTTGTGCTAATATGTTTGCAAGTTATGCAGTAATAATTAGTATGAGGTAGTAAGTAAGAATGAGGAGCTGTAGGATTCCAGTGTCCTCTGATTCTCCCTAAGAAAATTACATAAATATTCTATAGTTTTAGTATGGTAAATAACAGTGATATGTTAAATAAATACCAACCATTTGCCAGAGATTTCTGACATTATAAACAAATGACAAATTTTGCTTAAAGGTTTGCAGATTTGCCTCATTCAAATCTTCCAGTTACATGAGACAATAGGGAACATAAGAATCTACTAAGTGGTCAAGATAAGAATGGGACCTAAGCTTCCTCTTTCTGTTTTCACTTTCCTTATTCTCTTTCCTCTGTGTGTTTGTGATAAACAAGTTTTCTTTTTTTGGTACTAATTAGTAAAAGCACATGCTGAAATATATTTTTGCATTGCTATGTACTTGGGTACTAATTCTTTGCTTTATAGGTATGTCTGTTTTAAATAAAACAAAATGGAAAGGTGGGACACTGCAAATTCAGCTAGCAAAGGAAAGTTTTTTGCACAGGTAAGGTTTGCTGTATTTGATTTAATCCAAACATTAACACACTAATTTCTTAATATTGTAAGTGATTTTATATGTTCACTTAATTGATTTGAAACTATCACACTATTATAGTTTTAACAAATTTATGCATTATAAGTAGAGCTATTTGCAGCTTTTTAGACACAAACTTTTATGATGATGTAGATCTTCCCCCTTCTTTGTAATACCTATTTAGTACTATTTTAGAAAATGTCCCATAGTCTAGTTAATCATCCCCGACTCATGGACCTTTAGACCATTTCCACTTCCTCTTGATAACAGATGACCCTTGAAGATAACTTCTATATATGTACAAGGGTCCCTCTGGTGTGTATGTCAACAAAAGGAGTTGCTATGTCATGGAGTTAAGCACACTTAAAATTTTAATAGATGATACCAAATTGCTTATGTTAGCTTTAAACTGTTAATGAAAGTATCATACAAAAACTTAAAGATAATAGGGATCCCTGTAAGAGAGGCATAAGATTAATTAAGCTTAAGATTTAAGAAGAAGGCAATGTAAAAGCAATTAAAGCATTTTAAGATCCGAAAAGTATCCTTAGGGAGAAAAGATTGTACGCGTTTGGATGCTTTCAAAATGGGAGACATTTTCGGAATGTACAGATGAAGTGACCAAGAGAGTTTTAAGATTGTTCTCAAGCAAAGAAATGCCACAAAGAAAAATAAGGTCTAAATCAAATTTTGTGGAACTAGTCTGGAGACGAAGGTGAGGATTTTGTTCTTCAGCTGTGGGCCTCTGTAAACAGGGTAAGGATGAGACTTTGATTCAGCAGTACTTTTGTGCCTATTATAGGCAAGAACTGGGGCTCCCATCCTGAGCAGGGTGAGCACACAGTGCTGCTGCCTTTGAGTACCTGTGCACGTCTGCCTGTGGAGCATGAATCTTGGAAGTTGAAATGTAAAAGAGCCATAATTCAGTTCAGTTCAGTTGCTCAGTCGTGTCCGACTCTTTGCGACCCCATGAATCGCAGCACGCCAGGCCTTCCTGTCCATCACCACCTCCCGGAGTTCACTCAGACCCATGTCCATCGAGTCAGTGATGCCATCCAGCCAACTCATCCTCTGTCGTTGCCTTCTCCTCCTGCCCCCAATCCCTCCCAGCCTCAGAGTCTTTTCCAATGAGTCAACTCGTTGCATGAGGTGGCCAAAGTACTGGAGTTTCAGCTTCAGCATCATTCCTTCCAAAGAACACCCAGGGCTGATCTCCTTTAGAATGGACTGGTTGGATCTCCTTGCAGTCCAAGGGACTCTCAAGCGTCTTCTCCAACACCACAGTTCAAAAGTATCAATTCTTCAGTGCTCAGAAAAGAGCCACACCAGAGGCAAAGAGGCCAGTGAGAATTGGTCAGCACAGTTGACCAGGCCTGAATCAGATAGGGAGTTTGAATTGGAGGATTTAGTTGGCATTCTATTCTGCTTTCTCTTCATTATGAGAGTAGTAATATTCAAGATTTAGCAGATGAGAATCTGAAAGAAGAGACCTTTTCCTCATAACAAAGAGAAGGGATTAAGAATAGTTAAAATACCAAAAGTACATAAGTTGAAAGGGAAAAGCTGAGAGACCCCAAATGATACCTATGAAGTTAAACAGCTTTATAGTATGAAAAAACAAGACAGAAGCATGGTTAATAGTGTGATTGGTTATTGTAACTCACTTATTTGTATTTTTTCTTTGATTCAGATTGGCCCAAGAGAGAGAAGAAGCAAAAGTAAAGAAAGGAAAATCAACAACAGGCAACACCAGCTTGTTAGAAAAGATGAAAACGGTGGATTTCCATGTGAAAGCTGTGCCAGGAACAGAAGTACCAGGGCACAAAGTAAGTCACCCCTGGTAGCCTGAGTAGCCTAGGAACCAATTCCTGAGACCAAATGACCATGAACATCATGTTTAAAGCAATTGCTTTTTCTCTCTTGCTTTGAAGCAGTTAACATAAATAGTGCTTTTTGATCTTCCAAGTGCATTTACAGCTTTTGGGAAAGCACAGGTTTCCCCCATTTTAGAAAGAGAAATAAAAACCCACATGGAGGCAAGTCTCCTGAGGGAAATAGAGGTGGTGAGGAGTCCAAACAGGTCCCAAGTTTGCCTTTTTAATGGCTGTTATTTCTGTACCATCTTATGTGATTTATATGGGATCAACAACTGCCTCAATTTTCTTTCTTTCTATACTTTTTTTTCTTAAGTTATATTTATGCAGAATGGTTAATCTTTTCTGTTTGTGACAAGTATAATAAATATATCCTTTTTTTTTCTTTTAGAATTGGGTTGTGAGTAAATTTGGAAGAGTCTTACCTGTCCTTCATCTAAAGAATGAACGTAAACGTAAAATATCCTTAGCAGTTGGCCTTTCAGAGAAATTATTGTTGACTACAGTGATGGATACTGCAGAAGTTAACTTCGTGTCTTTGGAGTTTCACTGCTGCTGTCAGTAAATCTTTAGATGTTTAAGAGTTTTTATGTTCCCAATTTCTCTATAAGGTAAGATCCATTTACCTACATGTATGAAGCAATTAGAGGATGAGAAAATGTAGTGACGTTTTGTACAAGTAAGTAATACAGATGATGCTTGTTAAGCAAGCACTTTTACTTACTTATTTATATATCATTCCTCTCGTTTGACATGGATTCAGAGCCATTTCCAGAGGAACTAAGGAAGGGCAAGGGAACACAGTGCAGTCATAAAAGTAGGCTTTGGACAGCAGAGAGGAGGATTTGGAAGGACAGTGTAAAGCCAAGAGATAATAAACAGTATTTGACACACTTCACATATAATTAGCCAGGTATTCAGTAATTACTAAGTGAACAAAGGAACTGTTCAGGAGTGAGAGATGAAAGCAACTTATACTTGTCTATTCGTATGTTTTAGGAAATCAGCCAATGCCATTGACATTGACTGGAATCTTTCTGGACAGGGTTAGCAACAAAACAGATCTGATAAGTATTAGCCTTCTAAGAAAGACCTGCAAAAATTCAGAGAGTGAGTGAAATGTGAAGTGGATGTTTGAGCTAAGAGAATCAGGTCTAGGATGAGCCAGCATTGAAAAGACAGGAGTGGTCAAAATGTTGGAGAATCTTTGATTCTCAGGTTTGAGATAACCAACAGAGTGTCTAGTTGTTCCCCCTCTGACTGCCCCTCTATACTCTGCTTTATGATGTTAGCAGTGAATAGATTTCTCAGACATATAGAAAAGTACCTAGAATATAACCTTAAATCAGTTTGTTGTAATATACATATACAACCCAAGTAATTTCTTCTAGTTAATAGTGATGATCGTTGGTTTTCACTCTCGACATGCCATGCACATGTCAGTTCCAAAGACCCTGAGTTACCTAATGAAGTCCTTTTTTGTTTGATTGGAAACTGAGGGTAAAATGAGTCAATGATTTGCTCAAGATTAAACAGGATTCTTTTGCTTAATCAGATTGATAGGTTTTTCTAAAACCTAGTGCCTGTTTTTGTTCCTTGACTGTTGGTGACATCATAAAGTATGATCCCTCAAAATACTGCCACAACTTAAAGAAGATAGGGGAGGATTTCACAAATGCTGTCCCTATATCCAACCTCACCTGGGAACTGGAAGGAGGGAATGATCCTATGAGTAAGAAACGGCGAGGAGAATTCTCTGACTTTCACAGCCCTGCCAAAAAGATAATAAAAGTACAGAAGAATGAGGATTCTACTGCATTTCCTACCATGAGATCAAAACCTAGTGGCATAGTGGAGAGTCCACATTTAATACAACAGCTTGCACAAAAAGCACCTCATAATTCCAGTACTCCTAAATCACCGTATATAACTGATTTTGATCATCAGAAATTTAAAAATGTATTTTTTCAGACTTCTGGTTTAGAAACTACCAAAAAGAGAAATAGCATATCTGATGATGATATTGATTCTGAAGATGAATTAAGGCTAATGATTGCACGAGAGGAAAACTTAGAGAAAACTACATGGTCCTCAAATGAATTTGAAAATGATCCCTTTGAAGTTGTAAGGGATGATTTTAAATCTGATTTTCACAAATTTCATACTTCAACAGGTTTAGGCCTCAAAAACAGTGAAAATAATGTTACGGAAAATGGTTGTGACTCTGATTCAGGAGATACAGATGAAATCATTGCAATGAAAAAAAGTTCTGGTAAGATCGAAAACGGTGTAGATTTTTCACAAGGAGAAAAGTCTATGTACAAGAAGACTTTGAAAAGCAGAAAAAAGTATGATCTTTCTGATGACTGTATTAAAGAACAAAAAAGAAAAAACAAAGTAGAGATAGCCCTCAGTCACAGAGTTAAGCCTCTTAGTTGTAAATCTCTGATTGAGTCCAGTAGCAGTGAAGATGCTGATTCTGTATCAGAATCAACTGAGTGTGAAGGAGATAAGGAGTATAACACCTTGATGGAAAACTGTCTCCATGTGAATCTGACTTTGGCTGATTTGGAACAGCTGGCTGGCGGTAACCAGGAGGCTCCAAAAGAAAAGACTGAGAGCAGTGGCCAGGAAACCACTGCCAAGTGTGACAGGGCCTCCAAGAGCCGAAGGACTCCAGGTGACCTCCGCAGAGGCCAGCAGTGTATTCATCCTGAGGAAATTGTGGCTTCTCTTTTAGAAGGAAGAGAGAACCCATGTGGAAAACAGAAAACAAAGGAAAATACCTTAAAGCCAAAATTTCAGGCTTTCAAAGGAGTGGGCTGTCTCTATGGAAAGGAATCAGTGAAAAAATCCTTGCAAGAGAGTGTTGCCTCTAATAATATTAATAAAGATCAAATTTCCTTGAAACTTGAGGAACCGAGGAACGTGTCCATGGGAAAATGGTCCCTGTGTGCTAATGGCCTATCAAGTGAACAGACTCCTTTCCAACATGCAAAGGAGGCAAATGACTCAAACCAAATTCACCCTCAAAAGAGACAGTCTTTTTTGAGCCAGGGTCACAAAGTGGTGTCCCCTAACAGTTCAGAAAAGAGAAATAGAAATCCTATTTCTAGTCTGTTGCCACTGAAAGATAAGAAATCTTCAAGTTGTGGGGCTAAGACTCCCAACAGAGGCCTTGATGAAGACTGTTGCCACGGGACTGGAAAGTCAGGAGAGAGCTCTGAAGGGAGGCCTGATCTGTGCAGCTCCAAGACCCCTGAGAAATCACCAGAGGTTTTCTCAAGGAGAGACTCCCAGGGAAGCAAAACTGACTTCCCACTTTCTGTTAATAGTTCATCAGATGTTAACGCTAAAGATAAGCATGCTGAAGATAATCAGAAACGTTTGGCAGCCTTAGAGGCAAGGCAGAAAGCCAAAGAAGTCCAAAAGAAGTTGGTTCACAATGCTCTGGCAAATTTGGTGAGTATATTTTCAGTCTAGGAATTTACCAAGAACTCTCTCCAGGTCTAGTCTCTTTCTTTCCCACAAAGGTAGGCAGGCCCCTTTAGAGCTGAACGTTTGTGTTTTATGTCTTTGTGTCTATATAGTATATCTGGATATTGCTTTAGAAGATATTACTGATATAATTAAGTGATGTGTACTAATACGTCTCAGTTGTCATATATATCACCTGTCAAGTGAGTCGTGTCTTATGAAGATTTACTATAATGGGACCTTATTCATTTTTTCAAGAATTATTAACTTCCTGCAAAGTTCCAGTCCTTCACAGCAAGTGTTCGATTGTATAGAAAAGATCACTATCAGGCAGTATTGGCTCACAGTGTGGTGAACAGAGGGTCACAGTTCAGTTCCATGCAATGGGAAACAAGTATGCCTACGTGCCCTGATAGGAAGCAGACCAGTTTGTTGGCATTGCCGGGGAGTGGGTACTTCCCCAGCTGACCTAAATCTAGTGGGAAAGGCTCAGTAGAAATTGGTCTGGCAGAGGCAAAAGGTTAGGAAGAGAGAGGAAAGGCATTATAAGATAAGGCAGCAGTTTGTACAAAAGTGAATATTTGCAATAACTGACTAAATAGAGTACAAGGTGGTGACAAGTGAGAGAGATAAGTAGGCTACAGGGCTGGAGTTTATTCTTAAGTGTGGGAAAAAACTGAAGGACTGGAAGTAAGGGAGTAAAAATTAGTTGTGTTGGAACAGGATTTGGCAAACGAGCCCATGTTTTAAAATGAGTCCTGTTTTAAAAGAGCCTCTTGGCTAAGAATGGTTTTTACATTTTTAAAGAGTTAAAAAAAAAAGAATATAGAACTAAAACTATATGTGGCTTGCAAAGCCTAAAATATTTATTCTCTGGCCCTTGACAGAGAAAGTTTGCCAACTTCTGTTTGGGGCAAATGGTTCAGGATGTGGTGAGAACAACAAATCAAATGGGACAAACAAGGGAACAAGGATAGACAGCCTTTGGGAGGTTTTGAGCCAGAACCAAGGCAGTGACTGTGGGAATATATTTTTAAAATAGCAGGAAGGCCCAACTGATGGGACTTGGTGATCAACTGCAAATGGAAAGCGAGAAGTTTCTATCTTGGGATGATGGCAGCATTCACTAGAGAAAAAATAGGGTGGGAAATAGACTTACTTGGGGAAGAAGAGAGGTTGTCTTAAAGGTAATGCTTTTGATGACCACTCTAGGATGGTCATCCAGAGAACAAGCCGACGCACATCATCTTTGGTTCCAATAGTGAAAGCGAAACAGAGGAGACATCCACTCAGGAGCAAAGCCATCCAGGAGAGGAACTGGTAAAAGTAAGAAATGTAAGATGTCCCTATGGGCTTGCCTCTACTTGTGCAGATTCATTTCTGCATATTGCATACCAAAACCTGCCCCCGACTGCTGGGCTCAACATAAAATTTCCTCTGAAAGCCACAATGAAACACAAAACTCCCCAGACCACCACGCATGGATGCTACGGGGGCCTTAAAGATTTTCTCGCACATAAATCTGTCCTCTGCAAAGTGACATCAATATTAGTGAAACCATGCAGAAAATGTTCTTATATATAATAACTACCCCCCTTTCAGGCTGCATTAGGAGCCTCTGGAGACCCAGGGGCCCATGTAAATATCACTGACTCAAGAGTTTCTATTATAACCACCACCCTGTTTCCTGGGATATGCATCTGAGTTGTTTCTTAAGTGTAATGAGGAAAATTGCATAATGAGGGAAATACTGGTTGTCTTGGTTATTAATAAACATTTCTGTCCTTATGTAGCAGGAGTCCATGGGTAGAGCCTCTGGGAAGCTCTTTGACAGCAGCGATGATGAGGAATCTTGTGCCGAAGATGACAATAACAGGTTCAGAATTAAACCTCAGTTTGAGGGCAGAGCTGGACAGAAGGTTAGTGAAGACTGAAAATAAAAAAAATTTGCAACATGCTCTTATTTTTTCAACATAGTCCTTAAATCTAGGTTAATGAAGGCAGACCTTGCCCATACTCTTAACATTAAGGTTTTTGAGATTGAGTCCTCCATGGCCCTCTTTGTTTGGTTCATGAGTGGGTGAGGTTATGCAAACATTAATGTAGTAAATTTCACAGCATGGGAAGTATACTTGGAGGGTCTTTTTTATAAGTAATTTCTTGGGAATGCGACTGTCAGTTGTCTTTGTGTTTTGTCTTTAGCTCATGAATTTGCAGTCTCACTTTGGCACTGATGACAGATTTCGCATGGACTCCCGATTTCTAGAAAGTGATAGTGAAGATGATCATGAAGGTAAATGACTCATTGTCCAAACAAACAGTCCTGTTGTTAGAGCTGGCGTACCTCAAGAAATCAACTTGTCTAGCATCTTCACTTAACACACAGAGAAATGTTTTATGTAATACCAGAACACCTGATCTGCCTCTTGAGAAATTTGTATGCAGGTCAGGAAGCAACAGTTAGAACTGGACATGGAACAACAGACTGGTTCCAAATAGGAAAAGGAGTTCGTCAAGGCTGTATATTGTCACCCTGTTTATTTAACTTATATGCAGAGTACATCATGAGAAACACTGGGCTGGAAGAAACACAAGCTGGAATCAAGATTGCCAGGAGAAATATCAATAACCTCAGATATGCAGATGACACCACCCTTATGGCAGAAAACGAAGAGGAACTAAAAAGCCTCTTGATGAAAGTGAAAGTGGAGAGTGAAAAAGTTGGCTTAAAGCTCAACATTCAGAAAACGAAGATCATGGCATCCGGTCCCACCACTTCATGGGAAATAGATGGGGAAACAGTGGAAACAGTGTCAGACTTTATTTTTCTGGGCTCCAAAATCACTACAGATGGTGACTGCAGCCATGAAATTAAAAGATGCTTACCCCTTGGAAGGAAAGTTATGACCAACCTAGCTAGCATATTCAAAAGCAGAGACATTACTTTGCCAACAAAGGTCTGTCTAGTCAAGGCTATGGTTTTTCCTGCGGTCATGTATGGATGTGAGGGTTGGACTGTGAAGAAGGCTGAGCGCCGAAGAATTGATGCTTTTGAACTGTGGTGTTGGAGAAGACGCTTGCGAGTCCCTTGGACTGCAAGGAGATCCAACCAGTCCATTCTGAAGGAGATCAGCCCTGGGATTTCTTTGGAAGGAATGGTGCTAAAGCTGAAACTCCAGTACTTTGGCCATCTCATGCGAAGAGTTGACTCATTGGAAAAGATTCTGATGCTGGGAGGGATTGGGGGCAGGAGGAGAAGGGGATGACAGAGGATGAGATGGCTGGATGGCATCACTGACTTGATGGACGTGAGTCTGAGTGAACTCCGGGAGTTGGTGATGGACAGGGAGGCCTGGCGTGCTGCGACTCATGGGGTCGCAAAGAGTCGGACATGACTGAGCGACTGATCTGATCTGAACACATATAGTGTTACGTGTACATGGTGTGTTACATGTACATGTAACACTTGTACATATTAATTTATTTATAAAATTTTAATTTCCTGAAGCTGCCAGAAAAGATAGGAATAAGTAGCATCTGCCAAAGGTACCATCTTCCCTCATCCTGGTGTTATAAGTCAAGGACCCTACCTGGCAGTAGGTCAACAGGTCCTCGTGAGGTTGTGTAAGACAGATACATCCCACTTGGTTTACTTAAAGAAAGTGTTCATGCTCGGTGCAGATTTTTCAAAGCAATGTACCACTGAATATCACTCTACTTAAATTCATTCTTATTTGAATATGTTTAACAGCATTGATGCTATCGGAAGCATCGGCAATGGTTCCAAACTTTCTTTACAAGATCTTCTACTCTTATCCTTTGCAAAAGACCTCACCTCCTACTTGACCAAGATGATGGTCACTTCAGGTAGCTCCCTGCTTTCCTTTCCAATCTCAAACTACTCTGTCCTTTCTTTTTTCTTCTTTCTTGAGTTTATCTAATCTGTATCTTGATCTTCTCCATTTATACCTCCTGTTCCCTCCTTTCTCATTTGCATCTTCACACTTAACTTTCTTCTATCTCTTCGCTCTTTCTGCAGACATAATTCGGTCTCATAGGTTCAAAAAGCCATTCTTCAACCCTGCCAGTTTTTAAGTTGCCATTCCTTTTTTTTTTTTTTTTCAGTTCTAAGCCTGAAATGAAAAAATAAATTTCATCTAATTTAGAAGCAGTTGATTTTATTGAAAGTACAATCTCTGGATATGATACTTTCAATTCTTTGAAGTGATTATTCTGTATATTATACATTTCTGAAAACAAGTATTCCGAGAGTAAATTCTCCAGGATCCATACCAACTTATTGTTTCAGAACTTTTCACTCAGAATTCCATGTTGATAACATAGGAATGGATAGAACCTTGGGATTAGTCAAGAAGCTATAGATGTTGCTTTCTAACTCCTGCCACTTTTGTCTGTCTCATATTTACAACTCTTTAGCGTGCGTTCCCTCAAAGCTGTGAATAACTGGTTTACCAGATGCAGTGGCGTCTTCTCAAGCTTCATCCTTCAACCTGCTTATAGCATTTGTTACTGTTGATCATCATCCTTGAAATGTTCTCTTCCCTTTGCTTCTATTGCACTATAACTTCCTTGTTTTCTTCATAATTCTTGGTTCTTAAATTTTCCCTTTGCTTTGAGATATAGGCTCTTCCCAAGGTTCTATAGTCCATGTGGCTTTAGCCTTCATTTTTACATGAATATTTTCCAAATCTGGGTCATCTTTGCTCCTGGCTGTTCTGCTTTTCAACTTTAGATACACCTGTGAGAAATATCCACCAGGCATTGAGGAAAGAATAATTGGGAGCTCAGCAGAATAGTCATGAGCAAAGATTACCTACATTTGGAAAATATTCATGTATAAAAAAAGGCTAAAGCCAGAGGATCTTACAGAACCTTAGGAAGAGCCTGTATCAGAGGTTCCTTGGGAACGTTTGAGACTGAGCTTTTTGTGTGTTGCACAAAGACCGTCCTGCAGATAAGCAGCCTGCCAATACACTGAGCCCTTTCTAACATTCTGTTCTACTTCCTAATTGGCAATATTAGGATAAAATTAAAATTGCCACTTTTTGAAGTCAGAAATCATTGAATGTGAGCAGTTTCATGTGGTTTAGCCTAATGCAATGTAAACTCTTTGCAGTTTCTTATTTCAGTTACGTGTTCATTTTGTTTCCTAGCGTGCTCTCTTCCTTCCTCAGGGAACTACTTTGTCTTTCCTACCTTAGACTGTACCTGGTTTGTAAAACATTTCTTAATCCAACTGAACATAATCCCTACCTTTTTTGAACCCTTAGACACTTTTGGGCCATCTCTATAGAAAACTTATGCAAATCAGTGTTTTATTCTATTAATTTCTGTTATTTAGTTGTTTATATTCTACAGTAATTTGAAAAGGTCTTTAAGGCTCAGACTTCTTTTATGTTTTCTCTTATAATCCAAACTGGCTGTTAAATGTTTAACTTTGTTCCCTGATGTTTGTCTGTTTTTAGTAAATAAGAAAGCCAGCTTATAGGATTCCACAATGCCCTGTGGGTAGGCTCTATTCCTGTGATATTTATTACTGAGTTTAAAAGCTAAAGTAACTGCTAACATATCATGTTAATAGTCAGTACAATTACCACCTTTCTGTCTTTCACTTTTAGATTTACATGTAATTTAGATTAATTTCTAGATTGTTGCCAAAAATCAAAGAATCTTTATTCACTTTAGGTTTTTAATTACTATCTTGCTCTATTACATTTGTCAATCTTTACCTTAAAAACTTAGACTTGCCACTGAAAGCCATTAATTTTGTATTTCATTTTTATAAGTAGAAATGGGAATTTTGTTTGCTGATCATGCAATTTCTGGATTCACTGTGACATCAGGGGCTTAGGGACAGAGAGGTTAGCAAAACAAGGTTTAACTTTTGTTCTTCCTGTCTTAATGTGCTTTGCACATGTTTAAGTGCTTGATAAGTATTTGATTATTGAGATTTCTCAAGTTAGGTTTGCCAAAAGATTACTAATTATCCTCTTCCCTCAAAGAAATAAATGAAAAGAAAACTCCTGAGGAGGAAGAGCTTGCTGCAGAAAAATTGAAAGCCCTGAATGTTGTGCAGAGTGTTTTGCAGATCAGCTTAAGCAATTCTACAAGCAAAGGATCAGTAGCTGCTAAGAAATTTAAGTATGTCTTATGTTTCATCTCACTCTTCTCTCTTCCTTTGCCACAAAATTAGGCCATTTTCAACTTCTTGGGGAGATCAGTTAACAATATGTATCATACTCTTAATATTATACTTACCTAGTGATTCACTTCAAGAAACTAATCTAAAATTTTTTCTGTATTTATTACTACTGAAAAAATGGACAACTGTTTAAATATTAATAAATGTTAACAGTTTATTATAGAAAATATATAATTTAGGAAGACTAGTGTAATGAAACCCCTGTGTACATCACCCAACTTCTCCAATCACTAACATGTGACCAGTTTTCTCTTCTATACTTTTACTCACTCCCCACTACTGTCACCACTGAAATATTTTATACAAATCCCAATAGTATATCATTTTATCTATATATATTTTCCTGTTTTAAAATAATATTTAAAAAATTTTCAAAGATCCTCTCAGAACTGGGTAATTTAAAATATAATTGCTTCTAAGGAGCTCCTGCTACACTTATTTGATATTTATGCCTTTGTCTTGCTCAAAAGTGGAATTGTCCTGGTTTTGCATTATGTTTTGCTATTAGTTTTTTGGATTTATACTCTGATTTGTCCCTTCAAACTTATCACTCTCCTTTTTTAAATAGGGACATCATACATTATGATCCAACAAGGGATGACCATGCAACTTATGAAAGAAAGCAGGATGATAAACCAAAAGAAAGGTAAACTGCTACAGTTACTAGTAAGGTACCTGTGTTAATCTTCTAGATTTGGCAATTGTTTCATATCTGTGTAAGATGCTACTATGAGGGGAAACTAGGTGAAAGTTATTCCTAGTTTTTCTGTAAATCTGTTTCTAGTTTTTCTGTAAATCTAAAATTATTACAAAATTAAAAGATTCTTTTAAAAAGAATCACATTCAGACCATGCAAGCCTCCTCATTGTGGAATGTCTCTGTACCTACCCATCAAATCTAGTGGTGTTTTTGTTCCTTTAATTGTCTTAAAGTATTTGGGTCTCCTGTGAATCTTTCTGGGGTTCACTTCATTAGACAAAAGCCAAAATTCAGTGTAAGATAAACTTTTTTTCCACCATGGTGTTCTGCCGGGACTGCTGAGAAATAATACCTTTAAACTCATAAGAAGCCCTCTTGTTTGAACAGTTGGAGTTTCTGAGCTATATCTAGGCTCTCAACAAAGGATTTTGCTTTATATTAATAATTAGCCTGGTGTACAAATTTTTCTCTTCAGAGTACAATAGTAAATGTATTAGGCTTTGCAGGCCAGATGGTGTCTCTTGCAGTGACTCTTCTCTGTCCTTATAACAGAAACAGAGCCATACATAATACATAAAATGAATAAGGTAGGCTGTATTCTAATGAAACTATTAGTAGGACACTGAAATTTGCATTTCATGCAATTTGTACATATTATGAAGCCATCTTTTTATATAGTTTTTACCAGTCACTTCAAACTACAAAAATTATTCTTAACTTGCAATCTGTACATAAATAAGCAGTGGCTTGGATCTCATCCATGGGTTTACTTTGCCAAAACCTGCTTTACACTATATTTTCCTGAAAAAATAGATTTGTTCTTGGTTAGAAGATATTTCCTAAATTTTATGTTACTTGCCTTCTAGAGAACAGGAGTCTTCAAAGTCATGAGGTCCTAGTGCCTTATTAAAAAAGACTTCTTTCTTTAGTTTCACTATCTCTGCTTATATGTTACTGTAAGCAGCAAGAAGAAATCAGAAAATGCCTTCAACACCTTCCTAGACATCTCCATTGCTAGATCACCCATTCGTTAGGTGCATTTTCTACTTACCAGTTAATAAAGGCGACAGTGTTGCTAAGCCTCCTGCCACTATATAACAATGATCTCCTTTCCCCCATTTTCCAATAGCGTTTACTTCACTTTTCTGCAAGGCCTTACCTGAAGCCTCAATTGGCATGTAGTTTCTACTAACCGTTTCTTCAGGGAGTTTTCATGCTTTTGCTAACACCCTCCTCGCTGACCTTCCAACTTCTGCTCATTGTGTGGGCTATGAAGTCATTCCTACATTTTGGGCTTTTATAGCAGTACCCCACTTCTAGGTACCAAAATATGTATCAGTTAGATATTGCTATGTAAAAAATGGCCCCCAAAACGAAGAGCTTGAAACTAAAAATTTATTAGGTCCCAATTTCTGTGGGTCAGGAATTTGGGAGCACTTCACCAGGTAGTGCTGGTTTGGGCTCTCAAGAGGTTGTAGTCAAGATGTCACCTGGGACTATAGTCTCTGAAAGTTTGCAATCTGCTTGCAAGATGGTTCACACACTTGACTGCTGGCAGGGGCCTCAGTTCCTTGCTTTGCTGACCTCTCCTTTTGGGTGTTTGGGTGGCCTCAGAACATGGTATCTGATTTCTCCCAAAGCCGGTGATTAGGAAAGGGGAGAGAGCAAGGAGAAAGCCACAGTGCACTCTATAGCCCTAGTTTCAGTAGTTGAACCCAACCACATCTGCCTTATTCTGTTCCTTAGAAGAGGTCATTAAGAACAGCCCACACTGAAAGGGGTGGAGGAATTAACTTCCACTTCTTGAAGTATCAGAGGACATTTGGACCACCTTTAAAACCACTACCTTAAAAAAAAAAAAAAAAAAACCACTACCTTGTGTTTCATTGATCATGAAGCTCAGTTTCGTAGGAGGCATATTTGACTTATAGCCTATGGTTTATTTAATGAAGTATTAAAAGTTTCTCTGTATAAGATAGTCTCCACCAGTAAGATGATCATTTAGGACATTATTATTTTAGGTAAAACAGAATATTTGGCCTAATAAATAAAATAGACTCTAATAGAAAAAAAGGATGTTCAGTTCAGTTGCTCAGTCGTGTCCGACTCTTTGCGACCTCATAACTTGCAGCATGCCAGGCCTCCATGTCCATCACCAACTCCTGGAGTTTACCCAAACTCACGTCCATTGAGTCGGTGATGCTGTCCAACCATCTCATGCTCTGTCGTCCCCTTCTCCTCCTGCCCCCAATCCCTCCCAGCATCAGAGTCTTTTCCAATGAGTCAACTCTTCCCATGAGGTGGCCAAAGTATTAGAGTCTCAGCTTTAGCATCAGTCCTTCCAAAGAACACCCAGGACTAATCTCCTTAAGGATGGACTGGTTGGATGTCCTTGCAATCCAAGGGACTCTCAAGAGTCTTCTCCAACACCACAGTTCAAAAGCATCAATTCTTCAGCGCTCAGCCTTCTTCACAGTCCAACTCTCACATCCATACATGACCACTGGAAAAACCATAGCCTCGACTAGACGGAACTTTGTTGACAAAGTAATGTCTCTGCTTTTGAATATGCTATCTAGGTTGGTCATAACTTTCCTTCCAAGGAGTAAGCGTCTTTTAATTTCATAGCTGCAATCACCATCTGCAGTGATTTTAGAACCCAAAAGAATAAAGTCTGACACTGTTTCCACTGTTTCCCCATTTATTTCCCATGACGTGATGGGACCAGATGCCATGATCTTCATTTTCTGAATGTTGAGCTTTAAGCCAACTTTTTCACTCTCCTCTTTCACTTTCATCAAGAGGCTTTTTAGTTCCTCTTCACTTTCGCCATAAGGATGGTGTCATCTGCATATCTGAGGTTATTGATATTTCTCCCGGCAATCTTGATTCCAGCTTGTGCTTCTTCCAGCCCAGCATTTCTCATGATATACTCTGCATATAAGTTAAATAAGCAGGGTGACAATATACAGCTTTGACATACTCCTTTTCCTATTTGGAACCAGTCTGTTGTTCCATGTCCAGTTCTAACTGTTGCTTCCTGACCTGCATACAGATTTCTCAAGAGGCAGATCAGGTGGTCTGGTATTCCCATCTCTTTCAGAATTTTCCACAGTTTATTGTGATCCACACAGTCAAAGGCTTTGGCATAGTCAGTAAAGTAGAAATAGATGTTTTTCTGGAACTCTCTTCCTTTTTCCATGATCCAGCAGATGTTGGCAATTTGATCTCTGGTTCCTCTGCCTTTTCTAAATCCAGCTTCAACATCTGGAAGTTCACAGTTCACGTATTGCTGAAGCCTGGCTTGGAGAATTTAGAGCATTACTTTACTAGCGTGTGAGATGAGTGCAACTGAGTGGTAGTTTGAGCATTCTTTGGCATTGCCTTTCTTTGGAATTGGAATGAAAACTGACCTTTTCCAGTCCTGTGGCCACTGCTGAGTTTTCAAAATTTGCTGGCATATTGAGTGCAGCACTTTCACAGCATCACCTTCCAGGATTTGAAATAGCTCAACTGGAATTCCATCACCTCCACTAGCTTTATTCATACTGATGCTTCCTAAGGCCCACTTGACTTCACATTCCAGGATGTCTGGCTCTAGGTGAGTGATCACACCATCGTGATTATCTTGGTCGTGAAGATCTTTTTTGTACAATTCTTCTGTGTATTCTTGCACCTCTTCTGCTTCTGTTAGGTCCATACCATTTCTGTCCTTTATCGAGCCCATCTTTGCATGAAATGTTCCCTTGGTATCTCTAATTTTCTTGAAGAGATCTCTAGTCTTTCCCATTCTGTTGTTTTCCTCTATTTCTTTGCATTGATTGCTGAGGAAGTCTTTCTTATCTCTCCTTGCTATTCTTTGGAACTCTGCATTCAGATGCTTGTATCTTTCCTTTTCTCCTTTGCTTTTCACTTCTCTTCTTTTCACAGCTATTTGTAAGGCCTCCCCAGACAGCCATTTTGCTTTTTTGCATTTCTTTTCCATAGGGATGGTCTTGATCCCTATCTCCTGTACAATGTCACGAACCTCCATCCATAGTTCATCAGGCACTCTGTCTATCAGATCTAGTCCCTTAAATCTATTTCTCACTTCCACTGTATAATCATAACAGACTTGATTTAGATCATACCTGAATGGCTTCGTGGTTTTCTGTACTTTCTTCAATTTAAGTCTGAATTTGGCAATAAGGAGTTCATGATCTGAGCCACAGTCAGCTCCCGGTCTTGTTTTTGCTGACTGTATAGAGCTTCTCCATTTTTGGCTGCAAAGAATATAATCAATCTGATTTTGGTGTTGACCATCTGGTGATGTCCATGTGTAGAGTCTTCTCTTGTGTTGTTGGAAGAGGAATCTCTTACTATCTAAAAACTCAGTATTGGAAACTACTGTGTAACTCTGGTTAAAACCAAAAACAAAAACATATTCCTAAATATAGAGCAGGTTTGATGGAAACAGAAAAATTTCATCCCAGACATACTTATAATGCATTTCTACAACAGAATTATGACTAAAACCTTTAATGCCAGTATCATAAAACTCACCATTTTACAATTTGATAGAGTCTTAAAAGTCATGTGGTTTAACCTGGTTCATTTTGTAAATGAGGATACTGAGGGCCATTGCAGTTAAGTAATTGTCTTACTCATAGCTGATATCTTAGGTGTAATTTCTGAAGTGTAGTTCAGAGGATAAAAGAGAGGACAATATGATTCATGTTTAATACTTGGAGCTGTTTGAAATAATTTTGGCTATTAAAAGCTTTTTGGTTAAGATTCTGTCCTTATGAGTTGTATATGTGGATCCTCTTGGTGGTTGAAACAATGGGACTAATGTTATCCAAGGTATTTTTATTTCCTGATTTCTGGAATTTTTCCAAACATTGACTTTTTTGTGATCTTTATATATGTCAATGCAGTAAAGCAAAACGAAAGAAGAAAAGGGAGGAAGCTGAGAAACTACCTGAGGTGTCTAAAGAAATGTATTATAACATTGCTACGGATTTGAAACAAATATTCCAAAGTGTAAAAGATACTAGTGAAAAGGAAGATAACACACCTTGGAATGAGGACTCTGATGGAGAGAAAGCTGAGGTAGTCCAGGACACTCCAGCTCTGATGACTCGCAGTGAGCAAACCGGCGGATTCACATTTTCCTTTTTTGAGTCTGATGCCAAAGATGAAAAAGAAGGTATATTTTTGTTTGTTTTTACTTTTTCATTTCATGCAGTTTGAATTTAATTGAGTCTACTGTAAGTATGATGATTTAACATTAGCTGAAGGCAATATTCTCTTCTTTATCTAGATAAACAGTATTTCAGTCAGCATTACATAACCATAAATGTAACGTGCCTAGAGCTGTGTTCAACACAGTAAGAAATTGTTCTTGAATTTGGAAGCAAACTTATAGATAGCTGCCATATGAAGGCAAGCCAGAGAAATATGCAACATTCCTTCTTCTGTTGAGTAGAAATAGTCATATATTTAAATATGTTTAAGAAGTCATATATTTAAATAGCTTTACGTCTTTGATGCAGTTGGAGAAGCCATAACTTAAGGAAAGCCAGTGTTATTTGTTAGGAGAAGAAATATGTAACCCTGGCTCTAAACAAATATGCTGTGTCATCAATATACCAGCTGTTTCAAACTTTATCCTTGGAGATTTGCCAGAACCTAGAGAAAAGTATCGAAGACAATGGCACCCCACTCCAGTACTCTTGCCTGGAAAATCCCATGGACAGAGGAGCCTGGTGGGCTGCAGTCCATGGGGTTGCTAAGAGTCGAACACGACTGAGCGACTTCACTTTCACTTTTCACTTTCATGTGTTGGAGAAGGAAATGGCAACCCACTCCAGTGTTCTTGCCTGGAGAATCCCAGGGATGGAGAAGCCTGGTGGGCTGCCATCTAGGGGTTGCACAGAGTTGGACACGATTGAAGTGACTTAGCAGCAGAGAAAAGTATAGCACTGGTATATACAATTTTCCATTCTACTTCAGGAGGTTTACCTCTGAAGTCCTACCTGTCTAAAAGTTTGAAACAAATATTCCTTAGGAAGTTGCTTCTCACCTTAAGATGTAAGTGTAGTTTTTCTGAAAGTTCACTGTAAAAGCAAGGTACACCTATACAGAATACACCTAACAATAAGTTCTACTTGAAAGATCAGCAGTTAAAATAGCATCCTTGTGTTTAGCAGATAGGTATTAGATTCCAGCTTTGTGGTGCTACAAAAGGAGGTACAACAATCAAGTAGTTTTTCCAAAATTGTCCTAAATAAGATACAATATATCATTGCTCTGCTTATTTCATTCTCTTGCCTATGCTGTCCATTTGAGTACCAAGGTCAGTCCTAAACTGTTGAACAGAGTTGGTATGATATAGATGTTTTAATTTTTCTAACTTTGAGAGCCAAGTGTGAGAAATTGGCCTTGAAATGATTGCTAAGACACCCAAGCAACCTGGGAGATGTGTTTTATGTGCTTTGGCAATTATGAGGACTTGTGAGGTGATCATCCACAGCTTTTAGCAGCAGCTTTTTCAGCAGTTTTAGAAGGAAATTTGGGAAATTGAAAACGTAAAGATATGTTCCTTTTCTCCTTTATGAATAAGCAGGAAGGCAAATGGGTTTCACTGCATCGTTAGACTGCTCAATGCTAGCACAGGTGTCACACTTATTTTGATCTTTCTTGTAAATTGTGTTGCTCATTTATAAACCTTCAGCTTTTATATCTTTTGAGAGTATTACTGTATTCCTTATGAGATCACTGTAGCAATGCCAAAAAATAAAAGTTTCTCTCAATATTTGAAAATCAAAAAGATACTACTACACATTTTGAATTAATGATTATGATATTCAAAATGTAGAAATATGTATGCATGGTGAAAGTAAACAAGTGAATGTGTCCATAAATACTTGGGCTTTAGGTCACAGTTGTGTCATCTTTCATTGTCTTGATGACATAGAGACCTATAGAGTTGAAGCAGTAAAACCTGGGAAGGTCGCCTGGCAGGGAGACCCTCGTTTCCAAGACAGCAGTTCAGAAGAGGAAGATGTTACTGAAGAAACAGATGACAAAAAGCAGAGCCCTCAGTAAGTAATGTGCTTCTGTCCAGATATATTTCATAATTTATAAAATCTGAGTTGGACATGCTTTAGAGATATTATAGAAGTATCTTAAGTTTAGCTTTTCAAGACAGTTTTCTTTTTTTTTTTTTTTTTGCTCCTTTAGAGAGTTCTGTAGTCTTTTTGTCATTGGGAGCGTGTTTCTTTTCCTTGAGATTTGGATAGCACTGGGTGGGGGATATGCTGCACGTAGGGAAGAAAGCCTGCCACTGAAGTCCCTGGTCTGGAAGAGGATGCTTCATCTAGTTGGCTGCTACCTCATAGGAAACACTGGCAAAATGGGTAGCAGTGGTTGGGTGAGAGTTTTAACAATCAGCATGGGGAAGATAGAGCTTGTACTTAAATCTTTGTTACCAAAGTTACAGGTAGAAGCGAAGAATGTTGAATAGAGAAAGGGTGGTATTACTTTGACTCAGGGCAAAAATGAGCAAGACACAAAGCACAGATATTTAAGGCATAGTTCATTTATATTTACAATGTGAACATTTCTTAAATGTTGAAATTAAGTGGCCAATTCTGTCTTTCTCACTTCAGAGAAGTACCATTACCTGAGAAAGAGACTACTAGATTTTTCTTTTTCTCTAAGAATGATGAGAGACTTCATGGTAAGTCAGTTTTTTTATTAAATGGCATATATAGTACATCTCTATTTATACATAGTGTATTCTGATATATTAATACTAACATGCATCCAAGTAAGAACTGATTGGGAAAAATTCTGATTCTTTGCAGTGTGATATGCTTTAGCCCCCTCTTGTTAGACAGAAGCTTGTTGACTTATAAAGCTCTGGAAAACTGAAAGCTCCCATTCATCACCTCAGCTTACTCGCTATCCTCAGCAAGGGCTTGTCTTGTTCCAGGGGCTTGCTGAGATGCTAGAAATACAAAATTCGCAAGTTTTTAGTACCCTAAAAAGTTCACATGAAGTATACTCAATATCTTGTAATAAACTGTAATGGGAGAGAACCTGAAAAGAATGTATGTGTGTAACTGAATCACTTTGCTGTATACTTGAAACTAACACAACATTGTGAATTAACTATACTTCAGTAAAACAAAAATAGAAAAAAAAGTTCACATGAAAATGCTGAGGCTGTTGAACTCATATCTGAAGCCTAACACAAACAGAAACTAAGTTACATCACAGTAAATGGTTTATAAACAGTAAAAATCCTAGCAATTCTACATTTTCATTTTCTAAAAGAATAAAATATTTTTGAAAATTAGCATAAACTGCGGGTGGGGAATCATGTTAACTTGAAGACCTTGATAATGCCAGCACTAAAATATTGTCTGTTTTAATATTACTGTGCTGCCTTGCCTTTCTTTGTTTTTCCTTCTAGGTTCTGACTTATTTTGGAGAGGAGTGGGAAGTAATATTAGCAGGAATTCTTGGGAGATCAGAACAAACAATTTGCGAATGGTGAGTATCGCCATGTTAATTGTCTCCTGAAATAGATATGATGTTACCTTTGTGTTAATATTTTCCTGGTGTAGGAATATAGGAAGGCATGAAACTTGAGATAACTGAAAACATGATTTAAATGCTCACAATTAATAGTGCTGGAAGGGAAGTTTTAATTGTTTAACTCAATCCACCCATGTGCAGAAAGGAGACTAAAGAGTGGCTCCATTGAGTGACTGATCTGAGTTCTCATCATGCTTATTAAGTAACAGGAAATGATGAAATTTTTGAAAGACTGAATTACAGTTTCCATTGTAAGCACTTAAAGCCAAAAGTCTGAACATTCCACATACATGTGAGCACTTCCAAAATGATTTCTACGACCCAGTCACTGAATAATCTAAATTTTACTTTATGTAGTTACTGAACACTGTGAAAGTTATTTTATTTTTAACAAAGACTTTCTTTTTAATTTAATGGCTTCATGAATTTCCAATAACTTATTGGAAAATGGAGGAAGTATAAGAAAGAATATAAATAACATGAGGGAATTATTGGAGACTTTGACTGAAGAGTCTACTCTCAAAATAACAATATGCACACTCTGTCTTATTTATGAACCTGCCATGCCACACCTAACGAGGGCTTTTGATTTTATGTTTTTCTAGGACTGTCGGAAGAAACATAAAGATGCCAAAAGGAGATTGAAGCTAAAATAATAAATGTCATCATTAGTTTTGATACTGAATGTAAAGAAGTCTTACCATGGATATTGGAGTGATCTAGAAAATGAGTTTAGATGGCAAAGAATTCAGAGTGAAGGAATATTCTAAATCTTATCTGGTGGATATCATTCTGATTGCTTTCTTTTTCTGTACATTTCCTATTTGTTCTTACCAAATTACTTCAAACAACCGGAACATTTGTTTTAATGAAGCATAAGATAGTCCCTCAAAATACTTTGTATATATTTGCCCTCCATTTTCAATAACTAATGGACATTTCCTGACATGAGGTTTTAAAATATATGCATCAGAGCACTTATATTTTTCAAGTTATGTTTCATGTAAATTATACTTGAAATATTTCTGATTGTACTAAATATACCTTACCTCCATTTTGTGGTTTTTTTCTAAGAGGTTGAATACAAGTTAACCTTGAGTTCTGTATTTGTGTCCTGTTGAATAAGCTAACTGAAATGCAGGACATTTCAGACCAACTTTCATGGGAGAGTTCTGTGAGGACCAGAAAAGAATGCTAAATGCAGAGTTTTCCTTTCCTCAGCCTCCAGGAATTGATGGAGGCAGACTCGTCAATCCCAAATTCTAGTTAGATTAGAAGTTTTTGAAAAATTGAAGTGCCTGACAGATGACATAGTCACAGTTAGGAGTCAGTGCCCTGGGTCCAGATAAGGAAACAGATTTAATACCTCATTAAATTAACGTGGCTAGGATTCACTATAGATAAGCCTCTATCAAACTGGGCTCTGTACAAAATTATGCTTTATATAATAAAGTCCCAGGGGATTATCATTGAACCATAGTGGGTGTATCTGAAATTACATATTTATTGATTTACATCTTGATCAAATATAAACTCTGTGAAGGCTGAGATATCACCTGGTTTGTTAACTGTTATGTCGGTACTACCTAGAACTATGTCTGGCTTTAACTGGGTGCTCAGTAAACAGAGTCTGAGGAGCTAAGTAACTGAAGAGTCATTCAGAATTCCTGTTTCCAAGGCTTCAGACTTCATGAAAAATGGCACCCACCCCTCAGCAGGACAAATAACTCCACCTTTTCTTGATGTTGACTATATTTGTACCATCTTACCTATTGCTGCATAACAAGTCATCCTATTAACACTCGTTCACTTTGCTCACAGATAAACAACTTTTTCAGGACTTTGGGGACTGCTCATCTCTACTCCATGTATGTCATGGGAGTGGCCCAGCTGGCACTAAAGGATCCACTTCTAAAATGGCCTGTTCACTCAGTGCCTGTCCATTAGTTTCCTCACAGCATAGCAACATAACTTTCAGTTTCATAGCAATCAATTTTCTTCCTGTTCCTATTTTAGGAGCAGGAAGCAGATGTCTTCAGTCCTAACCCAGAAACTGGCTCAGTTATTTCCACTTTATCTTATAGGGTAAAACAGACACTGAGCCAACCGAGACTCAAAAGTGAGGGGACATAGATGCTCACGTCTCAGTGCAAAGAGTGTTCAGAATCTGTGGCCGTGTTTAAATCTGTTATACCCTCCATCTCCAGAGTAGACAAATGTAACATCAAGTAGCCTTGTGCATCCCCAATTCGTGCTCCCCAGATATATGCACTTTCAGAAATTTTGTTTCTTCTGACATTATTTCCGAATTTCTACCTAACATGTTATACTGTGATTTCTTGGTTTTTCAGTTTTAGACATTAAATTTAGACATCATTTTAAAATAATTAGACCTATAATCCCAACCTTTTTTCCCCATGGACACGTCTGTCTGGAAACCCTCTGTTCTGCTCTAATCTGGCCTATCCAGACAGATGATAAAATGAACAAGATGGCATTTTGAGGAATGTGAAAATTAAAACACATTCCAACTTCTAGTTAATAAGCTAAATGTTCTTAATTAAACTATCTCAGGAATGCCCTACACATATTCTATCAGTTTTTTTCTGTCCTTTTATTGGCTATCAGTTCGGTTCAGTTGCTCAGTTGTGTCTGACTCTTTGCAACCCCATGGACTGCAGCATGCCAGGCCTCCCTGTCCATCACCAACTCTCGGAGTTTACTCAAACTCATGTGCATTAAGTCAGTGATGCCATCCAACCATCTCATCCTCTGTCGTCCCCTTCTCCTCCACCTTCAGCCTTTCCCAGCATCAGGGTCTTTTCAAATGAGTCAGCTCTTCGCATCACGTGGCCAAAGTACTGGAGTTTCAGCTTCAGCATCAGTCCTTTCAGTGACTATTCAGGACTGATTTCCTTTAGGATTGACTGGTTGGATCTCCTTGCAGCCCAAGGGTCTTTTCCAACACCATAGTTCAAAAGCATCAATTATTCGGCGCTCAGCTTTCCTTATAGTCCAACTCTCATGTCCATACTTGACTACTGGAAAAACCATAGACTTGACTAGATGGACCTTTGTTGGCAAAGTAATGTCTCTGCTTTATTGTCTAGGTTAGTCATAACTTTTCTCCCAAAGAGTAACTACCTTTTAATCTTAGGGCTGCAGTCACCATCTACAGTGATTTTGGAGCCCCAAAAAAGTCTACCACTGTTTCTCCATCTATTTGCCATGAAGTGATGGGACCGGATGCCATGATCTTTGTTTTCTGAATGTTGAGCTTTAATCCAACATTTTCACTCTCCTCTTTCACTGTCATTAAGAGGCTCTTTAGTTCTTCTTTGCTTTCTGCCATAAGGGTGGTGTCATCTGCATATCTGAAGTTGTTGATATTTCTCCCGGCAATCTTGATTCCAGCTTGTGCTTCTTCCAGCCCAGCGTTTCTCATGATGTGCTCTGCATAGAAGTTAAATAAGCAGGGTGACAATATGCAACCTTGACGTACTCCTTTTCCTATTTGGAACCAGTCTGTTGTTCCATGTCCGGTTCTAACTGTTGCTTCCTGACCTGCATACAGATTTCTCAAGAGGCAGGTCAGGTGGTCTGGTATTCCCATCTCTTGAAGAATTTTCTAGAGTTTGTTGTGATCCACACAGTCAACAGCTTTGGCATAGTCAATGAAGCAGAAGTAGACGTTTTTCTGGAACTCCCTTACTTTTTCAATGATCCAGTGGATATTGACAATTTGATCTCTGTTTCCTCTGCCTTTTCTAAATCCAGCTTGCACATCTGGAAGTTCACAGTTCACATGTTGTTAAAGCCTGGCTTGGAGAATTTTGAGCATTACTTTACTAGCATATGAGATGAGTGCAATTGAGTGGTAGTTTGAAAATTCTTTAGCAGTGCCTTTCTTAGGAATTGGAATGAAAACTGACCTTTTCCAGTCCTGTGGCCACTGCTGAGTTTTCAAAATTTGCTGGCATATTGAGTGCAGCACTTTCACAGCATCATCTTTCAGGATTTGAAATAGCGCAATTGGAATTACATCACCTCCGCTAGCTTTGTTCATAGTGATGCTTCCTAAGGCCCACTTGAGTTCACATTCCAGAATATCTGGCTCTAGGTGAATGATCACACCATCGTGCTTATCTGGGTTGTGAAGATCTTTTTTGTATAGTTCTGTTTATTCTTGCCACCTCTTCTTAAATATCTTCTGCTTCCATTAAGTCCATACCATTTCTGTACTTTATTGAGCCCATATTTGCATGAAATGTTCCTTTGCTATCTCTAGTTGTCTTGAAGATATTTTTAGTCTTTCCTATTCTATTATTTTCCTCTATTTCTTTGCACTGATCACTGAGGAAGTCTTTCTTATCTCTCCTTGCTATTCTTTGGAACTCCACGTTCAAATGGGTATATCTTTCCTTTTCTCCTTTGCTTTTTGCTTCTCTTCACGGCTATTTGTAAGATCTTATCAGAAAGCCATTTTGCTTTTTTGCATTTCTTATTTTGGGGGTTGGTCTTGGTCCCTGTCTCCTGTACAGTGTCATGAACTTCCATCCATAGTTCATCAGGCACTCTGCCTACAAGATCTAGTCCTTAAATCTATCTCTCACTTCAACTGTATAATTGTTAGGGATTTGCTTTAGATCTCACTTGAATGGTCTAGTGGTTTTTCCTACTTTTTTCAATGTAAGTCTGAATTTGGCAATAAGCAGTTCATGATCTGAGCCACAGTCAGCTCCCGGTCTTGTTTTTGCTGACTGTATAGAGCTTCTCCATCTTTGGCTGCAAAGAATATAATCAATCTGATTTTGGTTTTGAGCATCTGATTATGTCCATGTGTAGAGTCTTCTCTTGTGTTGTTGGAAGATGGTGTTTGCTATGACCAGTGCATTCTCTTGGCAGAACCGTTATTAGCTTTTGTCCTGCTTCATTCTGTACTCCAAGGCCAAATTTGCCTGTTACTCCAGGTTATCTCTTGACTCCCTACTTTTGCATTCCAGTCCCCTATAATGAAAAGGACATCTTTTTTTTGATGTTAGATCTAGAAGGTCTTGTAGGTCTTCAAAGAACCATTAAACTTCAGCTTCTTCAGCATTACTGGTCAGGGTATAGACTTGGATTACTGTGATATTGAATGGTTTGCCTTGGAAATGAACAGGGATCATTCTGTTGTTTTGCGATTGTATCCAAGTACTGCATTTAGGACTGCTGTTGACTATGATGGCTACTCCATTTCTTCTAAGGGACTCTTGCCCACAGTAGTAGATATAATGGTCATCTGAGTTAAATTCACCCATTCCAGTCCATTTTAATTCGCTGATTCCTGAATGTTGACGTTTACGCTTGCCATCTCCTGTTTGACCACTTCCAATTTGCCTTGATTCATGGAGCTAACATTCCAGGTTCCTATGCAATATTGTTCTTTACAGCATCAGACCTTGCTTCCATCACCAGTCACACCCACAACTGGGTGTTGTTTTTGCTTTGGCTCTGTCTCTTTATTCTTTCTGGAGTTATTTCTCCACTGATCTCCAGAAGCATATTGGGCACCTACCAAATATGGGGTAGTTCATCTTTCAGTGTCCTATCTTTTTGCCTTTTCATACTGTTCGTGAGGTTCTCAAGGCAAGAATACTGAAGTGATTTACCATTTCCTTCTCCAGTGGACCACATTTTGTCAGAACTCTCCACCATGACCCATCCATCTTGGGTGGCCCTACATGGCACGGCTCATAGTTTCATTGAGTTAGACAAGGCTGTGGTCCATGTGATTAATTTGGTTAGTTTTCTGTGACTGTGGTTTTGAGTCTTTCTGCCCTCTGATGGAACATGATACGAGGTTTATGGAAGCTTTGGGGTGGGAGAGACTGACTGAAGGGGAAGCTGGGTCTTGTTCTGATTGGCTGGGCCATGCTCAGTAAATCATTAATCCAATTTTCTGTTGATGGAGGAGCTGGGTTTTCTCTGGTGGAGCTGTGTTCCCTCCCTACTATTTATGTGAAACCAAACTAGTGGAGGTAATGCAGATAATGATGACCTCCCTCAAAAGATTCCATGCATGTATGGCAACCCACTCCAGTACCCTTGCCTGGAAAATCCCATGGACGGAGGAGCCTGGTGGGCTGCAGTCCACAGGGGTTGCTAAGTGTCGGGCACGACTGAGCGACTTCACTTTCAGTTTTCACTTTCATGCATTGGAGAAGGATATGGCAACCCATTCCAGTGTTCTTGCCTGGAGAATCCCAGGGACAGAGGAGCCTAGTGGGCTGCCGTCTATGGGATCGCACAGAGTCGGACACGACTGAAGTGACTTAGCAGCAGCATGTACTGCTACACTCTGTGCCCCCAACCCTGCAGCAGGCCACCACCGACCCAAGCCTCCACTGGAGACTCCTGGACACCCACAAGCAAGTCCGGGATATGTTATTGGCTATACTAAGCAGTTAATACACTGAGGGACTCTCAATTTGTCAAGGCTCCAATCCTGAGATCAACTGTCCTTTGCATGGCTTTGGATTCCCTTTGGTTTTTAATCAACATAACCAAAGGGTGCTGGGGAGACTCAAAATACATAAGAAAGCAGACTAATATGCAAATAATTTTGTTTTCAATACAAGAAACATTAACATGCAATACTTACAAAGCTGGTTGTCAGGCATTTTCTTCCTTTCTTGTTATATCTCTCTGTATGTTTGTTTACCATTATTTCTGCAGTACAATTCATGAGAACTCTGTGTGGCACTCAAGGAGAAAGGAAAGGTTTTTGTGAACTGCACTGACCTCTAATGCTTCAGCTCCTCTCAGACTGTTCTGTGGCCTCTGTATTTCCCTGCGATATAGGAGGGTCTCTTCAGATAGGCAGGTCAAGAATTTTAGTGAGGAGCATAATTATCCAGAATGTGTGTTAAAATAGGCTTCCCAGGTGGCGGTAGTGGTGAACAATCAGCCTGCCAATGCAAGGGATGCAAGAGACACAGGTTCCATCCCAGGGTAGGAAAGATCCCCTTAAGGAGGTAATGGTAACCCATTCCAGTATTCTTCTGCCTGAAAAATCCCATGAACAGAGGAGCCTAGCAGACTACAGTCCATGGGGTCGCAAAGAGTTGCACAGACCTGAGAACATTCCACAGGGAGATTTTTGTGACCCATATCAGAGATTTAGCAAGCCTAGTCTTTGCTCCAGGACTCTGCATATTTGCAGACTCCAAGGTGCTTTGGTGCAGGTCTCCATTACACCAAAAAAAATATTGCCTTAATGTCTAGGCTTGCTTTCCTTAATATCGCCTAGTAAAGCAGCCTTGAAAATGAGCACTCACGGCTCCACACCATAACTGAGGCCCTGGCGTTGCATTTGGTTTACCTGTGGGGAAATGCACATCTGTTCCGTGTAGTGAGGTGAACACCGATGAAGGCAAACATCTTGTGTAACAACGCCCTGTCAAGATGCACAACATGTTTCCTGTGTGCCTCTCCCAATCAGTCTCCGTTTTATAAAACGGTCGCGTCCTCCACCATTGCCCTAGCTGCGTGAAGAACGCAAGGTACAGCGGTCACGCCTGGGACTATACTGCAAGCTTCCCAGTGCACACCTAGGAAAGGCCGGTGGGCGTGATTGGGACCCACGTTGCCAATCGGCATCCGGCTTGTTGATAGGTGTCAAATGCCGGGCTCTGATTGGCCGTAGCAAACCAGGGCTCTTCCTCTTAGCCTCACGCTGTGTGGACATTGCATCACCCGGCCAAGACATAGACTGGTTTCTTTCAGAGCTACGCCGTCCTGCAGGCCGCTAAGGTACGCTCGGCCCTGCTCGTGGGGCCCCTCAGGTACTCCCTGTCTTGCCCGTGGGGCTCCTCAGGTCACCTTGTCCTGCCCACGGGCCCCTCAGATACGCCCCTTGCTGCCCACGGGGACCCATGGTCCCCTCTGGTTCACAAGAATTTTTTTTTAATGTTTATTGGGGGCCGTGGGTTAGTACGTGCATATCCGTTTCCAAGGAAAAGATTGGGAGACGGTCTAAATGGGGCGAAAGAATCCAACCAGATACCAGTCCTGGCTCAGCGGTTTGACCGAGCGTTACAAACCTTGCAAGTTACTCAGCTTCAGCCTGGGATACTGGTAACTAACACTTGCGCCGTTGAGTGACTCAGAGAATTTGGTGTGATCAAGCTCACTGGAGAAGTTCAGAAGGTGGATGAAATTACTTGAAAGTCTAGGTATTCATAAGAACAAATCAAGTCTTAGGTTCCCATAATGAGCATGTATTGCTGGGTGTCTGGGTATTGCTGGTAAGTAAGCGCGGCGTCTCCCGTATAACAGTCTTTAATACAATAATTCAGGGGCCCAGATGAGGACCAGTTCTTCGGTGGGAGAAGAAGGCTTCTCAAGAACTGCAGTGGTTTTGGCCCTGAAAATGAATAGTAACTGGAGGAGTAGGTGCAGAGGACTGTAGTATAATGTATAGCAGGATTTTACGTTGTGTGTGATTCAGGAGATGAGGAATTGCTGTATTCACTGTAGCTTCGTGTGAGGAGCAAGTGGGAGACGATGTTTAACTTCCAGCCTTATGAATTTATGATTTTCTTCTTTAGTGAAGTGGTGTTTGAAATGAATACATGAAGGAAGATGAGGGTTTTTTTTAGGTGGGACAGTATTAGTTTTTGCATTCATTCAGGAGTTGCTGAGAAGAAAGGCAGGATGAAACTAGAGGCAAAGCAGTTGATTTAGGGATTTTAGTAAATAAGATGAGCTTTTAAAAATTATCGGTAAAATAGTGGACAAAATATCCTTTTCATAAGTGATTATTAAAGAGTGAATTATAGGGAACAGGAGGCACCTCAATGTAGATTGCACTCTATTTATTTATTTATTTATTTATTTTTCTAATTATTTTTGGAAAGATGATTTAGTGACTGGGCAAAGGCAGTAAGAGTAGCATTTGTGAACGAAGAAGTAGTAATAGTTTCCATAGATGTTAAGTAATTGCTGTGATTTAGCATTGCGAGTATTTACAACTTTTATTTTACAGATGATGGAATTGAAGTTTAAAGGTTGAATAACTTTTCCTATAAGCCACATATTAAGTTGTGGCACCAAAACCGTCACATTCCAAAGCCAACCCTCTTAATCATTCTTGCCAAGAGAAGCCCATGGAGTGGGATAGATTGGAAGATCAATTGGGAGGAGTATCACTAAGGATGCTGACAAAGGGATTCGTTTAAATATTTTTGAGCACCTATGCTGTGTAAGCACACAGTAAGACATAAAATAGTAAGAGGTTAGTGAAATGCTTCTGCCAGCAACAAGTTTACAGTTGAATTGGAGAGACATGCAATATAAATAAACCTTGATGTGTAGGAGAGGAACAGATTCTGGGGACTGGGAATATTTAATTTTGAAAAAGGTGGATTGGTAAATTCCCATAGAGCAGAGTACATTTATGCTAAGTAGTGCTAGAGTACTTAAGAGAAAGGGCCTGAAACTGGAAAGCAGTTATGTCAGCCAAAAGTTTTGTTTCTCAGCAGTATCTAAGAATGTGATATAATTTGGAGTTCGAGTTTTGTAAGAGTAAAGAAAAGGTCAAGAGCAGGAATTGTAGGTAAGATCATGGTGCCCCAGTGAAAAGCCTGAACAGAAACCACTGGGAGTAAGGAACCACTGGATTTTTTTTTTTAATACAGAAATGGTACTTCCAGAACTTTTCCATTAGGAAGGTGGTGTGCAGGATATATAGTATTTATTTTTCTCTTGTCATGTCCGACTCTTTGTGACTTCATGGACTGTAGCTTGCCAGGCTCCTCTGTCCATGGAATTCTCCAAGCAAGAGTACTGGTATGGGTAGCCATTCCCTCCTCCAGGGGATCTTCCCTACCCAGGGATCAAACCTGGGTCTCCCATATTCCAGACAGATTCTTTACTTTCTGAGCCACCAGGGAAACTTGATAAAGTTAATGACATACTCAAAAATAACCAAAACAGTAATATGAAGTAAATAAAAATCTGTTCCTTCACACTTTCCCCATCATATCCTAATCTTTGGTGGTAGCCATTGTTTGGTGGGTAGCCTTCTAAATTAAGTACAAAATTGCTTAAACATAAACTTAGTATATATATGTATATTTTCTAATCACTTGAAAATAATATTTTGCATATAGTATAAATTACTATCAGCAACTGTGACTCACTGTTTTTCAGCATGTTTAAGTAATATGTATGCTTACATATTTTGGTTTATTATTTTTACTGCCTGCGTGGTATTGATGTAACATAGTTTATTTTAGGCTATTACCTATTCATGGATATTTAAATTGTTTTCAGATATTTGTCTATAGACGTGCTTCAGTCGATATCTTTGTACATATTTTACACATTTGCGTAAGTATATCTCTGGCTTGCTGCTGCTGCTGCTTAGTCGCTTCAGTCGTGTCTGACTCTGCGACCCCATAGACGCAGCCCATCAGGCTCCTCTGTCCCTGGGCTTCTCCAGGCCAGAATACTGGAGTGGGTTGCCATTTCCTTCTCCACTGCATGCCTCTCTGGCTTATATGTTAATAAGATATAAGTTGTTTTTAAAAAAGACTGGAGATGGACCCACCATTGGGGTTAAATTTGACTTAATGTAACAGGTTATGGAAATCTGGGAATGAGGAAGACAGAATAGAGAAATTAGAAGACTTAGAAGTCAGACCCATGTAACTTGGTGATCTTTTGGATGTGGGGATCATCTGGTTGTATTAAAGGTGACTCAGAAATTTCAGGTAATGGGAAGAAATAGTGGAACTACTAGAACTACTAGATATTAAAAATGGGAGCAAGTATGGTAAAGATCATGAGATTTATTTTTAAATTTTTTTGGTGTGCTTTTCCAAGATATGTTGAGGAAAATACAAGTAAAGGTCAAGGAGAGGGTATCTAGAAATTGCTGAACAGGATGTTGAGGCTAAAGAGGTCAGGAGTCATGGAATAGGGAAGATAGTGGAGACCTTGAATTATAGTTGAAAGGAAGAAGAGGAGATTGCTTCCCTGAGCATGACCTGGTAAGGTTAATCCCCCTCCTCTTTCTGCTCCCACTTTTACCCACAAGCCCTGTGGTTACTGGATGCTGTTGTGCAGGTACAGCTCTCCAGTGGATATGAGGGGCTAGAGCAATCCTGTGATATATGCATGGGGGCTGTTTCTCCTCAGCAGCTGCCATAGCCCGGTCACTGATACATGACACTTCCTGGAATCAGATCAGATCAGATCAGTCGCTCAGTCATGTCCGACTCTTTGCGACCCCATGAATTGCAGCATGCCGGGCCTCCCTGTCCATCACCAACTCCCGGAGTTCACTCAGACTCACGTCCATTGAGTCGGTGATGCCATCCAGCCATCTCATCCTCTGTCATCCCCTTCTCCTTCTGCCCCCAATCCCTCCCAGCATCAGAATCTTTTCCAACGAGTCAACTCTATGCATGAGGTGGCCAAAGTAGTGGAGTTTCAGCTTCAGCATCATTCCTTCCAAAGAAATCCCAGGGCTGATCTCCTTCAGAATGGACTGGTTGGATCTCCTTGCAGTCCAAGGGACTCTCAAGAGTCTTCTCCAACACCACAGTTCAAAAGCATCAATTCTTCAGCGCTCAGCCTTCTTCACAGTCCAACTCTCACATCCATACATGACCACAGGAAAAACCATAGCCTTGACTAGACGAACCTTTGTTGGCAAAGTAATGTCTCTGCTTTTGGATATGCTATCTAGGTTGGTCATAACTTTCCTTCCAAGGAGTAAGCGTCTTTTAATTTCATGGCTGAAGTCACCATCTGCAGTGATTTTGGAGCCCAGAAAAATAAAGTCTGACACTGTTTCCACTGTTTCCCCATCTATTTCCCATGAAGTGGTGGGACCGGATGCCATGATCTTCGTTTTCTGAATGTTGAGCTTTAAGCCAACTTTTTCACTCTCCTCTTTCACTTCCATCAAGAGGCTTTTTAGTTCCTCGAATAGTCAGTGCCATTACATGGGGTGTTTGTATTTGGTCTAATGATGCAGTGGTTCTTAATCTCTGGAGATGTAGAGGCTCACTGGAAATTGTATATAACTCTAAAGCCATCTTCACAGAAAGCTTAACTCTCATTTTCTTAGAAAAAAAAAAAAAGGAAAAATGTTCAGATAAATAAAATAACAGAACAGTTTAAGAGAAGGACTTAAATTTTGATGTGCATTCTCATCCCCTCAGATCTTGTTAAAATGTAGATTTGGACTCCTTAATCTGAGGAAGGGCTGATGAGTCTACTCCAGTCAACTTTTATAGATGCTGGAATAATAGGACCAGCCTTGACGAGCATTAAGAGTGACAGACATAAATGTGTTGATATCTGAAGATCTGTTAGTCTTCAGATATAACCTCTTTAAGTTTAAACTGGCCTCTAATAAGGTTGTCACTAATCCAATAGGACACCTACTACATCAGTAAATGCACAGACTTTAACGCCTCTCTCCATCCTTGAAAGTCTGTGAGTTATAACAAGAGCTGAAGATCCAAAATGCCTTTCAACTTTTGTTTAATAATATTTAATGGCACACTCTTCGGAGAAGGCAATGGCACCCCACTCCAGTACTCTTGCCTGGAAAATCCCATGGATGGAGGAGCTTGGTAGGCTGCAGTCCATGGGGTCGAGAAGAGTCGGACACGACTGAGCAACCTCACTTTCACTTTTTACTTTCATGCATTGGAGAAGGAAGTGGCAACCCACTCCAGTGTTCTTGCCTGGAGAATCCCAGGGATGGGGAGCCTGGTGGGCTGCTGTCTATGGGGTCGCACAGAGTCAGACACGATTGAAGCGACTTAGCAGCAGCAGTAGCAGCAGCAGCAATGGCACACACTCTGGGGCTTCCCAGGTAGCTCTAGTAGTAAGTATGTATCCTGCCTGCCAATGCAGGATACATAAGAGATGCAGGTTCAGTCTCTGGGTTGGTAAGATCCCCTGGAGGAGGGCATGACAGCCCACTCCAGTATTCTTGCCTGGAGAATCCCATGGACAGAGGAGCCTGGCAGGCTACAGTCCATAGGGTCGCACAGAGTTGGGGATGACTAAGGCGACTTAGCATGCACACATGCATGCAAATGGCTTACTCTAATCAGAAAATGGATAGTAGAATTAAATGGCACACATGTTCTTCCTTATTTTTTTCCTGTATAAAACTCAAAGGCACTCTCACATCTCAAAAATGAATAAAAGAGGGACAAAAGGAGAAATACTGCTTGTAACAAACTTTAAAAACAACTTTTTCTAATGTTAAAAATATTAATTAAACAGATCACTCATTTCCGTGTGTGACTCAGACTTCTGTGGCATAAATCTCATTTTCTGTAGATTTTCACTTATGTACAAAATCAATATCCTTTTGAGTTTTTAATCCCTTGTCTTGGCTGCCAGGAAGCTTACAGTCATATCTTGAATTAGTGTTGGTAATTTAGACCAAGGATCTGCATGATTTAAATTTTCCCTGGTCTTGAATTTCCATATAATTTTAATTTGATTCCCTAATTTTATTTTTAATCAGTTTGTGTATTTGCCATTTCGTGGTCAGTCCTTTAGTTTGTCTCTTCACATTCTCTGTCAAATAAAATAGAATAAAAATGAGTTAACATAGTGAGAACTATATCTTTGAAATTCCATAATTTCTACCATTGCTTTATATACGTAGCTTTTTTTTTTTAATTAAAAAAAAATTTTTATGGCATAGTTCAGTTATGGTGCTTAGGCTTTGATTTTTCAGAATTGGTTGAAGTATGTCAATCTCTGAGCTTCTAGAGTCAATTATCTCAGATTGTTATTTGAGTTCTTAAGGTTTTCCGCCTTCTCTGTTTTCTCATTATTAGCGTTCCTATCCCATTGTAATCTGATGTTGGCCTGGAAATCTGATCACCAACCTTATTAAAATTATAAAGTGAGAATAAATAGGCTTTGAGGAGAAATGGACTCAAGGATGCTCAGTAGATAGTTAAACCACTAGATAGTTAAACCCAGACTGATCAGGTATTTCTGAATGAGGTTGTTAACTTCTGAAAAAGACACTAAGACCTCTCAGTAGGCACTAAATCAGAGAGGCATAGGGTTTGTCCTTTACAAAATTCATGAGTAAGTAGCACAATTGATAAAATGTAAAATTAAAATAATCTTGGAATTATTTGAATGTAATTCTTATCTTTTTAGCTTTAACATTTTTTAAGGTTTTGCCTGTTTTCCTCAGATTAGTTTGATTCGACAAAAGTGACTGTAGGTAAGAATTTTACCTACTTTGAGATTTATTTTTTCAGAATATTAATGAATTTTTAGTATCATTACAATTGGCAAGGTTTTCTTTTCTTTTAAGAAATGTGTGGTCTGTGATTACTAAATGTTATACTGTAGCTGAAGAATAAATGAGTGTGAATTGGATATAAATTTTGAAATTTAAAAGTACCATATGTTTTTACTTCATACCATATACAAAAATAACTCAAGATGGATCAGTGACCTAACCATAAGAGCTAAAACATCACAACCTTGTTGTTGGTAGTGATTTCTTAGATATGACACTGAAAGTTCAAGTAACAAAACCAGTAAATAATCTGAACTTCACCAAAATTAAAAGTATTTGTGCTTCAAAAAATAGACTATGAAGAAAATAAGAAACAAGCTGTGGAATGGGAAAATTTTGTTTGCAAATCCTGTAACTGATAAGGGGCTTATATCTAGAATGTATAAAGAAGTCTTACAATTTAGCAGTAAAAAGACAGCCCAATTAAACAGTAGGCAAAAGATGAGTAGACATTTCTCCAAAGAAGGTATAAAACGACCAATAAGCTCGGCATCACTAATCATTAGGGAAATGGAAATCAAAAGCACAGTGAGATAGTACTTTATACCACCTAGGATTTCATATAATCCAAAGATGGACAATAAGGAGTGAGGATGTAGAGAAATTGGAATCTTATTCTCTGCTAGGAGAATGTACAATGACACAGCAGCTTTGGAACACATTTTGGCAGTTTCTCAAAAAGTTGAACACAGTTACCATAACCCAGCAGTTTCACTTCTAGGTATTTACCTAAGAGCTGAAAACCTACGTCCACATAAAAGCTGCCCTCTCCAAAAGTGAAAACAATGCTAATGTCCATGAACTGAGGAATTTAATAAAGAAAAAGTGTCATATCTGTAAAATGAATTATTATTCAGCCGTAAATGAAAAATGAAGTACGAGTACGTGTTACAACATGGATGAACCTCGAAAACATAATTCTAAGTAAAAGAAGCCAGGCCCAGTAGTCTGTATATACGTAATTTCATTTATGTGAAATGTCCAAAATAGGAAGATCTAGAAAGAAGGCAGAACATTCACCAGAAGTCTAGTGAAGAAGAGGATGGAGAATGACTGCTAATGTTTGCATTTTTTGGGAAGGCTGAAGAGGGAATAGTGATGAAAATGTTTTGAAATTAGAGAGTGATGGTGGTTGCACAGTCTTGTGTATATACTTTAAAAAGAAAAAGGCAAAAGTGAATTGTACACTTTAAAAGGGTGAACTTTATGGTATGTGAACTTTACCTTTAAAAAGTTTAAAGTACCATGTAGTATCATGGCTAGTGATAGGAACGTTCATTTTAATGTATGGTACTCTGTTATTCCTCGACTTCTCCTCTGAGAATAAAAAATTTGATTTCTCTTGCAGTGACAAAAATGGTTCAACAAGTTCCAGAAAACATCAGTTTTCCTGCTGAAGAAGAGAAAATCTTGCAGTTTTGGTCTGACTTTAATTGTTTCCAGGAATGCTTAAAGCAATCAAAACATAGGCCAAAGTATGTGAATTTCTTTGGTAAAGGTATAGTCTAAAAATAATCATTTTTCAGAATTTCCTACCTCTTTATATATCTCAGTAGTAGATATATGTTGAATGAATGAGTTCTTAATTACTAGAGGTAGATTTAGTTTCTTAAAGAGGTCTTCCAAATAGTTTATATGTCAAGTCTCTTCCTTTCCACTTTTCTTATTATTACCATTCTCATTTAAGCATTTAGACAAGCAGAGTGTAGTAGCTTCCTATTGGGGTTCTTCCTACCTCTAGTCTTCATTCACCTAAAAACCAGTCTTTTCTTTAATTACTGTTTTTATCATGTGTCTCTTCTGCTCAAAAAACCTTATAATAGCTGTTTTTTGGCTTATTTTACAGATAATCTAACTTACGAGCAGGATGAATAATTTCCTTTAGATCATAGAACTAATAAACGAAGAATGGATGGTCTAATGCAGGTCTCTCCAAATGGTCATAATTAGCCTTTTTGAATGCAAGGCCTCCAGTAGATATCTAATCAGTTATGTCTGAGTTTCCTAGCCTTGCAGCTTTTCTTCTCCCCAAAGACTCTACTGTTAGAGTTGCGGTCTATAGTAAAATGCTGTCTTAGTTTTTGCTGTCTATTTTAAAGTAACAACAAATTTTTCTTACCTCTTAGATTTACCTTCTATGATGGGCCTCCTTTTGCAACTGGACTGCCTCACTATGGACATATACTTGCAGGGACAATTAAAGATATAGTTACAAGATATGCTCACCAGAGTGGGTTTCACGTTGACAGAAGATTTGGCTGGGATTGTCATGGTTTACCTGTGGTATGTTTGAGTCATCAGCCATATTATGTTCTGATATTTTAAAATAAGCATTATATTTCAATATATAATATGTTAAAATATGAATTTTTACTATAATCAGATATTATTCAACTTTATTTCTATAATAGTATGTACAGTTCATTTTCTCTATAGATTTTCTGAGAACTAATTTTTTTAAATCCCTTTTATTTTCTAGCTTTGTTGAATTGCATTTATGTCATAGGGCAGGGATGTTAACAATCTTAATGCAAATTTTCAGGAATATGAAATTGATAAGACCCTGGGAATCAGAGGACCAGAGGATGTAGCCAAATTGGGGATTGCAGAGTATAACAGTCAGTGCCGAGCAATTGTGATGCGATACTCTACTGAATGGAAGGTATAGTTTGTTGTTTTAAGTAGAATTTTTTTAAAAAACTAGTTTTTTAAAGGGGAGTTGAAATACTTTATGATCATTTGTGCTTTTTATGACATGCACCCAAAGTTGACTGTCCTCTTTAAAAGACTGTTTAGCTTCCATCTTCAACTTCATTACCTAAACTGTTATGCTGAACCCTCTCTTTTCTGATTTCTGTGTTCCTGATTGATCTTCCAAATTTAATCTCCTACCTACCCACAGTGTATGACAGGAATCATGCTGTCCTAGTAAACAGATTAACTAGAATGTTGCAATTTTAAAATTCAGATGTTAAAAATAATTCACATTTGGACTCATGGTTGTTATATTAGCTTGATTCCCATCTTGCCCACTGCTTTTCTAGTCATAGAGCTCCCACAGCTGATGCATTTACGTATTATAACTGTCAAGTCTGGCAGAGCTCTTATCTTCTCTTAATTCTGATGGGCTTAGAAACAAAGGTCTTCAACTTCCCCTTTCCTCCCTGCCTCTCGGATTGTTGTACAACTGTACAGATACCTGTATGGGCTTCCCTGGTGGCTCAGAGGTTAAAGCATCTGCCTGGAATGCGGGAGACCCGGGTTTGATCCCTGGGTCGGGAAGATCCCCTGGAGAAGGAAATGGCAACCCACTCCAGTATTCTTGCCTGGAGAATCCCATGGAGGGAGGAGCCTGGTAGGCTGCAGTCCATGGGGTCGCAAAGAGTCGGACATGACTGAGAAACTTCACTTCACTTCACTTCACAGATACCTGTACAATTCAGAAACATGTCTGGCTTTTATTTTTTTCCATCTTCATGATCTTACCACTTTTTCAAATTTGCTGTTCCTGCCAGTGGTATCAGTCTTCCAGACTTCAAATTTTAGTCATCATGACCTGTTCAAATGTCAAATTCAAGCAAACTTTTCTTAATATCTCTTATCTGCTAAGTCACTTCAGTCATGTCTGACTCTGTGCGACCCCATAGACAGCAGCCCACTAGGCTCCTCTGTCCCTGGGATTCTCCAGGCAAGAATACTGGAGTGGGTTGCCATTTCCTTCTCCATTGCGTGAAAGTGAAAAGTGAAAGTGAAGTCACTCAGTCGTGCCGGACTCTTAGTGACCCCATGGACTGCGGCCTACCAAGCTCCTCCATCCATGGGATTTTCCAGGCAAGAGTACTGGAGTGGGTTGCCATTGCCTTCTCCAGTCTCTTATCTAGACATTTCTTTTCATTCGTACAGCCTAGTCTTTCAGCCACCATGGTCTTCATTTCTATAACAATCTAATAATTGGTCTCTTGCTCGTGTTCTTTCCACTTAGCTTGCCAAGTTATTTCTCTCAAGACTATTTATTGTGCTCTTTCTGCTCAAAACTTATTTTTATTGTTTAATGAAATTTGATTTCACCAACCTAAAAATCAAAGCTCCTTAATTTTCTCCTAACCTAACTTTTCTGAATCTACGTTTATTGCCTGGTCACTAATAGGGGAACGTCCTGATGATTATAATATACATGTGGGCTTTTTTCCCCCCCAAAAAATAGTATAAAGAGCCTCTGTACCAATCACCCACTTCCCAAAAGCTAACCTTTAATGACTATGGTATAATTATCAAAATCAGGAAATTAACATTGATACAACATTATACACCTATTCAGATTTAACCAGTGTCCACTAATTCTTATTTCTGATGCAAGATCCAGTCTAGGAATACAGATTTCATTTAGTTGTCATATCTCTGCAGTCTCTTTCAATCTGGGACATTCCTTCAGTCTTTTGTCTTCCTGACCCTGTGACTTTTAAAGAATACAGAAATTCCCTCAATGTCTGGTATTTCCTCATGATTCAGTTTGGGCTATACTTTTTTGGCAAAAATGCCTAAGAAGTAACATCAAGCCCTCTTAGTCTGTCATACCAGAAGGCACACAGTGCTGATATGTCTCGTTGGCATTGTTAATGTTGTTCACTAAGGTGATTCTGTGAAGTTTCTCCACTGTCAGGTTTCAGGTTTTCCTTTGTAGTTAGTAAGTACCCTGTTTCTTATCACACTGTGACTCATTAATTTTAGCAACCATTGATGATTCATGCCAGCAACGGTTAGATCTGCAGTGTTGGACATTTGGTAGCTTTGGTAGACTTTTATGAGTTGTTTACAATATAGATTTACTTGAACTATTGATTGTTCTTCCAAAATCATCATATATAATGAAAATTGCTATGTAATAACATGTCATTGTCTAAAAACTCTAATATTCCTATTTTTTTAATATTCACATGTCTTAAGTCTACTATTACCAGACTTGGCCGATGGATTGACTTTGACAATGACTACAAAACTCTGTATCCACAATTCATGGAATCTGTTTGGTAAGTTTATTTGACGGTATAACTATAATGACTGTTCTATTATATTAGTTAGTAGAGAGATGCTCTAGTATGAATCAGCTTTTTTCATAGTTACCTGAAATCTTTAGGAATTGGTTTGTTTTTTCCTTTGTTTTTAAAGACTTAATTTTGCTATGAACCTAAAAATGCTCTAAAAAGATGAAAAAAGAGGAAGATACAGAGATTTCCCACATGCTTTGTGCCTCCACACATACAGAGCCTCCTCTATTATTAACATCCCCCGCCAGAGTGGTACGTTTGTTACAATTCATGAACCTGTATTGAGGGATCATAATCAACTGAAGTCCAGAGTTTCCATTAGGGTTCCCTCCTCTTGTACATTCTTTGGATTTGGACAGATAATGTGATGACATACTTTCCATAATTCTGCTATCATACAGAGTATTTATATTCCCTGAAATTCTACAGTACTATTCATTCCTTCCACTCCAAAATTTATTTTTAAATTCAGTATATTTTAGATTCTAAGAAGGTATTAATGATACTTGAATTTTTGATGTGTACTTGAATTTTTTACTGAGAGAAATTATATATGCAGTCACTGTTTCCTAACAGATTCAAAATTAATTTTGCTTCCTTTAACTGTAAATAAGAATTGTTGCAATGCCAGTTTTGATAGGTAATTTAACTTGAGCTTCCTACAGTAGTCTGAGAATCATTACATATCATTAATTGGCAAACAATTATTATGGCTACAAAATGCCCTGTGTACATAACTCAGACCTTGAGGAAGTCCTGCTTTTGTTAAGTTATGTATAATTACAGGTGAGTTGCAGAGATCTTTTGTAGGATTCTTTTTTTTTTTGGCCCTACACTGAAGTGCTTGTGCTTCTTACTGTCTCCTGTCTCCCTGATTACATCTCTATTAGTCAAGATCTGTTGCACATGCTTGGCACATGTCCTTTGAGGAGCTAGATATCTAGGGCAGTTCTCAGACCCTCTGACTCTAATGTACCCCTGTGAGCGCATCTCCAGACCCATGTATCCAAGGGTAGAAGTTGATTAAATTCTCTGACAAGGCAGGAACTTTGGACAGGAACTTTCTTCCTATTTCGCTGACAAGCTGGAGTTCTCATGACTAGTGCATTGTAAAAAAGCAGGGTTTCTGTTAAATATCTGAAAAAGAAGGTATTCTTTATGCTCTAGATCAGCATTTAAGTATTTAGCACTTAAATGTGGTTGGTATGACTGAGAATGAGTTTCTAATTTTAGTAAATTTAAATGAGCACGTGTGGCTAGTGCTACCACAGTAGACAGTGCAGCTTTACATCGTACTTCTTTATTTACATTCAAACATATTTCAGTCAGGGGAAGACCATTCAAAGCCTCTCAGCATTAGAATGTTAGTTATTCCTGAGGAACATGTTGGCATATAAATAAGGCACATAAACCTAGCGTGAATATAAAAATAATAGTAGGTGATACATTTAAAATGATAATGATGATAATTTGGTTTGAGTTGGTACTTTTGAGTATATATTAAGTACGTCCATATCCCTTTTCCCAGATGATTCAGAAAGTCCTGTGAATTGGGGTCAGACCCTGTTGGAGGTAAAGGCAAGTGACTGTGATTTCTCTGAGATCACTCAGCGAGTTATATGGCTCTTAGGCTTGAATCTGGGTCTTAATGATATCAAATCTGACAGTTCCTCTGGTCTCCTGTGAATGTACTTGAATCAGAGTATATCATTTAAAGTTTAAACTTGGGATATTTGTTAAAAGACACCAGGCTTTCAGACTTTATCCAAAGTCAAGGAAATTTGATTACCATGAAAATTTGTGCACAGTTTTTTCACAAAAATGTATTTTAGCATATGGGAGAGAATTTAATTCATTTATTGTTCCAAGTACTTAGGACTCAAACTACAAAAATGAGTTAAATAAAGGCAGAATTAAGTAAGGATTCCCACCAAATGCATTCTTGTATCCGTCTGGAAAAGGTGACTGGTTACCACAGGAGAACCTGGGATGACTGTTTTGCAGTGTCTTGGTGTATTTAGCATAAAGCAACATGCTTCAGTGTTTAATAAACATTCTTGACTGACTAAAGGAGAGATATCTGATCCTAATCCCAATTATTTCTACTTAAGCCTTTGTAAAACTGTCCATTATAGTGAAATTTAAACAGTACACCAGAAGAGTATGAAGAAAAACAAAAAACCTAAAATCCCAACTGTAAGTTAATACATTGATGGAAACCTATTTTTTTTAGCATCTCTAAAAATATAAATATGTATACATATTTATACATATGTACAGTTTTACATAATTGGTACCTCATTGTACAATATGGTGTCAATTGCTTTTCTCAGTCAACATCAAGTCATGAGCATCTTTCTGTGTCAGCAGATACTAGCACTTTTAATGTCTACATTGTTTTTATTTAGTCGCTAAGTGGTGTCTGACTCTTTGCGACCCCATGGATTGTAGCCTGCCAGGCTCCTATGTCCATGGGATTCACCAGGCAAGAATACAGTAGTGGATTATTGTTTCCCTCTCCAGGTTTAATGTCTACATAATATCTCTTTATACTAATCTGTTATAATTTACCAGCTATTCACTGGTTGAGAGACATTGTGTTTCTATGTCTTTGCCTGTCAGATACTCTGCAAACGGAAACTAGACTGGCATAAATGTTTGTATTTGGGAAAACAGGATTTTGGTGATGTAATTTTTGAAAAATTCTTTCTCTTTACTTGCCAGGTGGATCTTCAAACAACTCTATGATAAAGGCCTTGTTTATAGAGGTGTGAAAGTCATGCCCTTCTCCACTGCATGCAATACTCCACTCTCCAACTTTGAATCTCACCAGAATTACAAGGTATGTGAGATGGCATTGGACATTAAGTTATGGAATCAGAAGTTAAATGGTTGTATGATCATGGTAACTTAGTCCCGGTGTGGAACGTTAAGCCTGGGGAGTAATATAAATGATGTATCTTAATGTGATGTGTGCACGTGTGCTCTTAGTTTTGTCTGACTCTTTGAGACCTCATGGACTGTGGCCTGCCAGGCTCCTCTGTTCATGGAATTTTCCAGGCAAAAATATTGGACTGGGTTTCCATTTCCTTCTCCAGGGGATCTTCCCACTTAGGGATCAAACCCATGTCTCTTGCTTCTCCTGTGTTGGCAGGCAGTTTTTTATGAACTGAGCCACTGGGGAAGCCCTCGGCTGGTCTTAATAGATAGATTTTGATTGATAGATTTTGCTTATTTTAACCATATTTTTATGCCTCTCTTTGTTTAAGAAGTCCAGCTGTGCTCTATTTTTCTCAAGTCACTTGTTTCATAAGGCTTATTGCTTAGGATTATTTTATGCCTCGTCTAAGACCTTGTAATATCATTTATTTGTCAAAAGTATTTGGAAGAAAATCTGATTTGCAGTTAGTGGTGTGTTATGATCTTTTCTTTGATGAATGAAATAACTTGCTGTCTTTGGTATAAGAATTTAAACATGTCTTATATTTACACAGTGTACTTTATTCAGTTGTGTCCAACTCTTGGCGACACCAAGGACTACAGCATGCCAGGCTTCCCTGTCCTTCACCATTTCCCAGAGCTTGCTCAAACTCATGTCCATTGAGTCAGTGATGCCATCCAGCCATCTTGTTCTCTGTTGTCCCCTGCTCCTCCTACCTTCAATCTTTCCCAGCATCAGGGTCTTTTCTGCTGAGTCAGCTCTTTGCATCAGGTGGCCAAAGTATTGGAGCTTCAGCATCAGTCCTTCAAAAGAATATTCAGGATTGATTTCCTTTAGGATTGACTGGTTTGATCTCCTTGCAGTCCAGGGGACTCAGTGTACTGCTTTACCTTAGCCAGAGAGATAGTAAAGACTGTAAGTCTTTAGAAATAAGAGGTATCTGTTCTCATGTGTTTGTATTCAAGTGGTGGTTTTATTTCTGATATTATTTAACCCTCTTTGTTTTTAAAGGACTTCGATTTGTTCAGAATTCTTATTTCATGGCTAGGTTTGGAAATTATTAAAACTTGCACTTCGGATGCATTTTCCATCTTAGAGAATGCTTTCAACATCTCATTAGATTGTTCTTAGGGACTCCTGTTATTGTATTTTTTTAATAAAATATATTAAGACATAAAAATGTAGAGATTAATATAATAACTGTTGAGTACCAACGGCTTAAAACTTTGTCAGATCTGATTATATTGCTGTATTTTCTTCCTTCTTAAAAACATTTTAACGTGAAGAATTTCAAGCATGCACAAAACTAGACAGTAATTAGCTAACTCTCCTGTACCTATCATGTATCCCCAACAGTCTCTATAGCCAGTCCTGCCCCATCTGCACACTACAGTTATTTCTCCCAGATGCTTTTTCAAAAGCAAATAATAGACATGTCATTTTATTGATAAGTAATCCATTATGTACCTTACTATTGTCACACCTTAAAAAGTCATCATCAATCATTTTTAATATTCTTAGTGTTAAATATTCTGTAATTGTTCAACTGCTGGATATCATCAGTGTTCACATTTCTGTTTGTCTCTAAATAGCATCTTTTTCCCCTAAGGTTATTTCTAGTTGTTTGTTTTTAATCCAGACCTAAGGAAAGTTCATACCCAGTAATAGTTTTCTCTTAGATCTTTTTTAATGTGTAGGTCTCCATTTCTGTTTTTGTGTTCTTCTTTTGCTTCCCTCGCCCCCGCCCACCTCCCACCTTTGCAAATCATTGTTTGGGTAACAGGTTTTGCTTTGTTGAGTTTCCCATGATCTGAATTTTAATGATTGCAGCTTCATAATCTGATTTAACATTTTCTCTGTCCTCTGAATTTTATAGATATAAGTACTTTGTTTCTCTGTTTGTTTTTTCTTTGACCGTATATAATAGAGGTCGGTATTTGTTTTTTTTATTTGGACATGCACAGATCTTAAGCATACCAAGTAATGGATTGCACTGGGGAATTCCTTGGTGATCCGGTGGTTAGGACTCTGAGCTTTCACTGCGGAGGGTACAGGTTTTGTCCCTGGTCTTGCAACTAAGATCCTGCCAACCCTGTGCCATGGCCAAAAGAATTAAAAATAAAATGGGTTTCACTAAAAGCATCTATTTTTTTCAAATACATCAAATATCACAGATAACAGTTGATTAGTTTTGTCTGGTTCTGTACTTTGAAGAAATGGGAAGATATACTATGTATTCTTTTCTTTCTGGCTTTTCTCACTCAGCATTGCTTGTGATAGTCATCCATGTTTTGTAGAGTTATGGATCTTTTGTTCTAATTACTGTGTAGGTAAATATACCACAGTTTGTTTATTTATACCACCTTTCTCTTTTCCATTTCTTTCTTTACATCCTGATAGGTAACCACTATGCTCAATTTGAGATTTCTTAATTATGCATATTTTTATATTTTTACTATGTACATAAGTATTCATTAACAGTATATACTATTTTTTATATATGTTTCTGAGTATCATCCATTATTCTTATTCTGAACCTTGCCTTCTACAAAAACATTATGTTTTAAAATTCCTTCTCATTTATACATGTAGCTCTAAGTTTAATTTTAACTGCTGTTTAGCAGTGGATTAGATGGTTGGATAGCATCACTGACTCAGTGGCCGTGAACTTGGGCAAACTGTAATAGATAGAGGGGGCAGGGAGGCCTGACGTGCTGCAGTCCGTGGGGTCACGAAGAGTCAGACACAAGTTATCGAATGAGCAACAACATAGCAGTGACCCCCAGCCTTTTGGGAGCCAGGGACTGATTCTGTGGAAGACGGTTTTTCCACAGACCAAGTAAGGGGATGGTTTGGGGATGATTCAAGCACATTACACTAATTGTACACATTATTTCTGTTATTATTACATCACCTTTAGTTTTTAGCTTATTTAACTTATATGCAGAGTACATCATGCAAAATGCCGGGCTGGATGACCTACAAACTGGAGTCAAGATTGCCAGGGGAAATACCAATAACCTCAGATATGCAGATGACACCACCCTTATGGCAGAAAGTGAAGAAGAACTAAAGAGCCTTTTGATGAAAGTGAGAGAGAAGAGTGAAAAAGTTGGCTTAAAACTCAGCATTCAAAAAACTAAGATCATGGCATCCAGTCCCATTACTTTATGGCAAATAATTGGAGAAACAATGGAAACAGTGGCTAACTTTATTTTTCTGGGCTCCAGAATCACTGCAGATGGTGACTGCAGCCAAGAAATTAAAAGATGCTTGCTCCTTGTAAGAAAAGCTATGGCCAACCTAGATAGCATATTAAAAAGCAGAGACGTTACTTTACCAACAAAGGTCTATCTAGTCAAAGCTATGGTTTTTCCAGTAGTCATGTATGGATGTGAGAGTTGGACCATTAAGAAAGCTGAGTGCTGAAGAATTGATGCTTTTGAACTGTGATGTTGAAGTCTCTTGAGAGTCCCTTGGACTGCAAGGAGATCAAACCAGTCCATCCTAAAGGAAATCAATCCTGAATATTCATTGGAAGGACTGATGCTGAAGCTCAACCTCCAGTACTTTGGCCACCTGGTGCAAAGAACTGACTCAGCAGAAAAGACCCTGATGCTGGGAAAGATTGAAGACAGGAGAAGGGGATGACAGAGAATGAGATGGTTGGATGGCATCACCGACATAATAGACATGAGTTTGAGTAGGCTCTGGTAGTTGGTGATGGATGGGGAAGGCTGGTATGCTGCAGTCCATGGGGTCACAGAGAGTTGGACCTGACTGAGCAACTGAACTGAACTGAACTGATGACATCACCTCCACCTCAGACCATCAGGGATTAGATCCCAGAGGTTTGGGACCCCTGCTGCATGTGTGTGTGTTCATTCGTTTCCAACTCTGTGACTCCATGGGTTGTAGCCCAGCAGGCTCCTTCGTCTGGAATTTTCCAGGTGAGAATACTGGAGTAGTTTGCCATTTCCTCCTCCAGCGAATCTTAGGAACCCAGGAATTGGACCCAGGGATCAAACCCCCATCTCTTACAGCTCCTGGATCTTTTCATATAACAAATAGGTTACAATTTATCTGTTAATTCTTTCAATAGATATTTGAATTGTTCAGAGGGCTCGGGTTTTTTTTTTTTTTTTTTTTCTTTCTTCAAATGGTAACAGTGTTGTTCCAAACATTTTGTAATACAAATCCTTGTGTATTGTGCTGCAGTTTTCTTTGGTAACTAAATTTTTACATGTTAGTTTCCTATAGTAGTTTGGTCCTAGAGTTTTCAAAGTTTATACTCATCTATATAGTAAATAGATATATTTTCTTACTGGGAAAGAGCAAGCTGTAGGGAAGTAAATTGAGTTAACGAAGAAAATCCTTCCAGACTTTTCCAAAAGATAATTGAGCGTACACACCCAAACTAAATGATGGTATATAAAAACACTTGTTTTTTATATTGTCTTAATTTTTAGTTTCTAGAAGTCTGGTTGATGTGTTTATTTATGAAGCTTATGCTCATTGTGGAAAATTTAGAAGCCATAGAAGATATTAAGAAGAAGGAGAAAATTATAATCCCAGTACCCAAAGGAAATCACTATTAATGTTTTATTTTAGGTTTCCCTTTAGTGGCTTTTTTTATTTTTTAAGTTTTTTATGTTCATTACTATGTATATATTAAAATTAATATAGTACCTATTTCCTGACTTAATAAGACAGCATTTTTTTTGCTCTTCCATTTCCTTGCTCTATTCCATATACTTGTACAAAATGAATGTATATTTGAAGCCAACACCCTGATAAAGTTCAAAAGGAGCCTTATCAATTAATCTATCAAGAGCTCTACCTTCTCATGGTCCTTTCAGTTTAGTATGTATCACCCTACTCCTTTATAGTTACTGCTGTCCTCATTCCAGCCTCATTGTTCAGTGATTCTCTACTAAGTATAAATACAATAGTACAGTTTGTTCTTTTTTGTCTGTCTGACTTGTCTTGCTCAAGATTGTGTTTCTGGAAGTCATCCATGTTGTATGTAGTTGTAGATCATTTTACATACTGCCAAGTATTTAACTTATCTATTCTAATGGTTGGAGAAGGCAATGGCGCCCCACTCCAGTACTCTTGCCTGGAAAATCCCATGGACAGAGGAGCCTGGTAGGCTGCAGTCCATGGGGTCGCTAAGAGTCGGATACGACGGAGCGACTTCACTTTCACTTTTCACTTTCATGCATTGGAGAAGGAAATGGTAACCCACTCCAGTGTTCTTGCTTGGAGAATCCCAGGGACGGGGGAGCCTGGTGGGCTGCCGTCTGTGGGGTTGCACAGAGTCGGACACGACTGAAGTGACTTAGCAGCAGCAGCTTAGCATTCTAATGGTTAAATGTATGTATTTATTTGGCTGTGTCAGGTCTTAGTTGTGGCGTGTGAGATCTTTTTTTGAGGCTCATAGACTACCTAGTTGTGGCACATGGGCTTCAGTAGCTGCCAAGTGGGCTCAGTTGTTCCACGACATGTCGGATCTTAGTTCCTGACCAGTGATTGAACGTGCTTCACTGGCATTGCACGACAGAGTCTTAGCCACTGGACCACCAGAGAAGTCCCTATCCCTTCTAATGTTGATTGCCATTTGGGTAATATCTAGTTATTGGCTGTTAATGAATATTCTAGAACTTGAGTTTTGGGGAGTATATATAGACATTTCTGTTGCTTACATTCCCAGGAGTGGAATTATTGTGTGTAAGATATACTTACATTTAGCTCTAGTACTAGAGTTGGCAAACTATGTAAAGGGCCAGATAGTAATTGTTTTAGACTTCGTAAGCCACATGGTCTGTCAGTCCTGTCAAAACCATTCTTAGCTCTTGGGCTGTACAAAAAACTGGTAATGGCCAGATTTGACTCAAGGACCATGGTTCATTGTCTCCCACTTTTAAAGACTTTTCCAAAGGGGTTATACTGATTTATACCTCCACTAGACTGCTATGATTACACTGCATCCTTGCCAACATTTAGTATTTTCTTTTTTTTGCTCTGGTCATGCTCTAATTGTATACTAAGGATTATTTTTGACATAATTCAGATTTCCTGAAAAGTTGAAAACACAATTCTCATATACCCTTCAGTGAAATTTTTATTAATATATTTTTGAATAAATAATAGCTGTTTTCCAAAATAGTTATTTTATTGACCTAACTCTTTATGGACTTTATAAAATAGATCATTGTAATAGTGAAATCTCCATTAGGTATCCCTCTTGATAAATTTTAAATATTTTAATTGTGACTACTAAGGTAATTATTAAAGCATTTCTTTATATAAAAATGTATTTGGAATTTCTTGCTTTGTATTTTCTTCTTACAAATATGGCAGATTTTTTTTTTAAAGCTCAGCTTATTCTGAAAATCAAATTATTGTATTCTTTAGGATCAGTTCCTTTTTCTTGCAAGTTTGCTATTACGAATTTTATAAAAGAATATTTTATCTCATTTGATTTCAGGATGTTCAAGATCCTTCAATATTTGTAACTTTCCCTTTGGAGGAAGATGAAAATATTTCTTTGGTTGCCTGGACAACTACTCCCTGGACTCTTCCTAGTAACCTTGCCCTGTGTGTTAATCCCGACTTGCAGTATGTGAAGATTAAAGGTAAGTGTGAGCCTCGTTCTTTATGATTGATATGAATAAAATAATTTTAATGAATGAAAGCTGACATTTCCTTCCTTTTTTATTTTTTTAACTTTTTGAATTAAAGTATAGTTGATACACATTGTGTTAGTTTCAGGCTTCCCAGGTTGCACTAGTGGTAAGGAACACCCTTGCCAGGTAAAGAACCTGCCTGCCAGTGCACAAGAGGCAAGAGACTTGGGTTTGATCCTTAGGTCAGGAAGATTCCCTGGAGGAGGAAATGACAACCCACTCCAGTATTCTTGCGTGGAGAATCCTATGGACAGAGGAGCCTGGCAGGCTACTGTCATAGGGTTGCAAAGATTAGGACACAACTGAAACAACGTAGCACATATTAGTTTCAGGTTTACCGCAAAGTAATTAGATGTTTGTATACATTGGGTAATAAACATCACAGTAAGTCTAGTTAACATCTGTAATACTTACAGAATTGTTTTCTTGTGGTGAGACCCTTTAAGATCTGCTCTCTCAGTAATTTTCAAGTATGCAATATAGTATTATTAACTATGGTTTCCATGCTATAAATTTTATCCCCATGCCTTATTTCATAATTGGAAGTTTATACCTTTTGACTTCCTTTACTCATTTTGTCACCCCCTCTTCCTCATATTCTGCCTCTGGTAACCACCAGTCTGTTATCTGTATGCATGAGGTATATTTTTGTTGTTTTGATTTTGTTTTTATTCTACATAAAAGTGAGATGATGTGTCTTTTTTTTACTTCTTTCACTTAAGATCTATCCATGATGTTTTAAACAGCAAAATTTCATTCTTTCTTATAGCCAAATAGCTTTTCATTGTATATATATATACCAGATTTTCTTCATCCATCCATCCACTGATGGACACAGGTTGTTTCTAAGACTTGGCTCTTGTAAATAATGCTACAATGAACATGGGTTGCAGATATCTTTCAAGTTAGTGTTTTCATTTTCTTTGTGTAAATACCCAAAAGTAAAATGACTGGATCATACGTGTTTTTAACTTTGTTGAGTAACTGCCATACTATTTTCCATAGTGGCTACATCAATTTACATTCCCATCAGCAGTGTACAAAGGTTCTATCTTCTCCATATCCTTGCCGACACTTGTCTCTTGTGAATACAGCCATTCCATCAGGTATGAGGTGATACCTTATTAGGGTTTTGATTTGTGTATCCATGATGACTAGTGATATTGAGCATCTTTTCATGTACCTGTTGGATATCTGTATGTCTTCTTTGGAAAAATATCTATTCAGATCTTCTACCCATTTATTTATTCATTTGCTGTTGCACTGTGTGAGTTCTTTTTATAATTTTGATGTTAGCCCCTTATCAGATATTTGATATACAGATATTTTCTTGCATGGTTGCCTTTTCATTTTGTTGATTACATTTGCTATGCAGAAGCTTTAGTGTGATGTAGTCCCACTTTTTTTTTTGCTTCTGATTTCTTTTGTTGTCAGGTCAAAAACAAACAAAAACATTGCCAAGACCAACATCAGGGAGTTTATCAAATATGTTTTGTGGGGATTTTTTTTTCCCCCACATTGAGCAGCGTGTGAAACTTCCCCAACTAGGAGCAGTGATCAGACTCATGCCCCCTGCAGTGAAAGTGCAGAGTCTTAGCCACTGGACCACCAGGGAAGTCCAGTCAGCTATGTTTTCATGAAGGAATCTTAGGGTTTCAGGTCTTATGTCCAAGTCTTTAATTCATTTGTGTTAATTTCTGTACATGGCATGAGAGAGTGATCTAGTTCTCCCAACACTATTTATTGAAGAGACTCTCCTTTCTCTATTGTATATTCTTGGCTCCTTTGTTGTATATGAATTGTCTATATATATGTGAGTTTATTTCTGGACTCTCTGTTTTGTTCCATACTGTTGTGATTACTGGAGCTTTGTAATATAGTTTGAAATAAATAAGTGTTCTGCCTTCAGCTTTGTTCTTCTTTCTCAAGACTGAATGGACTTTTCAGGATCTTTTGTGGGTTGATATAGATTTTAAGAATGTTGACTCTATTTCTGTGAAAAATGCCATTGAAATATTGACAAAAATTGCACTGAATCTAGAATTATTTGAGTAGTATGGACATTTTAACACTGTTAATTCTTCGAGTCCCTGAATACAGAATTCTTTTCCATTTATTTGTGTCTTTAATTTCTTTCATCAGTGTCTTAAACTTTTCAGTGTCTTGGTCTTTCATTTACTCTTAAGCTTGTTCCTAGGTATTTTATTCTTTGTGATACAATTGTAAATGCAGTTATTTTCTCTCTTTATGATAGTTCATTATTGGTGTGTAGAAATGCAGTGAATTTCAGTATGTTGATTTTGTATCCTACTTTACTGCATTTGTTTTTTAGTTCTAAGTTTTTGATGGAGTCTTGGATTTTATATATGTACTATCATGTCATCTGAAAATAGTGAGCTTTACCTCTTTGTTTCCAATTTGGATTTCTTTTGTTTTTCCTACTTAACTCTTCTGGCTAGGACTTCAGTACTAAAATAAAAATGTCGAGATTTGGTGTCTTTATCTTGTTGATATTAGAGGAAACACTTTCAGCTTTTTCCCCATAAATATGATGTTAGCTGTGGACTTCTCTTATATGGCCTTTGTTATATTGAGGTATATTTCCTCCAAAAGGCATTTATTAGAGTAATTTCATTTAGCTACAGAGAGAGATTATCAGGATACAGTTGAGGTTTTTTATTTGTTTGTTTTTTGGCCCTTCCACATGGCTTACAGGATCCCAGACCCAAGGATCAAACCTGGGCCCTGGCAGTGGAAGCACCGTGTCCTAATCACTGTAATGCCCTGGAATTCCCAAGGATGTTGTTATTAGCAAATAACAAAAAAATCCTAACTCCCGGGGTTTGTGGAAGGCAGGACCTGGATAGGTATTGTTGAGGGCTATGCCCTTATATCAGAGAAGGCAATGGCACCCCACTCCAGTACTCTTGCCTGGAAAATCCCATGGACAGAGGAGCCTGGTAGGCTGCAGTCCACAGGGTTGCGAAGAGTTGGACACAACTGAGTGACTTCACTTTCACTTTTCACTTTCATGCATTGGAGAAGGAAATGGCAACCCACTCCAGTGTTCTTGCCTGGAGAATCCCAGGGATGGGGGAGCCTGGTGGGCTGCTGTCTATGTGGTCGCACAGAGTCGGACACGACTGAAGCGACTTAGCAGCAGCAACAGCATGCCCTTATATCCCATTACCTGAAACAAGATAAGTATTCAATAAATAAATAGACAGTAGATGGGTCACCGGAGAAGGCAATGGCACCCCACTCCAGCACTCTTGCCTGGAAAATCCCATGGACGGAGGAGCCTGGTGGGCTACAGTCCATGGGGTCGCTAGGAGTCAGACACGACTGAGGGACTTCACTTTCACTTTTCACTTTCATGCATTGGAGAAGGAAATGGCAACCCACTCCAGTGTTCTTGCCTGGAGAGTCCCAGGGACAGGGGAGCCTGGTGGGCTGCCGTCTATGGGGTCGCACAGAGTCGGACACGACTGAAGCAACTTAGCAGCAGCAGCAGCAGCAGATGGGTCACACTAGAAACAGCACACAGTTAATTCATTAAGAAAACTCAGTTGGATACAATATTAGATAACGTCTAAAATTTTTATAGGAAATAACTTGTCATGCCTAAATGTGTTACATTTTAAAAAATATTCTTTGATTTTTAAATAGACATCACTATTAGTAATCAGGGCATGATTTAAAATTATAACTTAATTAACATACTGCATGTTATATAAGAAATAAATGTTTACTAGAATCAGTAAAGTTGTTGGGGCTGGGAGGTAGCATGAACTCTCTGGTCACATGTCTTACAATTTATTGTTTGAGAATCTGTACTTAGGTATATCATAATCACTTTTATGTGCTAATAACCCCAGGGAAATTTGCCTACTAATAAAATTTCTTAGAAACCCAGAAAGCCTCTAAGAAATAATTGTCTAGTGGTGAATACATAGGTATGGTGTTATATACCAAGATATTTTGAAAGGAGAATCTGATAATAAGTTTCAAACAGCACAACAAAGCCAGTTAGCTTCCAGTATATTTCTAAAACTGGAAATAATTTGACTCTTTCTTGGGCAGAGGGACCTTCAAAATGACAGTTTTTTTAATTTGCCGTCAGCTCATGAGGCACCCACTGATTGAGCTTTTTCTCTTTTCCGATTTGCTTCAAATGCTGAATGACCATAGAATGGTCAACCTTGGAATTCTTGGACAGCTTCTCATGTAGTTATAAGAGGATCAGCTTTGATGATTGCTCTCAGTCGGTCATTGTCAACTTCCAATAATTGGCCATTATGCTCCTAATCTTCAAGGCTCTTGTCTCCTTTGCAAAACTTCTTGAACAACCACTGCACTGTACATTCATTAGCAGTTCCTGGGCCAAATTTGTTGTTGAGGTTGTAAGTTGTCTCTGCTGCTTTTTGAACTGCTGCTTGTTGAACTCATTTTGAACTTGAATGAGAAAATCTCTCAAATTTGCTTTTTGTCTAACATCATTTCCCTACTCTAAAATAGAGAATAACAGTACCATACCGTTTTGATTGCTGTAGCTTTATAGTAGAGTCTGAAGTCAGTGAGCCTGATTCCTCCAACTCCATTTTTTGAGATTGCTTGGTTATTTGAGATCTTTTGTGTTTCCATACAAATCTTAAAATTGTTTGATCTGATAAAATACTGTTAGTAATTTGATAGGGATTGCACTGAATTTGTAGATTACTTTGGGTAGTATATTCATTTTGACCACATTGATCCTTCCAGTCCCAGAATGTGGTATATTTTTCCATCTGTTTGTGTCACCCTTGATGTCTTTCATCAGTCAAATAAGTTTTGGAGTAAAGGTCTTTTACATCCTTAGGTAGATTTATTCCTAGCTTTTTATTCTTTTTGACACAATGGTTAAAAAAGAAAAAAATCACATTTCTTTTTGGAATAAAAACGTTTTTGAAAAACTATTAAGACATAATCAGAAAAACATCCTCAAGTGTTTTTCTGATTAAAAAAGTAACAAGTTGAAATTAACACAAAAAAATTAACATTATACAGAGAGATGAAAAGTAAAAATTTCTTATTATTTTCAGATTATTGTACTTTTACTCAGCAGCCCAGGAACCTGAGATTCAACGAAGTAGCATATCATTGCTATTAGGAATCTCCAATATGTGTTTTCTCAACACTGCCAAACAGTTAAATCAATTTAAGCACTAGGTGTCTGGAGAAGAGTCAGATACCACAGTTTAAGAGCTTAGTCCTACAAGATGACCCTCTGCTACTGCACCCACACTTCAGATGTCAGTCATGAGTTCTGGTTGTCACCTAGATTTCTAACCAACCCATGACCTCCTCCTTGGGTCCAAAGAGTAAGTCACAGAACTCAGAGAACATTGTACTCTTGAGATTACCAGTTAAGTATAAAAAGGGATTGTAAAGGATACACTCAAACGGCCAAGTGAAGTACATAGAGAGATCTGGAAGGGTCTCAAGTTTCTCCAGAACTGGGGTGTACTACCTCATAACATGTTTTGTTATCAACAAAAGACACATTTATGGCTCCCATCACTTAAGAAATTCCAAGAGATTTAAGAGCTCTGCCAGAAAAGATGGCTCAGTAGGTGAAGAATCCACCTGCAGTGGAAGAGATACTGGCAGACATGAGTTTGATCTGTGGGTTCAGAAGATCCCCTAGAGGAGAAAATGGCAACCCATTGCAGTATTCTTGCCTGGAGAAGCCCATGAACAGAAGGGCCTGGTAGGCTACTGTCTTCAGGGTTGCAAAGAGTCTAACACAGCTGAAGTGACTGAGCAGGCACCCATGCCAGAACAGAGACTAAATATATATTTCTTATTATCAGTGAACTAAAATGAACAGGAATGGGAGAATATAATTCAGATGACCGGTTTCAGCAGTTTATGGAGAGCAGGGGGAAGCTAAGGAAAGAAAGAAAAGCTCATAGCCAGAAAGAAATTCATCTTACAAGACAGTTTGATTCACAGTAGCTTGTACTATCAGGGAATAATATTGAGAAAGGAATGGAAAAGGATTGGTAGTCAGAAAACAGATACTTTTACCTTTATTTAGCTATGCCTTAGGAGAATTTAAGAACCAACAGTTGGTTTCTAATGCTACTGTCAGGAAGGAGCTGCTTCCACCATAGAAGCTACCTGTGGTGTCTACTTCTACTTCTGTAGGCAAGTGCATTTCTGTCTGTATAAGTGTACTGGTGTGACCTCTGGGTCAGTGAACGTGACACCCTTGAAGGCCCTTTGCCTAAGATTCCAGTCACGTCACTCATCTGCCTGTATACAACTTTTCTGGTTGGTGAACCCTGTGTTCTGTTTTTTATTCAGAAAATATCAATGCATGTCATTGAAGTCCACATTTTCCCTTGCTCTCATAGATTCTGTCAGAGGAAAATTACTCATTTTAATGGAAGCCAGATTATCAGCCCTCTATAAATCGGAGAGTGACTATGAGATCCTTGAAAGGTGAATATACAAATCATTGATGTATACATGCATGCATTTGTGTGGTGTGTGTGTGTGTGTGTGTGTCTTTAGTTTTAAAAAGTGAGATACTTTATTGCCCAAGAGCTATATATAGTATTCAAGCTTAATCAAATATATTCAAGTCACATGTTCTAGCACTAATGACTTAGAAACAAGGAAATCAGAAAGAAATGGTAATTTGATGTGGCTGCAGCCTCATTTCTTTGATGATTTTAATTGTGAGTTTGCTCCTCTTGTTTTCTAGATTTCCTGGTGCCTCTCTCAGAGGCAAGAAATACCGGCCCCTGTTTGACTATTTTGTAAAGGTAAGCTTAGAGCCCTCTACCACAGGCACTCTCCACAACCTATGTGTTTGATAACTGGAGTGATATTCATGTTGTCTTATTGGTTATATTGTTTATATAAGTGTGCCTGAATCCAAAAAAATTTTTTTTAGGTATTTAAAAAATTAAATTCTGTTCATATTGCCTTCTTGTTTTAATAATTAAAATACTATATAAAATTTTAAGTAGTTTTCTCAAATTATGTATGGAATCAGTTATGTTTGATAAGATTTATATGTGTATATTTTGTATTGCTTATTATCACCCAGGAAAGTCATTGCTGTCAGGTAGTGTTTGGGATTTGTTTTTATAAATTTAAAATATAATTCAGAATAAAACTGTGTGTCAAAGTAACAGTTCATTTCAAGGAATTTATGAGGTAAGTTCTTTAAGCTCAGACATTTAGTAACTTAATTTTCATCAGAGTCACAGAACTATTTTACGTGGTTTTTCATTTTCTGTCAACAGAATCCACGGCTGTAGTTGTAAACTCCAGCAACAACAAAAGAATGAAAACAATAGGAATTTCCCGTTGATTCTTTAATCTCTTTATTTGTGGTTTTCCTGGGTCTTTGTTGCTGCACGGGCTTTCTCTAGTGCTGTGAGCTGGGGTCACTCTCTAGTTTCAGCACCTGGGCCTCTCTTGTTGAGGAGCACAGGCCCTCGGTGTGCAGGCTTCAGTAGTTGTGACTCCTGGTCTCTAGAGCACAGCCTCAGTAGTTGTGGCTTAGTTGCTCTGAGGCATGTGGGATGTTCCTGGACCAGAGATCGAAACCATGTCTCCTGCATTGATTTGAGCCACCAGGGGAGACCTCTTGAAGTGGTTCTTATTTATAGGTCTTGGAGCGAAATAATGAGCAACACCGTCAGACCTGGTTTTACACACTGGAAATTATATTCAGCTGGACATGGCATTAGCCAGCAAAAGCTTACATCACAGGCTGGGATAAAATATTTACTACCTCTGTTCTGGTTCAGTGTGGAGATAATAAGAGTTTGACTAATGCAGGTGGGCTTTGTCCACAGCAACACCTGTGTCTATACTTCTGTGCACTTGAGTATTTTCCTGTATTTCTTATCTCCTAACTAAACTTCCTCACTGCATGTTGTCGCTAATGGATTGCCAAATGCTTTACCTGGTCTTTCACTAGGCGTTCTCTACTTGACACAGGGCAGTCCCGCTCCCTAACCATGTCTCCTAATGTTGATTTAAACATATCCTTTGCATCCATCAAACTTGTCCTTTCTTTTCCTCTCTCCTTGCCTTTGTTTTTATTGTTTTCATTGTTTTCCTCCTATTTTTAAAAAACGTTCACCTTTCTTTATTGTCATATCAACTTGACACTCTTCAACAGTAAACTCAGATGCCCTCTGGGAAAAGCATTTTCTGAAATATTTCTTTGATTTCTCCCTCTGAAAAATATCATTACTCCATTCTTCTGTATCTTAACATTTTTTAAAAATATTTGTTTTTATTTGTCTTAAAACTCTTGCACTGTATCAGTGACCTTTCTGAATTATAGACCCTATTGGGAAGATCCTATTGAGACCCTAAGGAAAGTTGAGCTCTTTCAGAAAATGTACATGGACACAATAGATAGGAACTTTGTGTGAAGTCACGAGTCTCTCTGGAATATGCATTCAGTTCATACTGATTTAAGTTTTTTAAGAATAGCACATATGCGTTCAGTTATCTTCATAAAATTTCTAGAACATTTGGTAAGTTTTAGAACGATGCTGCAAGTTCTTTGACTTACAACAAAAATCATCCGGTGTATATGTAAAAATACCCATGTTCTGAAGTTTTAAGTGGGAGCTATGAGAATAGATGCTGTCTGTGAAGTGCAGCACTATAGCTCTCTGTGTGAATGCTAACCCAGTTCAGACCCTGCCCGCTAAGATTCAGCAGGGGTAATACCTCAAACTTGACTTCGAGAAATAGGAATGCAATGCAGCATTTCTTTGTCTACAGTTACAAACAGTAGGATCCTTTGTATTCCCTCTTCTTACGTCTGATTCTGAGGATACGCATATTATCTCTCCAAGTTTAAACTATTGAAAAGGACCTATCACACCACACCAAAAATGTTTCCAGGTGATTTGGGTTATAGCAATTAAAAATTCAGAGTTATTTTTCAAGTTTAATTTTAAGTGAATGCCAAAGAATTAAAGAGCTGTGATGTGGTTGAATATAAAATTGTGTTTGGAATCCAAAGGCCTTCATCACTGAAGGCCTGGCTTCATCATTACTTACTTGTATAATCTGGACAAACAATTCCATCTTTGTCCAGAGTTTGTTCATCTGTGAAATTGAAATACAACCAGAATATTTTTAAAACATGGGACTGCCAGTGCCTTTTTGACAGTATTATAGGATTCAATGTGAAAATCATTTCTGAAAGTACATTTTACAAAGGCAGAGGGATAAGAAAGCACAGTTTGTTGACTGAAACAAAGGGTATGTGAAAAGAAATACTAAGAGACGAAGGTAGAAAAAGTAAGTCAGTAGTCTTATATGTATAAACCTGACTTTAGTTGTTACCAAAAAAATAAAACTGAAAGCAATTCCCCTCAGTGTTACAGTACTTGGACTACCTGAATGTAGAACTTGTAACTTGGCTCCCATCCTGATTCTTTCAAAGTTTGCCTTTTATTACTGAAAAACCTGAGCTGACCTGAAAGGAAAAGGAGCAGCAGCAAAGTGTTTTCAGTGATTGGAAATACAGCAGGAAGGGAATTGTTGAGGGAGCACATCTTCTGAGACATTTTAAGATAAACTGCTTACTGGGGCAGGAGTGAGGTTGGAAGAACTGATGAAAAGTTTTGTGACTAAGGAAGAAATTTTTATCTGTAAGTCTTTAGATAACGATTTCATTTATAAATGGTGAACTGTTGTTATTCATGGAAATGATTTGAATTGGCACATTTCTTCCCAATCTGAATTATTCTGTCCATTCTATTTCCAAAAATTAAGTGTTAAAATTTTTTCAGGGTCTTACCAAAAACTATTATTAAATTAATATTATGATATGGTTTTATTTTATTCTTTAAGCCCGATAACCTTTCTTTTCCAGTGTAAAGAGAGTGGTGCTTTTACTGTGCTTGTGGACAACTATGTGAAAGAGGAAGAAGGCACTGGGATTGTACACCAAGCTCCTTACTTCGGTGCTGTGAGTACTATAAATCTTGCAAGTGTACTTATGAGAAGGAAATGTCATTGGCCACTAAGTTGTATGTGTGTGTATGTGTATCACAGAAAGATGTTTCTCACTGTTGTTCAGACTATGGAGATACCTCCCCCAAAAGAGAAAAACCTTGCATCTGAAATTCCTTTCCATCCTGAGCTGGTTCTGAAAATGATAGGCTAAATCCTGAGTGTTGCTAGGCATTTTGTCTTTCTAAAAGGCATGCAATGTTTTCGTCCATTCATTATTTAAATATTTGCTATACACTTTGTGCTTTATGTGGAGAAGGAAATGCAATCCACTCCAGTATTCTTACGTGGAGAATTTCATGGACAGAGGAGCCTGGTGAGCTACATACAGTCCACGGGATCACAAAGAGTCGGACACGACTGATTGACTGTCCTTTTGTTTTATGATACGCAGCTGGGAGTTTCGACAAGGGCACATTGAGTTATACAGTCACCACAGCCATCAAAATGAAGAAAAGTTCCATCACCTGTGCTGTGTTGTTGACTACATACTATATCATCAGAAGAGACTTTGATTTCTTTCTTCAGAGCTATGCAGTGTGATTAACTTAAAATTTTTCCCAGGGTCAGTTCAGTTCAGTCGCTTAGTCGTGTCTGATTCTTTGCGACCCCATGAACTGCAGCATGCCTGGCCTCCCTGTCCATCACAATCTCCCGGAGTCTACCCAAATCCATGTCCATTGAGTCAGTGATGCCATCCAACCATCTCATCCTCTGTTGTCCCCTTCTCCCACCTTCAATCTTTCCCAGCATCAGGGTCTTTTCCAATGAGTCAGCTCTCCGCATCAAGTGGCCAAAATACTGGAGTTTCAGTTTCAACATCAGTCCTTCCAATGAACAACCAGGACTGACCTCTTTTAGGATGGACTGGTTGGATCGCCTTTAAGTCCAAGGAACTCTCAAGAGTCTTCTCCAACACCACAGTTCAAAAGCATCAATTCTTCTGCACTCAGCTTTCTTTATAGTCCAACTCTCACATCCATACATGACCAGTAGAAAAACCATAGCCTTGACTAGACGGATCTTGTTGACAAAGTAATGTCTCTGCTTTTTAATAGGCTGTCTAGGTTGGTCATAACTTTCCTTCCAAGGAGTAAGCATCTTTTAATTTCATGGCTGCAGTCACCATCTGCAGTGTTTTTGGAGCCCCAAAAAATAAAGTCTGACACTGTTTCCACTGTTTTCCCATCAATTTGCCATGAAGTGTTGGGACCAGATGCCATGGTCTTGGTTTTCTGAATATAGAGCTTTGAGCCAACTTTTTCACTCTCCTCTTTCACTTGCATCAAGAGGCTTCTTCTTTGCTTTCTGCCATAAGGCTGGTGTCATCTGCATATCTGAGGTTATTGATATTTCTTCCGGAAATCCTGATTCCAGCTTGTGCTTCTTCCAGCCCAGCATTTCTCACGATGTACTCTGCATAGAAGTTAAATAAGCAGGGTGACAATATACTGCCTTGATGTACGCCTTTTTCTATTTGGAACCAATCTGTTGTTCCATGTCCAGTTCTAACTCTCGCTTCCTGACCTGCATACAAGTTTCTCAAGAGGCAGATCAGGTGGTCTGGTATTCCCATCTCCTTCAGAATTTTCCACAGTTTATTGTGATACACACAGACTATTGACTATTGACTATGCTTTGGCATAGTCAATAAAGCAGAAATAGATGTTTTTCTGGAACTCTCTTGCTTTTTTGATGATCCAGCAGATGTTGGCAATTTGATCTCTGGTTCCTCTGCCTTTTTTAAAACCAGCTTGACCATCTGGAAGTTCATGGTTCACGTACTGTTGAAGCCTGGTTGGAGAATTTTGAGCATTACTTTACTAGCGTGTGAGATGAGTGCAATTGTGTGGTAGTTTGAGCATTCTTTGGCATTGCCTTTCTTAGGGATTGGAATGAAAACTGACCTTTTCCAGTCCTGTGGGCACTGCTGAGTTTTCCATATTTGCTGGCATGTTGAGTGCAGCACTTTCACAGCATCATCTTTCAGGATTTGAAATAGCTCAACTGGAATTCCATCACCTCCACTAGCTTTGTTCATAGTGATGCTTCCTAAGGCCCACTTGACTTCACATTCCAAGATGTCTGGCTCTAGATAAGTGTGAGTGATCACACCATCATGATTATCTGGGTTGTGAAGATCTTTTTGTACAATTCTTCTGTGTATTCTTGCCACATCTTCTTAATATCTTCTGCTCCTGTTAGGTCCATACCATTTCTGTCCTTTATTGAGCCCATCTTTGCATGAAATGTTCCCTTGGTATCTCTAGTTTTCTTGAAAAAATCTCTAGTCTTTCCCAGGGTAATTTTTCTAAAAATGTAATCCTTTTAATGTAATTTGTGTATGAATAAAATTGAAGAGCATAGGTATGAAGGGCACATATTTAGAACTAAACCACACTTTAACTCACAGCCCTGCCACTAACAGGCCATCTGTAGGTAAGTTACTTAGCCTGTCTTGAGTTCCTTTCCCTCCTGTGTGACACGCGGTGATAGTACCAGCCTATCTGGGTAACTTGCAAGGATTAAATGGATTCATCCGTTTAGAGCATTAGTACAATACCTGACACTTATAAGAGTGTGTGCAGTCACTGCAGGGAGTGTAGACCCCACTGGGGACAAAACAAATTCTTTTCGACTTGATCATTTTGTCAGTGAGAGAGGCAGTGAAGCTTGTTGGTCCCTATTGGTCTTTTTTTTTTTTTTCCCATACTAAACCTTTGCAGGGATTTTTATTATGGAAATGTTCAAACATACACAGATGTTAAGAAAATACAGTAATTTCTTAGGTTCATGTCATCCAGCTGCTTTAATCATTAAAAATAATCATCAACATTTTGGAATTTCCATTTTACCTATCTCATTACATCTCCCCTTCCCCAACACCATTTTTATTTTGACTGGAGGGTTTTATAGCAAATCTTCACGATTGTATCTTTCATCTGCAAGTACTTCTGTATGCATCTCTGACTTATAACGACTTTGATTTTTAACATAGCCACTGTGCCATTATATCCAATGAAAGGAATAGTTGCTTGATATCATCCAATGCTTGGTCGGTATTCAAATTAGATGGAAAGGAAACACTCCTGATAATACTATTTATTGAGTTTTGGGAACTGATCAAATTTCAGTTATCCATAATAATTTTAGGGTCAACTGGTGTGGTTGTTCCACTGATAATAAATAATAAAGAGGTAACTTCTTGGTGTCTTCTCTGTTCTGAATGCCAGGCAGGTAAATATTATAGAAGATCATATCTTTAAGTTTCAGCCTTTAAACTCGGTAGACATTTTCCAAGAGACTTTCCATGTTGCGACTTTGCCAGACAGTGTACTATATAATCTCTCTGCAGAGTCTGTGGACTTCTACATGACCATGTTGGGTATCATTCTGGCTCTGTTCAGGAATGCTGCTGTCTTAGCTACTTGAATTGTATAGGGTTGTTTGCTCTATACTAAATGATTTAAAATGCTGGGCTTTGGGGCTTGCCCTATCTGTGTTGCTTAGTTTCCTTTTCAGGGTCCTCCTTCATGACCAGGATGTCACTTCCCTTGCTGCTGGCACACTCACATGTCACTTCATACCAGACAGCCTCTCAGCATAACGACAATTGAACATAGGCCCACGTGGAACCACGCTGGCTTTCCAGCCTGTTTTGGAGTCAAACTAGGATGTAGTTTTACTTTTAATCTTAGATAATCCCTTTAATTTTAGATTTCAAGCAACATAGCAAAGAGGTAAAGACCTTGGACTCTGGAACCAGGCTGTTTGCTTTTGAATCTGAGCATTGCCGCTTTGCAGCTGGATTAATTCTTTGTGCCTCAGCTACTTTATTCATAAAATGGAGATAGTTGCTAGGTTGTCTGAGGGGAGCATATGGTGAAAACCTAGTACAGCTATCTGCCTTCCTCACAGGATTGTTGTAAAGGTTTAAATAAGCTAATGTAAATGTGGTCAAGTGTTCAGAGCACTGTCTGATACAGCGCTTTATAACTGTTTGCCCAGATTATTGTTAACATTGCTCAAAGTATACTCCTGCAGCATCATGGTGTACCCAGGCTGCTTGGGGCCTGTGTTATTTTGTAAAGTGAATAGTTTGGGTCAGGGAGTTGTTTTAATTAGTTAATTATATATGCTGAGCCTTGCAGTTTTCAGGATCTTACTGGCCCAATGAAGTATTGAACCTGGGCCCTCGCAGTGAAAGCACCAAGGTCTAACCACTGAACTGCTGGGAAATTCCCATAAAGTGGATAATTTGGATTTAGATAAGTGTTACCATACTTTCAGGTGCTCCCTGACAGGATGCAAATCCAGAAGCACATCAAGCATTGTCCAGTACTAAACATACCTTATACTTGTATGTTCTTCGGCTTTGTGTATACATGTATGTGTGTATATATGCTGCTTTTATAATTGAAATTTGATTTTGTTCTAATATATTCACATGTGTCATCTTCTCACTTAGTAGATATTCTGCTCTATTAGGGGTTTGTGAGGTAATGGCTGGGAAGACAGATCTAGCTCCCTACCCTACTGTTCAGTTCAGTTCAATCACTCAGTCATGTCCGACTCTTTGCGACCCCATGGACTGCAACATACCAGGCCTCCCTGTCCATCACCTACCAGAGTTTACCCAAACACATGTCCATTTAGTGCCATCTAACCATCTTACTCTGTTGTCCCCTTCTCCTCCCACCTTCAATCTTTCCCAGCATCGGGCTCTTTTCAGATGAGTCAGTTCTTTACATCAGGTGGCCAAAGTATTGGAGTTTCAGCTTCAACATCAGTCCTTCCAATGAATATTCAGGACTGATTTCCTTTAGGATAGACTTAGTTGGATCTCCTTGCAGTCCAAGGGACTCTCAAGAATCTTCTCCAACACAACAGTTCAAAAGCATCAAGTCTTTGGTGCTCAGCTTTCTTTATGGTCCAATTCTCACATCCATACATGACTACTTTTCTTCCAAGGAGCAAGCATCTTTTAATTTCATGGCTGCAGTCACCATCTGCAGTGATTTTGGAGCCCCAAAACAGTCAGCCACTGTTTCCACTGTTTTCCCATCTATTTCCCATGAAGTGATGGGACCAGATGCCACGGTCTTAGTTTTCTGAATATTGAGCTTTGAGCCAACTTTTTCACTCTTCTCTTTCACTTGCATCAGGAGGCTTCTTCTTTGCTTTCTGCCATAAGGGTGGTGTCATCTGCGTATCTGAGGTTATTGATATTTCTCCTGGCAATCTTGTTTCCAGTTTTTGCTTCACCCAGCCCAGAGTTTCTCATGATGTACTCTGCATATAAGTTAAATAAGCAGAGTGACAATACACAGCCTTGACGTACTCCTTTTCCTATTTGGAACCAGTCTGTTGTTCCATGTCCAGTTCTAACTGTTGCTTCCTGACCTGCATACAGATTTCTCAAGAGGCATGTCAGGTGGTCTGGTATTCCCATTTCTTGAAGAATTTTCCACAGTTTGTTGTTTTCCAGCAGTCAAAGGCTTCCGCGTAGTTAATAAAGCAGAAATAGATGTTTTTCTGGAACTCTCTTGCTTTTTTGATAATCCAACAGATGTTGGCAATTTGATCTCTGGTTCCTCTGCCTTTTCTAATCCAGCTTGAACGTGTAGAAGTTCATGGTTCACATACTATTGAAGCCTGGCTTGGAGAATTTTGAGCATTACTTTGCTAGCATGTGAGATGAGTGCAAATTGTGCGGTAGTTAGAGCATTCTTTGGCATCATCTTTCTTAGGGATTGGAATAAAAACTGACCTTTTCTAGTCCTGTGGCCACTGCTGAGTTTTCCAAATTTGCTGACATATTGAGTGCAGCACTTTCACAGCATCATCTTTTAGGATTTGAAATAGCTCAAGTGGAATTCCATTACCTCCACTAGCTTTGTTCATAATGATGGTTCTTTTTTTTTTTTTTTATAATGATGGTTCTTAAGGCCCACTTGACTTTGCATTCCAGGTTGTCTGGCTCTAGGTGAGTGATCACACCATAGTGATTATCTGGGTCATGAAGATCTTGTTTGTTCTTGCCACCTTTTCTTAATATCTTCTGCTTTTGTTAGGTCCATACCATTTCTGTCCTTTATTCAGCCCGTCTTTGCATGAAATGTTCTCTTGGTATCTCTAATTTTTTTGAAGAGATCTGTAGACTTGCCCATTCTATTGTTTTCGTCTATTTCTTTGCACTGATCACTGAGGAAGGCCTTCTTATCTCTCCTTGCTATTCATTGGAATCTGCATTCAAATGGGTATATCTTTCCTTTTCTCCTTTGCTTTTTGCTTCTCTTCTTTTCTCAGCTATTTGTAAGCCCTCCTCAGACAGCCATTTTGCCTTTTTGCATTTCTTTTTTCTGGGGATGGTCTTGATCCCTGTCTCCTGTATAGTGTCACAAACCTCTGTCCATAGTTCTTCAGGCACTCTCTCTACCAGATCTAAAACACTGCTGTAGGGCTCTGGATTCTCTGAATGATCCTTGAGTTAACTTCAATTGAGAGAATAACAAAAGTCGGTTACAATTATAGGTCAGGATACTGAAAAATTCTATAAATCTGTTGCCTGGCATGCTTTTCTCCTGCCATATCCACACGTAACTACTTTGTACTTCCCTTCCTCCTTTCTCCTTTGCCCTAGGACGATTATCGGGTCTGTATGGATTTCAACATCATTCAGAAAGACTCTCTCCCTATTTGCCCTGTGGATGCCTCAGGCTGTTTTACAGCTGAAGTGACAGATTTTGCAGGACAGTATGTGAAGGTTTGTATCTATGTGACTTAGAAAGGTGTCAGTTTCATCCTACTTCTTTCATTAATTAGTTTTTACTAAATAGCTTTCATATCTGGGATATTTTTTTCCCCCAGGAAGTTGGTTTTGTTTTGTTTCAGCATATAAAATCAGATTAGCTGCTTTCCAAGGTCTAATATTTTCAGAGGATGCATGCTGTAATTTCAAGGGTAGGAATCAGAAAAAATGAACTCTGGTTTGTGACTCAGGAAGCAGCTTTGTGACCTTGTGTAGTCACTGCTAATTGAAAATTTCATTTCTTAAATGATCTGGAACATACTTTAAAAGTACTTAATGTTATACAATAGCTGAGATATAGACCAAGTATTTTTGTAATACTTTTGTTATTTATGTGTTTTAGTCACAGTAAAGGAAACAAAATAACAGATTTTAGTAATATACTTAATTATATTATATTAGTAATTATTGTGGGATTTTTTAATGGCTAGATTTTAATTTTTTAAAAATAGGATGCTGACAAAAATATCATCAAGACTCTAAAGGAACAAGGTCGACTTCTTGTTGCCAGCACCTTCACCCATAGCTACCCTTTTTGTTGGAGGTGAGATGAAATACAGCTAGAGCTTCAGACTTGTGAATATACTTGTTATGTAAAACCATTTCATCATTCCGTGCTTCCCATCTCATTTGTATCCTTTCAAGTTAGTGTGTGGAAACTTCATTTTTGTTTTAATGAGAATTTTATGAATTCACCTATATAGTTATTCTATCTTTAGATGTTAGAAAAATAGATCTGTACCAATATCTTTTGTGTTAAGATCACATTTCTCTGGGATGAGATATATGTCTACAATTTTCTAATGGAATTTAGTGAGGAATATCATGTGATGTAAGACATCATAGTATGAAGATGTGGGTTAAAATGGAATGTTCAGTGGCATCATGTTTCATTCCTGTTTCCTCTTTGCTGAGGTTGACATCAGTTCTTAGACAGCTGTCACACAAGCAGAACTACAGTTTTGTTAACTGTCATTTTCCACCTGTCGTGGAGGGAGATGACATAGACACTAGTATTTGCAGTAGAAGACCTAATACATGATGGTGATGTGAGTAAGAAACTAAAGGTCAGTCTTACCCTGGGTCCCTGCATACCTCAGTCTGACCAGCCACATTCTGCATTTTTGCTTTCCCAGGTCAGACACTCCACTCATTTACAAAGCAGTGCCTAGCTGGTTCGTTAGGGTGGAGCACATGGTGGATCAGCTGCTGAGGAACAATGACCTGTGTTACTGGTGAGCAGTTAAATGTGTATCTTCATAATGTCCTTTGTCAGTAGTTAATATTGGTTTACACTTCCTCCAAATTATAATTGTTTTAAAAGCCATCTTTAATTGTATAGTAATAGCTGTGTGTTATTTTGTTTATTCAGGAACACAAAATAAATAATTTTGTATAACAGAAGCAGAATCCCTCTCGTGATAGACATATAGGGGATATGTCTTACCTCATGATAAGACATACAGGGGAATATTTTTCTTAACCCAGTGAAAATGAGAAGTTGCCATTCATTTGATCTGAATGACTTTGGAAAACTGTCAGAGTCCCCTAGCTTTAAGTGATAGTCATTTTCAGGATAAAAATTTATCTTTGGAGGTACTACAGAAGCCATTTAATACTTTATTTTTGACACTTATTGAGTTCCTAAAATACGGTGATACCTTGTGTACTGTGGGTTCATAGATAAATACTGCAAGGATAGAATCCTTGTTCTTTTCAGCTAATATCTAAATTGCAGAGAGGTGTTACAGTAGTTCTTCCCTTTTGCCATGGTGGGTGTGTTCCGAGACCCCCCCAGTGGATGTCTGAAAACGCAGATAGTATTGAATCCTAAATGTATTTCTCTGGTAGCTCAGTGGTAAAGAATCCGCCTGCAGTGCAAGAGACACAAGTTTGATCCCTGGGTCAGGAAGATCCCCTGGAGAAGGAAGTGCAACCCAGTCCAGTATTCTTGCCTAGAGAATCCATTGACAGAGGAGCCTGGTGGGCTACCGGTCATGAGTTGGACACAACTTAGTGACAAAACAACAACTGAACCCTGTACCTTATGTACGGCGCTTTTCCTGTACATATTTACACACCTGTGATGAAGTTTAATTTATAAACTGGGCACAATAAGAGTACCCAAATTGCTAGCATCACTGCTTTTGTACTTTGGGACCATTATTAAGTAAAAATAAGGGTTATCTGAACACAGGCACTGAAGTAGTCAACAGGTGACCTGGTAACTGACTTGGTAACTGCTAGGCTACAGTCCGTGGGGTCACAAAGAGTCGTACGTGTCTGGGTGACGAAGCAGGTACACTGTAGGTGCAAAAATGATCTAAGTCTAAATCTTTGTATTCCAGAAGAACATTTTTTTATGGAGAGTTTTGAGGGTAATCACTAGTTTTTACTTTTCCAAGAAGTTCTTGGGGGAAGTAAGAAATAGTGCATTTGACTTTGGAAGAATGGAGAGAATCTCTGGACAGTAAGAGGAAATTGTATATTTCTTAGTAAGTTGACCCTGATTTCTCAAGAGAAAGTAGTTTTTTTCATTTGTATACCTTTTCGTTTCCTAGTGGAGTGCTCAGTATGGATAATTAGTGTGGCTGCCTTATTGGGAATTGTGGGGAGAGGGTACAGGCCTATAAATTGACCTAGGATGTTAATTGCAGTGCCTGAGCGTACAGGGTATTTTGGAGCTGAAGGGTGCCCTAACTCAGGCTTGAAGTTTGGCAAGATTTTCTGCAAAGTTGAACCTCAAAGAATAAGGAGTCATTTACCAGTCAGAAGCTGTAGGAACCTTGGGGAAGGAGGGTGGCAAGTTGAAGGTTATCAAAGTGGAGGGATGGCACAGGCAAAGGCAGTGAGGTAAGCAGCTACGTTCTAAGTACTCGCCTTATTCCTGGACCCTGAAGTGCAGTGGCAGGGGGACTGCAGGTGAGCCTGGAGAGGCAGCTACCCACCGACTACAAACAGCCCCACTCGTTCGCACTCTTACTTTATAGGTGATTAAGAGCCCTTACCTAGTGACTTTTAGTAAAACCACTATTGTGTGGTTGACCGGAAGACTAGGTCTGAGTAGGATCAGGGTGATTAGTTAAAGAATTGCAGCAGTCCTGCAGTTGGAGAGCAGGACTGGGAAGCTTATGTGCTGTGGAGTTTCATATTACAGAGCATCTTCCCTGGGATGAATTCACAGCAGAAACAACCACTGTAGGTTTTTTGGTACTGTCCTTGTAGAAAACATTCTCCTAGAAGTGAGTGCACAGATTCCAGAGTGTTAGTTTCACAAAGGATTATACAAAGGCTTATGCAGATATAATTTTATAAGTTTACTTACTAATGTTTTGATGTGATTATCTGATATGTTTATTGCAGGGTCCCAGAGTTTGTGCGAGAAAAGCGATTTGGAAATTGGCTGAAAGATGCACGTGACTGGGCAATTTCCAGAAACAGATACTGGGGCACTCCTATCCCACTGTGGGTCAGCGGTGACTTCGAGGAGGTGAGGCAGGGCAGGAGGGCAGTATATCCTCGTGTTGATTTTTGCAGAAGCACCTCATTCATGTATCTCAGTATGGGGTAAAAGAATATGGTTTCTTTATTATTTCGTTCCTTTATTTCATCAGGTTTTTTTCCTCTTTATTCCTTCCTAATATCATGACATAAATAAGAATATGTTTTAAATTTATTTTAAATTATATTTTCTTTAATTAAATATAGTTTTAAATTTCCCTTTGTGTAAAAGTGAAGAATGCAAGTTGTATTTGTCTCTGGGAAATCCTCACATTGTTTATCTTGTGTTACTTAGATTCTTTTTTACCTCTGAGTTTTTAATGAACAGAAAAGACTCCACGCCCTGCACTAAGTGGCAGTATATTGAAACAACCTTTTAGTGATAAAAAGGACAACTTAAAATTACCAAAGGATTATAGACCTTTAATCTATAAAGTCAAATGTGTGTGTGTGTGTGTAAATAATAATAACAGACATATAGATGTATTTCCTGTGCTGAATGCTAAGAGCATTAGAACGGTTATGAAGAGCAGCAGCCCAGGGACCTCAGTAAATCTCTGATAGGGACCTGAAAGGCAAGAGTGAAATAACTAAATCAGAGGACTTTTCAGAACTGAGCAGGAGGGGCAGAGAAAGAAGGCTGTGTATGTTTGTTAGATAGCAGATGTCCTCTGGATGTGAACTACAGCAGCTCCTACTAGTGTAAGTCAGGAACTTGGCTCCTGTTTGATGACTCCCCATTATGAATAGCCCCGGCCAAGTCCCTTTCCCAGCCTCCTTACATGAACATAATCCTGGTATCTTTCAATCTGATTATTTGGTCCAGTTCATACACAATAAATTAGTTCCAGCTTTAATTTGAGAAGATTTAGGATTAAAAAGCCAAATTCAGGTGCCAGGAATAAACTAAGATGCCTTAGAGCAATAGTCTAGGCATTTCACTTATGCTTATTACTTTTAGCAGAGATTTGGACATAGTAAATCCTCAAGAAATAGTAGTTGAGATGATGGCTGTGAAATTCTCTCTCTGTCGGGAATTTCTGTGATACAGGGATAGGTAGCAAAGAAGTGAAGTCTGCTCACCTATTCAGACAGTTTCCCACAGTCTTTCATGTGGAGCCACATTGATGATAACTGTTGTGAAGATGAAAGGTTTCTAAATCTAAAAATAAATGTTACATAAATTAACTGCATGTGATCTTTGACTCTGAGGCCTTTTATCTTTGACAGGTAGTATGTATTGGGTCAATAGCAGAACTGGAAGAACTATCAGGAACAAAGATCTCAGATCTCCACAGAGAGAGGTCAGTTTCTGCCGGTTTGATTCACTTCTGTTCTGTCATTCAGAGAGTATGGGGCTAGGTCCTAGCCTGTTAATACATGGTCTCTGTTGCATGTCATAGAGCTCCATGAAGAGATCAAACACTAGTTTGCTAAATTACTTTGCTGTTGATGATTCATGTCATCTTGAGGAAAGGTGGCATCTGTCCTTGAGTTAGATGTCAGGAGACTCTGACATATAACCTTCCAGACTGAGCACTGATGACACTTTGTGAAAGCCTGTGATAATTGCCAGTATTTCTGTTTGCATGTAAAAGAGCTGTGAGAGCATTGTGTTTCCTTTTGGCAATTAAACTGTATGTTCTGTTTTGCTTAAAGTTAATTGAAGCAGCTATTTCTTCATTTACTTCTTTGTTTACTAGCATTGACCATCTGACCATTCCTTCACGCTGTGGAAAGGGATTGTTGCATCGTGTCTCTGAAGTGTTTGACTGTTGGTTCGAGAGTGGCAGCATGCCATATGCTCAAATTCATTATCCATTTGAAAACAAGAGGGAGTTTGAGGATGCATTTCCTGCAGACTTCATTGCTGAAGGCATTGACCAAACAAGAGGATGGTATGTTCCTTGTTCTTAAAAGTGATTTATTGATTTGATTTAACTTAGCAGGTATTTTACTTTTAATCAGCTAGGTGCTGGGGAGATTGTGTCAGACAAGATAGGCTCTGCTCCTGCCCTCTGTGCCTTACCACCACATACCAAAAAAGTGTCTTTTGAGAAGGTATCTCTTACTACATTACTGCGGTAGTTTTAGAGTTTGAATTATTTCTTTGACATTTTTGAATACAGAGATTTATTATATTGGAAGTTTAAGTGATACAAAACAATATATGTCCCTCTTAGTTGGTTTACTTCAAATCATTTACTCAAATATTTAGTGGGTATTTACATACAAGATATTGGGGAGGTTGCTACAAAATTGAGAAATAGTTGAAAATGTACTCAGGTGTTAAGGCTAGCCTCATAACTTTTTGAAAAATCCAGATTTAAAATCTAAAAAAAAAAAAAAACAAAGCCCATGATGGGAGTAAGAGTTTGCTTGCACAACTGAAGGACCCACATGCCGCAAGGAAGATCAAAGATCCCATGTGCTACAATTAAGACCAAATAAATACCCCTTCCTCTGAGGGCAGGTCAGGAGGACCCTGGTTTTATCTGGTGCCTTACTGAAAGTGGTGCCCTCATCCTTTTAATTAGGAAAAGATGAATTACTGGGCCACAATGCTGGTTAGTTACATGTATGTCTTTGGGGGTCCTTCCAACCATTTTGAGCCATTCCATTCCAGCAGTGAGATTTATCTGAGTCTTTGACACGAGGACTGAGGCCTGGCTGGACTGTCCACCCACCCTGCTGTATTGCTGGTGACGAGATTGTCCTCTTTGGGGGTATCAGTCTGTCTCCTGTGGAGAGCCTGGGATTTGACCTCATAGATCATTTTGACTTACACGTTTTGAACTTTAGCCATAATCTAAAGACTGCAAACTGGCTGTGATTCGGTATAACCTGGACCAGTCCTGTTTGCCCCATGACATCAGGTGGGAACTGAATGTTGTGACCACTAACGGTAATATCAGTCGTCCCATCATTTCCTCCCACGGGTAGGTGCAGGCTTGAGGGATGCTAGGTCCCTTCCTCCTTGGGCTGAGGGCTCCTTCCTTTTGGTGCTCTGTCCCATCCACCTCCCTCCAACTGCTGCCTCAGGTCAGCTGTGCTCTGCTGGGGAGCAAAGGGAAAGGGGAGGAGGGAGAAGCAAGCCGCGTGTGAGCCTCAGGAGCTTCCCCCTCCCCACTCCTTATCCCCCTGCTTGAGCCACAGGCATTAATTGGAAGCTGAGAGGAGTTACAGCTGTTGGCATGAAATCTCCTTCACCCTAACCTGGGGAGGTGAGGACCAGCAGATAATTGCATCCTTCCTTGAGCTGTTGCTGAACGCTGACACTCTAAAGCCAGCTCAGATTCTATAAAAATAAAGTAAAAAAGAAACAAAAAACAGTGTTTTTGGACTGACCCACGTTCTTATTATACTTTCATTTGTAATGTTTCTGAAGGAGTATTTAAGGAATGCTGGGTCATTTTCTGTCTTTACTACTAGTAGTCTTCACAAACTGTTGGAATTCCAGCCTTAATGTTCTGGAATGTACTATTTTTAGCTTTCAATCCATTTTTCTATAGAAACAGCTTTTCTTAAAGAGAAAGCCAGATGACTGACCAATAAGTTGTTTGAGGAATTTCCAGATCTGGCAACTGTTAAAAGCTGTCATGTGGGTCCACATGTGCACACTGCCTCCTTCCCCTTCTGTCAGGCATGGTCTGCCTCTCCTGAGAACTATGGTCCTATTGACCTGCCCTCAGAGGAAGGGGTATCTGATCATTTATTCAAGGGATCTGGTCTCCCATCCCCATCATTTGTGTCTGGTGATGTTCTTTGACTGCAAAATCCGGTCCTAGATGACACTGGGACAGCTTACATGGGTGTTATGTGGTTCTTTTAGGAAACAATCTAGCTAGCAAATAAATGGCATGCATGATATCTGATATAATAAAAACATTTTCTATGTTCCTACAGTCTACCTTTTGACTTTTGAATGAGAGTGCTTTTTGCGTCTTTTGTCATCAGGCTGTCCCCTATGACCTTGTGCTAAAGGCAACATACATCTCTGGATTTTCAGCCTGGCATTTCTGGGAGGTCCTGAGAGAACACCCAGCGTTGCCCACCTCTGCCTTGTGGCTGTCCAACTAGCTCCCCAAGGAAGGTGATAGTACTGTCCCCAGCAGAGAGTCAGTACCTCACTCCAGAGTTTTATTTGCTTTAAATAAAGTACATTTTATTCCTAGTGAAAAGCTCTAGTATGATTGGTCTACAGTGGGTCCTGTCCTTAATTTTTTTACTGCTCCCTAGATGATCCTGATATATCACCAGGCTTAAGAACCATTGCTTTAAGTGCTTATCAAGAAATGTAACTTACCTAAAATAGAAATTCAGTGCAATAAGTAAACACAGTTTTCTTTCCTATGCTTGAATTCTATTTCTTATTTTATTGAACTGTTTCTTTGTGTGTTTTTTTTCCCCCCAGGTTTTACACCTTGCTGGTGCTAGCCACATCTCTCTTTGGACGGCCACCATTCAAAAATGTGATTGTGAATGGACTTGTCCTGGCAAGGCAGGTGCACTCCCTTGTATAATTATGAGTTCCAGTTCCTCTCTGTTCTTAGAGCGTTTTCTGGTTGGATCTAACCGTTCTTTGTGAATAGAGGAATTTAGAAATGCACCAGTTCTGTTCCTGTTCTTTCCTTCCTTCTACTTTTATACTTCTTTCTGTTTTCTGTTTTCATCCAACTTCTGTCCTTCTCCACCTGTAGCATTCTATCTCTACATATCCCTCTATCTTATGAGAACGACTTCATTAAGAACTAAGCCTAATGGAGGCGGACCAAGGGGGGGACATGTGTCCCATTATACTACTAATGATAAAATAGCATTTGTCATTTAGAATTTTATAAAGTACTTTTGCTTATAGCTCTTATTTAATCTGTGAACTGGTCCTTTAATGTACTTTTAGTTGTCCTCTTTTTAATATATGAAGAACCTGTTCGTTCCAGAGGCTTATAATAGAGAACTCTTATTTTTTCCTTTGCTTCCGTTGCCTCTAGTCATTAAAAGTAAAAACAAAAATAAGAAAATTAATTATTATACATAGATATCTTGCTTCATGTGCCCTTCAAAGTGAGGGATGACACCTAGCACTGTCCCAGGCCCTGTTTTGAGCATTTATACATCTTTACTCATTACTCCCAGAGCCATTTGAAATGGGTCCTTTAATTGTCCGGTTCAACATCTGAGGCATTTGAGGTGCAGAAGAAGTAAGGTTACACTGCAACAGAGTGATAAATTCTAGTTCTGTACCTACGTAGTCTGGCTCTACAGTCTGTGCTTAAAAAAAAAATAGAAATCTTATTGAATTATAGTTGCGAAAATTAATAGAGACCGCTTATGTGCTTTGCCTGGTTTCCCCAGTGGTCATGTTTCTTGAAACCATAGCATATCGTCAAGATCAGGCTGTTGATTCAGTTCACCAATCTTAATCAGATTTCCCCAGTTACACTCATTTGCTATTGCATGCAATATTTCATGCATAGGTTCCTCTATCCACCCGCACAGTCAAAATACTGGGCCTGTTTCAGCATCACAGGATGTCTCTATTGCCCTTTTATAACCATACCTTCTCTACCCCTTCATACCCCACCAAGTTCAGCTTCAGCCCTAATCTCCAACACCTGGCAACCATTAATCTATTCCCCATCTCTGTAATTTTGTCATTTCAAGCATGATGCATAAATGGATTTGTATCCAGTTCTGTGCTTGACTTTTTTTTGTTCAGTGTAATTCCTGGAGATCCCTTGGGTGGTTGTATGTATCCATAGTTCCTTCTCGTTGTTGAGCAGTGTTCCATGATGACCAGCAGTTTGATCTTTCACCTGCTGAAAGACATTGGGGTTGTTTCTAGTGTTTGCCAACTATGAGTAAAACTGTGAACTTTTCTTCATAGATTTTGTGCAAATCGAAGTTTTCATTTCTCTGGGATAAATACAAAAGCTGTGTTTTTGAATTGTTATACTCTTACATCTTCCTGCTGCCATTTATTCTGAAACTTCTCCATTTACTCACTACAGTAGTCTGAAAGAAGCTTACACAGATTTTAACAAAACAACCTAATTGTTGTGCCTTAATAGTAGCTTGTGTCCCCTTTGCAGTTATGTATTCCAAATTATAGATAATCTGTAGCCATATATAAACTGTGATGTTGACTTATTTAATTGATGTCTCCCTTTTGTTTTTCAAGTGATGGTCAAAAAATGAGCAAACGCAAAAAGAATTATCCAGACCCACTTTCAGTAATTGATAAATATGGTGCTGATGCCCTCAGGTACGGACCAGTGCTCTGCCTTGTGTGTATTTGTCGTCTCTTATGTAAGCATCTTACATTCAGTGATACAGTCATGGTTTCGGTGATGCTGATCATTCTATTAATTTGGTTTATAGTTAGCTCTTTTTTAAAAATGCACGTCTATTACATGGAATTGTATTGATATGTTATTGACTTTAAATCCAAAGATCATTTTCTAAATTGTAAAGATGTTTCTAAATCTAGAGGTCTTTTGGAAGATGAGTCTCTGTGTTAGATTTTATTGAGTAGCACAGGTACTTCCAAGTTAGTTGCTGGTGCCTCTGACTTACTCCTATAGATTCCCTGTCTTGGTATTAAAATTCTTATATCATTTATTTCTATTTTGCACTTACTCCTCAGACAACCATATGAGGTACATTTATGCTAGAGCAAATAAAAATTAATACTGAAAATTTTTTAGAGAAAGATACTGCTTGAAATAGAGTCATAAACTTTCGGTGCTCAGGTTAAAAGGAACCACGGAGATCTTGTTCTGCATCCTCCTGTTACTAACAGGAGACCCACACCCAGGGCCTTTGGGCAAGCGTATTCGCGGTTCCCATGTTGCCCAGGAGCAGTTTATTCAGTGTCCTGCAACCCCAGTTATCTGTTAGACTCAACCTTGGCATAGCTGACTACTTGGCCTGATTATTCTTTGTATTGAAGGCTGTCCTGCAGGATGTTTAACACTGTCCCTGGCCTCTGCCCTCTGACTCCCTCTGTGTTGGCAAAATGCTTGTGTGGCTGTCCCTTGTGAATCCCTGATGCCTAAACACACAGTCCTGGGAGGAGGGCCTGGCTACTTCCTCTTGGTGCTGCCATGCCTCCTGGGGCCTGTGCCAAACCAGCCAGGACATGATTCTAGGTTAGTCCAGCGCCATATTCTGGTGTGGCACTCTTGGTCTCCCCTTTAGAATTTTCTAGGTCTCTTACAGAAAGTGAGAACTTTGTCAGTTTTAAGCGGACTGTTTGAAAAGTATTTATAATGTCCCCATTTTGCAGAAAAAGTGCTGATATGGGTATTACCCTGTCAACATGTCAGTAATATTTGGTTTACTGTCTTCATTCCATTTCCATGTAATTTTTTCTTCTTCCAGATTATATCTGATTAACTCCCCTGTGGTGAGAGCAGAAAACCTTCGCTTTAAGGAAGAGGGTGTCCGAGATGTCCTGAAGGATGTACTGCTCCCTTGGTACAATGCCTATCGCTTCTTCATCCAGAACGTCCTAAGGCTACAGAAGGTATGGGTTGCCATGCTACGGAGTGGGGTCTGCCCCACTGAGCTGGGTTTGTAAAAGATAGGGGTGAGCTGTGAGGTGGAGTTCCATGAGAGATTCGGCTGCGCAGGCCCCATGGGTGGGGGCTCGGAGCCGTTGGAAAGGCCATAGATGAAGGTGCAACAGTTGTCTGGGGACTGTGCTGAGCCAAGGAGAACAGGACTGGAGCTTTGCCATTTGGGCAGATGCTCACCTCTGCAAGACACAGATGCTTCACCTGTTTAAGAAGAGTTGCTTTGGATATTCATTTAGCCAGCCAAATTCATGATGAGCAAGCAAGTAAAGAGTCAGCTACTGTCAGAGTGAGTGCCTCGTAAAGGCTGCTGCCTATGAGTGGTCAAGAAGGGCCACTTCATGAGGGCATTTGGGCTGAGACTCCAAGAAAAATTCTCATTGAGTTGCTGGGATGAAAAACAGTGGTTGTGATATACGTGAAGGTGTCTCAGAGCAGTGACCTGCTGACTTGGGAAGCATCCTCTGAGAAGGCCCCATATGTTTTGCTGCCTCTGGTTCATCTTGTCTGCTAATGAACCCCCCCTACCAGGAAGAACGGGGTCTTCTCCAGGCCCTAGTGTTGTTCCTCTTTTTGATCCCACCACCTCTCAGGCCAGTAGTCATGAAGTGGGTCTACTTTGCAGACCTCTGCCTGTGTGGAACTCAAGAAAACAGACTGGGTTAAACCAGTCATCTCTGGGGCTTATCTGGGCCTGACAGAAAGATGCAGACTACAGCACTGGGTGCTTAAATCAGGGCAGGAGTCAGTGTGGTTGCTCCCTCGCCATCCTGATGGTGATGCTGTTGAGAAGGGACAGGTGAAGTGGGCCTTAAGGATCAAGGAGGATTTGCAAAGGAAAAAGCAGCAGGTGAATAGAGCATTCTGGGTAAAATAAATTAAGCAAAGACATTAACTCCTAGTATTCATTTTCAGCTTATAGATAGTTGTCCATTCCTACCCAGTTTTACTGTCCATCCTTCCTCAGATTTAAGGTAACTAAACACTATATTTACTGACAGGATTTTGAAATATTTCTGAATTCATAATTACTCTTTGATAATAGGAATCATTTTTTCCTAAATTCTCTTTAGTTCATTCAGAAATGTATTTCATTAATTGAGGACTTAATGTTCCAAATTTAGCATTTACTTGGAAAATATTGTTAAGAATCAGCAATTTAGATTGCCAGTAGAGTCTGTATTTTGTGATTTTTTTTTTTTTTTTTTTTGGTTTGGCTAGTTCTTTCAGTTTAAATCATTTAAAGAGTTCATTTCCTTACAGTGGTTTCCCCCATGCATGCAAAAAGTTTCAATAATTGTCACTTCCTAGGAAGAAGAAGTGGAATTCCTTTACAACGAGAACATGGTTAAAGAAAGTACCAACATCACAGACCGGTGGGTCCTGTCCTTTATGCAGTCGCTCGTTGGGTTCTTTGAGACCGAAATGGCAGGTATGTCTCTTTTCAGCCTTCCTCCCAGGAATAAAGATTCTCTCTTTATAATTACTCTTTTAGTATTTAATTGTTTTTCTTTATAAACACAGACTTTTTTTTTGAAGAATAGTCAATTTACAATGTTCCATTAGTTTTTGCTGTACAGCAAAGTGATTCAGATATATATGTTTTTTTTTTTCCTTTTTCATATTCTTTTCTATTATGGTTTATTATAGGATATTGAATATAGTTCCCTGTGCTGTACAATAGGACTTTGTTGTTTATTTAATTTATAGTAGTTTGTATCTGTTAATTCCAAACTCCTGATTTATCCCTCCCCCATCCCATTTCCCCTTTGGTAACTGTAAGGTTTTTGTTTGTTTGTTGGTTGGTTTTTTTAAATGTCCATGAGTCTGTTTCATTTTGTGAATAAGTTCATTTGTATCATATTTTATTTAGATCTCACGTATAAGTGATATCTTACGGTATTTGTCTTTCTCTTTCTGACTTAGTATGATATTCTCTAGATCCATACATGTTGCTGCAAAGGCTTTATTTCATATTATTTCATTCTTTTTATTGCTGAGGAGCATTCCTCTGTGTGTGTGTGCACGCACACGTCTTCTTTATCTGTTCTTCTGTTGGTGGCCTTTTAGGTTGCTTCCATATCTTGGCTATTGTAAATAGTGCTGCAGTGAACCCTGGGGTGCATGCCTCTTTTCAAGTTAGAATTTCAGGTTTTTAAGGAACCTCCATACTGTTTCCATAGTGGCTATACCAGTATACATTCCTACCAACAGTGTAGGGGAAGGTTCCCTTTCTCCACATCCTCTTCAGCATTAGTTATTTGAGGGCTTTTTTTAATGATGGCCATTCTGACTGGTGTAAATGATAATTGGCAGTGTTGAACATCATCTGATGTGCCTATTGGCCATCTGTATATCTTCTTTGGAAAAATGTCTATTTAGGTCTTCTGCCCATTTTTTTTTTTCTTGTTTTTATTTTTTTTTTGTATGAGCTATTTGTATATTTTGGAAATTAAGCCCTTGTTAGTCACATTGTTTGCAAATATTTTCTCCTAGTCCACACATTGTCTTGTTTTATTCATAGTTTCTTTTGCTGTACAAAAGCTTATGGTTGATTACATCCCATTTGTATTTGTTCCCATTTCTATGTTCTCTTGGAGGAGTTCTATGGTGTCATGTCTTAAGTCTTTATGCCATTTTGAGTTTATTTTTATGTATGGTGTAAATGAGTGTTCTGATATCATTGATTTACATGTGATTGTCCAGGTTTTCCCACACCACTTGCTGAAGAGACTATCTTTTTTCCATTATGTGTTCTTGCCTCCTTTGTGGAAGATTAATTCACCATAGGTGTGTGGTTTTCTAAACATAGAGGAAATTTTATAGAAATTTCGAGAGAGACAGAACACTAGATGAATAAATATTTCTTTTTACCTCTCAAATATAATTTTAAGGCTTGTTTGTTGTAGAAATGTATTGTTCCAAGGCCTGAGAGATTGTCTTGAGGGGATATCTAGTGGCCTTACCCCACCACAGACACCACACAGGCCCATGGAATCACAGGCTTCAGTAGTGGATGCCCATGGGTTCAGATCCCAACTTGTACACCACTTGTTCCCTGGGGGAAGCATCGTCTAGTCTATGAGCCTCCATTTCTATCTCCAAAAAGTACCTAGTAATAGTTTTTATAAGACTTAGATAGAAACTGTGTACATGCAGTAGCTAGCAGATAATAGGCAGGTTCTTAATAAGTAGTACTTGTTACTAATATGTTTTTAATTTATTTTTAGGTCTACTTTATTAAATAAGTAGACTGGAAAAATTAGGAAATTCAGAAACACAGTAAGGAAATCGACATTTCCCCACATTTTTGTTACTTAACAACAATGAATGTGTTTTTAGACAGAGGTTGAAAAGGTAGGTAATGTTGGTTCCCTTAAAGTGGGAGATAGACAACCATAAGTCAAGGTGAGAAATTCAAGAAACTGTTAACCAGGATACCTGAGATGGGTCTGAGTGTTTATGGGTCTGATAAAGTCGGTGGCCAGTGGAGAAAAAATGGCATCCCTGTGTGCACCCTGGTAACATAAACCACCCTCGCACAGCATCCTGGGGTTGGCAGGTGCTGCTACTCAGGTACAGCACTCCAGTGGATTTAAGAGGCCAGAGCAATCAGGTGGTTCATGTAGGGGTCTTCAGTTCCTCAGCTGGTACATAGCTCTTCATGGAAAAGTTGATGCCTCTGTATTTGGCATAATTGGATGGTTAGTCCAGGAAATTTTGAATGTTTTATCAGTCATCCTAAAGGACTATGCCCACTTTTAAACATGCATAATAAGCAAGAGAGTTCCAAGAAAACATCTGTTTCTGTTTCTGTTTATTAGCTATGCCAAAGCCTTTGACTGTGTGGATCACAATAAACTGTGGAAAATTCTGAAAGAGATGGGAATACCAGACCACCCGACCTGCCTCTTGAGAAATCCAAGGGACTCCCAAGAGTCTTCTCCAACACCACAGTTCAAAAGCATCAATTCTTTGGCGCTCAGGTTACTTTATAGTTCAATACTCACATCCATACATGACTGCTGGAAAAACCATAGCTTTGACTAGATGGACCTTTGTTAACAAAGTTGCAGTACGCTGTCTAGGTTGGTCATAGATTTTCTTCCAAGGAGCAAGCGTCTTTCAATTTCACGGCTGCAGTCACCATCTGCAATGATTTTGGAGCCCCCCAAAAATAAAGTCTGTCACTCTTTCTACTGTATCTCCATCTATTTGCCATGAAGTGATGGGACCAGATGCCATGATCTTAGTTTTCTGAATGTTGAGCTTTAAGCCAACTTTTTCACTCTCCTTTTTCACTTTTATCAAGAAGCTCTCTAGTTCTTCTTCCCTTTCTGCCATAAGGGTGGTGTCATCTGCATATCTGAGGTTATTCATGTTTCTCCCGGCAATCTTGATTCCAGCTTGTGCTTCCTCCAGCCCAGTGTTTCTCATGATGTACTCTGCATATAAGTTAAATAGGCAGGGTGACAGTATACAGCCTTGACGTACTCCTTTTCCTATTTGGAACCAGTCTGTTGTTCCATCTCCAGTTCTAACTGTTGCTTCCCAACTAGCATACAGGTTTCTCAAGAGGCAGGTCAGGTGGTCTGGTATTCCCATTCCCATCTCTTTAAGAATTTTCCAGAGTTTGTTGTGGTCCACATAGTCAAAGACTTTCACATAGTCAATAAAGCAGATGTTTTTATGGAACTGTCTTGCTTTTCTGATGATCGAATGGATGTTGGCATTGATCTCTGGTTCCTTTGCCTTTTCTAAGTCCAGCTTGAACATCTGGAAGTTCATGGTTCACGTACTGTTAAAGTCTGGCTTGGAGAATTTTGAGCATTACTTTACTATCATGTGAGATGAGGGCAATTGTGTGGTAGTTTGAGCGTTCTTTGGCATTGCCTTTCTTTGGGATTGGAATGAAAACTGACCTATCTCTCTAATAGATGTGATAGCCCTTGAATGGCAGGGCCTACTTGCTCTTCTTGTATCCAGCCCTATCTTAAGCTCCCAAGACTTTTATATGTTCTCACGGTCCAATTGGTTGTCTTACTTTCAGCTTACAGGCTCTATACTGTGGTTCCTCGCCTGGTCAAGTTTGTGGATATTTTGACCAATTGGTATGTTCGGATGAACCGTAGAAGATTAAAGGTAAGTGAAGGCTTCTATTGGGAAGAGCAGAAAGTGCAAGAAGTATGAGAGTTGAGGAAAAATGAGAACAACCCAAAGGAAAAAGGGCGTTTTCAAATGCTCTCACTTGGTGAAGCTATCTTTTTCCTTTTACGTTGCATATTAACTGTACTGCCATGTTTTGGATAGGGGAATCCTTAAGTTTAAAAGTCATCTCACATGTTTTCAAAACACAATTATAGACATCATATTAGAGGCAAAGTCTCAGGCCATTTAGGACTGTACTGAACAGACCTGTTAAAATCAAATAATTCATGCAGGTATTTTGCAAATGTTGTTCGGTACAGCTGTGATCTTCAGATGGGCACTTCATCGCTTCTAACACTAGAGGGACAGTTACTTATTGATGATACTCTTCATTAAGCCTTTGGGGATATAGGATGAGTGAAGCATGGAGCCTGTCCCAGAACTTAAGCTATGCATAAACAGCAATGCTCCAAAACAGGGAGTGAGGTGCACCCAGACCACTGCCCATCAGTACTACCTTCAAATGTGTTAATGATAAAATCCTGTAACAAAACAGTAATTTTGTTTTGTTAAAATATATTACATACACGTGCATGTATGTGTGTGTATGCACATATATTTAACAGAACATTAAAATGTTTAAAGTAGTTATGTTATCTCTGGATAACTTAATTATAGCTGAGTTTGCCCCTTTTTATTACCTTTTTTTTTTCTCTGTAGTGAGCTACTGGTTTTAACAGTTTACTGTGTGTGTTTTTCATCCTTAGGGTGAAAATGGAGTAGAGGATTGTGTTAAGGCCCTGGAGACCTTGTTTAGTGTTCTGCTGTCTTTGTGCAGACTTATGGTAAGATGCTTGATCCCGTTCTAAAGCTCTAGCCCTGTGGGCTGCTTGTGGTGCCCAGTTGCTGCACTGTCCTCTGTTTGTATCTGTTCTCTCTTTTTTCTACATTTTAAAGTCCTGTAATCTTCTGTGAGTATCAGGGAAGGTCTTGAGCTAACAGCTAACCAAACAAATACATATATTGCAAACAGTATTTCACTTGAGACATGTTCCTACCAATTGAAATATTCATTAAATGATATATAAGTAAAAATTCCACCCTTAGTTTCCTGTGTCTTATTTCTGCTCTTTCACTCTAATGATACAAGCCTTCTGTTTATTTCCTAAACATACATGGAATGAGAACCTGCTTTATCCCAGGTCCTCTACCTGGTGTCTCATGTATGAGCTCATTCCTTCTTCCTGTTAAGCAGGTAGTGTTTCTCCAGTTTACAGATGAGGTTTCTGAGATTTTAGGAATATTCATTCCTCTGCAATTGACCTAACTGCCATGTGGTCATCGGCTCCTGTTTTTATTATGGACATCTTCAAGGATGTTTTGGACACTTCTGTCTGTAGTCCTACTTCTTTGCTTCGTGAGTGTGTCTCACCAAGTTCAAAATGAGGTCATTTTCTTAGGGCATGTTGTATTAACCTCATGTCCAGTTCTGTGCATATTCCCCTGTCATTTCTCTAAAATGTTTTAGTTGTTTCTAACTCTGAGATCAGTTAATGATGGCTACATATGAATGACATAATGTTTTCTGTCCTTATACAGGCCCCCTATACCCCTTTTCTTACTGAATTGATGTATCAGAATCTGAAGACACTGATTGACCCTGTTTCTGTCCAGGACAAGGACACATTCAGTATTCACTACCTCATGCTGCCCCATGTTCGGTAAGAATCAAATATACCTAAGCGTCACCTGGGCCATGGGAAGGAGAGTTGCTAGAGATGCACTCATGTGGGGGCCCCAGCTCCCTGCTCCAGCTCACCCATGCCATGCCTTCCAGTTGAGCTATTCCTCAGGCTACAGAATGAGTATAAGAGGGATACTTAGGGTGGAATCCCCTGTAGAGCTGTGGCATGTAGGGTGTGGGTAGGCCTTTGGTATCGTTTTGGGGAGCTGCTATGCACTGAGCATCAGGCTCAAGCTTGCATCTCACTGCTGCTGCTGCTGCTGCTAAGTCGCTTCAGTCGTGTCTGACTCTGCGACCCCATAGATGTCAGCCCACCAGGCTCCCCCGTCCCTGGGATTCTCCAGGCAAGAACACTGGAGTGGGTTGCCATTTCCTTCTCCAATGCATGAAAGTGAAAAGTGAAAGTGAAGTCACTCAGTCGTGTCCGACTCTTTGTGACCCCATGGACTGCAGCCTACCAGGCTCCTCCACCCATTGGATTTTCCAGGCAAGAGTACTGGGGTGCCATTGCCTTCTCCCTGCCTCTCACTATAAGCCCCCAAAACAGTCACACTATGTTCCCAAGAGCCTCCCTTGGGAAGCTAACCACACCATCACATCTCTCATCCGACTTTCTTCCTCAATGAAGCACGTTTCTTCTTTGAGATTTTCTCTTTTTAAATCTATTATCTTTTATGTTCCTACCTCTCCCAATCAGTGAAGAATTGATCGACAAGAAAACTGAGAGTGCAGTATCTAGAATGCAGTCTGTGATTGAACTTGGCCGAGTGATTCGAGACCGCAAAACTATTCCAATAAAGGTTTGAGATTTTATTTCTATTTTAAATTGCATACACCTAGAGAATTATGTCTTTGGAGTATTTTCTTAATATAAAGGGCTTCCAGCAATGGCATTAATTTCTTTTTGCAGTAAGGCTGTGAATGACTTAATACTAGTTAAGCCTGTTTAGTCTAGAGCTTGAAATTCAGATAGAACATGTAACATTCATATTTCTGCAGTTTAGAAGCCTGGATGCTTAGTGAACTTTCCCTTCCCTTTTCTTTCTAGTATCCTTTGAAAGAAATTGTTGTTATCCATCAAGATCAGGAAGCTCTTAATGAAGTTAAGTCTTTGGAGAAATATATCATTGAGGTAAGACAGTTGATTTGTGTGATTTAGTCCAAACAGGCTTCTGTCCTTGGGAAGATTATTTTGGTTAGTATTCTTTATCAGTATATACATAAATGTAACCATCTGTGAAATCTTACAGTTTGCTTTTTGATTCATCATGAATTTTTTGCAATGTAATTAAAAAATTTTTTTTAAGAATTTGTATTTATTTTTTGGCCATGCTGGGGGCATGTGGCATCTTAGTTCTTCCTACCAGGGATCAAACCCACACCCCCTGCATTGGAAGCACAGAGTCTTAACCAGTTGACCACCAAGGAAGTCCCGGTAATTATAATTCTTTAACAGTGATTTCAAGGTCCATGAATTTTTCACCTTCATTGGATCATTTATCCCTTCATCCACTTTTCTTCCCCTAGGTAATTTTTGATAATTAACAAAAAGAAAAAGCTTAGTCCTTCAAATTACCCAAGTATCAAGTAAACACTGGTTATAAATAAACACTAGCAATCGGGTACAAGACAAAGTCTCTTCTCACCCTGGCCCCTCTGTCATGTCTCATTTCCCACTTACAGGGATGTTCACTACGGTATCTCCTACTGGGTTGTTCCTAGCATTTTACGTACATGTAGACACATTTGTACATACATCTACACCCATGCAGGCTTCCTAGGTGGCCCAGTGGTAAAGAATCCACCTGCCACTGCAGGAGACTTGAGTTTGATCCCTGGATCGGGAAGATTCCTCTTGATAAGAAAATGGCAACCTACTCCAGTATTTTCCCAACCTATGCCGGGATACTCCCATGAACAGAGGAGCCTGGCAGGCTACAGTCCTTGGGGTTGCAAAGAGTCAGGTATGACTCAGCAACTAAACATCAAATACGCACATCACTGGTTTTATTTGTGAATAGAGATGATCATATATGTAGTTTTTTACTAATTGTTTCCACTTCATAGTATCACTTAAACAACATTCCATGTTAAAACCTAGAGCCCTAGGACTTACCTGTTGGTCCAGTGGCTATGACCACACTCCCAGCACAGGGGGCTCAGGTTCAATCAGGGAACTAGATTCCATGTGCTGCAATTAATGATCCTGCATGCCACGAACGCCCAGCACAGCCAAATAAATAAATAAAATTTTTAAATAAATATTTTTAAAGAACTCTTCCTTTAAAAACAAAACATTAGGGATCTAATTTATTCTTTTTGCCAGCTGCATAGTGTTCACTTTCTGGCTGCATCATTATTTATTTAGTTACTCTAGTATTGTTGGAAATTTATGTTTCAGATTAAAAATAAAAGTTTGTGTGTGTGTGCGCTTGTGCAAATAAGTTGTTAACTGTAGATTTAAAAAATGTACAACATAAGAGTTGCGAGTTAACTCTTATGCGAGTTAATGAGGATGCAGCCCAGGATACAGCACCTCAGATAGCTCTGAGAAGGTGCTCCTAAGAAGCAGTGGGAAAAGGTCAGTATATATGTGATTTTGGTAAAGGGGGAATACATGCAGTCAAGTACATTTTTTTCCAGAAGGTTTCTGCTAGTCTTGTGAAGCTTTGCTAGTCACGAGGAACAGTTACCACCATGAAGGTTTTTGGGGGCCTTTCCATGGGGAGATTCAAGAATTGGGCTTATAAAATCAGCTCCTGAAAACACCTATCTAAAGACCTCTCCTGCCAGTTTTTCCCCAAACACAGAATGTCTCATTTCTGCTGTCCACCCTGAACTCCTTTCAGGGGGTTAGTGAAGGTCAGCAGCTGCAGCAACACAATTTAATCCTTGTACAGGTATGCTATGCTATGCTAAGTCACTTCAGTCGTGTCCAACTCTGTGCGACCCCATAGATGGCAGCCCACCAGGCTCCCCCATCCCTGGGATTCTCCAGGCAAGAACACTGGAGTGGGCTGCCATTTCCTTCTCCAATGCATGAAGGTGAAAAGTGAAAGTGAAGTCGCTCAGTCATGTCCGACTCTTAGCGACCCCATGGATTGCAGTCTAAGAGGCTCCTCTGTCCATGGGATTTTCCAAGCAAGAGTACTGGAGTGGGGTGCCAATGTACAGGTATAGGTAGATGCATGTGTGCTCAGTCACTTCAGTCACGTCCCACTCCTTGCTACCCTATGGACTGTAGCCCACCAGGCTCACCTGTCCATGGGGTTCTCCAGGCAAGAATACTGGAGAGGGTTTCCATGCCCTCCTCCAGAGCGTCTTCCCAAGGGGATCGAACCTGTGTCTCTTGAGTCATCTCCTTTGTTGACAGTCAGGTTCTTTACTACTAGTACCACCTGTGAAGCCCAGATAAGTCGATGGCAGGTGCCAATTGCTAGTTGACAGTGTGGATGTTGGACAGGTTCTTAAAAGTGGAGTTGTGAGGTCAGAAGTTTAAACTGTCTTGTCAGTTGTCCTCCCAGAAAGCTTTATCCTATGGTGTTTTTAAATGAAATATATATTTCAAATTTCATTTTTATTCCTTTCACAGATAATATTTAAGGATAGAAAATAATTTCTATATTTGGTTTTGAATTACTTGAGAATTCTGGATAAATAGAGTTTATAAAACTCTTTAGAAATTTAAAAGGTTATAACTAAGGAAATATAAATTCTGTAAAGAATGCTTAAGATATGGATAAAAATAAAATATTCTTAAATATCTTGAGCACTCTGAGATCAAATAATATAGTAATGTATAATGGCAAAATATTTCCATATAATTTGCTTCAGTTGACAATTCCATGATACTTCATTTTCTTATTTCCTGCTGTGTAGTCACCATTTCCTACTACATTAGTAATCCTTAACTTGCTAGCATGAGGGAGACATGAAATACTACAATTAACTGATTCTTCTGGTTAATTGACAGTTAAATTGCTTGAGCAAAGGTTACCCCTGAGACATGAAGTCCATATTTCTAATGCTACAGTCCTTGTTAATTGAGTTAGGGTTGTGTAGTCATCACCACAATTTTGTAGAATTTTCATCACCCCAAATAGAGACCCCAAATTATCATTCATGCATCATTTCCCCTCAGGATCCTACAGTCCTGTTTTCTGTCTGTTTTCTGTCTCTGGGTGTGCTCACTCTGGATATTTTCTATAGATGAAATCATACAATATGTGGGCTTCTGTGTCTGGCTTCTGTGACTTAGCACCAAGGGTCATTCATGTTATAGCACGTATTAATGCTTCTTTCCTTTATGTTGCTAAATGATGGCCCACTAGGTGGATATACCACATTTTATTTATCCTTTCATAGTCGATCAGCATTTGGGTTATTTCCACTTTTTGGTTATTGCTATAAATATTTGTATTCAAATTTTTGTGGACATATTTTCATTTGTTTCGTTTTTGTTTTTGCATGTCTATCAAATACAGGAATTGAATGTTCGAAAAGTTACATTATCTACAGATAAAAACAAGTATGGCGTTCGCCTAAGGGCAGAGCCAGATCACATGGTCCTGGGGAAGCGTCTGAAAGGAGCTTTCAAGATGGTAATGACATCCATCAAACAGCTGAGCAATGAGGAGCTGGAGCGGTTCCAGGAAAATGGTGGGCATCTGTTTCACTGGGGGGCACCATTTGTGTCCTCAACCTGATGGATATCTCGTACTTAGCCTCCTCTTTGATTTCTACTATTACAGCCTTCCCTTAAATTAGAACTTTTTTTTCTGTTCATAAAAATATTTATTATGAATAATTCTGCTAATTTATTTTTTTAAAAGTACAAAGAATAAAAATGACCCATCACCCGTCCTTTTAATGTAGATTGAAATTCTGATTTAGTTCACTGTTAAAATTCTGATTTAGTTCATCCTATATACGTATGTAGTCATATAATTATAGCTTTACAAATGGGAATCACCCTGTAATTTATTTCACATTTTTCACTTTTTTATATTTACATTATTTGGTTTTCATTTACCTTTTTATTTTGCATTTTCACTTTACATTATAAACATTTCTGTGTTTTGTCAGTCTTTAAAATGCTATTTCAATAAGTGTTGCAAAAATTTTCTTCCTGTGGTTACCTGGTATTTTTTTAACCAGTCTGTTATTGTTGGTGCTTTCATTGTTTCCATTCTTTTAACAGTATAACTAATATTTCAGTGAATATTCTCACAGGTAGATGTTTTGTGGAATTGATTCATTCTAGCTAGGTTTAGGGGCTTTCCTCATGGCTCAGTTGTTAAAGAATCCGCCTACAATGCAGGGGACTCCAGTTCCATTCCTGGTTCGGGAAGATCCCCTGGAGAAGGGATAGGCTACCCACTCCAGTATTCTTGGGCTTCCCTTGTGGCTCAGCTGGTAAAGAATCAGCCTGCAGTGCAGGAGACCTGGGCTCGATCCCTGGGTTGGAAAGATCCCCTGGAGAAGGGAAAGGCTACCCACTCCAGTATTCTGGCCTGGAGAATTCCATGGATTATACAGTCCGTGGGGTCGCAAGAGTCGGACACAACTGAGTGGCTTTCACTTTCACTTTCAGCTAGGTTTCTACTTGAAATCATTGAGTCAGATGGATAAACTGTAAGTTACCATTGAATTCTATAAGTGCTAATATGGGCCTGGAAAAATCTACCCTAATGAGAGAGCAAAACCCTTCAGATTCACCACCCAGTGGTATAGAGTGTTACCCTTGTCAGATGTTGCTTGTAGACAAAAAGATGACTTGAGTTGCCAGAATGAAGACCAGAAGATATTCAAAGAAGAAAGTTATCTTTTAATTTTAATTCAAAATTGTAATTTTTAAACACTTAAGTATTTTTAATGAAAGGGATTTAGCATTGAGGTTTGGAGCTTCTTCCAAAACTGTGTCAGAACTTAAAATGTTTCTCTGAAATATCTAGAATACATATTTTGTTCTCAATTGAGCAAGAGTGGAGTCATTCATTCAGCAAATATTTTTTAAAGCCCTTCTGTTTGTTGACACTGAGAACATAGAGTTGAATAAGACAGACATTGTCCTTACCCTCATGGTGCTGGTAGACGCTAAAGATGTATGAATATAATCATATTTTTGATAAGTGTGCTGAAGGAAATCTTTAGGAAGCTGTTCCAGGTGCCCAGGAGTTCTGACCTCTGCCATGATTAGAATCATATATGGTCTGATTACAGCTATTTGACTTCCTGCAGCAATCCTAGGGTACAAGGTGTTTGATTGTTTGGGTTCCCTCTGAAATTGAAAATCATAAGCATGGAAATGTCATGAAGAAAGATTTAAGGATTCATAACTCAGATGAGTAGTTATGGAAATTGGGGGAAATGTCCATAAGATTCCCCAAATTTTTAGATAAAATTTATAAAACATTAGAGACTAGCAACTAAAAGTTGAATCAGTACTAATTCAGCTTGATTTGTTAAATTAACAAAATCTTTGATCAGCCTTCAGGTCATAAATCTCAAGTTGTTTCACCAATTAGCCAAAATATTAAAAATTCTTGAAATAAGCTTTATTTGAAACTGAAAGCCTGTAGTTTTTAAACTGTAGTTTCTGAGTGAACTGTTCCATATTGATGGAAAGCAGTTTTTAGAATACAGTGACATAAAGTGAAAATGACAGCCCACTGCTCAAAGATCCAGAAGATTGTTTTGTGAATTACTATAGTAAATGGTATGGGAAATGGGAACTGCCATCCTCAGCTGTTTACATGTTCTGCCTACCATGAATAGGTATGATGCTCAGACCTTCACGCTGTCTACCTCTTTTCACCCTGACTGTACCCGGATAGGCAGGTAGAAGAACACCAGGGATTTACCACCTTTGAGTGGTAGGCCTAAGTCTAGCTTGACTCTACAGACTGTGCTTTCTTCATTGTAGCTTGCTGCTTATGTTTATGATGGGGATTCATTTGTTGCCTCTGGCACATGTTTTTGGATCTAGGACCTTATATACAGCAGTAGATATTGGTGATATAAATGGCCTTACGATAGCATGGTGTAGTCTAAGGAAAGTTTATCTCATCCTTGACTACAACAGTAGTCATGAGTCAGTAAGAGTCAGTCAGTAAGACATAATCTCTTAAAGACTGTAGCTTGATGATTTGAAGTTTTTATTAGAGAGTGGCACAGTATATTGGTAGCAGGGCAGCTTCAGGAGTGGGTTACTGATTGAGTAACAGTGACAGTTGCTTTTCCAATAGGGACCATTGTTGTGGAAGGCCATGAATTGCATGAAGAAGATATCCGTCTCATATACACCTTTGATCAGGCGACAGGTGGAACAACACAGTTTGAAGCACACTCGGATGCCCAGGTATTTTTCTATTCCCTAGAACATTTACCAAAAAATAAGAACATCAGAGGAAAAAAATACTCACCCATGTTCCTCCAGGGACAGAGGAGCCTAGTGGGCTGCTGTCTATGGGGTCGCACAGAGTCAGACACGACTGAAGCGACTTAGCAGCAGCAGCAGCATGCTCCTCCTGACAGTATTGGCAGCTTGTCTCAGGGTAAAATGGCTTTTATTTTAGATTGGCCTTATTAAACTTCTCTATTATAGCTTCTTGACATACGCATTTCTTTAATGGATATATAAATAAATATTTTGTGACTTTATGCATGCCAATAAGTGCTGGGTCATACAAAAACATGGAAGATGTAATCCTACCCTTCAAGGAATGGGTCAGTCATGGAGATAGAAAAGTAAATCTGTTCTTATTATTCTACTTGGTAAGTTATCTGGTAGAGATAAGTACAGGGAAGGGCTAAGTCTGGGGTAGAAGTGGGAGTGGTTAGAGAGCATCCCTTGAAGAGGATGTACAGACAGTTGTGGATTCTGGGGTCTGGGTTTTTTGTTGTGATGGATCACAGCATCTCTCTTCACTCTTGACCAGACTTCTCCAGACAGATAGATTGTAAGATCTCTAATATGAGAGTAAGGGACCTGCTGGAGTTCCTCTGTGCTTAATATTCCACATATGGGGGATGATGGAGAATACCTCGTGTGAGTTTAGTCAACCTTTACATGAGGTCTTTTTTTTTTTGGCCACATTATGCAGCTTATGGGATCTTAATTCCTCAGTGAAGGATTGAACCTGGGCCCCCAGCAGTGAAAGCACTGAGCTCTAACCACTGAACTGCTGGGGAATTGCCATACACAGAGTCTTAAATATGATGTAGACAGAACTCCACGTGGGCAGACAGTGTAAGGAGCTGAAGGTGAGAAAACTACAAAAGAAGGAATTGGGGCCAGGGAAGAAGGTTTGTAACCAGCAAGAAGATGTAAATAAGAGAGGCTGGAAGAGCTTGTCTATACTTAAGGAAATGTTGTCTTGTGATACTTCTGAGTTTCTTAATGTAATTTGTGTATTGTGGGCCATGGTTACCCTGCCGTGACTTATCCATTTTCAGTTTACCTCCTATGCATCTTCATAAAATGGAGCAAGTTTGTTATCTTTGAGTGTCCTCAAAAATGTAAATGGGGATGGTGCCTAATTCATATATATATATATATATATATATATATATATATGTATTTCCCTCTGTAATAGAAGTGATACTGTCATTATTACCACATCATCATTGACAACCTTTATGACAGAGAAGATGAAATAGTGGATAAAGTTGACAGGAAGGTGGCAATTTTAAAAAGTATTGTGGCCCATTATAGAAATTGTATCTTGAATTGTACAAACCAACCAGTGGATAGAACAGGTCATGGTTAAAGAAAACAACGGAGATGGCTGCTTTGAGGTTCACTTGTTTGTGGTGAATCTGTTATGAAAAGTTATACTGCTGTACTAGCTTCATGATTGGTGATTTTATTTATGAGCAGAGTTGATATTATTTATTAGAAAGCAGAGTTCCATGTCGTTGTTATTGTTGTTCAGTTGCTAAGTCGTGTCTTATTGTTTGCAACCCATAAACTACAGCATACCTGCTTTCCTTGTCCTTCACTATCTCCCAAAATTTGACCGAAGTCATCTCCATTGAGTCAGTGATGCCATCCAATCATCTCCTCCTCTGTTGCCCATTTGTCCTCCTGCCCTTAATCTTTCCCAGATTCAGGATCTTTTCCAATGAGTAGACTTTTTATCAGGTGGCTAAAGTACTGGAGCTTCAGCATCAGTACATTCAGTGAATATTCAGGGTTGATTTCCTTTTGGATTGACTGGTTTGATCTCCTTGCTGTCCAAAGGACTCTCAAGAGTCTTCTCCAGCACCACAATTCAAAAGCATCAATTCCTTGGCACTCAGCCTTCTTTACAGTCCAGCTCTCACATCCGTACGTGACTGCTAGAAAAACCATAGCTTTTGAGTATACAGAACTTTGTCATCCTAGTGATGTCTCTACTTTTTAATATGCTGTCTTGGTTTGTCATAGCTTTTCTTCCAAAGAGCAAGTGTCTCTTAATTTCGTGGCTGCTGTCACCGTGCACAGTGATTTTGGAGCTCAAAAAAATAAAATCTGCCACTCTTTTCACTTTTTCCTCATTTGTTTGCCAGGAAGTGATGAGACTGGATGCCATGATCTTTGTTTTTTGTATATTGAGTTTTAAGCCAGCTTTCCACCCTCTTTCTCCATCCTTAAGAGGTTCTTTACTTCCTCTTTTTCAGCCTTTACAGTGGCATCATCTGCGGTTGTTGATATTTCTCCTGGCTATCTTGATTCCAGCTTGTGAGTCATCTGGCCCAGCATTTCACATGATGTGCTCTGCATATAAGTTAAATAAGCAGTTTGACAATATATAGCCTTGACATATTCCTTTCTCAATTTGGAACCAATCCATTGTTCCATATCATGTTCTAACTGCTGCTTTTTGACCTGCATACAGATTTTTCAGGAGACAGCTAAGATGGTCTGGTATTCCCATCTCTTTAAGATTTCTCACAGTTTGTTGTGATAAACACAGTCAAAGGCTTTAGCATAGTTAATGAAACAGAAGTAGATGGTTTCCTGGAATTCCCTTGTTTTCTTTATGATCCAGCATATGTCAGCAATTTGATCTCTTGCTTCCTCTGCTTTTTCTAAATACAGGCTGTACATCTGAAATTTCTCAGTTCACATACTGTGGAAGCCTGTCTTGCAGGATTTTGAGTATTACCTTGCTAGCACGTGAAACGAGCACAATTGTATGGTAGTTTGAACATTCTTTGGCATTGCCCTCCTTTGGTATTGGAATGAAAACCGACCTTTTCCAGTCTTGTGGCCACTGCTGAGTTTTCCAAATTTGCTGGCATATTGAGTGCAGAACTATAGCATCATCTTTTAGGATTTGAAATAGCTCAACTGGAATTCCATCACCTCCACTAGCTTTGTTCATAATGATGCTTCCTAAGACCCTCTTGACTTCACAGTCCAGGATTTCTGGCTCTAGGTGAGTGATCACACCATCATGGTTATCCAGGTCATTAATATCTTTTTTCTATAGTTCTTCTGTGTATTCTTGCCACCTCTTCCTAATCTCTTCTGTTTCAGTTAGGTCCTTACCATTTCTGTCCTTTATTGTATCCATCTTTGCATGAAATGTTCCCTTGGTACCTAATTTTTTGAAGAGTTCTCTAGTCTTTCCCATTCTATTATTTTCCTCTGTTTCATGGTATTGTTCATTTTTAAAGGCTTTCTTACCTCTTTGCTCTTCTTCGGAACTCTGCATTCAGTTGGGTATATCTTTCCCTTTCTCCTTTGCCTTTTGCTTCTCTTTTTCTCAGCTATTTGTAAGTCCTCAGACAACCACTTGCCTTCTTGCATTTCTTTTCCTTGGGGATGGATCTGGTTACCACCTCCTGTACAGTGTTACAAACCTTCATCCGTTTGTACAAGACAGAGTACTTGAGGCACTCTGTCTACCAGATCTAGTCCCTTCAATTTACTTGTCACTGCACTGTATAATCATAAAGGGTTTGATTAAGTCATACCTGAATGGTCTTGTGGTTTTCCCTACTTTCTTCAATTTAAGTCTGAATTTGGCAATAAGGAGCTCATGATCTGCGCCACAGTCAACTTCAGGTCTTGTTTTTGCTAACTGTATAGACTTTCTCCATCCTTGGCAACAAAGAATATGATTAATCTGATTTCAGTGTTGACCATTTGTTGATATCCTTGTGTAGAGTTGTCTCTTGTGTTGTTGGAAGAGGGTATTTGCTGTGACCAGTGTGTTCTCTTGACAAAATTCTGTTAGCCTTTGCCCTCCTTCATTGTGTACTCTAAGGCCTAACTTACCTGTTACTCCAGGTATCTCTTGACTTCCTACTTCTGCTTTCCAGTCCCCTGTGATGAAAAGGACCTCTTTTTTTGGTGTTTGTTCGAGAGGTTTTATAGGTCTTCATAGAAGCAGTCAACTTCAGCTTCTTTGACATTAGTGGTGGGGCATAGACTTGGATTACCATAATGTTGAATGGTTTGCCTTAGAAGGGAACCAAGATCATTCTGTTCATTTTTGAGATTGCACCCAAGTACTGCATTTTGGACTCTTATTGACCATGAGGGCTACTCCATTTCTTCCAAGGGATTCTTGCCCACAGTATAGATATAATGATCATCTGAATTAAATTCTCCCATTCCCATCCATTTTACTTCACTGATTCCTAAGATATCAGTGTTCACTTTTGCCATCTACTGTTTTACCACGTCCAATTTACCTTGACCTATGGACCGAACTTTCCAGATTCCTATGCAATATGTTCTTTACAGCATCAGACTTTATTTTCACCATCAGACACATTCACAACTGAGCATTGTTTCTGCTTTGGCACAGCCTCTTCATTCTTTCTAGAGCTATTTCTCTGTTCTTCCCCATTAGTATATTGGACACCTACTGACCTGGGGGGCTCATCTTCTGGTGTTACATCTTTTTGCCTTTTCATACTGTCCATGGGGTTCTCAAGGCAAGAATACTGAAGTGGTTTAAGTTGGTCTCAGGACATCTCCTGTGAGCAACACCCTTCAGAAGAAAAATGAAAAGTTGCACCTTTTTCTCCAGATGAGAAAATAACTGTTTACAACGGAGGACTCAAACTATAAAGAGACTAATTTCATGTCTTTGACTCAGTTTTGTGATTGAATGGTGCTGCATTATAGACTTCGAAGAATTTAAACACCATTTTGCTGAGTTTGAAAGAACTGTTTTTTCTATGTTTGATTGTCATGGTGTACACTGTTCATTCCTACAGGTTTTGGTTCTCTTAGATGTCACCCCTGACCAGTCAATGGTGGATGAAGGAATGGCTCGGGAAGTCATCAATCGTATCCAGAAACTTCGCAAAAAGGTCAGTTTGTGAAATTAAAGATAAGCTACTGTTTAGAGTTTTGTTTTGATTTTTGTTTTGCTTGTTGGGAAAGAGAGGAGACACAGGTAATATAAACCACAGTAATTTATTACTGATTATCATTGATCTACGATCCATTCAGATTATACTTCTTAGGCCTCTTTTCCCTTTCATTGTTCACTCCCAAGCTAATTGTGACTCTTGTTTCTCTGATCGGAAGCTTTCTGTTGACATGTGCTCCTTGTCTTCCTTTTTCAGTTCCTTAGGGTGTCCACAAAACCATCTTCTGGATAGGTAGTCCTCCTGGCTGGCACATATGGTTATCAGAGATGACAGCAAACACCTCTGAAGAAGAGTAGAGGTGCACTCAGTGTGGAAGGGTTCTTAGCTCAGGGGAGAGAGAGATTGTTGGATCTGGATGGAATGAGGTGGTTCTTCCTCATTCAAGAAGCTGAGAGCCAGAGCAAGTGCACAAAACCCATTGCCTTCCCTTACTGGGTGAGAGAGCCAGAGAGTTTCTATCTCAGGGAGGGCCCCCCACAAGTTGTCCTCATCTGGTCAGGTTTTTGAGACTGAGTTCAAGGTCTGAGGTAGCCACTCCAATAGATAATGGTGTGCTTATGAACTATGTCTCAATTAAAAGCTTTGTGAATTCTTGCTTTTTTTCCCAGAGAATTTGTCAGGATATCGTACCCTTCCATAATGATTCAGTGTGGGATCATCAGCTCTATTTAACAGTGTTTTATGTTTTAATTGACAAGTGTGCTTCCCTTTTAAATTTTCTTTTTGTGTTTTCAGTGTAATCTGGTTCCAACTGATGAAATAACAGTTTATTATAAAGCAACTTCTGAGGGAAAATATCTGAATAATGTTATCGAAAGCCACACAGACTTCATATTTGCTACCATAAAGTCTCCTTTGAAACCATATCCAGTTCCTATATCGGATGAAATACTTATTCAAGAAAAAATGCAGGTAAGTTCTGAATTCTGTTGAACTAGTAAGTGATTTAGGATTAAATTTTATGTTAAGTTTTTTAGTCATATCTTGATGTTCTCTCCCCTGGTAGCAATTAGTATAGTTCTTAGTCTTCTCTGGAGAATAGTGAATAGGATTAGAGAGTGAGGTCTAAAAGAGAAAAAAGAAAATTAGAGCTATTCTCTTGGAAAAGGTAACCAGGACATACATAAGAATTGTTAGATGACTTTATGGTGCTGTCTTATCTAAAACTATAAAAATTAGTATTGTGTAAATAGCACTTGACTTGAAAAGCAGTTTACTTTTATGGTAATAAGTTATACATAGAATTACAATTTCATTTCTTGTTGGTACATTTTAGATGTAACTGTGAAATCTGACCAAGATATGAAAAATATTGGCCAGTAATTCAGAAGTATATCTGAAAGAAAAAAATTCTTTTCTATATCAGTTAATCATATATTCAGTCATATGTTCCTTGTGTTGATCCTATTTTGTATGGGACAAATGGAACAGACAAGCAGGCCCTGAATGTGACTGTCTTTTCAATGGGAAAGAATAAGATAAAAGCGGGGGGAAATGTAGCTCTTGGCTGTTTTAGTAATTAGATTAAATATGCTCTCAGAATTGTGTAGAGCTCTTATTCTTGCTGAATAGTTGCTATCTTAGTTGGTGACACTGATCCGATGCTGTAGTTACCCAGTCACATTTTCTCATATGCTTAGTTAAAAGGGTCTGACCTGGAAATTACACTCACCAAAGGATCTTCCACGCATGGCCCTGCTTGTGCATATGTCAATCTTAACATTTGTACAAATGGCAGTGAGCAAGGTAAGAGTAAATGAATTCCATAGCTTTTATTTTATTTTTTAGTTAAACCTATGAATGTTTTTAAGGCTATTATAAGAGAATTGGTAAAAAAAAGTAAATGATTGAACTTCCACTTCTAGGAAGTGAAGTAGACATACTTTTCCCTGTTCTCGCCACAAAGGACTGCTAAACACCCTAGACATGATATATAAAAGCAAGCATAAGAAGACTCTTAATGGTGGAGGGAAGAAGGCAGACCAACTAAGAATCTTGGGATCAAGTAAGAAGATGGAAAATTCCCTAGTTTTTCTTTTTGCTTCATGTATCCCAGACTCGGAGCTGAAGAAGCTGGCAACCATGAAAGACCAACGGGCATGAATATAAACACCCCAGCAGAATGTTCACAGGTGGCACTAGTGGTAAAGAACCCTGTGGCCAATGCAGGAACCAAGAGATGCAGGTTCAATCCCTGAGTCAGGAAGATCCCCTGAGGAGGGAGTGGCAACCCACTCCAGTTCTTGCCTGGAGAATCCCATGGACAGAGGAGCCTCTCTGGTACAGTCCGTGAGGTCGAAAAGAGTCAGGCATGACTGAAACGACTAAGCACGCACGCACACAGAAAATCCTGCTGTCTCTTCAAGGGGAACCTAGCAAGACAAAAAAACGTCTAGACCATAACTGCTCTACTCCAACCAACTACAGAGAATAAACTAGGCTCCACTACCACGCACTCCTTATTGCAAAATTCAGACTTAAATTGAAGTAGGGAAAACCACTAAACCATTCAGGTATGACCTAAATTAAATCCCTTATGATTATACAGTGGAAGTGACAAATAGATTCAAGGGATTAGATCTGTTAGAGTGCCTGAAGAACTGTGGACAGAGGATCGTAACATTGTACAGTAGGTGCTGATCAAAACTATCCCCAAGAAAAAGAAATGCAAAGAGGTAAAATCCTTGTCTGAGGAGGCCTTACAAATAGCTGAGAAGAGAAGAGAAGCGAAAGGCAAAGGAGAAAAGGAAAGATATACCCAGCTGAATGCTTAATTCCAAAGAATAGCAAGGAGAAATAAGAAAGCCTTCTTAAGTGAACAGATATCAACGGAACATTTCATGCAAAGGTGGGGATGATAAAGGACAAAAACAGTATGGACCTAACAATGCAGAAGATATTAGGAAGAGATGGCAAGAATACACAGAAGAACTGTACAAAACATGTCTCATGACCCAGATAACCACAACAGTGTAATCACTCACCTAGAGCCAGACATCCTGGATTGTGAAGTCAAGTGGGCCTTAGGCAACATTACTACAAACAAAGCTAGTGGAGGTGATGGAATTCCAGCTGAGCTGTTTCAAATCCAAAAAGATGATGCTGCACTCAATAGATCAGCAAAAGTGATTTAATTGACTAGTCTTTTCATTATGTGGTACCAGGCAGTTAGACATACATATGCAAAAATTGTCCTAGACCTAAGTGTTACACCTTGTCCAGAGAGTAAATTAAAAGGGATTACAGGCATAAGTATGATACTATGAAACATTTAGGAGAAAACAAAATTTTTAGGATTCAGAATTAGGCAAAGAGTTTTTAAGACTTAGTAATAAAAGTCCAATTCATAAAAAGAAAAACTAGAAAGTCGAACTTCTTCAGAATTTTAAATCCTGCTTTGTGAAAGATCCTGTGAAAATGATTAAAAAAAAAAAAAAAGCTATAGACTAGTAGAAGATCTTTGCAAATCACGTATACAGCAAAGGATGTATGTATGCAGAATATATAATGAACTCTTAAAGTCAGCAGTTTTTAAAAATTTAATTAGAAAATGGGAAGACATGAATAGACATTGACCAAAGAAAATATATAGATGATGTTCCCCTTGACTTTTCATTCAAATTTAACTTTTTTTTTTCAGTTTCACTTATATTTGTGGCTTTTTAGGTGGAGTATTACTTCTGGAAAATCCAAAAGGAGATAATAGGTTGGACCTTGTAAAACTGAAGAATGTTGTTACTAGCATTTTTGGTGTAAAAAATACAGAGCTGGCTGTCTTCCTTGGTGAAACAGGTATGTGGGAAGTCAAAGGTATTCACCTGTGTCCTTTGACATGAGGTGAATCAGTGAAGATCTTAATTTGGTAACAGTTATGATACATAACCTTTGCCTTTTTCCTAACTCTGAGTCAGGGCTGGCCTCTACAGTACTTCCTGCCTGCCCTGTCTTTTTGTGCCTCCTTTGTGTGATGTGGCTGATAGAACACTGAACTTAATAGGAGATGAAGATTCTAATCTGCTGTCTTTCCTGTTAGCCATGTGATGTATTCTAGGCTTCAGAGACTTCCCTCTTGAGTTTTAACTTTATTAGACATAGTATCTGCATCTTAAATCCAAATTCTCAATAAGACAAGCCTACATAAAATTTTAAAGAATTATAAGTGCATTTCCTCCTACTGTCATGGGTTTAACTGTGGTACTAGCACCCCACCATCTCTACCCAAAAAAAGATATGTTGAAGTCCTCTTCCCTACCCCCAGTGCACTCAAATGTGACCTTTGAAAAACAGGTTCATTGCATATGTATTAGAATTAGTTAACATAATACTAGAGTAAGGTGGGCACTACCCCAGTATGTGTCCTTATAAGAAAAGGGCCATGTGAAGACAGAAACAGAAGGCTATGTGGTGACAGGGACAGAAATTGGAATTAGGCAAACCTGCAAGCCAAGAAACACCGAAGATTGCTGGGAACCTCTAGAAGTTAGGAAGAGAAAAGAAAGAATTCCTTTACAGGCTTCAGAGGGAGCATGGCCTTATTGACAGATTCTGAACGTATCACCTTCAGGAAGCTGTGAGACAATACATTTTTGTTGTTTTAAGCTGTCTTGCTTACCTCACCCTCCACCACTCCCCTCCTCGGTTTGTGATTACTACAACAGCCATAGGAAACTAATACACTCAATTAATAAATTTGAATGTTCATTTTGTGAAATGTCTAAATAGCTTAAAAGAAGAAATCTAAGTGGCCAATAAAGAAAACACTGCTCTACCTCAATAGTAGAAACCACAATGAGGTACTGTTACATGCAACCAGATTGGCAAAAAACCAGAAAAATTTCATAATATCAGATGTTGTCAGGGATATTATGTAATAGGAACTGTCATTTAATGTTGGATTATAAATTGATAGAAGCAACATGAAAACCATTTGCTGTTGTATCATTTAAGGCTGAGTAAGGGACACAAACTTGATATGGGAGAAACTTGGAAAAGTAAGATCTAAAAGACAGATGGTTCATTGGAGGATCTGGGGAAAAATCTCTGACCCAGATCCACCAAGGGAAGCTGGTAAGTCAGTCAGTGGACAGCTTGGATCTCTGTCTCAAGTCATTGTAAAATAAGAAAGAAAAAGACTGGAACACATCTGTCTAGCCACATCTAACACTGACAGTCTGTGGACTTGCAGAAGAGCTTTGCCAGAGAGTTGCTCTTGTACCTGGCTCAAAAGATGGGAGGTTACAGGAAAGGTTAGTGTGGGTTGCTTGCTGTCCCCTCTGACCCAGCAAGTGGCAGCCTGTGAAAGCTGAGGCGTGCCTGGGCCCCACATTGACCTTTAGGAACATAGTAACTATAACTAATCTTCTACCTCAAGCAGTGTTTAGCATGGGTGTGCTCAGTTGTATCCAGTTCCTTGTGTCCAACTCCCCTTTCCTTCTCCAGGGATCTTCCCAACCCAGGGATTGAACCCACGTCTCTTGCGTCTCCTGCATTGGCAGACAGGTTCTTTACCATTGAAACAATATTTAATTGTATATAAATGAAATTACACTATGTCTGTTCTGTGTGTCTTGCTATAGTTGACTATATTCATTAATCAGTTTACCTTCTGACCATAATTTTTTTGACATAAGGTTTCTTTTCATGGTAAGTTTATGTAGGAAGAAATTTTAAAAGGAACCTATACTATGGGGCTTCCCAGGTGGCATAGTGATAAAAAATCCACCTACCAATGCAGGAGACACAAGAATCTCAGGTTTAATCCCTGGATTGGGAAGATCCTCTGGAGTAGGAAATGGCAGCCACTCCAGTGTTGCCTGGAAAAGTCCATGGACAGAGGAGCCTGGCGGGCTACACTCCGTGGGGTCACAAAGAGACAACTGAGCGACTGAGCACATGCATAGTATGGAGGAAAAAATACTAAAGGGGGAAATTAATTTGCTTTATTTATAAGTTATGAATATTATGTTATTTTGCAACATTAAGATTTCCTACTATGTGCATGTCATTAATGTCTAATTTTATAGAAAAGGCAGTGTTCTTTAATAAATGTAAATTAAGTGGAAAGCGTCACTATAAAGGTACATGATAGTTTAATAATTAAGTAAGAAAAAGTGAATGACTTCAGCTCTGAACTGTTCTCCCTAAAGAATGATTGTTTTTTTTGTTGTTGTTGTTATTTTTAGAAATAAAAAACCAAACCAACTTACTGAATCTTAGTGGGAAAACACTTTGTGTGACTGCAGGATCAGCGCTGTCTGTGGTGGACAGTCCTAGTACTCTTCTCTGTCAGTACATCAACCTACAGCTCTTGAATGCAGATCCACAAGGTGCGTACCTCCCCCAACTGTGAACACTCAGCGGGCAGGTAATGGAATGCTAGGTGTTAAGATTCCTTTAATGTTCAATCTTTCTGATTTATATGGATTTTTCAAGTCAGTTTCAACTTAGTAATTTAAAATGTAGACGCCCACATTTCTTTGGGGGACACTCATGGCCTGTTTCTTTGGTGTGTTTATGTAGAACACCCGTCCATCTAACATGGTTAGGAAATAAGGTAAATTGGTTAGGTAAAAATTACAGCCAAATGAAGCTGAATTGTCTAAGTGCCAGACCATTGTAATTGGTAATTTTTCCCCTTTTTCTCTTGAAATATGTTCTGAGAACTGTTGTAAGTATCCACACCTTAATCAGCAGACTAGATCGACACTTGTTTTTCCTTGATATTTTAAGATCCTCATTGTGCACATTTATTACTGTCTTCATGTGCTTCGTTTGACTGTTTACTGAATATCTCTTCCCTAAACTCCTGGGCTCTTGTACTAATTGTTTTTTCTTCCCTTTCTTCTTTCCCCCAGTGGAATATTTTCTATTTCTACAGTGAATCCCACTCTTGTACCCACGTCTGGCTTTCAAGCCTGTAGCTCTGCCCAGTAGAGCTGGTTACCACCTCCAGTAGGGATCCACCAGCGAGAGGGTGAACTCTCAGGATTTAAATCTTTTTTATTTTTCTATAGAGTGTTTAATGGGAACAGTAGGCACTCTTCTGCTTGAAAATCCACTTGGACAGAATGGGCTTACCCACCAAGGTCTTCTGTATGAAGCTGCCAAGATGTTTGGCCTCCGGAGCAGGAAGCTAAAGCTGTTTCTGAATGAGACTCAAACAGAAGGTGAGGAGATTTTAGAACATGCTAATCTTTTTCATTTTTGTTTTTATTTTCTTGAAAATAGATTTTGATACCATCAATCATTTGTAGATTATATGTGTAAGAGATTATGCTATTGTTTTCTTTTACTTTTTTGCTATCTCCAGAAATTTGCCATATTGTGAATATTAATAATAATTAAAAGGATGATTACTTTTTGTTTTGGAAATAAATCTAAAAATATATAATGGTATATTATTAAAAACATACGCTTCTAGGTAAGTTAGCTTGTTTGCTGATCCCAAAATTGTCCTCTTCCCCGAGAATCAAAATGATCACTGTATCTTAAAATAACAGCTTAAAGGAAACATAACTGACTTTATGTGCCTCCTCCTTTACAACTTATAAAGCATACCTTTTCTCAATGAGCTGCATAAAAATGTGAAGAGTTAGGTCATTAGTTGACATTCTCCATTCCATAATTGAGAAGACAGAGTCAGGACAAGACACGGGCTAGTGTCTTTAAAGATAGGTTTTCTCTTACTCCCACTTACATCATCCACTTCTGTGATTTCAGCTTCTGTGGCTGTTCCAACAATTTCTCTATTGACTTTTTAGCCCTCCCCTTGTGTTCTTTTCTATAATCCCGTTTCACATGGGTGTTCATTTTAATGCTGATGCTACTGGAATCATTTCCTCAAATAGCTTCCCTTAATGGGATCTGTTTTTTTCTGATTAATAGCCATCCTTCTTGTCATCCCAAAAACCTTTTGTCACTTCATCCTTTTATTTTTACAGCCTTATAGCGTGGGATTTATTGGAGTTTCTAAATCAAGATTTGTGTCTCCCAGCACTGGTGGAAAGTTACTAGACATTGTCTTTCCCAAAGTAGTCATATCTTTGATTTTCTGAAGTTTGAATATGCTGTTCTTGAGTATAAATTTTTTGCTATAATGCATCCTGCGTTTCTGTTACAGTTTTTGATTTCTAACATTTCCTTTTAATTCTTTCTTAGTATTTCCATCTTTGTGCTTACATACCCATCTGTTCTTCAATGTTGTCCACCCTTTCTATTAGCATCCTTAACATTAATCCTAGTTATTTTCAATACCCAGTCTGATAATTTCAAAATCTCTGTCACATCTGAGTCTAGTGGTGATGCTTGCTTCATCTCTTCCTACTGTGTTCCCTTTTAGAATAACTTGTGATATTTGGTTGATAGCAGTGTATGATGTTTTGGGGAAAGGGAACTGAGGTAAGGTAGGCCTTCATTGTAAAGTTTTATGTTTATCTTCTAGGAATTAGGCTATAATTGTTTATTGTTGCTGTAGGCTCCAGAGGCTCCAATTTCCTTCTGTTGTTTTATGGTTTCCCTAGAGATTCCTTTTTAAATATGGTCAGAGCTTTGCACATCCTTTCAGCTGTAATACCCTATTATACAGGAGCCCTTCTGATGTAGTAGAGTATGAGGGGAGGAGAAGTGGCAGAAGTGTTCTATAATTTTAAAGTTAGTTTTCAGTCTTTAGTGGGCCTATGCCTCTGAGCTGTGACCTTCACAGATGTTTACTCAGCTTTTTAATATTTCCTCTTTAGGTAGAAAGGAAGGCTGAAGGGGCCTAGAGATGGGTATTTCTCTTTCTCCAGGTCAGTTAGGCTCTGGTTAAAAAGAAAAATAATAGTTACTGATAAGGAAGAAGCTCTCACATTTTACTGAGACATTTTTTCTAGGAGCCTTGTGCCTTCTTTCTCTTCATTTCCTCCATTACCGTCACCTTTTGTGTTCAGTTGATTTTTTTGTGTTGTACTATTTTCTCACTTCCTTTTGTGATTTTTTCTCTTAAGATGCTAGTGTTTACCATGGGGATTACAACTAACATGTGAAATTTATAACAGTCTAGTTTGAATTGATGCCAGTTTGACTTTTATAACATACAAAACTCTGCTTCTATACAGCTCTGTCCCCATTTGTATTCTTGTCAGGATTTATATCTTTATAATTATGTGCCCCAAAACATAAATTCTTAATTGTGTTTTATGTATTTACTTTAAAATCATGTAGAAAACAAAAAGTGGGGTTAAAAATTAAAAGCAGCAGCAACATGACTTTGATTCACTGTCTGGCACCCTTTCATTTCAACCTGAACGATCCATGTAGCGTCTCTTTGTGGTCAGAGCTGGTAGTAATGATCTCCTCCCTCAATGTTTGTTTACTTGGAAATGTCTTAATTGTTCCTTAATTTTTGAAGAAAAAATTAAGAAAAACTCTGTTTTGTTAAATGGAGAATTCTTTGCTGATAGTTTTTTCTTTTAGCACTTTAAATATGTTACCCCTTTGCCTTGTTGCTCCCATGGTTTCTGGTTAGAAATTAATCTTTTAGTCTTACTGAGAATCCCTGGTATTTTCCATCTCTTTTGCTGCTTTCATGATTTGGTTTTTATTTTTTCAAATATTCTTTATATTCTTTTCTTCCTGAAACTCCCATAAAATGTATGTTGGTCACTTGGCCTGTGTCTCACAGGCTTCTTAGGTTCTGTCCACTTTTCTTCATTCTCTTTTCTTCTCCTTCAGACTGAATGATTTCACATATCCTATCTTCAAGTTCACTGATTCTTCTGTCTGCTAAACTATGCTGTTAAACTTGTCTAGTGACTTTTTTTTTTAAAGAATTTTTGATGTGAACCATTTAAGAATCTTTATTGGATTTGTTACAGTATCATTCTGTCTTATGTTTTCTGGGGTTTTTTGGCCATGAGGCATGTGGGATCTTAGGTCCCTGACCAGGGATTGAACCCTCACCCACTGCATCAGAAGGGACCAGGGGCCTGCTAGGGAAGTCCCGCAAGTGACTTTTAATTTCAGTTATTATACTTTTCATTTCCACTATTTCTGTTTAATTCCTTTTTATAATTTCTCTATTGATATTCTCATTTTGTTGATAGTTTTCGTGGTTTCTTAGTTCTTTGTCTGTGGTTTCCATTGGCCTTTCCGTTAGTCTGTTGTTTTCCATTTAAGACAGTTGATTAAGACAGTCTGTCTGTTAAGTTCAGGTATCTGCACTTTCTCAGGGACAGATTCTGTTACTTATGTTTTTCTGTGAATGGGCCATACTTTCCTATATTTTGTATGCCTTGTAATTTTTTGGTTGTTGAGAACTGGATATTTGAATGTGGTGACTCTGGAAATTAGGTTCTCCTCCCCAGGATTTGCTGTTTTTAATGATTGAACGCTGTAACTGTCAATGACTTTTCCAAATTATTTTTAAAAATAGTTCCTTTATTAATATTTTGACAAGAGTTTTTTTGACTTCCAGGAACTAAAAGTTTAAAAATAAAATACCCACTTCTCCTAGTCTTTAAAGATTGGGTCTTTTCTGGGCCACTCCTTCAACTCTGCCACGCCCTGCCTTAGGCTTCTCTTTCTTTTTGCACAGAGTCCTGAAAGTCAGCCACCTTTGGCCACAAAAGCCTTTTATTTTTATCAGAATCGAATGCCTAGGGTCTTCTCAGGTCTCTCTATGTACGCATACTGCTCTGGGCATGCATATGGCTTTCTAAATTATCCAGTATACAGGGACACTTTTTCTTGTTTTTAATTTAGCTGTGTTGGGTTTTAGTTGCAGCAGACGGACTTTCTAGTTGTGGCACTCAGGCTCAATAGTTGGTGTGTATGGGCTCTTTGATCGTGGAGTGTGGGCTCCGGAGCTCATAGGCTCAGTAGTTGTGGCTTTCTTTTGTTCTCTCTCTCTTTCTCTCTCTCCTTTCTGTCCCCATTTTCTTTGAGCTTTTATGTATTCAGTGTGTTTTGATCTATAACATCTGTGTTATACTTTTGGATGCTCAAATATTTTATCTTTAGTCATATTGTCTCCTATATCTTTTGACCTGAGCCTTCAATCTTTGATAACTTCTTGCTTTCTGACATTGTAAGTGTCCTTGGTTTATCATATACTCTTTCTTCCCTAAACTTGGAACTGATTGTTCTTCCTATTGTAAGGTGTTAGTATTTAGAAACCACAACTCTGAGCTACTTGCTTAGAATTGAGTCTAGGCCTTTTCTGTAGACATAGAAAATACTGTTTGACAATATTGTCCATCAGACATGTGTAGCCCTTCATTTATGGATATTGAGTGTATGTAATGCAGTGCTAGCCCAATATTTTCAATAAAGGAATTCATGCATTCAAAAAAAAAGAAAATACTATTTGAGTGAGGGTGTAGGTACATCTTAGTCAGTACTCAGATTAGTTAAGATTAGTTAAGTTAAGAACACAGTCCTCGAGAAATCTGCCTAAAACTTCTAACCCCAAGTATTAGGAGCTAGGCAGACAAAAGACTTCGGACAAGACTCTGGTCCCCCTGACACCAACTGCACATTTCAGAGAGTTTCCCAAAATTACTCTCAGGTTTGATAATTTACAAGCAGAATTCACAGAACTTATGGTAGCTGTTGTACTCATGACCATATTTATTATAGGGAAAGGAAAAAAAACTAGAATCAGGCCAAGGGAAGAGATGCAAAGGGCCAAATCTGGAAGAGAGTCCAAGTATATAACTTCAGATCATCTCTCCCCAAGGAGCCGTGGACAGTGTTACCTCCTCCTAGCCCCAGAGCATGACAGTAGCATGTACAGTGTATTACCAACCAGAGAAGCTCACCTGAGCCTTGATGTCCAGAGTTTATATTAAGACTTCATTACATAGGTATAATTGCTCGTATGATTGTTTTTTCTGGTGTGGCCAGCTCCACCCTGAGTCATCTCATTGTCATCTCATTAGCATAAACTACCAGGCGTGTTCACAATGTATGACAAAAGATACTCCTGTCATTCAGGAAAAAGTACCTCCCCCCGACCCAGTAGCTGAGACAAAGTTTAGGCTTCCCTTAAGGTAAGGCTGAATATCTTGCTATCCAGGCAGTTAACATTTTTTTTTTTAATATCATCCAGAATAGATAGAAAAATTATTTCCTTAAAACTTCTTCTTTCCATTCTAGAAATTACAGAAGAAATCCCTATGAAGACTTTGAATACGAAGACTGTGTATGTTTCTGTGTTACCAACTACAGCAGACTTCTAACATTCAGTTATCTGTGGTTCAGTCAGCTTTTCCCTGGCATATACCTGTTCTTCCCCCCTCCACTGACACAGACACATGGACACAGACGTATTGAAGATGTTTCGTTCAGATGCAGTATAATATACTGCTTTTTACCTAAAATCAAAATGGAATTGATCGGGTGACTTGAGACTTCACAGGAGTATTCACACTTAACCTTAAACACCTATGCAGTTATGTTGAGGGAAAGTTGGTGTTACCTCAGCTCTAAAAAGTATGCTTCTACACTTGAAATTTTAAGTATAGAATATAGAAGTAGTTTAAATGGTATAGTGTGTGTGTCCACACACACACACACTCATATATTTATATATAGCTCTGTGGCCTTTTAAAACTGGTTTGAAATCTGTTAAAGGAATGGACAGTGTTGTATAATTTTTGCTGCCTGGATTTCCCTGGGTAACTTGATGGAATATTTTAAGTTTCAGTAAATGAGAACAATAAACTTTCTCTCAGATAATACATTAGAAGTAATTCATTCTCCCATCTTTAAAGAACTCAAAACTTAATAGTCACTTCCATATTAAGACACTAGACTAAATATCTTTTTTTCCTTTTCATTGAAAGAAATTTATTTCTAAAACTCTTCAGATTACTTTTGAAACACATTTGGCACCAAGTTATTTCCAGGGCTATGACCATGTTAATGTCAGCAAACTAAAGAGGGTGATTTGAAGCAATTGTCCTAATAGTTAAATTATGGTAGTAAACTAAATATCTAATTTCACTTCTTCCCAGAAATGCTGTGTCAGAGAAGTAGATGCCAAGACAAAATTAGATGTGCAAGAACCTACTAGGGGAAGGGTATCTTTCTAATACACAAAAAATAAAGGGGAGGGTTTAAGACAAAGGTAGAGCCTTCAGAAGGAGTCCAGAGTTAGGCAGAAATGACCTGACTTTGGACCATGTCTTGCTTAGTGGCTGAAGGGGACTGTGGCCTCAGCACAGATGTATCCGTTGATCTGAAAATCCAGTAGCTAGATCAGGTATACTCCCTACATCAGATTCTCCTGAAAGGAACTCTGAATCATGTGGCTGTAGCCACTAGAATAAATGCATTCAAATCCAAACCCACAAAGTTGGAGGAAACCACACAAGGTAACAAATGTTGGCAAGGATCAGAGAAACTAGAACCCTTGTGCACTGTTGGTGGGAATGTAAAATGTTGCAGTCACTATGGAAAAGAGTATAGAGGTTCCTCAAAAATTAAAAGTAGAACTAGTATGATTTCTATGATCCAGCAATCCACTTCTGGATATATATCCAAAAGAATTAAAAGCAAGGTCTTGAAGAAATATTTGCACACCCAGGTTTTGCAACATATTCACAGTAGCCAAGAGGTGGAGCAACTCAAATGTCCACTAAAGGATGAATGAAGCAAGAAAATGTAATGTATACATACAATTGAGCATTATGCAGTCTTGAAAAAGAAGGATGAACCTTGAGGACATTAAGCAAAGTGAAATAAGCCAGTCAGAAAAAGATAAATGCTGTGTGATTCCACTTGTATGAGATATCTAGAGTAGTCAAATTCATTGAAACACAACACAGTGATGGTTACCAGGTGCTACAGAGAGGGAGAAATGGGAATAGTTTTAGTTTTGCAAGTTTTGAAAAGTTCTAGAGGTCTTTTGCACAGTGTGAATATAATTAACATACTAAGCTTGATCCTTAAAAATAGCTAAGTTGTTTTTTGAATGTCAGAGGATCAGAAGGCAACGTGAAAGAGCCTCCAATGGCCAAAGCTGGAACAGTTTGAACAAAAATGTAACTTAGTATTGAATTAAAATCCAAAGTATAAAATAAACATCAATGAGTACATGCCGATATAAATGATTGAGTAAATAGAGAGGTGAGACAGATCTTGGTAAAATTCCACATAATTTATATAGATGTTCCCTCTCAAGGTGGTATGCCTTAACTCCCCATACCCTGAGAGTGGGCTGTACTTCATGATTTACATCAAAAGAGTATAAAGTATGGAAAGGGGACAAAAAGCAACTTCGCAGTTAGAAAACTGGGACACACTGCCTCGGACAGGTCAGCATCATCAGTTATGACAGCATATACGCTTAAGAGAACTTGATGAGACTGTTACTTTACTTCTGTTGTCTTCCCAAGCACTTAGAACCCCACGCTAACCACGAGAGGAACATAAACTGAGAGAGATTCTGACAGTACTTGGCTCTTCAAAACTGTCAAGGTCATCAAAAACAAGGAGTATCTGAGATATTCACAGATCAAAGGGGACAAAGCAGACAGGCTAAATATGATGTGACATCCTGGATGTGATCCAGGAACAGAAAAAAATCTGAAGGGGAAAACTCATGAGATCCAAATAAAGTATGGAGTTTAGTTAACAGTATTGTATCATTGTTGGTTCAATAACTGTGAAAATGTACCATGATAAATGTAAGATGTAAGTTAGCAGTAAGGTAAGCTGGTTGTAGAGTGTATGGAAACTCTGTTAATAAGTGGAAGAAAATTAAATTTAAAATTATTTGTAATAGCATCAAACACTGTGAAATACTTCAAGGACAAATTTGACCAAAGATGTGTAGTACCTGTATCCTGAAAATTATATTGCTTAGAGATAATAAAGCCTGTATGATTGAAAGAGATATGTCATGTTCATATTAGTCAGGTAGCGCTGCCATAACAAAATACCACAGACCAGGTGTCGTAAACAGCAGAAGTTTATTGTCTCACAATTCTGGAGTTTAGAAGTCCAATATCACCAAGTCTGCAGGTTTAGTCTGTCCTGAGGGCTCTTATATTTTCACTGCGTCCTCACATGGCCTCTTTGTGTGTGTGAACTCCCGGTGTCTCTTATTAGGACACCAGTCCTATGGATTTAGGGACATAACCCCATGACTTCAGCTTCCTAGTTGTTGCTAGTGGTAAAGAACTGCCAATTCAAGGAGACAGAAGTAAGAGACAAAGTTCTATCCCTGGGTCAGAAAGATCCGCTGGAGTAGGAAATGGCAACCTACTCCATATTCTTGCCTGGAGAATTCCATAGACAGGAGTCTGGCGGGCTACAATCCATAGGGTTGCAAAGAGTCGGACACGACTAAAGCTAGTTGGCACCTGTGACCTTAATTAACTTTATAATATAAATGCAATCACATGGGCATTAGAATGTCAACATTTGAATTTCAAGAAAACAACTCAGTTTATAATTTTCATAGATCCGAAGATAATATTAAGCTGACAGTTATCCCAAGTTAATCTAAAGATTTGATGTAATACTGATCAAAATCCCAGCAGGATTTTTTTATAACCTTAACTAGCTGGTTTTAAATTTTATATGGAAATACAGAGGATTTAAGACCCAAATTTTCAAAGAGAAATACAAACTTGGAGGATTTAAACAATCTGATTATAGGATTTATGAAACTATGTAATTAAGACTGGAATTGGCAGAAAGATAAGAAATAGAGCATTAGGGCAGAATAGAGAATCCAGAAATAGATCTATATTTTTTCAATTAATTTTTTTTTAATGATGCCAAGGACATCAATGGGAAAGGGATAATGTTTTCTCCAAAATGGTGCTGTAACAAGTGGATTGTAATAGACACACATACACAGAACCTTGTTCTATACCTCTCCATTTACAAAAGGACTCGTAAGTCAAAATATATAAATACAACAAATATAAAATATGGCAAAATATATTTTACCACAATGTATAACAGAAGTAAAGCTAAATTATAAAACTAGAAGAAAACCTTAGTGACTTTGTATGGTAAGTAAAATGGTCTCCCAAAGATGTCCTCACCTTAATCGCTGGAACCTGTAAGTATATTAAATACCCAGGGTCACATCTTTACAGGTGTGATTAAGGCTATAGACTTTAAAGAGATTATTCTGGTTTATCTGAGTGGGCCCAGTCTAATCACAGCTTTTAAAAGCATAGAACTTTCTCTCTGGAGGCAAGAGAAATTGACAGAAGGGGAGGTAATAAATTCCAAACATGACAAGTGAAGAAAGAGAAAGACAAATGTACATTTAAGCATATTGGGGGCTTCCCTGGTGGGTCAGACGGTAAAGAATCCGTCTGCTATGCAGGAGACCCAGGTTTGATTCCTGGGTTGGGAAGATCCCCTGAAGAAAGGAATGGCTACTCTCTCCAGTATTCTTGCCTGGAGAATTCCATGGACAGAGGAGCCTGGCAAGCTACAGTCTATGGAGTCACAAAGAGTCAGACCCAACTGAGCAACTAACAAGGCATATATATGGAATCTAGAAAAATGGTACTGAAGAACCTATTTCCAGGGCAGGAATAGAGACAGACGTAAAGAACTGACTTGTGGACATAGCAGGGGAAGATGGGACAAATTGAGAGAGTAGCATTGAAATATATACATTACCATGTTTAAAATAGATAGCTAGTGGGAAACTGCTGTATAACAGGGAGCTCGGCCTGATGCTGAGCTGGGGTGGGGGTGGGTGGGAGGGAAGCTCAAAAGGGAGGGAATATATGTATACTTATGGCTGATTCATGTTGTACAGCAGAAACCAACACAATGTTGTTAAGCAATTATCCTCCAATTAAAAAAAAATCCAAATACAGGAATTTGCTATTCTGTTGCTGGCTCAATGATGTCGGGGTTGATGTGCAAGAACTGGATAAGGGCCTCTAGGAGCTAAGGTCAGCCCCAGATGATAGCAAGGAATCAGAGACCTCAGTCCTGCAGCAGAAAGGAACTAGAATCTAACAGTAGCCTGACCAACCTTAGAAATAGATCTTCCCAGAAGGCCCTGATAAGAGCCTAGACAGTCAACACCTTCACTTTGGCTTTGTGAGGCTCAAGGCAAAGAAGTCATCGAAGTCCACCAGACTTCTGACCTACCAACTTATATGAAATAAGTTTGTGTTGTTTTAACCTAAGTTGGTGATAATTTATTAGAGCAAGGCAAAAGTTTTCTTAAATAGGTTACAAAAAGCACAAACTATAAAGGAAAATGTGAGTAAGTAGGACTTAGAAAACTAAAGACTTCATTTCTCCAAAAGATATTTTATAGATAATAAAAAGCAAACCACAGACTGAGAGAATATTTGCAAAATGTATCTGAAAAGGACTTGAACCTGGAATATATAAGGATCTCTTAAACAATGGTAAGACAAACTGCCCAGTTTTTTTTTTTAATTTGGCTAAAGATGAATAGGCATTTCACTGTAGAAGTGATACAAATGGCAAATAAGCATATGAATATTGTTCAGCATCATTAGTCATCAGGTAATTGGAAATTAAAGCTATAATGGCAATCATTACATACCCAATAGAATGACTAAAAGTTAAAAGTCTGACAATATCGTGTGTTGGCAAGGATGTGAAAGAAACTAGACCTCATACACTGTCGTTGGGAATATAAAATGATACTATTAATTTGGAAAACATCAGTTTCTTAAAAGTTAAACATAGACTTCGGGTCCGTACAAGAGTGCATAGACCTGTTTTGTTTGTTTGTTTGTTTTTGCTCCTCTATAAACTATGGAAATAACTAAGCTGAGCGCCAAAGAATTGATGCTTTTGAACTGTTGTGTTGGAGAAGACTCTTGAGAGTTCCTTGGACTGCAAGGAGATCCAACCAGTCCATTCTAAAGGAGATCAGTCCTGGGTGTTCATTGGAAGGACTGATGCTGAAGCTGAAACTCCAATACTTTGGCCACCTGATGCGAAGAATTGACTCATTGGAAAAGACCCTGATGCTGGGAGGGACTGGGGGCAGGAGGAGAAGGGGATGACAGAGGATGAGATGGCTGGATGGCATCACCGACTCGATGGACAAGAGTTTGAGTGAACTCCAGGAGTTGGTGATGGACAGGGAGGCCTGGTGTGCTGCAATTCATGGGGTCACGAAGAGTCGGACAACTGAGTGACTGAACCGAACTGAACTGAACTGAAGGAGGCAACCAAAGGAAAACTCTCAAAAATGTTAAGAGGGAGGTGAATTGATTTGGAACCTCATGACTGGAAAGACAACCTAAGTGGTAGGATTTAATTTCCCCACTGAACAGAAGATGGTGATCCAACCTAGCCATAGAAGAGAGTCAAGTAGTCGGTTCCTCTTACAGATCAAACAGAAGTCCCTCAAACTATGATAAGTCCCCTACATACAAACCTTCAAGTTGTAAACTTTCAGAGATGTGACACATATTTGCATGTCCAACCATGCTAGTTCATGTGTCTGGCGTACATTGTCCCTTGCACACATGCTCTATGAGTGGTTGTGCTTTTCTGTACTTGACAGTACTGTTGTGCAACATGAGGAGAGACACAGGTACATAGGATGGAACCTGAAATTTGCAGCAGCCATTCAGAATGCAACCTATGCTACCTTGCCATCTATGATGAGGAAAAAAAAGCTATCACCCAGACATCACTGCATCATTTTTTCAAGAAGGTAGATAAAATTGAATCCTGCAAGGAACCAGAACCTGTGCCAGCAACATCAGCTGTGAGTGAAACTGCAGCTTGCCCTCCATCTCCTGTTGCTGACAATCCTTCAGCTCTACCATTTCCCACCTCCTCTCCTTCCAGTCAGTAACCCTTCATGAGTTGACAGATCCTGTATGCCAGCCAAATTATTTGTATGAAAAGTATTATAAACTTTTTATGGTATGGTACTATATAGTCTACTGTGTTAGTTAGGTACCCAGTCTAACTTCGTTCACTTTAAAACAAACTGGTCATATGAACAAGCTCTCTGAACGAAAATCATTTGTATGTAGGGGACTTCCTGTGTATGACACAAACCCAACACCATCAACAAAGGAGTTCTGGAACATTAAGCAGTAAACAACAAGCCCCACTTCCTCCCAGAAACCAGGTATTACAAGGGGTGACCAGTAGAGGGCATCCTACCATAAGCACCCAGACAAGGCAGCCTCTTGTTCTGATTGGCCTGAGTAACCCATCTTTTGCCAGAGACACCAGGGTGACTAGGGTAACTAGTGTGTGTGGGAGGGGAGAGAGGGCCAGGGTTTGGGGGGAGAGGAATGTCTCACTGTAATAAGCATGTGGCCTGTAGCGCAAAGATAAGGCAGCTCTAGAACAGAGAAACTTCTTAGTTCCTTGAGGCCAAAGACCTCTCATCCCAGAGAGAGACTCAGCATCCCAACCTAGGAAGACTCATTTTATCCCCTCAGGCAGCACTAGCAGAGAGCCCCAGTGGCACCAGTTAAAGCAGACCGAAAGTGAAGTTGCTCAGTCGTGTCCAACTCTTTGCGATCCCATGGACTGTAGCCCACCAGGCTCCTCTGTCCATGGAATTTTCTAGGCAAGGGTACTGGAGTGCGTTGCCATTTCCTTTTCCAAAAGCTGACCAAAATGACACCACAAAGCTGCTAAAATTTAAACTGTCAGGGGAACCACTATCTAAAAAAGGAGGTTAAGACCTGTACGCTAAACAGAACAGGATACCTGCCTGCGAAAATAAAAGACTTAGATAGGAACCTAAGCCTCCTAACAACAGAAAATCTTTATTCTAAGAACTAAGAAAATCACAACTCATGACAAAAGAATCACTGATAGCAAGACCAAGTTTAAACAAATGTTAGAATTTCCGACAAGAAAATCCTAAGGACTCCACCCAGTCACTACTAGATCCAATCAATGACTTCCGTAAAGTTACAGGATACAAAATTATCATACACAAATTGCTAGCATTTCTATAAGCTGATGATGAATTATATGAAAAAGAAATAAAGAAAACGACCATATTTATAATAGTATCAAAACCAATAAAATGTTTAAGAATAAATTTATGTATAAAATAGATGACTAGTGGAAACCTATATAGCACAAGGAACTCTATACAATGCTCTGTGGTAACTTAGAAGGGAAGGAAATCCCAAAACGAGGAAATATATGCATATGTATAGCTGATTTATACAGTAGAAACTAACACAACATCGTCAAGCAACTACATTCCAATAAAAATGAAGAATGAAAAAAAGAATAAATTTTACCAAGGAGTTGAAAGAAGTAAACCCTAACCCTACTCAGCCTTCTCTGACACCATCCTCGTAAGTCAGGAAAGGGGATGATTGGGAATACTTTGTTATAACAAAGTGATTTGAGGGTAGAGGTCTGGACTTTGCTGGTGTGGTGGGATGCAGCCATAGTCATGGTGAAAGTGAAAGTGAAGTCGCTCAGTCGAGTCCGACTCTTTGCAACCCCACGGTCTGTAGCCTACCAGGCTCCTCCACCCATGGGATTTTGCAGACAAGAGTACTGGAGTGGGTTGCCATTTCCTTCTCCAGGGGGTCTTCCTGACCCAGGGATCGAACCTGGGTCTCCTGCATTGCAGGCAGACCCCTTACCATCTGAACCACCAGGGAAGCCCCTAGTAATGGTATTTTACGGTTTTTTGCTGGAATAGAGAGGTTATTCTCTAAAAGTTCTCTGTCTTGCTAGGTTTTCTCTTTTCTGGTCCTTTGGCTAGAGCTTTTGTGTGTGTGTGTGTGTGTGTGTGTGTGTGTGTGTGTGTGTGTGTGTTTGTCTGTCTGCACTCTTTGGCATCCCTGGGTTGTTGGCCTCTTCAGTTCTAAGTGCAGGATGTACAACACAAAAAGAAAACCCAAAGAACTGACCACCATTTTGTCACTTGGGTCTCGTGATATTGTGATTTATAATCAACATATATTTAGTCTTTGTTCCTATTTCTGGCACCTCTGCTTTGCTGATCTCTTCCAGCCTCTGCCCAGATGGCACCCACCCATCTGGGCCTTCATGGCCACTCTGTGTAAAGCAAATGCTCACTTTTACTCTGTCCATTCTATTCCCTTCTCTTCTTTTTTCCATAGTCCTGAGTGCAATCTTGAATGCTCATTTATTTTCCTATATTCTAAATGCAGGTGTCAGGTGAGGTAAGTCAGAAAAGTAGAACTGTCATATGACTCCTCCAATTAAAATAAATTAATAAAAAAGACACATGTGACACCCCTTATATGTGGAATGGAAAAAGAAATGATACAAATAAACTTACAAAACGGAATCAGAACCACAGATTTAGAAAATAAACTTATAGTTGCCTGGGAGAAGGATGGGAGGAAGGATATTTAGGGAGTTTGAAATGGATATATACACACTGATCTAACATCTCAAAAAGGAAGAAACATTCTTCAGAAATTTCAATTTTTGTAGTTTCAAGTCTAAATTCTTCATCTGAAAGAAGAAGGGAGATAAAATTAATTCAACAGGACATATAAAATCAGACAGAAACCAAGCTCTATAGCCCACAATGAGTTGTTCTACTCTGATTGCTTGTCTAGACGTGGCACATCAGATCAGATCACATCAGTCGCTCAGTCATGTCCGACTCTTTGCGACCCCATGAATCGCAGCACGCCAGGCCTCCCTGTCCATCACCAACTCCCAGAGATCACTCAGACTCACCTCCATCGAGTCAATGATGCCATCCAGCCATCTCATCCTCTGTCGTCCCCTTCTCCTCCTGCCCCCAATCCCTCCCAGCATCAGAGTCTTTTCCAATGAGTCAACTCTTTGCACGAGGTGGCCAAAGTACTGGAGTTTCAGCTTTAGCATCATTCCTTCCAAAGAAATCCCAGGGCTGATCTCCTTCAGAATGGACTGGTTGAATCTCCTTGCAGTCCAAGAGACTCTCAAGAGTCTTCTCCAACACCACAGTTCAAAAGCATCAATTCTTCGGCGCTCAGTCTTCTTCACAGTCCAACTCTCACATCCATACATGACCACTGGAAAAACCATAGCCTTGACTAGACGGACCTTTGTTGGCAAAGTAATGTCTCTGCTTTTGAATATGCTATCTAGGTCGGTCATAACTTTCCTTCCAAGGAGTAAGCGTCTTTTAATTTTATGGCTGCAGTCACCATCTGTAGTGATTTTGGAGCCCAGAAAAATAAAGTCTGACACTGTTTCCCCATCTATTTCCCATGAAGTGATGGGACCGGATGCCATGATCTTCGTTTTCTGAATGTTGAGCTTTAAGCCAACTTTTTCACTCTCCACTTTCACTTTCATCAAGAGGCTTTTTAGTTCCTCTTCACTTTCTGCCATAAGGGTGGTGTCATCTGCCTATCTGAGGTTATTGATATTTCTCCCGGCAATCTTGATTCCAGCTTGTGTTTCTTCCAGTCCAGCGTTTCTCATGATGTACTCTGCATATAAGTTAAACAAACAGGGTGACAATATACAGCCTTGATGAACTCCTTTTCTTTTTGGAACCAGTCTGTTGTTCCATGTCCAGTTCTGACTGTTGCTTCCTGACCTGCATACAAATTTCTCAAGAGGCAGATCAGGTGGTCTGGTATTCCCATCTCTTTCAGAATTTTCCACAGTTTATTGTGATCCACACAGTCAAAGGCTTTGGCATAGTCAATAAAGCAGAAATAGATGTTTTTCTGGAACTCTCTTGCTTTTCCCATGATCCAGCAGACGTTGGCAATTTTATCTCTGGTTCCTCTGTCTTTTCTGAAACCAGCTTGAACATCAGGAAGTTCATGGTTCACATATTACTGAAGCCTGGCTTGGAGAATTTTGAGCATTACTTTACTAGTGTGTGAAATGCGTGCAATTGTGCGGTAGTTTGAGCATTCTTTGGCATTGCCTTTCTTTGGTATTGGAATGAAAACTGACCTTTTCCAGTCCTGTGGCCACTGCTGAGTTTTCCAAATTTGCTGGCGTATTGAGTGCAGCACTTTCACAGTATCATCTTTCAGGATTTGGAATAGCTCAACTGGAATTCCATCACCTCCACTAGCTTTGTTCGTAGTGATGCTTTCTAAGGCCCACTTGACTTCACATTGCAGGATGTCTGGCTCTAGGTCAGTGATCACACCATCGTGATTATCTGGGTCGTGAAGATCTTTTTTGTACTGTTCTTCTGTGTATTCTTGCCATCTCTTCTTAATATCTTTTGCTTCTGTTAGGTCCATACTATTTCTGTCCTTTATCGAGCCCATCTTTGCATGAAATGTTCCTTTGGTATCTTTGATTTTCTTGAAGAGATCCATAGTCTTTCCCATTCTGTTGTTTTCCTCTATTTCTTTGCATTGATCGCTGAAGAAGGCTATCTTATCTCTTCTTGCTATTCTTTGGAACTCTGCATTCAGATGTTTATATCTTTCTTTTTCTCCTTTGCTTTTCGCTTCTCTTCTTTTCACAGCTATTTGTAAGGCCTCCCCAGACAGCCATTTTGCTTTTTTGCATTTCTTTTCCATGGGAATGGTCTTGATCCCTGTCTCCATGTCCAGTTAGAACTGGACATGGAACAACAGACTGGTTCCAAATAGGAAAAGGAGTTCGTCAAGGCTGTATATTGTCACCCTGTTTATTTAACTTATATGCAGAGTACATCATGAGAAACGCTGGACTGGAAGAAACACAAGCTGGAATCAAGATTGCCGGAAGAAATATCAATAACCTCAGATATGCAGATGACACCACCCCTATGGCAGAAAGTGAAGAGGAACTAAAAAGCCTCTTGATGAAAGTGAAAGTGGAGAGTGAAAAAGTGTTCTATGGAATGAACCTCATTCCATAGTTCATCAGGCACTCTACCTATCAGATCTTGGCCCTTAAATCTATTTCTCACTTCCACTGTATAATCATAAGGGATTTGATTTAGGTCGTACCTGAATGGTCTAGTGGTTTTCCCTACTTTCTTCAATTTAAGTCTGAATTTGGCACTAAGGAGTTCATGGCACATAGTTGGTGCTTAATAAGCAATTGTGAAGAACATCAGGGTCTTTTCCTATTAAGCACCTATTAGTTGAATCTGTATTGGTCATTATTTCCTTTCCCTATTGTCCTCATCCCTAGGTACTTCTTGTCTTGCCGCTGAAGCTACACTTCCCTTTCAGTTCAGTTCAGTTCAGTTCAGTTGTGTCCAACTATTTGCAACCCCATGAACCACAGCACACCAGGCCTCCCGGTCCATCACCAACTCCCGGAGTCCACCCAAACCCATATCCATTGTGTCGGTGATGCCATCCAACCATCTCATCCTCTGTTGTCCCTTTCTCCTCCAGCCCTCAGTCTTTCCCAGCATCAGGGTCTTTTCAAATGAGTCAGCTTTCCGCATCAGGTGGCCAAAATATTGGAGTTTCAGCTTCAACATCAGTCCCTCCAATGAACACCCAGGACTGATTTCCTTTAGGATGGACTGGTTGGATCTCCTTGCAGTCCAAGGGACTCTCAAGAGTCTTCTCCAACACCACAGTTCAAAAGCATCAGTTCTTTGGCTCTCAGCTTTCTTTATAGTCCAACTCTCACATCCATACATGACCACTGGAAAAACCATAGCCTTGACTAGATGGACCTTTGTTGGCAAAGTAATGGCTCTGCTTTTTAATATGCTGTCTAGGTTGGTCATAACTTTCCTTCCAAGGAGCAAGCATCTTTTAATTTCATGGCTGCAATCACCATCCGCAGTGATTTTGGAGCCCAGAAAAATAAAGTCAGCCACTGTTTCCACTGTTTCCCCATCTATTTTCCATGAAGTGATGGGACCAGATGCCATATTAGTTTTCTGAATGTTGAGCTTTAAGCCAACTTTTCCACTCTCCTTCTTCACTTTCATCAAGAGGCTCTTTAGTTCTTCTTCACTTTCTGCCATAAGTGAGTGAGTGAATTCTCTCAGTTGTGTCCGACTCTTTGCGACCCCGTGGACTGTACCCTATCAGGCTTCTCTGTCCATGGGATTCTCCAGACAAGAATACTGGAGTGGGTTACCGGTTCCTTCTCCAGGGGATCTTCCCCACCCAAGGATCGAACCCGGGTCTCCAGCATTGGAAGCAGACGCTTTAACCTCTGAGCCACCAGGGAAGCCTGTGGCTTCTGCCATAAGGGTGGTATGATTTGCATATCTGAGGTTATTGATATTTCTCCCGGAAATCTTGATTCCAGCTTGTGTTTCTTCCAGTCCAGCGTTTCTCATGATGTACTCTGCATATAAGTTAAATCAGCAGGGTGATAATATACAGCCTTGACGTACTCCTTTTCCTATTTGGAACTAGTCTGTTGTTCCATATCCAGTTCTAACACTTCCCTTTAACTCTAATTTTAAGTCTTAGCACTTAAGGCTTACATTTACTGTGACATTATAAAGTTAAGCTTTTCTCAAATTTTATTCTCATTTCCTCAAAACAAACCAAAGAAATCAACCAATGTAACCTTATAGACAATGCTGCGATAATGTTCAAATTATATATGTGATTTCTGTGCTCAAAGCACACATGTAACACTCTTGGGCCAACACATCCAATTATCTACAGCATTTCACTAGTACCCACAAATATATTCTCTTCCAGTAGGATCAGTTCAGTTCGTTTCAGTCAGTCGTTTGTGTCCGACGCTCTGCGACCCTATGGGCTGCAGCACGCCAGGCCTCCCTGTCCATCACTAACTCCTGGAGTTTACTCAAACTCATAGCCAATGAGTCAGTGATACCATCCAACCGTCTCATCCTCTGTCATCCTCTTCTCCGGCCCTCAATCTTTCCCAGGATCAAGGTCTTTTCAAATGAGTTAGCTCTTCGCATCAGGCAGCCAAAGTATTGAAGTTAACAGCTTCAGCATCAGTCCTTCCAATGAACACTCAGGACTGATCTCCTTTAGAATGGAATGGTTGTATCTCCTTGCAGTCCAAGGGACTCTCAAGAGTCTTCTCCAACACCACAGTTCAAATTCATCAATTCTTTGGCACTCAGCGTTCTTCATAGTCCAACTCTCACATCCATACATGACTACTGGAAAAACCATAGCCTTGACTAGACGGACCTTTGGTGGCAAAGTAATGTCTCTGCTTTTGAATATGCTATCTAGGTTGGTCATAACTTTCCTTCCAAGGAGTAAGCGTCTTTTGATTTCATGGTTGCAGTCAGCTTCACCATCTGCAGTGACTTGGAGCTCCCCCCACCCCAAAAAATAAAGTCAGCCACTGTTTCCACTGTTTCCCCATCTATTTGCTATGAAGTGATGGGACCAGATGCCATATTAGTTTTCTGAATGTTGAGCTTTAAGCCAACTTTTTCACTCTCCTCTTTCACTTTCATCAAGAGGCTCTTTAGTTCTTCTTCACTTTCTGCCATAAGGGTGGTGTCATCTGCATATCTGAGGTTATTGATATTTTTCTGGGAAATCTTGATTCCAGCTTATGCTTCATCCAGCCCAGCGTTTCTCATGATGTACTCTGCATATAAGTTAATTAAGCAGGGTGACAATATACAGCCTTGACGTACTGCTTTCCCGATTTGGAACCAGTCTGTTGTTCCATGTCCGGTTCTAACTGTTCCTTCCTGACCTGCATACAGATTTCTCAAGAGGCAGGTCAGGTGGTCTGGTATTCCCATCTCTTTCAGAATTTTCCACAGTTTATTGTGATCCACACAGTCAAAGGCTTTGGCATAGTCAATAAAGCAGAAATAGATGTTTTTCTGAAACTCTCTTGCTTTTTCCATGATCCAGTGGATGTTGGCAATTTGATCTCTGGTTCCTCTGCCTTTTCTAAATCCAGCTTGAACATCTGGATGTTCACGGTTCACATATTGCTGAAACCTGGCTTGGAGAATTTTGAGCATTACTTTACTAGCGTGTGATATGAGTGCAATTGTGCGGTAGTTTGAACATTCTTTGGCATTGCCTTTCTTTGGAATTGGAATGAAAACTGACCTTTTCCAGTCCTGTGGCCACTGCTGAGTTTTCCAAATTTGCTGATATATTGAGTGAAGCACTTGAACAGCATCATCTTTTAGGATTTGAAATAGCTCAACTGGAATTCCATCACCTCCACTAGCTTGGTCCATAGTGATGCTTTCTAAGGCCCACTTGACTTCACATTCCAGGATGTCTGGCTCTAGGTCGGTGATCACACCATCGTGATTATCTCTGTCGTGAAGGTTTTTTTGTACAGTTCTTCTGTGTATTGTTGCCACCTCTTCTTAATGTCTTCTGCTTCTGTTAGGTCCATACCACTTCTGTCCTTTATTGAGCCCATCTTGCGTGAAATGTTCCCTTGGTATGTCTAATTTTTTTGAATAGATCTGTAGCCTTTCCCATTCTATTGTTTTCTTCTATTTCTTTGCACTGATCACTGAGGAAGGCTTTCTTATCTCTCCTTGCTATTCTTTGGAACTCTGCATTCAAATGGTTGTATCTTTCCTTTTATCCTTTGCTTTTGGCTTCTCTTCTTTTCACAGCTATTTGGAAGGCCTCCTCATACAGCCATTTTGCTTTTTTGCATTTCTTTTTCTTGGGGATGGTCTGGATCCCTGTCTCCTATACAATATCATGAACCTCCATCCATAGTTCATCAGGCATTCTGTCTATCAGATCTAATCCCTTAAATCTATTTGTCACTTCCACTGTATAATCATAAGGGATTTGATTTAGGTCATACCTGTATGGTCTAGTGGTTTTACAGTGATAAAATGTGGGCCACTGGAGAGCGAGTGGCAAACCACTTCAGTATTCTTGCCTTTAGAACCCCATGAACAGTATGAAAAGGCAAAAAGATAGGACACTGAAAGATGAACTCCCCAGGTCGGTAGGTGCCCAATATGCTACGGGGGATCAGTGGAGAAATAACTTCAGAAAGAATGAAGGGACGGAGCCAAAGCTGAGTTGTGGATGTGACTGGTGATAGAAGCAAGGTCAGATTCTGTAAAGAAAAGTATTCTATAGGAACCTGGAATGGTTAGGTCCATGAATCGAGGCAAATTGGAAGTGGTCAAACAGGAGATGGCAAGAGTGATATTTGACATTCTAGGAATCAGCAAACTAAAATGGACTGGAATGGGTGAATTTAACTCAGATGACCATTATATCTACTAATGTGGGCAGGAATCCCTTAGAAGAAATGGAGTAGCCGTCATTGTCAACAAAAGATTGTGAAATGCAGTACTTGGATGCAATCTCAAAAATGACAGAATGATCTCTGCTCAGTTTCAAGGCAAACCATTTAATATCACGGTAATCCAAGTCTCTGCCCTGACCTGTAATGCTGAAGAAGCTGAAGTTGAACGGTGCTATGAAGACCTACAAGACCTTCTAGACCTAACACCCCAAAAAAGATGCTCTTTTCATTATAGGGGACTGAGATGCAGAAGTAGGAAGTCAAGAAATACCTGGAGTAACAGGCAAATTTGGCCTTGGAGTACAGAGTGAAGCAGGGGAAAGGCTAATAGAGTTTTACCAAAAGAACACACTGATCTTAGCAAAAACCCTCTTCCAACAGCACAAGAGAAGACACATGGACATCACCAGATGGCCAACACTGAAATCAGATTGATTGTATTATTTGCAGCCAAAGTCAGAGAAACTCTATACAGTCAGCAAAAACAAGACCAGGAGATGACTGTGGCTCAGATCATGAAATCCTTATTGCAAAATCAGACTTAAATTGAAGAAAATGGGGGAAACCACCAGACCATTCAGGTATGACCTAAATCAAATCCAGTAGGATCAGAATGCTAATCATTCTGTACAAAGATATGTTTATTGCTAGTTTGTGTGTATATATATATATATATATATATATATATATATATATGCCCCTCTGCTTGTATTGCTTTTCTTGACTTGCTTTTCTTCTTGCCTACTTATTGAAAATGTATGTGTGTGAGGATATGTATCTGGGAGAAACTAGTGTAACATGCTCTGAAACAATACTTTTTTCCAACCTCTTCATACCACCTTCAAAGGTCTTTTTTCCCCCCATGAGTTCCTAATGCATTCACAGTAACACTGATTTTGACAGTGTCATATTCTTGGAGATATTTATTCTGAGCTGTTCAGATCTGTAATGAAAGCTCTCTAGAACTCCTGCACATCTGTGATTTTTTGCTGGATCCTGCTATTTTGATTTCACATTTCTTTCTCCAGTAGTTTCCTAAGAAAAGTATGAATAGGAGAGCAATTACTTTGAGACCATGCACGTCTGAAAATGTTAGTTTCTATACCAACACGTAATTAATAAATTTTGTATAGTATAACAGTTCCAAGTTGGAAACAATTTTCCCACAAATTTTTAATGTATTGCTCTTTTATCTTCTAGGTTCCATTATTGCTGTTCAAGTCCAAAGCCAATTTGGTTACAGGTCTCTCATGTTCTTTTCAAACCCATATCTCATTGTGTCTCCTGCATTGGCAGGCGGGTTCTTTACCACTGACACCACCAGGGAAGCCCACAAATTATGGTATCCCTTGGTAAATGCTCCCTAGATGCTTGGATAGAATATTTATTCTGCTACTTGGGGATGGAGTGCTTAATAATTGCTGCTTAGATATTATTGTTTGAGGTGCTTCAAATCCACAGGAATAGGAAAGATGCCTGGGGCTGCTTTGGGTGATCAGCTCTGGTTGTTCCTGGCTTAATTCCAGGATACATCCCTCGGTTCCCCCTTTCCTCCTGACAGCTCTTTACTACGGAGAAGGCAATGGCAACCCACTCCAGTACTCTTGCCTGGAAAATTCCATGGACGGAGGAGCCTGGTAGGCTGCAGTCTATGGGGTCACTAAGAGTCAGACATGACTGAGCAACTTCACTTTCCCTTTTCACTTTCATGCATTGGAGAAGGAAATGTCAACCCCTCTAGTGTTCTTGCCTGGAGAATCCCAGGGACGGGGGAGCCTGGTGGGCTGCCGTCTACGGGGTCGCACAGAGTCGGACACGACTGAAGTGACTTAGCAGCTCTTTACTACACAAGTCTACCTCATTTCAACATGGCCGCCCACAGGCCTGAGTGACTACCTGGGCGCCGCCATATTGAATCAAATTTAAATCATTTAGAGAAGAGCAGAGTTCAGGAGAGCGCCATGTTGAATACTGGCAAATTTCCGCAGAGAAGCCACTGTTGAGCATGGGCATATGGAGGCGGAGCTAAGAATTTCCACAATGGCAAGGAGGGAAATCCAGAAAAAGGAAGTAGGTGGAGTTGTATTTCCTGTGACTGTGTGTGTGTGTGTGTGTGTGTGTGTGTGCGCGCGCGCGCGCGCGCGCGCACGCTCCGTCGCTCAGTCGTGTCCGATTCTTCGCGACCCCATGGATTGTAGCCCTCCAGGCTCCTCTGTCCATGGAATTTTCTGGAGCGGGTTGCCATTTCCTTCTCTAGGGGATCTTTGCCACCCAGGGATCCAACCAATGCCTCTTGCACCTTCTGCATTGGCAGGCAGATTCTTTACCACTGCGACATCTAAATGACCACTGTCTGGAAAGAGCATGGGTGAGGGGCTGGTGAGTGCAGGGAGCGTTGGGGTGGGGATTTAGTGGGAAAGTGTCGCTGATGTCCGTGATGAACAATGGGGAGGCGGTCAGTGGATGGAATAATAGGGGTCGGTGTGGTCTTGATGGTGGATTCCGGCAGGATTGGTGGGGTCTGTAATGGTGAATCCCTGGAGACATGGGGTGGGACTGATAGTAGATGGTGGAACTCCAGGCGGAGTGATGGGATCTATGGGACCTTTGTTGTTGGATCGGTGGGCAGGTTCTTGGATTCTGTGGGGGGAGGGTAACTGTGGGGCCTGAGAAATGAAGGATCTGAAGGGGAGAGATGGTAGATGGTCATTAATATCCTCTCTTTTTTTCTGCTTACTAGGTTGTTTCTATTTCTGATTTTTAAAAAATTATTGATGGAAATAAATAATAAATAATCATAATAGGAGTAGAAAAGAATTTTGTTAGTATTATTTGAGCCAAACTGAGGACTGTAGCCCAGGAGACAGCTAGGAGGCTCTGAGGAATTGCTGGGTTGGAATATGGTTTTCAGCTTAGCCTTATAAACTTATCAGAACAAAGATCATATATCAAACACGACAGGGATACATTCCTTCAACGTTTTAAAGCAGCCAGATTTAATACTTACACAGTGAGACTGCAGGACCATGATTCCTGTTAAGGGGATGCTATAAGAAGGGAGTTACTTATTCTTATCTTCCAAACACCTTAATGGTTAAAGCAGATGTGCTGTGTGTGTTCACACAAAGTTCAGTCTGAACCATGTGTAAGCCAAAACGACTTCTCCGTGCCTCAATATGTGAAAGTTTTCTTCATGGTACACTTTGCTAGAGATTTAAAAATATATTGTTATGTGCTTTGTATCCCGGTTAGGAGCTACATTGTCGTTCCTAGTTATTTATGTATCATTTTTCTTCCTTTTTTTATTATCAGGAATCTCAAGATTTATTTTATTGGTCATTTTGAAGTATTCATTATGTTTATACTCTCTATTTTTACATTAATTTTATCTTTTTAAAAAATGTTTTCTCCCCACTCCCCCATTTTCCCCCATTTTATGTAACTGTCATTCTTTCCCATACTGGATACATTTAGGGGTATGATATTTCTTTTATATGCATCTTTATTTTTGAAATGTGTAATTTCAGTTTGATGTTCCACTTTGATCCTGAGTTTCTTTATTCCTGAATTATTGCTATGTTTTGTTTATTTTTAATTTTATTGTATTTTCATAGACTGTAGACTGCAAAGTCTCAACTTTTAACAATTTATCAAGCTTTTTCTTAAAAAAATTTTTTTTTAATTGAAGGATAATTGCTTTACAGAATTTTGTTGTTTTCTGCCACACCTCAACATGAATCAGCTATAGGTATACATATATTCCCTCCCTTTTGAAACTCCCTCCTATCTCCCTCCCCATCCCACCACTCTAGGTTGATACAGAACCCCTGTTTGAGTTTCCTGAGCCATATAGCAAATTCCCATTGGCTATCTATTTTAAACATGGTAGTGTAAGTTTCCATGTTACTCTTTCCATACATCTCCCCTTCTCCCTTCTCCGCATGTCTGTAAGTTTGTTCCCTATGTCTGTTTCTCCATTGCTACCTTGTAAATAAATTCTTCAGAGCCATTTTTCTAGATTCTATATGTGTGTTAGAATACGATATTTCTCTTTCTCTTTGTGACTTGAAGGCAAGCTACACAAGTTACAGTGAACTTTGTTCAATGGATATAAGAGAAAGCATATTTTCTGTGTGTGTGGTATAAACCTTTCCTAATGTATATTAAATATAGCTTGTTGGTATTTTTCAAGTCTTTTTTTTCTTATTTTTGGTTTACTTGATTCATCATATTTCCAAAGAGTTGCAGTAATAATTTTTTACTAATAATTCACTTTGTAGTTCTATGTGCTTTTTTACTAGTTTTGTTTGCATGTATATGGGGGAAAGGCATGCATAAATCTAATGGTTAATGCATTTTGTATTTTTAAAAATTTATTGGATGCTATTATTATAGGATCTGTCTTTTCAGTGAAAAGCAATTTCAACCTTGAATTTCATTTTGATATTTATATTGCTATCCCAGCTTTCACTTTCATTTGGATGATTTATCTTTGCCCAGGGCTTTATTTTGTATTTCTATTGCTCTCATTGTTTAGATCTACTGCTTGCAATAGATACACTTTGGTTTTTCCAAATCTAACCTATAATCTAGTCTGTCAATAGATAATTTTACCTTTTCAGTTTGGTGTAATAATGATTTACCCAATTTTATACCTTCCATTTTAATGTTTACTATTTATTTTAACTCACTGTTTTCTGATTTTCTTTTCCTTTTTCATTGGATTGATGAAATTTTTGTTCATTGTTTCCATTCTACACCCCAGATAACTTCTGATTTTTTCCTGAAATGTTTTGTCATATGATAATGTTATTACTTTTCCCTTTGATTACATTCTTATCATATCATCATCATTGTCCTTTTTAATAATTATATACCTTACAAAAGTTATTGCTGAAAAATATATTTCTGTTTGCTATTTCTCACCTGATTTATTTTACATTTATTTGGAATACTTTTGTGGGGTTTTTTTTCTCAGATAATGGTAAGAGATACTTTATAAGTGCTTTCATTTTTGAAAATGTCTTTGGCCCTAACAGAGAAGTCATCCTTTAGATGCTACTTCTGATGTCACTTAGCATTCATTACTGCAGATGAGGCATCTTGATTTTTTTAATTCTTTCTCTGTAAATAATCTGTTCATTCACTTGCACTTTAGATTTGGATGTGTTTTAGATTTTAAAATTTATCTTTAAAATTCAGGAATATTCATAGCTTTGTTCACTGATTGAGTTCCCAATTGTTTGTGTGTGTATGTAAATTTGTTAGGAAAACTAATGGTATAGGTCTACTGTGTGTGGATAGTGAGAGGAGTCCTTGGGTGATTTTTTCACGGCCCACTAAGGTGCAGGCCTGTCTGGAACTGGAGACTTGGGATTACCAATGGAGATGTATGGTGAGTAGTGTGGACCAAGAATGTGGCCTGACATTTCAGTAAACAAAAGAGGTTGTGACCATCAAGCCATCAGCCACTGCTGCTACCCGCAGTTGTTCACCTTTAGGGGAATTCAGAATGGAGAAAAATAAGACATTGGTCCCAGATTGTTACAGTGCTTATCAAAGGAACGATTTCTAATGAATGCAAACTCTTGCATTGTCCCATATATAGAAAAATGCTAAATTCATTAACTTGAGATGCCTGGATTTTCTTTAATTGACAGACAGTACTGGAAGGACTGATGCTAAAGCTGAAACTCCAGTACTTTGGCCACCTCATGCTAAGAGTTGACTCATTGGAAAAGACTCTAATGCTGGGGGGGAGAGGGGGCAGGAGGAGAAGGGGATGACAGAGGATGAGGTGGCTGGATGGCATCACCGACTCGACGGACATGAGTTTGAGTGAACTCTGGGAATTGGTGATGGACAGGGAGGCCTGGCGTGCTATGATTCATGGGGTCGCAGAGAGTCAGACACGACTGAGTGACTGGACTGAACTGAACTGAACTGAATCTTTTGATATTCCAAATACTTGGTTTTTGTTTTGTTGCAAAAGCTCCCTTTTACTCTGGCTCCTCCTTTATCTCTTCAGAAAAGTCCCTGTTAGCTGTCTGAGGGGCTGTATCCTGGACTTAAGTCCTCAGTAAGTCTACTGAATAAAAATAATCCTCACCTTTTAGGGTGAGAATTTTTTTTCAGTCAACAGTAGTAATAAAGGTGTGGATGCCAGTTATTGGTGCATGCGGGATTGTGATATAATAAATACGTATTTTGATTTTCATCCACAGTTCCCAGCACAAAGCTCCTAACACCTTTCTAATTTCCTAAATGATAAGAGTTATAGGGGCCTCTTTTATTTCTGTCTCTTGACGTAGCACTAGAGAGATAAAGGTGAAATTAGTAGGGTTTTTGTTGTTGTTGTTATAAATAATAAGTTACTTTGAAACACCCTTGAGTTTATTTTAATGAAATGATGTTTGGAAAGCCCCTAGTGAATCACTCAATGGGGATTGTTTGCCAGGGGAACCAAGCAAGTTCTTAAAGTTTTAGGGCTTGAAGTTGAGTAGGAAGTTGAACCACTAATGGCTAGTTATTTAAACAGTCATCTGTACATAGTGAAGTCTTCATAAAAACTCAAAAGAATGGAGTTTGGAGAGTTTCTAGATTGAACATGTAGAGATTCTGGAAGAGCAGTGCACTCCTTCTGACATATCTTGCATATCCATCTCTTCTACCTGGCTGTTTCTGAATTATATTCTCTTATAATAAATTGGTAATCTAATAAGTAAAATATTTTCTTGAGTTCTATGAGCTACTCTAGAAAATTAGTGTAATATGAGGGAACCTCATGGGAACATCTAATTGTAGCCAGTTTGTCAGAAACACAAGTAAGAACCTGAACTTGTTGGCATCTGAATTTGGGGTGGGGACAGTCTTATAGGACTGAGCCCCTAACCTGTGTGAATAATGCTAAAACTCTAAGTAGATGGTGTGAGAATAGAAGAAAAACACACAGGAGGAGTTTTTCCTTTTCAGCGCATGGGATTGATTGACATAGAGTCAGGACCATGGGGTACAGTTATTGGAGGCTCTGTGATCAGGAACTATAGAATGAATGATTATGATCTTGTAGAGAGAACAATGGTGGCTTGAAGTGAGATCTTTGTTCCCTGCCCAAGAATTGAACCTGGGTGAAAACCAGGAATCCTGTCCACTCCACCAGCAAGAGCCAGAAGCAGAGTTTCCCTGGCTTTTGCCCTATTTGAAAGCAAAAATGTTTTAAGGAGGCAAAAACTGTAAAAAAACAAAACAAAAACCAGTATAAAGTTTATTATTAGAGACACAGCATAACATGTGGTAGAGTTTGTTTAGTTAAGACATAGCAAGGTAGAGATACATGCCTGGAGAGAAAGAGTGTGGGCATCCCCACTAGTGAGGAGGAGCACAGTAAAGAGACAGTTACGTCTTTTATATAGGGCAGTTCTAGGTTTTTGTTTGCCTTTGACCAGTTATCTCACTGTTTTTCCTCATAACTGACCTGACCTAGGTCCTCCCTCATATGTGTGCACATCTTTTTGCCAAGGTGGGTTCCAGTGCAGCAACCTATGGGAAGGTTGACACCACCTCTTATGGGTGGTGCTCCCTCCCTTTTTGACTGCTGAGGAAACTTTCTGTGCATATATAGATAGGGAAGTGTCCTTGACCTCAAGAATGAGAAATATGTGGTCTCTTTATCTGAGCAGGACTCAGCTCCTCTCTGCCATGGCCAGGACTGCTATCTTAAAGTATCCACTGGAGGCAAAGTACAGGTATTTAACTTGTTCCTGTTGTTATTTCTATCTGGAAGTGTAAATAGGATGCTGGCTGTAAATGTCTAACCTGGAGCCCATCTATCTCCTGCCTCATCTGGGGCCTGTGAGCAGTAGAACATGGGAACCAGTGATTCTGGTCTGTGAGTAATGGCTGCTGGGGTGAGGTCAGTGTGCAATGATTGGCAGTTGGAAAAGAAAATTTAGGAGTGGGAGTGAGGAATTGAGTACCAAGGATGGGGATGAAAACTAACCAATCTGATCACAAGGACCACAGCCTTGCCTAACTCAGTGAAACTATGAGGCATGCCATGTAGGGCCACCCAAGATGGACGGGTCATGGAGGAGAGTTCTGACAAAACGGGGTCCACTAGAGAAGGCAATGGCAAACCACTTCAGTATTCTTGCCTTGAGAACCCCATGAACAGTATGAAAAGGCAAAAAGATAGGACACTGAAAGATGAACTCCCCAGGTCGGTAAGTGCCCAATATGCTACTGGATCAGTAGAGAAATAACTCCAGAAACAATGAAGAGACAGAGCTAAAGCAAAAACAACACCCAGTTGTGGATGTGACTGGTGATGGAACTGAAGTCCGATGCAGTAAAGAGCAATATGGCATAGAAACCTGGAATGTTAGGTCCATGAATCAAGGCAAATTGGAAGTGGTCAGACAGGAGATGGCAAGAGTGAATGTCGACATTCTAGGAATCAGCAAACTAAAATGGACTGGAATGGGTGAATTTAACTCAGGTGACCATTATATCTACTACTGTGGGCAGGAATCCCTTAGAAGAAATGGAGTAACCATCATAGTCAACAAAAGAGTCTGAAATGCAGTACTTGGATGCAAACTCAAAAATAACAGAATGATCTCTCTTCATTTTCAAGGCAAACCATTCAATACCACAGTAATCCAAGTCTATGCCCTGACCAGTAATGCTAAAGAAGCTGAAGTTGAATGGTTCTAGGAAGACCTACAAGACCTTCTAGACCTAACACCCCAAAAAGATGCCCTTTTCATTATAGGGGACTGGAATGCAAAAGAAGGAAGTCAAAAAATACGTGGCTATGCTAAGTCACTTCAGTCATGTCCGACTCTGTGCGACCCCATAGACAGCAGCCTACCAGGCTCCCCCGTCCCTGGGATTCTCCAGGCAAGGTCCCTGGGATTCTCCAGGCAAGAACACTGGAGTGGGTTGCCATTTCCTTCTCCAAGGCAAGAAAGTGAAAAGTGAAAGTGAAGTCGCTCAGTCGTGTCCGACTCTTAGCGACCCCATGGATTGCAGCCTAACAGGCTCCTCCGTCCATGGGATTTTCCAAGCAAGAGTACTGGAGTGGGGTGCCATTGCGTGGAGTAACAGGCAAATTTGTCCTTGGAGCACAGAACGAAGCAGGGCAAAGGCTAATAGTGTTTTGCCAAGAGAACACACTGGTCTTAGCAAACACCCTCTTCCAACAACACAACAGAAGACCTACACATGGACATCACCAGATGGTCTATACCAAAAATTACCTATAATTTTCCCATCATCCAAATGTTATATCTGTTAACATATTAATATATTTCCTTCCAGATGATTTTCTCTGTGTGCATGAATGCATTCATGTATGTGTTCATGTGTACATACACACATATTATTCAATGAAAATGGACCCATACTGTTTGGTACATCTTTTTATTTTTACTTACCATTTTATTTTTCTATAGTACTTTAATTTTACATAATACTGTATACTATGGATGCCCTGTAAAGTATTTAAGCTGTTCATAATTATTGGGTATCAAGATGTTTCTAATTTTCTTTTTTTTTTTTTTTTGTATTAGCCATGCTGTGGTAAAACTCCTGCATTTAAATCTTTGTACAGTACAGGATGATTTTTTTGTGATATGGTTCTACAAATAAGTTTTTGGGTCAGGTTCATGGACAGTAAATGACATTGACACGTTTCCTTCTCTCGTGTCCCTCTGTCAATCTGTTTTCTCAGATCTCTGCCCCTTTCCCAGAAGAGCCAGAAATGACCAAGTCCCTGGTAAGTTCTTATTTGTTCATTTATTTATTTCTTTACTTTTCAGTGAGTTTTAGAAGGTATCTATTAACCCATATAGTGAATGGACAAGTGTAAATAAATAAAAACTAAGATCAAAGACAGTAAAAAGAGACTATCAGCTCCAAGTCAAGCTTGGATTATAGGTATATGTGAGTTGTGTGACTTAACAGTTTTGAACTTTGAACTACAAAATTGTCTCTGATCTTCATGAAAGACAGAAATAATGGAAATGAAATACATGCATTATATTGTTAAAAAGTAATTTATTTCATCTATAATAACTACTTCCTGGTTCTTGATGTTTGAGAAAAATTTTGATAGATTTTTTTTTTACTTTATATTTTATATTGAAGTATAGCCAGTTAACAATGATGTGAGTTTCAGGTGGACAGCAAAGGGATTCAGTTGTACATATACATGTATGCATTCTCCCCCAAACTCTGCTCCCATCCTGGCTGCAACATAACATTGAGCAGACTTCCCTGTGCTCTACAGTAGGACCTTGTTGGTTATCCATTTTAAATATAGCAGTGTGTATATGTCAATCACAAACTTCCTAACTATAACTATTCCTTCCCCGTATTCTTTCCCCCATCCCGCCCCGCCCCGGCATCTAGGTTTGTTCTCTAAGTCTGTTTCCGTTTTGTAAATAAGTTCGTGGGTACCAGTTCTTTTTAGATTCTGCTTAGAAGGGGTATCATACACTATTTATCCTTCTCTGTCTAACTTACTTCACTAAGTATGACAATCTCTAGGTTCATCCATGTTGCTGCAAATGGCATTATTTCATTCTTTTTAATGGCTGAGTAATATTCCATTGTGTATATATACACCATATTTTCTTTCTCCATTCCTCTGTAGATGGACATTTAGGTTGCTTCCATGTCTTGGCTATTGTAAACAGCACTGAAACAAACTCTGGGGGTGCATATATCCTTTTGGACCATGATTTTCTTCAGGAATCTGCCCAGGGATGGGATTGCAAAGTCATATGGTAGCTGTATTTTTAGGTTTTTAGAGAAGCCACCATAATGTTCTCCATAGTGACTGTGCCAATTTGCATTCCCACCAACATTGTAGGAGGGTTCCCTTATCTCCACACTCTCTCCAACATTTATTCTTTGTGGATTTTTTTGATGATGGCCACACTGACTGGTGTGAATGGTATCTCATTGTAGTTTTGATTTACATTTCTATAGTAATTAGCGATGTTGAGCTCTTTTCTTGTGCCTCTTGGTCATCTGTATGTCTTCTTTGAAGTAATGTCTATTTAGGTCTTCTGCCCATTTTTTGAGTGAGTTGTTTGTTTTGATTATGTTAAACCTCATGAGCTGTTTGTAAAGTTTGGAGACGAATCCCATGTCAGTCACATCATTTGCAAACATTTTATCCCAATCTGTGGGTTTTCTTTTCATTCTGTTATTGGTTTTCTTTGCTGTGCAAAATATTTTAAGTAGGCCTCATTTGTGCATTTTTATTTTTCTTTCCATTATTTGGAGAGACAGATAAAAAAGATATTGCTACATTTATGTTGAAGATTGTACTGCTTATGTTTTCCTCTAGGAGTGTTATAGTGTCTGGTTTCACATTTAGGTCTTTAATCCATTTTGACGTTATTTTTGTGTATGGTATTAAAGAATGATTTTTTTTTTTACAGGTAGCTGTCTAGTTCCCCCAGCACCATTTGTTGACGAGACTGTCTGTCCAGCATTGTATTGTCTTGCCTCCTTTGTCATAGATTAACTGACCAAAGGTGTATGAATTTACTTCTGGGTTTTCTGTTCAGTTCCACTGATCTGTATTTCTACTTTTGTCAGGAAGTCTGATTCCTCCAGCTTCGTTTTCCTTTCTTAAGATTGCTTTGGCTGTTCAAGGTCTTTTGTGTCTCCATACAGATTTTGAGATTTTTTTGTTCTGTGCTGTGCTGTGCTTAGTTGCTCAGTCATGTCTGACTCCTTGCGACCCCATGGACTGTACCCACCAGGCTCATCTGTCCATGGGGATTCTCCAGGCAAGAACACTGGCGAGGGTTGCATTCCTTGCACCTGGGGATCTTCCCAATCTAGGGATCAAACCCAGGTCTCCCGCATTACATGCGGATTCTTTACCGTCTGAGCCACCAGGAAAGCCGTAGTTCTGTGAAAAATGCCATTGGTCATTTGATCAGGATTGCATTGAATCTGTAGATTGCTTTGGGTAGTATATTCATTTTGACAATATTAATTTTTCCAGTCCACAAACATGATATATCTTTTCATCTGTTTGTGTCTTCTTCAGTTTCCTTCATCAACACCTTATAATTTTCAGAGTATAGGTCTTTAGTCTCCTTAGGTAGGTTTATTCATAGGTAGTTTATCCTTTTGATATATGGTAAATGGAATTGTTTCTTGAATTTCTCTTTCTGATCTTTTGATGTTATTGTATAGAAATGCAACAGTTTTTTTGTGTGTATTCATTGTGTAACCTGCAACTTTACTAGGTTCACTGATGAGATTTAATAGTTTTGTAGTAGTGTCCTTAGGGTCTTCTATGAATAGTATCATGTCATTTGCAAACAGTGACAGTTTAACTTCTTCATTTTCTATTTGGATTCCATTTGTTTCTTTTTCTTCTCTGATTGCTGTAACTAGGACATCCAGAACTATGCTGAATAATAGTGGTGAGAGCAAACATCCTTGTCTTATTCCTGATCTTAGAGAAAAAGCTTTCAGCATTTTAACATTGAGTATGATGTTAAGCAGTAGATTTGTCATATATGGCCTTTATTATGTTGAGGAATGTTCCCCCCATGCCCACTTTCTGGAGAGTTTTTATCATAAAAGGGTGCTGAATTTTGTCTTTCTGCATCTACTGAGATAATCATATGGTTTTTATTCTTCAGTTTGTGTGTCACATCGATTGATTTGCAGATATTGAAAAATCCTTGCATCTGTACATGAATCCCACTTGATCATCGTGAATGATCTTTTTAATGTATTGTTGGACTTGGATTGTTAGTATTGTGTTGAGGATTTATGTCTCTAACATTCATCATTGATATTGGCCTGTGATTTTCTTTTTTTTGTGGTATCTTTGTGTGATATTGATCACAGGGTGACGGTGGCATCAGAGAATGAGTTTGGAAGTTTTCCTACAGCTGTAATTTTGTGGAACACTTTCAGAAGGTTAGGTGTTTTGTTGCTATTGTTTTTCAGTCAGTAAGTCATATCCGACTCTTTGTAACCCCATGGACTGCAGCACACCAGTCTCCTCTGTCCTTCACTATTTCCCGGAGTTGGCTCAAATTCATGTCCATTGAGTTGGTGATGCTAGCTAATCATTTCATCCTTTGTTGACTGCTTCTCCTCCTGCCTTCAATCTTTCCAGCATCAGGGTCTTTTCCAGTGAGTCATCTCTTTCATCAGGTGGCCAAAGTATTGGAACTTCAGCATCAGTTCTTCCAATGAATATTCAGGGTTGATTTCCATCAGGATTGACTGGTTTGATTACCTTTCAGTCAAAGGGACTCTCAAGAGTCTTCTCCAGCTCTACAATTTGAAAGCATCAGTTCTTTGGCACTCCCTCTTCTTTACAGTTCAACTCTCCCATCTGTCCATGACTACTGGAAAAATCATAGTTTTGACTAAAGGACCTTTGTTGGCAAAATGATGTCTCTGCTTTTTAATATGCTGTCTAGGTTGGTCATAGCTTTCCTTCCAAGGAGCAAGTGTCTTGTAATTTCCTGGCTGCAGTCATTGTCCACAGTGATTTTGGAGCCCAAGAAAATAAAATCTGTCCTTATTTCCACTTTTTCCCCTTCTATTTGTCATGAAGTGATGGGACCAGATGCCATGATTTTAGCTTTTTGATGTTGAGTTTCAAGCCAGCTTTTTCGATCTCTTTCACCTTCATTAAGAGGTTCTTTAGTCCTCTTTACTTTCCGCCATTAGAGTGGTATCATCTGCATATCTGGGGTTGTTGATAATTCTCCCAGCAATGTTGATTCCAGCTTGTGATTCATCCAGCCCAGCATTTCACATAATGTACTCTGCATATAAGTTATACACATGGGGTGAACATAGCCTTGTCATATTCCTTTCCCAATTTTGAATCAATCAGTTGTTCTATGTCTAGTTCTAATGACTGCTTCCTGATCTACATACAGATTTCTGTATGTAGATAAGGTGATCTGGTATTCCCATGTCTTTAAGAATTTTCCACAGTTTGTTGTGATCTACACAATCAAAGAGTTTAGTGTAGATCAGAAGTAGATATTTTTTGGAATTCCCTTGCTTTCTCCATGATCCAGTGAATGCTGGCAGTTTGGACTCTGGTTCCCCTGCCTTTTCTAAACCCAGCTTGTACATCTGGAAGTTCTTGGTTCATGAACTGCTGAAACCTAGCTTGAAAGGTTTTGAGCATAACCTTGCTAGCATGTGAAATGAGTGCAATATAAATATCTTTACAATATGTTAAAATATATTAGGTAATGACAGTTAACACCAGTCATAAATATTAATATAGTGCTTACTGTATGCTAGGCATTGTAAACACACACTCTTTCTCTCAGCTGATTTAATCACATCCCTTTTGAGGTATCTATAATCATTATCCTCATTTTACAGAGAAGGAAGTAGGTCCACAGAGAAGTTAAGTAAATTGCTCTGGGTTGTACTGCTAGTAAGTGGTGAAACCAGGAGTAAAACCCAAGCAATTTGGCTCCAGAATACAGGCTCTTTATTTCAGCAGTTGAAAGAAACTTCCCTTGGAGTTCTTGACATTACCGAAGTTGCTCTCTATTTGATTCTCATGCACTGACTTGGGGGGTCTTCTTTTGGCATGCTGCTAGGAATTCCTTTCATGTCTCTCAAGTATTGGATCTCTTGTTTTTTGGCTCTTTCTTGATTCGTGCTTTCATTTTTAGAGAATATTATCCAGAAAGTATTGTATGGGAATTAGGTTTTTTGAGACCTTGCATGTCTAAAAGTATTTTTATTTGACCCTCAGTAATTTCATAGCTAATTCTAGATTGTAAGTCATTTTTACTCAGAAATTTTAAGACATTCTTTCTACTTTAATCATCCCACCTTTTCTTACTGGATGTGATAGGAAGATCCAGATAATAAATTTGTGTTGTTTTAAGTTTGCAGTAATTTGTTGCAGCAGCAATAGGACACCATTACAGATTTTGGTACCTGGACATGGAATGATGCTGTAACAAATACCCCAAAATGTCAAAAGACTTTGGAATTTGGTAATGAATAAAAACTGTAAAAAATTTGAAGTGTATAATAGCAATAGCCTAGATTTCCTTGAACAGACTGATAATAGAAATATTGTTGTTAACTCTGCTAGAGAACTCAGAAGAAAGTGAGGAGCACAGTAGGAAAAAAACTATATTGTTTTATAGAATATCTCATTATTTTATTTTATTATTTTTTTTTATAATAGCCCTCATAGAAAAACGTTATTGGAAAGCAGGGAAAACTACCAAGATATGAATGAAGACAAAAAATAAAAAAAGTTCAGACAGAAAGTGTATGACCTTGGTTTAAGTGGAAATGGAACCGTTTGGTGGTTTGTAGCTAGTGACCTATATTTTCACTTTGTGGCACTGCTGCTGCTACAGCTAAGCCGCTTCAGTCGTGTCTGACTCTGTGCGACCCCATAGACGCCAGCCCACCAGGCTCCTCTGTCCACAGGATTCTCTAGGCAAGAATACTGGAGTGGGTTGCCATTTCCTTCTCCAGAATATCTCATTATTTTAAACAGACGGTTGACAAGAATACAGGTGTTAAAGGTGCTTCTGGTGAAGACTCAGAAGGAAATGAGAAATATGTTACTGGAAAGTAGGGGAGGGAACATCTCTGGTATGTAGTAGCAGAAAGCTTAGCTGGATTTTTTCCTGTAGTTATATGGAAAGCAGATTTGTCAGTGATGGACTTGTGTTTTTCTCTGAGGTGATTTCAAGCAGAGGATTGGAGATGTGGCCTGGTTTCTTTTTCCTGCTTACAATAAAATATGAATATTAAGCGATAGATTGGAGGAAGAACTGTTAAGCAAAAAGGAACTAGACTTGATGATTTGGGATATTTGGGGGCTATCAAGATTACAAAAGATGCTATAATTAGTTTCACTATAGGAAAGGATGTTCTTGAGAGAAAGTCAAGGGTGTGGATAGATGCTTTATATATGAATATTTTTCTAGATTTTTAGGTGTTTAGCAAGATGAACAGGGTAGAATGTACCTTACTAAATTTTTTTAGCTGAAAGTCTCAGTCTTTGGTGTTAACTTGACTGTTTAGTTTATTTACATTTAATGCAATTACTGATATATTTGTATTTATATCCAGTTTTATTAGTTTCATACTTGAAATGTCTAATACTATTTTTCCACTCTTTCCTTGACTTTCTTTTAGATTAGTCAAAGTTTTAATTTTTATTTTGTTAGCTTGTTTGTGATGCATTCTTTTGTTTCCCTAGATACTATAATATCCATCTTTAACTTATTATTGTCTTACCCCCTTAATAGATGCTAAAACATCTTAATTCCATTTACTGCCTCTCATTTTTACATTATTATTTTTATACATTTAAATTCTACATATGTTTTAAACTTCACAAGATATTATTATTACTGTTTTTGCATAGTCAGTATTTACAGTTTTATAAAGTGGGATTTGAGAAACTTTTTGAGTCTTTGAGTTGATGTCATTCACCTTTCCTTTTCAAATTTTGCTTCTGCCTCATATTCTTCCTCTTTGTTGTCTCAGACAACAATATGTTTTTCCTTTCCAAGGTGTTGTACATGTGATACATCACATGCTCTTCTGCTTTTTTTATTTAAAAAACCTCTGTGGTTCAGTTTGGATATCTTCTGTTTGCTTGTCTTCCATTTCAGTAATTCTGTTCTTCTGCTATTAAACCCCTCTCAGTTCTTAATTTTAGATACTTAATTTTTCAGTTTTCATTTTTTTTAGTATAAGTTCCATTTCTCTGATGAAATTCTCCACCTTTTCATCTAACTCCAAAATCCTGTAAGACTCTTTCTATTGAATTTTTTTTCCTCTGGCTTTAGATATTTTGTTCTGTTTTTTGATAGGCATTTCTTTTATTGTATCAAAACACATATAAAACATTGTTAAGGATCTAGATTATGGTATTTTTCTCAGTTATTTAACTTATATGCAGAGTACATCATACAAAATGCTGTGCTGGCTGAAGCTCAAGCTGAAATCAAGATTACTGGGAGAAATATCAATAACCTCAGCTATGCAGATGACACCACCATAATGGCAGAAAGCAAAGAGGAGCTAAAGAGCCTCTTGATGAAGGTGAAAGAGGAGAGTGAAAAAGCTGGCTTAAAACTCAACATTCGAAAAAAACTAAAATCATGGCATATGGTTCCATCACTTCATGGCAAATAGATGAGAAAAAATGGATACAGTGACAGATTTTATTTCTTGGGCTCCAAAATCACTGCAGATGGTGACTAAAGCCTTGAAATTAAAAGACACTTGCTCCTTGAGAGGAAAGCTATGACAGACCTAGAACGTTAAAAAGCGTGTTAAAAAGTGTGTTAAAAAGCAGAGACATTATTTTGCCAACAAAGGTCCAAATAGCCAAAGCTGTGATTTTTCCATTAGTCATATATGGATGTAAGAGATGGACCATAAAGAAGGCTGAGCACCAAAGAATGTTGCTTTTGAGGGGTGGTGGTAGAGAAGACTCTCGAGAGTCCCTTGCACTGCAAGGAGATCAAACCAGTTAATCCTAAAGGAAATCAATCCTGAATATTCATTGGGAAAGATTAAGGGCAGGAGGAGAAGGGGATGACAGAGGATGAGATTGTTGGATGGCATCATTGACTCAATGAACATGAGTTTGAGCATACTCCAGGAGATACCAAAGGACAGGGAAGCGTAGTTTGTTGCAGTCCATGGGGTCACAAAGGGTCAGACATGACTTAATGACTGAACAATAACAAACTTTCTCAGGAGAGGATTCTTGTTTCCCTTAGCAGATAGAGTGGAGGATGAACACCTTTGTCTAGTCAAGCAGTGTTAGGTTGAATCAAGACTAAGTTGAAGCTCTGATAATAGTCTACCTCAGGTTCACTCTGACCATCCAGGAGTTTCAGCTGAGAGCCCAGTTTGCCCTCTGTGGACCCTCCTCTTGATAAGTGCCAACAGTGTTTTCTTATCAGACTACTAACATTTTGCCTTGCTTTTCAGAGGCTATCTGCTTAAGTGTTTAGTCTTCTGCTCCTACAGCCCTAGAATTTAGCAGATGTCTTAGGGGGAAAACCGTCCATGTGTTTGAATTCTGGTTTCTCTATCACCCAACTTTAGTCTTCTGCTGGTTCAAAGCCTGGGTTTTCACCTTTTACCACACCCAGAATTGATAAATACTCCTAGTGTAAAAGTGGTTACGTACATCAACTTAAACCTTCAATGTTGTCTGTAGAGTCTTGGCACCTAACTGCTTCCAGTATTTTCAAACAGATAGTTTCAGTATTTCATCTGGCAAGTATAGTTATTCCTGGAAGAAACCCTGGACCATCACAAACTCTTGTATGCCATCTGGATATGACAGTGCCTCAAAAGGGTCACCTAAGTGTATCATATGTACTGTCCATTTAAAGTGTACATTCAATCATTTTTAGTATATTCATGGAGTTGTGCAATCTTTATCCAGTTTTAGAACACTTTCTTTCCCTCCCCTATCCAAAGTCATACCTTTTAGCTGTTCCTACCTCCCTCCCCACCACATCCTTCCATTACCCTGGGAAACCAGCAGTCTTCTTCCTGTCCTAATAGGTTTGCTTGTCCTGGACATCTCATGTAAATGGAATCATATAATATGTGGTCTTTTGTGATTGGCTTATTTCACTTAGCATAATATTTTCAAAATTCATCCACAGTATAGCATAAATCAGTATTTCATTCCTCTCTATGGCTGAATAATCTCTTTTATGAATATGCCACATTTTGAAATTCATCATTGGTTGATACCCTGGGTTGTTTCTGTTTTTGACTATTAAGAATAATGCTACTATGAACATTTCTATATAAGTTTTATGTGAATGAATGTTTTGATTTCTCTTGGGTATATACCTAGAAGTGGAACCATTAGCTCATATAACTCCTTTTGAGGAAGTGCCAGACTGTTTTACCTTCCCACCTTTACTATATGAGGGTTCCAATATCTCCACTTCCCCACTGGCACTTGATATTATGTGTCCTTTTGTTTTTTATTATTATAGCCATCCTAGTAGGTGCATTTTCCTGATGACTAATAACTAATGACTGGAGCATTTTTTAAATTTCAGAATTCAAGATTTAATTGCATTTATTATTTTGCTACAAAAATAATAAAAATACAAATACACACAAGCAGAGCATTTTTTATTTTATAATCATCTTAGTGAATTTGAAGGGGTATCTCTTTGAATTTTGATATCCCTTTTGACTATATTGATCTGTATTGAGAACCTTTTGTGCTTTTTGGCCATTTGTATATATTCCTTGGAGATATGTATATTCTTTCTTGGTCCATTTGTTTATTTGACTGTGCCAGGTCTTAGCTGTGGCATGAGGGATGTTCGAGCTTTGTAAGCAGAATCCAGGATCTTTTGTTACTGCATGTGGAATCTAGCTCCCTGACCAGGGATCAAACCCAGGCCCCCTGCATTGGGAGCATGGAGTTTTAGCCACTGGACCATCAGGGAGTCCCCTTGGTCCATTTTTAATTGGATCATTTATCTTTTTATTGAGTTGTAAAAGTTCTTTATATATTCTTTACACAAATCCTTTATCAGATATATAATTGCAGACATTTTCCCATAGTCTTTGAGTTGTTTTTACTTTCTTTTTTAAGTAAACATTTTGTTTGTTCTGTTTTTTGTTGTTGTTGTTGTTATTTTTCTTTGTTTATTTTTCATTTTTGGCCATTGGGTATAGCATGGGGATCTTAGTCCCCCTACCAGGCGTTGAACCCATGCCCCCTGAAGTGGTGGTGCAGAGACCTAACACTGGACTGTCAGCAAATTCCCTTATATTATCACTTTCTTAATGGTATCCTTTTTAGTGCAAAGTTTTAAATTTTGATAAAGTCCAATTTATCTATTTTTTCCTTTGGTTGCTTGTGCTTCTGATTTTATATCTGAAAAATCATTGCCTAAGTGAAGTGTTAATGAAATATGGCATACATGGAAAAGAATGCAGAAATCAGGTTTGCAGCTTGATGAGTTTACTTTATTCTTTTGTAACCAGCATGCAGATAAAAACAAAACCTCAGAATGTTATTAGAGCCACAGAAAGAATGACCTGATACTTTTAATATTTATTTTTCCCTTGAAATAATAATGTCAAATTTAGGTATTTAGTGAGAAGCTTATATGTTGTATCATGTTAAAAATTATTAAAAATAAGTTCATAAATATCTTGCTCTTATCCTACAGTCCTGATACTTTTCGTTGAATAAACATGTGTTTTTCCAGGGATCAGTGTCTTTCAAAGATATATCTGTAGACTTCAGCAGGGAGGAGTGGCAACAATTGGACCTTGCTCAGAAAAGTCTATACAGGGATGTGATGCTGGAAAACTATTTCAACTTGATCTCAGTGGGTAAGCACAGCTCTGCTGGGTAAGGCTGTACCTAACTGAACGTTTTTTTTTTTTTTTCTCCTTAGTGGAATTTCTGAAATCTGGTGTTTCTAAGGTATGTGGGACTTCTAAAGCCTGTAGGACATCTGAAGTGTGTAATAGTTTTGTCCTTATTTTGTTCTATGTTTTTAACAATCTCTTTTGGACATTAAGAATATACTTCTGTTCCCCGTGAACTTTTCTGAAAAGTAAATGGAGGGCTTTGTTATTTCCTATCATCAGGGTTTCAAGTTCCCAAAGCAGAAGTCATTTTCAGCTTGGAGTGGGGAGAAGAACCATATATGTGGAATGGCAAAATCTCAAGCCAGGGCTGTCTGGGTGAGTAGGAACCAAAAGCATAGGAGATCGTATAACCAAATCAGTTTTGCTGGCAGAGTTTGGCAACTTTGAAGTGCTTTTAATATGATATTTCTCTAACATTCTGAACTTTTGAAACTGCATGGATAGAGTTGATATTGGTCTCTTAGACATCTAAATGCCATTCCCATTTAAGGCCCCTTCCAATATCAGTGTCTTCTTTGTTTGACTCTTTAAGAGGGATATGCTACAGTTACTGGTACATTGGCTGTAGGATCCTGCTGTTTTGCTTTTTCTCCCTTTTTATAGCATTAACAAAATTTTTTTTAAATCTCTGTCAATATCTTAAATCCTTTCCTTACACATTCAGGTACTCATAAAATTGCCTTAAAAAAAAATTACTTTGGGTCACTCACCTGCATATTTCTCTTCATTTTCTTTCTCTTCCCTTAAGGTACTTCAAAATTGTCATCTAAAGATGGCCATATTATATCATCTCCCATGTCTCTCCCTCAACTGTTGGCTTTGAGATTTCTATTACTTACATTTGGGGATAGCTTCTTATTTTAATTCTTTATAATTTGAGGGGACTACACCCCACAGCATGCGGGATCTTAGTTCCTCTCACCAGGGATTGAACCTGCACGCCCTCCAGTGGAAACTCAGAGTCCTAACCAGTGGATAGCCAGGGAATCCCCTATTTTACAATTTTTAAAAAAGTTTTATTTAATTTTTTTATTTATCCCTTTTAATCCTCACTCCCTACTCATTTTTATTCTTCCCAGAGGCAGTTGCTCTCCTGTATTTTATATGTTTGCTTGCAATTTATTCTTGAATTTGTTGGGTATTTGTAAAATTTAAATTGTTGGTCATTTTAATTTCTAAAAATGGTACTGTGCTATATATCCTATATATATATCCTTAGTTTATTTCTTTCCTCTCAGCACTAAATTGGTTCATGTTACACTGTTTTTCTAGCTCATTGCTTCTAATAGATATATACATTCCATAGTATATATATATGCCACATTTACTTGTCCAGCTTTCTAGCTACTATAGCTAGTACTATAATAAATTTCTTCAAGAACTATTCTTATAGGAAACAAGAATTTCTTGAGGAAGAGTAGTGGGAGTGTTTTATTAATGAATATATGAATGCTTTATTTCACTAAGTATAACCATATTGGTTTCTAGATTGGATGTATTGGTCTACAGTCCTCTAAACATACAAAGGCATCAGTTTCTCTACATCCCTGCCCATATTTCTAATAATTTCTCATAATCTATTGGATTTTAATTTCTAACCATTTGTTTTAATTTGTGTTTCTCTAATAACAAAATGTTTTGAACATCTTATCATGTACCTTGTAATAGATTCTGATTTCATTTTTGGTATTTGACTGTTGACACCTTCCAAACTTCACCACTCTCTCTTCATCTTCTGCCCCACATCTGGGCAAACTACAAGAAAACTCAGATGCTCTTTCCATTAGTGCTAGTGGGAAATTGCTCTGTATCAGTCAGCTTAGCACCACCCCCCAACTACTATAAAAAACCCAAGCTAGTTTCCTTTTCTCACTCTTGTAAGCCACTTTTAGACCTGCTTAGGAGCTTTCCCTTCAAAAGCCTCACTAAATGAGTAATGAACTTTTTCATATCTTATTGGTTGTGTGTCAAATCATCACTCTTGACATCTGAACCAAATTTGGTGTGGGAGTCCATTGTTCCTCTGCAGGTGACTTAACAGTTTGTGTAGTAAGCAGGGCCTTTGGATGATGATCGCCACCAAGGGGGTCTTTCTTCTCTTGTTCTTTGGCTTCACTGCCAGAGAATATATATATATATATAAATATATATATAAATATATATATATATATATATATATATATATATATATATTATATAATATATATATACACACCAAATATAACTTCCAAATATATATATATATATATATATACACACACACACCAAATATAACTTCCAGTTGAAGTTGGAAGTTATTGTTGGTATTCTGGGACAGATGTAAAGAACTAGGCCCTCCATAAAGTAGCTTAAGACCTATGTATGTGTCTCAAATTGAATCATTTGTCTCAATTCTGGCATAAGCCATGACTGATACCAGAATTAAGGAAACAGATCAGATTGGCTCTCATTGTATAAAGCTCTCAGGGGAACAACTGATACCTTATGTATATAAGGGCCTATCAGGCAGCTACTTGTGTGAAGGAAGAGCAGTTACAATGCAGCATGCTAAACCACTTTTCTAAATGTTGTCATATTTTATTGTTGTTTATTGTTTTAATGTCATATTTTTGCTTTTCCCTGTGACTCATCTTCTCAAACAATTCTTTATGCTCTTTCTACTAATTTTTCTCTTTTAGAAAGTATCATTTAGATGCCCTCTTCCTTTGACTTTCCAGTGAAAAGTAAAACCTAAGACCAAGTCTATATTTACTTATGCTTGAATTATTCTAATCCTGTTTTGATGTTTAAAAACATTTTTTTTCTAGGTGCTACTGGTTAAAATACTGTGCTTATCTTGTTGTAACTATATGATGCAAAATATTACCTAACATATGAGAAATTCTTCTCTCAATGGATTAATAAACTACAGGAAAAACATGCCTCATATTTGCAATTCACATTTATCTTTATTTAGTTTCCATAATCATGTTTGGTTCATTTTAACATTTTCTTTAATTATTCCTCTGTATCTGACCCTTTATTTTCTGATCTGTCTGCCTATTCAGATAATCTACATACTTATACTTTGCTCTCATGTTTCACTAACTCTTTTATTGGACATATTACAGTATACATTGCTTTTTCCCTTTTCTAATTCTCTGACCCACAAAAACTCAGAGAAAATGACATTAATTTGAATGACAACTGAGTCTTTTACCTATTTCAAAAATGTTTCTCTAGAGAATATTTAGTGAAATTAAATTCTTGAGGTGATATTTTGCTCTATTTCAGAGGGATTTGAAATTTTTCTGCTAAGAGTAATTTAAAGGACCAATAATTGTAATTGGAAAAGGGAGACAACTGAAAGAAATGTTTAAAATTTAAGCATTTGAGCATTAAGCATTTATTATTGTGTACATCTATGCCAATTAAATATGACTTTGTAAGGCTCAGAATATCTGTGTTTATTTTTAAGTTAAGAGAAAAGAGAGCCTTCCTAGAGTTTTGCTGAGGTTTGAGATTCATTTTCACAGCATACAACCCTAAATGATCCATGAAGGAAATGAATTTTGAAAAGGAATAAAGATCAGGAAAAGGAAGCTTAGTGGGGAAAAGGAAAAGAATATATGTTTAGATTCAGTAATAAAATAGACTTTAGTGACTGGTGGAAAGATAGCTTACATACACTCATTTTATTGGCCTGAATTATGACTTTGTATTTTACTGAATTGATAATTCAGTTTGTGACAGAGGAATTATGAATAATTAAACTTTTTACCACAGGAGCAAATTTTTTACATTGAACATCATTGATAATAATGTAAATACTGTCAGGCATAGCAGTGGGTTTATAAGCTAAAGAAAGTGAAAAGTTGCAAAAGGTGAAAGCCATGTTGAGGAATCTAGTATTAGAGGTCCTCAGGCTTAATGAAAACATTAATATGTGTGAGTAAAACTGTAATGTGTGCTAAGTCACGTCAGTCATGTCCAACTCTGTGCAACCCCATGGACTGTATAGCCCATCAGGCTCCTCTGTCTATGGAATTCTCCAGGCAAGAATACTGCAATGGGTTGCTGTTTCCTTCTCCAGGGGTTCTTCCCAATCCAAGGATTGAACCCATGTCTCTTAAGTCTCCTGCATTGGTAGGTGGGTTCTTTACCACTAGCACCACATGGGAAGCCCAAAAATATAAAAGTTAAAAGAATGTGTTTGGGGATATTACAAACATTATAAGATCCTAGAGATAGAATGAAATGGATACAAGGTTGGACTGTGTCTATATTAAAGAGTAATCTGATTTTTATGTAAGTATTTACTAAGAATCTACTATGTCTTAAAAAAATTTTTTTTAATTGAAGGATAATTGCTTTACAGAATTTTGTTGTTTTCTGTCAAGCCTCAACATGAATCAGCCATAGGTATACATATATACCCTCCCTTTTGAATCTCCCTCCCCATCCCAGCCCTCTAGGTTGATAAGAACCCCTGTTTTGAGTTTCCTGAACCATACAGCAAATTCCCATTGGCTATCTATTTTACACATGGTAATGTAAGTTTCCATGTTACTCTTTCCATACATCTCACACTGTCCTGGAGAAGGCAATGGCACCCCACTCCAGTACTCTTGCCTGGAAAATCCTATGGATGGAGGAGCCTGGTGGGCTGCAGTCCATGGGGTCACTAAGGGTCAGACACGACTGAGCGACTTCACTTTCACTTTTCATTTTCATGCATTGGAGAAGGAAATGGCAACCCACTCCAGTACTCTTGCCTGGAGAATCCCAGGGACGGAGGAGCCAGGTCGGCTGCCGTCTGTGGGGTCGCACAGAGTCAGACACGACCAAAGCAACTTAGCAGCAGCAGCAGCACCCTCTCCTCCCCTCTCCCTGTGTCCATAAGTTTATTCTCTATGTCTGTTTCTCCACTGTTGCCCTGTAAATAAATTCTAAAGAACCATTTTTCTAGATTCTGTATATATGCATTGCTGCTGCTGCTACTGCTACTAAGTCACTTCAGTCATGTCCGACTCTGTGCGACCCCATAGATGGCAGCCCACCAGGCTCCCCCATCCCTGGGGTTCTCTCGGCAAGAATACTGGAGTGGGTTGCCATTTCCTTCTCCGTTAGAATACGATATTTATCTTTCTCTTTCTGACTCACTTCACTCTGTATAATAGGTTATAGGTTCATCCACCTCATCAGAACTGACTCTGCTATGTCTTATACACTGTTCCACAGTTGGGGATATTAGTGATTCTTGTTGTAGGTAAGAATGGTATATTGGAATAAAACCCACCTCCTGTCATTGATAGACCCCAAGAAACAGTGACTTAGAGAACACAAACATTAACCAGGCCTGGATTTAGCCTGAGGGCTGTAGTTTTCTAATCTCTTGTCTTGGGCATCACCAGCAACATAGAACTGAGCTATCAAGTCTGTAATATAGCCAGTGGGAAGAGAGTTATGGGAGACACACTTACTTCCTTAAAACATTGACCTGATTATAACAAATATAATTCCTATTCTCATTTGAATGGTGATAGGTGAATTACCTGGATTTACCTACAAATGAGGCTGTATATGCCTGTTGTTTTGAGACAGACACATGCTTGGCTACAGGCTTAAGACTGTTGAAGGAAGGGGATGGATTTTAATGAACAACTTCTGTCTCTGCTTCAGAGTTGGCCCTTTTTGCTGTTATATTCTTCGTTATTAAGTGTGTGTATCTGCACCCCAAAACCAGGCATAAAGTATTGAATCATAGATATATATTTACCATTTGTAAACGGTAAAGCTAATTCAGGATGACTGTGGCTACAATAGATTTCTGTACATAAATAAATTTGTATTTATGGAACAGTGATTAATAGGGAATAGAGAAAGCAGAGAGATTAGGATTTATAGATGAAGGATAATAAGAATCTAGACTCAGAAATATTTTTTAGCCACATGGTTTGTCACTTTGTTCTAACACCTATTATGTACTTATGCTACATGTTCAGAACAGCATATTTCAGTTTGAATCTCGTCTTCCCCAATTACTAAGCATTTGATTTGGGCACATTACTTAACTCTTCTGTGGCTCAGTTTCCTCATCTGTAAAGTAGGGACAATAATACCATTAATAGCAAAAGGTTATGTTGATGTTTAAATGAGTTAGAACAATGCCTGAGACATCTAAATTCTATTATCAGACAGTAAATGTAAGGGCTTACTTTATTATTGCATATTATTTCATATAAAGAGATTATTATATATATTTATTCTTATTTTATATATTTATCTATATTTAGTATTACATGTGTATAGAACCTCTCCCATTTCTCTGTGTTCATCTTGTATCCACTCTATTATCCCTTCTGTGTTTTGCTAACTGTTCTTTGTGTATTTTATTTTTTAGATCAGGATATTGGTTTTGAAACATCACAACAGGGAATATCTGAAGATGTTTCAGTCTGCTTTGAGGGAATACGTCTCTTCCCAAGAGATGACTTATATTCCATTTTAGAAGAATTTTGTCAAGATAATAAACAGACAGGAAGAGATAAGGAAAACCAGAACAAACATTTAAGTCCTATCATCTTCACCAACAAGGATATGCTAGCTAATAAGGGGAACTGTGACTATAAAAAAGACATTGGGGAAAAATTTCATGTAAACACAAACCTTGTTCCTTCAAGAAAAAGACTCCATAACTATGACTCATTTCAAAAGAGTTTGAAGCCTATTGTAAGCTTATGTAATTGTAATAGAAACAATGCAACAGAAAATTTTGATAAGATTATTGGACATGGTAACACTTATATGAATTCTCATACGAAAACGAATGCTTGTGAATATAATCAATGTAAGAAACTTCTGAGCAAGCAAGCTCTCATTCAGCATCAAAAACACCATCCTGGGGAGGACTTCCATGTATTTTCTGATTGTGTAAAATTCTCCACCCATAAGACACACCTTTTTGCACATCAAAGGATTTATACTGAAGAGAAACATCCTGAGTGCACCAAATGTGAGATGATCTTCACTCAGAAGTCCCAATTTGCTGTGCCTCAGGTTTATACAAGAGAAAAATCCTATGTAGGCACTGAACATGGGAAGAAATTTTCCCTCAACTCAAACCATGAGAAAACTTCTCATACTGAGGAAATTGACTATAAATGCAGTGCACGTGGAAAAGCCTTTATCAAGAAGTTAGATCTGTTCAGACTCCAGAGAATTCCTACTGGAGGGAAAAAACCCCATGATTACAGTGAATGTGGAAAAAATGTCTCTCACAATTCAAATCTCAGTATACACAAAAAAGCTCATACTGGCAAGAAGCACTTTGAATGTATTGAGTGTGGGAAATCTTTCACAAGAAAATCAACACTAAGTATGCATCAGAAAATTCACACAGGAGAAAAACCATATGTATGTACTGAATGTGGGAAAGCCTTTATCCGAAAGTCACATTTTATTACACATGAGAGAATTCATACTGGAGAGAAACCTTATGAATGCAATGACTGTGGGAAGTCCTTTATAAAGAAGTCACAACTCCATGTGCATCAGCGAATTCACACAGGGGAGAATCCCTTCATATGTTCAGAATGTGGGAAGATCTTCACTCACAGGACAAATCTCATTATACACCAGAAAATTCATACTGGGGAGAGACCCTATATATGTACTGAATGTGGGAAGGCCTTTACTGACAGGTCAAATCTCATTAAACATCAAAAAATTCATACTGGAGAGAAACCCTATAAATGCAGTGACTGTGGGAAATCATTCACCTGGAAGTCACGGCTCAGGATACATCAGAAATGTCACACTGGAGAGAGACATTATGAATGCAATGAATGTGGGAAAGCATTTATTCAGAAGTCAACACTGAGTATGCACCAAAGAATTCATAAAGGAGAAAAGCCCTATGTTTGCACTGAATGTGGGAAGGCCTTCTTCCACAAGTCACATTTTATTACACATGAGAGAATTCATACTGGAGAGAAACCTTATGAATGCAGTGACTGTGGGAAATCTTTCACAAAGAAGTCACAGCTTCATGTACATCAGCAAATTCACACAGGAGAGAAACCCTACAGATGTGCTGAATGTGGAAAGGCTTTCACGGACAGATCAAATCTCTTTACACACCAGAAAATTCATACTGGCGAGAAACCCTATAAATGTGATGACTGTGGAAAAGCCTTCACTCGAAAGTCAGGCCTCCATATACATCAGCAGTCTCATACTGGAGAAAGACGTTATGAATGTAGTGAATGCGGGAAAGCCTTTGCACGAAAATCAACACTCATTATGCATCAAAGAATTCATACAGGAGAGAAACCTTATATTTGTACTGAATGTGGGAAGTCGTTCATCCAGAAGTCACATTTAAATCGACATAAGAGAATTCATACTGGAGAGAAACCCTATAAATGCAGTGACTGTGGGAAGGCTTTTATTAAGAAGTCACAACTCCTTGAACATCACCGAATTCACACAGGAGAGAAACCTTATATGTGTACTGAATGTGGAAAGGCCTTCTCCATCAGATCAAATCTTATTAAACACCAGAAAATTCATACTAAACAGAAACCTTACAAATCTAGTGACTTTAGGAAAGACTTTAACTGGAAAGCACAATTCAGTGTACATCAGAAATCTAATACTGAGGAAGTAGAATGCCCAGTGCCACAATCATGGGGTAGGGATACAAAGTTGTGAGGAGCTATAGCTTGACTAAGAAGCAGGAGGTAACCCAAGTCAATTTTCCTCCAACTAGTCAGAGGTATGAATATCTGGATCTCATAGCTTATGTCCAGTTTTATACATATGGGCAGACACTTTGGAGAAAGTGTTTAAGCAGTGATTAATGGCATGCTTGTTTACTTGACAGATACTGGGATTTTTAAGCACCTGCAAATAATAGTACATGTGCAAGAAGATGACTTGGCAATAGTTCTTATTTCACGTTTTGGATAAGCAGCTTTATAAATCAGGGCTGTTGAGTTGTTCATGCCCTGTATAGCAAAAATATTCAATGTTGACCAAAGGAATTTCTTGAGTAGATTTCCAAGAAAAATTTTCATTGTCCAAGCACTCTATGGACACTAAAATCAAGGCAACAGTGTAGACAATTCAGATGTATAATAAAAAGAATCTAGAAGTTTTTGTGAAAATTGACATTAAAGATACAAAGATGGACTCTACTTTTTTTCTTTTCTTTGGGATGTCACTATTATTTATAGCTTACAATGTTTATTAGTGTGTGGAAATTTAGATTAATAAGTTTAAAATTTGACTTCGAGATTGGCAAAAACCACAGACTTACCTGGATATTCACAGGCATCTTTAGGTAACTAATGTGTTTCCTTATTTATTAATTCCCTACCATGGCAGCAGGTAACTCATGCCCAAGAGGTATAAAGTGCTCCCAGACTATATCCCAGAAGTGATCATTGATGTAAGCAGCAGCCCCAAAGATTACCTGTTACACTATAGCTGGTTCTGAGATCATGAAAGTTAGCCACAGGTTACAGATTTGGCACTCTGGATTCTCACTGTCTTTTACAGAAACCTCTACTTTTTGAATGATTTCTTTTTCTAAAGAGACAAATTAAGAAAGTTTTAAAACCTAGAATTCTTTCCTTCCAATTTTGTTAATGCATCCTCTACTTACTTATTACATACTAAGTTTCTTGTGGTTGTTGTTCAGTCATGTCCCACTCTCTGCAACTCCATGGACTATAGCACACCAGGCTCCACTCTCTCCCATTATCTCCCAGAATTGGCTAAAATTCATATCCATTGAGTTGGTGATGCTAGCTAACCATCTCTGTCAACCCATTCTCCTTTTGCCTTCAATCTTTCCAGCATCAGGGTCTTTTCCAGTGAGTCAGCTCTTCATATCAAGTGACCAAAGTACTAGAACTTCAACTTCAGTGTCAGTCCTTCCAATGAATCTTCAGGGTTGATTTTCTTTAGGATTGACTGGTTTGATCTCCTTGCTGTCCAAGGGACTCTCAAGATTGAGTCTTCTCCAGCACCACAGTTCGAAAGCATAAGTTCTTTGGCATGCAGCCTTTTTTATGGTTCAACTCTCGTATCTGTACATGACTACTGGAAAAACCATAGCTTTGACTAAGCAGACTTTTGTTGGCAAAGTAACGTCTCTGCTTTTTAATATGCTGTCTAGGTTTGTCATAGCTTTCTTTCCAGGAGCAAGTGTCTTTTAATTTCATGGTTGCAGTCACCGTCTGCAGTGATTTAGGAGGCCAAGAAAATAGAATCTGTCATTGCTTCCATTTTATCCCCTTCTAATTGCCATGAAATGATGGGACAAGATACCATGATGTTAGTTTTCTTGAATTTTGAGTTCAAGCTGGCTTGAAACCTCTTTCACCCTCATCAAGAGGCTCTTTAGTTTCTCTTTACTTTCTGTCATTAGAGTGGTATCATCTCCATATCTGAGATTTTTGGTATTTCTCCAGCCAATCTTGATTCCAGCTTGTGATTCATCCCATCTGGCATTTCACATCATGTACTCTGCATGCATATGAGTTAAATAAGCGGGATGACAATATACAGCCTTGTCATACTCCTTTCCGATTTTGAACCAGTTGTTCCATGTCTGGTTCTAACTGTTGCTTCCTGGTCCACATACAGGTTTCTCAGTAGACAGGTAAGGTGGTCAGGAAATCCCATCTCTTTAAGAATTTTCCAGTGTGTTGTGATCCACACAAAGGCTTTAGTGTAGTCCATAAAGCAGAAATAGATGTTTTTCTGGAATTCCCTTGCTTTCTCCGTGATCCAGTGGATGCTGGCAGTTTGATCTCTGGGTCCTCTACTTCTTCAAAACCCAACTTGGACTGGAAATTCTTGGTTCGTGCACTGCTGAAGCCTAGCTTGCAGGATTTTGAACATAACCTTACTAATATGTGAAATGAGTACAGTTGTATCATAGTTTAAACATTGTTTGGCATTGCCCTTCTTTGTAATTGGGCTAGACAATAAAGAATCTGCCTGCCATGCAGGAGACCTGGGTTTGATGCCGGGGTCAGGAAGATCCCCTGGAGAAGGGAAGGGCTACCCACTCCAGTAATCTTCTCTAGTGAATTCCATGGACAGAGATGGGCTACAGGCCATGGGGTTGCAAAGAGTCAGACACGACTGTGCAACTGACACTTTCATACACACTTTGTGATTGGAATAAAAGTTGACCTTTTCCAGTCCCATGGCCACTGCTAAGTATTCCAAATTTGCTGACATATTGAGTGCAGCACTTTAACAGCTTCATCTTTTAGGATTTGAAATAGCTCAGCTGGAATTCTGTCACTTCCACTAGGTTTGTTTATAATAATGCTTTCTAAGGCCCACTAGACTTGACACTCCAGGATGTCCTGCTCTAGGTGAGTGACCACACCATTGTGATTATCCAGGTCATTAAGACCTTGTATGGTTCTGTGTATTCTTGCCACCTCTTAATCTCTTTGGCTTCTGTTAGGTCCTTACTTTTTCTGTCCTTTATAGTGCCCATCTTTGCATGAAATGTTCCCTTGATATCTCCAGTTTTCTTGAAGAGATCTCTAGTCTTTCCCATTCTATTGTTTTCCTCTATTTCTTTGCATCGTTCATTTAAGAAAGCCTTCTTATCTCTTGATATTCCCTGCATTGAGTTGGGTATATCTTTGCCTTTCTTGCCTTTCACTTCTCTTCTTTTCTTAGCTATTTGTAATACCTCCTCAGACAAGCATTTTGCCTTCTTGAATTTCTTTTTCATTGGGATTGGTGTGATCACAGCTTCCTGTACAGTGTTAGAAACCTCTATCCTTAGTTCTTCAGGCACTGTCTACCAGATCTAATCCCTTGAATTTATTTGCCTCCTCCATTGTATAATCATAAGGGATTTGATTTAGGTCATACTTAAATGACCTAGTGGTTTTCCCTACTTTCTTCAATTTAAATCTGACTTTTGCAATAAGGAGCTCATGATCTGAGTCACAGTCAGTTCCATGTCTTGTTTTTGCTGACTGTATAGAGCTTCTCCATCTTTGGCTGCATAATCAATCAGATTTCAGTATTAATCATCTGGTGATGTCCATGTGTAGTGTTGTCTCTTAGGTTGTTGGGAAAGGGTGTTTTCTATGACCACTGCGTTCTCTTGGTAAAACTCTGTTAAGCTTTGCCCTGCTTCCTTTTGTGCTCCAAGGCCAAACTTGCCTGTTATTCTGGTTATCTGTTGACTTCTACTTTTGTATTCCAGTGCCCTATGATAAAAAGAAAATCTTTATTGATGTTAGTTTTAGAAGGTCTTGTTGGTTTTCATAGAATCAGTGAACCTCAGCTTCTTTGGCATTAGTGATTGGGGCATAGCCTTGTGTTACTGTGATGTTGAATGGTTTTCCTTGGAAACAGTGGACATCATTCTGTCATTTTTGAGGCTGCACCCAAAATGGACACTGTTCTGTTCTGTTTCAGACTGTTTTGTTGACTATGAGAGCTATTCTATTTCTTCTTCCTGTCCATTTTAGTTCACTCATTCCTAAGGTGTTGATGTTCACTCTTGCCATTTCCTACCTGACCATGGCCAGTTTATCTTGATTCGTGGACCTAACACTCCAGGTTGCTATGCAATATTTACTGTTCTTACAGCATTGGACTTCATTTCACCACCAGGCTCATCCACAGCTGAGCATGGTTCCTCCTTTGGCCCAGCCATTTCATTCTTTCTGGAGCTATTAGTAATTGCCCTCTGCTTTTCCCCTATAGATATTGAACACCTTTTAACCTGGGGGACTCATGTTCCCATGTCATACCTTTTTGCCTTTTCATAGTGTCCATGGGGTTCTCTGGCAAGAATACTGGAGTGAGTTGCCCTTTTCTTCTCCAGTGGACCATGTTTTGTCAGAACTTTTCACTATGACTCATCCATCTTGGTTGGCTCTGCATGACATGTTTCATAGCTTCAGTCAGTTATGCAAGCCCCGTCATCATGACAAGGCTATGATCCATGAAGGGGACATATTAGGTTACCATGAGGCAATTGTCTTGCATTTGAGCTTGTGTTCTTGGAAGAAAGTTGCATACTTGAAAGAGTATTCCTATCTCCTCTTAATCTCTACAAATTGATCTTAATTTTGATCTCGAATCCTCTATTTTTTTTTAACTTTTTTTTTTTGGTTTTTTATTCTATTAGGTACTGAATGAAGTGTGTTCTAGTCTTCCAGAGTAATTGTGAATCTGTTTCTCCTTATTTTCATTTTATATATTTTAAGTCTTTGGTTCTACATGCATTTACATTTAGACTTGTTATACTCTTTCTGGTTAATTGAAACTTAATCATTATAAAATGTTCCTTTTTATCTCTAGTCATGCTTTTTGTCTCAAATTTTACTATGTAAGATATTAATACACTATGCATACTTCACTTGTTAAGGACTAATGTAAGTTAGTACTCACCATTTTGTTTGTAAGATGAATAGAACATTGTTATTTCCTTTCTGACATGGTATTGATGTCATGCATTTTAATTCTATATGTATTTGACATATTCAATCATTACTATTTCATTAATCATTACTGTTTCAATATTCATTTAAATTAATGCATATATTTACCCTTTTTGTTACTTATCTTGTCCTTTAATTTTCCTTCTTGAATTTTTTTCTTCTGACTGAACAACAGCTTTTAGTATTTCTTTTAGTGTATGTTTGCTGGTGACAAATTGCTTTCATTTGTTGGAAAATGTATTAATTTTGCTTTCATTTTTAAAAGATGCTTTTACTGAGTTTAGAATTCCAAGTTTTATTTTCTATTAGTATTTTGAGATTTTGTTATGATTTGTCTTTCATTGTTTTGTTGAAAATTAAGCTTTCAATCTAGTTATCTTTGAAGGTTACGTTCTTTTTAAAATTCTTTTCTCTCACTCCTTGAAAATCTATGTCTTTGTTTTAGGCTGTCAGCAGTTTGACAGTGGTATGCTTAGGTATGATGTTATATGTATTCTGCTTGGGATTTGCAGTCTGTAAAAAACTTGTAGCTTAGTGGGGTTTTTTGCACACTTGGGGAAAATTTTAGTTATTATTTATTCAAATTATGCAGTTACTTGATTATCTTCCATCTCTTCTCCTAGTGATGACCCCATTGTCTAGATTTCTTGTTAGCCCTTTTCTGATAGTTGTTGTTTTTCTTGGATTTTGGTAATATCTTGTTTTCTCATATAACTTGTGATTGTAGAAGAACAGCTTAGACACTATATACTAAAAACTGTAGATATAATTAGATGCTCTGGATGATATTATCTTTCAGAGAGGGTTTGTCTTTGCTTTTAACAGGTGAACAGTCTAGGAAGACGAGTAATCCCTGATTGCCTTCATCCAATCATATATTGAGATTATTTGAAACTGGGTTTCAGTCCCTGTGAAGACTTCTTTATTTATTTATTTTTTTTCACTCTTATTCTTAGAGGATACTCTTCAAGACTTAGGTCTTTGAGAGATTTATCAGGCCTCTCCTCCACTGAAGGACCTTAATTCTACTTTTGTCCGTTTGTTGTCTGGTTGCTAAGTCATGTCTGACTCTTTTGCAACCCCATGGCTGCCGGGCTCTTCTACCCATGGGATTTCCCAGGTAAGAATAACTGGAGTGGGTTGCCATTTCTTTATTCAGGGGATCTTCCTGACCCAGGAATAAAATCTGTATCTTCTGCATTGGCAGGCAGATTCTTATCACTGAGCCGCCTGGAAAGCTCTTCATTCCTTTCAGTTCAGTTCAGTTCAGTTCAGTCGCTCAGTCGTGTCCAACTCTTTGTGTCCCCATGAATCACAGCACACCAGGCCTCCCTGTGCATCACCAACTCCCGGAGTTCACCCACACTCATGTGCATCGAGTCAGTGATGCCATCCAGCCATCTCATCCTCTGTCGTCCCCTTCTCCTCCTGCCCCCAATCCCTCCCAGCATCAGAGTCTTTTCCAATGAGTCAACTCTTCGCATGAGGTGGCCGAAGTATTGGGAGTTTCAGCCTCAGCATCAGTCCTTCCAGTGAACACCCAGGATTGGTCTTTAGGATGGACTGGTTGGATCTCCTTGCAGTCCAAGGGACTCTCAAGAGTCTTCTCCAGCACCACAGTTCAAAGGCATCAATTCTTCGGCGCTCAGCTTTCTTCACAGTCCAACTATCACATCCATATATGACCACAGGAAAAACCATAGCCTTGACTAGACGGACCTTTGTTGGCAAAGTAATGTCTCTGCTTTTGAATATGCTATCTATGTTGGTCATAACTTTCCTTCCAAGGAGTAAGTGTCTTAATTTCATGGCTGCAATTACCATCTGCAGTGATTTTGGAGCCTCCAAAGATAAAGTCAGCCACTGTTTCTACTGTTTCCCCATCTATTTCCCATGAAGTGATGGGACTGGATGCCATGCTCTTACTTTTCTGAATGTTTTGCTTTAAGCCAACTTTTTTTACTCTTCTCTTTCACTTTCATTAAGAGGCTTTTAGTTCCTCTTCACTTTCTGCCATAAGGGTGGTGTCATCTGCATATCTGAGGTTATTGATACTTCTCCCAGCAGTCTTGATTCCAGCTTGTGCTTCTTCCAGCCCAGCGTTTCTCATGATGTCCTCTGCATAGAAGTTAAATAAGCAGGGTGACAATATACAGCCTTGAAGTACTCATTTTCCTATTTGGAACCAGTCTGTTGTTCCACGTCCAGTTCTAACTGTTGCTTCCTGACCTGCATACAAATTTCTGAAGAGTCAGATCAGGTGGTCTGGTATTTCCATCTCTTTCAGAATTTTCCACAGTTTATTGTGATCCACACAGTCAAAGGCTTTGGCATAGTCAATAAAGCAGAAATAGATGTTTTTATGGAACTCTCTTGCATTGGCTGTGCTTTGCTGGAGCAACCGTGAAGAGATACCCCACGCCCAAGGTAAGAGAAACCCAAGTAAGATGGTAGGTGTTGCAAGAGGGCATCAGAGGGCAGACACACTGAAAACATACTCATAGAAAACTAGTCAATCTAATCACACTAGGACCACAGCCTTGTCTAACTCAATGAAACTAAGCCATGCCCGTGGGGCAACCCAAGATGGGCAGGTCATGGTGGAGAGATCTGACAGAATGTGGTCCACTGGAGAAGGGAATGGCAAACCACTTCAGTATTCTTGCAAATGGCAAGAATGATAGGATACTGAAAGAGAAACTCCCCAGGTCAGTAGGTGCCCAATATGCTACTGGAGATCAGTGGAGAAATAACTCCAGAAAGAATGAAGGGATGGAGCCAAAGCAAAAAGAATACCCAGCTGTGGATGGGACTGGTGATACAAACAAGTTCTGATGCTGTAAAGAGCAATATTGCATAGGAACCTGGAATGTCAGGTCCATGAATCAAGGCAAATTAGAAGTGGTCAAACAAGAGATGGCAAGAGTGAATGTCGACATTCTAGGAATCAGCGAACTGAAATGGACTGGAATGGGTGAATTTAACTCAGATGACCATTATATCTACTACTGCGGGCAGGAATCCCTCAGAAGAAATGGAGTGGCCATCATGGTCAACAAAAGAGTCTGAAATGCAGTACTTGGATGCAATCTCAAAAACGACAGAATGATCTCTGTTCATTTCCAAGGCAAACCATTCAATATCACAGTAATCCAAGTCTATGCCCCAACCAGTAATGCTGAAGAAGCTGAAGTTGAACGGTTCTGTGAAGATCTACAAGACCTTTTAGAACTAACACCCAAAAAAGATGTCCTTTTCATTATAGGGGACTGGAATGCAAAAGTAGAAAGTCAAGAAACACCTGAAGTAACAGGCAAATTTGGCCTTGGAATACAGAATGAAGCAGGGCAAAGACTAATAGAATTTTGCCAAGAAAATGCACTGGTCATAACAAACACCCTCTTCCAACAACACAAGAGAAGACTCCATACATGGACATCACCAGATGGTCAACGCCAAAATCAGATTGATTATACTCTTTGCAGCCAAAGATGGAGAAGCTCAGTCAGCAAAAAGAAGACCAGGAGCTGACTGGGGCTCAGACCATGAACCCCTTATTGCCAAATTCAGACTTAAATTGAAGAAAGTAGGGAAAACCACTAGAGCATACAGGTATGACCTAAATCAAATCCCTTATGATTATACAGTGGAAGTGAGAAATAGATTTAAGGGCCTAGATCTGATAGAGTACCTGATGAACTATGGAATGAGGTTTGTGACATTGTACAGGAGACAGGGATCAAGACCATCCCCATGGAAAAGAAATGCAAAAAAGCAAAATGGCTGTCTGGGGAGGCCTTACAAATAGCTGTGAAAAGAAGAGAAGCAAAAAGCAAAGGAAAAAAGGAAAGATATAAACATCTGAATGCAGAGTTCCAAAGAATAGCAAGAAGAGATAAGAAAGCCTTCTTCAGCGATCAATGCAAAGAAATAGAGGAAAACAACAGAATGGGAAAGACTAGAGATCTCTTCAAGAAAATTAGAGATACCAAAGGAACATTTCATGCAAAGATAGGCTCGATAAAGGACAGAAATGGTATGGACCTAACAAGCAGAAGATATTAAGAAGAGGTGGCAATAATACACAGAAGAACTGTAAAAAAAGATCTTCACGACCCAGATAATCACGATGGTGTGATCACTGACCTAGAGCCAGACATCCTGGAATGTGAAGTCAAGTGGGCCTTAGAAAGCATCACTACAAACAAAGCTAGTGGAGGTGATAGAATTCCAGTTGAGCTATTCCAAATCCTGAAACTTGATGCTGTGAAAGTGCTGCACTCAATATGCCAGCTTATTTGGAAAACTCAGCAGTGGCCACAAGACTGGAAAAGGTCAGTTTTCATTCCAATCCCAAAGAAAGGCAATGCCAAAGAATGCTCAAACTACCGCACAATTGCACTCATCTCATATGCTAGTAAAGAAATGCTTAAAATTCTCCAAGCCAGGCTTCAGCAATATGTGAACCATGAACTTCCTGATGTTCAAGCTGGTTTTAGAAAAGGCAGAGGAACCAGAGATCAAATTGCCAACATCTGCTGGATCATGGAAAAAGCAAGAGTTCCAGAAAAACATCTCAAGGAATACTTGGGAATTAACTGAGGAATGGATGATGGAAAATTATCAGTGGAATATGAGAACTAAATCTTAAGTAGGTAAATCCCAAGGTTAGTATAAACTGATTGAAGGAAGTGTAGGGTACAGACTTGACTAGGGAAAGTAGTGTGAGTTAGCCATATCTTTTTATGACAGTACTATAATACAATTCATTTGTATTTACAGCAAAACTATTTTAAGACAGCTTAAAATGTAAAATTTTAAGTTAAAGTGCAGTTTATGTTAATTTTTCAAAAAAGAATCTTGTTTTGTGAATTCAGTATGAGAAAGCTTTCACCCAAACCAATATTTATGCATCAGATAATTCATAGGGGAGAGTTCTTTGTATGATTAAATTTGAGTACAAGTGCATTCACAAATTATACTTCTTTAGAGAAACTCATTTTGGAGGGAAAACCCTGTAAAAGCAATAACTAGAGAACTCCACAGTTGGAAGTTATCAGAAAATTTCTGTTAGAGCAAGATTAATGCACTAAATGGAATATTTTCTTTCATAAATCAGTTTTCAGTATTCTGTACTTATACAGAAGTATTTCTTAAAAGTGAGAAAGTTTTCTTACACAAGTCAGTATTATAAATTATTCATTTATAATTTATGTAATTTATATTTTCAAAAAGGCTTCCCTGGTGGCTCAGATAGTTAAGAATCCACCTGCAATGCAGGAGACCTGGGTTGGGAAGATCCCATGGAGGACAGCATGGCAACCCACTCCAGTATTCTTGCCTGGAGAATCACCATGGACAGAGGAGCCTGGTGGGCTACTCCATGGGGATGCAAAGAGTTGGACATAACTGAGTGACTAAGCATACACAATAGAAAGGCCCTATGATTATTGTAATTTGTATATGTCTCTGCCCATGAGTTACACCTTACTGACAACAGATAAATAACTAAGAAAAGTAAATCTTCTAAGAATATATCATTTTCTTAAAATGCCACAAAATTAATACTAGGAAGAAACTATATATTTGATACAGTGGAAGAAGTCTTCCTCTAGAAGCAATTTTTCATCTTGTTTATTTCTTAGCTTTCATGCTCATGTCTGTAGAACAAGTGAGGATAAATAGGCCAGTCCAAAAATTGCCTCTCTTTTAATTAAAAACACACACACATGTGCATACATGCAAAACTTTATTAAGTGTGACATATTTTGTCTCTTGAATTTTATACTTTCTCAATTCTCAGTAACTCCAGCCATCAACAGTCTGTCAACAGATAAGCAATGTTGATGAGCTTCTTATATTTTTCTTTTTACACATGATCACATATGGACACACTAATATGTTATTTGTGCACACATATGTGTGTTTTCATTATCTTAATATAGAATTATACATGCATTACATGCATTTTTGCATCTTTTGCACTCAGTAGTACTTTTAACCAGCTGAAGAGCCCATGGTGTGGACATGCCATATTTTTTTCAACCTCTTGCCACTGTTTATTGACAGTTTTGCCACGAGGAAAACTGATCCACCATCCTCAAGAGGTGGCACAGAAAACAGGTTAGAGGACAGTATAATCATGTTCTTACCTACCAGAGCCTTCTTTTCCCTTGTTAAAATGAGACTGATGGATTGAATTGTATTTTCTTATATTAACAGGAGAGCTTCCCTGGTGGCTCAGAGGGTAAAGTGTGCCTGCAATGCAGGAGACCTGAGTTTGATCCCTGGGTCGGGAAAATCCCTGGAGAAGGAAATGGCAACCCACTCCAGTACTCTTGCCTGGAAAATCCCATAGACAGAGGAGCCTGGTAGGCTGCAGTCCATGGGGTCATAAAGAGTCGGACACAACTAAGCGACTTCACTTCAACTATATTAACAGAGGTTGCCAGATTTCTCTTGAATAAGACTAATATTTCATAATTCTAATAGTATAAAAATGTGCCCTTCCCCTCTATTAAAAGTAGCTATTATTCTTTAACCTTGAGGAATTTTATGATTTCAAAGTGATAACTAGTTTTATTTTAATGGATATATTGATATACCTGTTTAAAAGTTCCTTTACCACTTTGCTAATTTGCAGGTTGTCTTTATAAACTGTTCATAAATTTTGCTTTTTGGATTGTCTTGTCAGTATGTTACAGCTTTTTATATACTAAATGTAGTAACTTAAAAAAAAAAAACTTATTGTCTCTTGACTTTGTATATGATAGTTCTCATTCATAAGTAATTTTTTTTACATGTTTAAATATGCCCGTCTCTTCTTTCATAGTTTCTGAAGTTCTAGTCCTAGTTAAGCTTTATATATTACATTTAAGTCCCCTACTTATGAATAAGTTCCATTCTGAGCATTGTTTGTAAGTCAATTTGTTCAAAGAACACTTTCCCCTGACATCTTTACCCACGGAATGGTACAATATGTCCAGGAATCATGCTTTTGTAAACCTGGGAATTGGGCCCAGATGCTAAAACCTGTATTTTTCACCTTAGGAAACTGGAAATATGTGGCCTCATCCTGCCAGAAAAACCCACTGGTTCATCTTTCCTTTCATTGCAACAGCTTTGGTTGAGTGTTTTATTTTTCGGAAAGAAACGGGCTGTTTGCCACTTCTTGCTGGGAAGTCCCATGACTACTGTTTCACTTAATCAGTGTCATAGCAGGTATGGCAGTCAGCACTCAACACTTTCCTCTGACACTGTACCTTTCTCACGGAAAGGTACAGTGTGTCCTAGGAGTGTCTTTACACAGTTCTGAAAGTGCAGGGAAACATGATTTTGTGAACCTGGGAATTGGGGCCTGATGGCAAAAGAAGTATTTTCCCACTGTGAAAGCTGGATAGTTTCAACCTCAAAGCTGCCAGAAAAACACACTGTTTCATTTTTCTCATTAAAGCGATAGCTTTGGTTAAGTTTTGGAGTTTTGTGAAAGCAACAGGCTCCTTCTGACTTCAGGCAGGGAAGTCACCTGACAGTATGGTTTCACCCACTGAGAATAACAACAGGAATGGAAATCAACTCTCAGAGAACAGTCTCCCCTGACATCTTTTCTCATGGAATGGTACAGTGTGTCCTGGGTGTGTCTGTACACAACTCTGAAGCTGCCAGGAAACATGCTTTTGTGAACCTGGGAATTGGGCCCTTATGGTAAAACATGTATTTTCCACATTTATAAGCTGGATAATTCCAGCCTCAAACCTGCCAGAAAAACACACGGGTTCATTTTTCTCTTCATGACAGCAACAGTTTTGGTTAAGTTTTTGAGTTTTCCAAAAGAAACACTCTGCTTGCCACTTCTTGTTGGGAGGCTATCTGACTGTACAGAATCCCCTAATCAGGGTAACAACAGATATGGCAGTCAACACTCACAGAACACTGCCCTGACAACCTTTTTCATGGAATGGTCCAGTGTGTCATAGGTGTGTCTTTACACAACTCTGAAACAGCCAGGAAACATGCTGTTGTGAACCTGGGAATTGGGCCCTTATGGTAAAAGTTGTATTTTTCACCTTTGGAAGCTGGATAATTCCAGCCTCAGACCTGCCAGAAAAACACACTGGTTCATTCTTCTCTTCAATACAACAGCTTCTGTCAAATTTTGGAGTTTTTTGAAACAAACAAACAAACAAACAACAGGCTGCTTGTCACGTCTTGCTGGGAAGTCACATAACAGCACCATTTCAGAGTAACAGCAGTACCTAATCAGGGTAAAAGCAGGTATGGCAGTCAACACTCACAGAACACTCTCCTCTGACCTGTTTTCTCATGGAATGGTACAGTGTATCCTATGAGGTCTTTACACAGTTCTGAAATTACAGGAAAGCATGATTTTGTAAACCTGGGAACTGGGAACTTATGGCAAAAGAAGTATTTCCCCCAGTATAAGCTGCATAGTTGCAGCCTTAAACTTGCAAGAAAAACATACTTCTTCATTTTTCTTTTCATTACAACTGCTTTGTTCACAATGTTGAGTTTTCTGAAATAAAAAGCATGCCTCCAACTTTTTGCTGGAAAGTCATCTGACCATAAAATTTCACCTAATCAGAGTAACAACAGGTATGGCAGTCAACACCCATAGAACACTGTCCCCTGACGTCTTTTCTCAAGGAATGGTACATCGTTTCATAGGAGTGTCTTTACAGAACTCTGAAAACGCAGGGAAACATGTTTCTGTGAACCTGATGGCAACAGTGTTTTCTCATTGTGAAAACTGAATAGTTGCAGCCTTGGTTTGGCCAGAAAAACACACTGGTTCATGTCTCTCTTCATTATAACAACAACTTTGGTCTGGTTTTTGAGTTTTCTGAAAGAAACAGACTGTTTGCCACTTCTTGCTGGGAAGTCTTCTGACAGGACAGATTCTCTGATCAGGGTAACAACAGGTTTGGCAGTCAACACTTAAAGAACACTCTACCCTTACATCTTATCTCATTTGGAATGGTACACTGAGTCCTACCTGTGTCTTTACACAACTCTGAAACAGCCAGAAAACATGCCTTTGTGAACCTGGGAATTGTGCCCTTATGGTAAAAGCAATATTTCCCACCTGTGGAAGCACTATAATTGCAGCCTCAACCTGCCTGAAAACCACACTGGTTCATTTTTCTCTTCATTCACAAACAGTTTTGGAAAAGTTTTTGAGTTTAATGAAACAGGCTGCTTGCCACCTCTTGCTGGAAAGTCACCTGATGGTAGTTTCACCTAATCAGCGTGACAACAGCTATGGCAGTTGACACTCAAAGAACACAGAACATTCTTCCCTGAACTCTTTTCTCATGAAGTGGTACAGTGTTTCCTACATGTGTTTTACAAAGCTCTAAAATGCAGGAAAATATGTTTGTTTTTTTTTAAACCTGGGACCTGGGGTCTAATGGCTAAAGAATTATTTTCCAACTGTGAGAGCTCAACAGTTGCAGCCTCAGTCCTGCCAGAAAATCACACTGGTTCACTTCTCTATTCATTATAACAACAGCTTTGGTCTAGTTTTCTATTTTCTGAAAGAAACAGGCTGCTTGCCACTTCTTCCTGGGACGTCCTCTGACAGGACAGATTCACTAATCAGGGTAACGACAGGTATGGCAGTCAACACTCACAGAACACTCTCCCCTGACCTCTTTTCTCATGGAATGGTACACTGTGAATTTCTCCATATTTCAGCCAGAAACTGGGGGCACAGAGTTTCCTGCCTGAAGTACTAAATTTTCCATATTTTAGCCCCAAACCTGTGGTGCAGAGTTTACTGCCTGAAATATGAAATTTTCTATATTTCAGCCCAGAAACTTGGAGTGTAGAGTTTTCTGCTTGAAATATGAAATTTTCCATATTTCAGCCTGGAAACTTGGGGTGCAGATTTTCCTGCCTGAAATATGAAATTCTCCACACATCATCCAGGAAAATTGGGGTGCAGATTTTCCTGCAAGAAATGTCAAATTCTCCATACTTCATGCAGGAAAACTGAGGCACAGATTTTCCTGCCTAAAGTGTGAAACTCCCCATATGTAATTCAGGAAAACTGGGGTGCAGAATTTCCTGCCTGAAATGTGAAATTCTCCATATTTCATCCAGGAACGCTAGGGTGCAGATTTTCCTGCCTGAAATAGGAAATTCTACACATTTCATCCAGAAAAATTGGGGCTTAGATAAAAATATGGGAAATACATCTTCAGAGTTAACACCTTTTGAATTGTTTTTGAAAAAATCATCAAAATTTTTATGCATCTTATGACGGTACTCATTATCAGAACATAGGCTTGGTAAAATGTGACTTTTGCATCACTTCCTTGTCCGTATTTATCTTGTTGGTAGATTCTTTGGCCTCTTCTGACTAGTTCTTTTTGAAGCAAAGATTAAAGCAGTAAATCTAGTTTATGTGATTTATAATAATCTCATCCAAAGTAATTTCTCAATTGGTTTTTCTGTTGTATAAAGTTTTCCATTTTCATTTTGTTTCTTTTTTCTTCTTGTTTTTCTTTTGTGTTTGTAGCTCTACATCAAATATTTTTTGTAATTGTATAGTATATTAACATGACAATATTTGTGTTGCAATACAACATAATTATTCAATATTTTTACAGAATAAATTTTATTTAAATATGACCAAATTGTGAGTTGCTTGCTGGTTTCAGAGATGAATTCCTTGTGGATATCTTGGTTTACAAATATTTCTTCATATTCTGGGTTGCCTTCTTCATTCCTTAAGGTTTCCTTTCCTGGGCACCTGCTTTGAAATTGAAGTAGGTCATGCTTTGCTGTTTTTGGTTTATTTCTCATGGCTCTAGGAAATGGATTCCAAAAGACCTTGTAATGTTGTCATCCAAACCCCAAAAGACCTTGTAGTTTATATAATCCAGTGTCCTGACTATGTTTTCCTTAAGAATTTCATAGACTCCCTCCTGACCTTGAGATCTTTATTATTTGGAGTTAATTTTGTGTATGGTACATCGTGAGAAATGCTGGGCTGGAAGAAGCACAAGCTGGAATCAAGATTGCCGGGAGAAATATCAGTAACCTCAGATATGCAGATGACACCACCCTTATGGCAGAAAGTGAAGAGGAACTAAAAAGCCTCTTGATGAAAGTGAAAGAGGAGAGTGAAAAAGTTAGCTTAAAGCTCAACATTCAGAAAACGAAGATCATGGCATCCAGTCCCATCACTTCATGGGAAATAGATGGGGAAAGAGTGGAAACAGTGTCAGACTTTGATTTTTTGGGCTCCAAAATCACTGCAGATGGTGACTGCAGCCATGAAATTAAAAGACACTTACTCCTTGGAAGGAAAGTTATGACCAACCTAGATAGCATATTGAAAAGCAGAGACATTACTTTGCCAACAAAGGTCCGTCTAGTCAAGACTATGGTTTTTCCAGTGGTCATGTATGGATGTGAGAGTTGGACTGTGAAGAAAGCTGAACGCTGAAGAATTGATGCTTTTGAACTGTGGTGTTGGAGAAGACTCTTGAGAGTCCCTTGGACTGCAAGGAGATCCAACCAGTCCACACTGAAGGAGATCAGCCCTGGGATTTCTTTGGAAGGAATGATGCTAAAGCTGAAACTCCAATTCTTTGGCCACCTCATGTGAAGAGTTGATTCATTGGAAAAGATCTGATGCTGGGAGGGATTGGGGGCAGGAGGAGAAGGGGACGACACAGGATGAGATAGCTAGATGGCATCACCGACTCCATGGACGTGAGTTTGAGTGAACTCCGGGAGTTGGTGATGGACAGGGAGGCCTGGCGTGCTGCAATTCATGGGGTTGCAAAGAGTAGGACACGACTGAGCGACTGAACTGAACTGAACTGATGGTGTTAGAGAGTGTTCTAACCTCATTCTAATTTTCTTAGTTTTAATAACCCTCGCACAATCTATTGGATTTATTTGTGTGTCTACATTAATTCAAATCTCTTAATTTACTTCACCTGTATCTAGAGATGGAGGGCTTCTGCACAGGGCAAGAGGCACTCCAGCAACATTGTGGGGTCACATTGCCTGCCACATCCTCCCAGGACCCTGAGCCCCACAACAATCCAGCCTTGGGACCCAAGCCTGCCCAGTCTTCAGAGATGTGATTCCAACCAACGTAACCATGGGATGAAGGGAATAGAGTCAGCATATGTTTATATATTTATTGTGTTTATCCAGTTATTTGAACTTGAGTATATAGGTGAATTACAAGGCAGTGGTTTTTTTTTTTAATTCATAGTCACTTGATTCACTCACACATTGATGTGTACATGCTGTATTTCAGACACTGTTCCTGTATAGATTATGACAGAAAGTGGAGTATCATTCCTAGTGTTATCCAGTAGGTCCTTGGGGCTTATTTTCTCAATAGCAGTGTGCACATGTTAGTCAAGTAGCTCACTCCAAAACCTTTCTTCTCTGCTAACAGTAAGTGAGAAGAGTTTTTTCTAAGTCTGTGAACTGTTTATCTTGGCTCAAAGAGCTCATATGTATCCATTTTTAGATTCCACCTAGAAGTTACATCATATTTTATTCATCACTCCCTGTCTCTCTTACTTCACTTGCTATGATCATCTCTACCTTCTTGTCTGTGCCTGAACGTGGCATTGTTTCATTGTTCCTTATGACTGATTAATATACCATTGTGTGTATAGAACCCATTTGTTTTATTCATTTCTGTGTCCTTGTACACTTAGGTTGCACCAGTGTCCTTGCTATGGAAACTGGTCTGGCAGGGATGGCAAGGGAACCCTTGTCTTTGAACATGTTGCTTTTCCCTGACTGTATCAAGGCATGTGATTACTGCTTCCTAAGGCACTTCTGTGTTATATTTTTTGAAGATCCTCATGTTGTTCCATCTAGTGGATGAACCAATGAGCATTTTTAGTAATTTCATCCAAATTAATTTCTTGATAGGAATTTCTATTCCTAAAATTTTCCCATTTTTATTTTGCTAACCTTCATCCTTGATTATTTCTTGTGTTTGTAGCTACCCATCCACTGTTTCTTTTTCAACTGAGGTACAGTTGATTCACGTTATATATTTGCTTTGAGATACAACATAGTGATTCAATATTTTAATAGAATATATGCCATTTAAAGATATTACAAAATCATGTCTTTATTTCTCTCTGCTGCATACTATATCCTATTATTTTCCATACATTATACATAGTGATTTTTCTCTCTTAACCTCTACCCACATCTGGCAGCACCCACAACCAAATCCCCACAGCATCCGTTCGTTTCTGGATTTGTGAATCTCCTTCTGTTTCATAAATGAGTTCATTTGTGTCATATTTTACATTGAACTTAAGTGTGATTTCCTGTGGCAGTTTTCTGTGGTTTTCTGACAAGCTTGCCTTAGATGAGAATATGTAAATACATTTTCCTGAAAATAGTATAATTTTCAGGAATAATATAATTTCATCACTTCATGGGAAGTAGATGGGGAAACAGTGGAAGCAGTGTCAGACTTTATTTTTGGGGGCTCCAAAATCACTACAGATGATGACTGCAGCCATGAAATTAAAAGATGCTTACTCCTTGGAAGGAAAGTTATGACCAACCTAGATAGCATATTCAAAAACAGAGACATTACTTTGCCAACAAAGGTCTGTCTAGTCAAGGCTATGGTTTTTCCAGTGGTCATGTATGGATGTGAGAGTTGGACTGTGAAGAAGGCTGAGCGCCGAAGAATTGATGCTTTTGAACTGTGGTGTTGGAGAAGACTCTTGAGAATCCCTTGGACTGCAAGGGGATTCAACCAGTCCATTCTGAAGGAGATCAGCCCTGGGTGTTCATTGGAAGGACTGATGCTGAAGCTGAAACTCCAATACTTTGGCCACCTCATGTGAAGTGTTGACTCATTGGAAAAGACCCTGATGCTGGGAGGGATTGGGGGCAGGAGGAGAAGGGGACGACAGAGGATGAGATGGCTGGATGGCATCGCTGACTCGACGCACATGAGTCTGAGTGAACTCCGGGAGTTGGTGATGGACAGGGAGGCCTGCGTGCTGCGATTCATGGGGTCACAAAGAGTTGGATGCGAATGAGTCACTGAACTGAACTGAATATAATTTTAATCAGAATTTTTTCCATATTCCATCCAGGAAAGCACAGAATCTTAACCACTGGACTGCAGAGAAGTACCCCTGTGCATTCTTGTTTAAATTAACCTTTATTTCATATTGTAGTAACACTGATATACAATGTGTTATTGGTGGCAGGTGAACCGAATATATTTTCTATTTTGTTATTGTTTAGTCATCATATCTGACTATATTTGTTGGAGTGTTCCCTTTTCTCCAGGCCCTGTTACACTTGTAAGACATCTATGTGCTTATACATATGTGTACATAGGTATAAATTCTAGGTACATAAAGACATAAATATCCATGTACTTAGATGTATAAATGTTTAGATTACATTGAAATGTAAATTCTAGGTTCATAGATATATAAATGTCTAGGAACATCAATATATAAATATCTAGGTACACAGAAATGTAAATTCTAGGTACATAGATATATAAATGTCTATATACATAGAGATATAAATGCCAGGGTACATAGAGGCATAAATATCTACATAAAGAGAAATATAAACATCTATGTACATATAGACATAAATATCTATGTACATACAGACGTGAATATCTATTATATATACATATAGATGTAGATATATATATACTGCTGCTGCTGCTGCTGCTAAGTTGCTTCAGTCGTGTTCGACTCTGTGCGACCCCATAGACGGCAGCCCACCAGGCTCCCCCATCCCTGGGACTCTCCAGGCAAGAACACTGGAGTGGGTTGCCATTTCCTTCTCCAATGCATGCAAGTGAAAAGTGAAAGTGAAGTCGCTCAGTCGTGTCCGGCTCTTCGCGACCCCATGGACTGCAGCCCACCAGGCTCCTCTGTCCATGGGATTTTCCAGGCAAGAGTACCGGAGTGGGGTGCCACTGCCTTCTCCAATATATATATACACAGACATATAAATATCCATATACACAGAAGATGGTTACACAGTGGACAGTGTGAGAGACAACCTTATAGGTAGATAAAATAAGTGATACAGATAGTGGCATTTAGAAAATCATATTATGAGAGGGACACATAAAGAATTTCAAAGCAAAGAAAACAAATCTAACCAGGACTCATGTAAATAAACCATCAAGTCCCAGGAGATTCAGGTGGTGATGGCAAATTCTGGAAAGGTCAGGTAGTGAAAAAAAGTTAAATGTTTCATCTTTGTTTACAAAATATACCTTATCAACTTAATGATACATACTTGTTGATACCTCCTTAAGTATGTGTCATCCCACACATCTTCATATGCCCTCATCCAAACTGTTTCAGCTCAAATCATTCCGAGCATAACTCCAATTTGTTGCAACTCTCATTAGTCATGTCTTGCAATGTCATAAGAAAGAGACATTGTAATTCATTCGTATAGACCAGTGAAGGCTAGGATTTCTGTCTAATGTATATTTTTTTAGGGGCCTTATAAATCATTTAAAATTTCAACACTTCTCCCTGGTTCACCCTGTTCTGACTCAACTGACATGGGAAAAGCTATGGAAAGAGTGTTTAATATAATCTGAACTCACCAGATATTTCTTATTTCTTATCTTCATGTATTTGGTGTACATGAAAATGTGAGAAGTAGACTTTGATGGATATAAAAAGAAATATTTTGAATGTAGAAACATGATTAGAAACTGGGAGAGTCATTTGACCATACAGCAATCACAATGAATCAACTCCACCTCCCTCAACCATGAAGACAAGTTTATTTTGGTAATAACATCTGCAACTGAGGAGTTAAAGTGTTAAATATGTGAAAAATTATTAACAGAAAGTGAAAGTTGCTCAGTTGTGTCCAAATCTTTGTGAACCCATGGATTGTAGCCTGCCAGGTTCCTCTATCCATGGAGTTCTCCAGGCAAGAATACTGGAGTGGGTTGCCATTCCCTTCTACAGGGGACTTTCCCAACCCGAGGATTGAACCTGGGTCTTTTGCATCACAGGCGTCTTTTGCATCACAGGCAGATTCTTTACCATTTGAGCCACTAGGGAAGCCTCAATTAATAGAAAGGCAGAGAGGAAATGTTTTCATAGATAGAACACAACTTTCCAAAAGGCTGTAAATTTCAGATAAATGTTTTATTATTTTAAATCTTGAGTGGATTACCTATAAGTTTTACAGACTGTTCAAAGTAACATTCTGTTCCTTCCTGGAACGAATACATCACCTTTTGACGCATGTACTTGTGACACACTTAACCGGCTTAGTTAAGCCCTACTTACTTAAATCAACTTACTCTCTGTTGGAGAGTATTCTACGCCAATTTGTGCATACCAGCTGCAGATCTAACAAGAAACACTTGCTCTTACATTGTTGTTCAGTTGCTATGTTGTGTCTGACCCTTTGTGACCCCATGGACAGCAGTGCTCCAGGATTCCCTGTCCTTCACTATCTCCTGGAGTTTGCTCAAACTCTTGCTCATTGAGTTGGTGATGCCATCTAAACATCTCTTCCTCTGTCACCCACTTTTCCTTTTGCCTTCAATCTTTCTCAGCATCAGGGTTTTTTTTTCCAATAAGTTGGCTCTTTGCATCAGGTGGCCAATGTATTGGAGCTTCAGGTTCAGCATCAGTTCTTCCAATGAATATTCAGGGTTGATTTCCTTTAGGAATGACTGGTTTGATCTCCTAGGAGTCCAAGGGCCTCTCAAGAGTCTTCTTTAGCACCACAGTTTGAAAGCATCAATTATTTGGTGCTCAACCTTCTTTATGGTCCAACTCTCACATCCGTACATGAATACTGGAAAAACCAGTAGCTTTTACTCTCACAAATGTGGTATCAAATTTGTCATTACATATTGCCTGAGATCTTTAGACTCTTGCTTCATACTTCATATAATCATGTAGTGTCATAATTAAATCCACTTTGAAACTAAGCTTATTTTAAAGATGTGGTTTGCCTACCAGTAGCATAGGAGTGGAGAAGGCAATGGCACCCCACTCCAGTACTCTTGCCTGGAAAATCCCATGGATGGAGGAGCCTGGAAGGCTGCAGTCCATGGGGTCGCTGAGGGTCGGACACGACTGAACGACTTCACTTTCACTTTTCACTTTCATGCATTGGAGAAGGAAATGGCAACCCACTCCAGTGTTCTTGCCTGGAGAATCCCAGGGACGGGGGAGCCTGGTGGGCTGCCGTCTATGGGGTCGCACAGAGTCAGACACGACTGAAGTGACTTAGCAGCAGCAGCAGCAGCAGCAGCAGCAGCAGCATAGGAATGTTCTGTTTTCTCCAGCACCTGTTACCCTGGTGTGACATCTCAAAACTCAGAAATTCTTACTTGTTGATATGAAAATCATTTCATTTTAGCACAGTTTGAACAGAGAAGTGAAAAAATCAGGGTGCCTATTTTATCAGGTTTCTTCAGGGAGAAAGCTGAAACTGTTAGAAGGCAAAATGCATGCAGCTTGTGGCTTCTTTGGCTCTGACTTTTGCAGGGATTTTCTTATGTATTTTTTCAAGTGTGACCTTTCATTCATATAACAGCAAATAACAGAATTATAAGAAACTAATTTGAAATGATGGCTTGTTTCTACCCAAATATCTGAACACAAAGGAGCCAATGATCCACAAAGATCAGGGGACTAAGCTTTTAAGAATATTTGAGGTTGGCAAATAATAACTAGTGTGCTTGCAATTTCAACAATACATTTTTATTCCGATAAAGAATATCCTTTTCGAGCAGGCTTCCAATGTGTCTGCCTCCTGCCGGAAGCCTGGGATGATGGGATCAGGGCACTTTCTGTCTGTCTTTACAGAACACGGGGCTGAACTCGAGAACTCCCTGGCTCTTCCCTGGATCCTGACCATCATGTGGCCAGATATTGTTAACAGTTTTGCTTTGCCTGTTGAAGTGTTTAATGACAAAGGTTCTTTCAGTTGCTTGATGTGGGTGACGTATGGAGCCCAGTGATGATTTCTTCTTTAAGAAATGTACATCGTAGTTCCCACATGAGGGTGAGCTGCCTGTCCAACGATGAGAGACCCTGCATGCGTGTGACCTGTGCCTCCTGGGAGAGCAGCTTTAAGCCAGTTTAAACCTGACCAACTTCTATCATACAAGGTAGGTTCAGACCACTTTAAGTCCTGTCTACCAGCTTCCCTGGTGGCTCAGACGGTAAAGAATCTGACTGCAGTGAGGACCTGCTGCTGCTGCTGCTAAGTCGCTTCAGTCGTGTCAGACTCTGTGCGACCCCATAGACGGCAGCCCATCGGGCTCCCCCATCCCTGGGATTCTCCAGGCAAGAACACAGGAGTGGGTTACCATTTCCTTCTCCAAAGCATGAACTGCTACTGCTGCTGCTAAGTCGCTTCAGTCGTGTCCGACTCTGTGCGACCCCATAGACGGCAACCCACCAGGCTCTGCCGTCCCTGGGATTCTCCAGGCAAGAACACTGGCGTGGGTTGCCATTGCCTTCTCCATTGTGTGAAAGTGAAAAGTAAAAGTGAAGTCGCTCAGTTGTGTCCAACTGCTAGCAACCCCATGGACTGCAGTCTACCAGGCTCCTCCGTCCATGGGATTTTCCAGGGAAGAGTACTGGAGTGGGCTGCCATTGCAGTGAGGAGACCTGGATTCAATCCCTGGGTCAGGAAGATCCCCTGGAGAAAGAAATTGCAACCCACTTCAGTATTCTTGCCTGAGAAATCTCATGGACAGAGGAGCCTGAAGGGTTACAGTCCATGGGGTAACAAACAATTGGACTTGATTGAACAACTAACACTTTCACTTTTCAAAGTCCTGTCTACACTGATTATGTTTAGATGAGACCGCATGCTTTCTAAGATGAGAACATTTACACCTGACGGTGTTCTCTGTACACTGGGACATGGAGACCTGGGTAGAGACCTGGCCGGGCCTCTGTCCTGGAAAACTCCGTGCCTGCCTCTGAACGTCAGTGCTCAGATGTCTGGGGTCTGGAGCTGAGGTGGGCTTCTCTGGGTAAGCGTGCTGTCCTCTGAGTGGGGTTCCATGGCCCTCCCAGGGGTCAGTGCTGCAGTAGGGCTCGTAGTCTTTCTTCTTGCCAGGTTCACCTTCCCTGGGCCTCATGGAGACGTCTCAGGTGGGCTTCTAGGTCATTATTCCAACTTACCAGTACATTCAGTTTGAGTAGGGAGGCATGTGCACCTGAGGCATTGGTTCCAGGGTACAGGGATTAGGCCAATGGCCAATGGGCAGCGGGTGAGTTTGCTGTCCTCTGAAGACAACTGAGCTGCCCCTCATCTTTTAGCCCAGCTTTTCTGTTTTCTCAACATCTCAGCGGGACAAGAAAGACACAGCCTGCCACAACCAAGGTAGTATGTTCAACTCTAGCATGAACTCTCAAACCAGCAAAAAGTCACAGACCTAAAGTGAAAACAGGAGAGGCCTGACTTCTCAGTGACCATTGTGAGCAGAGGAGACAGACCCTACACTTCTTTCTAGGGTCTCAGGAGGTCGCAGGGGCCTGGCTTGCTTTCACATTGGGAGCCCGCTGACCATAGCCTTGGTGTCCTAACTGAGGGGATGTGTTGACCCCAGGTTTGGGGGTCTGGGGACTGTGTGAATCTCACCCCATCTGTGTGGGTGAGGATCATGTGTACAGGGAGGCCTCACACACAAAGCTAAGAAAAAGGGATGAATACATGTGAACTGCATTTGTGTTTAGGAATTAATACCTTATGGTATTCACTTTATACAGACATGTGCCTGTTTGCATCTTTACCCCTTCAAGGTTCACCCTCCCTGGGGCTCCTGGAGACTTCTCAGGTGGGCTGCTGCTGCTAAGTCATGTCAGTTGTGTCCGACTCTGTGAGACCCCATAGACGGCAGCCCACCAGGCTCCCCCATCCCGGGGATTCTCCAGGCAAGAACACTGGAGTGGGTTGCCATTTCCTTCTCCAATGCACGAAAGTGAAAAGTAAAAGTGAAGTCGCTCAGTCGTGTCCTACTCTTAGCGACCCCATGGACTGCAGCCCACCAGGCTCCTCCGTCCATGGAAGTTTCCAGGCAAGAGTACTGGAGTGGGGTGCCATTGCCTTCTCCATTTCAGGCGGGCTACCTCGTACTCACTTTAATCCACCAGGACAAGCATGGCTGGGAGGGAGCAGGCTTACCTGGAAAACTGATTGCAGGGCACACGGGTCAGACAAAAGGCCAAAGGGCAGCAGGTGAGGTTGCTGCTATGATCAGCTGTCCCTGCTCAGCAGAGAACAGACCTGGCCCTCTTCTTCCAGCCCTGCGTCTGGTGTGTTTTCTCAACACCTCAGTGGGGTAAGAAAGGACCAAGCCTGCCAGAACCAAGATAGCGTGTCCAGCATTATCATGACACCTGTAGAAACAATTAAAATCACATAGAACCAAAGGGAAGAGATGAGGACTTCTCTGGGGCAAGTGGGGAGAGGAGACCAACCTTACACTTCTTCCGACCATCCCAGGTGGTTGCAGGGACCCACTCCTGAGGGGCCCAACCAGCAGAAATGGGGGTCCTAACCAAGGGTCATGTGACCCGAGGTGCAGGGTCTGGAGACTGTGTGGGTCTCACCCCATGCACACAGGTCAGGATCCTGTACCTGGGGACCCTGTATCTGCTCAGCGTGTCTTGTCCCCCTGGAGATTTCCAACATCAGAATTGAGGGTATTGCTCTGATGAACCTGCGGTCCTTTTTCTTCTGTTCACCTAGTGCACTCACATGAGGTCAGGCACTTTGAGTGTGTTGTTGCTCTGTGTTCTGCTGAGTGAAAACCTTTGGTAGTGTCATATTAATGTCATAACATATCACATATCTAATCTGTAGGGTCACCACTGTCTGATGTCCCCAGACGGACCTCAGGTCATTTGTCATTTAATTTTTATTTTATATTGGAGTCAAGTTGATTTCCATTGTTTTGCTAGTTTTAGTTGTACAGGAGCTTGATTTGATTTTACACAGAGGTATATCTATTATTTTTGTTTTTTTCCTCATATAGATTATTACAGTTTGTTTCAGTAGAGTTCCCTGGTCTGTTCATGAGGTCCTATTTGATTATCAATTTGATAGATATTGCATATTTAAATCCTAAACTCTTAATTTATCCTTCCTTTCTAACTTTCTTTTGATCATCATAATTTGATTTTCTCGGACTGCAAATCTGTTTTGTACGTTAGGTCATTGGTATGTATTTATAGATTCCACCTGCACGTGATAAGTCATGATATTTGTCTTTTTCTGACTTAACCTCATTTAGTATAATTTCTTAGTCCATCCGTGCTGCTGACAGTGTTCTTATTTTGCTCTGCTTTACAGCTGAGTGGTATTCCAGTGTATAGATGCACTACCTCGTCCTCATTTTTCTGTCTGGACATTTTGGTGGATTCTATGTCTTGCTTATTATAGACAGTGCTGCCCTGACAATCAAGGTGCGTGTGTCATTTTTTTTTTAATTGAAGGATAATTGCTTTACAGAATTTTGTTGTTTTCTGTCAAACCTCAACATGAATCAGTCATAGGTATACATATATCTCCTCCCTTTTGAACCTCCCTCCCATCTCCCTCCCCACCCGACCCCTCTAGGTTGATACAGAGCCGCTGTTTGAGTTTCTGGAGCCAGCAAATTCCCATTGGCTATCTATTTTACGTATGGTAGTGTAAGTTTCCATGTTACTCTCTCCATTTATCTCACCCTCTTCCCCCCACCCCCATGTCCATAAGTCTATTCTCTATGTCTGTTTCTCCATTACAGCCCTGTAAATAAATTCTTCAGCAAAATTTTCCTAGATTCTGTATATATGCGTTAGAATACAATATTTATCTTTCTCTTTTTGACTTACTTCACTGTGTATAATAGGTTCTAGGTTCATCCACCTCATTAGACCTGACTCAAATGCACTCCTTTTTGTGGCCAAGTAATATTCCATTGTGTGTATGTACCACAACTTCTTTATCCATTCATCTGTCAATGGACATTTAGGTTGCTTCCATGTTCTAGCTGTTGTAAATAGTGCTGCAATGAACAATGGGTTACATGTGTCGTTTTCAATTTTGGTTTCCTCAGGGTATATGCCTTGGAGTGGGATTGCTGGGTCATATGGTACTTTTATTCCTAGTTTTTTAATGAATCTCCATAGTATCTTCCATAAGTGGCTGTATCAATTTACATTTCCACAAACAGTGCAAAAGCATTCCCTTTTCTCCACACCCTCTCCAGCATTTATTGTTTGTAGACTTTTTGATGAGGGCCATTCTGACTGGTGTGAGGTGATATCTCACTGTAGTTTTGATTTGCATTTTTCTAATAATGAGCAATGTTGAGCATCTTTTCATGTGTTTGTTAGCCACCTATATGTCTTCTTTGGAGAAATGTCTGTTTAGGTCTTTTTCCCACTATTTGATTGGATTGTTTGTTTTTCTGACATTGAGTTGTACGAGCTGCTTGTATATTTTGGAAATTAATCCTTTGTCAGTTGTTTCATTTGCTGTTATTTTCTCCCATTCTAGGGGTTGTCTTTTCACCTTGCTTATAACTTCCTTTGCTGTGCAAAAGCTTTTAAGTCTAATCAGGTCCCACTTGTTTACTTCTGTTTTTATTTCTGTTACACATGTGTCATTTTGAATGGTGATTTTTCTCTAGACCTAAGCCCATGGATGGGATTGCAGGATCATATGATACCTCCATGTCTTGTGTTTCTTGGAGCCTCCGTGCTGTTTTCCATAGTGGCTTCACTATTTACATTCCCACCCAGATTGTAGGATTTTATTTTCCATACATTCTGTGCAGGTTTTTATTTATTTATTTTATCTTTATTCTTTGTATATCTTTTCAGTGATGGCCATTGTGACCCGTGTGAGGTGATACCTTATTATAGTTTTGATTCACATTGATTTAATAATTATTGGTGTGGAGTGTCTTTCCATGTACTTTTATTATTTTATACCTTGTGAGTACAATTTACCTCTTGACACTGTCTTCTTGAAACTTGGCCCTGTTTGGTATTCTTTTCTGATGATTTATCCCAAGACATTTCTTGAGGGCAGGTGTCATTTAAAGCCCTGTCAATTTTGTGACTATTAAGAGCCCATCAGCACCTGTTTTATGGTTTCCCTGCTGGCTCAGTGGGAAAGAATCCACCTGCAGTTCAGGAGATTTTCAGAAGACTTGGGTTTGATCCCTGGGTTGGGAAGATCCATTGGAGGAGGAAATGGCAACTTACTCCAGTATTCTTGCCTGGAGAGTCCCATAGACAAGAGGAGCCTGGCAGGCTACAGTCCATGGGATCCCAAAGAGTCAGACATGACTGAGCGACTAAAGAACAGCAGCAGCACCTGTTTTAACATATAAATACTGATCTGTACCAGTTCATTACTCCCTGCCCGCCCCAACCTTTTCATTTTGGTAATTCTAAGTCTGTGAACCTGTTTGTCTTTTGTAGTGAAGTTCATTTGTATCCATTTTTAGATTCTACCAGAAGTGATATTACATTATCTGTCTTTCCCTCTTTCACTTACTTCACTTAATATGATCACCTCTACCATTTTCCCTGTAACTGGAAATGGCATCATTTCATCCTTCTTTATGTCTGAACGATATTGAATTGTATATATCTACCCTATTTTCTGTGTCTATTCATCTGTTATTGTACAAATAAAAGCAAATAAGTTGCTTTCCTATCTTGGCTATTGTACCTTGTGCTGCTATGATCTTTGGGGTGCAGTTGTCTTTTAAAATTTTGTTTTTTTCTGGATCTATGCCTAGGTATGGGATTGCTGGGTCACTGAGTACTTCTATGTTTAGTTTTTAAAAGAACCTCCATAATGTCCTCTCTAGTGGGTGTACCGATTTACATTCCCACCAACAGGGTAGGAGGGCTCCTTTCTCTCCCCATCCCCTGCAGAACTTATTGTTGTAGGTTTTTGATGTGGACATTCTAATCAATGTGAGGTGATGATGGACAGGGAGGCCTGGCGTGCTGCAGTCCATAGGGTTGCAAAGGGTCAGACATGACTGAGCGCCTGAACTGAACTGATACCTCATTGTACATTTGATTTGCCTTTCTCAAAGAGCTAGTGCTGCAGAGTATATTTTCATGTGCTTTATGACTATCTCTAAGGCAATGGCAACCCTCTCCAGTACTCTTTCCTGGCAAATCCAATGGAAGGAGGAGCCTGGTAGGCTGCAGTCCATGGAGTCGCTAGGAGTCGGACACGACTGAGCGACTTCACTTTCACTTTTCACTTTCATGCATTGGAGAAGGAAATGGCAACCCACTCCAGTGTTCTTGCCTGGAGAATCCCAGGGATGGGTAAGCCTGGTGGGCTGCCGTCTATGGGGTCGCACAGAGTCTGACACGACTGAAGCAACATGACATCTTAAGAGAAATATGCATTTAGATCGTTGGCTGATTTTTTATTGAGTTGGGTTTTTTTTAATTGAACTCTACTAGTGGTTTGTATGTGTTGGAGCCAAATTCCTTGTGGAACGAACCCTGAATATTCATTGGAAGGACTGAAGCTGAAGCTCCAATACTTTGGCCACCTGATGCGAAGAGCCAACTCATTGCAAAAGACCCTGATGCCGGGAAAGATTGAGGGCAGGAGGAGAAGGGGGCAGAAGACGATGCAATAGTCGGATGGCATCACCCATTCAACGAACATGAGTTTGAACAAATTCCCAGAGAGAGTGAAGGAGAGGGAAGCCTGGCATCCGGCATTCCATGGGGTCTCAAAGAGTTGGACACGACTTAGCCAATGAATGACTGCAAAAACCTGAATCCTCCTGAATATTAAATGCCCAGCACCTCAGCTCTTCATGGTGTTACAGAAAATGGCCACAAGGTGGCAGCACTTCTTGCCGCACTGCTTTTTTCTCCCTGCAATTTCCTTGCTATTTTCTAATGGAATATAGTTGAATTCTGATGTGTTTGTTTCAGGTTTACAGGAACCCAATTCAGTTATAATAATGCATAGATGTTTATTCTCTTTTGATTTCTTTTCTGCATATAGGTGATTACAGCATGTTCATAATCTTCCCTATGCTATTCAGTAGATACTTTTTGATCATTCTGTTATATACACTTGATCGTTCTGTCATATATTAACATATATGTTAATTCCAATCTCTTAATTTATTCCACCTGTATTTGGAGTTTTGGCATTCTGCTGAGGACAACAGGCACTCCAGGTCCATTTTGGAGGCACACTGCTTGCCCCATGCTCCTATCTCCCTCAGCCCCAGGACATTCCAGACTTGGGACCCAAGCCAATCGGGTTCCAGGTATGTGACACCAGCCTAGGTCATTATGTCCTGAGAGATGTAGAGTCAGCATTTCTTTCTTTCTCTTTTTTTTTTCTGTTTTTATCCCATCGTTTGAATTGGAGTCAGGTGGCCCTTGTGGTAAAGAATCCGCCTGCCAATGCAGGAGATGTAAGTGATATGGGTTCGATCCCCGGGTTGGGAAGATTCCCTGGAAAAGGAAGTCCCACCCCAGTATTCTTGCCTGGAGAATCCCATGGACAGAGGAGGCTGGAGGGCTACAGACCATAGGGTCCCTAAGAGTCAGACACGACTGAGCAACTTAGCATGCATATAGGTGAATTACAATCTTGTGGGTTTTTTAAAATTTCTTTTCCTTCTGCCACTGCTTGTTTCACTTTTCTTAATACATAGATGTATATATATATACATATATATATTTGGTTTTTTCCATAGAGATTATTACAGAGTGTGGAGTAAGTTTCCTTGTGTCACACAGAGGGTCCTGGTCATTTATTTTATAAACAGCAGTGTGCCTGTAATAGTCTGAAGCAGCTCATTTCTCTACGCCCCTCATCTTTATATCTTAGTGACTGAAAGCTTATTTTCTAAGTCTGTGAGGCTGTATCTCCAGGCAAGAAGTTCATTTTTATCCATTTTTAGCTGACACCTAGAAGTGATATGACACTTGTCTCTCTCTGTCTCCCTTACTTTTCTCAGAATGATCGTCTCTAGTTTCTTTCCCGTGGCTCTGCTTGGCATTATTTCCTACTTCTTTATGGTTGAGAAATATTGCATTGTGTATATGCACCCTATTGTCTGCATACATTCATCTGTGCTTGTACAATTAACCAGGTTCCCTGTCTTGGCTATCTTATGTACTGGGGCTGAAATCACAGGGTTATCTGCCTCTTTTAAAATTTTGGTTGACTCAACCTCACCCCAGTCCAGACATGAGGCACACGCCTGCTCAAGCTCCAGGGATGGGATAGCAGCCTAACCAGGGAGCTTGAAGGGAATAAACTAGGCACTGCTTTTTTTCCTTTTCTTTAATCTCATGCTATGTTGGAGTTTAGTTGATCTGCAGTTTTGTGCGTGCTGTCAGGGTACAATCGACTGATTCAGTTATGACATATACATACAGCATATCTGCTCTTTTTTAGATTCTTTTGCCATAGAGGTTATTGCAGAAGGTTGAGCAAAGTTCCACATCCTGGACATCAAGTTCTTGAGCATCTATTAGAGATACAGATTTCTGTGTATATATAGAAGGAAGGAAGGAAGGAAGGAGGCCATCCTTTTGGATTATCTATTACAGCTACAGATTTAAACATATATGTTGAAATATAATTGAAACCGACTTGAATGTTGGTTGTGTTTGGAATTTGTTTCTGCAATGCCCTTTCCTGAGGGGAGCTGTCATTAACAGAACCTCAGGTCTTATGACGGAGAAGGCAATGGCACCCCACTCAGCTACTCTTGCCTGGAAAATCCCATGGACAGAGGAGCCTGGAAGGCTACAGTCCATGGGGTCGTGAAGAGTCGGACACGACTGAGCGACTTCACTTTCACTTTTCACTTTCATGCATTGGAGAAGGAAATGGCAACCCACTCCAGTGTTCTTGCCTGGAGAATCCCAGGGACTGGGGAGCCTGGTGGGCTGCCGTCTCTGGGGTCGCACAGAGTCGGATACAACTGAAGCGACTTAGCAGCAGCAGCAGCAGCAGCAGCAGGTCTTACGAATTAGAAGTGCCAGTAAGCCCTGGTGGTCAAGTTGTAGTTACAGAAAATGTCCATAAGGTGGCAACACATTTTCATGCCCAGCTCTGCTTCCTGGGGCAACCAGAGCTTTAGGGAAAGTGGGCTTCTGGGATTGTGAATTAAAGAGGAATGTGCCTGAGCAAACACTTACCAGCTTGTGTCTCACTACTTCTTCCCCGTAAAGCTTCACACCCCAAGCCCCAGAATAACCCCAACCGGGACCACAGCATCCAGCTGAGGGTGCTAAAGTGCCTAGGAGGCTGCACTCTCAGTAAGAAGGCTTGAGCTGGGAACCCCAGCACCAGGAGACCTGGAGGCTAGGTGACTTTTCCAAGGTCCTCAAAGCCAGAGGATCAGGACACCATCCTGTGGATGCACTAGGAACTGGTCCCAGCCAGATCAAAGCGGACAGTAGAGGTTTAATAGGTCACTTAATTAAGGGCACCCTGTCTGGTCATTTCAACCCCACCACAGTCCAGCCATGAAAACCACAACTGCCCAGGCTCCAGGGATAGAACAGAGGCCCAAGGTACATATTTCATATATGAAAATAGAATTTTCTATATTTCATGTATGATAATATAGGTGTGTATTTCATACGTGGACTTTTCTTTCATGTATGAAAATATGGGGACATATTTCATTTATGAAAGCAGAATCCCTACATTTTATGTATTAAAATATGGGGACACATTTCATACATGAAAGAATTTTTTATATTTCATGTATGGAAATATGGGGGCATATTTCCATACATGAATGTCAAATTTCCTTTATTTCTTATATGAAAATAGGGACATATACATTTGTAGAGTGAACTTCTTTGCTATTGTTCTTTAAAGAGAAGAACCAATATTTTGCTATAACTTATAATGACACTAATTCTTACAACTCAGTATTGGGAAATTGTGAGTTTCACATGGACTTGTAAGTGCAATGGCTCTCAAACTTCAGTGTGCTTCAGAATCACCTGGACAGCTTTGGGGTGTGAAATGAGAATATCTCCTGCCATATTAATAAACAAAAAATGTCACAGCCATCAGTGATTTCTGCCCTCCAAATGTGAATAAGAGCTCCCCAAACTGCAATCCAGGGGGTGCTGCCACCTCCCCCCACGGTGATTGCTGAGGAGCTGGGGGAGTGCAAGAAGCAAGATGAACAAGGAGATGGACCGTCCGCATATAGCTGAGGCCCCCATACAGCTGAGGCCCCCATATAGCTGAGGTCCCCATACAGCTGAGGTCCCCATACAGCTGAGGCCCCCATACAGCTGAGGTCCCCATACAGCTGAGGTCCCCATACAGCTGAGGTGCATACGGAAGGGATGAATTCAGTGAGCCCAGAGGCTTGCGTCTTCTCATACACAGAAAGGTAAATTCCTTAACTTGATACCTGATTTTTGATGTTCAGACTGCCTGTTCCCTGTGTTACAAACTTGTATATAGCCTGACTCCCCCCCTGCCTCCTTGGAGCAGTTTTCTCAGAGATACCGAGATGCTGTCTCCTGGGCTCGGAGTCCTAAACCTTCCCACCAAATGAAATAACTCTGCTTTTAGGTTGTGACTACATTTTTTAGTCGACAGCTTAATAACTCACATTGTCAGACTGCAGGACCAGAGGTTCTGATCTAGTAGAGTTGCACAAACCAGTCCAGGAACCATAATGAAAATCATTATGGCTTTTTACTTAAGATAACTCTTCTAACCCAAGAATACTGTCTTACATCTTAACAGGCATAAGAGTCTTCATTTGAAACAAGAAGATTTGTAAATGATTTCTTCATTAGGGCATTCTGAACTGAAATCAAAATGTAAGCATCAAAAATAACATTAAGTAAAACGTTTTCTCAGAGAACGTAGACAAAAGCAAGTTAAAAACCTATATGTATCCTGTAGTTAGAGTAATTGCTTGATTTGACTAATTCGTTCTTTGTGAAACAAAAATAAAAAGAGTAAATTTACTTTATGTGATTTTAAAAAATCATGTAATAATTAGTTTTTTATTAAATCTTCTATTTTAAAAATTTTCCCATTTTTATTTTGCTTATTTTTTCCTGTTGATTGTTCTTGCTGTTTGTAGCTAGCCATTAACTATTTTTTTCAAAAAATGAAGTACAGTTAATTTACATTACTGTATTTGCCTTGAGTGTACAACCTACTGATTCAATGTTTTTAGGAACCCTACTCCATTGAAAGTTGTTACCAAACAATGGGTATATTTCCCTCTGCTGTACACTATATTCTTGTAGCTTATTTATTGTTATTCATAGTGGTTTGTATCTCTTAATCCCCTACCCCTATCTTGCCTCTCCCACTTCTACTTTCCCTATTAGTTCTCTATATCTGTGAATCTGTTTCTCCTTCACAGATAATATCATATTTTAACTTCCACATGTAAGTGATATCATATGGTATTTGTGTTTCTGACTTACTTCACTTTGATAACGTTTGGGATTATGTGTCTGAAAGTCTTTTCTATATTTCATGTATGAAATATGGGTGGATATTTCAATATATGAAAATAGGATTTTCTATATAAAAGAACACATGGGTGCATATATCCATATACGAAAATCAAATTTTCTATATGTCATATGTGAAAACATTGGTTCATATTTCCATACAATAAAATTGAATTTTCTGTATTTCCTATATGAACTATGGGTGAATATTTCCATATATGAAAATCAAATTTTCTATGTTTCTGTGTATGAAAATTTGGGTGTATATTTCCATATAAGAAAATAAAAGTTTTATATTTTCTGTTTGAAATATGGGTGCATATTTCCACATGTGAAAAAGTTTTCTATATTTCCTTTATGAAAATATGAGTTCAGATTCAAGGTTATGCTCTCTCAATAGTTTTTTTCCTGGCATGTGGAGACTATCTGTTATAGAGGATGTTGTCAGTGTACATTCCCACCCACAGACAGGGGTGTTCCCTTTCATCCAGGATCTCTCCTGGCTTTATTGTTTGTGAACTTGTGAGGATGCCCATTGAAATGGTGGGGTTTGATTTCTAGTCGTCATTTCTGCAATAATTAAGAATGCTGAGCATCTTGTCCCGTGAGGCAGTGTGGTATTTTATTTAAATTTATTTTTAAAGAGTGTGAGGAAAATCTACCAGTGGCAAGTGGCTTTTAGATAGTCGAGAGTGAACCGTGAATTTCCAGACGTTAAAGCTGGTTTTAGAAAAGGCAGAGGAACCAGAGATCAAATTGCCAACACCTGCTGGATCATCAAAAAAGCAAGAGAGCTCCAGAAAAACGTCTATTTTGCTTTATTGACTATGCCAAAGCCTTTGACTGTGTGCATTACAATAAACTGTGGAAAATTCTGAAAGAGATGGACATACCAGACCACCTGACCTGCCTCTTGAGAAACCTGTATGCAGGTCAGGAAGCAACAGTTATAACTGGACATGGAACAACAGACTGGTTCCAAATAGGAAAAGGAGTACTTCAAGGCTGTATATTGTCACCCTGCTTATTTAACTTCTATGCAGAGTACATCATGAGAAACGCTGGGCTGGAAGAAGCACAAGCTGGAATCAAGATTGCTGGGAGAAATATCAATAACCTCAGATATGCAGATGATACCACCCTTATGGCATAAAGTGAAGAACTAAAGAGCCTCTTGATGAAAGTGAAAGAGGAGAGTGAAAAAGCTGGCTTAAAAGTCAACATTCAGAAAACTAAGATCATGGCAATCAGTACCATCACTTCATGGGAAATCGATGGGAAAACAGTGGAAACAGTGGCTGACTTTATTTTGGGGGGCTCCAGATGGTGATTGTAGCCATGAAATTAAAAGACGCTTACTCCTTGGAAGGAAAGTTATGACCAACCTAGACAGCATATTAAAAAGCAGAGACATTACTTTGTCAACAAAGGTCCGTCTAGTCAAGGCTATGATCTTCGTTTTCTGAATGTTGAGCTTTAAGCCAACTTTTTCACTCTCCTCTTTCACTTTCATCAAGAGGCTTTTTAGTTCCTCTTCACTTTCTGCCATAAGAAAAGGGTGGTGTCATCTGAGATGCCAAGGCCACCAGCAAAGAGGGCTTATTCATGAAGCAGCCAAGTGAGAAGACTGGAGAACAAATCTCAGGTCTGCCTCCCAAGAGTCATGGGGCTGGGGAACTGATGGGACAGTGAACAGGGCTCTGTGGGCACTGTGATTAAAAAGGTGCCTACCCATCCTTGTGTACAGGCGTGACTAGGTTCCAGGTCTCTGCATGTTCACAAGGTCACCAGCGCACATGCAGATCCAGGTGAGGGGTTGGTGATCCTATCCCATCTCAACCAGCTCAGCCCAAACTCAATAGAGTTGCCTCCAAGTTCATAGAGGACAACTCAGATAAACAGCTAATTGATTAGGCTCTGAACTGATTGAAGGACATGCAAGCCTTCACAACCTTGATTAGGGAAGGCAGGTAGAATGGGTTTAGCCCACAAGTTTTGGGTTCAGTCCCCCCATATCTTGTGATCATGCCTCAATCTAGGGGAGAGGGGTGGACAGCTTTGGCTACTTTCTGCTGATAAGGGGAGCAGACCCAACAAGGGCTTGAAGAGTCATAGTGCTCAGCACTTGTCTGAGTGTATTTCTGGTTTCACATTAACACTGACCCCAGCAAACAAATACTTCCTATGCACCAGCTGTCAAGACAGCCACAGGCTCAAGGCTGGTAACTGAAACTGCAAAGATGTACCCTCATTGGGCACACAGAATGCCATCCATAGCTAACATTCAGGATATTTAGAGGCTTTATCTAGGGAAAGGAGGGGACAGGTGATCAGTCCAATAGATAGCTTACATCTGAAGTCAGTGAAGTTAGCTGTGGTCAGAAAGTTGACCAGCGCAACCGAGGGCTCAGCATGATGTGGTACAGAAACAGGTTTTAGAAGACAGAACCATCATCAGAGAGATTACCCTCTTCTACCAAAGTAGCAGAAATCCTCATCATTACCTATTTCTACCAAAGCATGAAAGTCCTTCCAAGCCTGGGAGGTTAGAAACAAAGGACCCCCAAAAGAACACATTCTCCTCATAACCTAGCAAGTCATTACGTTGCCTTCCAAAGGACCTGACTTGAATAAAGCTACCACTGCAGGAAACCCACTAACCTTGGTTTCTTTCTTGCAGGCTTTTTTTTCCTTGCAGCCTCTGAAAAGCAACTTGAGATGTGTCAGGGTTGCTCTGTCCCTGGGAGCAGCCAGTGTCGGGGTTGCGGCTGGAGCCAGCCAGGTTTGGACAACCTTGGTCGAGGTTCTCCTTCTTCAGCATGGTTTCCATTTCCCATTGCAGTTCTCCCGAGGGCCTGACCAGCAGGGATGGAGCTAGTCTTCTGGATGTTCATCTTCCAAGATTCCAGCCTAGTGGAACCCTGTCTCCTCCTTCAAAAGCGTCACTGGAAAGGTTTTGCTGTGAGTCTAAAATTGGGGGTCCAGATATGGCAGAACCTGGTCACTCCCAGGACCCCCACGGTGTCTCCTGGTGGCAACTGCAATCCTGGTTAGAGCTTCCTCACTCCCATCAGTGGGCAGCTCTCGTCCTTGAGTTGAAAACCCCAAATATTTAACAGAGGACTGAGAATCTGCCTTCTTCCTGGACACCTTACAGCCTCATTCAGCCAAGAAGTTTGAAGTCAAATACATATGCTGGTCTCAGGTGTCCTCTGTTTCACTGGTGATCAGAACATCGTCTGCATTCTGGAGCAGGGCCTCCTCTGTTTAGTTCAAGGTCCTCCAAGTCTGGCCAGGACTTCCCAAGTATTGTGAACTTGTAAGTCCCCAAGGAAGCGCTGTCCAACGGTACTGTAGTCTCACTCCTTTATCTCCATCTTCCCACTCAAAAGCGGACTTGGGACTCAAAACTCAAGGGTGTGCAGAAAAGGCCTCCGTCAAGTGCAAAATGGTCCAAACAGTCCCTGGACAAAGTCATGAGCAGTGTATGGGTCAGGGAGAGCAATGGATTCCTACAACCTATTAAGTGCTCTTTAAAACTCAGCTGTCGAGCAGCCAATCACAAAGTGACCAGCGGTATCATACTGGGTCATACTGGAGGAAGGCTGTTAGGAGTCCACCCCAAGCTTTGCTTCCTCCTTTTTATGGACACTGCATAAAGTCTGGATGCCTGCTCCCTGCAGAGCCTGACTCATATTGCAGTGGCCGTTTCCCCTCTTCATAGCACCCCCATCCACCCGTCCCCCAGTCTTGCTCTCCGGGGTTTCTCTCTCAGAACTGCCACAGTAGAGCCTGCAACTTGCAGATCTGTTCTGGTGGTGCTTTAAGGTCCACCCAGCGTCCATGTGCAGAGGCTACCCTGGCACTCAGTTCAGTCAATCTCACCCCAGAGTGGGAGTGAGACTGTCAGGCATAGACAGAAAGCCATCAAGGGCTCTTCCCCTGCTGGAGAAAAGCTTCTCTCTAGGTTTCTCTAGCACCCCTTGCTACTAACAGTCTCCAAAGAAAGTTTAGAAAGCCAGATAGTTAAAATCAAGTTCCTGAACTCCCAACATTGTAGTGATTTCCCTCTATAAAGTCAAGTCCCTCCAGGGCTCCATATGGGAGGCAGTGATGACTTGGCAGCATCACCCTTGGTCACTCTCATTGTCAGTTACCTGGGGCACTGGATGTGCCACCTGCTTACCTTCCTTAGGAGTCTCAGCCTGGGACACTGTTCCAGGCTTCCTCCTGCTGCAGGATGCACATTAGTGTGGTCACACTATCAGGTGCCCCATTCGAGTGGAGGTTTGAGGCCTCCTACCTTTTGCTGAGTTCCTCATGTGGGCATCAATTTGGTTCCCTGGGTTCAGGCAGCTGCCAGCCTGTTTCATTCAGGCCTGTTTCATTCTCCATTGTTTCCTTTTCTCCTGAAACTGGTTCCTACAAGGGTCATTACAAACTTAAGGCCATTCCAACAAGTTGAGACACTGGCATCCTTAAAGTCCCTCCCATCTTTCGCAGCTTCTTCTGTTTGTCAGAGTTGTTCTGACTAATGAGAATCGTAGGGACCATTTTAAAGTTTCTGGGTCCTCATGGTCTGTATCTGTGCTGCCAGTAGGCTTTACAGATCCTGCCTAGAAATTCTGAAGGCTCCTCATTCAGTTTCTGTTTTACCTTCTGTACTTTATTAAGGCTTCTTTGCTTTGGCCCCCTCTTCACAGTTCTACAAGAATGCAATCTCAATGTTCCTTTTTCTTCCTGTCCCCAGCACTCACGTCCCAACTAGGATCTGCTGTTCATACAGCTACACTTGCTGCAGCCCGAGCTGGGTCGCTAGGGTTTCTGTATGAAGCCCATCTGCCTCCTTCTGAACTTTATCCTGCAATATTCTACATTCTTCTGAAGTGAGAAGCGTGTTTAATACACTTTGAACATCTGCACAGGTCAGGCTGCAGATTGCAAGAGGGAAAACAAAAGATAGAAAAAACATTTTCTATCCCTTTGGGGTCATTTGTGTAAGTTGGCATATTATTCTTTCAAATAAATTCAAAGTTGCAGAAGAAGAGTGGACCCAGATCCATTCCACCCACCTCACATTCGCATCCCCAAGGGGAACTTGCTTTAACAAGTTGCCCCACTGGAGTTTGGCTAGCTTTCTGGCCCAATCAGGTGCCCAGGTAGGTTTGATTGACAGCAAGTCATCCTCCTTTTCATTAGGAACAAGCAAAACAGGTTTCTTTCCTTCCCTGTGGCACTTTATATCTTCTTGGCATAGGTTTATTCTGATGTAACATAGGAGACTGTAAAAAAGCATTTCACCTTCCCAGTTACAACGTAAATCTTGAAAAGTTGTATTGTAACTTAAGAATCCATTTCCAGGCTGTTTTCCTCTGGAGTCTAAAGGATGTTGTGGCTATGGAGTAGGTGGGTGGGTAGGTGGGTGGGTGGGTGTCGGTGGGTGTGTGTCAGGGTGGAGGTATAGGAGAACAGGCAGAAAGAAAACCACCTCTTCCTTGTGCATGGATTCATAAGTCAAGGTCACCCAACTTTGGAGACCACAGCGTAAAGGGAATCACAAGGTGGAACCTTGCAATTAGCATCTCCCGTTCTGAAGCGGCTTTGCTTCCAGGGGTCACAGCAATGAAATGTAAGGGTCCTTTCTGTAGTCACCAAGAAGCTTAGTCCCCAAAAGCCAGATCTTGTTTTTCTTACAGAAGTTTTACTTACTATAACACAAAACAATGCAGATGTCATTCATCAGATAATAAACTGTAATGCATCCATACAATGATACAGTACTTGGCAATGAAAATGAAAAGATCATTGAAGTCCTCAATCTGTATAAATTGCCAAAGAATTATTCCAAGTGAAAGAAGCCAAAGGTTACATACCCTATGGTTTGCATTTAAACAGCATCTGTGAAGTGAGGAAATTACAGAAATGGAGAGAAGGATGAATGAGGTAGCAGGAGGGACAGGAGGAAAGCAGGTATAGCTGTTAAAAGGCAGGCAAGGAACAAGGTCTTTGTGGGCACTGAAATGTTCTGTATGTGACTGTATGGTGCCAATGCAGGAGACATAGGAGACACAGGTTCGATCCCTGTGTTGGGAAGATGGGCTGGAGAAGTGCAAGGCAACCCATTTCAATATCCTTACCTGGAGAATCCCATGGACAGAGAAGCCTGGAGGGCTGCAGTCCATAGGGTCGCAGGGTCAGACATGACTGAAGCGACTTAGTATGTGACTGTACCAGGGTCAGTATGCTAGTTACTATGTTTAACTACAGTTTTACATATATTTAAATATATATTTTACTATATTTAACTACAGTTTTATTATGAGGAAAATTGGGTAAAGGGCATACAGAATCTCTGTATTATTTCAACTGTCCAATTTCAACAATTATCCACAAATACAAAGATTAATGAAAGAAGTTCTTCACATCAGCTGCTTCATCCACACACTTCTGTACTCTACACAACCTCATGCAGATTGAAGTGTATTTTCTTAATTTGTATAATTTTCTCAGAGTTGATAGCTTAAGGTGTTCAGTGCTGCTGGATTTGTGGTCTCCGAAGGAGAAGATTTAACTCTGGGACCAAAGATGCATTTCAGTCACTCAGAGCTTTGTTCAGATTTTTATTTAAAGTGAAAGTAATAGAAAAAGTTTCTGACATAGACATCAAAAGGGAGCAGGAGAGCACCCACCCTCACTAGTTAAGCAGGGCATTATATACTTCTCAACTGGCTGCTGCAAACAGATGAAAAGAATACCTCAGGGTTGTAAGAGTTCCACCAGACCCTTTCCCAAGGTATACATCCTGAGATAACTTTGGCACAACATTAGCCAGGAAGAACTGGTTCTGAGCAATGTCTCTGGGCGAGATATACTGATGATACATAATCATGGGTACAAGTCTTGAGAAACGGGTTCCCAGGCAAGATTTGTTACTATTATAATTATTAATACAGAGCCTAAGAAAAGCATTTCCATGAGTAAGAGATTGTGCTGTGTGATCATTAGCTCATAAAGAAAGGCCGGTTCTCCCGCAAGAGACATTGTTGCACCAGGCTTAAGGAAAGCATGAGCGAGAATGTTCACCTCCTCCTTAAAGCGCCTTGGACTGCCTGCCTAAGCTTTAACTCTTTCAGAATTGAGTGGCATTTGCAGTTTATTACCATTTTGGATAACTGTTTCTTGAACAGAACCAAGATCTGGGGCCATTCTTTTATCACCAATAACCCAGCAGCCAGTTCTCAACAGTTAAGATAGTCATATAGACCGACGTGAACGCCAGAGCCCGGGTCTCCAGCCCCAGCTGGCGCCGTGCGCGCGCTCAGTCTTGTTCCGCTCTTCACAACCCCATTGACTGTAGCCCGCCAGGTTCCTCTGTCCACGGGATTCTCCAGCGTATACTGCAGTGGGTTGCCATTTCCTTCTCCAGGGGAGCTTCCGGACCCAGGGATCTAACTTGCCTCTCTTGACTCTCCTGCATTGGCAGACGGGTTCTTTACCACTGAGCCACCCAGGAAGCCCCTCAGCTGCCGGACTTTCCCTAATTGTCTCCAGACCCCTCTAGCCAGCCTCCAGCTCCGTCCAGTCAGGACCATCCGACGGCCCAGCACAGGAGGGTCTCTTAACGAGGCTACACACCCAGAAGACGTCTTTCTACCTGAACCCTCATACCTCTTTTCTGCCACAAAACCAAACTGAGCACAGGAGGTCAGGGTGTCCGGTGGGGACCTGGGGGGCGGCTCTGGAGCAGATGGACCCGAGGCTCAGGCTGGGCCTCTCGGTCCCCATGAGGGGCCAAGTCCTCAGGCCAATGTCCCCTGTACTCTCTCCTTACCGGACCGCTTCCAAATTCATCACCAAATTCGTCACCCAGTTGGTTCAGTTCCACGCAAAACAGAGGTGAAGCACGGAGAGCGGTTACTCACAGAGAGAGGACAAGAGAGTACGACAATCTTTAAAAACGCCTCAGCAAAGTCCAAGGACTGACGGGAAAGAAGCGGTGGACGACTGACCCGGGCTGCGTGGACGTGGGGACGCAGGGCGTGGAGGGTATGGACGCGAGGACGCGGAGTGAAGGAAACATGGGGGTGAACCAGGGGAGCATAGGCAGCTGGGGGAGGGCCGGAATCTTGACTATAAATAGGTACCTAGCGGTTCTTGTCGGAGAAGGCAATGGCAACCCACTCCAGTACTCTTTCCTGGAAAATCCCATGGACGGAGGAGCCTGGTAGGCTGCATGCAGTCCTTGGGGTCGCGAAGAGTCGGACACGACTGAGCGACTTCACTTTTACTTTTCACTTTCATGCCTTGGAGAAGGAAATGGCGACCCACCCCCAGTGTTCTTGCCTGGAGAATCCCAGGGACGGGGGAGCCTGGTGGGCTGCCGTCTCTGGGGTCGCACAGAGTCGGACACGACTGAAGCGACTTAGCAGCAGCAGCAGCGGTTCTTGTGCACAGGTGCGACTAGGCAAGGAGGAGGATAGTGATGAACCTTGTATAGGGGAGAGAATCCATTAGTGTGGGTTTAGGGAGAAGGACTGGACCACGTTCTAGAAACCGAGGCTTCATGGAAGGAGAAGGGAGCAGACTGGGGAAGTGGACTGGAGCCTAGTTTCAACGGAGATGAAATAGGAAGTAGGTTTAATTAAAGTAGATAGAAGGAGAGCCTTGGGACTGAATGAACCCACAGGGATGATGGACTTAACATTCATAGTGTTTTCTTGAGCACGTTAAAACTCACTTCGAATTCTGCCTCTTCTTTACCTTGATATCCAACTCGTTTGAAAAAAAAAAAAGAACTCCCTTGAGGGACAATTTACATACTATCAAACGAATGGGCCCATTTTAAATGTACAGTGTGATGAGTTTAGAAAAACACATATGCTTGTGTTGCCGTCAATACCGGCCAATACCTCCGTCAGCCAAATGATCTCAGGGCGCCTCCCAGGCCTTGCATCTTGTCCTAGGCTTTGTTTAGGTTATTTTTGCCTGTTCAAGAACTTCACACAGATGGGAATAGACAGTCTAGGTGTCCGATTTCTTTCAGATTTATCAACATTTTTTTTTTTTTTAATCTGAGTAGCATTCCATCTCATGAGATGTAACAGGATTTATCTAGTCACCTACTGTTGGGTTGTTTTTTCACAGGCGCTGTTTTGAATAAAGCTGCCAAGAACACTCCTTGTACAAGTCTCATAAATGGCAACCCACTCCAGTGTTCTTGCCTGGAGAATCCCAAGGATGGGGGAGCCTAGTGGGCTGCCGTCTGTGGGGTCGCACAGAGTCGGACACGACTGAAGCGACTTAGCAGCAGCAGCCAGGAACACTCCTTGTACAAGTCTCATGGATTATGTAGTTGGGATAAATATAGTGGTATTGCTGGATCAGATGGTATTTACACGCTTAATTTATGAGACTGCAGATGGTGTTCCTGATAAAATGTTCTATCTGCACCCTAAAAATCAACACAAGAATTCCAGTCACTGCCCCCTCCCAGCCTTGCCAGCACTTGGTGTTGTCAGAATTCTCCATCTTATTCTCATGAGCAACCATCTCCTTTGAAATAAAGACCAGGGTCATTTTTGGAGGATTACATGCAGGATGAAGAGAGGGTCACTGCAATTAAAGACTGGGTCCAACAGGCACCCAGTTCCACACACCACTCCAAGCCTCTCCCACTTTTGACCTACCTGGGCTCCCTTCCCTGGGTTCAGTAATTTGCTCACAGAACTCAGGGAACACTACTTATGTTTACTGATTTGTTACCTAATACAGGAAAGGATGAAGTTAAAGGATACACACTAACAGTCAGATGATGAGGCACAGAGGGCGAGGTCTGGGAGTGTCTGGGGGACAGGAGTTGCTGCTGTGTGGAACTGCGACTGTGCCCATGCTCCTGGAAGCTCTCTGAACCCAATAGTTTGTGAGTTTTGATGGAGGCTTCATCATGTAGGCACAGTCAGTATCCATCATGAACTCAGTCTCCAGCCTCTGTCCTCCCCCTGGGAGGCAGGTAGAGCTGGAAGTTCTAAGCCTGTAATCCTGGCTCAGTAATTTTGGTGACAGAGCCCCTGTCCTGAAGCCATCCGGGAACAGACATGCTCTCAGCACCCAGGAAACCCCATGGGATTGAGGGATTCTGGGCTGGGCCCTGAAGCAGACACACTTCTGTTCCCTGGGTCACAGCTGTGTGACCACAGCCAGGTGGGAGGTGGGGCTGCAGGCAGGGGGCTGGAAAGTGGAACTGTGGGCATCTCAGGTGGAGTTCTGTAAACACAGACCCTGGGCAGAATTTGAGGGAAGGGTCCCAGGAGCAGGGGTGGGCCTGCCTGCAGGCGCCCCGGGGAGGGTTTGAAAGTCGGGGAGGCGGATCTTCGGGTTGTGGCAGCAGAGATTACAAAGTAGCCCAGGTGGCCTTGGGCAGGAGCGGGCACTCCTCGTCCCCAGAAAGGTGTTCACATCCTTCTAGTGTGGATGGGAGTGGACACTGGGAGGTCACCTCGTTTCTGCAGTTCTAAACACAGTGTGAGTCAGCGTCCTGCTGAGAGGGAGCGGCAGCGTTCAGGGGTGGGGGTAACAGCTCAATGGATCCATCAGGGTTAGGATCTTCCCTGAGGGGGTGGGAATGAACTTGAGCAAAGGAAGCATCCTGGTGGGTGGGTGGGGGCGTGGGGGCGCAGCTCCAGGAATGGGAGGGGAACTGGAAGCTTCTCGGTCCACTGCATGCTCCTCCCTCTTCTCCACTGCTGAGACCACTCGGCACAGAATTCCCAGAGCCCAGACTGGGTCCTCCCTTCCCCCTCCTTCCCCTCCCCCTCCCCCAGAATTCCCAGAGCCCAGACGGGGTCCTCCCTTCCCTCTCTTTCCCCTCCCCTCCCCCAGAATTCCCAGAGCCCAGACCGGGTCCTCGCTAACCCCTCATCTCCTTCCCCCTACCCCGATCTTCCTAGTGGGTCCTAGATGACAAGGTGAAGTTGTTGATTCCCCAATTCTGAGGTGTGCCTCTTATAGGAGGGGGGTTGCTGCAGATGCCCTGCTTCTTGCCAGCAGAGACCTTCAGGCCACGGGAACAGAAAGAGGGATGTAGCTACACACAGGAGTTGGGTGCCGGCCATTTCTTGGGGCTCCTTGAGCCATGGCATCTGCCTGACTGTGTATCTTCTAGGCACCAATGACCCCTGTACCCGCCCTGCTGAGAATCAGAGCTCATTCCAGGTGTCACCTGCTGGCCCGTAGGAGCCTGCCTGTGACCTGAAGCATTGAGCTGGAGTATCACTAGTGAACATCTACTCTCTTCAGACATAACAGTGTGTTCTCCGTGTAGTTCTCCCTTTCAAATTTCTTATCTATGACACAGACACAATTTATCACATTTTCTAGAGGGTAAGAGGGAAGCTCAGAGACTTGCCTGCTTAATTAGGCTTAGCCTCAGCTCCTAGAGGCTTGTATTCATATTCTGGTTTACATACTTGCAAGACAAAGGCAATTGTTTAGTTTTTCAAAGAACAGTTCTGTCACCTAAAGTTACCAAAATCAGTGGCAAGATTTTTAATAAAACTGAATTTTAATTTACAAAGTTCTATGTTTTATAATTTTATCATGTCTTCAAAGGTTTGTATAAGGCATTTAGCAAAGACATTTCTAAGTTTATAAATTAAACCCAAGCAAAAGCACTACTTTTTTTAAAAAAAATTAACCTTTGCACGTTAATTCCCAGTTTACTTATTCTGTATAACTCAGGTAACTGTTGGTATCCTCAGCATGTTTAGTTGATATTTCCTTAGTGGCAATCTATATGCCTTGTCTTTCCCACAATATAATTAAATAAGAGCTGTAACCACCTTATATAAAGTTCATTTAAATATAGCAATTTGTATACATTTATCTAAATTCCACCAACTCTATACCTTCAACTTTAGTTTTCATAAGCATCCGATCAACAAGCTTTGATCTTAAGAGTTTAGAAGGCCTTTTTTTTTTTTTTTTTGGTTTCCTATTTTACTAACTTTTATATAAAAGGCTCTCCTATCTCCAGAGTCAGGTAAAGCCCAGAAGTCAGTCTCCTTGGGCCTAACTGTCCCCAAATTATTGGTCAGATACCTCAGTGTAAAGTTTAGTAGCCCCTTAAATAGATAAGTTAAAACTGGGGTAAATAGAATAGACTTGTTTAGCTTTTAATGTTAGAGGCCAGTAGGGGTCCCTCATGGTTCATTTACTTTGTTGTTCAGTGGCTCAGTCCTGAGTGACTCCTTGTGACCTCATGGATTACAGCATGCCAGGCTTCCCTGTCCTTCACTATCTCCCAGAGTTTGCTCAAACTCATATCTATTGTGTGGGTGATGCCATCCAACCATCTCATCCTTTGTCACCCCCTTCTCCTCCTACCCTCAATCTTTCCCAGCATCCAGGTTTTTTCCAGTGAATCTGGTTCAGGATGTGTGATGCAAGTAAGCAGCAGTGAGCAGTAAGTAGCTGGAAGCAAGGTCCTTGTTTCCCAGACTGGGAGTCCTAACCACTGGACCACAGAAGGCAGCAGTTAGGGTTAAGGTCCCTAGTCTTGTCTGTCCAGTCAAGAAGGAATTCAGGCAAGGAGGCAGAAGGTAGAGAGTAAAGAAAATTACATGCAGAGAGCTGCAAGGATGAGCTCAGAGAGAGTCTCACCTTTGGGAAGTTTAAATCCTTTATTAGGGGGCAGTTTCCGGGTCTTTGTCTTCCCTCAGGCCAATCATCTTGCTTTGTCTCCCTCCAGCCCCTAGTTAATTTGTCTCAGGACCTTCCCCTGGGGTGTGCACACACACCTTAGCCAAGGTGGATCTTGAAGTGAAGGCTTCTGGGAGTAGCAAGACTCATTATGACCTGGCATTATCCTTGACTCCAAGGAGCCTTTCTGTACTTGTGTAGTGTCTCCCTTATCCTAAAAAGGGGGAAGCAGAGATCCTTTAATCTTTTACTCAGACAGGGTTTTGCCTCTCTTTGTCCTTGCCATGATTATTTCCTTGAGATGTTTACAAGAGACAAAGACAGGTTATTTACCCTGATTCTGCTGTTACTTCCATCTTGGAGAACACACAGGAGGCTGCTTATAAATTCTTCAACTGGACCCCACCTATCTCTTGCTTCAGGAAATGCAAAGAGGAGGCTGGATGATTGCAAATGTCCAACCTGGAGAAGGAAATGGCAACCCACTCCAGTATTCTTGCCTGGAGAATCCCATGGACGGAGGAACTTGGTAGGCTAGAGTCCATGGGGTCGCAAAGAGTCGGACACGACTGAGCTACTTTACTCACTCACTCACTCAGAGCCACTCTATCTCCTACCTAAAGTTGGGTCCTGGCATCAGGTGGCCAAAGTACTGGAGCTTCAGCTTTAGCATCAGTCCTTCCAATGAGTGTTCAGGGTTGATTCCCTTTAGGATTGACTGGCTTGATCTCCTTACAGTCTAAGGGACTCGAGTCTTCTCCAATACCACAGTTCAAAAGCATCAGTTTTTCAGTGCTCAGCCTTCTTTATGGTTCAACTCTCACATACATATATGACTACTGGAAAAACCATAGTTTTGACTAAACAGATCTTTGTCAGCAAAGTGCTGTGTCTACTTTTTAATATGCTGTCTAGATTTGTCATAGCTTTTCTTCCAAGGAGCAAGTGTCTTTTAATTTCATGGCTCAAGTCACCGTCTGCTGTGATTTTGGAGCCCAAGAAAATGAAGTCTGTCACTGTTTCTCCATCTATTTGCAATGAAGTGATGGGACCCAATGCCATGATCTTAATTTTTTGAATGTTGAGTTTTAAACCAGCTTTTTCACTCTCTCACTTTCTTCAAGAGGCTCTTTAATTCCTCTTTGATTTGTGCCATTAGGGTGGTATTATCTGCATATCTGAGGTTATTGATATTTCTCCCAGCAATCTCGATTCCAGCTTGAGCTTTATCTAGCCCAGCATTTTGCATGCTGTACTCTGCAAATAAGTTGAATATGCAGGATGACAATATATGCCTTGATGTACCCCTTTCCCAATTTGGAACCAGTATGTTTTTTCATGTCCAGTTCTAACTGTTACTTCTTGACCTGAATAAATGTTTTGCAGGAGCAGGTAAGGTGGTCTGGTATTCCCATCTCTTGAAGAATTTTCCACAGTTTGTTGTGATCCACAGTCGAAGGCTTTAGTGTAGTCAATGAAGCAGAAGTAGATGTTTTTCTAGACTACCCTTGCTTTTTCTATGATCCAGCAGATGTTGGCAGTTTGATCTCTGGTTCCTCTGTCTTTTCTAAATCCAGCTTGTCCATCTGGAAGTTCTGGGTTCATGTACTGTTGAAGCCTAGCTCTAAGGATTTTGAGTAGTACCTTGCTATTATATGTGAAATGCGTGCAATTGTGTGGTAGTTTGAACATTCTTTGGCATTGGGATTGGGCTTTTTGGAATTGGGCTTCCCTGGTAGCTAAGATGGTAAAGACTCTGCCTGAAATGCAGGAGACCTGGGTTCAATCCCCGGGTGGGGAAGATCCCCTGGAGAAGGAAATGGCAATGTACTCTAGTATCTTGCCTGGATAATTCTATGGACAGGGTAGTCTGGCAGGCTACAGTCCATAGTTTAAAAAGAGCTGGACACGACTGAGTGACTATCACTTTCTTTGGGATTGGAATGAGAACTGACCTTTGCCAGTAGTGTGTGAAGTGAAGTGAAGTGAAGTGAAAGTCACTCGGTTGTGTCCAACTCTTGCAACCCCATGGACTATACAGTCTATGGGATTTTCCAGGCCAGAATACTGGAGTGGGTAGCCATTCCCTTCTCCAGGGGATCTTCCCAACCCAGGTCTCCCGCAATGCAAGCTGATTCTTTACCAGCTGAGCCACCAGGGAAGCCCATCCCATACTGTAGGGGATTTTATTTATCCCATTCTAAATAACCATCCAAACAATTTTTTATTCATTTTAAGTAACTCCTTAAAAAATTTTATTTGACCTCATTGAAATAATAGCCAGACTTTTCCCCCCAAGTTTTTTGTTGATATTCTTAGTTGTTCTTATTATTATCTGTAAGGCCCATTGAGGGGAAGGCCACAATGAAGCTTCCTAAACTAATTTTTCTGTCAAAAAAATTTAATTTGACTTTTGCTTTATCAGTTCAGTTCAGTTGCTCAGTTGGTGTTCATCACCAACTCCTGGAGTTTACTCAGACTCATGTGCATTGAGTTGGTGATGCCATCCAACCATCTCATCCTCTGTCATCCCCTTCTCCTCCTGCCTTCAATCTTTCCCAGCATCAGGGTCTTTTCAAATGAGTCAGTTCTTTGCATCAGATGGCCAAAGTATTGAATTTTCAGCTTCAGCATCAGTCCTTCCAATGAATATTCAGGACTGATTTCTTTTAGGATGGACTGGTTGGATCTCCCTGCAGTCCAAGAGACACTCAAGAGTCTTCACCACCACAGTTCAAAAGCATCAATTCTTTGGCGCTCAGCTTTCTTTATAGTCCAACTCTCACATCCATACATGACTACTGGAAAAACCATAGCTTACTAGATGGACCTTTTTTGGCAAAGTAATGTCTGCTTTTTAATATGCTTTCTAGGTTGGTTTTTTCTAGGTTGCTTTTCTTTTCTGCCGGGAGCCGGTATATTGCATATTGAGTGCATATTGCATATTGAGTGCAGCACTTTCCACAGCATCATCTTTCAGGATCTGGAATAGCTCAACTGGAATTCTATCACTGCCAGGAGCCAGCGTGAGGAACTCCGCCCATGACAAAGGTAATGAGGAAGGAGGCTCGGCATACGCAAAGGCGGGATAGAGCTTCAGGAGTCCCCCTGGAAATTCTCGAGCATCTACCCCCAAAACCAGAGTCTGCCTACTTTCTGCTTTCACCTACACCTCTGACTTCCCGGGGGGCTGTCCCCCACTACCTCTCTGAAAAAAGAGTTAGCTTACAGTTCCAGTTAATAATTCCTGGGTGTGACAGTGTTTAACCTACAAACTCCTTTGGAAATCCTCTAGCCTGCCTGAATAGGTTTTTCCGGCCACATGTGATTGTTCAGAGCCTCCCAACTGTGAGAGGCAGGAGATGTTCTAAACTGTCTAAACACAGATTCTTCTGAGTAGTTAAAAGATTGATTAGAAATTGTATTGGTGAAGGGATTTTCACTTGTTGGGCCAATGTTTGCTGCTAAGTTTCCATATCCCTTACCTGCTGTGTCCCTGGCAGTGTATTGATTAATATAATTGGTGTAAGTAGTAGCTTTAATGTTTGTAACCTGGGACCCTTGAGTTAATTCTTTTTCTTGTTATAGCCCACCACACCTTTGCGCTGTAGGAATGCAACTTTATCTAATGCTTTTGGAGGGTGGCTCCTGACCAATCACCTTTAGAGAAAAATAAGTTTTCTGAAGAAAAGGTCTTAAAATGTTAACAGGCCTCCGGGCCAGAAGATGATGCAAATCACCTAAGCTTTTGCATATGATAAGTTTGCAGGAAGAAAGCCTGGCTTGCTGCAAGACTCTACCCCTTCCCCCATTATCCTCTATGCATAACTTAAGGTATAAAAACTACTTTGGAAAATAAAGTGCGGGCCTTGTTCACCGAAACTTGGTCTCACCATGTCATTCTTTCTCTTACCTTCTGGCTGAATTATTCAGCCTCTTTTCCCCACTGAATTTCCTCACTGAGCTATCCTTATTTCAGCCTCTTTTCTCCACTGAATTTCCTCACTGAGCTATCCTCATTCTACTACTCTTTATATCCTTAATTAACGTTTAATTAAGCAGTTGTTTCCTGATCTTCGCCTACGCCGTCTCTCCTTCGAATACCCTGGATCAGCCGGGGCTGGTCCCCGGCACTTTTCATGAATATAACCATGGTTTAGGGGCATTACATGACCATTTTTTCCCTCAGTGCTAGAAGTGGTCATTCCCAGGTCTTGTGGAGATTTCTTTAACAGGTCACTCAATGTGCTGTTTACTGGCCTAGGCCATAAAACAGTATTCAGAATTTTCTGGACTACCTGTAGTTTCTAGTCTCTTGTGGTCCAGAAAAATATTGCCTTTTGTTGTTTCTTCCCCTATCTAGAATTATACCATTATAATCATTGATCTTATATGGAACTGTATTTCTGATCAACTGCTTTAAGTTACCTTCAGTTCAGTTCAGTCGCTCAGTCGTGTCCGACTCTTTGCGACCCCATGAATCGCAGCACGCCAGGCCTCCCTGTCCATCACCATCATCAACCCTGTCCAACACCAGCTGAGTGACGGAGCTCACTCAGACTCACATCCATCGAGTCAATGATGCCATCCAGCCATCTCATCCTCTGTCGTCCCCTTCTCCTCCTGCCCCCAATCCCTCCCAGCATCAGAGTCTTTTCCAATGAGTCAACTCTTCACATGAGGTGGCCAAAGTACTGGAGTTTCAGCTTTAGCATCATTCCTTCCAAAGAGATCCCAGGGCTGATCTCCTTCAGAATGGACTGGTTGGATCTCCTTGCAGTCCAAGGGACTCTCAAGAGTCTTCTCCAACACCACAGTTCAAAAGCATAAATTCTTTGGCCCTCAGCCTTCTTCACATCCATCTCTCACATCCATACATGACCACTGGAAAAACCATAGCCTTGACTAGATGAACCTTTGTTGGCAAAGTAATGTCTCTGCTTTTGAATATGCTATCTAGGTTGGTCATAACTTTCCTTCCAAGGAGTAAGCGTCTTTTAATTTCATGGCTGCAGTCACCATCTGCAGTGATTTTGGAGCCCCCCAAAATAAAGTCTGACACTGTTTCCACTGTTTCCCCATCTATTTCCATCATTATTGTTGCTGGGAGGACTGGTTACGCCCTGGGTACAGTAAGAGACAATCTTATAGACAAGATATAAGTAATGAAGCTGATAACACTGACAAAGTCACAGCATAACAGGGAGACAAATGCACAAAAAATTGGGAAACAAAGGAGAAATTAAGCAATGATTAGTATAAATAGTTGTAATCCAGTTGCAGTAAATCATGAAGTCTATGGGAGCCAGTTGAAGAAGCTAAACTCTAGCAGAATCAGGTACAGAGAAAACAAAGATGTTTTATCTCTGTTTACAGGGGAACATTTTAACACCTTGTTGTAGGTCACAGCATAAGAGGAAAGGTTTTTCTGAAAAACAAAGATTCAAGCTAGTATATTTTCTAAGGTCATGAAGTTAGAAATCATATTTATTAGTAAATTCAGTGTCATGTAAATGAACTTTGACTCTTAATGGCATGCCTATATTAATTAGATCAACAAACTTAAACAATATTAGTATCAACTTAATATTGAATATTTCCCAGTTCACATGAAACTGAAAGTCATTTTTGTCAGTTTCTTTAAATGTACAAGCTTTGGTTTTTAAGGGGAAGTTTAGAAGGCTTTCTCTTTTTGTTCCCTCTTTTACCTACTTTTATATAAAAGGCTCTGGGATCCCCAGAGTTGGGTAGAGACAAGGAAGTCAGGCCCTTTTTCCTTCTGGGAAGATTGTTGTTGCTTAGTCACTCAGTCATGTCAAATTCTTTGGGACCCCATGGACTAGAGCATGCCAGACTTCCCTATCCTTCACCATCTTCCAGAGCCTCCTCAAACTCATGTCCATTGAGTCAGTGATGCCATCCAGTCATCTTGTCCTCTGTCATCCCCTTCTACTCCTGCCTTCAATCTTTCCCAGCATCAGGGTCTTTTCCAGTGAGTCAGCTCTTCCTATCAAGTGGCTAAAGTATTGGAGCTTCAGTTTCAGCATCAGTCCTTTTAATGAATATTCATGATTGTTTTCCTTTAGGATTGACTGGTTTGATCTCCTTGCAGTCCAAGGGACTCTCAAGAGTCTTCTCCAACACCATAATTCAAAAGCATCAATTCTTTGGCACTCAGCCTTCTTTACGGTCCAACTGTCACATCCATACATGACTACTGGAAAAACCGTAGCTTTAACTAGATGGATCTTTGTTGTAATGTCTCTGCTTTTTAATATGCTGTCTAGGTTTGTCATAGCTTTTCTTCCAAGGAGGAATCATCTTTTAATTTCATGGCTGCAGTCACCATCTGCAGTGATTTTGGAGCCCCCAAAAGAAAATCTGTCACTGTTTCCATTGTTTTCCCATCTCTTTGCTGCAAAGTGATGGGACCAGATGCTATGATATTAGCTTTTTGAATGTTGAGTTCTAAGCCAGCTTTTTCACACTCTTCTTTCACCTTCATCAAGAGGCTCTTAAGTTCCTCTTTGCTTTCTGCCATGAGGGTGGTGTCATCTGCATTGAGGTCATTGATATTTCTCCCAGCAAACTTGATTTCAGCTTGTGCTTCATCCAACCTGGCATTTCACATGATGTATTCTGCAGAGAAGTTAAATAAGCAGGGTGGCAATATATAATCTTGATGTACTCCTTTCCCAATTTGCAACCAATCCATGGTTCCATGTTCTGTTCTAACTGTTGCTTCTTGACCTGCATACAGGTTTCACAGGAGGCAGGTAAGGTGGTCTGGTATTGCCATCTCTTGAAGAATTTTCCATAGTTTGTTGTGATCCACACAGTCAAAGGCTTTAGTGTAATCAATGAAGCAGAAAGTGAAAGTGAAGTCACTCAGTTGTGTCTGACTCTTTGAGACCCTATGGACTGTAGCCCACCAGGCTCCTCCATCCATGGAATTTTCTAGGCAACAGTACTGGAGTGGGTTGCCGTTTCCTTTTCCAGGGGATCTTCCCAACCCAGGGATCAAACCCGGGTCTCCCACACTGGGGGCAAATGCTTTACCGTCTGAGTCACCAGGGAATCCCAAATGAAGCAGAAGTAGATGTTTTTCTGGAATTCTCTTGCTATTTCTGTGATCTCACAGATGTTGGCAATTTGATCTCTGGTTCTTCTGCCTCTTCTAAATCCAGCTTGAACATCTGGAAGTTCTCAGTTCACATACTGTTGAAGACTGTCTTGGAGAATTTTGAGTGTTACTTTGCTAGCATGTGAAATGAGTGCAATTGTGTGGTAGTTTGAACATTCTTTGGCATTGCTGGGTCCACAATATCAAGGAATTTACCACCCACTGTTGTTTAAGCCACCTTGTTAAAGCAGCCCTAGCAAACAAATATAATCACTATTTGGGAAAGAAAATCATGTATTTTATTACTCCAGTAGAATAATTTTAGCACTGATTCTTACCCTGAGTTTATAAAAGACAGAGATAAACATTACTCAGAGTATATGAATTGTGTCCTATGAAACAAAGCTGGTTAACACATATCTCTCAGCTGTAAATGATATGTGTCCATCTAGAGAGCAAGAGGATAGGTGTAGAAGGGAGAACCTTGTCTGCTTTCAGACAAGCAACTTACTGGTTCCCAGGTTGTCCTGAGCATAACAAAGTGGGGTGCAGTTCTAGGGACCAGGTCTCCAAGCAGTGACACCAGGCCTCAGGAACCCACAACAAAATTGTGAAGGAAGAATATTACTAGCCAGGCCCAGATGAATTTTTTCCTCCCATTATTGCTTTTTTTCTGGAAAGTTCTTCCAAATACACATTTTTGTCCCCAAATATCATATTGGACACTCCCTACTAGGAGCAAAACTTTTTTAACATCTCGATTCGATGAATTTGCAGTAGCAAAATCGCTCAGAAAATCTCCCCAACACCTCCCCTGCACCACTGTCCCCCTCAACAGCATCTGATCCACCATATCAAGGAATTTACCACCCAAATAAACAGGTACTTGAATGTGATTTAGTGATCTCTGCACCCTCCGCCTGGTCTCTCTGTGAAATCTAGTCAATTCTTTGCATTAATACATCTCTGAGTGAAGCCCTGCAAGATGCTGGCTAGTCTCAATTGTGTCCTCCTCATTTCTCTACAGTGCCTAGAAGTCAGCCTCTCCACACAGAAACTGTTCCAACAAATTTCATTTCAATGATTTGGATTTCAATTTTCAATTTGCTTCTGTTGCTAAGTTCTTAAGGCCTTTTTTTTTGCCATCTCAAAAAAAAAAATGTAAAAAATGATGTTTGCCCTCATATCTAACATGCTAAGCTTTAACCTAGTAAGTTTTTAAGGCTGATATTTTCCAAGAAACAAACTTTCTTATCTCCTGTACAATAATAAAGGTTTGTTATACAAGTACACAAAGTGAAAAAAATCAATAAAATAGCGATATCTTCACAGTTGAATTCTTAATATATTTTCCACTATATGCAAAAAGAAAAGAAAATTGGCAAATATTTTGGATAAGAAGCAATATTTTTAAAAGCAATAATTTTAGCCTAAATACCTAGATTTACCATTTGTATAAAATAACATTTTATGAAATACAATTTTATAAAATGATTTTATAAAATTTGTGTAGCTAGGTAACAAATGACTTGCCTAAATAACATTTAGTAGGTGGAGTCCAGGGGCCACATTCTACAAAATAGGTTAACTGACATTGTAAAACGTTAGTAGCATAAAATTGTGGTGGGAATAGAAAAGGCAGAGACCCTTTTTAAGGTCTTGAAGTTTAAGAGTGATCCCTGAACTGAGAGATATCTGAGTTGAAGTGGTCATTGGAAACAGATGGTAGAGACTGTGAAATCATAGAGAAAAGATTGTCTGAATTCCAGCTTCCAGACTCAGAAAAAGAAGGAAGAGCTGTAGATTTCACTGCAGAGAATGAGGCTGAGAAACTTTAAAATTGGGTGCATTTTCCCAGATCCAGGCAGCCAGCAAATATGCAAAAATGCTTAGAGCCATAATGGTATGTCATCTCTATTTCTACAAAAGATGTTAGCATTTTCTGAATTCTCATCTACTCTGCCTGGCATGCACTACTTTGTAACCTTCTGGAAGTTTCATCAGCACCACTTAGATATCTGTAGTACAACGTGCCTGGGGAGTACAGACTGTGGGTCCCTGGTTGGGGGAGAGGGGTGGTGGAATGGGTTCCTCTGGTTTCCACAGTGAGTAGTGTCCCTGCAAACCTGAGTAGGGAAGACAACTTACCTCTGTTTGGGAAATGTAACCATCTGCATGTCTAGAGGCACAATTTTAAGGACTGACCTTGTTTTGGGAATGATTATGATTCTGACCTCAAAGAGGTAAATATGAAGCTCCTGGATCATCAGGATCTGGATGTTCCCTACTGTGTCCATGATGTGTTACTGCTATAATATGCTGAATGTGTTCTTCATTATTAATTCACAATTCATTAAACTGTGCAAAATTACAATGAACAATATACATTAAAGCAAAATTCCCATCAATCATTTCCATCACATGACAAAGTGTGGCTGTATGTATCTGGGAACATGTCCTCCTGTGGGAGTTAGTTATAAAATAAAAGTATATGAAACAGTAAATAATATTGAAACCTATCAGGGCAGCAGCTCTTAAGGGTTAATACTGCAGACAGACTACTTTGGAAAAAGTCTTTATCCCTTGGTGTATTAAGAAGTCACCTCATAATTGCCATATCTCCACATTTTGTTCTAGAGTTCCTGGTTTATTAAAATCAGTGAGAGACTGGTTTTAAAGAAAAATCTATTTGTAAAAATCCAAATTTGTAATATATTCTTTTAATACCATTATAGAATGTCTTTTAACTGTAGACTAAAAAATCACTCCATTTTCAGCAAAATGCTTTGATGCGAAATTTTTTAAAACAAAGAGGATCTATTTTTGTTATTTTCTCTTTTACCTAATTTTTGTATCCATTTTGTCTGGGCATATAAAATGGTAAAAATATTTATAATATTTGCACTAGGTGAATCTTATTAAAAATAAAATACAGATGGCCACAGAGGCTGGGAATATTAATATCTTTTTAATAGATTGACCCCCCTCCTTGATTTCTGGGGTAAATGTAAAAGTTTTCCCATGAAAATTAGACACACAAATCATCTGACACAATGTAAGACTGATGGACATGACTGATGAGAATTTTACTTTAATGTACATTGTTCATTGTAATTTTGTACAGCTTAATGAATTATGAATAATGAAGAACAACAAATTCAGCATATTATAGCCATAAACTGCTTTTATGGATATTTTTCATGTTTCCAGGCTTTCTTGGCCATGCTGAGCAGCTTTAACTCAAAGGATTAAAGAATAATCATTAATTATAACTGTGTTAAAATAGTCAACTTGAAGGATATTTTCCTGTGTGAACTTTTTCCTAATTGATTCCATTTTATTCTCAATAAACTTACCTGCATAAGCTGAACTATTTAAAAAAACTTATGATAGGGTAATTAGATGACATATAATCATAGTCCATTGTTTTCTGATTCAATGAGATCATAAGGGAGTAAAGTAGGAAAATTAATAATTATATATTTTTAATTAGGAAAATAGACAAAGTAAATTTCTTATTGAAATAAAAAAGAGTCCTGTGTCAACCCTGCTTCTCTGAGAGAAAGAATTGTGATGCTGTAATATCAATGGATATTCTGAGAGACTATTGGGTTGAACAAAGATTTCCTTCAATTTTTTAAGTAAAAGTAAAAGACACATTTTTCATTTTCACCAAGAACTTTATTGAACAACATATTCACTGTTTTGTTCCACTATCTTCTGTCATTTTTCAGGCAACTTAATAATTCCATCTTCCCAAAACTTTATCTTTTTGAGCGAAGAACTCTTCCATGTGTTTATAGTCTTCCAGAAAATTGAAATTTTTTCCATTAACAGAATTTTGTAAAGACTGAAATACATAGACAACTGAAGATGCAAAATCTGATAAATATGACTGATGAATCAGAACTTCCCAAGTTGTAATAGTTTTTGCCTGGTCATCAAAGAAACATTTGGTCTTGCATTATCCTGATGGAGGATTATGCATTTTCTGTTGACCTAATTCCAGGCACTTTTTGTCAAGTGCTGCCTTCAGTTGGTCTAATTGAAACATTTTAATTAGAACAAGCAGAAATATGGTCAAGAAGGTTTTTTTTTTGTGCTTTTTCCACATATGTGGAACTCTTAATATCAAAGCAACTAACATAACCAAGCTGGTGCAAATAATTTCTAACACCAATGGGGGTATTTTGAATATGTTGGTTATCTCTCACATGGTATTAACATTGCTCTCTATTAATGTCTTGATTTGACTGCTATAAACTTCAACTGGTCTACCTGACAATGAAGCATCCACTGGTGAGAATATTCCAGCACAAAACTTTGCAGACCACATTAAATCAGTCACAGCACTTTCTCCATACACTTGTTGTTCATTTGCTAAGTTGTATCCGACTCTGCAACCCCATGGTCTGCAGCATGCCAGATTTTCCTATCCTTCACTATCTCTTGGAGTTTGCTCAAACTCATGTCCACTGAGTTGGTGATGCCATCCAACTACCTCAACTCTCTTCTCCTTCTGCCTTCAATTTTTTCCTGCATTAGGGTATTTTCCAACATCAGCTCTTTGAATCAGGTGGCCAAGTATTTGAGCATCAACTTCAGCATCAGTCCTTCCAATGAATATTCAGAGTTGATTTCCTTTAGGATTGACTGGTTTGATCTTGCTGTCCAAGGGACTCTCAAAAATCTTCTCCAGAGACAGAGTTCAAAAGCATCAATTCTTCAACCTCAGCCTTCTTTATGGTCCAACTCTCACATCTGTACATGACTACTGGAAAAATCATAGCTTTGACTAAGTGGATCTTTGTCAGCAAAACCATGTCTCTGATTTTTAGTACACTGTCTAAGTTTGTCATAGCTTTTCTTCCAAGGAGCAAGTGTCTTTTTTGTGGCTATTGTCATTGTCCACAGTGCTTTGGGAGCCCAAGAAAATGAAATCTATCACTGTTTCCACATTTCCCCCTATCTATTTGCCATGAAGTGATGGGACCAGATGCTATGGTCTTCATTTTTTGAATGTTGAGTTTTGTCAGCTTTTTCACTCTCTATACATTGCACAAGTCTTTTTACATTTCAGTTGCATTTTTACCTTTCTTGAAATAATAAAGCATAATATTCCAAAAATGTTGCTTTTTTTTTTATTAGACTGTGTTCAGTCCTGTGTACTGTCCAGATGGTCTCAACACCACAGTGCTATCTCAGGGCTGCCTCCGAGAAGTAGCTCCCACTTTGGGATCTGGGCAAAAAGCACCTCCCAAAGATGGAGAAATCGAAGAGTCCCCTTTCAATAAGTTCCCAGGTGATACCTTCATTACAGGTCTGGAAATCACACACTGGAAATCTCAGACCTTTGTTGCAAAGCCTGACTTGTTGCATACTGCTGCTGCTCTTTCTGCTGCTGATCCTGCAGTCACCCTTTATGCCATCAGGTAAGGCGGCTTCTTCTTTTTCTTTTTTTTTATGGAGATTTTAGAGTGTGTGTTCGTTTTAGGGTACCAAAAATGTTGCTTTTTTCTTTCCATCTTCAGTATTAAAATGGCTACATAAAAATTCACCCATTTTGATGGTATTTTTGTTAAATGCACTTTGATATGACAGCTGTCATAAAACAATCTAACAAAATTGTTTCAAATGAAGTCAAAGACAAGTAAGCACTACTAGAGCCATCTTACAGAAAAAACGGAATGAACCTTTTGGCCAACCCAATAGATTTTACCAAGGCATGAACAATAGGTTGCTTATTAGCAATAAGAAATAAATAGTCTATTATAAGTGTATCTTTTTGGAAAGTGTGGGATAACAAAGGAAAGCTTTTCACTATTTATTGTTATAAACCAAATGCCAATTAAATGTACACTACCTTCAATTCAGATATTAAGATATTCCTCCCTCAGTAATTTTATTAGGCCACCTGTATAATCTCAAGCATAGATTGTGATATATTTTATAATACTTCAAAAAATTTTAAAGCAATATGTTTTTAACCCTATAATAAATATAAAATAGATCCCAACTGATGTTTTCTAAAATGTGCATTTTATAGAATTAAGAATGAATCCTTAATAGACCATCCTTGTAGGTTTGTTAGCAGAGTGTTAGGATTGTCTAATACCATTTTAGGGCATTACTACATTTTAATAAATAAACTAATGTTAAGGAACATAATTTTGCCAGATAAAATATAATAGAATATTAATAGCCAAGAATTCGACTTGTGAAAAATCCTCACATGATTACTGGCCTGTTAAAAAATGAAGGATACAAGACTCCACAAACATATTGCAAGCTGTTACGTGCAAAATAATGTGCTAGTTACAAAGTCCTCTGGGAAGTGAATGTGAGTCCTGATGCTTCTTTATTGATGTATTTCATTCCTAGAGTCCATTTGTTGCAGGTTTTTCTTATGTTTCCGAAGGAAATAAGTAAGCCATCTCAAATTCAGGTCTTACCTCCAATAAAGTAAAAAATGTGAAAGATACTGTATGACTGGATGATAATTAAAACTGGACAAATATTTTCTCTCATTGGAGACTGAAAGTGTTGTGCTTAAAATTTGTGATTCTCCTTCAAAAAAGGGTAAAAATGAACTTATTTACAAAACAGAAGTCAAATCACAGATGTAGAAAACAAACTTATGGTTACTTAGGGGATAAGGGGCAGGGGAGGGATAAACTGGGATATTGAGGTTGAAGTATACATACTACTATATATAAAATAGATAATAAGAACTTACTGTAGAGCATAAGGAACTCTACTCAATACTCTGTAATGGCCTATATGCAAAAAGATTCTTTTAAAAAAAGTGGACATATGTATAACTAATTCACTTTGCTGTACATCTGAAATTAACACAGCATTGTAAATTAACTGAACTCCAATATTTTTAAAAAATAAGTAAATCAAGTACTTGTGTGTTTTTAAGAAATAAACATTTTCTTCTTTTTTCTAATAAAAATTAAAAAATATTTTTTATTTTTTTATTCCTTTTTTTATTCCTTTATTTCTCATGTGTTCCCCATCCTGAACCCTCCTCCCTCCTCCCTCCCCATACCATCCCTCTGGGTCGTCCCAGTAGAATTTGTGGTTCTCAAGCTAATGCATACCTAAGAATTAACTTTGCAAATCTACATGTGGAATGTATAATTCTTTGGTTCAGAGACAATGACATTACAAAAGAACAAAACTTCCCAAGCATTTCCCCACTTAGAGTAATGGTGGATCTCAAGGGAGCACAACAGATAATATTCTTTTTATGCTGCCAATTTGCTAGTGGTTTCATATTCACTGAGGAAGATTTGTTAATGGATCCTAAAGAAAAGATGTGAGGTCTCTGTGAGGCCTTTGTGTCAAGTCTCTGTGGGTTATCTGTATAAGGTTTCAGTAAGAAGTCTCTTTAGGGCACAAGAGATCTCCTGCATTGTCTCTAAATGAACTCTCTGTGAGGTTTCCATGTGAAGTCTCTGGTGAGGCCACATGAGGTCTCTGGGTGAAGTCTCTGTATGAGGTCCCTTTGGAAAGTATCTCTGGGAAGTCTGTTAAACCTGTGCTAGGTTTCTGTCTGAGGGCCTATGAGGCAACGTGAGGTCCCTGAGTGAGGCTTCTGTATGGACTCTCTGTGGAAGATATCTGTGCAAGAAGTCTCTCTTGAGAGGTGTCTCTGTAAAGTCTGTGTATTGTCTCTGTTTCTCTCCATTTCTGATCTTACTGTACCTTATAGAAGACTGAGCCGTGAAAGAAGGGCAAAGGGACTTGCTTCTTTCTGTTTTCTTGCTGTTCTATCAGCATCACCTGTCTCCTCCCAGCAGGAGCCATAGAGGTCTGTGTTCAGGTTCCCCACATTCCCAGAGCTCACTTCAGGATGCCCTGGAGAGGATCCACTAACAGCCAGGCTCAGGTTCCAGCCGAGTCCCGACTCCTCCCACAAGTCCTGGCTCCATTCTCATTGCTCTGCCCATCCTCCAGACTGCTTTGAAAATTAGACCCCAGAGGCAGGAACTGGCTCCAGGGAGAAGGCAGGGTTGTGAGCAGTCCTGTGTCTACTCTACCTTACCACCTCAGGTCTCAGTTCCACATGTTGAGAAGTCTGACAGGTATGGGGGATGGGGTCCATTTCTGTTGCCATCTGGATTAGGGGCATATGCTGAAGCAAAACTCTCCACAATGGGAAATACACCCCCGGGAGCTGGGTCCACTGTGTACCCTGCACATGGCAGAATGCTCCTAATCACTCTAGAGAAATTCTACCTCATTTCCCTGCTTTCCCATATGAATGGGGGCCAGGCGACAAGAAATGCTGTGCTAGAAGCAGAGCAGTGGAACACTCCTGGACTGCACCCCGCCCCCCATTTTGGACAGGTCACTCCCCTGGTGGCTCAGACAGTAAAGAATTAGCCTGCAATGTGGGAGACCTGGGTTCAATCCTGGGTTGGGAAGATCCCCAGGAGGCGGGCATGGCAACCCACACCAGTAGTCTTGCCTGGAGAATCCGCATGGACAGAGGAGCCTGGCGTGCTACAATCCATGGGGTCACAAAGAGTTGGACGTGACTGAGTGACTAAGTACAGCACTCCTTGTCAAATCTTCCTTTTGAGAACTCAAGAAGTGATGTATAAGCTTGTTATCAGATCAGATCAGATCAGTCGCTCAGTCGTGTCCGACTCTTTGTGACCCCATGAATCGCAGCACGCCAGGCCTCCCTGTCCATCACCAACTCCCGGAGTTCACTGAGACTCATGTCCATCGAGTCCGCGATGCCATCCAGCCATCTCATCCTCTGTCGTCCCCTTCTCCTCCTGCCCACAATCCCTCCCAGCATCAGAGTCTTTTCCAATGAGTCAACTCTTCACATGAGGTGGCCAAAGTACTGGAGTTTCAGCTTTAGCATCATTCCTTCCAAAGAAATCCCAGGGCTGATCTCCTTCAGAATGGACTGGTTGGATCTCCTTGCAGTCCAAGGGACTCCCAAGAGTCTTCTCCAACACCACAGTTCAAAAGCATCAATTCTTCGGCGCTCAGCCTTCTTCACAGTCCAACTCTCACATCCATACATGACCACAGGAAAAACCATAGCCTTGACTAGACGAACCTTTGTTGGCAAAGTAATGTTTCTGCTTTTGAATAGTGTTAACCTTCCTTGATTTGCTTTACTTCTACAAGTTTGACCTTCTGTTTTTACCTTAAGGTGTTTTCTGTAGGTCTGTGATCTTAGAGTTGGAATAGGGTAGAAACCCTGGGGTGGGGCCATGATGAGCTGCTGGACTCAACTTTTCCTCCCTTCTAGGCCTTTAGATGGCTGTATGTCAGGAGATTCACTGCACAGTTATGGGCACCTGATACCACTTTGCCTTCTTCCCTGGATAAAACTTTTTATCTTCATCTACATCTTACACTAGATTCACAGTGTATGACTATCAGATAGTCAGTACACATAGTCACAGCCCTGTTCTATTCATCTAAAACTTCTTCTCTGGGGTTAACATAGAGGGGAAGATAGGTGACCATGAACATAGCTATTCATTTATATGGGACAGGGGTCAACACAGCCTTCAGCAGCCTCCCTAATCCTCCCCCACTAACACACACAGAGCAGATCCTTGGTCTGTTCTAAAGTGTAGGAAAAGCAGAGGAGGTGGAGAGTAATGCTGTACACTCTATTAATGCTAAACTCAAAGGGGTTAATAGGGCATATGTCAATCCCAGCCTTCATCATAGAGAGAAGGAGCTCTCAAGGGTAGGTATTGTATATTGCCTAACAAGAGATCCAGGGGCAGATTTCTCCTTCTTCTAAACTCAGAGCCCAGTACCCTAATTCCCTCCAAACTTCCATCCACTTGCTTCTGACATTTCCTGGAGCCTCAGTTGGAATGTCTAGCTCTATCTTGCCTCTGTAAACCTATCCACTATAGCTGAATAAAGTTCAAAGTAGAGTAGAAGCAGGAGAAAGACCGGTTGAACCAAATCCTTTGTGTGGGCTTCATAGCTTTTTCCCACCTCATAGTTTTTGTTTGTGTAATAACAGTATTATAAGGGGCAATGAAGAGACTCAAGACAAGGAGCAAGCTTACAATGCTACTCTCCTTCCTCCCTCTATGCCCCTCCATGCCTCTCCCTTCTAGAAAACAAAGTGTACAGCATAGACAGCAGTCGTTACACTATACTCTTATGAGAAAAAAACGTATGTATCGGGGAACATTAAATATCTTGGATATGTTGAGAAAAACTTTCTCTATATTCCTCCCTCCATGCCCCTGCCATCTAGAAAACAAAATGCACAGCACAGACAGCATCCATTACACTATATACTCTTATTAGAAAAAAAAACCAAACATATGTATTGGGGAACATTAAATATCTTGGATATGCTGAGAAAAACTTTCTTTACATGGACTGAATTTTTTCTTGGAGACATGTTTTTCTTTTAAAGGAAAGACTAGAGAAGTACTTTATGGTTGAGCAGGCAAGACACCTCCCCAAAGATGACAGTGCCTTGGACAGTGTTGATGGTGGACGGGGGCACCTGGAATCCTTGGTCCGTACTGGCAGGGACAGACCAGAGTCAGAGTCTTCTTGGGGGATGAGGTTGGGAGGCACCTTGGGCTCAGCTGCGCATCATCGAATCTTACACTTTTTGAGCTCTGTTGATGTCTGACTTCCCTTTCTCTGATAGAACAACTCTGGCCCTTGGAGGTGGCTTGATGACTACAGGCTGTATGACCCATGTTTTTCCCTTGCTGTGGGTAGGAGGGAAGCCTATGGTAGCAGAAACCCCTACACACCAGGGCTTGGAGTTCCTGTTTGGGTTCTTTTACCTTTGTGGCATGAAGTCCATGGTGAATTGCCATTTTTTCTTCTAGGATCTGTCCAACAGCTGTCATAAGTGCCTGAGCCTCAGCGTTCTCACTGTTCATGATTGATCTACTTTCGACTGGTCCTTCACTCTGGGCAGTGGCCGATATGGGCTTGCATTTTTGCAGGGCATCGCCACTTTTAACTTTTCTACTGGGGAAAATCCACTTTAAAAGTAGCCTTATCTTTTTTTTGAAGAGGCTTTCTTGAGAACCGTGTTTCTTCTCTGGCATGACTTGGAGACATTTGTTTCGAACAGACTCTACTATTTCCCAGACCTGGGCAGGGCGTCTCATACTTCCAGCTTGAGAGGTCCCTAATTCTTTGAAGCTTTCCTTATGCTCTCCTGGTTTATGCCTCCTACAGTCCTCTCTTTTATAAGTAGGAGCTCTCATCTTGCTCTGGCTCTTCCATGAATCCTGAAGTTTTGAAGTTTTGGGCTCCTGCTGCCCTAGGCTTCTCCTTTGGGCTGCCTTAAAGACACACAGTGTCTGGGAAGCTAATCTGTCTCTGGTAGGTAATCTCTGGGGATGGCAAGGAGGCACTGGAGAAGTCAAGTTGTCTACAGCAAGGCATGTGTGTTTGGGACAGTGTTGAAACTGGATGTTTGACCGTGCCTTTACTTTGGACTTAAACTTACTAGCAATGTCGGTGTTAAGGCATGGCTCACCTGGATGTTGGAAAACAGACATTCTAGTGAGTGGGGAATGTTTACTGGCCCCTGGGGCCTCTAAATTCCTCCTGTGTACACTTGTGGTTTGGGGTTTTGTTAACACTTTGGTTTCCAATGTAACTCTAGACTGTTGATGAAAAGCAGGAGACTCCTTGGCCTCTGCTGCTTCCCTGGCCTCTTTACTTCTCAAAGATTGGGGTCCTAAGTTCGCCTCCATCATTTTTACCCTTTGGCAGGGGTCTTGCGCGGCCTGACCACCACTCTCTTCTCTTGGCTCGTTCCTGGCCATTGTAGAGCCTGGATGTGACTTCAGGCTGTCCCTCTTGGTCCATTTCACAGTCTCGGTCTTCCAGGTTCTTCCCACAATACTGAGTTTGAAGGGCTGAGAAGGTGACCTGTCCTCCAGTGCAGTCAGAGAAGCCTCTGAGGGTTCATGGTAGTCATCACATGGGCTACTGGCCAGCACCCTCTGATTTTCCTTATACACAGGTGAGGGGGTAAGGAGAGGCCTTATCAGGGTGGGAACTGACTCTTCTTTTATCACCTTCTCTCCTGAACAGGCCTGAGGAGGTTTTCCGAGGAACTCAGCAAATTTTACTGTTGAGTGGGACTCAGATACATAGGTGGCTGAGGGGGAGGAGACAAACTGCATGGGGGAGGGTTGAGGCTTTTTCAATTTAAAGAGATTTATGGGCTTGAGGACCTTGAGAGGTAGGCCCCACCTATGCTTTACCCAAAACCTTGTAATATGTGCTTCCAGTTCCTCTTGAGTGTCTGGATCAAGGAAGGAAACCCTATAACAGGTGTTCACACAGGGTTCCCAACCCTTCAAGATGCCTAGACTGCTGGTTTCCGCGTGAGTATCAGACTTAGAAGAAGGATGCTTGACATCAAGGCTAGACTGATGTACATTCACAGGAACAAAACCCTTGCTGTTCTGCCCCAACTTCCTGCCCAAATGGCCTTTCAGAATGTTGTCTAGATTCTTATCTAAGACTCTTAGTAAATCAATTTCTGAGTCACTCCTCAAGAGCCTTAGGTCATTTTCTGACTCCTCAGAGTTCACCTCCTGAAACTTCACTACAGAGCTTTCTGAGTTCCTAGACAGATCTTTTGGAACCTTCCCCAGAATACGCCCTAGGCCCTTGCCCACACCCTGGCTTAGCTGGAACCTCACCTTCTGCGCCACCTTGCTGCTTTCACCTGTAAACGAAGATGGTTGTGAGGGTCTGCCCTTACCCTTTGTCTGGCACGTGCCTGGTAATTCTTCCTGAAGCTGCCTTATCTCTAAAGACTCTTGGATCCTTTGGGGCAGCTCCCACTGATGTTGGATGAGCCAATTTTGGAGATGTATTTCCAGCTGCTTCCTGAGCTCTGGACTGATTGGAAAATTCTCAGGAAGAATGGAGACCACCCAGCTGTCTTCAGGAAGGTTGGAAGGGAAGACATTAAAGACTTCCTCAGATTGTTTGACTACAGAAGATAAAGTCCTCCCATTTTCTAGTTGCTTCTGCAACAAGGACCATTCTGAATGTTGAATCTCAGTTGGGGTAAGAGACTGTGGCTTATTCTGGGATGGAGGGCAAGACAGTCCAGAGGTCCTAATCTGGGCTGAAGAAGAAGATGGTAGGATTGGGAGAGAGGGTTTTAGATGTGCTTGGGTTTGGATCCGAGCCAGAGGTGGGGGCTGGAATTGAGGTATTGTTGGGATAAAGGGTCGAGACTGGAATTCTAGGTGGGACGAGGGCTGGAACTGGGAAAGCAGTGGAGGTATTTTAGCTTGCATTTGAACTGGGCAGGCATGAGAAATTTTGTTGAATAAGAAAGGAGACTGTGGTACAGAAGAGGTCTCAGGGATCGAAACAGTAGCCACCAAAGATTCACTGTGCAGAGAAGGGAGACCCCAGAAAAGCTGGTTATATTTCTGCTGTAGCTTGTTCCCCAGGACCTTGGGATATGAGAACTGCTGAGGACCAGGCAGCTGCCCTGGTTTGTCTTTTGTGCTCCAGAAAGGCTGGGGGGTTGTGGTGTCCTGTTCAGCATGCAGAGATTCCAACATATTCCTCAAAGAATTCAGGTGACAGTCTTGGCTCATTTGTTTTAGATGTGATTCATCTTTTTCTTTTTCCTTCCAAATCTTGATCTCAACTCTCTTTGTCACTTGTATATCTAGGAGCTTCTGTTCATGAGAGCTGAGCAAAGAAGGGCTACTAGCCTCTACTTGTCTGTCTGTGGGGCCTATCCAGAATGAGGCCCCTTCTGGGTTGTGGGAAAGGTGCTTTTTCTGGGACTTGTACTCTGATGAGGTTGAGAGATATAAGGCTTTTGCAGCTGCCTGCCACCAGGACAGGGCTGAAACGGGACAATGTGAGTGACCAAGGCCTGAGATAGCTGGGATAAGAGAAGCTGACCAAGGAGGATGTGGAAACAAGCTCTGTGGGGCAGGTCCCAGTGGTAGTGCCATCGAGGAGTCACGCTGAGTAAGAGTCAAAATGGAGTCTAGCAGTGGTGGGGCAGAGGAGGCTGTCAGAGGACAGGCCTCTGAATCAGGCGGATATGGTGGGGGTGAGCAAAGAGCAACTCGCGGGGATGAAAGGGTGTCTGGGGAAATAAAAGGCTCTAGTGGCTGAGAGGTACTCAGGGATGTGTGTGAATGGACAGAAACTGAGGAAGTCGTCGGGCCTGGTGAAATGATGGAGGCCAGAGGCAGATGATGCTTGGTCAGAGGAGCCAATAGGGGCATGGCAGGAGCGGTGTCTTCCACAGGTTCCCCACATGGCTGGTGGGCTCCAGCAGGCACTGCTTTGCATACCTCATCAAGGAGGTCTTGACAGGAGAATTGATGAAAGCTGCTCTTGTCAGGGAGCCTCCCCAGGTGGCTGCAGGAGGCAGGAGACAGAAGCTGCAACCAGGAGCAGATGGGCCCAGGAGGGCTGGGCAGGCCAGGCAAGGGTGGACACTTGCAGCCCAGGATCCCTCCTCTGACCCTACACTGACTTCATAATGCTCCTGCTGTCCCTCACCCTAGGGCTTTTGCCACCCTTCCCAGGGCTGGGGTCACATTATTGGCTCCAGGAGGAAGGAGGACCCAGGAGGGAAGGGGGAAGATTCATTACCTTTGAAGAAGTGAAACCAAGTGGCGAGTCTCCTCCAGTTCTTCCAGGCAATCTCTGCAAGCTGGAAATCAGGAGATTGTGTCATGGTGGTGAAGGCAGAGGCCTAAGAGTGCTTCAGGAGGCTAAGTGCAAGGCTCTTTAAAGAAAATCTTTGGGGGATTAAGCTCTAGAGCCCAAGCATCAGTGTCCAAGGCATATGTCCCTGACAGTGATGGCAAGGCTCACTTGACAAGGGTTTGTCTTTTGCAAAGTACTTCCACATTCATTACTCCCTATGGCCCTTACAACTGCCCTGTAGGAGAAAGGTCAGCATCATCTCACAGAAGAATCTGAGCAAAGTTTAACAACTTGTCCACAGTTAGACTTGGAGGTCCCACCTCCCAACACAGGCACAATTGTTCCACCACAATCCACATACCCCATTTCCAGGTTCTTCATGGCTTCATTCTAAGCACACATTTCTGGAAAGTATCTGGACTCTGATTTCCTTCCCAGGAGCCTCCCTAATGCTCTGTTTCCTGAAGAATAGGCGTTGCCACTGGCATCCTCAGAGACCATGGAGCTGGGCCCTCAGGGACAGAAGAGATGGAAGCTAACTCTCAGGGCATGCAGGACTGAATGGCAAAGGCTTACCTTTCAAAGATCCACGTTTCTTCCTACTCTGGCTCCTCCCCTTCACCTCCACTTGATGCTGAGACATAAGAAAAAATAGAGAGACTATCACCCAACCGTCTCCTCTCTCCAGGTGAGCTACAGATGCTTAGTGTTCATGAACAGTATGATTTTCTATATTTAACTAATGGGCCTCTGTGGTTTTTTTCCTTGTTTACTTATTTTTAAAATGGATAACAATATTTTCAGTTTTTTCTTTGAAGAGTGCAAAGAAGGATTTTGTAAGTGATATTCACCATAGATTTCTTCTGTCATTGTTCCTCGGATCAAGAAACACACACATTCTCAGTTGTGTGAAACTAATTTCCCATGTGAGCTTGGTCAGATAGGATTCTGCTTCCCAAGGCCAGATCTCCACTCTAGCCTCTGCTCTGAGGCTCTCAGGGACTCAACATTGCACTTATAAGGATCAGTCCCAACACAAGGGAAAGTCTCACTCAACACCTGCTATGGGAAGGTGGCTAGTGAACCAGTGCTCAGGGGTCAGTCTTCCTACAGAGACTAAACTCTTAGTAATTCAGTCCTTGGCCATTAGTTGCTGCATTGGGACTTGCCTAGAGCTCTCCACCATACCTGGACTCCTGGCCTGAGATCTTGGGCTATAAATCCTTATGCCCACTCTAACCATTATCTGACCTGGCTTGTCCATAGAAGGATGATGTTCTAGCTTTCCTGAGAGTTCCCATCTCAGTAATCTCTCTGAGTGATTTTAAAAAGTGGATATAAGAATAAGAAAAAAAGAGACAATCTCTGTTGGGATTGAGGCAAAGGTTTCTTACCTTCCTGATGTTTCTATGTTTTCATGGAACATTATCATGTTCCATGATCAATGGAACAAAATAGAAAGCCCAGAGATAAATTCACGCACCTATGGACACCTTATCTTTGACAAAGGAGGCAAGAATATACAATGGATTAAAGACAATCTCTTTAACAAGTGGTGCTGGGAAAACTGGTCAACCACTTGTAAAAGAATGAAACTAGAACACTTTCTAACACCATACACAAAAATAAACTCAAAATGGATTAAAGATCTAAACATAAGACCAGAAACTATAATACTCCTAGAGGAGAACATAGGCACAACACTCTCCGACATACATCACAGCAGGATCCTCTGTGACCCACCTCCCAGAATATTGGAAATAAAAGCAAAAATAAACAAATGGGACCTAATTAAACTTAAAAGCTTCTGCACAACAAAGGAAACTATAAGCAAGGTGAAAAGACAGCGTTCAGAATGGGAGAAAATAATAGCAAATGAAGCAACTGACAAACAACTAATCTCAAAAATATACAGGCAACTCCTACAGCTCAATTCCAGAAAAATAAATGACCCAATCAAAAAATGGGCCAAAGAACTAAATAGACATTTCTCCAAAGAAGACATACAGATGGCTAACAAACACATGAAAAGATGCTCAACATCACTCATTATCAGAAAAATGCAAATCAAAACCACTATGAGGTACCATTTCACGCCAGTCAGAATGGCTGCGATCCAAAAGTCTACAAGCAATAAATGCTGGAAAGGGTGTGGAGAAAAGGGAACCCTCTTACACTCTTGGTGGTAATGCAAACTAGTACAGCCACTATGGAGAACAGTGTGGAGATTCCTTAAAAAACTGGAAATAGAACTGCCTTATGACCCAGCAATCCCACTGCTGGGCATACACACTGAGGAAACCAGAATTGAAAGAGACACATGTACCCCAGTGTTCATCGCAGCACTGTTTATAATAGCCAGGACATGGAAGCAACCTAGATGTCCATCAGCAGATAAATGGATAAGAAAGCTGTGGTACATATACACAATGGAGTATTACTCAGCCATTAAAAAGAATACATTTGAATCAGTGCTAATGAGGTGGATAAAACTGGAGCCTATTATACAGAGTGAAGTAAGCCAGAAAGAAAAACACCAATACAGTATACTAACGCATATACAAGACCAGGAGCTGACTGTGGCTCAGATCATGAACTCCTTATTGCCAAATTCAGATTGAAATTGAAGAAAGTAGGGAAAACCACTAGACCATTCAGGTATGACCTAAATCAAATCCCTTATGATTATACAGTGGAAGTGAGAAATAGATTTAAAGGCCTAGATCTGATAGATAGAGTGCCTGATGAACTATGGAATGAGGTTCGTGACACTGTACAGGAGACAGGGATCAAGACCATCCCCATGGAAAAGAAATGCAAAAAAGCAAAATGGCTGTCTGGGGAGGCCTTACAAATAGCTGTGAAAAGAAGAGAAGCGAAAAGCAAAGGAGGAAAGTAAAGATATAAGCATCTGAATGCAGAGTTCCAACGAATAGCTAGAAGAGATAAGAAAGCCTTCTTCAGCGATCAATACAAAGAAATAGAGGAAAACAACAGAATGGGAAAGACTAGAGATCTCTTCAAGATAATTAGAGATACCAAGGGAATATTTTATGCAAAGATGGGCTCGATAAAGGACAGAAATGGTACGGACCTAACAGAAGCAGAAGATATTAAGAAGAGGTGGCAAGAATACACAAAAGAACTGTACAAAAAAGATCTTCACGACCCAGATAATCATGATGGTGTGATCACTGACCTAGAGCCAGACATCCTGGAATGTGAAGTCAAGGGGGCCTTAGAAAGCATCATTACGAACAAAGCTAGTGGAGGTAATGGAATTCCAGTTGAGCTCTTTCAAATCCTGAAAGATGATGCTGTGAAAGTGCTGCACTCAATATGTCAGAAAATTTGGAAAACTCAGCAGTGGCCACAGGACTGGAAAAGGTCAGTTTTCATTCCAATCCCAAAGAAAGGCAATGCCAAAGAATGCTCAAACTACCGCACAACTGCACTCATCTCACACGCTAGTAAATTGATGCTTAAAATTCTCCAAGCCAGGCTTCAGCAATATGTGAACCGTGAACTTCCTGATGTTCAAGCTGGTTTTAGAAAAGGCAGAGGAACCAGAGATCAAATTGCCAACATCTGCTGGATCATGGAAAAAGCAAGAGAGTTCCAGAAAAACATCTATTTCTGCTTTATTGACTATACCAAAGCCTTTGACTGTGTGGATCACAATAAACTGTGGGAAATTCTGAAGAGATGGGAATACCAGACCACCTGACCTGCCTCCTAAAAAATCTGTATGCAGGTCAGGAAGCAACAGTTAGAACTGGACATGGAACAACAGACTGGTTCCAAATAGGAAAGGGAGTACGTCAAGGCTGTATATTGTCACCCTGCTTATTTAACTTATATGCAGAGTACATCATGAGAAACGCTGGACTGGAAGAAGCACAAGCTGGAATCAAGATTGCCGGGAGAAATATCAATAACCTCAGATATGCAGATGACACCACCCTTATGGCAGAAAGTGAAGAGGAACTCAAAAGCCTCTTGATGAAAGTGAAAGAGAAGAGTGAAAAAGTTGGCTTAAAGCTCAACATTCAGAAAACGAAGATCATGGCATCCGGTCCCATCACTTCATGGGAAATAGATGGGGAAACAGTGGAAACAGTGTCAGACTTTATTATTTTGGGCTCCAAAATCACTGCAGATGGTGACTGCAGCCATGAAATTAAAAGACGCTTACTCCTTGGAAGGAAAGTTATGACCAACCTAGATAGCATATTCAAAAGCAGAGACATTACCTTGCCAACAAAGGTTCATCTAGTCAAGGCTATGGTTTTTCCTGTGGTCATGTATGGATGTGAGAGTTGGACTGTGAAGAACGCTGAGCGCTGAAGAATTGATGCTTTTGAACTGTGGTGTTGGAGAAGACTCTTGAGAGTCCCTTGGACTACAAGGAGATCCAAGCAGTCCATTCTGAAGGTGATCAGCCCTGGGATTTCTTTGGAAGGAATGATGCTAAAGCTGAAACTCCAGGACTTTGGCCACCTCGTGCGAAGAGTTGACTCACTGGAAAAGACTCTGATGCTGGGAGGGATTGGGGGCAGGAGGAGAAGGGGACGACAGAGGATGAGATGGCTGGATGGCATCATTGACTCAATGGATGTGAGTCTGGGTGAACCCCGGGAGTTGGTGATGGACAGGGAGGCCTGGCATGCTGCTATTCATGGGGTTGCAAAGAGTCAGACACGACTGAGCAACTGAACTGAACTCAACACATATATATGGAATTTAGAAAGATGGTAACACTAACTCTGTACACGAGACAGCAAAAGGGACACTTATGTATAGAACAGTGTTTTGGACTCTGTGGGAGAGGGAGAGGGTGGGATGATTTGGGAGAATGTCATTGAAACATGTATAATATCATATATGAAACGAGAAAAAAAAAAGTTTCTTTGACTTGAAAAATAAATGAATAAAAAGTGGATATAAGAGTAAGAAAAAAAGAGATAATCTCTTTTGGGATTGAGGCAAAGGTTTCTTACCTTCCTGATGTTTCTATGTTTTCTAGATGGTGGTAAGTATGGATTACTCTGCAAGCATGGGAGTAACAGAAGGAAGAGCCCCAGTCCACAGAAGAACGCAAGAATGATATCAGTCAACCAGGAAGTTGAGCTGGATCTCAGCAAGGTAGCAATAATGCTTTTCAAAGAAAAGAAACTCTCCATTTTCTGAATTGCACTGTTGCCTTTAGGCAACAGTACTGGGAGTTCACTTGAGGTTGGAACCTCAGACCTGCATCACAGAGCTACGGCCTTGTCACAAAGGGGGAGGTCCTAAGGGTGGGGGAGGGGCAGGAAGAGGAGTAGGCTCAATCATGGCTCCCTCTCAACGAGCCGCACAGATCCCTGCCCCCTCCTGAGGCTTCTAGATCCCTCCTTCCCACTAGTCTCATCCACTCAGAGAGACCTTAGCCAATTTTCTATTCATTCCACGTGGAATACAGATATTACTGGGTTCCTTCATCTGTTAGAGATCCGGAGCCAAGGCCTACCAGTTTTAGAACTCTTAAATATCTGAAGTTGACCCTGAAAGTTTGGCTATTTGCCCGCAATTTTTGCATTCAGAAATTCTTTTATCCTCAACTCCAACTTCCCCACATGTTTGTGTCTTATGTAAACCTAGAGACTTGTTTAGTTTTGTGAATTTTGACTAGTATATGTTTTATCCCATTTTCTATCAGACCCACATGCAAATGTAAAACTAATTTATTTTTTAAAATTCATAAACATGAAAGAGTATAAGTAGTTATGTAATAAGGAAGAACATATCTGACTCCACATTAGATCTGTTCCTTTTTACTTTAATCTTTGTGCTTCGTTGCTTTTGTTTATTCATGCTGACTCTGCCCATTCCTGTGACTCCAGGCTGACCTCACCCATTCCCTGAACTGCAGAATGGCTCTGCATCTTTTGTAAACGGATGTAAACTGTGTTTAGTCATGCTGGCTTTGTGCTTTGTGTAGAAGAATGTTGTCTATAGCCTGAAACATACAGGATAGCCTATTCTCATGGCATTGACTTTTAAAAGCTCATTCATATGGAGATAAAAAGTTGCAGAACAGAAAATAACATTTGCTTTGTTGGAGGTTTACAGGAATATGACATGACTGTGACTTGACCTACCTGGACAGCTGCTAGAACAAAGGATCCAACACAGTAGTTTGCAACATCTAACCGTCCCCCTCCCTCACCTTGCCTTTAAAAAGGTTTTCTAAAAGGCTTCAAGGGTTTTTCTTGGGCATGAGCCACCTGTGTCTTTGCATGGCCCTGCTATAAACCTTTCTCTGCTCCAAACTCTGACGTTTCAATATTGCTTAAAATGGGCACACACATGCTTGCATCTGGTAACAGTTAAACCTTCAGATGATATTTTTGTAAGTTTGAAGCATTTATAATTCCGGAGTTAGTAAAGCTTTACACTGCACAGAGAGCTTTGGGACATACTACAAACACACTTATATACACATACACTCATCTTTCCTTAATCAATCCAGTACTTTCAAATCTAATAACCCATAATTTTTGTTTTAAAACCTTTCACATGTTGTCTCTACTCAACTTCTTGCTGCTGCTGTTTAGTGCTGTTTAGTAATCATGTCCAATTCTTTGCAACCCCATGGACTGTGTAGCAAAACAGGCTCCTCTGTCAATGGGGTTTCCCAGCAAGACTACTAGGGTGGGTTGCCATTTCCTTGTCCACAACTTCTTAGTCAGTAACAATAAGACAGTCCCTACTCTCTACATAAGTTTTGGAACACGTTGTTTTAATCTGTTAGGGCTGCTATAACAATATATCTTAGACTGGGGTGATTAAAAACAATAGAAATTTATTTATCACAGTTCTGGAGGCTAGGAAATCCAGGATCAAATTCCCACCCAGCACGGTCACCTTAGTGAGACCTCTCTTCCTGGTTCAAAGCCAGAGTCTTCTCTCTGTATTATTACATGATGGGAGGAAGCTCTTTTATAAGGCACTAATCCCATTCATGAAAGCTCATAAGCACATTCCTATGTCCTCACCTCCCAGCTTTAGGAGTTAGGATTTCAACATTTAAATTTTTAGGGATCATGAACATTCAGACATGTGCACTTGTGCCATACCCAGAAGCCAGGAATGAGTTAGGGTGAGCTAAGGTACTGACCTTGAACGGTAGTAGGGTGAAGTGTAGGACTAGGGGTCAAACCCCTGGGGCTGAGTCTGTTTTTAAGCAGCCTCTTCAGACAGGCCTAGAATGTTACGTACATACTCTGTTTTCTGAATGTGCTTTACCATTCCCCTCACCGCATCCTCCTGAAGCTTTAAGTCTAGCCTGAACTATATAGAGAAGGAGCTTTGAGTCTTACACAAAATTCCCTTATGTTGCAATTCTCTAACCCTTAGTAACACAGGATCCAATGAGGGATTCACATGGTAGATTTGTCTTAATGCTCCATGGAGGTTTTAAATAATGTTTATTTCTCTATTTGTGGGTTATAATGTTTTCATATAGCTTTAGTGGGAACATGGGCCTGTGGGTTTATTTAGCTATATTGCAATGAATGTATACTTCAATTGTTGCTCCTATAGTCAACAGTCTTTTCCCTCTTTATAATATTCTTATCATGAATTCAACCTTCTATCAGAATTTAGACTTATGTCTAAATTTGCATTCACATTTACTAAGTTTTCTCTATTACTTTATTTTCAATATTATTTTATTTCTTTTGAGATTTAAAAATCATATGACAATTTTTATTTTGATTTATTTAATTATTGTTCTAATGTGATCTATTTCTGTCATCTTATTTTATGCTTTATATTTTATATTTTCCTTATTGCTTATTTTCTCCCTTCTTTGGAAACTTTCATTTTACAGGTCAAGGGTATTTACTTTGTTTGAAATTTTGGAACTTTTAATATTGAAATGGTTTCATATCATGTTTAGTTGCTCAGTCGTGTCTGACTTTGGGAGCCCATGGACTGCAGCATGCCAGGCTTCCCTGTTCTTCACTATCTCCCGGAGTTTGCTCAAACTCATGTCCATTGAGTCGATGATGCCATCCAACCATCTCATCCTCTGTTACCCTCTTCTCCTCCTGCCCTCATCAGGGTCTTTTCCAATGAGTCAGCTCATTGCATCAGGTGGCCAAAGTATTGTACTTTTAGCTTCAGTATCAGTCCTCCCAATGAATATCCAGGATTGATTTCCATTAGGATTCACTGATTTGATCTCCTTGATGTCCAAGGGACTCCCAAGAGTCTTCTCCAGCACTACAGTTTAAAAGCATCAATTCTTTGGTTGCTTAGGCTTCTTTATGGTCCAACTCTCACACCTGTACATGACTTCTGGAAAAACTATAGCTTTGACTATACTGTACCAAAAAATTAAAATGTAATTGACAAATTGTTGGAGGGTCACTGTGGACAAATTTGATAGGTTAAAAATGCCAGGGCAAAAAAAAAAAAAAAAAAGCCAGGGCAAACCAGTCTTAATGGAGGCCCCACAACTTCTGTGTTTTACTTCTAAGAGGCCAACCGGGCTCTCACAGTGAATATCTGAGAAAAGTCTCCTTATGCTTCTGGGAAGAAGAGGGGGGAAAGGAGTAATTTTGTAATGCATGCAAAACATTGTATTTTCAATAAGATGCTTTATCAAGAGAAACTACTCTGCAAAACCTTAACTGACTGGGCTTAATTGAACAGGGTAAGAAAAGTACCCAACTCCAGCTCCAACTAGCCTTCAACGTGGGAGAAGGAAAATATCCAACTTCAGGCTCTCTAGTATACCTTTGCCACCTAAAGAAAAAACTGAGAAGCACTTGTGAAGGTCACAGCCCATGGTCACAGGATCACTAAAAGACTAAGACTTGAGCATAAGCCTATAGACTACTTCCCCCTTCACCCTCATAATTTACTTCCACATCAATAAGGCTCCTGTTAAGTAACAAGAGGTCCAAACCGAAAAAACTGCATGTCTCAAACCTCATTTCAGAAGTCTCTGCTGCTGCTGCTGCTAAGTTGTTTCAGTCATGTCTGACTCTGTGCGACCCCACAGACGTCAGCCCACCAGGCTCCCCCATCCCTGGGATTCTCCAGGCAAGAACACTGGAGTGGGTTGCCATTTCCTTCTCCAATGCAGGAAAGTGAAAAGTAAAAGTGAAGTCGCTCAGTCGTGTTTGACTCTTCGCGACCCCATGGAGTGCAGCCCACCAGGCTCTTCCATCCATGGGATTTTCCAGGCAAGAGTACTTGAGTGGGGTGCCATCGCCTTCTCCATCAGAAGTCTCTAGGAAAACCTAAAGGTAGTAAGAAGGACAAAAACAAGGACACCAGAGGAAAATTTTAGCTCCTGACACCTACAGCTACAGCAAACACTAAACTCAGCCTAACTCCTAGCCAGATAACTGAAACCTCACTCTAACAGCCTGTTTCATTTTCGGAAAAAAAAAAAAAAAATTATACACATACTAAAAGAAAACACACAATGTCAAAAGACAGAAGAAGAATCAGAATCAGGCTCATATGTAGCAGAGATGTTGGAATTATCAGACCAGGAATTTAAAGCAACTGCAATATATATGCTAAGCAATCTAATGTGAAAAGGTGAACAACATACATGAATGTATGTATAACGTAAGAAGAGAGAACTAAGATGTAAAATACCACATATTGTATGATTCCATTTTTATGAAAGGTCCAAAAAAAGGTGGTGATTATCAGCAAACCAGCAAGATAAATCTATTTGAAATGATGGAAATGTTCTGAAATTGGATCATGCTAATAATTATGAAAGTGAAAGTGAAGTCGCTCAGTCATGTCTGACTCTTTGCAACACCATCGACTGTAGCCCACCAGGCTCCTCCATCCGTGGAATTTTCTAGGCAAGAGTACTGGAGTGGGTTGCCATTTCCTTCTCCAGGGGATCTTCCCAACCCAGGGATCGAACCCGGATCTCCCACATTGTGGGTAGACACTTTACCATCTGAGCCACCATAATTATACATCTTTATAAATTTACTTCTAAAAATCATTATGCTGTAGACTTTAAATAGGTTAACTTTATGTTATGTAAACTATACCTCAATAAATATGTTTGAAAAAATCTCCAGAGATTCTGACTTAGTCTGTGGTTCACTCTGAAAATGTTAGTTGCTCAGTCATCTCTGACTCTTTGAGACCCCATGAATTGCAGTCCACTACGCTCCTCTGTCCATGGAATTCTTTGGCAAAAATACTGGAATAGGTTGCCATGCCCTCTTCCAAGGGATCTTCCCAACTCAGGGATTGAACCCAGGTCTCCTGTATTGCAGGCAGATTCTTTACCAATTCAGCCATCAGGAAAGCCTCTGATCACTCTGGTCAGCCATAATTTTGAGTTTCCTCAGATGATTCCAAAGTTCAGTCAGCATTAAAAATCACTGCTTTAGACCTGGGTTAGCCCATCTGTTTAAATTTTCAAAAGTAACAAATACATTATCTTTCTAAGCATCACAACAAATCTTGGTTTCCCTGATGGCCCAGATGGTAAATAATGCAGGAGACCCAGGTTTGATCCATGGGTTGGGAGCGCTTATCAAACTGAATGTTAATTAAAGAATTTCTTCATGAACTCCTCTTTACATAAATTGGGTTTTATTCTTCCAAAGTGTATGTCAACCTCAAGTTTATGTCTATCTACCATTTACAGCATATGTAACTGGCCTGTCTCTACCAGGGCAACTTATTTAATTTTGATTACTATGAGATTAATGCTAACAAGAGAGTGCTGTCAGCAGCTTCTCTAGTGATGATGGGGGTCTCATTCATCTGTCTTCTTGGAGAAGGGCATTTGACCAATTTCAATAATTTAATGACCTAATAACACTTGTGAGAAGGCTGAAAGAAAACTATAATGTCAAAATTGAAAGCAAATCTTTTTATTTCAATCCCTTTTAAATAAAACTTCATTTCTCCCATTTTAAACTAAGAATTTCATTTTACTCTGTTTTTTTCTCAACACCTAAAATAATTTATCAAGCCACTCTTTCATGAATAAAATTCAGATTCCACACTTCCTACCTTCTTGCCCTGATTCCTCATGCAATATACTGTTTTGTTTAAAACTTTGTTTTCAAAGGGGATGGCAGCAAAATGGCAGACTCAAAAGCTCTAAGCTCTCATTGTCTCATAGAAACTTTTTGTTTTTTAAAGCAGAAACTGAAACAACTTTGTCAGAGCTCTGGAAAACAGTGAAAGATTTATAATAACAAAGAAAATGCCCAATTAAGAAAAATCATCTTCAAAATGTAAGGAAAACTATGTGGCATTTTTACTCGCCCTTGTGCCAATGCCCTCTGACACAGTGGCAGTTCCTGTGTCTACACGGTAGCATCACAGTTCCCAGGTTTTCCTTGTCAACCACAGGAAGCTGAATTTGTTGCATATTATTGTGTACATCTATTCTAACCTATCTAGGGGATATCTCAGTGGCTGATACAAGATGCTCATCTCTTTTTTGCTTAACTGAGAACTCAGGTACAAAAATGATAGGCACTGCTTATACAGACCCATAGTGACTTGAGCAAGAGGTTCCAGATGAAAACATACCAAAGACCATAGGAGGAAGGAGGAATTAGGGTGAGACAGTTTGGGAAATTAGGACATTCAAAATCAGTGGTTTATACTGGATAATTTTGAAACTATGCACAAGCCCAGGCAAGATACATGCTCAGAAAAAACCTGAGAAGACTTCAGGCTTTCACTTTGGGCTGAAAGCTAGCCTAAGCTCAGAGCTAAGTGTTGAAGGATTGCTCCAGAACAGAGCTAATACATGAAATTCAGAGGGGCCCTGCCATTCAAGTACATCTGTCCAGACTTCAGCTGAACATGAGCTAATGTAAGAGAGACTTCGGTAATAAGAAACAAAAAGTAACAGCCTTTAAAAAATACTTTTGAAAATTCTCAAAACAAAACCGACCATTACAGCCTTCAACAATAAAAAAAAAACTTTGGGGAATGGGTGAATTTGATTTCCATAGTTGCTGCAAAGCCCAGCTTTCAACAAAAGAATCACAGGCATCCAAATTAACAGAAAAACATGACCCTTCAAAGGAACAGAATAATTGACAGAAATCATCTCTGAGGAAGCTCAAACATCAGATTTGCAGAAGAAATATTTTAAAACCATTGCTTTACATGTATTTGAAAGACTAAAGGACAATAAGGAAAAAGAATTAACAGAAATCAAGAAAATTATATGGAAGTGAGAATACCAACAAAAAATACAAATTATTTTTTAAAAAGAACCAAACAAATTCTGGGGCTGAAAAGTACAAGAAATGAATTGAAAAATTCCCAGGAGGAATATACTAGCAGATTTAAGCTGCTACTGCTGCTAAGTCACTTCAGTCGTGTCCGACTCTGTGTGACCCCATAGACGGCAGCCACCAGGCTCCCCCATCCCTGGGATTCTCCAGGCAAGAACACTGGAGTGGGTTGCCATTTCCTTCTTCAATGCAGGAAAGTGAAAAGTGAAAGTGAAGTCACTCAGTCGTGTCTGACTCTTCGCGACCCCATGGACTGCAGCTCACCAGGCTCCTCCATCCATGGGATTTTCCAGGCAAGAGTACAGGAGTGGGGTGCCATTGCCTTCTCCGAGCAGATTTAAGCAGGCAGAAGTTTAAAGAATTAGCCAACCTGAAGATAGGACAATTGGATATTAAGTGTTAGGGATAGAAAGAAAAAAATGAAGAAAGAGGAGGAGATAAAGATGATGGAGTAGGAGGACATGGAACTCTGCTTCCCTCATGAACACATCACAATATATATACTTATGGAACTGTTCTCACTTAATACTAACTGAAGACTAGCAGAAAGATTTCTTTATAACCAATTCAGTGAGAAAGATCACATGCAATTGGGCAGGAAGGGACTAGAAGTGATAAGGTTGGGACCTGTGCCCTTGGTAGGAGGGAGAGGAGGAAGATAACATGGGCAGAGATCCTCACTGGGGAGTGAGTGGTTCAAGTCACATTTTGGATGCCCCCGTTCTGGGATCCAACATCAGGAAAACCAGTCTGCTTGGTTGGTTGGAGCAACTAATAGAAGGGATGTGGGAAGCCTGGACTCAGCTGAGGGAAGCAGGTGCCTGCTTGTTTACTCCTGAAACAGGACAGAGAGAGGTGACTAGAACTGTACTGGTTACTGGCCAGTTTCCCCTGACCACTCTGGCACACACCCCAGCCTGAGGAAAACAACTATGCTAGTCCCACTCCCTTAACAACACAGCTCCACAACAGACGAAGAGCTGCTGAATTTGAGGAAAAAGCTCAACTGTGAGAGGAAAGGGTGCCTCAGACCTGGAGCATCATCCGTACAATGCTGGCACAGCCATTACTTGTGCTTACACAGATAGCGCATCAGAAGTGATCGGGTCTCTGAATGACCTGAGCTGAGCTACATTGTACAATGTACAAAATAAGCTTCATTTTGTACATTGAAGTGCAAAATGAAGCAGCACAAAGGCTAACAGAGTTTTGCCAAGAGAACACACTGGTTACAGCAAACACAAGAGCAACTCTAAACATGGACATCATCAGATGGTCAATACTGAACCAGATGGTCAATACTGATTGATTGTATTCTTTACAGCTGAAGATGAAGAAGTTATACACAGTCAGCAAAACCAAGACCAGGAGCTGACTGTGGCTCAGATCATCAGCTCCTTATTGCAAAATTCAGACTTAAATTGAAGAAAGTAGAGAAAACCACTAGGTCATTCAAGTATGACCAAAATAAAATCCCTTATAATTATACAGTGGAACTGACACAGATTCAAATGATTAAATTTGATAGAGTGCCTGAAGAACTGTGAACAGAGGTTTGTAACATTGTACAGGAGGTGGTGACCAAAAATCATCCCCAAGAAAAAGAAATGCAGCACAGCAAAATGGTTGTCTGAGGAAGCCTTACAAATAGCTGCAAAAAGAAGAGACGCAAAAGGCAGAGGAGTAAGGGAAAGATATACCCATCTGAATGCAGAGTTCCAAAGAATAGCAAGGAGAGATAAAAAGGTCTTAAGTGAACAATGCAAAGGGATAGAGGAAAACAATAGAATGGGAAAGACTAAAGATCTCTTCGAGAAAATTGGAGCTATGAAGGGAATAGTTCATGCAAAAATGGGCACAATAAAGGACAGGAATGGTATGGACCCAACAGAAGCAGAGAGATTAAGAAGAGGTGGCAGGAATACACAGAAGAACTATACAAAAAAGGTCTTAATGATCCAGATAACCTTGATGGTGTGGTCACTCACCTGGAGCTAGACATCCTGGAGTGTGAAGTCAAATGGGCCTTATGAAGCATTGCTAACAACAAAGCTAGTGGAGATGATGGAATTCCAGCTGAGCTATTTAAATCCTAAAAGATGATGCTGTGAAAGTATTGTACTCAATATGCCAGCAAATTTGGAAAACTCAGCAGTGGCCCCAGCACTGGAAAAGGCCAGTTTTCATTTCAATCCCAAACAAGGGAAATGCCAAGGAATGGTCAAACTACTGTTCAGTTGTGCTCATTTCACATGCTAGCAAGATAATGCTCAAAATCCTTCAAGCTAGGCTTCAGCAGTGCATAAACCAAGAAGTTCCAGTTGTACAAGCTGTATTTAGAAAAGGCAGAGGAAACAAGAGACCAAATTGCCAACATTTTTGGAGCATAGAAAAAGAAAGGGAATTCCAAGAAAACATCTACTTCTGCTTCATTGACTATGTTAAAGCATTTGATTGTGTGGATCACAACAAACTGTGGAAAATTCTTAAAGAAATGGGAATACCTGACCACCTTACCTACCTCCTGAGAAACCTGTATGCAGGTCGAAAAGTAACAGTTAGAACTAGACATGGAACAATGGATTGATTCAAAATTGGAAAAGGAGTATGTAAAGGCTTTATATTGTCAGCCTGCTTATTTAACTTACATGAAGTGTGCATCATGTGAAATGCCAGACTGGCTGAAGTATAGGTGGAATCAAGATTGCTGGAATCAAGATTTCTGGGAGAAATATTAACAACCTCAGATATGCAGAGAAACGACTCTAATGGCAGAAAGCAAAGAGAAACTGAAGAGCCTCTTGAGGAGGGTGAAAGAGGAGAGTGGAAAAGCAGACTTAAAACTCAACATTCAAAAAACTTAAGATCATGGCATCTGGTCCCATCACTTTATGGCAAATAGATGGGGAAACAATGGAAACAGTGACAGACTTTATTTTTTTGGGCTCCAAAATCACTGCAGATGGTGACAGCAGCCATGAAATTAAAAGACACTTGCTCCTTGGAAGAAAAGTTATGACCAACCTAGACAGCATATTAAAAAAACAGAGACATCATTTTGCTGACAAAGTTCTGTATAGTCAAAGCTATGTTAGTCAAGTGGATGTGAGAGTTGGACCATAAAGAAGGCTGAGTGCCCAAGAATTGAGGCTTTTGATGTGATGCTGGAGAAGAGTCCCTTGTACAGCAAGAAGATCAAACCAGTCAGTCCTAAAGGAAATCAGTTCTGAATATTCATTGGAAGGACTGATGCTGAAGCTGAAGCTCCAATACTTTGGCCACCTGATGGGAAAAGCTGACTCCTGGGAAAACCCTGAGGTCCAGAAAGATTGAGGGCAAGAGGAGAAGCGGGGGGCCAGAGGATAAGATTGTTAGATAACATCACTGACTCAATGGACATGAGCTTAAGAAAACTCCAGGAGATAGTGAAGAACAGGGAAGCCTGGTGTGCTCTAGTCCATGGGGTTGCAAAGAGCTGGACATGGCTTAGCAACTGAATATCAACAACAGCAAGATTCTACCAGGACATACCAGATTTTTTTGATTTCCGCATTATTTCTAGAAATCTATATTAGTAACATTTACCCATAAAATGTAACCTGTTTATCACTACTCATTTGACAATGTTTCCCATGTAATTTAACATACCAAATAAGCCTAATTAGCTTAATATTTCTCTCTCTGAGAAAAAGAGTTAAACATCCCAAGGTTAGAGGTCAAAACATTACTAGAATTTGGTATTGGGAAGTTTGTCAAAAATATCAAAAGGTTTGGAAATTCCCTGGTGGTCCAGTGGCTAAGACTCCATGCTCCCAATGTAGGGGACCTGGGTTTGATCCCTGGTCAGGGAACTAGATCCCACATGCCACAACTAAGAGTTCACACATAGCAACTAAATGCCCTGTGTGCTGCAATGAAAATCAAAGATCCTGAGAGCTGCAAGTAAGACTCAGAGAAGACAGATAAATAAATAAATATTTTAAAACAAACAGAAAAACTTCTTGGAAAAAAAATGTCAAAAGGTTTCAAAACACTTGGTCAAATAGGTTACTATGGAACAATGCTTATTCACTTAACGAAAGTGACAATAAAAGATCTTGAAAGAAAATACAGAAAGTCATAATAGATTGCCAGTTAAAGGCAGAGAAACTTTGCAAGCTGCTATCAAAAGCAGATCAGTATTTTAAGAAATATTTATCCTTTTAACAGAAAACCAGAGTCAGATTTTGTATCACTTTACCTTTAATATAAAAATTTACTTAATCAGTCAATATAATATTAACCAATATTTATTATGCACAAAATTTTTCCTTCAGGGTTTCTTTTCCCTTAATTTCATATAAGCCAATTAAATAGAGCTCATTTCCATTTCTCACATCTTCTATTACTAAAAACACACCTCCTATTTTCCTTACATACTGAAATGTTTCCCATACTATTTTAGTAGTTTTTTTTAACATATATTTTAATTCTTCATCTTAAAACCTGGTTTCTTTAAAAAACTAAGTAAGCAAGTATGAATTGTCTTTTACTGCTTCAATGTCTTTTACTTTTCAATTATCAACTGTCTAGCATTAAATAGATTTAGCAAACATAAATACTACTTACAGTTTCTAGAAAATATATGCTCTTTAAATAGAAATTTTCTTAATTTGGCACCAAACATATTTATTAATATTCATAAAGATCTTTAGTTTCTCTGTAAAAGGAAGTCAGTGTTTAGCAATTAATGTTCCAATATCTTATTTGGAAATGACCTGGATTTTTAATGGAGTCCCATCATTTTACTTCAACAAAACTCAACTTACCAAAATCTGAAGAGACTATTTTTAAAAGGTTATTCCCAAAATGTAATCATTCCTGAAGAGTTATCTAACACATTTTATCTCATTTACCTTTCTTCTTTTACTTAAAAATTTCATCATACCAAGTTATTTTTCTTGCTGACAAAATTTTTAACAGGAATAATATTTTATTTGATTTCTAATAAACCTAGGTATAATAAAAGTATTATATTTAATGTTGACTTAGAAAAAATGCACAACGTGAGAGCTGTCAGGTCAGTTTTATTTGGGGCAAAATAAGGACTGCAACCTGGGAGACAATGCCTCAAATAGCTCTGAGAAACTGCTCTAAAGAGGCCAAGGGGAAGGTCAGTGTATATGTGATTCTGGTGATGGGGAAATACATGCAATCAAGCACATATTTTTCCAGATTTCTGCTAGTCATGAGAAACAATTATCACCATGAAGGATTTCAGTGCATTTCTAGACATGAGGAAATACAAGAATTGGGCTCATAAAATCAGATCCTGAATATACCTAAATATCTGAAGTCCTGTCCTGACAGATTTTTCCCAAGGACAGAGTGCCTCACTTCTGCTCTCTACCTTGAACTCCTTTCAGGGAGTGTTGAAAATCACCAGTTGCAATCACATAGTTTAATCCCTGTAAAGGTAGATGGCAAGTGCCAATTTGTAGTTGACAATGTTGATAACTCTAAAGACATGTCTTAATAATTAAGCCAACAAAACAATATCTTTAATGCCAGATTTTAACACAGTACTAAATATTTCCCAGATTATGTGAACTCAAAAACTCATGCTGACCAGTTTCTTTTATATTTCTGAGTATTTATATAAATGCTTAATTTCCTATAAACCAATTAAATAGAGCTCTTTTACAAATTAACTTTGAGAATACCATACATCTACAATACACGTATATAAAAACACAAACAGACACCCCATAGTTACCATCACAAAATTACATCCATGAATTGGTTACAATAATATAAACTGATGGGTTCATCAATTACAAAAGAGGATGAATTCAAATTGGGTTTCTGGCAGATGAAACAAATCAAGGTTACCTGTCCAGATGGCTACATCCTTTTTACTAATACTTGTGGAGAAGACACTTAAGATCTCTTTCTGTCCTTGACAAGTCAAGTTCCTAATTATCTCTCCTTCTTTGTTTTACCTTTTTGAAATTTGTATTTTAAACATAAGAGTTTCTGGAGAAGAAACTCGTCTTCTGGAGGAGACGAGTTAGAATGTTTGCATATCAAATGCATAGGAGGAAAAAGGCAAGTCCCTCCGGGGAAGTCTTAGTTCTCTTAGGGCCAGAAAAAAATTTTTAACACTTAACAGCCTCTTAAGATAAATAGAGGAGGTTTTGGGAGTGGTAAAATGATTGATGGGCTTTTGATTGCTTCTGAAGACACCATTGTATCTAGTGCTGTGGGAAGAATCCCTTAGAAGAAATGGAGTAGCCATCATAGTCAACAAAAGATTCCGAAATGCAGTAATTGGATACAATCTCAAAAAAGACAAAATGATCTCTGTTCATTTCCGAGGCAAACCATTCAATATCACAGTAATCTAAGTCTATGCCCCGACTAGTAATGCTAAAGAAGCTGAAGTTGAATGGTTCTATGAAGACCTATAAGACCTTCTAGAACTAACATTCAAAAAAGCTGTCCTTTTCATTATAGGGGACTGGAATGCAAAAGTAGGAAGTCAAGAAACACCTGGAGTAACAGGCAAATTTGGTCTTGGAGTACAGAATGAAGAGGGCAAAGGTTAATAGAGTTTTGCCCAGAGAACACAGTGGTTATAGCAAACACCCTCTTCCAACAACACAAGAGAAGACTACACATGGACATCACCAGATAGCCAACACCAAAATCAGATTGATTATATTCTTTGCAGCCAAAGATGGAGAAGCTCTATACAGTGAGCAAAAACAAGACTGGGAGCTGAGTGTGGCTCAGATCATGAACACCTTATTGCCAAATTCAGACTGAAATTGAAGAAAGTAGGGAAAACTACTAGACCACTCAGGTATGACCTAAATCGTATCCCTTATGATTATACAGTGGAAGTAAGAAATAGATTCAAGGGATTAGATCTGATAGACAGAGTGCTTGATGAACGATGGATGGAGGTTCATGACATTGTACAGGAGACAGGAATCAAGACCATCCCCATGGAAAAGAAATGCAAAAAAGCAAAATGGCTGTCTGAAGAGGCCTTACAAATAGCTATGGAAAAAAGGGAAGTGAAAACAAAAGGAGAAAGGAAAGATACAAGTGTCTGAATGCAGAGTTCCAAAGAATAGCAAGGAGAGATAAGAAAGCCTTCCTCAGTGATCAGTGCAAAGAAATAGAGGAAAACAACAGAATGGGAAAGACTAGAGATCTCTTCAAGAAAATTAGAGATACCAAGGGAACATTTCATGCAAAGATGGGCACAATAAAGGACAGAAATGGTGTGGACCAACAGAAGCAGAAGAAATTAAGAAGAGGTGGCAAGAATACACAGAAAACCTATACAAAAAAAGATCTTCATGATCCAGATAATCATGATGGTGTGATCACTCACCTAGAGCCAGACATCCTGGAATGTAAAGTCAAGTGGGCCTTAGGAAGCATCACTATGAACAAAGCTAGTGGAGGTGATGGAATTCCAGTTGAGCTGTTTCAAATCCTAAAAGACGATGCTGTAAAAGTGTTGCACTCAGTTCAGTTGCTCAGTCATGTTTGACGTTTTGTGACCCCAAGAACCACAGCATTGCAGGCCTCCCTGTCCTTCAACAACTTCAAGAGTCCACTCAAACCCACATCCATTGAGTCAGTGATGCCATCCAACCATCTAATCCTCTGTCGTCCACTTCTCCTCCTGCCCCCAATCTTTCCCAGCATCAAGGTCCTTTCAAATGAGTCAGCTCTTCGAATCAGGTGGCCAAAGTATTGGAGTTTCAGCTTCAACATCAGTCCTTCCAGTGAATATTCAGGACTGGTCTCTTTTAGGATGAACTGGTTGGATCTCCTTGCAGTTCAAGGGACTCTCAAGAGTCTTCTCCAACACCACAGTTCAAAAACATCAATTATTCTGTGCTCAGCTTTCTTTATAGTCCAACTCTCACATCCATACATGACTACTGGAAAAACCATAGCCTTGATTAGATGGACCTTTGTTGGCAAAGTAATGTCTCTGTTTTTCAATATGCTGTCTAGGTTGGTCATAACTTTCCTTCCAAGGAGTAAGCATCTTTTAATTTCATGACTGCAATCACCATCTGCAGTGATTTTGGAGCCCCCCCCCCCCCAAATAAAATCAGCCACTGTTTCCACTGTTTCCCCATCTATTTCCCATGAAGTGATGGGACCAGATGCCTTGATCTTAGTTTTCTGAATGTTGAGCTTTAAGCTAACCTTTTCACTCTCCTCTTTCACTTTCATTAAGAGGCTTTTTAGTTCTTTTTCACTTTCTGCCATAAGGGTGGTGTTGTCTGCACATCTGAGGTTATTGATATTTCTTCTGGCAGTCTTGTTTCCAGCTTGTGCTTCTTCCAGCCCAGCGTTTCTCATGATGCATATAAGTTAAATAAACAGGGTGACAATATACAGCCTTGACGTACTCCTTTTGCTACATGAAACCAGGCTGTTCTTCCATGTCCAGTTCTAACTGTTGCTTCCTGACCTGCATACAAATTTCTCAAGAGGCAGGTGAGGTGATCTGGTATTCCCATCTCTTTCAGAATTTTCTACAGTTTATTGTGATCCACACAGTCAAAGGCATAGTCAATAAAGCAGAAATAGATGTTTTTCTGGAACTCTCTTGCTTTCGATGATCCACCAGATGGCAATTTGATCTCTGGTTCCTCTGCCTTTTCTAAAACCAGCTTAAACATCAGGAAGTTCACGGTTCACGTATTGCTGAAGCCTGACTTGGAGAATTTTAAGCATCACTTACTAGCATGTGAGATGAGTGCAATTGTGTGGTACTTTGAGCATTCTTTGGCATTGCCTTTCTTTGGGATTGGAATGAAAACTGACCTTTTCCAGTCCTGTGGCCACTGCTGAGTTTTCTAAATTTGCTGACATATTGAGTGCCGCACTTTCACAGCATCATCTTTCAGGATTTGAAATAGTTCAACTGGGATTCCATCACCTCCACTAGCTTTGTTTGTAGTGATGCATCTTTTAATTTCATGGCTACAGTCACCATCTGCAGTGATTTTGGAGCCCCCAAAATAAAGTCAGCCACTGTTTCCACTGTTTCCCCATCTATTTCCCATGAAGTGATGGGACCAGATGCCATGATCTTTGTTTTCTGAATGTTGAGCTTTAAGCCCACTTTTCCCTGTCCTCTTCACTTTCATCAAGAGGCTCTTTAGTTTCATATATATATATATATATATATATAAAACACTTCTTCTTTATCCATTCACCAATCAATGAACATTTAGGTTTCAAGCTGTTGGGTTTTTTTCAAAGCCAAATTTAACAAAAACCCAGCCACCTGTTTTCCTCAGCCTTCTGCTCACATCCTCCTAAGACCCTGTCTAGGAAATGTCCCTTAAGATTCCAAGTCCTACCTATGGATAGATCAACTAAACAGAAAATTAAGAAGGAAACACAAACTTTGAACGATACAATAGACCAGTTAGACCTAATTGATATCTATAGGACATTTCATCCCAAAACAATGAATTTCACCTTTTTCTCAAGTGCACATGGAACCTTCTCCAGGATAGATCACATCCTGGGTCATAAATCTAGCCTTGGTAAATTCAAAAAAATTGAAATCATTCCAAGCATCTTTTCTGACCACAATGCAGTAAGATTAGATCTCAATTACAGGAGAAAAACGATTAAAAATTCCAACATATGGAGGCTGAACAACACGCTGCTGAATAACCAACAAATCACAGAAGAAATCAAAAAAGAAATCAAAATTTGCATAGAAACTAATGAAAATGAAAACACAACAACCCAAAACCTGTGGGACACTTTAAAAGCAGTCCTAAGGGGAAAGTTCATAGCAATACAGGCATACCTCAAGAAACAAGAAAAAAGTCAAATAAATAACCTAACTCTACACCTAAAGCAACTAGAAAAGGAAGAAATGAAGAACCCCAGGGTTAGTAGAAGGAAAAATCTTAAAAATTAGGGAAGAAATAAATGCAAAAGAAATAAAAGAGACCATACCAAAAATCAACAAAACCAAAAGCTGGTTCTTTGAAAGGATAAATAAAATTGACAAACCATTAGCCAGACTCATCAAGAAACAAAGGAAGAAAAATCAAATCAATAAAATTAGAAATTAAAATGGAGAGGTCAAAACAGACAACACAGAAATACAAAGGATTATAAGAGACTACTATCAACAATTATATGCCAATAAAATGGACAACGTGGAAGAAATGGACAAATTCTTAGAAAAGTACAACTTTCCAAAACTCGACCAGGAAGAAATAGAAAATCTTAACAGACCCATCACAAGCACGGAAATTGAAACTGTAATCAAAAATCTTCCAGCAAGCAAAAGCCCCAGTCCAGATGGCTTCACAGCTGAATTCTACCAAAAATTTAGAGAAGAGCTAACACCTATCCTGCTCAAACTCTTCCAGAAAATTGCAGAGGAAGGTAAAGTTCCAAACTCATTCTATGAGGCCACCATCACCCTAATACCAAAACCTGACAAAGATGCCACAAAAAAAGAAAACTACAGGCCAATATCACTGATGAACATAGATGCAAAAATCCTTAATAAAAGTCTAGCAATCAGAATCCAACAACACATTAAAAAGATCATACACCATGACTAAGTGGGCTTTATCCTAGGGATGCAAGGATTCTTCAATATCCGCAAATCAATCAATGTAATACACCACATTAACAAATTGAAAAATAAAAACCATATGATTATCTCAGTAGATGCAGAGAAAGCCTTTGACAAAATTCAACATCCATTTATGATAAAAACTCTCCAGAAAGCAGGAATAGAAGGAACATACCTCAACATAATAAAAGCTATATATGACAAACCCACAGTAAACATTATCCTCAATGGTGAAAAATTGAAAGCATTTCCTCTAAAGTCAGGAACAAGACAAGGGTGCCCACTTTCACTATTACTATTCAACATAGTTTTGGAAGTTTTGGCCATAGAAATCAGAGCAGAAAAAGAAATAAAAGGAATCCAAATTGGAAAAGAAGAAGTAAAACTCTCACTGTTTGCAGATGACATGATCCTCTACATAGAAAACCCTAAAGACTCCACCAGAAAATTACTAGAACTAATCAATGACTATAGTAAAGTTGAAGGATATAAAATCAACACACAGAAATCCCTTGCATTCCTATACACTAATAATGAGAAAACTGAAAGAGAAATTAAGGAAACAATTCCATTCACCATTGCAATGGAAAGAACAAAATACTTAGGAATATATCTACCTAAGGAAACTAAAGACCTATATATAGAAAACTATAAAACACTGGTGAAAGAAATCAAAGAGGACACTAATAGATGGAGAAATATACCATGTTCATGGATTGGAAGAATCAATATAGTGAAAATGAGTATACTACCCAAAGCAATTTATAGATTCAATGCAATCCCTATCAAGCTACCAACGGTATTCTTCACAGAGCTAGAACAAATAATTTCACAATTTGTATGGAAATACAAAAAACCTCGAATAGCCAAAGCTATCTTGAGAAAGAAGAATGGAACTGGAGGAATCAACCTACCTAACTTCAGGCTCTACTACAAAGCCACAGTCATCAAGACAGTATGGTACTGGCACAAAGACAGAAATATAGATCAATGGAACAAAATAGAAAGCCTGGAGATAAATCCACGCACATATGGACACCTTATCTTTGACAAAGGAGGCAAGAATATACAATGGATTAAAGACAATCTCTTTAACAAGTGGTGCTGGGAAAACTGGTCAACCACTTGTAAAAGAATGAAACTAGAACACTTTCTAACACCATACAGAAAAACAAACTCAAAATGGATTAAAGATCTAAACGTAAGACCAGAGACTATAAAACTCCTAGAGGGAAACATAGGCAAAACACTCTCCGACATACATCACAGCAGGATCCTCTATGACCCACCTCCCAGAATACTGGAAATAAAAGCAAAAATAAACAAATGGGACCTAATTAAACTTAAAAGCTTCTGCACAACAAAGGAAACTATAAGCAAGGTGAAAAGACAGTCTTCAGAATGGGAGAAAATAATAGCAAATGAAGCAACTGACAAACAACTAATCTCAAAAATATACAGGCAACTCCTACAGCTCAATTCCAGAAAAATAAATGACCCAATCAAAAAATGGGCCAAAGAACTAAATAGACATTTCTCCAAAGAAGACATACAGATGGCTAACAAACACATGAAAAGATGCTCAACATCACTCATTATCAGAGAAATGCAAATCAAAACCACTATGAGGTACCATTTCATGCCAGTCAGAATGGCTGCAATCCAAAAGTCTACAAGCAATAAATGCTGGAGAAGGTGTGGAGAAAAGGGAACCCTCTTACACTGTTGGTGGTAATGCAAACTAGTACAGCCACTATGGAGAACAGTGTGGAGATTCCTTAAAAAACTGGAAATAGAACTGCCTTATGATCCAGCAATCCCACTGCTGGGCATACACACTGAGGAAACCAGAAGGGAAAGAGACAGGTGTACCCCAATGTTCATCGCAGCACTGTTTATAATAGCCAGGATATGGAAGCAACCTAGATGTCCATCAGCAGATGAATGGATAAGAAAGCAGTGGTACATATACACAATGGAGTATTACTCAGCCATTAAAAAGAATACATTTGAATCAGTGCTAATGAGGTCGATGAAACTGGAGCCTATTATACAGAGTGAAGTAAGCCAGAAAGAAAAACACCAATACAGTATACTAACACATATATATGGAATTTAGAAAGATGGTAAAGATAACCCTGTATATGAGACAGCAAAAGAGACACTGATGTATAGAACAGTCTTTTGGACTCTGTGGGAGAGGGAGAGGGTGGGATGATTTGGGAGAATGGCATTGAAATACATATAATATCATATATGAAATGAGTCACCAGTCCAGGTTCCATGCATGGTGCTGAATGCTGGGGGCTGGTGCACTGGGATGACCCAGGGGGATGGTATGGGGAGGGAGGAGGGTTCAGGGTGGGGAACACATGTATACTTGTGGTGGATTCATTTCGATATTTGGCAAAACCAATACAATATTGTAAAGTTTAAAAAAAAAAAAAAGATTCCAAGTCTTTCTTAAGTAAAAACAGCTTGAATAAAACTTTCAGGATCACTGCTGAAACAATGAAAGTTGGATACCAGGATAACTCACAAGAACTCCTGAGGAGTACTGAGAAGTCAGTGGGGCTCAATGGGCCCCTGCTTTGCTCTAAGCACTAGTTTGGGGAAACCCTATGTGCCCTCTGGTGGGTATCTCTGATATCCTACTGGCTACATTATAAATTTTGGGAAAAAAAAATCAAAAGGCCTAAGAAAAAAGAGGAAAATTTTATTCAAACCGCCCTGAAGATTACAACCCAGGGGACAATCTTTCAGAAAGCTCTGAGGACTGATCCTACCCATTAGAGGTCAAAGCACAGTTAAATAAGTTTGAGATAAAGACTTATATGTCAAATGATGCACTGTTAACAGTTTACACATGTAAACTGTTCCAGATCTACATGTAAAAAGCAAGTGGTAGGTCATGGGTCATCATAGCCCCTTACAAGATGAAGACAAAAGATTACCTCCTAAGTAGTTGTGACCCTGGATGAGCTTAAGAAGGAACGTTATCTCCTAAGGAGGTCTGGTTAATACAAATGCACAACAGGCACTAAAGGGGAGGGAGGAAGCCCAAACGGTCAAAGAAAAATCTTATGTATAAAACTTTCATATCTTGCCATAAAATATGAATTTTATTTCATCAAGAGGGAGAGAAAGAAACTGTCATCAAGTAATCTGTCATCTGCTAGTTATTCAGCTTCACTGTATTTTTTCCTGAGGTTTCAATGTGCTCATTGGAAACATTTTTGCTGAGTTTTTCTTACTTTAAATTGTTGTTTTTGTATCGGTGGTAACCTACAATATGGTTTCAGAATTAATTCCTCTCTTTCCCTATGAAAAAATTTTTCTCCTGTAAAATTTGGTTCCACTATTAAAGTAGGCATTTAGTTGAAAGTAAATGGACTTATTAAAGTATTTTCATTGATATTTTTGAACTGTGGTGTTGGAGAAGACTCTTGAGAGTCCTTGGACAGCAAGGAGATCAAGCCAGTCAATCCTGGAAATCAGTCCTGAATATTCATTGGGAGAACTGATGCTGAAGCTGAAGCTCCAGTACTTTGGCCACCTAATGTGAAGAACTGACTCACTGGAAAAGATCCTGATGCTGGGAAAGATTGAAGGCAGGAGGAGAAGGGAACGACAGAGGATGAGACCGTTGGAGGGCATTACTGACTTGATGGATATGAGTTTGAACAAGCTCTGGAAGTTGGTGATGGACAGGGAAGCCTGGCGTGCTGCAGTTCATGGGGTCCGAAAGAGTCAGACACGAATAAGCATCTGAACTGAAAGTACTTTCATAGACTCAGTATTAAATATTACACTTTAATAAGATAAAATTTGAACATCAATGTTAGATAAGGTTGTCACGTGTAATGTAAGTTTGAACAATTATAACCCACTGAATGAATGGGCATGCAATTAATAGCATAGTAGAAGGATTTGCTGAAAACCAGAGCTATTTTTGTTATCAGATGAGTGAGTATTCTGAATGTTTTTCCCTAAGGACAAAGTGTGCGCTTCCAAAATGGGATAAGAGCCACTCTAAAATGAGAAGTCATCTCACTTGGATGCGTTTTTTTGGAAGACACTCAGCAAGGGTCAGTTCCTGTTTCAACTGGTAGAGAACTGAGCAGACCGTGATATGTCATCACCAGATTCCATTCAAGGATTAATGGCTCCAAAGAGCAAGATGCCTCTCTAAGTCTTCCTGTAATGTTACACCCAGTAGTGACTTGTCCCACCATTCCAGTCCCCTTTGCACGTTGAGTGGCAGAGGATGGCTTTTTACAAGTCTCAGAGAAACAGGGCACATGAATAATCCGGTTCATGTTCTAAATCATCTCATTTGGTTCAGGCCAAGTCATGGCACTTGTGGGATCTGCCAAAACAGAAGCTCCCCTGCCCTGGGGTAGCAAGAGATGGAATTTGTTTAGAGCCATCTCTCACCACTAGGGAAGGCTACAATGTCCCTGGAAAGATACTGTCTGATTCTGCTACTAATTTGGTTCTGATGACCTTGAAAAACTGAGGGATTTCTGTATAACTCCTCATATATAAAGGGCTGTAACAATGAGATTTCAGGGCAGCACCTGAGGCCTTCACAAATCAGAGCTAAGGATCCAGGAGTGGGACTGGGAGACTTGCCCTCTGTTGTAACTCAGCAGGATATCAGTTCACCTGCAAATTCATCTTTAAGGTACAGTGTGTTCAGCTCTGTGTTGTCAGGTGTGGGAACAGCTTCCCTCTGGAGCTGGGAGTTGAGTCCCAATTCTTATACATGTGTTCTTTTTTGGCCTCTTGGACTCATTTTTTTCACCCTCTTCTGTACCAGTTTGGAAATAGAATTAGGCCAACAGAGTTTTTCTGTCTCTGATTTCTACGTGTCAGTTATGCATGAATTTCAAGTTAAAGAGTGTGAGAAAGCAAAAATTAGCTTTTTATCTGACTGAGCAAGGCTTTCTTAAGATTAAATAAAATACAGAATACATCTCATGTTGATTAATGGATAACTTAGTCCCAATGAAACATTGATTGTGAGTGCCAGAAGCACAGAGGCTTCTCAGAAAGCTGAAGGTCAGGAGAATTAATCTTTAGTTGGGTTTTTCACTTGACTAAATTACCTGGAACTTGGGTAATTAAACTGTAGAAGTTTTTTTGTTTTAGTTTATATAATTCACCATTGCCTTGCCTCTCATTAGATGACATAAGTGCTTGAGCCTCAAACAAAATCAAAGTTCAATAAATGTTATTTGATTAAACTGATGTTTATTTAAAGGAAGTTCTAGTACTCTTTCAGTATAAGTTATTTAGCAAATTTACCAATTTCCAAAGGAACTGTGACTTTCCCAAATTGGTATTGAGTTGCTGCAAATAAAACTAATTATTTTAATAGATATAAACTTTAGTAAAAAGTACTTTGCTGTGGAGAGGAAGAGGAACAGAACTGCTCATTTGGCAAAGAATAGTCCCCTTTTGCTATAGTGCCTTTTTGTCTCATCATTGATATTTTCCCTTCACATATGTGAAAAGCAAACAGATATCCTCATTTGGAAGATATAAACTGAAATACAAAGCTCCTATGATGCTGAAAGTACAGATTATTCCCTTGAACTTAATACTAATGGATTTCCCTGACTATTAGAGCTAGAGGGGAAGCTTGGTGAATGTCTAAACCAAATAGCTCAATTCACAGATGAGGTGACTGAAGTAAAATGTCCTTGCCAAAATCTAAAAGGAGATTCTGTAAGCAAAGTGAATGAAACTCACAAATAAAAAGCATTTAAATATGTATTTAAGAAATGAATATGTTAATCATAATACAGTTGGGATAACTAGAGACCACATATCATCAAAAGAAAATAGGAAAAATAGAAAGCAATAATTGGCCATTTAGATTATCTACCTACTGTGAGAACTCTGAACATTTTTTAAAATTATCTCAAAATATGTATCTTTCTGATTAGCACAAGAATGCAATTAAACTTGTTGAAATTTATGTTTGTTTAAATGATGAGCTCTTTTTATGTTTGAACACAATTGATTTGAAATACATACTGGCTTTTTCTAAGTATATAAACATTCCAACACTCACATAACTGCAGAACAATATGGAATTATACTTTCTGCATTTAATAATTCATAGCCTTTGACCTGTAGTTATACTTCTAGGAGTTTATGCTCCATATGTAAACTTGTGAACAAAATGAATAATTCATTCTACAATTTTTTTGTAATAGATCCAAATAGGAATTAACTTAATGTCCATCCATATGCTGCTGCTGCTGCTGCTGCTAAGTCACTAAGAGTACTGGAGTGGGTTGCCATTGCCTTCTCCAGTCCATCCATATAAGCATGCTTAAATAAATTATAGCAAATCCATTAAAAATGCTGACTATAAAAACAGTACAGGCTGGAAAGGAAATAATTTTTAGAGTGAAAAATGAAAAATGGAGGACAGTGTATTTAGTATAGTTCTACCTGTGAAAAAACATGCACACATGTGGTTTCATAAAAATGGAAATATACATTAGACATCATTCACAGTGGATATCTTTGAAAAGTATATCTGGCAGCAGCAAGGAAAGAGAAGACTTTCAGTATTATATCCTTTTAGTGCTTTTTGAAATGGTTTGCTGTGTACTACCATATTTTCATATTCTTCAAGGAGCATCTTTGCTAATAGTGTAAAATTTCGAAACTTGTTGATCTAATTATTTGGGGGATTTTCTGACAAGAAATACTGAATAAATTATGGCATGCCATACTTTTCATATGTATCCCCAAATATATGGATGGTCACAAGAAAGGGAAAAAAATTTAAACGGACCTACAATACTCAGAGAGAAAAAGGAGAGCAAATGTTTCCTTAAGTCTCCATATTTTGGTTTCAAGTGTGTTATCTCCATCAATATCACCACTAAGTGTGCCAAATGTGTTTATTCTCCTCGTCATCCCTGCTCATTGTTTTCTCCTCACACTCCAATCTTCCTGACTTTTTCTGTTTAGACACAGCTGCCTCTCTTACATCTCTTGATTTTCAAATGAATTATGTTTTATTAATCACAATGATCCAGTTTATTTAGAAACCATCATCTATGGTGCAAAAATGTGAGTTAACAACCATCATGATTTTTATTCTCCCTCAACAGAGCCATAAAGATGATTAAGGAGGTTTGTTCCAGATATTCCATTTTCTAAAAGGAAAAAAAAGTTTCTGGACACAACTACATTGAGAAATCAGACTCTGGTTGAGATCAGACTCTAATGCCCACTCTTTTAAAGAAGATGCACAGTTCATATTCTGTTCAGAACAAAGTAACATTGATTAGTGACAGTCAAATAGCCAATGGGCTAGAATTTGCTGGGGTGGGGTTGGCGACGATGGGGGAGAACAATATTTTAGTCAGATTTTATATTTTAGCTATCTTACAACTTACCTTTAAAGCTTTTTCAAAGAATATAAACTTTGCTAGAGGAGCTATCACTTTTAACTCAAAATTCATTGGAGAATTTTGGCTTACCAGATGAGTGATATCATCATGAGGAAATCACAGGCATTCTGCCCATTGGACAGGTAAGTTTATGATGCACTGAGTGAAGCGTGCTGTATTAAGCAAGGTACTTGGCCTACAGCGTTTAGAGTACAGTTAATGGGACAAGGGAATGGAGGTGGGACCTGGCTCTTGGTCCCAACTCAGCCAGGCATAAGAGGTTCTCTGTGCTTCAGTGGAGTTGGGCAAATGCAGACCCAGGGTTTCTCTGTGATGGGCACGATGGGCTTTATAGCTCCCCAGTTCCCTTTCAACCCCAATTAGATGACTAGACATCAATGGAACAGCAGTCTAGATGTGGCCAATGTAAACCTACTGTGGTTAGCAATGATCACAAAGGTGCAGGAGGCCAAATTGTTTGCTTTCGCTTTGCAGTTTTTAATTTTAACTCTACATGTGCTGAGTGTACATTTCTCCCTAGAGAAGGGAACGGCAACCCACTCTAGTATTCTTGCCTTGAGAATTCCATGGACAGAGATGCCTGGGGTCTATAGTCCATGGGGTTGCAAAGAGTCAGATACAGCTAAGTGACTCAAACACTAAGGCATAGCTACATAGCCCATGGAGAACTCCATGGTTTTTCCCATTAGACCATGTAGGACTCAAAAACTGGTGACTGAAGAGCCAAATCTGGCCAACAGACATGTTCAGATATTTACACAATGCTTAAAATGTCTTAAATTGACTATCAACATTTTAAAATAAGGAGATTACATATTTTTAAAACTTAGAGTTTTCAGCTTCACTTGAAAAGCTTTTGGCAGCACTGGGACCAGGCACTGCTGGCAAAAGTCAGTTAGAGCTAAGTGACAGTATCTCCTTTAAATGGGCCATGTATTCTAGAATTTGTTACAGAGCTGTCTAAACAAACCTGGACCTGCAGGCTTCTGAGTCTGTAGCCCTTGATTTGTAGGCAATCAGCATTTGCTGTTGTTGTTGTTTAGTCACTAAGTTACATTCAACTCTTTGCAGCCCCCATGGACTGCAGCACGCCAGGCTCCTCTGTCCTCCACTATCTCCCAGAATTTGCTCAAATTCATGTCTGTTGAGTCAGTGATGCTATCTAACCATCTCTTCCTCTGCTGCCCTCTTCTCCTTTTGCCTTCAGTTTCCCCAGCATCAGGGTCTTTTCCCTCATTCACAATCAGTATTACAAATATAAATAGACAACCCAGGATTTTATCAAGCACCACTGTAGTCGGGTGCTGAATGCTTATCACAGCAGTTTTTTCAATGGTAAACTTACTAATCTTGCAAAAGTATATATTGTTCCATTTTACAGATGAAAAAACAGACTTGGTTCAAGTAACTTGCCCAAGTGGAATGTAGAGATGTCCTAATTCGTAGTTCAGGGTTCTTTCCATGACTCAGGTTAGGCTGTGCTCTTGAAGGGGTTAATTCTAAACTCATTGAAAATGCTCCTCTGAGAGAGAATGACCCATAATTCACAACTGTCAATAGTGTCAGGAAAGTTCATCTGCTTAATATAAAGCCCTTTTTAGATTTTTATTTTGAAACCATTTTAGATTTAGACAAAGTTGTGAATCTGTCACCCAGTTTTCTCTAATATTAACATCTTACATAATCAGGTACAGTTACCAAAACTATATAATAAAAATTGGTACAATAAAATTAACTGCAGATTTTGTTTTGATTCCTCCAATTTTTCCACTAATGTTTTTTTTCCTGTTTCAGGATCCAATCCAAAACACTACATTGTATTCATGTAATTTAGATGAGATATATGTATATATGTGTGTGTGTGTAAACACATATCCTTAGTTTCCTCCAGTCTGTGACAGTTTTTCAGTCTTTTCTTGTCTTTTGTGACCTTAACATTTTTAATGGGAAGTGGTCAGGTATTTTGTAGAGTGTTTCTGAATTTGATTTGTCTGCAGTTTTCTTGTAACTAGACAGGCAGAACTTTCTGGAGTTAAGGAAAGTATACCACAGAGATGATGTGCCCCTCTGTCTTATATAAGAGGACATGTGATATCAACACTGCTTATTACTAGGGATGTGAACCTTGTTCATATGGTTAAGGGTGCTATTTATTTCTCTACTGTAAATTTACTATTTTCTCCTCAGTCACCAAGTCATCCGAAACTCAAGGGTAGTGGAATTCAGCTTCAATCTCGGGTTGGGGGTGAGTAATCAACAATTTATGGTCATAAGTTAAAATTACCACAATAATTACTAAATTTTTGGAGAGGTTTTTTGAGGCTATACAAATACCCTGTTTCTTCTTAGAGTTTCCTCCACTAATTTTATCATTCATCAAAGGATTCCACCTGAGGCAGCTATGTGGTATTCTTACGGTGATATTTCAATTCCCCTCATTCCTTCTACATTTATTCATTGGAATTCTTCTAAAAGGGATGATTTTCCCTTATATCCCATTTGTTTATTTCACTAATTTATATGAGGTTCATCCTTTGGGTTATAACTAATATCATGTTATTTATTTTGTTGCTCAAATTGTTCCCAGTTTTGGATATTGGGAGCTCTTTCAAGTTGGTCTCCCATCTTTCTGCAATTCCCTTCACTTTTAAAAAGACTTTTCTTACTTTTTGGCATTACAAAATGCTCAATAGCAGGGATTTTAATAGGTAACATGTGTCCAAGGTTTATTTGCCAGAGGTCAGTGCTCTGCATACGAAGTTGGCAAGGCAGTGTGGTAAATGTGAGAGAAGCAAGGTGAGTAAGTGAAAGTCGCTCAGTCGTGTCCGACTCTTTGAGACCCCAGTGGCAATTTTTCTCTTGAAAGAAAGAGAACAGTAATTTTTAGTTTTTTAACATCTTATTTGGAAAAAAAAAGTCAAGATTGTGAAATGTTACAAGAATAGTTTTGATCTAGTTACCAAGCCTCCCAGTCTAAGCCCACAGAGACACAGGAATTCTCAGGATTGAGAGCATAGGTTGGACCTAGGTGAGTCCAACCAATGCCCTTGCAGAGAATAATTATATTCTCTGATGACAGAAACTAAGTGGTCTTTATTTTTTCTATGGTAGGTGAACTTTTCCCTAAATGAGTGAGGAAAGTGGTTCAAATTGTGGGAGGTGATGAGAGGACTTTTGGATCAGACAGCATAGGTTCAATGCTCAGCACCAGTGTTTACTGGTTCTGTGATTTGAACAAAAACTTAAACCTTCTGAACCTGTTTTTTTGCCTGATAACAGGAAATAAGATCTACTTCCTAGGGCTATTTATATAATTAAATGAGATAATTTTCCAGATCTCATTAGCAACTGCAACGCATGATTCATCACCTGCTGCTACTTCTGTGTGATGTCAAAATCTGATGAATGAATAGACCAGGGACCATGAAATCCACAGGTCAGGGGTAGATTCATGACTTTCCCCATTGTTAACTCTGTGGCTGGGGGTAAATCACTAAACTTCTTAGACTTACTTTCTTATCCACAAATACAGAAATAATAAAACCTACCACAATATTTTGGGGGTTAAATGAGACAACATTTGGTACTGTACTTGATGCAGATGGATAATCTGAATATAGGTGAAAATGATGAGGATGTTTTCCCATGAGCCAGTTATTATGTTAAGTATTTTAGATCTAATCTCATTTAATTCTCAGAACAATCTTTTTTGGTATGAGAACTTTAAGTTTTAGAACGGTTGTAGAAATTTCCCAGGGTTATATGGACTCAAGGCCACTTCTGTATTTAATTAACTACTTGCCTAATAATTATTGGTATTCCTCCTGCATGACTTACTGTCATTCCAATTAATTCAGATAAGTCCAGGAGGAAACAAGAGGACCGACTTTTTATGAGCACATTCAATACGAGTGTTATTTTCTTATCAGTCTTCTCTTACTTAAAATCGTTAGCTATCTCAGAATTCACTTGTACCGTCCCAGGCAGCCTTTTATTTCACCTATGCCTATTCTTAAGACCCAAATATCATCAGTTCAGCTCAGCTGCTCAGTTGTGTTTGACTCTTTGCGACCCCATGGACTGCAGCACACTAGGCCTCTCTGTCTATCACCAACTCCATGGAGTCAGTGATGCCATCCAACCATCTCATCCTCTGTCGTCCCCTTCTCCTCCCACCTTCAATCTTTCCCAACATCAGGGTCTTTTCAAATGAGTCAGCTCTTTGCATCAGGTGGCCAAAGTATTGGAATTCAGCTTCAGCATCAGTCCTTTCAATGAATATTCAGGACTGATCTCCTTTAGGATGGACTGGTTGGATCTCCTTGCAGTCCAAGGGACTCTCAAGAGTCTTCTCCAACACCACAGTTCAAAAGCATCAATTCTTCAGTGCTCAGCTTTCTTTGTAGTCCAACTCTCACATCCATACATGACTACTGGAAAAACCATAGCCTTGACTAGACGGACCTTTGTTGGCAAAGTAATGTCTCTACTTTTTAATACGCTATCTAGGTTGGTCATAACTTTTTTCCCAAGGAGCAAGTGTCTTTTAATTTCATGGCTGAAGTCACCACCTGCAGTGATTTTGGAGCCCAGAAAAATAAAGTCAGCCACTGTTTCCACTGTTTCCCCATCTATTTGCCATGAAGTGATGGGACCAGATGCCATGATCTTAGCTTTCGGAATGTTGAGTTTTAAGCCAACTTTTTCACTCTCTTCTTTCACTTTCAAGAGGCTCTTTAGTTCTTCTTCACTTTCTACCATAAGGGTGGTGTCATCTGCATATCTGAGGTTATTTATATTTCTCCTGGCAATCTTGATTCCAGCTTGTGCTTCACCCATGATGTACTCTGCATATAAGTCAAGTAAGCAGGGTGACAATATAAAGCCTTGGTGTACTCCTTTCTCTATTTGGAACCAGTCTGTTGTTCCACGTCCAGTTCCAACTGTTGCTTCCTTACCTGCACACAGATTTCTCAAGAGGCAGGTCAGGTGGTCTGGTATTCCCATCTCTTTCAGAATTTTCCACAGTTTATTATGATTCACACAGTCAGAGGCTTTGGCATAGTCAATAAAACAAAAGTAGATGTTTTTCTGGAACTCTCTTGCTTTTTAATTTCCAATACCAGTGCATTTTATTCTATTGTTTATGTTAAAGAGGAGAATTATTTCTCTTTATCCATGTTTTTATCAACACTTGGAAAATGAAAAGATCAATACAGTAAACCTGATATATATTTTTAAAGGTTGGGAATCACTTATTCCTAAGAGTTTCTTATAAAAAAAATAACTCTTATGTGAACATTTCCAGTTAGCTCAGTGGGTAAAGAATCTGCCTGCAATACAGGAGATGAGAGTTCAATCCCTGGATCAGGAAGATTCCCTGGAGGAGGAAATAGCAACCCCTCTTATAGACAGAGGAGCCCAGGGGGGCTGCAGTCCATGGGGTCACAGCGTCAGATATGGCTGAGCACAGCACAACATGGCCATGATAGCTATTTATATTTGCTGCTCCTGATTTTCGAGCCATTGGGGGTGGGGGGAAACATAGCTATCTAGGTGTCAAGAAAAAGTAATTGTCTTATATTCTCCTCTGTCCATGGGATTTTCCAGGCAATAGTACTGGAGTGGATTGCCATTTCCTTCTCCAGGGGATCTTTCCGACCCAGGGATCAAACCCAGGTCTCCCACATTGTAGACAGACGCTTAACCGTCTGAGCCACCAGGGAAGTCTTCTAGGTGTCAAGAAAAAGTAATTGTCTTATATCCTTAGAGAATCTCAGGATTGTTGTTGTTTTATTACTAGGTTCTATCTGAGTGTTTTGTGACTCCATAAACTGTACCCTGCCAGGCTCTGTCCTTGGAATTTCCCAGGCAAGAATATTGAAATGAGTTGCCATTTTCTTATCCGGTGAGTCTTCCCAACCCAGGGATCAAACCCACGTCTCCTGCATTAGCAGGCAGATTCTTTACCACTGAGCCACCAGGGAAACCCTAATACTGGGAATTTTAAAAGACTTTAAGAGCACACACATAGATTCATCTAAAGGGTCTATTCCTCTCTAATCTGCGTACACCACAGGATGAAAGTAGCAAGTTGAAATATAAAAGGGATGAGGGTAAAGACCTAAACTTGGGTTTATTAAAAAAAATCAATTTCACAAGAACATAATGGAAACAACTGAGTTTGAAAATTTTCTCAGTAAAAGATAAGATCTTAATCTCAAAGATCTTTCAAAATGACTCAGGAGTTTTCAGCTACCTGATGAGTTTATGTGTCTGGACATTGCTTAGCATTTTTTATCCCTGTAACTATATAAGCAACACTGATCTGTCCCATAGTAAACTACAGTGGTTTTCCCTTCTTCCTGACTCCACTCAAAGAACAACTTAGGAAAGTAATGCTTTTTCAGTCTCATTGGAGCCCCTACAGGGGCAGCACTACAGATGTAGTTGATGAGACATGTGAGGATGTAGAGAAAGTAACTATCAGTGCTTAGGTTTCCCATTAGCACTCCTAGGGAAAGCTGGACACCTTTAATTTTATGTCCCCTGACTTATTTTGATATTTTCCTAAAAAATGTTTTTCTAGAGTTACCATTAATTCTGTTTCTTGAGGCTAAAAATGAAAAGAGCTACTACCATGCTGCTTATAGCACAGTATATGATGCAATAGATGTAAAACAAGTAAAAATAAAGGAGTACAGGTGGCATAGTTCATCTAAAATAAAATATATTTCCTTGAATGTATATTCTTACATGCTATCATGATCCTAAATGCTGAAGTTCACATTTTCCAGCAGTTTCTAGCAAAAAAAGCAGATTATGAAGTAATACGGGAGGATTGAGTCCAAACTTCGGCAGCGTAGCAACTGTCAGCTTTAGTAAGACAATCACTTCTTAAACATATTGGACATTATTTAGTGAATGGGATTACAAAATCTGACCACAGGGATCCCCAAATATAGTATCCTACATGATGTGAAGGTGAAACATAACCAAGAACTTTTGCTAAAGTGTTCTCTGTATTGTCCAGCTCTGGGCCTTGAACAAACACAGAAGCATCTTATCCCTTAAGTATAAGGCTTTCCAGTTCTGACAGCTCATCAACAGAGATAAATAAACCTTAAATAATCCGAGCCAAGAAAGAGTAAAACATTTAATACCATTTATAAAGTAAAAGGTGCTCAGTCACTCAGCCGTGTACAACTCTTTGCAACCCCATGGACTGAGGCTGCCAGAACTCCTCTGTCCATGGCGTTTCCCCCAGGCAAGAATACTGGAGTGGGTTGCCATTTCCGACTCCAGGGGTTCTTCCTGACCTAGGGATTGAACTTGTGTCTCCTGCATTGGCAGGAGGATTCTTTACCACAGAGCCGCCTGGGAATCCCTAAAGTGAAGATGATAAGAGCTTATTTAGGTGATGGTTCAAATTCATTAACATTTTTTGATCTTTTACCAGGGATAAGACAATAGACTGTGAGCTCCCTGAGGGCAGGCATGTGTTGTGTTGGTAGATGAACGTTTGGGGAATGAATGGCAGTGTATTAGGTGATTTCCTCTACATCACCACAACTAATCTCTAGTTTATGGATAATGAAATTGGCTCAGAGCAGCCGAAGGAGTTATTGCCCAAAGTTACAGCAGTAACAACAGCTCTCTGTCCTCCTTCTTAGCTCCTTGGCCATCCTCTAGGTGTGGTGAATGGGGCCAGAACCAAATTTGTGTTTGGTAGGCCACTGTACCTGTATGTTATCTAGTAAGTGAGGTGAGGGTTGGTGGGAAGTTTCAACCCCGTTGCTGCTGGGATGACAGCAAGAGCCACTCTGGCCAATGAGGATGGTGTTTGCACATTCAGATTTGGAGGCAGGAAAGTGGCTGCTCAGAGAGACTGGCAGGAAGAAGGGAGACAAAGTGAAATAGTACAGGATGCCCTGCAGAGAGAGGCTGTGGAGGGGGTTTTGAGAAAAGGAAGAGAGATGTAAAGCTAAAGTCTTAGATAGAGAATACATCCCTTAAGAGAAACAACTAGGGAGCCGTCAGACAGCACGCAGTTGAAAACCCTCATTTCTTCAGCAAGCACAGTGTTCACCTCCATCTTGAATGTGATGTCTTGAAGCAGAGCATGTGCTCTGCAAATGGCCGTGTCTTTCCTGCTTCCTGTTGCTCAAGTCTAGTGGCTTCACTCCCCTAGGAGTAAAGGGAGCCTGGCTTGACCCCTGAGAATATCTGAGTTTGACCCTTTTTCAAGTCCTCCCAAATGTCACAGCCTCAGAAGTGCTTTCTGAAACAAAGGGAACAGGAAGCAGTGCTAGCATGCATCAGATTCTTCAGAGCCTGCTGCTTGAATTTCCAAAGGCTCACCCTGACTTAATTTATTCCTTGGATGTGTAGCTATCACCCTGCTTTCAGCTGTTTCTCTTAACCTAACTCTTAATTACACAACTGAAATGTTTTTTGAAATAAATCTTCAAATTGCACCTTTTTTGCACCAAACTGCGCCTTTTTTTCTGAATGGAATGAATGTGAAATGACATGATGATGTGAGCAGTCTATGTTCCTGCATAGGCCTCTTTTTAAAAAATAAAAATCTCTTTAGAAAAAAATATTCTAAATATCAAGAAAAGAAGTTAGTGAACAAACTATCCTTTTTGTGAATACCAGATACCTAATATAAACTTGAAATTTTGGGGGACATTTTGTAATAAAAGAATGTGTGAATAAATCTTGCATTACTTTTTGTCTACTTTAGTTGCAAGTCTGCATTAACACTTTCCTCCCAGGTAAAAGCAAGTGGTATTTTGTTATCTGTGTTTATAGAGGCAGAAATCACATCAAGAAAGTGAGAGGCCTTAGATAGTATGAACTAAATTCATAGGAAGCCTAATTGCACACATTCTATACTCTAATTCTATGAATGAAAATTTGATATGATATATACTTGTTAAAATCTGATATATACTTTTATTAACAACTCTTTTAATGTCAAATGACCAGGAGTTTATCAGAAATATGTGCATTAAATCCTATAGCCAAGGACAGAAAACAAATGGGAAATACACCCTTATAAAACAGAACATGCTCCCATCAGGCTGCAGGATGGGCCTTGCTCTACTCTTACGACTCAGGGTCAGAGAGAATCTGGAGAGACTCTAGGGTACAGTACCTTCCCTCATGCTCCTGGCACAGTTTTGTCTGAGTCATTTGTGACTACAGACATGACCAGATGACTAGAAGATGGGTCTAGGAGAAAAAATAGGAGTGGATTTGGAAAAAAACTTTATGGAATACTTAAAGCTGCCTTCAGTTCCAGAAAAATCAAGCTTCTTTCTACTTTAAGACATTTATACATCCCTCTAAGTGGGAAGGTCTTGCCACCTCTCTGGTACAGTGAGAGTGTTAGTCACTCAGTCGTGTCTGACTCTGTGTGACCCCATGGACTGAAGCCTGCCAAGCTCTTCTGTCCATGGGATTCTCCAGGCAAGAATACTGGAGTGGGTTGCCATTCTCTTCTCCAGGGGATCTTCCTGACCCAGGGATCAAACCCAGGTCTGCTGCATTGCAGGCAGATTCTTTACCCTCTGAGTCACCAGGGGAGCCTCTGACTGGGACAGGTGTCAGTCTATTATTATAAATATAAATAAAATATTCTTAATTATTCTGTATTTAAATATTATGTTTTATTAATAAATTGCATATTCTATAATATTAAATATTATAATTATATAAGTCTATATTATAAAATTATAATTATTCTATATTATTGCACTCATCTGACATGCTAGTAAAGTAATGCTCAAAATTCTCCAAGCCAGGCTTCAGCAATATGTGAACCATGAACTTCCTGATGTTCAAGCTGGTTTTAGAAAAGGCAGAGGAACCAGAGATCAAATTGTCAACATCCACTGGATCATGGAAAAAGCAAGAGAGTTCCAGGAAAACATCTATTTCTGCTTTATTGACTATGCCAAAGCCTTTGACTGTGTGCATCACAATAAACTGTGGGAAATTCTGAAAGAGATGGGAATACAAGACCACCTGACCTGCCTCTTGAGAAATCTGTATGCAGGTCAGGAAGCAACAGTTAGAACTGGACATGGAACAACAGACTGGTTCCAAATAGGAAAAGGAGTACGTCAAGGCTGTATATTGTCACCCTGCTTATTTAACTTCTATGCAGAGTACATCATGAGAAACGCTGGACTGGAAGAAGCACAAGCTGGAATCAAGATTGCTGGGAGAAATATCAATAACCTCAGATATGCAGATGACACCACCCTTATGGCAGAAAGTGAAGAGGAACTAAAAAGCCTCTTGATGAAAGTTAAAGTGGAGAGTGAAAAAGTTGGCTTAAAGCTCAACATTCAGAAAATGAAGATCATGGCATCCAGTCCCATCACTTCATGGGAAATAGATGGGGAAACAGTTGGAAACAGTGTCAGACTTTATTTTTCTGGGGGCTCCAAAATCACTGCAGATGGTGACTGCAGCCATGAAATTAAAAGACACTTACTCCTTGGAAGGAAAGTTATGTCCAACCTAGATAGCATATTCAAAAGCAGAGACATTACTTTGTCAACAAAGGTCCATCTAGTCAAGGCTATGGTTTTTCCTGTGGTCATGTATGGATGTAAGGGTTGGACTGTGAAGAAGGCTGAGCGCCGAAGAATTGATGCTTTTGAACTGTGGTGTTGGAGAAGACTCTTGAGAGTCCCTTGGACTGCAAGGAGATCCAACCAGTCTATTCTGAAGGAGATCAGCCCTGGGAGTTCTTTGGAAGGAATGATGCTGAAGCTGAAACTCCAGTACTTTGGCCACCTCATGCGAAGAGTTGACTCATTGGAAAATACTCTGATGCTGGGAGGATTTGGGGGCAGGAGGAGAAGGGGATGACAGGATGAGATGGCTGGATGGCATCACTGACTCGATGGACATGAGTCTGAGTGAACTCCGGGAGTTGGTGATGGACAGGGAGCCTGGTGTGCTGCGATTCATGGGGTCACAAACAATCGGACACGACTGAGCAACTGAACTCAACTGAACTGAACTGAACTGATAAATGCTATATAATAAATGGATTACTTATTCCCTGAAACTTTTTCTAAACTTCTCTCTCACTCTCAATCCTCTGGGCTGCCCACCTAGGCAATTCAGCTTGCATGGGGTCACTGGCACTCTGTAGTGAGGGAGTGAAGGTCAAGGTCCTTTCTAATCTCCAGCTGGAGACACAGCTTTTCTGAGTAGGCACTCACCAGTAAGTAGAAAAGGATTTGTTTTACAGTCTTTGCATCTACTTGCCCCCAAAACCCACTAAGATGAAAAATGAGCAATGTTTAGGTAAAAAGTAAATGTTTTTTAGTATTAAACATGTATACTTTCATGGGACATACACACATATGCTACATGAACTTGCTCTGGATATGCTCAGATCCAAAATAGTCAACATTTCTTGTGATGAGGATTAATAGAAATAGAGGGTATACACTTTTAAGATGGACAGACCAAGATCTAAATTTCTGCTCTTTCAGTTATGTTCAGTTATGAGGCTATAGGCAAATTCTGTCTCTCAGCTTCTCCATCTGAACCATGAGTTCAGAATTGATTCTGAACTCATGGTTCAGATGGAAAAACTTAGACAGTTTAAGACATTTATACATCCCTCTGTCTGAACTGTTGTGAGGATCAAATAAGACAATGTTTAAGAAATGCCTATTATATACGATATGCTCAATAAATGGTAGTTGTTCAGTCGCTCAGTCCTGTCCAACTTTTTGCGACCCCATGGACTGCAGCATGCAAGGATTCCCTGTCTTTCACCATCTCCCAGATCTTGCTCAAACTCATGTCCATTGAGTCAGTGATGCCATCCACCATCTCATCCTCTGTTGTCCCCTTCTCCTCCCACCTTCAATCTTTCCCAGTATCAGGGTCTTTTCTAAATTAGTTGGCTCTTTGCATCAGTTGGCCAAAGTATTGAAGCTTCAGCTTCAGCATTAGTCCTTCCAATGAATATTCAGGGTTGATTTCCTTTAGGACTGACTGGTTTGATCTTGCAGTCCAAGGGGCTCTCAAGAGTCTTCTCCAACACCACAGTTCAAAAGCATCAATTCTTTGGCACTCAGCCTTCTTCATGGTTCTACTCTCATACATGATTACTGAAAAACCCATAGCTTTGACTATATGGACCTTTGTTGGCAAAGTAATGTCTCTGCTTTTTAATATCTTTAATATCTGCTTTTTAATATTTTTAACTAATGTCTGTGCTGTTTAGGTTGGTCATAGGTTTTCTTCCAAGGAGCATACGTCTTTTAATTTCATGGTTGCAGTCACCATGAGCAGTGATTTTAGAACCCAAGAAAATAAAGTCGGTCACTGTTTCCATTGTTTTCCCATCTCTTTGCCATGAAGTGATGGGACCGGATGCCATGATCTTAGTTTTTTTAATGTTGAGCTTTAAACCAGCTTTTTCACTCTCCTTTTTCACCTTCATCAAGAGGCTCTTTAGTTCCTCTTCAATTTCTGCCATAAGGGTGGTATCATCTGCATATCTGTGGTTATTAATATTTCTCCCAGCAATCTTGATTTCAGCTTGTGCTTCATCCAGCCCAGCATTTCACATGATGTGCTCTGCATATATGTTAAATACGCAGGGTGACAATATATGCCTTGACGTACTCCTTTCCCAATTTTGAACCAATCTGTTGTTCCATGTCTGATTCTAACTTTTGCTTCTTGACTTGCATACAGGTTTCACAGGAGGCAGATAAGGTGGTCTGGTATTCTGATCTCTTTAAGAATTTTTCACAGTTTGTTGTGATCCACACAGTCAAAGGCTTTAGCATAGTTAATGAAGCGGAAGTAGGTGTTTTCCTGAAATTCTCTTGCTTTTTCTATGATCCAACAGATGTTGGCAATTTGATCTCTGGGTTCCCTTGTCTTTTCTAAATACAGCTTGAACTGAAAGTTCTCAGTTTGTATACTATTGAAATCTAGCTTGGAGAATTTTGAACACTACCTTGCTATTGTATGTGAAATGAGTACAATTTTGTGGTAATTTGAACATTATTTAGTATTGTCCTTCTTTGGGATTGGAATGAAAACTGACTTTTTCCAGTCTGGTGGCCACTGCTGAGTTTTCCAAATTTGTGGCATGTTGAGTGCAGCACTTTAACAGCATCGTCTTTTAGGATTTGAAATAGCTCAGCTGGAATTCCATCACTTTTACTAGCTTTGTTCATGGTAATGCTTCCTAAAGCCCACTTGATTTCACATCCCACAATGTCTGGCTCTAGGTGAGTGATTACACTATGGTGATTATCTGGGTCATTAAGAACCTTTTTGGTATAGTTCTGTGTTTTCATGCCAACTCTTCTTAATCTCTCCTGCTTCTGTTAGGTCCTTACCATTCTGTGCTTTATTGTGACCATCTTTGCATGAAGTGTTCCTTTGATATCTGTAAATGGTAGATGTTATTTTTCTTCTGTGAGGAAGGATGGAAAGAGCATAACATTTGTTGGGTGCCTGCTATTTGCCATGCATTGCATCTAGAGCTTTGCACATACCATCTCAATCTACACACACATACACACACACACAGAGTTGGGAAATAACTGTTAAAGGATAATTTTTTAAGTTAAAATCATGACTCTCACAAATATAAGATGAACTAGTATCAAATTTTTTACTTTATTTAATGACAAAATTAGTAAGATACTAAAACTGATTTAAGGGGAATTAAAAAAACCCCACATATTTAGGCAACCAGGGCTTTGCTGGTGGACCAGATGGTAAAGAATCTGCCTGCCGTGCAGGAGACCTGAGTTCTATCCCTGGGCTGGGAAGATCCCCTGGAGAAGGGAATGGCTACCCAGTCCAGTATTCTTGCCTGGATAATTCCATGGGCAGAGGAGACTGGAGGGCTATAGTCCATGGGGTCACAAAATCTGTAAATAGCAGTGTATGGATTCAAACATCTTTCATCATTCCAAAATTAGAGTGGCTTTATTTGAAGTACTTGGATTTGTTTTTCTTTTTATTTTTAGAGGATGAACAATCAATACATTCGTCGAGAAGTCTTCTGCTGTGAAACCTGTCATGAGCTCAAAAGCTTCTGGGAGAAGGAAATTAGCAAACAGACCTGTTACCGGGAACTGGAGGAAGATCGTCAGGGAAGGAGTGCCCTGAGAAAGTATGTGAATTGTTTCTTCACTGTTTTTCAAGGGAGATTTCCCCAGAAATATACCAGATGTGAAGATGGAGAAGCTGAATTATTTTCATTACCCACTGTGCTAATTATGCAAATGTTGGAAGCGATATTGTTAGGTCAGTGCAGCCAGAAATCAAAAGGAGAACAAGGCTTAGAAGGAAGGTTTTTATTATATTCACAGCTTTCAGTGAGAGTATCGCTGCATGCCATGCAGTGCCACAGGGGAAGCACCAGGTTTTGGCCAGGAGACAGAAGAGGAAAGCAAGGGGAAAGTCTAAGCCAGAGCGTTTATTGGCATTTCCAAGGAAAAGACAAGTCAAGGCAGAGTAAACAGCTTAGGATTGGCTAGTTTGAATAATGCCCAGGGGTTTTGGGATTTATGGGTGGTCTCTAGTTGTCTGGAGCTTGTCCTGGCCCTGGGATGGTATAGGGCAGAAGAAATATGACTTTATGTATGATAGAGAGATAAGGAGGTGGTAGGGGCCACAGACTCAGGATTGGTTGGCATGCAAAAGAAAGGGCTAGCCTTGGGCAAGGCAGCCTTTCTGTGGCCATTAAGCTTTCTAAGATGTGAAATATCATAAAATATAAAAAATTACAGACATGATTTATTCTTCTACTCATGCCACCATCTATATCAGGATTTCTCAACTTTTTAGCACTACTGACATTTAGGGCCTTATAACTCTTTGTTAGTGGAGTGGCTGTCCTGTGCTTTGTAAGAAGTGTAGCAGTATCCCTCAAAACATTAGATGCTGGTAGGATTCCCGTCCCCCATGTGACAACCAAAATTATCTCCCAACACTGCCAAATGTCCCCTGGAGGACAGAGTCGCCCCTGATTGAGAATAAATGATATTTATTTATCACTCACCCTGCCTCTGTTGCAATCCCCAGGACACAAGGTTACACTGAATTTCAGAGTTAGATCAACAGATGTGTAAAAGTGTGAAAGATCCCACCTCTGAGATCCTACATATTAAGATCTACATATTAAGGATGGGGAGGATAATGTGGTCTTCCCTTCACTGGCAGTTGAACTTGTTCTAGCTAAAAGAGTCTGCTGAGAGGGGAACATTTATTTATGTGAGAAGACGTGTCACATGTGTCAACATTGCTCTGACTAAAATGGCCAGCACTTGCCCTCATGTGTGTAGTACCTTGGAGCAGACAAATCAGCTCAACTTTTCAGGGATTGTCTGGGTTCTCCATTACTGAAATGGGAATAGCCCAGCCAAGCTGTCTGTTTGCTAAGATGCTTATTCACAAGTGTGATGGCATCTGTGTTCTGAGGGAGAACGAGGCATGTGCCTCCATGTTTCTGAGTATACTGAGCTAAAAACACATATAATTCACATGTATTGTGTTGTACCAACATTAACTTCTTAAAACCCTTCTTCAGCTCCCAGTACCCAGAGAAATCAAAACAAAATGTCAGAATATTTGTTTATATATTGCTAATGTAACCATACATTTTGAAACTTTGTCCTAGAATAATTATTTTCCAGCGTACACTTGACCAGACCAATGAATAGCATAAACACTTGGGTTCCTATTTCAGCCCCCTGGGTTATGACTTTCCAAAATGCACATATGTAGGTGACAAACAAACATATAACACTAACACTATAAAAAAAATTTTACCCTCCATTTAAAAAAGTGGCAAATTCAAGCCACTGTGCAATCAAGAAATGTTCTAAATGAACGGTAGAAGACAAACATCTAAAAAAAAAAAATCTCACAAATTTTCACCCATGCTAGAGCCAATAATGCCTTCTGTTCCCCAGCTGAGCTAACCAGCAAGACCTTGTACCAAATCTGGGTAGAGTGGAAACAGGCATTTTACCATGGACATGCTTATTAGCACACGCCTATGGTTCACTGATGGGGAGGAATGCAGCCAGAGCTGCAGAAATCCAATTACCCTGGCAACACATGTGAGTTGAAGAGGTCCTGGCGATGAGATCACAAGGCAAAAAGTGGGTGGTCTCAGAACTAGAAATTCTCTTACTCTCTCTGAGTCTGGCTAGAAAGAAGCAACACAGCGGGTGTCAGTCCCCTGGAGAAGTAGAAAACGGGTTTGAAATAACTGTTGAGAGAACAATCTGAGAGAAGTCAAGCGTACTGTGGGAATAATGAACAAATCTCCTAGTGTGCTGGGACAGTCCAGGTGTATGTATATCATTTTGTTAGCATCATGTATTATGTTCCCTTTTATTTTCCAAAGAATCTCAATTTAGATGATAACTTACATGAACATCTAAGTCTAAATAACCAGGCTGAAACTATATTTGAGTAACTGTATAATATTTATATGAAAAAAATAATGTTTTAATGCAATAAGTATGACCTTCAAAATTCTTCTTCAGAATTTAGCTGAACTCACAATGTCAATATACATTGAATCTGGTTGACTTGTGTGACAAGAGGGGTTTATTAGTCCTCACCCCAAGACCATTCACCTTCCTCTGTTTTGATTCCTGCTTATCAGTTATGTCAACTCTGCTGTGATTTGGGGTTCTTCCTATCCAATCATTTCTTCCTTCCCCACCCCACCCCCCAGCCCCTGCTTTATTTTCCATAGGTAATTCCTTCAATTATGCTTCTTGGAGGACCCAAACTGACACATTTATTTGGGCCTAGCAAGCACGTGATAGAAAAACACTAATTATGTGCCCAACTGATCTCTGATTCTTAGGATTCTGGTTTAAGATTCACCACCCCCCTCACCAAATCCTGCTTTCTAGTCAAAACCCATACTAATCAAGCAGAATTTGTATTCCCAGATATTAATTACAACTCCTCCACAAATCAGATGAATCTAGAACAATAAATAGTAAGTATTATTTGGTCTCCATTTGAAAAGGGAGGTCACTATTTCTAGGCTTAAGGGAAAAAAAGTTCTCTTCAAGCTTTAATGTCTGTTTTACTACTCTTCTACTGTATCTGACTCTGTATACCAATTTTTAAGTATTATCTTTTTCATATTGACCTTTCTTACTACAGACTAAAAGGTCCATATACACACTTCCATTCACCAAATTACTGAGAGCACAAAGATAGAGAAGCAGCACAGTAATGAAAGATAGTGACCAGAAAGGGGCAGTTAACAGTATAAATACTCATAAAACAGGATTTAATGGGGATTTAGGTGGATAGTGGCATCTATCATCCATCTGGTAATATACAGTGATATAGCTATTATAAAAAAGTGAATAAATGTGTCATAAACCCCAGATTCCTAAATTCTGTTCCTATAATAAATTAATCATTCCAAATGTGTTCATTTGGGTCCTCCAAGAAGCAGAGGGCAAGATGAAGTTAGATGAGTATGAGATTTATTGGGGGAAGCTCCTGTGAAAGAAAAATGGGAAGCAAGTTATGGTGTGCTGGTAAATATTTAACAACTACTTCTCTGTGGAGTATATATATATATATATATACACTCAACATTCAGAAAACTAAGATCATGGCATCTGGTCCCATCACTTCATGGCAAATAGATGGGGAAACAATGGAAACAGTGACAGACTTTATTTTTTTGGGCTCCAAAATCACTGCAGATGGTGACTGCAGACATGAAATTAAAAGACACTCGCTCCTTGGAAGAAAAGTTATGACCAACCTAGACAGCATATTAAAAAGAAGAGACATCACTTTGCCAACAAAGGTCCATCTAGTCAAAGCTTTGGTTTTTCCTAGTAGTCGTGTATGGATATGAGAGTTAGACTATGAAGAAAGGTGAGCACTAAAGAATTGATGCTTTTGAACTGTGGTGTTGGAGAAGATTCTTGAGAGTCCCTTGGACAACAAGGAGATCCAATCAGTCCATCCTAAAGGAAATCGGTCCTGAATATTCATTGGAAGAACTGATGCTGAAGCTGAAACTCCAATACTTTGGCCACCCGATGGGAAGAACTGACTCATTTGAAAAGACCCTGATGCTGGGAATGATTGAAGGCAGGAGGAGAAGGGGACAACAGAGGATGAGATGGTTCGATGGCATCACTGACTCAATGGACATGAGTTTGAGTAAGCTTCAGGAGTTGGTGATGGACAGGGAAGCCTGGCGTGCTGCAGTTATGGGGTCACAAAGAGTTGGACATGACTGAGCGACTGAACTGAACTGATATATATACACATATATGTACATAAGTTTATTATAAATTTTACTGATATAAAGATGTGTAACACAAATCTTTACAAATCATAAGAAAATGTACGATGCTTTTTATTACACATTTCATATAGCCAATGGATTCTCATAGCATCTTTCTATTGGCTTTTGCTAACCTTTGTGTCGATAGTCCACCTGTGATTGCAATTCAGCTATGATTTGATGAAATCAGACAAACAATAAATGCTTAATATTTTCAGCTTTGTGGGTCATATGCTCTTGTGTTGCAACTATCCTATTCTACCACTGTGTGAAAGTAGTCACAGACAGTATGTCAACAAATGGGCAGGGCTATATTCTGATAAAAGTTTGCCAAAAACAGGCAGTTGGCCAGCTGGATCTCTGAGCAACACATTTTCACGCTCGCCACACAAAGGAAAAGTTAAAGCCCCTTTAATTAATGATGAACCTGCATGATACTGGGGCTTCGCAGGTGGCACAGTGGTAAAGAATCTGCTTGCCAATGCAGAAGATGCCGGAGACACAGTTTCAATCCCTGGGTTGGGGAGATCCCTTTGATAAGCAAATGGCAACCCTCTCCAGGGGATCTTCCTGATCCAGAAATTGAACTGGGGTCTCCTGCATTGCAGGTGGATTCTTTACCAACTGGGTTACCAGGGAAGTCCATGTGTAAGGTACGTGCCCACTAGTGGAAAAGCATCAGTTACAAGTTTTATCTCCCCTTTCAAACTGGAAAATTATATCTTTGTGTCATTCATTCTATTTAAAGCTGAAGCAGAATGAGAATGATAACCAATGTCTTTACAGTATTCAATTCTCTCAATATTTCAACTTTCCATCCTTGGTTGCTAATGTGCTTAAGCAACAACTACCACCAAACAACAGACCAACATTCCAAATTCTTTGCATTCTCTCTTGAGCCCATAATTGAGCAGACTTTTAAGTAAGAAGTTTCCTGGAGACAGTTTGGTAATAGATGCCTAGAGCTTTCAAAATATTTATACCCTCAGACTTCCCTGGTGGTCCAATGGTTAAGAATCTCCCTGCCGATGCAGGGGACCATGGGTTCGATCCCTGGCCTGGGAAGATTTCACATGCCTAAGGGCAACTAAAGCCCGTATGCCACAACTACTGAGCCCACAGCCTACGACTATGGAAGCATGCACACCTTAGAGTCCACGCTCTGCAACAAGAGAGACCCCTGCAGTGAGAAGCCCATGCACTGGGACTGAACAGTAGCCCCTCCTAGACACAGCTAGAGAAAGCCTGAGCGCAGCAATGAAGACCCAGTGCAGTCAAAAATAAAAATAAATTAAAAAAAATTACACCTTCTCGTTATTCACCGCTGGGAATCTCTTCAATGAAAGTAGACTAGTATATAGAAAGAGTATTACATATTATCGTATTCATTTTAGGGTTATTTACAAGACTGAAAAGTAAAGCTGAATCCAAGTTTTCTGTATTCTTTATTATATATTCTAATTTATCCATAATAATCATGCACTGCTTTAGCATTGTATGAGTTGTGCCTCCCACCCTGAAAATTTGTATGTGGAAGTCCTAACCCCCAGTCCTACCTCAGAACATGACTGTATTTGGAGATAGTGCCTTTAGAAAAGATGAGAGTTAAAATGAGACCTTTTATGATAGGTCTCAGTCCAATCTAACTGTTGTCCTGATAAGAAGAGGAGGTTTGATACACAAAGGGACACCAAGAAGGTAAAAACACAGAGAAAAGGATGGATTAAGGAGGCCACCTGCACACAAAGGAAAGAGGCCTTGGGAGAAATCAAACCTGCTGGCACCTCCATCTCAAGCTCCCATCCTCTAAAACTATGAGACAATAAATGTCTGTTGTTTAAGCCAACCAGTCTGTGTTATTTTTTTTATGGCTGCCCTCATAAATGAATAAAAGCATTTATCCAACTTAAGAAACTAACCAAGTATATACCTTGGAAAACCAGTGTCCTCAGTTAGGCTCCTTGACATGCTCTCCAGAGAAAATAGCCATCAACAATTTCTCATATATGTCTCCCCAAAACTTTAGTTTTAATAAGCAAATAAATATGTGTGCTATATTTCTATACAAAATGGGACCTATACAATCTTCACTCTTCTGCAACTTCCTTTTTTAACTTACTCTTGGAAGTTTTTCTATATTAACATTTTCAGTTCTTTAATGTTTTCTACTGTAATGATGTGACAATTTAACCAATCACCTTGAAGGACGTTTAGGTTGTTTTTCATATGGGGACTTTGCAATCAGTGTTGCAATAAGAATACTTATACATACATTTTTCATACACGGATAATATTATGGGATAAGTTCATAGAAATGAAGATGTTATGTCAAGGATGAATGTTTAAAATATTGATAACTATCGCCCTCTTGTCTTGCAAAGAGGTTGTTTTAGTTTAAACTTCCACTCAAGTGTGGGAATGCCAAATTTTACTGTTACTCATACTGTGTGTTGTCAAACTCTTAATCACTTTTAATCTAACAGGTGAAAATGGCATCTCACTGTTTCAAACTGAATTTAATTGAACATCTTTTATCTGTTTATTTGCCACTCATCCTAATTATGTTGAGCATGTCTTGTGAGTTTATTTGCCACTCATATAACTTCTTTAGAAAAATGGCTGTTCAAATATTTTATCCATTATATTATTTTCTTATTATTGAGTTTGAAATATTATACTTTCTAGAAACAAGTCTCTTATCAGACATGTTACATGCAAATATTGTTAATGGCTTGTCTTTTATTCTCTTCACAGTATCTTTCACAGAGTAAATGTTTTAATTTTGATAAAGTCCCAAATTTTCTCTTCTTTTATGAATCATGCTTTTTTGTGTTGTATATAAGAATTTTTTCCTGGTCCCAAGATCATGAAGATATTATTTTTTGGCTTTTTTGTTGAAGCCTTAGTCTTACTTACCTTCAAGTCTATGATCCATTTTTAGTTAATTTTGCATAAGATGTGGAGTGTGGGTCAAGGGCCATGTTTTTTTTTTAATATGGATGTATAATGTTCCAGTGCCATTTTTTTTTAAAGCTATCCTTCGTGCCAGGTGGCTCAGTGGTAAAGAACTTGCCTGCCAATGCAGGAGGTGTGAGTTGGACCCCTGGGTTGGGAAGATCCCTTGGAGGAGGAAATGACAACCCACTCCAGTATTCTTGCTGGGAAAATCCCATGGACAGAGGAGCCTGGTGGGCCACAGTCCATGGAGTCACAAAGAGGTGGACACGACTGAGCGACTGAGCACTCACACATCCTTCCTCCATTGAGTTGTCTTTGTCCCTGATCAAAAATCAGTTGTCTGTGTTTGTGTGTATTTATATCTATACTCTATTCTGTTCTGTGATCTGTTTGTTCCTTCACTGATGCTACACTGTCTTGATGATGGTAGCTTTATATTAAGTCCCAAAGTCACATAGTCTATATCCTCCAACTTTCTTCTACTTTAAAATTGTTTTGCTAATCAACTTCTTTTGCCTTTCCGTATAAAATTTAGAATCAGCTTGTTGACAGCTACAGAAAAGTCCTGCTGGGATTTTGATTGATATTACACTGAATCCGCATATGGATTTCAGAAGGAGTGAATTTTGGAGAAAATTACACATTCATAGACTGTTCATTACTCTTATTAATTATTTTCTTCATTAATTTGTAAAAGCCATTTGTTTCTCTTAAGAATATTCTTCAGAAGAAAATAAACTTCACCGGACCAGCAGATGCGGAAACAAATGCAATGACCACGAATATTGTTTCTTCTCCTCAGGCTCAGAGAAGAATGGAAGCAGAGACTGGAGAAAAGGCTGAGGATGTTGGACAATCCTGATGGGAAGGAGAAGCAGGCAAGCACTGTGGGCTGAGTGCTTCCTGCCTCATCCCCTTCAAAGATGACAAACCACCAAGGGCACTTTTCTAGGAGAAAAAACTAACACCCAAGTTATGTTGACTTACTAAGCAGGACGCTCTTTATTTGCTCTCCCATTTGTGAAGGGATTTACATGTGAAACCTCCCCTAGTGCTAATGGGACTCTTTATCCGTCTCAATCCTCCCTGTCACAGAGGACAGGATGACCGCCAATGGGATACGAAGCTTGGGGTATCTAATATAAAAATCTCTTGGAATTAGCACTTCCAAGTTTCAAAGATCCACGTAATGTAATTTATTTCCGCATTTTCTTCTCATTTTGAAATCTGAATATTTTATTCAGGCTTACCAGGGGCAATTACTGTTTGGAAACCTGGCTTCCCTAAGTATTCTGAAAAACAGAGTCATTCGATCTTATTTCCTGTCCCCATCGCCTTTTTTAAAATGAAGACAGAAATGCTACTGCTAACAGAAAGAAAGCTAAAGAAAGAAAGAAATCATTCTTATAAAAAGAATAATTTTTAACATTATGGTTTGAAAATGAACTGAACTAAATTATTTTCTCCTCATACAAGTTTTTATAAACTTTTAATTAGAAGCATGCAGTGAAAGCAAGAGAATGTTAATAAACTTGGTTGTTGTGTCCTAATGGTGTGTGCCCTGTGTTAACTCCCTCGTGCCTGTCATGGTTAGTTCTCTGACGCTCTGGCAAGTGTCAGCTCCAGCTGCCTTTAGACACATTTTGGAATTTAAAGTCACTTTCACTGAAGCCTCCTCTTGGGCCCAGACATGATCATGGTCACAGATCAGGAGGGATTCTGTCAGTCACAGGAACTAGGGCTCCTCCACTCCTCTACCCAGGGATGCCTCACTGTGGACAGGAGCAGAGTGAGAAGCCCCAGCCAGCCAAAGAGCCCAAATGGCCAGAGGGACCCAGAGAATGACACACACAGTATTGGGGAGAGTATCACAGCACTCATAGATGCTCATAGATGCTATGTGGTGGCATAAACTTCTTCCACTGTAAAACTAAAAGAGATCCTTATGGCTGAGGGGGTCATGGGGTGGCAAGAGGGCTAGAGAGGTGACTCCACAATCCCTCAGTTATGAGATACAGAGTACAATGCTCAAATCTTTGCTATAGGCTCTTATCCAATTCAGATACAACTAAGTGAAGTGAAAGTTGCTCAGTTGTGTCTGACTCTTTGCAGCCCCATGGACTATACAGTCCATGGAATTCTCTAGGCCAGAATACTAGAGTGGGTTGCCTTTCTCTTCTCAAGGGGATCTTTCCAACCCAGGGATCGAACCCAGGTCTCCCGCATTGCAGGCGGATTCTTTACCAGCTGAGCCACAAGGGAAGCCCAAGAATACTGAAATGGGTAGCCTATCCCTTCTCCAGTGGATCTTCCCAACCCAGAATCTCCCACATTGCAGGCAGATTCTTTACCAACCGAGCTATCAGGAAAGCCCAGATACAACTAATAAGTAGTAAATTATAGCTGGGAAAAACTGAGCAAAGTTTGGGGAAAGAGGCTAATAATAAAATGGAAATTTAGTAAGGACAGAGAACCATGGGAATAAACATCAGAATACCTAACCACATCGGAGGGTCAGAGAAAGCCCCTTGAGACACTGATGTTTAAGCTGAGGCCTATAAAAATGAGTAAGAGTCATGCAGAAGAAAAGAAACAGCATGAAAGAAGAACTAAAGAGGAGCAGCAGGACTGCAGGGTAGAGGAGAGGGTCCTGGGAAGTGATGGACCCGGAAATAAGTGTCTGTGACACAGAATGAAGAGGGCAACTATTTCACAGGAGGGTGGAGATGTGAGCAGGGATCCCTGGAGCCCAAGCTAAAGATTCTGTATTGATCCACGGGGAATTAGGAAGCCCTTGACAGGTAGTGAAATGAATAGATTAGATTTGTATTTTTAATTTTTTCAAATTTTGTGTATACATATATATGTGTATATAATTTTATAGAAGTGCATAAATATACATGCTGATATGATTTTATTACTGTTTTTATTAGTTTTTATTAATCTTGTTTTTACTGTCTTGGCTTGCTCCCTCCCTTTTTTCTGCACTCTCTACCATCAGCAACACTTGTACCGCTTTTCCCATATTAATTACCCAATATGAGGCTTCCTGTAGTTTTTCCTGTATTCACATAGCCATGTACAAACACACACACTCACATACACAACAAACACACACTCACACACACTCTACATCTACAAGACTTTGTGTGAATATATTTGTGTGGTAACAATTTACAAAATAAGATGATATCAGATTTTTCTGCATCTTGATTTCCTTACTCAACTGTTCCTGATATATCAAAATATATTTTAATACATATTTAATATTAAATACATTTTTTAATGGGATCATATTATGGTGCAGATGCACCATAATAAAGTCAACAGTTGCTTTAGAGATGGAACAGTCATGCTACATCCAGGTTTTTGCCATTTGAACAATGCAGCAGTAAATATAGTTCCTTTATTCTAGTGGTTTTGAACTGGAAAGTAAGTTGATTTTGAGGAATAGGAAATTAAAGCAAACATTACTGCAGTTTCTACTTTAAAAATGTTACTAGAACATATCCCAAAAAGGCTGGTGAAACTCCCCTGTGAACCAGCAGTCTATAAGAGTACCCTCCTTCTAAATTGCTGCCAGTAATATGTATCATAGCTGTTTTTAATTTTTTTCTAATCTGAGAAGTGTTGAGTGACATCATGTTGCTTCTTTGACCATTAGTTGTTGAGGATTTCTTTCCATTTGTTTATTGGTTTAATTTCCTCATCAGTTCAGTTCAGTTCAGTCGCTCAATCGTGTCCGACTCTGCAACCCTATGAACTGCAGCACGCCAGGCCTCCTTGTCCATCACCAACTCCCAGAGTTCACCCAAACCCATGTCCATTGAGTCCATGATACCATCCAAGCATCTCATCCTTCTCTCATCCACTTCTCCTTCTGCCCTCAATCTTTCCCAGTATCAGGGTCTTTTCAAACGAGTCAGTTCTTCACATCAGGTGGCCAAAGTTTCAGCTTCAATGTTAGTTTCAGCTTCAACATCATGAACACATCAACATGAACACCCAGGACTGATCTCCTTTAGGATGGACTGGTTGGATCTCCTTGCAGTCCAAGGGACTCTCAAGAGTCTTCTCCAACACCACAGTTCAAAAGCATCAATTCTTCGGCGCTCAACTTTCTTTATAGTCCAACTCTCACCTCCATACATGACTACTGGAAAAACCATAGCCTTGACTAGACGGACCTTTGTTGGCAAAGTAATGTCTCTGCTTTTGAATACGCTATCTAGGTTGGTCATAACTTTCCTTCCAAGGAGTAAGCGCCTTTTAATTTCATAGCTGCAATCACCATCTGCAGTGATTTTGGAGCCCCAAAAAATAAAGTCTGACACTGTTTCCACTGTTTCCCCATCTATTTCCCATGAAGTGATGGGACCAGATGCCATGATCTTCATTTTCTGAATGTTGAGCTTTAAGCCAACTTTTCACTCTCCTCTTTCACTTTCATCAAGAGGCTCTTTAGTTCTTCTTCACTTTCTGCCATAAGGGTGGTGTCATCTGCATATCTGAGATTATTAATATTTCTCCCAGCAATCTTGATTCCAGCTTGTGCTTCTTCCAGCCCAGCATTTCTCATGATGTACTCTGTTCCTCATCAGGAAGAGAAAGAAAGAGTTCAGTACGTGTAGATAGACACATAGGTAAACTCAAAGAGAGAGTCATGCCCTTGTGATAGTCTGTCATTTATACGAGTCATTTCTTCCAGGTTTCCTTTGGCTGGTCATTCTGCAGACTGGTTCTGAGTCTGCATTTGATATATCTCAGGATCCTCCTATGTGTGCACTCACATCCTCAGCCAGGACGGATTCCAGGGAAGAGGACTATGGGTAGCTTGGCATCGCTCCCCTTTTTACTTCCAAGGAGTTTTCTAGTCAGAAGATCTCCCTGACTTTGAGAATGAGAAATACGTGGACTCTTATCTCTTATCTTGGCAGGCCCAGCCTCCTCTCTAGATTTGTCCTGCTATTGATATTTTGGAGTTCCTGTCCACAGGGAATGAACTCCAATTGCTCACACTGGGGGATGCATCTACCTTCTGCCTCAGTCAGAATCATCTAGAAAACTTTTATTAAAGTTTATGGATCCCTGGACTCCACCCCCAGAGATTCTAATTCTGTTGGTCTAGTATGGCGCTCAGGAATTATTGCATTTTCATTTGAGCTACCCAGGAGATTCTGATGCTTAGCCAGACTTGGGAATGGCTTCTCCTGAGGGGACAGGATTGAATGGAGAAAGACAAACAAAACTGAATCAGTCACCAAGGTGTACACTAGATCTCTAAAACTTAGTCATCCTGAACAACTGAAACGTTATACCATCTTTCCATTTCCTCCAGGCTCCAGCCCCTGGCAACCACTGTGGTTAATAACAGTGTATTGTGTATCTGAAATTTGCTAAAAGAGTAGATTTTAAGTGTTAGCAGCATACATACACATACAAAATAAGGTAACTAAGTGAGATGATGGAAATGTTAATTAGCTTGGCTGTGGTAATCATTTCACAAAATATATATGTATCAAATCATTATGTTGTATATCTTAAATATATATAACTTGTCAATTTTATTTCAGGAAAGAGGGATGGAAACTGAGTCAGCATGGTAAGGCCATAGAAAAGGCATAAGGATCCAGCTTGAAAGAGGCATGGAGGTCTCATAGAGAGGTCAAGATCAGGCCTTCAAGGATGGGGAACAGCATTCCTGAGGAATGAGCTGATATTTTAGCTGGAGAGATGCATTGGGGTTAAATGAGGAGGCCCTTAAAACGCTGGCTAAGGAGCTGATGAGTCTCCAAAGTTGATGAGTCTCCAATGGCAATGGAGACTCATCAAAGGTTTTTGAGCAGGGCAGTAACTTGCTAAGAACTTGTCTTAGTGACTGATAAAACAATCCTGGCAATGGTGTGGAAAATGCACTCTACAGATGCTAGGGATTGTCTTTATTAAAACTATGTTTATCCAAATAATTTAATTTGGAAAATGTACCCTTTATGAGATCTTCATTTCATTCAAGGTGAGTGAAAGTACAAATAAGAATGTGGTCTTAAGTGATGAACTATAGAGACCAAAACATGACTAATTTCCCTTAGGCTTTGACTTAAACACCTTTAAACATACAGCTTTTTATTTCAAAATTAATTAGCACATTTCCTTTTATTACCCTGTGTCATGTGATGTGTTATGTGGAAACATAAACTGAAAATGGTAAAATCTTGAATTGCACCAGATTAGAGATGAACACCACTCAAAAAGGCTTTACTGAATTTAAACCACAGCTCAATTTATGATTGATAAGTAGCTATAAAAGGTCTTTTTGTCTTTGGACAAACAATCCAGTATCAGTGACAGAAGAAATGAAAGCAGAAGTTCTCTCTTTTCACAAAGCAATTAAGTGGTAAAATTGTGAAGAGCTGTCAACATCCAGATCAGTGCTGAAGCCCTCAGACTGACTTTTTTGGGGCAGACTAGCTGAAATACATGTCCAGCCAGTAGACAACATGGAACTTATAGGCTTTGCTACTGGAGACATGGTGGATGGGAATGGAGTGGGGAGTGGACACTGCTTAAAAAGATTTACTGTCCTACACATTCAGATAAGATGAGCCCAGTGACCTTTGGATAAATCAAAGGATTGTTTGTAACACTGGGCCACCTCCCCACAAAACACCATGAGCACTGAGGCACAGTTGAAGTGCAGGTGAGAAGCAAAGCCTTCCCCAAAGGAAGACCATGACAGAACAGGGTACATTGGCGTGACAGGAGAGGGTACATTACAAATGAGGCCAATATTTTAAACATTGTTTATTTGGGATTGATACTAAAATATGTTATAGTTCCTCCCACATGGAACATTCTCTTGTCTTCAGATACTTCCTCGATGCCCAGGGTGTCACTCCAGTGCAATAAATACAGGCTGGCTCCTTAAAAGTCCATCCGTCCTCAGGGAGGTGGTACCACTCAACTGGTAATGAGTCTTTTCTCACAACCAGTATCTCCTGCTATGTGATAGACAAATGATGGTAAAAGGAGTTTAAAAATGCTTAATAGATGTGTATAAGTATTTATGTGCATGTGTACCTGCTCAGTCACTCAGTTCAGTCATTCAGTCACGTCTGGCTCTTTGTGATCCCATGGACTGTAACCTGCCAGGTTCCTCTGTCCATGGAATTTTCTAGTCAAGAATGCTGAAGTCAGTTGTCATTTCCTACTCAAGGGGATCTTCCCAACCCAGGGTTCGAACCCACACTTCCTGCATTGGCAGGAGGGTTCTTTACCACTGAGCCACCTGAGAGGAAGGATAGTTTTTTTCTTTTTTAAAAAATAAATGGTGCTGGTACATCTCCTGCATCTTTAGATTTTTTTTTTTAACCACTGAGCCACATGGGAAGCCCATAAGTATTTGTATATATTGGTAAAAAAAAAAAAAAACTGGTTGAGATTTATAAACGTTTATATATATTTATTTAAGTAAAAGAAAGTGAACACATTTTTTTAAAATATTAAACAAATAACAAGACAGATGGTACACAGATATGTTAGAACAGTGTCTATGATGTTGGAACAGTGGAGGTTTGGGACCCTTCCCCAGTTTAAAACCAGGACAGGAGATCTCTATTGTTCTGATCTGGTCCGTGTCTATGAAAAGTCCCGGTCACTACAGAGCTCTAAATAGGTGTTGGCAGGGGTACATTTATTTCAGTGTACAGCTGATTCTTGAACAACACAGGTTTGAACTGTACAGACCCACTTATACTCAGATTTTTTTCAATAAATGTGTATTGTAGCACTACACGACCTGCAGTTGGTTGAATCCCTACGTGCATAACCACATAACCACAGAGGGCCAACTGTAAAGTTATATGTGGATTTTCAACCGCAGGGAGTCTGGACCACATCCCCCACATTATTCAAATGTCAACTGTATTAAAAATTAAAATAGTAGCTTATACCCATGGTTAAGATAAAAGTTCACAGTATACTGAGGAATGTTCCCTCACAGAGCTTTTCCTCAGAAGGTCCCACAGCACAGGAAGGTGAGTGAGCTGTGAGAGCAGGGAAAGCCCAGTCCTGGATACTGATCAAAAGTCCTCCAAACATCAGCATTTTATTTTTTTTTGTTTGTTTGTTTATTAAATATTTAAAAAAAAAAATCACATGCTCCCCATCCTGAACCCTCCTCCCTCCCAACCTCCCCATACCATCCCCCTGGGCCTTCCCAGCGCACCAGCCCCAAGCATCCAGCATCGTGCACTGAACCTGGACTGGCATCTCGTTTCATACATGACATTTCACATGTTTCAATGACATTCTCCCAAATCTTCCCACCCTCTCCCACAGAGTCCATAAGACTGTTCTATACATCAGTGTCTCTTTTGCTGTCTCGTACACAGGGTTATCGTTACCATCTTTCTAAATTCCATATACATGCGTTAGTATACTGTATTTATGTTTTTCCTTCTGGCTTACTTCACTCTGTATAATAGTCTCCAGTTTCATCCACCTCATTAGAACTGATTCAAATGTATTCTTTTTAATGGCTGAGTAATACTCCATTGTGTATATGTACCACAGCTTTCTTATCCATTCATGTGCTGATGGACATCTAGGTTGCTTCCATGTCCTGGCTATTATAAACAGTGCTGCGATGAACATTGGGGTACACGTGTCTCTTTCCCTTCTGGTTTCCTCAGTGTGTATGCCCAGCAGTGGGATTGCTGGATCATAAGGCAGTTCTATTTCCAGTTTTTTAAGGAATCTCCACACTGTTCTCCATAGTGGCTGTACTAATTTGCATTCCCACCAACAGTGTAAGAGGGTTCCCTTTTCTCCACACCCTCTCCAGCATTTATTATTTGTAGACTTTTGGATCGCAGCCATTCTGACTGGTGTGAAATGGTACCTCATAGTGGTTTTGATTTGCATTTCTCTGATAAAGAGTGATGTTGAACATCTTTTCAAGTGTTTGTTAGCCATCTGTATGTCTTCTTTGGAGAAATGTCTATTTAGATCTTTGGCCCATTTTTTGATTGGGTCATTTATTTTTCTGGAGTTGAGCTGTAGGAGTTGCTTGTATATTTTTGAGATTAGTTGTTTGTCGGTTGCTTCATTTGCTATTATTTTCTCCCATTCTGAAGGCTGTCTTTTCACCTTGCTAATAGTTTCCTTTGATGTGCAGAAGCTTTTAAGTTTAATTAGGTCCCATTTGTTTATTTTTGCTTTTATTTCCAATATTCTGGGAGGTGGGTCATAGAGGATCCTGCTGTGATGTATGTCAGAGAGTGTTTTGCCTATGTTCTCCTCTAGGAGTTTTATAGTTTCTGGTCTTATGTTGAGATCTTTAATCCATTTTGAGTTTATTTTTGTATATGGTGTTAGAAAGTGTTCTAGTTTCATTCTTTTACAAGTGGTTGACCAGATTTCCCAGCACCACTTGTTAAAGAGATTGTCTTTAATCCACTGTATATTCTTGCCTCCTTTGTCAAAGATAAGGTGTCCATATGTGCGTGGATTTATCTCTGGGCTTTCTATTTTGTTCCATTGATCTATATTTCTGTCTTTGTGCCAGTACCATACTGTCTTGATAACTGTGGCTTTGTAGTAGAGCCTGAAGTCAGGTAGGTTGATTCCTCCAGTTCCATTTTTCTTTCTCAAGATCGCTTTGGCTATTTGAGGTTTTTTGTATTTCCATACAAATTGTGAAATTATTTGTTCTAGCTCTGTGAAGAATACCGTTGGTAGCTTGATAGGGATTGCATTGAATCTATAAATTGCTTTGGGTAGTATACTGATTTTCACTATATTGATTCTTCCAATCCATGAACATGGTATATTTCTCCATCTATTAGTGTCCTCTTTGATTTCTTTCACCAGTGTTTTATAGTTTTCTATATATAGGTCTTTAGTTTCTTTAGGTAGATATATTCCTAAGTATTTTATTCTCTTCGTTGCAATGGTGAATGGAATTGTTTCCTTAATTTCTCTTTCTGTTTTCTCATTATTAGTGTATAGGAATGCAAGGGATTTCTGTGTGTTGATTTTATATCCTGCAACTTTACTATAATCATTGATTAGTTCTAGTAATTTTCTGGTGGAGTCTTTAGGGTTTTCTATGTAGAGGATCATGTCATCTGCAAATAGTGAGAGTTTTACTTCTTCTTTTCCAATTTGGATTCCTTTTATTTCTTTTTCTGCTCTGATTGCTGTAGCCAAAACTTCCAAAACTATGTTGAATAGTAATGGTGAAAGTGGGCACCCTTGTCTTGTTCCTGACTTTAGAGGAAATGCTTTCAATTTTTCACCATTGAGGATAATGTTTGCTGTGGGTTTGTCATATATAGCTTTTATTATATTGAGGTATGTTCCTTCTATTCCTGCTTTCTGGAGAGTTTTTATCATAAATGGGTGTTGAATTTTGTCAAAGGCTTTCTCTGCATCTATTGAGATAATCATATGGTTTTTGTTTTTCAATTTGTTAATGTGGTGTATTACATTGATTGATTTGTGGATATTGAAGAATCCTTGCATCCCTGGGATAAAGCCCACTTGGTCATGGTGTATGATCTTTTTAATGTGTTGTTGAATTCTGATTGCTAGAATTTTGTTTAGGATTTTTGCATCTATGTTCATCAGTGATATTGGCCTATAGTTTTCTTTTTTTGTGGCATCTTTGTCAGGTTTTGGTATTAGGGTGATGGTGGCCTCATAGAATGAGTTTGGAAGTTTACCTTCCTCTGCAATTTTCTGGAAGAGTTTGAGCAGGATAGGTGTTAGCTCTTCTCTAAATTTTTGGTAGAATTCAGCTGTGAAGCCGTCTGGACCTGGGCTTTTGTTTGCTGGAAGATTTTTGATTACAGTTTCAATTTCCATGCTTGTGATGGGTCTGTTAAGGTTTTCTATTTCTTCCTGGTCGAGTTTTGGAAAGTTGTACTTTTCTAAGAATTTGTCCATTTCTTCCTCGTTGTCCATTTTATTGGCATATAATTGTTGATAATAGTCTCTTATGATCCTTTGTATTTCTATATTGTCTGTTGTGATCTCTCCACTGTCATTTCTAATTTTATTGATTTGATTTTTCTCCCTTTGTTTCTTGATGAGTCTGGCTAATGGTTTGTCAATTTTATTTATCCTTTCAAAGAACCAGCTTTTGGCTTTGTTGATTTTTGCTATGGTCTCTTTTGTTTCTTTTGCATTTATTTCTGCTCTAATTTTTAAGATTTCTTTCCTTCTACTAACCCTGGGGTTCTTCATTTCTTCCTTTTCTAGTTGTTTGAGGTGTAGAGTTAGGTTATTTATTTGACTTTTTTCTTGTTTCTTGAGGTGTGCCTGTATTGCTATGAACTTTCCCCTTAGGACTGCTTTTACTGTGTCCCACAGGTTTTGGGTTGTTGTGTTTTCATTTTCATTCGTTTCTATGCAAATTTTGATTTCTTTTTTGATTTCTTCTGTGATTTGTTGGTTATTTAGCAGCGTGTTGTTCATCCTCCATATGTTGGAATTTTTAATAGTTTTTCTCCTGTAATTGAGATCTAATCTTACTGCATTGTGGTCAGAAAAGATGCTTGGAATGATTTCTATTTTTTTGAATTTACCAAGGCTAGCTTTATGGCCCAGGATGTGATCTATCCTGGAGAAGGTTCCATGTGCACTTGAGAAAAAGGTGAAATTCATTGTTTTGGGATGAAATGTCCTATAGATATCAATTAGGTCTAACTGGTCTATTGTATCGTTTAAAGTTTGTGTTTCCTTATTAATTTTCTGTTTAGTTGATCTATCCATAGGTGTGAGTGGGGTATTAAAGTCTCCCACTATTATTGTGTTATTGTTAATTTCTCCTTTCATACTTGTTAGCATTTGTCTTACATACTGCGATGCTCCCGTGTTGGGTGCATATATATTTATAATTGTTATATCTTCTTCTTGGATTGATCCTTTGATCATTATGTAGTGACCTTCTTTGTCTCTTTTCACAGCCTTTGTTTTAAAGTCTATTTTATCTGATATGAGTATTGCTACTCCTGCTTTCTTTTGGTCCCTATTTGCATGGAAAATCTTTTTCCAGCCCTTCACTTTCAGTCTGTATGTGTCCCCTGTTTTGAGGTGGGTCTCCTGTAGACAACATATGTAGGGGTCTTGTTTTTGTATCCATTCAGCCAGTCTTTGTCTTTTGGTTGGGGCATTCAACCCATTTACGTTTAAGGTAATTACTGATAAGTATGATCCCGTTGCCATTTACTTTATTGTTTGGGGTTCGAATTTATACACCATTTTTGTGTTTCCTGTCTAGAGAATATCCTTTAGTATTTGTTGTAGAGCTGGTTTGGTGGTGCAGAATTCTCTCAGCTTTTGCTTATCTGAGAAGCTTTTGATTTCTCCTTCATACTTGAATGAAATCCTTGCTGGGTACAATAATCTGGGCTGTAGATTATTTTCTTTCATCATTTTAAGTATGTCTTGCCATTCCCTCCTGGCTTGAAGAGTTTCTATTGAAAGATCAGCTGTTATCCTTATGGGAATTCCCTTGTGTGTTATTTGTTGTTTTTCCCTTGCTGCTTTTAATATTTGTTCTTTGTGTTTGATCTTTGTTAATTTGAGTAATATGTGTCTTGGGGTGTTTCGCCTTGGGTTTATCCTGTTTGGGATTCTCTGGGTTTCTTGGACTCGGGTGATTATTTCCTTCCCCAGTTTAGGGAAGTTTTCAACTATTATCTCCTCAAGTATTTTCTCATGGTCTTTCTTTTTGTCTTCTTCTTCTGGAACCCCTATGATTCGAATGTTGTAGCGTTTAATATTGTCCTGGAGGTCTCTGAGATTGTCCTCATTTCTTTTAATTCGTTTTTCTTTTATTCTCTCTGATTCATTTATTTCTACCATTCTATCTTCTAATTCACTAATCCTATCTTCTGCCTCTGTTATTCTACTATTTGTTGCCTCCAGAGTGTTTTTAATTTCATTTATTGCATTATTCATTGTATATTGACTCTTTTTTATTTCTTCTAGGTCCTTGTTAAACCTTTCTTGCATCTTCTCAATCCTTGTCTCCAAGCTATTTATCTGTGATTCCATTTTAATTTCTAGATTTTGGATCAATTTCACTATCATTATTCGGAATTCTTTATCAGGTAGATTCCCTATCTCTTCCTCTTTTGTTTGGTTTGGTGGGCATTTATCCTGTTCCTTTATCTGCTGGCTATTCCTCTGTCTCTTCATCTTGTTTAAATTGCTGAGTATGGGGTGTCCTTTCTGTATTCTGGCAGTTTGTGGAGTTCTCTTTATTGTGGCTATTCCTCACTGTGTGTGGGTTTGTACAGGTGGCTTGTCAAGGTTTCCTGGTTAGGGAAGCTTGTGTCAGTGTTCTGATGGGTGGAACTGTATTTCTTCTCTTTGTTCAGTCGCGCTGTGGGGAGGGAGGGAGGGATGCTGCAAGCAAATAACACTGGCGTGCGCTCGCAGTGCCTCAGCCACACTGGGTCTGCCCCCGCTCACTGCGCGTGTAGCCTCCCTGCCCACACTGCTCGGGCTCTAGGTTGTTCCGCCGGGAACAATCCGAGGCTGGCCCTGGGTTGCATGTACCTCCCAGGTCCAAGCCGCTCAGGTTCAGGCACTCGGATAGTCCTCAGAGGCGCAGACTCAGTTGGGCCTGAGTATTGTGCTCTTCCCAGGTCTGAGCAGTTCAAGTGATGAGGTGTTTGGCGAGCGCCAATGCTGCGACTTATCGCCTCCCCGCCACTCGGTTATCTGGGCGCAAAACCGGCGCACCTTCTTAAACAGATGTTAACTGTCCAGACCCCCAAGAAGTTTTAGTTAGCAAAGAAGCCTGCTTACAGTTTTATAGATAATGTCTCTCTGGGGCTGCGATTGCCCCCTTCCGGCTCTGGCTGCCTATCACCGGAGGGGGAAGGTCTGCAGCCGGCTATCTCTGTTCAATTCTTTGTTCCGTGCGCGGGCCTGGCGGTCTTAGGTTGGGGCTGGCTTTTCGCGTAGTAGATATCCCACAGTCTGGTTTGTTAACCCAAATTATTTCGCTCAGATAGTGCTCAGGGTATTCAGGCCAGATTCTTACTCTAAGCGATGCAGCCTGCGCTCAAACATCAGCATTTTAAACACTGATTCTTTCCCTTCCTTCCTTGTTCCCTTGACTATTTGTCCCTCTGTAATTACTCTTTTTCACCTCTTTCTCTAGCTTAAATAAGAGAGGGAGGCAGAGTAGGCTGAACTTTTTAAGACCAAATACTTAGCACTTTTCTGAAGTATCCATTTCCTTACCAGCACCTGGTGTCTCCAGGAGGGTCCAGCTGAGTGAAACCCCACAGCACTGCCTGGATCCCTGCACTATCAGTGGATGAAACTTCATGTTGATCTATCTCTGTTTCCTGGTCAACCAACAAGTGCCCCTCCTCCTTCCAGAAGTTAGTTTAAAACACAAGTCTGACTCTGAAGATTTGGTCATAAACATAACTGAAAACAGAGCCAGGTCTCAGAGGAATTAGTCTTGGCGTAAGACCTCAGAATCAATGATGATGCCTCGAGGTCAGGTCAAAGTTGAACTTTTCTTGTCGACCTTGCACTAAGAGCATGTCCAGATCACAACCAAGAAGAACCTTAAGCTTTCTTATAAGACTAGTCTAAAAACAGAATGCAAGAATTCATCCTCCAGATGAGTACAGAAGATTGAATAATGTGGCTGCTCAGTGGGTTGGAAATGTGCAACAAAGAAATCACAGACTTTAGGCTTATTCTAACATTAATATTGCTACCCCAGTTTTCCTTGGTTGGTATTTACTAGGTATTCTTTTTCTAGTTCTCTATTTTCTGCTGTCCTAGTCTGACACATATTGAACATAGGGTGAAACAACACAAATCTGGCATCATTCTTGTTTTGCCTACCTGCCAACTAAAGCACACGCAGTAAACCAAGTGCCCCCAAATACGGCACAGGGCGGGGACCCTGTGATGATAAGTGGACATGAAGGAGTCCCAGAAGACACCACTTGAATTATCATGTTTTATCTTTTCCCTGTCAGGTCTTATGAGTGGGAGGACAACGCCAAATAATAAAATTTGGGTGTTAAAACTTGGTTAAAAAAATAAGAGTGTTTAACTGGGGCTAACTTTTTAAAGAAAGCTGAGCGCAGAATTGATGCTTTTGAACTGTGGTGTTGGAGAAGACTCTTGAGAGTCCCTTGGACTGCAAGGAGATCCAACTAGTCCATCCTAAAGGAGATCAGTCCTGGGTGTTCATTGGAAGGACTGCTGTTGAAGCTGAAACTCCAATACTTTGGCCACCTGATGTGAAGAGCTGACTCATTGGAAAAGACCCTGATGCTGGGAAAGATTGAAGGCAGGAGGAGAAGGGGATGACAGAGGATGAGATGGTAGGATGGTATCACTGACTCAATGGACATGAGTTTGGGTAAACTCTGGGAGTTGGTGATGGACAGGGAGGCCTGGTTGCTGCAGTTCATGGGGTCGCGGAGTTGGACATGACTGAGCAACTGAACTGAACTGAACTTTTTACCAAGTGTGACCTGATGATACTTTTCTTCCAAGATTCTTCCTGTTATTAAATTCACAGTATTTTAAAATAAATATTTAATAATTAGCAGTCAACTATTAATGGGCAACTCTCTTGGATGGAATAGTGGTTGGGAGAGTGAATAACAGAGGGAACAGAAATCTACAAGTCTAGCTTTCAAGTGTTGCTTGCTAAGACTGTGACCAAGACTCAAATACAAAGTTGTTAGTAGATTCAAGAGGTTAAGTGTATAGATTTTGGTGTTGGCAGATATGGAAGCTAATCACAGGTCTGCAAAGTTACCTGGGGGATGTGCCCCAGCAGGAATCCCAAGGACACCAGGACAGAGCAGATATATCTCGTCTGCTGCCATGAGTACAACCTTTGTGCTTGGCAATGCAATTCAATTCTGATGCAAACTCCTAGAGTTAGCATCAGACTTCACAGGTACCCAACAAGACCATCCCCCTTTGAGATGCCAGCCGCAAGTTCAGGGATTCCCAGGCCACTTATTCTTTTGACCAAATGGTTACAACTCCAGGAGGCCCCCATAACTCCCCTTAGTTTCAACAATTCACTTGAATGACTCACAGAACTTAAGAAAGCACTATCCTTATAAATACAATCTTATTAAAAAGAATTCAAATCAGATGAAACAAAAGAAAAGATACGTAGGGTGACATCTGAAACGGTTATGAACACAAAGTTTCCATGTCCTTCCCCATGGAATCAGGGTGCATCACCTTCCTCAGACTTTACTGTGTTGTTCCCCAGCCAGGAAGCTTAACCAAGCTTCAATGTCCAGAGATTTTATTGGGATTTTATTGTGTAGCCATGATTGGTGGAGTCACTGGCCATGTGACTGAACCTAATCTCCAGCTTCTCTCTCCTCCCAGGAGATCATACTGGCTCAAAACCTCAGTCCTCTAATTACATGGTTCATCTTTCTGGTGACCAATCTCTATTCTGATTTATCTTGTTAGAAGAAACTCTGGTATGATCCCAGAGGCTCATGAATAACAAAGATATTCTTATTACTCAGGAAATTTCTAGGATTTAGTCTCCTTCCCAGGGACAAAGATCAGGCAAACTCTTTATTATAAGGAACGAGCTTCGTACTCTGGGACAACAAGGGGAAAAACAGGATGGTGACATCCCAAAGACTGAGCTTTTGTTTAAAAGCCATAGATAAGAGACTATTTAAACCAGTCCTGATATGCAATGGAACTTTAAATAGACCATATGATCAAATCCAAAATGTTCTGTTTAAACCAAAATACTGTTTACTGGCAGGGGCTTTCCATATGGCTCAGTGGTAAAGAATCCACCCACCAGTACAGGAGATACAGGAGACATGGGTTTGATCCCTGGTCCTTTTGAGCAGGGAATGGCAACCCACTCAAGTAGTCTTGTCTGGGAAATCCTACAGACCAATGGGCCTGGTGGGTTACAGTCCATGGGGTCACAAAGAGTCCAACATGACTGTGCATACTCCCACCCTCCCACCCCCCACCACACACACACTGTTTACTGGCAAGTCGAAAGCATCCGACTACCCCACAGATTGTGTGTTCCTGAGGGGGACCAAAGCAGTTTGGAGGCTATGAAACAGACTAGAACCAACCTAAGTTATCAAATAAGTGATATAAATTTGAATAACAATACAGTATTTTGCAACTAGAATATTTTGAATATGCAATTTGAATGTTTTTATTAAGTGATTCAAATCATTGTACCAACTTTTTGGTGCCTTCTTCCACTTGCAGACCAAAGCTAACATTCCGGGCCAAATTAACAAGAGAATGGTGCTTGGTGACTAAGGAATCAGAACAGTGACAAACTGCCCTACATTCTCATTTTTTGACCCTTTTTCTTTCACTCAAGGTATACTATTACCCTTCTATTTTCATGATGGAATGCTTTCCTTAGATATACTTGTAATATTTGTTTACATGTAGCTTCATTCACATTTGTACTGTATTTTCTTGAGGATACTTCAAAGGTCATCTAGGTTGACCTTTGAAGATTAACAGGTTTCCCTCAATATATATTTACCATCGAACCTGCAGGTTTACCTCATACTTGTATCCACTTTTAAACTGACTATGACTAGCCAATTCCAGGGCCATAAATTTTTGAACTTACCCCAGAATTTGGCCTTTATACAAGCTAAGTTCAGTTCAATTCATCGCTCAGTTGTGTCCAACTCTTTGCGACCCCATGAATTGTAGCACGCCAGGCCTCCCTGTCCATTACCAACTCCTGGAGTTCACTGAGACTCACGTCCATTGAGTCAGTGATGCCATCCAGCCATCTCATCCTCTGTCGTCCCCTTCTCCTCTTGCCCCCAATCCCTCCCAGCATCAGAGTCTTTTCCAATGAGTCAACTCTTCACATGAGGTGGCCAAAGTACTGGAGTTTCAGCTTTAGCATCATTCCTTCCAAAGAAATCCCAGGGCTGATCTCCTTCAGAATGGACTGGTTGGATCTCCTTGCAGTCCAAGGGACTCTCAAGAGTCTTCTCCAACATCAAGTTCAAAAGCATCAATTCTTTAGCACTCAGCTTTCTTCACAGTCCAACTCTCACATCCATATATGACCACAGGAAAAACCATAGCCTTGACTAGATGGACCTTTGTTGACAAAGTAATGTCTCTGCTTTTGAATATGCTATCTAGGTTGGTCATAACTTTCCTTCCAAGGAGTAAGCGCCTTTTAATTTCATGGCTGCAGAACCATCTGCAGTGATTTTGGAGCCCCCCAAAATAAAGTCTGACACTGTTTCCACTATTTCCCCATCTATTTCCCATGAAGTGATGGGACCAGATGCCATGATCTTCGTTTTCTGAATGTTGAGCTTTAAGCCAACTTTTTCACTCTCCACTTTCACTTTCATCAAGAGGCTTTTTAGTTCCTCTTCACTTTCTGCCCTAAGGGTGGTGTCATCTGCATATCTGAGGTTATTGATATTTCTCCCAGCCATCTTGATTCCAGCTTGTGCTTCTTCCAGCCCAGCATTTTTCATGATGTACTCTGCATATAAGTTAAATAAACAGGGTGACAATATACAGCCTTGGCTTACTCCTTTTCCTATTTGGAACCAGTCTGTTGTTCCATGTCCAGTTCTAACTGTTGCTTCCTGACCTGCATATAGGTTTCTCAAGAGGCAGGTCAGGTGGTCTGATATTCCGATCTCTTTCAGAATTTTCCACAGTTTATTGTTATCCACACAGTCAAAGGCTTTGGCATAGTCAATAAAGCAGAAATAGATGTTTTTCTGGAACTCTCTTGCTTTTTTGATGATCCAGCAAATGTTGGCAATTTGATCTCTTGTTCCTCTGCCTTTTCTAAACCCAGCTTGAACATCTGGAAGTTCACGGTTCATGTATTGCTGAAGCCTGGCTTGGAGAATTTTGAGCATTACTTTACTAGAGTGTGAGATAAGTGCAATTGTGCAGTAGTTTGAGCATTCTTTGGCATTGCCTGTCTTTGGGATTGGAATGAAAACTGACCTTTTCCAGTCCTATGGCCACTGCTGAGTTTTCCAAATTTGCTGGCATATTGAGTGCAGCACTTTCACAGCATCATCTTTCAGGATTTGAAATAGCTCAACTGGAATTCCATCACTTCCTATACAAGCTAGAACCTTTTAAAATGGTGTTTTCTTGACATTTTATTGTTCACTTGAAGCCTTTACATGTCTTTCACTGGTGGGGCATGAATAAAGAATGGTGTTACCTCAGATGGGACTGGGATGGTGGCAGGCATTACAGAGAAGTTTAAAGCAGCGAGGAGAGAAGCTCAAAAATATGATGCTACTTCTGCCTTGGGTGGATCTCAAATGTGTATGTTTTTGATTTTCCAAAATCAGTAAATGAAAAGGCAGCTGTTCAGAGACTCAAGGACTGTGACTGAACATGGCATTTAGCTTCAGTGAATTAGCACATAGCATCTGCCTTTTATGCTTGATGCTTCAGAAGCACTCTGAAGACTGGTAATCCATGGGTCTAAAAGACTAGAGTTGAAGACATGGATGCTTTCCTAGTTATATTCACCTAATCCTATTTTATCTACCACCCACACCATGTATGGTTTAGTCAAGATTCTCTTACAGAGCAGCCTTTCAGAAGAAGAAAAAGTTATTTTTGTCAGCTGCCAAGTGGAGCAGACTGGGTGTTATACCTGTTTTCTGTCTTGGGAGTGGTCATGGGTTCTCACATGTCCCATGACAAACGTGCCTCAGAGAACAAGTCATGCTGTGAATCAGATAGTGTCACAAGAAACCCTCCCAGAAATCAGTGTGAGTCTCGGCTGACCCTGCACCAATGCCCCATGTGTAGGATCCCCTGCACCGGCGGCTGCAAACCTCCTGAGGCTCAGAAACTCAACAAGTCCAAAACAAGAAGTATGATCACCCCTCCAAACTCCTTCTATCTGAGGTTCCTGACTTAAGCACTGGCACCACCATCCATCCAGAAGCATGGAGATCTTTCTTGATTGGTTTCTCCCCTCATCCCACATAGCAACCTTTCAACAAGTTCAGTCATTGGCCCTCTGACTTTTCTCAGATTTATTAATATCCACTTCTCTCCACCTCAGCCTCAACACCCTAGTTCAAGCGACTTCCATCTCTCTTCTGAAGAACCCGGACACTTCCCAGCTGACCAGCCACATCCACTGCCACTCTGCCCACTTTCCATCCTCTATGTTTGCATAACAATGTGAAAGTGTTTAATGCTAATAAAGTACATACTTAAATTGGTTAAAACGGTAAATTTTGTGTTAGGTATATTTTGCCACAGTATAAAAAGTGGGTATGGTGTTGGGATGGTTCCATTGCGGACAGAGAGAACAGCAGGTACCAATGTCTTGTGGGAAGACAGAGCATGGATGAGAGGAAAGCCAGCAGGGCTGGTTTGTCAAGATTTGGAGGATGTTTTATGGCCTGAGATGAGGCTGAGGTCACAGGCAGAGAAAAGGCCATAGAAAATCTGGATATTGATATTTGTCCTGAGATTAGTGGGAGATTGTTGTTGAGCCTTCAACAGGACAGCAACAGAAATATGTTTTAAAAAGTTGCCATGGACTAGGATGGAAAGGGGAATCTTGTGGCTCAGACGGTAAAGCGTCTGCCTACAATATCAGCCCTGCTGGCTTTCCTCTCATCCATGCTCTCTCTTTCCACAAGACATTGGTACCTGCTGTTCTCTCTGTCTGCAATGGAACCATCCCAACACCATACCCCTTTTTATACTGTGGCAAAATATACCTAACACAAAATTTACCATTTTAACCAATTTAAGTATATACTTTATTAGCATTAAACAGTTTCACATTGTTATGCAAACATATAGAACACTTCACAAATTTGTATATCATCCTTGAACAGAGGCCATGCTAATTGTATTGTTCCAATTTTAGTCTCTGTGCTTCTGAAGTGAGCACTTTCTCCCTTTTGACTGTAAAGTTTGATTCATCCTGCGTTTATTCAGGGAAGCATTCCAAGACCAAGGCCATCACAAGTCATACATCCCCTTGACTGCCCAACACCCAGTGTGAGTTTTATGCTTGTTCCATTGACATCTGCTCTCTCTCACTAAACTATGAACTCCTTGAAGGCAGTTCTCATTGTCTAAACGAATGCTAGGTACACAGTGGAAGCTCAGTGTATCCTAGTTAAATGAATAAACAAAGAAATGCAATTCTACCTTCAGTGAAGACCATCTTTGACATTATAGAAAACACTGCCTTGAACTCCATTCCAGAGAAAGAACTTGACTTTTGAAAAACTAAAATCATTGATAAAGGGTGTTTTTTCCCCTTTTCTCAAAGAGAAGACTTATTAATTCAGACTTTATCTCTCATAAAAGAGGAAAATACCTGATAGTTTTTATTTTTTATATTAATTGAATATTTGTATTTAATTGAATATTTATAATTGTATCCATTTTTCTATGAGATCCTTATTTTTTTTAATTTTTATTGGAGTAGAGTTGGCTTACAATGCTGTGTTCATTTCTGTTGTACAGCACAGTGAATCAGTTATACATATACATATATCCACTCTTTTAGATTTTTTTCCCATATAAGTCATTATGGAGTATTGAGTAGAGTTCCCTGTGCTATATTGAAGGTGCTTATTAGTTATCTATTTTATATATAATAGTGTGTATATTGTAAATAAGTTCATTTACACTATTTCTTTTAAGAGTCCACATATAAACAATATTATATGATATTCTTTTAACAGTAGGTTTTCCTTTGATTCTATTCATCAAGGTTTCACACTTATTGAATCTACACTCAGACTTCTGAAGGAGTTTGTAATTTACAAAAACTAATGTAAACTATAGCTTTTTTTGCCAAAGCTTGAAAGATACCCATCATGATGCTGCCCCACCACATCTGCAGAGAAGTCCCCACCACTCAGTGGGGCTCATAGTGGGGTCTGGAGATGGCTCTCCCTAGAACCTGAGGTACGTCTGCACCCATCAAGTTCATGGAGAACTTGTCATTCCTGACTTCAAGAAGCCCTGCAATGGGCCAGACTGGGATAGATTTGAGATTTCATGAGACCAAGGGTGACAGCCCTGAATTATAGAAAGAACAGCTGACATGCACATGACCTTTCATACTTTATGGGTTGTTCATAACATCAGGAGCTCTTAGGGAGCAACATCAACAACAGCATCCTCAGTTTAAAGATGAGGGGAAAACATTCAGAGGTCAAGCAACTAGTCCAACATCCCTCAGCCAGTATCCAGGTCAGATTTAGCATGTAGTTTTGATGCCTAAACCCTTGCTTTATTAACTCTACTTTGCTCAATATGTCAATAACTACCACATTTTTTCAAAGGCAAGGTCAATGCCAACAGCATCCTAGAAATGGTATAAATAAATTCCTCTGGCCACTTTGCACCATAGGTGAATTCATAGAAAGTAGAAACAAATGCAGCCTGTACTTATAAGGCCCTTTAATGAGAAGCCAATTCATTGGAAAAGACCGTGATGCTCAGAAAGATTGAGGGCAAGAGGAGAAAGGAGTGACAGAGGATGGGATGATTGGATGGCATCACTGACTCAGTGGACATGAGTTTGGGTAAACTCTGAGAGATAGTGACGGACAGAGAAGCCTGACATGCTACAGTCCATGGGGTCGCAAAGAGTCAGTAATGACTTAGTGACTGAACAACAATGTGCTCAAACACTTAACTTATCACTGTAATTGCACATTTTGTGGTTATTCAATAAGTGTGTTTGATTCACTGGCTGATCAAAAGTCTAGAGGTATCACATGATGATCAAGACTGCTTGTTAACACACAAAACCCTAAAAATTCTGGGTCCATGAGTTATCCCCAGGCTCTGGTTCCACTGTGTACAGGCTTGAAGCTGTTTCCTGTCCTGGCATTCGGCAAAGTTTCACTTAATGCCATCTGCCTCCAAGCACAGCCTCGGATAGGCTGGGTCCGTTGGTTTTCCTCTAAATCTTGCCTGTTCCCACCCTCTTCATAGAGAACATGGTGAAAAACACACTAATCTCTTGGATCAAAGTGAGAACAAAACGCATAATTCTCCCACTGCAGGATCAGGTGCTTAGATAACCCTGTTGGCTTTTGGCTGAGGAGGTGTTGAAAGGGAGAGAGGCGCCTGTCATGAGGTCATGGACCAAAACCTTCGGACACTTGTCCCCTCGCCACCACCACTCATGTTCATACTTGGCCCCACTGAGCCAAAGTTTCCAGTGACCAAAAATGTCCCTCAGTCTGGCATTTCCCATCTCCCAGTTAGGTTTTCCTTTTTTCATATCTATAAATCTGCCTTTTGTCACCTCTGCCACATGTTCCCCACAGCTCCCTATGGCCCTTACCTCCTCTCCCCTTGGCCACAGCTCATTTTTTTAGTATCAACTGTCAAAAATCTAACTGGAGGTCTTCTCTGGTGCTTAGTGGTATAAAGAATCCACCTGCCAATGCAGGAGATGCAGGTTCAATCCCTGATTGAGGAAGATCTCACATGCCTTATGGCAACCAAGCCTGTGTGCCACAACTACCGAGCCTGTGCTCTTGAGCCCAGGAGCCACAACTACGGAACACATGTGCTACAACTACTGTAGCCCCACACCCTAGAGTCCGTGTTCCACAACGGGAGAAAGCTAAGTGTAGACCCTGCTTGCTGCAACTACAGGAAGCCCACACACAGCAATGAAGAGCCAGCACAGCCAAAAATAAATAAATGAAGTCTAACTGGAGCAGAATGTAAATAATTCAGCTTTACTCACTCAGCAGTGTATGCACACATTCCACAAACTTTTATTATCTATCTTCATCTTAGGTATTCCAAAGCTCCTTTGTTTAAAAAAGAAATATTTCCAGGGTTCCTTCATCTCTTACTTCAGTGGTCTCAAATTTCTACTAAAAGACAAAATGTGATCTGCTGGAGAATGGAATGGCAAACCACTCCAGTATCCTTGCCTCAAGAACCCCATCAATAGTATGAAAAGTCATATTTATGTTAAGTAATACCTTATATATAGCACTTAAAACTGGTTTTACAGTTTAGAATATAAGATATAGAGAATACAAGACATTTAGAATATAAGATATAAAGAATCTCAAAGATTTCAATCATTTACAATCATGAGGTATCGTACTGAAACATAATCACTGGCCCTGAACACATATATTATCTATTGCTATGTAATTACTCCAAAACTTACTGACTTAGTAATAAATATCTATTATCTCTTACAGTTTATTTGAGGTAAAAGAACTTAGGGTGGTTTTGGCTCTCTCTCACAACGTTGTAGTAGGCGAGGGCTGTCAGGATCTGATAGCTTGATGAGCTGGAAAACCAACATGCATTTTGGCCAACTCATGGCAGGTACTGGTTGTTGGTACCTAGCCTCTACCTAGTTGGTACCTAGTTCTCTACCATATGGGCTTCTCCACAAAGCTGATTGAATATCTCCATGACATGATGGCTGGCTTCCCACAGAGCAAATGTGATGAGAGAGGTGGAGGTTATATCCTATATATGGCCCAGTCTCAACAGTCACATAACATCACTTCTATTCATTAGAAATAAGTCACTATGTCCACCAGCATTCAAGGGGATGGGAATCAAGCTGTACATTTTGAAGGGACAGATGTTATAATTTGCAGGCATATTTTAAAATCATCAATGGTTATATAGAGATGCAAATTATTTTAAAGCTTTATAGTTTATTTTGAGGTACAATTTATGTAAAGTAAAATTCATAAATCTTAAGTGTACAGCTGAGTAGTTTTACATGAGTATATACCTAGGTGATCACCACCTAGATCAAAATATAGGTTTTTCTTGTGTATAATATATAATATTTTCATCATCTTAGAAAGTTTCATTATGTGAATTACACTGAATTTTCTATGTGCACAATCACCATGTACAAACAAAGACATCTCTAGCTCTTTGTGTCTCATCTTTGTAGCTTGCCTTTACTTTTGATTTTCCCTACTGTTTGGGACCTCCTGTTGAATAGATAGATGTGATGTGGGTGGACATCCTTGTCTTGTTCTCAACTTAGGAGAATATGGTCAGGACATCACCATAGGTAAAGTAAAGTGTTAGTCACTCAGTCGTGTCTGACTCTTTGTGATCCCATGGACTGTAGCCCACCAGGCTCTTCTGTCCCCGGGATTCTCCAGGCGAGAATACTGGAATGGGTAGCTATTCCCTTCTCCAGGGATCAAACCCAGGTCTCTTGCGTTACAGGTAGATACTTTACCTTCTGAGCCACCTGGAAATCCCAATATTTCACCATATTTACCTGTAAGTGGTTTGTAGATAATTTTGATCAGATTAAGGAAGCTCCATTCCTAATTTGGTTAAGTTTTGGCTATAGACATGTAAAGAAAAATCAGAGCTCATGACTTTACTACTTGCTCCTAAAAGTAAAACATTAGCTAGAGTATTGCCTTTACCTGCAAATGTCCCTTATCTAATTTAGAGAAAAATAATGCCAGGTCTACACATTAAAAAAAAAAAAATTGCCAGAGCAGTCCTCAATTTCCAAATATACCAGTCTTCAAAAATGTATTTGTCAGTCCTTTGTAAATTGCAAGATTTTCTGACATGGAAGCTTAATTATGTTTGGCGCTTAACTATATAAGCCAACTAGAAAAGTGTATTTAATCTACCTTGTGCTCAAAGTTACTGTCACAGCTACTGGTGGGGGATGGTGGTGGAATTCTGGGGAGAAATGGAAGGAAGAAGAGGAAAAGCAGCAGCAGCAGCTACAGCTCATGGGGAAGACAGTTCTTGTCACAGACTACCACACAACCCCAAAGCTGGGTGTGGCTGCCATTTACAAACTAGCATCACATGAATCAGGGCTCTCTGAAGCCCACCATATGTGGTGAAGAATTTTTAAATGTCTCAGCACCCAGCACATATAGCTTTAAAAGCAATAAAGTTTAAAATAAGAACATTGGAATAGCACTGACAGATCAGATCAGATCAGTCGCTCAGTCGTGTCCGACTCTGCAACCCCATAATTGCAGCATGCCAGGCCTCCCTGTCCATCACCAACTCCCAGAGTTCACTCAGACTCAAAGGGTCTCCAAATTCATTGTCACATTTATTCTTCATAGCAGCCCTATGAGGTTAGCAGATGAGGGCACTGAGATTTAGTGACTTGCCAAAGATCTCCCAGGGAAGAACATTTGCACCCAAGACCTGATCCAAGAATTAGGGCATGCAAACTTCATTGCATCATGTTGACAATCGATTGCCATTTTTTGTATGTTCTCTTAATTCCTGCAACAGGTGTGTCATGCTTAATGTAATTTTTTTGATTGTTCATCAAAGAAAGATTGTTCATCTTTTATTATTGTATATTTTAGTAGTAGAAGAAATGATTGTGGTCAGATATATATATATATATATGAAAATTATGAAGGCCATGGTTTAGATTAACTTAAAAGACATTTTTTATGAAGTCCCCCTTTTTCTCCTTCAGAGTGGTCCTTGAGCATCAATCAGTGTTTGGTGGTTGCTTCTAGTAAGTCTTTGCTTCATTAATTTTGGTTGCTAAGTAAGGAGATCCACCTTTACCTGGGTGATTCAAAATCATGCTTCTCCTGTGAACTGCTCTAATCTTGGCCTTGCTGGCAGATAGGCTTGCAACCCAAAATAAGACTTACTTCTCACCTACTCATTTTCTGTTCAAATCCTCCTTTATAGTAGGATGAAAAGTTAGGAGTTGATATCTTCTTTGCAGTTTCTGTGATTACTTGTCATAGAGGTTTCCAGATCTGAAATACATAACAACTTGCAAATCCAAGAGCTGCAATACCCAGCCCCACAGCCACCAAACTTCTTGCCAGTCCATGGTCAGATATTGGCATCTAATAGCTTGGGGGTGGGGAAGGGTGAGGGTTGTAGTGCAGGCCCTCAAAAGAGATGGCAACGCTGCCAAGGGCTTAATGTAACTTTAGATGTTACTTTGATGTAAATTGGAGCGACTGTTCTAAAAATGACTATTTTTAGATCCCGAGCCTTGATCACAGTGCATTTAGCCATTTGGTTGAACAAATTGTTTCTTCATCCACCTTCATGTATGTACCTTTTTCACATTTTAGAAATTTTGCTCCAAAACATCTATCAATATAACACTTGTCAAATAAATTTTGACATATCTTTAAAAAAAAGGAATTCTGTTTCAGGTGACAAGGTATAAAACTGGACAAAGCTGATAAGGAAACAGTTCTATAATTTGGCAAGTATCCTAAACGTTACCCACCATAAGACTAATAATAATGATGAAAATCAATCAGCATCATCATTTCATTCATATCAGCACATCTGTTTCCCACTGCCATATGCAAGGCCCTGCCTTGGACATTCAAGTCATTAGCAAACAAATCTCAATTTACTAATACCTCCTTATGTAATAGATATTGAGAACACATTTGTTTTTCAAATGGAAAAACAAAAAGCATATATAAGGCACTGAAGAATGTACACATTTTAGATGTTAGGTTGATTTTTACAGTATATGGTGTTCTGCAAGGATGCTTTTGAGACCAGATACACAAGCAGTGGTGAGCAGGTGAAGCATGTCTCTGGTGAGCAGGTGAAGCATGTCTCTGGTCTCCATTTACCAAAGTCCCATTTAGCAAAGGACATTCAAATGCACCAGAGGGGAATGACATCAGGGCACAGAGAGGCCTGGTGATCCCATTTCTAAGTGAGGCAACTGTGGATCCATCCAAAGGGCTGATAAAAGGGCAATTAGTTGGGTTGGATATATGCCAGGGTAACTATGACATAAAGATCCAGCAGGACAATGAAGGGAATCTCAATGTTTCAAGAATAAATGACAGCCTCTAGGGAAGACAGACTCACTTTTCTTAAAGTTTTTTTTTAATATTTGAGCCAGATGACATCAGTGTCAAATATGAAAGGGCATATTTCCAAAGGCTGTTAATACTAGTCTCATTTGCTGTGTAAACAAGAACAGAAGTCATCAAAGCCAGAATGTCATTACTCCTTGGATTCTGAACATTCTAGAAGAGATTACTGCTCTGTTTTTATTACTGTTGTTATTAAATCATTGATTGGATCATCCCATGGAACATGAAAGTTTATAGCAAGATTGATTTTTCCAAAAGTAAAGCTGCAAAAGTATTTTAGTGTGGCTTATACCTCCTTAATTTTCTGAAGTTCTCTTAAGGGAGAAAGCCAGTGATATTAACAGTTGGTAGGCAGGATTTCAAAGGCTTTTTGAGGGCTCTGGTTGCATGAAATCTTTTTTTAAAATTACCACCCCTCTAGACATTTATTTTAAAGTGTCTATCATGGCTTTGATGACTGCCAATCTAGGTTTCAGACCTCTCCTCAGCTGCCATGAGATTAGCACATCACTTCCCACAGGTAAAAGGATGGCAAGAACCTCTAGCCTCACTCGGAGAATCAGAGAATAGATACTGGCAAGACCTCTGTCTTTTCTGGAGGTCACCAGAGAAAAGTAAGGTGTTCTGTCATCCTTCCCTAATAGGTGATTTCTTAAGCTAGTTATTATTTCCTTTAAACATAGTCTCTACAAAATATCACAGGAAATTAGTTTTATACTCTCTCTTTTCTTAACATTTATTTTTGTTTATTTATTTTAATTGGAGTCTAATTACTTTACAATATTGTAATGGTTTTTGCCATACATTGACATGAATCAGCTGTGGGTGTACATGTGTTCGCCATCCTGAACACCCCTCCCACCTCCCTCCCCATCCCATCCCTCAGGGTCATCCCAGTGCACCAGCCCTGAGCACCCTGTCTCATGCATTGAACCTGGACTGGCAATCTATTTCACATATGGTGATATACATGTTTCAATGCTATGCTTTCAAATCATCCCACCTTTGCCTTCTCCCACAGAGTCCAAAAGTCTGTTCTTTACATCTGTGTCTCTTTTGCTATCTCACATATAGGGTCATCGTTCCCATCTTTCTAAATTCCATGCTGCTGCTGCTGCTAAGTCGCTTCAGTCGTGACTGACTCTTAGTGACCCCATGGACTGCAGCCTACTAGGCTCTTCCGTCCATGGGATTTTCCAGGCACGAGTACTGGAGTGGGGTGCCATTGCCTTCTCCATCTAAATTCCATATATATGCATTAATATACCATATTGGTGTTTATCTTTCTGACTTACTTCACTCTGTATAATAGACTCTGGTTTCATCCACCTCCTTAGAACTGATTCAAATACATTCTTTTTAATAGTTGAGTAATATTCCATTGTATATGTACCACAGCTTTCTTATCCATTCATCTGCTGATGGACATTTAGGTTGTTCCATGTCCTAGCTATTGTAAACAGTGCTGTGATGAACATTTAGGTACACATGTCTCTTTCAATTCTGATTTCCTTGGTGTGTATGCTCAGCAGTGGGATTGCTGGGTCGTATGGCAGTTCTATTTCCAGCATTTTAAGGAAAATCCATACTGTTCTCTATAGTGGCTGGGTCATAGAGGATCCTGCTGTGATTTATGTCAGAGAGTGTTTTGCCTATGTTTTCCTCTAGGAGTTTTATAGTTTCTGGTCTTACATTTAGATCTTTAATCCATTTTGAGTTTATTTTTGTGTATTGTGTTAGAAAGTGTTCTAGTTTCATTCTTTTACAAGTGGTTGACCAGTTTTCCCAGCACCACTTGTTAAAGAGATTGTCTTTTCTCCGTTGTATATTCTTGCCTCCTTTGTCAAAGATAAGGTGCCCATAGGTGCGTGGCTTTATCTCTGGGCTTTCTATTTTGTTCCATTGATCTATTCTCTGTCTTTGTGCCATTACCATACTTTCTTGATGACTATAGCTTTGTAGTATAGTCTGAAGTCAGGCAGGTTGATTCCATTCTTCTTTCTCAAGATTGCTTTGGCTACTCAAAGTTTTTTGTATTTCCATATGAACTGTGAAATTATTTGTTCTAGTTCTCTGAAAAATACCGTTGGCAGCTTGATAGGGATTGTGTTGAATCTATAGATTGCTTTGGGTAGTATACTCATTTTCACTATACTGATTCTTCCAATCCATGAACGTGGTATATTTCTCCATCTATTTGTGTCATCTTTGATTTCTTTCATCAGTGTTTTATAGTTTTCTATATATAGGTCTTTTGTTTCTTTAGGTAGATTTATTCCTAAATATTTTATTCTTTTCATTGCAGTGCTGAATGGAATTGTTGCCTTAATTTCTCTTTTTGTTCTCTCATTGTTAGTATATAGGAATGCAAGGGATTTCTGGGTGTTAATTTTATATCCTTCAACTTTATTATATTCATTGATTAGCTCTAGTAATTTTCTGGTGGAGCCTTTAGGGTTTTCTATGTAGAGGATTGGAGAAGGCAATGGCACCCCACTCTGGTACTCTTTCCTGGAAAATCCCATGGACGGAGGAGCCTGGTAGGCTCTAGTCCATGGGGTCGCTAAGAGTCGGGCACGACTGAGCGACTTCACTTTCACTTTTCACTTTCGTGCATTGGAGAAGGAAATGGCAACCCACTCCAGTATTCTTGCCTGGAGAATCCAAAGGACAGAGGAGCCTAGTGGGCTGCCGTCTATGGGGTCACACAGAGTTGGACATGACTGAAGCAACTTAGCAGTAGCAGTAGCAGTATGTAGAGAATCATGTTATCTGCAAACAGTGAGAGTTTTACTTCTTCTTTGCCAATCTGGATTCCTTTTATTTCTTTTTCTTCTCTGATTGCTGCTACTGAAACTTCCAAAACTATGATGAATAGTAGTGGTGAGAGTGGGCATCCTTGTCTTGTTCTTGACTTTAGGGGGAATGCTTTCAATTTTTCACCATTGAGGATAGTATTTGCTGTGGGTTTATCATATATAGCTTTTATTATGTTGAGGTATGTTTCTTCTGTGCCTGCTTTCTGAAGAGTTCTTTTTTTTTTTTTTAATCATAAATGGATGTTGAATTTTGTCAAAGGCTTCCTCTGCATCTATTGAGATAATCATATGGTTTTTATCTTTCAATTTCTTAATGTGGTGTATCACATTGATTGATTTGTGAATGTTGAAGAATCCTTGCATTCCTGGGATACAGCCCACTTGGTCATGATGTATGATCTTTTTAATATGTTGTTGGATTCTGTTTGCTAGAATTTTGTTAAGGATTTTTGCATCTATGTTCACCAGTGATGTTGGCGTATAGTTTTCTTTTTTTGTGGCATCTTTTTCTGGTTTTGGTATTAGGGTGATGGTGGCCTCATAGAATGAGTTTGTAAGTTTACCTGCCTCTGCAATTTTCTGGAAGAGTTTGAGTAGGATAGGTGCTCTTCTCTAAATTTTTGGTAGAATTCAGCTGTGAATCTGTCTGATCCTGGGCTTTTGTTTGTTGGAAGATTTCTGATTACAGTTTCGATTTCTGTGCTTGTGATGGGTCTGTTAAGATTTTCTATTTCTTCCTGGTTCAGTTTTGGAAAGTTAAACTTTTCTAAGACTTTGCCCATTTCTTCCAAGATGTCCGTTGTATTGCCATATAGTTGCTGATAGTAGTCTCTTATGATCCTTTTTATTTCTGTGTTGTCTGTTGTGATTTCTCCATTTTCATTTCTAATTTTGTTGATTTGATTCTTCTCTCTTTTTTTCCTGATAAGTCTGGCTAATGGTTTGTCTACTTCTCAAAAAACCAGCTTTTAGTTTTGTTGAGTTTTGCTATGGTCTCCTTTGTTTCTTTTTCATTTATCTTTGTGCTAATTTTTATGATTTTTTTCCTTCTACTTACCCTGAGGTTCTTTTTTTTTTTCTAGTTGCTTTAGGTGTAGAGTTAGATTATTTATTTGTTTTTCCTCTTGTTTCTTGAGGTAAGCTTGCATTGCTATGAACCTTAGTGCTGCTTTTACTGAATCCCATATGTTTTGGGTTGTTGTATTTTCATTTTTATTCATATCTGTGCATATTTTGATTTCTCTTTTGATTTCTTCTGTGATTTGTTGGTTATTCAGAAGCATGTTGTTTAGCCTCCATATGTTTGCATTTTTTAATAGTTTTTTTTTTTTTTTTTTTTCCTGTAGTTGACATCTAATCTTACTGCATTGTGATCAGAAAAGATGCTTGGAATTCTTTCATTTTTTTTGAATTTACCAAGGCTAGATTTATGGCCCAGGATGCAATCTATCCTGGAGAAGGTTCCATGTGCACTTGAGAAAAAGGTGAGATTCATTGTTTTGTGGTGAAATGTCCTATAGATATCAATTAGGTCTAACTGGTCAAGTGTATCATTTACAGTTTGTGTTTCCTTGCTAATTTTCTGTTTAGTTGATCTAGGTGTCAGTGGGGTATTAAAGTCTCCCACTATTATTGTGTTACTGTTAATTTCCCCTTTCATACTTGTTAGCATTTGCCTTACATATTGTGGTACTCCTATGTTGGGTGCATATATATTTATAATTGTTACATCTTCTTCTTGGATTGATCCTTTGATCATTATGTAGTGTCCTTCTTTGTCTCTTTTCACGGCCTTTATTTCAAAGTCTATTTTATCTGATATGAGTATTGCTACTCCTGCTTTCTTTCGGTCTCCATTTGCGTGAAATATCTTTTTCCAGCCCTTCGCTTTCAGTCTGTATGCGTCCCTTGTTTTGAGGTGGGTCTCTTGTTGACCCATATATATAGGGATCTTGTTTTTGTATCCATTCAGCCAGTCTTTGTCTTTTGGTTGGGACATTCAACCCATTTACATTTAAGATAATTATTGATAAGTATAATCCTGTTGCATTTACTTTGTTGTTTTGGGTTTGAGTTTATAAACCTTTTCTGTATTTCTTGTCTAGAGAAGATCCTTTAGCATTTGTTGGAGAGCTGGTTTGGTGGTGCTGAATTCTCTCAGCTTTTCCTTGTCTGTAAAGCTTTTGATTTCTCCTTCATATTTGAATGAGATCCTTGCTGGGTATAGTAATCTGGGTTGTAGGTTTTTCCTCTTTCATCACTTCAAGTATGTCCTGCCATTCCCTTCTGGCCTGAAGAGTTTCTATGGAAAGATCAGCTGTTACCCTTATGGGAATCCTCTTGTGTGTTATTTGTTGTTTTTCCCTTACTGCTTTTATTATTTGTTCTTTGTGTTTGATCTTAATTAATTTGATTAATATGTGTCTTGGGGGGTTTTGCCTTGGGTTTATCCTGTTTGGGACTCTCTGGGTTTCTTGGACTTGGGTGGCTATTTCCTTCCCCATTTTAGGGAAGTTTTCAACTATTATCTCCTGAAGTATTTTCTCATGGCCTTTCTTTTTGTCTTCTTTTTCTGAGACTCCTATGATTTGAATGTTGGGACATTTGACATTGTCCCAGAGGTCTCTGAGGCTGTCCTCATTTCTTTTAATTCTTTTTTTTTCTTTTTTCCTCTCTGCTTCATTTATTTCCACCGTTCTATCTTCCACCCCACTTATCCTATTTTCTGCCTCAGCTATTCTGCTGTTGGTACCCTCCAGAGTGCTTTTGATCTCAGTTATTACATTATTCATTATTGACTGACTTTTTTTTATTTATCTAGGTCCTTGATAAACATTTCTTGCATCTTCTCAATCCTTGTCTCCAGACTATTTGTCTGTAACTCCATTTTGTTTTCAAGATTTTGGATCATTTTTACTATCATTATTCTGAATTCTTTATCAGGTAGACTCCCTATCTCCTCCTCTTTGTTTGGTTTGGTGGGCATTTATCATGTTCCTTTACCTGCTGAATATTTCTCTGCCTTTCCACCTTGTTTAGATTGCTGTGTTTGGGGTGGCCTTTCTGTATGCTGGTAGTTTGTGGTTCCTCTTTATTGTGGAGGTTCCTCACTGTGAATGGGGTTGGACAAGTGGCTTATCAAAGTTTCCTTGTTAGGGAAGCTTGCATCAGTGTTCTGGTGGGTGGAGCTGGATCTCCTCTCTCTGGAGTGCAATGAAGTGTCCAGTAGTGAGTTTTGAGGTGTCTATGGGTTTGGTGTGAGTTTTGTCCACCTGTATTTTACTGCTCAGGGTTATGTTCCTCGTTGTTGGAGAATTAGCTTGGTATGTCTTGCTGTGAAACTTGTTGGCTCTTGGGTGGAGCTTCGTTTCAGTGTAGGTATGGAGACTTTTGGATGAGCTCTTGTTGATTAATGTTCCCTGGAGTCAGGAGTTTTCTGGAATTCTCAGGTTTTGGATTTAAGCCTCCTGACTCTGGCTTTCAGTCTTATTCTTACAGTGGTCTCAAGACTTCTCCATCCATACAGCACCAATGATAAAATATCTAGGTTAATGGTGAAAAGATTCTCCACAGTGAGGGATACCCAGAGAGGTTCACAGAGTTACATGGAGAAGAGAAGAGGGAGGAGGGAGACAGAGGTGACCAGGAGGAGAAGAGGGGGAATCAAAAGGAGAGAGAGGAATCTAGCCAATAATCAATTCCCTATGTACTCTCCACAGTCTGGAACACTCAGAGAGGTTCACGGAGTTACTTAGAGGAACTAGAAGAGGGAGGAAGGAGATAGAGGTGACCAGGAGGAGAAGAGGGGAAGTCAAAAGCAGAGAGACAGATCTAGCCAGTAATTAGTTCCCTAAGTGTTCTCCACAGCCCAGAACACCCAAAAATATTCACAGAGTTTGGTAGAGAAGAGAAGGGGAAGGGAGGAGATAGAGGTGACCTGGGGGAGAAAAAGGAGAGTCAAAAGTGGGAGAGAGCAATCAAGCCAGTAATCACACTCCTAAGTAAAAATGGATACTGAAGATTGGATTCTTAAAGGTACAAAATTGATTAAAAAAAAAAAAAAAGCAAACATTAAAAATCTAGAGTAGAGGTTAGACTCTCAAAAATACAATATTAAAAAAAAATCACAAAAATTATAAAAATATATATATATGAAATTTGCTTTAAAAATATGGTCTTTTTTTCAAGGTAATAGTAGGTTATAAAAATGAAAATTAAAGGAGTAATAAAGAACTTTAAAAAATTTTAATTACAAAATGATAATAGTAAAATATATCTAGGAATTTTTCTGGAACTGTTGAGGGCAGTGTGGGGTCAGTTCAATTTCAGATAGTTCCTTGTTCCAGCTTATACTTCTTCTCAAGGTCTATAGGCCCCTTCCAATGTAGTCAGTGCTAACTACTGGGTTTTAATCTGTTGCACCTGTCACTTCCAGAGCTATTCCCTCTTCTTTATTTTGGCATCCTCTGTTTGCAAGTCTCTTCAGTGTGTAATCTCCAAGGGGGCAAAGGTGGTCATTTATTTAGGCTAACTTGTTCAGTTGTGCTGTGGGGAGGGAGGAACACTGCAAACAAATATCACTGGTATGTGGGGGGAGTGCTCGTAGTGTCTGGGCCACAGTGGGTTTGCCTATGCTCGTGGTGTGTGTGCTTTCCTGGTCTACACTGCTCAGGCTCCAGGTTGCTCTGCAGGGGAACTGTCTAATGTAGGCCCTGGGTTGCATGCACTTCCCAGGTCTAAGCTGCTCAGGTTCAGGTTCTCGAGTACTCCACAAAGGCACAGACTCAGTTGGGCCTGCGATTTGTGCCCTTCCCAAATCTGAGCAGCTCAGGTGACCAGGTGCTTGGCAAGTGCACTCTCCCAGTTGGGTGGTGAGTCTTATCACCTCCTCAGTCCCAGCCCTTTGGTTTCCTGGGTGCACCACAAGAGTGCCATCTCAGGTGTGCCATGTATCTCCTCTGGAGATCTGATCTCTGACTGTGACCCTCCTGGCAGTTGTCAACCATCCAGGATCCCAGGAAGACTTTGTTAGTAACTGGGAGCTCACAGTTTGGTAGAGAATGCTGTTTCTGGGGCCGAGATTGCCCCTTGTCTTTCGGCTCTGGCTGTCACCCATCTGCCTCTCTGCCTCCGGCGGGGGAAGGGGCCGGTCCGCAGCCAGCTAGCTCTCCTCTGGTATTTGCTCAATCCTTTGTTCTGTGAGCGGGCCAGGCTATGCCTCAGAGTTTTTTGTGGGAAAGTTCTCTCTCTCTCTTTTTTTCTCTCTGGCTATCCCACAGTTTGGGTTGCTATCTCACGTTAGCGCTCTCAGATTGTCCTCAGGGCATTCAGGCCCGGTCTCCACCCTATGCATACAGCCTATGCCTCCTTATTCAGCCCCTATTCGCTGCTGGCGGATGTGAGCATCTGGGCTACCTCTCCACTGGGAGTTGTGGCTAGGCACATAATCTGTGGGTTCTTTTTTTTTTTTTTTTTCTTTAACTCTTGGTTATGTTGCCCTCTGAGATTCTGAAACTCCCCACAGACCCACTAGTGAGAGGGTTTTCTGGTGTTTGGAAACTTCTCCTTCTTTACAAGTCCCTCACTGGGACGGGTCTCCATCCCTAACTCTTTTATCTCTCTTTTTATCTTTTATATTCTGCCCTACCTCCTTTCAAAGAGAATGGGCTGCCTTTCTCAGTGCCTGGTGTCCTCCACCAGCGTTCAGAGGTTGTATTGTGGGATTTGCTTAGCGTTCAAATGATCTTTTGATGAATTTGTGGGAGAGAAAGTGGTCTCCCTGTCCTATTCCTCCACCATTTTAGGGCCACCCCCCTATACTCTCTCTTACTGAGTGTTTTTTCAAGTCCTTTCCAGTGAAATTCACATTGCTTACCCCTATTCACATTTTGTGGCATTTTTCAAAACTCTAGTTCTATTTTATATTTTTTTCACACTCCCTTAATGATCTTGATTATTGAAAATTATTTCACCATTAGTCAATTGGTTTCATCTTCTGTACTATGTGGCCTGTGAAATCTTCCTGCTATAGTAAGGGGTTGGGCCTGAACTCCAGATGTGGGAGACTGCACTCCAGGACTTTGGACCACTACAGAACTCCTCGTCCCATAGATCACAAATAGACAAGAGCCCTCCCAAAGGCCTCCAACTCAACACTAAGACCAAGCCCCACTTAAGCCAGAAAGCTTCAGTGCAGGATGTCCCATGACAATCCTTCAACAAAACAGGAGCGCAACCCTGCACATTAGCAGATAGGCTACTCAAAGCCATACTGAAGCCACAGACAACCCAAAACATACCACTAGACATGACATTGCCCTTCAGAAGGATACGATCTAGCTGAATCAAAAAGAACACAATCAAAAATCAATCCAACCAGGAAAATTTCATCAGACATTGGTCCAATACCACCAAGGGGAGGCAGACTCCACAATTCAGAGGAACTATGACCATCCAGCATGCAGAAAGGACACCCAAACACAATAATTTAAAACAAAATGTAAAGACAGAGAAACATCCAACAAATGAAGGAACATGATAAAAACCCACAAGATTAAACAAATGAAGAGGAAATAGGCAATCTACTTGAAAAGAATTCAGCATAATGATAGTAAAGATGATCCAAAATCTTGAAAATAAAATGGAGACATGAATAAACAGACTGGAGGCACAGATTGAGAAGACACAAGAAATATTTATAAGGCTCTTGAAGAATTAAAGAATAAACAATCAACAATGAACAACAAAATAACTGAGATTAAAAAATACACTGGAGGGAACCAACAGCAGAGAAACTGAAACAAAAGAATGGATAAGTGAGCTAGAAATTAGAATGGAGGAAATAGCTGAAACAGAACACCATGAAAAAATAGAATAAAAAGTATGAGGACAGTCTCAGAGACCAATGAAATGGCTTTAAATGTAACAACATTCAAACCTTAGGAGTCCCAGAAGAAGAAGATGAAAGGAAAGAGCATGAGGAAATATTTGAGGAGATTATAATAGAAAATTTCCCTAAAATGGGAAAGAAAATAGCCACCCAAGTCCAAGAAGCCCAGAGAGTCCCATATAGGATAAACTCAAGGAGAAACACATCAAGACACATATTAATCAAACTAACAAAAATTAAACACAAAGAACAAACATTAAATGCTGCAAGGGAAAAGCAACAAATAAGATTCAAGGGGATCTCCAAAAGGCTAACAACTGATCTTTCAACAGAAACTCTAAAAGCCAGAAGGGACTAGCAGGACATATTTAAAGTGATGAAAGGGAAAAAACGACAACGAAGATTATTATTCTAGCAAGAATCTCATTCAGATTCAAAGGAGAAATCAAAAGCTTTACAGATGAGCAAAAGCTAAGAGAATTCAGCACCACCAAGTCAGTTCTTCAACAAATGCTAAAGGAACTTTTCTAGACAGGAAACACAAAAAGAAGAGGCCTATAAAAACAAACCCAAAACAATAAATTAAATGGTAGCAGTGTTATACATACCAATAATTACCTTAAATGTACATGGGCTAAATGCTCCAACCAAAGTCAAAGGTTGGCTGAATGGATACAAAAATGAGACACCTATATATACTATCTATAAGAGATGAACCCCAGGCCTAGGTACGCACACACTGCAAGTGAGGGGCTGCAAAAAGATATCCCATGCATTGGAAATCAAAAGAAAGCAGGAGAAGCAATACATATATCAGATACAATAGACTTTAAATTAAAGACTGTTATAAGAGACAGGAAAGACAATATACAATCACCAAGATATCAATCCAAGAAGAAGATATAAAAATTATTAATATATATGCACTCAACATAGGCACAACTCAATGCATAAGGCCAATGCTAACATCAATTAAAGGGGAAGTTGACTGTAACACAATAATAGTGGGGGAATAACCCACTCACACCAATGAACAGATCATCCAGACCAAATGATACATTGGACCATTTGTACCTGATTGATATGTACGATAGCTACAGGGCATTTCATCTAAAAACAAAAGACCATTTTTTTCTTAATTGCACTTGGAACATTCTCCAGGATAGATCATATCTTGGGCCACAAACCAAGCCTTGGTAAACTTAAAAAAAAAAAAAAAAAGAAATCATTTCTAGCATCTTCTCTGACCACAACACTGTAAGATTAGACACCAACTTCAGAAAAAAAAAAAAAAAACTATCAAAAACTCAAACACATAGAGGCTAAACAACATACTATTGAATAATCATCAGATCACTGAAGAAATCAAAAAGGAAATCAAAAGTACCTAGAAACAAATGACAATGAAAACAAGAAAGCTCAAACTCTATGGGAGGCAGTAAAAGCAATATTAAGAGGGAAGTTTATGGCAATCAACCCTACCTCAAGAACCAGAGAGACATTAAATAAACAATCTAACTTTACACATAAAGGAATCAGAAAAAGAAGAACAAAAAATCTCCAAAGTTAGTAGAAGGAAAGAAATCATAAATATTTGAGCAGAAATAAATGAAAAAGATATGAAGGAGACAATAGCAAAGATCAATAAAACTAAAATCTGTTTCTTTGAGAAGATAAAATTGACAAACCATTAGCCAGACTCATCAAGAAAAAAGGAAGAAGACTCAAATCAATAAAATTAGAAATGAAAAAGGAGAAGTTACAACAGACAATGCAGAAACAAAGGTTCATAAGAGACTACTATGAGTAGTCTCATATGCCAATAAAATGGACCTGGAAAAAACACACATATTTTTTGAAAAGTATAACATTCAAAACTGAACCAGGAAGAAACAGAAAATATGGACAGACCAATCACATACACAGAAATTGAAACTTTAATAAAAAAAATCTCCCCCCACCCTACCCAAAAAGCCCAGGGCCAGATGGCTTCACAGGTGAATTCTACCAAAAGGTTAGAGAAGAGCAAACCCCTATCCTGCTCAAATTCTTCCAGATAATTGTAGGGGAAGGAAAACTCCCAAACTTACTCTAAGAGGCCACCATTATCCTGATACCGAAGCCAGACAAAAATACCACCAACAAAGAAAATTAAAGGAAAATATCACAGATGAACATAGATGCAAAAATCATCAACACAACTCTAGCAAACAGAATCCAAGAACACATTAAAGAGATCAGACACTATGGTCAAGTGAGCTTTATCCCAGAGATACATGGATCCTTCATAATATGCAAATCAATCAATGTGACACATCATATTACCAAATTGAAAGGTAAAAATCATATAATCATCTGAATAGATGCAGATAAAGATTTTTACAAAATTCAACACCATTTATGATAAAGAAGAAAACTCTCCAAAGAGTAGGCATAGAAGCAAGATGATGTGGTGTGCTGAGTCACTTCAGTCATGTCTGACTCTGTGCAACACTATGAACTATAGCCTGTCAGGCTTCTCTGTCCATGGGATTCTCCAGGCAATACTGGGCTGGGTTGTCATGCCCTCCTCTAGGGGGTCTTCCCAACCCAGGGATTGAACCTGGGACTCCTGCACTACAGGCATTCTTTACCATTGAGCCATCAGGGAAACCCATAGAAGGAATATACTTCAACATAAAAATGTCGTATATGACAAACTCACAGCAAACATATTCTCAATGGTGAAAAATTGAAAACATTTCCTCTATTTTTCAATGCAATTACTATCAAGCTACCAATGGCATTTTCCACAAAACTACAACAAATAATTTCACAATTTGTAGAAAACACAAAAGATCCTGAATAGCCAAAGCAATTCTGAGAAAGAAGAATGGAGCTGGATCAATCAATCTTCCAGATTTCAGACTTTACCAAAAAGTTAGTCACCAAAATAGTACAGTACTGGAACAAAATAGAAATATAGACCAGTGGAACAAAGTACAAAACCCAGGACAAATCCATGCACCTATGGGCACCTTTGGAGAAGGCAATGGCAACCCACTCCAGTACTCTTGCCTGGAAAATCCAATGGATGGAAAAGCCTGGTAGGCTGCAGTCCATGGGGTCGCTAAGAGTCGGACACAACTAAGCGACTTCACTTTCACTTTTCACTTTCATGCATCAGAGAAGGAAATGGCAACCCACTCCAGTGTTCTTGCCTGGAGAATCCCAGGGACGGGGGAGCCTGGTGGGCTGCCGTCTATGGGGTCACACAGAGTTGGACACGACTGAAGCGACTTAGCAGTAGCAGCAGCAGCAGCATGGGCACCTTGTCTTTGGCAAAGGAGGCAAAAATATACAATGGAGAAGAGACCATCTCTTCAATAAGTGGTGCTGGGAAAACTGGTCAACTACATGTAAAAGAATGAAATCAGAACACTTCCTAAGTGTTATACAAAAATAAACTCAAGATAGATTAAAGACCTAAATGTAAGACCAGAAACTATAGAACTCTTGGAGGAAAACATAGACATAAACCACAGATCAAGATCCTCTATGACCCACCTCTCAAAGTAATGGAAATAAAAACAAAAATAAATAGTTCAGTTTAGTTCAGTTCAGTCGCTCAGTCATGTCTGACTCTTTGCGACCCCATGAACCACAGCATACCAGGCCTCCTTGTCCATCACCAACTCTCAGAGTCCACCCAAACCCATGTCCATTGAGTCGGTGATGCCATCCAACCATCTCATCCTCTGCCATTCCCTTCTCCTCCTGCCTTCAATCTTTCCCAGCATCAGGGTCTTCTCAAATGAGTCAGCTCTTCACATCAGGTGGCCAAAGTATTGCAGTTTCAGCTTTAGCGTCATTCCTTCCAAAGAACATCCAGGGCTGATCTCCTTTAGAATGGACTGGTTGGATTTCCTTGCAGTCCAAGGGACTCTCAAGAGTCTTCTCCAACACCACAGTTCAAAAGCAGCAATTCTTCGGCACTCAGCTTTCTTCACAGTGCAACTTTCATATCCGTACATGACCACTGGATTAGAGAAATGCAAATCAAGACTACAATGAAGCATCACTTCACACCAGCCAGAATGATGGTCATCAAAAAATCTACAAATGAGAGAACAAGATGGCGGAGGAGTAGGTGGATGTGGAGTACATCTCTCTCTATGGATACATCAGGAACACACCTTAAGACACAGAATATCTTGTGGAACACCAGCTGAGAGCGGGCAAGAGTACCTGACCAATGGAAAAGAATATAGAACCACACAGAACTCAGTAGGACAAAGCAAGGAAGGGAAAAAAATAAGAGAGTGAGCACGACTGGACCTCCGCCTGGCGGGTGGGAGAACTGAAGCAGGGGTTAGATCCCCACTGGCGGCAATTGTTTGGGACAGAGGTGAAGCATTTGAGGCTGTTGGAGAGTGAAGCAGCAGATCCATGACAGTCTAAATGGAGTGAGAATCACACAAACAATCCTTGCCACAGCCATACATACCCCACACAGGGATGCAAGTCCCCTAGAAAGTGCAGCAGCTGGGAGCTGGAGCATAGGGATTGGAGAGCAATACCAGGGGGATGTCTGCTGTTGACTGCAGGGAGACAACCTGAGGGGACATGAAGGAGGAGACTTCAGTGGGAAATGACTGTGGAGGAAAACCAGGCAGCCATGGAGGCAAGGCGATACTGCTGAGTCATGCATGGGGGGGTGGAGCCATCACTGTAGCCTCTCTCTCCTCACACATCAACACTGGCAGCTGAACAATAGAAAAAGACTCCAGAGAGGCTGACTTTTTAAGCACCTGACATGTAGAGCAAAAGAAAAGGACCCCAGCCAGGGTGGTCATTTAAGTGCCTGATGCACCAAGCAACAGAGAAGGACCAGCCAAAGAGGCACTCTGACCACCATCTGCCAGAGGCTAGAAAAAGACTCTGATAGGACCGTAGTTTGTGGGGCTGAGGCAGTCAGTGTCCCTACACATTTCTTGCCTCCAGGGTCCCCAAGATTTAAGCAGCTGTGCCACCTTTATATTCAATCCTCAATGGGGCAGAGCTGTCAGAGGCTAGAAAAAACCCTAATAGCATCACATCTCCTGTGACAATAGCCACCTGCACCCCTCTGTATCTGGCATTTTCAGAGTTCTTGTGATCCAGGCAACTGCACCACCTCCATACTTGATCCCCACTGGGACAGAGATGCCAGAGGCTAGAAAAATACCCTAAGAGCACCGTATTTCCTGCTGCCCTAACCACCGGCTCTCCTAAGTACCTGGTGGTGCCAGGGCCCCTGCAATCCAAGCAGCTGTGCCACCTCTGCACCTGGTCCTCACTGGGCAGACCCAAGTCCTCCAGGGCAGACTCAGGAGCAAAACCCCTGTGGACAACTCACATGCAGAGGTGAAGATAAAATCACAGTTGAAACTCAGGGGCAGTGTGGCTAAAGTAGAGGACCCAAAATCTTCCCACCAGATGTACAAATTGCGGATTAAATCCACATGATCAACTAGGCAGACTCTGTGCCAATGGAATATAAAAAAGGACAATGAGAGTTCCAACAAAAGAAAGTGCACTATCTCCTCCTGCCTCTGGTTTTTGGTTCCAACCTTTTACAGTAGCATCAAGACTTCTCCGTCCACACAGCACTGAAGACAAAATACCTAGATTAATGGGAAAACACTCTCCACAGCCAGGAACACCCAAAGAGATTCACAAAGTTATATAGAGAAGAGAAGATGGAGGAAGGAGAAAAAGGTGATGAGGAGAACAGGGAGAGTCAAAAGGGAAGAGAGCAATCAAGCCAGTAATCAAATCCCTAAGTGAAAATGGATATTAACAATTAAACTCTTAATGGTACAAAATTAATATCAAAAGATAAAAAAAGCAAACCTAAAAACCTAGAATAAAAATTAGACTCTCAAAAGAACAATATTTAAAAAAAAAAAACTAAATCAGACATCAAAAGCCATATTAGGACAGTATGAGAGAAAAAAGAAAAAGAGGATGAGAAATAAAGTTTAAAAAAAGAATAAAAATTTTTTAAATTAAAAAAAATTTTTTAAATTAAAAAATAGTAATAGTATAGAAAAATACACCTAGGAATTTCTCTGGAGCTGTTGTGGGCAGTGTGGTGTCATTTTAGTGTCAGATAACCTTTTGTTCCTTCTTGTACTCATTTTCAAAGTCTACAGTTGCCCCTCAAATCCGCAGTCTGAGTTTAACTGAAGGATTTTTAATCTGTGTATACCTGCCACTTCTGGGGCAATTCCCCCTTCTTTTCTTTGCTTAGGTTGGCCTCCTCTGCTTGCAAGTGTCTTCAGTGTCTAATCTCCGCTCTGACACGAGGGGGCAAAAGTGGCCTCTTATTTGGGCTCACTTGCTCAGTTGTGCTGTGGAGAGGGACAGTGCAAACAAACACAGCTGCCATGTTTGGGGAATGCTCACAGTGGGTGGACCAAAGGAGGGTTGCCACAGTCCAAGGCAGTGTGCACTTCCCAGATCCAAGCTACTCTGGATCCCAGGGGTGCTGCGAGGGCACAATCCTAGGTGGGCTGTACATTTCCTCAGCCAAGCTGGTCTCAGGCTGTGATGCTCCTGGCAGATATGAACCATCCAGGGTCCTAGGAAGACTTGGTTAGTGACTGGTGGCCCACTAAGCTTGACAGGAGGTGTGGTCTTGGGCGGAGATTGCAGTGGCCCCTTGCTTTCTGCATCTGGTTGCTGTGCACCTGCCTCTCTGCCTCCAGGGAGGGCTGTAAATGGCAGCAGGCTTGCTCTCCTTTGTTATTTGGGCACAATCCTTTGATCTTTTGTTCTGTGAGCACTCCAGGTCACAGTGTGGCATTAGAGCCTTCCCATGGGAAAGGACTTTTGTCTCTTTGTCTCTCTAGCATTCCTGTGGTTTGGGTTGCTATGTCACATTAGTCCCCTCAAAGTGTCCTCATGGCATCCAACCCCAGTCCTTACCCTAAGGACTGACCACATAGCCTGCACTTCTGCATCCAGCCTCCACTTGCTGCCTGCAGGCAGACATGAGTGTGTGAGCCGCTTCTCAGCTTGTAATTGCCATTTGGTGCAAATTCTGTCTTTTTTTTCTTTTTTTGGATTATGCTTCCCTCTGAGGTTCCAAAATTCCCTATTGACCTGCCTGTGAGAGGGTTTCCTATTGTGTGAAAACATCTCCTCCTTCACGACTCCCTACCCTGGATGGATCTCTGTCCTGAAATTCTTTGTCTCCCTTTTGTCTTTATCTTTTGTTCTACCTCATTTTGAAGAGATTGGTTTGCCTTTCTAGGTATCTGGGGGTCCTCTGCCAGTGTTCAGAAGCTGTTTTGTAGAACTTGCTCCACCTGCAGATGATTTTTGATGTATTTGTGGGGGAGAAAGTGGTCTCCTAGTCTCATTCCTCCATCATCTTGGGACCACTCTCAAAACAGGCTGTTAAATCAATAAGATGTTTCAAATAAGCCTCAGGGTAACCACAAAACAGAAACTTAAGTAGATACACACAAGATAAGGAGAAAGGAATCAAAGTATACCACTATATAAAATCATCAATTCACAAGAGAAGACAGCAAGAGGGAAAGAAAGGGGGAAAGACTACAAAACAGCCAGAAGACAATAAACAAAATGGCAATAGTAAGTCCTTACCTATCAATAATTATTTAAATATGAATAGATTAAATTCTCCAACCAAAAGGAGTGAAGTGGCTGAATGGATAAAATAAAATAAGACCCAATTACATGCTGCCTATAAGAGACTCACTTCAGCTTCAAGTGACACATTGAGACACACAATGGCAAAAGATACTCCATACAAAGTAAAGTAAAAAAAGTTTAAAAAGAGGTATATATATTTATATTAAATACTAAATAAATACAGCTTTGGCTTTAAGTCAAAAGCTATAACAAGAGACAAAAAGCATCATTGTATGATGATAAAGGGACAAATTCATCAAGAGGATATAACCACAGTAAATATTTATACACCCAATATTGGAGCACCTAAATATATCAAGCAAACACTATCAGATCCAAAGGCAATAACAGACAACAGTACAATAAAGAGGACTTCAGTATCCCCACTTTCAGCAAAGGATAGATCATTCAGACAGATAATCAATATGGAAACACTGGATCTGAACTACACTTTAGAGCATATAGGCTTAACAGATATACACAGAACATTTCACCCAAAGACAGCAGAATACACCATCTGCTCTAGCCCACACAGTATAATCTCCAGGATAGGTCATATCAGTTCAGTTCAGTCTCTCAGTCGTGTCCGACTCTCCATGACCCCATGAATCATAGCACGCCAGGCCTCCCTGTCCATCACCAACTCCCGGAGTTCACTCAAACTCACGTCCATCGAGTTGGTGATGCCATCCAGCCATCTCATCCTCTGTTGTCCTCTTCTCCTCCTGCCCCCAATCCCTCCCAGCATCAGAGTCTTTTCCAATGAGTCAACTCTTTGCATGAGGTGGCCAAAGTACTGGAGTTTCAGCTTTAGCATCATTCCTTCCAAAGAACACCCAGGACCAATCTTTAGAATGGAGTGGTTGGATCTCCTTACAGTCCAAGAAACTCTCAAGAGTCTTCTCCAACACCACAGTGCAAAAGTGCAATCAATTCTTCAGTGCTCAGCCTTCTTCACAGTCCAACTCTCACGTCCATACATGACCACAGGAAAAACCATAGCCTTGACTAGACGGACCTTTGTTGGCAAAGTAATGTCTCTGCTTTTGAATATGCTATCTAGATTGGTCATAACTTTCCTTCCAAGGAGCAAGTCATATATTAGGTCACAAAACCAGTCTCAACAAATTTTAAAAGACTGAAAATATATGAAGTATTTTATCTGACTGACCATGTCAAACTATAAATCAATAACAAGAAGAAACCATAAAATTCACATACATGAAAATTAACGCAGTCTTAAACAACAAGTGGATCAAATATTTTGACTTTATCTTCCCAAAAGTTGTAAAACTTGTTTTACAAAGCCAGCATTACCTGATAGCAAAGCCAGATAATATACTACAAACAAAACAACAGAAAACCTACAAGATTCATCTCAAACACCACATTTTCCATGAAGTTTTTCTTCTTCTCCCAATAGGAGAAAAATGCATTTGTGCAAAATGCCTGGTCTTTGTTGCCAAATAGACCTAGGCTTGAATCTTGACTTCATTTAAAGCTCTATGGTCTTGGTCATGTTCCTTAGCTTCTCTGAACCCCAGTTACCTTACCTGCAAATTTGTTCATATTATGCAAAATACTATATGAAAAAAATAGGTTGGCAAATAGTTCCCCAAGGCATTTCATTTCCCTTCTCCCCTCTTTCTAGTTTAGAAAGTCACTAGGCACACAAGGTTGATATTTCCCTCTAATTTGGAACTTACCTGTACTACAATTCAGCAATGTCAACAAGTTCTTCTTTTGCCACTATTTTTCTTCTGCAGTTCCATAATCAACTCAAATTTGTTGAATTGAGCACCAGAGATCAGAGATGCTGGAGACAAAGTGTGTCTAACTAGCCCAGACTCAAAACTTTCAAAGTTAAATTGCAAAGGAATGGAGTACATTCAGGTTCTACAAAGCAGATTCTACAAAACCAGAGGTAATGATGTAAGAAAAATTAGATAACAGCACAATCAGGGAGACTTCAGGGAGCTTCAGGGACTTAGGTAATTTAGGGACACATTTTCAAAAGGAAAAGAAATGTTTTCTTCCACTAAACAAATTAAATACTAAATAATTTAATATAAGTCTATCTTCTTGTAACAATCAAACTTAAATGTAATTAGATGCAAATGGACATGAATCTTTTAGGGATAATGTATTGTGGGGAAAATTTAATTATACACTTCAAATAGATTAATTTTATTGGATATAAATTATACTTCAATAGAGTTGTTTTTTTAAAAAAGGATAATTGGGGGAAAGACAGTGCACTAAGTTGTAATTACATCTGATTGTCAATTCATGCTAGGGCTATTGTAATCTCTTTTCATCTTAGTTGCTCAAAGTAGATCTTTGATCCACATTTGTTGAGTGAATTTGTTTTATAGGCAATTAAACATTTATGGAGAGTGAAAAAGTTGGCTTAAAGCTCAACATTCAGAAAACAAAGATCATGGAATCCGGTCCCATCACTTCATGGGAAATAGATGGAGAAACAGTGGAAACAGTGTCAGACTTTATTTTTCTGGGCTCCAAAATCACTGCAGATGGTGATTGCAGCCATGAAATTAAAAAACGCTTACTCCTTGGAGGGAAAGTTATGACCAACTTAGATAGCATATTCAAAAGCAGAGACATTACTTTGCCAACAAAGGTCTGTCTAGTCAAGGCTACGGTTTTTCCTGTGGTCATGTATGGATGTGAGAGTTGGACTGTGAAGAAAGCTGAGCTCCAAAGAATTGATGCTTTTGAATTGTGGTGTTGGAGAAGATGTCCCTTGGACTGCAAGGAGATCCAACCAGTCCATTCTGAAGGAGATCAACCCTGGGATTTCTTTGAAAGGAATGATGCTAAAGCTGAAAGTCCAGTACTTTGGCCACCTCATGCAAAGAGTTGACTCATTGGAAAAGACTCTGATGCTGGGAGGGATTGGGGGCAGGAGGTGAAGGGGATAAGAGAGGATGAGATGGCTGTATGGCATCACTGACTCGATGGATGTGAGTCTGAGTGAACTCTGGGAGTTGGTGATGGACAGGGATGCCTGGCGTGCTGTGATTCATGGGGTGGCAAAGAGTCGGACACGACTGAGCGACTGAACTGAACTGAAACATTTAGTCGGAGAAGGCGATGGCACCCCACTCCAGTACTCTTGCCTGGAAAATCCCATGGACGGAGGAGCCTCGTAGGCTGCAGTCCATGGGGTCGCGAAGAGTCGGACACAACTGAACAACTTCCCTTTCACTTTTCACTTTCATGCATTGGAGAAGGACATGGCAACCCACTCTAGTGTTCTTGCCTGGAGAATCCCAGGGACGAGGGAGCCTGGTGGGCTGCCGTCTTTGGGGTCACAGAATCGGACACGACTGAAGTGACTTGGCGGCAGCAGCAAACATTTACTATTTTTATCGGTTTCATATTTAAGACTTTTAAATATGCCTTTTGAATGTATGTCAAAATTTTGGAGTAAATTATTTTGTTTTTAAAAAATTTTTTTTTGAGAGAAGAGCTTTGAAGGTCCAGTCGTGGCATTCACCTACACTAATAATAATTCAGACTGAGATCCGAGCTAACAGGAGGGCAGATTAGCCCCAGGAAGCTTGGTCAAAAATCCTCCTGTTTTCCATATTGTATGCTTATACATGGAAGAAAACAAGTAATAAAACAAAGGAAGAAACTATATTGAAGTGATTACATAAAGCAGTTTAACATGCCATGAGAAGAAATCATGAAACTTATTTAAAAATACGTTCTAGGCTGACAATGGAGAGCAAACACCATCTTAGAGCACAGTGCTCTGCTGACTCCTAGTGGCTTCATTATAAACGGTAGATGTGAACTTGAGAGATTTAGACTCTACAAAATCAATTCTAAAACTAATAACTAGTAACTGGCCCTAAATCATTTTGTTTGCTTCCTTATGCATTTAACATCCTCTCATGGTTGCTGCAGTCCCTGGGGTCGCAAAGAGTTGGACATGACTGAGCAACTTCACTTTCACTTTTCACTTTCATGCACTGGAGAAGGAAATGGCGACCCACTCCAGTGTTCTTGCCTGGAGAATCCCAGGGACGGGGGAGCCTGGTGGGCTGCTGTCTATGGGGTCGCCCAGAGTCGGACACGACTGAAGTGACTTAGCAGCATCAGCAGCAGCATGGTTACTGGTTACTTTTCTAGTGCTACAAATCCTGCAGGGCTGACACTGATCAAACTGTTTGAATAAATCAGGTTATCTTTGTCAAGGTCTGAAAAGCCTCCTTTTGTTTTTGTCTTCATATACATACTTCACATTCTCTGATCACTTAGTGTAGCAAACCCCACCCTCTTCCATCCCTTGACCCCATTAATGCTTGCTCCATTAGGTGTCACAGGTCAACCCAAGTTTAGTAAGTGTTCAGAAGAAAGCCCATTGATTACACCAAAGGAGTGTAATCTGTCTGCTGGCTTCAGATGAACTATACTGGTTAAACAAATAAATCTCTAATCAGAAGTCGAGGCACAATGATAAAGTGAAGAATTTCATGGGAACTATTCAGGAGTGGTGGTTACTTCTAAGGGTTCCTTAGAGTAGCTCTGGCCCTAGAGTGGGGAATAATAGGATGGGAAATAGAACTTTCTTTTTCAACTTTGAATAAAAGACCCAGGAAAGCAGACACCCATACGCAATCCATGGACAGAAGGCTCATTCTGGACACAAAAGCCTCCAAGTGTGGATATGGTAGGAAGTTGTCACTGACACTCATGAGTGGAGCTAAAGTCTAGGTGAGACTCAGGGCTGTCCAATAATCTCTCTAGGACAGCCACTGTGTGACTCAACAGTCTTTTTGATTATTTCTCTCTCTTGTGTTCTTCCTTTAACAGTCCTCATCCCCTCAGTTATTTAATGATAGGAATTACATTATAAGCCTGAAGGATAAACCAGTCAACCATACAAGTAGAGTCTTGCTGTGATCAAATAGCCTACACCAGACACAAGTCAATAATTTTATTTCCTTTCCTTTCTTTTTGTTCTAAGTGCACATTTGGAGGAATGAGCAATAGTACACGTGTCTTAAAAGCAAGTCTGTGGTTGATTTGGCAGCAGAGCATGATGTTGGAAAAAGGAAATAAATGCACAGATAATCTGGGATTTTAGCACTCCAAGGAGTTCTAGAAATAATCTACGGGAGTCTCTCTCAGGGAGGAATCTTACCCAGATAGGTTAGCTGACCCAAAGTCATGCAGTACAGTATAAGGGACCAGAACAAAACTAGTGGCCAGAGCTCCAGACACACCACAGATTTCATTTCAGTAGGCATGTGTACTTTTAGTCAATACTTATCTCTTTACGATAGGAAAATACTAATTATCTTGAGAGGGGAATTATTTTCTAAATTTGGTACACTGTTAGTAAAAATATGTTTGAAACAATCACATCAGGGCTTTCAGGATGGCGAAGGAGTAAGACAGGGAGATCACCTTCCCCCCAACAAATACATCAAAAAAAATTCTGCATGTGGAACACTCCTACAGAACACCTCCTGAATGTTGACAGATGACCCCAGACTTCCAAAAATGCAAGCCATTCTCCTCAGAATGAGGTAGGGCAAAAGATAAAGATAAAAAAAAGAGACAAAGAATTTGAGAGGAGGATCTGCACCCTGGGGTGGCAGTAGTGAGGGAGGAAAAGTCTCCGCACACTCTCAGAAATGCCCTCACCAAGCAGGGACGAGGGGAGCTCATCAGAGGGGAAGCTTCTCACAGTCTCCTCAGAGGGGAACACAGCAACAAGTGCTTGGAAGGCAAAACAGAGAGAATTTACCACAGAGATCATGTCAGTCAGCACTTCCCAGCCAAGAACTAGCTTGCACGCATGCTACAGTGAGGGGGGCTGAGTGGTGAAGCTCAGCCTTCAGGATTAGGACTCCAGGGAGATGACTGGGGTTGACTACCATGAAGATACTCTGAGGGGGCTAGTACAACACAGCTGAGGGAGTTCAGGGAAAAGCCTGGACCTCCCAGAAATGCAAGAGATCATTGCCATGGGGACCCTCTAACTCTACATGCTCACAGACCACAGGAAGCATCCTTTGCCAATAGATGGGATGTGCAGCAGCTGTGAATTGCACAACCCCAGACGTAGAAATGCCTGGCCACTGCCAAAGCTGGCACAAATGCCAGAGGAAGAACTAGACATGACTACAGTTTACAATCCCGGAGAGGAGAACACAAGCTAATGGGCCACTGCCAAGGCCAGGGCGAGTGCCTGAGGCAGGGTACTCAGGGTATAGAGTCAACACTGTGGTCCTGACCCTAGAGGAAGCAAGTGCCACCAAGCTGTGAATAGGCACAGGTTACTGCCCACACCTTCCCATGAGCCTATGCAGTTTGATTCTGCTGAGGGATCCTTGACCTGGGGCCAATTCCCCTGGAAGAGCACATGATCCACCTCAGACTATAGCAATATATGTCAATGGAGGGTGGTGTAGAAGCAGAGGTGGGCCCCAAACCAAAGCAGAGCACGGGGGAATGTGTGAACCAGGAAGAGGAAGGGAATTCAGTCCTGCAGGTGTGGCAAATTCAATCTCCATAATTACCTTTAAACTGTGTACTCTAGGTATAATTGTGGATTTGGAAGCAAGTACAAGCTGGGATGGGCTTCCCCTGTGGTTCAGTGGTAAAGAATCTGCCTGCAGTACAGGAAATGCGAATTTGATCTCTGAGTTGGGAAGATGCCCTGGAGCAAGACAAAGAAACCCACTCCAGTAGTCTTGCCTGGAGAATCCCATGGACAGAGAAACCTGGCAGACTGAAGTCCATAGGGTCGCAAAGAGTCAGACAGGACTGAAGTGGCTGAACATGCACACACAAGCTGGGATAAGGCCAGAGCTGAGTCTGAGCTGACCCACAGTGCCCACAGCAGGTTCAGAGACCTTTCTAGAAACATTGCAGGACTTCCTAAGTAAGTAGATTTTCTGGTGCTCACTGTGTGGACAGGACAATGGAGGACTCAGGAGGTCATCCTTACTACCACTCTACACGTTTTGTTTTTTTTTTTTTCCTTTCTTTTTCATATTGTTCTAATGTTGTTCCTTCTTGATTATTCCTTTAAGTTTTACTTTATTTATTTATTTTAATTAATTTATTTTTAATTGGAGGATGATTGCTTTACAATATTATGTTGGTTTCTGCCATACATCAACATGAATCAGCCATAGGTATATGTGTGTCCTCTCCCTCTTGAAACTCCCTCCCACCTCCCACCCCATCCCACCTCTCCAGGTTTTCATAGAGCACCACCATACAGCAAATTTCCACTGACTATCTGATTTTACATGTGGTAATATATATATTTCAGTGCTATTCTCTCAGTTAATCCAATCCTTTCCTCCCTCCTCCCTGTGTCCACAAGTCTGTTCTCTATGTCTGTGTCCTTTAATTTTTAGTTTTTAAGCTTACTTTTCCTTTTTAAAAACATTTTTCTTTTTAAATAAGTATATTTTATTTTTTCCTATTTTAACAGTACACCTATAAGTTTGTTTATTGGCTTGATTTATCTCCTTTTTTATTTCCATTTTTACTCTTTTTTCCCTCTTTTACTCTCTTCTTTTCTCTTTGTAAGTGTTTTTGGGTATTCTTGTCTGTTGAGTGTTACTATCACCATTTTTTGTGGGTTTTGTCTTCTGTGCTGTGTGACTTGAGGAATATTGGTGCTACAATAAGGGATTGGGCCTGAATCTCCAAGATGGGAGACCCAAGTCCAGGACTTTGGACCACCAAAGAACTCCCAACCCCATGGAAAATTAATCAGTTAGAAATCTCCCAAAGGTCTCCATCTCGACACTAAGACCAGGCCCTTCACAAAGACCAGCAAGCTCCAGGCCAGATGTCTCATGTCAAACCTTCAGAAAAACAGGAACACAGCTCTGCCCATTAGCAAATAGGCTGTGTAAAGACACACCAAGTCCATAGACACCCCAAAACACACCACTGGACATGGCACTGTCCTTCAGAGAGACAAGATCCAGCTTCATCCACCAAAACATAGCCACATCCTCACAACCAGGAAAACTTCACAAGGCACTGGAGCAACTCCACCCACAGAGGGCAGACTCCAGAAATAAGAGGAACTACAAACTTGCAGACTATAGAAAAGAGACCTCAAACCCAGCAAATTAAACAACATGAAGCAACAGAGAATCATTCAGCAAATGAAGAAACATGATAAAACCCCGCAAGATCAAGCAAATGAAGAAGAAACAGGCAATCTATCTGAAAGAATTCAGAGTATTTTGTAAAGATGATATGATACTAAAGATGATAGCAAAGGTGATCCAAAGTCTTGGAAATAAAATGGATGCACAGATAAATGAATGGAGGTACATATCGAGAAGATACAAGAAATATTTAACAAGGAGCTAGAAGAAATAAAGAATAGACAACTGGCAATGAAAAACACAGTCATCGTGACTAAAATCACACTAGAGAGAACTAAGAGCAGAATAACTGAGGCAAAAGAATGGATAAGTGAGCTGGAAGATAGAACGGTGGAAATAACTGAAGCAGAGCAGAATAAAGAAAAAAAAATGAAAAGAAATGAAGATAGTCTGAGAGACCTCTAGGATAACATTAAGCATACCAACATTTGAATTATAGATCAGATCAGATCAGTCGCTCAGTCGTGTCTGACTCTTTGCGACCCCATGAATCACAGCACGCCAGGCCTCCCTGTCCATCACCAACTTCCGGAGTTCACTCAGACTCACGTCCATCGAGTCAGTGATGCCATCCAGCCATCTCATCCTCTGTCATCCCCTTCACCTCTTGCCCCCAATCCCTCCCAGCATCAGGGTCTTTTCCAACGAGTCAACTCTTCGCATGAGGTGGCCAAAGTACCGGAGTTTCAGCTTTAGCATCATTCCTTCCAAAGAAATCCCAGGGCTGATCTCCTTCAGAATAGACTGGTTGGATCTCATTGCAGCCCAAGGGACTCTCAAGAGTCTTCTCCAACACCACAGTTCAAAGGCATCAATTCTTCGACACTCAGCCTTCTTCACAGTCCAACTCTCACATCCATACATGACCACAGGAAAAACCATAGCCTTGACTAGACGGACCTTTGTTGGCAAAGTAATGTCTCTGCTTTTGAATATGCTATCTAGGTTGGTCATAACTTTTCTTCCAAGGAGTAAGCGTCTTTTAATTTCATGGCTGCAGTCACCATCTGCAGTGATTTTGGAGCCCAGAAAAATAAAGTCTGACACTGTTTCCACTGTTTCCCCATTTTTTCCCATGAAGTGATGGGACCAGATGCCATGATCTTCGTTTTCTGAATGTTGAGCTTTAAGCCAACTTTTTCACTCTCCACTTTCATTTTCATCAAGAGGCTTTGGAGTTCTTCTTCACTTTCTGCCATAAGGGTGGTGTCATCTGCATATCTGAGGTTATTGATAATTCTCCCAGCAATCTTGATTCCAGCTTGTGCTTCTTCCAGTCCAGCATTTCTCATGACGTACTCTGCATATAAGTTAAATAAGCAGGGTGACAATATACAGCCTTGATGTACTCCTTTTCCTATTTGGAACCAGTCTGTTGTTCCATGTCCAGTTCTAACTGTTGCTTCCTGACCTGCATACAGATTTCTCAAGAGGCAGATCAGGTGGTCTGGTATTCCCATCTCTTTCAGAATTTCCCACAGTTTATTGTGATGCACACAGTCAAAGTCTTTGGCATAGTCAATAAAGCAGAAATAGATGTTTTTCTGGAACTCTCTTGCTTTTTTCATGATCCAGTGGATGTTGGCAATTTGATCTCTGGTTCCTCTGCCTTTTCTAAAACCAGCTTGAACATCAGGAAGTTCACGGTTCACATATTGCTGAAGCCTGGCTTGGAGAATTTTGAGCATTACTTTACTAGCGTGTGAGATGAGTGCAATTGTGTGGTAGTTTGAGCATTCTTTGGCATTGCCTTTCTTTGGGATTGGAATGAAAACTGACCTTTTCCAGTCCTGTGGCCACTGCTGAGTTTTCCAAATTTGCTGGCATATTGAGTGCAGCACTTTCACAGCATCATCTTTCAGGATTTGAAATAGCTCACCTGGAATTCCATCACCTCCACTAGCTTTGTTCGTAGTGATGCTTCCTAAGGCCCACTTGACTTCGCACTCCAGGATGTCTGGCTCTAGGTGAGTTATCTCACCATCATGGTTATCTGAGTCATTAAGTTCTTTTTTGCATAGTTCTTCTGTGTATTCTTGCCACCTCTTCTTAATATCTTCTGCTTCTGTCCTTACTATTTCTGTCCTTTATTGTGCCCATCTTTGCATGAAATGTTCCCTTGGTATCTCTCATTCTCTTTAAGAGATTTCTAGTCTTTCTCATTCTATTGTATTCCTCTGTTTCTTTGCATTGGTCACTGAAGAAGACTTTCTTATCTATCCTTGCTATTCTTTGGAATTCTGCATTCAGATGGATGTATCTTCCCTTAGTCCTTTGCCTTTTGCTTCTCTTCTCAACTATTTGTAAGACCTCAGACAACCATTTTGCCTTTTTGCATTTCTTCTTAGGGACTGTTTTCATCATTGCCTCCTGTACACTGTTATGAACCTTGGTCCATAGTTCTTCAGGCACTCTGTCTATCAGATCTAATCCCTTCAACCTGTCACTTTCACTGTATAATCATAAAGGATTTGATTTAGGTATACCTGAATTGTCTAGTGGTTTTCCCTACTTTCTTCAATTTAAGTATGAATTTTGCAATAAGGAGTTCATGATCTGAGTATAGTCAGCTCCTGGTCTTGTTGACTGTATTGAGCTTCTCCATCTTCACCTGCAAAGAATATAATCAATCTGATTTCGGTATTGACTATCTGGTGATGTCCATGTGTAGAGTCTTCTCTTGTGTTGTTGGAAGAGGGTATTTGCTATGACCAGAGCGTTGTCTTGTCAGAACTCTGTTAGCCTTTGCCCTGCTTCACTTTGTGCTCCAAGGCCAAACTTGCCTGTAATTCCTGGTATCTCTTGATGTCCTTTTTTGCATTCCAGTCCCCTATGATGAAAAGGACATCTTTTTTGGTGTTTGTTCTAGAAGGTCTTGTAGGTTATCGTAGAACCATTCAACTTCAGCTTCTTTGGCATTAGTGTTTGGGACATAAACTTGGATTACTGTGATATTGAATGGTTTGCCTTAGAAACAAACAGAGATCATTCTGTCATTTGTGAGACTGTACCCAAGTACTGCATTTTGGACTCTTTGGTTGACTATAATGGCTACTTTGTTTCTTCTAAGGGATTCTTGCCCACAATAGTAGATGTAATGGTCATCTGAATTAAATTTGCCCATTGTGGTCTATTTTAGTTCACTGATTCCTAAAATGTTGATGTTCACTCTTGCCTTCTCCTGTTTGACCATTTCCAATTTACCTTGATTCATGGACCTAACATTCCCGGTTCCTGTGTGATATTGAGAATTGGCTACATACAACCAAATTGTTCCTATGTGATATTCCAGGTTCCTATGCAATATTAAGAGGCTACATACAACCAAAAAATACTAACCATTTTCCCCAGAAGAGAAAGTGAAGTCCTTTAATACACATATTCACACACATGTACACATACACATTTATAAAAAATAAGAAAAAAATACTCATAACAATTATAGCCCATATTTATATTTATTATATCACATAACAATTATGGCCCTAATTTCTATAGCTATAATGGTCTATAATGGTCATATCTGGTATTTATAACTACCTTATTCCACTAGTCTCTGTTTATTCCCTTTATTTACAGAAAGTGCCTCAGCTAATTGTGGTTCTTTCAAAGCTAAATTCCTGAAAGATCTGAGCTATTAGTAGTTCTGACTGAATTAGGTCATTATAGTTTTCCATTGACTTTAATCTCAGGACCTAGTAGTACTAATTGATCAGGTAAAGGATTTCATATTCTAGACATACATTGATGTGGAGCATATACAGCTTCCTGGAAAGCTTTGTCCCAGCCCGTTAAGCTATTGCCACCTACCCGGTAATAGCTGAATCTTCAAAAGGCTATTCTACTGTTCTATAAAGCCAGCTGATTCAGGATGGTGGGGAACATGGTAAGAATAGTGAATTCCATGAGCATGGGCCCTTTGCAATGCTTGAATTGATGCAAAATGTGTTCTTTTATGTAAAGCAATGCTGTATGGAATACCATGATGTTGGATATGGCATTCTATAAGAAGTTTTGCAAGTCGGAAATGCTATATCTACAGTAAGCATCTATTTCAAAATAAGCTTCTCTTCCATTATAGAAGCAATCCAATGTAATCAACCTGCCATCAGATAGTTGACTGATCACCCCAGGAAATGCTGCCATACTGGGGACACGACGTTGGTCTCTGCTGCTGGCAGATGCACCACCCAGCAATAGCTGTGGCCAGGTTGGACTTGGTGAGTGGAAGTCCATTTTGCTGAGCAACTGTGTAACCTCAATTTCTGTGACCATGGCCATTTGTTCATAAACCCATTGGGCAATGACAGGAGTGAATGGAGTAAGAGACTGACTGCTATCTACAGAAGAGGTCATCCAACAACTCGATTATCAAAATCCTCCACAGCTGAGGTCACTCTTTGATAAGCATTCACATGGGACTCTAATTAAGATCTTCACATTCTTCTCCAATTCAATGAAGTCTCTCCTCATACAGCTTCTCTAGAGCTCCTTGTCACCAGTTTCCCAATCATGTTCCTTCCAATCTCTGACCAGGTAACACTCAGTTCATGATGGGGAGTTCAGGTCTCCTGGTGGCTCCTGATTAAGTGTTCAGTCTCTCTCCTACGGCCCAGTAGCAAACAAAGAGCTGTATCTCAAAAAGAGAGCAGTAATCCACAGAGGATGGCAGGGCTTTGTTTGGAAATCCTAGAAGTCTGTGCTGTGATCCACTTATAGGGGACTTGTCAAAGGCTCCAAACAGCATCTCTATCTGCCACTGGTGCTTCAAGCACCGTTGGATCTGCTGGATAATCTGGCCCAAATGGCAGTGCAGTTTGTACAGCAGACCGGATCTCTTCCAGAGCCTTCTCTTGGTCTGGGCCCCACCCCAAACGAACAGCTTTTTGGAGCACTTAGTAAATGGGTTGGAGAAGCACACACAAATGAACATACTGACAAAAATCTAGAGGCCCATTAGGCACTGTATCTTGTTTTGGACTGTAGGAAAGGCCAAATATGACATCTTATCCTTTACCTTAGAAGGGCTACTAAGACATGCTTAGCATTACTGGACCCCTTGAAATTTCACTGAGGTAGAATGCTTCCTGACATCAGATTTATTTCCCACCCTCTGAAAGCAAATATCTTAATAAATCTAGAATATTTGTTATTACTTCTTGCTCAATAGGTCCAATAAACATAATGTCATCAGTATTAGGTGACCAATGTGATGTCTTAATGAAGAGAAAGATGATTAAGATCCCTGTGAAGTAAATTATGACATAGGGCTGGAGAGTTCATATATCCTTGAGGGAGGACCATGAAGGTATATTGCTGGCTTTCCCAGCTGGTCTTCCCTGGTGGCTCAGATGGTAAAGAATCTGTCTGCAATACAGGAGACTGGAGTTTGATCCCTGGCTTAGGAAGATCCCCTGGAGAAGGGAATGGCAACCCCCTCCAGTATTCTTGCCTGGAGAATTCCATGGACAGAGGAGCCTGGTGGGCTACAGGCCATAGGGTTGCAAAGAATCAGATATGACTGAGTGACTTTCACTTTCAGTCTAATAACAGGTATGGGGAAAAAAGAAACACATTTGCCAGTTCAATAGCTGTGAACCAGATACCAGAGGGTGTGTTAATTTTTTTAAGCAATTAAACCACATCTGTTAAATCTGCTTTGGAATCATCACTTGGGTAAGCTTAGCATGATCCACTGTCATCCTTCAAGATCTGTTTTTTTCACAGATCAAATAGGTGAGATGAATGGGGATGAAGTGAAAATCACAAATTTTGCATCTTTCATCTTTCATGTCCATGATGGTAGTATTAAATCTCAGCAGTCCTTCCAGGAATGTGTCATTGCTTTTGGTTTACTATTTTTCTGGGCAGAGGCAGCTTTGGTGGTTTCTACTGGTGGTTTCTTTGGTGGTCCTTGCCACTATAATGATCTTCACTCAGGGAGACAATATAGTAATTCTGCCAGTTATTCCAATGATCCATTCCAGGGCTGGGGAAATAGCAACAGGGTGAGTTTGAGAACCCACTGGACTCAGACGGGATGGAGATGAGCTGAAGTCCTATTGATCATCTGACGTCCATAAGCCAATACTTTGACTGTTCAACCAAAGAGATATTGTCATTTTGATAAAAGGCCATAGGTCCCTTTATGTGAAAAGGTTAACAATATAATGTTTTGGCAAATAGCAGGGTCCTTCCTCAACTTTCCTTTCATTCAAAGGGTTATGTAGTCTGTAAACTGGCTCAAGTCCGGGAATTGATTGACAGACCATGACTCTATTTTTTTTCTTTCTTTAAATTTAAGTTAGAATTTTGTTCCCTTGATTTAGAGCTCTTTTGCTTATACAGATCAAGTATAGATTGCCCATCTTGTCTTAGTCCAGTAGAGCTGCTGTAACAAAATACCACATACTGGGTGGCTTATAAACAACAGACATTTATTTTTCAGATTTTAGGGCTAGAAACCCAAAATCAGGGTGTCACCATGTTGGGTTCTGGAGAAGGCCTTCTTGGTAGCAGAGTGCAGGCTTCTCTCTGTACCTTCATTTGGTGGAAGGGGCAAAAGATCTCTCTGTAGACATTTTTATAATGGCACTAATCCCATTTATAAGTACTCTGCCCTCAAGACCTAATTACTCCTAAAGGTCCCACTTCCCAATACCATCACCTTGGGGTTAGGTTTCAATATAAGAATTTTGACAGGAGACAAACATTCAGACAATAGTGACCATGGTCAACCTGTCAATGTCGTAGGTCTCTGCAAGCCACTCTATTCTGATTGCTGCTTTGACTCTTCTGTCTCTTATAGTAACCATGTCTATCTCACTTTTGATTATTTGGTGCTGCTACCCTGGGATCCAATTATCTCCCATTGCATGTAGGTTTTCAATTCAGTGGCAGCAGCTCCCACTATAATCTGACCTCCAGAGAAATCCTTTGTGCTCTTCAAAGATTTTAGGGCTCCCTTCACAAATTTATTGCTTGCAGTTGTCATGAAAATGTGTCCTCTGGACACTTCTGAAATGAATGGGCAGGTCTACCATGATGAATCCATCCTAAAATTCAAATTTCTCTACGGATTTGTATCTCTTCCTCTGTAGTATATGAGCTTCCCTGGTGGCTCAGATGGTAAAGAATCCACCTGCAATGCAGGAGACCTAGGTTTGATCCTCGAGTTGGGAAGATCCCCTGGAGGAAGAAATGTCAACCCACTCAAGTTTTCTTTCCTGGAGAATCCCCATGGACAGAGGAGCCTGGCAGGCTACAGTCCATGGGGTCACAAAGAGTCAGACACGACTGAGTGACAAAGCACACACTCTGTAATATATGAAAGCTGTTCTGGCATCAAGGTATGATATTGGTTCTTGTTTTAGTCAACTAGTCAAATTGTCAGAGCCCCTTTTATTCCTCTAAGCTGGAATAGCAAATCCAGAATCCAGTAATTTAGCTTGAATCAACTTTATGTTCTATTATTTCATATCCTTATTATTCATCTTTCTCAAAAACATGAAACTTTTTGAATGAAATGACTTGTCTATATCAAATAAGTCCAATTGGTCCAGTGTATTGTTTAAAGATTGTGTATCCTTATTAATTTTCTGTCCAGATGATCTGTCCCTTGCTGTGAAGTAGGGTGTTAATTCCCTCACTATTATTATGTTACTGTCAATTTCCCCTTTAACAGCTGTTAGCATTTGCCTTATATATTGAGGTGCTTCTATGTTGGGCGCACATATTTTTATAATTGTTATATCTTCTTCTTGAATTGATCCGTTAATCATTATGTTGTGTCCTTCCTTGTCTCTTGTAATGGTCTTTATTTTAACACTGATTTTATCTGATATGAGTATTACTACTCTCACTTTCTTTTGATTTTCATTTTCATGTAATATCTTTTTCCAGTCCCTCACTTTCAGTCTGTATGTGTCCCTAGGTCTGAGGTGGGTCCCTTGTAGACAGCACATGAGGGGGTCTTTTTTTTTTTTTTTTTTAAATCCATTCAGCCAGTGTGTGTCTTTTGGTTGGAGCATTTAGGCCATTTGCATTTAAGGCAATTATTGATATGTATGATCCTATTACCATTTGCTTTATTATTTTGGGTTTGTTTTTATAAGCCTTTTCTTTCTCTTGTGTTTCCTATGTAGAGAAAGTCCTATAGCATTTGTTGTAGAGCTGGTTTGGTGGTGCTAAATTCTCTTAACATTTTCTTATCTGTAAAGATTTTTGGTTTCTCCCTTGAATGTGAATGAGATCCTTGCTGGATAGAATAATTTTGGTGGTATGTTTTTCTCTTGCATTACTTCAAATATATATTGCTACTCTTTTCTGGCTGCAGAGTTTCTGTTGAAAGAACAGCAGTTAGTCTTATGGGGATTCCCTTGTATGTTATTGTTGCTTTTTCCTTGCTATTAAAAAAATATATATATATATATTAAATTAATTAATTTATTCGACTGTGCCAGGTCTTAGTTGCAGCACACAGCATCTTCAGTCTTCACCATGGCATGCAAACTCTTAGTTGTAGCATCTGGGATCTAATTCCCTGACCAGGGATTGAACCCAAGGCCCCTGCTTTGGGAGCAAAGCCTTAGCCACTGGACCACAGGAAAGTCCCTCCTTTGCTGCTTTTAGTATTTGTTCTTTGTGTTTAACTTTTGTTAGTTTGATTAATATGTGTCTTGGTGTGTTTCTCTTTGGGTTTATCCTGTATGGACTCTCTGGGTTGCTGGTCTTAGGTGGCTATTTCCTTTCCCATTTTAGGGAAGTTTTATTTATAATCTCTTCAAATACTTTCTTACACCCTTTCCTTTTTTCTTCTTCTGTGATCCCTATGATTCAAATGTTGTTGCACTTAATATTGTCCCAGAGACTGTCTCTGAGACTGTCTTCACTTTTATATTACTTTTTCTTTATTCTACTTTGTTTCAGTTATTTCTAATGTTGTATCTTCCAGCTCACTTATCTGTTCTTCTGCCTCAGTTATTTCTGCTGTTGGTTCACTGTAACTTTTTTTTTTAATCTCAGTTATTGTATTGTTCATTGCTGATTGTCTATTCTTTAATTTTTCCAGGTACTTGTTAAACATTTCTCGCATCTTCTCAATCTATGCCTCCAGTCTATTTATCTGTGCCTCCATTTTATTTTCAAGATTTTGAATCATTTTTGCTATCATTACTCTGAATTCTTTTTCAGATAGACTGCCTATTTCCTCTTCATTTGTTTGGTCTTATGGGTTTTTATCTATGTTTCTTCATCTGAGGCATGTTTCTCTGTCTTTTCATTTTGTTTAACTTGTTGTGTTTACGGTCTCCTTTCTTTGGGCTAGATGGTTATAGTACTCAATTGTGGAGTCTTCCCCCATGAATGGGATTGGACCAGTGTCTTGTGAAGGTTTCCTGGTTGGGGGACTTATTCCTATGTTCTGGAGAATGGAGCTGGATCTTGTCTCTCTGAAGAGCAGTGTCATGTCCAGTAGTGTGTTTTGGGTTGTCAATGGGTTTGGTATGGTTTTGGGTAGCCTGTCTGCTAATGTGCAGGGCTGTGTTCCTATTTTTCTGAGGAAGTGTCATGGGGTGTTCCACATTGGAGCTTGCTGGCATTTGGGCTGGGCCTGGTCTTGATGTTGAGGTGGATGCTTTTGTGATGGCTCTCACTGATTAATTTCCAGGGTGTCGGGAGTTCTCCGGTGGTTCAAAGTCCTGGATTTGGGTCTCCCACTTCAGGAGTTCAGGCCCAGTCCCTTACTATAGCACCAAGACTTCACAGGCCACACATCACAGAATACAAAACCCCAAGATTATTGGTGAAAGCAACACTCAATAGCCCAGAATACCCAAAGAGACTCATACCAAAGTCCTCCAATATTTCTAGGAATGTCTCTGGGCCTGTTGTGGGTAGTGTGGGGTCAGCTTAGTCTCAGATCTGGCCTTGCTCCAGCTTTTACTTGCTCCAAAAGTCCACAGTTGCCCCTAAAGTCCATAGTCTCAGGTTAAATAGTAGGGATTTAATCCACTGCACCTGTGGCTTTAGGTGCTAATTCCCCTTCTCTTCTCCAATCACTTAGGCCTTGTGTTCTGCTTTGGTTTCGGGCCCAGCTCTGCTTGTAGGTGTCCCTCTGGTGTCTGTTCCCCACCCACACAAAGGGGAAAGGCCAAAGCTTATTAAGGCTCACTTGCTCACTTGGGCTCAGGAGAGAGAAGGGTAAGGCAGCCACACTTGGGATGTACTGGGGAGTGCCTGTGGTGTTAGAGACTTGCCAGATGCTGTTACAGTCTGAGGTGCATAATGCACTCTCCTAGAGGTTGTGGCCCCAGGTAGTGGGTCCCTAGGAAGAGCCAAGCTGCTTAGACTCCCAGCAAGATGCAGGTAGTAATCTGTGCCTACTCACAGCCTGGTGGCAGCTGCCACCTCTGGGGTTGGGACTACAGCAGCAGTGTTTTGTCTGCTGCCTCAGGCACTTTTCCTGGCTAGTGGTTTACATTTCCCTCTCTGGGATCATAAACTGCAGTTGTGTCTAATTCCACCACTGGTGCTCCTACCGGTTTTGCTGGTTTTGGCAGCATTTCCCCCTTTGGGATCGTAAACTGCAGTGGCATTTGATCCTGCTGCTGCGCTCCTACCAGTTTTGCTGGGTTTGCCAGCCATGCGTGGAATTAGAATGTCTCAGTGACTATGATATCTTGCCTCTTTGGGATGCCTAATCTTTTATCTGGACTCCATCATCTCTGTTGTACTAGCCACTTCAGAGTATTCTCATAGCAACCAGCTCCAGTCCTCTCCCTCAGGTCCAACACTTGAGCCTGAGCCTTGGCACCCTGGCCTCCACTGCTGGAGCGAGTGTGCCACTCGCTCCTTGGTTAGGATGTGCTTGCTGTTCAGCAATGATCTCTGTGGTAAATTATTTTCATTTTGTCTTCCAAGCACCTTCCATTGTGCTCCCCCGCTGAGGTTCCTAAGCTCCCTTCTGTCCTCACCTATGAGGGAGTTTCTGAGAGTGTGGAAACTTTTCCTCTTTCATGACTCCCTCCCCAGGGTGCAGGTCCCTTTATTGAAATTCTTTGTTTCTTTTTTATCTTTATCTTTTGCCCTATCTCATCCTAAGGAAATTGGCTAGCCTTTTTGGAAGTCTAGGGTCTTCTGCCAATGTCCCTATGGTGTTCTGTATGAGTCGTTCCATATCTAGATAAATTTTTCATGTATTTGTGGGGAGGAAGGTTATCTTCCTGTCTTATTCCTCTATCATCTTGGAAGTTCTTCCACATGTTTCTGATTTTAGAGGAAAAGCTTTCAGCTTTTCACAGTTGAGTATGATATAAGCTATGGATTGTCATAGACAGACATTATGTTGAAGTATGTTTCCTCTACAGTAATTTTGATGAGAGGTTTTTTTTTTTTATCATGAATGGGTACTGAATTTTGTCAAAAGCTTTTTCTGCATCTATTGAGAAGACCATATGGTTTTTATTCTACAACTTGTTGATGTGGTGTATCATACTGATTGATTTGCAGATATTGAAAAATCTTTGAATCTCTCGGATAAATCTCATTTGTTCATGGTGTATGATCCTCTCAATATGTAGTTGGATTTGGTTTGCTAGTATTTTATTGAAGATTTTTTTGTCTATGTTCATCAATGATATTGGCCTGTGGTTTTCTTTTAAAAAATAATTTTATTTATTTACATTTTAGACTGTGCTGGGTCTTCGTTGCTGCATGGACTTTTTTCTAGTTGTGGAGAGCAGGTGAGGGGGCTACTCTCTCATTGTGATGCACAGGCTTTTCATTGCAGTGGCTTATCTTGTTGTGGATCATAGGCTCTTGGCACACAGACTTCATTAGTTCCTGTACACGGGCTTAGCAGCTGTGACTCCCAGCCTCTAGAGCACAGGCTCAGTAGTTGTGGCCCATGGGCTTAGTCGCTTCATGGCATGTGGGATCTTCCCAGATCAGGGATCAAACCTGTGTCTCCTCCATTGGTAGGTGGATTCTTTACCACTTAGCCACCAGGGAAACCCTTATTTTCTTCTTTTGGTGATATATTTTCCTGGTTTTGGTACTAGGGCAATGGTGGCCTTGTAGAATGAGCTTGGGAGTGTTCCTTCTTCTGCAATTTTTGGGAAGAATTTCAGAAGTATAGATGCTTACTCTTCTGTAAATGTTTGAAAGAATTTGCCTGTGAAGCTATCTGGTGTTCGACTTCTGTTTGTTGGAAAATTTTAATCAAAATACACATTTTTTCAAGTGTACATGAAACATTCTCCAGGATGGATAACATCAGTTCAGTTCAGTCCAGTTGCTCAGTCGTGTCCAATTCTTTGTGACCCCATGAACTGCAGCATGCCAGGCCTCCCTGTCCATCATCAACTCCCGGAGTCTATCCAAACCCATGTCCATTGAGTCAGTGATGCCATCCAACCATGTCATCCTCTGTCATCCTCTTCTCCTCCTGTGCTCAATCTTTCCCAGCATCAGGGTCTTTCCCAATGAGTCAGCTCTTTGCATCAGGTGGCCAAAGTATTGGAGTTTCAGCTTCAACATCAGTCCTTCCAATGGTAGGAGACAAAACAAGTCTCAAAAAATTTAAGAGGATAGGAATTATATCAAACGCTCTTTTTCTTCTTCTTTTTTTTAATCACAATGGTGTTAAAGAAGAGAGCAATAACAGGAGAAAATGCAAGGAAAGCACAAACACATAGAGAATAAATGATGTGCTACTAAAAACCAATGGCTCAATAAAGAAATCAAAGAAGAAATTAGAAAATACCTCGAGACACATTAAAATGGAAACACAACTTTCCATAGAATATGAGATGCAGCAAAAGCAGTTCTAAGAGGTAAATTTATGATAATACAGGCCTACCTCAAGAAACAAACAAAAATAATCTCAAATAAGTAACCTAATCTGTCATCTAAAAGAATTAGAAAAAAAACAATTAAGAAAGCCCAAAGTCAATAGTCAGAAAGAAGGAAATAATAAAGATCATAAAGGATATAAATAAAGTATGAGTACCCTCCCTTGGTCAAAAAAATGCAATAGAAAATATTGATAAAACCAATAGCAATGAATCTAGCTGAGTCTTTGAAAAAATAAACAAAATTGACAATTTTCTGGCCAGGTTCATCAGGAAGAAAAGAGAGGGGATAAAAATAAACAAATTAAGAAATGAAAAGAAAGAAATAATAAACAATACCACAGAGATACCAAAAAAAAAAAAAAACTTAAGAAGATACAGTAACAGTTATATGCCAAAACACTGAACAGTGTAGGAGAAATGGACAAGTTTCTAGTGACATACACAGCTTGCTTGTCATGCTGAATTAAAAAGAAATAGACAATGCGAAGAGATAAATAGCTAGTAGTGAATTAGAATTTGTTTTAAAAAAACTTAATAAAAAGCCCACAGAAAACAAAAGTTCAGGAACAGACAGCTTCACAGGGGAATCCTGTCAAACATATAAAGGAAAGGTAATGCCTATCCTCCTCAAACTATTCCCCAAAACTGAAGAGGATGGAACTCTCCAGACAGAGGGCATAGAGGGAAACTATATCAAGCTTCCCAGGTGGTGCTAGTGATAAAGAACTTGGCTGCCAGTACAGGAGACATAAGAGATGTGGGTTCAATCCCTATGTCAGGAAGATCTCCTGGAGGAGAGCATGGCAACCCACTCCAGTATTCTTGCCTGGTGAATTCCATGGACAGAAAAGCCTGCCCTGATGGGCTATGGTCCATAGGGTTGCAAAGAGTCACACATGACTGAAGTGACTTAACAAGCATGCCTCTTAATGTAATATAGGTCATAGGACAAAACCACACAAACATCATTCTCAGTGATGAAAAACTGAAAGTATTTCCTCTAAGAAATGAACAAGACAAGGATACACACTCTTGCCAGTATTATTCAACATAGTTTTGGAAGTCCTAGCCTTGGGAGTAAGAGAAAAAAATAAAAGAAATTCAACTTGGAAAAGAAATAGAACTGTCACTGCTTTCAGATGACATGATACTACTATACATAGAAACTGTAAAGATGCTCCTAGAAAACTACTAGAGCTCATCAGTGAGTTTGGTTATGTAGGATACAAAATACACAAAAATCTCCCACATTGCTATACCCTAACAACAAAAGATCAGAAATAGAAATCAGAAAAATTCTACTCATGATCACATTAAAAAGAATAAAATACCAAGAAATAAACCTACCAAAGAGACAAAAACCTGCCCTCAGAAAACTATAAGATACTGATGAAAGAAATAAAAGATGATACAAACAGATAGAGAGATACAGTATGTTCTTGGATTGGAAGAATCAACATTGTAAAAATGATGGTACTACTACCCAAAGAAATCTAGTTTCAGTGCAAGCCTTATCAAATTACCAAAAAAAATTTCACAGAACTAGAACAAAAAATTTTACAATTTATATGGAATCACAAAAGGCCCTGAATAGCCAAAGTAATCTTGAGAAAGAAATGGAGCTGGGGAAATCAGACTCCCTGACTTCAGACTATACAACAAAATTACAGTAATCAAACCAGTATGGCGCTAGCCCAAAACAGAAACATAGATCAATGGAACAGAAGAGAAAGCCCAGAAATAAACTCCTGCACCTACAGTCACCTAATCGATGAAAAAGGAGGTGAAAATGTACAGTGGAGAAAAGACAGTGTCTTCAATAAGTGGTGCTGGGAAAACTGAGCAGCTACATGTAAAAGAATGAAATAAGAATACTTCCTAACAACACACACAAAAATAAAGTCAAAAAAGATTAAAGACTTAAATGTAAGGTCAAATACTATAAAACTTTTAGAGGCAAACATAGGCAGAACACTCTTTGAAATAAATCACCATAAGAACCTTTCTATACCCACTTCCTAGAGTGAAAAATAAAAGCAAAAGTAACAAATGGGACCTAGTTAAACTCAAAACCTTATGCACAGCAAAAGAAACCATAAGTAAAACAAAAATGGGAAAATGGGAGAAAATATTTGCAAATGAAGCAACTGGCAAGGAATTAATCTCCAAAATAGGCAATCAGTTCATGTCATTCAATATAAAATAAAACAACCCAATAAAAAACATTAGCAAATCTAAATAGACAATTTCTCCAAAGAAGACATACAGATGCCCAAGACACACATGAAAAGATGCTTAATATCACTAATTATCAGATAAATGAAAATCAAAACTAAAATGAAGTATCATCTCATAGCCATCATCAAAAATCTACAAACAATAAATGCTAGAGAGGGTGTGGATAAAAGGGAACCATCCTACTCTGTTGGTCGGAATGTAAACTGGTATAAGCCACTATGGAGAACTGTATAGTAATCCCCTTACAAAAGAACCTTCAAGTTGTGACTTTTCAAAGATGCAAATGCCAGGTGTGAGTGAAATTGCAACTTGTCCTCTATCTCCTATGGAGCTCTACCATCTCCACCTCCTCTCCCTCCGTTAGTCAGTAAGTCTTCTTGTCTGTTCACCTGATGCCAACTCCTGTATGCAAGCTCTTGCAATGTAGTACTGTTCTTTTCAAGACACTGTATTATAAGATTAAAAATGTTTATTTTTTGTTTGCCTTTTGTGTATTATTTGTGTGAAAAATATTATAAACCCATTACAGTGCAGTACTATATAGCTGATTGTGTTAGTTGGATACCTAGGCTAACTTTTTTGGACTTATAAATAAACTGGATTTATGAATGCATTCTCAGAATGGAATTCATTCATATGCAGGAGACTTACTGTATGGAGGTCCCTTAAAAAACTGAAAATAGAGCTACTGTATGATTCAGCAATCCCACTCCTGGGCATATATCTGGAGAAAACCATAATTCAAAAAGATACATGAACCCAATATTCATTTCAGTACTATTTACAATAGACAGGACAAGGAAGCAACCAAATATCCATCAACAGAGGAATAGACAAAGAAGATGTGATACATATATACTATGTAATATTACTCAGCCATAAAAAATGAAATAATGTCATTTGCAGCAACATAGGTGTACCTACAGATTGTCATACTTAGTGAAGTAAATCAAAGACAAATATTTACCAGTTATATGTGGAATCTAAAAAAAATGATACAAATACACTTATCTATAAAACAAAAATAGAGTTGCAGATATAGAAAATAAACATGTTTACCAGGGTCTATGAGGGGAATGGATAAATTGGGACACTGGGATTGACATATGCACACTGCTATATATAAAACAGATAACTAATAAGGACCTATTACATAGCATAGGAAATTCTACTCAATACTTTGTAATGGCCTATATGAGAAAGGAATCTAAAAAAAAATGATAATACGTACATGTATGACAGATTCTCTTTACTGTACACCTGAAACTAATACATCTTTGTAAGTCAACTACATTCCAATAAAAATGTTAAAAAGAATGTGTATTCTGTTGATTTTGGATGGAATGTCCTATAGATTTCTACTAAGTACAACTGGTCTATTGTGGCATTTAATACTTGTGTTTTCTTACTGATTTTCTGTCTAGATGGCTTGTGCATTGATGCCAGTGGGGTGTTAAAGTCCACTAATATTATTGTAGGATTGGAATGAAAACTGACCTTTTCCAGTCTTCTGGCTACTTGCTGAATTTTCCAAGTTTTTGGGCATATTGAGTGCAGCACTTTAACAGCAGCATCTTTTACGATTTAAAATAGCTCAGCTGGAATTCTATCACCGCCACTAGCTTTGTTCATAGCAATGCTTCCTAAGGCCCACTTGACTTCATGCTCCAGGATATCTGACTGTATGTGTATGACCACATCATTGTGCTTATCTGGGTCAGTAAGACCTTTTTTGTACAGTTCTTCTGTGTATTCTTACCACCTCTTCTTAATCTCTTCTGTTTCTGTAATGGAAATAAAAACAAAAATAAATAAATGAGACCTAATTAAACTTAAAAGCTTTTACACAGTAAAGAAAACTATAAGTAAGGTGAAAAGACAACCCTCAGAGTGGAAGAAAATAATAGCAAATGAAATAACTGACAAAGGATTAATCTCCAAAACATATAAGCAGTTCATGCAGCTCAATACCAGAAAAACAAACAAACCAATCAAAAATTGCATAGAGGACTTAAAATGACATTTCTTCAAAGAAGACTTACATATGACTTATAAACAAATGAAAAGATGCTCAGCATCACTCATTAGTAGAGAAATGCAAATCAAAACTACAATGAGGTAACATCCCACACCAATTAGAATGCCCATGATCAAAATGTCTAAAAACAATAAATGCTGGAGAGGGTGTGGGGAAAAGGGTATCCTCTTGCACTGTGGCTGGCAATGTAAATTTATACAGCCACTATGGAGAGCAGTATGGAGATTTCTTTAAAAACTATGAATAAGTCTACCATATGACCCAACCATCCCACTACTGGGCATATACCCTGAGGAAACCATAACTGAGTACTCCAATGTTCATCATACCACTATTAACAATAGCTATTACATGGAAGAACCTAGATGTCCATTGACATTTGTGTGGATAAAGAACCTGTGGTACAGAGTGGAATATTACTCAGCTATTTAAAAAAAGGAACATACTTGAATCAGTTCTAATAAGGTGGATGAACCTAGACCCTGTTATGCAGAATGATGTAAATCAGAAAGAGAAAGACAACTATTGTATAGTAATGCAAATATATGAAATCTAGAAAGATGGTACTGATAATCCTATTTGTAGAGCAGCAAAGAAGATGCAGACATAAAGCACAGGCTTTTGGACACATGTGGGGAAGGAGAGGGAGGGATGACTTGAGAGAGTAGCATAGAAACATATACATTAGTGTATATAAAATAGATAACCAATTGGAATTTGCTGTATGACACATGGAACCCAAAGCCAGTGCTCTGTGACAACCTAGAGGAATGGGATGGGGAGGGAGATGAGAGGGAGGTTCAAGATGGAGGGGACATATGTATACCTCTGGGTAATTCATGGTGATGTATGGCACTTCAGTTCAGTCACTCAGTCCTGTCCGACTGTTTGCCACCCCATGAACCGCAGCACGCCAGGCCTCCCTGTCCATCACCAACTCCTGGAGTTCACTCAAACCCATGGCCATTGAGTTGGTGATGCCATCCAACCATCTCATCCTCTGTCATCCCATTCTCCTCTGCCCTCAAAATTTCCCAGCATCAGGGTCTTTTCAAAAGGGTCAACTCTTCGCATCAGGTGACCAAAGTATTGGAGTTTCAGCTTCAACATTAGTCCTACCAATGAACACCCAGGACTGATCTCCTTTAGGATGGACTGGTTGCAGTCCAAGGGACTCTCAAGAGTCTTCTCCAACACCACAGTTCAAATGCATCAATTCTTCGGTGCTCCACTTTCTTTGTAGTCCAACTCTCACATCCATACATGACCACTGGGAAAACTGTAGCCTTGACTAGATGGAACTTTGTTGACAAAGTAATGTCTCTGCTTTTGAATATGCTATCTAGGTAGGTCATAACTTTCCTTCCAAGAAGTAAGCATCTTTTAATTTCATGGCTGCAATCACCATTTGTAGTGATTTTGGAGCCCAGAAAAATAAAGTCTGACAGTTTCCACTGTTTCCCCATCTATTTGCCATAAAGTGATGGGACCGGATACCGTGATCTTAGTTTTCTGAATGTTGAGCTTTAAGCCAACTTTTTCACTCTCCTCTTTCACTTTCATCAAGAGGCTTTTTAGTTCTTCACTTTCTGCCACAAGGCTGGTGTCATCTGCATATCTGAGGTTTTGATATTTCACCTGGAAATCTTGATTCCAGCTTGGGCTTCATCCTGCCCAGTGTTTGTCACGATGTACTCTGCAGATAAATTAAATAAGCAGGGTGACAATATACAGACTTGACGTACTCCTTTTCCTATTTGGAACCAGTCTGTTGTTCTGTGTCAAGTTATAACTGTTGCTTCTAACCTCCTGCATACAGGTTTCTCAAGAGGCAGGTCAGGTGGTCTTGTATTCCCATCTCCTTCAGAATTTTCCATAGTTTATTGTGATCCACATAGTCAAAGGCTTTGGCATAGTCAATAAAGCAGAAATAGATGTTTTTCTTGAATTCTCTTGCTTTCTCGATGATCCAGTGGATGTTGGCAATTTGATCTCTGTTTCCTCTGCCTTTTCTAAAACCAGCTTGAACAACTGGAAGTTCATGGTTCACATATTGCTGAAGTCTGGCTTGGAGAATTTTGAGCATTACTTTGCTATTGTGTGAGATGAGTGCAATTGTGTGGTAGTTTGAGCATTCTTTGGCATTGCCTTTCTTTGGGATTGGAATGAAAACTGACCTTTTCCAGTCCTGTGGCCACTACTGAGTTTTCCAAATTTGCTGGCATATTGAGTGCAGCACTTTCACAGCATCATCTTTCAGAATTTGGAATAGCTCAACTGGAATTCCATCACCTCCACTAGCTTTGTTTGTAGTGATGCTTTCTAAGGTATTTGGCCTTGGAATACAGAATGAAGCAGGGCAAAGGCTAATAGAGTTTTGCCAAGAGAACGCACTGGTCATAACAAACACCCTCTTCCAACAACACAAGAGAAGACTCTACACATGGACATCACCAAATGGTCAACACCGAAATCAGATTGATTATATTCTTTGCAGCCAAAGATAGAGAAGCTCTATACAGTCAGCAAAAACAAGACTGGGAGCTGACTGTGGCTCAGATCATGAACTCCTAATTGCCAAATTCAGATTTAAATTGAAGAAAGTAGGGAAAACCACTAGACCATTCAGGTATGACTTAAATCAAATCCCTTATGATTATACAGAGGAAGTGAGAAATAGATTTAAGGGACTGCATTCATCTCACATGCTAGTAAAGTAATGCTCAAAATTCTCCAAGCTAGGCTTCAGCAATACATGAACCGTAAACTTCCAGATGTTCAAGCTGATTTTAGAAAAGGCACAGGAATCAGACATAAAATTGCCAACATCCACTGGATCATCAAAAAAGCAAGAGAGTTCCAGAAAAATATCTTTTTCTGCTTTATTGACTATGCCAAAGACTTTGACTGTGTGGATCACAATCAACTGTGGAAAATTCTGAAACAGATGGGAATACCAGACCACCTGTCCTGCTTCTTGGGAAACCTATATGCAGGTCAGGAAGCAACAGTTAGAACTGGACATGGAACAACAGACTGGTTCCAAATAGGAAAAGGAGTACGTCAAGTCTGTATATTGTCACCCTGCTTATTTAACTTATATGCAGAGTACATCATGAGTAACGCTGGACTGGAAGAAGCACAAGCTGGAATCAAGACTGCCAGGTGAAATATCAATAACCTCAGATATGCAGATGACACCACTCTTATGGCAGAAAGTGAAGAGGAACTAAAATGACTCTTGATGAAAGTGAAAGAGGAGAGTGAAAAAGTTAGCTTAAAGCTCAACATTCAGAAAACTAAAATCATGGCATCTGGTCCCATCACTTCATGGGAAATAGATGGGGAAACAGTGGAAACAGTGTCAGACTATATTTTGGGGGGCTCCAAAATCACTGCAGATGGTGACTGCAGCCATGAAATTAAAAGACGCTTACTCCTTGGAAGGAAAGTTATGAGCAACCTATAGCATATTCAAAAGCAGAGACATTACTTTGCCAACAAAGGTCCATCTAGTCAAGGCTATGGTTTTTCCAGTGGTCATGTATGGATGTGAGAGTAGGACTGTGAAGAAGGCTGAGTGCCAAAGAATTGATGCTTTTGAACTTGATGTTGGAGAAGACTCTTGAGAGTCCCTTGGACTGCAAAGAGATCCAACCAGTCCATTCTAAAGGAGATCAGTCCTGGGTATTCTTTGGAGGGAGTGATGCTAAAGCTGAAACTCCAGTACTTTGGCCACCTCATGCGAAGAGTTGACTCATTGTAAAAGACCTTTATGCTGGGAGGGATTGAGGGCAGGAGGAGACGGGAACGACAGAGGATGAGATGGCTGGATGGCATCACCGACTTGATGGACATGAGTTTGGGTCAACTCCAGGAGTTGGTGATGGACAGGGAGGCCTGACATGCTGCGATTCATGGGGTCGCAATGAGTTGGACACGACTGAGTGACTGAACTGAACTGAACTGACCCAAAGCAATCTATAGATCAATGCACTCCCTTTCAAGTTACCAACAGTATTTTTCAGAGAACTAGAACAAATAATTTCACAATTTATATGGAAATACAAAAAACCTCTAATAGCCAAAGCAATCTTGAGAAAGAAGAATGGAACTGAAGGAATCAACCTGCTTGACTTCACACTATACTACAAAGCTACAGTCATCAAAACAATATGGTAATGGCACAAAAAACAGAAGAATAGATCAATGGAACAAAGTAGAAAGTCCAAAGATAAAGCCACACACCTATGGATACCTTATCTTTGACAAAGAAAACAAGAATATACAATGGAGAAAAGACAATCTCTTTAACAAGTGGTGCTGGGAAAACTGGTCAACCACTTGTAAAAGAATGAAACTAGAACACTTTCTAACACAATACACAAAAATAAACTCAAAATGGATTAAAGATCTTTAATCCATCTGGTCTGTAAGACCAGAAACTATAAAACTCCTAGAGGAAAGCATAGGCAAAACACTCTCTGACATAAATCACAGCAGGATCCTCTATGACCCACCTTTCAGAGTAATGGAAATAAAAGCAAAAATAATCAAATGGGACCTAATTAAACTTAAAAGCTTTTGCACAACGAAGGAAACTATAAGCAAGGTGAAAAGACAGCCTTCAGAATGGGAGAAAATAATAGCAAATGAAGCAACTGACAAAGAATTAATCTCCAAAATATACAAGCAGCTTCTGCAGCTCAATTCCAGAAAAATAAATGACCCAATCAAAAAGTGGGCCAAAGAACTAAACAGACATTTCTCCAAAGAAGACATACATATGGCTAACAAACACATGAAAAGATGCTCAACATCACTCATTATCAGAGAAATGCAAATCAAAACCACAATGAGCTATCTTCTCATGCCAGTCAGAATGGCTGTTATCAAGAAGTCTACAAGCAGTAAATGCTGGAGAGAGTGTGGAGAAAATGGAACCCTCTCACACTGTTGGTGGGAATGCACACTAGTACAGCCTCTATGGAGAACAGTGTGGAGATTCCTTAAAATACTGGAAATACAGTTCAGTTCAGTCGCTCAGTCGTGTCCAACTCATTGCAACCTCATGAATTGCAGCACACCAGGCCTCCCTGTCCATCACCAACTCCTGGAGTTCACCCAAACTCATGTCCATCGATGCCATCCAGCCATCTCATCCTCTGTCGTCCCCTTCTCCTCCTGCCCCCAATCCCTCCCAGCAACAGAGTCTTTTCCAATGGGTCAACTCTTCACACGAGGTGGCCAAAATACTGGAGTTTCAGTTTTAGCATCATTCCTTCCAAAGAAATCCCAGGGCTGATTTCCTTCAGAATGGACTGGTTGGATCTCTTTGCAGTCCAAGGGACTCTCAAGAGTCTTCTCCAACATCACAGTTCAAAAGCATCAATTCTTCGGCGCACAGCTTTCTTCACAGTCCAACTCTCAAATCCATACATGACCACTGGAAAAACCATAGCCTTGACTAGACAAACCTTTGTTGGCGAACTAATGTCTCTGCTTTTCAATATGCTATCTAGGTTGGTCATAACTTTTCTTCCAAGGAGTAAGCATCTTTTAATTTCATGGCTGCAGTCACCATCTGAAGTGATTTTGGAGCCCAAAAAAATAAAGTCTGACACTGTTTCCACTGTTTCCCCATCTATTTCCCATGAAGTGATGGGACCAGATGCCATGATCTTCATTTTCTGAGTGTTGAGTTTTAAGCCAACATTTTCACTCTCCTCTTTCACCTTCATCATAGGTTTTTAGTTCCTCTTCACTTTCTGCCATAAGAGTGGTATCATCTGCATATCTGAGGTTATTGATATTTCTCCCGGCAATCTTGATTCCAGCTTGTGCTTCTTCCAGTCCAGCGTTTCTCATGATGTACTCTGCATAGAAGTTAAATAAGCAGGATGACAATATACAGCCTTGACTTACTCCTTTTCCTATTTGGAACCAGTCGATTGTTCTATATCCAGTTCTAACTGTTGCTTCCTGACCTGCATATGGGTTTCTCAAGAGGCATGTCAGGTGGTCTGGTATTCCCATCTCTTTCAGAATTTTCCACAGTTTATTGTGATGCACACAGTCCAAGGCTTTGGCATAGTCAATAAAGCAGAAATAGATGTTTTTCTTGAATTCCTTTGCTTTCTTGATGATCCAGTGGATGTTAGCAATTTGATCTCTATTTCCTCTGCCTTTTCTAAAACCAGCTTGAACAACTGGAAGTTCACGGTTCATGTATTGCTGAAGCCCGGCTTGGAGAATTTTGAGCATTACTTTACTAGCGTGTGAGATGAGTGCAATTGTGCAGTAGTCTGAGCATTCTTTGGCATTGCCTTTCTTTGGGATTGGAATGAAAACTGACCTTTTCCAGTCCTGGGGCCACTGCTTAGTTTTCCAAATTTGCTGGCATATTGAGTGCAGCACTTTCACAGCATCATCTTTCAGGGTTTGAAATAGCTCAACTGGAATTCCATCACCTCCACTAGCTTTGTTAGTAGTGATGCTTTCTAAGGCCCACTTGACTTCACATTCCAGGATATCTGGCTCTAGGTGAGTGATCACACCATCATGATTATCTGGGTCATGAAGATCTTTTTTGTATAGTTCTTCTGTGTATTCTTGCCACCTCTTCTTAATGTCTTCTGCTTCTGTTAGGTCCATACCATTTCTGGTACATGAAGGTACATGAACCAGGACATGGAGCAACCTAAATGTCCATCAACAGAGGGATAGATAAAGATGATGTGGTATATACATCAATGTATGGAGCAATGGAGTTGATCTCAGGTTGCCTTGACCTGCAGCAGCGTGAAGCAAGATTTCAGTCCCCAGCCAGAGATTGAAGTCAGGCCATAGCAGTGAGAGTATTGAATACTAACCACTAGACACTAGGTATCAGTGGCCAGTGACAAGGTCCTGGCCTGTGAGCTGTGTAAAAGCGAATTTCTATGTCAGGATAGAAAGTAGTAAACAAAGTGTTTATTAGGAAAAAGAGTACTTGTGGATAGACACACAAGTGGGCTCAGAAAGTCATGCCCTCATGGTAGCTTGAATCATTATATGGGGCATTTCTTTCAGGTTTCCTTCAGCCTATCATCTTGCTTTGCCTGGTTTTGAGTCCATATCTGGTATATCTCAGGGTCCTTCCATGTGAGCATGCGCATCTCTTAGCCAAGTTGGATTCTAGCAAAGAGGCCTATGGATGGGTTGACATCACCTACTATGGGGTGGTGTCTTCTCCCTCTTTAACCTTCAAGGAGCCTTTCTGCACATCTATAGTGGGGAAGGTCTCTTTGTCTTCGAAAATGAAGAATATGTGGTCTTTTATCTCTTATCTGGGCAGGGCTTAGTTCCTCCTCCTCTTCATCTTGAAGTATCTGCCCAAGGGGACAACTCCAGCTGTTCGTTGTGGGGCCCATTTATCTCTTGCCTCAGAATATTATTCAGGCATTGAAAAGAATGAAATAATACCATTTGTAGCAACATAGATGGATCTGGAGGTTATCAAACTAAATGAAGTAAGTCAGACAAAGAAAGATAAATATCATATGGTATCATTTACAGGTAGAATCTTTTTTTTAAAAAAGATACAAATAAACTTCTTTACAAAACTGAAACACTCACAGACTTAGACAACAAATTTCTGGTTACTGGGTGGAGGTGGGGGAAAGGCTGAGAGGAGGAGGATAGACAGGGAATTTGGGATGGACTTGTATACACTACTATATTTAAAATAGATAACTAACAAGGACCTACTGTATAGCACAGAGAACTCTGCTCAAAATTCTACAATAACCTAAAGGAAAAGAATTTGAGAAAGAATAGATACTTATATATACATAACTGGGTCACTTTGCTGTACACCTGAAACTAACACATCATTGTTAATCAATCGTATTCCAATATAAAATGAAAATTTTTAAAAAATCCCACCAATTATAAAGCTCTACTTTGAAAAAAAGCAGGTATCTTCCTCCTCAAGTTTCTGTATGAATCTTCTTTGGTGACCTAAGGCATCAATTCAAGCACAGAATAACCCTGGCCAATAAATTGGAGTTGACCTAAATGTCTTCCAGCTGAGGCAGTGTCATAACCACCAGGGGACAAACAGGAACAGTACAATCCCCAAGGACACAGTTCAATCATTACTGCACCCCAAGCAGGACACAAAATACTGCCACAGTCCCCAGCTGTGGGATTTCTAGTTCAGATGGAAATTTTTAGTGTGAGTCTTTGATTTTAGAGGGGCTGCGAGGAGGCAGTCAGTTCCAGTTTAGCATGTGTGTTTTGAATTAACAGTGAGAAGTTGAGGCCACCCACACTGTCCTGTTGCCAATACCACTGTGAGTGATCAAATTTCAGCAGGTCAGTGTGAATTCAGAACTTTCTCAGCAGCTGGGGACTGAAATCTTGCTTCAAGCTGCTGCAGGTCAAGGCAACCTGAGATCAACTCCATTGCTCCATACAATGATGTATATACCACATCATCTTTATCTATTCCTCTGTCGATGGACAATGCAACCCTTCCTGGAAGGGTTTTGAAAAACAAAGATCGTTAATTCACCACTCCCTGTCCCCCATCCCTACATGCCTTCCAGATACTACTGGGGTTTTATTTTTTCCACTCTTGTTGCAAAATCAGTGTGTCCTTTTTAATCATTGTAACATTACATTTTTTAAATTATTACCTATTCTAATCCAGACATTTCATCAGGAAGAGTTGTATGCAAGAGGAATAAAAATATTTTCATAGTAAACCATTTTTATACAGCTTTAGCTAGAAAGACATGTTCAGGAATCAGTCAGGAGAAAATTTTGAATTTTGAAAAATTGAAAAATGGGTTTTCACAACCTTCCCCGACCTGATGAAGTATCCAGTGAGCATCTAGAAAAAATTAATCCATTGTGCGGGTAACTGCGCTAATGATCAACTTGCTTTACTAAAGTATGTGTACCAGGAGAAGGACAAGGAAAGTTGGGTCAGTTTATCCATCTGTTGTTGCAAACTGCAACCAATCCAGTAAGGCGAATATAATCAACAACAGTGAGCCACCCCTAAGAGGGGGTCAAGAGTCCACTCGGCCAGGACTGGGCAGAGACTTCACATTCCTCCCTAGACTTGTAGTTTGAGGTAGAAATCATAGGTTAGGAATGCAATTACTTTTTGTGTCAGTAATATAGCCTGATTTCAAATGGTCCCATTAGAAAATAAGCTCTTTCATGTGGACATTTGTGTGTGATCCAGGCAGTCCAGCCAACATCCATGATGTTTTCAGACTCTGTGGCCCCATGCAGGCATGTCCTGAATCTACAGTGATACAATAGTCTGAGTTTTTTCTGCTTTTAATCCTGCAGAATTTGTGCTGAGGTTGAAGTAGCCCACAGCAGGTAGTATCAATATTAGGTTTCAGTTTAGACTCAGGTTCAGGCAATCAGAATCAGAGGAACAGGATTCTGAGGGAAAAAAAAAAAAACTAGCAGCTTTTGTTCTGCTAGAGCAGAGTAGGAGAACAAAAGCCCTGCACAGCCAGCAACTCTTAAATCCAAGTGACAAGCCAGGCTTTCCTAAATTCTATTAATCTTGTTATCCTTAGAGTTCAAGTTGACCCAATTAAAAATATGCACAGAAGCCAGGAAATTATCAGTCTCTACAAGATGTCTGATTTTATAAGAGTTTATATAATAATTAAAATTGCTTCTTAAAATTCTAAAAGTATATGCCTAAGTCAGATTAGCTTATTTATCTTACTTGGTCCTAGTCTCATCACAACAAAAATTTGGAGCAATGTACCAAAGGGCTTTCCTGGTGGTAAAGAACCTGCCTGCCAGTGTGGGAGATATAAGAGACATGGATTTGATCCTTGGGTAAGGAAATTCTCCTGGAGAAAGAAATGGCAACCCACTCCAATATTCTTGCCTAGAGAATTCCATGGACAGAGGAGCCTGGTGGGTTACAGTCCTTAGGGTTACAAAGAGTTGGACATGACTGAACCACTAACAATTTCACTTTCACTTTCCCTAAAGGGTATAAGCCAGTCCCCTCCCATCAGGATGCTTCCACAAGGCTCTTATACTTATTCACCAGAGGGCAGACAGAATGAAAACCATAATCACAGAAAGTTAACCAAACAAATCACAAGGATCACAGCCTTGTCTAACTCAGTGAAACTATAAGTCATGCGGTGTAGGGCCACCCAAGACAGACCGGTTATTGGGGAGAGTTCTGACAAAACGTAGTCCGCTGGAGAAGGGAATGGGAAAGCACTTCAGTATGCTTCCTTGAGAACCCCATGAACAGTATGAAAAGGCAAAAGGATAGGACACTGAAAGATGAACTCCCGGGTCAGTAGGTGCCCAATATGCTACTGGAGAACAGTGGAGAAATAACTACAGAAAGAATGAAGAGACAGAGCCAAAGCGAAAACAACACCCAGTTGTGGATGTGACTGGTGATAGAAGTAAAGTCTGATGCTGTAAAAAACAATATTGCATAGGAACCTGGAATGTTAAGTCCAAGAATCAAGGTAAATTGGAAATGGACAAACAGGAGATGGCAAGCGTGAACATCGACATTTTAGGAATCAGTGAATTAAAATGGACCGGAATGGGAGAATTTAATTCAGATGACCATTATATCTACTACTGTGGGCAAGAATCTCTTAAAACAAATGGATTAGCCCTCATAGTACTCCTGCCTGGAAAATCCCAAGGACGGAGGAGCCTGGTGGGCTGCAGTCCATGGGGTCGCTACGAGTTGGATACGACTGAGTGACTTCGCTTTCACTTTTCACTTTCATGCACTAGAGAAGGAAATGGCAACCCACCCAGTGTTCTTACCTGGAGAATCCCAGGGATGGGGGAGCCTGGTGGGCTGCCATCTATGGGGTCGCACAGAGTCGGACACGACTGAAGTGACTTAGCAGCAGCAGCAGCCCTCATAGTCAATCAAAGAGTCTGAAATGCAGTATTTGGGTGCAATCTCAAAAATGACAGATTAAAATCTGTTAGTTTCCAAAGCAAACCTTTCAGTATCACAGTAATCCAAGTTTATGCCTCAAACACTAATGCCAAAGAAGCTGAAGATGAAGGGTTCTATGATGACCTACAAGACCTCCTAGAACTAACACCAGAAAAGGTTTCCTTTTCATCATAGGGGACTGGAATGCAAAAGGAGGAAGTCAAGAGGCCTGGAATTACAGGAAAGTTTGGCCTTGGAACACAAAATGAAGCAGGGCAAAGGCTAACAGAGTTCTGACAAGAGAACGCACTGGTCATAGCAAACACCCTCTTCCAACAACACAAGAAACTACTCTACACATGGACATCACCAGATGGTCAATACTGAAATCAGACTGATTGTATTCTTTGCAGTCAAATATGGATAAGTGCTATACAATCAGCAAAAACAAGACCGGGAGCTGCCTATGGCTCAGATCATGAACTCTTTTTTTTTTTTTTTTAATACTCTTTATTTTATTTTATTTTTTAATTTATTCCTTTATTTCTCATGTGTTCCCCATCCTGAACCAGATCATGAACTCTTTATTGCCAAATTCAGACTTAAATTGAAGAAAATAGGGAAAACCAATAGACCATTCAGGTATGACCAAAATCAAATCCCTTATGATTATACAGTGGAAGTGACAGATTCAAGGGATTAGATCTCATAGAGTGCCTAAAGAACTATGGACAGAGGATCGTGACATTGTACAGGAGGCAGCAACCATCCCCAAGAAAAAGAAATCCAAAAAGGCAAAATGGTTGTCTGAGGAGGCCTTACAAACAGCTGAGAAAAGAAAAGAAGCCAAAGGCAAAGGAGAAAAGGAAAGATATACCCATTTGAACGCAGAGTTCCAAAGAATAGCAAGGAGAGAAAAGAAAGCCTTCCTCAGTGATCAATGCAAAGAAATGGAGGAAAATAATAGAATGGGAAAGACTAGGGACCTCTTCAAGAAAATGAGAGATGCCAAGGGAATATTTCATGCAAAGATGGGCACAATAAATGACAGAAATGGTATGGACCTAACAGAAGCAGAAGAGAAGAGGTGGCAAGAATACACAGAAGAACTATACAAAAAAGATCTTAATGACCCAGATAACCACAATAGTGTGATCACTCACCTAGAGTCAGACATCCTGGAATGCAAAGTCAAGTAGGCTTTAGGAAGCATCACTATGAACAGAGCTAGTGGAAGTGATGTAATTCCAGTTGAGCTATTTCAAATGCTAAAAGATGATGCTGTGAAAGTGCTGTAGTCATTATGCCAGCAAATTTTGAAAACTCAGGACTGAATGAATTGGCGAGTATGGTTATAATATGAAGGTTTTGTCTGAAATATTACTGGTCTTTATGTTTTTCAGATATAAAGAAACCTTTACACTACACATCTGTAAGTAGAGTTGAAACATTTATGTTTTCTATCAGATTCCTCCAGAATTTGGAAACTCTTATTGGAAATTATTTGAAACTAAGACTCACTTCCCAGATAGCTCCTTGTAAAGTTTAGTTATTAAAAGGACATCTAAGTTTGTTTCTGAAGCTTAGCATAGCAATCTGTCTTTTGATGAAGATCAGATTTGCCATGACCTGCAACCTGGAGATTAAGCCTAATGTAAAAGTCTTCAGATAAAGGACTCTTTACAGTCATGTTGGAAGGGGTTATATTTGCTAACAAATTGTTGTACTGCAAAACTTAAAAGAGTATGCTCTTGGTTTTGTATATCTCACCATATCAGACCTCCTTTCCTGAATGAACTGTAACTCTTGTTTCTAAGGCCCAACTTTAACTAAGACCAGCACTACCAGAATAGGGCAAGAAAATGACATCTAAAGTAGACAGCTGACCCAAGATAATGTACCAGAACTGTATACTGATTACTTTGACAGCTGTTCATACTTTCGCTTATCAACCAAACATTTTTTGGGCTCAATCATTTGCAAGTTTCAGAAATCAACCCAACTGTTGGGTTTCTGGTCAATTACCTATGTTCAGAACTCTCAGGTTGCCTTGGTGGATTTCTCGTTTCCAAGGCTCTAATTAGATGGTCCTTAGAAATTTTATTTTAAAAGAAATAAACTCTAGCACCATGCAAGCTAAACCACCGATGTCACTAACTGAGGCCCTCTTATCTGGTCAATTAATGATGACTATTCCAATCCTGGCCATAAACACTCCTTTTCACTAGATGTTAAATATTGGGTAGACCCTAATAGGGCCCAATGGATTTATGGAACAGATTTATGATCTTGATTTTCCCAGTGTGGTTAAGATGCACAATTGATTTCCCTAGGGCCCAAGATCACTTATGGGTAACCCTGGAAATAGCCCCTACCAACCTACCCTTAAGGCAGGCTTGTTGAACTTAATCAGTTTTCCAATGATACAATCATTTGCTCTCAATGTGTGTTCCTTCTTTTTAGACAAAACTAAAAGCTATGACAAACCCAGACAGTGTGTTGAAAAGCAGAGACATTACTCTGCCAACAAAGGTTCATATAGTCAAGGCTATGGTCTTCCTAGTGGTCATGTATGGTTGTGAGGCCTGGACTGTAAAGAAGGCAGAGCACCAAAGAATTGTTGCCTTCAAACTGTGGTGCCAACTGGGCAAAAATAATGTGTTCCTTCACTTGGAAAAATATTATCACTCACATACAGGCTTTAACAAAATTCACTCAAAAAGTTTTGAACAACAGTGATCAAGTCATTAGCTTGCTCAATTTAGAAGTCACCAAGATGAGAAAAGCAGTCCTACAGGATCACATGTCCCTCAATATTTTAACTGCTTCCTAAGGGGAAAAGTGTGCTCCAATTCATATTGAATGCTGTGTCTCCAAATGTGACTCATGACACATAAAGAGTAAAATTTCTGCTCTGAACAATCTTTTTCCCGGTTTAGGGAAATTTTTGGAAAATGGTTTGCATAAATATCAATAATACATCATCTAATGTACAGCCCCATGTCTCAAAAAACTTATATAACTGTGTTTTGACTTCTCCCCTCTGGTTTCTAGTACCCTCTAGTCTATATTCCATCTCTATAACTTTCTCATTGTAGATATTTCATATAAGTGGAATCATGCAATATGTGACTATATCCAGCCTAGCAAGTGTTTCCAGGTACATCTGTGCTGTAGCATATATCAGAACTTCATTGCTTTTTAAAGGTGAAAATATTCTATTATATTTTATATACCACACTTTCTTTGTCCATTCTTCTGTTGATGGGCATTTGGGTTGCTTCTATTCTTTTGCCTGTTGTAACTTATGGTTTTTCCAGTGGTCATGTATGGATATGAGAGTTGGACTGTGAAGAAAGCTGAGCACCGAAGAATTGATGCTTTTGAACTGTGGTGTTGGAGAAGACTCTTGAGAGTCCCTTGGACTGCAAAGAGATCCAATCAGTCCATTCTGAAGGCGATCAGCCCTGGGGTTTCTTTAGAGGGAATGATGCTGAAGCTGAAACTCCAGTACTTTGGCCACCTCATGCGAAGAGTTGAGCCACTGGAAAGGACTCTGATGCTGGGAGGGATTGGGGGCAGGAGGAGAAGGGGACGACAGAGGATGAGATGGCTGGATGGCATCACCGACTCGATGGACGTGAGTTTGAGTGAACTCTGAGAGTTGGTGATGGACAGGGAGGCCTGGCATACTGCGGTTCATGGGGTTGCAAAGAGTCGGACATGACTGAGCAACTGAACTGAACTTATGCTGCTATGAAACCTGTGTAAAAGTATCTCACTCACTGCTCTCAGTTCTTCTGGGTCTATAACTAAGTGGAATTTCTGGATCCCCAGCACTCTTCTCACATGCAATGATTCACTAGACCTACTCACAGGTTATAAAAGTTATTATACTATTGGTTACCTTTTGTTACAATAAAGGATACAGAGGAAAATCAGCAAAGGAAAAAGGCACATGGGGGTGGTAGGAGTCTAAAGGAATTCAGGCACAGCTTCCAAGAGTTCTCTTGAAGTGAAGTTGCAGGAGGATTAATTCCTCCTCCAAAGATATGTAACAACATGTGCCAGCAAGGGTGGCTCATCAGAAAATTTCAGTGTCTGCTATGAAATGAATGTTTACATCTTCCCAGAAATTCTATGTTGAAATCCTAGTCCTCAGTATAATGGTATTTGGAGATGGAGCCACTGGGAGTAATTAGGTCTTGAGGGTGGAGCCCTCATGATGGGATTAGTATCCTTATAAAAGAGATGTTGAGAGAGCTTGCTTTCTCTCTCTTCTCTATACCATGTGAGGATACAATGAGAAAACAGCCATCTGCAAACCAAAAGGAGAAGCACATCAGACACAGGATCTTCTGGCACCTTAATCTTAGATTTTCCAACCTGTAGAACTGTAAGAAATGAATGTTTGCTTTTTAAGTCACCCAGACTAAACTTGTTATAGTAGCCTAAACCAACCAGAGTCCACGGTTTTTATTGAGGGTTGGTCACTTAGGTACCCTCTGCCTATCATGTACCAGACTCTTAGAAGGAAAGCACTCGTTGAATGGAAACCATTGTTTTCACAAATAATTTAGGCACCCATATCAATTTGGGAAATGATGGGAAGCCTCAAAATCTTTCCACAAATGCCAGCAAAGGGGTAGTTTGGCAAGAAAGGCTTTCTATATATGACCATCTCAGGCTTGCTGTATTAATTCTTTTTTATGCTGTCATCATCCTAACATTCAATGGATACCTAGAGTAGACCTAAATAGCCTTCGATGGAGTAGATACAGGAGAAGTTTGATGAGAAAAATCCTTGCTAAGTCACCTCAGTCGTGTCCGACTCTGTGCGACCCCATAGATGGCAGCCCACCAGGCTTCCCTGTCCATGGGATTCTCCAGGCAAGAACACTGGAGTGGGTTGCATTTCCTTCTCCAATGCACGAAAGTGAAAAGTAAAAGTGAAGTCGCTTAGTCATATCCGACTTTTAGCAACCCCATGGACTGCAGCCTACCAGGCTCCTCTGTCCATGGGATTTTCCAGGCAAGAGTACTGGAGTGGGTTACCATTGCCTTCTCTGAGAAAAATGCTTGCACATTGCCAAAAAGTAGGGAAAATAAGCATAAAAAATTGTTTAAACAGCCATTTGTCTTTCAACAGTATGAAAAGGCAAAAAAAAAAAAAAAATGACACTGAGATGTAGGTGCCCAATATGCTACTGGAGAACAGTGGAGAAATAACTACAGAAAGAATGAAGAGATGAGGCCAAAGAGAAAACACACCCAGTTGTGGATGTGACTGGTGATGGAAATAAAATCTGATGCTGTAAAAAGCAATATTGCATAGGAACCTGAAATGTTAGGTCCAAGAATGAAGGTAAATTGGAAGTACACAAACAGGAGATGGCAAGAGTGAACATCCACACTTTACAAATCAGTGAATTAAAATGGACTGGAACAGGTGAATTTAATTCAGATGACCATTATATCTACTACTGTGGGCAAGAATCCCTTAGAAGAAATGGATTAGCCCTCATAGTCAATCAAAGAGTCTGAAATTCACCAGTTGGGTGCAATCTCAAAAACGACAGATTAATATCTGTTAGTTTCCAAGACAAACCATTCAATATCACAGTAATCCAAGTTTATGCCCCAAACACTAATGCCAAAGAAGCTGAAGTTGAATGGTTCTATGGTGACCTACAAAACCTTCTAGAACTAATACCAAAAAAGATGTCCTTTTCATCATAGGGGACTAGAATGCAAAAGGAGGAAGTCAAGAGACACTTGGAATAACAGGCAAGTTTGGCCTTAGAACACAAAATGAAGCAAAGCAAAGGCTAACAGAGTTCTGACAAGAGAACACACTGGTCATAGCAAACACCCTCTTCCAACAACACAAGAAACGACTCTGCACATGAACAACACTAGATGGTCAATACCGAAATCAGATTGACTGTATTCTTTGCAGCCAAATATGGATAAGTGCTATACAGTTAGCAAAAACAAGACTGGGAGCTGACTGTGGCTCAGATCATGAACTCCTTATTGCCAAATTCAGACTTAAATTGAAGAAAATGGGGAAAACCACTAGAACATTCAGGTATGCCTAAATCAAATCCCTTATGATTATACAGTGGAAGTGAGAAATAGATTCAAGGGATTAGATCTGATAGACAGAGTGCTTGAAACTACGGACAGAGGTTTGTGACATTGTGCAGGAGGCAGTAATCAAGATCATCCCTAAGAAAAAGAAATGTAAAAGGCAAAATGATTGTCTGAGGAGGCATTGCAAACACCTGAGAAAAGAAAAGAAGCCAAAAGCAAAGGAGAAAAGGAAAGATATACCCATTTGAATGCAGAGTTCCATAGAATAGCAAGGAGAGATAAGAAAGCCTTCCTCAGTGATCAATGCAAAGAAACAGAGGAAAACAATAGAATGGGAAAGACTAGAGATCTCTTCAAGAAAATGAGATGCCAAGGGAACATTTCATGCAAAGATGGGCACAATAAATGACAGAAATGGTATGGACCTAACAGAAGCAGAAGATACTAAGAAGAGGTGGCAAGAATACACAAAAGAACTATACAAAAAAGATCTTAATGACCCAGATAACCACAACAGTGTGATCACTCACCTAGAGTCAGACATCCTGGAATGCAAAGTCAAGTAGGTCTTAGGAAGCATCACTATGAGCAGAGCTAGTAGAAGTGATGTAATTCCAGTTGAGCTATTTCAAATGCTAAAAGATGATGCTGTGAAAGTGCTGTAGTCATTATGCCAGCAAATTTTGAAAACTCAGCAGTGGCCACAAGACTGGAAAAGGTCAGTTTTCATGCCAATCCCAAAGAAAGGCAATGCCAAAGAATGTTCAAACTACCACACAGTTGTACATATTTCACACGCTAGCAAAGTAATGCTCAAAATTCTCCAAGCTAGGCTTCAATAGTACATGAACTGAGAACTTCCAGATGGTCAAGCTGGATTTAGAAAAGGAACAGGAACCAGAGATCAAATTGCCATCATCACTTGGATCATAGAAACAGCAAGAGAATTCCAGATAAACATCTACTTCTGTTTCATTGACTACGCCAAAGCCTTTGAATGTCTGGATCACAACAAACTGGAAAATTCTTAAACAGACAGGAATTCCAGACCACCTTACCTGCCTCCTGAGAAATCTGTATGCAAGTCCAGAAGAAACAGTTAGAACTGGACATCAAACAATGGACTGGTTCCAAATTGGGAAAGGAAAACGTCAAGGCTCTATATTGTCACCCTGCTTATTTAACTTACATGCAGAGTACATCACAAGGAATGCCAGACTGGATGAAGCACAAGCTAGAATCAAGATTGCTGAGAGAAATATCAATAACCTCAGATAGGCAGAAGACACCATTCTTATGGCAGAAAGTGAAGAGGAACTAAAGAGTCTCTTGATGAAAGTGAAAGAGGCCCGTGAAAAAGCTTAAAACTCAACATTCAAAAATCAAAGATCATGGCATTCAGTCCCATCATTTTATGGCAAATAGATTTGGAAACAATGGAAACAGTGAGAGACTTATCTTCCCTGATCTCAGTTGGTAAAGAATCTGCCTGCAATGTAGGAGACCCTGGTCTGATTCGTTGAGATGATCTGCTGGAAAAGGAATAGGCTATCCACTCCAGTTATCTTGGGCTTTCCTTGTAGCTCACCTGGTAAAGAATCTGTGTGCAATGTGGGAGATCTGGGTTTGATCCCTGGGTTGGGAAGATCCCCTGAAAAAGGGAAAGGCTATCCACTCCAGTATTCTGGCCTGGAGTATTACATGGACTGTACAGCCCATGGAGTTGCAAAGAGTTGGACACAGCTGAGAAACTTTCACTTTATTTTCTTGGGGTCCAATATTACTGTAGATGGTGACTTCAGCCATGAAATTAAAAGATGCTTCCTCCTTGAAAGAAAAGCTGTGACAAACCTAGACAGCATATTGAAAAGCAGAGACATTACTTTGTCGACAAAGTTCCATCTAGTCAAGGCTATGGTTTTTCCAGTAGTTATTTATGGATACGAGAGTTGAACCATAAAGAAAGCTGAACGCCGAAGAATTGATGCTTTTGAACTGTGGTGTTGGAGAAGACTCTTGAGAGTCCCTTGGACTGCAAGGAAATCAAACCAGTTAATCCTAAAGGAAATCAGTCTTGAATATTAATTGGAAGGACTGATGATGAAGCTGAAACTCTAATACTTTGGCCAACTGATGAGAAGAACTGACTCATTGGAAAAGACGCTGATGCTGCGCAAGATTGAAGGCGAGAGGAGAAGGGGATGACAGAGGATGAGATGGTTGGATGCCATCACCAACTCAATGGACATGAGTTTGAGCAATCTCCAGTAGTTGGTGATGGACAGGGAAGCCTGGTGTGTTGCAACCAAGGGGTTGCAAAGAGTTGGACATGACTGAGCAAATGAACTGAACTGTCTGCTATAAAGACTTGCACATGTCTGGACATAATTTATCACAATTTTTATAATCTTTATATAGAAAATATATATATACAATTAAATGAATTTTCAGTTGTCTGTATGTCAAAAGCCTTCTTCTATAAGGAAAAAGCTCAATATAAAGAGAGAGACTTTATTCTTTAGAGCAGTCTCAGTTCTGTTCAGTTTAATTCAGTTCAGTCACTCAGTCGTGTCTGACTTTTTGTAACCCCATGAATCGCAGCACGCCAGGCCTCCCTGTCCATCACCAACTCCCGGAGTTTACCCAAACTCATGTCCATCGAGTGGGTGATGCCATCCAGCCATCTCATCCTCTGTTGTCCCTTTCTCCTCCTGCCCCCAATCCCTCTAGCATCAGGGTTTTTTCCAATGAGTCAACTCTTTGCATGAGGTGGCCAAAGTATTGGAGTTTCAACTTTAGCATCAGTCCTTCCAATGAACACCCAGGACTGATCTCCTTTAGAATGGACTGGTTGGATCTCCTTACAGTCCAAGGGACTTTCAAGAGTCTTCTCCAACATCACAGTTCAAAAGCATCAATTCTTCGGCGTTCATCTTTCTTTACAGTCCAACTCTCACATCCATACATGACCACTGGAAAAACCATGGCCTTGACTAGATGGACCTTTGTTGACAAAGTACTGTCTCTGCTTTTGAATATGCTATCTAGGTTGGTCATAACTTTCCTTCCAAGGAGTAAGCGTCTTTTAATTTCATGGCTGCAGTCACCATCTGCAGTGATTTTGGAGCCCCCCAAAATAAAATCTGACCCTGTTTCCACTGTTTTCCTGTCTATTTGCCATAAAGTGATGGGACCAGATGCCACGATCTTAGTTTTCTGAATGTTGAGCTTTAAGCCAACATTTTCACTCTCCTCTTTCACTTTCATCAAGAGGCTTTTTAGTTCCTCTTCACTTTCTGCCATAAGGGTGGTGTCATCTGCATATCTGAAGTTATTGATATTTTTCCCAGCCATCTTGATTCCAGCTTGTACTTCTTCCAGCCCAGTGTTTCTCATGATGTACTCTGCATAGAAGTTAAATAAGCAGGGTGACAATATACAGACTTGACGTACTCCTTTTCCTATTTGGAACCAGTCTGTTGTTCCATGTCCAGTTCTAACTGTTGCTTCCTGACCTGCATACAGGTTTCTCAAGAGGCAGGTCAGGTGGTCTGGTATTCCCATCTCTTTCAGAATTTTCCGCAGTTGATTGTGATCCACACAGTCAAAGGCTTTGGCATAGTCAGTAAAGCAGAAATAGATGTTTTTCTGGAACAGTTTAAGGTTGACCAAAAAATTGAACAGAAGTTATAGGGAGTGCCCATATATTCTCTACCTCCATACATGACTAACCTTCCCCGTTATCAACATCAAGCACCAGAATATACATTTGTTACAACTCATGGACCTATCGGAGAAGGCAATGGCACCCCACTCCAGTACTCTTGCCTGGAAAATCCCATGGACGGAGGAGCCTGGTAGGCTGCAGTCCATGGGGTCGCGAAGAGTCGTACATGACTGTGTGACAGTGTTCTTGCCTGGAGAATCCCAGGGACGGGGGAGCCTGGTGGGCTGCCGTCTATGGGGTCGCACAGAGTCGGACACGACTGAAATGACTTAGCAGCATGGACCTATACTGACACATTATTATCACCCAAAGTCCAAAGCTTACATCAGAGTTCACTCTTGGTGTTATATATTCTATGGTGTTGAAAAATGCATAGCAACATGTATCTACTATTGTAGTATCAAAAAGTATCAAAAAGTCCTAAAATCTTCTGTGCTCTGCCTATTCATCCCTCAGTTTCCTCTACACACTGGAAACTACTGATCCTTTCATTGTCTCCAAAGTCTTGCCTTTTCCAGAATGTTATATAGTTGGAATCATACACTTATGTAGCCCTTTCAAGAAGATTTTTCTTTCACATAGCTGTATGCATTCAAGGTTCCTCCATGTCTTTACATGACTTGATAGCTCATTTCTTTTTTAGCATTGAATAACAAATCTTCCAAGCTTCCCAGGTGACTCAGTGGTAAAGAATCCACCTGCCAATGCAGGATATGCAGGTTTAATCCCTAGGTCAGGAAGATCCCCTGGAGGAGAACATGACTACCAATATTCTTGCCTGTACAATCCCATGGGTGAAGAAGCCTGGCAGGCTACAGCCCATGCTGTGGCAAAAGACTCAGACACAACTTCACAATTCAACAACTATAAATATTACATTGTCTTGATATAAAATGGTCTATCTATTTGCCTACTGAAGGACACCTTGGTTGCTTTTGAGTTTTGTCAGTTATGAGTAAAACTGCCATAAACATCTGTGTGCAAGTTTTACTCTTTGGCTATCTGATGCGAATAGTTGACTCATTTGAAAAGACCCTGATGCTGGGAAAGATTGAAGGCAGGAGGAGAAGGGGACGACAGAGGATGAGATGGTTGGATGGCATTACCGACTCAATGGACATGGGTTTGGGTGGACTCCAGGAGTTGGTGATGGACACGGAGGCCTGCCGTGCTGGGGTTCATGGGGTCGCAAAGAGTTGGACATGACTGAGCTACTGAACTGAACTGAACTGAATAACATACAACGTGGAGCATCTTTTCAAAGCCTTATTGGTTATTGCATATCTTCTTTGGTGAGTAGGTGTTAAGATCTTTGGCCCATTTTTTCATTGGGCTATTTGTTTTCTTTTTTTTCAAGTCAGAAGGGTGACTTTTTAAAAATTTATTTTTAATTGAAGGATAATTGGGTTACAATATTGCTTTGATTTCTTCCACACATCAACATGAAATTGCCATGTTCTATGCTGTGCTCGGTTGTTTCATTTGTGTCCGACTCTTTGCAACCCTATGGACTGTAGCCCGTCAGGCTCTTCTGTCCATGGGATTTTCCAGGCAAGAATAGTAGAGGGGATTGCTCTGCCCTCCTCCAGGGAATCTTCCTGACCCAGGGACTGCACCCACGTCTTCTGCTCTCCTGCATTGCAGGCAGATTCTTCACCCACTGAGCCACTTGGGAAACCCTGAATTAGCCATAGGTATACACATGTCCCCTCCCTCATGAATCTCCTCCCACCTCCCCCTCTTTCTCACCCCTCTAAGTTGTTACAGAGCCCCAGTTTGAGTTCCCTGGGTCATACAGCAAATTTCCTTTGGCTGTCTATCTTACATATAGTGTATATGCTTCCATGCTACTCTCTCCATTCATCTCACCTTCTCTCCTTCCTCCACCTACCGCTGCTCCCCATCCCGCACCTTGTCTGTAAGTCTGTTCTTTAGGTCTGCATCTCCTTTGCTGCCCTGCAAATAGGTTCATCAGTGTCGTCTTTCTAGATTCCATATATATGTGTTAATACACAATACTTTGTTTTCTTATTGTTACATTCTTGGTAGATTTTGGATAACAAGCTTTATCAGATGTCCGTTGCAAATATTTTGTTCTAGTCTGTGAGCTTGTCTTCTCATTCTCTTGACAGTGCCTTTCACAGAGCAGAAACTTCTAATTTTAATGAAGTCCAGATTATCAATTATTTCTTTAATGGTTTGTACCTTTGGTGTGTACAAAAGCACTTTTTAACATCTGAAAAATATTCTTCATGTTAATCTGACAAAATTTATTAAAGGTTTCCTATCTCTAGATTATTTCTCATTTTTTTTCTACTTAGAAGTACTGTTTTGAGAAACACTTTTAAGTACCAGGGATTTTAAAGTTGAGCTATAATTCATATACCATAAAATTCACCCTCTTAAAGTATAAAATTTAGTAATTTTATTGTACTCACAAAATTATGGAACATCACAACTGTATATAATTCCAGAATATTTTTAGTTTCCTCAAAAAGAAACTCAATACCTGTCAGCTATCACACTAAACCCCCAAGCCCAGCCCCTGGCAATCACTAGCCTACTTTCTGTCTCCATGGATTTGCCTATTCTAGACACGTCAAATAAATTAAATTATACAATATTTGGTTCTTTGTCTCTGGGTTCTTTCACTTGAAAATGTTTCTATGACCCACTTTGATTTAATTTTTGTGTGACATGTGAAGTATGTGTCCAAGTTAGGACTTTTAGTGGGGAGGATGTCTATGTCCAGTTGTTTCAGCACCATTTTTTAAAAACAGTATCCTTTCTCTATTAAAATTCTTTTGTATCATTGCCAAAAATCAGTTCACAATGTTCATCTGGGCCTATTTCTGGGCTCTTTAGTGTATTCTGTTGCACTATGTATGTATCCTTTCACTAATCACATTGATTACTGCAGCTTTACAGACTTCTTAAAATGAGCGATACAAGCTCAACTTTTTTCTTCCAGAATTGTTTTGGCTGTTTTTTTGGCATTCCATATGAATTTTAGGATTCACTTGTCAGTAGCCACAGAAAATTTTTCTGGCATTTGCATTAGAATTATACTGAAATTTATATTAATTTGGGTAAATTGACATTTTAACAATATTGAGTCTTCCAATCCATAAACATGGAATTTTTCCCATGCACAAATTTGTTTTAAATGTATAAGTAACTTTTTGATGCTATTGTATATGGTACATTTTAAAATTTTCAAATTCCAGTTGTCTAATGCTGTGTAAAGCTAAGCACTGAAGAATTGATGTTTTTGAACTGTGGTATTGGAGAAGACTCTTGAGAGTCCCTTGGACTGCCAGGACATCCAACCAGTCCATTCTAAAAGAGATCAGTCCTGGGTGTTCTTTGGAAGGACTGATGTTGAAGCTGAAACTCCAATACTTTGGCCACCTCATTGGATGAGTTGACTCATTGGAAAAGATTCTGATGCTGGGAGGAATTGGGGGCAGGGGGAGAAGGGGACAACAGAGGATGAGATGGCTGGATGGCATCACTGACTTGATGGACATGAGTTTGGGTGAACTCTGGGAGTTGGTGATGGACAGGGAGGCCTGGCATGCTGTGATTCATGGGGTTGCAAAGAGTCGGACACGACTGAGCAACTGAACTGAACTGAACTGAATGCTGTTCTATGTGAATAGAATAGACTTTTGTATGTGTACCTTCTATCATCCTACCCTGATAAACTCATTAGTTCTAGAAGGTGTTTGTAGGGATTTGTTTAGATGTTCTCTGTAGATAATCATGATGCCTGCAAATAGAGTTTTATTTCTTTTTAATCTGTATGATGGAGAAGGCAATGGCAACCCACTCCAGTACTCTTGCCTGGAAAATCCCATGGACGGAGGAGCCTGTAGGCTGTAGTCCACGGGGTCACGAAGAGTCGGACACTTACTGAGCGACTTCATTTTCACTTTCATGTATTGGAGAAGGAAATGGCAACCCACTCCAGTGTTCTTGCCTGGAGAATCCCAGGGATGGCGAAGCCTGGTGGGCTGCCATCTGTGGGGTCACACGGAGTCAGACACGACTGAAGCGACTTAGCAGCAGCAGCAGCAGCAATCTGTATGAGCTTTCTTTCCTTCTTTCTTTTGTCCTTCTTTCCTTCTTTCTAATCTTGTTATTACTAACCAGAGCTCTCAGCCCAATGTTGAGTAAGAATTTCTTGCCCTTTTACTAATCTTATGGAATTATGATATTAGCTGTAGATTTTTATAAAATTATGTTAAGTCTGCATATTCCTAGTTTGCTGAGAGTTTTTACCATGAGTGTTGAATTGCTTTTTCTTCACCTATTGAGATAGTCATATGTTTTTAAAAATTTAGTCTCTTAATATGGTGAATTATAGTGATTGATTTTCAAATGCAAAATCAGTCTTCATCATGAGTTATCCTTTTTATATGTTTCTGGATTTAATTTGCTAATATTTCCTTGAGGATTATTGCATATATTCACAAGAGATTTTGGCCTTCAGTTTCATTTTCATGTAAAATCTATGTTTGATTTTGTTATTAGGATAATGCTGACCTCCTAAAATCAATAAAATATATAACCACACATAAGTGTAGCACATAGCAATAAAAAAAGACTACTCAACACAAAACAGTATCGATAAATCTCAAGATTATATTGAATGAAAGAAGTCAGACACAGGAGAGTAAAACTCTATGATCCTACTTATACAGAATTCTAGGAAAGACAAATCTAGCCTGGAGGGACAGGAAACAGATCAGTGGCTGCCTGGAAGTAGGGGTGGGGATTGATAGGTAGGGAAACGGAAATTCTTAGATGATGGAAAGGTCTAAATTTAGATTCTGATGGTGATTATGTAGCTGTATAAACATTTTAAATCATTAAAGGGTATGGGAAAATGTATACAACTTACAGTATGTAAATTACACCTCAGTTGATTTAAAAAATGATATAGGTGAGTTGCAGGATCTCATTTTTTGATGAGACAGAGTTAGTTGTAAATTTATCAAATTCCTTGTTGACCTCACTGGGTATTTATTCCCTGCTCCCTGTCCATGTGTGATCTTGGGCAAGTCACATCTCATTCATAAACTCAGTTTCCTCCTCTGAGAAATGGTGGATAATGATTATTATCAACTACAGTTCTTTTAGGAAATGTTTCTTAATTTATGTCAGTCACTTAAAGCAATGTCTAGCACAAAGTAAGATATCAGAAAGTAATAACTATCATCATTATCTATTTTATTAGTACTGCTAAAATCAAAGTAATGATCTGTATTCCTTTAAAGGAGCTTGAAGAAAGATAATAGCTTATCATAAAACAAGGGAGTAAATTAGGACTCAAGGAGACATTTCTCAATGTGACAACTCTGTGGGAGGTCCTCATGCCATGGGGATGGTCATCAGTTTTTTGAGAGTACTCTTTATCTGATGATACCCACTCCTGAAATCTTGAAACCCAACCTCTCCTTAAGACTGTAAACTAGGTGTCTGACAGACTGGCAGAATGATGTCTCAACTAGAGAAGATTGAAATTAGGGAACATTGTCAGGCTCACATGGTTGGCTGTTGGCCCAAGGGCCGTATGTACTCCTGTGAACTGACTGACATGACTCACTTCAAAATACTTTCAATAAGTTCAGTTCCCGGGAAACAAATTTTTCACAAGGCAATAGAAACTCCCTCATTATAGGGCATTTTCCTTTGGAAGTTTTCAAACCAAAAGAAGCCTGGTGGACCATCATCCCTGGGTTCTTGGTGTATGGTCCAAAATAATGCTTGTGTATGGATAATGATGTGTATCAGATTTTAAAGTATTTTAGAGTGAAAATACACTTGAGGATCGTGCTTGAGTCTTTCAGATACACAAATCCTAAATGCCTTAACTTGTCATGGAGGTAATTTTGTCTTCTCTGATTCCTTTTAACCTAACTCTCCTGGCCAGTGGAATGATGTTATGGCAGTCTTTGTGGCAAAGGAAAATTCAGTGATTAGCAGCTGCTCTAGCACTGACTCATTGTCAAAACTTGTGAGATTTCACAACTGTAACAGTTGTCTATTGGGGCATTAAAAATTATCACAAATAGCAGCTCAAAACAACATACATTTCTTATCTTACAGTTTTTGTGGATCAGAAGTCTGGATACAGTTTAGGAGGTCCTCTGCTCCTGGGCCTCTCCTTTAGGCTGTAATCCAGGTGTCTGGCAGGCTGGCAGAATGAAATCATTGTCAAGCTCACATGCTTATTGGCAGAATTTCAGTTTCACAAAGATTGAGGCACTGAGGACTTCAGTTTCTTGTAGCTGTTGGATCAAGGCTACCTTCAGCTTCCTGCCACTGGGAATGTGGGCACTCTCAGTCCTGTGCTGTACTTAGGAGAGGATCTGTGAGCTGATAACTCTGGAGGCTTTATAGCGGTATTTCAGAGTAAAGAAGCACTGACCATCTAAAATGTGGAACTATCTTTCTAAATAGAGCAAAATCAGTATTCCAAGGATAAATTTGCTATCTACTGGGCAGCAAATACTTCTTTGCCCAAAAGAGCTATTTTGTCTCAATTTTAAAATTATTATTTAGCTTCCCAACTGCTAGAAGTGGACTATCTTTGTGAGTGAAAATGAATAACCCTTCCCTACAATTTCCAACTCCCTCCCAGCCAAAGTCTAGTATTTCTCATTTGCTTTAATTTCAAAGAAATACATTGATATAGAAATTTACTTAAATACAGCAAAATATTATGATAGCAAAATATTATGGATATACCTTTCTCAATGCATATACCTACACCTGCCTGTTAAAATACACATATATAGTTATCTTATTTTTTGAACGGGATCATATTATAAACATTGTGCTGAAGTTTGCTTTTTGCACTCGGACATATCCTTTACACCTTTCCATTACACACAGAGATACACTTTATTTTTTAAAGGATCTATGTAGCCATGATAAAACATTTCTCTATCAATAAACATTTAGATTATTTTCAGCTTTTTCCTATTACACACTATGCTACAACAGAAGTCTTCAAATATGTGAAGTATGCAATACCCACGCTTATGTAAACTACATTTTTAGGAAAAAGTAGATTTGCCGAGACAAACAGTATATACATTTACAAAATTACAAACATTTCCTATCTTTTGGTCAAAAAATGGCTCAGTTTATCAGCAAATTTCCATTTCTCCACATTCTTTCCAACCCTAAATATCATCAGTATTTTTACTTTTGTAAAACTCAGAGGTTAAAAATAGAGATCTTATTTTAAATTGTAGCTCCTGGATTACGAGAGGGGCTGAGCATTTCACCTCCTTTTATTCACCCTCAGAACAAAATAGGCATTAAGGTGAAATCTGTGGAGGAGGCAGGATATACCCTCTTAATTCCCTGACTCAGAATGTTCTTAACACATCAGAGGAGCAAAAGTAATGAGACATAATTTCATCTAAAACGGAAGTTGCAAATTGAAATACTTTGGTATCCCTTAGGAAAAATGCAAATAAATGCTGAAGGGAAACAACAGAGAGTAGTGGGGTCTTTGGAAACTGGAGAGTGTAGCCTTTATTTAAAGGATTCGCATTTTCTTCAGTGTTAATAATTGGGCACACTTGTTTATGATATTGCAACCTCTGACCTAAAATGATAAAGACTCTGATTAGCCAAAGAAATAATCTAAATACAAGATTTCTATAGAAAAATGTGCCCTTATATTAAAAATTCTACTATTAATTATAATATTTAACTATTTAAAAAATTTTAAACTATGGTTTTTGTTAATTTTTGTTTAAAAATTAAGATAAAACTTAGTTTTTAATAAACATATAAAGTACTTTTTTTGCCCGATCTACATCTTAAAAGGAAGATCAAGTGAAATAATGAATTTGCCAGAAAACAAATATTAAAAATTAGTTTCTTTACTTAAGTATTTATCTCTGTTTATATAGACACATTCTGAGCAAAAGAATTCTTCAGCCTTTCATTCAGTTGAAGTGAAGTGAAGTGAAGTGAAGTGAAGTAGCTCAGTCAAGTCCGACTCTTTGCGACCCTGTGGACTGTAGCCTACCAGGCTCCTCCCTCCATGGGATTCTCCAGGCAAGAATACTGGAGTGGGTTGCCATTTCCTTCTCCAGGGGATCTTCCTGACCCAGGGATCGAACCCAGGTCTCCTGCATTGCAGGCAGACACTTTAACCTCTGAGCCACCAGGGAAGCCCTTCATTCAGTTGAACCACATGAAATTGCCATCTTGAAGATAAAAAAAAAATGGTTGAATGTGTGCAACCTCATATGGATAAACCAAAAGCTTTTCTGTAAACTTGTCTATTCCATGGGCAATTTATTTTAACAGGTCCAGATCTTTCCATGGGGGTGGGAAGGGGGGGAGTCGGAACAATACCTTTGAAGTGTTAATGCTTACATGAATTAGTTTATTTGTTTTTATTGGCTGATTCAAACTTCTTACTTCATCTTTTTGTTTATGAGGGAGCCATATTTTGATAGTAGCCTGAACCAAAAGGAAATAGCTATATCTCTTGCATTGAGTCTGCCTACAGGGTCAATATGTTTCAATAGTTCTGCTCTCTACAAAGAAGCCTTTTTGACTGTGACTGGAAATAGTGACTGACAGGCAAAATATTCTGTATTGCTGTGAGGTATGAAACATTACCTGTTTGGTAGAGCAAAGTTACGTAATTGCTGTACCTGGCCTCTTCCACCAGATGATTCATCAGTTTCATGGAGTCATTTGTCAACATCATTATCCTGATCACCACCAATTAGTGTTTGCAGAGCACCCACACGGAGATGACACTGTACCTGGTGCTTGACAGAATACAAGGAAGACAAAGAGTACAACTTATAAAGTAAACTGTTGGAACTGTGCATTTGAATATGAAACATAGCATAAACATACCTATAAGTCCAAGCCTACCTGGGTCACACGTGGTAAAATAAACTTATTGAAACTAACCATCAAGCTTCACAGTGGTTATTTGTGTCACAACAGAGGATGGTCTTTCCACATAAAGATGCTGAGAAGGGCTTCCAGTCTGTTTGTGGACCCCAGAGCCAGACAAAACGTTTGGGAGGGCCTTTATTGACTATTGAGTTAAAATCTCCAGAATCCTTTTACAAGGCCCATCAAATCTCTAAAAGGTGGGGAATTTGAAGATTCTAGGGAAGATTCAGTTGGTTAAGAGCTGGGAATTTTGGAGAGTTCCATAAAGAAATTCTAGGAAAAAAACACATATGAAATCATCATAGGAGGACAGTTCTACACATATTTTCCAGTTAATAATTTTTAATAAGTTTTAGGTATGCATTGGAATTGAACCAAGACTATTTTTTCACCATCGTCATCATTCTCATTTTGAATTACTCCATGCTGCTATGTATCCTCTTCAATGCCATCTTGAACTAGATAGAGACAGAATAAAAAGGAAAACAGCAAAATCCACTTGTGCCTGACCTAGAAGCACTCCTAAGCTTTCTATGAGATTTAAACAGAGTAACCCCAGTTTATAAGCAGGGTGCGTGTCCTTAGTGTGTGCCCAGTGGGCTGATTGGAAAGCAAGACATATTTTCCTTCAAGTGTCAACTGTGTGGTGGTTAGGCACTGAGGCTGGTACAGGATAGCCCGTTAACCCGGGGTGCACCTGCGGTGGGACCCTGCTGATGGCACCCAATAGAACCTCACAATGGGCAGTAAGCTCTCCCGGGAAGCCAGGCACACACCTGACCCAGCACAGCAGATCCAGGCCTGTGGGGCTTGAGAGATGGCGGGCTCTTCCAGCATCACGACATGACAGTGCATCCTGGGAGAGAGGAGGCATGGGGGTGGCACCCAGGTGGCCTGGGGCTGTGGGGGCTGATGGGACCCTGTCTGTCCCAGGAGGTTCCCCAGACCCTTTGTTTCCCAGGCCCGTACACCTGCCCAGACTTCCCTTTTCTCTAAAAGGAATTAGCCACTGCGGAGACTGCCTATCCCTGTGGAGGTTTTCTGAGTCTTTCCGGGGAGAAACAAGGTAGAATATGAGGAAGCAGACAGTCCCTCCTCCACCCCTTGGTTCATCCCATAGCACAGGACAAAAAGGAGGCTTGCTGCAGGTCAGAGCAAATCCAAGCTTTGGCCAAACAGTATCTCTGGTCCCAGGACCAGGTGCTCAGGCACAAGAACAGTGAGCTGGGTCTGGAGACAGAAGCGTGCAGTGGGGACATCACCCTAGATGGGCACCGAGGAGCAGGGTGGAAGCAGGGACTCTGTCCTCTGCTGTCCCCTTCCAGGGCCCCTCAGCCCTACCCGGGCAGTGTGAACAGCAGGCCAGCATGTGCTCCTCTGCGGTGAGCTGGGAAGTGGAAGGGAAGAAGCACCTCCAGAGGTGGCAGAAGAGAGAATGAAGGTGACATCTATGGCTATCGCTGCTCCAAGGAGGCCCTTGGGTGGAAAAAGGCACTCAGGAAGCTTTAGAAAAATAAAATCAACTTCCATATTATTCACTGACTTTTTAAAAATTTTGTTTCCATAAATGTACAAGAAAAAAGCAATATACCAATAGAAAATGGGAAAACTACATAAACAGTTGATTTTAGAACAAATACAAAGAACCAATGTGAAATTATAGCAAAATGCACTAATAATCAAAGATATGAATCTCAAAAGCATAGTGCTAAGTGAAAGAAGCCAGACACAAGAGAAAGCATACTGTATGAGTCCATTTATATGAACTTTCAATAAAGGCAAAGCTACAGTGACAGAAATCAGAAAGCTAATTGCCAGGGCCTGGGTTTGGGGGAGGGGAAGGACTGCAAAGGGGCAGGAGGGAAATTAGTGGAGAAATGGAAGTGTTCTGTGATCATAATTATGGTGGTAGTGGTTACATGACTGGATGCATTTGTCAAACTCATCAACCTGAGCACTTAAAACTAATGAATTTCTTTGTGAATGATACCACAAAGCTGATAATAAAAAGGAGTTTAAAGCCTGATTGTGGCTATAAAGCAAATTCAAATTCAAAATTTTAGCTCTGAAAAGTCCTTAGAGATCATCTAGTGGAACTCTTTATTTTTATATTTTTAAGTGAGGAAATGGTGGCTCAGAAATGATGTCATTTATTCAAAATTATACAGCCTGGTGGTGGTTATAAAACACCCCAGGACCTAGTCTTTTCAGTCTTCTTTCTATTCTGCCATCCCCCCCTAGGATATTTAAAATGTAAATGTATCATATCACACAATTCACAGACATCCTAAAATACTTTGCAGATATATAGTACTTTTAATTTTTAACACACCCTCATTGTGTTCAGCCAGAGGCAGAAAACCAGTAAGAAGCATGTATTAAGAGATTCATTGCAAGGAATTCATTTATGCAATTGTGGGGCTGGCTGGGTAGGTCCAAAATTTGTGGGGCAGGTCATCAGGAAAAACATGATGGAATTCTCATGCCCAACTAAGTCCACAGATGAGAGTTCTTCTTCCTCAGGGAAGCCTCAGGTCTACTTTTAAGATCTTTCAATTAATTGAATCAGGCCCACCCAGATTATCTAGGATAATCTCCCTTACTTAAAGTCAACCAATATGGACTTTTATCACATTTTAAAATACCTACAACAACTAGGTTAAAATACCTAACAACAACTAGATTATTTTTATTGAATAACTGGGGACTATAGCCTACCCAAATTGGCACATAAATTGACCATCACACCCATACAGCAGGTATGGACAGTACTACAATTTCTGTTTTTCTACTAGGGGACTGAAAGTGCTGAGTGCTTAAACTATTTGCCTAATGGCACATAGCTAACTCACATTTGGTTTTTCAGTTGTAAAATGGTTAGCAATTCTTACCTCATGTGGTTGTTGAAAGGAATATATTCAATTGTCAATTCCAGCTGCATACGTAAAGTCCCTGGAACAATTGATTCTCAATGTGATAAAACAACAATTAGATCATATTTTGCTTATAAATGAGCTGATGCACAAGTTGTGAGGAAATGCACATCTCCTTCACTACAGATGGGAGTGTGTATTAGATACATATTCAGCAAGTAGCTCCATTTCCAGGAATTAGTTTTATAACACTTGAACATATTTGTAAAGATATATGTGCAAAGATGTTCAATGCAGTGTTGTTTGTAAATGAAAAAAAAAATCTAAATGCTCATCAATAAAAGAAAAGGAGAGTATTAAAGGAATTACGATATAGTCAAACAAGGGAATACTATACGTATTGAAAAGAAATTATATCCATGGTATAGTACCAGATCTAAAATAGAAGAGTTTGCATTTTTTAATTTTATTTTTATTTGTTAGTTTGTTTTTGGCTCTGCTGGGTCTTCACTGCTGCATGAGCTTTTCTCTAGTTGTGGAGAGCAGGGGCCAGTCTCTAGTTATGATGTGTGGGTTTCTCGTTGTGGTGGCTTCTCCTGTTGCGGAGCACAGGCTCTAGGGCGTGCAGGCCTCAGTAGTTGTGGCATGTGGGCTCAGTAGTTATGGCTCCCAGGCTCTAGACCACAGGCTCAATAGTTGTGTTGCATGGGCTTAGTTGCTCCACGGCATGTAGGATCTCCCCAGACGAGGGGTTGAACCCATGTGTCTTGCATTAGCAGACAGGTTCTTTACCACTGAGTCGCCAGGGAAGACCCGAGTTTGTATTATTGATACCATTTATCATCCGGGAGATAGTGAAGGACAGGGAGACCTAGTGTGCTACAGTTCATGGGCGCTACAGTTCTCAGGGTTGCAAGGAGTCAGACACAACTTGGTGACTGAACAACAACATGATCCTAGATGTTTCAGGTAATACCTTTGGTGGTAGACAAGGGATGGTCCTGTACCCATTCTGTTAAAACAAACATTTTCCCCTGGAGAAATAACTTCAAGGTGGTGATGAAAGTGTTTTGGTTAAAACCTCAAAGGCTACATCATTCCTCCACTACCTGTCCTCTCTGATTGGAATATTGGCCCCTGTTTTCTCTGTTAACACAGGGGGACCTGCAGAAGGTAATGGTGAGGTCACCACAAGGAGACCATGAGGACAGCCTGAGGGCCAGTGGTGCAGTCAGACTCCCTGAAGACAGAGGTCAGACATCAGGTCACAGTCGGGTGAGTTGGAGCAGAGCCAGGTGCCCCTGTGGTTATAGCAGAAACATCTGAATCAACCAGGCATGTCTGAGCTGTAATGAAGGTCAGAAGATCGTTTATTCGATGTCGTTCAGGACTCCTGTTTTTCCTGATGAAATCCAGAGAAGATAGAAGCAGCCACACTTTCTGAGCCTCCCTCTACCGGGGGCACGGAATGGCTATATGGAAACTTTATTACCTGTAGACCCACAAAATAAGAAGGTGCCAAGATTGTTAGGTGAACAGTGGAAGGAAGCAAGCACAAGTCTATATATTATCCAAAGGGAATATTTGATTCTTCTCTACTGCATGGATGTAAGCTTCTCCAGCACAGGCAAGTATCAGTGTTTGTTCATCACTGAGTCCTCAGCACAGGGCCTGACATAAAAGGGACTCAGTAAGGATTCCTAGGATGAACGGCAAAACATCACTTCCTGAATCCAGCCACTGTGCTGTTATTATCCCAAGGCTCCACCCTTCCGTTCCAACCTCTTATACAGTATCCCCAGGAGGCAGAGAGTGGGGAGGAGACGGATGTAACACTCGGTCCTACAGATCCGACTAAAGGGCAAGCAGTAAGGGCGAGGCTGTCATTCATGTCATTCTGGATGCAGGCCTGGTACACGATGCCGAAACACCTCAAGACCCTTTGTCGCATGCCTACCACTCAAATTCCTTAAAGGAAATTGGAAACATATTTTACAATTCTATCACTCTTTTAGAGGATTTCAAATCCTCTCATAGGTTCATGTGAGTTCCTGGAGGGGAGACCTTCCTAGGACAATAACATGAAAAAAAGGGAAGAAATTTGGCAGAGGATCATCCTGAATGGGAAGGATGCCAGCTCCCATGGTTTTGTGGTAATTGAGGGCTGTTTCCCTGGATCTAGTTCCAACCTTCTCTACTGCCTTACAGTAGGATTCTAGATGAATGATAAAAGCAATAACACGACCAACAGATCATATCTCAGTTGCAACAGAGGTCATGGCAATGTTAATGTACCTTTGGAATGAATGTCATTCAAGGATATGTCCATTTTAGAGAGAGAAATTCTGAATGTGGCTGCTTGTATCAGTATTCATGTTATCTCATTTAATTTTTAGTACAATCTTATGAGGTGATTAGTATTATCCACATCTTATAGTGGATGAAACCACATCTTATAGTGAAGATATGGTTTGAATCTTCAAGGATGAAGCTTGGAGAGGATATGTTATTTGTACAAAGTTTATGACTACCAAAGTTGAGCTTGGAACTATCTATATTTTGAAGAGAGTGCAACTGGGTAGTAAATTGGGTCAAAGCCTACTGAAAGTTGTTGCTTTTATTGGTTTGTCATTTTTCCACTGACTTTTTCATGAAGACATGGTCATAACATAGAAGAGTTTTAAAGTAGAAGTTTTAGAATATTATTTAATTGGATATCAAAGTTGAATGTTTTCAGCAAAGAATTTTTATTTATCAGTTCTCTCCTCCATTTCAATCAAAATAATAAACAGGAAGAAGAGAAAGTATAAATGTTTTTCACAGCTTCTCAATCCAAAAGAAAGACTGTAAAGGTAAAACAGAAATGAAAGTTCACACAAGTCCCCAGTGTTTCCTGCTCTTTCACTAACTGAGCAAAATGATCAAACTATCAGCTTTCAATGGCAACTCCCCATTGTTCTTACAGAAAGATTTCATTGTCTATTGGATTCAGTGCCTAGATTTTCAGAGTATTCAACAGAGGGAAATGTCACATGATACCAAATGAATTTATTATGTTAGTACAGTGTGTTCTTGGAAATCACTAGATTAAACACTTGATTAGATGAGTCTTACTTGCATGCTCATTTTTACTATTTCTCTCATGCATCTCTATTTCTTTTTCCTTCATGTCCCTTTGCTGCTGCTGCTGCTGCTGCTGCTAAGTTGCTTCAGTCGTGTCCGACTCTGTGTGACCCCATAGATGGCAGCCCACCAGGCTCCCCTGTCCCTGGGATTCTCCAGGCAAGAACACTGGAGTGGGTTGCCATTTCCTTCTCCAGGGTTCTCCTAAGAGAGGTGCAGGAGAAGACTAGCACACCTCCTTGGGATCAGGCAGGAATGAGAGCTTCTTGGCTTACCATCTAAAGAGGACACTTACTGTTACCTCCTGGACTGCCTTGGTGGATTCCAGCAGAGTTCTAGCATCAGGACTCTGAGGATGGGGTGGTGAGACTCAGGGCACCTTTGCTGATTAGCTCCTGATCTTGGAGACTCTCTAAGGAAAGAAATAGTTCTAAGCTCCCTATGGTATTTCTAAGCATTTGAAAGATAGTGAAGAGGGTCTAGGATTTCTGTGTTCTGGGAGCAAGAGAAGTTTCCCAAGTCCACGGGAGACCCACTGATTTCTGGACCAAGTACCATGGTCCCCAGGAAATTGTAGTCAAATTGGCAACAATCCCTGTCTTAGCCCAGTGACTGTCATTCTGCAGTGATGTTTATTGCATGTATGTCACACACTGGAGACCCCAAGACTGTAAAACAAAGTCTTTGTCCTCAAAATGATTTTGTTGGGGAGATCAAATATGAAACTTAGCTTTGTCAGTCCTCCTTGTGCAACTAAAACACATATTTTTACATCAAATTATCCTTTAGTTCCATTTCCCCTTTTGAACCTGGAGAAAAAATTCTTCTTTTACCACTATCCAAATTTACACAAATTCCATTCACTTTCCACAGAGTCATGCAACCATCACTGAACACTGTTACTGAGCATTGCATGACAATAATTTTTACAGTAAGTCCACGGAAATGTTTCTTATTTTTACTTTTATTTAATTTATTTATTTATTGGCCTTGATACACAGCATGTGGGATCCTAGTTCCTTGACCAGGAATTGAATCCGGGCCCTTGGCAGTGAAAGCACAGAGTCCTAACCACTGGACTGACAGGGAAGCTTCAAAACTGGGAAAGTGTGTGTTAGGGGTAAAATGCTATGCAGAGGGGTGGGTGCATTTAGAAGACATACATGCCATATCCTCAGTGTAGATGCTAATTAGCCTTGGAATGGCCACCTTGTGTAATCTTTGTTCTTTAGACAAGAAGCATAGCATGATGGAAAGGAAACACTCAGGCAGAATAATCAGACTGCAAGCTTACTAATTCAATGGTGTGGTGGGGCTACAAGACTGGTCAGAACCTATGCATTCTGCCATCTGCCTGTTTTCTCTTCCTGGAGTTGGAGAACACCATCTTCAACCAGAGTTGTGTGTTCTATACAGAACTCTTACATGCTATTTTATCTGGCCATGTTAGCAGTGATTCCCAAAAAAGATCAGATTCCATATTTATAAGAGTAGGTTAGTTCTCAAAGTAGAAGCTGAGTTCCTCCGTGGATATTATGGACATAAGGATAAAGTTTAGATGTGATTGAGACCACAGCTATAGGACTGCTTTGAGGACAATGAAACTAAGATAGAGTGGTAGCAATCACAGGTTTTTTTGGTGGGGGGCAGGGAGTGGAGGGTTGAATACACAGGACACAAGAAAAAGCATACATAAATGACCAGAGTGGATTCGGTAACTCAGCAAAATTACCGGAGCTTCTATTGCAAAAAATTCCCTGGTTTTGGTTTTTGAGATGATCATATAGGGAATTGGGTATACCTAATTCTATGGTTATATTTCCTTTTTGTGGCTTCAATTTTTAAAAAATGGAATATTTCATGTGTGTGTTTTTATGATTGGTGAATACATGAGCTTCTCAAAATCATGAGTTGTTGAAGCACTGTCATCAAAGGTAGGCTTAAAAATCTAACAATGACTTGATTATAGGGAAGACATAGAGCTTTTGTCTCTGAGAAATGATCAAGCAGGGAAACACTCAGGAGGCACAAGCAAAACACCCTGCTAGAAGCTGATCCGGTGGAAAGAGGCCCAGCCCAGGGCAGGCATGACTCCTCAGGCAGTCACATGCCTTCTGTGTGACTCACCTATCTTTTCCTCCTTTCACATGACACCAGGTAAGCCAGCATCAGCATTGAACTCCAGAGCCTGGCCCTGAGAAATTGTGGTTCCTTATCTCACGTTTCCTCAGTGATCGTGCTTCATTTTCCTTGTGCCCTCTGCAACCAGAATCCAATTTGCAGAGTGAGGGATGGGGGCTGGGGGTGAGGGACAAAGGCCAAGTCTCCAAAGCTCAGCTTCCTTTTCTAAGCTCTGCCTGCCTAGAGTGCATTTATTTCTTCACTTTAGAGAGGAATCTGGCACCACCCTTGGTTCTGTATAGCCCACTGCCATGACCATCTCCATCTGTAAAATGGGGCACCCGTCTCCTGGGGCAGTCGTTCTCCAAGTGGGTCCCCTTATCTGAAACATCTACATCACTTGTGAACTTATTAGAAGAGCAAATTCAGGAACCCTATGCCAGATCCACTGACTCAGACACTGGGGGTTAGAGGTCAACAATCTGAGTTGTTACAAGCCCCTGCCCTGCCCCCAGGTGATTCTGATGCACTTCAAGTTTGAGAATTACTGTCATACTGTTGTTGGGAACTTAAATGAAGGCACACAAATAACATTCTTAGAACAGTGCCTGGCACCTGTGTTATTTAGCTATTAGAATCATCATTATCATCAGGGGACTCTTTTCCGATTATATTTTAATTTCCAGAAGTACCAGGTATTCACAGATGGAGTTATCTTTCCTATGAAACACTGCTCCCCCATACCCCCACCCCATGAATATATGCAAGCTCTATTAACAGCACAAAGGTCTTCTCTGTCTTGACCTCTTTACATAATGATACAGTATGTTCAGGGAAAGACTATTAATAGGGATGATTGCAATAGAAAGATGCTCAAAGCCTAAACCAGAAGTATCTCAGGGTAGGAGTGGGTGAGCAATGCTTTTATATGCAGAGACCATGGAATAGGTGGTTGTGAAAAGAGGGAAAGGGAGGTAATAAAAACTGCTGTGTGGGAGTCTTGAAACCTAAAAAAACTGTGTCAAACTTTGCACTAACAGGAGAGTTAAGGCAAAACTGTTGTCTGCAATAGGGTACATGAGCAAAGAAGTTACAGAGTGGGAAGGTGCCATACAGGGCTTAGCTGTACTAGTGAAGCCAGCCTAAAGATATGTTAAACACAAGTTTGAAACACAGTCAAAAAAACTGATTCTCACTTATACCATTCTTTACATATACCATGTTAAGACCCCAAACATACAAGGTCTTAATTCTTGGAACCTGTAAATGTTACCTTATATTATAAATATTTTGCAAATGTGATTACATATTTGCAATGGAAAGATTACCCTGCATTATCTGGGTGGGCCTAAATATTCTTATAAGACGGAGGTGAGGGGATATGTGACACAGACTGAAGGGGAGAAGGCAATGTGACCACAGAGGCAGAGATGAGAGTGATGCAGCCGCAAATCAAGGAGTGCCTGGCGGCCTCAGAAGCTGGAAGAAAGGAGGAGCAGGTTTTCTCTTAGAGCCTCTGGAGGGAGTACAGCCCTATCAACCCCCAGTTTTCAACCCAAAGGGATGCTGATTTTGGACTTCTGATCTTCACAACTGTAAGAGAATAAATTCTTGTTGTTTTAAGCCACCAAACTTGTGGGAATTTGCTATAGCAACCATAAGAAACTAATATACCTTGTTTCATTAACAGACTTTCAGATTTTAGGAAGAGATCCTCATAATCTTAAATAAAAAATAAAAACATTGCTCAGTCGTGTCTGACTCTTTGAAACCCCATGGACTATACAGTCCATGGAATTCTCTAGGCCAGAATACTGGAATGGGTAATGTTAGGTAGGTAGAATAGGGAAAAGGAGCCCAAAATGGCGGTGGCTAAAAGACAAGGAAGGGAAAAGCCCCTGAAAATAGAACAAAAGAAGGTCCAGGACTGGAATGAGGACCTAAGGTAAAACAAACAACACTCCTGGCTGGCCCAATTTACATAGGACAGGCCCAGGGAGAGATAAACATATAAAAAGAGGAGCCAAAGCTAGCTCGCTGCTCGCAGGGGCTCGCTCTCTCGCTCTCGCTCTCGCTCTCGCTCTCGCTCTCTCTCTCTCTCTCACTCTCACTCTAGCTCTTGCAGGGCGCTCTTCTCCTTGTGTCTTTGGATTGACGTGCCCTCACACCTCGAAGATGAATTTTCCTGCTATCTTCTAAATAAAATAGAGCTACAACACTGAGCTGTAACACTGGTTTGTCTAAGAGCTATAACATGGTCCATTCGAGACCTGAGAGCTATAACACGGTCTATCCAAGACCTGAGAGCTGTGACACGTCAAGGGGGCTTTAATGTCCGTCACTCTAAATCTTTGTTGTGACGAGACAAAGAACTGAAGAACATACACTCATGTGACATCTAGCCTTTCCCTTCTCCAGGGGATCTTCCCAATCCAGGGATTGAACCCAGGTCTCCCACCTTGCAGGTGGATTCTTTACCAGCTGAGCCACAAGGGAAGCTCCTTATAATCTTAGGAGTAGGGAAAATCCCCCAAGGTCAGCTCCTATGTTACCTACTGCACCAATATGCTTTGCCATAATCTCATTTAAATATATTAATCATGGCTGCGCACATATGCTGTAAAATCAAGACTACTGTAGTTAATCTTAGTTTGTTTAAATGGAAAGGCTGAGCTTCAGAAAAGCTGTCGGGAAAGTTATATGTAGAATGTGCGTGCTGCGTGCTGTCACTCAGCTGTGTCCGACTCTTTGCAATCCTAGGGACTGCTGCCCGCCAGGCTTCGCTATCCATAGGATTTTCCGGGCAAGGATCCTGGACTTAGATTGCCATTTCCTCCTCCAGAAAATCTTCCTGACTCAATGATTGAACCCATGTCTCCCGTGTCTCCTACATTGCAGGCAGATTCTTTACCATTGAGCCAGTGGGGAAGTCTTTACATGTAGACATGTCTAAGTAAATGCACAAACTACACCAGGAGTGGTCAACAAGCACAAAGTAAGAATTTAATTAATTCTTGTAGATTGATTTACTCACTCACTTAACAAATTGGCTGTTTAACCCTATAGGAAAAGCAAGGTTACAGAAGCTTAGAAAAATAGGTTATTTCTTCTTTTTTTTTTTTTAATTTTATTTTATTTTTAAACTTTACATAATTGTATTAGTTTTGCCAAATATCAAAATGAATCCGCCACAGGTATACATGTGTTCCCCATCCTGAACCCTCTTCCCTCCTCCCTCCCCATACCATCCCTCTGGGTCGTCCCAGTGCACTAGCCCCAAGCATCCAGTATCGTGCATCGAACCTGGACTGGCAACTCGTTTCATACATGATATTATACATGTTTCAATGCCATTCTTCCAAATCTTCCCACCCTCTCCCTCTGCAACAGAGTCCGTAAGACTGTTCTATACATCAGTGTCTCTTTTGCTGTCTCGTACACAGGATTATTGTTAGCATCTTTCTAAATTCCATATATATGCGTTAGTATACTGTATTGGTGTTTTTCTTTCTGGCTTACTTCACTCTGTATAATAGGCTCCAGTTTCATCCACCTCATTAAAAGTGGCTTTATTTGAACATCTAATCATAAACAAACTTTTCTATAAAATTATAAACACTTTTCTATTAAATTATAACTAGTAAAACACTTTACAAATGGATTGGATAATGATTTTTAGGAGTAATTAATGGCTTATTGAAGTTAAACAAATTAGAGGGGGCTGTTATATTGGGGAGAGATGTTAAGTGGCCTCAGGGTCTTGAATACCACCACATAAGATTTGTTCATTCCAGTATGGTTTACACTTCCAGAGATGGGATAAAGAATTTATATCCTGTTTCACAATTAAGCAAAAGAAATCTAGACAGATTCACACAAAAATATCCTTTCACAGATAGTTGTTAAGTTATACCAACTGCATTTTATCAAAAGCAGAGCTAAGGCTTGGTTACTTGGCTAAAATGTGACTGTTTCAATAATTAACACTCACCTAAGTTACTTTGCAAAAAAGTGGGAATAGAAGAAGAAAAGGAACATAATGGTTAGTAATAACACAACTTTGTAATGCATTATTTAAGAGATAATGTTGTTAGCATATTTCATGAGTTTTCCCGAATTTAGATATTTCTTAAATTTAGGGTTTGAGGATATTTGCTTAAAGGAAAAAAAGAGTCCATTTCCCCTACATTGTGTTTTTATCACATTCCAAGAAACAAAGGAGATGCCATTCTTTGGAGCAGCACCAGTTACACAGCCTCCCTTCAGGTATTGCTCAAGGCAAACAGTCAAGAAGTAAGCAGGTTTTTCCACCCTCTGCAATCTTAAGGAGCTGTGACCCAAGGGCAACTGTAAAACCCACGTGTTAGAATAACTTAGATTTCTTGTGATAGACTGAGTAAACAAACGGACAATGATTCGACTTCATACGACAATAGAACTCTTAACACACAAAAGAAAACGTTGCAGCAACCACTTCCGAACTGTCAGGACTTAAGTGAGTGGCTAACAACTTATTTTTTCTTTCCAATTCCAGGACAAACCAAAGAAATCAAAATATTCTCCCAAAATGTAAGATGTATCATTTCTAGGTACTCTTCTTCCAGCTTGCTTATAATAACAGCCTGCAATCAGGGACTTCCCTGGGGGTGCAGAGGGTAAAGCGTCTGCCTACAGTGTGGGAGACCTGGATTCGACCCCTGGGTCAGGAAGATCCTCTGGAGAAGGAAATGGCAACCCACTCCAGTACTCTTGCCTGGAAAATCCCATGGACGGAGGAGCGTAGTTGGCTACATACAGTCCATGGGGTCGCAAAGAGTCGGACACGACTGAGCGACTTGACTTCACTTCAATCAGGGATTATGGAAACTTTCCCCTTTTCTCATTATAAAGCTTTCCATCACCCAGACAAGAATTGCATCCTTCCCTATATCATGTTGTTTCCATGTAGGGAACAAGTTGTTCCCATGTAGGTGCTCTTCACTTATTTCCACGTGCGAATGATACTTGCGTTGACCGCCATGCGTGTGTACATACTCAGTTGTTCAAGTGTCCAATTCTTGCCACCCTATGGACTGTAGCCCACCAGGCTCTTCTGTCCAAGGGATTCTCCATGCAAGAATACTGGAGTGGATTGCCATGCCTTCCTCCAAGAGAATCCTCCTGACCCAGAGAGACGCATCTCCTGCGTCTCCTGCATTGGCAGGCGGATTCTTTACCACTGAGCCACCTAGGAAGCCCCATTGATCACCCCAACTACTTCTAAATAAAGAAAAAAAAAGAACAAAACAAAAATTTCTAGTGATTCACCATACAATATATATTTCTGTAACCACCCGAGAATTCCTGGCTGCTAGCTGTGTTTGAAAGGAAAGAGATTCTACTTCAAAGAACATAAAATAGACATTTTTAATAAATTGATTTTTAAAAATATTTGTACTTCTATGAAAGTTACTAATTTTAACTAAGTTTTCAAATCGATATGCACTATGACTATTTTTGTTATATGCATATAACAGAGTTATGGGTGAGTGGTTGAGGGTGTTTATTTTCTAAAATACATTTTCTATAACGAATGTTTCTTATATAATTTTTAAGTAACTTTTTAAAAAGTTTCTGAATTAATTTCCTCAAATCTTTAGCTCTCTATTTTTTCCTCTATCCAAAACTTTTCTTTTAACCATGTAAACTTATATCCTAACATTAAACATAATTAAACCACTGATTTTAGAAGTGGATTTCTTACAACTCAAGAGAAGTACTTTGGATACTTCTCTTGAAGTAAGATAGTCTATCCTTCTCTTGAAGGAAGACAATAATCCAGAAAGTGGGGAAGCAAAAGTGGTTTCCACCCTTTTTCCTCGACTCTTCTCATTTTTATTAAGACAAATTTTCTGTAAATAGCTCATTTCTGTTGGTTTTAAGACAGGCTTGAAAGGCGAGAAGACCCCCTGACTGGGAAAAACAGGACAGGGGCTTAACAAAATGCACTCCGTCTCTGCAGACCCACCCAGCCCATCCCTTTGCCTCCTGAGTTTTGGGCACAAGCTTTGAGGAAATGCCATTCCGCTCTGATTCTTCTCAAATTCAGCTGGTACCACCCTCAACCCGGGAGGGAACACGTCTGCCTGCGGGCTCGGGGTTCCTCCAGGCTGCCCCACCTTTGCTGTTGAATAAGCGGGAATCCCTAGACAAGACAGTTCTCAGTGCTCCCGCAGATTTTCACCAAGGACTAAAGGAGGTACAGAGTTACACTGAAAATCCAGTTGGGGCTCCCTGTAAGCTTCTTTTTGTGAACCCAGCCGAGCATAGGAATTCGAGGTAATTAGCTGATGTTGGTCCCCAGGAAGGCGCCGGACCCCTCCTCAACACTGCCCACGGACCCCCAGCTCTTCGTAGTCGGTCCCATTGAGGCTGGGACGGCCTTCCCTGGGACAAGTTGGAACAGAGTCGCATCACGCGCCCAGAGTACCCACGCCTGGAGGCCCTGCCCGCTGACCAGCTCAGCCAATCGCTGCGCGGGCAGGCGGGAGGGGCGGGGCCGGGCGGGCCGCAAACCCAGGCCTTAAAGGCTGAGTCAAGCGCGACCTGGCCAGCACCTCGGGCCTCGGCGACCTTTGGAGAGATAAACGTGCGACCGTGGAGTGCGCCTGCGCAGCTTTGGAAGCCGCAGGTCAGGAACCCAGTCGGGCTGAGGCGGGTCCGGGCCAGAGACTGGAGGAGGCGATATCCAGGGACTCCGGGGAGGGAGTAGGCGCGACCTCCAGCAAACAACAGCGTCTATCCGCCGGGAGTTAACGAAGTTGGGTCGGCACTGCCTCGAGCTTTGGCCTCCTTGAGGTGGTGAAGGGGGAAGGGCTATTTTGGGGAAACCCAGGGCGAAGCTGAGACCACAGTGGGTACTAGGCCGGTCAGTCTCTGGGCACAAAGTCCCGGTGGATCGCTGTAGTCGGACCTCCGAACGTAGGGTTACGGGACCAGTCGCTCGCTGCGCCACCGTAAACATCCTCTGGAAGCGACTGGCTAGTGTGGAGGAGGCCTGAGAGTGGGGCGGCAACGTTCCTGGGCTGGCCCCACCTGCAGCGCTGGTGCGAGCTCAGCCCGGCAGGGTTCTCCGAGCCCTAGGAGTCAGAGTCGGGCCCTGTCTGGCACGAGAACTGGGGCTGAGGTCGCCGTCGTGATCGCGTGCCAGTTGGAGGGAGAGAGAAGGAGTGTGGGCTACACAGGACAAGGGGAAAGACGGGTGGAGGGCTGGGTGCACTTCGGCCCATTTTGTCTTGGGGAGGCTTTTCAGAAAGTTTTCAAGTAGCGGAGATTCGAAGGTGTAACTCTCCCTCTGCCGTATATTAATCAAGAAGAAAGGTGTGAGGTAGCACCTAATTTTTCGGAAATCATGTCTGTCCCTACTTTGGATCAGACGTCCTGATAAATAAAATTTTTCGTCACCTCCGTACCTTCTTCAGTAAGTAACCTGAACCAATGGTTTCTTAGCTATTATTGTCTGGACTCCGACCCGTAAGATGGCAGAGACCCGTGCGTGCCTGCGTACATGTGCATTCAGTCTTGTCCGACTCTGCGACCCATGGACTGTAGCCGCCAAGCTCTTCTGTCCATGGAATTTTCCAGGCAGGAATATCTAAGTGGGTTGCCATTTCCTTCTCCAGAGGATCTTCCCGACTGAGGGGTTGAACTGGAGTCTATTTGGTCTCCTTCATTGGCAGGCGGGTTCTTTACCAGCTGAGCGATCCTTACCATGGTGAATTTTCAGTGCACTCATAGTGAAGTCGGTTTCAATTCCTATAGCACTTGTCAGCCTGTTTTTTCAATTTGATGGCTGAACCAAAAAGTAAAAATTTTGTGTAATATTTTATCTGTTTTTCTCCATCTGTATCTTTAACCTTTTTCTACAGACCTTTCATAAATATTTGAGAAGATCATTTAAATGTTCTCAGTCCACTATAGTAGCTGTAACATCTCAGAAGAAAGCTTTTTTTATTTAAGGATTGGCCTCATCAAATACTTACTAATTTCTTTTTCTTTCTTAGGTTTTTGAAATATGAATCCTTCATTCTTCCTGACTGTCCTTTGCTTGGGAGTAGCATCAGCTGCTCCCAAACTTGATCCAAATTTAGATGCACATTGGCACCAGTGGAAGGCAACTCACAGGAGGTTATATGGCATGGTTGGTAACATCTGAAATATCCAGAGGGACCCCCACAGAGAATGGTCTGTGCTGTTGGTCTGAATAGTTTCTGGAGTAGTTTTGTCAACTTTGACCAAGGTGGTAACTTAATAGCATATATTTCTGAGCACAGCATGGGCATTCCTGTGTGGGAGTTTGGAGAACAGCTCCCAGAAGTATAGGTAACTTAATAGCATATATTTCTGAGCACAGCATGGGCATTCCTGTGTGGGAGTTTGGAGAACAGCTCCCAGAAGTATAGGTAACTTAATAGCATATATTTCTGAGCACAGCATGGGCATTCCTGTGTGGGAGTTTGGAGAACGGCTCCCAGAAGTATAAAGCCATTCCTGACAATTTTTCTCTGTCTGAAAATCCATTTGGTGAACATGGGTTGGGTTTTAAGGAGAAATAAAAATGATCAATTATATGTTTACATCTAGAATGAAGAAGAATGGAGGAGAGCAGTGTGGGAGAAGAATAAGAAAATAATTGACCTGCATAATCAGGAATACAGCGAAGGGAAACATGGCTTCCGCATGGCAATGAATGCCTTTGGTGACATGGTGAGTGTGGCATGAGTTGCTGAATTTTTTGTGCCTCCTCTCCTCTGTACTTTAGCAAAATAACTTCTTACTTTTTCTACATTTTATTTACTTTTCCTTAAAGACCAATGAAGAATTTAGGCAGGTGATGAATGGTTTTCAAAATCAGAAGCATAAGAAGGGGAAACTGTTCCATGAACCTCTCCTTGTTGATGTCCCCAAATCTGTGGATTGGACTAAGAAAGGCTATGTAACTCCTGTGAAGAATCAGGTATGACAGTATTCAAATCCAGGTCTTCTAACTTAGGAGTGTTTGGGTATATGGATTGTTGTTGGTCTTTGTATCTGGCTTGTAAACTGATGGCTCTTTTATTTTCAGGGTCAGTGTGGTTCTTGTTGGGCGTTTAGTGCCACTGGTGCTCTTGAAGGACAGATGTTCCGGAAAACTGGCAAACTTGTTTCACTGAGTGAGCAAAACCTGGTGGACTGCTCTCGGGCTCAAGGCAATCAGGGTTGCAATGGTGGCCTAATGGATAATGCCTTCCAGTATATTAAGGACAACGGAGGCCTGGACTCAGAGGAATCTTATCCATATCTTGCAACGGTAAAAGGAGCTCCTTATCTTGTCATTACAGCTCTGCTTTCTAACATTTTCAGAGATAAGAGACACCTTATTCAGCATTCACATTTTAGATGCAAACTGTTAGAACCGCCATTATAAATTATCAGCTATTGCAGAGGTCTCTGATTTTAGATGGTTAACATAGTTTGTCTTCTATGCAACATGGAGAATATGTGTGCCATTTCTATGCATGCATGCGTGCTAAGTCACGCCAGTCATGTCAGACTCTTTATGACATCATGGACTGTAGCCCGCCAGGCTCCTCTGTCCATGGGATTCTCCAGGCAAGAATACTGGGGTGGGTTGCCATGCCCTCCTCCAGGGGATCTTCCTAACCCGTGTCTTATTATGTCTCCTGAATTGGCAGGTGGATTCTTTACCACTAGCGCCAGGTAGGAAACACCATTCTGTATATAATGCATATTTCTCCATAGTGAAAAATTTATTATGGCCAGGTAGATCTTAATGGCCTCATTGAAGAAATACCTACTACTTTTTCAACTTCAAACCAATCAGTAGCATTTTTCTGGGCTGCTTTATAACAAAATTGACTTAGAAATCATTAAGTTGCAAACTGCTGAGTCTTAATGGTCCTAGAATTCATGTTGCCCAGGAGGTGAAGTAATCAAGTCTTTTTCCCCTTTACCTTTAAAAGGACACAAATAGCTGTAACTATAAGCCTGAGTGTTCTGCCGCCAATGACACTGGCTTCGTTGACATCCCTCAGCGGGAGAAGGCCCTTATGAAGGCAGTGGCAACTGTGGGCCCCATCTCTGTTGCTATTGATGCAGGCCATACATCCTTCCAGTTCTATAAATCAGGTAGGTGTTTGTCTTTTATTATAGAAATTCAGGCAGTCAAAATTGGAAGACACCACCATGATTGACTTTGGCATGGAGTCCTGTTTTCTAGGACTAAAGAATTTTGAGTGTATTCATTTAATAACGGTGTTTCCATTTGACATTATACTTTAAGCATTTTCTCATGATGACAAACTCTTCATAAATATTTTTAAATGGCTATGTAATTAATTCTTTATATACAACCTATATGTAACTATTCTTCAATTGTTGGGCCCTTTTTCAAAGTGTTTTACTATTATAGTTAGAACTGTAAAGAATCCAATAGTTCAAGTATTTTTTTAAGTGCAAAATTTATCTATTTTGTTGAATTTTGTTGATTTCTAGTAAGTTGAGTTTTTATTTTTATTTTTCATCAGTCATTTTTGGTTGACTGTTTAAGTCTTATTTGGAATTTGTTTATGACATTTCTTTGAATTTTGAGATGCTTCTCTTTTAATTAGTCGATAGAATGGGTTACTTTCATGTGTCACTTGGAGCTCCTTATCCCAACACTGAATTTTACTCTCCCAGGTATTTATTATGATCCAGATTGCAGCAGCAAAGACCTGGATCATGGTGTTTTGGTGGTTGGCTATGGCTTTGAAGGAACAGATTCAAATAACAATAAATTCTGGATTGTCAAGAACAGGTATAAAACCCCAAATGTTATATTTTAAATTGAAAAGGGAAGTATTTAATTACAGGTACAAAAATTCTGAAATCCCAGAAAGTCTTTCTCCTTGTTAGAATAAACAGAGAAGTACTAATATGTGATTATAAGATTCTTTAGTGAGTTTGTTGGGGTTATTATGTATTTGTAACACTGCATTTTTAAATTCTGAAAATTTTCTTAATTCAGAAACACATTTAGCCCAAGGGTTTTAGATAAAGAATTTTTCACCTGTAGAGTTGAGAGCTGCCTTCCTTTTTCTGTCTCTAATTTTTGAACAAGGAATAGTGGGCAAAAAACATTTGCCTCTGCTGATTGTTTCAGTCTGAAAGATTGTCCAAGAGTCCAGTGGCCTCTGTGCATCCTTTCTTTCTATTATCATTTGATGTCCTGCCATTGCATTTTACTCCCAGTGATTAGAGGTCTGTGAGGGTTGTAAGAATCAATTTTCACAGCTAAAGCTCTTTAAAGTGAGGTGTAAGATAGCCTGTGGAGATGGACTGCTACATTGGAATCTCAGTTCTGCCTCAATTTCTTACCTTAAAAAGTAAAGATAAGGACCCACAGGAGTAATATAAATATATGTAACAGAACTTACAATTGTACCTAATACATGATAAGTACTGTTTTAATTATTAGTTATTATTAATGAAACTAATGTGTACTTGATTCTTTGTATAAAATGGAAAACATGTTCTTCTTTCAGTTGGGGTCCAGAATGGGGCTGGAATGGCTACGTGAAAATGGCCAAAGACCAGAACAACCATTGTGGAATTGCCACAGCAGCCAGCTATCCAACTGTTTGAGCTGATGGATGGTGATGGTAGAGGACTTGAGGACAGCCTATCTGGAGGAATTTTATCTTAAAACTGACCAAACCCTTACTGTATAAGATCATACACTTGAATCATTGAGGATCCAAGTTGTGATTTGAATGCTGTGACATTTTTATAAGGGTAAAATGTTACCACTACTTTAATTACTATTATAAATAGCTTTATAATGTTGAAGACTCATTGCTTAACTCTAAGACTTTTGAATTTTCATTTTTTAAAAGGATATATAAAACTCTGCCTTTTACAATAAATTTTAATTCAATACATAAAGGTGGAACTTTTTCTTTTTAATGCATTAACTTGTAGTAGTTGGAGTATATAATTGGCCTATAAAGACATAAGTGACTATGTCAATGTTGCATTAGGACTAGACACTGGGTGACTTTGCAAATATTTTAGTTTTAAATACGCATATTTTATGTCAACTGTGTTACCTAGTGTTTCCAAAAGTAAATTTAATGGTTGTGATTAACAGATTTTCAGGTGCTTGTTAATAACTGGAGAAATGTGTTCAAGATCCATAAGAAATAAGGCTGAGCTACAAGAATAGTCCTCTGGCCTCAGAAGACTGATGAGATCACTAGGGCACACTTGGGCTTAGCTACCTAATCTCTGAATTAAAGAACCTCAGAAAGGAACAAAAGAGGCTAATCATATGGCTATACAGTGACTACAAATAAAACAGTATTTTTGTATACTTAAAAGATGGGAAGGAAATATGCCAAACTTCTGGATGAATTAGGGATGATTATTTTCTTTAAGCTGTTCTGAAGAAACCATGTATTTTTATTAGGAGAAAAATTGTAAAAATATATGTACATTTCCTGCAAGCTAAAGAAGCACGCATACATGTTTTAAAAGTCTCATGTTCCCAGTCAAGGAAATACAAAGAATGCGCTGCAGAAGTATTTAATTTAGCCATAATCTATTGTGAAGGAAATAAGAGATGGAGGACAACTGGAACCTTATATCCCACAAAACCTTTAATAGTCTTTGTCCACAGCCATTTCTGGAAAATGCAGTTTATCACATTCAGTCAGGCTTCCCTTCCTCTTACTTTACAACAGCAGGCTAACTCAGTGCTGTCTACAGACTCCTGAAACAACTGAAGACTAAGCAAACATGTAGATGCTAAATTGAGTGAAAGTATGATGGATTTTTATTTAAATAATAAAGTTTCAAGTCTGTCAAAGCAGAATACCTCCTGTAGATGTCTAAATTGTATTTTAGTATATTTGATGTTTCTATAACTTTAGCTTGCAAAAAGTTCCAAACCACATCTGTCATCTAACAAGATTTTTTTTTCAGAGGAGACAATAGACTTGAAATAGAGCTGGAAGCAAATTTGATCATCACAAAAATCTGAAGTACAAACTTACTACAAGTAGTTCCTATAGTCCAGATATTTGAATAGTTCCTTATAATAGTTAAATTGCAAAGGAAGTAAAGAAAGATGAGAGAGAATTCAGCAAATTAGTTTATGTGGGTATGTAGCTCTAACGCTTGCATGCATGTACGCTAAGTCACTTCAGTCATGTCTGACTCTCTGCAACCCAGTGGACTGTAGCCCACCAGGCCCCTCTGTCCATGGGATTCTCCAGGCAAGAATATGGAGGGTTTTACTATGCCCTCCTCCAGGGGACCCAGAAATGGAACCCATGTCTCTTACGTCTCCTGCACTGGCAGCAGGTTCTTTACCACTAGTGCCACCTGGGAAGTCAAAGGGAAGGGAAGGGCTCTGTAATAAAGCTTCATTCATAGCACATACTTCAGTCAGTATGTATTGAAGGTATTTGGGGGCTTCCCTGTGACTCAGCTGGTAAAGAATCCACCTGCAATGTGGGAGACGTGGGTTTGATTCCTGGGTTGGGAAGATCCCCTGGAGAAGGGAAATGCTACCCACTCCAGTCTTAGGGACTGGAGAATTCCATAGACTGTAGTCATGGGGTTGCCAAGAGTCAGACATGACTGAAGCAACTTATGCAGGCATGCAAGTGTTAGAGCTACATACCTATATAAACTGTTTTTACAAATTCTTAAAATTTGTAAACATTTTTTAAATCCTTAAAATCAAGTGTAGCCTGCCTATTTCTGTTAATAATTGGTGATTGACAAAAGTTAGAGCAAAAAGGCCACATTAAGTGTTTTGCATGTAAAATTTGAATTTGGTCATATTTTCTAATCTTAGTTACCTTTTGACTGGTATATGAAAAGCAAAGGAAAACTTCTGGGATTTAGAAAAGCAAATATTAGTGATATCTTCACTTTAAGCAGTGGAGAAGGAAATGGCAACCCACTCCAGTATTCTTGCCTGGAGATTCCATGGACAGAGGAGCCTGGTGGGCTCCAGTCCATGGGGTCGCAAAGAGTTGGACATGACTGACCGACCATCACTCACTCACCGACTCACTTTAAGCACAGAATTTCACAAATGTCCATGATCATCTCTATTTCTAAATAATAAACTATTGCCAAGAGCTACTCCATGGTCTTGTTCCTTAGTACCATATTTTGAAACTTTTGTAGTTTATGTACATTCAAGTATTAAAATCCCACTTTTATGTGACAACACTGGATGGGCTCTGGGGGCACGGGAGTAAAGCAAACAGTCACAGTCCCTCCATCATGGAGCTCACATTCTCATGTTGCTGAGCCTATGCATAACCTCCATCCCGGCCACAATGGCCACTTTGTTCACAAGCCCATTGGCAATGATAGGAGTGGCTGGGTAAAGAATCTGGTATCCACAGCACACTTCATCCTATTCACTTGATTTACTGAGGTCACCCTTAGGTGAGCATTCACCTAGGACTCAAATATACTTATGCTTTTTGCCCATTCAGAGAGCTCTATCCACATACCTCTTTTCCAGACCTCTATGTTGTCTCCAGACCAATTTTCCAGTTATGTTCCAGATCTCTGATCATCCAGCCAAACCGTGGCCACAGTCCATGGATCAGTATATACTCCTGGCCATTTTTCCTTCTAAGCAAAATGAACAAGATGCTCAACATTCTGCTTACAGGGAGAATTATCCTTTGTCCCTGTCCTAGGAATGTCCCAGAAAAGGACTTTAGTGCTGCAGCTGTCCATTTCACTTGGCGCCTGTATATCATGCAAAACCTTCTGTAGCCCATATTTAAACATTCATTCTCTACTAAGACCCAGTAGCAATATAAAAGCTATTTCTCAAAAGCATAGTTATCCACAGAGGATACCATGACTTTGTTCCAAAAGCCAAGGGTCTGCATTAAGATTTGCCTATCAGAGTCTCAGTGATTCCAAATAGCATCTCTCTTTGCTACTGATACTTTAAACACAATTAGATCTACTGGATCACTTAGCTCAAGTGGCAGAGCAGCTTACATGGCAACATTGGCATCCTGGACTTGTTAGAGAATCTTGTTCTGTTGTTCAGCTGCCCGGTCATGTCTGACTCTGCAACACATGGACTGCAGAACACCAGGCCTCTCTGTCCCTCACCATCTCCAGAAGTTTGCCCAAGTTCACGTCCCTTGCCTCAGTGATGCCATCCAGCCATCTCATCCTCTGACACCCTCTTCTTCTGCCATCAATCTTTCCCAGTACCAGGGACTTTTCCAATGAGTCAGCTTTTCACACACATCAAATGACCAAAACACTGGAGTTTCAGCTTCAACATCAGTCCTTCCGAGTATTCAGGGTTGATTTCCCTTAAGATGGATTGATTTGATCTCCTTGCTGTCCAAGGGACTCTGAGGAATCTTCCCCAGCACCACAATTTGAAGGCATCAATTCTTTGGCACTCTGCCTTCTTTATGGTCCAGCTCTCACAACCATACATGACCACTGGGAAGACCATAGCCTTGATTATATGGACTTTTGTTGGCAGAGTAATGTCTCTGCTTTTCAACACACTGTCTAGCTTGTCATAGCTTTCCTGCTAAGAAGGAAATGTCTTCTGATTTCATGGCCGCAGTCATCATCTGCAATGATTTTAGAGCCCAAGAAGTGGAAAGCTGTCACTACCACCTTTTCTCCCTCCATTTGCCATGAAGTCATGGGGCTGGATCACATGATCTTAGTTTTTTTAGTATTCAGTTTTAAGCTGACTCTCACTCTCCTCCTTCACCCTCATCAAGAGTCTCTTTAGTTCCTTTTCACTTTCTGCCATTAGAGTGGTATCATCTGCATATCTGAGGTTGTTTATGTTTTTCGCACCTATCTTGATTCCAGCTTGTAACTCATCCAGCCCAGCATTTCTCATGATGTGCTCAGCATACAGATTAAACAAGCAGGGTGACAGCAGACAGTTCTGTCATACTTCTTTCTCAATCTTGAACCAATGAGTTGTTCCATACAGGGTTATAACTGTTGCTTCTTGACCTGCATACAGGTTTCTCAGGATACAGGTAAGATGGTCTGGTATTCCCATCTCTTTAAGAGCTTTCCACAGTTTATTATGATCCACACAGTCAAAGGCTTTGGTATAGTCAATGAAATAGAAGTAGATGTGTTTCTGTAATTCCCTAGCTTTGTCTATGATCCAGCAAATATTGACAATTTGATGTCTGGCTCCTCTTCCTTTCCCAAACTCAGCTTGGACACTGGAAGTTCTTGGTTCTCATAAAGCTGAAGCTTAGCATGCAAGATTTTAACCATGACCTTACTAGCACGGTGGGGCTCAGCTGGTAAAGAATCTGCCTGCATTGCAGGAGACCTGAGTTCAATCCCTGGGTTGAGAAGAGCCCCTGGTGAAGGGAAAGGCTACCCACTCCAGTATTCTGGCCTGGAGAATTCCATGGACTGTATAGTCATGAGGTTGCAGAGTTGGACACGACTGAGCAACTTTAACTATCACTTTAGTAGCATGGGAGATGAGTGCAATTGTGTTTGTCTGAGTCCCACTCAAAACTAAGCTATTTGGGTTGCTCAATCAATGGACCAAAGTAGCTTGCCCAAATGAGAACTATGCTGCCTCTAAAATCCTAAGAAGCACACTAAGCATTGGGCCTGCCTCTCTTTTGGTTATAAGAGGGGCCAGATGAAACAACTCATCCTTCTTCTTAGAAGGGATATCTTGACAGGTTCAACTGAACAACTAGAAATTTAACTGAGATGAGGAGCCACTGAATTTTTGTCGAATTTATTACCCACCCTTTGTGAAAGTGTCTCCACTAATGGGACAAATAAGTCTATGGTAGTTGCTACTTCTTGCTCACTAGTTCAACATAATGTCACCAGTGTAATGAATCAGTATGATGTCTTGATGAAGGAAAAGACAATCAAGACCCATGCAATCTAAATTATGAAATAGAGCTAGAAAGTTGATATATACCCAAGGCAAGACAATTATAATGTATTACTGACCTTACCAGTTGAAGACAAACTGTTTCTAGTGATCTGTCCTAATATGAATGGAGAGAAAAGCATTTGCCAAATTAATATACTGTATACCAGGAACTAGGGGATTATTAATTTGCTTAAGCTACTTAACAGAACATCTGGAACAGCATCTACAGTTGGAATTACCACCAGGTTACATTAATGATAATTCACTGTATGTCCCCTAGATACATCTGTTTTCTTCACAGGTCAAATAGGCAAGTAGAATGAGAAGGGGGTGAAAGTTACAACCCCTGCAACCATCAAGTTCTTGATGGTGGTACTAATCATTGTAATCTTGAGGGAATGAGTCATTCCTTTTGGTTTATTATTAATATTGTGCTTGATAGAGGCAGTTCTAGTGGCTTCCAATAGGCTTTTCCTACCATAATAGCCCTCAGCCCACATGTAACCCCTTCATGAATCACAACTTTGTCATGGTGAAGGGACTTGCATAACTCAATGAAGCCATACCATGCAGGGCCACCCAAGAAAGATGGGTCATAGTGAAAAGTTCTGACAAAATGTGCTCCACTGGAAGAGGGAATGACAAACCACTTCAGTATTCTTGCTGTAAGAACCCCATGACCAGTATGAAAAGGCAAAAGTATATGATACCAGAAGATGAGCCCCACAGGTTGGAAGTTTGCTATTGGGGAAGAAGGGAGAACAATTAATAATAGCTCCAGAGAGAATGAAGAGGCTGGGCAAAAGTGGAAAAAATGCTCAGTTGTGGATGTATCTGGTGGTGAAAGTAAAGTCTGATGCTATTAACAATACTGCATAGGAACCTGAAATGTTAGTTCTATGAACCAAGGTAAATTCGATATGGTCAAGAAGGAGATGGCAAGAGTGAACACCAACATCTTAGGAATCAATGAACTAAAATGGACAAGAGTGGGTGAATATAATTAATATAACCATTATATCCATGACTATGGGAAAGAATCCCTTAGAAGAAATGAAGTAGCCCTCATAGTCAACCAAAGAGTCTGAAATGCAAGACTTGGGTGCAGTCTCAAAAATGACAGAATGATCTCAGTTCATTTCCAAGGCAAACCATTCAACATCGTAGTAATCCAAGTCTATTCCCCAACCACTGATGCCAAACAAGCTGAGACTGACCAGTTCTATGAAGACTTAGAAAACCTTCTAGAACTATAGGGGGTTGGAATGCAAAAGTAGGAACTCAAGAGATACTTGGAGTAACAGGCAAGTTTGGCCTTGGGTACAAAATGAAGCAGAAAAAAAGGTAATAGAGTTTAGAAAAAAAGGTAAGAGTTTTGTCAAGAGAACAAACTGGTCATAGCAAATACCCTCTTCCAACAATAAAAAAGACAGCTCTATACATGGACATCACCAGACAGTCAATACCAAAATCAGATTGATTATATTCTTTGCAGCCAAAGATGGGAAAGCTCTATACAGTCATCAAAAAAAGACCTGGAAATGACTGTGTCTCAGATCATGAACTCCTTATATCAAATTCAGACTTAAATTGAAGAAAGTAGGGAAAACCACTAGACCATTGAGAGAGTCATTTCCTAGGCAGGTTGATAAGAAGTCTAGGGGTCCCCAAGGAGAGAGGGGTCTGGAATTCTCAAGGAGGAAGAAAGGACAAACTTTTTTCCCCCTCTACATTCCTTAGGATTATATAACAATAATGTATCCTGCCTGAGGACAGTCTCTGGATTAAACCTGGCTAATCCTGTTATCTTAAAATGTAAGTTATGGGAGTAGGTCTGGTCTTTACAAGGATGATATAACAATAATGTATCCTGCCTGAGGACAGTCTCTGGATTAAACCTTCTGGCTAATTCTGTTATCTTAAAATGTAAATTATGCGAGTAGGTCTGGTGAGGACTTTACAACCTCCAGACATTCTTTGGATTCATTGGAGAGTATATAACTCCATTGCTAACACTAGCAAGGGGGTACTCTCTCTACCCCCTTCTGATGTCTATGTCAGAAGCTTTCTCTATCTCCTTTATACTTTAATAAAACTTTATTACACAAAAGCTCTGCACAATCAAGCCTCGTCTCTGGCCCTGGATTGAATTCTTCTCCTCCGGAGGCCAAGAATCCTGGAGTCTTTGCATGGTTCAGCAACAATCTTTCACCATTCAGGTATGACCTAAATCAAATCTCTTATGATTATGTAGTGAAAGTGACAAATAGAGTCAAGGGATTATCTCTGGTAGACAGAGTGCCTGAAGAAGTATGGATGGAGGTTCATAACGTTGTACATGAGGCAGTGACCAAAATCATCCCAAAGAAAAAGAAATGCAAGAAGACAAAGTGGTTGTCTGAGGAAACTTTACAAATAACTGAGAAAAGAAGAAACGTGAAAGGCAAGGGTGAAAGAGAAAGATATACCCAGCTGAAGGCAAAGTTCCAGAGAATAGCAAGGAGAGATAAGAAAGCCTTCTTAAGTGAATAATGCAAAGGAATAGAGGAAAATAATAGAATGGGAAAGACTAGAGATCTCTTCAAGAAAATTGGAGATATCAAGAGAATATTCCATGCAAGGATGGGCACAATAAAGGGCAGAAATGGTAAGGACCTAAAAGAAGCAGAAGAGATTAAGAAGAGGTGGCAAGAATACACAAAAAACTATACAAAAAAGGTCTTAATGACCTGGATAACCGCAATGGTGTGGTCACTCAACTCTAGTCAGGCATCCTGGATTATAAAGTCAAGTGGGCTCAGGGAGCATCAGTACAAACAAAGCTAGGGTAGGTAATAGAATTCCAGCTGAGCTATTTAAAAATCCTAAAAGATGATGCTGTTAACGTGCTGCACTCAATATGTCAGCAAATTTGGAAAACAAAGTAGTGGACACAGGACTAGAAAAGGTCAGTTTTCATTCCAACCCCAAAGAAGGACAGTGACTAAGAATGTTCAAACTACCATATAATTGCCCTCATTTCACATGCTAGCAAGGTTATGCTCCAAATCCTTGAAACTAGGCTTCAGCAGTATGTGAACCAAAAACTTCTTGATGTACAAACTGGGTTTAAAAGAGGCAGAAGAACCAGAGATCAAATTGCCAACATACATTGGATCATAGAGAAAGCAAGTGAGTTCCAGAAAAACATCCACTTTTGCTTCATTGACTACATGAAAGCCTTTGACTGTGTGGATCACAACAACTGTGGAAAATTCTTAAATAGAGGGGAATACCAGACCAGCTTACCTATCTCCTGAGAAACCTGTATGCAGGTCAAGAAGCAACAGTTAGAACTGGACATGGGACCATGGATTGGTTCAAAATTGGGAAAGAAGTACATCAAGACTGTATATTGTCACCCTGCTTATTTAACTTATATGCAGAGTACATCATGCGAAATGCCAGCCTTGATGAATAACAAGCTGGAACCAGGATTACCAGGAGAAATATCAACAACCTCAGATATGCAGATGATACCACTCTAATAACAGAAAGTGAAGAGGAACTAAAGAGCCTCTTGATGAGGGTGAGACACAAGATGGCGGAAGAGTAGGTGAACGTGGAGTACATCTCTCTCCTTGGATGCATCAGGAATACACCTTAGACAAAGAATATCTTGCAGAATACCAGCTCAGAGTGGCCAGGAGTCCCTGACCACCAGAAAGGAATATATAGATCCATATAAAACTTGGTAAGATGAAGGAAAGAGGCGGGGGGGGGGGGGGTGGAAAGGAGAGTGAGCGGGACTGGATTTGCATCCATTGGGTGGGGGAACTGACACAGGGGTCAGCAATTCTTGCTGTAGCCCTACATACCCTGGACAGGGAGACAGTTCCTAAAAACCACAGTGGCTGGAAGCTCAAGTGCAGGGATTGGAGAGCAGTCCCAGGGTGAAGTCTGCTGTTGACTATGGGTAAACGGCCAAAGTGGATGTGAGTCAGGAGATCGCAGTTTGAAATGCCTGTGGAGGAAAGCTGAGCAGCTGTGGAGGCAAGGCAATACTCCTGAGTCACACACAGTGGGTGGAGCCATCACTGTAGACTCTCTTTTCCCACACACCAGCACCAGCAACAGAGAAATAGAGAAAGACTCCATAGAGGGTGGCCCTTTAAGTGCCTAATGTGTGCAGCAACAGAGAAGAACCAGCCAAAGAGGCCCTTGGAATGTTAACAGCCAGAGGCTAGGAAAATACTCTAATTGGGCCATAGTTCTTGCAGCTTCCCTCATAGCTCAGTTGGTAAAGAATCTGCTTGCAACGCAGGAGACACCAGTTTGATTCTTGGGTCGGGAAGATCCCCTGGAGAAAGGGATAGGCTATCCACTCCAGTATTCTTGGGCTTCCCTTGTGCCTCACTTGGTAAAGAATCTGCCTGCAATGCAGGAGACCTGGGTTTGATCCCTGGGTTGGGAAGATCTCCTGGAGTGGATGGCAACCCACTCTAGTATTATTGCCTGGAGAATCCCCATGGACAAAGGAGCCTGGTCAGCTGGAATTCCATCACCTCCACTAGCTTTGTTCCTAGTGATGCTTCCTAAGGCCCACTTGACTTTGCACTCCAAGATTTATATCTTTTCCCAAATTTGAGAAGTTTCAGACACTATTTTTTCAAGTACTTTTTCAGTGCTACTCTTCCTCGCCTCTCTTTCTGTGTTTCTGATGGCATGTGTGTTAACTCTTTTGTTATTGTCCTACAAGTCCTTGAGATGCTGTCTTTTTTAAACTTCTATTTTGTAGTTGTGGTTTCTCACATATGGTGATTTCTACTGATTTGTCTTCATATCTCTGAATCTACCTTCTGTTGTGTCCACCTTACTATTGAGCTTATACAGCAAGTTTTTCATTCTGATTATTGTATTTTTCAGTTCTTTAATCTTCGTTTGCTTATTTTTTGAATTTTTATTTCTTTGGTTAGGTTTTCTATTTTTCACGTTTCCAAAAATATGTAGCTGCTTGTTGAAACATTTTTAAGATGACTACTTTAAAACCCTTGTCAGACGATGCCACAAAAAAAGAAAACTACAGGCCAATATCACTGATGAACATAGATGCAAAAATCCTTAATAAAATTCTAGCAATCAGAATCCAACAACACATTAAAAAGATCATACACCATGACTAAGTGGGCTTTATCCCAGGGATGCAAGGATTCTTCAATATTCGCAAATCAAATTCTTCCATATCTGCAAATCAATTAGTGTAATACACCACATTAACATATTGAAAAATAAAACCCATATGATTATCTCAATAGATGCAGAGAAAGCCTTTGATAAAATTCAACATCCATTTATGATAAAAACTCTCCAGAAAGCAGGAATAGAAGGAACATACCTCAACATAATAAAAGCTATATATGACAAACCCACAGCAAACATTATCCTCAATGGTGAAAAATTGAAAGCATTTCCCCTAAAGTCAGGAACAAACAAGGGTGCCCACTCTCACCACTACTATTCAACGTAGTTTTGGAAGTTTTGGCCACAGCAATCAGAGCAGAAAAAGAAATAAAAGGAATCCAGATTGGGAAAGAAGAAGTAAAACTCTCACTGTTTGCAGATGACATTATCCTCTACAAAGAAAACCCTAAAAACTCCACCAGAAAATTACTAGAGCTAATCAATGAATATAGTAAAGTTGCAGGATATAAAATCAACACAGAGAAATCCCTTGCATTCCTATACACTAATAATGAGAAAATAGAAAGAGAAATTAAGGAAACAATTCCATTCACCATTGCAATGAAAAGAATAAAATACTTAGGAATATATCTACCTAAAGAAACTAAAGACCTATATATAGAAAACTATAAAACACTGATGAAAGAAATCAAAGATGACATAAATAGATGGAGAAATATACCATGTTCATGGATTGGAAGAATCAATATAGTGAAAATGAGTATACTACCCAAAGCAATCTATAGATTCAACGCAATCCCTATCAAGCTACCAACGGTATTCTTCACAGAGCTAGAACAAATAATTTCACAATTTGTATGGAAATACAAAAAACCTCGAATAGCCAAAGCAATCTTGAGAAAGAAGAATGGAACTGGAGGAATCAACCTACCTGACTTCAGGCTCTACTACCAAGCCACAGTCATCAAGACAGTATGGTATTGGCACAAAGACAGAAATATAGATCAATGGAACAAAATAGAAAGCCCAGAGATAAACCCACGCACCTATGGACACCTTATCTTTGACAAAGGAGGCAAGAATATACAATGGAGAAAAGACAATCTCTTTAACAAGTGGTGCTGGGAAAACTTGTCAACCACTTGTAAAAGAATGAAACTAGAACACTTTCTAACACCATACACAAAAATAAACTCAAAATGGATTAAAGATCTAAACGTAAGACCAGAAACTATAAAACTCTTAGAGGAGAACATAGGCAAAACACTCTCTGACATACATCACAGCAGGATCCTCTATGACCCACCTCCCAGAATATTGGAAATAAAAGCAAAAATAAACAAATGGGATCTAATTAAAATTAAAAGCTTTTGCACAACAAAAGAAACTATAAGCAAGGTGAAAAGACAGCCTTCAGAATGGGAGAAAATAATAGCAAATGAAGCAACTGACAAACAACTAATCTCAAAAATATACAAGCAACTCCTGCAGCTCAATTCCAGAAAAATAAATGACCCAATCAAAAAATGGGCCAAAGAACTAAATAGGCATTTCTCCAAAGAAGACATACAGATGGCTAACAAACACATGAAAAGATGCTCAACATCACTCATTATCAGAGAAATGCAAATCAAAACCACAATGAGATGCTATTTCACTCCAGTCAGAATGGCTGCAACCCAAAAGTCTATAAGCAATAAATGCTGGAAAGGATGTAGAGAAGAGGGAACCCTCTTACATTGTTGGTGGGAATGCAAACTAGTACAGCCACTATGGAGAACAGTGTGGAGATTCCTTAAAAAACTGGAAATAGAACTGCCTTATGACCCAGCAATCCCACTGCTGGGCATACACACCGAGGAAACCAGAATTGAAAGAGACACATGTACCCCAATGTTCATCATAGCACTGTTTATAATAGCCAGGACATGGAAGCAACCTAAATGTCCATCAGCAGATGAATGGATAAGAAAGCAGTGGTACATATACACAATGGAGTATTACTCAGCCATTAAAAAGAATACATTTGAATCCGTGCTAATGAGGTGGATGAAACTGGAGCCTATTATACAGAGTGAAGTCAGCCAGAAAGAAAAACACCAATACAGTATACTAATGCATATATATGGAATTTAGAAAGATGGTAACGATAACCCTGTATGTGAGACAGCAAAAGAGACACTGATGTATAGAACAGTCTTTTGGACTCTGTGGGAGAGGGGGTGGGATGATTTGGGAGAATGGCATTGAAACATGTATAATATCATATAAGAAACGAATCGCCAGTCCAGGTTCGATGCAGGATACAGGAAGCCTGGGGCTGGTGCACTGGGATGACCCAGAGGTATGGATGGTATGGGGAGGGAGGTGGGAGGGGGGTTCAGAATGGGGAACATGTGTACACCCATGGAGGATGCATGTTGATGTATGGCAAAACCAATACAATATTGTAAAGTAAAAAAAAAATAATAATAATAATAAAATATATAAATAAATAAAACCCTTGTCAGATAATTATATCATATATATCTTGGGGCTGGTATCTGTTCATTGTCTTTTCTCATTTCTTTTGTGATTTTCCTGGTCTTGGTAAAACATGTGTTTTTTGTGTGTGTGTGTTTGTTTTGTTATTATATCTGAGATATTTTATATATTATTATGAGATTATGGATCTTATTTAATCTTCTTTTTAGCAGTCATAGTTCAAGAGCCAGGTGGGTGTATTTGTTCAGCTTCCTGTCAGGATCTTCCAAAGCATCCTGGCCAAAATGGGGCACTGACTCATGCTCCTTTATTGCAAATGGGTAGGGTAAAAGTTCAGATCCCTCATCACCTCATCGTCATTTGTCAGGCAAAGGTGGGGCAGTGACTCACATCACATTGTTTTCTCTGAGTGATGTTGTATGATCAATTCACTGCTTGGCTCTACTGCCTTCCAGGTGGGAAAGAAGAGTGAGCAGAAGTCTGACTTACACCATTTTGTTACTGTGGGTAGGGGTAAAGGGTCAGCTCCCCATGGGGCCCCACTGACATAAGGCGAGGGGAGAGGCAAAGCATGAACTTCCTCTCGTTGTACTAGTCCATTCTGCCTCTCTGATGCCAGATAAGGTAGAGAGTTAGCTCCCCAATAGGCCTTGATGACAGGGGTAAGAGAGGTGAAGCCTTGTTGTAACTACATCTCCCTTGTACAACCTTGTGAAGTTTCACTGTTAGCATGTGGGAGTGGAGGATCAGTTCAAGGCTTGACCCCACTGATGTTCTCCTGAAGAAGCAGAGGGGAATCAGGCCACTGCCTGCATCTAGGAAAGTATGGAATTTCAGCCCTTTCAAATACTACTCTTTCTCTCCTTATTTGTGTCCGGGTTTCAAAAATATGATGGCTTTGCTTTGTGAGATCTCCTGTTTTTATTCTCCTCTCTCATTTCAATTTAAATCTCCTCTTTTCATCATCTCTGTTTTCCTTATCACACTTGATTTTGATTCAACTGCAAACAATTTCTTTTCATTGTGGGACTTTGTCTCACAAAAAGGGAACCCCGGCAGGTCAACTCAGAGTTCATAGCAGTTATATTGCTCTCTCTGTTTTTACTCTATCTTAACATAGGCCCCTTGCACTAAAGTGGTACTGGAGACAATGAACTTCCTTTTAGAGCTGCTGTTCTCAAACTAGCCCATCTCATTGTTTCCCTTGCATTCTCTTTCACAGATGCTACTAATGTGCAGATGGTGTGTCTCTACACCCATATTTTGGGATTTATGGGGCTATCTTGTCATCTTTTTTCTTTTCTTTTTTTTTGGGGGGGGGGTAAATTTATCCCTGATGCTTGATATTTAGTTTTGTTTTGATATCTAGTTGTTTTGTTTTTTTATGTAGTAGTTTAGAATGACTAAACAACTTTTTTGCCACTTTCATTGTCTTCCAAGAATCCCATCTCTCTTTCCATTCTTCATTTTCTATCATTCATTCTTCTCAGAACAGTCTGTGTGGTACTCTCTCTCTCCATTGTTTCTTCATGGATAAAGTGGCATCACAGGTACTCACAGGTTATCCAAATAGAAGAGAGAATTCTCATTTTGAGTCAATGACTGATTTAAGCCATCCCTCCCACAAGTTCAATGATGATGTGCTCAGTCACTTCAGTTGCATCCAGTAAACTCTGCAATCTATGGACTGTAGCCAGCCAGGCTCCTCTGTCCATGGGGATTCTCCAGGCAAGAGTACTAGAGTGGGTTGCCATGCCATCCTCCAGGGGATCTTCCCAACCCAGGAATTGAACCCATATTTCTGGGATCCCCTGCATTGTAGGCAGTTTCTTTACCCACTGAACCACCTGGGAAGCCCATTAGCGCATTCGGTTCAGTTCAGTTTAGTTCAGTCGCTCAGTTGTGTCTGACTCCGCAACCCCATGAATCGCAGCACACCAGGCCTCCCTGTCCATCACCAACTCCCAGAGTTCACTCAAACTCACCTCCATCAAGTCGGTGATGACATCCAGCCATCTCATCCTCTGTCATCCCCTTCTCCTCCTGCCCCCAATCCCTCCCAGCATCAGAGTCTTTTCCAATGAATCAACTCTTCACATGAGGTTGCCAAAGTATTGGAGTTTCAGCTTTAGCATCAGTCCTCCCAAAGAACACCCAGGACCAATCTCCTTTAGAATGGACTGGTTGGATCTCCTTGCAGTCCAAGGGACTCTCAAGAGTCTTTTCCAACACCACAGTTCAAAAGCATCAATTCTTTGGTGCTCAGTTTTCTTCACAGTCCAACTCTCACATCTATACATGACCACTGGAAAACCATAGCCTTGACTAGACAGACCTTTGTTGGCAAACTAACGTCTCTGCTTTTGAATATGCTATCTAGGTTGGTCATAACTTTCCTTCTAAGGAGTAAGTATCTTTTAATTTCATGGCTGCAATCACCATCTGCAGTGATTTTGGAGCCCCCAAAATAAAGTCTGACACTGTTTCCACTGTTTCCCCATCTATTTCCCATGAAGTGATGGGACCAGATGCCATGATCTTAGTTTTCTGAATGTTGAGCTTTAAGCCAACTTTTTCACTCTCCTCTTTCACTTTAAGACCCCCTAAACCTTGTTCCTATTAGCTCATGGTATCAGAATGAGGAGAAGTAAACCTACAGGTCTGTCTCCTGACTGCTTTCCTAAGGCATGTAACTGGTCTCTTATCAACTGCACACAGGCCTCCTGAATGCATAGTTTCTCTATCCCACAGAGCTCCTTAAACTGCTGTTGTAAGGGACATATGCAGTAAGCAAGGGCACCAGTATAAAGACAAATGCTAATCAAATAGTGTCAGAGCAGCATTTCACATACTCCCATCAAGCACAGGATATGAAGTGAAGAACAGAATGGAGAAATCATGTCCTAGAGAGGGCTGGTGGGCACTGCGAGTAGGCTGTGTAGGAGTGTCCTGTGCACTACCAAGAAGCCAAGAGATGCACTCCACACCATGTTTCTACCAAGAAATGGGAAGAGCCAGGTCTGACAGGGAAACATTCTATCCCTAAATTAAAACAGAGTGCAGTTCATGGACTGTGAATGCACATTTATGGCATAAAAGAATTTCAAATCTCTGTTTTCATAAAGCAAAAATCTCAAGTCTTTGTGATTGAGTTTCACATTAACTGGGACTTTATTTGCTTTCAACCTAAGCATTGTCAGTTTGAGAAGTAATCCACTGAGATACATAGATCTCTCCATCTAAATTCTAGGGTTTCTTCTTTTGATCCTTGATAAAAAAATTTTATCCAAGAAACAGAATAGATACATGAACCATTAGAGAATGAAATAGGGAATCAAGAAAGATTTAAGTTTTGGTGGCCCCTGCTTTTTTTTTTTAAGTTTTTTAAAGACTATAGCACAATAAAAGGATCACTGGCTCCGAGTCTCCTAGAGACAACAAGTGATCAAACCAAAACAAACAAGCAAACCCACATCCCTAAACAAGTTTCAGTTCAGTTCAGTCACTCAGTCGTGTCCGACTCTTTGCGACCCCATGAATTGCAGCTCGCCAGGCCTCCCTGTCCATCACCAACTCCTGGAGTTCACTCAGAGTCAGTGATGCCATCCAGCCATCTCATCCTCTGTCATCCCCTTCTCCTTCTGCCCCCAATCACTCCCAGCTTCAGGGTCTTTTCCAATGAGTCAACTCTTCGCATAAGGTAGCCAAAGTACTAGACTTTCAGCTTTAGCATCATTCCTTCCAAAGAACACCCAGGACCGATCTCCTTTAGAATGGACTGGTTGGATCTCCTTTCAGTCCAAGGGACTCTCGAGAGTCTTCTCCAACACCACAGTTCAAAAGCATCAATTCTTCGGTGCTCAGCTTTCTTCATAGTCCAACTCTCACATCCATACATGACCACTGGAAAAACCATAGCCTTGACTAGACGGACTTTTGTTGGCAAAGTAATATATCTGCTTTTGAATATGCTATCTAGGTTGGTCATAACTTTCCTTCCAAGGAGTAAGCATCTTTTAATTTCATGGCTGCAATCACCATCTGCAGTGATTTTGGAGCCCCCAAAAATAAAGTCTGACACTGTTTCCACTGTTTCCCCATCTATTTCCCAACAAGTTTAGGCAACCTCAATTCCCTGCCCTGCCCCATGGTAAAAAACATGAATACCTTAGGTAGCAGTTCAGAATTTATCTTTATCTCTTACCTGACCCATCAATGGAAGTTCAAAGTCATGATTTTTTTTGGACATCCATATTTTTGCATATAGAATATAAATTCATATTAGATGATAACTGATTTTTTAAAAATTCAGGTAGAGAAAGAAGCAATAACTTTTAACTAAAACCTTCTACATTTTTTGATTACTGTTGAACTTGCTACCATTTAGCAAAAGCAAAATTTCATATGTTTACCTCAAATCTCATTGCTTTACAACTGTGGCATACATTCCACTAAAAATAAAAAGATGAAGCAGTTGATCCAGTGATTAATTTAACACTGCTTTCATTAGGAAAAGGGGGGAGGGGGTCATGATGAAGAGGAGACCAATAGACAAAAAAGGTAAATTAAACATACAATGGTTCCCTTAAAAAAAAAAAAAAAAAGAAGAAGAAGAAGAAAAAGAGTTATTTTCAATTATCAATTAGTATCAATTCAATTATCAATGGCGATAATTGAAGTAAAGGAAACTTCAGCTAGTCTTTTACATCCAACAATGTGGAAAGATGGGATGTATTTTTCAAGTTTAAAATTTCTATATTGACAGTAACATTTTATAATTAGGCATAATATAAATATGCATCCAGTTAAAATTAATACATAAAAGTCTTGCCACATGACTAAGAATGAGACTGATTTTTCCCTACTAATGCTTTTGCAATTTTTTAAGTGAGAGGCTTGGTTTCACAGTTGCCAAGCAATAGAGATTAAAATAAGTCTAAGAAAGTCATCTTTTAAAATGAAATAGAAAGTAATTTTATCAAGAAATTAATTTCTCTAGTTGAGAATCAAACGATAATTCAAAATCCCTATTAAAGGAAGCCTATCCTTCTTTTAGAAATGGCCAATTTTCCATTGGTACTCAAGCTTAAAAGGAATTTATTATTTGAAATTTGCATAAGGAAATAATGAAAAACTTACTGGTTAAAGGCTACTAATATGTCTTCCTTATGGTGGCTGCTGCTGCTGCTAAGTCGCTTCAGTCGTGTCCAACTCTGTGCGACCCCAGAGATGGCAGCCCAACAGGCTCCCCAGTCCCTGGGATTCTCCAGGCAAGAATACTGGAGTGGGTTGCCATTTCCTTCTCCAGTGCATGAAAGTGAAAAGTGAAAGTGAAGTCGCTCAGTCACGTCCGACTCTTAGCGACCCCATGGACTGCAGCCTACCAGGCTCCTCCATCCATGGGTTTTTCCAGGCAAGAGTACTGGAGTGGGGTGCCATTGCCTTCTCCTTCCTCATGGTTACTAATAAATAAATATGCTATAATTCTAAATAACTAGGGCTGCTTCCCTCCAATAACTCAGCAAGTAGTTTATATTTTTAAAAACTAAAAGATCTTCATGACCCAGATAACCCAGATCACTCACCTAGAGCCAGACATCCTGGAATGGGAAGTCAAGTAGGCCTTAGGAAGCATCATGACAAACAAAGCTACTGGAGGTGATAGAATTCCAGATGAGCTATTTAAGAATCCTAAAAGATGATGCTGTGAAAGTGCTGCACTCGATATGCTAGCAAATTAGGAAAACTCAGCAGTGGCCACAGGACTGGCAAAGGGCAGTTTTCATTCCAATCCCTAAGAAAGGCAATGCCAAAGAATGTTCAAACTACTGCACAACTGCACTCATCTCACACACTAGCGAAGTAATGCTCAAAATTCTCCAAGCCAGGCTTCAACTGTATGTGAACTTCCAGATGTTCAAGCTGGTTTTAGAATAGGCAGAGGAACCAGAGATCAAATTGCCAACATCCGTTGGATCATCAAATAAACACAAGAGTCCCAGAAAAACATCTATTTCTGCTTTATTGACTGCGCCAAAGCCTTTGACTGTGTGGATCACAACAAACTGTGGAAAATTCTGAAAGAGATGGGATTACCAGACCACCTGATCTGCCTCCTAAGAAATCTGTACGCAGGTCAAGAAGCAACAGTTAGAACCAGACATGGAAAAACAGACTGGTTCCAAATTGGGAATGGATTATGTCAAGGCTGTATATTGTCACCCTGCTTATTTAACTTATATGCAGAGTACATCATGAGAAATGCTGGGCTGGATGAAGCACAAGCTGGAATCAAGATTTCTGGGAAAAATATCAATAACCTCAGATATGCAGATGATACCACCTTTATGGCAGAAAGTGAAGAACTAAAGAACCTCTTGATGAAAGTGAAAGAAGAGAGTGAAAAAGCTGGCTTAAAACTCAACATTCAGAAAACTAAGGTCCTGGTACCTGGTCCCATTACTTCATGGCAAATAGGTGGGGAAAATAATGGAAGCAGTGAGAGACTTTATTATTTTGAGCTTCAAAATCACCACAAATGGTGACTGCAGCCGTTAAATTAAAAGACGCTTCTTCTTTGGAAGAAAAGCTATGACCAACCTAGACAGCATAAAAGGCAGAGACATTACTTTGCCAACAGAAGTGCATTTAGTCAAAGCTATGGTTTTTCCAGTGGTCATGTATGGATGTGAGAGTTGAAAAATATCTTTATGTTGTTGGACAATATCTTTATACTGAGCGCCAAAGAATTGATGCTTTTGAAATGCTGTGTTGGAGAAGACTCTTGAGAGTCCCTTGGACTGCAAGGAGATCCAACCAGTCCATTCTAAAGGAGATCGGTCCTGGGTGTTCTTTGGAAGGAATGATGCTAAAGCTGAAACTCCAATACTTTGGCCACCTCATGTGAAGAGCTAACTCATCTGAAAAGACCCTGTTGCTGGAAAAGATTGAAGGTGGGAGGAGAAGGGGATGACAGAGGATGAGATGGTTGGGTGGCATCACCGACTCGATGAACACGAGTTTGAGTATGCTCCGGGAGTTGGTGATGGACAGGGAAGCCTGGTGTTGTGCAGTCCATGAGGTCGCAAAGAGTCTGATATGAATGAGCCACTGAACTGAACTGATAGCCACATTTCTCACAGCCTTTAAAATCCTGATGTTCACAGAAAACTGTAGAATCTTTTAAATTTTATTTATTTAACTTTACAATATTGTATTGGTTTTGCCATACATTGACTTGAATCCGGCATGGATGTACATGTGTTCCCCATCCTGAACCCCCTTCCCACCTCCCTCCCCATCCCATCCCGCTGGGTCATCCCAGTGCACCAGCCGTGAGCACCCTGTATTATGCATCGAACCTGGACTGGCGATTCTTAAAATACAAAGTGACTTTTCATGAATTTAGGTCCCTTGGACTTAACCTATTTTTTGGTCAAATCAATCTACATAAATGTCAAGTAATTGACTAAATTCTGAACACTTTTAATCTAAATATGATTTTCCACATTTTATTAGATCTCTGATAATATGTTGTTAGAATAAACATACACACACATTTCCAAAATATTTCATTTTATGCAATCCAGGCACTTTTTATCAAACTAACAAGAAAAGTTTAATACTTGGATGGAAATGCAAAAGATCTAAATAACTAAAACAGTTTATAAAATAAAAATAAAATTGGAGAACTTATATTATTTGATTTGAAAAATTACCATAAAACTATAGTAATTGGTGTGGGGTGGGAGGTGGGAGGGAGGGGACATATATATACCTATGGTCAATTTATGTTGATATATGGCAGAAACCAACACAATATTACAAAGCAATTATCTTCCAGTTAAAAGTAAACTTTTTAAAATGTCAAAAAAACTTATAGTAATCATGATAGTGTGATATTGGCGTAAGGATGGACCTACAGAACAATAGAGCAGAATGGCAAATCCAGAAATAGACACAAACATTTGTCTGTTCAGTTAATTTTCTATACAGGAGCCAAGTACTTCAGTGAACAATGATAGTCTTTTCCATAAATAGTGATGGAATAACTGAATATTTGTATAGGGATAAAGCTTAATCATTACCCCATACTCCATATTATGCATAAAAATTAACACGAAGTGGATCATAGTCCTGACTTTAAACGTTAAAAATGTAGTTTCTAAAGGGTGAAAATTTTTTAAACAAGGATTTTTTTTATAAATAACGTTAAGCAAAAAGAAAAAATCAATAAATTAGACTTCATCATGATTAAACCTTCTGCAATTTGAGAGTCTCTTAAGAAAACAAAAACTAACCATGTGATGAAAGGTTTTATATAACATGATCATCGATGTTAAATCCTGGTTATGATACTTTGCAAGATATTACCATTGGAATAAAATGGGTACATCTCTTTACATTTCTAGAAACTGTATATTAATCTATCAGTTCAGTTCGGTCACTCAGTCATGTCCGACTCTTTATAATTATTTCAAATTAAAGGCTTAATCTAAAAAAAGCACATCACAGACTGAGAGAAAACATTTGCAAAATATATATCTAACAAACAGCCTATATACAAAATATATTTCAATATTTTAGATATAAAAAATAAGATGATGAAACTTAATAAAGGTAAAATATTTGAACAGACCACTCACTGAAAGTTGCATACAAACAATGACAGGAAAATATGTTCAACATAATTGTCTATCCCAGAGATGCAAGTGAAATCTCCATCCAACTGAGTGGCTAAAATTAAATGACTGACACTTTTCTGGTTCCAGGCTAGATGTAAGCACATGCCCCTATCTATGTTCCTCACACTGCTTTCAAAACAAACAAAGAACCAAAATAATTCTAGATGAAATTTATAAAGCAAGCAACAAAAGATGCCAGAAGTAGAGTGAAGAAGATAGATTGTATAGAGACCCTGAGACTAGAGAAAAGCCAGTGGTGATTTCCTATAGGTTTTGTTTGTTTGTTTGTCTTTGTTTTTTGCCTCACATATCATAGCCTGGGCACTTAAGAGTCTTGTGACCTGGAAAGAACAATGGGCAAAAAGAGAAAAACTTCCAGAAAAAGCCCACTTTCTCCAGCATAAGAACCAGGAAAAAGGACAAAAAACTTTTGACCATTCCTTCCCAATTTAGGGATACATAAAAGAGCACACACAAAGACACACACACTCACCCCTTAATTGTCACTGGCCATGGAAGCTGCAAGGATTGTAGACAGTCTTGTCTTTTACCCCACCCTGCAATAACAGGGAGGCACCTTCTTGTCAGCCATGGAGCTGACATGAAGTCCTGACACTCATTCCTGACAAGTAATAATGGAGTAGCACTTTACATTTACAGCCATGGAGACTCTGGGCAAAGACTGATTTTTGGTCTCTTCCCTTCAGTAACTAGGTGGAACTCAGCCCTCGCCAAATGACCACAGACTGTGGGAACACACTTGTCCTTCATCACTGATCTGCAATAGCAAGGTGGTGTCCCTTTTCCTCCACATGGGATGCTGCAGCTGCAGAGAAGATCAGCAAAGTTCTGTCTGTGCTTACCACCCTTCAGAAAAAGGGATACCCCTCCCGACTAAATAAAGGGGGATGGGGGTACAGAGGACTACAGAGAGAACTGAACTAGAAAGAGCAATTTTCTTAATCTTTGCATGAAGTCCTGTGCAGAACTCTGAATAGCCCATGCATAAACCAAAAAAATAAGAAAAGGTTTAAGAACTGAACACTGATGTGGACTTTTGCCCAGGTTTCGAATGCTGTCATAATTTAAAAAAATTAAAAGTTAAAAAAAAAACAAACCTGAATTTTGCAATAAGGAGCTCATGATATGAGCCACAGTCAGCCCCAGGTCTTGTCTTAGCTGACTGTACAGAGCTTCTCCATCATCATCTCTTGGGTTGTTGAAGAAGTTTGCTATGAACAGTGTTCTCTTGACAAAACTTTGTTACTCTTTGCCCTGTTCATTTTATACTCCATGGTGAAACTTGCCTGTTATTCTAGGTATCTCTTGACTTCCTATTTTGGCATTTTAGTCTGCTATGATGAAAAGGACATTTTTAATTTTTTGAGTGTTCGTTCTAGAAGGTGTTGTAAGTCTTCATAGAACCAGTCAAGTTCAGCTTCTTCAGCATTGGTGCTTGGGGCATAGACTTGGGATTACTGTGATGTTGAATGGTTTGCCTTGGAAATGAACTGAGATCATTCTGTCATTTTTAAGATTGCACCCAACTACTGAATTTCAGACTCTTTGGTTGACTATGAGGGCTACTCAATTTCTTCTAAGGGATTCTTGTCCACAGTAGTAGATAAAATGGTCATCTGAGTTAAATTCATCCATTCTCGTCCACTTGAGTTCATTCTCGTCTATATGTCAATGTTCACTCTTGCCACTCCTGCTTGACCACATCCAATTTACCTTGTCGTGGACCCAACATTCCAGGTTCCTATGCAATACTATAGTTTACAGCATCAGACTTTACTTTCACCACCAGACACATCCACAACTGAGCAATGTTTCTGCTTTTGCCCAGCCACTTCATTCTTTCTGGAGCTATTAGTAATTGCCACCCACAAGGGATCAGTTACATTGGGGCTTCCCAGGCGACGCTAGTGGTAAAGAACCTGTCTGCCAATGCAGAAGACTCAAGAGACATGGGTTCAATTCCTGGGTCAGAAAGATCCCCAGGAGGAAGGCTTGGCAACCCACTCCAGTATTCTTGCCTGGAGAATCTCATGGACAGAGGAGCCTGGTGGGCAACAGTCCATAGGGTCGCTGAGAGTCGGACACAACTAAAATGACTTAGCATGCACACACACTTCCTCAGTAGCATATTGGACATCTTCCTAGGTGTCTTGTAAGGGGAGCTTATCTTCTAGTTTCATATATTTTTGCCTTTTCATACTGTCTATGGGGTTCTTATGGCAACAATACTGGAGTAGTTTACTATTCCCTCCTCCAGTGGACCATGTTTTGTCAGAATTCTTCACTATGACCTATCTGTCTTGAGTGGCCCTGCCCCGCATGGCTCATAGCTTCACTGAATTGTGCAAGCCTCTTCATTACACAAGTCCCTGTGATATATGAAGGGGGTTGTTCCACTGCCTTCTGATATTTTTCAAGTGACTTCATACTTCCATCTTTCCAAAATTTTTATCTTTTTGAGCAAAGAACCCTTCCAGGTACCTTTTATATTCTTCCAGGGAATTGAAATTTTTTGCAATAAGCAAATTTTGTAAAGACAAAAATAAATGGAAATCTGAAGGTGTAACATCTAATAAATATGGCAGATGAATCAGAACTTCCCAGACAAGCTGTAACAGTTTTTGCATGATCATCAAAGAAACATGAGGTCTTGTTTTATCCTGATGGAAGATTATGCATTTCCTGTTGCCAATTCTGGAAGCTTTTCTGTGAGTGCTGCTTTCAGTTGGTCTAACTGGGAGCAGTGCTTGTTGGAATTAATTGTTCAGTTTTCCAGAAAGAGCTCATAATAGAGGACTGCCTTACAATCCCACCATATACACAACATCACCTTCTTTGGATGAAGACTGGCCTTTGGTGTGGTTGGTAGTGGTTTATTTCACTTGCCTCGTGATCTCTTCCATTTCATATAATTGTATAGCATCCACTTTCCATCACCCATCACAATTTGTTTTATAAAGGGAACATTTTCCTTATGTTTCAGTACAGAATTGCATGCATAAATATAGTCAAGAAGGTTTTTTTCACATAACTTTTGTGGAACCCAAACATTAAAGTGATTAACATAACCAAACTGGTGCAAATGATTTTCGATGCCTGATTTGTATATTTTGAGTATGTCAGCTACCTCCTTCATGGTATAACATTCAGTTCAGTTCAGTTCAGTCACTCAGTCGTGTCCGACTCTTTGGGACCCCATGAACCGCAGGATGCCAGGCCTCCCTGTCCATCACCAACTGCCAGAGTCTACCCAAACCCATGTTCATTGAGTCAGTGATGCCATTCAACCATCTCATTCTCTGTCGTCCCCTTCTCCTCCTGCCCTCAATCTTTCCTAGCATCAGGATCTTTTCAAATGAGTCAGCTCTTCGCATCAGGTTGCCAAAGTACTGGAGTTTCAGCTTCAGCATCAGTCCTTCCAATGAATATTCAGGACTGATCTCCTTTAGGATGGACTGGTTGCATCTCCTTGCAGTCCAAGGGACTCTCAAGAGTCTTCTCCAACACCACAGTTCAAAAGCATCAATTCTTTGGAACTCAGCTTTCGTTATAGTCCAACTCTCACATCCATACCTGACTATTGGAAAAACCATAGCCTTGACTAGACAGACCTTTGTTAACAAAGTAATGTCTCTGATTTTTAATATGCTGTCTAGGTTGGTCATAACTTTCCTTCCAGGTATAATATTGATTGTTCTTAATTAATGTCTCAATTTGATTGCTATCAACTTCAACTGGTTTACCCAACCATGGAGCACTGTCCAGCAAGAAATCTCTAGCACAAAACTTCGCAAACCACTTTTGACATGTTTGATCAGTCACAACACTTTCTGCATACACTGCAGAAATCAAGTTTTGTGTTTCAGTTGTGTTTTCACCTTTCTTGAAACAATAAAGCATAATATGCAAAACGTTACTTTTTTCTTTCATCTTCAATATTAAAATGGCTACACAAAAATTCACCAATTTTGATAAGGTTTTTCTAATGCATGTATTGTGACAGTGGTCACAATACAATCTAATTGTTTCAAATGAAGTTAAAGACAAGTAAGTGCTACTAGAGCCATCATAAGAAGAACAAAAATTAAAGAAACTTTTGGCCAACCCAATAAATCACAGAGAGAAAACAACCTGAGGGACTTATGGGACAGAAACCAAAGGTCTGACATTTAAATCATCAAAGCACCAGAAAGAGAAGAAAGAGTGTGAATTAATATTTACTGAATAAATATTTGAAGAAATAGTAACTGCAAAGTCCTAATACTTAGAAAAAGACACACACAAAAATCTAATGTCTGAGGAAGCAGAGCCAACACTAAAAGAAAAATCCAAATAATCTGTACCAAGACATATCAGAAGAAAATTTTTGAAAAATAAACACAAAGAAACATCCTGAAAGCAGCCAGAGATAAATGAGGGTTAAACCTACAGGAGAATAATGATTTGAGTAACAGCTGATTTATCATTAGAAATGATGGAAGCCAAAAAAGGCACAACCTTTCTAAAGTGCTGAAAGAATGAACCAAAGTTCATTGTCAATGAACCAAAGTTCATTGAACCAAAGTTCAATGTCAACCAAAGTTATACATCCAGAAAAAAATATTCTCTAAGAACAAAGATGAAATCTATATTTTCAAATGAAACAAAATTCAGAGAATCTGTCACCAGCAGATCTTCTCTAAAAGAATGATTAAAGTAAGTTCTTCAGACAGAAAGGAAATGAGACCAAAAGAAAACTTAGAACACCCAAAATGGAGAAAAATCAACAGGAAGAGTAAATATATAGTTAATACAATATACTATTTTTTCTATCTTTTGAGGTTTTCCTTTTCAGTGGGTGAAAGTAAAAATGATAACACTGTCTAATGTGATTCTCAGTGTAAGTAGAAGTAATATTTAAGGCAATCATATTATAAAGAGGGAGGTTAAGGGCTGATAAAGTTTCTATATAATCTTTGAAGCAGTAAAATATTGATACTAGTAGCCAATGATATGTTACAGAGATTGGGAGAATGGATTACAAAAGATGAAGACAAAATTTTAAAAAACCAAACTACATGTTATGCACAAAATCTCACATGAAATGTAATGATTTAGGTATGCTAAACCTAAAAGTACCAAAAAGATACACCATGCAAACACTAAGCCAAGAAACCTGGAATGACTATATTAATATCAGACAAAGTAAATTTCAGAGCAAAAAAAAATGACCAGAGACAAAAACAATATTATATAACTATAAAATAGTCTATTCATGAAGAAAAGATAACAGTTCTAAATATATATTCATCAAACAACAGAGATTCAAAGCACAGTAGATGAAGTAAAATCTGACAGAATTGAGAAGAGAAACAGACAATAGATTATAATTATAGTTTGGATGTTGGGCTTTCCAGGTGGTGCTAGTGGTAAAGAACCCTCTTGCCAAAGCGGGAGATGCAAACAGATTCAGGTTCTATCTGTGGGTCGGTAAGATCCCCTGATGGAGGACATGGCAACCCCCTGCAAAATGCTTATCTGGAGAATCCCTTGAACAGAGGAGTCTGGAGGGCAATAATGCATAGGGTCACAAAGAGTCAGATGTGACTGAAGTGAGTTCGCACACACACACAGTTTGGGATTTTAACACCCTTCCCTCAATAATTGACAGAAGTAATGAACAGGATTCAGAAGAGAAAGAAAAGAATTGAAGGACCCCATCAATCAACATAATCTAGGGAACTCCTTGGTGGCCCAATGGTTAGGACTTGGTGCTTTCACTGCTGTGGGCTGGGTTTGATCCTTTGTAGGAGAAATAAAATCCCACAAGCCATGTAGCATGGCCATACACACATACACAAGCAAAAAACCAGGATCTAAGTGAAATGTACTGAACAACAGCAGAATACATCATTTCAAGTATACCTAGAAGATAAAGACAGTCTATGTCCTGGGTGTTCATTGGAAGGACTGATGTTGAAGCTGAAACTACAATACTTTGGCCACCTGATGCAAAGAGCTGACTCACTTGAAAAGATCTTGATACTGAGAAGGATTGAGGGCAGGAGAAGAAGGGGACAACACAGGATGAGATGGTTGGATGGCATCACTGACTCAATGGACATGGGTTTAGGTGGACTCCGGCAGTTGGTGATGGACAGGGAGGCCTGGCGTGCTGCGGTTCATGGGGTCGCAAAGAGTCAGACACGACTGAGCGACTGAACTGAACTGATGTCCTAGGATATAAAACAAATATGAAAAACATTAAAAGAATTAAAGTCATACAAAATATATTCTCTGACCACAGGGGAATCAAACTTGAAAGCAATAACAGTGATCAGAAAGTCTCCTGACCTTGGAAATTAAACAACACTTTTCTCAATTATGACAAACTCAACATTCCAATGGTCAAAATGAAGCTGCATGAAAATAATGTATGTATGAGAATAAAAATACAGCATAACATCTGTTGGATGTGGTTAAAGCAGTGCTTATCAGGAAATTTAGAGAACTAAAGTTATATAGTAGGAAATAAAACCAGTAATCTAAGCTTCCACCTCAAGAGAACAGTAAAAGAAGAGAAACTAAACAGAAAGCTAGAAGAAAGGGAATGATAAAGATAAAAACAAGAATCAGTAAAACGGAAAACATGAAAGTAAAAGAGAAAATCAAAGTCAAAGCTTTGGGCTTTTTAAAAATACAAATGAAATAGATAAACATCTTAGCAAGACTGACAATGATAAAAGGAAGATACAAATTACCAACATCAAGGATGAAAGCGAATTCCTACAGAACCCACGGATATTAGAAAGAATAATAAGACAATAACATGATCAAGTCTATACACAGAAATTCAACAAATTAGACAAAATGGCCCAATTCCTTGAAAACCACAAACACAGGATGAAGCTGATTGTTTAAGTAGTCTTATGTTAAATAAATTGAATGTGCAGTAAAAAGAAAGCCAAAAAAAAGAACTTGCAAAAAAGGAAATCTCCAGATCAGTTGTCTTCACTGGTGAATCTACCAAACATTTAAAGATGAATTAATGTGTGGAATCTAGTCAACCTCATGGAAGCTGAGAGTAGAATTATAATTGCCCAGGGTTGGGAGGGGGAGGAAATGAGGAGATGCTGGTCACAAGGTATAACACTTCAGTATGCAAGATAAATAAATTCTGGAAATTGAAAGAACAGTGGGATATGTGATGACTATAATAACAGTACGTGAAATTTGCTATGAGATTAAATCTTAACTGTTCTCACCCCAGAAAAAAAGAAAAAGAAAATGCTAACTGTGTGAGGTGATGAATATGTAAATTAGATTCTTTGTGATGATCACAATATATATGTAAATCAAAGTACCAAGTTATACACCTTTAATGTAAATGATTTTTGTCAATCATACCTTAGTGAAAGTGGGGGTGATATAACATCGGAAATTGAAATTTTTAAAACATATTATGATTATTTACAATTCTCCAAAAAAATAAAACAAATTTTATAAAACATGAGCAGGATCTGTATGGCAAAAAATACAAAATGTTGACTAAAAAAAATAAAACAAATGGAGATACATGCCATGTTCATAGATTAAAATACTCAGTATAGCTCAGATTCCTGAGGTTTCGGAGAAAAGTTTGCCTTTACCTCATGATAACCATCTTCCATCTGAAAAGCAGCTTCTGATTTGCCATTGGATCCTGACAGACACTAAACTCCTGAATATAGGAAAGCAAGTGATTGCTGCTGCTGTGTTGCTTCAGTCGTGTCCGACTCTGCACGACCCCACAGACGGTAGCCCACCAGGCTTCCCCGTCCCTGGGATTCTCCAGGCAAGAACACTGGAGTGGGTTGCCATTTCCTTCTCCAATGCATGAAAGTGAAAAGTGAAAGTGAAGTCGCTCAGTCGTGTCCAACTCTAGCGACCCCATGGACTGCAGCCTACCAGGCTCCTCCATCCATGGGATTTTCTAGGCAAAAGTACTGGAGTGGGGTGCCATTGCCTTCTCCGAAGCAAGTGATTATGTGACCCAAAATATCCATCATTTACTTATGTAATCTGCTTCACTGAATTATAATAATGGATACATAAAGCTATTTCATTGTTAAACGGGATAGCAAAATGTAAGACCAGACCAGAGCCTCCCTGTGGTCCAGCGGTTAAGAATCCACCTGCCAATGCAAGGGACACAGTTTTGGTCACTGGTGCTAGAAGATCCCACATGCCGAGGGGCACCTGAGCCTGTGTGCCACAACTTCTGAACCCATGCTCTGGAACCTGCTAGCAGTAACTACTGAAGCCCATGCCCTGTATAGTTCATGCTCTACAAGAGAAGCCACCGCAGTGAGGAGCCTGCTCACTGCAACTGGAGAAAGCCCACACACAGCGACGGAGATCCAGTGCAGACAAAAATAAATAAATTATATTTAAAAAAGAGACCAGAGCAAAACAGAATCAGAAAGTATAAGCAAACTGTATAATAAAGTAGTTCACAGTGTCATGGTATCAATACTTATTTTAGAAAACTGTTGACCAAAGCCACCTGCATACTTGGGCAGCCATAATGATAATCACTTGCAAGAGCTGTTTTGCAACAGAGGTCCAGATAAGGAATAAGGTGCTGTAGTCAAAAACTAACTGGGAGAATTCAGGAGGGGCCTAAAAGAGGAAGGAGATGTCAATCTATATTCTACCAAACTCCCATAATCCTTCTCGCTGAAATTCATCTTGGCTGAGAGACACACACACCACCAGGAAGGACCCTGAGTCATACCGAACACAGGTCAAGCAAGGTGATTGGCCAGAGAAAACCCGGAAACTAATCCCATTACCATAAAACCCGAGATTGTAAGCCACATGATAGAGCGGTTCTCCTGGTTTCCCTTACTTTGCTGCTCTCTGCCTGAATACCACTTCCCAATAAAATCTTTTGCTTTGTCAGTATGGATGTCTCCTTGGACAATTCATTTCCAAGTGTTAGACAAAAGCCCACTCTCAGGCCTTGGAAGGGGTCCCCTTCCTGCAACACTTACTCTTATTGACTCAACACATGACTCCCCAATGCACCTTAGAGCCCCATGGGGAGTCCCCTATAAACATTTAACAGAGGAGGAAAGAGTACTTTTCTTAGGTTATGGATGTGTCTGCAAGGGATGGTGGCAGAATGGTGACCCTAAAAAACTGTAGTGAAGAGAAATCCTCCTTAGTGGGCAGAGTTTGGGGAGGTATATTTAATTGTCCACTTTGTTCGGAGGAAGATACGTTTAAAATCATACTAATTCTCTTGGACTGCAAGGAGATGCAACCAATCCATCCTAAAGGAAATCAGTCCTGAATATTCATTGGAAGGACTGATGTTGAGGCTGAAACTCCAGTACTTTGGCCACCTGATGGGAAGAGCTGACTCATTTGAAAAGATCCTGATGTTGGGAAAGATTGAAGGTGGGAGGAGAAGGGGACGAGAGAGGATAGGATGTTTGGATGGCATCACCAACTCAGTGGACATGAGTTTGCGTAAACTCCGGGAGTTGGTGATGTTCTGGGAGGCCTGGCGTGCTGCATTCCACGGGGTCTCAAAGAGTCGGACACGACTGAGTGACTGAACTGAACTGAGCTGATGTTGAAAATCATACTAACTCAAGATTAATGATTCAATGAGTTCACTGGTAGTCTGGGACTGGAAAATTATCAAGGAGACTTGGAAGAGACTATGTGGATACACTTCTAGGAACCAAACAGAGAGGGAGGATACAAATAATCACTACTGGACAGGACAAGAGGGTGAAAAACAAGTAGAATTTGGGTATTTATTTCTTTGGCCCTCTGCACGAAGCCTTGAGTTGGCCATTTTAATGTTCCTCTTCTGAAGACCATAGCTCCTCTTGGGGCAATTTCTTGCCAAGCTGTAGTTATATACCTAGCCCCCCACCATAGGTCTTGTGGTGAGAATGGCTCCATACAGCTACTAGTCACAGGGTGTGTCTCAACAACCCTGCTCGTATTTTATTAGATCTCCTTAAGTATCCCATTGTTTCCTAACAACTGACCACAGCAACCCTGATCATAAACTCCACAAGAGTAAGGATTTTTATCTCTTAATATTGTTTGTTAAAATCCCAGCATCTAGGATCATGTCTACCGCACAGCAGGTTTTCAATAAATGTTTGTTGAACAAATATATATATGGCCCATTTTCTCTCCATTAGAACACTGTAGACTTAAAACTAGTCACAATCTAGAAACTGAGAGTTATGTTTTTGGTTTCTTTTGTTATTGTTGGAATGTTTAGGACTTCAAGCCTGGGAGACAGCATCTCAAGTGACCCTCAGAGAATTGTTCCGAAGAGGAAAGGGGAAGGAGTCAGGCCATATTCAAATTTGCAACAAAGGGGGCAGGTAGTCTGAACATCAAAGATTATTGTTTCAAGTTAAGAATTTAGCACTATTCTGTGCAAGAGAAGATGCAAGGGTCTGGGCTCACTAAAATTATTCCTTTCAGATGCATTTCAGCTGTCTGTGGCCAGCATCTTGGGTTTCCACACTCCCTACAGGGAGTGCCTCAGCCTGATGGCTATTAGATAGCAGATATTCTTCTTCCTGAATTCCCTTAGGACTCACTGGCTCACACAGAAGAGCTGCAACACTCATGACTGTGACATCATTGTTTACTGATATGGCAGGAAATAAATACTCCATTTCACAACATGAATAGCAATTCATATGGCATCACTAATAATTAGTTTTCAAAAATGCATGTTATCTGCTATCTGGTATTGGAATGGATGTGAGAAAACAACATAAACTGATACAGTTTTTCTGAGGACAATTTATTCAGTTCAGTTCAGTTCAGTTCAGTCGCTCAGTCGTGTCTAACTCTTCGAGACCCCACGAATTGCAGCACGCCAGGCCTCCCTGTCCATCAGTGAACAGTGAACTGAGTTCACTGTTAGCGTCTGTTAAATATTTAACATTGACAGGGCCTACATGGAGGCTCATGGTTAAAATGGCTCATTATGTTGACCTCACAAAGAATGAAGTCACATTGACCCTTGAGACTGATCGCATTGCTCAAGCAGACATCCTGTTTTCCCACTAGTGCCGACTTTCTCAAGGCTATGCGAGCACCAGATTCCAGACCTCAGGTTACGTGACCACAAGACCCTAGCTGCAGGCTAAAAATTAACCACCTGCTCAAAGAATTTTTCATTGGCAAGGTATAAGAAGGACCCCGTCAGGAAGAGAGGACACTGGTTCTTCTCAAGGGCCAGTCACTTTCTTGGTTTCCCTTTAATAAATTTCCTTTTCTTGACTGACTGTCTGGCTCACTCTCTTTTCTCCACACTTGCCTTACAAACATGACCTTTTTTTTTTAATGCCATCTGGCTTTCAGGATCTTGATTCCCCTGCCCAGGGACTGAATCAGGCCCTTGATAGTGAAAGCACAGAATCCTAACCACTGGACCACCAGGGAATTCCCATGTGTATACACTTTAACTGGGCAAGTCTATCATTTTGGCATTTCTGTTAAAGAAATAATCACAAACATACAAAAAATGTATGGGCAATGATGTGTGCTATATATTATTTATAAAAGTAAAAACTGGAAACAAACTGAACATCAGTCACAAAGAGACTGATTAAATAAACATGATATACCCCTACAATGCAGCCAAGAAAAAGAATGCTTTAGTTCTACATAGCCTGACTAGATGGGCTTCACTGGTGGCTTAAACTGTAAAGAATCTGCCTGCAATGCAGGAGACCAAGGTTCAACTCCTGCTTCAGGAAGATACCCTGGAGAAGGGAATGGCTCCCAGTATTCTTGCCTGGAGAATTCCATGGACAAAGAAATCTAGTGGGCTACAGTCCATTGGGGTCACAAAGAGTTGGACACAACTGGAGACTTCCACTTCACTTTCAACCCGACCAGATAACTGGATCAGGAGACACTTTGTGCAAAAACAAGTAGTAAATAAGTAGTGATCATGCTTTTTGGAAAACGCAGTTAGCTCTAACATAAAGTCTAGAAGTCAACATCAGTTAATACTGGTTTTATACGGACGATGGGATGGAGAGTAGAGGGAAATTCCATTATCCGGCAAGGACTTATAATTTAAAGAGAAACATTAAAATATACTTACATTAAAAAATAAACAGGGACAACTGAAGTGTTTAAAAGAAAACAGGCTTATTTAATAGCTCTGCTCAGCACAGAATGTAAGGATGATAAAATATCAAGTTGCGAAGCTTATTACAACACTAATAAATGTAGTCGGGATGACCATCTACTGAACTGTCACATTTTGCTTTCCCAGTACAAGTTCAATGGTATTTACCTTAAAAGCTGCATTTAAAGAAAAAGAAGGGTATTTGATTATTAACAAACCAACTGCATTGTTTATGGAAAACACATTTTTTTGTCCTTCCTAAAGAGTCCACATGACACTGAGTGGGTCCATTTTTGCAAAGATGGAAAATTCAATATGATTAACGAGGTATATCCATGACCATTGGGAGTTGACCAACACAGAAGACTCCTTACCCAGTTGAGGTAAACCTGAATTCCTTTCACTCTGGCCTGGGGCCTAGCCAGGGAAGAGGGTCGAGGGTGGGGTGTGGGATGTGGCAGGAGCTCATCTCCACGGGAGACGTGCCTAGATCCCGGCTGCGGGGAAATCCATCCTGTCTCCCAGTGAAGAGGAAAAGTTAAAATTTTACATAACCTCCTGCTCCTTCTGCCTCTCTAACTCAGCTTACTCCTTGCAAAGTCTGGATCACGTAGGTCATATAGTCTCAGAAAGGGGGGACTTACAATACTAGGAACTGGAGCTTATCTCACTCACCCTTGTCCTGCTCTTTGCAACTGCCCAGCCCCTGCAAACCTGCTTAATCATGCCTGTCCATGTAAAGGTCAGGCATCCCCCTCCCCATCTTGATTGCTGTTTACAAGCGTGCAAAACCCCTTAGTTTAAACCAGCCTATTAGCAGCTAGTGTTGCCCACTATAGTCATTCTATAAAAACTCTGTAACCCCTTTGTTCTGGGCTCAGAGCTTAGAATGTTAACTCCTTTGGGCCCGCTGGCGTAATAAACTTGAGTTCTCCAACTCTCCCGAGTGTGGTGCTTGGTTTCTGCAACACCAAAACCCAGGCGTGGGAGCACGCCCACAGACTCCTGCAGGGCAGGTGAGGACGCGCCCAGTCGAGCACTAGCACATCCACTCCGGCGGGGAGACGCCTCCGGATCCAGCCAAGCAAGGCGGGAGAACACGCCCAGACGCAGGACTGCGGTGGATTCCCTGAACGAGGCATAGCGAGGCCAGAGGATGCCAAGATGGAGCGGCAGCGGTGGTGGCTGGGAGCAAGGGAAGAGCCCGTTAGCACCCGCTGAAATGCTCCCACTGCCCTCTCTGCTGGCCCAGAGCCCTGTCCACCCTGGCAGCAGGGAACTGAGGAGGCTGAGCACCAGGGGCAGGGTGTTCCAGGCACGGGTCAGGCTGAGAATTTCCTAGGAAAGCTGCTGACGCTTTATGTCTCTGCTCACGTAAATTGCACTAACTACTTGATGATTGTATTCCTTTTTTCATCTTATGAATAGGACCAAACTTTAAAAATCATTGTTATAGAAAAAATGTTTGATGTGAATTAATATGACCTTATTAATATTAATTAAATTACATATAGTTAATATATTAACTTTAAATATATAAATATTTATTGCTACTGCTACTGCTAAGTCACTTCAGTCATGTTCGACTCTGTGCGACCACACAGACGGCAGCCCACCAGGCTCCCCCCTCCCTGGGATTCTCCAGGCAAGAATACCAGAGTGGATTGCCATTTCCTTTTCCAATGCATGAAAGTGAAAAGTCAAAGTGAAGTTGCTTAGTCATGTCCCACTCTTAGAGACCTCATGGACTGCAGCCTACCAGACTCCTCCATCCATGGGATTTTCCAGGCAAGAGTACTGGAGTGGGGTGCCATTGCCGTCTCCAAATATTTACTAGTGATTTATATTAATATTAACTAGAATCTAGTTAATATTAATATATATTAATACATTAGTTCTTATTTAGTTAATATAGTAACATATTGCAGATGTTAACAAGCACAATATATGCAATTTAGTTAAAAGATGTCCTTATAATATTATTCTCATATGTACCTAATTTGGTTAAAAACAAACCAGGATGTTTACTTAAGGTGGCAGCAGAGTCATCTCTGAGAAATACGTGTTTTTTGTTTTTGCCGCACTGTTGTGGGAGCTTAGTTGCCTGACCAGGGAACCAAACCAAGGAAGCTCAGAGTCTTAACCATGGAACTGCCAGTGCTTTTCTTGATAATCATTTTCTTATTTTGGATTGTGTGCATTTTCATACATTAATCATTTTTTAAATTCCTCTTTTCCCTTTCCTGAGATAAATTCTGTTTGTCTCAAATACTTTCTTTTATAGTATCGCTGTGCTCAATGTTCAAATGTCTTATTTGCCTTATTCCCAAAATGTGTCTTGACTTCTTTTGGCAACCTTGAGTTTTAATGGGAGCATTGATGGAAAAAGAATGCCTATTCTTTTCTTTGTATTAAAAAAATGTGAAAAACATAGTGATGGAATAAATGTTAGGTATTAAAGCAGGACTCCAAGCAACAGTTAGAACCAGACATGGGACAACAGACTGGTTCCAAATTGGGAAAGGAGTACGTATGTCAAGGTTGTACACTGTCGCCCTGCTTATTAAACTTATAGGCAGAGCACATCATGTGAAATGCTGGGCTGGATGAATTACAAGCTGGAATCAAGATTGCTGGAAGAAAATATCAATAAACTCAAATACATAGATGACATCACCTTTATTGGCAGAAAGTGAAGAGGAACTAAAGAGCCTCTTGATGTAGGTGAAAAAGGAGAGTGAAAAAGCTGGGTTAAAAGTCAACACTCAAAAAATGAAGATCTTGGCATCAGATCCCATCACTTCATGACACATGGATGGGGAAACAATGGAAACAGCAAGAGACTTTATTTTCTTGGGCCCTAAAATCACTGCAGATGGTGACTGTAGCCATGATATTAAAAGATACTTGCTCCTTGGAAGAAAAGCTATGAACAACCTAGACAGCATATTAAAAAGCAGAGACATTACTTTACTGACAAAAGTCGGTATACTTAAAGCTATGGTTTTGCCAGTAGTCATGTATGGATGTGAGTTGGATTATAAAAAAGCTGAGCACCAAAGAATTGATGATTTTGAACTGAGGTGTTGAAGAAGACTCTTGAGAGTCCCTTGGACTGCAAGGAGATAAAACCAGTCAATCATAAAGGAAATCAGTCCTGAATATTCATTGGAAGGACTTATGCTGAAGCTGAAGCTCCAATACTTGGGCCACCTGATGCAGAGAACTGACTCATTTGAAAAGACCCTGGTGCTGGGAAAGATTGAAGGCAGGAGGAGAAAGGGAGGACAGAGGATGAGATGGTTGGATGGTATCACTGATTCAAGGGACTTGAGTTTGAGCAAGCTCCTGGAGTTGGTGATGGACAGGGAAGCCTGGCGTGCTGCAGTCCATGGGGTCGCAAAGAGTCAGGACACAACTGAGAGACTGAACTGAACACATATTCAAGTTTCCCAAACTGTCTCTTTTATGAAAAAACTGCTATTTCAATCGGGAGCCAATAGAAGACCACCCGTCGCATTTGGCAGTTAAGTTAAAATTTAACCTGTTCTCTTCAGGATCTTTGAGATTCTGGGCAGGTTACTTTTTAAGACACTGCTCTACTGCTTTCTAAAATGCATAAAAGCCTCCAGAGAGACCACAACTGTGGACGCGGAGGTCTATGGGAAATGTAGTCTTGAATCCGTCTGTTTCACCGCGCGGCACTCTGGGAAGAGCATTCTGGGCTTCTTCAGCGCGTGTGCAGCCGTAGCCCCGCCTCCTCACTCGTCTCTGAACTCTAGGGGAGCGGTGTCGTTACGTGGGGTTCTGCTCGGAAAGTGAAGGGTGCGCACCTGGGGTGAGAGTGCGAGGGGGCGGGGGGTCAGCTGGGAGGGGGTGCCTTTGTGCCTAGGGATGAGAGCGGAAAATCTTTGACACGCACTCCCACCAACGCTGGTGTACATGCTCGAGCGGGCCCTCAGCCTGGGGAAGGCCAGTAAGGAGTGACCCGGGCCCTCGGGCTCCGAGGGTGCAGGTCGGGTTGGTCCGGTTAAGAGCAGGTGTTCAGTCTAGGCCTGGTTGTGTGGGACCTTGGATTTGGCCTCGCCTGCAGCCTAACAGGGGGAAAAGCCCATGTCGGCGACAGGAGAGAGAGTGAATTTATACCGCTGATGATGGCCATGGGTCTGCAATGAGAACCCTAGCTACGGAGCCAGAAGAGCCTGGGTAAATGCCAGGTCTGTCACCTGGAAGCAGGGTTACAGAAGGAACCTGGATAAGAGTCCAGTTTCTCATGAAAATGATACTAATGATGACTGTTTCATGGCGTTGTTTTGAAACTTAGACCTAAGTCATCCCTTGCAAAGTATTTACACAAGTGCCAGATAATGAGCACTGCATAAGTTCCAGTGCTATTATAGTTGGAAGACACTTTATTCTTTTTCACTGGACGGCTTTATGTAACCTCACAACCACTTTAACAAAAGGGGAGGCTCAGGGTGGTGGAACGATGTGCTCAGGTCATAAGTTAGTGGTGAGGGAATTCAGATTGGAGAGTAGGTGTGCTTTACTTACAACCTCAGGCTTATCTAAATATCACACCAGCCTAAAACCGTCATTGTAGCCTTCACAGCCCTTAATATAGTGGCCTGCCCCCAGTTTCCAGAAATACAAGGAACGTGAATGTAGATGGAATCCTACCATGTGTCAGATGTGTTCTGGGAATTCTACTGTCTCTTCCTGTCACTTGGGGCAGACAGCGGTCCCTGGCCTCTTCTGCATTGTCAGGAAGTCTCTCTTTTACGTGTAGTATTATAATAAATTCCAAGAATTAGGCGTTTGCTCCTAAAATGAATTTGTTTCTTAGATCCACATCCCACTTACCTTGAAATAAAGCCATCCTTGTGAGGTTGGAAGCAGGGAGTCTCTATAAAAGGGAGTCTTACCTGGAAGAGAGCATGCATAAGACTTTAGACCTCGCTCCAGAATCTCCTAGCAGAGACAGACTGGGCCTAGAAAGGAGTAGATGCTAAATTTGCAAGATCAGAAGCTGTTCTTAATCCCCCTGCTCAGAATGAGCCAGTCTTGGTGATGATGCCACCTCCAGAAGCCACCAAACTCTTGACCTTGGGGAGTTTGGGCCATTGCTGAGAAGAGCAAAGTGAGCTGAGGTGGTCCAGGGGCAGGCTACTCAGGAAGAGACATTTTGTTGGATAGCTTGTAAGGGCAAGGGCTAGGGGTAAGAAATAACCAGCAGAGGGAGGAAATGCTGTCTCTCCTCCCCTTGAATGGCCCCACTTATTACAGATGCTGTGCTGCTGTCAGATGTGTCCATCACATGTGACACTTGTGACATCCTGACCTCACAGGATCCCAGGATGATAATATGTGAAGGGCTTTCCAAGGTCGTCTATTTTAACTCTCTTGAAAACTTTAAAGACATTGAACCTGAAAGGTTCAGTAATTTGTCCAGGGAAACTCAGTTTGTGACAGAATTAGGAGAACAGTGCACTCGATGCTGTCATAGGTTAGTCACCAAAAGCATCTTATCAAAAAGGCCTTTTAACAAATACATCACAGCTAAAACAATTTAAAATTATTGCCTTATAGCATCCTATCTAGGCTTTCTGTGGATTGTTTATACCAGGGGGTAAATAATAGTATTAATAGTAAGAAAAATAGATAAATGATTCATACTGAGTATTTTTCTGCTAAGTTAGTTTTAATGAAAGAATAGTGTCTTATTCTTTGGTGTATTTGATTAAACTAAATCTCTTGTTTTTATTTATTTGTGTTAGAAGGACACATGTATTATTTTTAAACAGTTGAGAAAAGTTTACATTCACTTGGTAAAAAACCACAGATGTAATCCTCATGGTCATCTCAGAGTCACACAAAGAGAGGTGGTGCCACCTGTACATGATCCCTCTCATGCCTTTTCAAGGCCCAGAGGAAGATGAGGAAAATAAGGAAGATGATCCCCAACTGGGGTGCTGAGATTTGGGGAGGTGAATCTGGGAGCTATACAACAGGTTAAATCTCATGACATCCATCTTCTTTCTGTCCTCTCAGCTGAACCACAATTCTCTACTCTCCCAAAAGCAGAAAATGAACATAATTCAGGTGAGCTCTTTATTCTTTCTCCATTCTGCATTGTATTGGATTTATAAGTCTAAGAAGCATACATATATTAATGGAAAAGGAAAACTAGAAATAAATCAAGTCAATCTTGAGGGATAATATATACACTGTCTTACTATTCACTGTGATGTTTGCTGTCAGCCTTTGATAGGTAACCTTTGTCAGGGTAAGTAGGTTACTTCCAGGAACCAGTTTGCTAAGATTTTACATTAGTCATGAATGCATATTAAATTATGTTGATTAAAGAACCTGCCTGAAATGCAGGAGACCCAGGTTTGATCCCTGGGTTGAGAAGATCCCCTGGAGAAGGGAATGGCTACCCACTCCAGTATTGTTCCCTGGAGAATTCCATGGACAGAGTATCCTGGCAGGTTACAGTCCATGGGATTGCAAAGAGTTGGATACGACTGAATAACTAACACACACACACACACACACACACATTTTGTTATCTATTGGAGAAAAACTATAGCTTATTTCCTTTATAAATACTGTAAACAATATAATAGATTTTCTAGTGTACTAAACGGAGAAGGCAATGGCAACCCACTCCAGTACTCTTGCCTGGAGCATCCCATGGTTGGAGGAACCTGGTAGGCTGCAGTCCATGGGGTTGCTAAGAGTCGGACACGACTGAGCGACTTCACTTTCATGCATTGGAGAAGGAAATGGCAACCCACTCGTGTTTTTGCCTGGAGAATCCCAGGGACGAGGGAGCCTGGTGGGCTGCTGTCTATGGGGTCGCACAGAGTCGGACACGACTGAAGCGACTTAGCAGCAGTAACAACAGCGTACTAAAATCCGTGTAGACCTTAATTGCTAATAAGTTTGGTAAGTTGCTTCTTACATGTTTTCCTAGGACTTTTTGCTAGTACTGTATTTCGGATGTTTATTTTTGTATTCACAAGTTGAACTACATATACTTTCTTGTTTCTGTGTCCAATTACGGTATCATGGCATGGTCATAATCTCATGAAAGGAAATGGGACATTTTCCTGCTCCTTTAATAATATTGTAGATGAGAAAATTGTGTTTATGTGTAGGTTTTGTAAAGCTCACCTATGACTTAGGACCTTATGAAGACTTTTTGCATGAAGATTTTCAGTATTTATTGGTCATAAGTCTATGGTGGATTTGTATTTTTTTCTTTCATCATTACATTTTCATAGAAAATTGTTCATTTTTATTTAAATGTATTTATATAAGCTTGTTTATAGTATTCTCTTAGGATTTCTAAGTATTTGTTTCTTTTATCAGCAGTATCCTTTTTGATCAGCTTTAAAATTTTATTCAGTATAATTGTTGCCAATCAGGAAAGGACAAAGTATGTTCTATTAGGCCCAATCTAAAGCTAAGAATTTCTGTGTCTGAGGGTCTTAGTATTCTGTGCTAGCAGTGGAATCTAAATATTGTGAGTAGAAGAACATACACTTGCCTTGTTTGTGATTTTTACCTTTGGGTACGTTCCTGTCAGCACCCTTTGTTGACAAGAGTATGCTTTCTCCATTGAATTGCATTAGCATTTCTGAGGGAAATCAACTAGCATCCTACGTATGGATCTGTTTCTGGATTCTGTTTACTTCTTTTTTTATTTTCTAAATATTTTTATTGAAGTATAGTTGATTTACAGATTTCTGCTGCATGACAAATTGACTAAGTTGAATATATATATATGTGTGTGTGTGTATATATATATATATATATTTAGTACATTCTTTTTTATATTCTGTTCCATTATAGTTTATCACAGGATATAGAATATAGTTCCCTGTGCTACACAGTAAGACCTTGTTGTTTATCCATCATATATATAATAGTTTGCATCTGTTAATCCCAAACTCCCAGTCCTTCCCTCCCCTGTCTCTGCTCCCACTTGGGAACCACAAGTCTACTTTTTATATCTTTGTGGACTCTGTTCATTTCTGATGATCTTAAATCCTTTTGCTAATACCACATTTTCTTGATGAGTGTCTCTTTACAGTAACTGTTGAAATAAATAACATGTGTCTTCCTACTTTTTTAAAGAGTGTTTTGGAGATTCAAAGTTCTTTGCTTCTCTATAGAAAGTTTTGAAAATCAGCTTGTTGATCTCAGGAAAACCTGCTGAGATTTTGATTTTGACTGCACTAACTCTATAGAATCTGTAATATACCTCAATTTGAGGAGAATTGGCATCTTCTTCAAAATGAGTCTTCCAATTCATGAGCACATTATCTCTCTCACTGGGGGATTCAGAGGGTTTTCATTTTTTTTTAAGGTTTTTTTTTTTTTTTTTTTTTTGATGTGGACCACTTTTTTCAAGTCTTTATTAAATTCCTTACAGTATTGCTCCTGTTTTGTGTTTTGGGTTTTTAGCCATGAGGCATGTGGGGTCTTTGCTCCCTGACCAAAGATGGAACCCACACCCCCTGCGTTGAAAGGTGAAATCTTAACCACTGAGTCTCCAGGAAAGTCCCAAGGTTTTCATTTTTATTCTTTTGAGTCAAAATCATAGTTCTGACTTACAGTTTTTACAGTTTAAAAGAAAAGTCTGTGTTTTGAAGATAAGCTCTAGTGGTGTAGTAGTGAAAGCAGGAACAATATAGGAAGCTATTTCTGTAATCCTAGCAGGGATGATGATCGTGAGAGAGTTACTTACAAGAAGTAGTGGGATTCTGGAGGTACCTTAGGTAAGAGCCAGCAGTCTAAGAGTGTGTGTTTCTTCTCTACAACCTTACAAATAGAGTATGTCATCAAACTTTTTGCATTTCTACAAATGTGATTAAAAAATGATAACTAAAATTTAGTTTTACAAGCTTTCTTCTCATAAGTGAGGTAGAACATCTTTTTTGTTTGTAATTCATCTATATTTCTTTTTTATTGAACTGTTTATTTCTTAAACATTTTCCTGTTGATGTGCTAATTTTTAATTACTATATCCAGCATAGCTTTATAGCCATTTTTTGGCAATATAAATTGTACAATTTTCCTAGTTTTTTGTATTTTTTCTCTGCTCATGCTTTTTATTTTTATTTTTTAACTGTGGTGAATTGTTTGGGCATTTGAAAAATATTTATTGAAATATAGTTGATTTACAATGTTGTGTTAATTTCAGGCATATAGCAAAATGATTCAGTTATACAAATATACACACATATATTTGTACACAAACACACACACATGTGTATATATATACAGTGTATATATTCTTTTTGAGATTCTTTCCCATTAAAGGTTAATACAAAATAATGAGTATAGTTTCCTATGCTATACAGTCAGTCCTTGTTGGTTATCTATTTTATATATAGTGATGTCCATATGTTAATCCCAAACTCCTATTTTATCCCTCTATCCTTTTTCTGTTTGGTAACCATAAGTCGTTTTCTATGTCTTTGAGTTTATTTCTCTTTTGCAAATAAGTTCATTGGTATCTTTTTAGATTCTACATATAAATGATATCCTGTATTTGTTCCATTCTCTTTATGCCTTACTTCACTTAATATGATAATCTCTGGATTCATCCATGTTTTGCAAATGGCATAATTTCTTTTTTGTGGCTGAACAGTATTCCATTGTATGTATGTATGTATGTCTGCTTTTGTGTATATGTATATCTTCTTTATCTATTTTACTGTGGAAGAACATTTAAGTTGTTTCGTGTCTTGGCTATTATAAATCCATTCAGTTCGGTTTAGTCACTCAGTCATATCTGACTCTTTGCGACCCCATGAACCACAGTATGCCAGGCCTCCCTGTCCATCACCAACTCCTGGAGTTTACTCAAACTCATGTCCATTGAGTTGGTGATGCCATCCAACCATCTCATCCTCTGTCGTCCCCTTCTCCTCCTGCCCTCAATCTTTCCCAGCATCAGGGTCTTTTCAAATGAGTCAGCTCTTCACATCAAGTGGCCAAAGTATTGGAGTTTCAGCTTCAACATCAGTCCTTCCAATGAACAGCCAGGACTGATCTCCTTTAGGATGGACTGGTTGGATCTCCTTGCAATCCAAGGGACTCTCAAGGGTCTTCTCCAACACCACAATTAAAAAGCATCAATTCTTCAGTGCTCTGCTTTTTTTATAGTTCAACTCTCACATCCATACATGACTACTGGAAAAACCATAGTCTTAACTAGACAGACCTTTGTTGACAAAGTAATGTCTCTGCTTTTTCATATGCTGTCTAGGTTGGTCATAACTTCCCTTCCAAGGAGTAAGTGTCTTTTAATTTCGTAGCTGCAATCACCATCTGCAGTGATTTTGAAGCCCCAAAAAATAAAGTCTGACACTGTTTCCACTGTTTCCCCATCTATTTGCCATGAAGTGACGGGACCAGATGCCATGATCTTAGTTTTCTGAATGTTGACTTTTAAGCCAACTTTTTCACTCTCCTCTTTCACTTTCATCAAGGGGCTCTTTAGTTCTTTTTCACTTTCTGCCATAAGGGTGGTGTTATCTGCATATCTGAGGTTATTGATGTTTCTCCCAGCAATATTGGTTCCAGTTTGTGCTTCTTCCAGTCCAGTGTTTCTCATGATGTACTCTGCATATAAGTTAAATAAGCAGGGTGATAATATACAGCCTTGACGTACTCCTTTTCCTATTTGGAACCAGTCTGTTGTTCCATGTCCAGTTCTAACTGTTGCTTCCTGACCTGCATATAGGTTTCTCAAGAGGCAGGTCAGGTGGTCTGGTATTCCCATCTCTTTCAGAATTTTCCACAGTTTATTGTGATCCACACAGTCAAAGGCTTTGGCATAGTCCATAAAGCAGAAATAGATGTTTTCTGGAACTCTCTTGCTTTCTCGATGATCTAAAATGTTGGCAATTTGATCTCTGGTTCCTCTGACTTTTCTAAAACCAGCTTGAACATCTGGAAGTTCATGGTTCACGTACTCCTGAAGCCTGGCTTGGAGAATTTTGAGAATCACTTTACTAGTGTGTGAGATGAGTGCAATTGTGCAGTAGTTTGAGCATTCTTTGGCATTGCCTTTCTTTGGGATTGGAATAAAAACTGACCTTTTCCAGTCCTGTGGCCACTGCTGAGTTTTCCAAATTTGCTGGCATATTGAGTGCATCACTTTCACAACATCATCTTTTAGGATATGAAAGAGCTCAACTGGAATTCCATCACCTCCACTAGCTTTGTTTGTAGTGATGTGTCCTAAGGCCACTTGACTTCACATTCCAGGATGTCTGGCTCTAGGTGAGTGATCACGCCATCGTGGTTATCTGGGTCGTGAAGATCTTTTTTGTACAGTTCTTCTGTGTATTCTTGCCACCTCTTCTTAATATCTTCTCCTTCTGTTAGGTCCTTACCATTTCTGTGCTTTATCGAGCCCATGTTTGCATGAAATGTTCCCTTGGTATCTCTAATTTTCTTGAAGAGATCTCTAGTCTTTCCCATTCTGTTGTTTTCCTCTATTTCTTTGCACTGATCGCTGAAGAAGGCTTTCTTACCTCTCCTTGCTATTCTTTGGAACTCTGCATTCAAATGGGTGTATCTTTCCTTTTCTCCTTTGCTTTTTACTTCTCTTCTTTTCACAGGTATTTGTAAGGCCTCCTCAAACAGCCATTTTGCTTTTTTGCATTTCTTTTTCCTGGGGGTGGTCTTGATCCCTGTCTCCTGTACAAAGTCACGAACCTCTGTCCATAGTTCATCAGGCAGTCTGTCTATCAGATCTAGCCCCTTAAATCTATTTCTCACTTCCACTGTATAATCATAAGGGATTTGATTTAGGTCATACCTGAATGGTCTAGTGGTTTTCCCTAGTTTCTTCAATTTAAGTCTGAATTTGGCAATAAGGAGTTCATGATCTGAGCCATAGTCAGCTCCCGGTCTTGTTTTTGCTGACTGTATAGACCTTCTCCATCTTTGGCTGCAAAGAATATAATCAATCTGATTTCGGTGTTGGCCATCTGGTGATGTCCATATGTAGAGTCTTCTCTTGTGTTGTTGGAAGAGGGTGTGTGTTATGACTAGTGCGTTCTCTTGGCAAAACTCTGTTACTCGAAACTCTTTGCCCTGCTTCATTCTGTACTCCAAGGCCAAATTCACCTTTTACTCCAGGTGGTTCTTGACGTCCTATTTTTGCATTCCAGTCCCTTATAATGAAAAGGACATCTTTTTTGGGTGTTAGTTCTAAAATGTCTTGTAGGTCTTCAAAGAACTGTTCAACTTCAGCCTCTTCAGTGTTATTGGTCGGGGCATAGACTTGGATTACCGTGATATTGAATAGTTATTATAAATAGTGCTGTGGTGAATATTGGGGTGCAGGTATTTTCAAAGTATGGTTTTCTCCAGATAGATACTTAGGAGTGGGATCACTGAATCATATGGTAACTCAATTCTTAGTTATTTTAAGGACCTTCCATAATGTTCTCCATAGTGACTGCACCAATTTACATTCCCACCAGCTATGTAGGAGGGTTTTCTTTTCTCCACACACTCTCCAGCATTTGTTACTGGTAAATGTTTTGATGATGGCCATTCTGACTGGTGTGAGGTGATACCTCATTGTACTTTTGATTTGCATTTCTCTAATAATTAGTGGTACTGAGCATCTTTTCATATGCCTGTTAGCCATCTGTGTGTCTTCTTTGGAGAAAGGTCCATTTAAGTCTTCTGCCCAGTTTTTGATTGGGTTACTTGAGTTCTTTTGTTATTTAGTTGTATGTGCTGTTTGTATATTTTAGAGAGTAATCCCTTGTTGGTAGCATCACTTGCAGATATTTCTCCCCATCTGCAGGTTGTCTTCCATTTTTTTATGGTTTCCTTTTCTGTGCAGAAGCTGTTCCATTCAATTTAGGTCCCATTTGTTTATTTTTGTTTTTATTTAAATTACTGCAGGAGATAGTTCCAGAAAAATGTTGCTGCGACTTATGTCAAAGAGTGTTCTGCCTGTATTTTGTTCTAGGATTTTTATATTATCCAGCGCTCCATTTAGGACTTTAATCCATTTATTTTTCTATATAGTTAGTTCATTATTTTACATGTAGCTGTTCAGTTTTCCCAGTACCACTGGTTGAAGAAGAGACTCTGTTTTCTCCATTGTGTAATCTTGCCTCCTTTGTTGTAGATTAATTGACCATAAGTGTTTGGGTTTATTTCTGGGTTTTCTATCCTGTTTCATTAATCTGTATGTCTGTTTTTGTGCCAATACCATATTGGGTTTTTTCCTATTTATTTTTTAACATATTTTTAAATTGGAGGATAACTGCTTTAATAATCCCATCATAGATCACAGCCTTATCATGGAGAAGGGGCTTGCATACCTCACTGAAGCTATGGGTGGCCATGCAGGGCCGCCCAAGATGGACAGGTCATATTAACGAGTTCTGACAAAATGTGTTCCACTGGGAAAGGAAATGGCAATGCCTACCAGTATTCTTGCCTGGAGAACCCATGGAAAGTATGAAAAGGCAAAAAGATACAACACCAAAAATGAGCCTCCCAGGTCAGAAGGTGTCCAGTATGCTACTGGGGAAGAGCAAGAGATGACTCTACACATGGACATCATCAGATGGTCAGTACCGATTTCAGATTGATTATGTCCTTTGCAGCAAAAGATGGAGAAGCTCTATACAGTCAGTTAAAATAAGACCTGGAGCTGACTGTGGCTCAGATCATCAGCTCCTTATTGCAAAGTTCAGGCTCAAATCGAAGGAATTAGAGAAAACCACTAGGCCATTCAGGTATGACCTAAATCAAATTCCTTATGATTATACAATGGAGGTGATGAATAGATTCAGGGGATTAGATTTGGTAGACAGAATACCTGAAGAACTGTGGACAGAGGTTCATAAAATTGTACAGTGTTACAGTGACCAAAACTATCCCAAAGAAAAAAATATAAGAAGGCAAAGTGGTATTTGAGGAGGCTTTACAAATAGCTGAGGAAAGAGAAGCAAAAGGCAAGGGAAAAAGGGAAAGATATACCCAGCTGAATTTACAGTTCCAGAGAATAGCAAGGAGAGATAAGGACATCTTCTTAAATGAACAATGCAAAGAAATAGAGAAAAACAATAAAATGGGGAAGACTAGAGGTCTCTAAAGAAAATTGGAGCCATCAAGGGAACATTTCATGCAAAAATGGGCATAATAAAGGACAGGTATAGTAAGGACCTAACAGAAGTAGAAGAGATTAAGAAGGAAGAATATTCAGAACCATATAATAAAGGTCTTTTTCAGTTATGATTTTCTCAGGATATGTGCCCAGTAGTGGGATTGCTAGATATATGGATGGAGAAGGCAATGGCAACCCATTCCAGTACTCTTGCCTGGAAAATCCCATGGACAGAGGAGCCTGGTGGGCTGCAGTCCATGGGGTCGCTAAGAGTCGGACACAACTGAGCGACTTCACTTTACTTTTCACTTTCATGCATTGGAGAAGGAAATGGCAACCCACTCCAGTGTTCTTGCCTGGAGAATCCCAGGGATGGGGGAGCCTGGTGGGCTGCCGTCTATGGGGTCACACAGAGTCGGACACCACTGAAGTGACTTAGCAGCAGCCGATATATGGTAATTTTATTCCTAGTTTTTTTAGGGAATCTCCATACTGTTCTCCATCGTGGCTGTAGCAGTTTGCATTCCCACCAGCAGTGCAAGAGGGTTACTTTTTCTCCACACCCTCTCCTGCATTTATTGTTTGGGGATTTTTCGATGATGGCCATTCTGACTGGTGTGAAGTGATACTCATTTTAGTTTTGATTTTCATTTCTCTGGTAATGAGCTGTCTTGAGCATCTTATCATGGTGTCATTGGCCATCTGTATGTCTTCTTTGGAGAAATGTCTGTTTAGGTCTTCTGCCCATCCCAGTGTTCAATGCAGCACTATTTACAATAGCTAGGACGCTGAAGCAGCCTAAATGTCCACTGACAAATGAATGCAGAAAGAAGTTGTGATACATATATACAATGGGATACTACTCAGCCATAAAAAGGAACACATTTAAGTCAGTTCTTGTGAGGTGGATGGACCTGGAGCTTGTTATACAGAGTGAAATAAGTGAGAAAGTAAAAAATATACCTTAACACATATATATGAAATCTAGAAAACTGCTACTGATGAACCTATTTGTGAGGCAGGAATTGAAATGTAGACTTAGAGAACAGATTTAGGACACAGTGAGGGAAGGGGAGGAAGGGACAAATCAAGAGAATAGCGTTGAAACATACATCACCATATGTAAAATAGAAAGCTAATGGGAAGTTGCTGTATAACATTGGGAGCTCAATGCAGTAGTCTGTGATAACCTAGAGAGGTTGGATGGGGTGGGGGCGTGGAGGGGAGGTTCAAGAGGGCGAGGACATATGTATACATACAGCTGCTTTCATGTTGTTGTATGGCAGAAGCCAACACTATATTGTAAAGCGGTTATTCTCCAAGCTAGGCTTCAGCAATACGTGAACTGAGAAAATACAGATGTACAGGCTGGATTTAGCATCACATCTTGCTTAAGCCTAGCTTGAAGGATTTTGAACATGACCTTGTTACCATGTGAAATGAGTGCAGCTATATGTTATTTTGAACATTCTTTGGCACTGCTCTTTGGGATTGGAATGACAACACCTTTTCCAGTCCTATGGCCACTGCTGAGATTTCCAAATTTTCTGATATACTAGGTGCAGTACTTTAACAGCATCATTTTTTAGGATTTGAAATAGTTCAGCTGGAATTCTGTCACCTCCACTAGCTTTGTTTGTAGTAATGCTTCCAAAGGCCCACTTGACTTCATAGTCCAGGATGTCCTGCTCTAGGTTAATGACCACACCATTGTGGTTATCCAAGCCATTAAGAACTCCAGGCTGGGTGAATCCCAAGCGGCAATCAACATTGCCAGAAATATCAACAACCTCAGATATGCAGACAATACCACTCTAATGGTAGAACCTGAAGAGGAACTAAAGAGACTCATGATAAGGGTGAAAGTGGAGGGTGAAAAAGCTGGCTTGAAACTCAACATTCAAAAAACTAAGATCATAGCCTCCAGTCCCATCACTTCATGGCAAATGGAAGGGGAAACAGTGGAAGCAGTGACAGATTTTCTTTTCTTGGGCTCCAAAAATCACTGCAGATGCTGACTGCAGCCATGAAATTAAAAGACGCTTGCTCCTTGAAAAGAAACCTATGACAAACCTAGACAGCATATTAAAAAGCAGAGACATCAGTTTGCCAGAAAAGGTCTGTATACTCAAAGCTATGGTTTTTCCAGTAGTCATGTATAAATGTGAGAGTTGGGCTGTATAGAAGGCTGAGCACTGAAGAATTGATTTAGGCTTGTGGTGCTGGAGAAGACTCTTGAGAGTCTCTTGGAGTGCAAGGAGATCAAATTAGTCAGTCCTAAAGGAAATCAACTCTGAATATTCATTGGAAGTACTGTTGCTGAAGCTCCAATAATTTGGCCACCTGATGTGAAGAGCCAACTCGTTGGAAAAATCTTCTCCAGCACTAAAGTTTGAAAGCATCAGTTCTTTGGTGCTCAGTGCTAGAAACGACTGAAGGGAAGAGGAGAAGGAGGCATCAGAGGATGAGATGGTTGGAGATGAGACAGCATCCCCGACTCAATGGACATGAATTTGAACAAACTCTGGAAGATAGTGGAGGACAGAGGAGTCTGACATTCTACAGTCCATGAGGTCGCAAAGAGTTGGACACAACTTAGCAACTGAACAACTCAACAGCAACTTGGTTTACAGTGTAGTGTTGATTTCTGCTGTACAACAACATGAATCAGCCATAATTTTATATATATATATCCTCTGCCTCTTGAGCCTCCCTCCTCACTCCCATCTCACATCTCTAGTTTGTCACAGAGTGCCAGGCTGGGCTCCCTGTGTTAAATAGAAGCTTCACACTAGCTATATATTTTACACATGATAGTGTACAGATGGCGATTCTACTTCCTCACTTCGACCTTCTCTCTCCTTCCCCCATTGTGTCCATGAGTCCGTTCTTTACTTCTGTGTAGTAGAACTGTACTATTTTTCTAGAAACCATATAGATGCATTATTTGTTTTTATGTTTCAGATGTATTTCATTCTGTATAACAGGCTCTAGGTTCATTCACCTCACTGCTGCCGCTGCTGCTAAGTTGCTTCAGTCGTGTCTGACTCTGTGCGACCCCATAGACAGCAGCCCACCAGGCTCCCCCATCCCTGGGATTCTCCAGGCAAGAACACTGGAGTGGGTTGCCATTTCCTTCTCCAATGCATGAATATGAAGAGTGAAAGTGAAGTCGCTCAGTCGTGTCCGACTCTTAGCGACCCCATGGACTATAGCCTACAAGGCTCCTCCATCCCTGGAGTGGGGTACCATTGCCTTCTCCACATTCACCTCATTACAACTGTATAAAATTTGTTCCTCTTTAGGCTGACTAATATTCCATTGTGTATATATCACATCATCTTTCTTGATTCATCTGGTGATGGATATCTAGGTTGCTTCCATGTACTGTTGGTGGTGTTGTTCAGTCACTAAGTTGTGTCTGGCTGTTTGTGAGCCCATGAACTGCAGCATGCCAGCCTCCCCTGTGCTTTACTATCTCCTGGAGTTTGGCTCAAACTCTTGTCTATTGAGTCAGTGATGTCATCCAACATTCTCATCCTCTTTTGCCCCCTTCTCCTCCTTTCTTCGGTCTTTCCCAGCATCACAGTCTTTTCCAATGTGTTGGTTCTTTGCATCAGGTGGCCAAATTATTGGAGCTTCAGCTTCAGCATCAGTCCTTCCAATAAATATTCAGGGTTGATTTCCTCTAGGGTTGACTGGTTTGATCTCCTTACTCTCCAAGGGACTCTCAAGAGTCTTCTCCAGCACCACAGTTTGAAAGCATCAGTTCTTTGGTGCTCAGTGCTCTTTATGGTTCAACTCTCACTTCCGAATATGACTACTGGAAAAAACCATAGCTTTGGCTATACAGACATTTGTTGGCAAATTGATGTCTCTGCTTTTTAATACACTAAGTTTGTCATAGCTTTTATTCCAAGGAGCAAGCATCTTTTAATTTCCTGGCTGCAATCAACCGTCTGCAGTGATTTTGGAGTCCAAGAAAATAAAGTCCATCACTATTTCCATTTTCTCCCCCATCTATTTGCCATAAAGTGATGGGGCCAGATGCCGTGATCTTAGTTTTTTTTTTAATGTTAAGTTTAAGCCACCTTTTTCACTGTCCTCTTTCACTTTCATCAAGAGGCTCTTTAGTACCTCTTCGCTTTCTGCCATTAGGGTGGTATCATCTGCATATCTGATGTTGTTGATATTTCTCCCAGCCATCTTGATTCCAGCTTGTGAGTCATCCAGCCTGGCATTTTACATGATGTATTCTGCATAAAAGTTAAATAAGCAGGGTGACAGTATACAGCCTTGACATTCTCCTTTTCCAATTTGAATCAGTCCATTGTTCCATGCCCAGTTCTACCTGTTGCTTCTTGACCTGCATACAGGTTTCTCAGGAGACAGATAGGTTGGTCTGGTATTCCCATCTCTCTTTAAGAAATTTCCACAGTTTGTTGTGATCCACACAGTCAAAGGCTTTAGCATGGTCAATGAAGCAGAAGTAGATGTTTTCCTGAAATTCTCTTGCTTTTTCTCTGATCTAGTGGATGTTGACAGTTTGGTTTCTGGTTCCTCTGCCTTTTCTAAATCCAGCTTGTACATCTGGGAGTTCTCAGTTCACATATTGTTGAAGCCTAGCTTGAAAGATGTTGAGCATGACCTTGGTAGCATGTGAGATGAGGGCAATTGTACAGTAGTTTGAATATTCTTTGGCATTGCTCTTCTTTGGGATTGGAATGAAAACTGACCTTTTCCAGTCCTGTGGCCACTGCTGACTTTTCCAAATTTGATGGCATATTGAGTGTAGCACTTTAACTGCATCATCTTTTAGGATTTTAAATATCTCAGCTGAAATAATATCATCGCCACTAGTTTTTTTTTGTAGTAATGCTTCCTAAGGTCCACTTGACTTCAACTCCAGGATGTTTGGCTCTAGGTTTGTGAGGACACCTTCATGGTTATCTGGATCATTAAGATCTTTTTTGTATAGTTCTTCTTTGTTCTTGATATCTCTTCTTAATCTCTTCTGCTTCTCTTAGATACTTGTTTCTGTCCCTTATTGTGCCCATCTTTGCATGAAATGTTCCCTCAGTATCTCTAATTTTCTTGAAGAAGTTGCTAGTCTTTTCCATTTTATTGTTTCCCTCTATTTCTTTGCATTGTTCACTTAAGAAGGCTTTCTTATCTCTCCTTGCTATTCTTTGAACTTTGCATTCACTTGGGTATATCTTTCCCTTTCTCCTTTACTTTTTGCTTCTCTTCTTTTCTCAGCTATTTGTAAGGCCTCCTCAGACAACCATTTTGCCCTCTTGCATTTCTTTTCTTTGGAATGGTTTTGTTCACCACTTCCTATACAACGTTATGAACCTCCATCCATAGTTTGTCAGGCACTTTGTCCATCAGATCTAATCCCTTGAATCTATTTCTCATTTCCACTGTATAATCAAGGGATTTCATTTAGTTCATACCTGAATGGCCTAGTGTTTTTCCCTACTCCCTTTAATTTAAGTCTGAATTTTACAATAACGAGCTCATGACCTGAGCTACAGTCAGCTCCCGGTCTTGTTTTTCTTGACTATGTAGAGCTCCATCTTTGGCTGCAAGGAATATAATGAATCTGATTTAGGTATTGACCATCCATTGATGTCCATATGTAGAGCCGTCTCTTGTGTTGTTAGAAGAGGGTGTTTGCTATGATCAGTGAGTTATCTTGGCAAAACTTTTGTTAGTCTGCCCTGCTTCATTCTGTACTCCAAGGCCAAACTTGCCTGTTACTCCAGGTGTTTCTTGACTTCCTACTTTTGCATTCCAATCCCCTGTGATGAAAAAGATATCTCTTTTTGGTGTTGGTTCTAAAATGTCTTGTAGATCTTCAAAGAACTGTTTGGCTTCAACTTCTTTGGCATTATTTTTGGGGGCATAGGCTTATATTACTGTGATGTTGAATGGTTTGCCTTGGAATTGAACCTAGATCATTCTGTCATCTTAGGGATTGCACCCAAGTACTGCATTTCAGACTCTCTTGTTGACTATGAGTGCTGCTCCATTCCTTCTAAGGGATTATGTCCACAATAGTAGATTTAATTGTCATCTAAATTAAGTTCACCCATTCCCTTCCTAGGGAGAAGGCAGTAGCAACCCACTCCAGTACTCTTGCCTGGAAAATCCCATGGATGGAGGAGCCTGGTAGGCTGTAGTCCATGGGGTCACTAAGAGTTGGACAGGACTGAGTGACTTCACTTTCACTTTTCACTTTCATGCATTGGAGAAGGAAATGGCAACCCCTCTAGTGTTCTTGCCTGGAGAATCCCAGGGACGGGGGAGCCTGGTGGGCTGCCATCTCTGGGGTCGCACAGAGTTGGACACGACTGAAGCAACTTAGCAGCAGCATTTCCTTCCTAAAATGTTGATGTTCACTCTTGCCATCTCCTGTTTGACCACATCCACTTTACCTTGATTCATGGACCTAACATTCAGGTTCTTCTGCAATATTGTGCTTAACAGCATTGGACTTTACTTTCATCACCAGATACATCCACAACTGAGCATTTTTTCCACTTTGGCTCAGCCTCTTTATTCTTTCTGGAGCCGTTTCTTCACTCTTCTCTAGTAGTATATTGGACATCTACCAACCTGGGGGATTATCTTCCAGTTTTATGTCTTTTTGCCATTTCATAGTGTTCATGGTGTTCTCAAAGCAAGAAAAATGAAGTAGTTTGACATTCCCTTCTCCAGTGGACCTCATTTTCTCAGAACTCTCCACCATGACCCATCTGTCTTGGGTGTCCCTGAATGGCACGGCTCATAGTTTCATTGAGTTACATTGAGTTACAAGGCTGTAATTGATGTTATCCTTTGGTTAGCTTTCTGTGATTGTAGTTTTCATTCTGGAGGTCATGGTATTGCAGTTCTTGCTGCTTCTGTCTACCCTCTGATGGATGAGGATAAGAGGCCTGTGCAAGCTTCTGATGGAAGGGAATAGCTGTGAGGATAACTGGGTCTTGCTCTGGTGGGCAGAATCCTGCCCAGTAAATCTTTAATCCAATTTTCTGTTCATGAGTGGGGTTGAGCTCCCTCCCTGTAGTTTGCCCTGAGATGGACCCATCCTGGCGTCTGCATTTTCTGTGGTAGTGCTAATGTCAACCTCCTCCAAGAGGACTTATGCCACCACACCATACCTAGCAGGACTGCTGCTGCCAGTGCCCTTCACCCTGTGGCAGGCTACTATCAACCTACACCTCTGCAGGAGACTCCCACACACACAGGCAAGTCTGGCTCAGTCTCTTGTTGGGTCACTGCTCCCTTCCCCTGAGTCCTGTTGCCACAAGGTTTTCTTTGTGCCTTCCAAGAGTCTCTGTTTCCCTCAGTTCAGTTCAGTTCAGTTGCTCAGTCTTGTCCGACTCTCTGCGACCCCATGAACCACAGCACGCCAGGCTTCCCTGTCTATCACCAACTCCCAGAATTCACCCAAACCTATGTCCATCAAGTTGGTGATGCCATCCAGCCATCTCATCCTCTGTCGTCCCCTTCTCCTCCTGCCCTCAATCTTTCCCAGCATCAGGGTCTTTTCAAATGAGTCAGCTCTTTGCATCAGGTGGCCAAAGTATTGGAGTTTCAGCTTCAACATCAGTCCTTCCAATGAACACCCAGGACTGATCTCATTTAGGATGCACTGGTTGGATCTCCTTGCAGTCCAAGGGACTCTCAAGAGTCTTCTCCAACACCACAGTTCAAAAGCATCAATTCTTTGGCACTCAGCTTTCTGTATAGTCCAACTCTCACATCCATACATGACCACTGGAAAAACCATAGCCTTGACTAGACGGACCTTTGTTGGCAAAGTAATGTCTCTGCTTTTTAATATGCTGTCTAGGTTGGTCATAAATTTCCTTCCAAGGAGTAAGCGTCTTTTAATTTCATGGCTACAGTCACCATTTGCAGTGATTTTGGAGCCCAGAAAAATAAAGTCTGACACTGTTTCCACTGTTTTCCTGTCTATTTGCCATAAAGTGATGGGACCAGATGCCATGATCTTAGTTTTCTGAATGTTGACTTTTAAGCCAACTTTTTCACTCTCCTCTTTCACTTTCATCAAGAGACTCTAGTTCTTTTTCACTTTCTGCCATAAGGGTGGTGTCATCTGCATATCTGCTGCTGCTGCTGCTGCTGCTAAGTTGCTTTAGTTGTGTCCGACTCTGTGCGACCCCATAGACAGCAGCCCACCAGGCTCCCCCGTCCCTGGGTTTCTCCAGGCAAGAACACTGGAGTGGGTTGCCATTTCCTTCTCCATCTGCATATCTGAGGTTATTGATATTTCTCCTGGCAATCTTGATTCCAGCTTGTGCTTCATCCAGCCCAGTGTTTCTCATGATGTATTCTGAATAGAAGTTAAATAAGCAGGGTGACAATATACAGCCTTGATGTACTCCTTTTCCTATTTGGAACTAGTCTGTTGTTCCATGTCCAGTTCTAACTGTTGCTTCCTGATCCGCATACAGGTTTCTCAAGAGGCAGGTCAGGTGGTCTGGTATTCCCATTTCTTTCAGAATTTTCCCCAGTTTATTGTGATCCACACAGTCCAAGGCTTTGGCATAGTCAATAAAGCAGAAATAGATGTTTTTCTGGAACTCTCTTGCTTTTTCGATTATCCAGTGGATGTTGGCAATTTGATCTCTGGTTCCTCTGCCTTTTCTAAAACCAGCTTGTTTCCCTAGTCCTCTGGAAATTGTTCTGTAGTCAAATTGCACTGACCTTCAAACCTGGGGATTCCTGGTCCCTTTATCAGATCCCCAGATTGGGAAGTCTGATGAGGGGCCTAGAACCTTTGAATCACATTGAGAACTTCTTTGTTATAGTTGTTCTCCAGTTTGAGCATCACCCACGTGGCGGCTCTATGGTAGGGCTCCAGGCTCTATGCTAGGGCTAATGTCAACACATTGCATCTCCCAAGACTGCTGCTGCCACTGCTCCTGTCCCCACAGCAGGCCACTGCTGACCCACACCTCCTCAGGAGACCCTGAAACACAGGCAGGTCTGGCTCAGTCTCTTGTGGAGGTCACTACTCCTTTCTCCTGGGTCCTGGTGCGCACAAGATTTTATTTATGCCCTCCAAGAGCCTCTGGCAGGTATGTGGTTTGATTTTAACATGATTGTGCCCCTCCTACCATCTCGTTGTGACCTCTTCTTTGTCCTTGGACGTGGGTTATCTTTTTTTGGTGGATTCCAACATCCTTCTGTCAGTGGTTGTTCAGCTGCTAGTTGGGATTTTGATGTTCTCACTGGAGGAGAAGGGTGCACATCCTTCTACTCGGCCATGTCCTGGCTATTGTAAATAATGTTGTATGAACACTGGGGTGTGTGTCTTTTTGAATTGTCATGTTTTCATGCTATATGCTTAGTAATGGGGTTGCTAGGTCATATGGTAAATTTATTCCTAGTTGGTTAAGGAATATTCATGATGTTCTCTGCAGTGGCTGTACCAATTTACATTCTCATCAGTAGTACAGGAAGGTTCCCTTTCTCCACATCCTCTCCACCATTTATTTTTGGTAGATTTTTTGATGATGACAATTCTAAATGGTGTGAGGTGATACCTCACTGTAGTTTTGATTTGCATTTCTCTAGTAATGAGTGACATTAAGCATCTTTTCACGTGTTTGTTGTCCATCTATGTCTTCTTTGGAGAAATGTCTGTTTAGGTCTTGTCATTTTTTTAATTCGGTTTTGTTTTCCTTATATTGAGCTATTTATGTTTTTTGTAGATTAATTGTTTGTCAGTTACTTTGTAATTATTGTCTCCCATTCTGAGGGTTGTCTTTTCATCTTTACAGTTTCCTTTGCTGTGCAAAAACTTTTAAGTTTAATAAAGTTCCATTTATTTATTTTTGTTTTTATTTCCATTGCTCTAGGAGGGAGTCAAAGAGGATCTTGCTGTGATTTATGTTAAGGAGTGTACTATCTGTGTTTTCCACTAAGAGCTATATATTTTCTGGTCTTACCTTTAAGTCTTTAATTCAACTTGAGTTTGTTGTTAGGAAGTATTCTAATTTCATTCTCGTACATGTAGCTGTCCAGTTTTTCCAGCTAAGAGGCTCTTTTTTCTCCATTGTATATTCCTGCCTCCTTTTTCAAAAATAAGGTACTCATGAGTACATGGGTTTATTTCTGGGGTTTCTCTCCTATTCTGCTTAGCTATATTTTTGTTTTTGTGCCAGAACCATATTGTCTTGATGAGTATAGCTTTGTAATATAGTCTGAAGTCAGTAAGATTGATTCATCTATCTCCATTTTTCTTTCTCACAATTGCTTTGCCTATTCGAGGCCTTTTGGGTTCCCAAACAATATGTAAAATTTTTTGTTCTAGTTCTGGAAAAATTCCATTGGTAATTGGATAGGGATTGCATTGAATATGTGGATGACTTTGGGTAGTATTCTCAAATTTTCACAATATTGATTCTCCTAATCTAAGAACATGGTATATCTCTCCATCTGTTTGATCTCTTTTATCAATATCTTATAGTTTTTTGCATACATGTCTTTTATCTCTTTAGGTAGGTTTATTCCTAGATATTTTATTCTTTTTGTTTTAGGGATGAACGGGATTGTTTACTTTCTGATTTCCCCTTTTGATTTTTTATTGTTAGTATAGGATACAGGGGATTTCTATGTATCATTTGGTATCTTGCAACATTACTGAATTCATTGATTAGCTCTAGCAATTTTCTGGTGGCATCTTTAGGGTATTCTGTTTAGTATCCTGTCATCTGCAGATAGTGAAAGTTTTGCTTCTTGTTTTTCAGTCTGGCTTCCTTTTATTTCTTTTTCCTTTCTGACTGCCATGGCTAGGACTTCCAAATCTATATTGAATAATAGTAATGAGAGGGTCAATTCCTACAGGTTGATAAGAAGTCTGGGGTCCCTGAGGAGGAGAAAGGGGTCTTGGGCTCTCAAAGCAGAGATAGGGGTCTGGAATTCTCAAGGAGGAGGAAAAGACATCTTTTTTTCCCCTCTACATTCCTTAGTCTAATGATTACACAACAACTCAGTTTAAACTCTGTACTAAGGACTGATGTTGAAGCTGAAACTCCAATACTTTGGCCACCTGATGCAAAGAGCTGACTCATTTGAAAAGACCCTGATGCTGGGAAAGATTGAGGGCAGGAGGAGAAGGGGACAACAGAGGATGAAATGGTTGGATGGCATCACCGACTCAGTGGACATGAGTTTGAGTAAACTCCAGGAGTTGGTGATGGACAGGGAGGCCTGGCGTACTGTGTCCATGGGGTCGCAGAGTTGAACACGACTGAGTGACTGAACTGAATTGAAGGATTGTATAAATGGCAACCCACTCCAGTATTCTTGCCTGGAGAATCCCATGGACGGAGGAGCCTGGGCGGCTACAGTCCACGGGGGTCGCAAAGAGTCGGACACGACTGAGCGACTTCACTCATAACAACAAGGTGCCTGCTTGAGGACAGTTTCTCCTCCTGAAAACCTTCTGGCTAATCCTGTTATCTTAAAATGTAAATTATGGGAGTGAGTCTAGTAAGAGCTTTACAACCTTGAGACATTCTTTTGATTTATTGTAATAACTAATTTAAAAAGTATATAACTCGCTTGCTAACACTAGCAAGGGGGGCATTCTCTATCCCCCTTCCGATGTCTATGTCAGAGGCTTTCTCTGTCCCTTTTCTTACTTTAGTAAAACTGCTACACAAAAGCTCTTTTGAGTGATCAAGCCTGGTCCTTGGTCCCAAAGCTAAATCTTCTTCAGAGATCACAAATTTGACATCATTCACTGTAAGCTATCAGTGGCAAGAATGGGCGCCCATATCATGTTTCTGATCTTAGAGGAAATGCTTTTAGTTTTTCCCCATTGAAAATGTTGTTTGGTGTGGGTTTGTTGTATATGGCCTTTATTATGTTCAGGTAGGTTCTTTCTATGCCAGTTTTCTGGAAAATGTTTATCATAAATGGGTGTTGAATTTTGTCAAAAGCTTTCTCTGCATTTATTGAGATGATCATATGGTTTTTATTTCTCAATTTGTTAATATGGTTTATCACATTTATTGACTTATGTATATTCAAGAATCCTTGCAGCCCTGGGATAAACCCCACCTGATCATGGTGTATGATCCTTTTAATGTGTTGTTGGATTCTGTTTGCTGTCATTTTTTTTGAGGATTTTTGCATCTGTATTCATCAGTGATATTGTCCTGTGATTTTCTTTTTTTTGTGGTATCTTTGTCTCATTTTGGTATCAGGGTGATAGTGGCCTCATAGAATGAGTTTGGGAGTATTCCTCCTTCTGCAGTTTTTTGGAAAAATTTGAGTAGGATCAGTTCAGTTCAGTTCAGTCGCTCAGTCGTGTCCAGCTCTTTGCGACTGCATGAATCGCAGCACACCAGGCCTCCCTGTCCATCACCAGCTCCCAGAGTTCACCCAGACTCACGTCCATCGAGTCAGTGATGCCATCCAGCCATCTCATCCTCTGTCGTCCCCTTCTCTTCCTGCCCCCAATCCCTCCCAGCATCAGAGTCTTTTCCAATGAGTCAACTCTTCGCATGAGGTGGCCAAAGTACTGGAGTTTCAGCTTTAGCATCATTCCTTCCAAAGAAATCCCAGGGCTGATCTCCTTTAGAATGGACTGGTTGGATCTCCTTGCAGTCCAAGGGACTCTCAAGAGTCTTCTCCAACACCACAGTTCAAAAGCATCAATTCTTCGGCGCTCAGCCTTCTTCACAGTCCAACTCTCACATCCATACATGACCACAGGAAAAACAATAGCCTTGACTAGATGGACCTTTGTTGGCAAAGTAATATCTCTGCTTTTGAATATGCTATCTAGGTTGGTCATAACTTTCCTTCCAAGGAGTAAGCGTCTTTTAATTTCATGGCTGCAATCACCATCTGCAGTGACTTTGGGGCCCCCCAAAATAAAATCTGACACTGTTTCTACTATTTCCCCATCTATTACCCATGAAGTGATGGGACCAGATGCCATGATCTTAGTTTTCTGAATGTTGAGCTTTAAGCCAACTTTTTCACTCTCCTCTTTCACTTTCATCAAGAGGCTTTTTAGTTCCTCTTCACTTTCTGCCATAAGGGTGGTGTCATCTGCATATCTGAGGTTATTGATATTTCTCCCAGCAATCTTGATTCCAACTTGTGTTTCTTCCAGTCCAGCCTTTCTCATGATGTACTCTGCATATAAGTTAAATAAGCAGGGTGACAATATACAGCCTTGATGTACTCCTTTTCCTATTTGGAACCAGTCTGTTGTTCCATGTCCAGTTCTAACTGTTGCTTCCTGACCTGCATACAGATTTCTCAAGAGGCAGATCAGATGGTCTGGTATTCCCATCTCTTTCAGAATTTTCCACAGTTTGTTGTGATCCACACAGTCCAAGGCTTTGGCATAGTTAATAAAACAGAAATAGATGTTTTTCTGGAACTCTCTTGCTTTTTCGATTATCCAGTGGATGTTGGCAGTTTGATCTCTGGTTCCTCTGCCTTTTCTAAAACCAGCTTGAACATCAGGAAGTTCACGGTTCACATATTGCTGAAGCCTGGCTTGGAGAATTTTGAGCATTACTTTACTAGCATGTGAGATGAGTGCAATCGAGTAGGATAGGTGTTAACTATTCTCTAAATGTTTGATAGAATTTGCCTGTGAAGCCGTGTGGCACTGGGCTTTTGTTTGTTGGAAGATTTTTGATCATGGTTTTGATTTCAGTGCTTGTGATTGGTCTGTTCATATTTTCTGTTTCTTCCTGGTTCAGTCTTGAAGGTTATACTTTTGTAACAATATGTCCATTTCTTCCAGGTTGTCCATTTTTTTGGCATGTAGTTGCTCCTGATAGTAGTCTTTTATGATCCTTTGTATTTCTGCATTGTCTGTTGTAGCTGCTTTTTCATTTCTAATCATATTGATTTGAGTCTTCTCCCTGTTGCTTTGATGAGTCTGGCTAATTGTCAACTTGGTTTATTGTCTCAAAGAACCAGTTTTAGTTTTATTGAACTTTGCTCTTATTTCATTATTTTTTCATTTATTTCAAAATAAATCAAACATCTGATCTCTATGCTTTCTTTCCTTCTACTAACTTCATCAGGTTTTTTGTTCTTTTTCTAGTTGCTTTATATTCTAAGGTTAGGTTGTTTATTTGATGTTTCTTGTTTCTTGAGGTTAGCTTCTATTTCTGTAAACTTCCCTCTTAACACTTCTTTTATTGCATCCCATAAGTTTTGAGTTGTCTTTTTTTGGGGGTAGTAACATACTGTTTTGATGACTATAGCTTTGTAGTATAATCTCTAGTCAGGTAGCTTGATCCCCTCTCCCCATCCCCCCAGTTCTATCTTCTTTTTCAAAATTACTTTGTCTATTTAGGGTCTTTTGAAAATATTTGATCTTTATATTTTTGAATTTAGCATTTTTTTCTTTTATGTTTTGTTGATTTTTAGTCATTGTTGGCCATTACCCACTATAACGATATAAAAGAATTGTTCTGTGTAGTCTTTTAGAATATGGTTTTATTTTTTACATTTAAATCTTGAATATATTTTAATTTTTTCTGCTCTGTGGTGTGATACATAGACCTCTCTTTTCCAGATGGCCATCTATTTATCCAAATGACATTTGTATCCAGCCTTTCCTCACTCATTAAATGATATTATCTGTATTTAAATAGGAAAGTGATTCTGTTTATCATTCTTCCTACTATCCACTTTCTCTAATTTCAGCTTAGACATCTTTCTGGGCTCTCACTAGTGCACTGCTCCTTTTGCCCACTTCTATGTTTGCATTAGACTGTGGATAATAGTATTCTATTTTTCTTTTAATCTAGTATTACCTTACCCTCTGTCTTCCAGAATTTTTTCAAAATTCAGGCCTTGTGCTGAGGTTTTTCTGCATTCCTGTTTTGTCATATTTTTATTACTTTTAAAAGTTTTGTATTTTATCTGAATGTGTTTTTGGAGACAGGAGATATAAGTATGTGTGTTTAGTCTATTCCCTTAAACTAGAGAAACAATTTTTGGTTGTAATTCTCCCTGGTGGCTCAGACAGTAAAGCGTCTGCCTGCAATATGAAAGACCTGGGTTTGATCCCTGGGTCGGGAAGATCCCCTGGAGAAGGAAATGGCAACCCACTCCAGTACTCTTGCCTGGAAAATTCCATGGCCAGAGGAGCCTTGTAGGCTACAGTCCCTGGGGTTGCAAAGAGTCAGACATGACTGAGCAACTTCACTTCGCTTCACTTCACTCTTAATATTTTTGTTTTCTGTTTTTACCACTGAGAATTTATTTCCTAGCCTTCCTGGCTTATCTTTACACCTCACTTTTAAATTTTGCTATTCCCTTGAATTTATTCCTTGGTTGTTTTCTTTCCTAAAATTTCTATATCCTTTCTGAACCAGCTCTTTTTCTCTAATGACTTCACTTACCATCTTAAGGACTAATGTCTCCTAAATCCTTTTTTTCATTTTAGATCTTCCTTCTCCATTCCAGGATCATGCAGCCAATCATGAAATAATTCCATTTGTAAATTCTGCAGGTGTTTTGAGTACAATTGAACAACATCTACTCTCTGTGACCCAACTTGTGATTCTTATTTATTTTTCCAGTCTCTGTATATAGCATCAGCATCTATCTTGGTTGTGGAGCATTTCTTTGTATAGCTATAAAAAAAAAAATAGTGACCAGATTTTTTTCCTCTAAGAATTAATTCCCTTTCTTTATCTCTGTTGCTTTGCCTTAGGATAGATCATCCCTAAAATTGGGTAGTTTGTTTTGTTGCTGAAGATATTATCCACTATTCATATAGAGTGATAGTTCTAATGAGGAGAGATTTTTCTTCCTAGGAGACATTTGCAAGTATTTGAAGATATTTTTGATTGATGCTATTGATATCTGATTAGTAGAAGTAGGGATGCTGGTAAACATCCTGGAATACACAGGACAGTCTTCCACAGAAATAGCTTTATCTGGTCTAGAGTGTCAGTAGTGCCAAATTGAAGAAACCCTGTTCTAGTGTAAAGGCGGAGTTGCTCATCTTTTATAGCATTTTGTTTTAAACTCTAAACAGTTAAACATATGTTAGGAGAAAACCATGGTTTGAAAGTATACACTCACCCCAGTGTTCATTGCAGTGCTGTTTACAGTAGCCACAGCCTGAAAGCAGCCTAAGTGTTCATCAAAGACTCTATATAGATACGGTGCATATATACAATGGAATGTTACTCAGCCATTAAAAAATGAAATAATGCCATTTGCAGCATCATGGATGGAAAGGTGGGGAGGGAGGGATAAATTGGGAGTTTGGAATTGACATATACACACTGCTATGTTGTGCTACTGTATAGCACAGGGAACTCTGCTCAGTATTGTCATAACCTAAATGAGAAAGGAATTTGAAAAAGAATATATATGTATATATAAATCTCTTTGCTGTACACTTGAAACTTACAGAATATTGTAAAACACCTATAGACCAATATAAAATAATCATTAAAACATAAACAGAAAATATAGTAAGAGTTAGTTTTCAAAAATATTTTCTACGTCCTGATTCTGAACCCTCAGATTGAGTAGAAATATATTGTTACAGGCATCAGTGTCATTCAAGGATGTGACTGTGGAATTCACCCAGGAAGAGTGGCATCAGATGGACTCTGCTCAGAGGACCTTGTACAGAGATGTAATGCTGGAGAACTACAGCCACCTCGTCTCAGTGGGTGAGCAGACCTTACCATGCAACTTCCTCAAGAATGCAGATTCAGTTTTTTCTTTTTTTAAATATTAATCACTTTTATTGAAGAATATTAAATGAAAAATAAAATTCAGCACTTCATTATACAAATCAATAAGTTTAAAAAGTTATGCAGTAGCTTACTATCATCAGAGTCATGGTTTGGAATATTTTCATCATCCCCCCAAAATTCCTTGTACCCCTTTGCAGTGAGTCCCTTCCTCTCATACCTCTTCTCAGATGCCAGCCAATCACTGATCTATTTTCTATTTCAATACTTTTTCCTTGTTTTGAATCTTATATAAATGAATTTATATATAGTATCTTTTGTCTGACTTCCACATTTAGCATGATGCTTTTGAGACTCCTGTGTGTGTATCACCAGTTTATTCTTTTTAGCCTGAGTAGAATTCTTTTGTGTGCATATACTACAGTTTGTTATTCTTTCAGCTCATGGATACATGGGTGTTTTTCCAGTTTGGAGCTGTTATGAATAAAGCTTCTATGAACATTCACATATAAGTCTTTGTGTCAATATGTTTTTATTTCTTATGTAAATACCTAGGAGTGGGCTTACCTAGTCTTCTGGTAAGTTTATATGTAACTTATTCAGAAAGTTCCAGATGTTTCCCCATTGGGTCTACTGTGTTTCATGCCTATAAGCAATGCCTAAGAGTTCTCACTGCTGTTACCAGCAGTTGGTTTGGTAAGTCTTACTATTTTTAACCATTGTAGTTGATGTCTAGTTGCATCTTATTGGATTTTAATTTGCATTTCTCTGGTAATTAACAATGTTGAACTTCTTTTCATGTGCTTTTTAACCATTCATAATCTCCTTTAATGACGTGTTTCATCAAATCTTTTGCCCATTTTTTTGTTTTGTTTTTTGGTTTGGGTCTTATTGTTGAGTTGAAGGAGTTCAGACCTTACCAGATACATGTTTTGAAAATGTTTCTTCTCCAGGTCTGGCTTGCCTTTTTAGAAGAAAATGTTTACAGATGGTTTTGGTTTGCTATATACTTAAAAAATTTTTTATATGACATGATTAAGATTCAGGGATTTAGATCAATTGTATTCTTCATGTTTCCCCTAATGGTTATATCTTACATAACTATAGTATAGTCTTAACACAAGGAAATAGGCATTGGTACAATGAATGTGAATAGCTTTGTATCATTTTTTTTACTTTCTAATTTTGTATTGAGGCATGGTTGATTTATAATATGATGTTAGTTTCAGGTGTACAGCAGAGTGATGCAGTTATATATTCTTTTCCAGATTCTTTTCCCTGATAGGTTATTACAAAATACTGAGTATAGTTCTCTGTGCTACAGAGTACATCCTTGTTGTTATCTATTATATATTGGGTTGGCCAAAAGGTTCATTTCTTTTTTTCCCATAAGATGGCTCTAGTAGTGCTTTAGTTGTCTTTAATATCATTCGAAACCAGTTTGTTAGATTTTATTGTGACAGCAGTCATATCAGTATACATTTAAAAATTGGTGAATTTTTGTGTAGCCATTTTAATATTGAACACAGAAGAAAAAAAAACAGTTTTGACATGTTATGCCTTATTATTTCAACAAAGGTAAAAATGCAACTAAAACACAAAAATAGACTTGTGCGGTGTATGGAGAAGGTATTGTGACTGATCAAACATGACAAAAGTGGTTTGTGTAGTTTTGTGCTGGAGATTTCTTGCTGGACAGTGCTCCATGGTCAGGTAGTTGAAGTTGATAATGATCAAATAGAGACATTAATTGAGAAGAATCAATGTTATATCATGTGGGAGATAGCTGACATACTCAAAATATCCAAATCAAGATTTGAAAGTCATTTGCACCAGCTTGGTTATGTTAATCACTTTGATGTTTAGGTTCCACCTAGGCTAAGTGAAAAAACCTTTGTAACCATATTTCACATGTGTTTCTCTACTGAAACATAATAAAAATGTTCCATTTTTAAAACAAATTGTGATGGGTGTTGAAAAGTGGATATGGTACAATAATGTGAAATGGAAGAGATTGTGGGGGCAAGTGAAATGAACCACCACCAATCACACCAAAGGCATCTTCTTCCAAGGAAGATGGTGTTGTGTGTATGGTGGGATTGTAAGGGAATCCTCTGCTATGAGCTCCTTCTGGGGAATCAAACAATTAATTCCAACAAGAATTGCTCCCAGTTAGACCAACTGAGAGCAGCACTTGATGAAGAGTGTCCAGAATTAGTCAACAGAAAATGCATAGTCTCCATCAGGATAATGCAAGACCACATGTTTCTTTGATGACTAGGCATAAACTGTTATGCTTTGGCTGGAAGTTCTGATTCACCCACCATATTCACCAGCCATTGTACCTTCAGATTTCCTTTTATTTTGGTCTTTACAAAATTCTCTTAATGGAAGAAATTTCAGCTCCCTGGAAGACTGTAAAAGGAACCTGGAACAATTCTTTGCTCAAAAAGATAAAAAAGTTTTGGGGAAATGGAATTATGAAGTTGCCTGGAAAATGGCAGAAGGTAAAGGAACAAAACAGTGAATTCATGGCACAATAAAGTTCTTGGTGAAAATGGAAAATGTGGCTTTTTTTTTTTTTTTAATCAAAGGAACTTCTTGGCCACCCCAATACATAGCAGTGTGTATAGGTTAATCCCAAACTCCTAATGTATCCCTTTCTTCTCCTTTACCCTCTGGTAACCATACGTTTATTTTCTGTGTCTGAGTCTGTTTATATTTTGAATTAAATTCATTTGTATCTTTTTTTTTATTCTGCACAAAAGCATATTTCATGATACTTTTCTTTTTCTATCTGGCTTACTTCACTTAGCATGATAATTTATAGGTCAGCCATGTATCTGCAGAAGGCGTGATTTTATTCTTTTTATGGCTGAATAATATTTCATTCTATGTATGAGATTATATCTATATCTATCTTACCACAATTTCTTTATCTGTTCATCTGTGTATGGACATTGGGTTGCTTCCATGTCCTAGCTATCATAAATAGAGCTGTGGTAACATTGGAGTATATGTATCTTCAAACCATGGTGTTCACCAAATATATACCTAGGATTTGGAGAAGGAAGTGGCAGCCCACTCCGGTATTCTTGCCTAGAGAATCCTGTGGACACAGGAGCCTGGGAAGGCTACAGTCCGTGGCGTTACAACTTAGCGACTGAGCACACGCCTAGGATGTGCTTCCATGGATCATATGATAGCCCTATCATTTTCAGTTTTTTAAGGTACCTCCATACTGTACTCCATAGTGGCTACACCAGTTTACATTCCCACCAGCAGTGTGGGAGGATTTTTTCCTCCACACCTTCTCTAGCATTTGGTACTGATAGATGTTTTGATGATGGCCATTCTGACTGGTGTGAGGTAATAACCTCATTGTAATTTTGATTTGCATTTCTCTGATAATTAGTGATATTCAGCATCTTTTCATATGCTTATTAGCCATCTGTACATCTTCTTTGGAGAAATGTCCATTTAGGTCTGCCTGTTTTTTGATTGAGTTGCTTGGTTTCTTTTGTTACTGAGTTTCATGAACTGTTGTATGTTTTGGAAATTAATTCCTTGTTGGTAGCATCATTTGCAGATATTTTCTCCCAGTTTGTAGGTTATCTTTCATTTTTATTGTGGTTTCCTTTGCTGTGCAAAAGCAAAAGTGTTGTTAGGCCCCCATTTGTGTATTTTTGTTTTTATTTCCATTACTGTAGGAGACAGATCCAGAAAAATATTGCTGCAATTTATGTCAAAGAGTGTTTTGCCTGTATTTTCCTCTAGGATTTTTATAGTATCCAGTCTTACATTTAGGTCTTTAATCCATTTTGAGTTTATTTTTGTATATATTGTTCAGTTCAGTCTAGTCTCTCAGTCGTGTATGACTCTGTGACCCCATGAATCGCAGCACACCACACCTCCCTGTCCATCACCAACTCCTGGAGTTTCTCATCCTCTGTCGTCCCCTTCTCCTCCTGCCCTCAATTTCTCCCAGCATCAGGGTCTTTTCCAATGAGTCAACTCTTCATATGAGGTGGCCGAAGTATTGGAGTTTCAGCCTCAGCATCAGTCCTTCCAGTGCACACCCAGGACTGATCTCCTATAGGATGGAGTGGTTGGATCTCTTGCAGTCCAAGGGACTCTCAAGAGTCTTCTCCAACACCACAGTTCAAAAGCATCAATTCTTCGGCGCTCAGCTTTCTTCACAGTCCAACTCTCACATCCATACATGACCACTAGGAAAACCATAGCCTTGACTAGACAGACCTTTGTTTGCAAAATAATGTCTCTGCTTTTGAATATGCTATCTAGGTTGGTCATAACTTTCCTTCCAAGGAGTAAGCGTCTTTTAATTTCATGGCTGCAGTCACCATCTGCAGTGATTTTGAAGCCCCAAAAAATAAAGTCTGACACTGTTTCCACTGTTTCCCCATCTATTACCCATGAAGTGATGGGACCAGATGCCATGATCTTAGTTTTCTGAATGTTGAGCTTTAAGCCAACTTTTTCACTCTCCTCTTTCACTTTCATCAAGAGGCTTTTTAGTTCCTCTTCACTTTCTGCCATAAGGGTGGTGTCATCTGCATATCTGAGGTTATTGATATTTCTCCTGGCAATCTTGATTCCAGCTTGTGCTTCTTCCAGCCCAGCGTTTCTCATGATGTACTCTGCATAGAAGTTAAATAAGCAGGGTGACAATATACAGCCTTGACATACTCCTTTTCCAATTTGGAACCAGTCTGTTGTTCCATGTTCAGTTCTAACTGTTGCTTCCTAACCTGCATACAGGTTTCTCAAGAGGCAGGTCAGGTGGTCTGGTATTCCCATCTCTTTCAGAATTTTCCACAGTTTATTGTGATCCACACAGTCCAAGGCTTTGGCATAGTCAATAAAGCAGAAATAGATGTTTTTCTGGAACTCTCTTGCTTTTTCGATGATCCAGTGGATGTTGGCAATTTGATCTCTGGTTCCTCTGCCTTTTCTAAAACCAGCTTGAACATCTGGAAGTTCACGGTTCACATATTGCTGAAGCCTAGCTTGGAGAATTTTGAGCATTACTTTGCTAGCATGTGAGATGAGTGCAATTGTGTGGTAGTTTGAGCATTCTTTGCCATTGCCTTTCTTTGGGATTGGAATGAAAACTGACCTTTTCCAGTCCTGTGGCCACTGCTGAGTTCTCCAAATTTGCTGGCATGTTGAGTGTAACACTTTCACATCATCATCTTTCAGGATTGAAATAGCTCAGCTGGAATTCCATCACCTCCACTAGCTTTGTTCGTAGTGATGCTTTCTAAGGCCCACTTGACTTCACATTCCAGGATGTCTGGCTCTAGGTGAGTGATCACACCATCATGCTTATCTGGGTCATGAAGATCTTTTTTGTACAGTTCTTCTGTGTATTCTTGCCACCTCTTAATATCTTCTGCTTCTGTTAGGTCCATACCATTTCTGTCCTTTATCGAGCCCATCTTTGCATGAAATGTTCCCTTGGTATCTCTAATATATTGTTAGAGAAAGTCTATAATTTCATTGTTTTTATGTAGCTGTTCAGTTTTCCCAGTACCATTTGTTGGGGAAGAGACTCTTTTCTCCATTGTATAGTCTTGCCGCCTTTGTCATGGATTAATTGACCATAAGTGTGTGGGTTTATATCTGGGTTTCTGTCCTCTTCCATTGATCTCTGTGTGTTTTTGTGCCAGTACCATGCTGCTTTAATGACTACAGCTTTGTAGTAGGGTCTGAAGTCAGGGGCCCTGATTCCCCCAGCTCTGATTTTCCTTTCTCAAGATTGCTTTGTCAAGTTTCAGGATCTTTTGTGTTCCCATTCAAATAAAAAATATTGGGTTCCAGTTATGTGAAAAAAGCCATTAGTAATTTGATACAAATTGCATTGAATCTGTAGACTGCCTTTGGCAATATGATCATTTTGAAAATACTGATTCTTTGAATCCAGGAACATGGTATATCTTTCCATTTGTTTATGTCATCTTCTCTTTCTTTCATCATATCTTGTATCAACAGTTATCAGAATATAGGTCTTTTGCCTCCCTAGGTAGTTTTATTGCTAGGTACTTTATTCTTTTTGATACAGTGCTAAAAGGATTGTTTCCTTAATTTCCTATTCTGATCTTTCCTTGCTAATGTATAGAGATGCATAGATTTCTGTGTATTAATCTTGTATCCTGCAACTTTACTAAGTTTATATATAAGCTCTAGTAATTTTCTTCTGTGTATTCTTGCCACCTCTTAATCTCTTCTGCTTCTGGTAGGTCCTTGCTGTTTCTGTCCTTTATTATGCTCATCTTTGCATGAAATGTTCCTTTGGTATCTAATTTTCTTAAAGAGATCTCTAGTCTTTCCCATTCTATTCTTTTGTATCTCTCCTTGCTATTCTTTGGAATCTACATTCAATTGGGTATGTCTTTCCCTTTCTCCTTTGCCTTCATTTCTTTTTTTTTCTCAGCTCTTTGTAAGGCATCCTCAAACAACCATTTTGCCTTCTTGCATTTCTTTTCTTTGGGATGGTTTTGGTCACTGCCTTCTATGCATTATTAAGAACCTCCAACCATAGTTCCTCAGGCACTTTGTCTACCAGATTTAATTACAAACCGCCATCCATAATTCCCCAGGGACTTTGTCTATCAGATCTAATCCCTTGTCTAACCTATTTGTCACTTCCAGTGTAACATAATCATAACAGACTTGATTTAGATCATACCTGAATGGCCTCGTGGTTTTCCCTACTTTCTTCAATTTAAGTCTGAATTTGGCAATAAGGAGCTCATGACCTGAGCCACAGTCAGCTCCAGGTCTTGTTTTTGCTGACTTGTGTAGAGCTTCTCCATCTTTGGCTGCAAGAAATATAATCAATCTGATTTCAGTATTGACCATCCCATGATATCCATGTGTAGAGTCGTCTCTTGTGTTGTTGGAAGAGGGTGTTTGCTATGATCAGTGTGTTCTCTTGGCAAAACTCTTGTTTGTCTTTGCCTTGCTTCATTTTGTACTCTAAGGCCAAACTTGCCTGTTACTTCAGGTATCTCTTGACTTCCTACTTTTGTATTTCAATCCCCTATGATGAGAAGGATATCATTTTTGGGTGTTAGTTCTAGAAGGTCTTGTAGGTCTTCATAGAACCGTTCAGCATCAGCTTCTTTGGCATTAGTGGTTGAAGCATAGACTTGGATTACTGTGATGTTGAATGGTTTGCATTGGAAATGAACAGAGATCATTCTGTCAAATTCTTGTTCACTATGAGGGCTACTCCAATCCTTCTAAGGGATTCTTGCCTACATTAATAGATATAATGGTCATCTGAATTAAATTCTCTCATTCCTGTCCATTTTAGTTCACTGATTCCTAAAAAGTTGATGTTCACTCTTGCCATCTCCTGTTTGACCACATCCACTTTACCTTGATACATGGACCTAACATTCCAGATTGCTACGTTATTGTTCTTTACAGCATCAGACTTTGCTTTCACCACCAGACACATCCACACGTGAGCATCATTTCTGCTTTGGTTCAGCCTCTTTATTCCTTCTGGATCCGTTTCTTTGCTCTTCCCCAGTAGCATATTGGAACCTACCAACCTGGAGGCTCATCTTCCAGTGTCATATCTTTTTGCTGTTTCATGCTATTCATGGGGTTCTCATGGCAAGAATACTGACATAGATTGCCATTCCCTACACAGAAGAACTGTATAAAAAAGGTCATAATGACCCAGCTAGCCATGATTGTGTGGTCACTCACTTAGAGTTAGACATACTATAGTTGAAGTCCACTGGGCCTTAGGAAGCTTTACTATGAAGAAAACTAGTGGAGATGATGGAATTCCAGCTGAGATAATTCACATCCTAAAAGATGATGCTGTTACAGTGCTACACTCAGTCTGCCAGCAGATTTGGATATCAGCAGTGGCCACAGGACTGGAAAAGGTCAGATTTCTTTCCAATCCCAAAGAAGGGCAATGCCAAAGAATATTCAGACTACTGTACAATTGTACTTATCTCACATGCTAGCAAGGTCATGCTCAAAATCCTTCAAGCTAAGCTTCAATAGTACATGAATCGAGAACTTCCAGATGTACCTGCTGGATTTTGAAAAGCAGAGGAACCACAGATCAAATTGCCAAAATCTATTGGGTCATAGAAAAAGCAAGAGAGTTCCAAAAAAACATCTACTTCTACTTCATTGACTATGCTAAAGCCTTTGACTGTGTGGATCACCACAAACTGGAAAATTCTTAAAGAGATGGGAATACCAGACCACTTTACCTCTCTCCTGAGAAACCTGTATGCACGTCAAGAAGCAACATGGTACAGTGGACTACTTCAAAATTGGGAAAGGAGTGTGTCAAGGCTCTGTATTTTAACCCTGCTTATTTAACGTCTATGCAGGGTACTTCATGTGAAATTCTGGGCTTGATGAATTACAAGCTAGAAACAAGATGGCTGGGAGAAACATCAAAAACCTCAGATATACAGATGACACCATCCAAGTGGCAGAAAGCCAAGAGGAACTAAAGAGCCTCTTGATGAAGATGAAAGAGAGTGAAAATGCTGGCTTAAAACTCAACGTTGAATAAACTAAGATCATGGTGTCCAGTACCATCACTTCATGGCAAAATGATTCAGAAAAAATGGAAACAATGGCAGATTTTATTTTCTTGGGCTCTAAAATCACTGCAGATGGTGACTACAGCCATGAAATTAAAAGATGCCTGCTCCTTGGAAGAAAAACTATGACTAACCTAGACAGCATGTTAAAAAGTAGAGACATCACTTTGCCGACAAAGATCTGTATAGTCAAAGCTATGGTTTTTCCTTTGGTCATGTACAGACATGAGAGTTGGATTGTAAAGAAGGCTGAACAATGAAGAATTGATGCTTTAGAACTGTGTGCTGGAGAAGACTCTTGGGAGTTCCTTGGACAGCAAGGAGATCAAACCAATCACTCCTAAAGGAAATCAACCCTGAATATTCATTGGAAGGACTGATGCTGAAACTGAAGCTCCAGTATTTTGGCTTCCTGATGCAAAGAGCCAACTCATTGGAAAAGACCCTGATGCTGGAAATGATTGAGGGCAGGAGGAAAAGGGGGCAGCAGAGGATGATATGGTTGGATGGCATCACCAACTCAATGGATATGAGTTTGAGCATACTCTGGGAGATACTGAAGGACAGGGAATGGTGTGCTGAAGTCCATGGGATCACAATGAGTTGGACATGACTTAGTGACTAAACAACAACAGAGGAGTATTCTGGTAGTATTTTTAGGATTTTCTGTTTATAGTATGATATCATCTGCAAACAGTGACAGTCTTACTTTTTCTTTTTAAATTTGGATCCTTTTTTTTTTTTCTTTTTCATCTGATTGCTGTGGTTAAGAGTTTCAAAACTATGTTGAATAAAAGTATCAAGAGTGGACACTCTTGTCTTGTTCCTGATCTTAGAGGAACTCCTTTCAGATTATAGCATTGTGTATGATGTTAGCTGTGGACTTGTCATATATGGCCTTTATTGTGGTAGGTTCCCTCTGTGCCTGCTTTCTGAAGAGTTTTTATCATAAATGGAAGGTGAATTTTATCAAAGGCTTTTTCTGCATCTGTTTAGGATCACATGGTTTTTATTCTTCAGTTTGTTGATGTGTATTACACTGATTTGTGGTTATTGAAAAATCCTTGCATCCCTGGGATAAATCCCACTTGATTATGGTGTATGATCCTTTTAATGTATTGTTGGATTTGATTTGATAGTACTTTGTTGAGAAATTTTGTGTCTATGTTCATCACTGATACTGGCTTTCTTTTTTGTGGTGTCCTTGTACAGTTTGGGTGTCAGGATGGTGGTGGCCTCATAGAATGAGTCTGGAAATGTTCCTTCCTCTGCGGTTTTTTGAAATAATTGCAGAAGGATAGGTGTTAGCTCTTCTCTAAATGTTTGCTAGAATTTACCTGTGAAGCTGTCTGGTCCTGGACTTCTCTATGTTGGGAATTTTATAAAACACAGATTCAGTTTCAATACTTGTAATTCGTCTGTTTATATTTTCTGTATCTTCCTGGTTCAATCTTGGGAGATTTTACCTTTTAAGGATTTAACTGTTTCTTCTTGGGTGTCCATTTTATTGTTGATTTTTGTTGGCCTATGAAAACTCAGCAGTGGCCACAGGACTGGAAAAGTTCAGTTTCCAATTCTAATCCCAAAGAAAGGCAATGCCAAAGAATGCTCAAACTACCACACAATTGCACTCATCTCACATGCTAGTAAAGTAATGCTCAAAATTCTTCAAGCAGGCTTCAGCAATATGTGAACCGTGAACTTCCTGATGTTCAAGCTGGTTTTAGAAAAGGCAGAGGAACCAGAGATCAAATTGGCAACATCCACTGGATCATCGAAAAAGCAAGAGAGTTCCAGAAAAACATCTATTTCTGCTTTATTGACTATGCCAAAGTCTTGGACTGTGTGGATCACAATAAATTGTGGAAAATTCTGAAAGAGATGGGAATACCAGAGCACCTGACCTGCCTCTTGAGAAATCTGTATGCAGGTCAGGAAGCAACAGTTAGAACTGGACATGGAACAACAGACTGATTGCAAATAGGAAAAGGAGTACGTCAAGGCTGTATATTATCACCCTGCTTATTTAACTTCTATGCAGAGTACATCATGAGAAACGCTGGACTGGAAGAAACACAAGCTGGAATCAAGATTGCCGGGAGAAATATCAATAACCTCAGATATGCAGATGATACCACCCTTATGGCAGAAAGTGAAGAGGAACTAAAAAGCCTCTTGATGAAAGTGAAAGTGGAAAGTGAAAAGTTGGCTTAAAGCTCAACATTCAGAAAACTAAGATCATGGCATCTGGTTCCATCACTTCATGGGAAATAGATGGGGAAACAATGGAAACAGTTGTCAGACTTTATTTTTGGGGGGCTCCAAAATCACTGCAGATGGTGACTGCAGCCATGAAATTAAAAGATGCTTACTCCTTGGAAGGAAAGTTATGATCAACCTAGATAGCATATTCAAAAGCAGAGACATTACTTTACCAACAAAGGTTTGTCTAGTCAAGGCTATGGTTTTTCCAGTGGTCATGTATGGATGTGAGAGTTGGACTGTGAAGAAGGCTGAGCGCCGAAGAATTGATGCTTTTGAACTGTGGTGTTGGAGAAGACTCTTGAGAGTCCCTTGGACTGCAAGGAGATCCAACCAGTCCATTCTGAAGGACATCAGCCCTGGAATTTCTTTGGAAGGAATGATGCTAAAGCTGAAAGTCCAGTACTTTGGCCACCTCATGCGAAGAGTTGACTCACTGGAAAAGATTCTGATGCTGGGAGGGATTGGGGGCAGGAGGAGAAGGGGACGACAGAGGATGAGATGGCTGGATGGCATCACTGACACGATGGATGTGAGTCTGAGTGAACTCCGGGAGTTGGTGATGGACAGGGAGGCCTGGTGTGCTGCAATTCATGGGGTCGCAAAGAGTCAGACATGACTGAGTGACTGAGCTGAACTGAACTGAACTGTACATTTGTCTTATATATTGTGGTCCTCCTGTGCTGGGTGCATACATATTTTGAATTCTTTTATCTTCCTCTTGGATTTGCTCGATCTTGCTCGATCATTATGTAGTGTCCTTCTTTGTCCTCTGTAACAATCTTTATTTTTAAAGTCTATTTTGTCTGATACGGTATTAATACTCCAGCTTTCTTTTGATCTCCTTTTGCATGGAACACCTTTTTCCATCCCCTCACTTTCAGTCTGTATGTGTCTCTAGATCTGAGGTTGGTCTCTTGTAGACCACATATGTACAATTCTTTCTCTTTCTCTCAATTCAGCTAGTCTTTGTCTTTTGGTCAGAGCATTTACTCTGTTTACATTTAAGGTAATTATCCATATGTAAGTTGTTATTGCCATTTTGTTCATTGTTTTAGATTTTTTTTGCAGACCTTTTCTTTCTTTCCTTTGTTTTCTTCTCTTGTGGTTTGGATTCCTTTTCTTTTCTGTGTGTTTATCATGGATTTTTGTTTGCAGTTACCATGTTTTCATATAGCAGTATGCATATATTGATATATACTTGATTGTTTTAAGTTGCTTATCTCTTCAATTTACATTTCAGAAAGCCTTGTACTTCTACTCTCCATATCTCACAATTACTGGTTTTGATATATTTGTGTGTGAATAATTTCCTACCTTATTATATGTTTGTCTTTACTAGTGAGCTTTCCCACTATGTAATTTTCGTGTTTCTAGTTATTGCCATTTCTTTTCCACCTAGAGAAGTTCCATTGGCATTTATTGTAAAGCTAGTTTGGTGGTGCTGAATTCTCTTAGCTTTTGCTTGTCCATAAAGCTTTTGATTTCTCCATCAGATCTGAACACAAGCCTGTTCTGGGTAGAGTGTTCTCGTGTGTAGGTTTTTCCCTTTTAGCACTTTGAATACATTGTGCCAGTCCCCTCTGGCCTGCGGAGTTTCTGCTGAAAAATCAACTGATAGTCTTATTTCCTTGTACGTTATTTTTTGCTTCTACCTTCTTTTAATATTTTTTTCTTTGTCTTTAATTTTTGTCAGTTTGATCTCAGTGTCTTGACATGTTCCTCCTTGGGTGTATCCTGCATGGAATTCCCTGTTCTTTCTGGACTTGGGTGATTGTTTCCTTTCCCATGTAGGGGAAGTTTTCACCTGTTACCTCTTCAGATGTTTTCTCAGTCCCTTTCTTTCCTTCTTCTTGGATCCCTACTATCCAAATGCTATTGCATTTGACCTTGGCCCGGTGGTCTCATAAACTATCCTCATTTCTTTTCATTCTTTTTTCTTAATTCCGTTTCACAGCAGTGATTTCCATCACTATTCTAGCTCACTGATTTATTCTTCTGCCTCGTTTATTCTATTGCTTTTTTCTGGTGTATTTTTGTTTTAGTTACTGTATTCATCTACTCTCTTTGGTTGTTCTTTATACTCCTAACTCTTTGCTAGAAACCTCTTGTAACTTCTCACTCTATGCATCCATTCTTTTCCTCAGTTTCGTGGTCATCTTTACGATAATTACTCTGAACTCTTTCTCTGATAAATTGGTTATATCCACTTCACTAAGTTGTTCTTCTAGGTTTTATCTTGTGTCTTCATCTGGGCAATGCTGTTTTGCCATCCCGTTTTAAATTTCTATTTGTATTTTTATGAATATAGTACTTATGTGGTTTTTTTTTTTTACTTTGGGTAACTGGCCTTCTGTAGGGGATGTCCTATGTGTCCCATCAGTACACTCCCCTCTCATCACGTAAGGGCCAGAGATCAGCTGGTCCTAGGATAGGTTCCGACCTGTTTGAGGACTCAGTTCTTCAGACTGCATGATTGTAATTTTTTTGCTTCTTATGTCTGTCTCCTGGTAGGTGAGGTTTTTCTGGAACCTTTGCATGCTTCCTGGCAGGAGGATCTGGTACCTGCCTGCTGGTGGAGGAGCTGGGTCTTGTTGCTCATGTAGGCAGGGCTGTGTCAAGGGGCATATCTAGAAGTGCCTATAGGCTCAAGATGTCATTAGGCAACCTATCTGCTGATGGATTGGGCTTGCTCCCACCTTGTTGGTTGTTTGCCTGAGGTATCCCAGCACTGGAGCTTTTAGGCTGTTGGGTGGGGCAAAATCTCATTGCCAAGAACCAAAAATGTCTACTTCTAGCCAGAGTTTATGTCCCTGCTGTGTCCGCCACCAGCTTATAGACCCCAGAGAGAGCTACAGCCGCCATAGGAGACCTCCAAGACTGGTAGGTAGGTCTGGCCCAAGCTCCCATGGAGTCACAACCTTTTCTTTTTTTTTTCATTTTGGAGTCACTGCTTTGCCCCTGGGCCCAGTGTGTGCAGGGCCTTGTATGTACCCTCCAAGAATGGAGTATTTCCCCAGTCCTGTGGTACTCCTGTAATCAAGCCCCACTAGTCTTCAAAGCCACATGGTCTGGGGGCTACTCCTCCCTATTCTGGACCCCTAGACTGAGAAGTCTGGCATGGGGCTCAGAGCTGTCACTCCTGTGGGAGAATTTCTGTGACAATTATTTTCCAGTTTGTGGTTCACCCACCTGGGTGATGTTGGATTTGATTACATTGTGAGGACTCCCCCACTACTGTGTCATGGTTTCTTCTTTGTCTTTGGATGTAGAATATCCTTTTTCTGGTAGATTCCAGTCTTTCTTATCAATGGTTATTCAGCACTTATTGTGATTTTGGTGTGCTAGGCCATTTTATCATATGTGGATTCGTGTAATCACCACAACAATTCAGACTCAGAACTATTCCATCACCAAAAAGATTTCTTCGATGCTACCTCTTTATTTTCATATTCATCCTTTCTCCTACACTATGCATAATCTCTGCCAACTATTAATTGGCTCTTCATCTGTACAGTTTCCAGGACATTATGTAAATGGAATCATGCAGATTCTGACGTGTTGAGATGGAAATCCATCCAAGTTGTAGTGTGTGTGTATCAATAGTTTATTTTTTACTACAATGGTATTCCACTCTATAAATGAATGTGTTACAGTTTGTTTAGCCATTCACTTATTAAAGCATATTTGGTTGTTAATAATTTGGGGCTATTATAAATAAAGATGCTACGAACATTCACGTTCAGATTTTTGTGTAAGACAAATTTTTCTCTGGGATAAATGCCCAGAAATGTGATCAGAGTTGTATGGTAAGTATATATTTTGTTCTTTAAGAAACTACCAAACTCTATTATCAAAAAGATTACAAATAACAAATGTCGGCAAACATATGGAGAAAAGGGAACCTTCGTACTCTATTGGTGGGAATAAAAATTGGTGCAGTAAGCAGTAAATGCGGAAAACAGTATGAAGTATCCTCAAAATACCAAAGATAGAACTACTAGCAATTCCACTCCTGGGTATATATCCAAAGGAAATTAAAACACTAATTCAAAAAAGATACATGCACACCAGTATTCATAGCATTATTTACAACAGCCAAAATATGGAAGCTACCTATGTTTCCATCCACAGATAAATATATATGTATATAATGGAATATTTACTCAGCTATAAAAAATTTTCTATATACAACAGCATAGATGGACTTGGACTGCATTATGCTTTAGTGAAATAACGCAGACAGAGAAAGACAAATACTGTTCGGTGGATTAGTCACTGAGTTGTGTCCCAGTCTTGTGAACCCTATGGCCTGTAGTCTGCCGGGCTCCTCTGTCCATGAGATTCTTCAGGCAAGAATACTGGAGTGGGCTGCCATTTCCTTCTCCAGGGGATCTTCCTGACCCAGGATTGAACCTGGGTCTCCTGCATTGCAGGCAGACCAACTGAGCTACAAAGGAAGCTTTGTATTTGTAGTTTTCCCAATACTGTATAATATCACTGTATTATATAGTGGAACCAATATAATATGTGGAACCTAAAAATAAGACAAACTAGGGAATATTACAAAAAGAAACAGACTCACAGAGAAAGCAAACTAATGGTTACCAGTGAGGAAAGTGAAGGGGGTGGGGTAAGATGGAGGTAGGGGAGTAAGATGGACAGACTACTATGTTTAAAATAAATAAGGTACAGGAATATATTGTATAGCATAGAGAATGTAACCAATATTTTATAGTAATCATAAATGGATTATAACCTTTAAAATTGTGAATGACTATGTCATACACCTGAAACTTATATAATTTGTAGATTGATTATGCCTCAGTTTAAGAAAATAGAAACTGCCAAATTGTTTACTAAGAGTGGCTGTACCATTTTGCATTTCTACGAACAGTTTGTGAGAAATCCAGTTACTTTTTATCCTTCTTAGTACTTGGTATTGTCAGTATTTTTTGTATTAGAAAAATGCTTTCCCTACATCTTTTGAGATGGTTTTTTTTTTCTTTCATTTATTTAATGTGGTATGGCACATAAATTGATTTGCATATAGTTAACCATCCTTGTGTCCCAAAGGTAAACCCCACTTGTTCATGGTAATAAGTGTGTAGTAATATCTCATCTTGGTCTTAACTAGCCTTTTTTAAATAGCTAGTGATAATTAAAATATTTTTTCATGTGTTCATATGCCATCTCTATATCCTTAGATAGTAAATGTCTGTTCATGACTTTTGCGTATTTTTTCTATCTTTATTGAGGTATAATGTCAAAAATTGTATATATCTAAGGTATAAGACACAGGGAAGCCCTAGTGGGTTAGCAGTAAAAAATTTGCCTGCAATGCAGGAGACTTGCAGGAGATGCGGGTTCACTCCCTGAGACAGGAAGATCCCCGGAAGTAAGAAATGGCAACCCAGTCCAGTATTCCTACCTGGAAAATTCCATGGACAGAGGAGCCTGTCAGGCTGCAGTCCGTGGGGCTGCAAAGAATTGGACATGACTGGGCAACTAAACAAAGCAACAAAGGTGTAAGACTTGATGTTTTTATATATGTATACTTTGTGAAATAATGGCCACAATCAAGCTAATTAACATACCCAGCACCTGACATAGCTACCTGTTTTGGAGGTTGGGGGTGGAGCCATGAGTACACAAAAGATCTACTCTCTTGGCAGACTTCAAGTATAAAATACAGTATTGTTAACTATAGTCACATTTGTGTATTATATCTCCATAGCTTATTCATCTTGGTTAATTGAACTTTGCATCCCTTTAACCAGTATCTTCCCATTCTCTAGCTCTCCAAGCCCTGAAAACCAACATTCTACTCTCTGTTCCTATGAGTTTGTTCTGAATTCCACCAAGATTATGCAGTATTTGTCTTTCTGTTTCTGGCTTATTTCACTTAGCATAGTGTCCTCTAGTTTTATCCATGTCAGGGCAGATGTCAGGATTTCCTTCCATTTTGTGGCTAAATAATATTCTACTGTTTGTATGTATACCGCATCTTCTTTAATCATTCATCTGCCAATAGACATTTTTGGATTGTTTAAATATCTTGAGTATTTTGAATAATACTGAAGTGAACATGGAGTGCAGATACTGATTTCACTGGCTTTGAACACCCAGAAGTAAAATTTCTGGCTCAGAAATCAGTTCTGTTTTTAGTTTTTTGAAGAAACTCTATTGTTTTACATAACGGCTACACTAATTTACATTCCCATCAACTGTGTAGGATGGTTCTGTTTTCTCTACATCCTCAGCAACACTTACCTTTTGTCTTTTTGATAATCACCGTTTTTTAACAGGTGTGAGGTGATACCTCATTGTGGTTTTGATTTGCATTTTCCTGATGATTAGTGATGTTGAGCACATTTTCATATTTCTGTAGGACATTGTATGGCTTCTTTTTGAGAAATGTCTACTCAGGTCCGTTTCCCATTTTTAACCTGGTTATTTGCTTTTATCCTATAGAGTTGTAAGACTCTTACTTTTTTTAGATATCTACTCATAATTATTATTTTTTTTTGAAAATGCATTTTATTTTATTTTTTAAAATTTTATTTTATTTTTAAACTTTACATAATTGTATTAGTTTTGCCAAATATCAAAATGAATCCAAAAAAAAAAAAAAAAATGAATCCACCACAGGTATACATGTGCTCCCCATCCTGAACCCTCCTCCCTCCTCCCTCCCCATACCATCCCTCTGGGTTGTCCCAGTGCACTAGCCCCAAGCATCCAGTATCGTGCATTGAACCTGGACTGGCATCTCGTTTCATACATGATATTTTACATGTTTCAATGCCATTCTCCCAAATCTTCCCACCCTCTCCCTCTCCCACAGAGTCCATAAGACTGTTCCATACATCAGTGTCTCTTTTGCTGTCTCGTACACAGGGTTATTGTTATCATCTTTCTAAATTCCATATATATGCGTTAGTATACTGTATTGGTGTTTTTCCTTCTGGCTTACTTCACTCTGTATAATAGGCTCCAGTTTCATCCACCTCATTAGAACTGATTCAAATGAATTCTTTTTAATGGCTGAGTAATACTCCATTGTGTATATGTACCACAGCTTGCTTATCCATTCATCTGCTGATGGACATCTAGGTTGCTTCCATGTCCTGGCTATTATAAACAGTGCTGCGATGAACATTGGGGTACATGTGTCTCTTTCCCTTCTGGTTTCCTCAGTGTGTATGCCCAGCAGTGGGATTGCTGGATCATAAGGCAGTTCTATTTCCAGTTTTTTAAGGAATCTCCACACTGTTCTCCATAGTGGCTGTACTAGTTTGCATTCCCACCAACAGTGTAAGAGGGTTCCCTTTTCTCCACACCCTCTCCAACATTTATTATTTGTAGACTTTTGGATCACAGCCATTCTGACTGGTGTGAAATGGTACCTCATAGTGGTTTTGATTTGCATTTCTCTGATAATGAGTGATGTTGAGCATCTTTTCATGTGTTTGTTAGCCATCTGTATGTATTCTTTGGAGAAATGTCTATTTAGTTCTTTGGCCCATTTTTTGATTGGGTCATTTATTTTTCTGGAATTGAGCTGTAGGAGTTTCTTGTATATTTTTGAGATTAGTTGTCAGTTGCTTCATTTGCTATTATTTTCTCCCATTCTGAAGGCTGTCTTTTCACCTTGCTGATAGTTTCCTTTGATGTGCAGAAGCTTTTAAGGTTAATTAGGTCCCATTTGTTTATTTTTGCTTTTATTTCTGATATTCTGGAAGGTGGGTCATAGAGGATCCTGCTGTGATGTATGTCGGAGAGTGTTTTGCCTATGTTCTCCTCTAGGAGTTTTATAGTTTCTGGTCTTATGTTTAGATCTTTAATCCATTTTGAGTTTATTTTTGTGTATGGTGTTAGAAAGTGTTCTAGTTTCATTCTTTTACAAGTGGTTGACCAGTTTTCCCAGCACCACTTGTTAAAGAAATTGTTTTTAATCCATTGTATATTCTTGCCTCCTTTGTCAAAGATAAGGTGTCCATATGTGCGTGGATTTATCTCTGGGCTTTCTATTTTGTTCCATTGATCTATATTTCTGTCTTTGTGCCAGTACCATACTGTCTTGATAACTGTGGCTTTGTAGTAGAGCCTGAAGTTAGGTAGGTTGATTCCTCCAGTTCCATTCTTCTTTCTCAAGATCGCTTTGGCTATTCGAGGTTTTTTGTATTTCCATACAAATTGTGAAATTATTTGTTCTAGCTCTGTGAAGAAAACTGTTGGTAGCTTGATAGGGATTGCATTGAATCTATAAATTGCTTTGGGTAGTATACTCATTTTCACTGTATTGATTCTTCCAATCCATGAACATGGTATATTTCTCCTTCTATTAGTGTCCTCTTTGATTTCTTTCACCAGTGTTTTATAGTTTTCTATATATAGGTCTTTAGTTTCTTTAGGTAGATATATTCCTAAGTATTTTATTCTTTCCGTTGCAATGGTGAATGGAATTGTTTCTTTAATTTCTCTTTCTGTTTTCTCATTATTAGTGTATAGGAATGCAAGGGATTTCTGTGTGTTGATTTTATATCCTGCAACTTTACTATAGTCATTGATTAGTTCTAGTAATTTTCTGGTGGAGTCTTTAGGGTTTTCTATGTAGAGGATAATGTCATCTGCAAATAGTGAGAGTTTTACTTCTTCTTTTCCAATTTGGATTCCTTTTATTTCTTTTTCTGCTCTGATTGCTGTGGCCAAAACTTCCAAAACTATGTTGAATAGTAATGGTGAAAGTGGGCACCCTTGTCTTGTTCCTGACTTTAGAGGAAATGCTTTCAATTTTTCACCATTGAGGATAATGTTTACTGTGGGTTTGTCATATATAGCTTTTATTATGTTGAGGTATGTTCCTTCTGTTCCTGCTTTCTGGAGAGTTTTTATCATAAATGGATGTTGAATTTTGTCAAAGGCTTTCTCTGCATCTATTGAGATAATCATATGGCTTTTATTTTTCAATTTGTTAATGTGGTGTATTACATTGATTGATTTGCGGATATTGAAGAATCCTTGCATCCCTGGGATAAAGCCCACTTGGTCATGGTGTATGATCTTTTTAATGTGTTGTTGGATTCTGATTGCTAGAATTTTGTTAAGGATTTTTGCATCTATGTTCATCAGTGATATTGGCCTGTAGTTTTCTTTTTTTGTGGGATCTTTGTCAGGCTTTGGTATTAGGGTGATGGTGGCCTCATAGAATGAGTTTGGAAGTTTACCTTCCTCTGCAATTTTCTGGAAGAGTTTGAGCAGGATAGGTGTTAGCTCTTCTCTAAATTTTTGGTAGAATTCAGCTGTGAAGCCATCTGGACCGGGGCTTTTGTTTGCTGGAAGATTTTTGATTACAGTTTCAATTTCCGTGTTTGTGATGGGTCTGTTAAGATTTTCTATTTCTTCCTGATCGAGTTTTGGAAAGTTGTACTTTTCTAAGAATTTGTCCATTTCTTCCACGTTGTCCATTTTATTGGCATATAATTGTTGATAGTAGTCTCTTATGATCCTTTGTATTTCTGTGTTGTCTGTTTTGACCTCTCCATTTTAATTTCTAATTTTATTGATTTGATTTTTCTTCCTTTGTTTCTTGATGAGTCTCGCTAATGGTTTGTCAATTTTATTTATCCTTTCAAAGAACCAGCTTTTGGTTTTGTTGATTTTTGCTATGGTCTCTTTTGTTTCTTTTGCATTTATTTCTGCTCTAATTTTTAAGATTTCTTTCCTTCTACTAACCCTGGGGTTCTTCATTTCTTCCTTTTCTAGTTGCTTTAGGCGTAGAGTTAGGTTATTTATTTGACTTTTTTCTTGTTTCTTGAGGTGTGCCTGTATTGCTATGAACTTTCCCCTTAGGACTGCTTTTACCATGTCCCACAGGTTTTGGGTTGTTGTGTTTTCATTTTCATTCGTTTCTATGCAAATTTTGATTTCTTTTTTGATTTCTTCTGTGATTTGTTGGTTATTCAGCAGCGTGTTGTTCAGCCTCCATATGTTGGAATTTTTAATCGTTTTTCTCCTGTAATTGAGATCTAATCTTACTGCATTGTGGTCAGAAAAGATGCTTGGAATGATTTCTATTTTTTTGAATTTACCAAGGCTAGCTTTATGGCCCAGGATGTGATCTATCCTGGAAAGGTTCCATGTGCGCTTGAGAAAAAGGTGAAATTCATTGTTTTGGGATGAAATGTCCTATAGATATCAATTAGGTCTAACTGGTCTATTGTATCATTTAAAGTTTGTGTTTCCTTGTTAATTTTCTGTTTAGTTGATCTATCCATAGGTGTGAGTGGGGTATTAAAGTCTCCCACTATTATTGTGTTATTGTTAATTTCTCCTTTCATACTTGTTAGCATTTGTCTTACATACTGCGGTGCTCCCGTGTTGGGTGCATATATATTTATAATTGTTATATCTTCTTCTTGGATTGATCCTTTGATCATTATGTAGTGACCTTCTTTGTCTCTTTTCACAGCCTTTGTTTTAAAGTCTATTTTATCTGATATGAGTATTGCTACTCCTGCTTTCTTTTGATCCCTATTTGCATGGAAAATCTTTTTCCAGCCCTTCACTTTCAGTCTGTATGTGTCCCTTGTTTTGAGGTGGGTCTCTCGTAGACAACATATGTAGGGGTCTTGTTTTTGTATCCATTCAGCCAGTCTTTGTCTTTTGGTTGGGGCATTCAACCCATTTACGTTTAAGGTAATTACTGATAAGTATGATCCTGTTGCCATTTACTTTATTGTTTTGGGTTCGAACTTATACACCATTTTTGTGTTTCCTGTCTAGAGAATATCCTTTAGTATTTGTTGGAGAGCTGGTTTGGTGGTGCAGAATTCTCTCAGCTTTTGCTTGTCTGAAAAGCTTTTGATTTCTCCTTCATACTTGAATGAGATCCTTGCTGGGTACAATAATCTGGGCTGTAGGTTATTTTCTTTCATCATTTTAAGTATGTCTTGCCATTCCCTCCTGGCTTGAAGAGTTTCTATTGAAAGATCAGCTGTTATCCTTATGGGAATTCCCTTGTGTGTTATTTGTTGTTTTTCCCTTGCTGCTTTTAATATTTGTTCTTTGTGTTTGATCTTTGTTAATTTGATTAATATGTGTCTTGGGGTGTTTCGCCTTGGGTTTATCCTGTTTGGGACTCTCTGGGTTTCTTGGACTTGGGTGATTATTTCCTTCCCCAGTTTAGGGAAGTTTTCAACTATTATCTCCTCAAGTATTTTCTCATGGTCTTTCTTTTTGTCTTCTTCTTCTGGAACCCCTATGATTCGAATGTTGTAGCGTTTAATATTGTCCTGGAGGTCTCTGAGATTGTCCTCATTTCTTTTAATTCGTTTTTCTTTTATCCTCTCTGATTCATTTATTTCTACCATTCTATCTTCTAATTCACTAATCCTATCTTCTGCCTCTGTTATTCTACTATTTGTTGCCTCCAGAGTGTTTTTAATTTCATTTATTGCATTATTCATTATATATTGACTCTTTTTTATTTCTTCTAGGTCCTTGTTAAACCTTTCTTGCATCTTCTCAATCCTTGTCTCCAGGCTATTTATCTGTGATTGCATTTTAATTTCAAGATTTTGGATCAATTTCACTATCATTATTCGGAATTCTTTATCAGGTAGATTCCCTATCTCTTCCTCTTTTGTTTGGTTTGGTGGGCATTTATCCTGTTCCTTTATCTGCTGGGTATTCCTCTGTCTCTTCATCTTGTTTAAATTGCTGATTTGGGGGTGTCCTTTCTATATTCTGGCAGTTTGTGGAGTTCTTTTTATTGTGGCTTTTCCTCGCTGTGTGTCGGTTTGTACAGGTGGCTTGTCAAGGTTTCCTGGTTAGGGAAGCTTGTGTCGGTGTTCTGGTGGGTGGAGCTGTATTTCTTCTCTCTCCTTTCGAAGAGTTGGGTTGCTTTTCTGGGTGCCTGATGTCCTCTGCCGGCATTCAGAAGTTGTTTTGTGGAATTTACTCAACGTTTAAATGCTCTTTTGATGAATTTGTGGGGGAGAAAGTGTTTTCCCCATCCTACTCCTCCGCCATCTTCTCATAATTATTATTATAGTTTTCAAATTTTTTCACCCATTCTCTGAGTTAACTTTTTCATTCTTTTGGTTATTTCCTTCTCTATCCAGAAGCTTTTTAGTTTGATGCAATCTCACTTGCCTGTTTTTGCCTTTGTTGTCCATGCTTTTGTTGTCATATAACAACCATTGCCAAGACTAACGTCAAGGAACTTTTTACCTAAGTTTTCTTCTAAGTGTTTTGTGATTTCAGACCTTTATGTCTTCAATCCGTTTTGAATTGATTTTTGTATATAGTGTGAGACAAGAGTCCAGATTCAGTTTCTACATGTGGATGTCCAATTTTCCCAGTACTGTTTATTGAAGAGACTGTCCTCTCCCCATTTTGTGTTTTTAGCACTCTTGTGAAGACCAGTTGACTGTAGATGTTCAGATGTATATTTGGGCTCTCTGTACTGTTCCACTGATCTGTAAATCTCATTATGCCAGTGTAAAACTGTTTTCATTACTCTCATGACTATATCAGTCCAGTTCCGTTCAGTCGCTCAGTCATGTCCAACTCTTTGCAACCCCATGAACCGCAGCATGCCAGGCCTCCCTGTCCAACACCAACTCCCGGAGTTCACCCACACTCATATCCATTGAGTTGGTGATACCATCCAACCATCTCATCCTCTGTCATCCCCTTCTCCTCCTGCCCTCATTACTGTATAGCCTTATAGTATATTTTGAAGTCAGAAAGTGTGGTGCCTCTAATTGTTCTTCTTTTTCAAGATGTTTTGGCTATCCAACATCTTTTTTGTTTCCATATGAAATTTAGGATCATTTTCTCTATTTCTATAAGCCACTAGGATTTTGATAGGGATTCAGTTCAGTTCAGTTCAGTCACTCAGTCATGTCTGACTCTGTGACCCCATTACTCTGATGACTGTATCAGTCCAGTTCAGTTCAGTCGCTCAGTCATGTCCAACTCTTTGTAACCCCATCAACCGCAGCACGCCAGGCCTCCCTGTCCATCACCAACTCCCAGAGTTTACCCAAATTCATGACCATTGAGTCGGTGATGCCATTAAATCTATAGATCACTTTGGGTCACATGGACATTTTAACAGTATTTCTTCAATTTGTAAACATGGGATGTCTTTCCATTTACCTGTATCTTTAATTTCTTTCATCATTTTATAATATTCAATGTACAAGTCTCTGACCTCTTTGGTTAATTTCTAAGTATTTTTTTAATTTCCTTTTTGGATAATTCATTGTTGGTATAGAAACGCAACTGAATTTTGTAGGTTGATTTTTGTATCCTCTAACTATACTAAATTTATTTATTAGTTTTAATACAGTTGTTTTGGTTGAGTCATTTGGATTTTCTACATACGGAAGTTTGTCATCTGCAAAGAGAGATAGTTTACCTTCTTAGTTTTTATTTAGATGTTTTTTGTTTCTTTTTCTTGTCTTTTTCTTGCCCTGAGTAGGACTTCTCATGGTTCTAATAGAAGTGACAGTATGCATTCTCACTTAGAGGGAAAACTTTTGGTTTTCCCCCATTGGTTATAGGCTTTTCATATGTTGCCTTTACTAAGTTGGGAAAATTGTCCTCTGTACCTATTTTGTTGAGAATTTTAATTTTGAATGGCTGTTGAACTTTGTCAAACGCTTTTCCCACATTTTTTGTGATCTCTTCTTCTTTCATTTTATATAGGATAGCACATAGATTGATTTGCATATAGTTAATACACATCCTTGTGTACCAAGGGTAAATCCCACTTGTTCATGGTTTAAGTTCTTTTAAATGTGCTGTTAAATTTAGTTTGCTAGTCTTTTGTTGAGGATTTTTGAATGTCTGTTCTTTAGGGATATTAGCCTATAGTTCTCTTGCAGTAACTTTCTCTGGTTCTAGAATCAGGAGTGATGCTGACCTTGTAAAATGAGTTTGGAAGTGTCCCCTGTCCTTTTTTAAAAATGTGTGTATTGGAGTACAGTTGATTTACAATGTTGTGTTAGTTTTAGGGATATAGAAAAGTGGTTGAGTTATATGTATACATGCATTTGTTCTTTTTCAGATTCCTCACCCATATAGGTTATTACAGAATATTGAGTGGAGTTTCCTGTGCTATACAGTAGGACCTTGCTTTCCATTTTTTAAAAGAGTTTGGGAAGAATTGGTATTCATTCCTTGAGTGTTTGGTAGAATTCTACCATAAAGCCATCTGGCCCTGGACTTTTCTTTCTCAGGTTTTTGATTACTGATTATTGTTGTTTAGTCGCTAAGTCCTGTCTGACTCTTTTGCAGCCTCATGGACTGTAGCCCACCAGGCTTCTCTGTCCATGGAATTTCCCAAGCAAGAACAATGGAGTGGTTGCCATTTCTTTCTCTAGGGGATCTTCCTGACCCAGAGATTGAACCCATGTCTCCTGCATTGGTAGGTGGGTTCTTTACCACTGAGCTGCCAGCGAAGCTGCTTGATTACTCCTGGACAAATACTGGGTCAAAAAGGAAATGAAAAGGAAATTCTAAAAGTATCTTAAGGTCTCCTTATTTTTTAATAGGTCAGTTCAGGCTTTTGTTTCTTCATGATTCAGTTTTGACAGGTTGTATCTTTCTAGTAATTTATCCATTGTATCTATTGTAATATCTCCTCTTTTCATTTTTATTTTATTTATTTGAATTTCTCTCTTTTTCCCTTTAGTGTAAGGGTTTGTTGACTGTTTAGCTTTTCAAAAAAACAACTTCTAGTTTATATTACTCTGTTCTCTATTTCTGCTCTAATCTCTATTATTTTCTTCTTCCTACTAACTTTGGCTTAGTTCTTTTTTCTAGTTCCTTGTGGTATAAAATTAATTATTTCTTTGATATGCTTCTTTTTTATGTAGGCATTTATCATTTTCTTCTTACACTGCTCTTGCTGCCTCTCATAAGTTTTAGTATGTTGTGTTTTTGTTTTTCTTAAGATACTTTTAGAATTCCCTTTTCATTTCCTTTTTGACCCAGGAGAGTATGTTACTTAATTTCCACATTTTTGAATTTTCTTTTTTTTCTACCTGTTGATTTCTAGTTCAGTAAAGATGCTTAGAATGATTTCAGTCTTCTTAAGTTTGTCAAGGCTTGGTTTGTGACCAAACATCTATCATGAACAATGATCCCCGTGTGCTTGAAAGAATGTGTATTTTTCTCTTGGGTGAAATCTTCTGTATATATCTGTTTATATATACACACACACACATGCAATCTAGAGTTAGATGTGTATATGTCTATAATGGTTATATCTTCTGTGGAATTGACCATTTTATCATTTTATGGTGACCTGTTTAGTCACCAGAGACAGTATTCTGTCTGCTGTAAGTATAGCCACTTACGTTTCTTTTTACCATTTCTGTGAAATATCTTTTTCCATCCCTTCACTTTTAGCCTATGTTTGTCTTAAATTTAAAATGAATCTCTTGTAGATAACACATCTCTGAATCTTGTTTTTTAATCCATTCATGTATTCTATGCCTTTGATTTGAGAATTTAATATGTTTACATTTAAAGTCATTATTGATAAGTGAGGACATACTGTTACCATATTGTTAACTGTTTTCTCTCTTACAGTTGTTTTGTCCCTTTCTTCCTGTCTTGTCTTTTTTTATTATTTAGTAATTCTTGTATGATTTCTTTTGATTCTTTCTCTCAGTATCTTTTGCATGTCTATTGCATTTTTTTCTTTGTAGTTAGCTTGACTTTTGCCAAAATATTTTGTAGTTACAACCATCTATTTTAGGTTGATAGTCTCAACTGCTCACAAAAACTCTACACTTTTACTCTTTCCCCCATACTTTTTGTTCTTGCAGTCAAAGTTTGCTTCTTTTTATATTATGGATCTATTATATAATCTTTATCTAATTTTTGTCTTTTAATTTTTTTATTAGCATAAATATTATTTTAACTATTACAGTATTACATTATTCTGTATTTATTTGCCTTCATCAGTGAGACTTTTGATTTGCTGTTTAATATATTTTCACTTCATTTTGAAGAACTCCCTTAATTCAACATTTGTTATAAGGCAGGTCTAATAGTTACAAACTCAATTAGTTTTTTGAGTTTTATTTTTCTCAGAAAAGATTTCTTTTTCTTCGTTGCAAAGGATACTTTTGCTAAGCCTAGTATTCTAAGTTGGCAGGTTTTTTCTTTTAGTGTTTTGAAGGTGACACCCTACTCTCTCCTAACCTGCAAGGTTTGTGCTGAGTAATTGACTAATAGTCTTACGGGAGCTCCCTTCTATGCGATGAGTCACTTTTCCCTTGCTGCTTTCAAAATTCTGTTGTCCATAACTTTTGACAATTTGATGATGTGTCTCAATGTACTTTAGGTTAATTAATCTTATTTGGGACCTTTGAGTTTGATCAGTCTGGATGTTCATTTCCTTTCCAAAGATTTGAGAACTTTTTAGCCCTAATACCTTTTTTATTCTTTTACTTTTTTATTAAAATATATTTGACATGTAACACTGTATAAACTTAAGGTATTCAACTTTGTTAATTTGATACATTATATGGTGATATGTTTGCCATTGTAGTGACAATTAGCACCTCTATCACACTACATAATTATTCTTTCAGCTAAGTCGTGTCTGACTCTTTTGTGACCCCATGGACTGTAGCCCACCAGGCTCTTCTCTCAATGGGATTTCTCAGGCAAGAATACTGGAGTGGGTTGCCATTTCCTTTTCTAGGGGATCGATCTTCCTGATCCAGGGATTGAACCCGTGTCTCCTGCATTATGGACAGAAGCCACTGAGGAAGCTTTTCTTCTTAGTAGTTGGAGTAATTAAGTTATAATCTCTTAGCAAATTTGATGATTATAATACAGTGTTGCCTATTTTTACTGTGCTGTGAATTATATCTCTAGGGCTTATTTACCACTCATTACAAGTTTGTAATCTTAAATAACTTCTGTCCTGCTCCGTACCACCTACCACCCTTGCCCTCCCCCTATTCTTGGAAACTGCAATTTTATTCTCTGTTTTTACAAGTTTGGCATTTTAAAATTCCACATATAGGTAATATCATACAGTATTTGTCTTTCTCTGTCTGACTTTTCTCACTTAGCACAATGTATAATGTGCTATAAGTCCATCCAGTGTTGTAAATGAAATGACAAGCTATCCTCCTGTCTCATGGCTAAATATTCCATTGTATATATGTATCACATTTTCTTTATCCATTCATCCATCAATAGACATTTAGGTTGTTTCTAAATCTTGACTACTGTAAGCAGTGCAGCAGTGAACATAATGAATAAATGCCCAGAAGTGAAATTGTTGGACATGTTAGATCATTTTTTAATTTTCTGAGGAACCTCCATACTCTTTTTCATCAAGGCTGCACCAGTTTACATTCCTACAAACAGTGTTCCCTCTTCTCCACATCCTCACTGCCACTTGTTATTTCTTATCTTTTTGACAATAGCTGTTTTAACAGGTGTGGTGTGATACCTCATTGTGGCTTTGATTTGTATTTCCTTGATGATTTATGATGTAGAGCATCTTTTTATATACCTGTTGGCCATTTATATGACTTATTTAGAAAAATATTATTCAAGTATTCTGCACATTTTTAATTGTTCTTTTGTTATTGAGCTGTATGAATTCTTTATATATATTGGATATTGTCATATATATGACTGGCAGATTTTTTTCTCCCATTCTGTATGTTGCCATTTCATGTTGCTGTTTCTTTTGATGTGCAAAAGCTTTTAAGTGTGATGTAGTGCCATTTGTTGATTTTTACTTTTGCTGAATTTTCTTTTTTTTTTTTTTTGGTGTCATATTCAGAAAAGTATTGCCAAGATCAATATTAAGGACCTTCTTCCTTGTGTTTTCTTCTGTTAATAAGAATTTTATTGTATCAGGTTTTGTGTTTAAATGTTTGATCCATTTCAAATTAATTCTTGTGGGTGGTGTAAGTTAGGGCTCCAGTTTTATTGCTTTGCATGTGTTTATCCAGCACCATTTATTGAAGAGGCTATCTTTTCCCCATTGGGTACTCTTGGCTACCTTGTCAAATATTAGTTGACCTTATAAGCAAGTATTTAATTCTGGGATCTCTATTCTGTTCCACTGGTTTGTACATTTTTGTGCCCACACTATACAGTGTTTACTACTGTTGTTTGAAATCAGGAGGTATGATACCTCCAGCTTTGGTCTTTTTCCTCAAGGTTGCTTTGGCTATTCATGGTCTTTTGTAGTTCTATACAGATTTTAAGATTTTTTTTCTATTTCTGTGAAGAATGCCATCATCATTATGATGGAGATTGCATTGAATCTAGTGATGACTTTTGGTTATATGGACATTTTAGCAATTCTTTTTTTTTTTTTTAATTTTATTTAACTTTACAATATTGTATTGGTTTTGCCATATATCAAAATGAATCCACCACAGGTATACATGTGTTCTCCATCCTGAACCCTCCTCCCTCCTTCCTCCCCATACCATCCCTCTGGGTCATCTCAGTGCACCAGCCCCAAGCATCCAGTATCGTGCATCGAACCTGGACTGGCGACTCGTTTCATATATGATATTATACATATTTCCATGCCATTCTCCCAAATCATCCCACCCTCTCCCTCTCCCACAGAGTCCAAAAGACTGTTCTATACATCAATGTCTCTTTTGCTGTCTCGTATACAGGGTTATTGTTACCGTCTTTCTAAATTCCATGTATATGCGTTAGTATACTGTATTGGTGTTTTTCTTTCTGGCTTATGATCCATGCACACAGATCCATTTGTTTGTGTCTTATTTGATTTCTGTCAGCAAAATCTTGCAGTTTTCATTGTAGAGATTTTTACTTTCTTCTGTTAAGTTTATTTCTAAATGTTTTATTGTTTTTGATGCTATGGTGAATGGAAGAGTTTTCTTTCTTTTACATGTTTCATTCATCCTTAATGTATAGAAATAGATTTATACCTCAATATTTTATTTTGGGTGATTGTAAATGCTACTGTATTTTAAGTTTCTGTCTCCTTATCAGTTGCTAGTTTATAGAAACATTTTTATATGATGTTCCTTTATACTCACACCTTGCTGAACTTTCTTGTGAGTGATGAGAGCGGACACATTTGCCTTGTTTGCAACCTCAGAGGAAAAACATCTTGTCTTTCACCAAGTGATGTTAGAAGATTTTCTTCAGCTATTCTTCATCAACTTGAGGAAGTTTTCCTCTATTCCTTGTTTTCAGAGAGTATTTATCATGAATGAGTACTGAATTTTGTCAGACACTTCTGTTGTATCTGCTGCTGTGATTATGTTTTTTCTTTATTTGCCCCATTAACATGGTAGACTCCACTGGCTGATTTTCAAGTAGTAAATTGGCCTTGCATAATTGGAATAAACCTTACTTGGTCATATATTTTTATTTATTGCTCAATTACATTTGTTAGTATTTTTAAAGTAGTTTTTTCACTTTTATTCATGAGAGGCATTGGTCTATATTTTTTATACTGTGTTTATCTAGGATTTATAAATTTATAATGTAAATTTATATTATTTATATAATACTGGCCTCATTCAATTCATTGGAAATTTTTTCCTCCTGTTCTGTTTTCTGGAAGAGACCATGTAGAAGTTTTGTTTATTCTTCTTTAAATGTTTGGGGGAATTCCCTAGCAAAAGCACCAGGACCAGGAGATTTCCTTTTTGGATGTTTTAACTTACAAACTCAGTTTCCTTAATAGTTATAGTACTATTTAAATTGAGTCTATTAGATTTAAAGAGTAGAGTTTCTCATATTATTCTCTTATTTTCATTTTAATATCTGTAGGATCTGTATTTATATCCTTGTTTTATTCATCATGTTGATAGTTTGTTCTCTCTCAAATAAAAGTTGTCAGTTTCATTGCTTTTTTCAACCAGCTTCTATCAACCAGCTTTCAACCAACTACAGACTTTTCTCTGTAGTTTTTCTGTTTTTAATTTCACTGATTTCTGCTCCTTATTTTTTTCCTTCTGCTTAAGTTGGGTTGTGGTCTTTTATAGTTTCTGACTGTGAGACTCTTTTAGATGTTTCTTTTCTAATGTAATAATTTAATGATATAAACCTCTCTCTCTTCACTGTTCTAGCTACATTATATAAATTGTATATAAAGTCACTAAAACATTTTTAATTTATATCTCTTTCTCTGATAGAATCATCACTTACATGATATATGATCTTGAAGAAATGAAATTAAAGTATAACAACTGTTTGCTGTTGTTCAGTCACAAAGTCATGTCCGACTCTTTGCGACCCCATGGACTGCAGCACACCAGGCTTCCTGTCCGTCACTGTCTCCCAGAGTTTGCTCAAACTCATGTCCATTGAGTTGGTGTTGCCATCCAACCATCTCATCCTCTACCTTCCCCTTCTCCTCCTGCCTTCAATCTTTCCCAGCCTCTGGGTCTTTACTTAATACCTACTATTTGGTGGACCCCTGTACAGTCTTGAAGATATATAACATATCCCCAATTTTCATAGGGTGGTCTGAATACTCAGTCCACTCATTGAACTAACTAGTAGAGAAGTATTAATAATTATGAACAAAATACAGAGCCTCTCTGCTTTCAGGGAGCATGACATTTTGAGAGGGAAATAAATTATATAAACAAATGTAACTAAATTTGATAGGCATCAGGAAGCAAAAATATGCAATGCAGTTTCTCTAGTAACAGTACTTTAGAGAGCGCCATGAAATCTTTCTATTAAAAAAAGTATGATATGAGGCTTCCTTGGCAGTCCAGTGGTTAAGACTTCATGCTCCCAATGGGACATGGGTTCGATCTCTGGTTAAGGAAATAAGATTCTGTGTGCTTCACAGTGCAGCCTGAAAACTTTTTTTTAATAAAAATTAAAATGTCTGATATTTGTTAGTACAGCATGAAGAATACATCAGGAGAGGTATTCAGTGAACTATGTACTATTTTATAAAGTTTTTTAAATTCAAAAAGAATTATTAAGATAAAGTGATGCTTGAACACATCTCTAAAGAAAGTACAGGAAGAAATGAAATAAGGAAATATAAGTATTCCAAGGAGTATATGGTGTCCTTTCAGTTCAGTTCAGTCACTCAGTTGTGTCCGACTCTGCGACCCCATGAATCACAGCACGCCAGGCCTCCCTGTCCATCACCAACTCCCGGAGTTCACTCAAACTCACGTCCATCGAGTCAGTGATGCCATCCAGCCATCTCATCCTCTGTCGTCCCCTTCTCCTCCTGCCCCCAATCCCTCCCAGCATCAGGGTCTTTTCCAGTGAGTCAGCTCTTCGCATGAGGTGGCCAAAGTACTAGAGTTTCAGCTTTAGCATCATTCCTTCCAAAGAACACTCAGGACTGATCTCCTTTAGAATAAATAGACTGGTTGGATCTCCTTGCAGTCCAAGGGACTCTCAAGAGTCTTTTCCAACACCACAGTTCAAAAGCATCAATTCTTCAACATTCAGCTTTCTTCACAGTCCAACTCTCACATCCATACATGACCACAGGAAAAACCATAGCCTTGACTAGACGGACCTTTGTTGGCAAAGTAATGTCTCTGCTTTTGAATATGCTATCTGGGTTGGTCATAACTTTCCTTCCAAGGAGTAAACATCTTTTAATTTCATGGCTGCAGTCACAATCTGCAGTGATATTGGATCCCCCAAAAATAAAGTCTGACACTGTTTCCACTGTTTCCCCATCTATTTCCCATGAAGTGATGGGACCAGATACCATGATCTTAGTTTTCTGAATGTTGAGCTTTAAGCCAACTTTTTCACTCTCCACTTTCACTTTCATCAAGAGACTTTTTAGTTCCTCTTCACTTTCAGCCATAAGGGTGGTGTCATCTGCATATCTGAGGTTATTGATATTTCTCCTGGCAATCTTGATTCCAGCTTGTGCTTCTTCCAGCCCAGCGTTTCTCATGATGTACTCTGCATAGAAGTTAAATAAGTAGGGTGACAATATACAGCCTTGAAGTACTCCTTTTCCTATTTGGGACCAGTCTGTTGTTCCATGTCCAGTTCTAACTGTTGCTTCCTGACCTGCATACAGGTTTCTCAAGAGGCAGGTCAGGTGCTCTGGTATTCCCATCTCTTTCAGAATTTTCCACAATTTATTGTGATCCACACAGTCAAAGGTTGCCTGCAATACAGAAGACATGGGTTTGATCTCTGGGTCGGGAAAATCCCCTGGAGAAGGAAATGGCAACAAGAAAGCAAGAAGGCATATGGTATAACATGTGGAAAAGGACCAAGAGAATACATTGAAGCCATGTTCTGAAGTTTTTAAGCAATACGTAGACATTAGTGTTTTAAATAAAATAGTAACTCAATCAGATTGTTCCTTTAATAAATGTACATTTTTGAGACTAAAAAAAATTCCAGGTGTATTAGATTTTACATAGCAACTTCATCTCCAGGAATCTATCCTAAAGCTATATCTGCACAGATATAATATAATACATACACAAGGTCATTCATCACAACATAGTTGATAATAGGAATAAAACAACAACAACCCAAACGTTCATCATTGATTGATTGATTTAGATTACATCTACCCACAAATGACTGTTATGCAGCCATAATATAAGAAGAGTTTATACACAGATAAGAAGTAATATTCAGTATATATTAAATGAAAAAGAAGTAGAACAGTGTGCATTAAAAGTTATCTTTTGAGTAAAGAAAGGGAGAGAGGAATATATGCAATTGCTTATATCTTAAAAAATGAAAATACTGGAAGAAAATCAGAAAATAATAAAAATGGGAGGGAGGGGAGTGACTGGAGGGGACAGGAATAAATGTGGGACTTTAATTATACCTTTTTATACAATTTGAATTTTTTAACTACATGAATATTTTACATACTTAAAAAGCTACAGAAAAATTTTAAAGCAGTTTTTGTTAAGTGTGAAAATTTGGAGACTGTTTCATACAATTTTGATTAGACATACTTCACCTTGTTCCTTCTCTTAAATACAGCTAAAACCCTAGACATTATATATAAAACAAACATAATACTTTGGACAGTGGGTTAAAAAAACAATCCAGAAACACCAACAGAACAGACAAAAAAAATAAATAAAAGCCCAAGTAAAACCTGCTTCCTCTAGACGGGGAAAAGAATAGAGGTGGCATAGAAAAATAGAAAATTTTAGATAGCTGCCCTACCTCAGCTAAAACACCATGGAAAAACTGAAGCCCATCTGCATTAGTAAAGACTGACTTCCATCATTCTGCTCTAACAAGTACCACTCCCACCTTTCCAATAGCATGATGACAGAGAAAGCCTGATGGGGAACCAGGACTTTCAGCAGTGACTAGCAGCAAAAAGTGGCCCCAGTCCCTCCCTCATGGTGTCTGGTGAGAGGCCAAGTGGAGAACCTGGACTTCAAACCTCATCTGGCAGTAAAAAGCAGTATCTCTCTAGCTTCCATGGTGTCAGAGGCAGCCTACTATAATAGAAGATAAAGAAGATTCACAGTCACATAACATAATGCTTAGAATGTTCAGGATGCAGTTGAAAATATTAACAGTAACAAGTTATAAGGTGAATTAAAGCATATGGATAAGTTAATGACAGCAGTAGCACAAGGGATGGCAAAGATCACAGGGAATAAGCTATTAACAGGTGCCTGCACTAAATTAGAAGTGAATTGTTACAGTGTTACTGTAATACAGACACAGATTACTTTAAAATGTATATTGTAAACACTGGGCAACCACTAGAAAGATTTTAAAAGAAGTGTAAATGATACACTAAGAGAAGAAATGAAATGGATTCATATAAAAAGAATGGCTACAAGAGTAATACACCATGATAACACTAACCAAAAGAAAGTGTAAGTAAATATATTAATTTTAGACAAAGTATACTTTAAAACGTGGAAGATTACCAAGAATAGAGAAAATTGTATACTGAAGTCAGTTCTCTAAGAAGACATTAAAGTCCTAAATATTTATGCACCTAACATAAATTCAAATACAGGAGGAAATTCAAATTCAAAATACAGAAGGAAAAAACTGATAGAACTGGAAAGAGAGACAGTTAAATCCACTATTAGAGTTGGAGCCTTAAACTCTATTCTGTCACTATTAATAGATCAAGAAGGCATAAAATTAATAGGGATATAGATGACCTGAACAGTGCTGTCAACCAGTTTGGATACTGATACATACACACATACATATATATGTGTACACACACACACACACACACACACACACACACAGAGACAGACTATTCCAGCTATGAGAGAATACACTTTATTTGCAAGTATACATGAAATATGTATTCCAATACTTTGTCCACCTATTGTAAAGAACCAACTCATTGGAAAAGATCCTGATGCTGGGAAAGATTGAGCACAGGAGAAAAAGGGGGCAACAGGATGAGATGGTTGGATAGCATCATCAACCCAATGGACATGAGTTTGAGCCAACTCTGGGAGATAGCAAAGGACAGGGAAGCATGGCATGCTGCAGTCCATGGGGTCGCAAAGAGTCAGACATGATTTAGCAACTGAACAACAATGAAACCACAGATACATTGTTAACCAAAATAGAACACATTCTAGGCCAAAAACACACTTCAACAAACTTAAATGTATAGAAATTAAAAGTATATTCTCAGATTACACCAAAAGTAAACAAGAAATCACATATAGAAAGATAGCTGGAGTACTCCAAAATATTTGCAAATTAGCCAAAACATTTCTAAATGGTGCATGAGTCAGAAAAAGAGGTTATAAGAGAAAGCTTGAGAATTTTTTAATGGAAAAAAAAAAAAAAACTTGTAGATGCAGCTAAAGCAGTACTCAGAGGTTAGTTTATAGTACTAAGTGCACATAGTAGGAAAAAAGATCTAAGGTCAGTAACCAAAGTGTCCATCTTAGGAAACTAGAAAAAGGAAATTAAACCTAAAGCAAGCAGAAGAAGGAAATAATAACAAAACAGAAATCAGTGAAATTGAAAATAGGAAAAAAATGAAGAAAAATAAAACAAGTTCTTTAAAACGATCAATAGATTAATCCCTAGCTAGGCTAACAGAGAAAAGAAGAAAGACAAATTACCAATATGAGTTATAAAAGAACAGTCAGCACTACTGATCCCTTAGACACTAAAATATATATAATAAGGGAATACTGCAAACAGTTCTCTGCCCATAAAGTTGATTATTTGAATGAAATAGACCGATTCCTTGAAACACAAATGTCCATATTACTTGTGATGAAATACCTTGAATAGTTCTATATCTGTGAAAGAATTTTTATTTAGAGTTTAAAACCATCTAAAAAAGAAAGTGCCAGACATAAATGATTTCACCAGTAAATTCTATCAAATTTTTAAGGAATAATACCAATTCTGTACAAACTCTTCCAGAAAAGTAAGCAGCAGGAAAGAATTCCCCACCATTTCATTAGTCCAGTATTAACATACAATGGGAAAACTAGAAGAAAGCTACAGACTTAATATTTCTCATGGACTTAGATCTAAAATCTTTTATAAATATTAAAAAACCAAATACAGCAAATTTGTTTCACTGCAGAAAGGCAAGACTGGTGCTACATGTATAAACCAATAAATGTAAGTCACAGTAACAGACAGTAAGAAATACTGTGTGATCATAGCAATGGAAATTTTTTTAAATTTCCAAGGCATTTGTATATTTGCATCCCCCACAATATCGTGTTGAAATCCCAGCCTTCAAAGTATTTAAAGGTGGGGCCACTTGGCAGTTATTTGGTCATGAGGCCAAAACTATCATAAATGGGATCAGTGTCCTTAGAAAAGGAACCCCAGAGAGCTTACTCACCATTCTATCATATGAGGATACCTCAAGAAATCAGCCATCTCGGAACCAGGAAATGGGTCCTCATCACACAGCGAATTTATTGGCACCTGGATCTTGGACTTCCCAGCCTCCAGAACTATAAGAAATAAATGTTTGTTGTTTATAGACCACGCAGTTTATGGAATTGTTACAGCAGCCTGAATACTAAGACACAATTCATTGCGAAAAAAGTAAAGAATCACTCTCAGAAAATTAGGAATATAAGAATATGACCCAATAAAGGATGTATATGAAAGATCTAATGCTAACAACATACTTGTTGTGGGAGATAGAATACTTTCCCTTTAAGTTAGAAAATAAGGTAAGGATCAATTTCTTATCAGTATTATTTAGTGCCTTACTAGAACTCCTTACTAGTAAAGTAAGGTTAAGAAAAGGGGGAAGAAAGTATATAGATTGAAAAGGAACAAATAAAACTGCATTTATTCACACATGACATTTCCTATAGAAAACCCCCCAAAATATACCAAAACATTCCTGGAAATAATAAGCAAATATAACAACTTTACAGGATCCACGATCTATTTGTAAAAGTTATTTCTGTCCTGTATATTAAAAATGAACAATTGAAACTTAAGTACAAAAATAATAATAATTGTGTTAAAAAGAGGAAGTCAGATCAGAACAGTCGCTCAGTTGTGTCCGACTCTTTACGACCCCATGAATCACAGCATGTCAGGCTTCCCTGTCCATCACCAAGTCCCGGAGTTCACTCAAACTCACATCCATTGAGTCAGTGATGCCATCCAGCCATCTCATCTTCTGTCGTCCCCTTCTCCTCCTGCCCCCAATCCCTCCCAGCATCAGAGTCTTTTCCAATGAGTCAACTCTTTGCATGAGGTGGCCAAAGTACTGGAGTTTCAGCTTTAGCATCATTCCTTCCAAAGAAATCCCAGGGTTGATCTGCTTCAGAGTGGACCGGTTGGATCTCCTTGCAGTCCAAGGGACTCTCAAGAGTCTTCTCCAACACCACAGTTCAAAAGCATCAATTCTTTGGCGCTCAGCCTTATTCATAGTCCAACTCTCACATCCATACATGACCACAGGAAAAACCATAGCCTTGACTAGACAAACCTTTGTTGGCAAAGTAATGTCTCTGCTTTTGAATATGCTATCTAGGTTGGTCATAACTTTCCTTCCAAAAAGAGGAAGTACTTAAGGATAAATCTACAAAATATGTTTACAGAAAACTACAAGACACAGATGAAAGAAATTGAACAATATCCAAATAATGGAGAGATGTTTTTTATTTATGGATTGGACAACTTAAGATATCAGTTCTCTCTGCTATCTTGATCTATAGATTCAAGGCAGTATCTGTCTTGATTACAGTAAATTTTTATCAGTAAACTGATTCTAAGATTTATATGGAAAATCAAGGGATCTACAGTAGCCAAAATGAATCTGATAACAGAGATGATATTTCCTGATTTCAAGGTATATAATATTGGTGAAAGAATACTCTTGTTATTGAGTGGAACAGAATGGAAACTTGAGTAGATATACACAAACATAATAAAGTGAATTTTGACAAAGTTCAAAGGCAATTCAATGGAGAATGTATAACCTTTCATCAAGTAGTGCCAGAACAATTGAATGTCCATATGTTATAGAAACAACAACCTCAAATTCAGGCCTCATATCTTACCCAAAAATAAGCTTAATATAGATCATAGGCATAAGTGTAAAATGCAAAACAGAACCATCTAGAAGCCAAAAACATAGAATATCTGAGAACTAGGATTGTCAATACATTTTTACATACACCACCAAAAGAAGATTTATGAAAGAAAAAAATTGATATGTTGGACTTCATTATAATTTTAAAATGGTGCTCTGAAAGACACTGTTAAGAGAATGAAAACAAAAACCATGGACTGGAAGAAAATTTGTTAATTGTACTGTTACTCAGGAATTATACAGAATATACAAAGAGCTCTTAAAATTGAATAGTAAGAGATAATGATGTCAGTAAAATAGTGAGCTAGAAAACTCCAAGCTCTCATTCCCCCGTAGAAACAATGTTTTAAAAGTTTGTCAGAACTCTGAATAGTGAAGTTTTAGTTAAGCAACTAAACAAATACATGATCGAGAAAAGGTCATCTACAAAATGGTAGAAAATTCTTTAGTGTTTTTACTCATCTTTGTCCCACACACTGCTGAGTACAGTGATGGTCTTGGTCTTGAGCAGATGGCTTCCCAGTTCCCAGGTCCTTCCTCAAACCAGAAAATTTACAAATTAATTTGCAAATTATTTTGTATGTCTGTTCTGACCTATCGTGGGGGATACCTAAAGGGTTAACTCAAGGTGTTCATCTGTTTCACATAATACAGAGTACAGGCAGGAAAAGTGACAAGACATGCTCGTAAAAGACACAAAGCAGACTACAAGTCCATAGATGCCTGGGGCAAGAGATTATGAGTGGAGATATACAATAGGCCAGGTAAGACAAAGAGGATAAGCTGGGGAAAGATTCTTGAAAATTAGGACACTCAAAAGTAGCCAAAAACATAGGTGAATTTAAAAAGCCATTGACTTGCCTGGGCAAGACACATACTCAGAATCTAAGACTGGAGAAGACCTTAAGCTTCCACCACAGTCTGACTTCTGGCATAAAACAAACCTAGGTAAGTGGTGACGGAGTGCCACAGAATAGATCCAGTTTGCAGATAGGGAGAGGTGGTTCTCTCATTTTTGTGTTGTTTGTTTTGGGCAGTTTTTTATTTTTTAGCTTCTATCAAGGAATTCCATCAAAATATCAGCTAAATGTGAACCGAAGGAACGGAGAGTTTGGTGATCCACACAGTACAAGCAATTGACTGTACAAAAAAATAGTTTGGGTAAATCTCAAGACACTTGGACTACTACAGCCTCCAACAGTCAAAAAAATAATAATATTAGCAAACCCTGGAAAAGAGGAAAATCTGATTTCCAGAGTTGACACATTTTAATAATCAAATGCCCTATTTTCAATGAAACATCACAAAGTATACAGAGGAATGGGAAAACATGCCTCATTGAAGGGAACAAAAGTCTTTGACAGGAAAAACCACCCTTGAGGAACCCAGACATTAAATTTTCTGGAGAAGTACTTTAAGCTAACTGTCTTAAATATGACCAAAAAGCAAAGAGAAAACATGGAAAAGATCTAAAGGACATTAGGAAAACAACATATGGATAAAATTAGAACAGCAAAAAAAAAAAAAAAAAGGAAAAATTAAAAGGAACAAAACAGAAATTTTGCAGTTGAAAATTTTTCTGAAATGCAAAATTCATTATAGGACTTCAACAAGAGACAGAAAGACAGAAAAAGAGCTACAAGATAGGACAATTGAATTTACCTAATCTGAGAATCACAAAGGAACAAGAATGAGGAAAAGTGAACAGACCAAAAGACTTTCGGGGTACCATCAAGAGGAAAAATGAATGCATAGTGTGAGTCCCAAAAGAGAAGAAAGAAAAAGGAATAAAAAGTTACTTGAAAAAATAATGGCTAAAAACTCCAAACTTGATGAAATACATGAATCTATAAATCCAACAAGTTCAATGAACTCCAAGTGTAAGCCCCAAAAGACCCAAACTGAGAAACATACTCTGTCAAAATATATACAGAGAATCTTAAAAGCGGTGAGAAAAGTGACTCATCACATGCATGGGACCCTGAGCACAATTATCTCCCTATTCCCCCCAGAAACTTTGGAGAACAGAAGGCAGTGGGATAATGTATGCTGAAAGAAATGAACTGTCAAGTGAGAATTCTATATCCATAGGAAATGGCAACCCACTCCAGTGTTCTTGCCTGGAGAATCCCAGGGACGGCTGAGCCTGGTGGGCTGCCATCTATGGGGTTGCACAGAGTCGGACACGACTGAAGCGACCTAGCAGCAGCAGCAGCAAGATAGTGCTTTAAAATTGAGGGAGAAATTAAGAAATTCTAAGAAAATTAGAGGGAGTTCATTACCACTGGAGGTGCCCTTAAGGAATGTTAAAGGAAGTCCGTCAGGTTGAAATGAAAGGATGTTAGATGGTGACTGGCATCTAAAATCTCCAGTAAAGCCCTAGGTATGGACAAATAGAAAAGCCAGTTTTAGTTTTAACTTTGGTGTGTTGCTTCACTTTTTATATTCTGCAAAACTAACAAATAAATAAAAATGATTATGAATCTATATTATTGGGCTCACAGTGTAAACAGATGTAATTTGTGAGATGAGTAGCATAAACGTAGAGGACAGAAGTGTAAGAGCTTTCATATGATTGACGTCAAGATGACATTGATTTAAATTAAATTCTTATAACTATGTATATAACCCCTGTGATAACCAAAAAAAAAATCTACAGAATATACATAAACAAATGAGACAAATCAAAATTTATCAGAACAAAACAATCAGCTAAACACAAATGGTGCTAGTCATGGAGAAAATGAGGGCAAAAAAACTATAATATATACCAAAAGCCGGTGGCAAAGTGGCTGAAGTAAGTCATTCCTTGTCCGTAAATACTTCAAGTGTAAATGGATTAAACTGTATCAAAAGAGAGAGATTGTTAGAATTTTAAAAATGAACCAACTTTATGCTGTCTTATAAGAGACTTAATTTAGATCTAAAAACACACTTAGGTTGAAAATGAAAGATGGGAAAAGATATTCTATGCAAATAGTAACCAAAAGACAGTAGAGGAGGCTATTCTATTAATAGACAAAATAGACTTGGAGTCAGAAACTGTTACAAGAGGAAAAAAAAAAGAACATTATATATTGACAAAAGGGTCAGTCCACAAAAAAAAAAAGAAATGCATAAGCATATATGTATCAAACATCAGAGTCTCAAAATATATGAAGCAAACACTGACAATTGAAGGGAGAAGCATATGATTCTACAGTAATGAACACTTCTGTATTCCACTTTCAATAATGGATTAAACAACCAGAGAAAGATTAAATAAAGGACTTGAACATCATAAAACAACTGAACCTAACAGAGAAGACTCCACCCAAGTTCAGTAAACTACATATTTTTTTCTGATGTGCACGTGGATCATTCTCTAAAATAGACCACAAAACAAGTTTTAACACATTCTAAAAGACTGAAATCATATGTAGTGTCTATTCCAAACACAATAAATCATTAACAGAAAATGGAATGTCATAAATATATAGAAAATAGAAAGTGAAGTCACTCAGTCGTGTCTGACTCTTTGCAGCCTCATGGACTGTAGCTCACCAGGCTCCTCCGTCCATGGGATTTTCCAGGCAAGAATACTAGAGTGGGTTCCTGTTTCCTTCTCCAGGGGATCTTCCCGACCCAGGGACTGAACCCGGGTTTCCCTCATTGCAGGCAGACGCTTGACTGTCTGAGCCACCAGGGAAGCATATAGAAAATAGCATGCTCTTAACCAGTGAGTGAAGAAATCACGAGAGAAATTAGAAAATATCTTGAGACAGTAAAAATATAAATACAATATACCAAAACTCATGGGATATGGTGAAAGTAACACTAAGGTGGGAATTTATACCTGTAAACACATATATCAAACAAGAAAAAAGCTCTAAAATCAATGACCTGACTTTACACCTTAAGGAAGTAGAGACCAAAGAACAAACTAAACCTAAAGTTAGCAGAAAGAAGAAGATATTATAATACAGATTAGAAAAGAGATAAATAAATGGATAAACAAGAAATCAGTGAAACCAAAAGTTAGTTCTTTGACAAAGAAGCAAAATTCACAAACCTTAGCTAGATGAATAAGAAAAAAAAAGAAGGCTCAAATTACCTAAATCAGAAATGAAATTGGGGCAATATTACCAATTCCACAGAAATAAAATATTTATGAAAATACTATGAGTAATTATATGACAGCAGATTGGACAACCTAGACGAAATGGTCAAATTCCTAGAAACCCTTTGTCTTCCAAAACAAAATTATAAAGAAATAGAAAATAACATAGATCTATATGTAGTTTCTAGTATAATTTTCCAATTAAGAGAAACCAAAGTTCCTTGGAGAAATGGCTGGTTCTAGAGCTGGAACATGGAACATGCAAGATGAGTATGTAAGAACATAAGGAAATACTCAAAAAACAGAATGATGGCGGTATGTCAAAGACCATAGGAGCCTAACCGAAAGACCCTGCAATAGCTAAAGCTGCAACAATTTGAACAATAAAATGATAAATAATAAAATAGTGTTGGTTTATAACTCAAAGTGTAAATTACTTACGAGTCCATACTAGTAAGTGTGGTTGATTAATACAATTAATCATACAGGTAAGTATGATTAAGTAAGTAAATGGGAGAGAACCGTAAAATCTCCAACACAGAATTACTAACAATATAGTTACTGTACCTTCAAGGAAGTGGAGCAAAATTTCCCACCGCTTGCTTCCCTTGTGGTTCAGTTGGTAAAGAATCCACTTGCAATGTGGGAGACCAGGGTTTGATCCCTGGGTTGGGAAGATCCCCTGGAGAAGGAAATGACTACCCACTCCAGTGTTCTGGCCTGGAAAATTCCAAGGATTGTAAAGTCCATGGGGTTGCAAAGAGTCGGACATGATTGAGTGACTTTCACTTTAGTGGGTTTTGCCTAGTGACTTTCTTCTCAGAGTACAATATAGGGACTTAGCTGATAGTCTGATGTTTAAGACTCCCCACTTCCACTGAAGAGGGCACAGGTTCAATCCCTGGTCAGAAAAAAGATCCTGCATGCCACTCTGCATGCTAAAAATTAATAATAATAATGATAATAAAGAATATGTATCGGGTGAGGTTGGGAAGTAACTACATTGGAGAATCCTGATATAATTTTAACCAGGTTATCATCATTGATTAATCATATTGATAGCATGTACCCTTGATTTGGTGGGGTAAGAATGACAGTCATTTTACCTCTGTGGTCCTTCTCCCAGAAACACAACACCATTTTTAACTATGAGAAAAACACCAGACAAACCAAAACTGAAGCCTTCTTACAATGTCCTCTAAACTGTCAAGATTATATTTTAAAAAATGATTACTTATACTCCAGAGGAGGCTAAAGAGACAAGATAACCAAATATAATGTGGTATCCTGGATGCAATTGTGGAACAGGAAAAGAAAAATGATTAGGTTAAAAAACAAGGAAATCTGAATAAAGTATAGATTTTACTTAATAATAGTGTATCATTATTATATTAATAGGTACGTCAAACATGCTAGTGATAAAGAATGTTAACAGTAGGGTAAGTTGGATACAAGTTATACAAGAATTCTCCTTTCTCTCTTTGCCATTTTTCTGTTAATTTAAAAGTATTCTTAAATAAGACATGTATTGTAGGGGGGGCCTCCTCAAGGCATGAGTACAGCAGAATGGAGAGGAAAGGGAGAGGGGAATCACTGCACGACAGAACAATATAAATGGCTCAGTCATTACAGAGAAAAAAAATAGAATACAGGTAAGCAGAACATCTCTAAGGGAAGGTGCATTATTTGGGCAATCTGATTGTTGCTGCTAATGCTGTGGTTTTAAAAAGTGAATCCAAAATTAGAATAAGCTCACTTTGAGTAGAATTTAATATGTAAGTTTTTAACTTATATGCAGAGTACATCTTGCAAAATGCTGGGCTGGATGACTCACAAGCTGGAATCAAGGTAGCTGGAAGAAAACAACCTCAGGTGTGCAGATGATACCATTCTAATGACAGAGAGCAAGAAGGAACTAAAGAGCTGAAGATGATGAGGGTGATGAAAAAGCTGGCTTGAAACTCCACATTCAAAAACTAAGATCATGGCATCTGGTCCTATCACTTCATGGTAAATAGGTGGGGAAAAAGTGGAAACTAGTGACAGATTTTATTTTCTTGGGCTCCAAAATCTCTGTGGAGAATGACTGCAGCCATTGCTCCTTGAAGAAAAACTAGGACAAACCTGGACATCATATTAAAAAGCAGAGATGTCACTTTGCTGACAAAAGTCCATATAGTCAAAGTTATGGTTTTTCCAGCAGTTCTGTATGGATGTGAGAGTCAAACCATAAAGAACGCTGAGTGTCAAAGAATTGATGCTTTCAAATTTTGGTTCTGGAGAAAACTCTTGAGAGTCTCTTGGACAGCAAGATAAAGCCAGTCAATCTAAAGGAAATCAACCCTAAATATTCACTGAAAGAACTGATGCTGGAACTGAAGCTCCAGGCTTTGGCCACCTGATATGAAGAGCTGACTCACTGGAAATAACTGTGATGCTGGGAAATAATGAGAGCAGGAGAAGAAGGGGGCAACAGAGGATGAGATCGTTTGATGGCATCACCAACTCAGTGGACATGAGTTTGGGCAAACCTAGGGAGATAGTGAAGGACAGGGAAGCCTGGTGTGCTGCAGTTCATGGGGTCACAAAGATTCAGACAAATCTTAACAACTGAACATTAACAAGAATAAAGAAGTGTGGTCTAAATTTCAGTTCCATCCTCTTCACTTAATTCTATTTTGTTAATATATCAGAAAGGTAATCTGAAGTTTGGTACAAGGGTAAAGATTTCCAAATTAAGTGACAAGAAGCATTAACTCTGAGTTGCAATGTAGAAACAAAGCTGGCATATTTGTTGTAAATACATGAAAACAGTAAATTCAGAAGTGGAAAGATATTTAAAGTTTAACCAAAACCTAAAGCTAGATTTCTTTCTCTTTAGATATTGAGACATAAAATGCATCTGTTGGTTCTTTTGAAGTTTGGGCTTATGAAGATCTTCTGTCAGGCTTCCCAGCCTGGGGATCCAACAGAGGGACTGGGAATCCCCAGGGAATCTGAACTTGAAGGCCAGTGGGATTTGATTATAAGACTTCCACAGGACTGGGGGAAACAGACTCCAGTCTTGGAGGGCACCAGCAAAATCTTGCAATACACCAAGACTAAGAGGAAAGGATCTGTGACCCCACAGGAGACTGAACCAAAACTACCTGCTGGTGTTGGAAGGTCTCCTGTGTAGGCATGGATTGGCAGGTGCTCACCACAGGGATGGGGGCACTGGCAGCAGCAGTCTGGGAAGGTCCCCCTTGGTGTAAACCCTCTTGGAAGTTGCCATTAGCCCTACTAAAGAGCCCATATACCCAAGGCCTGGGTAGCTTCAGGCCAAAAAACTACCAGGGAGGGAGCACAACCCCACTCATCAGCAGGTACTTGAATTAAAGCTTTATTGAGCATGGCCCTGCCGAACAGAGCAAGACCCAGTTTTTCCCCACTGCCAGTGCCTCCTATCAGGAAGCTTACACAAGCTTTTTAACCTCCATCAGAGGGCAGACAGAAGAAGCAAAAATAACCACAGTCCCACAGTGACTAAAACAAAAGCCACATTACAGAAACTTAATTAGCTTGGAAAAGCAGAAAGTTATGTCCTAGATGAAGGGACAAGATAAAACCTCAGAAAAAAACAACTACATGAAGTGGAGATAGGCAACATTCCAGAAAATAATTCAGAATAATGATACTGAAGATGATTGAGGATCTTGGAAAAAGAATGGAGGCAAAGATTGAGAAGATGCAAGAAATGTTTACCAAAGACCTAGGAGGACAAAGAACAAACAGGGATGAATAATACACTAGAAGAAATCAATAGGAGAATAACTGAGGCAAAAGAACAGATAAGTGGCCTGGAGGACAGAATGGTGGAAATCACTGCCGCAGAACAGAATATAGAAAAAAGAGAATGAAAAGAAATGAAGACAGCCTATTTTAAATAATAGGCTGGGACAGACCTCTGGGACAACATTAAACGCACCAACATTTGCATTACAAGGGTCCCAGAAGGAGAAGAGGGAGAGGAAAAGGACCTGAAAAAATATTTGAAGAGATAATAGCTGAAAACTTCCCTAACATGGGAAAGGAAATAGGCAACCAAGTCCAGGAAGCAGAGAGAGCCCCAGGCTGGATAAACACAAGGAGGAACACACTGAGACACATAGTAATCAAACTGACACAAATTAAAGGCAGAGATAAAATATTAAAACCAACTAGGGAAAAATGACAACATAAAAGCTCCCATCAGGCTATCAGCTGATTTCTCAACAGAAACTCTACATACCAGAAGGGAATGACATGATATATTTAAAGTGATGAAATGGGAAAACCTACAACTAAGAATACTCTACCCAGAAAGAGTCTTCTTCAGATTTGTTGAACAAATCAAAAGCTTTCCAGATAAGCAAAAGTTAAGAGAATTCAGCACCACCAAACCAGCTTTACAACAAATGCTAAAGGAACTTCTCTAGGCAGAAAACAAGAAAAGAAAAAGACCTACCTACAGAATATAAACCCCAAACAATTAAGAAAACAGTAATAGGATCATACATATCAATAATCAGCTTAAATGTAAATGGATTAAGTACACCAACCAAAAGATATATAGACTAACTGAACAGATGAAAACATGTGCATGTATCCAGTTCCACTTAACCACATGACTCTACTTGATCCCCCCAGATTGTATATAATTATTTTATATTGTTAGGTTAATCATGTTCCCATTATGACTTGCAACTGTAATTATCTTTTTGTCTATTGATTGTGAAAACTGATAAACATCTTTCTCTATTGTGATTATGTAACTGTAGCAATACCATTGTATCATCATTGGTCAACAGAAAAATGATAGAATTCTATATCACCAAAAGTACCATTTAATAGAAAAACCTGTAATCACTTTTTACAATTCAGATGCATAAAATTCAGAATTATCTTGGAATTTTTTGAAAATGCCCAGGTTTTGATTTTTTTTTTCACCAGAGCTCCAGATATGTTTCTAATGAGTAGCCATGTTTAAAGACTGCTGGAATATATGAAGATCTTTTTTGATGTTCTTTCTCAAGCCTTTATCAAGCATAGTAGAAACGCTCTTGTATACACATATATAAATAATATGTATAATATATATATATTTTAGAAAACCTATGAATTTTTCTAACTAAAAAATTTATGGCATTTTTATTGTACTTGTTTGACTTAGTATAAATAGAACGTTAGATTTCTAACTTAAATAGATATGCAACAAGCAACAAAAGTTTACTGTATAGCACAGGAAGCTATGGTCAATATCTTATAATAACCTATGCCGCTAAGTCACTTCAGTCGTGTCCGACTCTGTGCGACCCCGTAGATGGCAGCCCACCAGGCTCTGCCATCCCTGGGATTCTCCAGGCAAGAACACTGGAGTGGGTTGCCATGTCCTTCTCCAATGCATGAAAGTGAAAAGTGAAAGGGAAGTCGCTCAGTCGTGTCTGACTCTTTGCGACCCCGTGGACTGAAGCCTACCAGGCTCCTCCATCCATGGGATTTTCCAGGCAAGAGTACTGGAGTGGGTAGCCATTGCCTTTTCCATATAATAACCTATAATGGATAATAATTTCAAAAATAATATATGCGTATATGTATGAATCACAAAAAGAATTCTACTTTTTGAAATTTAGTAATGTTTATCTTTTTGCCAGTTTTTCTAAATGTCCTATGGACATCTAATAACAATGTATGAGATACAAAAATTTAAATATATTTGTATAGGATATGAGTACTATAAATAGAAATCTATTATATTTAAATTATTAATGACCTCATTCAAGGTGCTTCTATTATTTTTTCTGCACTTGATAAAATATTCTCAGAGAAATGTTATTATGTCTTACAATGATTATATATTTTTTGCTTTCCCTTATATTTCTTATTTTTGTTTTATGTATCTTTGTTTCTTGGTTGTTAGGTATCTAATGGTTTATGATGTCTATCTTCTTTGAGAGTTGTATCTTTTATTAATAAAATATTCATCTTTGTTTCATTTTAAGAGAAAAAAAGACAATTTGGTACTGACACAAAAACAAATATAGATCAGTGGAACAGGATAGAAAGCCCAGAAATAAACCCATGTACCTGTGGTCACCTAATCTATGACATATGAGGCAAGACTAAACAATAGCAAAAAGGCAGTCTCTTCAATAAGTGGTACTGGGAAGACTGGACAGTTACATGTAAAAGAATGAAATTAGAACATTCCCTAACACCATCTACAAAAATAAACTCAGAATGGATTAAGGACCTAAATGTAAGACTGGACCCTATAAAACTCTAAGAGGAAAACATAAGAACACTCTTTGAAGGAAATGGCAACCTACTCCAGTATCCTTGCCTGGAAAAATCTCATGGACAGAGGAGCCTGGTGGACTGCAGTCTGTGGGGTCGCAAAGAGTCAGGCACAACTGAGCGACTAACACTTACTTACCTACTTGACATAAATCAGAGCAAGATGTTTTTTGACCCACCTCCCAGAGTAATGAAAATAAAAATAAACAAGTGGGACCTAGTTAAAAGCTTTTGCAGAACAAAGGAAACCACAAACAAGACATAAAGACAACCCTCAGAATGGGGAAAAATATTTGCAAACAAAACAACTGACAAAGGGTCAATCTCCAAAATATAAATAATTTTAACTTACATAGTAAAAAAGATCATGCAGTTGACAGTGTAAACACAGGAAACAAATCAATCATTTGTGGGTGGGTAAGCCAAAGAATGCTTAAACTACCAAAAAATTGCACTCATCTCACATGCTAGTAAAGTGATGCTTAAAATTCTCCAAGCCAGGCTTCAGCAATACGTGAACTTCCAGATGTTCAAGCTGGTTTTAGAAAAGGCAGAGGAACCAGAGATCATATTGCCAACATTTGTTGGATCATTGAAACAGGAAAGGAGTACCAGAAAAACATCTGCTTTATTGACTAAGCCTCTAACTGTGTAGATCACAGCAAACTGAAAAATTCTTCAAGAGATGGGAATACCAGACCACCTGACCTGACTCCTGAGAAATCTGTATGCAGGTCAAGAAACAACAGTTAGAACTGGACATGGAACAACAGACTGGTTCCAAATAGGAAAAGGAGTATGTCAAGGCTGTATATTGTCACCTTGCTTATTTAACTTATATGCAGAGTACATAATGCGAAATGTCGGGCTGGATGAAGCACAAGCTGGAATCAAGATTGCCAGGAGAAATATCAATAATCTCAGATATGCAGATGACACCACCCTGATGGCAGAAAGCAAAGAAGAACTAAAGGGCCTCTTGATGAAAGTGAAAGAGGAGAGTGAAAAAGTTGGCTTAAAACTCAACATTCAGAAAACAAAGATCATGGCATCCGGTCCCATCACTTCATGGCAAATAGATGGGGAAACAATGGAAACAGTGACAAACTTTATTTGGGGGGCTCCAAAATCACTGCAGATGGTGACTGAAGCCATAAAATTAAAAGACACTTGCTCCTTTGAATAAAAGCTATGACCAACCTAGACAACATATTAAAAAGCAGAGACATTACTATTGCCAACAAAGGTCCATCTAGTCAAAGCTATGGTTTTTCCATTAGTCATGTATGGATGTGATAGTTGGACTATAAAGAAAGCTGAGTGCCGAAGAATTGATGCTCTTGAACTGTGGTGTTGGAGAAAACTCTTGAGAGTCCCTTGGACTGCAAGGAGATCAAACCAGTCAATCCTAAAGGAGATCAGTCCTGATTGTTCATTGGAAGGACTGATGCTAAAGCTGAAGCTCCAATACTTTGGCCACCTGATGCTAAGAACTGACTCATTGGAAAAGACCCTTGTGCTGGGAAAGATTGAAGGCGGGAGAAGGAGATGACGGAGGATGAGGTGGTTGGATGGCATCACCAACTCAATGGACATGAGTTTGGGCAAGCTTCAGGTGTTGGCGATGGACAGGGAAGCCTGGCATGCTGCAGTCCATGGGGTCGCAGAGTTGGACACAACTGAGCAACTGAACTGAACTGAACTGAACTTATAATAAATATTGGTAAATTTCTTAGCAACTCTGCATGCCTCATCTACATAAGTTTAAAATCCCCAATATTCCTAACTCTCACTATTTCCCATCTCCTACAGTACATTATTGTTGTTTTAAAACACAATTTACTATTTTTAAGAGTTCTGAAAATGATAAAAGTTTATTTTATTTTTATCCACTTGTGTCCAGATTATGGTGCTCTTTTTTTTCTATATATTAATCCAAATTTCCACCTGATCTCATTTTTCTTCTAGCTGAAGAATTTCTTTCAGAGAATTAACTTTCCTGTAATACATATCAGTTGGTGATAAAGTCTTTCAATTTTTATTTGTTTGAAAATGCCTTATATTAGTCATGTATAAAATTCTAGGCGGGCTTTTTTCTTTCAGTACTTTAAAATTGTTACTTCATAGTCTTCTGACATATAATTTGTGACAAAAAGTAGGCATCCATTCTTTTTTCTTCTTCCATACATATTATGTCTTTTTCTATTCAACATTTTCTTTTTATCTGTGACTTTAGCAATTTAATTATAATGTATCTTGGTGTGGTGTTCTTCATGTTTCTTCTCCTTGGCGTTTATTTAGCTTCTTAGGTCCATGGATTTATACACTTCTTGGGTTTCCCTTGTGGCTCAGCTGGTAAAGAATCTGCCTCTAATGCGGAAGACCTTGGTTCAATCCCTGGGTTGTGAAGATCGCTTGGAGAAGGGAAAGGCTACCCATTTCAGTATTCTGGCCTAGAGAATTCCATGGACTGTATAGTCCATGGGGTTGCAAAGAGTCAGACACAACTGAGCGACTTTCACTTTCACTTTGTTTTCAAAAATCTAACTTTTGCCCATTATTGCTTTTTCCATTCTCTCTTTGTTCCTTCTGAAATACTAGTTACCCATATTAGACAACTTTATCCCATAGGTCAGAGATAACTGTTTATTATTTTCTAGTCTTTATTCACTGTGGGTTTCTTCTTTCATAGTTTTTAACCTTAAAGTTATCCATTGTGCCTTTTGTCATTTAACCTTCCATATGTAGTGTGTGTGTGTGTGTGTGTGTGTGTGTGTGTGTATACTGTTATTAATCTTCTCCATTTTTTTTTGTTTCTTGTTTGGTTGATTTGTTTACTCATTTCAGATATTTTTCATATTGAGAATTCCAGTTAGGAACTTTTTTTTAATAAATTCTCTTATCATATTCTTGAACATATGGAGTATTTTTACTGTTTTAATGGCCTTGACTATTAATTTTATGTGTCGTTTCTTACTCTGTGGCTTACTGATTCATTTTTCTTCTTGATTACAATAATATATCCCTTTTATTCATATTAAGTAATTTTTTATCGAGGGCTAGATGTTACAGATTTTATGTTGTTAAGTGGTAGTTTTGCTGTATTGTCTGAAATCTTCTGGGCCCTTTCCTAGGATGAATTTAAATTACTTGGAATTACTTTAATCCTTTTAAGGTTTGCTTTAAGTTTTGTTATATTGGATTCAGAACTTATTTTACTCTCAGACTCATTTGGCCCCTCTACCAAGGCAATAAATGCCCTTCTGGTTACTGTATCCAATTGGCCATGGGTTAGGAAGTTTTATACCTCTCTGTGTGCTTTGTGAAATTTCAGCCTACGCTTTTCCACTGGTTTTTCCCCAACCTCAAGTGTTTTCCTTACATTTTCAAAAGTTAGTACTCAGGAGACCCTTCTGCAGATCAGACAAAGACTCTGTATCTTTCTTCTCTTGTATTTTCTCTTACAAATCCTATTTGTCATGACTTTCTTGAGGTCCAATTCTATTGCCTTAACTTAGTGAGTCCACCAAGCGGTTTTGGTGGCCTCTTTTTGTTTAGGGTTGAAAACTCTCTAAGCAATAAGCTTTGGTAATCACAGGGCTCACCTCATTTGTTTCTCTGTTCTCAAGTTTCACTGTCTGTACTGCCTGTTTTCTAAAGTCTAAAACCCATTTCATACACTTTGTATGGTTTGTTTAGATGTCTGATATGGAGGTGTGTGTGTGTGTTTGTGTGTGTGTGTGGTTGCTTCAGTCGTGTCCAACTCTGTGATCCCATGGACTGTAGCCCACCAGGCTCTTCAGTCCATGGGATTCTCCAGGCAAGAATAGTTGAGTGGATTACCATGCCCACCTAGGGATGTAACCCGCATTGCCTACATTAGCAGGCAGGTTCTTTACCACTAGCACCACCTGAGAAGCCCTCATGGAGAGGTAAATTGGTTCTTCTACTCCATTATGGCCGGCTATAGAGTCAGTCCTGATGAAATTTTGTTTAAGGAACAGACATTGACAATTTTAGAACTTAATGTTATTTAGGCTTGTGACTTATGGGTTTAAGAAGAGTGATCCTTTATAAGTATAAGAAAATGGTTTTTGCTATCATTCCCTCCACCAAAAAAAAATTCTAGCAAGCACCCTCAATGTGCCATTTCTGAAGCTGTACCTTTCTTCACATTCAGAAACAATGAAACCTATGCAGCTAACTCAAGTGCTAAAGTATTTCCCATTTACAGGGTACTGCTTTACAAAGCCAGAACTGATCTTCATGTTGGAACAAGGAGAAGATCCATGGTTATTAGAGAAAGAATTTATAAACAGAAGTTCCCCAGGTGAGTTACTGAATACTGGCAGAAGGCATCCAAGAAAATTAGATCCGAAGTGATCACCTAGATAGAAGTCAGCAGTTTGAAATGTTTTTTAGCACTCTCCTATTAGAGGTCTTTACATTTGAAATTTTAGAAATAATAAATCTAATAAAATGTGAGAAGGGGACAACTAAAAGCAATGGAATGTAAGCATGTTGATATTCTCATCTTTAGAAGATGGGAGCTAAGTATACCCTTTGAAACTGAAAAATTAAGTAATGGATGCATATTTAACAGTAAAAAGGTAAAAACTAAGAAAAGTTAATAAACTGAAATTGGGAGTAACAGAGCAGAAGAGAGAAATAAATTAATTTTATCATTATATAATAAATTACTAGATACAATCAAAATTAATAGATGATTAAGAAATTGTATAGTTAGAAAGGATAAAGACTAGAGCAAAGTGCAACCCTCCTAATTGTTAAAAGTTATTTACATTTGACAGACTAAAGAAAACAGACCTATTAGTAGAGAAGTTTCTTATAAATACTATATCAGGGTCCTCAGGATCATCATCAGGTTTATTAATTCACCTGGAGGACTCAGCACACAGGCATACTCGTAACTAAGATTTATACCATGAAATCATACAGAGCAAAATCAGTAAAGAGAACAGATGTATGGGGCAAAGTCAGTAGAAAACCAGTTATGACAACTCGTGTGAAATATCTACCTGGAAAGTTCATTTGCAATGAAGAGTCTGATGCTGGGAGGGATTGGGGGCAGGAGGAGAAGGGGACGACAGAGGATGAGATGGCTGGATGGCATCACTGACTCGATGGACGTGAGTCTGAGTGAACTCTGGGAGTTGGTGATGGACAGGGAGGCCTGGCGTGCTGCGATTCATGGGGTCGCGAAGAGTCGAACACGACTGAGCAACTGAACTGAACTGAACTGAACCCAGAGTTTTTACTGTAGGCACCCATATATCAAAATTCTAGGCTTTCTGATAGAAGCTAATTATTCAGCATAAATATATTTTTTGTACAAACAGTTTAAGCACATTGAGCCCCTCTTAGCAATTCTGGGAATCCTGGTAACCATCTTGAAATCTGAGTTCCCAAATGCTAGTTAAGGGCTCATCTTGTAAGCAGGCTTTTCTAAGGGTAACAGTCTAGGCCTGCTGTGTTAAAAATTTTCACCACAAAAGCTATGCAAACATACAACATAAAACAGAGGAAGACAAACATATCTGACATATCAACTCTCAATGTAAATGGATTAAATACACCTATTAAGAGAAAAGGCTATCATATTGTATCAAAGAAATTGTTCTTGCTTAGTCACTAAGTCATGTCTGACTCTTTCACGACCCCATGGACTGTAGCCCTCCAAGCTCCTCTGTCCATGGGATTTCCCAGGCAAGAATACTGGAGGGGGTTGCCATTTCATTAGCCAAGGGATCTTCCCAACCTAGGGATCGAATCCACGTCTCCTGTTTGGCAGGCAGATTCTTTACCACTGAGCCACTAGGGAAGCCCATCAAATAGTACATCTACAAAATAGTTCAGGAAGTTTGAAAATGCAGTCATGGATTATTAAGCCAGTAAACATAAAAGCAACTCAGTGTTTATTTATTTCAAAGTTCAGTTCAGGTCAAAAACAGGTGGAAAAAGGACATTTTGATACTGCTAAAGAAGATAATTTTTAAAGGATACAGAAAAGTTCAAAATATTAGTACACCAAATAAATTGTCATCAAGATTCATAAAACAAAAAACTGCAAGAGTTATAAGGAGAAACAGGAACTCATTAGAAGTAGTCAACCTTAATATCCCTCTCTAATTTTGTTTCACACCCTGTGGACTCTAGAATGTGTGTGTGTGTGTGTGTGTGTGTATGTGTTAGTTGCTCAGTCATGTCTGACTCTTTGCAACCCCATAGACTGCAGCCCACCAGGCCCCTCCGTCTATGGGATTCTCCAGGCAAGAACACTGGAGTGGGTTGCCATTTCCTTCTCCAAAAGGAACTATAGAAAGAAAGAAACTAAAGTTGCTCAGTCGTGTCTGACTCTTTGCAACCCCATAGACTGTAGCCTACCAGGCTCCTCCATCCATGGAATTTTCCAGGCAAGAGTACTGGAGTGGATTGCCATTTCCTTCTCCAGGACTCTAGAAGAGTGCTTGGCAAACTGTGGCCCACATGCCAAATCCTGCCTACTGATTGTTTTGGCAAAGAAACATTTATTGGAACACAGCAATATCCATTTGTTTACGTATTCAAGCTACAAGGCAGACTTGAATAGCTACAGTAGAGACTGAATAACCAGTAAAGCCTAAATCATTAACTCTATGGCCTTTCACAGAAAAAGTTTACCAACCTCTTATCTAGAAATATAAATAGCATATTTTATAAAGATGAATGTAGTATGTTCTGAAAACAAAGCTATGCAAACACGCTACATAACTATTCTTAAAGAATAAACTTCCTTTTAAATGACCTTAGAACATTGATAAAATGTAAAGGTGGCACCAGGTGGCGCTAACGGTAAAGAACCTCCTGCCAATGCAGGATGCATAAGAGAGGTAGTTTCAATCCCTGGGTGGGTAAGATCCCTTGGAGGAGGGCATGACAACCCATTCCAGTATTCTTGCCTGGAGAATCCCATGGACATAGGAGCTTGGTGGGCTACAGTCCATAGGGTCGCAAAGAGTCAGACACGACTGAAGTAACTTAGCAGTTATTTTAGGCAAATTCTACAAAGTAAAGACATTGTTATATAACACTATAAATTGCAGACAATATGAGAAAATTTTAAATTCTTCTATCTTAAAATTAATAATGAATATATATGTATATATCTTTAAAAATCTATTCTTCAAAGTTAAAATGGTACAATATGCAGAAATCTTTTTTAATGAAAAGCATGATTATTAGACCCTTTGAGCTGTAGACGGAGCAATGCTTAGAGGAAACCATTTTCACCTCATATACTTATTTTTAAAAGCAATAAAGTTTTAAAAGAAAACTAAGCAAGCTAAAAGATGCAATAAAGATAAAACATTATAGTTATAAGTCATTATAATTATACAGCCAAAAGGTGGTTCTTGGAATAAAAGCAAATAAAATAGCTAACCTCAGCTAGAAAAAGGGAAGAAAGTACTATTACTCATTTTAAATTTTGGCTCAGATTCCTACTTCTATCATATAATCTCAGAATATTTTAGTCTATACGTGATCTCTTACTTTTGTAAACTCTTAACCCATGTGATGGATGTGTCTAAAGAAAATGAGATTCTGTGCCAGATAGCATACAGTTACCAAGAGTTCCTTTCCTCACCTGGATTACAATCTCCCAAGAAGAATGGTCTCTGTTTTACTCTTCCTGCCTGGGCACTTTTCACATAATAAATATTATTTAATAGTATTGTAGGCTGATTCCACAGTCAGGTGGAGAGGTATTTCATATTGATTCACTCAGAAAACACTGTCCATGAATGTAAATATGCAAATTTCTGTGACTTTTGAATCATCAGGTATGGGTTGTTATTGCATCTGAGCCCTTATACGTGAAAGAACTCTAGGTAAATTTTAGACATGGAGCTTTTTATGTACCTCTAAATTTATAGAGGGATGCAAAAATATCACAGTGAAGGTTTTATTTTGGAAAAGTGAGGAAAGCTTCATAAAGCATAGCTATGGTGCTATAGATTAAAAGGTGAACTATTATTTTAGGTACAACCAAGAAAGAGAAAATGCTTCTCATTTATGGATTTTCCTTCAATTTTAAGATGCCTCTTGATTTTGGTGATGGGTATTTACTATAAAGTCACAGATATGGGTGCTTTTATCCCTTTATAAAGTGAATGATATACAGGTAGTAGCTTCTTTCAGGTTTTAAAATAAATGTTGCTTAAATTTGTGAGAAGGATGTTACAAACTTTGTTTTTTGTTGTTAAGATTTGGGAAAATAGTGTGCCCTACCTGAAGGGCACCTACGTTCTCAAGGGTTCTAAGGCTAGAATGGAGGATAATTTAGGGAAAGAATGTGAGTATGAAGTTATTGTTGGAAATGAACCACTTAATGAGGACTGATACGCTATCAAAAATTAGAGCAGAAAATAATGTGTACTAGACAGGAAACCTGGGTTCGACCCCTGGGTCAGGAAGATCCCCTGGAGGAGGAAATGGCAACCCACTCGAGTATTCTTGCCTGGGAAATTCCATGGACAGAGGAGCCTGGTGGACTATAGTCCATGGGCTTGCAAAAAATCAAACACAACTGAGTATGCATGCATGCTCATGCTAAGAGGATTGGTAGCAAGAACACATAATGAGCATATAGTTAGTGTAAAACTTTCTTTTCCTGAATTCCATCACTTTAATCTTTCATCTCTTGGTACCTAAGGTAGTATAACCAAAGCCTTCAAATATTTTTAGCATGGGCATGACATTTTTGCATGGAGTGTGGGTAACAAGAGGACAATAGCAGTCAAATGTTCATAGGAAATTTGTGGTAAATAAATATAAAAAAGGATACTTAAAAGATTTTTAGGGCCAACTTGAAACACAATCCTTAAGATCTTGCAGTGAATAAAAACTAGATATGTGGAAAAATAGATGGAAATTAAGGATTGGACAGGAGCAAGACTAGTCTGGAGGACATAAGTGAACAAATTAAAAAAAAGGAAAGTAAAGATTTGATGATTAAGAGGGATTCACTACTGAACAACCCTGATATAATACCAAGGCACTAGAACCAGGAAAGAGGGGTAACTCCAACATAGGCAGAAAAATTACTTTAACTCTCATCAGGTTTCTCACTTCCACCTATACACTTATGTTTCTGATTCTTTCTTTCAACGTAAGAAAGTTAGTGCCATGATTTTTGTTTGTTTGTTTGCCATACATGTAGCTTGCAGAATCTTAGTTCCCAGACCAGGGTGGAGCTCCAGTTGGAAACATACAGACTAGTGGTTTTCTTATCATTGTACTCTATGTTTCACTGTGAATATAGTCACTGGTGTGCTTCCCTAAGGCAAACTCTATCTCAGTAAAGCCACTAAAAGCAATTCTCCATTGATACATTTTGTTATGTACTTAGAGCAAAATCCTTGTCGAATTCATTCCAGTCTTTGTTTTCTCTGTTCCCAGGATTCAGCTCTCTTAAATATATTCTCTTTTCTTAATTGTTGCTTTCCTTTATATCCTCTTCTTTTTCCAGTTTTGAAAATTATGGTTTAAGTTACCAAAGATATGTGTAATTTCATTTCTAGATTGCTCTCTCTTTTTCCACTAGAAAAAGTTTTTAACAACAAAAGAAGAGAGAATATAAACTTGAAATTATTTTGGGGAAAGAAACTGAGCCAGACACCAAGGAGTCAAACACATAATGGGGCATAGGTATATAAATCTCATTTTATAAGTGTGTTAAGTATCATAAAATATTTTTAATTTTCTCATTTTTAGAAGAATTCCAACCTGATGAACTCTTAGAGGAGAGCCTAGAAAACCAAGGCAAACGTTTGAGGCAAGTTTTATTCATCAACAAATCATTGACTATGGAACAAGAAATATCAGGAAAACCATGTACTCTGGACATAAACATTTTTCCTGCAGAAACAATACCCTGTAAATTTGACACTACAGGGTCTACTTACTTGCTTCTTAGCTCACTGGCCCCACACTGTCAATATTCAAAAAAGACTTATGCGCCTAATGTATGTGAGAATTGGCTTTTCAGTATTAAGGACGGCAGAACTAATACTGGAGAGAATTCTTTTGTTTGTAGTAAAAATGTGAAAACCTTTGGACATAAAGACAAAGTTATCCAGCATCAGACAATTCAGACTTTGCAGCAAGCTTTTGAATATAATGAATGTAGAAAAGATTTTCTTGAAAAGACTGCCCTTGTTATGTCTAAGAGTACCCATCCAAAAATGAAACCTTATGAATTCAATAAATTTGGGGAAAACCAACATGAGAAATCAACCTTGATAGTTTCTCAGAGCAGTCATCCAGAGGAGAAGAGTCACTATGAGTTTAATAAATATGAATGTACTAAAAACAGAAATAATTTTAGTAGGATCACTCAAAAAACTGACATAGAAGGGAAATCTTTCAGCCAAAAATTACACACTAAAGAACAGGAAAAATTTTATATAGGGGTGAAATCCTTTGAATATGGAAAGAATTTCAGCCATAATTCAACCCTCCCAGTGCATCAGAGAATTCACACAATAGAACAAACCTATAACTATGGCACATGTACAGACACTTTGGGTTACCAGTCAGCTTGCAATGTGCATAAGAAAACTCAAATAATGTTGAAACCCTATGAGTGTAATGAATGTGGAAAATCCTGCAGTAAAACTTCATGCCTGATTCAGCCTCAGGAAAGTCACATGGAGGAGAAACCCTTTGAATGTCATCAATGTGGGAAAGCTTTCAGTGAGAAGTCACGTCTAAGAAAACATGAGAGAACTCACACCGGAGAGAAACCCTATAAATGCGACGGATGTGAGAAAGCTTTCAGTGCAAAGTCAGGACTAAGAATACATCAGAGAACTCACACAGGAGAGAAACCTTTTGAATGTAATGAATGTGGGAAATCTTTCAACTATAAATCAATTCTCATAGTACATCAAAGAATTCATACAGGAGAGAGACCCTTTGAATGTAATGAATGTGGAAAATCTTTCAGCCATATGTCAGGCCTAAGAAATCATCGGAGAACTCACACAGGTGAAAGACCATATAAATGTGATGAATGTGGGAAGGCTTTCAAACTGAAGTCAGGCCTAAGGAAACATCATAGAACTCATACAGGGGAGAAGCCCTATAAATGTAATCAGTGTGAGAAAGCATTTGGCCAGAAATCACAACTCAGAGGACATCATAGAATTCACACAGGGGAAAAACCCTATACATGTAATCATTGTGGGGAAGCATTTAGCCAGAAGTCAAACCTTAGAGTACATCACAGAACTCACACTGGGGAAAAACCCTATAAATGTGATGAGTGTGGAAAAACTTTCAGGCAGAAATCAAATCTTAGAGGACATCAGAGAACTCACACTGGGGAGAAACCCTATGGATGTAATGAATGTGCCAAATCTTTCAGTGAGAAGTCAGTCCTAAGAAAACATCAGAGAACTCATACAGGAGAGAAACCCTATAATTGTAATCACTGTGGTGAAGCTTTCAGCCAGAAATCAAACCTCAGAGTACATCAGAGAACTCACACTGGAGAGAAACCCTACAAATGTGATAAATGTGGAAAAACTTTCAGTCAAAAATCAAGCCTTAGAGAACATCAGAAAGCCCATACAGGGAAATAAAAATATAAATATAATGAAGATGGAAAAAGTCTGAGCTGAAAATAAAGTCTCACAATACAAAATACATATGAGAGAACTCCTAAGAATATAATAAAAACTTGGAAGTTCTTATGCAAGATACTAGTTTCACTCAACATCAGAAAACTTAACATGAGCAAATCTCTTGGAATATATTTTATATGGGCAGTTTCATCTTGAGTATAGTCCTCATTGTAGATCAGAGAATTCAATCCAGTAAAGAAACTAAAATAATACAAGAAATACTCTAGGCATTCAATCCTTAGAAAACTCACACTGCAGAAGAACTCTGGGAATATAATGAATATGTCATAACTTTGTCCCAGCAAATCAAAATTCACTCATCATCAGAGAAATCAAACAGTGAGAAAATTGGGAATGGAGTAAATGTGAGAACTGTTAGTCAAACACCAGTTTTTTCAATAAGCAGAAAATAACATAAAGGGTAGAGACCTTACAGTATATTAAAACAGACAAGAAAACAAGGTAATGGATGTGGGGAATCCTTCTACTATGTCCAACCTCTATTTGACTAACATAAGGGTAATAACTATATGACATATAATGACATATGTCATATGATATATGACATAATGATATATTCATTGTTCACCAATAACCATTTCCTCTTTTTCTAATGCCATACCTAGCTTAAATTTCTCAACCACTGTCATCCAACTTGAAATCCTATTTTTAACCTCTAGATAGTGAAATGTAGGGCTTAATGACAAGTCTTACTAAATACATCTCTCAAATTCTTAATGTTTTCTCCTGTCCCTTGTCAGAATGCAGTGGATATTACCCCCAGCAAAACCAAGGGGCTTATGCACAGAAGATGAAAGAGTACAAAATAGAAAGAAACAGGGCCAAAGAATAAATATTGAATGGAATTTTCTCCTGCATGTACACAGACATTTTGCTATGAGGAAATAGAATTGTTCTTTGCTGAGCTTCTGCAGGTTCGAGTATACTTAATACTGACATATACTCAAACCTATGAATATGATTTCTGTGGACATGTGAACTCAGTGAAGTATATCAGAAATATCACACAGGAAAAAACCCTGGCAAATCCTGAATGACCATAGCTTTTGTCCATATCTCTTCCTCATCAGTCAGGTGAGTATCAGGGGAAGATATCTAATATTACTGCATATATAGGTAATCCATTACCCAAAAAATGAGATCTCATTGAATATCTGATAATTGAGCTGCCAAAGCTCAATTTGAATATGTCAAAGCTTTTAATGAGTCATCAAAGTTTAATATCACTCAGAGTTTGTTATAAGGGAAAAATTTATCAGTTTGAGAAAGTTAATAATAGCCTTTATGTTAATCAAAACTGTTGTTTCTTGTGTAATATTAAGACATTTAATGAACTATAACAGTATTGGTTCATGGACTTTTACTAGAATAAGAAGATTTTTAAAAATAAGAAATAAATGGGTATAAGTTACACAGTGTTGAATATATGCGAATATTTTCTGAGTTTTCTGTTGTCTACATCAGTTTGTATGTGCATGCCACTTAAATGTTTGTTTTGTGTGTATCCTAGAACTCTACAGCATTGTAATAGAATTATGTACCCCTTATTTAGTAACTATTCTGATATTAATACATCATCTACATGTATACTAATAACAAATAAACCTTTCACAGGAAGTATCTGAAAATTCGAAATCCTATACCACATTTCTTTTCTCTTGTTGCCTCCTGACATGTGCATATAGGAAAGGCCATTTTTACTAAGCTGTCTTTTTTCAACAAAGACAAACCCTGTTTTCTGTGTACTTTTGTATTATCTCAGGGTCACTAATACAAATATTGTGTTGAAGCCTACACACATACAAATTTATGTAAATGTGTTTGTATCCTGCCTCTCTTCAATGTCACTGAATCCTTCCTCAGTTGTATCAAGTATACTGATAATCCATCCCTTAAAAGGTATTCTTCATTTGTTGGTTTTTTTTTATTTCCAGCATTTAAATTTTACTATAATTTCTCTCTCTTCTGAATTAACCTATCTGATCTTGAATGTTATTTAGCTTTTTTTACAATCATTTTATATGGTTTGTGGCATTCTCTGTCTCAGTTAAACAACTGCTTGAGTTCTTGTTTCTCCCTGCAGCTACCTAGCTCTCCAGACTTTGGACTCATTTTTTGCCCCATAATCTCAGATATCTGATGTAGTCAAAAAAAAGTTGTTAATTGAAACTCTTCCCAGCTATCTTCTTATTTAAGAATGGAAACAATGCTTTTTCCTGCTCTCTAATGATCTGAAATGTAACTGAGAGTTGTTAGTTGATTTTTGACATATGTTCCTGGGTAATTTGATATGGAAATGATGATAAAATAATTGGATATTCACATATTTCAAATGCACCTTGATATTTATACAATAATTAAAGTTTTATTCAAAATAGATTATAAACTTAAACAAAATAGCTAACAGTATAAAATTTCTGTTGGGAAACATAGAAACTGCTTTGAAGCATGGAGAGATTTTTAAGATGTAATACAAAGAATTGTGTGAGACATAAAAGCAAAAAAGATAAGCTGGAGTTTATTAAAATTTAAAGTGTTTGCTTTTCAAGATTTTATTTTGAAAACAAAAAATCACACATTGGGAGAAAATGTCTCTAATAGATGTATCTGTCAAAGTACTGAAATTCACAATATTCCATGTTCATAATGCAATAATTCCAGGCCAGAATACTGGAGTGGGTAGCCATTCCTTTCTCCAAGAGATCTTCCCACCCCAGGGATTGAACCCAGGTCTCCCACATTGCAAGTGGATTGTTTATCATCTGAGTCCACCAGAGAAGCCCAATAATACAAACAACTCAGTTTAAATTGGGAAAAAAGATAAGATTAAAACAGGTATTTCACAGCAGAAGATATATAGATAGCCAGTAAGTACTAGAAAAGATTCCAAAGCTTTAATCATCAGGAAAGTGTAAATTAAAACTATAATGCTATAATGTGATAGCATTAAAAATCCATTTGATAATTCCTTGTAAAAGTAATGCTGCTGCTGCTGCTGCTGCTAAGTCACTTCAGTCGTGTCCGACTCTGTGCGACCCCAAAGACGGCAGCCCACCAGGCTCCCCCATCCCTGGGATTCTCCAGGCAAGAACACAGGAGTGGGTTGCCATTTCCTTCTCCTATGCATGAAAGTGAAAAGTGAAAGTGAAGTTGCTCAGTCGTATCTGACTCCCAGCGACCCCATGGACTGAAGCCCACCAGGCTCCTCTGTCCATGGGATTCTCCAGGCAAGAGTACTGGAGTAGGGTGCCATTGCCTTCTCCAAAAGTAATGCTACCTTATCTAAAACCAACTATTTCAATTCTAGGTGTTTACGCCTAGCAAAACTTAAATTATTGTAAAAAATAAAATAATTTTTTAAAAAGAATTGTATTAAAATGTTCATAGAATCTTTATTTATACTATCCCCAAGTTAGAAAGAACCAAAATGTCCATCAGCAGATAGATGTATAGTCAGTGATGTTGCCTAACAATGGAATACCACTCAGTAGTGAAAATGAAGAACCTATTAATATTACACTAATACATGTAACAACATTAATAATAAGATCAGGCTGAGCAAAGGAAGCCAGGCACCAGAAATTAGAGCTGTATGATTCTATTTATGCAAAATTCTAGGAAAGACGTCTAATCTAGAGGGATAGGAAGCAGTCCATTGGTTGCCCTGGTGTGGGGTGAAGATTAATTTGGTAGGGGAACGAGGGAATGTTTTAATATGACAGGAAGTTCTATGCAGATTGTGATGGTATTTACAAAGGTATATAAATTTTCAAAACTCATCAGAAGGTATCAAAAATGCATGTTCATGTTAGTCGCTTAATCGTGTCCAACTGTTTGCAACTCCATGGACTGTAGCCTGCCAGACTCCTCTGTCCATGGAATTCTCCAGGGAAGAATACTGGAGGGGGTTGCCATACTCTCCTCCAGGGGATCTTCCTGACCCAGAGATCAAACCTCAGTCTCCAGCATTGCAGGCAGATTGTTTACCATCTGAGCCACATATTTATATAAATTACACATCAATATATCTGATTTTAAAGATTATAGAAGTGAATTTTGGATCTCCAGCATATTATGGGACTCAGATTCTGAATTCGTCACATGGTTCACTTGCTTTACTCCTTGTATATTTATTCCCTTCTCCCTCCCATGTGGCTGTGTGACCTTGGGCAAGGCAGTTCTCCTTTATATCCCTCAGTTTCCTCATTTGTTAGGGGTGCATAATGATGGTAATTACCTACAATGCTTCTTGAGGGCATTTTCTGAGTTAATCTATGTCAGTTATTTTAAACTATGCCTGGCACAGAGTAAATGAGCAATAAGTAATAACTAACCATTATCTTTTGAATTGTGGTGCTGGAGAAGACTCTTGAGAGTTCCTTGGACAGCAAAGAGATCAAACCAGTCACTGTGAAAGGAAATCAACCTTGAATATTCATTGGAAGGACTGATGCTGAAGCTCCAATACTTTGGCCTCCTAATATAAAGAGCTGACTCACTGGAAAAGACCCTGATGCTGGGAAAGATTGAGGGCAGGAGGAGAAGAGGGTGACAGAGGATGAGATGGTTGGATGGCATCATCAACTCAGTGGACATGAGTTTGAGTGAACTCCGGGGGACAGTGAAGGACAGTGAAGTCTGGTGTGCTGCAGTTCATGGGATAGCAAAGAGTCAGACTTGACTTAGCAACTGAACAACAGCAAACCATTACCTATTTTACTACTACTGTTAAAAACAGAGCTTAAAGCAAGATTTTAGCTGATATAATAAAAAATACACTAGGCCTAAAGGAGATTCAGCCTTGATATAGGTGGGAATTCCTCATATTCTTGAGGCATTACTTTTTATCTGATGATACAATTCCTGAAATTTTGGAAGCTTCAGACCTGTGCACTGGCCTATGTACCTCAGCCAAATTTCCAAGTGTCCAACTCCCAGGAAATTTCTTTTCCACAACAGCAGGAAAATCACCACCTGTCACTATCTCTCCCCTTCCCCCCAGAGCTTCTCTCTGATAGAAGTCTGAACTAAACTGGAATATTGTCACTTGGGTTCTCTGTTACAAGTTCTTGCATCCAGGGTAGGAGTTACACAGCAGATGTATAACTATTCTAGACAGAAGTCACGCTTTAAGATAGAACCAGCAATACACACACACACACACATCCTCTAATGGTCACTACTGCCCTGAGTCCTGTTTCCTTGCTATACTGAAGGTGATTCCATTAATGCCTTTTAGCACAGGAACTGCATCTTGAGTTCTCTTGTGTACAGAAGTCACTTCATGGTGACCTCTCTGACAAAAGATTTAGAGATCAGCAGGTGATTTGGCCCTAATCATGGGCAAAAGGCATGAAATTTTTCCTTCTTTACCAGAGCTTATGTCAGAACCTTAAAAAGACACCATTTCAAGTAGTAGATAGCCTCCTGCCAGGTTACAGAGTTTTGGGGGGCATGACTTGGGCCAGAGTTTGAGAACTCATCTTCAAGGTCAGTGGAGAATTTTGAGAAGGACCTTGAGATAAGATTGAGCTTGATGAGACAAATTTGGAGAGTAGAGTGACATATATACATGACCATGTATAAAACAGTTGGCTAGTGGGAACCTGCTATATAGCACAGGAAACTTCTTGGTGCTCTGTGATGACCTAGAGGGATGGGATGGGGAGGTGGGAGGGAGGTTCCCAAGGGAGGGGATGTATGTCACTTGGGTTGACATACAAAGCTGATTCACTTTGTTGTACATTAGAAATTAACAACATTGTAAAGCAACATACTCCAATAAAAAAGAAATTTTAATAGGAAAAAAATATTTAACTCAATTCTCAGAGGCCCCTCCATATTCCTAAGGGAAACTTAGAGTCATCAGTGGTGAAGGCATGACTATACCTGTAAATTCTTCAGCAGTGGGTGAGATGAAATCAAATGGAGTGATGAGACAAAGTGGTTTTTTACTTGATAGTATAACATTTTCATGTCAAAATTATTGGAACAGTGCAGAAACAAACTGTACTCAAAAGATACAGGAAAATAAGTATAGAAAGTTGTAGTGAAAAGATGCAGTCATATTTATGCATGCAACAGAAGCCACCAAGTTGCCATCAATTGTGCAACTTTATTCCCTGAACTAATGCTTTATATCCACATATTTTAAATGGAAGTGAGGGTTTGGGCCTTTATTTTTCAATGTACAGCATATGTTTTGGTGACTTATCCGTGGAAAAAGCAAACCCAATGTCTCATCTCTGCAGGAGGCTGAGCAATATCTTATCCTGAGTCTACAAGCCAAGTGTTTGTCCCATGGAAGCCCCTTTGTAGCTGGCAGCTCCTGGACATGAAGGTGACCTTTCTGGTACAGACAGCACAGATGCTGATGTCTCCAAATAGGCAAACCAGGTAGACTTCAGGGGCCTCCTGTAAAGCCCTACTAGTACCACACTGGAAATACAAGCCAGGCTACAAGGTTTGAGCAACTTCCCAGATCAAAATCTGTAATGGCTGTTGAGGATCAGAAGCCTCTGGGATTTCTAATTCTGCCTGATTTCACAGAGAACAATCCAGCTGAGGCAGGGGTGGTGGCACTGTCTTGCCACTGGTGCCAGGGGTTTTCAGGATGCTGGGGATCATGACAGGTGTTTTTTCTGGTCTGCTTGCTGTATGCTTCAGGCTGTCAAGCAATGTTTCCTATACATGTGCCTTTTCTGTGTAATCTTTAAGAGCAAAGAGTAGCTCTTTCCGCCATCTTTCCGTGCCGCCAGAATGGTGCGCATGAATGTCCTGGCCGATGCTCTCAAGAGTATCAACAATGCTGAAAAGAGAGGCAAATGCCAGGTCCTTATTAGGCCGTGCTCCAAAGTCATCATCAGGTTTCTAACAGTGATGATGAAGCATGGTTACATTGGCGAATTTGAAATCATTGATGATCACAGGGCTGGGAAAATTGTTGTGAACCTCACAGGCAGGCTAAATAAGTGTGGAGTGATCAGCCCTAGATTTGATGTGCAACTCAAAGATCTAGAAAAATGGCAGAATAACCTGCTCCCATCCCGTCAGTTTGGTTTCATTGTACTGACAACCTCAGCTGGCATCATGGACCATGAAGAAGCAAGACGAAAACATACAGGAGGGAAAATCCTTGGATTCTTTTTCTAGGGATGTAATACATACAAATAAAATGCCTCAGAGGGAAAAAAAAAAAAAGAGCAAAGAGTAGCCTCTGTGCATGAAAGAGTGCACGACAGCCGCTGACACGTACCATACTTAGCTCTGAACAACATCTGGGGAAGGCAGTGGCAACCCACTCCAGTACTCTTGCATGTGAAATCCCATGGACGGAAGAGCCTGGTAGGGTCTTTTTGGGATACAATGAAAACACTGCTTAAGGGGGAGTTTATAGCTAAATAATATGAAAAGATTGGAAAACTTCACTAAAGAGGCTAAGTCATGGGGTCTCAAAGAGTCTGACATGACTGAGCGACTTCACTTTCACTTTTCACTTTCGTGTATTGGAGAAGGAAATGGCAACCCACTCCAGTATTCTTGCTTGGAGAATCCCAGGGATGGCGGAGCCTGGTGGGCTGCTGTCTATGGGATCGCACAGAGTCAGACACGACTGATGCAACTTAGCAGCAGCAGCAGCTGAACAACATCTAAATGCGGACTTCTTTAAGCTTGGGCACATTACACCTACTTATCAATAATAAAGGTTTATCAAAGGAAGGAGTACATGAATGATGTTTATAACCAACAATACACTGGTAATTTGTTTTTATATTATTAATATATTTTTCTTGGGAAAAGAATACAGTTTTTATTTTTTATTTTTTTATTTTTTATTTTTTTAGAATACAGTTTTTAAAATAAGTCTGGCTTAGCCTCTTTAGTGAAGTTTTCCAATCTTTTCGTATTATTTAGCTATAAACTCCCTCTTAGCAATGTTTTCATTGTATACCATGATTTTGGTATAACTATCGTGATTGTAGAAGAGATTTTGTATGATGTCTATCTTTTTAAATCTGCTGAGGCTTAATTTGTGGCCTAACATATAGTCTCTTCTGGAAAATATCCCATTGGGCTTTGGATACAATATTCTGTATATGTCAGATCTAGGTGGTTAATTGCATTGTTCAAGTTCTCTATTTCCTTATGTATCTTCTGTCTGGTTGTACTGTTCATTAGTGAGATACTAAAGTCTCCCTGGGAGAAATATCAATAACCTCAGATATGCAGATGACACCACCCTTATGGCAGAAAGTGAAGAAGAACTAAAGAGCCTCTTGATGAAAGTGAAAGAGGAGAGTGAAAAAGTTGGCTTAAAGCTGAACATTCGGAAAACTAAGATCATGGTATCCGGTCCCATCACTTCATGGCAAATAGATGGGGAAACAGTAAACAGTGGCTGACTTTATTTTGGCGGGCTCCAAAATCACTGCAGATGGTGATTGCAGCCATGAAATTAAAAGACGCTTACCTCTTGGAAGGAAAGTTATGACCAACCTAGACTACATATTAAAAAGCAGAGACATTACTTTGTCAACAAAGGTCCATTTAGTCAAGGCTATGGTTTTTCCTGTGGTCATGTATGGATGTGAGAGTCGGATTATAAAGAAAGCTGAATGCAGAAGAATTGATGCTTTTGAACTGTGGTGTTGGAGAAGACTCTTGAGAGTCCCTTGGACTGCAAGGAGATCCAACCAGTCCATCCTAAAGGAGATCAGTCCTGAGTGTTCATTGGAAGGACTGATGAAGCTGAAACTCTAGTACTTTGGCCACCTGATGTGAAGAGCTGACTCATTTGAAAAGACCCTGATGCTGGGAAAGATTGAAGGCAGGAGGAGAAGGGGATGGCAAAGGATGAGATGGTTGGATGGCATCACTGACTCAATGGACATGAGTTTGGGTAAACTCCAGGAGTTGGTGATGGACAGGGAGGCCTAGCGTGCTGCAGTTCATGGGGTTGCAAAGAGTTGGACACGACTGAGCAACGGAACTGAGCTGAAAGTCTCCCTATTATTACAAAAATGTTTGTTTCCCCCTTCAGTTGTGTTTTTAAAGGCTACTTACCTCCCAGGATATTTATGACTTTCTTAATTCCCTTAACATATGGGATTGCTTTAGAATGCCCTACTTCTTAAATGTCTGGCTCCCAAAAATGAAAGAAAAATTAAGAGAGAAAAAGAAGTGCTGGACTTATACATCCTCTTGAAATTGCTTCAGCCAGATAAAGAGGGGCTTGCAAGAATGGCAGCCTGCCTCTGTGTCCACACTTCTGTCATCAGAAGCAGTAGTCAGCAGTAAAAGAAGATTTCCAATATTTGGGGGTCATTCTCCTTATTGCTCACCCTGTTTCCACAACAGGAAATACATAAAACTACATAAAAACTGCTTCAGGAACATGTTCATGGTTGTCTGCACAAGGTTGAAGGTGTGTGAGATGAGTAACTGCTATGGTGCTAAAAGCTGAAATTGACTAAAATCAACTTCAATTTATAGGACCAACGCTTCTCCAGGAATAGAAATCTTCAGTAGACTCCAAAACAGTTACAACAGACAGATTCTGCCAGCATAATTTTTGTCTGGATAGGGAGACAGATTCCTGGTCCTTCCTAACCCCACCATCTTCCCTCTAGCTCTACCTCCTTTTCATATTATTCAAATTTACAATGGTTAATTGTGTATTTAAGGGACAATGTTATGTTTTGTTTCTATAACAGCATTTTTCACCATATAAATTCTGTTGCTTATTTCTGAATACTCTCCAGTTTGTGGCTTGGAAGTTCTCAGAGCTTAAGTCAATATCCTCAGTCACTGGAAAGCCAAGTATATTGTTTCTAGGAAGCTAAATGTTTTGGTCAGATTTGATGTATGATTTATGTTTTATTTTATCTACAAGATTATTCTTTAAATCCATGGGAAAGATTTTTAGTTTGGAGGGGGTAGTTTTCTGAGAGATAAATCTTCCCTACCCAATTATCTGGCAATCCTACTTTAATTAATTTCACTCTATCTGGTGAGTCCTGTTAAGATTATTTGTAAAATTTAATTATGGGAGACCTAGCGTCTTTTATTTCCCAAATCAGCCATGGCTTTCAGGTGGCTGCTGTGGAAGGACTATTTAATACAAGTAAACCAAAGGCCCCCTGAATGCCTGTGGACCATTGAGCAGACAAGCTCTTTGTGAAAAGTTAGTATCTTTTATTTTTTCACAAATCACCACAGCTAATTAGCATCGCCTCCTTTAAGTTTCTTATTGGCATGTGTTAATCAAAATTAACCCACCATATGAAATAAGCATGTTGTATTTTAAACTAAGAAAACAGAGAAATGTGAAGAGCAATATTACTAAGTCACGTCACTCAAATTTGATATGCTTATTACAATGACATTGATCTTTGTGTCTTAGCTTCTGAATGTGTTTGGTGTAGTGGATAACTCTGGCAATTAGATGGTCCTTCTTGATGATGTTTCTACATGCATAAAGAATAATAGGATTACAATGAAAACCAAATGTACTGAAAGAAAGGAAGGAAATATTTTTAAAAATAATTTTGGTATAGAAGTAAATGTGATACTTTACTAATACATAAGATACCCAAATCTCTTGTGAGATATATAAACTGTCATAATTTCAAAGCAGAGATGAGCCAAGTAATATTTCTAAATACATATAACTACTTGTATGTGATACATGAGAATATTTATGATTTCTCTTTGTGACGGAGTGATAGGTACTCTGACACTTCGAATTTTTGTTGCCCATGTTCATAATTGAAGGAATAGATAAGTTTTAATAAGGGCTGGTTACATTTAAGATGTAATTTGGGGAGTTTCCTGGTGGCCTAGTGGATGGGTTCACTCCCATGGCCTGGATTCAATCCCTGGTTGGGGAACTGAGATCCCACAGGCCACACAATATGGCCAAAAAAAAAAAAGTTACTTTGAGTGACCTCAGCAAGATGGAAGAGTAGGTTGTCCCTGACCTCAGTTCTCCTTAGAGGAATACTGACTAGCAACTATCCAGAGACAAGATACCTTTGTGAAAATTCCAGAACCCAGAGGTAAAACTGAAGCACTCTCCTTGGACCGACAACAACAACAACAACAACAAAAAAAAGGGACCACGTTAGAAAGGCAAGAGCAGCAGTTTCAATTTGATCATATCACCTCTTCCCAAGGCTGATACAGCACTGCATCAAGAGACATCTCTGGGCCTATAATTTCTCTAGTGGGAATTAGCCCAAGGTGGGCATACAACTTCCTCAGCATTGCAGATGCTTCTCAGAAGGCCCACTTGGATCTCACCTCACAGGAATTTGTGGAGCTGGACCACCTGATATTAGACAGAGATAAAGAAGGCAGCAGAGTTTATAGTAGCCAGCACAAATGTCTGCAAATCACATTCCTGCTGCTGGTTGTGCCTGAGCAGAGATCGTAGCCAGTGGTCTCTGCTCATTTGCAGACCCAGACCACTGGCTTCATGTGCCCAGGGAGCTCAACTGGCAGTTATGTCAGGTTTGGGTCCCCAGCCAACAATCACTACTGGCTATAACATCCATTCTAGGGGCCACTCAGGGAAGTAAGATGGCAGCCCTTCCAACTGCTGAACATAATCTCTAGTCTCGCCCAACTGGAAAGCCTAGACAAAAAACATGGGCAGTTATGGAGTTCATCCTATAGCTGCATTGGGGTAGGAAGGTAAACCAGCTGCCCCTCTCAACTCAAGAGTATAGCCTCCAGCCCTTCATGAACACAGAACCAAATAGGGACTCCCAGGAAGCCTTAAAGCCCAACATATAGAACTGCCTGGCTGCAGAGCACAGCCTGTGCCTTCATCTAGCCAGTGACCCAATCAAAGAGAATAGCCTGAGCATAATTTGTGGCCCTCTCCTGACAAGTAAGCCCAGACAGCAACCCTATCCAACTGTGGAGCACAGTCTCCACCCCACCCAACCGTATAGTATAGTTGACAGCCCCACCAGATGAAGGAACCCAATGGAGCAACTTTTATCAATAGTGGCACACAGCCTGCAGCATCCAATCACAAAACCAGCCTGTGACCCTGACCAATTTAAGGGCACAGCCTGCAGCCCTACCTGGCAACAGACCACAGCCTGAAGTCCCATCCTATCATAAAGCCCTACCTGCAGCCCTGCCTGAACACAGACTTTAGCCAGTAGCACTATCCAGATGGGGAGCACAGTCTGAGGCCCCACCTGACTAGGTGGTATTGCAACGTGTGCCTGCAGCCCTACCCAGTCACAGAGTCCAATAAGCAGCAATGCTTTACAAAGGAACACAAACTGACCTGTCCAACCAGAGAGGAACACAGAACCCAACAAGTGGCACTACCTGACCATAGAGCACAGCCAACAGCCCCACCTAATCAGGGTGTCCAGTCAGTGCCTTCCCTCCCCATACTTCAGAGTAAGAGCAGTCAGAGCCTTCCCTCCCCCCACTTCAGAGTATGAGCAGTATAAGTATTAACTAGAGAACAAGCCTTACTTTCCCACAGGTGTTACCAGATAACCTGCCCAGGACACAAAGCTGAGATAACTGGTGAAGTTCTTCCCCTGACAAAGCAAACCTGTAAATTCTGGAAAAGAAAACTACTTCTTCAGTTGCACAGAAACCAAAACAAGGTACAAGGATCACAAAGAGTCAGGTAAACATGACATCACCAAAGGAAACTAATAAAGTTCTAGGAATGGACCCTAAAGATCTATTAACTTTCTGAAAAAGAATTCAGAATAATCCTCTTAAAGAAGTTTATCAAACTATTAAGAACACGCAGATAAATAACTAAGTGGAATTAGGAAAACAATACATGAACAAAATGAGAAGTTAAAGAAATAGAAACCAACACACACACTAAAATCCCATTGTATTCAGGATACAATGACTGAAGAACTGAAGAGAGTTTCAATAGCTGACTTGACCAAACAGAAAAAAGAATCAGTGAACTAAGGTGCAGATAATTAGAAATTATCCAATCATAGAAGAAAGAGGAAAAGGAATTTAAAAGGATGAAGAAAATCTACAGAACTTGTAGGACACCATCAAAGGAAACAATATATTCATAATAGGAATTTAAGAAAGAGAGAAAGAAACAGTCTATTTAAAGAAAGAATGGCTGAAAGCTTCCCAAACTTGGGGAGAGAACTGGTCATATTCAAGACCCAAAAGTCTCCAGATATGTTGAACCCAAAAAGAGCTACATCAAGAGACATTGTAATTATTGTCAAAAGTCAAAGACAATTTAAAAAGTAACATTTAAGAGAGCCTCCCTCCTAAAACTATCACTGGGTTTCAAAGCAAAAATCACTCAGGCGGAGAGAGTGGGATGTTGTATTCAAAATACTGGGGAGAAAGAAAGACTGTCAACTAAGATTGTTATGCCTAGCAAAGCTGTCCTTCAGAAATGAGATAAAGTGTTTTCCAAACAAACAAAAGCTAAACTACACCAGATCTGCCTTACAAAAGTTGCTAAAGAGAATTCTTCAAGCTAAAATGAAACAATGTTAGCAGTGTAAAAGCATATAAACATGTAAAATTCAAAAGTAAAAGTAAATACAGGGGTCCCCAGTCACTTTTCACTTTCATGCATTGGAGAAGGAAATGGCAACCCACTCCAGTGTTCTTGCCTGGAGAATCCCAGGGACAGGGGAGCCTGGTGGGCTGCCATCTGTGGGGTCGCACAGAGTCAGACAGTACTGAAGCAACTTAGCAGCAGCAGCAGCAGCAGCAGTCTCCAGCCTCTGGATCTATACTTTTTGTCAGATTGCAGCAGCATTAGTGCACAATAAATGTAATGTACTTGAATTATCCCAAAACCATCCCCCACCCCCTGGTCCATGGTGCCAAAAATGTTGGGGACCTTTGGGTAAATATATAGTCAAAATCAGATTCTCTAATATTGTTATAATGGTGGTGCATAAATAACCTTCAACTCAAGATTTAAAATGAAAAAACAAACATAATAAATATAACCGTGACTATAGTGATTTTTTATTGGATTCACAATATTTTAAAAGCTGTAAACTGTAAAACATCAATAACCTAAAATATGAGGGAGAGGACTTCCCTGGTGATCCAGTGGTTAATACTCCATGATTCCAATGCAGTGGGCACAGGTTTGATCCCTGATTAAGGAACTAAGGTCCCAAATGCTGCAGGGCATGGCCAATAAAAAAATAAAATGTGAAAGAGGAGGGAGAAGTATAGTTTCCATATTTTGCCAAAATTATCAACTTAAGATAGTATTTTAAAATAAGATATCTTATAACTATAAGCTTCATGGTAACCACAAAGGGAAAATGTACAGTAATACACAAAAGATTAAGATGAAGGGAATCAAAGCACATCACCATATAAAAGTCACCAAACCACAAAGGTAGACAGCAAGAGAGGGAGAAAAGAAGAAAGGCACAACAAAATAGTCATAAAACAATGAACAAAATGGCAATAGTAAGTCTTTACCTATTAATAATTACTTTAAATATGAATAGGTTAAATTCTTCCATGAAAAGGCAGAATGGTTGAGTGGATAAGGGAGAAAAAAAAGATCCCACAATATTCTGCCTACAATAGGCTCACTTAAACTTTAAAAACATGGGCTGAAATGAAGAAATAGGGAAAAGATATTCCAAGCAAAGTTATCAAAAGAGAGTAGGGATAGTTATACTTAAGTCAGACAAAATAAACATTAAACTAAAATTTGTCACAAGAGACAAAGAAGGTCATTATATAATGATAAAGTGGTCAATTCAAGAAGATATAACATGTTTAATATTTATGTACCCTACATTGGAACAACTAAATATGTAAAGGTCATACCAACAGAACTAAAAGAAGAAGCAAACAGCACTACAATAACAGCAGGAGCCTTAATATCCTGACTTGTAACAATGGATATAACATTCAGCTACACTTGTGAGTTCAGTTCAGTTCAGTTCAGGCACTGAGTCATGTCCTACTCTCTGTGACCCCATGGATTGCAGCACACCAGGCCTCCCTGTCCATCACCAACTCCAGGAGTTTGCTCAAACTCATGTCCATTGAGTCAGTGATGCCATCCAACCATCTCATCCTCTGTCGTCCCCTTCTCCTCCCACCTTCAATCTTTCCCAGCATCAGGGTCTTTTCCAATGAATCGTTCTTTGCATCAGGTGGCCAGAGTATTAGAGTTTCAGCTTCAACATCAGTCCTTCCAATGAATATTCAGGACTGATTTCCTTTACGATGGACTGGTTGGATCTCCTTGCAGTCCAAGGGACTCTCAAGAGACTTCTCCAACATCACAGTTCAAAAGCATCAATTCTTCGGCCCTCAGCTTTCTTTATATTCCAACTCTCACATCCATACATGACCACTGGAAAAACCATAGCCCTGACTAGACGGACCTTTGTTGACAAAATAATGTCTCTGCTTTTTAATATGCTGTTTAGGTTGGTCATAACATTGACTATGCCAAAGCCTTTGACTGTGAAGATGACAATAAACTGTGGAAAATTCTGAAAGAGATGGGAATACCAGACCACCTGACCTGCCTCTTAAGAAACCTGTATGAAGGTCAGGAAGCAACAGTTAGAACTGGACATGGAACAACAGACTGGTTCCAAATAGGAAAAGGAGTATGTCAAGGCTGTATATTGTCACCCTGCTTTTTAAATTATATGCAGAGTACATCATGAGAAACACTGGGCTGGAGGAAGCACAGGCTGGAATCAAGATTGCCAGGAGAAATATCAATAACCTCAGATATGCAGATGACACCATCCTTATGGCAGAAAGTGAAGAGAAACTAAAGAGCCTCTTGATGAAGGTGAAAGTGGAGAGTGAAGAAGTTGGCTTAAAGCTCAACATTCAGAAAACTAAGATCATGGCATCTGGTCCCATCATTTCATGGCAAATAGATAGGGAAACAGTGGCTGACTTTATTTTTCTGGGCTCCAAAATCACTGCAGATGGTGACTGCAGACATGAAATTAAAAGACGCTTACTCCTTGGAAGGAAAGTTAGGATGTCAGACACAACTGACATGACTTAGCAGCAGCAGCAGCAGACAGCATATGGAAAAGCAGAGACATTACTTTGTCAACAAGGTCCATCTAGTCAAGGCTATGGTTTTTCTAGTGGTCATGTATGGATGTGAGAGTTGGACTATAAAGAAAGCTGAGTGCAGAAGAATTGATGCTTTTGAACTGTGGTGTTAGAGAAGACTCTTGAGAGTCCCTTGGACTGCCGGGAGATCCAACCAGTCCATCCTAAAGGAGATCAGTCCTGAATATTCATTGGAAGGACTGATGCTGAAGCTGAAATTCCAATACTTTGGCCACCTGATGCGAAGAGCTGACTCATTTGAAAAGACCCTGATGCTGGGAGGGATTGGGGGCAGGAGGAGAAGGGGACGACAGAGGATGAGATGGTTGGATGGCATCACCAACTCAATGGACATGGGTTTGGGTGGACTCCAGGAGTTGGTGATGGACAGGGAGGCCTGGCATGCTGCGGTTCATGGGGTCACAAAGAGTCGGACACGACTGAGCAACTGAACTGAGCTGACTAACTGATACCTACTATCACTATACTCTTAGTATGGAATATTTAACATAATTCTAATTAAGTAATTGAATGAATGCCCTTGGTATCTTGCTGGACTCCTGTTAAATTTGTCTGAAACTATCTACTTACTAAAGTATCAAGTGGTTTTAGAATAGAAGTGTTAAATGATTTCTATCTAGAGCATGATAAAGTTGAAATATTGCTATCTGTACAGTTAAATTCACATACAAAGAGAAACCACTGTTCACTCAGTTAATATTTCCAGAACATGTGACATTTTAATTTACGCTTGTACCTTACCACTTGAGGACAAAAGTGACAACTAAAATAGCAACATTGAAATATAAAATCAGAATAAAATCATGCCCTATCACAATATTCTATCAAGGCAAAATTGTAGACTGTGGTTCTCTAAGAATAACTCAGATGTGAAATTCCTCCTCCTAATATTCTCCACCACACTCCTCAACACCCCCCAAAACACACACTCACACATTCTCTTCAGGTTCTAACAAAATAAATTTAATTGTGAGCTTATCAATTATAAGGTAGAAGTTTAATTTATCTTACCATTACAGAAACAGCAAAGATTTTTCATTAAAAGCTAGATTTAGAAGCTTAATATAAAGTACCAGATTTATAATTTTAATTCATTTTGTAATACTGGTACAATAAGATTGTTCTGTAAAATATATGGGAAAATGTTCCAAAGTAACCTATTTTTCTCCTTAATTATTTTCCCAATTCAACAAGTTAATAAAATATCAAAGGAGGTATGGTTTAACATAACTACATTTATTTTTGAAAATTCAAAAGGAATTTTATGATCTTTCATCTGTATAATTAAATTATGATGCTAAAGATTTTAGGCCTTGGGGAAACTAACTGCACTTTTCCTGATTCTCCCATTACTCTGAAAATATAAGTACCAGGTTCCAATGTTTAAACAAATGGGAGTCTGATTTGTTTCTGATATGGATTTAAACATATTATAACATATGCATTTAAAAATACTTTAATTACCTATTTAACTTCATTTTTTAACTACTTGGGAGTGGATAGCAATGTCATCACTTGTTCCAAAGAATGACTCTCATAGCCTTCTCTTTTGGTTTTCTGCACTTTTATCTTCTCAAGACCTGTTTACACAAGAAACAAACTGTCTTCTGTTGTACTGCAATCCAAATACACCAAGTTTTAGCATTCACTGATCTCTCCTTGACATAGAGAAAATTTGAAAAAGTTTTCTTTAAAATCTGAATTAACTTTGATTTGATTTTGCAAAAACTGCATTATTTAAATGTCATATAAATTAAGAACTTTTATCATCTCTGAGCAACTCCAGGATAAGAAGCTGTAGCTTTCAACTGCAGACTGAAAAATCCCTATCATTTAACCTGTAAGTTTCTTTGTGTTCGGTTCAAAGCATCAGTGGCTCTTACAGCTATTTGATGGTCATCTGATACTCCATCCACTACCTTTATCCAATTAAGTCCCTGTTTCTGCTTAAGTTTTTCCTCCTGTAGTGGACATAAAAGAGCTTTAAAAGAAGAATCGAAAAGACAGAAAGAAGACAAGACCTATGAAGAAATAAGTCGACAAAACTGCCTTCTTAAGCAGTTTGGACAGTTCTTCTGAAGAGGGAAAGCTGAGCAGTGCATACCTGGTGGTAAATTCCCACCCTTGTATCTTTGAGATGGAGGTAAATGGGGAAGATAAAAAAAAAATGAAGTTTTCGTTAGAGCACTCATTAACATAATGAGATTAGTAAAAAGGTTAGTAATTGCCAAAGGTTAGAGAGGCAGGAGGGAAGGATGAATGGGGGAGCACAGAGAAATTTAGGGTAGTATATGATAATTTAGTATATGATACTATAATAGAGGATACATGTCATTATACATTTGTCAAAACCCATAGAATATACAACATCAAGAGTAGAATGGTAAAATAAACTGTGAAGTTTGGGTAACAGTGATGTGTTAATGCAGGGGCATCATTTTAACAAATATACATTCTGGTGCAGGATGTCAACATGGGAATTTACATACCTTCTGCTCAATTTTGCTGTGAACCTAAAATTTCTCTTTAAAAAAGCCTATTTTTAAAGTTGATATTTATTTCCCATTTGTAGAAAAGATAATAGAGTTTTGTTGAGCTTATTTTGCTATATAATTATATCCCTTTCATTCAACATACAGCTATATTCACTTTATTTTTTTTCAATTTTTAGAATTATTTTTCCTTTGTGTTTTAATTATGAAAATATTTGCATGGTTACAAGTCAAAATTATTCTAAAAAAGAACATTAATAGAAAATTTGCTTTCCTCCTCAACTCTGCAATTCTTTTCCTTCCTCTTTACACAGTTTTCTTAGTTTTGGTTTATCCTTTCATTGTTTCTTTTAAAAATACAAGCAAATGCATTTAAATATGGTCACACCCCCTTCTCTTTCTTACACAAAATTCAAATACTATAAAAGTGTTTTGTATCTTTCACTTTTTTTTTGCTTAATAATATATGATGATGATCACTCCATATCTGTAGACAGAGATCTTCCTGCTCATTTTTACAGCTACATAGTACTCCACCAGATGAATGCAACAGGTTTGGGTTTTTTTTTTTTAAGTTTCCTGTAATAGAGTTTTGGGTTGTCATAACCTGTTATTAAAAACAATGCAGTGCTGCAATGAAAAACTTTGAAACATTTGACAATAAAAAAAATCAAAGTTAGTTGTATTAAATGCAATAATAAGCTTAAAGGAGAGTTCCAGCATCATGGTAATCATTCCTTGTTAGTAATTAGTAATAACCTACCCCCCACATTGGCTTCTTATTGAATATTGCTTTATTTGCCTAGATGTGAACCTCCCACTTTCACTCAGATACATGCTAGCTACCCAAGTGTTCACTATGGAGTTGTAATTCTCTTATAAGCCCCACATTCCTTGCCACAATGATAGGCCTATGCTGAGACACCTAATCCAAATTGGGTCCATCAAATAACCTCAACTGGATGGCCTGGGTTTAGTAATTTGACTGAAACTGTGCCATTCAGAGCTCTACTCTGCCTTCTAAATTAGAGCTCTAGGAGGGGTATTTTCTGATCACCAATTCCAATTTGTGTGTTGTGGTGGAGGAGGGTGAGGGTTCTCTTCACACCTCCAAGCAATGCTCCAGATATCAGAATTCAACTCAATTCTGACATTATCTATGAGAGATGGTATCAGATTCCACAGGCTATGGGTTCAGTTCTACAAGACTATCCCCACCTTACTGTGATGTCAGTCACAGCTAGTAGGTTCCCAAGTTTTCCCCAACTTCTGTCCAACTTAGCTAAAAATCAAAGGTTCCCATGAGGACCCTCAGGTTTTTATTAACTTGCTAGTGTGTGCACAGTCACTCAATCATGTCTGACTCTTTGTGACCCTTTGGACTGTAGCCCGCCAGCCTCCTCTGTCCATGGGATTTTTCAGGCAAGAATACCATAGTGGGTTGTCATTTCCTCCTCCCAGGGATCTTCTCAACCCAGGGATCAAAGCCCTGATTAACTTGACAGAGCAGTTCACAGAACTCAGAGAAACATTTTACTTAGTAGATCACTGGTTTATTACAAAAGAATATAACTCAGGAACAACCAAATGGGTGATAGGGCAACATAGGGGGAAAAGGCGTGTACCTCTAGGCTCTCTCTCTGTGTGTACCACCTGCCCGCAAACCTCTGCACATTCACCAGCCTGGAAGCTCCTGGAACTTCCTATTATTGGGATTTTTATGGAGGCTTCATCATGAAGGCACAATCAATCATTAACTCTGTTTTTAGGCCTTCTCTCTTCTCAAGAACATGGTAAGTGGGGCTGAAAATTCCAAGCTTCTAATCATATGGTTCAGCTTTTCTGGTGACCACCCACCATCCAGGAGCTATCCAGAGCTACTACATTAAACTAAAAGATGCCCCTGCTGCTGCTGCTGCATCACTTCAGTCGTGTCCGACTCTGTGCGACCCCATAGATGGCAGCCCACCAGGCTCCCCCATCCCTGGGATTCTCTAGGCAAGAACACTGGAGTGGGTTGCCATTTCCTTCTCCAGTGCATGAAAGTGAAAAGCCAAAGTGAAGTCACTCAGTTGTGTCCAACTCTTAGCGACCCCATGGACTGCAGCCTTCCAGGCTCCTCCATCCATGGGATTTTCCAGGCAAGAGTACTGGAGTGGGATGCCATTGCCTTCTGCAAAAGATGCTCCTATCACCCAGGAAATGACAAAGGTTTAGGAGCACCATCAGGAACCAGGGTTAAAGGCCAAATATTAGAACAGAAATGCCTCAAGAGCTCTTATCACTTAGGAAATTACAAGGGTTTCAGGAGCTCTGTGCCAGGAACTGGGGGCAGAACCAATATATATTTTCCATTACCTCACAAGGGGGTATATGTGAGGGGAATGTGTGAGACATGGTTCCGGGAGTAGCCATGTTCTCAGGCACTGTATAACGGGAGAAGCTGAGAAAAGCAACCCGACCATATAGAGATGCAGAACTAGAGAAGAAGGAAGAAGTTCCTGGTGGTGTTATCTTCTGAGACAAGCCATATCTCTGCCTTTCTTGCTATTTTGTTACATGGAACAGGAAATTTCTCTTTTATTCCAAAAAATAAAAAGGAAATTAGGCATTAAGATGTTACATTGAATTGAAAAAGAATTGCCAACCAAAAAGCTCATACTAGAGTCAGAACCTACTTTGATTCTTGCTCTATCGTTTTCTCTTAGTCCATCTAGGTTTTCAAACAGAAGAGTTCACTGCTCCTGGGACACAGTTGGTGCTTGATAAGTGAATGTTGATTGAACAGATGAATGAGTAAACAAAGGATGTGCTATTATTTCTTTTCAGTGATTATTTTCTCAACAATCTAAACATGTATTAATAGATTATAATTCAATCTGAAATTATGTTTCTTAAATCTAAGAGTTACTGAATTTCAAGTTGGTTCTCACACAACTGATAAAAGCACTGTTTCATCATCTGTTTACTAAAGAAAGATTCAGTGTCCTGGATTGGCAAGTTTTAAAGAAAGATGGGAAATACTCTCTGACTGGTGTTTTTGTGTAGCTATAGAACATTTAAAATCTACCCACTGCAAATCAACATGAATTTTATCTTCATGTTACTAAATAATGGTTCGGTTCAATTCAGTCGCTCAGTCGTGTCCGACTCTTTGCGACCCCATGAATTGCAGCACGCCAGGCCTCCCTGTCCATCACCAACTCCCGGAGTTCACTCAGACTCATGTCCATCGAGTCAGTGATGCCATCCAGCCATGTCATCCTCTGTCGTCCCCTTCTCCTCCTGCCCACAATCCCTCCCAGCATCAGAGTCTTTTCCAATGAGTCGACTCTTCGCATGAGGTGGCCAAAGTATTGGAGTTTCAGCTTCAGCATCATTCCCTCCAAAGAAATCCCAGGGCTGATCTTCAGAATGGACTGGTTGGATCTCCTTGCAGTCCAAGGGACTCTCAAGAGTCTTCTCCAACACCACAGTTCAAAAGCATCAATTCTTCAGTGCTCAGCCTTCTTCACAGTCCAACTCTCACATCCATACATGACCACTGGAAAAACTATAGCCTTGACTAGATGGACCTTTGTTGGCAAAGTAATGTCTCTGCTTTTGAATATGCTATCTAGGTTGGTCATAACTTTCCTTCCAAGGAGTAAGCGTCTTTTAATTTCATGGCTGCAATCACCAACTGTAGTGAATTTGGGGCCCCCCAAAATAAAGTCTGACACTGTTTCCACTGTTTCCCCATCTATTTCCCATGAAGTGATGGGACCAGATGCCATGATCTTAGTTTTCTGAATGTTGAGCTTTAAGCCAACTTTTTCACTCTCCACTTTCACCTTCATCAAGAGGCTTTTTAGTTCCTCTTCACTTTCTGCCATAAGCGTGGTGTCATCTGCATATGTGAGGTTATTGATATTTCTCCTGGCAATCTTGATTCCAGCTTGTGCTTCTTCCAGCCCAGCGTTTCTCATGATGTACTCTGCATATAAGTTAAATAAGCAGGGTGACAATATACAGCCTTGACATACTCCTTTTCCTATTTGGAACCAGTCTGTTGTTCCATGTCCAGTTCTGACTGTTGCTTCCTGACCTTCATATAGGTTTCTCAATGGTAGATACCACAAATTTATTTTATGAAACTACATTGCTTGTAGAGCAAACTTGTTCCATTCATCAAGGGATGCTTGCTCTTACTCTTATTTACTAAAACTCAAAAAGAGGCATTCTGTTTGCATAGCCTAGATAAGTGACATATCTTAAGATCTTTCATCTCAAATACAAACTTACTGAATTAGGGTCCAATGAAGCGCAATAAATTAATTAAATGGAAAAAATAATATAAAGAACTATTAACTATATACAGGCAGTAACCAAAGATGAAAAGATGACTCTAAAGAGTATCCTAGGTCTGAGAAAGAGTGCTCAAGGAAGGAATAACTTGTGAGAGGCTCCCTCCCTGTGGCTGAGATTCACTTTCTTTCAAGATGTGGGTTTAGCCTATTGGATGATAGAGAAATTTTCTCAGTTGCCTAGGCCAAAGCTGGTATACTGTCTAGGCAAGCAGAAGATACCTCTTTAGGCTGCAGGTGGGTAGAAACTACCAAATAGGCATGCCGAGGGAGCTAGTCATCAGGAGCCCACTGTGTGATACTAAGCCTGGCATGTGTGGTGTCCACATTGGGAGAACAGTAGGAAAACCCTCCAGGGTGCAAGTGGACTGAGGCTGGCAGGTAGTGAGCAGAGGGAGAGCACCAGGGCATCAGGAACCCATCTCAGAGAAGTATAGTGTGAGGCTCATAATGTTCACATTGTGAGGACTGTGAAAAAGTGGGGGTGGGCCGGGGCTGAAAGCTCACCATGGGATCTCATACTCCTGAGGGCCCAGTGGAACAGAGCGTCACTAAAGTTCCACACATGCAGTCCTAGTAATCGTGAATTTGGAGCAAGATAAGGCAAAATCAAAGCACATCAAAAAATACAAGAGAAGCCTTTGCTCCTGCAATATCCCTCTGGCACCCCATTTTAAATCACAGGTTTATTATTCAGGTATGGTAAGGCCAAGTCATAGCAAACACCCTCTTCCAACAACACAAGAGAAGACTCTACACATGGACATCACCAGATGGCCAACACTGAAATCAGATTGATTATATTCTTTGCTGCCAAAGATGGAGAAGCTCTATACAGTCAGCAAAAACAAGACCAGGAGCTGACTGTGGCTCAGATCATGAACTCCTTATTGCCAAATTCAGACTGAAATTGAAGAAACTAGGGAAAACCACTAGACCATTCAGGTATGACCTAAATCAAATTCCTTATGATCATACAGTGGAAGTGAGAAATAGATTTAAGGGACTAGATCTGATAGACAGAGTGCCTGATGAACTATGGACGGAGGTTCGTGACATTGTAGAGGAGACAGGGATCAAGACCATCCCAATGGAAAAGAAATGCAAAAAAGCAAAATGGCTGTCTGAGGAGACCTTACAAATAGCTGTGAAAAGAAGAGAAGCAAAGGAGAAAAGGAAAGATATAAGCATCTGAATGCAGAGTTCCAAAGAATAGCAAGGAGAGATAAGAAAGCCTTCCTCCTCGATCAATGCAAAGAAATAGAGGAAAACAACAGAATGGGAAAGACTAGAGATCTCTTCAAGAAAATTAGAGATACCAAGGGAACATTTCATGCAAAGATGGGCTCAATAAAGGACAGAAATGGTATGGACCTAACAGAAGCAGAAGATATTAAGAAGAGGGGGCAACAATACACAGAAGAACTGTACAAAAAAGATCTTCATGACCCAGATAATCACAATGGTGTGATCACTCACCTAGAGCCAGACATCCTGGAATGTGAAGTCAAGTGGGCCTTAGAAAGCATCACTATGAACAAAGGTAGTGGAGGTGATGGAATTCCAGTTGAGCGATTTCAAATCCTGAAAGATGATGCTGTGAAAGTGCTGCACTCAATATGCCAGCAAATTTGGAAAACTCAGCAGTGGCCACAGGACTGGAAACAGTCAGTTTTCATTCCAATCCCAAAGAAAGGCAATGCCAAAGAATGTTCAAACTACCACACAATTGCACTCATCTCACACGCTAGTAAAGTAATGCTCAAAATTCTCCAAGCCAGGCTTCAGCAATACGTGAACCATGAACTTCCAGATGGTCAAGCTGGTTTTAGAAAAGGCAGAGGAACCAGAGATCAAATTGCCAACGTCCACTGGATCATCGAAAAAGCAAGAGGGTTCCAGAAAAACATCTACTTCTGCTTTACTGACTATGCCAAAGCCTTTGACTGTGTGGATCACAATAAACTGTGGAAAATTCTGAAAGAGATAGGAATACCAGACCACTGACCTGCCTCTTGAGAAACCTATATGAAGGTCAGGAAGCAACAGTTAGAACTGGACATGGAACTCCTTGGAAGGAAAGTTATGACCAACCTAGATAGCATATTCAAAAGCAGAGATATTACTTTGCCAACACAGGTCCGTCTAGTCAAGGCTATGGTTTTTCCTGTGGTCATGTATGGATGTGAGAGTTGGACTGTGAAGAAAGCTGAGCACTGAAGAATTGATGCTTTTGAACTGTGGTGTTGGAGAAGACTCTTGAGAGTCCCTTGGACTGCAAGGAGATCCAACCAGTCCATTCTAAAGGAGATCAGTCCTGGGTGATTTTTGGAAGGAATGATGCTAAAGCTGAAACTCCAGTACTTTGGCCACCTCATGGGAAGAGTTGACTCATTGGAAAAGACTCTGATGCTGGGAGGGATTGTGGGCAGGAGGAGAAGGGGACGACAGAGGATGAGATGGCTGGATGGCATCACTGACTTGATGGACGAGCTTGGGTGAACTCTGGGAGTTGGTGATGGACAGGGAGGCCTGGCGTGCTGTAGTTCATTGGGTCTCAAAGAGTTGGACACGACTGAGCAGTTGAACTGAACTGAACAGAAGGCCAAGTCAGGAGACAATTGCCATTGAAAAGATAGTTTGTTACTCACAGTTCCCAAGAGGAGAAAGGAGGCCACACAGGGATGCATCAGTCAGTCAGGAGGCAGAGGGAGTGAGAGGAAAACATGGGCAAGAGTCTTTATTTTGGTCTTCACGGGAAAGAATGGGAGAGGCAGGGTAAATAGGCCTAGGATTAAGCAGCTTAGATAATTTTAGTGAGCTCCAGAGGGTAGGGGCTGCCCCTGGTTGTCTTATAACTGGCCCTGGAATGATTAGTGAAAAGGAACAGTGGCATAGTGTGAAAGCCCAATAAAAGACTGGTTGAGGGGTATGGGCTCTGAATTCTTTAGTGTGCATCTTAAAGCTGTGCCTGCAAGCAAGCGCTTTGCTCTCTCTAGGAACTGGCTACCTGGCAGTCCCTCCAGGGCCAGCAAGGCCCCAGATGGAAAACCATCAGAAATACATGGTTAATACCACCCCCTACTGACAAGATGTGTTTACTGCAGAGGAGAAATGCTTTATTACCATAGATCAAGCAATGAAGGGGGGATTTGTAGCTGAGATGCATTCATTACTAACCAGCACAACTACTCAGATTATTGATCATCCTGTTTAAAGATTTTCAACCAGTTGAGTTCATCTCTGAGTGTTTATTTTTTTATTTCATTTTTTTGATCAGTGATAGTATCATCTTTGGAAAATTGATCACTCTGTGTTTTGTATTCTGTAATGGTCATTTTAGACTTCCCTCGTGGCTCAGATGGTAAAGCGTCTGCCTACAGTGCAGGAGACCCAGGTTCGATCCCTGGGTTGGGAAGATCCTCTGGAGAAGGAAACGGCAACCCACTCCAGTACTCTTGCCTGGAAAATCCCATGGACCGAGGTAGCGTGGTAGGCTACAGTGCATGGGGTCGCAAAGAGTCAGACACGACTGAGCGACTTCACTTCACTTCAATGATCATTTTGGCTTATTTTCCAGTGTCCATTTTATTCAAATCATCAATTTAAACCAATCATAGTCTTTTGCCAGAGATTGGTCCAGAGCAGCGTACGTCTAAACTGTGTTGACCTGAAACAAACAGGCTGCCAGGCTTTTCTCCAGAAAAGATGGGTTTATATTCTGAAGCAACAGGGAATTGCAGTTGTAGGTCTGCAACCATGGTGAGCCACATGCAAGTTCACCCACCGCAAGGAAAGATGCACATTTTCATAGAGGGAAAAGGAAGTTGGGAGGCTACAGTAAGCAGAGTCCATAGCTCCTCATTGGCCAAGTCCTTGCCAGGAAAGGAATCTTTCTTAAAACTGTTGAGCTTGGCTATCACTGCAGGGTGTGAGGGCTCCCCCTTCTGGTTTCCCAACTCTATTTAACTCAGGTTTCTGTTTAATAAAATTTTTTATAGCAAATTTAGGTAAGCTAAACTAAAAGGCATGTAGCTGCCCCCTCTTCTGTCTAGAAAAGCTCTCACTCCCTACTTGTCAGAGGGGGAGTGAGTTGGCCTTTGGATAGACATCTACCACCCTCCCCGCCTCCTCAGTTGCTGGCATCTGAAACAAAGCAAACTTACTTTTCCACCAACCCTGCCTGCTTATTGGCTTTTGACTGGTGAGCAGCCGGATCCACTACACACCATTTGGTAACAGTCTGACAAACTGAAGGTCTTTCTAGGAAGCTGGAACAGTGTGTACAGAGGTAAAGAGGTAGAAAACGCAAGATACACTTGGGGACGTACAAATAGTTTAGTTTGTATGAACACTTGTTTCAAAGGCATAACAAAAGGTGTAACTAAATAAGGAGATATTAATAGATTTATGTGACCTGGTAAGGAGTCTCAGGGGGAAGGCAATGGCAACCCACTCCAGTACTCTTGCCTGGAAAATCCCATGGACGGAGGAGCCTGGTGGGCTGCAGTCCATGGGGTCACGAAGAGTCGGACATGACTGGGCCACTTCACTTTCACTTTTCACTTTCATGCATTGGAGAAGGAAATGGCAACCCACTCCAGTGTTCTTGCCTGGAGAATCCCAGGGACAGGGGAGCCTGGTGGGCTGCCGTCTATGGGGTCACACAGAGTCAGACACGGCTGAGGCGACTTAGCAGCAGCAGCAGCAGCAGCAAACTAAAAGGAAAAGTTTGCTAGAGCTTCTGGGGATGAAAATATCCTGTGTCTCTTCATCACATCTGAACTAGAAAATGCAGCTCTACTGCTACTGGGATCCAGCTTGTGACTACACAGGAGGCTAGCTTAAGGGCAATGCCAGAACAAAGGAGGGTAGAACTAAGAGAAGAGGTGAGGAAGGAATACCACTCCTAGAACCTACCTGGGGCTTCCCTAATAGCTCAGCTGGTAAAGAATCCACCTGCAATGCAGGAGACCCCATTTGATTCCTGGGTCGGGAAGATCTCCTGGAGGAGGGCATGACAACCAACTCCAGGATTCTTGCTTGGAGAATTCCATGGACAGAGGAGGCTGGAGGGCTGCAATCCATCAGGTCACAAAGAGTCAGACTTGACTGAGTGACTAAGCACAGCACACAATCTGACTTGTCTCTGAATTTCCTGTATGGTAGATAATAAATATCCTTATGATGCAAAACCATTTGAGCCAAGGTTTTCTGTCACTTGAAACCAAAAGTACAATAACTGATTCAAGTTCTCACTATATTTTATTCATACTTCTGCTATATTATTTATTGCTTTTCATCACAACTATTTATTCTGAATTTATCTTCCTGACTATTGTCTCCTTGCCTTGAGCTTGTCTTAGTTAACTTAATCTTTCTAGATAGCAGATAAAAGCTATTATATATAAAATAAACAATAAAATCCTACTGTATAGCACAGGAAACTGTATTCAATATCCTATAATAAAACATAATAAAAAATAATGTGAAAAAGAATATATATACATGGGTGTATATATATGTAACTGCATAACTGAATCACTTTGCTGTATATCAGGAACTAGCACCACACTATAAATCAACTATACTTCAATAAAAAAAGAAATGGGCAAAAAAACAAATAATCATAACTGTAACACATGCTTTAAAAAAAAAAAAGCATGCAGTGTACCAAATAACCAGAAATTAGGAGGTCAGGAAAACCTGATAAGTTGGAATATTTGATGAGCTAGAATATACGATGAACCAAGTGACATAGCCCCAAGTTCAACCAGGAAGTTTGGGGGAGTTTTGACCATCTATTGGGACACCAGTGTGAAGACTGTGCTTGGAGTTAGTTGTTACAGCATCTAAACCCAAGAAATCTGGGTATTGACTACCAGGTAAGGCTCATCTCTGAATAATCTGAATGAAATAGAGCTGGTTGGGAGTTAGGTTGGTGGGTTTCTGTGGACTGGCACACTTGCATTTGGATATGGCCTCTGAGCTCTGCCTTGCTTGTTTCAAACAGTGGAAAATACCAGTTCTATAAAGCACTCTGCCTACTTTTCTCCCACTCATACTGGATCCATGCTAGCTGCTGAAAACTCTCTGGTACCACCATTCTTGCACATTCCGTACATTGACCAATCGGACAAGATTCATAGAGGCCTACAGTGTGCCAGACTTTGTGCCAGTCTGTGAAGATATTACAGTGCTGCAAGAGGCAAGGAGCTTACTGTTTGATTCAAAGATTTCCAGACTTGCTTGGTTCACAGTAGTTTATTTGTTGGTGTCAATAGTTTATTCACAACACCCTTAGGCTGAAAGAAATTCCTATCAGTTTCTTTTACTTAGAAGTTAGATCCAAACAACTTCTGTCTGAACAACTTGGTAGCCATTTTAAGATACAACTATAAATTAAGGGGACTTCCCAGGTGGCTCAGTGGTAAAGAATCTGCCTGCAATGCAAGAGATGCAGAAGACACGGATTCGATCCCTGGTCTGGAAGATCCCCTGGAGGAGGAAATGGCAACCTACTCCAGTATTTTTGCCTGGAAAAACCCATGGACAGAGGAGCGTGGCGGGCTACAGTCCAAAGGGTTGCAAAGAGTCGGATATGACTAACACACATACACTATAAGAAAAAGTAACATCTTTATTTCACCCAGGGCATGCCTACCTGTTGGACATTGCACAACTTCTCCAGTCTTGGAATCAGATTGGACATCTCCAACCTTGTTCCCTAAACACAGTGATTTTTGTGAGGTTCTAGCTTTTTATCACAATTGTTAGAAACCCAGCTTGGCAAAGATATGACATTATTCAAAATATAGTGAAAAGAAATGCAGTCTCATGGAAATCATGAACTACCTCCCCTCACAAGAAGGATGTCAAACAGATAACCTCTACTTCCCTCAAGTATTTAAAATATGCTGCAGTACCCCTGAGAGTGCATCTATGGTACCCCAGCACTGGCAGATCATGACTTAGAAATAGGTCTATGATTAGAACTGTCCCAACCCACAGCAGAGTTTCTCAAACTAGGAGCACTTAAATGTATGTTCAATAATGGATGTCTTTACACAACCGAAAGCCAGAGGATTCTGGATCAGTCTCTCCTGTACTGTGGCAGAGTGAATACTCTGTGCTAGATAAGGGTGATCCTGAAGGTCTTACACTAAACAAATACCATAAATTTTGTTGTTGTTTAGTCACCAAGTTGTGTCCGACTCTGTGACCCCATAGACTGTAGCACACCAGGCTTCCCTGTCCCTCAGCACCTCCTAGAGTTTGCCCAAATTCGTGTCCATTGAATTGGTGATGCCGTCCAACCATCTCATCCTCTGTCACCCTCTACTTCTTCTACCTTCAATTTTTCCCAGCATCAGGGTCTTTTCCAATGATTTGGCTCTTCGCATCAGGTGGCCAAAGTATTGGAGCTTCAGCATCAGTCCTTCCAATGATTATTCAGGGTTGATTTCCTTCAAGATAGACTGGTTTAATCTCCTTTCAGTCCAAAGGACACTACAGGATCATATTTTCTGAATCACAAATCCAGAAACAAAGGTGGGTGAACTTTTAAAGACAAAGAACCCGAATGTTGTCTTGTTCTGCCCTGGAAGGCTTGGACACATTGTCACCATCTATGAGAAACCCCAGTACAAGACCAACCTCCAAGTCCAGGACCAGCTGAGTCTCAAAGAGGCTGCAGAAATTCCTAAATTCCCATATGCACGCTTGCCTGCAGCCTGCACCAGAAGAAAGCAAGGTGGGATAGAAACAGGCTTAAAAGACTACCTGGTATGCATGTAGCGTAGGACAACTACAAAGCTGATGCAAAGCCAATTAAATCCATTTTTCCCATCCTTCTCAATCCATCATTTACATACATACATACACACACAGTCATCTCACTTAAGGACCCTAGTAAATAGCTTTAGCAAAACAAAAATTTGAAGAAAGAAAATGGACTCCTGAAACAACCTAGCACATTTATAAATAGGTTTATTATACCAGCTCTTAAAAAATATAATTGAGGGAATTTTCTCGATAGCAATGGTCCATATTTTTATGGAGTTGTGGCTCAGTGGTAAAGAATCTGCCTGCAATGCAGCAGGAGACACAGGAGACTTGGGTTGGATCCTGGGTCAGGAAGATCCCATGGAGGAGGGAACGGCTACCCATTCCAATATTCTTGCCTGAAAAATCCCATGGACAGAGGAGCCTGGCGAGTTACCATCCAGGGGGCTGCAAAAGAGGGACTGAGCATGCAACAATAAGTGCATAACAGGGGTGAATAATCAGGCAAAACTCACCTAACTGTGGACAGATGCACTAATTTTGATAAGTAAAATGTTAACCAACAGTAGAATCTAGGTGGTGGATATAGGAGTGTTCACTGTAAAATTCAACTTTCTGGGCATGTTTTTAAATTTCCATGATAAAATTTTGACAAATGTTTAAATTTTAACTAAAAATAAAATTTAAATCCACACTTAAGATTTATACATTACAGTGTATGTTAACGATAGCTCCAAAAAAAAAAAAAGCACGAGAACTGAGGAGGGAGTGGATTTAAACCAGACTAAATCTAGCAGGGCGGGGGGATGTGCTTGGTAGGCAACTGATTCTCTTGAAAAGGTAACTAAGAGCTAACTGCAGCCCAGATGGCTACGGAGGGCAGGGGCTTTCTTCATATTTCACTCCTTTCTCGCCTTTGGTATCTCGCTCTCCTCTTTTCTCTCTTCTCTCTCTTCCCCCAGTCTCCCCGCTCCACGCCGTCTCTGTCTCTTTCTCTCTTCCCCCCACCCTGTCTCTTGTGTCTGTCTCTCCTTCTCTCTCCGCCCCCGCCCTCCCCCCATCCCGCCTCCCTGTCTCTCTCTGCGTCTCTGTCTCTCTTCCTACCATGAGCCGCTGGGTCAGAAAACTCGAGAGTGGCTCTGTACCCTTCTGCAGCTTCGGAACCATCAGAGCCACGTCAAAAGGAGACTCTCGAGGTCTTGCCTAAGAACCACCGGGTGCACCGGGTTAGGCCCCGAAGCTCCGCAGCGAGCCTGGGCCCCGGGCAGCTCCGCCCCGCGGAGAGCCCCGCCCCTTGCGCTCCGCTTGGCCGCGATCCAACCCACCCAGCCTCGAGCCCGCTCGGTCGTTCTCCGAGGGCCCTCGGACGTAGGGCGCGATGGCAGCCCCCTCCGAGGCCCCGGTCACGCGGCAGGTCAGCGGTCACGCCGCCCCAGCCCCAGTCCCAAGCGGCCCCGCGAGCTGGCAGCCCCTGGCCGCCGCCGTGGCCGAGCTGCCGGTGCTGGACGCGTCCGGGAGGCCTGTGCTGTTTGGTGAGCTGTTCCGAGAGCGCCGGGCTATCGTGGTCTTCGTGCGGGTGAGCACGGGCGACGGGACGATCCAGCGCAGGGACCTCACCTGCAGGCAGGGATGGAGGTTGTTTCCACGGCCTCCCCTGGGGGGAGTTATATCGGGCCTCTGGAAGGGTCCAGGACCAGAGAACGGAGCCCGCCGGGCCTGACCCTTCCTCTAGTGGTCGTGCACTAAAGGTTTCTGGAAGGCGTACTCCGCTCTCGCTTCCTTGAACGGAAAAGGAAAAGCAGCCCGCCAAGCCAAGGCCATTTTCTCAGCGAGCGAAGAGGCCTAACAGAGACTGCGTGGGGCCCAATTTCAGTGCACATTTGGGCACCCTTGACATCTCTAACCGTCTTGGGTGTTGCATTACGTCACGCATAAGTACTTGGTTATTTCTGACTCCGAGAGTGTTAGTTGCTAACTTGTCCTTTTTGCCTGTGTTGGGATTTCAGCATTTCCTGTGTTACATCTGCAAGGAATACGTAGAAGATCTGGCCAAAATCCCCAAGAGTTTCTTACAAGTAAGTTTCCCTAGAGTGAGCAGCAGCGTGCCCGCTTCTGGGCGGCCTGGTGAAACTCACCTGCAGTTTATGAGGAGTGTGATGGCATGAGGGGCGGAATGCACTGCCTCTCCAGCGCAGACGCTCACAAATCCAGATTATCACCATCCCACACATCTCCCCAACACCTCCAAAAAGGGAAGAGACTCATTGGAAGTGTATTTCTGTCCTATTCATTACTGCCTGACTATAAAAGTACTAACCGTAATAATAATTTTGATGTTACCTGATAACCTACCTATTCTCAAATGTTGATTCATAATTACCAAAAACAGAAATGCTAGAAATATTTTCTTTTCTTCAGTTTTATAATACAGACACTCCAAATAGTTGTTCATTACAGGAAGTTACTAGTATAACTTAAAGGTGAAAAATTTGTATCCTTAATGGAATTACAGTTCCACATTCTTGTGACAGCCACGTACAGGTGTATTTCTTCAAGCATATAGAGATTTGTCCCCAGGTTAGCTTTTTAGTGAAAGCATTGGTAGCTTCTGTAAAATTAAGATCTGTTTTCAGCAGACCTTGTCAATTGAGATGTGAAAGAATAAAATTGTCTGATTAAATAACCCTACTTTAATAGTTTTTATTCTAGTTCAATGTATGCCTTTTGGGAAAATGTAGAGAATTACTATTATTTTTAAATTCTTACTTAGCAAAAGAATCATCTGAATTAATTGAATATTTTAGCATAATTGCTTTGACTCATACCATTCTTCTGGAAGCCTATAGGTGGCATTAAAATGGAAGAAAAGAATTGAATTAGGGGAAGTTATAATTAGGGGAAACATAATTTCTAATAATATGTATATGTACTTTTTCTCTCCTAAAGGAAGCAAATGTCACTCTCATAGTGATTGGACAGTCATCCTACCATCATATTGAGGTAAATATATAGCCAATTGGGACCCTAACAGGCTAAATCTGTTTTAGACATAAAAATTATATAATTACTTAAATCACTGAAGTGTTAGTCACTCAGTCATGTCCAACTCTTTGCAACCCCATGAATTTATAGCCTGCCACACTCCCCTGTCCATGGAATTCTCCAGGCCAAGAGTGGTAGCCATCCCCTTCTTCAGGGGATCTTCCTGACCCAGGGATCGAACCTGGGTCTAAGTTTGCTAAAATTTAGTCAGATTATCACTATTTTTCTCTCATTTGTCTTGATAAAAATTCCAGCTATACATTTTTTTTCAGGCTTTCTGTAAACTAACTGGGTATTCTCATGAAATCTATGTTGATCCTGAGAGAGAAATTTATAAAAGATTGGGAATGAAAAGAGGTGAAGAAATTGCCTCCTCAGGTAAGACATGTCTCAAGTAGGAAATGCTAATAGTGTATTTCACATTTCACATAAGTATATATATGCATAGGGGAACAAATGGTAAATTCATAAATCAGCCTGCTCTTTATCATTCTAGTAAGTGGTCCAGATTCATGATACTCTAAAAGATTCATTTCCTGGATGTAATGACATGGAAGGCTGTTGGTGAATTTCTAAATGAATGAAAAAATGCAAGTTCAAAGCAGTGTTTTCAGTATGATTTCATTTTTGTGAAAATAAAAACCATTTTCATAAACATAAGTATCTATACTATTATATATGTGTATGTGATGAAAATTGTTTTAAAAGACATTGCAATGTTTACCCCAAGACATAGGAGTGAGAAAAGTGGCTTTTATATTTTTTTTTTTCACAATGAGTATATTTTACTTTTGTATTTAAAAGAAAAATAATATTGCTTAAGTTAATATATTTTCATACCTCAACACATGGCTTTGAACACTCTTATGTTCTTTAACTGATGAAATGTTAGTTTTCATCTAAAGCCCAACTCAAAGGGGCTGTAAATAGCTCTACCAGCAGAAACAATTGCTTCCCTCATTTTTTTTTAATAGCACCTTGTACTTTATTATATACTCTATGATCGAATTTAAGGTGATTAGTAGAATAGTTAGTTGAAAGGTTTGATGTTTTATTCATCTCTATATGGTCCACATTCCCTGCCCTTGCACAGTTCTTTATAATTAAAAGTGCCATAAGCTTTAGGTGAACTATTGATATGTGTTTTAGATAAAAGGAACTTGGCTTCTGAAATACCAAGCAAGAGAACTCAACTAGAACCCAGATCACTTATTCTCAACAAATGTTGAGAATGACACCCATGGCACCCACTGTGTTGGCTGTTCCCAGGACAACTGTGACAAAAGACGCAGCCCCTGCCCTCCCAATGCTCATAATCTGCCCTGGGAGAAAGAAGCAAACAGTTAATTACATTACAGCTTAGGGCTTGTAAAAGAGGAGAGCATGTATTGGCAATACCTGTAATACAGAAATGCCTGTAATACCAGAAAGGCACAGGGAGAGAAGAATCTGGGAGGTCTTCTTAGAAATGGTGTTGTCTAAGCTCACTCTTTAAGGAGTTAGCTGGATGAAGTAAGGCTGGGAATGCTGCAGCTGACAGAAAGTAGCACATCAGTATGAAAAATTTTGACTCTTGGAGAACTGCAGTTCTCTATGTCTGGCCAGAGCCTAGGAGCCAGTTGGGAATTGTGTCAGCCAAGGGACTGAGTCTGGGAACAAGCCAAGGAGTTTGGATTTGTTCTCAAGGCAGTGGGGGAGTCATAAAAGTGTTTGAGTGGAGAAGTCTTGTTGCCAGGTAGAGAAGCAATTGGAATGTGCCAAACAGGAGATATCAATTGTCATTGGTATTCTTGACAAGTTTGTAGTAACAGGCTAGAAAGAAATGACAGGGCCTGAAGTAGAGACACAGAGGGACAGATCACAGAGCTGCTACTTATGAAGCGGAGTTGACATGATCCCTTCCTTTACTAATGTTTTTGAAGAAAGCGACCTAAACTTTATTAAAACTAATGATGAGATACCATAGATAAAGAATTTGTTCTTTTTTTTCTCCTCTCTTTTTAGTATAGGAAATTGCAACAGTACAGATTGTGAATGTTAATCTTTGGTAGACTACTTTCCTGTGCTGTATCAGAGCCTCAGCATATGTAAGGTCTGTTTATCATTTAGCTGCTTTTGATATAAACTGTGAGTTTTACTTTAGTAACACCTCATCATTCATTGCCTCAATAAAGAGAGAGAATTGCAAAAAAACATGAATTTAAAGCAAAATATATGCTTATAATTATAAAGAAACTATATTCAAATCATTTAAACTCCTTTGATCTGTGTCAAACAACTCTTTTTCCAAACAGAAAACATTAGGTGCTCATGAAATCATTTTTTAAAGTTCCCACCTGAAAAAGCACAAGTCTTAGAATCAGTCTAAGAATAATCCTACTTGAAAACAACATTGAAAATAAAATATAATAATTTAAAATTAATGGGACAGGTTATAAAGACAAAGAATAAGAAAATAAAGCCACTAAATTCAAGGAAGTAATGGGTTTACCTGATATTTCATTTTGCCTTACTTGATAATAAGCCAGTTTATGGTATTAAATCTATAGTGATTGCTATAGACAGCAGATAAGTGCATGCAGGAAACATGCTTCTTACAATACTTAATCTAATATTTCAAATTCAAATTCTGGTCTTGAGTCCAAGAATCAAAGTAAAGAGGAAAAAATTAAAAAAAAAAAAAAACAGGAGTTTTACACATAACTAAATTCATACTGGCAAAATTAGATTGTGCTTTACAGCCAAGACTGTGAAATTCTAGGTTGTGGAATCTTCTTCTATTGAATTTTTAAAATTTCAGAAATATTAAATGACCCTTCTTTGGACATAAGGGGATAGTTTGGATTTATGAACATTTATTTTAGGTATAAAATCCTTAAAAACATAAACTTTAGTCTCTTTACCCATATCTCTAAGTTAATGAGAATGTATTTGTTTCTTGGTAAGATGAATGAATGTCCATCCTCCTATAAACATGAAAGAAACAGAAAAGTTGGAGAGATGAAGAAAATAATAGTTATCTGGATATATTAAGAAATCAGGCAGGTCAAAGGCAGCATAATCATTAAAGTAAAAAGCCCAAAGCACTAGTTGAAGCTGGACCCCAGGGCTGAGGGGTTAGCTCTGTGCTGTGACTCCCACAGGAGAAGATAAATGGGACTGGTAACTGGTGTGCACTGGTTGACATGCACTTGGAGAGGCAGGAAGACTTGGGCTGCAATGTCTCACTGCTCTGTCACTCTCTGGCCTTAGAATTGGTGGAGTCCAGATTTTTTTTTAATAAAAGGCAGGGGTAGGAAAAGGATAAGTTATAAGAAAGGTAGTTTCTTTACTCAAAGGTAGTGAAAGTATCAGTCACTGTGAGAAAGGAAATAGAAAAACTGACAAGCAAAGATGGAGAGGTAGCTATAGTTACTGTTGTTACAGCTAAACCTCAAAGTCTCAGTGGCATATAAAGAATGAGGTTAGTTCCTATTCATTCACATTTCAAGAAGGATATTTCTATTGGGTGCTTCTCCAAGCAGCAATTGAGGGACACAGTAGGAAAGACTCAGGCCTCTTCCATCATGTGGCTCTGCCATTGTCAATCCAAATTCCAAAGGATGTATTTAGGTTGGTGCAAAAGTAATTGATGTTTTAGACCATAAATTTTAAATCATAAGTAGACTCAAACACATCTTTATTAATCAAAGTAGGAATCATTACAATCAACACATTTTTGCCAACAAGAAATAAGTTGGTTTATTCCTGTAGTGTAGAAATCCATTCTTTGGGATTCAATGAACTCTTGGAAAGCATTTTCTGCCTCCTGCTGGCTGTGGAAGCATTTTCCTCGCTGAAGAAGTGGTAGTCAGTTGGCAAGAGGTCAGGTGAATATGGCGAATGAGGCAAAACTACGTAGCCCAATTCATTCAACTTCTGAAGCATTGATTGTGCTATGTGTGGGCATTATCATGGAGAAGAGCTGGGCCCTTTCTATTGACCAATGCCAGGAGTAGGTGTTTCAGTTTTTGATGCATCTAATCAATTTGCTGAGCATACTTCTCAGATGTAATGTTTTCACCAGGATTCAGAAAGCTGTAGTGAATACAGTGACCACGACCTTTTTGTGGTGCAAGTTTGGCTTTGGGAAATGCTTTGGAGCCTCTTCTCTGTCCAGCTACTGAGCTGGTCATCACCAGTTGTCATATAAAATCCACTTTTCTTTGCACATCACAATCCAATTGAGAAATGCTTCCTTGTTGTTGCATAGAATAAGAGAAGACAACACTTCAAAATGACATTTTTAAAAATTTCCGGTCAGCTCATGCGGCACCCACTCATTAAGCTTTATCACCTTTCCAATTTGCTTCAAATGCCCAATGACTGTAGAATGGCCTATGTTGAGTTCTTTGGCAACTTCTCATGTAGTTGTAAGAGGATCAGCTTTGATGATCTCAGTTGGTCGTTGTCGGCTTCCAATGGCTGGTCACTACGTTCCTCATCTTCAAGGCTCTTGTCTCCTTTGCAAAACTTGAACCACCACTGCACTGTACATTAATCAACAGTTCCTGGGCCAAATGCATTACTGAGTTGTTTCTACTGCTTTATGATTCATTTTAAACTCAAATGAGAAAATTGCTCAGACTTGGTTGTCTAACATCATTTCCATAGTCCAAAATAAATATGAAATAAATAGCAAGTAATAAGTCATTAGCAAAAAAACATAAAATGAGAAATGTGCATTAAAATGATATATAACATAACCACATTTATTAAGAATGTATTCCAAAATCAAATGGCAAATTTCAACAATGCAAAAACTGCAGCTATATTTGCACCAACCTAATAGAAGAAACATGGATAATCACCTCTGGAGAGGTTTTTAGGAGATGCTGTGGAAGTGGCACACATTATTTTACTCATTGGTTTGATTGTAATCATACAGCCCTACCAAACCCCAGGAAGACTGGGAAATGTCTAGTTGCGGTCCCAGAAAGAGTAAACAAGTTTCGACCAGCATATAACAGTAGTCTGTGCCACAATGTCATCTGAAGAGGAATGTAGTTATCTATTACTAGGTAAGAGACGAAACCAAATATACATGGGGATTAAAAAGGAAAGTGCTGCCAGTTGGAGAATTCTATAGCTGACATTTTTCAGTGGCAGAAAATTGTCTGGGTCAGTCATCACTTCTTCTTTTAAAGCAGTAGTTCTCAACTGGGGACAATTTTGACCCCTCCCCCCTGCCAGGGGATATTTGCCACTGTCTAGAGACATATTCAGTTGTCACAGCTTGGTGAATGGTGGTTGCTATGGCATGTAGTAAGTTCAGAGAGCACGGATGATGGTATTCACCCTACGTTACTCAGGACAAAGACTTATCTGGTCTAAAACATCGGTAGTGAAAGGCCGAGAAACTGTTCCTCGAAGGAAGAGAAAAAGGCAAGTCAAAAGTAAGATAACACATAAGAGAGAGACTGTTTTCTAAAAATACTAACATTATCTTAACATCAAGTCAAATATAAAATGATAACATCTAAAGACAATTCCTAATATTTCAGGACAGAGCCCCCATGTAAAATCAAATATACTCTCAGGAAGCATTCGGAGCCTGTGGAGAGCAGTAACTGGCCCTCTTTTTGATTTTCAAGGAGATCCAGCTCAGCAAGGCGGAACACTCATTTTAGGTCCAGGTAAGCATCAAAGCTCAGCTTCAGCAGTGTGCTTTTCATGCTTTCTAGAACTCAAGAGGCCATCCACTTTCTTTTTAAAATAGCCACCATGTAAAAGTGGACATGGCAGCAGTCAGGATGCTCTGCTTTCACAGGGGACATCATTGGTTTTCAAACACTCCTGTATATTGTTGCTGTCTGTTTACTGGACGTACTGTGGCCGTCATTCCATGCCTGAGGGATTCCAGGTATTTGGGATAGGGAAAATCAGTGGTGCTTCGGTAATTTGTATGTGGCTATCATACTCTTTAAAAATTTCAGTGGAGGTGAGCAGACGACCCACAAAATGCAGAACAATTATACCAAAGAAATTCTTGCACTGTTAAGAACGTTCTAGGACCCACAACAGATTTCCTAACCTGGGGATCTGCCAAAGGGACTGAGAACCCCCAGAGAATTTGACTTTGGAGGCCACTGAGATTTGATTACAGAAGTTACACAGGACTAGGGAAACAGACTCTTGGAGGGCACAAACAAGACCTTGTGCACACCAGGACCCAGGAGAAAAGAGCAGTGACCCCACAAGAGACTGACCCAGACTTGCCCGGGAGTGTCTAGAAGTCTCCGGTGGAGACATGGGTTGGTGGTGGCCTGATGCAGGGCCGGGGGCACTGAGTGCGGCAGTGCATCCACAGGACCTTTTGAAGGAGGTCACCTTTATCTTCATTACCTCCACCATAGTTTGGTCTCAGGTCAAACAACAGGGAGGGAACACAGCCCTGCCCATCAACAGAAAATTGGATTAAAGATTTACTGAGCATGGCCCTGCCCCTCAGAACAAGATCCAGTTTCCCCCACAGTCAGCCTCTCCCATCAAGAAGATTCCATAAGCTTCTTATCCTTGTCCTTCATAGGGCAGACAGAATGAAAACCACAATCACAGAAAACCAATCAAACTGATCACACAGACCACAGCCTTGTCTAACTCAATGAAACTGTAAGCCATGCTTTGTAGAGCCACCCAAGATAGATGGGTCATGGTAGAGAGTTCTGACAAAATGTGGTCTACTGGCAAAGGGAATGGCAAACCACTTCAGTATTCTTGCCTTGAGAACCCCATGACAGTATGAAAAGGCAAAAAGATATGACACTGAAAGATGAACTCCCCAGGTCAGTAGGTGCTCAATATGCTACTGGAGAAGAGTAGAGAAATAACTCCAGAAAAAATGGAGAGACAGAGTCAAAGTTGTGGATGATCCCAGTTGTGGATGTGACTGGTGATGGAAATAAAGTCCGATGCTGTAAAGAGCAATATTGCTTAGGAACCTGGAATGTTAGGTCCATGAATCAAGGTAAATTAGAAGTGGTCAAGCAGAAGATGGCAAGAGTAAACATCTATATTTTAGGTGAACTAAAATGGACTGGAATGGGTGAATTTAATTCAGATGACCATTATATCTACTACTGTGGGCAAGAATCCCTTAGAGGAAATGGATTTTTTCAGCATTATGTTTCCCATGTAGCTTATTACAAAATATTGAGTAGAGTTCCCTGTTCAATACAGTAGGTCCTTGTTGATTACCTATTATATATATAGTAGTGTATATATGTTACTTTCAGACTCCTAATTTATTCCTCCCCCCATCTCTCCCCTTTGGCAACCATAAGTTGAAGTCTGTTTCTGTTTTGTGAATAAGTTCATTTGTATCATTTTTTTTAGATTCCACATGTAAATGATGTCATATGATATTTCTCTTTCTTTGATTAGTTCATTTAGTATGATAATCCCTAGGTTCATCCATGTGGCTGCAGATGGCATTATTTCATTCTTTTTTATGGCTAATATTCCATTGTGTATATGCGCCACATCTTCTATATCCATTTCTCTGTTGATGGACGTTGGGTTGCTTCCATGTCCTGGCTATTGTAAATAGTGCTGCAGCGAACATTGGAGTGCATGTATCTTTTTAAATTATGGTTTTCTCCAGATTCATACCCAGGAGTGGGATTGCTAGATCATATGGTAGTTCTTGGGGTTTTTTTAAATTTTTTATTTCTTTATTTTTGGCTGTGCTAGGTCTTTGTTGCTATGCAGGCTTTTCTCTGGTTGTGGCAAGTGGCAGCTATTCTCTAGTTGAGGTGCACAGGCTTCTCGTTCCAGGGGCTTTTCTTGTTGCCTGCGGAGCACTGTAGCACTGAAGCCCTACTGTAGGGCTTCAGTAGTTGTGGCCTGTGGGCTCAGGAGTTGTGGCTTTGGGGCTCTAGAGCAGAGGCTCAATAGTCGTGGCATGTGGGCTTAGTTGCTGCTCAGCATGTGGAATCTTCCTGGATCAGGGGTTGAACCCATGTCTCCTGTATTGGCTGGCAGATTCTTTACCACTGAGCCACCAGCGAAGCCCTATATTTAGTTTTTTAAGGAACCTCCATACTGTTCTCCATAGTGGTCGTACCAGTTTACATTCCTACTGACCCTGTAAGAAGATTCCCTTTTGTCTACACCCTCTCCAACATTTATTGTTGGTAGACTTTTTGATAATGGCCATTCGAACCAGTGTGAGGAGATACCTTATTGTAGTTTTGATTTGCATTTCTCTAATAAGTAACAGTGTTAAACATCTTTTCGTGTACTTTTTGGCCATCTGTATGACATCTTTGGAGAAATGTCTCTTTAAATATTCTGCCCATTTTTGATTGGTTGTTTTTTGATTTGAGCTGCATGAGCTGTTTGTATATTTTGGAGATTAATCCCTTTTGGTTGCTTCATTTGTACATATTTTCTCCCATTCTGTGGGTTTTCTTTCCATTTTGTTTGTGGTTTCCTTTGCTGTGCAAAAGCTTTTAAGTTTAACTAGACTTAATTTGCTTGTTTTTGTTTTGTTTTCATTACTCTAGTGGAGAAGGCAATGGCACCCCACTCCAGTACTCTTGCCTGGAAAATCCCACGGATGGAGGAGCCTGGTAGGCTGCAGTCCATGGGGTCACAAAGAGTCGGACACGACTGAGTGACTTCACTTTCACTTTTCACTTTCATGCATTGGAGAAGGAAATGGCAACCCACTCCAGTGTTCTTGCCTGGAGAATCCCAGGGACAGGGGAGCCTGGTGGGCTGCCGTCTATGGCATCGCACAGAGTCAGACACGACTGAAGTGACTTAGCAGCAGCAGCATTACTCTAGGAGGTAGATCCAAAAGATATTGCTCTAATATATGTCAGAGTGTTCTGCCTCTGTTTTCCCCTAGGAGTTTTATAGTATGCAATCTTATCTTTAGGTCTTTCTTTAATCCATTTTGAGTTTACTTTTATATATTGTATCAGGGAATGTTTTAATTTCTTTTACATATAGTTGTCCAGTTTTCCCAGCACCACTTATTGAAGAGACTGTCTTTTCTTCATTGTGTATTCTTGCCTTCTTTGTCATAGATTAATTGACCATAGGTGCTTAGGTTTATTTCTGGGCTTTCTATCCTGTTCCATTGATCTATAAGTAGCTTCACTGATCAATTTGGACCACCTAAAATTCCTTTGGCTTCCCTCTGCTAAATGGTTGGGCATTGGAGCTCAACCATGTTCAAGTATTGAACACCCAAAAAGCCTAACTCACTGTCTCATAAACTAATTTTTCTTGGTTCTTCTTTGTCTTTAAAACTGTCCATATTAGTGAGTGTAGCTGCTCCAAGTTATAAAATTAACATTTACTTTAATAAATTCCACATGTCTAAAAGGAAGTCTTTAGAAGGAAGATTTTGACCAAGTATTGTAACTTTTTGTTGCTGAAGCATTATAGCTAGCTAAAATCTTTCATTTTATTTAATCTCCCTTTTCTTCTCACAGATTTACACTAGTTAGACTAGCCAAAAAACAAGCCTTGTTTTATGAGAATGAATCCTATAAATTCTCCTAGAATGACATTGAGTCATACTTCTGAATGAATTATTTCCATCCTCAGACTTGTAAGGCATTATTTTTTGAGTCCCTCATCTTTAAGTTTTGACATCATTTGAGCATGCATTCTGTTGTTTAAGAATGAAGAGCACACAGAAAGCATCATTTGTGTGCCAGGATGGGAACAGACTTAATAAAGAGAAAATTTTGATACTACACTTTGGAAAAATTATAGCTCCTTTAAGGAAAGAGCTGGGTTTACTTACTTATACAAATATCTTATCACGGTTAACCAAGTATTTTATTTTGGAATCCCTTAGAAGAAATGGAGTAGCCATCATAATCATCAAAAGAGTCTGAAATGCAGTATTAGGATGCAGTCTCAAAAACGAAAGAATGATCTCTGTTTCCAAGGCAAACTGTTCAGTATCACAGTAATCCAAGTCTATGCCCTGACCAGTAACACCGGAAGAAGCTGAAGTTGAATGGTTCTATGAACACCTACAAGACCTTTTAGACTAATACCCAAAAAAGATGTCCTTTTCATTATAGGGGACTGGAATGCAGAAGTAGGAAGTCAAGAAACACCTGGAGTAACAGGCAAATTTGGGCTTGGAGTACAGAATGGAGCAGGGCAAAGACTAGTAGAGTTTTGCCAAGAGAACACACTGGTCATAGCAAACACCCTCTTCCAGCAACACAAGAGAAGACTCTACACATGGACATCACCAGATGGTCAACACCAAAACCATATTGATTATATTCTTTGCAGCCAAAGATGGAGAAGCTCTATACAGTCGGGAAAAACAAGACCAGGAGCTGACTGTGGCTCAGATCATGAACTCCTTATTGCCAAATTCAGACTGAAATTGAAGAAAGTAGGGAAAACAACTAGACCATTCAGGTATGACCTAAATCAAATCCCTTATGATTATCCAGTGGAAGTGAGAAATAGATTTAAGGGACTAGATCTGATAGACAGAGTGCCTGATGAACTATGGACAGAGGTTCGGGACATTGTACAGGAGACAGGGATCAAGACCATCCCCATGGAAAAGAAATGAAACAAAGCAAAATGTCTGTCTGAGGAGGCCTTACAAATAGTTGTGAAAAGAAGAGAAGTGAAAAGCAAAGGAGAAAAGGAAAGATATACCCATTTGAATGCAGAGTTCCAAAGAATAGCAAGGAGAGGTAAGAATCAGTGATCAATGCAAAGAAATAGAGGAAAACAATAGAATGAGAAAGACTAGAGATCTCTTCAAGAAAATTAGAGATACCAAGGGAACATTTCATGCAAAGATGGGCTTGATAAAGGACAGAAATGGTATGGACCTAACAGAAGCAGAAGATATTAAGAAGAGGTGGCAAGAATACACAGAAGAACTGTACAAAAAAGATCTTCATGACCAAGATAATCATGATGGTGTGATCACTCACCTAGAGCCAGACATCCTGGAATGTGAAGTCAAGTGGGCCTTAGGAAGCATCACTATGAACAAAGCTAGTGGAGGTGATGGAATTCCAGTTGAGCTATTTCAAATCCTGAAAGATGATGCTGTGTAAGTGCTGCACTCAATATGCCAGCAAATTTGGAAAACTCAGCAGTGGCCACAGGACTGGAAACAGTTTTCATTCCAATCCCAAAGAAAGGCAATGCCAAAGAATGCTCAGACTACTGCACTATTGCACTCATCTCACACGCTAGTAAAGTAATGCTCAAAATTCTCCAAGCCAGGCTTCAACAGTATGTGAACCATGAACTTCCAGATGTTCAAGCTGGTTTTAGAAAAGGCAGAGAAACCAGAGATCACACATCTGCTGGATCATCGAGAAAGCAAGAGAGTTCCAGAAAAACATCTATTTCTGCTTTATTGACTATGCCAAAACCTTTGACTGTGTGGATTACAATAAACTGTGGAAAATTCTGAAAGAGATGGGAATACCAGACCACCTGACCTGCCTCTTGAGAAACCTGTATGCAGGTCAGGAAGCAACAGTTAGAACTGGACACAGAACAACAGACTGTTTCCAAATAGGAAAAGGAGTACGTCAAGGCTATATATATTGTCACCCTACTTGTTTAACTTATATGCAGAGTACATCATGAGAAATGTTGGACTGGACAAAGCACAAGCTGAAATCAAGATTGGTGGGAGAAATATCAATAACCTCAGATATGCAGATGACAGCACCCTTATTGCAGAAAATGAAGAAGAACTAAAGAGCCTCTTGATGAAGGTGAAAGAGAAGAGTGAAAAAGTTGGCTTAAAGCTCAACTTTCAGAAAACTAAGATCATGGCATCCAGTCCCATCACTTCATGGCAAACAGATGGGGAAACAGTGGAAACAGTGGCTGACTTATTGTTTTGGGCTTCAAAATCACTGCAGATGGTGACTGCAGACATGAAATTAAAAAACACTTACTCCCTGGAAGGAAAGTTATGACCAATCTAGACAGCATATTAAAAAACAGTGACGTTACTTTGCCAACAAAGGTCCATCTAGTCAAGGCTATGGTTTTTCCAGTAGTCATGTATGGATGTGAGAGTTGGACTATAAAGAAAGCTGAGTGCCAAATAATTGATGCTTTTGAACTGTGGTGTTGGAGAAGACTCTTGAGAGTCCCTTGGACTGCAAGGAGATCCAACCAGTCCATCCTAAAGGAGATCAGTCCTGGGTGTTCATTGGAAGGACTGATGTTGATGCTGAAACTCCAATGCTTTGGCTACCTGATGGGAGGAGCTGAGTTATTTGAAAAGACCCTGATGCTGGGAAAGATTGAAGGCTGGAGGAGAAGGGCATGACAGAGGATGAGATGGTTAGATGGCATCACCAACTCAATGGACATGAGTTTGAGTAAAGTCCAGGAGTTGGAGATAGACAGGGAGGCCTGGCATGCTGCAGTTCATGGGGTCGCAAAGAGTCGGACACGACTAAGCAACTGAACTGAACTTATTTGATAAAAAGCCTATAACTCAAGGTCTGCTTGTAAAGTCCACATGCTGAACTCCTACAAGTGGTAAAACAGAGTTGATGGGTTTATGATCCAATTTTCCAGTTTATTGTGATCCATACAGTCAAAGACTTTGGCATAGTCAGTAAAGCAGAAATAGATGTTTTTCTGTCCATGTGTGACATTACAGATTCTCTCAATTTCAAATGAACCTTGGGACATGACCTGAAATATGGGAATGTCATATCCTCGTGCAATGCCTATCTTGTTGACCCTCCCCAGCCTTTGAGGAGTTATGGAACCATAAAGAGGCTTTGTACCACTGGTTGAATAGCATGCTGAGAGACATCAGTTGTCAAAAATGTGGTATCTGTGGGTTTATGATATTTAATCTACAATGGTTAGTGTGGATAGCATATAGGTACAATGCAGAAAACAGGCCTCTTATGATATTTAGTAATCTAATGTTTTATGTTAAAATTCTGGTCTTGATTCCAAGAATTAAAGTAAACAGGATCTAGACTATACTACTATTTCATTTGAGCATGTAGAAGAAATATATTATATAACTGATTGTCTTAATGCTCTTATTTTTCAGCCTCTTTTAGTCTATGGTTATAATATATGTAGGCTATTAAATTGGTAATTAGGAGTAAATTTTTTAAGGAAGTGATTTATTCTGTTATCACATTTAAGAAACAGATGATTTTCTGGTTTGATATGTACACTAGTTCCATATTCTTCCTATCTGTCTGACAAGCTGTTTCATTTAATTACATTTAATGAACTGTGGTGTTGGAAAAGACTCCTGAGAGTCCCTTGGACTGCAAGGAGATCCAACCAGTCCACTCTGAAGGAGATCAGCCCTGGGATTTCTTTGGAAGGAATGATGCTAAAGCTGAAACTCCAGTACTTTGGCCACCTCATGCAAAGAGTTGACTCACGGGAAAAGACTCTGATGCTGGGAGGGATTGTGGGCAGGAGGAGAAGGGGACGACAGAGGATGAGATGGCTGGATGGCATCACTGACTCGATGGACGTGAGTCTCAGTGAACTCCAGGAGTTGGTGATGGACAGGGAGGCCTGGAGTGCTGCCATTCATGGGGTCGCAAAGTGTCGGACACGGCTGAGCGACTGAACTGAACAGAAGGTTATAATTTAAGAGTCTTTCCCTTTGGAGCTCATAAAGCATTAAGTACCAACCTTATTTAACCATAATTTTTGTCATGCTTTACTACCTTAATTAAAATTTATTGCCTCATTATATGGAGAATGCTATGTACTCCAGGTAAATAACTTTTTCATTTGGACTAATTAGAAGTTAAAATACTGCTCTGATTCTAGAAAGCAGTACATCTAATGAATAACCCTATATGTTAACCTTTACCTTTTATTCTTGTTCTCTTCTAGGTAACAACATCCATTTTATACACCATGATAGGAATAGGTTGGATCATAAACCCATCAACTCTGTTTTACAGCTTGTAGGAGTTCAGCATGTGGACTTTACAAGCAGACCTTCAGTTATCCATGTGTGACATTACAGATTCAATTTCAAATGGACCTTGGGACATGACCTGAAACATGGGAACGTCATATCTCGTGCAGTGCCTATCTTGTTGACCCTCCCCAGCCTTTGAGGAGTTATGGAACCATAAAGAGGCTTTGTACCACCGGTTGAATAGCATGCTGAGAGACATCAGTTGTCAAAAATGTGATATCTGTAATTTTATAGCTTTTAAGGTTTTATTTTATATAACAATTTTGGTAAAAAAAAAAAAAAAAAAACTAAATTTTACTTACACAAAGTAAGTACACTTACACAAACTTTAAAAGCTATAAAATTATAAATGCCATTCTTTATTTTGCCTTATGCTATATCCATTCAATGAAGATATTTTTGGCCATTAATCATACATTTTTATAAAGAACATATAAGGAGAAAGGGAAGTAACCAAGAACATTTGATCCATTGAGAAAAGCAGGAACTCAAACTCTGTAAACAGCATAATCGTATTTTTGTAGGTATACTTTTATATTTTTGTTTGTGTAAAAAGAAGGACAGGAAGTAAACACACCAGAGTATCATCAGTAGGTATCACTAGGTGGTAGGATTACAGGGGTTTTTTTTTTCCTGTACTTTTTTATATTTTCCAACTATTCTGTAATGAACATGATTTATTTTTTGGCAAAGAAAAGGTCTTTAAAAATTATATGAAGAATATGTTCCTACATAGCAAGCTCCACAAAGGTGCAGTTATACAGGCTGCAGGCCATACATTTCTAATTCTTTACTCAGAGGAAACACAGCAGACCAAACCTACGTATAGCCTACGTGCACAGGCTTTGAGCACACACCCAGTATCTATTTCACTAGGATTTTGTTTAGGGGGACAGGGGTTACTAGTAAAAGGAGAAAAATATGTTTGCAATATTTGATACGTGTTTAATATATAATCAATATGCTTTTTGAAAGGAAATTTTAAGAATTGTTTAAACTGAAAAAATAAGAAATTTTGTAATTTAAATGTACACTATGATTTGGTTGTATACTCTCAAACAGCTTCTACTTCCCACCCCCAAGTTGCTTTTATTTAGTGAACAATTGTCATCTTTTATTTTTCTAGAGTCTTAATATCTTTAGTGGGAAGTGTCCTAGGAATTCTGATGAAAAGTACAGCAAGATTAAAATATTGATAATTATTAGCAAGTATAATACTGCTTTGAACTTAAAATACTTTTATAACAAGCATATAAAGGTCATACACAAAATATACTTTAAAGTGTCCAAAAATCTGAATCTATTTTCATGTGTATATAGACAGAAATCATGTTTTTAATAATGGAAATGGGATAGCTCATAAAAATTAAAATTAAGGTGTTTTGGACTATTTTATTAAGTAAGGAAACATTGGTGGCCCACATCCCTTTAGTAACTTTAGACTTAAAACTGCTGAATCATAGCTGACACAAAATTTATATGTTTACATTTATATTGTATTATAAAAATGTACATATAAAAATGCTATATTTTTTAAAGATACATAAATGCTTCAGCGAGGAACAGTTATATAAATACAGTGCAAGTGTAAATTGCCTACCCAAACAAACTGAGAGAAGCTGATGTTGAAAACAGTTTTTTAAAAAGCAAGCATGGCAGTTTATACTTTATTGTTATTGCCCACCATTAAGCAGACATTAGAAATGTTTGAAGTCTTGAGTAACTGGTCTGTAAGTCAATCTCTGCTGTCCTCACAACAGTGATTTTTTTTTTTAGTGGGTCCTGTATGTTTTGATTTCTTCTATTTAGAAAGTTGGAAATCTTTAATGAATTTATTCAACGAATGATGTGGTGAAAAAAAAGACTATCACTTTTGAAGCTTTTAGCAAATTTATGATTGAAAACTAACCTTACATTGAAATTGTAAGACATTGAAGACATTGAAATTGTCCCCTAAGAAGAAAACTAAACAAAATAAATAATGAAATAATGAAAGCTCAAATGGGATAGAGATATAATTTTAAATTCTATAACTTTGCTTTATAGTTTCCAAACATGATATGCTATGCTATGCTATGCTAAGTCACTTCAGTCGTGTCCAACTCTGTGTGACCCCGTAGACAGCAGCACACCAGGCTCCCCCGTCCCTGGGATTCTCCAGGCAAGAACACTGGAGTGGGTTGCCATTTCCTTCTCCAGTGCATGCAAGTGAAAAGTGAAAGTGAAATTGCTCAGTCCTGTCTGACTCTTAGCAACCCAATGGACTGCAGCTTACCAGGCTCCTCCATCCATGGGATTTTCCAGGCAAGAGTACTGGAGTGGGGTGCCATTGCCTTCTCCATATGATATAGCTCCTACTTCTAATTGGGTAAAAGTGAATTCTGCATCAGAAAGAAATGAATTTTTGTTGTTGTTGTTTAGTCACTAATCTGTGTCCAACTCTTTTGCAACTCCATGGACTGTAGCCCACCAGGCTGCACTATCTACGGGATTTCCCAGGCAAGAATACTGATTGTTGTTGTTCAGTGGCTAAGTTGTGTCTAACTCTCCATGGACTGCAACATGCCAGGCTTCCCTGTCCTTCACTATCTCCCAGAGTTTGCTCAAACTCATGTCCATTAAGTAAATAATGCCATCCAACCATCTTATTCTCTGTTGGCCCCTTCTCCTCCTGCCCTCAATCTTTCCCAGCATCGAGGTCTTTTCCAGTGAGTTAGCTCTTCCCATCAGGTGGCCAATGTATTGGAGCTTCAGCATCAATCCTTCCAATGAGTATTCAGGGTTGATTTCCTTTAGAGGGCTTCCCTGGTGGCTCAGATGGTAAAACATCTGCCTGCAATGTGGGAGACCCGAGTTCTATCCCTGGGTCGGAAAGATCCCCTGGAGAAGGAAATGGAAACCCACTCCAGTACTCTTGCCTGGAAAATTCCATGGACAGAGGACCCTGGTAGGCTACAGTCCATGGGGTCACAAAGAGCTTCAGACATGACTGAGCAACTTCACTTTCTTTCTTTTCTTTCCTTTAAGATTGACTGGTTTGATCTCCTTGCTATCCAAGGGACTCTCAAGAGTCTTCTCCAGCACCACGGTTCAAAAACATCAATTCTTCAGCACTCAGCCTTTATGGTCCAACTCTCACATCTGTACATGACTACTGAAAAAAACATAGCTTTGACTAGACAGACTTTTGCTGGCAAAGTGATGTCTCTGCTTTTTAATATGCTGTCTAGGTTTGTCATAGTTTTTCTTCCAAGAAGCAAGCATCTTTTAATTTATGGCAGCTGTCACTGCAATGATTTAGAGCCCATGAAAATAAAATCTGCCACTGTTTCCATTATTTCCTCTTCTATTTCCCATGAAGTAATGGGACCAGATGCCACAATTTTCGTTTTTTGAATGTTGAGATTTAAGCCAGCTTTTTCATTCTCCTTTTTTCACCTTCATCAAGAAGCTCTTTAGTGCCTCTTATCTTTCTACCTTAAGAGTGGTATCATCTGCATATTTAAGGTTGTTGATATTTCTCCAAGCAATTTTTTTTTTTTGCTTTTGTGTAGCAGAATTTTATTAAAATATGAAAAGGGACAGAGAAAACCTCTGACACACACATCAGAAGGTGGAAGGAGAGTGCCCCCCTCACTAGTGTTAGCAAGGGAGTTATATACTTTTTAATTAGTAATTACAATAAATCAAAAGATTGTCTTGAGGTTGCAAAGATCTTACTAGACCCACTCCCATAATTCACATTTTAAGATAACAGAATTAGGCAGAAGGTTTTCAGGGAAGAGAAACTGTCCTCAAGCAGGATACATTGTTGTTATATAATCCTTCAGTTCAGTTCAATCGCTCAGTCCTGTCCGACTCTTTCCGACCCCATGAATCACAGCACACCAGGCCTCCCTGTCCATCACCAACTCCCAGAGTTCACTCAAACTCATGTCCATTGAGTTGGTGATGCCATCCAGCCATCTCATCCTCTGTCGTCCCCTTCTCCTCCTGCCCCCAATCCCTCCCAGCATCAGGGTCTTTTCCAATGAGTCAACTCTTCGCATGAGGTGGCCAAAGTATCAGAGTTACAGCCTCAGCATCAGTCCTTCCAATGAACACCCAGGACTGATCTCCTTTAGGATGGACTAGTTGGATCTCCTTGCAGTCCAAGGGACTCTCAAGAGTCTTCCCCAACACCACAGTTCAAAAGCATCAATTCTTCAGTGCTCAGCTTTCTTCACAGTCCAACTCTCACATCCATACATGACCACTGGAAAAACCATAGCCTTGATTAGATGGACCTTTGTTGGCAAAGTAATATATCTGCTTTTCAATATGCTATCTAGGTTGGTCCTAACTTTCCTTCCAAGAAGTAAGTGTCTTTTAATTTCATGGCTGCAGTCACCATCTGCAGTGATTTTGGAGCCCCAAAAAATAGAGTCTGACACTGTTTCCACTGTTTCCCCATCTATTTGCCATGAAGTGACGGGACCAGATGCCATGATCTAGTACAGAGTTTAAACTGAATTGTTTGTTGTGTAATCATGAGTTTTAGGCTTAAAGAAAAAAGTTCTATGTGACTAAGCCTAAGGAATGTAGAGGGAAAAAAAGATGTTTGTCCTTTCCTCCTCCTTGAGAATTCCAGACCCCTATCTCCACTTCAAGAGCCCCAGACCCCTTCTCTTCAGGAACCCTGGACTTCTTATCAACCTGCCTAGGAACTGATTCTCTCATTCCCTCTTTTCTTTTAGGAGAATTATGTTGCCAAGGGAAAGGAGTGTCATTTTCATTCCATAACTACTTCCTGTTGTTGAGGGGCATGGTCCCTAAATTGTTGAGGCAACATATTCTCCTAACCCTCATATTGAGGCTTTCCGATCCAGGGGTCCCAAGTAATTGTTGGAGGAGGTTGTGGCACTGGTAGGAGCCTGGACAACCATTTGTAACTTAAAAGCTTTCAAACAGTTAGATACAAACCCAGTTGCACAGTTACAGATGCAGGGAGCAAACAGTAAAAACAGAACAATTATAATTATTATGATTATAAGACAGTTTTCCACCATGGGGAGCTAGTTACTGTTTCCCAAGTGAGGTGACTGAGGCTTTAGGAGAATCCATCGCCTGAATCATCTTGTTCATGTGTTTAGTAAAGAGAGTAACATCAGTACTCATATCTGGTATATATGTACAACATTGGGTATAAATAATGGCACAAGTTCCTTCTGGTGCAGCCATTAGAATATCTTAAGGCCAATCTGTTTTGTAAAACCACCTTTCTAATTTTGTATTTTTTCAGTATTAAGGGCTGAAAGTTAGAGCATCAACTGGTAGCATAACATATCATCTGTAGTTTCCAGAGAGGGAACAAATATTGTAGCCAGATAATCATACCAGTGAAATACAGATCTTACCCAACAAGTTTTAAGGTGTGGCAGATTAGGAGGCTTCTCTGGAAGTTCTGAAAATATGAAGCTATGAGGAAAAGTTAGACCTAGGGTGTATCTTCATATCCAGCCAGGGGAAAGCCACACCCATAGGTAAGAACCACATATCCAGTAGGTCCCATTGGGAGCAAACCAGCGTGACTGAGGGATCCAGTCCCAATCAGTTCCTGGCCAGGCAAAAGGAGGACCTAAACTGGGATTGGAAAACACAGGAATGTATATGTCATGAGGCAAAAATCTCACTTGTTTCCAATCATAATTAAGTTGTCAGCTAACTACTGGGGATGGCTCTATTTTTTCCCAGCATATAGGAGCATTAAATAGTAGGCGTCACTTTTTAGGAGTTAGCTGTATCACCTCATCCCATATTTGATAAACATCAGGTAGAAAAACACCAGATCTAGACCCATTTACCTTCTTATATGCAGCAAAATAGTAAACCAAATTAAAACATATCAAAGTTAAAAGTTACATTATGTCCATAGTTACATCAGTCCATCTTAGGATTGTCAGATGTCATCAGATCAAGAAGAGGCATCACATATGATTGTTGTTGGTGAAAGTATTCTCAGAGTTGAAGAAAGTCCTTTCCTTGAAGTGGAGAAATCCACCATGAGAAGTCTTCAATTGATGAGGAGGGGAGTGCTCCACAGACCCAGCAATTAGACCGATTGTGGAAGGGGCAGGAAGGTGCTGTCTTGAGGGTCAAACGGCAGGCTCAGGACTTTTGGAGTCAGCAGAAGCAAGCCCACCCAGATTCTCAGGCCCACCTCAGTTCCTGGCTCAAACAGTGGCTTGTTTGACTCAAAGGCTGGGTCAGGGGTTAATCTCCCGGTAATGTCTGTTGAAAAGCTAAAAGCTGAGTCACATAGTTAATTTTAAGGCTTCAGGATCTATGACAATTTCTATGCACAAAAACAGTCTGTCATAGAGACAGTCCCTTCTACTTAGGAGCAGTTTGAGCCCTCATTAAAGCTATGGATAAAACTTTAAACCAACTGCCTTGTGTTTCCTGAGTTAACTTATGCAGATGTCTCTTAATAATGTCATTACCTTTTTTCTACCTTTCCCGAAAGTTGGGGTCTCCAGGAACAGTGTAAGTGATATTCTATTCCTAGAGCTTTCAACACCCCTTGAGTTACAGCAGCTTTAAAGGTGTGCATTGTTGCTCTGTCCCAAAGAAAGGCAATGCCAAAGAATGCTCAAACTACCACACAATTGCACTCATTTCACACGATAGTAAAGTAATGCTAAAAAATCTCCAAGCCAGGCTTCAGCAGTGCATGAACCATGAACTTCCAGATGTTCAAACTGGATTTAGGAAAGACAGAGGAACCAGAGATCAAATTACCAACATCCACTGGATCATCGAAAAAGCAAGAGAGTTGCAAAAAAAAAAAATCTATTTCTGCTTTACTGACTATACCAAAGCCTTTGACTGTGTGGATCACAACAAACTGTGGAAAATTCTGAAAGAGATGGGAATACCAGACCACCTGACCTGCCTCTTGAGAAATCTGTATGTAGGTCAGGAAGCAACAGTTAGAACTGGACATGGAACAGACTGGTTCCAAATAGGAAAAGGAGTACGTCAAGGCTGTATATTGTCACCCTGCTTATTTAACTTATATGCAGAGTACATCATGAGAAACACTGGGCTGAAGGAAGCACAAGCTGGAATCAAGATTGGTGGGAGAAATATCAATAATCTCAGATATGCAAATGAAACCACCCTTATGGCAGAAAGTAAAGAACCAAAGAGCCTCTTGATGAAAGTGAAAGTTCAGTTCAGTTCAGTTTAGTCGCTCAGTCGTGTCCAACTCTTTGCAACCCCATGAACCACAGCACACCAGGTCTCCCTGTCCATCACCAACTCCCGGAGTCCACCCAAACCCATGTCCATTGAGTCAGTGATGCCATCCAACCATCTCATCCTCTGTCGTCCCCTTCTCCTTCTGCCCTCAATCTTTCCTAGCATCAGGGTCTTTTCATATGAGTCAGCTTTTCACATCAGGTAGCCAAAATATTAGAGTTTCAACTTCAACATCAGTCCTACCAATGAACACCCAGGACTGATCTTCTTTAGGATGGACTAGTTGGATCTCCTTGCAGTCCAAGGGACTCTCAAGAGCCTTCTCCAACACCACAGTTCAAAACCATCCAGTTTTCGGTGCTCGGCTTTCCTTATAGTCCAACTCTCACATCCATACATGACCACTGGAAAAACCATAGCCTTGACCAGATGGACCTTTGTTGACAAAGTAATGTCTCTGCTTTTTAATATGCAGTCTAGGTTGGTCATAACTTTCCTTCTAAGGAGTAAGCATCTTTTAATTTCATGCCTCAAAGTGAAAGAGGAGAGTGAAAAAGTTGGCTTAGAGATCATGACATCCAGTCCCATCACTTCATGGCAAATAGATGGGGAAACAGTGACAGACTTTATTTTGGGGGGCTCCAAAATCACTGCAGATGGTGACTGCAGACATGAAATTAAAAGATGTTTAACTCCTTGGAGTTATGACCAAAAGTTATGACCAACCTAGACAGCATTTTAAAAAGCAGAGACATCCTTTTGCCAACAAAGCTCTGTCTAGTCAAGGCTATGGCTTTTCCAGTAATCATGTATGGATGTGAGAGTTGGACTATAAAGAAAGCTGAGTGCAGAAGAATTGATGCTTTTGAACTGTGGTGTTGGAGAAGACTCTTGAGAGTCCCTTGGATAGCAAGGAGATCCAACCAGTCCATCCTAAAGAAAATCAGTCCTGAATATTCATTGGAAGGACTGATGTTGAAGCTGAAACTCCAGTACTTTGGCCACCTGATGCGAAGAGCTGACTCATTTGAAAAGACCCTGATGCTGGAAAAGATTGAAGGCAGAAGGAGAAGGGGCCGACAGAGGATGAGATGGTTGGATGGCATCACCAACTCAATGGACATGAGTTTGAGTAAACTCCGGGAGTTGTTGATGGACAGGGAGGCCTTGTGTGCTGCAGTCCATGAGGTCGCAGAGAGTCGGACACCTCTGAGCGACTGAACTGACTGTTGCTCTGAACTTTAGAGTTTAAGATCCCACTTACATCATGAGAAGTCAGTATAGTAAGATTTTGCCCGTTCATTAACCTCCAGCTTTAGTGGATACTGCTTTTGATGTGACAATAGGTGAGGGCCATTGAGCTTGATAAAGATAGAAACAGCATTTTGTGTTCAACCCACAGTTTTTCCATCAGTCCACACTAGTATTTAAAGTTTGTTCCATTAAAAAGAGCTGGTTCCATATTCATGAAAACAGAGGCCTGGACCTTGCTCAGTTTATCCATCCCCAGAAGGGGTGAGGGAGACTCTGGCATGATTAGAAACTCGTGAGAAAATAGCACAAGAGTCCCAGTTGCCACTTAAAGGAAGACTGACATAACGTTTGGCTCATCAGACAGTCCCATTACAGTAGTGGATCAGGAGGAAAGCAGGCCAGGGGCTTCAGTGAGCACAGAGAATGTTGCCCCAGTGTCCAAAAGAAATCGACTGATTGACCTTCCCCACAGTTATTAATACCCGGGGTTCCTCAGGTGTAATTAGGATGGGAGCTTGTGTGGGGAACCCCCGGCACCTTCAGTCCAGACTGTCTTGAGAGTCCGACCCCTGGGGCCTACACCTTGGAGGGCAGTCTCTTTTCCAGTATGGTCCTTTGCAGACCGGACCTGGAGCCGGGGACAGCTTAGATGCCTGAGGGCAATCCCGCTTGAGATGCCCCTCCTTTCCACAGTCATAGCAAGTCCATCCCTTTTCACCTGGGTTCCTCTGGGCATTTTTTCCTCAGGCTGTTTCATAGCAGATCTAACCACCACGGTTGGAGCTTCAGTCTGTTGCCTGGTTCTTTTTTGCTTCTTCTTTTCCTCCTTATATTCTCTACCATAATATATCATCTGAGCCAGCTGTAACAGTTTTTCTAAAGACTGATTTGGTCCAAATGCCTGTTTTGTTTTGTTTTTTTTAAGTTAACAGCAGATATCTGGAGCTGACTGAGTGAGAAATCTTTTAAGATCATTCCTCCTTCTGCACTTTCAAGATTGACGTCAGTAAACTTGTGGAGAGCCTCCCATAGTCTATACTAGGAGTTTATCAGGAGTTTCCTTCTCTCCCTGTTCTGTCAGCAGGCTTAGCATAGTTTAAAGTCTTAGCACGTGCTCGCTTGAGTCCTTCAAAAATACATCTGACAAAGTGGCTCTGTTATAGGAACTGCTTGACTCCTAGTAGGAAGGAGGGCTATTTCATGTTCCCTCTTTCCCTTTGTCTCACATTCAAGCCATTCATCTCCAAAAGTAGTAGCTTCCCCCAAAACTAGAGTCAGGAGTCAGCGTCTGTCCCAAGACATACATTACATCTCTCCAAGTAAGCTCATAAAGTAAAGTTAGTCCCGTAAAGGCTTCTGTGTACTTTTTGGATCCTCTCAATAATCTCGACCACAATTGGTACTGTTTGAATTTCTATTGAGACAGAGGCAACCCCTCCTGGAAGGGTGCCCTGATCACTCAACCTGTTCAGTTGGGAGTCCTGGATACAGAGGCAAGGTAAGAGAATGAGAGGCAGCTGAAGATTCCACACCAAATCTGCACCCTTAGGACACAAGCCTGGCATGTCTCACAGAGAGATAAAGAGCAACACATATGGGACTTCTACCCATTTCTCTTGTTTCCTACAGAACCGTTCTAGTTGTAAAACAGTAATAATTGAGATCCTTCAACAGGTCAGCATTCCCCGTCTTCCAAAGGATACTGTGGCCATTTAGTATCACAGAAGATCAGGCATGTCTTTTTAAATTCCAGGGATCAAACTTGTCCCAGCTTTTTTAAAAAATACATTTTAAAGGCATGGTTCTGGAATTGCTAGCTCCCATCTGTAAGAGAAAAAAAGCAGCATCCACAGCCATGGCTTTTTTCCACCGGAAGCATCTTTCCTTGCTCTAGATGGGGTGTAGACAAGACTCTCCACTGAAGCTTTCCTTCCCTGGCCAGACTTAGTCTGACCCTTACCAACACAGGTGTCTTACTTGTCCCTCCTGGTTCTACCACCAAGGTGGAGTGGAGATGCACCAGGGGTAGACCTGATGGCATCCCAGACTAATTTAGTTCCATACCACCAAGACCTTTGTTTGCTTTGCCCTTTTCTCTGATATGACCCAGAGTGTAACAGAGTAGCTTTCCCGGAATGTTTCCCAAGCTAGTACTACTAGGGAAAGCATCCATCTTACATGTGCCCATGCCCATTCCTGAGTACAGTCCTGACCTTAATAGAAGCAGTGAGTCATTGCCACATCAGTATAGCAAAAGAGGTGGTGAAGGATTGACTAGTGAGGGAAAAGTGATTTTTTTGTCCTCGAGCTACTAGGACCAATCTTTCCAGTTCATTTCCACAGGTTCCACAAAAGAACACCTAAGGAGTTGAGACAAAAGCCACCAGAGAGCCTCCTATGGTCCACTAAGAGCTAGCGCTACCAAAGGAAGAAAAGCCCACTGTACTTCCAATCTGAACAGATCCTGCAATTCCCAATCTGTGTCCTCAAAAACCTCATGGTCACCATCAGTGCTTCTATCAATATAGATAGGAGCCACAGCCATGATGAAAGACTCACTTTCAGATCACTGGCCCCTGAGGCAGGCAGCCAAGCTAGTAACCTCTAGCCTGAGAGACGTTCCTAGAGCTAGAGTTCCACCTCGTTCCATACATGCTCCTAGTTCCTTTCTAGCAAGGATTGCCTAGTTTAGCAAGGCTAAGTGCTTGCATCAGTTCAGTTCAGTCATTCAGTCATGTCCAACTCTTTGCAATCCAATGGAGTGCAGCACACCAGGCTTCCCTGTCCATCAACAACTCCCAGAGTTTACTCAAACTCATGTCCATTGAGTAGGTGATGCCGTCCAACCATCTCATCCTCTGTCATCCCCTTCTCCTCCTGCCCTCAATCTTTCCTAGCATCAGGGTCTTTTCAAATGAGTCAGTTCTTTGCATCAGGTGGCCAAAGTATTGGAGTTTCAGCTTCAACATCAGTCCTTCCAATGAACACTCAGGATTGATCTCCTTTAGGATGGACTGGTTGGATCTCCTTGCAGTCCAAGGGACTCTCAAGGGTCTTCCACAGTTCGAAATCATCAATTCTTTGGCACTCAGCTTTCTTAATAGTCCAACTCTCATATCCATACATAACTACTGGAAAAACCATAGCCTTGACTAGATGGACCTTTGTTGGCAAAGTAATGTCTCTGCTTTTTAATATGCTGTCTATGTTGATCATAACTTTCCTTCCAAGGAGTAAGCATCTTTTAATTTCATATCTGCAATCACCATCTGCAGTGATTTTGGAGCCCCCCAAAATAAAGTCAGCCACTGTTTCCACTGTTTCCCCATCTATTTGCCACGAAATGATGGGACCAGATGCCATGATCTTAGTTTTCTGAATGTTGAGCTTTAAGCCAACTTTTTCACCCTCCTCTTTCACTTTCATCAAGAGGCTTTTTAGTTCCTCTTCACTTTCTGCCATAAGGGTGGTGTCATCTGCATTTCTCATGATGTACTCTGTATATAAGTTAAATAAGTGGGGTGGCAATACGCAGCCTTGATGTACTCCTTTTCCTATTTGGAGCCAGTCTGTTGTTCCATGTCCAGTTCTAACTGTTGCTTCCTGACCTGCATACAGATTTCTCAGGAGGCAGGTCAGGTGGTCTGGTATTCCCATCTCTTTAATTTCCCTGTCTCCCATTTCCCTGTCTCCTGTGAATTTTCCACAGTTTATTGTGATCCACACAGTCAAAGGCTTTGGCATAGTCAATAAAGCAGAAATAGATGTTTTTCTGGAATTCTCTTGCTTTTCGATGATCCAGCGGATGTTGGCAATTTGATCTCTGGTTCCTCTGTCTCTTCTAAATCCAGCTTTAACATCTGAAAGTTCACAGTTCACGTGCTATTGAAGCCTGGCTTGGAGAATTTTGAGCATTACTTTGCTAGCATATGAGAGAAGTACAATTGTGCGGTAGTTTGAGCATTCTTTGGCATTGCCTTTCTTTGGGATTGGAATGAAAACTGACCTTTTCCAGTCCTGTGGCCACTGCTGAGTTTTCCAAATTTGCTGGCATATTGAGTGCAGCACTTTCACAGCATCATCTTTCAGGCTTTGAAATAGCTCAACTGAAATTCCATCACCTCCACTAGCTTTGTTCATAGTGATGCTTCCTAAGGCCCACTTGACTTCACATTCCAGGATGTCTGGCTCTAGGTGAGTGATCACACCATCTTGATTATCTGGGTCATAAAGATCTTTTTTGTACAGTTCTTCTGTGTATTCTTGCCACCTCTTCTTAATATCTTCTGCTTTTGTTAGGTGCATACCATTTCTGTCCTTTATTGAGCCCATCTTTGCATGAAATGTTCCCTTGGTATCTCTAATTTTCTTGAAGAGATCTCCAGTCTTTCCCATTCTATTGTTTTCCTCTATTTCTTTGCATTGATCGCTGAGGAAGGCTTTCTTATCTCTCCTTGCTATTCTTTGGCATTCTGCATTCAAATGGGTATATCTTTTCCTTTTCTCCTTTGCTTTTGACTTCTCTTCTTTTCATAGCTATTTGAAAGGTCTCCTCAGACAGTCATTTTGCTTTTTTGCATTTCTTTTTCTTGGGGATGGTCTTGATTCCTGTCTCCTGTACAATATCACAAACCTCTATACATGGGATCTAAGTAAAAATACACAATAACAGCCTGGATCACAAGTCCTTTGAAAGTCTATGATCCAACAGATTAGATTAGTAGTTTTGATTCCCCACGCAATTATGAAGTGGTCAAAGAGACCAGGAAAAGCTGACCGAGAAAGAAAAGTTTGGTCCACATGCTTCACCCATTTCTGGCTGCTCCCCTTGCAGGGATGTTGGGTGTCTCTTGGCATTGGCAGGTTGGTTAAAAAGCCTAATAAGGCTCCCCTTTTGGAGGCTGTCTTTATTCATTACAAGGCTCTCCTAAACCGCAGAGCAGGGCTCAATGCTCACTTCGTGCAGGGTGTGTCATTCATTCACATAAGCACACCATAGAGCTAGTAAAGTAAAGCAGAAAACGTGAGTACTGAGAAAGCAGAGAGGCTAGAGCTCTGAGTGTTCTTACCTTGTCTTAAAGATCCCGGACGAGCCCTCAAGATGATAGCTTACCATGAACGGTGTCTGATTCTTTATCTCCGAAGAAGATTTAGCTTTGGGACCAGGGACCAGGCTTGATCACTCAAGAGCTTTCGTGTAGCAGAGTTTTATTAAAGTGAAAAAGGGACAGAGAAAGCGTCTGACATAGACATCAGAAGGGGGACGGAGTGTACCCCTCCAAGGAATCTTGATTCTATCTTGTGATTCATCCAGACAGGCATTTCTCATGATTGTATATAATTTTCTCTGCATATAATTAAATAAGCCTTGAAGTACTCCTTTCCCAATTTTGAACTAGTCTCTTGTTCCACGTCTGGTTCTAACTGTTGCTTCTTGACCTGCAGGTAAGTTGATCTGGTATTCCCATCTCTTTTAAGAATTTTCCACTGTTTGTTGTGATCCACACAGCCAAGGCTTTAGTAAAATCAATTAAGCAGAAATAGATGTTTTTCTGAAATTCCCTTTTTTTATGATCCAACTGCCTTTTCTAAATCCAGCTTGTATATCTATAAGTTCTTGGTTCACGTACTACTGAAGCCTAGCTTGAAGGATTTTGAGCATTATCATGCTAGTATGTGAAATGAGCAAGATTGTATGGTAGTTTGAACATTCTTTGGCATTACTCTTCTTTGGGATTGGAATTAAAACCAACAGTTTCTAGTCCTGTGTCCACTGCTGAGTTTTCCAAATTTGCTGACATATTGACTGCAACACTGTAACAGCATCATCTTTTAGGATTTGAAAGAGCTCAGCTAGAATTCCATCACTTCCACCAGCTTTGTTTGCAGTAATGCTTCCTAAGGCCCATTTGACTTCACACCCCAGAATGTCTGGCTCTAGGTGAATGATCACACCATCTGCCTGGGTCATTAAGGCCTTTTTTGTACAGTTCTTCTGTGTATTCTTGCTACCTCTTCTTAATATCTTCTGCTTCTGTTAGGTCTATTCCATTTCTGTCCTTTATTGTACCCATCTTTGCATGAAATGTTCCCTTGGTATCTCCAATTTTCTTGAAGAGAGCTCTAGTTTTATTTCTTTGCATTGTTCAGTTAAGAAGGCTTTCTTATCTCTCCTTGCTATTCTCTGGAATTCTGCATTCAGTTGGGTATATATTTATTTTTCTCCTTTGTCTTTCACTTCTCTTCTTTACTCAGCTATATGTAATGCCTCCTCAGACAACTACTTTAAAACTACAATCCCACAACCTCCAGAACAAAAACCAGAATCACAGAAAGTTAACCAAAATGATCATATTGATCACAGCCTTGTCTAATTCAGTGAAGCTACAAGCCATGCCATATAGACCCACCCAAGACAGATGGGTCATGATAAAGAGTTCTGACAAAATGTGGCCCACTGCAGAAGGGAATGGCTAATCACTCCAATATTCTTGCCTTGAGAACTCCATAAACAGTATGAAAAGGTAAAAAGGACACCAGAAAATGAGCGCTCCAGGTTGGTAGGTGTCCAGTTTCCTGCTGAGGAAGAGCAGAGAAACAGTTCCAGGAAGAATGGACCAAACAGAAACGATGTTCAGTTGTGAATGAGTCTGGTGGTGAAAGTAAAGTCTGATGTTATAAAGAACAATATTGCGTAGGAACCTGGAATGTCAGGTCCATGAATCAAGGTAAATTGGACATGGTCAAGCAGGAGATGGCAAGAGTGAACAGTGACATTTTAGGAATCAGTGATGTATAATGGATGGGAATGGGTGAATTTAATTCAGATGATCATTGTCTACTACTGTAGGCAAGAATCCCTTAGAAGAAATGGAGTAGCCCTCATAGTCAACAAGAGTCCAAAATGCCATACCTGAGTGCAATCTCAAAAATGACAGAATGACCTTGTTTCATTTCCAGAACAAACCATTCAACATCATAGTAATCTTAAGTCTAGGCCCCAACCACTAATGCTGAAGAAGCTAGAGTTGAATGATTCTGTGAAGACCTACAAGATCTTCTAGAACTAACACCAAAAAAAGATGTCCTCTTCATTATAGGGGATTGGCATGCAAAAGTAGGAAGTCAAGAGGTACCTGGAGTAACAGGCAAGTTTGACCTTAGAGTAAAAAATGAAACAGGGCAAAGGCTAATAGAGTTTTGCCAAGAAAATACACTGGTCATAGCATATACCCTCTTCCAATAACATAAAAGACAACTCTGTACATGGACAACACATATGATCAATACTGAAACCAGATTGATTATATTCTTTGTGGCCAAAGATGGAGAAGCTCTATACAGTCAGCAAAAACAAGATCTAGAGCTGACTGTGGCTCAGATCATGAACTTGTTATTCCAAAATTCAAACTTAAATTGAAGAAGTAGGGAAAACCATGAAAATCCCATGGATCACAGAGCCTGGTAGGCTACCATCCATGGGGTCTCAAAGAGTCGGACACAACTGAGCAACTTCACTTTCATTTTCAGGGAAAACCACTAGGCCCTTCACGTATGACCCAAATCAAACCCCTTATGATTATACAGTGGAGGTGATGAGTAGATTCAAGGGATTAGATCTGGTAGACAGAGTGCCTGAAGAACTATGGACAGAGGTTCATAACACTGTATGGAAGCAGTAACCAAAACCATCCCAAAGTGCTATATCAGATCAGATCAGATCAGTCGCTCAGTCGTGTCCAACTCTTTGCGACCCCATGGACTGTATCCCACCAGGCTTCTCTGACCATGGGATTCTCCAGGTAAGAATACTAGAGTGGGTTACCTCTTCTTCCTCCAGGGGATCTTCCTCAGGGATCAAATCTGTGTCTTACATCTCCTGCATTGGCAGGTGGGTTCTTTACCGAAGTGCCACTTGACAAGCCCCATTTTACGTATAGTAGTGTGTATATGTCAATCTCAATCTCCCAATTTATCCCTGCCCCCAAAATATTTGTTTTTAATATGAAAAAATTAACTGGAAAATACCTTCATTTAGAAAAATTTATCCTGAGCTTACCAGGTACCTCAGTACCTATAAATATAGAATATTCTCAGATTGAAATGTGGACTACAGAGAAGAATCAGATGAAGAGGTCTACAATTCTAAGTCATTTTACTACAAAATTCAATTTTAGATAAGGTTTCAAGGAATTTTATGTAAGAATTAAAAATAATAAAACCATATTAAAATAGTTTTCAGCAATATATCAATGACATGGTATTAGAGACAAATTCAGCTTACAAATGGACTAAAGTATATAAATATGGGCTAAGCATAATTATTCTACTTATTCCCTTTTTTTTTTTTTGGCCATGTGGCTAATGAGATCTTAACCTCCTGAACAGGGATTGAACCCAGGCCCTCGGTAGCAAAAGCACAGCATACTAATCACTGGACAACCAAGGAATTCCCTTTTTAAAGTTCAGATAGTCAGTATAAAAAGGTTTTAAATGTTTAGAAAAAAATTTAATAGTTTTTGAGTAGACTATTATAGGTCCCTTCACATTGAAACAATTGTCAATATTTTAAGAAATTATATAATCTTAATTATTTTTGTGGATTTTTTTCACTCTCAAATGTTTGAGTTTGCACTGTAAGTTAGTTACATGGTCATTGTATTGATCATTGTTGATGGATGAAGCAACAAAATTAATAAAACAATAAGAATCAAGTATCATTTATTATTATAGCAGTAATGAAGAGCAAGAATAGTTGGCACTTCCCTGGTAATCCAGGGATTAAGACACCACAATTCCAATGCAGAGGGTGGGGATTTAGTCCCTGGTCTGGGAACTAGGGTCCCACATGCAACACAGTACAGCCAAAAAAGAATAAAGAATAGTTGAACAATAGACATAATAAGCTTGATTTAATTAACAGATAAGAATTAAAAACACCCATCTAGATGTCCATTAATAGAAGAATGGATAAAGAAATCATGAAATATTACTCAACCACAGACAGGAATGAATTTTAGTCAGTTCTAGTGGGATGGATGAGCCTAGAGCCTGTTATACAGACTGACATAAGTCAGAAAGAGAAAAACAAATACCGTATAATAACTCATGTGTGTGGAATCTATAAAAATGGTACTGATGAACCTGTTTGCAGGGCAGCAATGGATTCGTAGACATAGAGAACAGACTTATGGACATGGGGTAGGTAGGCAGGAGAGGGTGGGATGAAAGGAGAGAGTAACAGGGAAATATATACACTAACATATGTAAAACAGATATCCAGTGGGAATTTGCTGTATGACTCAGGGAAATCAAACCAGATCTCTGTGACAACCTAGAGGTATGGGATGGGGTGGGAGAAAGGCTCAAGAAGAAGGGGACATATGTATACTTATGGCTGATTCATGTTATTGTATGGCAGAAACCAACACATTATAAAGCAATTATCCTCCAATCAAAATAACAAAACACCATCATTCTCAAGAACACAGAAAACATTGACCATATATTATCCCTTAAAGTAAATCTCGATAAATTTCAAAGACTCAGTTTCATATAGACCATGTTCTGTTACCACACTGCAACTAAGTTAGAAATCAACAACAGCAACAACAACAAACCCTCCATAGACATTTTTAAGTTTAAAAAACAATGCTTCATGGGACAAAATAGAAATTGTGAAGGATGTTAAGAGTAATAACAATACTCTGAATAATAACAATATTCTAAATAATAACAATACTCACAGAATTCTTCAAAAATATTCTATTGTAAATTTATACTCATATCAGGAAAGATAAAAGGGCTGAAAATGAATGGACTAAGGGTTCAACTTTAAGTTACAAAAGGGGCAAATTAGGGAATTTCCTGGTGGTCCAGTGGCTATGACTACATGCTTTCACTGCCAAGGGTACAGGTACAATCCTTGACTGGGGAACTAAGAGCCCATAAGCTGCATGGTGAGGCCAAAAACCAAAAAACAAAACAATCATAAAAAGGCAGCAAACTAAACCCGAATAATAAAAGAAAGGACATAAGAAAAGTTAGGTTGGCCTTTGATTATGTAAATAGAGACAAAGAAATAATAGAGAGATACAACAGGCTAAAATCTAGTATTAGGTAGACAAATCTGTGACAAAACTGAAAAAAGAGGAAGTATAAATATTAGTAGCAAAAAAAGGGTCCTAACTACACACATAGCAGAGATTAAAATATAAAAACACTGAATAACTTTATGCCAATACATTGGAAAAGTTTAAAGAAATGAATATATTTTACCTAAAAAGTAGCTTTTCAAAAGTCTTAGAAGAAATAGAACACCTGTGTAGCCTTATAACCATTTAAAAACTGAACTAACAGTTTCCTCTTACAAGTAAAACACCAGATCAAGAAGTAAATTCTACCAAATTTTCAAGAAAAAGATACTTCATATCTTCTTTTTTTTGAAGTATAGTTGAATCACAATCTTGTGATGTTGTGTTAGTTACTTCTGTACAACAAAGCGACTCAGTTACAGATATTTCCAATCTTATAGAAACTTTCTGAGAATAGAAAAATGTGACTAATTTTACCTTGGCTCCCAGGTGGCACAGTGGTAAAGAATCTGCCTGCCAATGCAGGTTCAATCCCTGGGTTGCAAAGAGCACCTGGAATAAGAAATGGCAACCCATTCCAGTATTCCTGCTTGGAGAATTCCATGAACAGAGGAGCCTGCAGGCTGCAGTCCATGGGGTCACAGTTAGACAAGACTGAGCAACTGAGCATGCATGCATTTCAATCAGACTAGACAATAAAAGATAGGAAAATTATAGTTTGGACTCTCCCATGAACAATTGCAAAATTCCTAAAATGAATATTGGCAAGCAGAATCAAGCAATATATAAAATATTTAATTATCACAATAGAGTTTATTCCAGAAATGCAAATTTGGTTTCACAGTAGCAATTAATAACTCGATCACATTATCACATTTAAAGAAGAAAATATATATATATATAGCTATTTCAAAGGGAAAAAAAAGCACATGATAAAATTTAGCATCTGTTCATATTAGAAAAGAAAACCTTAAGAAATCTAGGAATAAAAGGGAATTTCCTTAATTTTATAAAATCTATTTGTCAAAAACCTATGATAAGTATAGCCATAACTCTTCCCCTTAAACAAAGGAATATGATGACACTGCTCATTTTTACTGCTAACATTTGACATTATACCAAATTTCCAGCTACTTCAAAACCACAATGAAACTAACAAAATGTATAAGAATTAGAAAAGAAGAAAAACTCTCACTTGTCACATGTGCCGTAATTGTCTACATAGAAAACCAGAAAGAACCTAGAGACAAATTCTTAGAAATGGTAAGATACGTTGCTGAATAGACGTCAATGTTCCAAATTTAGATGCATTTCTACATACCCTTAATAAGAAGAAACCTAATTTTATAATCATTTATGGGAATTCCCTTACAGTCCCGTGGTTAGGATGCTATGGTTTCGCTGCCAATGTCCTGGGTTCAAATACTGATCAGAGAACTAAGATCCTGCAAGCTGTGCAGTGCAGCCAAAAAAATAAATCTATAAATAAACATATAAAATAATGTATAAGAGCAATAAAACTTATAAGGGACCCAGGAATAAATCCAACATATTAAACCTGAGAAAACTATAATTACTTTATTAAAGAAATATTTAAAGGACCTGATAAGTATAAAGACATAACATATTCACCAAGAATTCTTATCCTAAAAATGTTAGGTGTTCCCAAATTGATCTTCAGATGCCTACCAATCCTTGCAGAGTTTTTCATGGAACTTGATATGCTGGTTCCAAAATTTACGTAGAGAGCAAAAAGAAAAGCTAAGTCATTCCTGAAGAACAACAGGCAAGAACTGTGTTATTCTAGAAGATATAAAAATTCAGAATATAGCCATAACAGTTTAAGATGGTGCGGAATTGGCAAGATGTATATACACATATGGAATAGGTTAAAAAACTTATATATGTTCACAGGCACTTGACACATGACCGAGTCTTGCTGCTAATAACTGGAGAAAGGATAGAGAATTAATAAATAAACGGTGCTGGGATATTTGATTCCATAGGATAAGATTAATACATTAGCACCATATTTGTGTGTGTGCTTAGTAACCCAGTCATGTCCAACTCTTTGTGACCCTATGGACTCCAGGCTCCTCTGTCGATGGGATTTCCCAGAAAAGAATATGGAGTGGGTTGCGATTTCCTGCTCTAGGGGATATTCCCGACCCAGGGCTCAAACCTGTGTCTCCTGTGTCTCCTGCATTGAAGGCAGATTCTTTATACACTGAGTCATCGGAGATCGGTTTTTCAAATCACTATTATTTTCAACCAAATCTAATTCTCTTTAATGGATTCCTAACTCACACCAAACACACAAGCTTCACAGGAATTAAAGACTTAAATGTGAAAACCAAATGTTTTTATTTTTATTTCCTATAGAGGAATGTATTTTGAAATTAGAGAAGGAAATTCTTAAATAAGATTTTAAAGAAAACAAAAATCATAAATGAAAGATTGAGACATCAATCAAATCAACATCTTCTAGTCAATGAGTAGCAAAGAAGGAGAAAATAAATTGGGAAAAGACATACACAATGCATGTAGCAACAAAAAATGATTAATATCAAGAATACATTAAGGGACTTCCCTTGTGGTCCAGTGGCTAAGACTCCACACTCCCAATACAGGGGGCCCGGATTTAATCCCTGGTCAGGGAACTAGATCCCACATGCCTCAACAGAGAGTACACAGGCTGCAACTGAAAAAGACCTCACATGCAACAACTAAAAAAGGTCCTGTGTGCCACAATTAAGATCCAGTGCAGCCAAATAAATTTTTCTATATCAGAAGTTCTACAAATCAGTTTTTTTTTTAAGTTAAATAATATAATAGGATAAATAGGCAAAAGAAATCAATCACTTCAAATTTAGAAGACATAGTGCACAAGATTACTCTCCCTTCTGACACCAGCTGCCACTTCAAGGGGGTCCCAAAACCGTATTTTCAGGTTGGATAATTTGTTAAAAGGACTCACTGTGGGGGTGGGGGTGGGGGTGGGAAAGAGGCTCACGAAAGAGGGGATATATGTATATGAACATATAGCTGATCCACGTTGTTGTACAGCAGAAATTAACACATTACAAAGCAATTATACTCCAATTAAAGATAAAAAGGACTCACAGAATTCACTGAAAGTTGTTATACTCACAATTACAGTTTATCACAGGGAAAGGACTAAAATCGTTAGACCTTAAAAATCTTTAAAAGATTTAAATGAGCCAAGGGAAAAAAGCACATAGGGCCAAGCCCAGGAAAGTACCAAATGTAGAGCTTCTAGTTGCCGTCTCCCCATGGGCACTGTTTCTTTCCCGGCATCGATGGTGATCAAAGGCATAGGGTACCGCCAACCAGGGAAACTCATCCAAGCCAGTATCCAGAGTGTTTACTGGAGCTTCACGGTTAACACCCCAGAAAGCTGACCTTGGTCTCCAGAAGTTAAGCTGATACCACATGACTAAAAACTTCTACCATAAACTGTATGTTTAAAATTGAACAAATATTCCTTACAACACTATAAATTAAAGCTATGCAATGTGTTACTTTGATATATACGTGTAATATGATTGCAGTTGTAATGAAATCTATCACATTCCATTATTATAGCACATGTGTGTACTTAGTTGCTCAGTTGTGTCTGACTCTTATATCAAGAATACATTAAGAATATCAAGAATACATTAAGGGACTTCCCTTGTGGTCCAGTGGCTAAGACTCCACACTCCCAATACAGGGGGCCTGGATTTAATCCCTGGTCAGGGGGGTTGTAGTCCAGCAGACTCCCCTGTCCATGGCAATTCTCCAGACAAGAATAGTGGAGTAGGTTGCCATGCCCTCCTCCAGGGGATCCTCCCAACACAGGAATCAAACCCAGGCAGATTCCTTACTGTCTGAGCCACCAGTGAAGCCCATGAATACTGGAGTGGGTAGCCTGTCCCTTCTCCAGGGGATCTGCCCAACCTGAAATCGAACTGGAGTCTCCTGCATTGCAGGTGGATTCTTTACCAGTTGAGTCACTGCAACACTGTTATTTATATTCATATACTATGTATTATAGTATATGAATTATTTACTATGGCTTATTTACTACTTGCTGGCAGTTTGTACATTTAAACATCAGTCTTATCCCCTCACCTCTCATGCCCTGGTAACTACCATTTTGCTCTATGTTTGTTTTTTAATGAGTTTGACTATTTTCAGTTCAGTGGCTCAGTCGTGTCCAACTCTTTGCGACCTCATGGACTGCTCCACACCAGGCCTCCCTGTTCATCATCAACTCCCAGAGTTTACTCAAACTCATGTGCATTGAGTTGGTAATGCTATCCCAACATCTCATCCTCTGTCCTCCCTTTCTCCTCCCACCTTCAATCTTTCCCAGCATTAGGGTCTTTTCCAGTGAGTCAGGTCTTCCCATCAGGTGGCTAAAGCATTGGAGTTTCAGCTTCAACATCAGTCCTTCCAATGAATATTCAGGACTGATCTCCTTTAGGATGGACTGGTTGGATCTCCTTGCAGTACAAAGGACTCTCAAGAGTCTTCTCCAACGCTGTAGTTCAAAAGCATGAATTCTTCAGTGCTCAGCTTTCTTTTAAGTGCAACTCTCACATCCATACATGACTACTGGAAAAACCATAGCCTTGACTAGATGGACCTTTGTTAGCAAAGTAATGTCTCTGCTTTTGAATATGCTGTCCAGGTTGGTCATAACTTTTCTCCCAAGGAGGAAATGTCTTTTAATTTCATGGCTGCAGTCACCATCTGAAGTGAGTTTGGAGCCCAAAAAAGTAAAGTCTGGCACTGTTTCCACTGTTTCTCCATCTATTTGCCATCAAGTGGTGGGACCAGATGCCATGATCTTCGTTTTCTGAATGTTGAGTTTTAAGCCAACTTTTTCACTCTCCTTTCACTTTCACTTTCATCAAGAGGCTCTTGAGTTCTTCTTCACTTTCTGCCATAAGAGTGGTGTCATCTGCGTATCTGAGATTATTGATATTTCTCCTGGCAATCTTGATTCCAGCTTGTGCTTCATCCAGTCCAGCGTTTCTCATGATGTACTCTGCATATAAGTTAAATAAGCAGGGTGACAATATACAGCCTTGACAGACTCCTTTCCCAATTTGGAACCAGTCTGTTGTTCCATGTCCAGTTCTAACTGTTGCTTCCTGACCTGCATACAGATTTCTCAGGAGGCAGGTCAGGTGGTCTGGTATTCCCATCGCCTTCAAAATTTTCCACAGCTTATTGTGATCCACACAGTCAAAGGCTTTGACATAGTCAATAAAGCAGAAATAGATGTTTTTCTGAAATTCTCTTGCTTTTTTGATGATCCAGTAGATGTTGGCAATTTGATCTCTGATTCCTCTGTCTTTTCTAAATCCAGCTTGAACATCTGGAATTTTATGGTTCACATACTATTGAAGCCTGGCTTGGAGAATTTTGAGCATTATTTTGCTACCATGTGAGATGAGTGCAATTGTGTGGTAGTTTGAGCATTCTTTGGCATTACCTTACTTTGGGATTGGAATGAAAACTGACCTTTTCCAGTCCTGTGGCCACTGCTGAGTTTTCCAAATTTGCTGGCATATTGAGTGCAGCACTTTCACAGCATCATCTTTTAGGATTTGAAAGAGCGCAACTGGAATTCCGTCACCTCCAGTAGCTTTGTTCATTGTGATGCCTCCTAAGACCCACTTGACTTCACATTCCAGGATGTCTGGCTCTAGCTGAGTGATCGCACCATCTTATCTGGGTCATTAAGATCTTTTTTGTACAGTTCTTCTGTGTATTGTTGCCACCTCTTCTTAATATCCTCTACTTCTGTTAGGTCCATACCATTTCTGTCCTTTATGGAGCCAATCTTTGCATGAAACCTTCCCTTGGAAGCAACCTAGATGTCCATCAGCAGATGAATGGATAAGAAAGCTGTGGTACATATACACAATGGAGTATTACTCAGCCATTAAAAAGAATAATCTGAATCAGTTCTAATGAGGTGGATGAAACTGGAGTCTATTATACAGAGTGAAGTAAGCCAGAAAGAAAAATACCAGTACAGTATACTAACGCATATATATGGGAATTTAGAAAGAAGGTAACAATAACCCTGTATACGAGACAGCAAAAGAAACACTGATGTATAGAACAGTCTTTTGGACTCTGTGGGAGAGGGAGAGGGTGGGATGATTTGGGAGAATGGCAGTGACATATGTATAATATCATATATGAAATGAGTCGCCAGTCCAGGTTCAGTGCACGAAACTGGATGCTTGGGGCTGGTGCACTGGGACGACCCAGAGGGATGGTATTGGGAGGGAGGAGGGAGGAGGGTTCAGGATGGGGAACACATGTATACCTGTGGCGGATTCATTTTGATATATGGCAAAACCAATACAATATTGTAAAGATAAATAAAATAAAATTTTAAAAAAAAGAAACATTCCCTTGGTATCTCTAATTTTCTTGAAAAGATCTCTAGTCTTTCCCATTCTGTTGTTTTCCTCTATTCCTTTGCACTGATCACTTAGGAAGGCTTTCTTATCTCTCCTTGTTATTCTTTGGAACTCTGCATTCAAATGGGTACATCTTTCCTTTTCTCTTTGCTTTTTGTTTCTCTTCTTTTCACGGCTATTTGTAAGGCCTCCTCAGACATCCATTTTGCTTTGTTGCATTTCTTTTTCCTGGAGATGGTCTTGATCCCTGTACAACATCATGAACTTTCGTCCATAGTTCATCAGGCACTCTGTCTATCAGATCTAGTCCCTTAAATCTATTTCTCACTTTCACTGTATAATTGTTAGGGATTTTATTTAAGTCATACCTGAATGGTCTAGTGGTTTTCCCTACTTTCTTCAATTTAAGCCTGAATTTTGCAATAAGGAGTTCATGATCTGAGCCCCAGTCAGCTCCTGGTCTTGTTTTTGCTGACTGTATAGAGCTTTTCCATCTTTGGCTGCAAAGAATATAATCAATCTGATTTCAGTATTGACCATCTGTTGATGTCCATGTGTAGAGTCTTCTCTTGTGTTGTTGGAAGAGGTGTTTGCTATGACCAGTGCATTCTCTTGGCAAAACTCTATTAGCCTTTGCCCTGCTTCATTCTGTACTCTAAGGCCAAATTTACCTGTTACTCCAGGTGTTTCTTGACTTCTTACTTTTGCATTCCAGTCCCCTGTGATGAAAAGGAGAACTTTGGTGGGTGTTAGTTCTAGAAGGTCTTGTGGGTCTTCATAGAACCATTCAACTTCAGCTTCTTCAGCATTACTGTTTGGGGCATAGATGGATTACTGTGATATTGAATGGTTTGCCTTGGAAACAAACAGAGATCATTCTGTCGTTTTTGAGATTGCATCCAAGTACTGCATTTCAGACTCTTTTGCCCCTCAGAACAAGACCCAGTTTCCCCCTCAGTCAGTCTATTTTAGATTCCACCTATAAGTGATATCATACAGTACTTTTCCTTGTCTGTCTGGCTTATCTCACTTAACACAATGTACTGAAGCTTTATTAACATTGTCACAGATGGCAGGATAAGCCCCCTTCTTGTAGCTCAATAATATTCCATTGTGTGTATATGTATGTGTGTATATATGCCTGTGGGTATATTTCACATTTTTTTATCTATTCATTTGTTGTTGGGCACTTAAGTGCTTTCTTATCTTGGCTATTGTGAATAATGCTGCATATATCTCTTCAACATCCTAATTTCAGTTTCTCTGAGTATATACCCAGAAATGGAATTTCTGGATTGCATGGTAGATCTAGTCTCAGTTTTTTGTTTTCCATAGTGATTGGACAATTGTTAATCATATCATTAGTCTATCTGGTATGACCTAACAGTCAGCAAAAACAAGACCAGGAGCTGACTGTGGCTCAGACCATGAACTCCTTATTGCCAAATTAGACTTAAATTGAAGAAAGTAGGGAAAACCACTAGACCATTCAGGTATGACTTAAATCAAATCCCTTATGATTATACAGTGGAAGTGAGAAATAGATTTAAGGGACTAGATCTGATAGATAGAGTGCCTGATGAACTATGGACTGAGGTTTGTGACATTGTACAGGAGACAGGGATCAAGACCATTCCCATAGAAAAGAAATGCAAAAAAGCAAAATGGCTGTCTGAGGAGGCCTTACAAATAGCTGTGAAAAGAAGAGAAGCAAAAAGCAAAGGAGAAAAGGAAAGATATAAACATCTGAATGCAGAGTTCCAAAGAATAGCAAGAAGAGATAAGAAAGCCTTCCTCAGCACTCAATGCAAAGAAATAGAGGAAAACAACAGAATGGGAAAGACTAGAGATCTCTTCAAGAAAATCAGAGATACCAAAGGAACATTTCACGCAAAGATGGGCTCGATAAAGGACAGAAATGGTATGGACCTAACAGAAGCAGAAGATATTAAGAAGAGGTGGCAAGAATACACAGAAGAACTGTACAAAAAAGATCTTCATGACCCAGATAATCACGATGGTGTGATCACTGACCTAGAGCCAGACATCCTGGAATGTGAAGTCAAGTGGGCCTTAGAAAGCATCACTATGAACAAAGGTAGTGGAGGTGATGGAATTTCAGTTGAGCTATTCCAAATCCTGAAAGATGTTCCTGTGAAAGTGCTGCACTCAATATGCCAGCAAATTTGGAAAACTCAGCAGTGGCCACAGGACTGGAAACAGTCAGTTTTCATTCCAATCCCAAAGAAAGGCAATGCCAAAGAATGCTCAAACTACTGCACAATTGCACTCATCTCACATGCTAGTAAAGTAATGCTTAAAATTCTCCAAGCCAGGCTTCAGCAATACATGAACCGTGAACTTCCTGATGTTCAAGCTGGTTTTAGAAAAGGCAGAGGAACCAGAGATCAAATTGCCAACATCCGCTGGATCATTGAGAAAGCAAGAGAGTTCCAGAAAAACATCTATTTCTGCTTTACTGACTATGCCAAAGCCTTTGACTGTGTGGATCACAATAAACTGTGGAAAATTCTGAAAGAGATGGGAATACCAGACCACCTGATCTGCCTCTTGAGAAATCTGTATGCAGGTCAGGAAGCAACAGTTAGAACTGGACATGGAACAACAGACTGGTTCCAAATAGGAAAAGGAGTTCGTCAAGGCTGTATATTGTCACCCTGCTTATTTAACTTATATGCAGAGTACATCATGAGAAACGCTGGGCTGGAAGAAACACAAACTGGAATCAAGATTGCCGGGAGAAATATCAATCACTTCAGATATGCAGATGACACCACCCTTAGGGCAGAAAGTGAAGAGGAACTCAAAAGCCTCTTATGAAAGTGAAAGTGGAGAGTGAAAAAGTTGGCTTAAAGCTCAACATTCAGAAAACGAAGATCATGGCATCCGGTCCCACCACTTCATGGGAAATAGATGGGGAAACAGTGGAAACAGTGTCAGACTTTATTTTTCTGGGCTCCAAATTCACTGCAGATGGTGACTGCAGCCATGAAATTAAAAGACACTTACTCCTTGGAAGGAAAGTTATGACCAACCTAGATAGCATATTCAAAAGCAGAGACATTACTTTGTCAACAAAGGTTCGCTAGTCAAGGCTATGGTTTTTCCTTTGGTCATGTATGGATGTGAGAGTTGGACTGTGAAGAAGGCTGAACGCCGAAGAATTGATGCTTTTGAATTGTGGTGTTGAAGAAGACTCTTGAGAGTCCCTTGGACTGCAAGGAGATCCAACCAGTCCATTCTGAAGGAGATCAGTCCTGGGATTTCTTTGGAAGGAATGATGCTAAAGCTGAAACTCCAGTACTGTGGCCACCTGATGCGAAGAGTTGACTCATGGGAAAAGACTCTGATGCTGGGAGGGATTGGGGGCAGGAGGAGAAGGGGACGACAGAGGATGAGATGGCTGGATGGCATCACTGACTCGATGGACGTGAGTCTCAGTGAATTCCGGGAGTTGGTGATGGACAGGGAGGCCTGGCGTGCTGTGATTCATGGGGTCGCAAAGAGTCGGACACGACTGAGCGACTGATCTGATCTGAAGCCCTGGCAAACAAAAACACTCCTGTCAGACATTCTAAAGGCTTAGAGATTATCTCTAAGAAACTGGGAGCAAAGTCCAGACCTCTTTCGGGGAAAGACCAGGTTCTTTACTATGTAACCACAAATTCATAGGAGAAAAAAAATCTCGTAAAAGGCTAATAAACATTTGAAAGTATGTTGAGCCTCACTAGTAATTAAAGACTTGCAGATTAAAAATACAATGATATACTATTTTATACTCTGGAATTTGGTAAAAAATAAAAAGTATGACAATACAGGTGTTGGGAATATAGGTTCATGAGTACTCTCATACACTGACAGTAAAAGCATAAGTTGGGGAAACAATTTGTAGGACAATTTGGCAATATCTAATTATAAAATATATATATATATATGTTAGGTAGGTAGATTAGGGAAAAGGAGTCCAAAATGGCGGTGGCTAAAAGACAAGGAAGGTCCGAGGACCAGAGTGAAAACTTCAGGCAGAACAAACAGCACTCCTGGCTAAGCCCAATTTGCATAGGGCAGGCCCAGGTGGAAGAAAAAAAACATACAAAAGGAGGAGCCAAAGCGCTTTCTCTCGGACTCTATCTCCCGTGTGCGCGCACGCTCTCTCTCTCTCTCTCTCTCACTCTCCTGCTATCTTCTAAATAAAATAGAGCTGTAACACTGATTTGCCTAAGAGCTGTAACACTGATTTGCCTAAGAGCTGTAGCACGGTTTGTCCAAGACCCGAGAGCTGTGACGCGCCGAGGGCTTTAATGTCCGTCGCTCCAAATCTTTGTTGTGACGAGACAAAGAACCGAGGAACATACACTCGCGTGACATATATATATATATATATATATATATATATATATATATACAGCTCTAGAACCAGTCTTATATAAACTAGATGAAATGCACAAGAGTGTCTACAGCAACACTGTTTGTTCATAGCTATAAGCTGGAGCTTCCTTGGTGGCTCAGTCAGTAAAGAATCTGCCTGCAATTCAGGAGACCCAGGTTCAATCCTTAGGTTGATAAGATTCCCTGGAAAAGGAAATAGCAACCCACTCCAGTACTCTTGCCTGGAAAATCCCATGGATGGAGTAGCCTGGTAGGCTATAGTCCATGGAGTCACAAAGAGTCTGCACAACTGAGTGACTTCACTTTCACAAGCTGGGGACATCCTAATGTCCATCAGCAGGAAAACAGATGAATTGTACAGGGCTTCCCTGGTGGCTCAGATGGTAAAGAATCCGCCTGCAATGCAGAAGACCCAGGTTCAGTCCCTGGGTCAGAAAGACACCCTGGAGAAGGGAATGGCTACCCACTCCAGTATTCTTGCCTGGAGAATTCCATGGACAGAGGAGCCTAGTGGGCTACCGTCCATGGGATCACAAAGAGTCAGACACAACTGAGCAACTAACACACACACACAGAGGTTTTAAATAGTATATATTGCCTGAAGTGAAGTGAAGTGAAATCGCTCAATCATGTCCGACTCTTTGCGACCCCATGGACTGTAGCCTACCAAGCTTCTCTGTCCATGGGATTTTCCAGGCAATAGTACTGGAGTGGAGAATGACTAAATGTATTGCAGTTTTAAAGAAATGTAAAGCAATGATAAATAGTAAGAATAATGAAAATATTTTAGGAGATGAAGGTGGAGGTGATTAGAGTGGCTATGAGGGGCTATGGCTGAGTTGGAAACATTTCATTCTTAAGTGGTGTGGTAGGTACATGGGTATCTGTAGTGTCATTCTTAATACCTTTTGTATTCTTAAATGGTGTGTAGTACTTTTGAAAATTAAATGTATAGGTGTACACACAGATACATATATATATCATTGTTGTTGTTCAGCTGAAAAGTTGGGTCCAACTCTTTTCAGCCCTCATGGACTGCAACACACCAGGCTTCCCTGTCCTTCACAATCTCCTGGAGTTTGCTCAAACTCATGTCTCTTGAGTCAGTGATGCCATCCAACCATCTCATCTTCTGTTGCCCCCTTTTCCTCCTATCCTCAATCTTTCCCAGCACCAGGGTCTTTTCAAATGAGTCAGCTCTTCACATCAGGTGGCCAAAGTATTGGAGTTTCAGCTTCAGCATCAGTCCTTCCAATGAATATTAAGGATTGATTTCCTTTAGGATTGACTGATATGATCTCCTTGCAGGCCAAGGGACTCTCAAGAGTCTTCCCCAGGACCACAATTCAAAAGCATCAATTCTCTGGCGCTCAGGGGTCTCCTGCATTGCAGGCAGATTCTTTACCATCTGAGCCACCAGGGAAGCCCAGCCTTCTATATATATATATATATACATATATACACACACACATAAATATATATGAGAATATACATATTCATATATATATATATATACCATAGCCTATTATGTAAATGTATTCATTGCTTTGTGCCTTACATTATTACCCAATAACTGCCTTTACACCTTATGCATTGAAAGAGATGTCAGTCATCAATTTTATATTTATACATGGAAAGTAGAAAAATAATTTGTACACCTTTAGAACATATAGCTCTACTTTCAGTTCTTACTTAATAACACAGAGGTGTCTTTCTTATTTGGGATCTATGCTGCACTTCTGCCTTGTCAGTGATGTAGACTGATAATCAAGGAAAAGATGTTTTTGAGTTCTTATTATGTGTTAGGTATTATGAGAGACTTAAGGGACAGATAAAGCAGAATTTCTGCCTTTAAGCATTCAGAATATATCTAGGTAGAACAGGGAGAATATCAAGGTAACAACAACAACAAAAAAAGGATAATTTGAGGTAGTCGTGTCCAACTCTTTGTGACCCCGTGGACTGTAGCCCACCAGGCTCCTGTGTCTATGGGATTTCCCAGGCAAGAATATTGGAGTGGGTTGCCATTCTCTTCTCCAGGAGTCCTCCTGACCCAGGGATCAAACCCTGGTCTTTGGCATTGCAAGCATATTCTTTACCATCTGAGCTACAAGGGAAGCCAGTAGAGTACTAAAATAAATAATTACTGTGCAGGGGCAGTAAACCATTTAGCATTTTGAAGAAGGTTTTGCAGTGGAATGCAGGAGATTAAAGTGCTTGAAGAAGGTTTGCACATGAATTTTTAAAAACAGCTCACAAGGACCGTAAGTGTAATTAGTCTTATTCATCATGAAGTGTTTGATCAAAGCTCTTTTGGAAGTAAAGCTTGTTTCTAGAAAATTATTTCAAATATTATGCCACTCTTCTTATAATGCCATTTTTAAAAATAGGTTGCACTCAGAATATTTTAAAGATTTCTTTAGAAATAATTCCAGCTCTGTTATTTAACTTCACTCCGAGAGCAGCCTGTAATCACTGACATTTCCAGACTTTGACTCCCAAGGACTTAAAATGCCATATGTGAATGTATTTACTGATTTGATGTAAACAAAAAATAGCTTATATTTCCAATCAACGTGCCTACCTCTCTTATAACATTCATCTTTCTTGCCACCTAAACCTGTGTGCTTTCCTCTCCATTTTATAAAACTGAAAGCTCAACTTTTGATGTACTGTGTTACTTATTTCTATATTGGCAAATATAAGGGCCTCCTGTGAATTAATTCTGTTTGCCAAACAAGAGGAAAATGGACTAATAGAAAATACTTTAAAAAATATAGTAGAGACTTCCCTGGTGGCCCAGTGGTTAAGAATCCATGCTCCCAGGGCAGAAGGGCCCAAGTTTGATCCATGATGGGAGAACTAGATCCTGCATGTTGCAACTAAAAATCCCACATGCTATGATGAAGATCCTGCACCCAACGATGAAGATCCTGCATGCTGCAACTAACACTGGGGCAACCACAAAAAAAAAAAAAAAAAAATTGAAGGGAATTCCCTGCTGGTCCAGTGCTTAGAACTCTGCACTTTCACTGCTGAGGGCACAGGTTCAATCCCTGGTGGGGGAAGTAGGATCCTGCAAGCTGCATGCATCGGCCAAGAGACACAAACAAACAACAACAAAAAATGACAAACATGAAAACCAGAACAAAACAAAAAATGTATCAGAGATATTTTTCCAGGAAAACATACAGATAAGTACATGAAAAGATGGTCAACACCATTAATCATCAGGGAAAAGCAAACCAAAACTACAATGAAATATCACCTCACACCTGTTAGAATAGCTAATAATAAAAAGACAAGAAAGAACAAATGTTGGTGAGGATGTGGAAAAAAGAGAATCCTTGTGCACTGGTAGAGGGAAGGTAAATTGGTACAACCGCTGTAAACAACACTATACTGATTCCTCAAAACATTAAAAATAGAACTACCATAAGATCCAGAAAAATGAATGAAGGAATTCAAAAAGTACAAATTCCCAGTTACAAATAAAAAATCATGGGGGTGTAATGTGCAATGTGGTGACTATAGTTAATAGTAACTTTATTGCATATTGGACATGGTCAAGCAGGAGTAAATTGGAGGTGGTAAGAATAAACATTGACATCTTCAGTTCAGTTCAGTCGCTCAGTCGTATCTGACTCTTTGCAACCCCATGAATCGCAGCACGCCAGGCCTCCCTGTCCATCACCAACTCCCGGAGTTCACTCAGACTCACGTCCATCGAGTCAGTGATGCCATCCAGCCATCTCATCCTCTGTCGGCCCCTTCTCCTCCTGCCCCCAATCCCTCCCAGCATCAGAGTCTTTTCCAATGGGTCAACTCTTCGCATGAGGTGGCCAAAGTACTGGAGTTTCAGCTTTAGCATCATTCCTTCCAAAGAAATCCCAGGACTGATCTCCTTCAGAATGGACTGGTTGGATCTCCTTGCAGTCCAAGGGACTCTCAAGAGTCTTCTCCAACACCACAGTTCAAAAGCATCAATTCTTTGGCGTTCAGCCTTCTTCACAGTCCAACTCTCACATCCATACATGACCACTGGGAAAACCATAGCCTTGACTAGATGGACCTTTGTTGGCAAAGTAATGTCTTAGGAAACAGTGAACTAAAATGGACAGGAATAGGCAGATTTAATCCAGATGACCATCATATCTACTACTCTGGGCAAGAATCCCATACAAGAGTCTGAAATGCAGTACTTGGTTGCAATCTCAAAAATGACGGAATGATCTCAGTTCATTTCAAAGGCAAACCATTCAACATCACAGTTGCCCCTACCACCAATGCTGAAGAAGCTGAAGCTGATCAGTTTTATGAAGACGTCCTAGAACTAATACCAAAAACAAGATATTGTCTTCATGATAGGGGATGGGAATGCAAAAGTAAGAAGTCAAGAGGTACCTGGAATAACAAGCAAGTTTGGCCTTGGAGAACAAAATGAAGCAGGGAAAAGGCTAACAGAATTCTGCCAAGAGAATGCACTGGTCATAGCAGACACCCTTTTCAACAACATAAGAGACAACTTTACACATGGAGATCACCAAATGGTCAATACCAAAATCAAATTGATTACATTCTTTGTAGCCAAAGATGGAGAAGTTGTATACAGTCAGCAAAAACAAGACCTGGAACCAAGTGTGGCTCAGATCATCAGCTTCTCATGGCAAAATTCAGACTTAACTAAAGAAAGTGGGGAAAACCACTAGGTCAGCCAGGTACGATTTAAATCAAATCTCCTATGAAGATGCAGTAGAGGTGATGAATAGATTCAAGCGATTAGAAATAGTAAACAGTGTGCCTGAAGAACTATGGATGGAGGTCCATAATATTGTATAGGAAGCAGCAAACAAAACTATCCCAAAGAAAAAGAAAAGGAAGGAGACAAAGTGCTTATCTGAAGAGGCTTTAAAAATGGCTGAAGGAAGAAGAGAAGTGAAAAGCAAAGGAGAAAGGGAAAGGTACACCCAACTAAACGCAGAGTTCCAAAGAATAGCAAGGAGAGGCGAGAAGAAGGCCCTCTCCAATGAACAATGCATAAAACAGGAAAAAACAGGAGGGGAAAGACTAGAGATCTCTTCAGGAAAATTGAAAATATCAAGGGAACATTTTGCCCCAAAATGGGCACAGTAAAGGACAGAAACAGTAGAGATCTAGTAGAAGCAGAAGAAATTAAGAAGAGATGGAACGAATACACAGAAGAACTATACAAAAAAGATCCTAATGAACCAGATAACCACGATGGTGTGATCAGTCATTGAGATCCAGACATTCTGGAGCATGAAGTCAAGTAGACCTTAGGAAACCCTGCTGCCAATAAAGCCAGTGGATGTAATGGAATTCCAGCAGAGCTATTCAAAACCCTAAAAGATGATGCTATTAAAGTGTTGCACTCAATATGTCAGCAAATCTAGAAGATCCAGCAGTGGCTACAGGACTGGAAAAGGTCAATTCTCATCCCAGTTCCCAAGAAGGGCAATACTAAAGAGTGTTCAAAAACCATCAGACAATTGCACTCATTTCCCATGCTAGTAAGGGCATGCTTAAAGTCTTGCATGCTAGGCTTCAGCATGATGTAAACCAAGAGCTTTCAGATGTCCAAACTGGATTTAGAAAAGGCAGAGGAACCAGAGATCAAATTGCCAACATTTGCTGGATCATAGAAAAAGCAAGGGAATTTCAGAAAAGCATCTACCTCTGTTTCATCAACTATACTAAAGCCTTCCACAGTCAAAGCTCTTCAGAAGATAGGAATACAAGACCATCTTACCTATCTCCTGAGAAACCTGTATGTGGGTCAAGAAACAACAGTTAGAACTCTGTATGGAATGACTGATTGGTTCAGGATTGAGAAAGGAGTATGACAGGGTTGTCTGTTGTCACCTGGTTATTTAACTTATATGCTGAGCACATCATGAGAAAGCCCGGGCTGGAATTAAGATAGGCAGGAGAAACATCAATAACCTCAGATATGCAGATGATATCACTGCAATGGCAGGAAGCGAAGAGGAACTAAAGAGCCTCTTGATGATGGTGGAGGAGGAGAGTGAAAGAGCCGGCTTGAAACTAAATATGAAAAAAAACTAAGATCATGGAATATGGCCCCATTACTTCATGGCATATGGCCCCATTACTTCATGGCAAATAGAAGAGATGGAAGCAGTGACAGATTTCCTCTTCTTGGGCTCTACAATTACTATGGATGGTGACTGTAGCCATGAAATGAGAAGACAATTGCTTCTTGGTAGGAAAGCTATGACAAACCTATGGCAGTGTGTTGAGAAGCAAAGATATCACTGCCGACAAAGGTCCATATAGCCAAGGGTATGGTCTTCCCAGTGGTCATGTACGGTTGTGAGAGTTGGACCGTAAAGAAGGCAGAGCGCCCACAGAATTGATGCCGTTGAACTGTGGTGCTGGAGAAGACTCCTGAGAGTCCCTTGGACAGCAAGGAGATCAAACCAGTTAGTCTTAAAGGAAATCAACCCTAGATGCTCGTTGGAAAGACTGATGCTGAAGCTGAAGCTCCAGTATTTAGGTCACCTGATGTGAATAGCCCACTCGCTGGAAAAGTCCCTGATGCTGGGAAAGATTGAAGGCAGAAGGAGAAGAAGGTATCAGAGGATAAGATGATTGGATGGCATCACCAATGCAATGGACATGAACTTGGGCAAACTTCGGGAGTCGGTGAGGGACAGGGAGGCCTGGGGTGCTGCAGCCCATGGGGTCGAAAAGAGTTGGACACGACCAGGTGACTGAATAACAACAACATTGCATATTTGAATATAGATTTTCAAATATGAATCTTGAAAGTTCTCATCAAAGGAAAAAACTTTGAAACTATGTATTGTTACACAGTTTAGTTTAGTTGCTCAGTCATGTCTGACTCTTTGCGACCCTATGGACTGCAGCACACCAGGATTCCCTGTCCATCACCAACTCCTCGAGCTTGGTCAAACTTGTGTCCATCAAGTTGGTGATGCCATCCAATGATCTCATCCTCTGTCAGCCCCTTCTCCTCCTGCCTTCAATCTTTCCCAGCATCAGGGTCTTTTCAGATGAGTCAGCTCTTCACATCAGGTGGCCAAAGTATTGGAGTTTCAGCTTCAGCATCAGTCCTTCCAATGAATATTCAGGACTGATATCCTTTAGGATGGACTGGTTGGATCTCCTTGCAGTCCAAGGGACTCTCAAACATCTTCTCCAACACCACAGTTCAAAAGTATCAGTTCCTCGGCACTCAGCTTTCTTTATGGTCCAACTCTCACATCCATACATGACTATTGGAAAAACCATAGCCTTGACTAGATGGACCTTTGTTGGCAAAGTAATGTCTCTGCTTTTGAATATGCTGTCTAGGTTGGTCATAACTTTTCTTCCAAAGAGCAAGTGTCTTTTAATTTCATGGCTGCAGTCACCATCTGCAATGATTTTGGAGCCCCCCAAAATAAAGTCTGACACTGTTTCCACTGTTTCCCCATCTATTTGTCATGAAGTGATGGGACCAGATGCCATGATCTTAGTTTTCTGAATATTGAGTTTTAAGCCAACTTTTTGCCACAAGAGAAGCGCAATGCAGAAGACCCTGGTTTAATTCCTGGGTTAACCCATTGTAGAAAACAAGTGATAGTCCATGATCCATCCATCTCCCCACCTACATGCATACATACATATGTTCATACATCCATAAAAGGGAGAGAAAAGAAAACTTTGCTTTTCTATAAAATGCTGATTTTTTTAAATTTATTAAAGTATAGTTGATTTACAATGTGTTAATTTCTGCTGTACTCAGTTATAAGTGCTTAGTTATACACATATATATATGTGTGTATATATATATATATTCTTTTTCATATTCTTTTCCATTCTGCTTTATTACAGGATACTGAATATAGTTCCCTGTGCTATATTTGTTGTCATTTAACATTCTATATATACTAGTTTGCATCTGCTAATCCCAGCTCCCATCCTTCCCTCCTCCCCACCCCCACTTGGAAACCACAAGTCTGTTCTCTGTATCTGTCTTTCTGTTTCATAGATATGTTCATTTGTGTTATATTTTAGATTCCACATGTAAGTGATATCATACAGTGTTTGTCTTTTTCTTTCTGTCTTAGTATGATAAGACATACTAATACTAATACATTCTGTCTTTCTGTCACTTAGTATGATAATCTCTAGGTCTATCCATGTTGCTACAAATGACATTATTTCATTCTTTTTTGCGGCTGAGTAGCATTGCATTGTATGTGTATACCATATCTTCTTTATCCATTCATCTGTTGATGGACATTTTGGTTGTTTCCGTATCTTGGCTATTGTAAATAATGCTGCAATAAACACTGGGGTGTGAGACTTCCCTGGTGGTCCAGTGGTTAAGACAGCAACTCTACTGCAAGGGGCATAAGTTTGATCCCTGGTTGGGGAAATAGGATCCTGTATGCCACATCGAATGGCCAGAAAAACCCCAAACAAACAAAAGAAACATTAGGGTACATGAATCTTTTCAAATTATGGTTTTGCCTGGGTATATGCCCATAGGATTGCTCAATCATGTGACAACTCAAGTTGTAGTTTTTTGAGGAACCTCCACACTGAGTTCCATAAAATGGCTGCACTAATTTACATTCCCACCAAAAGTGTAGGAGGGTTCCCTTTTCTCCACACTCTCTCCAACATGTATTATTTGTAGAGATTAAAAAAAAAAATTGTTTTGGCCACACTATGTGGCATGTGGGGTCTTGGTTCCCTGGTCAGGGATGAAACCCATCTTCCCTGCAGTGGGACCAAGGAGTCTTAACCACTGGGCCACTAGGGAAATCCCATAGTATTTGTAGATTTTTTAATGATGGCCATTCTGACTGGTGTGAGATGGTACCTCACTGCAGCTTTGATTTGCATTTCTCTAATAATTAGCAATGATGAGTATCTTTTCATGTGCTGATTGGCCATCTGTATGTCTTCTTTGGAGAAACATCTAGAATTTGGAGAAATTTCTGTAATTTGGAGAAAGGTCTAGAATGTCAATATATGAATGTAGAAGACAAGTAGAAAATCACCAGTCTGTACTGTATAGTATAGTACAGTATAGTAGCAACTCATTTGGAGTCTTCACTCTGTACTGAATCACTGGGTGGAAGTTTATAAAGTATCTCTTCACAAATCATTTATTAGATACAAACAGAAAAAATACATCTTTACAGTGGAAAATCTGACAGAGAACTGCTTAATGAATGAAAGTTTTCATGGATTACCTGGAATGGGGGAGGCCTTCCCTGGTGGTGCAGTGACAAAGAATCCACCTGCCAATGCAGAAGGTACTGGAGACGCAGGTTTGATCCTTGGGTAAGATCCCCTGGAGAAGGAAGTGGCAACCCACTCCAGTATTCTTGCTGGGAAATCCCATGGACAGAGGACCCTGGCAGGCTACAGGCCATAGAGTGACAAAGAGCTGGAGATGACTGAACAACTGAGCATTCACGGAATGGGGGAAACGAACATTCTGGATTTCCTAATCTGATGTATCAAGGATGTACCATCACAGCAGAGAACTCCTGTAAAAATGTGCATCATGAAGCTAGTCTTTAGGAAAAGGATTTTTTCCTGGGTCGGGGGAAAATGCTATAAAAGACAGTATTAGGACAATTGGTGAAGTTTGACGAAGGACTAAATTTTTGATAATATTTGATAATATGTTTGTGTAAGAAAATGTCCCTGTCCTTGGGAGATACAGTCATGATGTCTGTAACTTATTCTCAGATAGTTCAGATATTATTGTCCCTAAACTAACTTTTCCATAGGTTTAAAACCTTCAAAACAAACAAAAAATTTTTAAAAACTCAAATCCTTATACTGTACACCTTAAACTTATACTGTGCTATATGTCAATTATATCTAAATAAAGCTTGAAGAAAAAAGACAAAAATTAAAGATGACTATCATGGAAATGTACAGAACAGTTCAGAAAATAAACTCAGGAAGTCTTTCCCTACATTGGGCTACGAGCTGTTAGAATATTTTAACTGATAGTAAATTATGATTAGATTTGCCATTTTAAAAGTTTACTAGGAGAAGGCAATGGCACCCCACTCCAGTACTCTTGCCTGGAAAATCCCATGGACGGAGGAATTTGGTGGGCTGTAGTCCACGGGGTCGCTGAGGGTCGGACACAACTGAGTAACTTCACTTTCACTTTTCACTTTTATGCATTGGAGAAGGAAATGGCAACCCACTCCAGTGTTCTTGCCTGGAGAATCCCAGGGATGGGGGAGCCTGGTGGGCTGCTGTCTATGGGGTTGCACAGAGTCAGACACAACTGAAATGACTTAGCAGCAGCAGGGGAACAGGGTGCAACATAGTCCAGGACACGTCTGATCCCCAAACTCAACACTTGGAATCTATAAATACATTTTAGTGTTATTTTCGCAGTTATATTTCAGTCAGAAGCATTAGTTTAAATATAATTTTTCGTAATACATAAACTGAAAGAATTAATATATTAAATGTGAAAACATAATTGCTTTTCTTTCAATAAACATTGTTAAATGAAAATACACCTTAGCAAACAATTTCTAGAAACTGCCTTTATTATGGATCATTTCAGGCTTCTGTTTTTGTCTTTGACATAGCCCCTACCTTTGGATAAAATGATTCACTACTCACTTGAATATCTTTAAATGGAAAGGAAATTAATGGAGAATCCAACTTCATCTGCCCATTTATTTGTGCTCTGGTATCACTGAGGAAGAAAAAAAATCATGAGTAGTGAAAACCTTCCACCATGTAAAAATTTAAAACTCTAGATCTGTACAATTTACTCTTTCCTGCCTTTCCTACTCCTCTAGGAAATAGTAGGTGCAAGTGGAGAACCAAGATTGAGCTAGGATTTCCTCATAGATGGGAAAATTTGTAACAAAAAGACAGAAAATCCAGTGTATTGGAATTGGTAGCTAGTTTTCTTTGAAAGCTGAAAAAATCTTTGTAGGGAATTTCCTCTTAGCCACAACATGAGATAAAGAATAATTTGCTTTCATCCTTCTACAACTAAAGAAGTGACTTGAAATTGATGCCTTTAATTTACTTCTAACTGTGTGGATAAGGGCAGAGTCAGACAAGGATGCCTTTCTTATCCTGCAACAATTGGAAAGAAAAATATTTGTTGTAAGGTGAAGGAAGCTATTAGCTGCTTCAGATTACCTGATTATCTCTCCTGATTACTAACCACACAAGCTCTGTCCTACCACCACCAAGCCTCAGTGGGAGGAAGCCTGGTGGGCTTGGCCCAGCAGCTGGGGCCAAAGGCAGGGACAACTTGGGTCTGCAGAGTCCAGCAGAGAACAGCCAAGTCCTACAATGAGGAAAAGGACCAAAACTCCAGGAAGCAGAGACCATCCAGCTCAGTCAGGGTGAGAGAACAGGAGGAAAGTTCCAGAAACTGAGGCATGGCACCAAGAGGTGTCAGAGGCGATGGAGAGCAGCAAGCAGGGGCAATGGAAGAGTGGGGGATGAATTGGAACGGCAAGGGGATGGTCAAGATGAAGGCCTGACACCGGGAACAACGCTCGTCTTTGCATGAATGGTATTTTTAAAGGGCCCATGATTCTGTATCTTGTTTTGGGTGATTGTTACGACCTCAGGTGGCCTCAGCCTGCAGTGGCTTGAACGGGCCTTGCCGGGGTCCAGCCCCGGTGGATCCAGGGAATTCGAAGCGGGGACGGCGTCGGCGAGGATCAGGAAACAACTGCTTAATTAAACGTTAATTAAGGATATAAAGAGTTATAGAAGAAGGATAGCTCAGTAGGAAAATTCAGTGAAGAAAAGAGGCTGAAATAAGGATAGCTCAGTGAGGAAATTCAGTGGGGAAAAGAGGCTGAATAATTCAGCCAGAAGGTGAGAGAAAGAACGACATGGTGAGACCAAGTTTCGGTGAACAAGGCCCGCACTTTATTTTCCAAAGTAGTTTTTATACCTTAAGTTATGCATAGAGGGTAATGGGGGAAGGGGTAGAGTCCTGCAGCAAGCCAGGCTTTCTTCCTGCAAACTTATCATATGCAAAAGCTTAGGGATTTGCATCATCTTCTGGCCCGGAGGCCTGTTAACATTTTAAGACCCTTTCTTCAGAAAACTTATTTTTCTCTAAAGATGATTGGTCAGGAGCCACCCTCCAAAAGCATTAGATAAAGTTGCATTTCTACAGAGCAAAGGTGTGGTGGGCTATAACAAGAAAAAGAATTAATTCAAGGGTCCTATGTTACAAACATTAAAGCTACTACTTACACCAATTATATTAATCAATACACTGCCAGGGACACAGCAGGTAAGGGATATGGAAACTTAGCAGCAAACATTGGCCCAACAAGTGAAAATCCCTTCACCAATACAATTTCTAATCAATCTTTTAACTGCTCAAAGGAATCTGTATTTAGACAGTTTAGAACATCTCATGCCTCTCACAGTTGGGAGGCTCTGAGCAATCACATGTGGCCGGAAAAATCTATTCAGGCAGGCTAGAAGACTTCCAAAGGAGTTTGTAGGTTGAAACACTGTCACACCCAGGAATTGTTAACTGGAGCTGTAAGCTAACTCTTTTTTCAGAGAGAAGTAGTGGGGGACAGCCCCCCGTAAAGTCAGAGGTGTAGGTGAAAGCACAAAGCAGAAAGTAGGCAGACTCTGGTTTGGGGGGTAGATGCTCGAGAATTTCCAGGGGAACTCCTGAGGCTCGATCCCACCTTTGCGTATGCCAAGCCTCCTTCCTCATGACCTGTGCCACGGGCGGAGCTCGCTCCCAGCATCGGCTTCCGTTCCGGCCAGAGATTGAGGTCAGGTCATGGCAGTGAGAGCACCAAATCCTAGCCACTATACCAGTGGTCAGTGACAAGGCCCTGGCTTGTTGGCTTTGCAGAAAAAGTATTCCCACAAAGATGGAAAGTAGTAAAACAAGGATTTGTTAGGAGGAAAAAGAGATACATATAGTGGATAGACACACAGGTGGGCTCAAAGAGAGTGGCGCCCTTGTGGTAGTTTGAATGACTTTTATGGGGTGTTTCTTCTGGGTTTCCTTTGGCCAATCATTTCGACTTGCCTGGTTCAGAGTCCATATTTGGTGTATCTCAGCATCCTCCCATGTGTGCACACACATCTCTTAGCCAAGATGAATTCTACATATGGGCAGAGCATCTCTTGACATTACTCTCCTTTGACCTCCAAGTAGCTGCAGTCCGTGGGTCACAAAGGCAGACACAACTGAGCGACTAAGCACAGCACAGCCTTTCTGCACATGTGTGGTCGAGGAGGTCTTCTGACTTCAAGAATGCGAAATATGTGGTCTTATATCTTCTGCCTGGGCAAGGCTCAGCCACCTCTATCAATTGTCCTGAATATTTTCCTCTTGGAATATCTACATCAGATGAGGGTGAGGTCAGGGGGACTACCTCTTGCCTCAGTTACACAGGTGTATATAATTTTAAAACTCACTGAACTAATACCTAAAATCTTTGCTTTTATTGTATGTTGATGTTGAAGCTGAAACTCCAATACTTTGGTCACCTCATGTGAGGAGTTGACTCATTGGAAAAGACCCTAATGCTGGGAAGGATTGGGGCAGGAGGACAAGGGAACGACAGAGGATGAGATGGCTGGATGGAATCACCGACTCGATGGACATGGTTTTGGGTGAACTCCAGGAGTTGGTGATGGACAGGGAGGCCTGGCGTGCTGCGATTCATGGGATTGCAAAGAGTCGGACACGACTGAGCGACTGAACTGAACTGAATTATACCTTGATTTTTTTTTTTTTAAAGCCTGCTGCTGCTGCTAAGTCACTTGTCGTGTCCGACTCTGTGCAACCCCATAGAGGGCAGTCCATCAGGCTCCGCCGTCCCTGGGATTCTCCAGGCAAGAACACTGGAGTGGGTTGCCATTTCCTTCTCCAATGCATGCAAGTGAAAAGTGAAAGTGAAGTCGCTCAGTCGTGTCCGATTCTTTGCAACTCCATGGACTGCAGCCTACCAGGCTCCTCTGTCCATGGGATTTTCCAGGCAAGAATACTGGAGTGGGGGTGCCATTGCCTTCTCCTTTTAAAAGCCTATCTGAAATAAATACAGCAGGAAATTTCTGTAGCTGAAATCACAATTTTACCGACCATACCCCCAGAGTTTATTCTCAACATAAGATTAATAAATCCTCACAAAGCCTCCTTTACAATTAAAAAATGAGATGATGAGAGACTGCATTGCCCAAAGATGGGGCTAAAATAGAGTTGTTTGGCCTTGGTATAAACAAGAGTCTCCCAGATATAGTTGGTTTTCCTCTTTGGTCAGATTGTAATAGGTGTAATTTCTTTTGCACCAGTAGACCTCTGGGCCTTGTGAGAAGTCAGGAGAAGGAACTAAAATTAGTCTGGAAAATAATTTAAAATGCTCTCTCCCCGGTGAACAAAAGAAGCTTGAGATGTATATATTTAATGAGAAAAAATTTGCATTTCTTACTATAAATATAGGCTATACCTTTTAGTACCAATCATAGGATAAAAGAACAATGTGCTGTGTGCTAAGTCACTTCAGTTGTGTCCAACTCTTTGTGACCCTATGGACTGTAGTTTGCCAGGCTCCTCTGTCCATGGGATTCTCCAGGGAAGCATACTGAAATGGGTTGTCATGCCCTCCTTCAGGGAATCTTCCCAACCCAGGAATCAAAACCTCATCTCTTATGTCTTCTGCATTGGTAGGTGGGTTCTTTACCATCAGTGCCACCTGGGAAGCCAAAAGAACAATACATAAAGTCAGTAAGCTTCCTTATCCATCAGCAAAGACCAAGCAGAAATTATGTAAAAGTAAAAAAGGCCCTTTCACAACTGCAGCAAAATCATGCAATGCTTCCTAGTTAACCTATGATGGTTTACTTACTGAAGGGCATAAAAAGACATAAATAAATTGAAAATTATACCTTTACCATTAACTAAAGAAATTCAATGCTGTGAATATATATATTTTCCTCAAATTAGTCTAGCTATTGAATGCTATTCCAGGAAAAATCAAAGTAAGAATTTAAATGTATGTAGGAATATAAAGAAAAATTGACTTTGATTATAAACATTTCAAACAGAAAAAAGTGGAAAGACAATGAAAAAACAAGTAACCATTACCTGGATTTAACAATTTTTATTACTTTGCCATAGTTGCTGCATAGATAGAAGGACAGGCAGATAGAAGGTGATATGCTATGCTATGCTAAGTCACTTCAATCGTGTCTGACTCTTCGAGACCCCATGGACTGCAGCCTACCAGGCTCCTCCGTCAATGGGATTCTCCAGGCAAGAGTACTGGAGTGGGGTGCCACTGCCTTCTCCCAGAAGGTGATATAGGGTACACAATTACAGAACCATTTAAATGGTTACACTCTGACACTTTATCCATAAGTTCTTCAGTATGTATCTTGCTGCTTAGATGCTTCAGTCGTGTCCGACTCTGTGCGACTCCATAGACGGCCGCCCACCAGGCTCCCCCGTCCCTGGGATTCTCCAGGCAAGAACACTGGAGTGGGTTGCCATTTCCTTCTCCAATGCAGGAGAGTGAAAAGTGAAAGTGAAGACGCTCAGACGTATCCGACTCTTAGCGACCCCATGGACTGCAGCCTACCAGGCTCCTCCGTCCATGGGATTTTCCAGGCAAGAGTGCTGGATTGGGGTGCCATTGCCTTCTCCAGATAAACCCTGCTTCTGCTGCTGCTGCTAAGTCGCTTCAGTCGTGTCCGAGTGTGTGCGACCCCATAGACGGCAGCCCACCAGGCTCCTCCGTCCCTGGGATTCTCCAGGCAAGAACACTGGAGTGGGTTGCCATTTCCTTCTCCAGTATGTATCTTACTGGATGCATTATCTGGCTTGGGCTGCTATAACAAAAATACCACAGTCTGAGTGGTTTATACAACAGACAATTATTTCTATTATTTCCGGAACCTGAGAAGTCCAAGATCAAGGTGAGGCAGGAGATAGACCTAGATAGACCCCAGGCTGAGCAGCTGGAATCTGTCCCTTGTGGACAGATACTCAAGGCAAAGAATGGCAGGAGCAAGGAGGAGCTGAATCCTGCATGGACAAAAGATAAAGAGACCACATATTTCTCAGTCTTGAGGACAAGGAGATCTCCCTGACTACATATATGCAGAAAAACTCCTTGGGGGAGTTTTCAAAGATGCGGAGGGTGCCTCCCCATAATAGGTGGCATCAACCTCCCCAAGGCTTCTCTACTGGAATCCATGTTGGCAAAAAGATGCACATGCATGTTGGGGAGAACCCTAGGACAAGTCAGATATGGAAAAGAAATGAGATAATTGACCAAAGGTAAACAAAGATCAGGAAGAACTGCCCTGTATAAGTCACTTAGATCACCTCTCTGGTGTACTCCTCCTCATTAGAGAGGACTCCCACAAACTTTCTTCTCAGGGTGTCTGTCTCCACTCCCTTCTGTCTTAAATAGTTTTTCTATGTGCTCCCCACTTATTGTGCTGTGTCTCTAGTAATAAACTTTGTACCTGTTTGTACAGTTTTTGCCTCCTTGATAAATTCAGTTTTCAATGAAGGCAAGACTGAGGACAACTTATCTTCTAGCCTCTAGGCCCTGGAGGGCTAGGGGCTAGGATTCCTGGTTTTCACCCAGGCTACTAAGGTTCTGATGCAAAGAACTGACTTATGAATGGGATTCACCTGATGCAAAGAACTGACTCATTGGAAAAGAGCCTGATGCTGGGAAAGATTGAAGGCAGGAGAAGGGAACGACAGAGGTGGGATGCCATCACCGACTTGATGGACATGAGTTTGAGCAAGCTTCAGGAGTTGGTGATGAACAGGAAAGCCTAGCATGCTGTAGTCCATGAGGTTGCAGAGTCGGACACAACTGAGTCACTGAACTGAACTCAGGTTCAATTCTTGGGCAGGGAACTAAGATCTTGCTTCAAGCCACAGCTCACTGCTACCTCCTGGAGGTCCAAGGTGCTGCTGGAGTCGATTGCTGACGATGACGCCCTTCCTGGTTTGTTGACAACTATCTTCTAGATGTGTCCTCACTCTTTTCCTCTTCTTATAAGAGTGCTAATCACAACATGCAGGCCATACCCTCTTGACTTCATCTAAATATAATAACCTCCCAAATGCCGCATCTCCTAATACCATCACGTTGTTCAAAATATGAATTTTTGGGAGATACAATTCAGTCTGTACCACCAGAATAAGATCATTATCCTATATAGCCATATTATTATCATATCCCAAACATTTAACAGTATTTCCCTAATATCACATACTGCCCAGTCCATATACAAATGTCTTCAGTTGTCCTAAACATGTCATTTCTTGCTGGAGAGTATGTTGGTGTTGGTGTTCAGTCACTCAGCCATGTCTGCAACCACATGGACTGCAGCACGCCAGGCTTCCATGTCCTTCACCAACTCCCGGAGCTTGCTCAAACTCGTGTCCAAGTTGGTGATGCCATCCAACCATCTCGTTCTCTGTGATCCCCTTCTCCTTCTGCCCTCAATCTTTCCCAGCATCAGGGTCTTTTCCAATGAGTCAGGTCTTTGCATCAGGTGGCCAAGGTATTGGAGTTTCTGCTTCAGCATCCCTCTCCTCCAGGGGGTCTTCCTGACCCAGGGATGGAACCTGCGTCTCCTTTGTGTCAACAGTGCAGGCGTATTCTTTACCCACTGAGCCACCTGGGAAGTTCAGGTCATATGCAATAAAACAAAAGAAAAGGAAGAATTCCTTACTAAAAATTCTTGGAAGTGACAAGCCACTATCACAAAATAAAACCTAGATTTAAAAAGCTAGTAATGAGCATGTACTTTCATTCACCCTTGGTAGAAGCGTTTAGCCAAGGAGCTCATGAATATACTGATCTTTAAGAATAATTTTCCATTTGTTTTCAAATTACTAACTTCTTCTCTATTGACATATTGAATATCTGAGAGTACGTGAAAGGCATTTAAGCATGTTTTACAAGGTAAAGGTAATGTGAAGGAGTTTGGCATTTCTCACTGAGTTCCTTAAGCACAAGCCTCTTTGGCTTTGGGGTGAAAGCATCCTTAGTCCTACTTGATCATATGCCTCAACCAGAATTCTCTTCTCTATCCCACCTTCACTCCAACATCCCATTATTCCATTATTATTACTATTATTATTATTTGGTGGGAAGAAATGAACATAACCAAAATACCCAAGTTACCTTCGGGATTATTGTTTTTAAAATCTACAACACTAGGGTCTGATCTGAGGTCCAAAAAAATCAATCAAAATTTACATTTACACCACTATAGTGTTTCCCTGGTGGCTCAGATGGTAAAGAATCCCCCTGCAATTCGGGAGACCTGGGTTTGATCCCTGGGTTGGGAAGATCCCCTGGAGAAGGGAATGGCAACCCACTCCAATATTCTTGCCTGGAGAATTCCCCATGGAAAGAAAAGCCTGGCAGGCTACAGTCCATGGGGTTGCAGAGTTGGACATGACTGAGTGACTAAGCACACACAGAGGTTATTCAATTTCAGAAACCCACCTACAAGGAAAGATTTCTTCAGACTCTGTTCTCAACCTGTGATGAATTGTGCTGGCCCCAAGAAAGAGACATGGGTTTTCAAACCAAACTCATTGCAGAAGGTGGGTGAGGTAACTGCCTTGACCTGTCCAAATGAGGAAGTGCTCATCTAGAAAACAAGAACCATAGCATCAAACAGGGCATTTGTGTGGAGCCCTTAGTACTGTGTCCAGCATGTGGCAGTAGCTAAAAAAACAAAACTCTCTCTCTCTCTTTCTCTCTCTCTCTATATATATATACACACACACGCACACACAAATATCATATATATAATTATATATCTTTTTCTTTTTTCTTGGAATTCTAAGAGAATTTCAGTCTCAGGGTCAGGAACATGGGGGATTTCAGATTAACACTGAGATTATCAGAAGAACCAATGAAATAAAACCAATTCTCCTTAAATATGCTAGTGAAGATTTGAACTAGTGAAGATTTGAGCTAGTGAAGATTTCCTAATGTATTTAGGAAAAATACATTCAAAACTATCTAAACCCTATCTAAACCCTCTAAGTCTTTATGACAATTTGATCTTAAACAAATTATCTTCACATAGTTAAAGCTGTAATTCACTGATTCTGAAATCTATATTATCATCTGAGACTTTAGCATTATATATATACCCACTAGTTTTTATTAACTTTAGAGTAACATTTTAAAATTTTCATAATACGAGTCACCTAAAATATATAAGAAAATGTTCCATATTTGTTTTCCTTTCAGTGTCAATTTGCCTAGTAGAAAGGACTATTTTAGAGAACCCCTCCCTTCCCTTTTTAACTTTATACTGTGCTACCCATGATGTTGAGATCACAACCAGATGCACTTGCACTTGTTCTCTAAGCTCTGCCAGTTCAAGGAAAGACAATCAGAACCCTGGGAAATGTCTGGATTCTGGCCCCAAGCACTGCCACTGCAACTTATGTGGGTCCCTATGTCCTTACTGTGAAAGGACAGCCTTACACCAAATATTGTCCAAGGTGCTTTCAGGCTCTAAAATTCTATGATCAATGGTCAATCTGAAAAACAAATTAGCCAACCAAAAAAGCAAGCTAAACTACATTTCCTGTGGCCAAATTCTCCAGAGCCCAGAGTTCAGCTTATTGAACAATGGAAAGAGTTAATTTGTTCAAGAGATGTGTTACACTCAAAACAAGTATCAATGAGTAATAGCACTTTTCTGCAACTGTCTAAACACAACCTAAAAACAAAATATAAATTTTGATGTGTATACTTCACATGCTATGGTGTGCTTGGTTATTCAGTTGTGTCAAACTCTTTGTGACCCTATGGACTGCAGCCCGTCAGGCTCCTCTGTCCATAGGCATTCTCCAGGCAAGAATAGTGGAGTGGGTTTCCATGCCCTCCCCGTCCAGGGGATCTTCCCAACCCAGGGATCAAACCCAGGTCTCCCGCATTACAGGCAGCTTCTTTACCAACTGAGCCATCAGGGAAGCCCAAGAATACTGGAGTGGGTAGCCTATCCTTTCTCCAGAGAGTCTTCCCGATCCAGGAATTGAACTGGGTCTCCAACATTGTAGGAGGATTCTTTACCAACTGAGCTGTCAGGGAAGACTATGCTTCACATATGGACTACCTATTCCCCAAAATGGAAGATATTTCTACATAATTTCAAAGTGTCATCATGTAACTTCTCTCTTAATGATGTTATACTTAACAAAACCATATAATTTTAATGTTTGTAAAATGTGAAAATGTTAACAGTATAGTTATTGATATTTTTAACTTTTTCTTTTACTGAAATCATATGTATCTTATTAGAGTTTCTAGCCTGAACATTGCATTTGAAGGTGAGAGAAAACAAATTGATATAAGTGAACTTCTTGACATCTTAACCTTAGCCTGACATTTAGATAAGTCACTCTCAAATAAACAGAATGTCAAAGAGTACTTGAATTTCTTTAATCTAAGGAGCCAACTGGACAACTCCCATGTATCCTCTATTCAAAACAAGACCTACTCAATGTTAACCAGATTTACTGTGATATTTTGCTCAAATTACTATTTGTACAACTGAAACTAATATAATGTTATATGTCAATTATACCTCAATACTGTTACCAAAATCTTAGCTCTCTGTGCACCAGTGCCAAAGGGAAATACGGAGACAGAATTACGGAGGAGAAAGAAAGAATGGCTTTATTACTTTGCCAGGCAAAGGAGGAACACAGTAGGCTAGCACAAGAACTGTGGCCCACTTCCTGGTGAGCAGAGAAAGGTTATATAGTCAGAAGGAGTATTGGATAAAGATCAAGGCAGTAACAGTCTTGTATTTTTCCTTCTGAAAAGTTTCAAGAGGGTGTGGCTGCTGACAAGATTACCATGTGTTCAGGGTCTTAGGTGGTCCAGTTTCCTAATCTTGATAAGCCTCAGTTCAGTTCAGTCACTCAGTCGTGTCCAACTCTTTGTGACCCCATAGACTGCAGCACGTCAGGGCTCCCTGTCCATCAACAACTCCCAGAGTTTACTCAAACTCATGTCCATTGAGTCAGTGATGCCATCCAACCGTCTCATCCTCTGTTGGCCCCTTCTCCTCCTGCCTTCAATCTTTCCCAGCACAAGGGTCTTTTCCAATGAGTCAGTTCTTTGCATCAGGTGGCCAAAGTATTGGAGTTTCAGCTTCAGCATCAGTTCTTCCAATGAACACCCAGGACTGATCTCCTTTAGGATGGACTGGTTGGAGCTCCAGTCCAAGGGACTCTCAAGAGTCTTCTCCTAATGCCACAGTTCAAAAGCATCAATTCTTCGTCGCTCAGCTTTCTTTATAGTCCAACTCTCACATCCATGCATGACCACAGGAAAAACCATAGCCTTGACTAGATGGACCTTTGTTGGCAAAGTAATGTCTCTGCTTTTGAATATGCTGTCTAGGTTGGTCATAACTTTTCTTTCAAGGAGTAAGCGTCTTTTTAGTTTCACGGTTGCAGTCACCATCTGCAGTGATTTTGGAGCCCCCTAAAATAAAGTCTGTCACTGTTTCCAGTGTTTCTCCATCGATTTGCCATGAAATGATAAGCCTCTCTGGTCCTTTAATCTTGCTTCAGGTGGTTTCCTTGCTGTTCCTCTTTTCTTTAGCAACTGTTCTGCCATTTGGAACTGAGAGAAAGTCATGGAGGCTGGAGTCTTGCCTATAAGAAATGGGGTACAAAAAGGCCTCCATGCCCAGGAGTCCCACAGGGCTCTGCTCGGCATCAAGACAATAAAACAAAAACCAAGACCTACTCTTGTAAAATGACAGGTAGTCTGAAAAACAGCAGCCTTTCTATCACTGAGCCTCAGTTCAGTGCGAAAGGCCTCCTCTTCTCAGTCAAAACAGAGGAAGTGGGATTGTTAGGGGAAGCACACTGATTGAAACTGCCCACCCTGGCCAGGCACCATAGTAACCATTTGCATGAGTTGTTTTATGACAGGAGATCCTGATAAGGAATACGGAACTAATAAGCCACCACCAATAAGCCACCACCAACCGGAAGAGTTTGGGAAAGGTCAAAAGGAGACACCGCGTGTCAGTCCACTTCCCAGAATCCCTCTCGCTAGCATCCATCTTGGCTGAGTGATGCGTGCGCCACCAGGAAAGACTCTGAATTAGAATGATTGGCCAAAGACCACCCGGAAACTAATCCCATCACCATAAAACCGGAGACTGCGACCCAAGCGGCAGAGCAGTTCTCCTAGGATCCCTTACCCTACTGCTCTCCACCCAGGTGCCCTTTCCCAATAAAATCTCTTGTTTTGTCAGCACATGTGTCTCCTTGGACAATTCATTTCTGAGTGTTAGACAAGAGCCCAGTTTCGGGCCCTGGAAGGGGTCCGCCTTCCTGCAACAGGATGGGTAGGTTTCTGCTTGTATAGGCTCTGTTTGCACCAGTACTTCACAGCCTCCCAACTCTCTTGCTTCTTTGCTACCCTTACAGACAACATGTAGATCATTTTAAATTTAAGGCCTTCCCTGACTGATTTCCTTATGGGGAAAGGGGAGAATGAACATGATTACTAAGTTTCAGGTCTAAGTGGCAGACCTCTAGTTCCAGACTGTTCAAAAGCCACAGTCACACAGACACAGCTTTCCCCAAACCCCATTTCTCCTTAATTAGTAGTGCTTTAGGCAAAGGCCTTCAACTGTAGAAGTCAATGCCCCTCTGGGAGGTACTTCATGGAAATTTGCATTTCTGAGAGGCTTCCTGGGGAACTGACTCAAATTCATCTTTTTTCTTCTAGAGGCTGGCAGCAATTGCAGTGTAAAACGTTTACTGGTGAAAAATTAGGAATTTTGGGGATATGAAATCTAAATACTGCCCTCCAGTCTTGTCAACCTTTTCCATGCCATCATGGAAATTTAAAGGCCTTCCAAAATGACAGTTTTGGTTAAGTTCTAGAAAGACCAGGCATTATTTTAACCCAGTAGGAAAAAAAAAAAGGAATATAACTTTACAGTTTGCCTGATAAAAGGTAATGGATTAAATTCGTCACTTGCTTCAATACTGCAATACTGATTTTACTTCAACGTTCAATATAGTATTTTACCTAAGGACCTGTTGATACCTTAGGTTAAAAAAACAAAAACAAAACTTAGCACCTGGCATGCAATTTGGATGCAGGATTCCGAGATGAAGGACTTCGAGGTGCAAACCATTATGGCAAGTCGTTGTTTCCACGGTAGATTTTTTTGTCCTCTTAAGTAGCCCTTTGCCTGGTCTATTCGAATTGTGGGCATGGGTCAGAATGAAATAAAAAGAGCGTAGCTGATTTAATAGTTACTAAGTTCTGAAATCAACTCTACCTTAAGTCTATAATAACAGCAGACAGTTTAAGAAGTTCATACTCTTCCAAGCCAGTAGCCATTGCAAGAGCCCCTTTCACTCGGCAAAATTGCAGGGAAAACGAAGAAATACTTAAAATATATATACATGCCAAAGAACTGGAGTTAAGTTGTTAGGCTGTGTAAAGCTTCGGTGACTCTCTAAATTTAGGAAGTTAGGAACTGGGGTCTAGGCACTCCGGTAATACAGAAGAAGCAGAAAAGTACGGGAGGTTGCCAAGGGTCACGAGCACACTTTTATCTTTGATTGGCGGAACCACTCAGACTTTTCTTTATGGCGTCACCAACTACCTGCCGGTAGAAAAGCCCCATCTACGTGACGTCACGCCCCGCTGACCAATGAAAGGCCTCAGTCTGCGGGCCCCGAGGAGGTTTGTGGGCCCTTTTTTGTGAATGAAGCTCCACGGAACAGCCCTCCTGGGGTCCCCAGGAGCCGCGGCCCGCTGTGCTCCGGGTCCTCCGCTGCAGCGTCAGTGGCTGCGGTGGGCGCGCGCGGTTATCCCGGGCAGCTCCAGCCGCTGGCGGCAGCACCTTCGGCTCGGCCGCGCCAGCGGGCTGCGGGCACCTGGGGGCGGGCTGGGGGGCGCCGGCAGCGGCAGGAGGCGCTGTAGCGAGGGCTGCTGCGCGGGTCCCGCGGCGGCCGCAGGAGGGAGCGGGGCAGGCGCGGTGGGCCAGGCCCCTCCTCCGGCTCTCGCGCGGCCACCTCCCGCCGGGCTCCGCCAGCGCCTGCCGTCGCCGCAGCGCCGCTCCGCGCCCGCCGCCCCGAGCGCCCGCGCGCGGGGTTGGCGGGGGCTTCGGCGGGCTAGTGGGCGCGCGAGGCCATGGTCGTGGTCCCCTGACGGGCCGCGGCCGCCTCCATGAAGCGGAAGAGCGAGCGGCGGCCGAACTGGGCCGCCGCGCCCCCCTGCTCGCGGCGGTGCTCGTTGTCCTCTCCGGGAGTGAAGAAGAGCCGCAGCTCCACGTCGCAGGAACTGCACCACCTGGACCAGCAGGACGATCTGTACCTGGATATCACCGGTGAGCCGGCAAGCGAGAGCATGGCGGGGCGCCTGGAACACGCGGCACCCGGCTCGGGGGGGCGGGGGGGGGGTCCCAGCCCACCCACCCAAGGCAGCAGAGGCGTCTCCCAGGGCCGACTGACACGCCTCCACGCCACCCCCTAAAAGCCCCCTTCAGGGGGTGGCCACACCCCCCTCAGGATCCTGGCTCTGGGAGCGCCCCCCTACCCCGAGTTCCCATCTGCGTTTGTTGAGAGCTGTAACTTTATCTGTTTTGCATCCTCCTACCCCAGAAGGATGGCCCGAGGGTCACCTTTCTAAATTGCTGGCGTCTGTTCGGCGCCTCGGGATTTTCCTAAATTCGAGTTGATACCGCCTCTAGGGTTGCAAGCTCGGTTGGCCCTTAAGGAGTCTGAACCTCCGAATCACTCCAAAGGATTCCCCGAGCGCGCTGAACGCTCCGGCACCGGAGCTGCAGTGTTTATTTGGCGTTTGCCAAACCTCCGCTGATCTGTGGGAAATCCCGTCTGGGGCGGCGTTCCTTGGCCGGGCGCGGAAGCCAGATCCTCGCCCTGGTCCTCATTGCACTCGTCCTGTCCCCAGCGCGCGCACTAGCACACCCCAGACCTCGGGATAATTCCCCTGTCTTGCTTCTGGAAGGAATGTCACGTTGATGGCACTTGAACCGTTCAGTGTGATGAATGCCCAGAGTTGTCACTTCTGAGAAATTGCAGGTAGAAAAGCAGCCGTTTGATAGCTGCTTTATTATTAGTGCCTCTTCTACAAGTCTTGAAGACTTTATAAATCCAATTTGGGAGCCGTAGGGTTTGCCAGGATTGACCCTGAAGCTTGTGGAAGGCGTTAAATGTGATGATGTATGTGGAAACGCTTTGTAAACAGCCCAGCTTAGTCTACATTTTGAGGGAATTTTCAGTCTGTTATTTGTGGCGTGGAGTGTGTAAACCTCGGTGTGTAGGGTTTTTATTGATGTAAACTGTTTCCCGCTCATAGCCTTTGATAAACCAGGTGAGCTGGAGTGGTCAGAACATTAATTTAGAAAATGTTCAAACACAGAAATTTATTAGAAATGTTTTTTTAGATTGATGGGCAGTTGGAAACTAAGGTGCATTTCACAGAAAGTAGAGTGTAGAGCGGAAGGTTTCTACATTGAATGAGAGGCCCCTGGGGACTGGAGGAGGCGGGAGGAGGAAGAGGTTGCTGTAAGGCCGTGTCTTCACTGGCACCTGCCCAGCTCCACCTTAGCGCCTGGCGCTGTAGGAGGTGAAGCCCTCTTGCTTAGCCTGCGCCCAGGTCCCACTGGTGTGCACTGCCGAGGAGATGGCCCAGGTGAAGGACACACGCCGTCCTTATGTCTTGTTATGTACACCTCTTCGAAGGACCTTGTTGAATAACATTTGATTTTAGGACAAGTAACACTTACTTGGTACAGAATTCTTAATTCCAAAGGTAAACAGGAGTACTATATATAGAGAAAAGTTGGTCTCAGCAACCGGGTGTCGAAACCTGAAGGCAGCTTACACTGCTAGTCTTTCGTGAATCCTTCTAGAAATAGACTGGCATGTTTACATGTATACATTCTCTACCGTACCCAAGCACCGCAGCATTGTTTTGGACATTGTTTTCAGTGTTTCTTAGCAAAAGGATTGTTTTGTATTAGTACGTGTAGAACTGCCTCATTTGGTTTTAATTACTGCTTAGACCAAAATAGATATGAAGTATAATACCATAAAGTAGGATATGTGGATTTAAATGTATACATATATACTTTTAAATGTCTATGTTTAAAAGGAAGTTTCTGTCAGCAAAGACATTGGAGTAAATTTTCCTTCTTTATGGAGAAAAAAATGCAGTGTGGCTTGCTCTACTGAGGTAGTGATCAATGAATTAATATCAGAAAATATCACCAAGCAGAATATTGAGGCAAGAATTGGTGCACCATATATAATCACAATACTCTTATTTATATTACAAGCCCACATAACGGACGGGTCTAATCTCAGTAAGATTAACCCAGGGGGTTGAGGAAATGAACTTCCCCTAGAATTGCTCCATGTGTCCCTTAGTGGCAGTCTTGTCTTCCTGGGAAAAATGGTACTAAATCAGTTTGTTTGGGTGTGATAAGTAAAGTAACTTAGGATGCAAAGTGGGGATTTCTTTTTACTGGGCTTGTAGGCAAGGCTTGAGACCTCATCCTCAGCAAATGGCAACCTGGTACCATCCTTCTCAATTTGTTTTTCCCTCAGTTTTCTGAAAATAGTGTATGCACATTTTTAAAGTCAAAACAGATATATAAATATAATTAGTCTCCCTTTCTGGTAACATCTTATTTCCCTTCAGTTTTCTACTCATATTTAAGTTTCTGCAAATTGTGCCATACCAGCAAGAGTTGTTCTCTCTCTCTCTCTCTTTTTTTTTTTTTTGCACTCCCCTCCCCTCCCCAGAAGAGTGGTCTCTTTAATGGTTGCATATTGTTCCATTGTAGGGCTTCCCTGGTGGCTCAGTAGTAAAGAATCCACCTGCTAACGCAGGAGGAGATTTTAGTTTGACCCTTGGGTTGGGAAGATCTCCTGGAGAAGGAAATGGCAATCCACTCCAGTATTCTTGCTTGGGAAATCCCATGGACAGAGGAGCCTGGTGGGCTATAGTTCACGGGATCATAGAAGAGTTAGACACGACTCGGTGGCTAAACAACAAATTGTTGCATTGTATGGCTTAATTGTCATTTATTTAATGCTAATAAATAAATGGCTATTTGGAGGTTTTCCAGTCCTTACTGCACACAGATAGCATCAGTGTGCTTATCTACCTACATGTGTGACTGTGTCTGTAAACATAAAGTGGCCAGGCCAGATTTATACAGTTTTATCCATTTGTGAGTGAACTTTTAGGGCAATTATGAATAATGCTGCTATGAACATTCACGTATAAGTTTCTGTGTGGACATTTGTTTTGAATTCCTTTGGATATATACCTAGGAGTAGAATTTCTGGATCACATGGTAACTCCATGAACTGCCAGACTTTTTTCCAAAGCAGCTGTACCACCAGCATTCTCACTAGCAATTATCAATTATTCCACATATTCACCAATACTTGTTATAGGATTGTGAAGATTCTTTCCCAGTGGGGTTGGTTTGTAAACATTAATATACATTATTCTGCCCACTCTGCCTTTAAATATATTACTTTTAATTTTTTTAAAACTTTGGTCCCTTGACATTTCTGTTACAATCTATTTTATCTGTAAGTTGAATTCCCATAGATCCCAGGGTATTTCATGTGTGTACATTTAACATGGAATGTTTAATTTCTATTTTTGCTCCTCTGTCCTTTGTTGCTGCTGCTGCTGCTAAGTCGCTTCAGTCGTGTCCGATTCTGTGCGACCCCATAGACAGCAGCTCACCAGGCTCTCTCTCGTCCCTGGGATTCTCCAGGCAAGAATACTGGAGTGGGTTGCCATTTCCTCTCCAATGCATGAAAGTGAAAAGTGAAATCGAAGTTGCTCAGTCGTGTCCGACTCTTAGCGACCCCACCCCATGGACTGCAGCCCACCAGGCTCCTCCGTCCATGGGATTTTCCAGGCAAGAATACTGGAGTGGGGTGCCATTGCCTTCTCCTCTGTCCTTTGTTATGTGGTCACTATTTGTCTGGCCCACCTCCTTGATAAACTGGGCACTTCTCTTAGAAGGAGCAGATTGACCCAGGTTTTATTCCCAAGCAGACCCCATCAACCTCTCATTAGCCATTCACTCAGTTCTTGCCGTATGCAGTGGCTTGAATTTTACCTGTTTTCCTGCTGCAGTTTCAGTGAATCATGTGAAAGAAACTATTTACATTAATGCTAAAGATAAGATCCTAATGAGTTATCAGTTAGGAAGCAGGAGGAAGAAGGGAAGTGAGAAGGGCTTTTAGTTGAATTTGGAGCTAGGTATCTGGATGAGAGAAATACCCAGGGAAAAAGTGCTGGACACAGTCAGGCTCTTTTTTTTTTTGGCCACAAGGCTTGTGGGATCTTAGTTCCCCTACTTGAATTTCCTGGATGACCAGGAAATTCCCCAGTCAGGTTTTTTATTTTCCTGTGAACCTCCTTGAGGCCAGAAATCTGAATCTTTTTGATTGCTATGTATTCTTGTCCCTTAAATAGAGCCCTCCATAAATGACATAGCACATTTCCTTTCTTCTTTGTTAATACAGAAACAAAATTTAAAGACTATACATTACTGCATAATCTCTGTGTTTGATAATTTATAGGATTTAATAGTTGGTACACATCTTCAATTTATTTTACTTTAAAAATTTTTTCCAGACTAGTAGAGAAAATTGACAGTAATTACTGCCTTAAAAGATATTCTTGGTGGTTTGTCTTAAATTGAAGAAAAACTCTTTTTCAGTGTCTGCCATTATATTCTACTGTTTAAAGAGTATATTGTAACAGTAAATAATTTTATTGGAGAAGCTCTAATTGAGGTCAGGGTTGTTATTTAAAAGCATCAATTCATGGTGTATTGGATACTCATCAAATAAAATTGAACAGATACAGCATTGCTCCTCCCCCCTTCTTTTTAGGATTTTAAAAATCATGCTAGATATTATTAGGGAAAATTTATTCATTAGTTCAAGAATTTATTGAATGCTTACTGTGTAAAATAATCATGCATTATTCATTGTTTGCAGTGATAGAAGCATAGTTTTCTTAATAGAAAAGGAATGCTGTTAACCTGGGGCACTGATTAAAGAGGAAATAATTTTTCTTCAAGAGTTTCATGTACTAGGTTACTGAGTTTTAGTAACTGAAACTCATCAAAGTCTGTAATGTTCATTTTTCTTCTTATTCATAACATGTGTATACTTACTCTGTGTATAGTGTGAATTTATTTTCTTGATTTGTGTACTTGCTTATTTCTTCAGCATCTTTATTTCTGATGGTATCATGTTAGTCATCTGCTTTGAGTCTAATTCTTAGGCAACAATAAAAAGGCAGACACTTAACACAGTTTCAGTGTTGCTGCCACATAGAGTGTTTGGGCACAAAGATGAAGGGAAAGTAGAATAACTGGGTTGCAGAGATGGTATTAATGCTAGGAGTCGACAGTCAACACAGATTAACTGCTCTGTGCCTTAGAATGAGAATGGATTTCCCCAGATTTCATTAGGGTTGGAGAGAGCTAGAAGGAAACCACTTTGTGGATTTTTAGGATGGAAGGAAGGCACTGGTGCATACCAGTGACATTTCTTGGATATTTCTGACATAGTCTCGGGGGAACTCTGAATTGACTGGACTGGTGTTTTCTGGAAGATTTTTAAGAGATTATCTAGAAATTTCACAGTTGTCCATTTTTCCCTCTGAGGAATTCGAGATGTTATTTTGGCAAAATTGATGCAACTTCTTTTTGGGAAAGTCTTGATTACCTGCTTTTTATTCTTTCTGACAGATAAAGCTGCTTCACAGTTATATATAAATGATTTATTGAACATCTAGTTATTCCTCTGCTACTTAGTAGATGATGCAAGACAAATAGTATTTATAAAGTTAAATTTAGAGAGATGAATAATTATCTAGTAAACTTGGAAAAATAAGCAAACTAAGTACACAATACAGGTCCTTCTGAGCTCACGCTATTAGGTTGGTACGAAAGTAATTGTGATTTTACATTGTTGAACTTTCCTGCTTGATATTGGGATATATTCTTACATGTGGTTATGTTATACATCATTTTAATGTGTATGTCTTGCTTTTTTTTTGCTAATGACTTATTACTTGCTGTTTATTTTATACTATGGAAATCAAAAAGCAAATTTAAGTGATTTTCTTATTTGAGTTCAAAATAGATCATAAAGCAGTGGAAACAACTCACAACATGAGTGACGCATTTGGCCCAGGAACTGCTAATGAACGTACAGTGCAGAGGTGGGTCAAGAAGTTTTGCCAAGGAGACAAAGCCTTGAAGATGAGACGCGTGGTGGCTGGCCATTGGAAGTTGACAACGGCCTATTGAGAGGACCATCGAAATTGATCCTTTTACAACTACATGAGAAGTTGCCGAAGAACTCAAGCCATTCTGTGGTCTTTGGGCATTTGAAGCAAATTGGAAAGGTGATAAAGCTCAATAAGTGGGTGCCTCAGGAGCTGACTGGAAATCAAAAAAATTGTCATTTTGAAGTGTTGTCTTCTATTCTATGCAACAACAGCAAACCATTTCTTGATTGGCTTGTGACATGTGACAAAAAGTGGATTTCATAGACAACTGGCAACAACCAGCTTAGTAGTTGGACCGAGAAGAAGCTCCAAAGCACTTCCCAAAGCCAGACTTGCACTGAGAAAGGTCATGGACACCGTTTGGTGGTCTGCTGCTGGTCTGATCCACTGTAGCTGTCTGAAATCATTACATCTGAGAAGTGTGCTCAGCAAATTGTTGAGATGTGCTGGATAAAAACTGCAACACCTGCAGCCAACCTTGGTCACAAGAAAGGGTCCAATTTTCCACAACAGCGCCTGACCACGCACTGTACAACCGGCGCTTCAAAAGTTGAACAAATTGGACTATGAAGTTTTGCCTCATCTGCCCTACTCAGCCTCTTGCCAATCAACTACCACATCTTCAAGCATCCTGACAACTTTTTGCAGGGAAAATGCTTCCACAACCAGCAGGAGGCAGAAAATGCTTTCCAAGAGTTCGTCAAATCCTGAAGCACTGATTTTTTACGCTACAGGAATGAACCAACGTATTTCTCGTTGGCAAAAACGTGTTGATTGTCACGGTTCCTATTTTGTTTAACAAAGATGTGTTTGAGCCTATTTGTAGTGATTTAAAATTCATGATCTGAAACCACAATTACTTTTTCACCAACCTAATACTTTGCAAGTTGGCCATCATTATAGCCCTAATTTTCCAGATATTTCATTCCTTCAACATGTAATGAATACCTACTCTGGCAGGCTTCCCCCATCCCTACCCGCCCCCTGCCCACCCCCCCTTAAGTGCTTAAAATAAGTTACTGCTAGAGATAGTTCCTGCTCTCATGGAGGTGATGTTTTCTGCCTTATTTGAAGCCATAGAACTTGGAGGGTTTGAATGAGAACTAGCCTGTAGGGGACCCATAGTATGGTTGAAATCTTTGGGGAAGAAAAACTGATGGTAGAGTTTTTAAAGAGCTAATTCTAGTAGTTAGGCTCAAGGACACCAGGGAAAGCTGGTGTCTCCCCACTCAAGGACTGAACACAGCTAGATTGTCAATAACCTTTTGGAGCCTGGATTCTCTCCTCTGTTTAAAAAGTCTGCAGAGTTGTTGGGAGAATGAAATGAAAGGGACGCATGTTAAGTGCCTGGCCTGGTGCCTCCATGACAACCAGGGCTCCTAAAATGGTCTCTGGTATACCAAGTGTGCTAGCAGCGGGCAAGGCAGGGGGTACAGCGGGCATGCTGAGGCAGTCAGTCATGGTTGGGAGGGTTTCAGGCTCAGAATCAAACATTTCCCTCATATGTGTGCTTGCACAAAAGGTTCGATGACTCAGAACAGTGAAAATGCAGTGTGTCCCTCCCCCTGCTTCTGAATGTGATCTTTAGGGCAGAAACGCTCCAGATGAGGCTGGCTCAGTATTTGTCAGAGCCGCGGAGGAGGTTTGGCGCCGAGCTGATAATCTTCTCTGCCTTGGGAAAAACATTAACGGTTTCTCTTCAAAGATTTCTTGTAAGAGGAGGAATAAAACAAAACTCTTCTGAGGCTATTGTTATGTATTTTTATTATACTAAAGAGTTCATATATTGCTTACTATTAAATCGCAACCAAGTTTACGGGGGGTGGGGGTGGGGGAGTTCTTCATAAAAAATGCAAAGACCTCATGGGAGAGCCTCAGGTAGAAGGTTATTTAAAGTTAATTATTTACTGATGAAGTACAAATTTTTCACAGTGGCTAACTTAAATCTTGACTGTGCTCTAGTACCTTCATTTTAAAGAATATTTCACAGATCCAAAAGCGTTGATACTGGTGGTGCTCTTGGCAGACAGGGTGTTTGTTTTGGGTAAAACAAATTACCTTTCAAGAGGCCTTTCTAATGTTTAATGTGTGGCACAGAAACCTAATTTATTTGGAAGGGGTGGGAGTCAGAAAATAATATAAATAAGGTAAGAAATGATAGCTTTAAATCTACTTTTTTTTTTTTTTTTTACTACACTGGGAAAAAATAATTTTAGTAGCCAGTATTTTGTTTTTCTTCCCATGCTAGCTACAGAATATTTTTGATCTTAGTAAGTCCTTTAAGGCCTTCACATTAAAATTACTTTTATAATTGTCTTTAAATAGAAAGGAAAACTTGGGTAGATTCGTTTATCTCTATGTCAGAGCTGGTCCTCACTTAGGTCAGACACCCTTATGAGTGAGGTAAGTAGGTGCAGGGGTTGCTGAGGGTGAAAAGTGGAGAGATTGTATTGAAGACAAAGAAAGTGGTGCAGCAGGAGATAACCAATTTTCAAATTCTGTTTCTTTACAGTTTTTGATTTTTAGCCTCCAAGGTTGTTTAGTCTAATTTATTTAATTTCTCGAAGTGCTGACCATATTAGCCAGGGATTAACTTAGAAAACAGTTTCCAAAGTGAAGTTGATTTTAACTTCTGAAATACAAGGTTATTTAACTGGAATGTGTACATCTCATCTCGATTCTCAAGTTTATTTGAAAGTTTTAAGCCCTTCTCTCTCTCTCTCTCTTTTTTTCTATAGCTTTTCATGGATTCTGCTCCAACAAAGGTATTCAGATCATTGACTATACTTTGCAGTTCTTTGATGATTTTAAAACTGTAGATTTAACCTGTTAGTCGTGACTCTTGGTTCCGTCCCTTCCTGTTTGCTTGTTTTAATTTTAGTCTTAGGTAGCAGTTTTAGTTTTTTTTTTAACTGTAAAGTATCTTTCGTATGTTTACAACTTAAGTTGAAATCTGTCTTTATATGAAAAGTTCTGTTGGTTTCTGTTATAGGTAATGCTGGAAGTAGTCTCTGTGATATTTTGTTGGGTTAATTATGAATGCTGTGTTTTAGATGGTAGATGTTTTTGGTAATACTAAATTTTTATTTAAAATGAATCTCACTTTTGTAGGCATTTGCTGAAAGGATACTTAGAATGAGCTATTGTAACAGCTGTTCTTGATCCCCACCCCGCCCCCCCGCAGGTTAGTTATTTCTTGGCATTTCTTTGCTTAGAGGCCAGGCATATATCTTACAGTGTTTGATAAGAGGGAAATCTCATGAAATGCCAATTTGAACTTTGGAAACAGGGGAGTTCTTTTATATCCTATTTTTTAAAAATATTCTGATTCTTTTTGATTTTCAACTACAGTTATTTACCAAAAGAACAAATCTGAATGGCCCATATATTATTTTCAGTTAAACATTTTCTGACTTTATTCTCTTCATCTTTTATTCAGCTCCTTTCTTAGTATCATTCATATTCTAGAGGAGCAGTTCTGTTAGAGTTCTTTATTCACCAGTCAGTTCAAAAATTTGGTCCAATTGTCTTTCAGTCTGAAAAGCTGAACAAGTTAGGCAGGGTAAATTTATTCTAATTGCATAGTATCGCATATTTATTTCATTTCTCAGATAGTTCACTTTTATACTATTAAAATTTGGTTGACAATGTACTTTGCACAAAAGAAAAACATCTTGTTCCTGATGCTGATGATATTTGTTGTTCCTTCAAGTTCTAATTTGAAACTAAAATTACTTTCTTGGCACTGCTATGCAATTTATGATATTGATCTTTTTATATCCAATCCATAATGCTATAATATCATTACAGATTATGAATTCTGCAAAGTCCTTTATTTTAGGACCATCTCAGCTGAATCATTCTCTGCATTTTGCTCATTTATCCTCATTTGTATTCGTATAAGTTGTGCTATGGAATTTATTCAACAAATATTTATTGAGCAACTGCTTTGAACAAGGCACTGGGCCAAGTGTTACTGAGGAAGGGAGGAGGGGATGTGAAGATTTATTAACAACATGCTTGTTATCACTAAAAGATTGAGAAAGGAATATACTCTTAAGTCATTATCTCAATGAAGACAGGCAATGAAGGAATAAGTCATCATTAAGTAATTTTGCTCTTTAGACTTAAACAGCATTAGTTTTATAGAAACTTGTGATGGAAATGTCACCTGATAATTCCTACACAAAGTTAATTATTTTTTTCAATATGTGGTGAAAATGATCTGTCTTATGGTGTCTTTCTCATGCGTGTTTTTAACCTTTAAAAGAAACGAGAAAAAGCTTCATTTTGGTACATAACTAGTCATTATATTTATATATATAATATGAATATATGCATGTGGTTAATAATATACTGAAACTATATCTACTAAAACTAAAGTGAAAGTTCTAGATTCCAATTAATTATGTATCTCTAATTTGAATGTCAAAGTGTCACATAGGACATAATTTAAAATGAGATACTTTGTTTTCTTTTTAAGAATATCTTATTTATTGGTAAAGGAGGTAATTACAGAGCACCTTTTAAGTTGAGTATTGCTTCTTAAATTAGAGGCACTAAAGATGAAGATGGCTAAATATTTTAAGAACTAGATTTGGTGTGTGACTTAAACTGAAAAGCATTCTGATTTTCACGTTCTTTTATAGGTGCTGGGGAAGAATTGCTTTGACTCGAATGTGTAACAGAATTAACATTACGATTTTACATTTTGGGAGCTGTTCTCAACTGCTCTTAGAATTTTATATTGTACTTCTGTCATTAGCTTTTTGGAAGCACCAAGTGAAACAAACATCTTAACATGCATTTATTTCCTTTTTGACAATAAACTCAAAAAAGCTTAGAATTTAGCTAGCAAACACAACTGAGGTTGGGATTTTAACCCCACTATTATATTCTAATTTGAAACTACTGTTTTTTTTTTTTCTCTGTTGTATTTTTCTTATCTTTCTTTTTTATTTTTTAAATTATGAAAATAAGATAACACATTTACAGGCAACTTGGAAAATACAGAACAAAGTTACATATAGTTCCACTGTACATTATAATTGTTTGTTTTGGTAGATAAATTAAGATTTTTAATTGGAGTTTCAATATCAAACTCTGAGAAATGAATAGAATGAATGTACAAGAGAAGTAGAAGAATATAGTAGACCTGAAAAGCATTATGAACTAATTCGACATAATTAAGATTTATACAATTTTCACACAATAGTAGGATGCAAATTCAATTCAAATTCCCATAGACTATAAGCTAAGAGACACTGGAACATATCCAAAGACATAAAACCAGGTGCAGAAATTTCATGCTCTAAAGGTATTTAAATTATACACAGAGTGTTTTCTTATTACTGTGGAATTATGTTAGAGATCAGTATCAAAAGATACTTGAAAATGACCCACATATTTTCAAGTGCAGTGTGACATTTACCAGAAGAGTGGCTTAGCCATTGAAAGTCTCAATAAAGTTAGAAGACTGCAAAAACACAGAAAGTGATTGCAGAGAAGAGAGCATTTAAATGAGAAATTAGTATCAAAAATGAAAAGTTAATATCAAAGATATTTTTAAAACTCCCATGTATTTGGAAATTAAATGTCTGCTTTTAAAATGAGGGGTATATCTAAGAAGCCATAACAAGGAAAATTGGAAAATGTTTGTAATAGAATAAAAATAAAAAGAGAATTTACCAGAATTTGTTGCATGCAGCTGAAGCTGATCAATGTAATTAAATACAATGTGGAGTCTTGAGTAATGTATGAAAACAAATAATGTACACTGGCATAAAATTTTGTGAGATTTGAGCAAAATCTGTACTTTAGTTAATAATGCTGTATTACATATTAATTTTCTTTTCTTTTTTTTTTTACAGCATAATATTTCTTTATATTCTCAGAATTGGATTAGAAGTTTCAAGGGTCATTCAATTTTTTTTTTTAATCACTAAGACAGAAAACTTTCTAGACTTTTAGCAGCAATACTAGATGCCAAAATACATGGAAGTATATAAAAATTTTGAGTGAATATAAATTTTAAATATAGCATTCTATTTACACTGAGTCAAAAAGTGGAATCAAAGTATAATAAACTTTTTAGCTAGCAAAAATTCATATGTTTTAAAAAATATATACATATTTTCTATATTTACATACATAAAGAAAATTAAAAAAAAAAAAGAAACGGACAGATTGGAAAACATAAACTAAATGAAATGGGAGCACTGAATATGAAGTAGAAAAAATGAAACTAACTAGATAAAAGATCATCCTATAGTCCGGGTGTTTTTAAACATGGCTGCTTCTTAGAAACACATCTGGAGCTTTGAAGAAAAACAGTACCGGGGCATTTGTATTTTTCGAAAAGTTCCAAGATAAGTCTGATTTGCATCTGGATTTTAAAAAGTAATTACAGGTTTTTCTATTAAATGATAGTTTTTGTGATACAGAATTCTATTATTTTTCTATTGACCAATCATGATAGTTATTGCATTAAGCAAAAATCACAATAGTAGAAGACATTTATCAGTTTTCACAATCAATAGCTTCACAAAAAATAAAATCATTATAGTGGCAATAATGATCTTATAAGATTATTATAATTGCAAGCCATAATGGAAACATGATTAACCTAGTAGTATAAAATAGTCACATACAGTTTGGGGGATTAAGTAGAGTGATGTGGTAAGTAGAAGTGCATACATGCAGGTATTTTCATCTGCCCAGCCAGTCTATGTCTTTTGGTTCCTGCATTTAATTCATTTACATTTAAGGTAATTATCAATATGTATAATCCTATTACCATTTTTTAAATTGTTTTGGACTTATTTTGTGTAGGTCTTTTCCTTGTCTTGTATTTCCTGCCTAGAGAAGTTCCTTTAGTATTTGTTGTAAAGCTGGGTTTGCGGTGCTGAATTCAGTTAACTTTTGCTTGTCTGTAAAGCTTTTGATTTCTCCATCAGATCTGAACAAGAGTCTTGCTGAGTAGAATATTCTTGATTGTAAGTTCTCTCTTTCATCACTTTAAATATATCACGCCATTCCCTTCTAGTTTGTAGAGTTTCTGTTGAGGTATCAGTCGATAACCTTATGGGAGTTCCCTTGTATGTTATTTGTCGTTTTTCCCTTGTTGTTTTTAATATTTTATCTGCCTTTAATTTTTGTCCATTTGATTTGTCAGTTTATGTCTTGGGGTGTTCCTCCTTGGGTTTATCCTGCCTGGAACTCTCTGTGCTTCTTGGACTTGGTTATTTCCTTTCCCATGTTCGGGAAGTTTTCAGCTGCTATCTCTTCAATATTTTCTCAGGTCCTTTTTCTTTCTCTTCTCCTTCTTAGGCCCCTGTAATGTGAATGTTGGTATATTTAATGTTGTCCCGGATGTCTCTCAGGCTGTCTTCATTTTTTTCATTCTTTTTTCTATATTCTGTTCTGCAGCAGTGATTTCGACCATTCTGTCCTCCAGGTCATTTATCTGTGCTTCTGCCTCAATTATTCTGCTGTTGATTTCTTCTAGTGTATTATTCATCTGTTTGTTTGTTCTTTAGTTCTTCTAGGTCTTTGGTAAACATTTCTTGCACCTTCTCCATTGTTTTCCCAAGATCCTGAATCATCTTCACTATCATTATTCTAAGTTCTTTTTCTGGAAGGTTACCTATCTCCACTACATTTAGTTGTTTTTCTGGGGTTTTATTGTGTTCCTTCATCTGACACATAACTTTTTGCTTTTTCATCCTGCTTAAGTTTCTGTAATGTGGTTTTTGTTCTAGCTGTGGGATTGTGGTTCTTCTTGCTTCTTCTGTCTGCCCTCTGATGGAGGAGGCTAAGAGGGTTGTATCAGCTCCCTGATGGGAGGGACTGGCAGATGGAAAAACTGGGTCTTGCTCTGGTAAAACTTTAATCCAGTTGTCTGCTGATGGGTGGGGTTGTGCTCCCTCTCTGTTAGTTGTTTGGCCTGAGGCAACCCAGCCCTGGGGTAGGGCTCTATGGTAGGGTTAGTGGGGACCTCCAAGAGGACTTATGCCAAGGGGCCCCTTCCAGGACTGCTGCTTCCAATGAGCCTGTCCCCACGGTGAGCCACTGCTGACTGATGCCTCCACAGGAGACCCTCCAGCACTAGCAGGTAGGTCTGGTTCAGTCTCCTGTGGGGTCACTGCTCCACTCCCCTGGGTCTTGGTGCATGTAAGATTTTGTTTGTGCCTTCCGAGAGTGGAATCTCTGTTTCCCCTAGTCCTGTGGAAGTCCTGTAATCGAATCCTGCTAGCCTTCAGATTCCCTGGGGATCCCCCTTCGCTTTGTTGTCCCCAGGCTGAGAAGCCAGATGTGGGGCTTAGAATGTTCACAGCAGTGGGAGAACTTCTTTGGCATTATTGTTCTCTAATTTGTGGGTTGCCCACCCAGCAGATATGGGATTTGATTTTATCATGATTGTGCCCCTCCTAACTGTCTTGTTGTAGCTTCTAATTTGTCTTTGGACGTGGGGTATCTTTTTTTGGTGGGTTCCAGTGTCCTCCTGTCAATGGTTGTTCAACAGCTAGTTGCAAATTTGGTGCTTTCGCAGCAGGAGATGAGCACACATCCTTCTACTCTGCCATCTTGAACTGGAAATCTAACACAAAGTCTAGTTTTAAACTATTGTGACTAAAAAGGCTTGAAGTAAAAATCCACTCAGGATATGTTTGAGTGCATTTTATATTTTCTTCCTTGCAATGGGTCCTGCAAGAGCTGCGATAGAGATTTCATAGTTGACCCCGGATCTCTGGGAAGTGACATTAGTACACGGAACTTGGTGATATCTATATCTATATATGAGTATCTCTCTATATCATCTGTATTGCATGGAGGACTTATCTGTGAATGCCATGGACACTCAAAGACAGATGCCTCTGAAATAGTAGGATACTTGGAAAAGAGGTGTGAGCTGTGTTATAAAAGACTCTCTAATATTCCCATGCTGAACCCACAGGAACTGTTCTTGATCATAGTAACACACAGAAGTCTGCTTTCTCCTTCCTCCTGACAGTACCATTGCCACTACTCTGGTGACGTTTGTGTGTATATAGGATGATTGCTGGGACTGGAGATAGTTTCTATTCCGGCATGGGGAAAATATCCTCTTCTTCCCTCCCCCTTGTGTCCTGCTCTTATTTTCCAATAGTAACAAATGTCAAGACACTGCAGTTAATTTGAGTGAAAACAACTTTGCTCCAAAATGGAAAAATACTTTATTTAATGAAATCTGTCTTACTCAAGAGGGCAGGAAAAGGGAGATAAACCTTAAAGCATTATTTAATAGGACCTACTCAGATTATTTTGAACAAATACATTTTTAGAGGCTAAATTAATAGATTCAAAAAACAACCATTACCAGGCTCAGTGCTAAAGGATTTTTTTTTTAAATACTTTTGGGAATTTCTAAAATAAAAATGTTAAATATTCCAAAGGCTAAGCAATAAACTTGGATTTTAAAAAATCCATGCTTTGGATTAAGGATGGTATTTTAAAATTATTTAAAAAAAACGAGTATTATTCTAACATAAAGATTTATGAATAGGATTAATAAATTTTGTTGTTTTATGCCACAAAGTGAAAGTGAAAGTTGCTCAGTTGTGTCCGACTCTTTGCAACCCCATGGACTCTACAGTCCATGGAATTCTCCAGGCCAGGATACTAGAGTGGGTAGCCTTTCCCATCTCCAAGGCATCTTCCCAACCCAGGGATCGAACCCAGGTCTCCCTCATTGCAGGTGGATTCTTTACCAGCTGAGCCACAAGGGAAGCCCAAGAATACTGGAGTGCGTAGCCTATACCTTCTCCAGCGGATCTTCCTGAATCAGGAATCGAACTGCAAGCACATTCTTTACCAGCTGAGCTATCAGGGAAGCCCTTTTTGCCTCAAAAGCAATTTTTAAATAATGCCAAATTTTGGTGTACCTTTTACACAACCCATTTAACTTAGCCATATGTAGTACTGCTTTGTTGTTGTCATCAAAGCATTTTACTAGTTATAAATAGGCATACATGAAACTGCAGTCAGTGTCTTGTTTCTTGTACCTGTACCCTGCAAACAGACTGAGTTAAGGATTCCAAGGCAAGTACTTTCTTTAGGAGATGGTCCCAGGCAGTTGTCAAAGTAGAGTGAATAGGTAAGTGAGAGGGTCAGGAGGTGCAGGCCATAGACAGTTCATTGTCAAGCAAGTTTCTGTTGTGGTAGCTGAAGTTTGAGCCCACCGGAAATCTGGGAGCCACTATAGAACAAGTGAGGGTGGAGGGAGCTGAGGGATATTTGTACATTAGTAGCTCAGAGGGTGAGTGATAATTTTGAAGTGCTGTGAGAGCAGCCCAGATGGGCTCTGCAGGTGGGAGAAGGTCCTGAAAGAATGTTGGTATCATTAGATTATGTGCTGAGAAGGGGAGAATAGGCGGGTGACCCCTGCAGTTGGTTATGGTATAGTTAAATTTTTTTCTGCGTGAGCTTAGTGCTACTAGTGTATTCTTAGCTACTTAGCCCTCAACCACTATCTGAGTTGAATGTGTTATTGTCACTGCTTTGTCCTGGTGGGGCAATTTTGATTGCAAATGTTGAGAAAAGGCAAGCATTATGACAGAGTGCTATGACAGAGTGTGTTAGAAAGACCCAACAGGAAAGTACTAAGCTGTAAGATGCAAGCTTAAAGAGGCCTTTGCAAGGAATTGTTTAAGGAAACAAGATGTAAAGATTTGTGTGTAATTAAGGATAGTTGGACCAGTCAGAATGGCTGCGATCCAAAAGTCTACAAATAATAAATGCTGGAGAGGGTGTGGAGAAAAGGGAACCCTCATACACTGTTGGTGGGAATGCAAACTAGTACAGCCACTATGGAGAACAGTGTGGAGATTCCTTAAAAAACTGGAAATAGAACTGCCTTATGATCCAGCAATCCCACTGCTGGGCATACACACTGAGGAAACCAGAAGGGAAAGAGACACGTGTACCCCAATGTTCATCGCAGCACTGTTTATAATAGCCAGGACATGGAAGCAACCTAGATGTCCATCAGCAGATAAATGGATAAGCAAGCTGTGGTACATACACACAATGGAGTATTACTCAGCCATTAAAAAGAATACATTTGAATCAGTTCTAATGAGGTGGATGAAACTGGAGCCTATTATACAGAGTGAAGTAAGCCAGAAGGAAAAACATAAATACAGTATACTAACGCATATATATGGAATTTAGAAAGATGGTAACAATAACCCGGTGTACGAGACAGCAAAAGAGACACTGATGTATAGAACAGTCTTATGGACTCTGTGGGAGAGGGAGAGGGTGGGAAGATTTGGGAGAGTGGCATTGAAACATGTAAAATATCATGTAGGAAACGAGTTGCCAGTCCAGGTTCGATGCACGATGCTGGATGCTTGATGCTTGGGGCTGGTGCACTGGGACGGCCCAGAGGGATGGTTTGGGGAGGGAGGAGGGAGGAGGGTTCGGGATGGGGAACACATGTATACCTGTGGCGGATTCATTTTGATATTTGGCGAAACTAATACAATTATGTAAAGTTTAAAAATAAAATAAAATTAGAAAAAAAAAAAAGGATAGTTGGAGAAGATCTGGGCCATATTTCAAAACCAGAAAGCCTAACAAAGGGGCTTGCATGGACCAATGATAATTATTAATTAATTATTTGAATTAATGCAAAGCTTAATAAAGAGCACTGTACCTTGGAGGTTTAACTCCCAGTTGTGCAGTTAGCATCTAGAAAAATTAGGACCAGAGACAGTCCTGACTTCAGTGAATGTGATGAGATTGGAAGGAGCTGAGCCATTGTAGGTGTAGAAAGCCAGATCTGATCTCTTTGGATGCTGCGGATTCTGTGCAAGTGCCATTTCCAGGAACTCCTCATCCTCGTCTAAATGGAGTTTGTGCCTATGAAGTCAGCTACCATATGTCATTTATTTCTAGTAAAGCCAGGTAGCGAGTGTTAGGTACTCTTGTGAATGGTTCAAGATAAATAAACCTATTGATTTATTAATGATTGCTCAAGAGTTTAACATCACTGTATAATGTGTATACAAAGTGTTACACAGATACAAAGTAGGGGAAATTACAGTTTACCTTATGTAGTGTAAATAAGAGTTCTTTTCCTACTTTTGGATGCTTTTCACATATAAATAAAGCTTTGCATAGGTCATTTTCATTTTCTTTGGAAACAGTAATTCAGTCTGTTGGGGGGGGGCAGTGGGGGGATGGGAATCTTGTTAAGAGGTGGAATTTAACAATGCTGAAGCTTTCACAGAAGATCAAGATTCATTATTAAAAGCCTTAACTTTGGAGACATTAGAGATAATTTTTCATCATTTTCCTGAATATGAGTGGGCAGCTTTTAGAACCTATTAGAAGAACTAGTGCTGCGGATCTGTCCTGCCCTACGTAATCCTGTTCCTTGTACTTGAGGTGCATTCCTGATCCTAGGTTCCTGACATGTTTATCATTGGTCCATGCAAGCCCCTTTGTTAGGCTTTCTGGTTTTGAAATATGGCCCAGATCTTTTTCAGGCTTAGGCAACACTTTGAGAGGCTTTGGGGGCAAAGTGGGGAACTCTTGGGCCCTGGAAGGCGCAAACAGAGGCGGCAGCTATCGCCCCAAATCAGAAAGTGGTGGATAAGTTTTTTTGTTTTTTTTTTTTAAAGTTTGCGCAGAGGGGGAGGTAGCTCGCCAGGGCGTCTGGCCACAGTGTCCTGTAAGTCCTCTCCTCTCTCCTCTGCTGATTTTTTCTTCCTTCTTCTCTTTAAATCTTTCTCGTTTTCTTTCCCTCACTCTATCTTTTTTCCTTCCTCTTCTCTTCTCTTTTACTTTCTATCATTTCCTTCTTGTTTCCCTCTTTCATTCTCCCTTCTTCCTTACTTTCGCCTTACTACCTTCTCTTTCTTTCGTTTCTTTTCCTTTACCCTCTTTCTCTCTAACTTTTTCTTTCCTCCTCCCTCTCTTTCTCTCTGTATCTCTTTTTCTAACTTCCTTTTTTCCTTTTTCTATCTTGCTGCATTCCCTGATTCCTTCCTCCTCCGTTCCTCTCTCCTTTTCACTCTTTAGCTTTTTCTCTATCTTTAGATCTTTCTCTATTTTCTTTTTTTCTTTTTCACTTTTTTATTTTTTATTTTTATTTTTTGCTTGGGTGAGGCCCCCCTGAGGGGGTTTCCTGCAAGGAGCAGGCTCTGTATATTGTGTATTTTTTAAAAGCTCCTTTATTTAAGAGAAATCTTTTTTATCTTTTTCAGCTTTAGGCAATGCTCTGGGAGACTTTGGATGTAAACTGGGGAATTTTTAGGCCCTGGGAGGTGCAAGCGGAGGTGGAGTAGTTGCCTTAAATCAGAAATTGTTGGACAAATTTTTAAAGGTTTGTGTAGAGGGAGAGGGGGCTCGCCAGGGCGCCCGGCCGCAGCGTCCTGTAAGCCCTCTCACTCCTCGGGAGGTAGAGCACAGTGTCCCTCCTCTTCCTTGTCAATGGCAGAAAATATGATCTGCGCAGAAGGTGGAGACCCACTACCATCCACCGCTATAGCCTCTCCCATAGGTCATCCCACAGCCTCATGATGAGGGTCCAGAACATTTTTAATCATATTTATAGGATAAGTTTTTAGTTGTTTTTTACCTTCACCCAAGTATCTAAATTAACAGTAGCCTCTTTAACAGTTTCAAGATTACTTGTATAAAGAGTTGCCATTCTTAGTTTCAGTGTTATCCATGTCAGAAAGTTAAATATAATAGAAGATAAAGCTTTTAGCTTTCAAAAGATCAGGCTTTTCTTTGGCCTTTTAACTTCAGAAACCATTTTTTCTCTCTAACTCTTTAACACTTTCAACACTTCCCACTCCTACTCGCCCTGTCTATCCTACAGGGGGGTCCGCGGCACCCTGAGTGGGGTCCTATCCGTCCCTAAAATTCAACACTGGGGGAAAGGGTTGGGGACCTACCTTCGAATCGTCCCTGTATCGGGCGCCACCTGCCGGGGTCCTGCCCCGGCTGATCCAGGGTATTCGAAGCGGGGATGGCGTCGGCGACCTATTTATTTAAATATTTTATCAAAGATATAAAGAGTAATAGGATGAGGATAGCTCAGTAGGAAAATTCAGTGGAGAAAAGAGGCTGAGTAGCTTGGTTTACGCGGGAGACCAATAAAACTTCAAGACAAGAAGTTTGCACCACTTACATAGGCCGCAGGCGTCCTTCCGTTCTCCCGAAGGAGAGGAGACACTGAGGCCTCCCCGGTCGGATCTTAGAAGCCCAGGCATAATTAGTAAGCATGGTGGGTTCCGTGCTCCAGATGGAGACTCAACCAGAGTGAGAGAGAGAGCGACATGGGGAGACCAGTATTTCGAGAAACTGATCCCAATTCTTTATTTTCCAGAGTCTGTTTTTATACACTGAGATGTTATACAAAAGTCACATGGGGACAGCAGTCCTGACTTTTATTAAAGTCAGGTGCTTCAGACAAATGTATACAGAGGTCTTAGGGGTGTTACATCATCTTCTGGCCAGGGGGGCCTGCTGACAATTTACGACCCTCTCCTTGTGACAGCGGTCAGTCAATCAGGACACTTATTTCTCCAGGGCTGATTATTCTCAAAACAGATAAATAAAAAGGAAAAAAGAAAAAAGAAAAAAAAAAAAGAAATATGGCCCACTAAACGGCACTCAGTATACTCTTCACCTAGAGTTGCCTGTTTTTCCTTTTTTTATTTTTTGAATAGATAATACATGCACATGGTTCACAATTTAAAAGCTACAAAAGGATAAACAGCAGAGAGTAAGATTCCCACTCTCATCTGTCACCTAGTGGCTTATTTCCCCTCTTCAGGATCAGTTGGCAAAGCTTGACCTCCTCTATGACTTACCAGAGGTTTTCTATGTGTTTACAAATATATGTATGTTTGTGTGTGCAGATGTATATATGTTTGTATCCTCGCATGCAAATTATGGTCCATTATTCCCACTGATCTGTACCTTGCCTTTTTTTTTTTTTTTCTTTACTGTTCTTAGGTTGCTCAGTGAGCACAGAATTGGAACAAAGCAAACTGGAAGATCCTAGTTGGTCATGCTTTCAAGCTGCTCTAAATTAAGATGTGATGATAAAAGCCTCTGAGTTACGTCAGTGTCTGCTTCATGCTAAGGCCCATGCTAAAACCCGTGTCTGTCCTCCACCTCCAAATAAAGTCTCTTAAGATATAGGTGCTCGTTTTTAAAAAGACATCACATAAAGAAAAGAAAAAGATCAGTGATTTTACTAGCATGAGTGGTCTCTATCAGTTAGTTTAGGCTTGGTTATACTGTAGTAAGGGAGAAGGCAATGGCACCCCACTCCAGTACTGTTGCCCGGAAAATCCCATGGATGGAGGAGCCTGGTAGGCTGCAGTCCATGGGGTCGCTAAGAGTCAGACACGACTGAGCGACTTCACTTTCACTTTCCACTTTCATGCATTGGAGAAGGAAATGGCACCCCACTCCAGTGTTCTTGCCTGGAGAATCCCATGGACGGAGAAGCCTGGTAGGCTGCAGTCCATGGGGTCGCAACAGAGTCGAATACGACTGAAGCAACTTAGCAGCATACTGTAGTAATAAGCTCCTTCTCAATCTCAGCCGTTTAAAGTGACAGTGAAAGTCACTGAGTCATGTTGGGTTCTTTGTGACCCCGTGGACTGTGTAGTCCATCGAATTCTCCAGGCCAGAATACTGGAATACTGGAGTGGGTAGCTGTTCCCTTCTCCAGAGGATCTTCCTAACCCTGGAATTGAACCCAGGTCTCCTGCAAGATCCCCTGGAGAAGGAAATGGCCACCCACTCCAGTACTCTTGCCTGGAGAATCCCATGGAGGGAGGAGCCTGGTAGGCTACAGTCCATGGGGTCGCAAAGAGTCAGACAGGACTGAGCGACTTCACTTTCACTTTCACTTTCTCCTGCATTGTAGGCAGAGTCTTTACCAGCTGAGCCAGGACCGAAGCCCTTAGTTTAAAAGAAAGATTTAATTCTTCTTTCTGTTTCACAGCCATGGTGGATTGGCAAGGGTTTCTGCTTATTGTAATTGTTTGGGAACTGAGGCTTATAAGCAGAACAGTCTCTAATACAGCTGGTCTCTGTGCCAGAGGGGACAAGAATGCTGTGGAGTGTCTTGATCAACAATTAAATACCCATTTTCATTATAGTTCATTGGCTAGAATTATCGCTTGGTCCCACCCAACCACAGTGAGACAGGAAGGTGCCTTTTAGGTGAACAACATTAATGACTACCACAGTTAGCCTATTAGATTGTTCAGTGTATATTTGTATCTCTGTAAAGAGATATATTTTCATATGAATAAGATAAACATGAAATAATTTTATCATTACTTTTTTCCACTTATGTTACAGCAGAATCTTTCATTGTCCTAAAAATAAGTATGTGTCTAAATATGTCTTCCCTGATAGCTCAGTTGGTAAAGAATCCACCTGCAGTGCAGGAGATCCCTGTTGGATTCCTGGGTTGGGAAGATACCCTGGAGAAGGGAAAGGCTACCCACTCCAATATTCTGGCCTGGAGAATTCCATGGATTATACAGCCCATGGGGTTGCAAAGAGTCAGACAAGACTGACTTTCACTTTTGCTTTCAAATATGTCTTAGAGGATGTATATTATTTCAGTATATGGATATATAATAATGTATTTCTTTGTGGCTCCTCTACTGAGGAAAATGTACATTAATTTTCATAAAATTGGTAGAAATATTTATAGGTTGTAAGCCATGGATTCCTATCATGGTTTCTAGGTTGTAAATATAAGCTCTATTTAGAATAACCCCTCTTCATCCCCTTTGTCCCTTCATAAAGTACCTTTTCATAGTTTTTAAAACTTGGTTTATTTGGTTTGTTTTGTATTATTTTTGGCCCCGCCGCACATCTTGTGGGATCCCAGTTCTCTGACCAGGGATTGAATCTGGATCCTTGGCAGGGAAAGCATGGAGTCCTAACCAGTTAGGACTTGATATTATGGATAGGTAAATACTGTTGTCCCTTAGTATCCATTGGGGATTGGTTCCAGGAACCCCATGTATATTACTAGGAAATTATTATCTGTGATGATTTACAAATGTGTTTTCTGTTTGTCATTTGCCGTTTGATTATCTTAGAGTTGTGATTGTGATATGTTTTGCCACACAAAATCTGTAAGGGAATCGGCTACTTGTTCCTCTATGGCTTCTGGATTTTAAGTCATAACTTTATCTCAACAAAGTGATTAAGTAATTGTTAGGTGTTTAATTTCTCCCACCCTGGGCTGTATGCTGCTGTTCTTAAGCATTTTACTTACATGTATATTATAAACCCCATGATACATTGTTTTTACTTTTGTTAAAACAATCAGCTATTAAAGAGATATAATTGAGAAAAATCTTATGTATTTACCATGTGGTTTCCATTGCTAGTGCTCTTCATTCCTTTGTGTAGAGCCAGAATTCCAAAAGGTATCATTTTCCTTCTGCCTGAAGGATTTTTTTTTAACATTTCTTATAGTTCAGATCTCTTTTATCTTTTGAGTGTTTAAAAATGCCTTTACTTTTGAAAGGTTTTTGCTGAGTATGGGATTCAAGGTTGGCCTTTCTCTTTTTTCTTTCTGCACTTTTAAAGACCTTGTTCTGTTGTCTTGTCACTTACATTGGTTCCTACAAGGAATCTGATATCCTTATCTTTGTTTCTCTGATGTAATGCATACTTTTCCCTCTGGCTGCTTTTAAGATTTTCTCTTTATCACTGGTTTTGAGAATTTGATTATGGCATATTTTCCTTCACTTTGTGCTTAAGACTCTTTGAATTTCTTGTATCTGTCAGTTTAAAGAGTTTATCAATTTAGGAAACTTTCAACTATTATTTCTTTAAATATTTTTTTCTGCCTGCTCCCCTTCCTTAATATACAATTACTTATATATTAAGCCTTTAAAAAATATATATATTAGGCCATTTTAAGCTGCCCAAGAGCTCACTGATGGTTCAGTTTTTTTGGATTTTTTTTTTCCCCTCTCACTTTCATTTGGATAGGTTTACTACTATGCCTTAAAATTCACTAATATTTTCCTATTTTTTTTATCAGCCATTAATCAAATCCAATGTAATTTTATCTCATAGATTGTAGTTTTCATTTTTAGAAAAGCTCAATTTAAACCTTTTTTTGTAGCCTCTGTGTCTTTTTTTTTTTTTTTTGCTCTATTTAAAAGATAAAAGCACTTTGAGATATAATTCACATACCATATAATCCAGTCATTTAAAGTGTACATTTCAGTGGTTTATTTTTTGTAGTACATTTTAACACTAAGTCCCTTCAGTCATGTCCGACTCTGTGCAACCCCATAGACGGCAGCCCACCAGGCTCCCCCGTCCCTGGGATTCTCCAGGCAAGAACACTGGAGTGGGTTGCCATTTCCTTCTCCAATGCATGAAAGTGAAAAGTGAAATCGCTCAGTCGCTCAGTCGTGTCCGACTCTTAGCGACCCCATGGACTGCAGCCTAACAGGCTCCTCCGTCCATGGGATTTTTCCAAGCAAGAGTACTGGAGTGGCGTGCCATTGCCTTCTCCTGTACATTTTATGTAGTATTTCAATACTAAATATTTTTTTAAAATATTATTTTGGGGGATAAATAGTATGTTTACAGAGTTGTATGACTATTCTCATAATCTAATTTTAGAACATTTTTGTTACTCAAGAAAGAAACCTTGTACCTAATAGCAATGACTTCCCATTCCTTTCACCTTCTTCATTCCAGCCCTGGGTAACCACTAATCTACTTTCCGTCATTGTAGATTTTGGGTATTTCATAGAAACAGGATTATGCTATTAGTGATATGACTAGTTTCTTTTACTTAGCATGATGTTTGTGAGGTTCATCCATCTTGTAGCATGTACCATACTTCATTTCTTTTTATGGCTGAAAAATATTCCATTGTATAACTAGATCACATTAAACATATGTGTACACGTGCGTGTGTAAGCTTATGTGGACATATATTTTCATCTACTTACTGAACATACGAACGCTGTTATGATAACTTTTAATTTTTTTTCTGCTAATTCTAACTTGACCCTCAGTTCTAGGTCAATTTTGATTGATTGATTAGTTCCTTCTTAATGGGTCATATTTTTCTGGTTCCTAGCATGCCTGGCAGTCTTTGATTGGATGCTGAATTTTGCATTAGTGGCTGCTGAATATTTTTGTATTTTTATAAATCTTACTGAGTTTTGTTCAGGAATGCAGTAAAGTTACTAATTTCATACTTTCAGTTCTTGCTTTTATGATTTATTAAGTGGGACTGGATCAGTGCTCAGTTGAGAACGAATTATTCATTATTGAGGCAAGACCTTCCTGAGTCTTACCCAGTGGCCTGTGCAACTTAGGAATTTTCACAGAATGGCCTGGGAAGACAAGTACTCTCACAGCTTGTATGAACGCCAGATGCTGTTTGCTGTAATCCTTTCAGATGGACTTCAGTAGTGTCCTAACATGTGTGTTCTGTACTCTCAAGTATTGGAGAGTTTTTACAGATCTCTGAGATTCCCTCAGACTTCCCAGGTAGCTCAGTAGTAAAGCTTGGCTTTGATCCCTGGGTTGGGAAGATCCCCTAGAATAGGAAATGGCAACCCGCTCCAGCATTCCTGCTTGGAAAATTCCATAAACAGAGGAGACTGGTAGGCTACAGTCCATGGGGTCGCAAAGAGTCCGACGTGACTGGGCAGACACGCACAGGTTCCCTGTCTTTGCAGCCTCCTTCTCTGGTACTCTGTACTGTGAACTTTTGCTGCTTAGTTCCTTGGATTCAGTTTCATCACAGCTCGGTGTCTGATGGGTTCTGCCTTGGTTTATCCTTTCTGTGCAGTAGCCATAAACTGGGGGTAATTGTACGGCTGATTTTTTAATTTACTGTGTCTTGGGGATTGCTGCCTTCCATTGCCTGATATCCAGAGTCCTGAAAACCATTATTTAATGTATTTTGTCTGATTAAAACAATTTTTTAAAGGAGGAATGGTAAATCAGGTCTCTGTTATTCTATCTTGGCTAGCAGTGGAAATCCTGTTTTCTTATATATTTTCTGTTTTCATTTCATTTAAATATTTTCTCCATTTGAAATTTATTCTGCTTTGAGGTCATGGAATTGCTTTTATTTATTTTTTCAGGTGGCTACCTAATACTGTTTATTTATTCAACATCTGATTGGATTTTTCATCTTTGTCATGTGTTGAGTTCCTGTACGTGGCTAGTCTATTTCAGAACTTTTGTTCTGTTGTATATATATCTATTGGGTACTAGGAATAGTCTGTATTAGTAATGGAGTAATATCTGATAATGCTAACTTCTTCTTAGAACTCATTTTTTAAAAAACCAACTTTTTCTCCAGCTATTCCTGTTTGTTCTTGCATATCTTTCCATATAAATTTTAGGATCAACTTGCCTATTCCATAAATAAACAAAAAATCTTGCTGGTTGCTTACATGAATTAACTTGGACAAAAAAAATCTTTAGGATGATGGCTCTCCTGTCCACAAACATGGTATAATATGCTCAAGTCTCAGTAGCTCATTAATGTGTTATAATTTCATACTGTACAATGTCTTACATTTTTAACAAGTTTTAACCCTTTTTCTTAGGTACTTTAATCTTTGTTGTTACTGTTATAAATGGGATTTTTTTCCTCTTCTGTTTGTTTCACCTATTAATAGTTTTCTGAGCAATTAGCTGAACTGTTTATGAAGAATATTTTAATTTTACTTAGGCTCCACAGTTTCTACCAAAGGGTTTGGAAGGTAGAAGTGGCTAGTCAATGTTTAGATGTTAGAATAAAGACTAGGAGTTACTCTAACTATATTAATACAACATTTACAATGTAGATGATTACCTCATGGCTTTGTTTTTATTATTAAAGTTTAGAGATTTATCATTCTGATCTTATTGGTATTTTATCTTAATTTAGCCCTTGGAAATAAGACTCTATTAATACCCTTGTTTAGCTACCTGTTTTTGAACTATGTAGATTAAGTTAGTATGGCTCATAGTGATTGTATTCAATGAACAGATTTCTTTATTTGATAGGTGAGTTAGGAATTTGCTTCTGAAGCCAATGGCCTGTTAAAAACTTAGAGTTGTACATGGCTGTAAGAAATTAAAGCAAAGACACAAATAAATGGAAAGACTTTCCCTGTCTGTGAATTGGAAAACTTAATATTATTAAAATGTCCATACTGCCAAAAGCAATCCCTATCAAAGTGCCAATGGCATATTTGTAGAAATTGAAAAAGCATCCTAAAATTCGTATAGAAAGACAAAGCTTAGGCTTCACACTTTTGATTTCAAAACATATTGCAAAGCTATAGTAATCAAAATAATATGGTACTCAGCAATAAAAAAGGCAAATATTTTAAAAACTCACTGTACCAAGTGTTGAGGAGGATGTGGAGCATTTAGAACTCTCATATACTGTCCTGAGGAGTGTGAAATGATACAACCATGATGGAAACCAGTTGGTCAGCTGCTTAAAAAGCTAAACATACATGTCCCAGTGATCCCACTCTTAGGTATTTACCAAAGAGAAAAAATAACACCTGTCCACACAAAGACTTCTACATAAATGTTCAAGGCAGCTTTCTTTGTAATAGGCAAAAATTAAAAACCAAGAAGTATCCATTACCAGGCAAATGGATTATCAAGTTGTTATATATTCATACAATGGAATAATACTATTCAGCAATATAAAGGAAAGAACTGTTGATAGGTGCAGCACACCGTCTGGACCTTGAAGTCATTAGGTGGAGTGAAACAATACTGATAAAAAGAAGCATATACTTTTAAGATTCCATTTATATAAAATTCTAAAATTCTCAAATTGTTTTAAGTGACAGAATATAAATAAGTGGTTGCCTAGGGATGGATGTCAAAGGGGGGATGGATTACAGAGGCACAAGAAGAAACTTTAGATGGTAATGAAAATATCTATCTTGATTCATTGTGTATATGGATATCAAAGTTGATTTTAAATATGTGCAGTTTATTGTGCATAAAGTATATCTAAATAAAGATATTTTAAACAGTAAAAACAAAAGATAAAAAACAACAAACCAGTATTATACTGGCATAAAGACAGATATAGACCAATGGAACAGAATAGAGCCCCAGAATAAACCATCATGTATATGGTCAAATACTTTTAAACAAAGGTGCCAAGGTTGCACCATAGGGAAAGGATAGTCTCTCAACAATGGTGATGGGAAAACTGGGTATTCACATGCAGAAGAATGAAGCTGGACTCTTACCTTACATCATATACAAAAATGAGCTCAGGATTTTGGTAAGACCAAAAACTGTAAAACTCCTATGAGAAAACATAAGGGACTGAAGTTGGCAGTGATTTCTTGGATCTGCGCCAAAGCACAGGCAACAAAAGCAAAAACAGGCAAACAGGACTATGTCAAACTTCTGCTTATTAAAGGACAGAATCAATACAGTGAAAGACAACCTATGGAATGGGAAAAATATTTGCAAACCATGTATCTGGTAAATGAGTTAATATTAGGTGTTATATATCCAGAATATATAAATACTCCTACAACTCAATTGACTTCCCTGGTGGCTCAGACGGTAAAGCGTCTGTCTACAACACAGGAGACCCGGGTTTGATCCCTGGGTTGGGAAGATCCCCTGGAAAAGGAAATGGCAATCCACTCCGGGACTATTGCCTGGAAAATCCCATGGACAGAGGAGCCTAGTAGACTACAGCCCATGGGGTCTGTAGCTACAACTCAACAGAAAATAAACAATCCAATTAAAAAATGGGCAAAAGTTGAATAGACGTTTCTCCAAAAAAGATATACAAATAGCCAATAGATTGTACTGGGAAAAGATTTCAGAGTCTTTCCTCCTGTGCAATCTCCTTTACTCTCACACTGAACACTTCACTTCTGACATTTCTGGTTTTCCCCATTCCAAGCAATTCTGTGACACCAGCTGGGTGCTCTACAACTTAATTCTGACAGTATCTATCTGTTGCTAGTGTCAGAGCTCACAGGTTAAGTACTCAGTCCCACAAGACTATGCACCCCCTGCCAATCAGAAATCCATGTTGTTACCTGTGCTTTGACCAATCAGCTGGGTTAATAGAAGACTTTCAGTGAACATCCCACTTTCTTTCTTCAGTTCAGTTCAGTTCAGTCACTCAGTCATGTCCGACTTTTTGCGACTCCATGAACCGCAGCATGCCAGGCCTGTCTCTCCTGTCCATCACCAACTCCTGGAGTTCACCCAAACTCACGTGCATCAAGTTGGTGATGCCATCCAGCCATCTCATCCTCTGTCGTCTCCTTCTCCTCCTGCCCCCAACCCCTCCCAGCATCAGGGTCTTTTCCAATGAGTCAACTCTTCGCATGAAGTGGCCAAAGTATTGGAATTTCAGCCTCAGCATCAGTCCTTCCAGTGAACACCCAGAACTGGTCTCCTTTAGGATGGACTGGTTAGATCTCCTTGCACTTTCTTTCTTAAGTTTCTGCAAAGGTTTGCAGCTTCCAGCTCTCCTCCTGGATCCCTCAGGGTGTTTCTTCTGTGATGTCATAGCTCCCCAAGGAAGCAAAGTTTTGAAAGGACTTGAGCCTGGAAAACTGCAAGTAAAGCATCTTCTTTATATGATGACTTTTTTGGTGGTTTTTTTGCGCCTCTTTCTTTTTGGGGAAAAAAGCTAAAATACTAATCTTGACAGATATATAAAGTAAGCAGTTTTTGGAAGTCACTTACTTGAACCATTTAATTATTTTTCCATAGGCTTACTTGAGGCCACATTTTTAGGGCGGTTATTCTTATGTATGCAGTGATTTGGGATACATTTGTTGAAAGTTTTGTTTTACCCTGTTGTCACAAGTAACCTTGGGTAAGTTACTTATTCTTCCTTGGCACTGCCTCCAGTCTAAAATGAGAGTGATAATACCTATATCATATGACTGTGGTGAAAAGTGAAATAATGTGTGTAGTGCCTAGATTAGGATGTACTCATAAATGAGAATTTCCTTTTCTTTGAACCTTGTCTGTCCTTCCATTTGTTAAATTTGTTAAACAGGCATTTTCTGAGTGCCTGTTGTGTCCTAGGCACTGTGCTAGGTGGGGTGTGTTTCTGACTACAGGTGCTCTCATTCTTTTCAAGCAGCTGAGAAAATCAGAGTTGTGCTGTGAGCCTGGGGACCAAAGGCCCTAAAAGCAGGAGCGAAGTCATAGCTCCCTTGCTTTTGTGCTGCTGACAGTGGAGTCCTTTGTCTCTTACTATCCACTTGTCAGAAGGTGTAGATTAGAAACCGAAGGACTTAATTCCTTGGTGTTTATCATAGTAACCATTAACCACATATTAGCAGATATTAAACATTTCCATCACTGCAGAAAGTTTCATTGGGCTTTGATGTTCTTGGTAGTGTGAGTGAGTTGGATTATTAGTTTTTAGACAAGAGATGTTAGAACTCCAGAATATTCTGCTATGTTTATTTTACTTACAGCAAGTCTTAGTTAGAGGCTTATGACATGATGATATTAAGTCATTTTTCTCCTTATTCTCAATCCAGAGTACTTTTTAAATAATCTGGCTGATAGAATAAAATGGCAGATAAGCTTTCTATTAAAAAATAGGCTTTAGTTCTGTGAATTTTCCTTCATGATTTTAGGAACACTTTGTAGCCTTTTTCTTTTTATAAACTGACGAAGGATAAAAATATTTAATATTTTAAAACTCCTTGCAAGAATAGCTATACTATTTCTTCTTGTATGTTTTTAGTTTTGGTTTCTTTAAGTTGCAGTATAATTTACTATTCATGCATGGTCTGTAGTATATACTTAATAGATCAACATAGTTCTTAATTATATTCTATACAAAATACTTTATTTTGTAGTGTTTTCATGGATCTGTACCAGTCAAGATTTTTTTTGGCTACCTCAGCTCCTGTCTCCTCTGCTTTTAAAAAGCAAAGTTTAGTTCGTACTTAGTAAAATGCACAGATTTATGTATACAGTTTGAAGTTTTATAAGTTTATGCTTCTGTGAACCATTCCTTCTGGGCTCCTTTCCACTCAACTCCCTTTTATCCCAAGTAATCACTGTTCTGATTTCTATCAGGATAGACTACTATTAACTGTTCTTGAATTTTATATATCTGTAATCATACAGCATGACCCCTTGTGTCTGTTTTTTGCTTTGCATAACCGTCTTAAAGATGCATCCATTTTATTTTGTATATCCAAACTTCATTTGTTTGTTTTTGCTGAGTAATTTTCAGTTGTATGAATATACCACAATCTGTTTATCCATTCTCCTGTTGATTGACATTCATGTTGTGTCCAGCTTTTGGTTATTATAAAACTGCTACATATATTTGTGTATAAGTCTTTTTGTAGATACATGTTTTACTTTTTGTTGGATATATTCTTAGGAATAGGATGACAGGGTAATAGGGAAAGTGTATGTAACTTCAAAGAAAGTAGGGAAAACCACTAGACCATTCAGGTATGACCTAAATCAAATCCCCTATGAATTATACAGTGAAGGTGATGAATAGATTCAAGGGATTAGATCTGGTAGGCAGAGTGCCTGAAGAACTATGGACAGAGGTTCAAAACATTGTACAGGAGGCTGTGACCAAAACCATCCCAAAGAAAAAGAAACGCAAGAAGGCATAGGGGTTGTCTGAAAAGGCTTTACAATAGCTGAGGAAAGAAAAGAAGCAAAAAGCAAGGGAGAAAGGGAAAGATAAACCCAACTGAATGCAGAGTTCTAGAGAATAGCTAGGAGAGATAAAAAGGCTGTCTTCAATGAATAATGCAAAAAAGTAGAGGAAAACAATAGAAGGGAAAAGACTAGAGACCTAAAGAAAATTGGAGATTTCAAGGGAACATTTCATGCAAGGATGGACACAATAAAGGACAGAAACGCTAAGAACCTAACAGAAGCAGAAGAGATTAAGAAGAGATGGCAAAAATACATGGAAGAACTGTACAAAAAAGGTCTTAATTACCCAGATAACCGTGATAGTGTGGTCACTCACCTAGAGCCAGGCATCCTGGAGTGTGAAGTCAAGTGGGCCTTAGGAAGCATTACAATGAGCAAAACTAGTGGAGGTGATGGAATTCCAGCTGAGCTATTTCAAATCCTAAAAGATGATGCTGTTAAAATGCTGCACTCGATATGTCAGCAAAACTGGAAAACTAGGCAGTAGCCATGGGACTGGGAAAGGTCAGTTTTCATTCCAATCCCAAAGAAGAATAATGCCAAAGAATGTTCAAACTACCGAACAGCTGTGCTCGTTTCACATGCTAGTAAGGTTATGCTCAAAATCCTTCAAGCTAGGCTTCAGCAGTTATGTGAACTGAAAACTTCCAGATGTACAAACTGGGTTTAGAAAAGGCAAAAGAACCAGAGATCAAATTGCCAACATTCGTTGGATCTTAGAGAAAGCAAGGGAATTTCAGAAAAACATCTACTTCTGTTTCATTGACTACCCTAAAGCATTTGACTGTGTGGATCACAGCATACTGTGGAAAATTCTTAAAGAGATGGAAACCACCTTACCTGTCTCCTGAGGAAAATTTATGCAGGTAAAGAAGCAACAGTTAGAACCTTACATACACCAGCTGACTGGTTCAAAATTGGGTAAGGAGTATGACAAATCTGTATATTGTCACCCTGTTTATTTAACATATGCTGAGTGCATCGTGCGAAATGCTGGGCTGGAGCATTCACAAGCTGGAATCAAGTTTGCTGGGAAAAATATCAACAACCTCAGATGTGCAGATGATACCACCCTAATGGCAGAAAGTGAAGAGTAACTAACGGGCCTCTTGATGAAGGTGAAAGAGGAGAGTGAAAAAGCTGGCTTAAAACTCAACATTCAAAAAACTAAGATCATGGCATCCAGTCCCATCACTTCATGGCGAATAGAAGGGGAAAAAGTCAAAGCAATGACAGATTTTCTTTTCTTTGGCTTCAAAATCATTGCGGCCGGTGACTGCAGCCATGAAATTAAAAGACGCTTGCTCCTTGAAAGGAAAGCTATGACAAACTTAGCATGTTAAAAAGCAAAGCTGTCACTTTACCAATAAAGGTCCATATAGACAAAGCTATGATTTTTCCAGTAGTCGTGTATGGATGTGAACGTTGGACCATAAAGAAGGCTGAGTGTTGAAGAACTGACGCTTTCAAATTGTGGTACAGGAGAAAACTCTTGAGAGTGCCTTGGATGGCAAGGAGATCAAACCAATCAATCCAAAGGAAATCAACCATGAATATTCAGTGGAAGAACTGATGCTGAAGCTGAAGCTCCAATACTTTGGCCACCTGACATGAAGAGTTGACTCATTGGAAGAGACCTGATGCTGGGAAAAAAATTGAGGGCAAGAGGCGAAGGGGGTGACACAGGATGAGATGATTGGATGGCGTCACTGACTCAGTGGACATGAGTTTGAACAAACTCTGGTAGATAGTGAAGGACAGGGAAGCCATGTTTGCTGCAATCCATGGGGTCACAGAGTCAGACATGACTTAGGACCTGAAAAACAGCAAATGTAACATCATTTTATATTCCCATTAGCAGTATTTAAGTTCGAATTGTTCCACATCTTCAAAAATTGGTACTGTCGTTCTAACTTTAGCCATTCTAGTGTGTGTGAAGTGGTACTTCATTGTGGTTTTAATTTGCATTACCCTGAATGCCTTTTTTTTTTTTCATAAGATTATAGGCTATCCCTTTGCTGGTGGCTCAGATGGTAAACAATCCACCTGCAATGCAGGAGACCTGGTTCAATCTCTGGGTCAGGAAGATCCCCTGGAGAAGGAAATGGCTACCCACTCCATTGTTCTTGCCTGGAGAATTCCGTGGACAGAGGAGCCTTGAGGGCTACAGTCCTTGGGGTTGCAAAGAGTCGGACATGACTGATGGACTAACACTTGGCAGCACTTGTAGGCTACTCCTGTAACTTCTTTCAAAAGTGTTTTTAAATCTTTTGTCTTGGTTTCTATTTTTAAAAACTTAATATGTACCTTTAGTCCTCTCTACACCATTTTCTTAAAAACTGCAGCAAAATTGGCATGGTAATTTAGAAAAAATCTCCTTGAGGAGTTTCTTTAGAGAGAAAATTACTTATTGATAGGAATGCTGCTGCTGCTGCTAAGTCACTTCAGTCGTGTCTGACTCTGTGTGACCCCATAGACGGGAGCCCACCAGGCTCCCCCGTCCCTGGGATTCTCCAGGCAAGAACACTGGAGTGGGTTGCCATTTCCTTCTCCAGTGCATGAAAGTGAAAAGTGAAAGTGAAGTCGCTCAGTTGTGTCCGACTCTTAGCAACCCCATGAACTGTGGCCCACCAGGCTCCTCCGTCCATGGGATTTTCCAGGCAAGAGTGCAGGAGTGGGGTTTGGTATGTCCTAAATATTGTTAGAAGGGCCTTGAAATACCACTGGAGATAAGGAATGAATATTGTGATTAAGAATTTGCTTCTGATAAAGGCAATTATATATTAAAAATATTCATTAAAGTAATTTTTGTTTTTCATTCATTGCCATGAAATTTGAAATGAGACCTACCATTTATTTATCTCTCCTTGCCCCCTTTGAAATGCTTTAAAAGGGTAGATCAGTTAGAATTTATCTTATCAAACTTCTTGGCTTTGAATCCTAGAAAAACATCTGTCTGCTGAAGTTGACTTCTTTACTTCTATGTAACTCTCTTTCTAGCTCACGTGTCTGATTTCCCTGACTATGATCCAAATGTTTTAGGACGTGTTCATGATGCCAGATCTCAACTATTTGTATCATAGTGATGGACACTGACCTGACACCAGTTTGGTCATTCACAACTCTTAGGACTTTTTGATAGATAATAGTAACCACAGAAATACTTGAGGTAGATGGGTACCAAGTTGCTACCAAGTTATAATGAGAACTAATCTCAGATAAAATATTCTTCCACACAGCGAAGTCATTAAATATTCTTATTTAGCAAACAGGCATAAAACATGATGTACCCTGTCTGATAAGCTTGGTTGCTGTGTTTTTAGGTATTCAGATCACTCCTTTTATGAAATGTTCACTTGAAGCAGACAACAATAATATTCTCGTTACAGGATTCTGTTAGGCACCAGTTAATCATATCTCACAATCAGTAGCTGGACAGAGAACAGTTTAGGCATCTAGACTTGAGTCTCATACACTATCCCTGAATAAGAGTATCATTAGATTCTTGTAATCTGTGTTTAAGATATTTTAGGCAGTCTACATATATGAACAGCCATTAATTTTACCAGTGAGAACCCACTTCTAGCAACCGTTGTTCTGATTAACAAGCTATTAGTTTCACCAATGAAAAAACATTTTTGGCATTTGATGTTTTAATTATAAGTTCTCCAGATGTATGAATAACAGAAAATCTGCAGTATCACCCCTGAATACGAGTTTCCATCTTTAGTAATAGCTGTCCATCTATGGAGTGTGAATTTCTAATTAAAGCAACTGCATCTAGATCAACAGATTGGCCTCATGGGGTAGCTTAAACCAGCTTAAATCATGTGCATTTCAACCTTTTGAAAGTAAATTAGGTCCCATTTGTTTAGTTTTGCTTTTATTTCCAATATTCTGGGAGGTGGGTCATAGAGGATCCTGCTGTGATTTATGTCGGAGAGTGTTTTGCCTATGTTCTCTTCTAGGAGTTTTATAGTTTCTGGTCTTACATTTAGATCTTTAATCCATTTTGAGTTTATTTTTGTGTATGGTGTTAGAAAGTGCTCTAGTTTCATTCTTTTACAAGTGGTTGACCAATTTTCCCAGCACCACTTGTTAAAGAGATTGTCTTTTCTCCATTGTATATTCTTGCCTCCTTTGTCAAAGATAAGGTGTCCATAGGTGTGTGGGTTTATCTCTGGGCTTCCTATTTTGTTCCATTGATCTGTATTTCTGATCTATATTTCTGTCTTTGTGCCAGTACCGTACTGTCTTGATGACTGTGGCTTGGTAGTAGAGCCTAAAGTCAGGCAGGTTGATTCCTCCAGTTCCATTCTTCTTTCTCAAGATTGCTTTGGCTATTCGAGGTTTTTTATATTTCCATACAAATTGTGAAATTATTTGTTCTAGCTCTGTGAAAAATACCGTTGGTAGCTTGATAGGGATTGCATTGAACCTATAGATTGCTTTGAGTAGTATACTCATTTTCACTGTATTGATTCTTCCGATCCATGAACATGGTATGTTTCTCCATCTATTAGTGTCCTCTTTGATTTCTTTCATCAGTGTTTTATAGTTTTCTATATATAGGTCTTTAGTTTCTCCCAGAATATTGGAAATAAAAGCAAAACTAAACAAATGGGACCTAATTAAAATTAAAAGCTTCTGCACAACAAAAGAAACTATAAGTAAGGTGAAAAGACAGCCTTCAGAATGGGAGAAAATAATAGCAAATGAAGCAAGTGACAAACAACTAATCTCAAAAATATACAAGCAACTCCTACAGCTCAATTCCAGAAAAATAAACGACCCAATCAAAAAATGGGCCAAAGAACTAAATAGACATTTCTCCAAAGAAGACATACAGATGGCTAACAAACACATGAAAAGATGCTCAACATCACTCATTATCAGAGAAATGCAAATCAAAACCACAATGAGGTACCATTTCACGCCAGTCAGGATGGCTGCAATCCAAAAGTCTACAAGCAATAAATGCTGGAGAGGGTGTAGAGAAAAGGGAACCCTCTTACACTGTTGGTGGGAATGCAAACTAATACAGCCACTATGGAGAACAGTATGGAGATTCCTTAAAAAACTGGAAATAGAACTGCCTTATTACCCAGCAATCCCACTGCTGGGCATACACACTGAGGAAACCAGAATTGAAAGAGACATGTGTACCCCAAAGTTCATTGCAGCACTGTTTATAATAGCCAGGACATGGAAGCAACCTAGATGTCCATCATCAGATGAATGGATAAGAAAGCAGTGGTACATATACACAATGGAGTATTACTCAGCCATTAAAAAGAATACATTTGAATCAGTTCTAATGAGGTGGATGAAACTGGAGCCTATTATACAGAGTGAAGTAAGCCAGAAAGAAAAACACCTATACGGTATATTAATGCATATATATGGAATTTAGAAAGATGGTAACAATAACCCTGTATGTGAGACAGCAAAAAAGACACAGATGTATAGAACAGTCTTTTGGACTCTGTGGGAGAGGGAGAGGGTGGGATGATTTGGGAGAATGGCATTAAAACATGTATAATATCATATAAGAAACGAATCACCTGTCCAGCTTCAATGCAGGATACAGGATGCTTGGGGCTGGTGCACTGGGATGACCCAGAGGGATGTTATGGGGAGGGAAGTGGGAGGGGGGTTCAGGATTGGGAACACGTGTACACCCATGGCGGATTCATGTTGATGTATGGCAAAACCAATACAATATTGTAAAGTAAAAAAAAAAAATTTCAAAATAGTATTAATAAGAAAAAAAAGAAAGTAAAATAGCATGCCATTTGAAAGTAAACTAACAACTCAGTTTTCATTATATAAAACAAGAGAAGAATTCATCTGGTTAATGTACTCTACCTCCTAATAAATTTAGTTAGTAAATACATTAAAAATCTTAAATAAAAGTAATTAACTGAGAATTACATAATATTTAGTGACAAAGGAAACTAGGGTCTGAAACTCTAATTTTTGTTTTTTCGTCACATAAGCAGAGGGCTTGTGAAACAAAGGGGCTGGAGAGATTTTTTTCCCCCAGTGATTTAAGTTTCAGGGCCTCTTGTTTTTAAAGAGAATGGCCCAAGAGCTGACACAGCCCTCTTACCATTGCCACGCCTCAGTTATTACTCTTACTTTAAGTACTCAGTGTATTGAGAGTCAAGCACCATTGAATCTGGCAGCTTTACTGGATTTGTGGTCTCTGATGGAGAAGGTTTAACTCTGGGACCAAAGACAGTCTCAGTCACTCAGAGCTTCGTGTAGATTTTATTTAAAGTGAAAGTGACAGAAAAAGCTTCTGACATAGACATCAGAAGGGGGCAGGAGAGTACCCACCTCACTAGTTTAAGTGAGGCCTTACATACCTCTCAACTAGCAGCTGAGAATAGATAAAAAAAAATACTTTAAGGCTGTGAGAATTTCACCCAAACCCTTTCCCGTAACATGCATCCTGGAGTGACTTCAGCACGAGATTAGCTAGAAGGAACAGGTTAACCCAGAGCTCAAGGCTGTGGAAGTTTTACCCAGGCCTTTTCCCATAGCATTCATCCAAAGCTCAAAAAAAAGACATGTCCTTGAACAAGAGATACTGCTGCCTAAAAGGCTTACAATTCTAAGGCAAAAGAATATGAAAAAGAAAGAATGTTTACCTCCTCCTTAAAGGGACCTTAGGCTTGAACACTTTATCAACCTGCCTAAGTTAATTCTGGCAGAGGAACCAGAAATCAAATTGTCAACATCCCTTGGATCATCAAAAAAGCAAGAGAGTTCCAGAAAAACACCTACTTCTGCTTTATTGACTATGCCAAAGCCTTTGACCGTGTGGATCACAACAAACTGTGGGAAATTCTTAAAGAGATGAGAATACCAGACCACCTGCCCTGCCTCTTGAGAAATCTGTATGCAGATCAGGAAGCAACAGTTAGAACTGGACATGGAACAACAGACTGATTCCAAATCGGGAAAGGAGTTATGTGAAGGCTGTATATTGTCACCCTGCTTATTTAACTTATATTCAGAGTCTATCATGAGAAATGCTGGGCTGGGTGAAGCACAAGCTGGAATCAAGATTGCTGGGAGAAGTATCAATAACCTCAGATATGCAGATAACACCACCCTTATGGCAGAAAGTGAAGAAGAACTAAAGAACCTCTTGATGAAAGTGAAAAGGGAGAGTGAAAAAGTTGGCTTAAAGCTCAGCATTCAGAAAACTAAGATCATGGCATCTGGTCCCATCAGTTAATGGCAAATAGATGGGGAAATAATAGAAACAGTGACAGACTTTATTTTAGGGGGCTCCAAAATCACTGCAGATGGTGACTGCAGCCATGAAATTTGAAAGACACTTGCTCCTTGGAAGAAAAGCTATGACCAACGTAGACAGCATATTAAGAGGCAGAGACATAACTTTGCCAACAAAGATCCGTCTAGTCAAAGCTATGGTTTTTCCAGTAGTTGTGTATGGATGTGAGAGTTGGACCATAAAGAAGACTGAGCACTGAAGAACTGATGCTTTTGAACTATGGTGTTGGAGAAGACTCTTGAGAGTCCCTTGGACTGCAAGGAGATCCAACTGGTCCATCCTAAAGGAAATCAGTCCTGAATATTCATTGGAAGGACTGATGCTGAAACTGAAGCTCCAATACTTTGGCCACCTGATGTGAAGAGCTGACTCATTTGAAAAGACCCTGATGCTGGGAAAGATTGAAGGCAGGAGGAGAAGGGGACGACAGAGCATGAGATGGTTGGCTGGCATCACTGACGCAATAGACATGAGTTTGAGTAAATTCTGGGAGTTGTTGATGGACAGCGAAGCCTGCCGTGTTGTGGTCCATGGGGTTGCAAAGAGTGAGACACGACTGAGCGACTGAATGGAACGGAACTGAAGTTAACTCTCATTTCCCCCTTTTTCTTTTAGGACAATATTGTTGCTGAGGGGAAAGGGGCAGAGAAATCTGTCAGTAACTGCTTCCTGTGGGTGAGGGGCACCCACCTTAAGTTGTTGAAGCAGTATATTCTCCTTACCCTTTTATTTAGGGTTTCTGATCCAAGAGCCTCAAGTCTTAGCTAGAGGAGGCAGAAGTTGTAGGAGCATAAACAATCATTTGTAACTTAAAAAACCTCAAGCCCCTTAGATACAAAATTCATTATACAATTACAGATAGAAGGAGCAAACAGCAAGAATAAGATGATTACAATTATTACAGTCAAGATATTTTTCTGCCACAGAGAGCTTGTAAACCATGATTGTATCTGTGACCAGGGTGGAACATCTAGGGAGTCCATTTTGAAGGGTGACCAAAATCTTTGCATCACAATTACTTTGTCTTTGAAGTCGGTGTATCCTTTAGAAAGAACAAACTAGACAAGTAGTTTAAAAGGCAGAGACCAAAAATCAGTAAAAGAATTATTGTAATCAGTGATCCAAGCAAGAGTAAGAATCAGGTTATATTTGGTAGTAACTTTGGTCCTGATCTAGACAGAATCAACACTTTGGCTGCCCTGTTTATAAGAATAGAGCCATTTGGCGTGTTCATATATATCTTGAATGTGGGTGTAACAAACTCAGTTAGAAGTAGTTGAAAGAGTGACAACCTAAACCTTAACAGACAAAATAAGTCTTACCATTGCTTTTTAGAAGAATGAGGCTGAACCCCTATGTAGACAGTTGTTTTAGGGAGACTTATAGCCAGGTAGCCGCTTGTCTAAGTTTGTCCAAGTAGGCTTTAACCTCTTATTGTGGTAGTTATATATAAGCCAAAGTAGTTGTCACCATTAACAATTTTAGCGTTTTTCTAGGTATGAGAAGATGCAAGAATTTGGGCTCAAGGAAATCTTTACCTGAAAATATCTAACTATCCGAAGGCCTGTTTTGTCCATTTTTCCAGAGCACAGAGTGGGTGTTTAGTTTCTGATTTTTGCCCTGAACTCCTTTCAGGGGATGTTGAAGGTCAGCAGCTATAGTGTCCATGAGTTAATCTTTGTAGAGGCAGACAGCAAGTGCCATGCAGGACCCCTTTATGGCCATGAATTTGACCATGATTTGGGGCATTTCATGACCATCTGTCCCATGGTGCTCTGAAGGCTCATTCCCAGGTCTGTCGAAGATTTCACTGATAGGCCCACTCAGTGTGCTGTTACTGGACTAGGCCCTGTGAGCAGCAAGTCTGTGGACCGCACCTGTCTCACTAGTCTCTTGGTCCAGGAAAATATTCCCTTTGGTTGCTTCTTCACACCATTATAATTATGGATTTTATATGGAACTGTATACCCTCATTATATCAGTGGCTCAGTCACACACTTGGTAGTGTAAGGGACAACACTTCTTGAAACAGGCAATATAGAAAACAATATGGTTAGCAGTAATAGTACAATCATAAGAAAGAACTTAAGAACTTCCATTAGGTATAGCCCAGTGACATCTCCAGATCATCTGACTTAGCTTGTTAAATGATTATAGCTTGCTGTTAATCTCCTGATTGTAGACCCTGAAACATGTGATCTTTATTTAAAGACTGGTTACTGAGATAAACTTTAGAAACAAACTCAGAGTGTCCTTTTTAATAACTTAATTAAACCTCTTAGCAATGTAATATAACCACAAGGAATTACTTCAGAACTGAGCCTTAGAAAATACAGACCTTAATTAGCAAAACTGAAACTTAATATTCAGTGAAACATAATAGATACCATAGGCCTGACATCAGTTGGGTGGATTTTTCTTTTATAGCTCTCCAGTATACTTTGAGATTTCTGTATATGTCGAGAGATAGTCTATTTTACCTTGATGAGGCTGTACAGAACCCAAGTCTCCAATTTCTGGAGGCATAAAGTAAAGAGAAAAGAAAAATGTTTTAATTTTACCCACAAGTGTAAATCACTAAATTGTTTTCAGTCATCAGTAACTTGAGGAGAAGAGCTTCTTTATACCTGAAAACAAAGATTAGAAGCCAGTAATATGTCAGACAAAAAGTCATGAAAATTGTAATCATATTTAGCAGTCTGTTTAATCTCATGCAACTAATCCCTTTGTTCTGCCATCCCTGCCCAACAACTGAGGATGCCAGTAAAGCGATAGTCTCCAAGAAGCTCGTGAAGTTCTTTGCCAATGTCTGTAAGACCTGCCCAGTAAAGTGGGTGCCCCAGTCACTGGAGATTGTAGAACATACATTTTAACCATTTTTTTTTTTCTCCATTGTGAGATATTAACCCTGAAGCCAGAAAAGTCTTTATCTTATCAAATAAAAGTGAACTTTGTCAGGGAGCCAGGAAAAGTCAAGTTTCTGTCTTGGAACTCCCATAGCTCTGACTGTTTGGTTTACAAGCATTGTTTACCCATTTTAAATTCCCTGATGAGGGGTTAATTTTTGTAGACGCAGAATGAGCTTTGTTCATGTGCGCCACAGTCTGCCATCAAAAACCACATTCCAAGAAAACTTTGTTCTTTTTTTTTTTTTTTAAATTGGGCTCTACCGCGCGCGCCTCCCGCCCCTTCCCAGAAGGCCAGCCCCGGCGCTCCGGGCCTGGTTATCCGCTGGCGCCGCCGCGCAGGCGGAGTTCTCGGGCTCACCAGCCGGCTCCGGGTCCAAAACTTTGTTCTTTAACAGGGAGAGAAAACCAAATTTCATTTCGGTGCCAACTTATATTCACTGTGAAACAATAGTTATTCACTTAGTTAAAGTACCAATAAAAGATTTCAAAGGCAGTTTAATGTCTTACAAAACTTGTATCATGCACAAAACTCTCTTGTCACAAACCTTTTTACACTTTTTGTATTGATCACCTCATTTGCGCATTTAGAGAACAGCCACCTATAAGTTTAGACTTACTTTCTTTTTCCTTAATAGAATGTAATTCCATTCCTTATACCTTTTTATTGAAAATATAAATCCTGCTTTTCTTCAGCAACCATGAACAATACTTTATATAATCATTTTGTAGATTGGGGCTTCCCTTGTGGCTCAGCTGGTAAAGAATCCACCTGCATTGTGAGAGTCCTGGGTTCGGAAGAGCCCTTAGAGAAGGGAAAGGCTACCCACTCCAGTATTCTGGCCTGGAGAATTCCATGAACTATATAGTCCATGGGGTCACAAAGAGTCAGACACAACTGAGCAACTTTCACTTTCAAACATAAATCACCCCAAGCTATACCATTTGTAAAAGTATCTTCACAACATCTATGTTGATTAGATCAATAAACAAACACTAATACCAGGTATCAATTCAATAGTGAGTATTTCCCAGTTCACACAAGCCTGAATTTCATTTTAATTTTCTTGAATTTAGAATTGTTTGATATGTAAGCACTTACTTCTCTTTAAGCCAATTAAATAGAGCTCATTGACCAATTAGCCTTCAGCAACGTTGTCCAAGGACGGAGACACACTGAGACACAAATAAATCTGGACAGACAGAGACCTCACAGTTTTCCACTTGAAATTTAAAATGTCTCTTTGTCCATTTTTTCCCCCTTGGCTTTAAGTTCTACCAGTTTGCTCATGGCTGGAGTCCCAGACAGAGTGGGCTGTGTATCTCAAGAACATGATAAGAGTTAACTTCAGGTTTTTTCCCAGGCATGTTTCTGTCTCTCAGGCAGGGTTGGAGCTCCAAAAAAAGTATTTTAAAAAGCCAGCTTTTTTTTTATTGCACATGCAAAAAAAACTAGTTTTGCAATTTCAAAAAGATTTCATTTGAAGCATTTTCTCCAAAGTCTGAGGAATTTCATGGTCATTCAGTGTCAAAAAATGTCTTCTCTCCTTTTTGTAGTCATAGTTTAAATGACTATGACTTTTAAATTTTAACCAAATTTAAACCAAAGAGTGTTCAAATTGCCTCTGATGACAGAGGCAGAGTGTCTGATAAGATGTTCCCCCAGAAGGGATTGTCTCTCCAGGCAGGTGAGGTCTTCTCTTCAAGTAAAGAAAGCCTGTATTAAGGGACTTTTTAGGCTCTGGGGATCAAACTTATCCCAGGTTTTCCAAGATACAATTCAAAGGGGGTGGTTCTGGAAATACTAGCTCCCATCTGTAAGAGAGAAAAAAGCAGTGCCCAGTGCTGTAACTGTTTTCTACCGGCAGCGTCCCTCCTTGGCTCTAGCTGGGGGTGGAGACAGGTCTTCCCCCTAAGCTTCCTTCCCTGGCCAAAGTTAACCTGTCTCTTACTGACACGGGTGTCTCGCTGTCATCCCTCCCTGTTCTACCACTGAGGCATGGTGGAGATGCACCAGGGGTAGATCTAATGGCATCCTAGACTGATGTACAGTTCCTCACCATTAAAACCTTTGCCTGATTTCTGCTTCTCCTCTGATGCCACCCGGAGTGATATGTGATAGCAAAAGAGGTGGTGAAGGGCTGGCCAGCAAGGAAAAAGTTATTTTTGTCCTTGAGCTATTAGGGCCAATCTTTCCAGTTCATTTCCACAGGTTCTACAGAAAGAATGTCTAAGGAGTTGAGACAAAAGCCACCAGAGTACCTCCTCTGGTCTGCTAACAGCCAGCATTACCAAAGGAAGAAAAGCCCACTGCACTTCCAATCTGACCAGATCCTAGGATTCCCGATCTGTGTCCTCAGAAGTCTTATAGTCACCAGCTGTGCCTCCATTCATATAGACCGGAGGAACAGGTGTGACAAGGACTCACTTTCAGGTTATGGGCCCCTGAGGCAGGCAGCTAAGAGAGCAGCCTCTAGCCTGAGAGATGTTCCTGGAGACAGAGCTCCTCCCAGCTCCCAAATGTGCTCCTGTCTGCAGTGAATGAAAAGACAATGCAGGTGTAAATTTTGGCTTCTAGCAAGACTAGGTGTTTTGCGACTGTCAATCCAAATTTGAGGTCTAAGTAATAGTACACAGTAACAGAATGGATTGCAAGTCCCTTGAAAGTCTGTGATTCCACAGATTAGGTTAGTAGTTTCAATTCCCCAGGCAGTTACGAAATGGTCAAAGAGACCAGGAAAAGGTGATGGAGAAAGGAAGTTTGGTTCATATGCTTCTGAGTTAGTAGAGACTTTACAGTAAAAGAGCAAAAGAGTCCCAACTCTGAGTATTTTTACCTGTCTTGAAGATCCTGGCCGAGCCCCCAAGATGATAGCTTACGGTGAACAGTGCCGCCAGATTCGTGGTCTCCGAAGGAGAAGATTTAACTCCGGGACCAAAGACAGTCACTCAGAGCTTTGTGTTGATTTTATTTAAAGTGAAAGTGACAGAAAAAACTTCTGACATAGACATCAGAAGGGGGCAGGAGAGTACCCACCTCACTAGTTTAAGTGGGGCCTTATAATACTTCTCAACTATCTGTTCCGTTCAGTTCAGTGACTCAGCTGTGTCTGACTGTTTTTGACTCCAAGGACTGCAGCACCCCAGGCTTCCCTGTCCATCACCATCTCCTGGAGCTTGTTCAAACACATGTCCATCAAGTCAGTGATGCCATCCAACCATCTCATCCTCTGTCCTCCTAGTCTCCTCCTGCCTTCAGTCTTTCCCAGCATCAGGGTCTTTTCCAATGAGTCAGGTCTTCGCATCAGGTGGCCAAAGTATTGGAGCTTCAGAATCAATCCTTCCAATGAATATTCAGGACTGATTTCCTTTAGGATTGACTGGTTTGATCTCCTTGCAGTCCAGGGGACTCTCAAGAATCTTGTAAATATCGCAGTTCAAAAGCATCAATTCTCTGGTGCTCAGCCTTCTTTATGGTCCAACTCTCACATCCATACACGACTACTGGAAAAACCATAGCTTTGACTAGATGGACCTTTGTTGGCAAAGTAATGTCTCTGCTTTTTAATATGCTGTCTAGGTTGGTCATAGCTTTTCTTCCGAGGAGCAAGAGTCTTTTCATTTCATGGCTGCAGTCACCATCTGCAGTGATTTTGGAGCCCAAGAAAATAAAGTCTGTCAGTGTTTCCACTGTTCCCCATCTATTTGCCATGAAGTGATGGGACCGGATGCCATGATCTTAGTTTTCTGAATGTTGAGTTTTAAGCCAACTTTTTCACTGTCTTTCACTTTCTTCAAGAGACTGTTTAGTTCCTCTTCTCTTTCTGCCATAGGGTGGTGTGATCTGCATGTCTGAGGTTACTAATATTTTTCCCAGCAATTTTGATTCCAGCATGTGCTTCATCTAGCCCAGCATTTCTCGTGATGTACTCTGTATATAAGTTAAATAAGCAAGGTGACAATAAACAGCCTTGGAGTACTCCTTTCCCGATTTGCAACCAGTCTGTAGTTCCATGTCCAGTTCTAACTGTTGCTTCTTGACCTGCATACACATTTCTCAGGAGGCAGGTAAGGTGGTCTGGTATTCCCATTTCTTGAAGAATTTCCCACAGTTTGTTGTGATCCACACAGTCAAAGGCTTTGGCATAGTCAATAAAGCAGAAGTAGGTGTTTTTCTGGAACTCTCTTGCTTTTTCTGTGATCTAACAGATGTTGGCAATTTGATCTCTGGTTCTTTTGCCTTTTCTAAATCCAGCTTGAACATCTGGAAGTTCTCAGTTCACATACTGTTGAAGCCTGGCTTGGTGAATTTTGAGTATTACTTTGCTAGCGTGTGAGGTGAGTGCAATTGCACAGTAGTTTGAACATTCTTTGGCATTGCCTTTCTTTGGGATTGGAATGAAAACTGACTTTTTCCAGTCCTGTGGCCACTGAATTTTCCAAATTTTTTGCATATTGAGTGGAGTACTTTCATAGCATCATCTATTAGGATTTGAAATAGCTCAACTGGAATTCCCTGATATCTCAGTTGGTAAAGAATCCACCTGCAATGCAGGAGACCCTGAGTCGATCCCTGAATCCAGAACATCTCCCTGGAGAAGGGATAGGCTACACACTCCAGTATTATTGTGCTTCCCTTGTGGCTCAGCTGGTAAAGAATCTGCCTGCAATGCAGGAGACCTGGGTTCGATCCCTGGGTCGGGAAGATTGCCTGGAGAAGGGAAAGGCTACCCACTCCAGTATTCTGGCCTGGAGAATTCCATGGACTGTATAGTCCATGGGGTCACAAAGAATTGAACATGAGTGAGCGACTTTCACTTTTTAACTGGAATTCCATCACCTCCGCTAGCTTTGTTCATAGTGATGCTTCTTAAGACACTCTTGACTTCCCATTCCAGGATTCTGGCTCTAGGTTAGTAATCACACCATTGTGGTTATCTGGGTCAGTAAGATCTTTTTTGTATAGTTCTTCTGTGTATTCTTGCCACCTCTTCTTAATATCTTCTGCTTCTGTTAGGTCCATACCGTTTCTGTCCTTTATTGTGCCCATCTTTGCCTGGAATGTTCCCTTGGTATCTCTAATTTTCTTAAAGAGATCTCTGGTCTTTTTATCTGGAATAGATACAAAATGCCTCAAGGCTGTGAGAATTTTGCAGACCCTTTCCCATAACATGCATCCTAGGATGACATCAGCAGGAGATTAGCTAGAAGGAACAGGTTAACCCAGAGCTCAAGGCTATGAAAGTTTTACCCAGGCCTTCTCCCATAGCATTCACCCAAAGCTCAAAAAAAAAACATGTCCTTGAACAAGAGAAACTGCTGCCTGTGAGGCCTACTAATCTAAGTAAGGCAAAAGAATGTGAAAAAGAAAGAATATTTACCTTCTCCTTAAAGGGGCCTTAGGCCTGGACACCTTGTCAACCTGCCTAAGTTAACTCTCTCAAATCTCTTGTCCAGGGATGAAGCATAGACCAAGATAAGGAAGGATGGTGAAAGGTAACTGCCTGGGGTTATTAACTCATCTTTCCATTTAAGAGTACTAGCTGCTAATGCAGAGAAGGCGATGGCACCCCACTCCAGTACTCTTGCCTGGAGAATCCCATGGATGGAGGAGCCTGGTGAACTGCAGTCCATGGGGTTGCTAAGAGTCGGATATGACTGAGTGACTTCACTATCACTTTTCACTTTCATGCACTGGAGAAGGAAATGGCAACCCACTCCAGTGTTCTTGCCTGGAGAATCCCAGGGACAGGCTCCTCTAATTAGCAGCTGCTAATGCTTTATTTAAACTGTCTGCTGTTGTGATAGATCTCCTCCTGGCTGGAAATAGCTGTTGTTCCACCATACTTTGTATCAGGGAAGTAGGGAGGCTTGCAACTTATTTATTTGATTGCACCTGGTCTTCGTTGGGGCATGTGGGATCTAGTTCCCTGGAACCATGGATTTAACCCAGCCCCTTGCAATGGGAATGCAGAGGCTTAGCTACTGGACCACCAGGGAAGTCCCTGACAGGGAGATAGTCTTGGAAGATGAAAGACTTCCTTTCCTTACTCCCAGGAAAGTACATTTTCAATTATAAACGAACACCAAGATGTTCTAAAAACCTAAGTAAATCCTGATAAAGTAAAAATTTCCTTCACCATCCACTAATTCCAGTTCCGTCTCCATAAGCAGTTTGGTAGGGGCATTTTTTCAGTTGCTTTTCTGTTTATTTTCATACAAATAAATTTGCCTATGATTAGTTTTGCTTTATCATTTTTACATGTATCTATTTGATCAAGTTTTTTTTTAATAATTTGTGGAAAAATTACTGTGGAAATATTTCATACTGATATGCCTTACTAAGTCATTGTATGACTACCATAGTTTTAGATAATTATTCCCCTGTTGCTAACAATTATTATTTTTTTTGTCATTTCTATTTTTCTGACTTGCCTTTTCTATACTCAGTATTCTGTGGGATGGTTTGCAATTTTAAGCTATTCGATAGGAATTAAAAATATTTCTATAATGCATATTTCTGTTATGTAAATTATAAATATTTTCTCCCAGTTACTTTTTAAAAATAACTTTATTTTTTTTATTTTTATTTTCATACTGTAGTTGATTTACAATGCTGTGTTAGTTCCAGATATACAGCAAAGTGATTCATATAGACATATACACATATCCATTCTTTTTCAGATTCTTTTCCCATATAGGTTACTACAAAAGCCATATAGGTTATTAAAATAGATTGAGTAGAGTTGTCTGTTCAGTACAGTAGGTCCTTATTGATTATATATTTTATATATAGTAGTGTGAAGGACAGGGAAGCCTGGTCTACTGTAGTTCATGGGGTCAAACATGACTCAGCAACTGAACAACACTTCACTTAGTATGATAATCTCTAGGTCCCTCCATGTGGTTACAAATGGCATCATTTCATCCTTTTTTATGGCTAATATGCCATCGTATTGTGCATGCTAAGTTGCTTCAGTTGTGTTTGACTCTGCTACCCTATGGACTGTAGTCTTCCTCTATGAGATTCTCCAGGCAAGGTTACTGGAGTGGGTTGTTGTGTCCTCCTCCTGTCTATGTATTAGTCTATGTATTGCTGCTGCTGCTGCTAAGTCGCTTCAGTCCGACTCTGTGCGACCCCATAGACGGCAGCCCACCAGGCTCCCTTGTCCCTGGGATTCTCCAGGCAAGAACACTGGAGTGGGTTGCCATTTCCTTCTCCAATGCATGAAAGTGAAAAGTGAAAGTGAAGTCGCTCAGTCCTGTCAGACTCTTAGCGACCCCATGGACTGCAGCCCACCAGGCTCCTCCATCCATGGGATTTTCCAGGCAAGAGTACTGGAGTGGGGTGCCATTGCCTTCTCCAGTCTATGTATTAGGTTGGTGCAAATGTAATTGCAGTTTTTGTGTTGTTGAAATTTGCCATTTGATATTGAATGCATTCTTAAATAAATGTGGTTATGTTATATCATTTTAATGTGCATTTCTCACTTCATGTGTTTTTGTTAATGACTTATTACAGGCTATTTATTTTAGACTATGGAAATGATTTTAGACAAAAAGCATATTCAAGCAGTTTTCTTTTTTGACTTCAAAATGGGTTGTAAAGGAATGGAGACAGACAACTCACAACGTTTGGCCCAGGAACTGCTAATGAACATAGTGCAGTAATGGTTCAAGAAGTTTTGCCAAGGCAATGAGAGTTTTAAAGATGAGGAGTACAATTAAAATAAATAAATTTATATTAAAAAAATCTTTAAAAATGAGGAGTACAGTGGCTGGCCATTGAAAGTTGACAGTGACCAATTGAGAGCCATCATTAAGCTGATCCTCTTAAAACTACACGAGAAGTTTCCAAAGAACTCAACATTGGCGATTCTATGGTCTTTGGGCATTTGTAGCAAATTGGAAAGGTGAAAGGCTTAATAAGTGAGTGCCTCAGAAGCTGACTAGAAATCAAAAAAAAATTCTTGTTTTGAAGTGTTGTCTTCTCTTCTTATACACAACAACAACGAACCATTTCTCGATTGTGCTGTGTGACGAAAAGTGGATTTTATACAACTGTTGACGACCAACTCAGTGGCTGGACCAAGAAGAAGCTTCAAAGCCAAACTTGCACTAAAAAAGGTCCTGGGCACTGTTTGATGGTGTCTGATCCATGACAGCTTTCTGAATCCTGGAGAAACCATTGCATCTGAGAAATATGCTCAATAAATTGGTGAGGTATACCAAAAACTGTAACACCTGCAGTTGATATTGGTCAACAGAAAGGGCCCAGTTCTTTTCCACAACAACACCTGACTGTATGTTGCACAACCAATGCTTTACAAGTTGACCAAATTGGGCTACAAAGTTTTGTCTCATCCACCATATTCACTTGCCCTCTCACCAACCGATTGCCATTTCTTCAAGCATCTCAACAATTTTTTGCAGGGAAAATGCTTCCACAACCAGCAGGAGGCAGAAAATGCTTTCCAAGAGCATTTCCAAAATGATTTCCAAGTTGAATCCCGAAGAACAGATTTTTATGCTATAGGAATAAACCAACTTATTTCTCATTGGCAAAAATGTGTTGATTGTAATGATTCCTGTTTTGATTAATAAAGATGTGTTTGAGCTTAGTTGTAATGATTTTAAATTCACCATCTGAAACCACAGTTATTTTTACACCAACCTAATATATATGCGCCACATCTTCTTTATCCCTTTTTTCTGTCGATGGACGTTTAGGTTGTTTCCATGTCTTGGCTATTGTAAATAGTGCTGCGGTGAACCTTGGGGTGCGTGTATCTTTTCAAATTATGGTTTTCTCAGCGTATACGACTAGGGGTGGAATTGCTGGATCATATGGTAGTTCTATACTTAGTCTTTTAAGGAAACTCTATACTATTCTCCATAGTGGTTGTACCGATTAACATTCCCACCAACACTATAGGAGGGTTTCCTTTCTCCACACCCTCTCCAGCATTTATTGTTTCTAGATTTTTTAATGATGGCCATTTTGACCAGTGTGAGGTGATACTGCATTGTGGTTTTGATTTGCATTTCTTTACTAATCCGTGATTTTGAGCATCTTTTCATGTGTCTCCTGGTCAGCTGTATGTTGTCTTTGGAAAATTGTCTATTTAGAGCTTCTGCCCATTTTTCTATTAGTTTGTTTGTTTTTATATTGAGCTGCATGAGCTGTTTGTACACTTTGGAGATTAATCCCTTGAAGGTGCTTTGTCTGCAAATATTTTCCTAAATTCTGTGGATTGTCTGTTTGCTTTGGTTTCCTTTGTTAAGCAAGACCTTTTAAGTTTGATTAGGTCCCATTTGTTTTTATTTATTTTCATTACTCTAAGAGGTGGGTCCAAAAAGATAATTGCTGCAATTTATGTCAGAGTCTTCTTTGTATATTTTCCTCTAAAAGTTTTCCGCCTTAACATTTATGTTTTTAATCCATTTTGAGTTAATTTTTGTATATGGTGTTACAGAATATTCTAATTTCTTTCTTTTACATGTAGCTCTCCCATCTTCTCACACCACTTATTGAAGAGATGGTCTTTTCTCCATTGTATGTTCTTGCCTCATTTGTCGTAGATTAGTTGACTATAAGTGCATGGGTTTATCTCTGGGCTTTCTATCCTGTTCCAGTGATCTACATTTTTGTTTTGGTGCTTGTATCATACTGTTTTGATGACTGTAGCTTTATAATATAGTCTAAAGTCAGGGAGCCTGATTCCTCTAGCTCCATTTTTCTTTCTTAGGACTGCTTTGGTTATTAGGGTTTTTGTGTTTTCATGTAAGTTTTAAAAAAATTTCCAGTTCTGTGAAAAATACTCTTGGTAATTTGATAGACATTGCATTGAATATATAGATTACCTTGAGTATTATAGTCATTTGGACAACAGTGATTCCTCCAATCCAAGAGCATGGTATATCTTTCTATCTGTTTGTGTAGTCTTCTGTTTCTTTCATCAGGGTCTTATAATTTTTCAGAGTACACATTTTTGCCTCCTTAGATAGGTTTATTCTTAAGTATTTTAGTTTCTTTGATAGGATGGTAAAAGGGATTGTTTCCTTAGTATTTCTTTCTGATCTTTCATTGTTAGCATATAGAAATGCAAGAGATTGTGTATTAATGTTATATCCTTTAACCTTAGCCAGTTCACTGATGAAGTCTAGTAGCTTTCTGGTAGCATCTTCAGGATTTTTTATTAATTTGTATAGTATCATGTCATCTGCAAATAGTGGCAGTTTTATGTCTTTTCCACTTTGAATTCTTTTCCAGTAAATTCCCTACATATGAACTACAAGAGCATGTTTATAAGTCCAGTTTGTTGATAAGCCCAACAAAGTTAGCCTATATACCCAACTAATACAACTGGCTATATAGTACTGTACTGTAATAGGTTTATAATACTTTTCACACAAATAATATATAAAAAACAAAAAATAAAGAAAACATTTTTATTCTCACAGTAAAGAACCTTGAAAAATACAGTAGTACAGTACAACAGTTAGCACACAGGGGCTGGCATTGAGTGAACAGGCAAGAAAAGTTACTGACTGGAGGGGGGATGGAGAGTGGGAGATGGCAGAACTGAAGAATCAGCAGCAACAGGAGATGCAGTTTCACTCACACTTGACATTAGTAGCACAGGTTCTGGTTCTTTGCTGGATTCAATTCTGTCTACCCTCTTGAAAAAAATGAATCCAATGATGTCTGAGTGGTAGCTCTCTTTTTTTCTCATCACAGATGACACGGTTGTACTGGATTGTATTTTGAATGGCTGCTGCATCTTTCATGTACCATTCTATGTTTGTGTCCTGAGCCTCAAAAACTGACAATACCTCCTCAAATAAAGAAAATCCTCTTGCATCATGAATCTCTTTGGTTCTTCAGGTACTACTTCTTCCTCTTGTCTCTCCATCCTTTCTCTGGGTCTCCAGTTCTACCAGGTCTTCATCAGTAAGCTCCTTGTGTTGCACAGCAAGGAGTTCAGTGTTATAAGAACAAGCAACGTCTACCATCTTTTCACCTTGCTCCACTCTCTCAATTATTTTCACTTTTGTTTCCATCATTATCGCTTGGCACTTCTTACAGTACCAGTTACATCACTGCTGCTTTTAAGCTTGCTCCCAGATATCCTGGGCTTGAAGTAAAGATACTGCACTGCTGTACTGTATACAGTACTGTACGGTATAAAGTACACAAAAGCACATCCACTTGTAGAGAATGCATGCAAGTGACAATGCATGCCAGACATGAACAAACTTACATGATTTGACATGTGAATACATTTGCATCTTTGAAAGCTCACAGCTTTGAAGGTTTGTATGTAGCAGGCTTAATGTATTTTTTTTTCCCTTCTGATGGTCATGGCTGGTAGTTCTAGAACTATGTTGAATAATGTGGCAAGAGTGGACATCCTTGTCTTGTTCCTGCTCTTAGAGGAAATGCATTCAGATTTTCACCATTGAGTATGATGTTAGCTGTGGGTTTGTTATATATGGCCTTTATTATCATTGAGGTAGGTCCCTCTATGCCCACTTTATGGAGAGTTTTTATCATAAATTAGGGTGTTGAATTTTTAGTAGAAGCTTTTTCTGTATCTGTTGAGATGATCATAACAGTTTTTATACTTCAGGTTGTTAATATGGTGTATTATACTGACTAATTTGCGGATATTGAAAAATCCTTGCATCCCTGGGATAAATCCCATTGGATCATGGTGTATGAACCTTTTATTCTATTGTTTGATTTGGTTTATTAGTGTTTTGTTGAGAATTTTTGCACTTGTGTACAACAGTGATATTGGGCTGTAATTTCCTCTTGTTTGTGTGGTGTCTTTTACTTGTTTTGGTCTCAGGGAATGGTTTCAGGCCTCCTAAAATGAGTTTTGGAGTGTTCCTTCTTCAGCAATTTTTGAAAAGTTTCAGAAGGATAGGTGTTAACTTTTCTCTAATGTTTGATACAATTTGCTTGTGGAGCCATCTGGTCCTGGACTTTTGTTTGTTTTAAGTTTTTTAGCCACAGTTTCAATTTCAGCACTTGTGATTGAGCTGTTTGTATTTTCTATTTCTTTCTGGTTCAGTCTTGGAAGATTGTACCTTTCTAATAATATGTCCATTTCCTTCTAGTTTAAATAACATTTAGATTTATAGAAACATTACAAAGATAGTACAGAGTGTTCCTGTGTACTCTTCACCCAGTTTTAATTTCCTTGAATATTATCACTTGAATTAATTTGCTCAGGTTGCCATAATAAGAAATATGCACTCACTGGCTTAAACAACAGAAATTTATTTTCTCACAGATCTAGAGGTTGGAATTCCAAGAGGAAGGTGCCAGCAAGATTCATTTCTGGTGCCTTCTTGCTGTGACCTCATGTGACCTTATCTCTGTGCTGTACATTCCTGGTGTCTTTTCCTCTTCTTATAAGGCCACCAGTCCTATTGGATGAGGGCCCCACCCTTACAATCTCATTTAACCTTAATTACCTCTTTAAAATGGAGAAGGCAATGGCACCCCACTCCAGTACTCTTGCCTGGAAAATCCCATGGACGGAGGAGCCTGGTAGGCTGCAGACCATGGGGTCGAGAAGAGTCGGACATGACTGAGTGGCTTCACTTTCACTTTTCCCTTGCATGCATTGGAGAAGGAAATGGCAACCCACTCCAGTGTTCTTGCCTGGAGAATCCCAGGGACGGGGGAGCCTGGTGGGCCGCCGTCTATGGGGTCGCACAGAGTCGGACACAACTGAAGTGACTTAGCAGTAGCAGCAGCAACCTCTTTAAAAGGGCTTTCCTGGTGGCTCAGATGGTAAAGAATCTGAATGCAGTGCCAGTAACCTGGGTTTGATCCCAAGGTTGGGACAATTCCCTGGAGAAGGGCATGGCAACCCACTCTAGTATTGTTGCCTAGAGAATTCTATGGACAGAGGAGCCCACTGGGCTCCAGTCCATGGGGTTGCAAAGAGTCAGGGTTGAGTGACTAACACCTCTTAAAAAGCCCTGTCTCTAAAGACAGGCATATTGAAGACTAGGACTTCAGCACATGAATTTGAGGCCGGGAACACAATTCAGTCCATAACATCATGCTGTATTACTGTGGGACATTAAGAAACCAATACTGGTTGATATGTTATTGATATACTGTTACGTATAGTCTAGGCTTTATTCACATTTCCCTAATTTTCCCATTAATGCCCTTTTTCTACTCCAGGATTTAATCTAGGATGCCACATTGCATTTAGTTGTCATCTCCTTAGCCACCCCTAAGGTCCATGACAATTTCTCAGTTGTGTTTTACATGACATTGACAGTTTTGATGAGTACTGGGCAGGTATTTTATAGAATGCCCCTCAAATTTTCTGTGATATAGATAGCATATAGGGAATGATGTCAGATTCATGGTCTCCAAAGAAGAAGATTTAGCTTCGGGACCAGGGACCAGGGACCAGGCTTGATCACTCAAGAGCTTTTGTGTAGCAGAGTTTTATTAACGTGAAAAAGGGACAGAGAAAGCTTCTGACTAGACATCAGAAGGGGTACTGAGAGTGCCCCCATTCACTAGTCTTATCAAGGCCTTACATACTTTTACCAGACCTGTTCCCACAAGATACATCTTAAATTAACAAGATTAGAACTAACAATAGAAAGGTCTTACCAAACCCACTCCCACAATATATATGTATCTCTTAAGATAACATGATTAGTCATAAAACATTCTTGTTAAGGAGAAAGTGTTCTGGAGCAAGATACATTGTTATAATGACTAAAACAAAGCAATGCAGAAAAAAGTTTGTCTTTTTCTCCTTGAGAGCCCCAGACCTCTTTCTCCTTCTTGAGGGCTCGAGACCCCTTTCTCCTCCTCAGGGACCCTGGACTTCTTATCAGCTTACCTAGGAACTGACTCTCTCAATATTTTCTAATGACTAGACTGGATTTTTGGAATAAAATTCTGCAGAGGAAAAGTGCCCTTCTCATTATGTCATATCAGGGGGACATGGCATCCACATGATATCTTTGGTGAATTATGAACACTTGGTTAAAGTAGTGTTGACAGGTTCCTCTGTGAAGTTGCTAATTTTCCCTTTCCATGCTATATTTTTTGGAAGCCAGTCACTAAGTCCAACCCATACTCAAAAAGATGGGGGGAGTTAAGCTCTAACTCTTAGAAGGAAATATCTACGTGTATTATTTGGAATACTTATGTAAGGAAGGGAGAAGGCAATGGCACCCCACTCCAGTACTCTTGCCTGGAAAATCCCATGGACGGAGGAGCCTGGTAGGCTGCAGTCCATGGGGTCGCTAAGAGTTGGACACGACTGAGCGACTTCACTTTCACTTTCACACACTGGAGAAGGAAATGGCAACCCACTCCAGTGTTCTTGCCTGGACGGGGGAGCCTGGTGCGCTGCTGTCTGTGGGGTCGCACAGAGTCAGACAAGACTGAAGCAACTTAGCAGCAGCAGCAGCATGTAAGGAAGATTTGTCTCTCTTTCATTTTATTCAATAGCTTTTATATCAGCTTGTATTCATGTGTATTTATTTTTTACTTTGGGTTATAATCCATATTCAAAAGCAGAGATATTACTTTGACAACAAAGGTCCATCTAGTCAAGGCTATGGTTTTTCCTTTGGTCATGTATGGATGTGAGAGTTGGACTGTGAAGAAGGCTGAGCGCCGAAGAATTGATGCTTTTGAACTATGGTGTTGGAGAAGACTCTTGAGAGTCCCTTGGACTGCAAGGAGATCCAACCAGTCCATTCTGAAGGAAATCAGCCCTGGGATTTCTTTGGAAGGAATGATGCTGAAGCTGAAACTCCAGTACTTTGGCCACCTCATGCGAAGAGTTAACTCATTGGAAAAGACTCTGATGCTGGGAGGGATCGGGGGCAGGAGGAGAAGGGGACGACAGAGGATGAGATGGCTGGATGGCATCACTGACTCGATGGATGTGAGTCTGGGTGACCTCCGGGAGTTAGTGATGGACAGGGAGGCCTGGCGTGCTGTGATTCATGGGGTCGCAAAAAGTCGGACATGACTGAGCGACTGAACTGAACTGATAATCCAGTATTATGTACTTCATTGCTCAAATTTTTCAGCTTTGACTGTTAGGAGTTTTTTCAGGTTGGATCCTGTATCCCACTCTTCTCCCACCCCCTTCTAAAAATGTTTTAATGGTTTCTTTTATAAATTTATTAAATCATTTTTCTTATAGCTTTTGCATATTGTGTCTTCGTTTAAGGCTTAAAGATATATGTCACTTAGGATAAGGCTAGGTTATGTTATGATGGCAACCCCAACATCTTAGTGTCAGGTAAGGAGTAAAGGTTTATTTTTTGTTCATGATGCATATCTGTCATTGGTTAAGTAAGACCTGTTATAAATCTTCTTACTTTATGACCCAGGCTGGTAGAGCACAGCTACTACACATAAAACTTTTTATTGAGTATAACATGAAAGTGAAAGTGAAGTCGCTCAGTCTTGTCCAACTTTTTGTGACCCCACGGGACTATAGCCCACCAGGCTCCTCTGTCCACGGGATTCTCCAGGCAAGAGTACTGGAGTGGGTTGCCATTTCCTTTTCCAGAGGATCTTTCTGACCCAGGGATTGAACCCAGTCTCCTGCATTGTAGGCAGACGCTTTATGGTCTAAGCCACTAGGGAAGAATATCATAATGAAGTCTAATTTATTTTATGAAAGTGAAAGTGTTAGTCACTCAGTTCTGTCCAACTCTTCTGACCTCATGGACTGTAGCCCACCAGGCTCTTCTATTCATGGAATTCTCCAGGTAAGAATAGTGGAGTAGGTAGCCATTCCTTTTTCCAGGGGATCTTCCTGACCCAGAGATTGAACTCTGGTCTCCCGCATTGCAGGCAGATTCTTTACCATTTGAAAGTGAAGTCACTCAGTTGTGTCTGACTCTTTGTGACTCCATGGACTGTAGCCCACCAGGCTTCTCCATCCATGGGGTTTTCCAGGCAAGAATACTGGAGTGGGTTGCCATTTCCTTCTCCAGGGGATCTTCCCTGCCCAGGGATCGAACCCAGGTCTCCTGCATTGAAGACAGACGCTTTACCCTCTGAGCCACCAGAGAAGTCCTACTGTTTTACCATTTGAGCCACCTTATAATATATACATATATCTATAATGGAGTAGGGCAAGGCAACGCACTCCAGTATTCTTGCTTGAGAATCCTGTGGACAGAGGAGCCTGGCAGGCTGTGGTCCATAGGGTCGCAAAGAATTGGACCCGACTTAGAAATGACTTAGCATGCATGCCTGCATATCTATGTGTAGTAATGATTCATACACAGAAATTTGTACAAAGTGAACAACTTGGTAGACAGGTTTGTACATCATGGATAAATAACTAGCACATAGATTGAGAAAGAGAACATCATACCGCAGAATCTACCCCTTTGAGCTCTTTCCTAGTCACTCCCCTTCCAAGGATAAACACATTTTTAATTGCCAAAGATTTGTCTGGCTTTGAAATCTATATGAATGTAATCATACTTTATGTACTCTTGTTTGGCTTTTTTCACTGACCAGTATATTGGTGAGAATCATCCATGATATTGCGCATGGTCACAGTTCATTCATTCATTCTTTTTGTTTTATAATATTGCACTGTAAGAAAGTACCACAGTGTTTCAGTCCACGGTTTCTGGACATTTAGTTTGTGTTCGGTTTTTGGCTATTACAAATAATGATTCTGTGAACCACTGTTTGTCCCTTTCTTGGTGAGCATGTGTATACATTTTTGCTGTATATATCCTTAGAAGTGGAATTTTGCCCCCCCTGCCCCAAGTCAGAAGATGTGTGATGTTCACTCCTTATAAATACCAGTTTTCTAAAATGGATGTATTCTGATATTATCTTGATAGCTGCTTGCTGGTCTGAGGGAGAGGTCTATAGAGGTTTTTGTACCATTAATTAAGTGAACTGACCCCGAAGTGATGAATTTCACCTCTACTCATTTAATCTCAAAGGAGTAAGAACAAGCCTACCATGGCCTAGAATACAGGGAACCAGAACTATTATGTTCAGCTTTTTAATCGAGGTAGATGTGTGTGTGTGTGAATCGAGGTAGATGTGTGTGTGTGTAACAGAGGGAGGCTTTTTTTAGGCAGATGAATTTCTTTAGATTTTTATTTAAGCAAATACCACAGATTTTAATATGAATTCTTATTTAGATTATTACATAATTTGTGTTGAATTGTCTTTTAATTTCCCTTTGTTGCAAGTTATTTAGAAACAGGTTTTAAATATTTTCAGGTTGATAGATTTTTGCTTGTTTTATTGTATTTTCATCAATAAACTTCAAATTTTCTTGACTGCATTAACTGTATGATCTGTAAGTATGATCTCTGCTTTCCTG